>NC_134027.1:8852484-11352484 GCF_964204645.1 Tubulanus polymorphus | reverse complement strand
TTTTCAAGAAACAAGGTCGTTGTGTAAACGGGTCTCTTTCCTATTGAAAAGGACAGGTCTTGAATATGATTTTTTATAACCTCAACTTAAACAAGGTAGTCAATTTCAAGTTAAGGTTGTTTAACGTCTAGTTTACAATTTTTATGACGTTGAATTTATGAAATTTATTGTAAGTCTAAATTCCCCCTTAGAAAATTCTAAGTATGGTACCTGAGTAAATCATTTGAGAATGGATTACAATGTACTTTAATTTTCCCGAAAAAAACTTGTATCCAAATTTTGAAAAATCTTGACCCAAACTTAGTTTTTTAAGGTCACTTTGAAAATTTTAGGGAACCCCGACCCCCTGCCCCTCAGCACGGGCCTGTTAGACTGTGCGGACAAATAGCCCGATTTTAACTCGTTTCACAAAATGACCGTCCTTGAAAACGGAATTTTTCGCAAAAAAAATTATTGTTACCTCTGAACAATACAACAATGACATTCAAGACCT
Source organism: Tubulanus polymorphus (assembly GCF_964204645.1). Classification (NCBI taxonomy): domain Eukaryota; kingdom Metazoa; phylum Nemertea; class Palaeonemertea; order Tubulaniformes; family Tubulanidae; genus Tubulanus; species Tubulanus polymorphus. Next base: position 11,351,991 of record NC_134027.1, on the reverse strand, counting down.
ACGTGTGTTATTTGATAAATCGTCGACAAAAATGCTCCGGCGTCCGTAACTAAGGCAACCGTTTTCCCGCATGAGAGTTGAAACAGTTAACGCAACGGTTGCGATCGTAGATCAAAATCCTCGTTTCCTGAAATATTTTTTCCCCGAGAAATGGAATCTTGTTGTGTATGCGCGCGTGTGTGCGTTTTGTTTAGAATCCCTCGTATAACTGATGCTCGCCAGCCATGTGTTCGGCTTTATATAGATTTCCTGGTGAGTTCGTGATTGGTTATGCGCTGTCGGCTCCCTCTGCTGGTTATCGGGAACACTACGCGCTGTATTATCAGAAAAATGTAAAACTTTGCGCGATATAAACCGACGTAACTTTCCATTTCAGGGGTGTAGCAACCTATTTAGTGATGGTCCAGCGGATTATCTACCGCGCGCCGTATACGCGAGTAGTACAAAGGCCTCCCCCAGAAAATCTTTAGATTTGAACTCCAATTTAGGGCCATTTCATGCATTCTGAGCCATGTTAAATACTTCTTATTTTCCATTTTTGAAGTACGAAAATTGAAAATTACATGTTGAATCTTCAATTATTCAATCAATAAACTCCCACATGGACAAGCCATAACTTTTTAACAACGTGTTACAAAAATTTTGGTACGGCGAGCGCCATACAATCGTACCTGTTTCTACGCCCCTGGATTTCTAGTGAGAAATGGCGATAAACAATTTTACAGTTGCTAGCCGCCATTTTGTTCGAGTATTTTTGTCCAGCATTGTCGGCTCATTTTTTCTCCTTTGTAAAAACTATTTGTGATGCGTGGTTTATTTATTATATTTCACTGGTTATTTGATGGATTTTGACAACTTTGGCAACATTCTTACTGTGTGAATCTCTAGTTATCAGTTATATAAAATAGGCTACTTTGAAGTTTGTTATTTTTATAGTTTTAAAAAGTGGAAAAGTATCGCAGTAATCAGTCACCAGTTGAATTAGCATATGTACTTTGGCGAAAATTAGTTCGTTTCAATTCCAAATCTTATTGAACAAGCTATCAAATAGATATGAGATTTTACGATATGATATGATTTATTTCCATAAAAATTTTAATGAAATTAATGAATAGATAGTATAGACAATAAAAATGTCATGATATCAAATGGAGCGAATTAAATGAAGAGAAGTGGGTCATTACCGCTACCAGCTGCCATTCAAACGCAATCATTTGTCCCGTGGTAAAATTTGGCTCGATCCTGATCCAACCTTTTTTATCGGGCCAAAAATTGGTCATGTGAATTGTGATCGAAGCTGTAAACGCCATCTAAAATCACACCCACCACCAAATGCGATACGAACGTAATCAGCAACAACCCAGCCTGTTACGATTGCTCCCAATTCGCCGATACATCAACTTAGTGTCTCTTCATAACCTACTTCTTCTATAATTTCTCCTCAGCAACTTCTTATTATGTCTTGCATATTCTTTTCTCACGTTCTCTCCTCTTCGATTACGATTACGATTACGATTACGATTACGATTTTATTTACACTCCAACCATTTCCATGGTATATGGAGGAAAACTATTACACACTATTACACAAAACTATTACACTACAACACTGAAGTGATTAAAATATATATACATCAACTATTTACAATACTATATATACTATTGCAGGGATCTATATACATCTAAGCCGGTCTTAATGAATTTAGCTAATTTGACCGTTGGGTTTTTCAGAATATCAAGGGTATTAAAGGTATTCAAATTCAAATAGTTTTTCTCATTTCATTGGTCGCGGCCTCTAATGGCTTTGCGAGGCCAACATTGAAAAACGCGCGCCAATATATTTGTAAATTTGTTTTTCGTTCCCTCATTTTTGAATTGTTTGTTTTTCTCCTGATTTTATCGTGTTCTGCTTTTCCGTGAAATAAGCATGATGAATTTAATTGAATCGAAGTATTGTCGTGGGAATCATTCCAATGCTGTTTATGATCTATTTGTATCGTTGTCGCAATGTGGTATGATGTAATTAAATTTGTATATAAACGTGGTTCCCACAGAACAGGGAAATAGGGAAAAACTTGGGAATTTGAGAAATTCTCAAATCGGGTAAATTTTGGAAATTCATTTACATTTCACGTATTACATTTGTTTCTTCACCGATTTCCCTTGAAAATCACCTTTTAATCAACTGATCACCACTAAAATGTTGACTATGACAATATCTTTTCACACGATAGGTAAAACACAATATCCGCGTTGACGCGATGAGGAGAGAATCCCACATTATTCCTGAAGATGACTATTAGGATATAGTCGAAACGTTGAATAAACTACTATCTCGAAGTTTCATTTTCGGACTTTTTATTATCATTGTGGGATTCTCTCCTGAATATCTTTTCACTTTTATGAAGACACCATTTTTATTTTGGGAAAATTGAAAAATCCTCCATGAAACACTTGGGAATAACCTGGGAATTTTCAATTCATGTAACTGTAGGAACCATGAAATAAAAGATAATAATAATGATAATAGTATGCTGCGTAATGGTTTTTCATAACCGAATTTCCCCGCGATTCCAATGATGTTTACGCTCTATTTGTATCGCTGTCACTATACAGCCTGATGTAATTTTATTCGTAAATAAAGAAGGATGAATACACAATGTGGGTTTCCTATTGATTGAAATAATAATAATAATAATAGTAATAATAAAAGTGATAGTATCCCGTAGTATGATGTTCTATAACGGAGTTCTCGCCGCGATATCGTCGATGTCCGAAGAATTTACGCACTCGGCCAACCGGTGGCCGCTATGACAGACTTATGGTTCTGGGTTAATGGAAACCCGGATCGAATTATATATCAGCGATTCTCAGCGATTTTTGCGTACGGCCTGAAGGTTATTAAGCGTTGACGTAATCCCTCCCGATCTTAAGTATAAGAGAAGAAAAAAAATGTCCAATAGCTTCTCCTGTGAGAGACAGGCCATCAATTTTTTATGATGCTGTAACTTCAGTAATCCATTTTCCCGGAAGCGTTGTTTAAGGATGATCAAATTTGAGGATGAAATGGCTCTGACGTCGAGGACGCAAAAAGTTTGCGAATACGCTGTTCTTCTGCGTATTTCGTGTTTGTATCGTCTTCGGGGCATATTTTCCAAAATGTAGTTCAACAGCGCCGATGAAGTAGTACAGCCATCGGTGGAAATTTCGTTTAGAAATAAAATCAAGTCATCGAGAACAATTTCTGCCTGTTATCAACGTCGACCAAGTGACGTCTCGTCTCGGATAGTTTTAGATAATTATGAGCGGGATGTCAAATTTTTTATTCCTGTGCATACGATTCCTCGTGTCCGTCGGGAATATTTTCAAGTTTTAAGTCGAGATAATGTCGAAATGATTCGCCGGCGTCTGCACCGGCTTTTTAGATCCGTAGGGAGCTACTGTTACCGTCGTCTCGACAAAAAGAATCACAACCGACAGGATTGATATCCGATTCGTACGCCGTAGTATCCTGAAAGTTGCTCTGGTTTCTAGCAACGTCAGTTATTCGTTGGGGATTGATTTCAAAAATTGTACTGACTTTACATAATTGTTGGCACATTTTGTATTTTTCGGGATGCTCGCCCTGGCTGGAACCTAATCACAATAGCAAATAGTTCTGCCATTGTCACGCTTAGAATTGCATGTTTTTCGATAGATATATTTCGGATCTGGTCTTTTAAATTTCTATTTTGTGGATTTTGATCTACATGTTATTATTGGAGGCCTGGGTATATTGGTACATTAAGCGTATTCGTACTATCGCTAGTTAGACCTTTCTCAATTGGCCTCTACCTGGAACTTGTCAAATTTGGAACAGACCAAATCAGAACAATACATCCACCCACACACACACACAATTTGGCTCGGGTCTGGTCCGACGTTTTTGGTCGAGCCAAATTTGGCCCAGGCCAAACAGGCTCAGGCCCATTTGGCACCCGTGTGAACAGTTGTTCCGGGCCAAATTTGGCATGGGCCAAAAATACTCGTGTGATCGCGGCTATACACAGTTTCAGATTATCATCTGTAGCCAATTCTGCAACTCGCGTGTGAACACACACTCCGATTAGGCCCGTTCTAAATTTGGCACATTCTAAATTTGGCCCGTCCCAGGCACAGACCCATTTAGAACGGTCTCTAACATATCGCCAATGCACCTATAGCATAACATACGAAGGGCATTTTCCAGCTAATCGACTCGTGCAAATATCTCGCAGCACCGATATACGATACATCCTTCGAGTGTTTAATTTATGAATAATTGAACGCTTCCTAAAAGGTTTCAATTATTCGAGAAAAACCCTTTTCGAACTCTCGGGTGGAACATTGCGGAGACGTTTTCTCAATTTTCTCGCGGATGACGACGACGACGACGTAACCATCCTCCAGAATGTGCGCGTCGCGTGGTCCCGTTGTTTAATTCATGTGTCATTAAACATTTAACAGGCCTTCGCGAATTCACACCGGGATAAGACATGCCGCTGCTGCTGCTTTCGGCATCGGTAAAGCTGTCAAAAGATTCCAATCGACTTGAATATAAAATCTTTCGAAATAAATATTCATTTTAATGCGCGCTCGGTAAATACCATCATCGTCGACGACGACATACGATCCGTCATAATTCACGAAGAACGACTGAACTGTTATGAATGGCGCATGAATATATTTCGAGTCGGTGTTCGTTTCGCGTTGTCGTAGTTCACGTAGTAGTTCAACGTCGAATAAAGCCGCGTTTACAATATCGATAAAGGCTTTCGAAATTTGTATGATTTCATTACTGCCTAGAATTGATGCGTACTTAGTTTATTAGTCATTTTTGTGCCCGGTGCAGGTCCGTGCTGAGGGGGGGGGTTCGGGGTAGCGAATGAACCCCCTAACTTTTTTTTCAAAAAGTCCTTTGGGGAGAATTTGGGGAAAGATTTCATGTGTTTTTTGGGAAAATGAAAAGTCATCCATTCTAAAGTGATTTATTCAGGTATTCACTTCATATTTTAGATCTATCCTTTTTTTGTGGTGAACTGCTCCTCCAAAAGTTCGGCACGGGCCTGTGGTTTGGCACATAAGGCATTCACTCGAGCTCTCCAACCTGGTTTGTTCTTGTCCCTCTTGTTGATTTCATACCAACCTGTGTTCGTACATTTGTTTGTTGACACTGCAACGCCTTGTGATCTAGGGACGTCCTCTCCGGTTGCGTCTTCAGCTGGGGTCCAGTGTAGGGCTGTGTGCTAATGCTGTCTGCAGGCGTAAGGCATACATCTCCGTTTTACTGTGGTCTCAATCGGTATATTTCGCTGTTTTCTTGGAACGTGCTGTTTTCTTGGAAAAGGTCGTGAATAATGTATTGATGTGTAACGGATTAGTATTTATCTTTTAATCTGTCTATTTGTATCCCAAATGACTAACAGCCAGCGACTCGTAAATCTATCATTTAGATATAGATTTTGGGGGAAAATCTTGCGGGGGGGGGGGGGCAGTCATAACTATCTGTAGTCAATTCAACACACTCTGATTTGGTCCGTTCTAAACTAGTGATAGTGTAAATGCAGCTTATACCTTCACTTGCTTATAATAACTGTCATCAAAAATTTCTTAATGAATAACAGGGACTCTTAAAATATGCAGTAAAAAGGTCAAGTTGAAAACTTCTTTTCGTACTGATGTCCTCTGTAACCTAACGGTCCTAATATCGTTGCTTGTAATATACTCTAAGTGCATTGTGAGAGTCGGGCACGTCTATCATGTAGCTGTTCAAATGGATTGTCTGCTGCCACCAATATATAATTGAAATATATTTTGGGTTAAAATACTCATGGCAACATCTTGCGGACTCAGTCGTAACTATCTGCAGTGAATTCAACAACCCTGTGTGAACTTACTCTGATTTGGTCCGTTCTAAATGGTCTAACTAGTGATAGTGCAAACACGGCTTACATACGGTGCAGGAATATATTTGAACTTGAAATGAATTTGAACTTGAAGTAAATTATGAACGCGAAACAAATTTAAACGTGAAATAAATTTGAACATGAAATAATTTGAACTCGAACTTGAGTTCAACTTATTTCAGTCGGTGTTCGTTTGGCGTTGTCATAATTCTTGTCATTTTATGTCGTCGAATAAGTCAATAATAAGATCACCACACAGCTTGTAGACGCGGCGCGTTTGTTTGAATTAATCACTCAACGCGAACAACGGCTGCGCAAATTTGACAAATATATTTACTTCGCACCCCGATGATGTCGATTTCCATTCGAAAATTGTTTGAAACCACACATCGCGCGCGCGTGGCGCGGCAGGAAAGTCATCTATCAGGCTTTCCCGTTTGATTACGACGAATTGCCTAATCAAGATTCCGGTAAACACGAATGTTTATTTTCTATGCTTTTCATTTTTGAGTAATAACCTCGTCGCGCTCAGAGCGATCGTTCGTAATAAAAACGAATTCGTTTTAATTTCGCTGTTTATTTTCATGAGAAAAAACAAATTAAAAAGATTTATGAACGATCGATTCGACATATGGTTATTGAAATGTGGTTATCGAAAAACCCATTTTGCGAGGAGCAAATTTGAAATTTGCGAGGAACACTCTTTGCTGATAAAGTTTGTGTATGTACTCCTCGGAGGTTTCTGTTGCAATTTCTTTCTTTCCGTTTCTGTGAAAACCTCTTTGTTTAACCCTTTCAGTGCTGACTAATTAATACCCTATAGTGCTGGAGAAAATGTGAAAATTTGGGAAAATTCCACCCTAGTGTGTTGAATAACGGGAATACCACTATAGTGCGTATACACCGCGGCGCGGTGTATCATTAGTTACTGATATTTCATTATGTTTGACAGGTGCTGCCATCTTTCAAAAGAGATAAAAACGAATTTCTAATAACATCAATAGCAAAATCCATCACCGATTCATACACCGCACTGCGGTGTAGACGCACTGAAAGGGTTAAGAGTCCCACATATAACAGATCAGTGCTTGGAGTTATTATTGACTGGTTACTCCAAGGTCAGTGTGTCTGGAACGCTGATATACTGGTATATGTTCCTACCAAATAGCGTTGATGCACCACTGGGACTTGAACCCACAACATCCCGGTTTTTAGATTTTCTCAAATCTCAATGTTCAGTGAAATAGTGATGCATAGTGGGAGACCCCTATCGCGCGTTATTTCAAACTCAAGTGGATACAGATCAGTCGTCAGCAAATATTTTCAATAAATGTCAGCGCAGGCCCAAATTGCAAATAACGTTCTTCAAAATGGGAAATATAGCTTTAATAGATACTTAGATATTCACGTATTAACTAAAATCGTGATTTTTTGATGCAAGTAGAGTTTAAAATATGTGGTCCTCAGTTTCACATCCTCATTGCTCCCAATTGTTGGATTCAAAAAACTAAGAATCACCAGCAAATATCTTCATTTCGTTTCCTTTATAATGGTGTATGAATTAAGTTTATCAAGCTTAGGACAGCAGAGCTAATTGCAATTCAATCAAAACTTACATTTCCGAAAAGAGTTATATTATCGCAACAATGGGGACCTCGAGGGACTGCCATAAAATGGCGTCTAGAAACTGGAAAGTTCTTTATTCAAACGTAATCGTTTGTCCCCTGCTCAAATTTTGCTCGGGGCCAAAAACACTCAGGGAATTATGGCTTTAGTTTCATTCCTGTTGGATCCCTTAGCTGTATATGGAGTGTGTGTGTGTATTTCTTCTGTTTGCATTATCCAATTACCAATTACTGACAAGAATAAGTTAAACATACATTTGCTTACCTTGTGTCTCCATGTTCAAGACGCGGCTATTTTCTGCCGTGGAAAGTAATCATACGACGATAATTGGCAATCAGCCTCGATGTTTAAACCTTGACATATCTTTACAGTTGAGTTGTGCGTTTAATTACAAACTCAGATGATGATAGTTAATTTTGAGCGAGCGCAATACTGTCATTGCTTTGTTTTGTGCGCGCGTTTGTCCTTGAAATACACTCCGAGGAACAACAGACAACAGAGTTCAACGTGTGTTCTTAGACGCATAAATCGAAATATTTTCAACTGAAACGCTCTTGAAATCGGTGATGCTTTTGAACTGCTGCAATTATTTATACTAAGGGATCACTCATTTTTTATGTACTCAGGAAATTTGCATTTTTCAACCCACCCGCCTCGATGTACGCAAAATTGGCCATTTTTTGTATGCATTAAGCATTACGGTACGCAATTGCACTTATCCCTTCCCCTCCTCTATTGCCTACGTAATCAATGAATGACCCCTAGTATGACAGATGAAATGAAAATGACATGAAATTTGCAGTTTCTTTTATTCTACTGTGTCCACACATAACGCGACTTCCAAAGTGAGTTAAACTGCGAATTCAAACTATCGATAATTAGGCCGTTCGTATTTCACCCCGTACCTGGAACGGACGAATTTCGATTGAATAAATCAAGGCTGTGCATTCACACACATTTTTAATCGAGGTGTTATCACTAGCCCCGGTCACATGGAGACGATTTGGCCCGGGCCAAATTCGCATGGATCAGGCCCGAGTCAAATTTGGCCCGTGCCTAATTAAAGAACGCGCTCACACGTAAACCACTCACATGATAACATAAACAAAGCGAAGTGAGTCACTTCCAGTACCAGTAACAATTCAAAAAATCGAAATTTGACTCGGGCCTGGTCTGACATTTTTGGTCAGGCCAAATTTGGCTGCGGGCAAATAGGCACGGCCCATTTGGCACCCGTTCAAACATTCGTTCGAAGCCTAATTTGGCACAGGCCAAAAACGCTTGTGGGATGGCAATCAAGCCAAAGTTTCTTTCTACGCATCACAGAAGTTGTCTGTTTTGAAAGTTCAATTTTTTGCAGTGGAACAGACCAAGTTAGTACAGACTTTTCGCTAGCGTGAATGCTTGGTCCATTCTAAACCCTATTTTAAATTCATTGGCACTTATCCATGTGATTGTATGATTTTATCTAACATAGTAGGAGATTAAAATTCTCTAAAAATTATGACTTGGTCAGTTTGAATTGGGTGAATATTCTAAATTACAGTTCAAAATGATAGTACCGTGCCATTTTTTGTGGTCAAGCGTCAAATCTGGCTGGCTCCATGAATACCCAAGTTATATGATGGAATTTCAATTCGAATCTATTATATTGCCAATCGCAGCAATTGGTAACTTATAAGATCACCTTCAGTGCGTCTTCGCCTCGATGCAATAAATATCATGCCGAACCGAATCTATTCCGTCTTTCTCTCTCAAAATCATAATTCCGGTAGTTCGCTCGTATTATCGGAAATTGATAAAAAGATGTACTGGATATTTCGCCGAGCTCGTCACCATACAGTTCTTATATCGTCGATAAGCATTATTAGTTTCATCAGCGCCGGACTTCATGCGCGCTTATCGGAAATCTGTAAACATTCTTGTTTCTATTATATGACTGGATTAACTTCTGCTCGATACGCGAAGCGAGTTATTACGTGGCCATTTGACCGCACTGCCAGATCGTAAGCAGTCAATTTCCTGCCGATAGAGCTCGGCGGCGAAGTCGCGTATGATGGATAAGGCGTTGGAGAATTCGGAAAACCGCTTACGAAATGTGTCCGTCATCGTCGTCGGACGCACGGCGATGCGATTCCGAGATTAATTAAAAACAACGAAAACCGTACGCTATCCGCACGTTTCTGACGGGGTTCACAAAAAAATCGTCGGCACACTGATTGATACGATAGATTGCTTTCATATGCCAGATGATTTTGTTTTTCATTTGAATATCTCGCAACTTTGCATAAGTAAAGGGGTTGCACTGGTTGCATTAGAGGAGCAAGTTTGGGGCTGTGTCGTGTCAGTATGAGAGCAATAAGCCGACTCAAGTGATTGATCATGGCTACTACCGGACTCACTAGAACTTAGGAATCATTTGCACAGTCGAGTCTAAAGGCTGGCTTATTTCGACAAGCGACTCGACGCCCACCGATGCAACTGGGTTTATCGTCAATTAGCGGCCTACGAGAGGCCGCCAGTTGCTGCTCTATCGGTTCGACATAAGCCGGCTTGCAACGGCAACCTGACGCCTACCAACTCGTCGCAAGCCATATCTGGCTAGTTGCTTCTGTTCTACTCCAGCCTATGGTAGGCGGACAGTTGCTAGGTAGGCGCATGTTAATCGTGCCTTGACAAGATGATCATGTTAGTCTCAGAAAAAAAGAAAAAACTTCGCAAAGCCGAGCATCTACGTAGAGTTCGCGTGTGAAATTAGGCCATCGGCTTACCATAAATAAAAAACGTGAGCATTGATGCGTTATGTAAGTCAGTAGGAGCAACACGAGATGACAGATCATTTCTATCAATATGGATGAAACCTGACGACGGAGACCCGAGACGCCCAACCGTAAACTACAACGTTATTATTCATTGCCTCCTCGGCGTAATTTGTAAAATCTACAATAAATCAACGGCGCCAATGACGTATCTGCGCATTCACGTGGCATCCTCGCGTATCCTGATACTCTTAAATCTTTGCGGAGTTTTTGTGTTATAAACTGTTGATTGGGAGTTTTTGTTGACAGTTTAATTCTTTCCGGTTACTTTATGGCCCTCCTGGCTGATACGTCGGATGAGTAAAATGTTGCCGGATCGGATCACCGGGGGGGGGGGGAGGGATAGATCTAGACTTATACACTTAGCTGTACGCGCCAGTAATTTCCTCTTCTTCACGTGCTAGAGTGAAACTTTTGGAAACCACTGGTGATTTTTGTTTAGCCCAGAACTTCAAACTTTTCAATTTATTGGCCATGGAATATAGTTGAAACCTGTACCCACCAACCGGACTTGAACTTCTGATCTACTCACTGGGCCATTGTCTGGCTGCATGATCAGCACTTGACTAAACAAGAAAACTAACTTGAAAGTTTGTTGACACCTTGAAAAATAAGACATATATTGCTTATTGTTATCGACAATAAATAATATATTCAAAAATGATTATTATGAAATAAGAGCTAGGAAATATATTTAATTACAAAATAAACGCCAAAATCCGCAATTATTGTAATTGTTATTCTAAATTGCCAATATTGATCACGTGCACTTCGACTCACACAGAACCCCTTACATAACGTGTACTAGGTATCAATGTATATAAACATTATTGTAACGGTTTTACGGCGTCAAAAAATTATTTTGAGATGCAACGATTTTGCATATTAGAATTCCTGCTCACTGATTGGCCTGCTCCCTATGAATATTTTCACAACCATTCATAGCTGTTGCATAAGTTCATACAATGATTTGACTACAACATCAAATTTCAAGGTCCATTATTTCTCCCAGCCGACGGTGGCTGGTACGTAGTTTCGTATCGATACGCAGATAGATGGTTGTATTGAGCAGTTTTTATATATGAAAAGATCTCGGCTTTTAGTTCGCTATCCAGATCGATAAATGTTCCCCTGATAAGCCATGTTATGTCTTGTGCTTGTAACTAATTGCTGCGTTTCCTCAACTTGATAAAATTTCCTGTGGGGATTTTCCACGTCTTGCCGTCGGGTTTTGAAGTGCATTAAATAAATTAATTGTTTCGCGTATTGTCGTTTTGACGTATGTAGCCGGTTTGATGTGTCTCGAAATTAGTCTAGCTCGGAAAAATTCGCCGATTTTAGAATTCAAAAATGGATCAAAATCTTTGTAATTTGTAAATCTGAATTACTACCCTTAAAACTAGAGCACACGGGGAGACGAAAACATGACACAGAATAAGCGGGCATACTACCGAATCATTGAAATGCAGATGTACAAATCTGATTGGGTTTACTTTTTGCTGCGAGTGCTAGGCTGCTTTTCTTAAATGAACGGTCCATTTCTTGGTAATGCGCTTCGTCCCTATAGCCGCGATCACACGGAGATGATTTGGCCCGAGCCTAATAGGTATGGATCAGGCCCGAGTGAAATTTGGCCAGTGCCTAATTAGAAAGCGCGTTCACACATGAACCACTCACTCAATATTAAACAATGTGAAGTGAATCGCTTCCTAAAACTAGTTGCAATTCACAGGCAATAATTTTACCCATGCTTGAATTGGGCTCTGGCCTAGTCCGATGATATTGGTTGGGCCAAACAGGCAGGGCCCCATTTAGCACCCGTGTGAACAGTTGTTCCGGGCCTAATTTGGCATGGGACAGAAATGCTCCATGATCACGGCTTCTGCTGAATATGGCATATCTTGAATGTATACCATTTATACCATTTTTAGGATGATGGAATAATTTGTATTTCTTTTTCATATATTTTCAGGTATGAAATATGTATGGTGTTAGAAGTCTATCCACACTGTCAGAGGTAGAATTCGGAGCACTTCACTTGTTTCTATAGCTTGAATAACTTACTTGTGTTCATACAACTAAACTATTAACCCTTTCAGTGCTGGCTAATTAATACCCTATAGTGCTGAAGATGATTTGAAAATTCTGAAAAATTCCACCCTAGCGTGTTGAATAACGGGAATAGCACTATAGTGCATCTACACCCTGGCGCGGTATATCGTTAGTTACTAATATTTCTCTATGTTTGCCATGTGCTGCCATCTTTCAAGAGAGATAATTAGTAATTACTAATTAAATCAATACACCGCAGTGCGGTGTACTAGCAAAATCCATCACTGATTCGTACACCGCACTGCGGTGTAGACGCACTGAAAGGGTTAAGAACGATCCGGACCCAGTTCCACATCAGTCAGAGTTAACTCTGAATTAAAGTTAGTTCATGTTCAATGAGTTAACTCGAGTTAAATCTTAACTCGGAACTCCTGAATTTAGTCCTTGTTTGCCTGCTGTGTGCGCTGCATCGAGTTGACCCGATGTACTTTTCAATTTCTTCGCAATCATTCATTCGAGATCTCGAGTCGAGAGAGTGAGAATAACGCGATGAAATCCCTTTTTTATGCGAAAGGGATTTGTCTACGCGCGGGATTTGTCTTTACTTCTAATTTCTTAGTGAAATCTATATTTGAGGTCGGGAAATAAATCTATTTCCTTGATCCGCTGACATCGACGTTAGTACGAGAATGCATTTGACTGCGGCATGATAAATCCGGAACGAATGCTTACGCTTCTATCTTACTTTTACTCCATTAAACAGATGAAATTATTTTCTGAGAAAAGGTCGATCATTTTTTTAATTATAAATGATTCGTTTGTGCTAACGAAACCCGTGGGATTAGTTGGACGATGTTTTATTGATAGACACGAACATGGTTCTACGTAATGAAGTGTTTTATGTGCGCAGATGAAATGTGTGTAATATGAAACTAATTTTTGCCCGTCAGTAAACCGGAGAACTCCCAAACGTAATATATCGACATTTCCTCGTATTATTTGTTGATCTTGAAAAATCCTATTATTTTGGAAAATCATGCGGCGCCTTAACCCTTTCAGTGTTGTTCAATTAATACTCTAAAGTGCTGGAGATGATTAGAAAGTTTTCAAAAATTCCACGCCAGCACAACGGGCATTCCGCTCTGCGGTGTATAGTCAGTTGCTAATATTTTATTTTATTCTACACTCAAACCCATTACAGGTATTAGAGGGACAACACAAAATTTACAGATGTTATGGCACTTTAACCATTTGACAAGTGCTGCCATCTTTCATATAGATGAAAACTAATTACCTATTTCGTCAATACCCCGCAGTGCAGTGAACTAGCAAAGCCCATTGCCATTTCATACACCGCACTGAGAGGGTTACTAGATTAGTAGCTACTGTGGCTTTGCATATACATGATTTAACCATTTAGAGGCCCTCGGAGACAGACTCTCGCCGCTTATCATACCAGACAGGGAAATGAGAGAAAATTTGATGAAATCCCAATTTTTATGTTGAAGAAATTGAAACACAGAAAACTGAATAACTATTAGCGAACTAAGTAGTTCCTCACTTGCCACAAGTGGAATCAATATTCATTTCAAACAGCTACTTACTGACATATTTGTCTTTTTGGACCAAGCCAAATTTTGTCTGACCGAAAACATTGGATCAGGTCCGAGCCAAATTTTAGCGCGGGCCAAATTATTGCAACTAGTTCCGGAAGGGACTCACTTCGCTTTGTTTCAGCATGGTTTAGTATGGAGTGAGTGATTAGGCGTGAACTAATTAGACACGGGCCAATTTTGACTCGGGGCCTGATCCGGGCCAATTCAAATCGTCTCCGCGTGATCATGATAACCATCTTCGTGGCTTAGATCTCACGAGGGTTTTATATTTGGAAATCCGACTCATGAAATATTCATCAGGCCTAGGCGGCTTATTCCTACAATTTCTGGAGTAGTGATGGCGTAACCCAATATCTATTCATTTCATTCACCCAAAACTGTTTATTCATATCCGGCGCGTGTCTTGAGAGAGGCCAGTGTCATTTCAAGCTTCTATTTGAAGATATTTTTATGAACGTATTGATCCGCAATACAATCTCGACTGCTGCGACTGACGGTAATGTCACATGGAGATTTTTTCCAGGGTACCGGTTTCATCTTGGCTGGGTTTATCAATGTAATGCATATTTTGGTCAGAGAATTGGCCAATTTTCGCAAAATGATTGCGACGGCTATTGATCACGAGTGTTTTGCAATGAACAGCGGCTTAATGTTTTCCCGCGGAGGGCCCTCTTTTGCCGAGCTACCCATGAAAGAAAAGCGCCATTACTGATTCTCTCGAAAATTGCTATTAATTGCTTGGTTGTGTTCACCATTCTGACCTTGAATGGAGTCAGGAAAGGTCATACAAATAGGATGCTTTTTAAGTACAAGTTACTGCGATTGCGCCATTGCGCCTGAGTATATTAAGATCGTAAAGATTTCAGATGTTGACCAACAGCACTACCTGGCGAGCGGACTCTGATTGATGTAACGATGTTTGATGTAAAATTGATGTAATGATGTCTAGAATAATCAATACTTCAATCCTTCGATTACAATTCAAATTCAATTCAATTCAAAATAGCTTTATTACACCTTAATATAGAATACAAAGCATGTATCATCGGTTTATACAGTAATAAAGTACAGGACAGCACAAATCTAATAGTTTTCTTTTTTTTTCAAAGAAATGGATAAACTAGAGATGTATAAAGTAGACATGTATACAGGTTTAACATAATAAGAAGGTAGTACAATATTAAGTTTTTAGGTATAACAACAGTAATTAGTGTTGGAAGATAATTAAGTGAGGAAGTTATACAGATATATTTGTAATAATAAAACTGGTGTAAAAAAAACTAGATTTATCTAGAAAAATTTCGTAAAGATGCAAGACTATTTACAAGATTACATACTTTACTAGATTACTTACGTAAGATTACAAAAAAACTTCCGATCCGATTATCTGTGAGATTACCCATGTCTCATCGCGAGGTAGAGTTGCTGATTCGGCCGAGACTCGTTTGTCGGATCCTCAGCTACACTCAGGTCACCTGAGATCTGTGTCATTTTGAACCCGCAGGTCACGTGATGTATACATCGCTGTTCATTGGCTACGACCGGTCGTAGGTACACTCCTGTCATAAAACATCGTCGTACGAAATAGAACATGCCCGATATGCTTAAATATATATATATATATATATATAGTTTATTTTCAAGGCTTACAGATCTGGTCCGTGATCAGATCTTAAGTAAGATTGTATTTATAAGGTATAACTAATAATGTACTTTATGTATCTAAGCAGACTACTTATATTTATTGTATTAGTTATTAAATGATAAAGGCACAATGTATTTAAGAAAAAAATCAGATCTTATGTACACGCACGTCGCAAAAATTCCCTGACTGGCAAATTGGTTTGCCCAAATAGCGATACATCTTGAATTAAACTTGATAGAAGATTTTGCTGCCATGTGCTTTGTTCTACTATCAAAAACAGCCCGTGCTACCATAAGTTGAATACATTCAGAAATAAACCTGATTGAAAATTTCGCTGCCGGTTATCGTGCCCTGCTATAAATCCAATTTCAAATTGTATTTCCCCGAAAGCATGACAGACATGATTTTTGAGATAAAAAAAAAAAACGATAAAATTTACAATTTCTCGACAAGCGTAGAAGAGAGAAAGAAAAGCAGCTTCCTGCGTGGGCCGAGTGTAGCCTTCAGGCTGCTGTCGCAAGTATCCGGCAAAAAGGAAACTCAAACGGAATGAAAAGAACAAAAAGAAATGAATTACGTAGATCTACGAGTTTTTAAACCTAGAAATTTCTACAGTTCACGCGGGAATTATGTGTAAACAAAAATCTGGGAGTTTGTATATTGGCGGAAAGTGGCCACCCTGTCACAAGCAATCACACGAATACGATTTGGCCTGGGCTTATTTGGCACGGATCAGGCATGGGCCAAATTTGGCTCTGGCCTGATCCGTGCCAATTTGCATGATCTGTGCTAATCAGATCGGCTCAAACAAACTGAAGTGAGTCATTTCCGGTACCAGTTGCAATTGAAACGTAATCATTTGTCTCGTGCTAAAATTTGGCTTCAGCCTGGTCCAACGTTTTTAGCCTGGGCTTTGGCACCCGCGTGAACAGTTGTTCCAGGACAAATTTGGCAGGTGCCAATTTTGGCGATGTTTCTGGTCAGTTGGGAAAGCATGACCAAGGCAAAGGAATTATTCAACTTCAGAAACCTGCAGTGGATTTAAAATGGCTTTATTCTTTATACAAAAGGCTTCTTCGCGGATGATGACGCGTTGTTTGTCTTCAACGATTTCATCATGCGACTTTAAATATTAAATCTTAATCCGCTCGGAATACCGAGTAACGTCTTCACATCAACTCGATAAAATATAATCGTAAATCAGTTACGACTCGGGACGTTACTCGGGACGTTTTCGTTCATTTTATGCGGTAATTCTCCGCACCGAAACGAGCGATCGTTATCGCAACGAACGAACGAACTCCGCGAAAACGAAGATTTAAGAATGAAATCAACGTCGATACGAATCATCGCGACTTGTTTTCGCGAGAAACAATGCCTTTAAATGTCAAAGATGAAGCAATTTGTCGAGCGACGCGGCGCGCGATCGAGATCGTCGTTCGATTTATGGGTCGTCGTAACGCGACGGTGAACTTTCGCGGTAGAGAATGGAAAGATTCGTGAAACCGCAAAAGAATCGCGCGACATTTAAAAGATGTTATTGTTGAATGGGATAGCGAAATGAATTTTCCGAAGGCGTAAAAACTGTCAGAATTAATCTTTTGGTTCACGGGCTTCCGATTACGAGACCCTTTTTCTCGTACCGTTTGTTTGTATGTATGTGTGTCAGTCTGGCCGATTAGTGGTCGGAACTAATCACCGAACGCACTATAGTTCGGTCGTAATGTATTTCACAGTGTCGGACATCTTGGAAATGGTAGGAACTACAGCGACCGTGCTCAATCGCGTGGTCGACCATTTCCGGACCATAGTTCCGACTAACATTCCGATTCGTTTAGTTCCACTATACTCGACCAACTCCGATAACCCATGTTCGCCATGTCTGTGTATCTGTCTTTCACCTACTTAGCTTCCTTAATAGTGGGTCGATCTTGATGAAACTTCGGTTAAATGTTAGTACGGGGGCCTAGTGGTATAGCACAAATAATTGGCCCGGTGCACCACCTAGCGATACTAAATTCAGTTTTTCAGTGACACGACCTTGAAGATGACCTCATAACTGAGGAACGGGGTCGATATTCAAAAAGTTGTCTTGATGAAATTTAGCTATTGGACTTAGAAACAGTAAGGTCAAAATGCAGTGGGAACTTACGCATGGTTATTTCGGTGTTTAAGTTTGAACCCAAGAACTGTTGTCACCTATGGCTCATTCATACATTGATAACTATTAACTGTGCATACAGTGAGTCGATTTGCGCTATGTCATCAATATTGGAGTTTCGAAATAACATTAACAATTGTAAAATTTTGATGTTTACAATTGTGAATTGTCTATTTGATAGATTTTCATATATTTTCAATGATGAATTTTTGAGTGGATGTGCCCTACGTCATCAATATTGATTTCACATATTGCTATCCTGGCTAGACTGGTTGCAAGTCAACTCTAATTTTCAATATATTCAAATTCAAAGAAACTTTATTGGTGGTTGATTTATGGTTGACTATATTAAGCATTATACGTCGTTATTTTTTTCAAGGCGTCGATAATAAACTTTGTAGTTAGTTTTCTTGTTAATTGTCTCGATTCTCTTGCGATTCGACGGTAAAATTTCAGTACTTCAAGCTACGATTCCTTGACATCCGACATCGCCATGCAATTCTACCGTATAACGAAACACCAGTTGATACGACGATGACGACGTTCAGGTGGAATGGATCGAGGAAATTGACGTCTGTCAAACATCGTATCGTGTTTGTAATATTCAAGCTTCCATTTGTCCACGCGATGAAACGACGCGAACTACGCACCATTCGTAATTGTGTATTTTGGTGAATAAAACCTGGAAAAACACGCGCCATTGTTGAACTGAGACGAAGAACTCGTTTCGTGCAAATTGTGCCAGAACGACGCAATCATAAATGGAAGTCAGTTGCGCAATGAATTTTTTCGATCGTAGACGTTTTCGAAGTCTAACTTTGCTAATCAGATCGGCTCAAACAAACTGAAGTGAGTCATTTCCGGTACCAGTTGCAATTCAAACGTAATCATTTGTCTAGTGCTAAAATTTGGCTTCAGCCTGGTCCAACGTTTTTAGCCTGGGCTTTGGCACCCGCGTGAACAGTTGTTCCAGGACAAATTTGGCAGGTGCCAATTTTGGCGATGTTTCTGGTCAGTTGGGAAAGCATGACCAAGGCAAAGGAATTATTCAACTTCAGAAACCTGCAGTGGATTTAAAATGGCTTTATTCTTTATACAAAAGGCTTCTTCGCGGATGATGACGCGTTGTTTGTCTTCAACGATTTCATCATGCGACTTTAAATATTAAATCTTAATCCGCTCGGAATACCGAGTAACGTCTTCACATCAACTCGATAAAATATAATCGTAAATCAGTTACGACTCGGGACGTTACTCGGGACGTTTTCGTTCGTTTTATGCGGTAATTCTCCGCACCGAAACGAGCGATCGTTATCGCAACGAACGAACGAACTCCGCGAAAACGAAGATTTAAGAATGAAATCAACGTCGATACGAATCATCGCGACTTGTTTTCGCGAGAAACAATGCCTTTAAATGTCAAAGATGAAGCAATTTGTCGAGCGACGCGGCGCGCGATCGAGATCGTCGTTCGATTTATGGGTCGTCGTAACGCGACGGTGAACTTTCGCGGTAGAGAATGGAAAGATTCGTGAAACCGCAAAAGAATCGCGCGACATTTAAAAGATGTTATTGTTGAATGGGATAGCGAAATGAATTTTCCGAAGGCGTAAAAACTGTCAGAATTAATCTTTTGGTTCACGGGCTTCCGATTACGAGACCCTTTTTCTCGTACCGTTTGTTTGTATGTATGTGTGTCAGTCTGGCCGATTAGTGGTCGGAACTAATCACCGAACGCACTATAGTTCGGTCGTAATGTATTTCACAGTGTCGGACATCTTGGAAATGGTAGGAACTACAGCGACCGTGCTCAATCGCGTGGTCGACCATTTCCGGACCATAGTTCCGACTAACATTCCGATTCGTTTAGTTCCACTATACTCGACCAACTCCGATAACCCATGTTCGCCATGTCTGTGTATCTGTCTTTCACCTACTTAGCTTCCTTAATAGTGGGTCGATCTTGATGAAACTTCGGTTAAATGTTAGTACGGGGGCCTAGTGGTATAGCACAAATAATTGGCCCGGTGCACCACCTAGCGATACTAAATTCAGTTTTTCAGTGACACGACCTTGAAGATGACCTCATAACTGAGGAACGGGGTCGATATTCAAAAAGTTGTCTTGATGAAATTTAGCTATTGGACTTAGAAACAGTAAGTTCAAAATGCAGTGGGAACTTACGCATGGTTATTTCGGTGTTTAAGTTTGAACCCAAGAACTGTTGTCACCTATGGCTCATTCATACATTGATAACTATTAACTGTGCATACAGTGAGTCGATTTGCGCTATGTCATCAATATTGGAGTTTCGAAATAACATTAACAATTGTAAAATTTTGATGTTTACAATTGTGAATTGTCTATTTGATAGATTTTCATATATTTTCAATGATGAATTTTTGAGTGGATGTGCCCTACGTCATCAATATTGATTTCATATATTGCTATCCTGGCTAGACTGGTTGCAAGTCAACTCTAATTTTCAATATATTCAAATTCAAAGAAACTTTATTGGTGGTTGATTTATGGTTGACTATATTAAGCATTATACGTCGTTATTTTTTTCAAGGCGTCGATAATAAACTTTGTAGTTAGTTTTCTTGTTAATTGTCTCGATTCTCTTGCGATTCGACGGTAAAATTTCAGTACTTCAAGCTACGATTCCTTGACATCCGACATCGCCATGCAATTCTACCGTATAACGAAACACCAGTTGATACGACGATGACGACGTTCAGGTGGAATGGATCGAGGAAATTGACGTCTGTCAAACATCGTATCGTGTTTGTAATATTCAAGCTTCCATTTGTCCACGCGATGAAACGACGCGAACTACGCACCATTCGTAATTGTGTATTTTGGTGAATAAAACCTGGAAAAACACGCGCCATTGTTGAACTGAGACGAAGAACTCGTTTCGTGCAAATTGTGCCAGAACGACGCAATCATAAATGGAAGTCAGTTGCGCAATGAATTTTTTCGATCGTAGACGTTTTCGAAGTCTAACTTGTCAAGAGTAAACTCTTCCGCCCACTTCTTAAGTCTGCACGAGACAATATGAAATGAAAACGCTTTTTGTGACTGGTTGCCCTAAACGCAGTGTATCAATGCAACAGAGATGCACACGCACACTCACAGTCACGAAGCAAGCCAGAAAAGTGTTTCTGTTTTTGGTTTATGTCTTGCTGCTTGGAGAAATCAGTCTGATTACTCCAAGCTGTATGTGTTCACACTACATAATTTGAAACGATCCAAATTTGGCCCATTAAGCTAAATGGACCAAGTGTTCACACCTTTTCTTTTTCCATTCCGAATTTGCCCTATCCAGGCCCATTCTAAATTTTGGAATGGACGAAATATGTGTGCATGTGCATGCGTGTGTGGACAGAAACTGGTTCCAGGTCCGTTCCAAATCGGAATTTTCAATCTCTGCGGTCAATTTATTAGGTGAAATAAGGCTTTCGAACGAGAAAAGTTACGCCAACACTGGTTCGGCTATTTTTGTATTGTTAGCTTGTTTTGATTCCAATGCGTGCTAAGGACTTTGTAACAATGTCTGTCGTCGTCGATGTCAACGAAGTTTCGAGTTTCATCGTGTTTTTACGACTGAAAAAAATACGGAGATACACAGTACACTCTCGTCTTTCGAATCTGATAGCACGAAATTCGAAGTCGGATATATTTCATCGCGAAAGGATGAACAGGCCCGGTAATCGGAGCCTACCGTAGCTTTATTTATATTTTTTTGTTTGTGACTAGTGTAATATATCATGAACATTATCAGGAACATACACTGTCAAACAGTCGATAAAAACGTCCCGACAATTTCACCGTATCTGCATACTATGGTGGCTGATTCGGGCCATATTAAAAAAATTTCTGTACGGCTAGAGCAAGGATAAAAAAATTTTCACAATGGCCCGTTTTCTTGGCGCGAGAAATCAAATTTCTTGGTTTTCTCGCGCGAGAATTCAAAACGTGGGCCAAAAAAATGGGCCAATGTGAACATTTTTTTATCGTTGCTTTAGCCGTACAGAAAATTTCTTTTGTATGGCCTGAATCAGCCACCATAGCGTACAGACATGTTCCCTACGTAGGGGTCAGGGGCAGATCTACGAAAATTGTAAGGCGGGGTCCTGAAGAAAATTAAAGTCATTTTTTTTTGGTATAAAGCAGCCACGTGGTTCCCACCCTCGGTATTCAGATGTTTTTGAAGACATACATCCTAAATTATGCAAATTCCCATATTTTGAGTGCCTAATTTACAGGTTCTAACGATCTCTATCGTGACGAAAAAGGGCCACCTCAGTGAAAAGGCACGGGTCAGCTCCGGACCCCGGACCACACCCTAAACCCGCCCTTGGGAATAGGATGTTGAATTATCACATTCGTCATTTCGGTTGTAGTGAGAGAGATACATCGTGAGATTATACTTCATGTTTGTAAAGCGAGAGATCGCATGATCACGTGATATTCATATTCATATTCATACCACTGCAGCCGGGAACGTTATTCATTGAACAATAAAAATAACCCTCATATTACGCGCTGTAGTCCTTCCTTAGCCTAAAGGTAACCGATACTTCTGCGAGACGTTGACTGAGAGCCTCGTACGGCATAATTTTCTCAAAGAGGGAGTAAAGCGAGAGGAAGAGGAATGCCGAGAGAGATAGAAGAGGAAAAAGAGCGAAGAAAGAGGGATAAAGAGTAAAAGAGTGGAGGAAAGAGCAGAAATAGTGGAAAAAACTGACGAGCGTCTTTCTTATCTTGCTTTGTGGGCGAAATGTATCTTTTATGATAAAATTGTATAAGGTTACATTGCAACTTAGCCTTTTATAAATATGGTGAATTACTATTTTTTTCGTGCTTCGTGTTCTTCGCTAAGTGCCCCGTACGTTAAAATAAGGTTTCACGTCACAATTGATCGCTCGAAACATGCCTCGCTACGCCTGCGGATCATTACTACCGATGTCCGTCTCGTTAACGCGACCTGTCGCACCGAGTTTAGGCTAGATAACGGATTAGTTACCTCAATTATGGCTTGATTTCTCATAAGCACTTGTAGCACTTCGGCTTTTCGTAGCCGACTATTAGTCCTAGTCCATTGATTTCATCCCGCGCGCAAAGCATTCACTGACCGGTCGTATCATGGGTAATGCTCTCTCTCCGCCTCTTTCGGAGATTGCGATGCGCGTAGCGTTACGAAGACATCAGCTGCCAATAAAAAAGTGTCCGGCCAATAAAAAGTTCATCGAGGTAAATGAAGACGAATAAGGCAATTTAATGATCCATGAGGTAACATTGGTGAATGGCTAAATGCCGGGCAAAACAAAAAACGTCACGATCCTTTTACATTCGTCATGAAAAAAAAGAAAACCCATCCTATCGAGAGTGGGATATGTTCACATGCAACAGAAACCTCGCGATCTTCTTAAAAATTTCCGGTCAAGGAAATCTGAAGATCGAAGATGCGAATGTTATCTTACTTTACTTGTTATCAAATACTTTAAAACTCGATTTTCTTTAAATTTGGTTAAAAAAATGGCTTACGTCGTTTCGTTCAAGGTCCAGAGTCATACGCCGCATACCCGACTAGAAGGTGTCTTCACAATGTTACGCCTACTGTTCTACCTCTGTGTCTGGTTTGATACTTGATATCTCGAAATATCTCGAAGAGAGACAAGTTTCGATTTTCATAATTCAAGGTGGTTATGAAAATGAAATGCCTGAAAACCCCGGTTGAACTTTCGTCGATTCTTTCCTAAGGAAAACGAATTCAATAACGTAAAGGATCGGTTTACTGGAAACATGACCGACAGACGACTTCCTGGTGTATTTTCAGCGCAGCCGCGTCGATTTTAGAGACCTTTGAATGCGATTCATTTGATTTTCAGATTTTAAAGGCACGCGGATCTTTAGGGTCTTAGAAGACTTCAGTGAAACCCTTGAAATTTCGACTGCTTCTTGCGCGTCGAAAGGGCACAATTTCATCGGTAGAAAAGTCAACAAAGGTCACTTTCAGTCTTAACAAGGACACAATTTTTTGAAGATTCTGAGGGGCATTCTCTCTTAAAAGGGCTCCATTTCGTCGTAAACGATCTGTAAAAAGGCACCGTTCTTGAAACTGTAGTGTTGATATAATGCGGTGACTAACCAGACTTTCAGCGCTCATTCTTTTTCTTCCTCTTTTACCACAGACGCGCGTGCTCCAGAAAAATAATCGCAAATGCGAGTGTGCTGGAGTATCTTTACGAATGAACGAATGACTAAAGGTCCCCCTACATGAGCCGAAAACTGCGTACGCAAATGGCGCAGTGCGGTTTTCGACTCGTGTGCGGGGGCCTTTTCGTGCGCATTTTGTCATTCGCCAAATATCTATCATGTTTGATATTTTTGACGCAACTGCGCTCTCGTGTGCTGTTAACTCGGCGCTATTTGCGTTTCATTCGTCGTCAATGCGCATGCATCATTACTCAAAAACTGATGATAGTGGCTAGTATATTGATTTATGATTAGAAAAACGCTGATTTATGACATGAATATCACTTTCTTAATGATATGGGATTACTTAAATTATCAAAATCACAATTTTCCCCTTGCAAGACTTTTAATTCCGATGTGGATGTAATAAGAACAGAAAAATTTCTTTATATTCAGATAGATTTGACAAGGGCAATAAAAAGTCGCGTAGAAATTTGTAGAAATTTGTTGGGATTGCTAGATCGTAATATTAAACAGTTTCCATCTTATGTATTGGGTATTTGTCTGTTTCAATCAAATAAGCCGCGATCACACGAGCATTTTTGGTCACACAGGTGCCAAATGGGCCCAAGCCTGTTTGGCCCAGGCCAAATTTGGCCCGACCAAAAAACGTCGGACCAGGCCCGCGCCAAATTTTAGCACCAGAAAATGATTGCGTTTGAATTGCATCTGGCACCGGAAATGATCCACTTCGCTTTGTTTAAGCATTATTTAGTATCGAGAGAATGGTTTGCGTGTGAACGTGCTCTCTAATTAGGCACGGGCCAAATTTGGCCCCTAGCCTGATCTGTGCCAATTTGGCCCGGGCCGAATCGTCTCTGTGATTGCGGCTATAGATTCTTAGCAGATCGAGTCTGGGGAAAAAAACACCCATGTCAGGGAATGGCCGGAGAAAAAGCGAGTCAAATAAAAATGACCATCCTGTCTGAGAGTCTGCAAATTGGATAGTAGTTTTAAGTGCCAATCAGTAACAGTCTGAGGAAATTTTTTTTTTGACATTTTTGCGGGCTAAATGGACTTTGCCGATGTGCTGTGGGCCTGAAGACACTACAAGTCTACATCACCCACTTGTGTAGACGAAAGACAACCATTGAAGTACTCATACCGCCATTTACGGCGCTAACTAACGCCTACAGACAATCATGTGATATCAGGTCAGTCGTCTGACAGCTTTACGTACGTATGATTCCCGTTCCCGTGCGTGATGAGACTGTTGCACATTAGGGGGACACGCATGTTAGATCACACGAGCTAAAATGCAATTTCTTGTTATGACAGCTAATCATTCTTCGTGTTTATGGGTCTCTCTGCGGACGGACGCACATTATTCCGAAACCAACAGATGAACTAGATTCTTTCGTGAACGTCGTAATTGCAACGTACCGATGACGGTGACACCTGTTGACTTGTTTATTCTTTTAGCTGCACACAAACGTTTTTTGGCCTGTGCCAAATTTTCCCCGGAACAGCTGTTCACACGAGTGCCAAATGCACCCGAGCCTGTTTGGCCTGGGCCAAATTTGCCCGACCAAAAATGTCGGACCAGGTCTGAGCCAAATTCTAGCACGCGACAAATGATTGGGTTTGAATTACAACCGGTTTTGCAAATGAACCACTTCGCTTTGTTTCAGCATTGTGTAGTACCGAGTGAGTGGTTTGCGTGTCAACGCTCTCTAATTAGACATGGGCCAAATTTGACTAAGCCTGATTTGGGCCAAATCGTCTCGGTGTGATTGTGGCATTTAAGTCCTATTCTGAACATAGCTCGGCATAACGAGGATCCCTCGACGCTGAAGTCTTTTGCGCTTGTATTTATTCTATAAATTCTAGAAGTGCTAGATCGCGTGTAAGACCAATCAGTTTCCGACTATGTCTTATGTTATTTGACCATGTTACTTGATTGGATTCTTAGCAGATCAAGTCAGGGAAAACAACCTACATGTCAGACAATTGTCAGGGGGGAAGTCGGGGAAAAAGCAAGTCAAATAAAGGTTCTACAATTCTATGAATCTACAATTCATTGAAATCGATTTTGATCAATTTTTCTCTATCAGTGAAAACCATACCAAATAGTGAGTTGAAATATCTGTCATATCTTTTTTAGAGGCTCGTATTATTGTATATATTGTGGATTGGCAAAATATCCTTGTATGAAGATGTGCATTGCAGAGCTGCCAACTGTTGCTGTTTTCCAGTATTTGTTACTATTTTACAATGAGTAGTACTGATTCGATTTTATTTGATTCGTACTTAATTTGAACATTTTCTTTCATATTTCAACTGAAAAAAAATTCATTTTGTTACTGATAGCACTTTTTAGAGGTTGGCAGCCCTGGCATTGTAATGATACACATGTTGCTGTGCCCTTTTGAAGTTGCGATACTTTTCATATTTTTTTATCCCCTTAACCTGCCGAGCACCACTCAAGGCATTATTGGTAGGTATCATATGTTCTTCCTTTTTCTCTAAAGGGAGCGAAAGGTCAGCGTCACGAACCAGTGTCCAAGAAACTTGGACCACTCTCGGTCGACACCAGAATTAACAGCTCCAACCTAGCTTAGCCCCGATGTCTTGCGTAAGGTTAGACAGACATTGTCGTGTACAAACATTATGATGGTGCTACGACGTTATATTACCCGCACACGACCGGCTAAGGTGAAAGTACACCGATTCTTTTCCCGACATCCGCGTCCCCAAATGATTGATAGTGCGGTGATGCGGCTTATCCATTAATGACGCTCAAAGGTCGAACATTAGTAGACTCCGTTTTTCATTAGCTCAGATTAGTGTTATCTTATACTAGCAAAAATCCTGTGGACACCAAAGGTGCTTTCTAGCCTAGGGGCCGGTTGCATAACTTTTCGAACTTTGATCTTTTATTTTATTGCTCCGAATAATTACAAATCATATATGGGAAAACATGCAATAAAATATTAACAACGATACAGGGGCCGGTTTTATAGACCGGTATTACCTTTAACCCAGAGGCTAACTCAATTCATTTTCAATTGAGTTAACCCTCGGGTTAAAGGTTATACCAGTCTATAAAACCGGGCCCAGGACGGTACATGAAATATTAACATCAATATACAGGACGGTGCTTAAAACGAACATACAATTATAATCTAACAGAGTAACAAAGAGCAGTTACATTAGAAGATGTGTAGAGACAGAATGTCAACTCTGACTTAAATTTAAATGGCTTCCCCGGATTAAACGATAAACGAGATATCACTTAGTCATAGTAATAGTGCATGGAAACGGCTTAGACTTGGGACTAGTCTGAGATCAACTAAGTCTTAAGAGTTTAGACCACTTTTGGACTGAAGTCACGACTATGCAACCAGCCCCAGAACTTCAAACTGTTCAAACTGTGTGGTTCACAACAAAATTGAGCATGAAACCAGCTCCATTTCAGGATAGACATCAGGGCCCGGTTTTATTGACTGGTATTACCTTTGACCCCGGGGTTAACTCAATTGAAAATGAATTGAGTTAGCCTCCGGGTTAAAGGTAATACCAGTCTATAAAACCGGCCCCTGCTTTTTGTGACACCGTTAGACAAGTGTATTAGTCTCGATGACACGGATTGTTCCTCAGCCTCGCTAAACGTCTTCGTACATCAATACCGCGCTGCTTTCATCGCTAACGTCTATCATTTCAAAGCTATTTCGCTTGATGATATTTCAAAGTGAATATCAGTCTGAAAGAATATTTAAGCCGACGAGGCAAGTCTTCGGGGGATTTTAAAAATAGAATGATCTTACGTGTCAGGGCGTTATTGTATCTTTTATAACCTCAATTTTCAATCAATTTTTTTTCTCTAGTTGAACGCGACGTTCAAAGAACCTTGAATAGAGCTAATGCTCGCACTGATGGCATCTCTTATTTGTTTTCCGGATTTGATGCTTGAACCCAATGAGTAAATTCGATTTTTATCTTAACTTTGAACGAGTGGCTCGATGAATGGTTTAAGATGGCTAAACAGTTATTTGGGTACCAAAAAATCTTACAGTGAGTTATGGTAGTGATTAATTTCTAAAGTGCCCTTTTCTCTGTGATACAATGTTCAACAGCGCTTTCCATTAAATGGGGTATACGGGCACACACCAGATGGCGTAACATTACACTCAATTATGCATTGTGAAAATTAGTTCATTTTCAATTACTTTTGAACTGGACATTTAGGATCCCAAATGGCAATGTTGTAAAACAAGTCATCACATAGATACAAGATTGACATTCCCAACGAGTGTATGGTATACAGTTTTACCAGAAATTGATTTATCAATGAGAAAAGTTCATTCAAATTGAACTGAATGCAGAAGAAATTGAAGCGCGTTAACCGAATAAGCACTTGCGAACTTGGCGGATCCTCGCCTGCCATAAGTGCAATCGTCGAATACCACAGTAGCGGTGCTGGTACCCCATTGGTATTGTTACCCCAGCCTATTACTCTAACTATTTATCAGTCATCTCTCCCTGAGGAGAAGATACATCCGAGCAGCTGCTAGGTGCTGCGGAGTTATCTATCAGGCCAGGTGCCCATTTACTTCTGGGTGAAGAGAGGCAATAAGTGTCTTGCCCGGGTAATGGACACTAGGGTAATGTACGCAGTTCAAACCCATGGTCACCCATAGATTTGTTAATGTCGGCATCAATAGGGATGTATTTTAGTACGGTAATGTTTGGATCAGGGAGCTTATCCATTTTCAAAGATGATCAAAAATTAAGGACACGCACATAGATAGATATAGAAGTTGCACAGTAAAACAGTATTGTGACAGTATCCCAGATTTCCGGCGCACACCTCTGTTATTTTTGCGGACAATTTTCACCATATGGCCGAAATCGTAAAGAGGGTAATTCTCAGCCGTGTGTTTCACACAGAAAGTCTACTGCGAAGACTGTTCTCATTGCGATAAATCCGGTCATAATACCGAATTAGTGCAGGCACAATGACGCGTAAGCAGCATGATGTATCGTAATCATGTGGCGCTGAATTTGCCCATCCAATCAGATGCGTTTACGCTATAAATACCATGCATCTGATTTGGCTAGATATATAGCCTCGTGGGAGCTGAGCGGAAACTGGTCCGCCCAAGGAATCGTGGGCATTGTAATAGACCGATAAGGGGTTTACGGCGAGGGTTTCTATTGGCGCGAGCTTAGTGGGCTGCAATCTAACCCAGGCAAGTGAGGATGAATTGGCCAGACTATCGCGCTTACAGAGTGAGTTGTGTTTACATATAAATCGGTGCTTAGTAAGCCCACTTTAGTCATGCAAATCGGTGCTTAGTAAGCCCCCTTTAGTCATGCAAATCGGTGCTTAGTAAGCCACCTTTAGTCATGCCTTTGTGGGGAGTGTTTTCAAGATGGCATTTCACATACTATCTTCGTTATCTTGAATTTCAAATCCATCCTTGATCTTAGAATAGGGATCGTCCCTGTGATTTATTTGGTTGGAAGATTTGGTCTAGTTCATTTTGATTTGGTGTCTCTTGCAAACCGACCACACCCACCAGGAACAAATCAGGGGTTTGATTTTGAAATCAGAAATCTAAGTACAGATAAAGTTGTGTGATCGGAGGTCGAATTTACAGAATTTTTTTGTTTAAATTGATGATTGGAAATTTCGGTGCCAGTTCATTCAAATAATCTTCCAACCAGCCTGAATCGGCAAGCGACTGATATGGGTTCATAACCTGCTCTACTGTACTGTTAATGGTAGTTGATTCAGCGTACACCCGCTACTATCAAGTTTCTCGTAAACATGAGCAAACTACGTTCATCACCGAAAATTGTTAACCCTTTCAGCGCTGACTAGTTAATACCCTATAGTGCTGGAGACAATTTGAAATTTTTGAAAAATTCTGCCCTAGTGTGTTTAATAACGGGAATACCGCTATAGTGCGTCTACACCGCGGCGCGGTATATCGTTAGTTACTAATATTTCACTATGTTTGACAGGTGCTGCCATCTTTCAAGAGAGATAATTATTAATTACTAATTTAATCAATACACCGCAGTGCGGTGTACTAGCAAAATCCATCACTGGTTTATACGCCGCACTGTGGTGTAGATGCACTGAAAGGGTTAAAGGTGAGCATCAAATCACATCACTGCAACTGCCTTTTATATCTTTGTTTTTTTCAGCAGCTTCTTACGTTAAAAACGGAAGTTAAAAATGATTAGAATCTTTTGACTCGCCTCCTTCCTGGGTGTTGCATAGCTTGCAAAGCACCGAATTGATGTCCACGCTGTGGAAAATAATACCCGGATCGGCTTTTCGGTGTGAAATCATTTTCAGCGCTCGTTAAGCCTGTTATTTTCCTACAGTACTGTATAAGCCGTGAATAAGGCTCCAGTGATTTTAGGCCTACTGCATGAACACATAGGCCCCGATCACTTGAGTGTTTTGGATGCTGAACAACTGGGTGCCAAATGGGCTAAATTTGACTCGGGCTTGATCCATGCCAATTCGGCTTGGGCCAAATCATCTCCGCACGATCGCGACTTTAGTGTATCTATAGAAATCATTAATCACTGCTTGGCTTATTGATTAGAGATTACTCTAGATTATAGAGATTACTGATTTCATTTTATGAATTTCAGTTCGTATTGTGCCTGATCTGGCCAGGAGCGGCAAGGCTATCGTCGATGTGGAGACTATTCACTCTCAGGTGGATAATGACAGCCTACAACCGTTTGATTTCATGAAATTCAGTCTGTACTTACTGAATATATATATATATATATATATATATATATATATATATATATATATATATATATATATATATATATATATATATATATATATATATATATATATATATATATATATATATGTGTCAACGTTTTGCAGCTGCTGCAGACCGTGGAGAGACTCTTCGTCTGACTCTTGGGTGTATAATTTCAACTGGTATAAAGAACGCCATTACCCCTATTACTTATTTATTGATGGCGAGAAATCGAGTCCCGTATTCGTGATGAATATTGATAGTCGTCTGACATGAGCTGTCAAAATGGGTTAATTTACTTCAGATCCTGTTACGTCTGCTGAAGTGTCGCACTATTCTCCTCCTTCGAATTTCGTTGATGAAAATGTAAGACGAATCCGTTTTAGAATGCTGTTTAAACCTGAACCTGAGCTGAAATTAACAATTTGAATAGTCGAGGGCGGCTGCTGTATCTCGACGGATGCCGACACAGCTCGGATATCAACTTCTTACGGAAACTTGATCTTTCCTAGATGTGTCGATGTTCGTAGCGTCACAACCTGCAGCATTAGACCTCACCCATCAAGAGTTCACCGACGTTTTTGATTGAAAATGAACTAATCGTGGGGATACGCCAAATATTATCAGACATCTGACTGGCGCTTTCTAAGATTGATCATCCAGGCTTCTCACAACTATAATAACATAAATGGGGTAGTTCCTGTATCACTACTGAGTGAAACATGTGTAAATTGAAATATAACCGTGATCACACGGAGACAATTTGGCCCGTGCCTAAATAGAGAGCGTGCTCACATGCAAACCTCTCACACGATACTAAACAATGGTCAAACAAAGCGAAGTGCATCATCCGGTGCCATTTGCAATTTAAACGCAATCATTTGTCTGGTGCTAAAATTTGGCTCGGGCCTGGTCCGACGTTTTTGGTTGGTCCAAATTTGGCCCGGGCCAAACAGGCTCGCGCCCATTTGGCACCCGTGTGAACATTTGTTCCGGGCCAAATTTGGCCTGGGCCAAAAATGCTCGTGTGATCGCGGCTAAAGCCAGATAGGTCATTTCCGGTACCAGTTGCAATCAATTCAAACGCAATTATTTGTCCCGTGCTAAAATTTGGCTTTGGTTTTGGCCCGGGCCAAAAACGCTTGTGTGATCGCGGCTTACGATTTGAGCATTTGCAGTATAACTTCAATCATATATTGTATTGTTGATTATAATACAGAAAGTAAAAAGCGTTTAAAAGTTGCCGTGCAAACTGTTCAAAGAGCTATCCTCGCATTTCCATTCAAGACTGTTCAAAGAGCTATCCTCGCATTTCCATTCAAGTTTCATCAATTTTAACCTAATCAATTTCCACGCTGGTAGCTTAAGAAAAAATCCGGACCATGTTATCAGTGCGCAATTATCGAGTTTCTTTCGCGTCGACCTAGCCGACTTAGTTTCGCAGCATTGATCAAAAGTTTTCGCGATAGTTTAAACCTATCCAGCTTACTTTATATGTGTGTGTACGCGGTTGAAGATTTTTCTGATGGTTTGACTAGCATGCTACACCTTGTGATTTGTTAGACAAAATGGGTACATATACATAGATACGTACGGTGGCAAACATTTCGGCCCTCTAAATATTTTTTTACTCACCGTTGATATTGACCCTGCCAAAGTTGGTTTTCTTGCCCCGCCAAAACAGATATTAACCAGGAAAACAAATATGTTGGGCGAGAAAGCAAATAATTTATTTTCTTGCACTAAATATTTCTTTTCTCACTATCAAATTTGTTTCTAGATTTTTCATGCTCGAAAAATATCGGCTTAGGCCCGAATCAGCCACCATAGATATGTGTAAATGCAATAAGCTTCTCGCTACACACAGGGGCTACATTCCGTCAGAATTCGTCATCGTCATGAAATCAAGTAGTTCGGATGGCGTACAATTTCGCTTTCGGGCTTATAGATTTCCGAATGATTGAACCAATTTAAACGCTACCCGTCCTCATGAAGACAGCTATTATTTCTGCTCGCCACAGGCCAGTTTCTACATTTATTGTGATTTAACCTAACTTCAGGATTTGGAAAGCAGACACTCGAGTATATACATGTATATATACGATATATATATATATATATATATATATATATATATATATATATATATATATATATATATATATATATATATATATATATGTATATGAGTTTTGCGTATGAATGCGGATTAATAAGAGTGTCTATTCTTGTTTGAAAAAACGGAGGATCCAATGTACCCTCATTTATTGAATCTGTTTACAGACCTGACCGCTAGTAAGCTCTTGAGTAATTTTGGAAAAATGCTCAGGGAAAATGGCCAATGGAAATCGTGCAATTACATGTACGATATGATCACCGAAAACATGAGTGTCTATACTTGTTTTAAAAAATGAGGATCCAACATACCCGTTATTCACTGAATCTATGTTTACAGACCTGACCGCTACTAAGCTCTTAAGGAATGTAGGAAAAAGGCCGGGTCAACTTTTAAGCTCGGTAGCAAGGAAGAAGAAGGCATCAATTTTTTGGGGAAGTTGAAATATAGATCAGTTTCGTCGGCGAAATGTTCTTCCTGGGTAGGAGGACACTGAACGCGATGATTGGGAGGTGCTGCAGGGTGTTTATTTTTCAGAATCTATTTATGCGGAAGTTTTGGCGTGATATGGTCGTGGTTAGTCATTTAAATCATTAATGACTGCAATTAGCGATAATTGTTCCTAGTTCCGTTGCATCGTAAGGTGACCTGGGGGCCCCCGTTTAGAGTTCAGTTTGGCCCAATTTTTTTTAAAACTTCCCGTGTACGCTGGAGAGTGAATGCCGTTTTAGAATGTCTACAATTTGAAAAAAGGCAAATGGAATGGATCCACATTTGTTGAATTCACATCTAGCAACTTGCAAGATCACTAGGTCTCGATAGATCCAGATTCTACCTGGCGAAAATAGGCTACGTTTCGCGTGGGATTCTGGGCTTACGAGGTTTAGTGCCGAATATGCCAGAATACCGCGGTTACAGAGCGAGTTGCGTTCACACGTGATTCGGCGCTTAGTAAGCCTGCTTAAGTTGTGCCAATATTGAGAGTGATTCAAAAAATTCTATCATCGTTTTCCTGTTGCTTTTTTGCTAGTGATTGCTAGCGTGGGCCCATTTTGATCGGACCAAAAACTCTTGTGATCGCAGCTCCTAAAACAGGTGCCAAATGAGTGCGTGCCGAAACATAATCGTCGGACCAGGCTCGACCCAAATTTT
Organism: Tubulanus polymorphus; assembly: GCF_964204645.1. NCBI lineage: Eukaryota > Metazoa > Nemertea > Palaeonemertea > Tubulaniformes > Tubulanidae > Tubulanus > Tubulanus polymorphus. The sequence continues at coordinate 11,317,873 of NC_134027.1, read as the reverse complement.
AGCACGGGTCAAATAATTGCGTGTGAATCACAACTAATTCTGGAAGTAACTCACTTCGCTTTGTTTAAGCATTGTTTAGTATCGAGTGAGTGGTTTAGGAGGTGGGTTTGTGGGCTACATGATCCGTGCCAATTTTGGCCCAATCGCGGCTGTCGACACAAATACATCTCAATCCCGATTTGAATGAATGTGGATTGATGTAAAACGCGTATTCGTGCTAAGGTTTCGTGCTTAGGTGCGAAAGCATCGGCCCACCTGTTTCAACGTCTATTTCTAGTGCTATTCTGATAGGCATATCGCGAAAAACAAAAACGTACGCTTCCGGTAAAAGGAGAATCAAATATCGATTGGACATCACTCGTCAGCTTCGGCCACTTAGATTTATTTCGTGTCGCGTGTCCGATAGCAGAAACGAGTACTATCGCGGCACTAAAACGAGTATTAGTTGCTTTTTATAGAATCGTTTAATGGGCTTAGACGGAGATTTTATCGGTGTCGTTTCGATGTCGGTTATTGCCCGTGAAAACTGTTAAACGCATCGAACAAGACGCATTATAGTTAGTCTCATTCGCATTATTTCCTACTTATCAAGATTCGTTGCCACCTGCCACGTAGGTTGTTTCGCGTGTATCAGTTTCTCTTCATTAACGACTGAAAATCGTTATGAAATATGAAAAAGTTCAACCTGCTGATATCGTCTTCTATATCGAGGGGTGGTGCAGTACGCTATACCTTCACGCGAGGGATTTATGTTTTCCACGTGAATGAAATGGAGGTGGCATCAAAGTAACTATAAAATGGATCTCCCTAGGCTACAATTTCAATGTCCATTTGTGCTGCTGCTTCAGCGCTCAGATTTCAAGAAATACGCCTTTGATTTTGGTGTATTTATGAATTTGTGGCAAAACCATCCCTGGATATTTTTTGAAAAATATGTCAGTAATTGCTACCCTTTCTCATTGCTACTACAGTGGTTGTCAACCAGGACACAGTTCCGTAGTTCTGAGTTTAGATTTGTCTCTCGAGTTAACTCATCAAAAATCTATTGATTAAACTCAGGGTTACCTTTAACTCATAACTGTGGAACTGGATCCTGGTGGAGGACTTATCCCCAGGGGTAACTTTGATTTCCTTTGAAACCTAGGCCAAGGATATGCCACTGCGTTCCCAACAAAAGTCGCACGGTTCAGGAGTGTCATTTTCCGTTCGTATGAGGGTTAAAGACATTGACGACTATCCATAGAACTGTTCCATCTGCCGTCACTAACAGCCGCGTCTGATAGCAATAATAGCCGCCCAACAACGTCTTTCTGCCTCTCGTATCGATGTCATTAAACATACCGTCAGCACTTACGAACTGCTCGTATCGTCGGTCAACAGTACTGACTCAGCGTGCGACGTTCTCGATCTCGTAAACACTCAACTGGCATCTCGTCGAGTCGTCGAGTTTTTTTTTGCTACTCGCGCGTTGCTGTGCCTCGTTTTACTCGACGATATTATCGGCCTTATTATCGTCATTATCGCTATTTTCAGTCACCGAAACTAAAAAGACGCTACCTTGATATCGAGTTCATACTATTATGTGCTCCATTGATGAAAATGCTCAATTTTCGCGTAGATTATCCTTCATTGTATAGATGAAGGCATTCGGCACAAGGGATTTGGCACAATTAGTTGTATGGTGGCCGTTTTTAAGTCCTGTTAGCCCTTTCAGTGCGTCTACACCGCAGTGCGGTGTATAAAATCAGTGATGACTTTGCTAGCACTTGGCATCACAGTGTATTGATGTCATCAGTATTTTTTGTCTGTTATGTATGATGGCAGCACCTGTCAAACATAGTGAAATATTAGTAACTAGTGATACACCGCACCACACTGTGTAGGTGCATTATAGCGGTATGCCTGCTATTCATAAGAGTTGGGTGGAATTCTTCTCAGACTTCGCAAAGCACTTTATTCAAAAAGAATACAACAATATTGTCCAAAAAACAAAAAATAAATACCGTAAGGGTAGTTTCTGTAAAACAAAAGGACAATTTTGGAATAAGGGTATTCTCTGAGACTCCCCCTTTTTGTCAATTTCATCACCATCTGCATCTTTACGGTGGCATGGAGAACACCTTTCCTTTGAACTCTGGTATAAACTTAGTAAACTTATTGGGTTCTTGGGCTCGGGCCCATTTGGTACCCGTATGAGCAGTCATTCCAGGCCAAAAGTGCTCGTGTGATTGCGGCTCTTGTCCCCGGATCACCCTTAAGTCGGGTATTCAATCAACCACCTATGAAAGTGATTCGAGTTATCAATTTGAAAGACAGCGATAAATTGTCTATTTGTCTACCGAGGGGTAGGACGAGGCAGCCGAACGACGATACCTGCGTTAGTCGCGAAAAGACATCCGTCTACACCTGGCAACGACGAGATAAGCTATAATTTATTGTTCGTTCGTTCATAATAATAATCTGCAAAAAGTGATAGCCAACCGACGACGACGACGATGTCTCGCTTCAACGAGGTTTTTAACGGAGCGCGCCTGCTGTTCTCTTGTAATGAGATGCGCTGATTTCCGTCTCATTTCCCGTTTGAAATGAAAAATAGACGCGACGACGACGAACGTATCCCATCGAGCCGGGTAACGGTTCGTTGCTCGTTCAAGCGATCGCGTTACGTATCGCGCACGGTTAGAGGCCCTCGTAGCCATGGCATGCGTGTGCGCGCCGCGCGGGTATAATCCGATCAAGTAGTTATCATCAGCCGCGATCGTAGTCCTCGTCGTAGTACTCGTGAGTTCTTCCCCCACCCCCGGGGCAACGCTCGTTCTCGAATCACTTGTTATAATTCAGTCATACTTCGCAGAGGATTGAGCAATCGATCCGTCGCGTGTTATATCGCGTTTTTTTCTTTTCGTTCAAATAAAAAAAGATTTAGGACCTCATCATGTGTGTATATCAGTACATACCTGTGAGTTTTGAGTATGAATGCGGATTAATAAGAGTGTCTATTCTTGTTTGAAAAACGGAGGATCCAATGTACCCTCATTTATTGAATCAGACCTGACTGCTACTAAGCTCTTGAGGAATTGAGGAAAGATGCTCAGGAAAAATGGCCATGGGAAATTGTAGAATTAACGTGTATGATATGAACACCGAAAACATGATAAGGAATGATTTCATTCAGGGTATTATAGTATATTCTTGAAATCAGATATATTTTCAATCGAATTACTATTTATGATGCCAAAGGTACGCTGAAATTACGCTCAATCGTGTTGAAAACTGGGCCCAAAAAGAAATAATGAGTTGTCAGTTCTGCTATGGATTTAGGACATTATCCGGCGCCGCAGCTGAGGAAAAAAAATGTCGCCAAATACCGGCGGCGATTTCGTCGTCGCGCGCTATAATCGAATTAAGATTAGACGATGAATTATTGAACGTTCATTGTAATCTACGACGACTGAACGCATGACCGCTCTTTCCCTTACACTCGATGAAATTATATGTATCGGATTTGATGTACTATCGAGACTCAATTAGTTTCAGTTGTTCTACGATCGTGCGCCTCTGATAGCTCTCGTAAATTGCGTGTTAGTGTCGCTTAAATCGGTCAGCGGCGTTACGTATTGTTATTATTTTCCAGCATCGGCGCGGGCGAAGCATGAGCACGTTTAATTAGCGCTTCGATCGGGCGTTGCTAAAAGCTACCTCACCAGACGGCGTGACGTAAGCCGCTATTACACGAGCGTTTTGACCCGGGCCCAATTTAGCCCGGCCCATAATGTCGAACAGGGCTATTTACCATACATTAACTATTGGAGCGATCTTTATCTTCATCTAAGCCTATTTTGATGAATTTAGCTAATATAACTGGGTTTTGGGATATTCTGAATAGTGTTCGAATTGATATGGTTTTTCGCGGATTTCATTAAGTAGAGTGCAAACAAAAATGAAATCTAGTTCATCGCCAAAAACATTACAAGCAGAGCGTAAACTATCTAGCTTGATAATCTATTTACAGGTAAAACGATAACATCTAATTCTGAATTCGAATAAACAAATTACCAAATCGCCATCAAGTACACTAATATACCTCTCCAAGACCCACTATTAGGCCACGATCACACGGAGACAGTTTGGCCCAGATCGGACTCGAGCCAGATTTTAACCCGTGCCTAGTTAGAGAGAGCGCTCACACACAAACCACTCACTCCATACTAAAAAAGGCTCAAACAAATGCTAAAATTCAGCTCGGGCCTGGTCCGACTTGGTTGGGCTAGATTTGTCCCTGGCCAAAAATGCCTGTCGGATCGCGGCTTATGTCACGCCGTCTGGCGAGATAGCTAGCGACACCCAATCAAAGCGCTAATTAAACTTGGAGTACAGATTTTTTCAGGAAAAAATGGGGCGAAGGGAAAAGGTTAGAAATAGAATAATCTTTTTCGTTATAGGCAGTTTAAAATGGAAGGGAACGGGGAAAAAATAAAATGAAGATTTTTTTGTGATGAAAACACGAAGGAGTACTAAAAAAGATGCAGAATTCTGGGTGGTGGATCCATACTTCAAATAATCTAAAAAAAAGCCTTATGTGGCTCGAGGCGGGGTGAGAGATAAAAAATGTATGTTTTTCTTCGGAAATTGTGTTTCTCGGCACTTAAACGCTTACATCGCTGATAAAACGTTTCGTGTTTTCATCGTTATGCTCGTTGAACGACGCTACACAATATCGATACGCCTAAAACGCCTTAATCAATACCGTGTAATATCAGCTCGTCCAGTAGTCTTTTTAGATAAAGATTTTCTGGAATTTGGCCAAAGGCGAGATTAAAGTAACCGGGCTACGATGATGCGAGGCGACGAAATAAGAGACGGAAAGTATTGGGATCTTACTTATGTGATTGAATCATACCGTATGTACACGAAATGTAATTTGCCGCCGCGGCTTTGAGACGACGACGCCAGCGCACGCCTTAAAATCATAAAGCAAATTCGCTGATAATATCATCTCGGTTAGCGCTTTGAAGATCGAAAACATAGCCATATTACATTTTATGTAAAGCCACGAGGATTTAGTCTTCGCGGTGGATAATTGGTTAATGGAGTGCGTGTTCTAAAACGGCGCTGCGAATATTCGATTGCGTCGGATGAAATAACAGACTGACGCGCGCGGGGGGGTCTGACGACGATCGGCGGGACCGAGAATTCTGTAATGAATTTTAATGCCGTCTTTTGTGATAAAATGCAAGTGCGCGCGCGCCGGGCTTGTTTCGGATTTCGGTTTAATGGTGATAGTCTTTCTGATATAACCTACATTCATACTTGGGTATTTAGTGTTGAGTATACTTAGACGAGGCTTACCGAGCTTATTAGAAACGGGAATGAAATTCCAAATGAAAAAATGTATACAGTCCTTTTTAGATTCATGATTTATGTATAAGCTATATTCACACTTAGACATCTAGAAATCGGTATCTAGGGTTGGTGATTACGGTATATTAAATTTCTACTAAAGCCCAGCACACATGGCACGGGAAAAATGTTTTTTCCACTTGATGTGAATAACGATGGAACTACATTCACGCGAGGAGTAACATATCTAGAAAGCAGTATTTAATGTTTATATACATGACAAAGATATTCGAGACCTATTCGAGAGGCTTATATTACCGAAAAAACCAAAACCGAGAAATATAGCCCACGGAATAACCGTGTGTATTGTTGTGCTATGGATAACATGGTGCGAAATCTGTTTTATGCGCATTTCTATTATGCCATGTGTGTTGATCATACGTATGATAGTTTGGGAGCAGCAAAACATGGTTTCTTTTTGATGAAACAAAAAACATGCCATGTGCGTTGGGGATTAAGGCGGGAATCCACCCGATGGCCAATGGCCGTTTGTCTGTGTTGTTTGTTATAGAAAATACCACACTTGAGCTGCCATCAAACGAACCTTTTTGGCCCATAACCAGATTATTCCTGGGTCAACTGTTCGCCAAGTGGGCCCGTGCCTGTTTGACGTGGGGCGAATTTGGCCTGGCCAAGAAGGTCGCACGAGGCCTAATTTTTGGTTGAATCAGAACCTTGATAATCCGTTTATGTAGAGCCTGCCCAAAGTACAACAATCTAGATTGTATTCTGGTTTTCAATAATGACCTTCTCATTCTAACTGACTTAGAAATAGAAATATACATTTCATTTGCCATATATATAGTAAATATATAGTGATATATATTGGGATATAGTAAATGCCCAATTTGCTGTGAGCCCCTTCAACAATTCAATTCTATTATGACTAAGGGACCCTGAATCCTTATTCGACTTGTACCCAATGACATCTAGTCAAACTCAAAGATAAACCATTAAATCAAACAGTAGGTCGCTATAGTAAACTAAATACTTGAGTTCAATAGAAATAAAAGCGTTAATGATTCATTAATGATTCATATAGTCCGTATCATCATTTCCTATTTTTTTATCGCGTGGAATCAATTTCGAAGCGTTTTCGTGAAAATGAAATGCGTGGGATAATAAAATATTTTACGACCTGTGGGAAATCGAGTCATTTAAGGGCAGACAAACATTCGCCGTATCGGTAGTAGACCGGAGTTCACATACGTATTCGGCGGCTAACCCGGGCATTCGACTCGATCTAAAGTAGTAACGCATCACCCGCGTGTTTATACAGACAAATTTGCCCATTTCCTTCGTGCGGAATGGTTTGTGTATTTATGATTATCGGATAACCATTAAACAATCAAACTCGCAAAGCGCAGCACGAGACGAATTAATATCGACTGCGTATTAGACACGCTACCACTAGGTCCGGCTCGCCAGTAAATCGTTCTTCATCACACGCGAACGATTCGGCCTGGGTCTAACTTACCCCGATCAGACCCGAGTCAAATTTGGCGCGTAGCTAATTAGAGATTGTGTCTGCACGCAAACCACTCACTCGATACTAAACAATGCCCTGACGTAGTGAAGTGAATCACTTCCGGAACCAGTTAGCATTTGTAGGCTAAATTGACCCATACTGAATAAGGCACAGGCCTGGTTCAACTTTTTTGGTCAAAAAGGCCAATTTGGTACCCGTGTGAATAGTTGGCCTGGGTGATAAATGCTTGTGTGATGGTTGCTAAAGCTTGATTAGTTTGATTTATTGCTGATTGAATTTTTTCGTTTCTCATATCTGATTAACTTGTTAGAACCATATTCTTTTTAATTAGGTTCTGCTGTTCAATGTACTATAGTTGTCCTCCTTAACCCTTTCAGTGCTCACCGATTAGTACCTGAAAGTGCTTGAGATAATATAGAAAGTTTTCAAAATAACAGCCATACTGTTTTAGTGCGTCTACACTGGGTCGCTGTGTACCATTAGTTACTGAAATTTTACTGTTTGACAGATGCTACCATCTTTTAACACTGTCAACAACTAATAATATCAATAACTTATAATAATGCTGTGATGCGGTGTACTAGCAAAATGTATATATGGATATATACACTGCACTGGGGTGTAGATGCACTGAAAAGGTTTTAATGAATCAAATTTGTTAGTTTACACAATTGACACGCGTAGTTCCTAGTGCCAAGCCCAGTTTCGTACTCAACCCCACTATACCCCCCCAAGCCCACTTGTGAAACAATAAACATACTGAAGCAAACCAACAGCGCCTGTAGTGATCACGTGATATCGAACTGGCAGTGATTTTGATCAGTCACGTTATTAGTTATTGCATTTCTTGTTTCCCTACTCTGACATCGTTGCACATGGAAACAATGTTTCTTTCTTGTTTCGATATTTCGGTATACTGCGTTTCTTGTTTATCGGCATTTACTCGGTGCATGGCGCTCAGGGGGCATAAGGCGTATTGCCCCTCTGTGCGTTATTGCGTTATCGCGCTCTATCACACATTTGATGCTCGGATGAACAAATGTTGTTCGTCAGTCAGACATGACCGTAGAATCCTCATATCTTCTTAAGACCATGCTTCGCGTCAACTTTACGTCGAAAAATTATGCCCCCGTAAATCATTCTCAGGCAACCGACCTTTGATATATAGGGGCGATCATTGTTAATGCTTAACCTCATTCTACGTGAACCCGACCTTGATATCGTTGTAAATACCATTTTTGACGCTCGATCCAAGTCGACGGGCCATCGTTCAAAGATATTCATCCTCAATTTCGGCGGCTTCTTCAAATTTCACGCTTCAATTATCACGTAGCATACGTCAACGATTTGACGCACTTCATTTAGCCGTGTTATTGCGACGGTGCGCGTCGGTTTTCATCACTGTTGGTTTTATAACAGTTCAGCGACGATGAGCCCGGTGAAAACCGCGCCGATGACAACGTATTATTACTTGTCAAGCATTTTTCGAACGAATGCTACTAGAAACGTATCTCGTCTTCGTCATTATTTTTCAGCCGTGTTTACTATACTATATCTTGTGTGTGAATCCGTGAATATTTGCGATGAGTGGGTGTAGTGTGGATGCCCAGATCAACAAGCGTTTGCTTCACTTGATTCCTTCAATTGATAACGGCACGATTCATACTTGTATTTATATCTATGTATGAATATTATGTTAAAGTGTTTCCATTTCTTTGAAGAATGAAGATTATTATTAGAATTATTATTATTATTATCATTATTTTTGATGATGATGAACAATTATTTGAGGAATGAAGTTAGAAATGACCCGCCGTCTAATGGGACGGCTAGTGATTTACGCGTCGATTTCTTTAATGATATCAACTACAAAGGGTAAACATTTCGCTTGTTATCAGTTATTCAAAGAGATCGATTTATCTAACATCGCCGCCTCTTATCTAAACAGATAAACTTCATACCAACGCGCTCGCGTAATTCTTCTTCCATAAAAAAAACCGTCTGGCTGCGTGGTTCATTATTTGGAAAGGTTCGGTTGCCGCTTTATTGCTCGACGCCGAGATCGATGACGATCAGATGGAAAATATAGACGGTACTCGCACCGCGTAGCAAGCTAGCTAGACCGTCTAATGTAACCGAGTAGAAATCAATTATTAGGGCAAATAAGATACGACGAGATCACGGTTTGTAATTGATTCTCGACAAGGCATAAGCTGTCCACTGGCCATATCGAAACTCGACTCTTAATTAAGGTTTAGAGCGCCTACGGTTGATTGAGCCAGCGGTTTATTAATGAGAGCCATCGCGCTCGATACATCGTGCGTGATGGTTACCGATGTGGATCGTCGGATTCGCGATTTTTACAACAGTCGAACACTAAATGGAAACACGGTTTTTGATCGTGTCATTTATCACTCGCGCACTCGTCTGTGATACTAAATTTCATTGCCCCTACGACAACGAGGATATTACCGGTGATTAATCAGATTCGAAGTTGAATACACTTTCCATCCCGATGTTAGTTTTTGGTGTCAACTTTCATTCGGTCGCTTCCTTCAGTCATTTCCAGTTAGGTGACGCTCGGTGAATTATTTTAAATTTAAGAACCGCGATAACGCGGAGATGATATCGCAATTCGGCCGGTGCCTAATTAGCGAGCGAGCGCAATCACACTCACTCCATACTAAACAAAATAAATCGAAATGCGTCACTTCTGGAACCAATTGTAAGTAAAACACAAGAAGTTTTAGGTTAGGCCAAACAGGCGCTCGCGTAAACAGTTGGGCCGGTATTTCTAGTTCGGTGAAATCAATAATAAAAGCTCTGAAATGCAGGTTGGATTTAGATCTGAGGTTGATTTGAGTGTGGGGTAAACCGCAAATGAGGGTGCGGAAGCAAAAACTGTAAGTGGAAAACAACATGTTAATTGAATAATTTTTCCAAGTGAGTATGGGGGAACCAATAACAAGTCACTTATCTTACTAATTCTACACGCCTATATGTGGCTTCGTAATGATCATCATCGCTATTAGTTGGAAGATGCGACTTATTATCTAAAGACGTCACGTTCACGAGGCTTTTATTATTCCCAGACTAGGAATCGATGATGATGATGAAGACGGTGATGATGAGATACGCGATACGCTGGCTGTGTCGCTGAATGTCACAACGTTGTGTCATTTGTACAGTCGTTTTCGCTTGAACCAATAAAAATTGTTTTTGCAAATTTCAGAGCGGGAGCGGGAGCGGGAGCGGGAGAGGGAGAGGGAGAGGGAGAGGGAGAGGGAGAGGGAGAGGGAGAGGGAGAGGGAGAGGGAGAGGGAGAGGGAGAGGGAGAGGGAGAGGGAGAGGGAGAGGGAGAGGGAGAGGGAGAGGGAGAGGGAGAGGGAGAGGGAGAGGGAGAGGGAGAGGGAGAGGGAGAGGGAGAGGGAGAGGGAGAGGGAGAGGGAGAGGGAGAGGGAGAGGGAGAGGGAGAGGGAGAGGGAGAGGGAGAGGGAGAGGGAGAGGGAGAGGGAGAGGGAGAGGGAGAGGGAGAGGGAGAGGGAGAGGGAGAGGGAGAGGGAGAGGGAGAGGGAGAGGGAGAGGGAGAGGGAGAGGGAGAGGGAGAGGGAGAGGGAGAGGGAGAGGGAGAGGGAGAGGGAGAGGGAGAGGGAGAGGGAGAGGGAGAGGGAGAGGGAGAGGGAGAGGGAGAGGGAGAGGGAGAGGGAGAGGGAGAGGGAGAGGGAGAGGGAGAGGGAGAGGGAGAGGGAGAGGGAGAGGGAGAGGGAGAGGGAGAGGGAGAGGGAGAGGGAGAGGGAGAGGGAGAGGGAGAGGGAGAGGGAGAGGGAGAGGGAGAGGGAGAGGGAGAGGGAGAGGGAGAGGGAGTTGTCGTTTTAACGAGAGTAATTTCATCGCGCCAAAATCGCCTTTACGGTTTCCTGACCCGATGGCGAAGAAGACAATCGTGTCGATGTAACGTCGGTAATTTGTTTACGATGCTGGGCGATTTATATGAAAGCTTTTAATTCGAGATTTTACGATCAACCGCCGTGTACCGAGACGACGTCGATAGTGGTTTTGCTTACGACTAATTATCATTCCGAAGATCAATCCCATCCGATTGAACGTCGCGTGCTATATCAATGTAATATGTTGTTAATGAATCGGCATTGTCATTTTATGACGTTTTACGACACGCCGGCAATCTTATCGGATGTTTTGACTGCGCGCTTTCGCGTTCGTTTGCCAAAAATTCCTGCGCAGCACGATTCGGAAATTCGTCGGTTCAATTTATGCGCTTTCATGTATCGCGTGTGTTTATATACATCCCTCAGATCTCGAATTGATGCGATCCTTTTGAAGATCGTAATGTGATTGAATCGCAATGAAATGCGATTGTTACACGTCATTTCAAAAGATGAATTTGAGATCAACCGATGAAATATACTACGGCAACAGACCGTGGTTTATTCAGTATCAGACGACTGCTCAAATTGTTTGGAAAACAATTTCCCTGAACATCAACTGAGTATCCGGTCAGATATCTCCATTCCGAATGTTGCTGCCAAATGAGGCATTATTTACTGTTCAAACGCAAAAGAAATATTAGCCGGGATCTAAGCTGTGAACTGGTTCCCGAAGTGAGTCACTTCTGGATTTCATGCGCAATAATTTGACCTGTGCTTAAATTTGGGTTGGGGTCTGGTTCGACGTTTGTAGTCAAGCATGACAGGCACGGGCCTATTTGGCATTTAGTGTGACCAGTCGTTCCAGGGCAAAATGCTTGTGCGATCGCGGCTATACACATCAGGTTTGGTCATTTGCCATAAGCAATCATATCAGCCAGCTAGTAACTTTATTAGCTTAGTGAAGCTATGCCGCGCGCGCGTTCCACCTGCAGTCGCAGTTAGCTTATCGCATTCCTTCGCTGAATAACTATTTGAAAAGAATTTCAGGACTTTGTAATTAACGCGTTGATGCGCACATCCTCCGACGAATTTCTATCAATTTTGTCCATCTACATCGATCGGCCTGAAGGAAAAGGTCGACTGGTTTGTGAATTCGCACAAGTGTGCGAGATGCGTAAATCAATTAGCTGATAAATGATACACATGTATAGGACTCCTTCGTAAATCTTTATGTCAATATTCCGTCATCACCGTGAAAATTAGTGATTGATACGTTCTTCAAATACTGGCGCTACGAATCCGTCCGCTTGACCGCCGGTATATCCGGCGCGGACGAGTTCATGCCCCTCTTCGTTAAAATTCGAACGGAAGTTTCGCAGTGGGCTGGGATTATAAGCGTCTACTAGTTTGCTGCATCACACACATGATCAGTCGAAAGCATTGTTTCGATAAATTAAAACATTCTTACAAGCTCTGCTCGCCAATTCATGCGCGAAAAACAAACTGAACTGATTTTTCTTTTTACAACAACAAAGTTGTTGAACAAATTGTGAAAGACATTTTGAAATAGAGCGTGAGGACTGATGAACTGTTTCAATTTTGTTTGTGATGGATTCGTACGAAAGCGTTTTTCGAAAAACTCATGACGATTGAAAATACAAAAAGCTACCGTACTCTATCTGCTTCGGTGCCGAGATCCAGGAGTGTCCGTTATTTTCGTAAACGTGATATTTTACATCAGCAAAATATTGTCGCAATATTCCTGTTCCTTTTCCCGCATGGCTGTGGTAAGAGAATTTTGTAAGAAAACCTATACAAAAATATTGCGCTCCAATATTGAGTTGGTCTATTTTATGTGACTGTCATGCAATTTACAACTTCAATCAGATTTAGTTTTGTTACCCGCGGAGCCTGATGAATGTTCTTGCTGTAATCCCACCAAATGTCAGGGAATGGCAATTTTGTCTGTTGTTGCCTAATTCAAATAGGACAGAAATCAATTTGATTGATGCCTTCTTCTTACGTAATGTATTAATATTACGTGCATATCCATTTTTTTCTTCGTAATCGCATTTCTCCTCAAAACATCTCCGTATTTGCTGGTTCTGGAGTTAGTTTTTTTATACATTTTTGCTCGCCTTTGTATACACTCTTATAAGGTACTATGACTAAAAGGATGGTCAAAGCTAAATTTGGACTATTTGACAGAGTTGATGAGGAATAAGTCTCTCAGGTTGTCGGAGCTCTGAACCCAATGACTTTCAAGAGTGAGAATGCATCCATTGGATATTAAGCAGGTCCTGAGCTTCATTAGATTTGCTACTATGGTTTCAGCTCTCTTCAGATACTCCAAATGCAGGGCCGTACCTAGCGGAGCAGGGGTAGCAGTTACCCCCAGAATTTTTGTTAAGTGCCCCTTTTGGCAAACATTATTGTTATATCCAATAGAACTGCCTTTCTTCGGGTTTCTCTACCCATTCCAATTCCAATGCTATTTATGCAGTCCTGAAATGGTAATGCTATCATTAGAAGAGTCGTTGAAATGTGAATAATGGCTTGTAAGTGCTCATACCATATAACAGAAGGGCACTGTCTCAGAGAAAGGCACGTCTCGATAATGATGAGCCTCAGTTTGTGCGAGTCAAACCACAACATTAGATTAACAACTAATTTAAGATCTTAACGTAATGAGGGAAATTGCTCGTACATCAAATTACGTTTATATGAAAAGTAATGAAACATTGCAGAAGTGCAGAATGAGTTGCTTGCACCACACTTCTACACTGGAATGATGATCGAAATAAAGTCAATAATACAGACCCCGCCGACTGTCCATTGCCCGTAGCGGTGTCACCCAGTCAATCAATCAATCAATTATGAATGAGTGATTTCAATTTGTCTGTCGAATACCTATCCCACAGAGATATCCCGACTGTTACGCTGATGAACACCGCGGTTAAATATTTATATCAAGTAGCTACTGCTTCAATCAGATACCGCTGGAGGGTTCTTAGAGAGAGCATTGCGCGGTCTTCGCGACGGTTTCCCCGTGGAAAACCTAAAGGATCAATGGGTGCATAAGAAAATTTGTTTTTAAAAGAAGGTATTCATTGCATAAGGGTTTGCTTCACATTCTAATTGAAATTGTCTACAGGCAAAGTCTCATAAATGCATCCTCTTTAACGCCATTGCTCACAGTTAATGCCATCATTTTCCGGAGAGCAGATCAGCTCAATCTTACTCAAATTCAAGGAAAATACCATTCTTTACAGCGCCATGTTTTTTGTTAGTCTCAATAGTAGCATTATAAAGGACATTTACTGTAAGACCAGTTCGTAATTGTCAAATTCGTTTTAAACCGGTACATACCATAATAGTAAAGAAGAAAATGTATCTTCATGTAATTTGTTGTAATGAATAAGACTGTTACCAATAGGCTACATCTTCTGAGTCAATCATTCGGTTCCTAAATTGCTTAAAAAGAACTGTAGCATCTAGACTGGATCAGTTGTCAGAATTTCCCTTGCCCACGACTAGTGTGGTTTACTGCACTGGTGGTGACCTTAACAAACAAACAACAAACAACTGGTGTTGAATAGAACAAGTATCACAAATGAATATTGCTAATGAAACATCTCATAAACTCAAACAGTCTTTAACCTCTTTGAAAATTGGTAATATAGGTGAACTGAATTTGCGAAATTTTTGACGCGTTAAAACATGCCGTGCTTGGTTTCACTTATTGATATATATTCAATCAAAAAAACTGTTCCAAAAAGGGCGAAAATTATCGCAACAATGGAGGCCTTGCCACAATACGGCGCCTAGAAACTGGAAACTATTTTATTGCGCCTTGTTTTTTCAAAGTGATTTTAGCACAGAATGAAAATGCACTCATTAAACTCCCACTTTCCCCATGTATCATACTAGCCATCTAGATCCTTATACGTCACAAACATCTGCGTTTAAACATAGAATACACTTCTATGGTTAAAAGTAATGAAGACATGCTGCAGGACCTACCCAAAGAACTGATGATCGCTAACAGTTATATGGTCAACCTATATGGTTGAAAGCAATCAGTGTAATGAAAAATATCCAGCGTCTGCCGTTATCTTGGAGTCATCATCCTCTGACAGACTGTCATGATTACTCCCACAGTTTTATTAACCACTAACATAGAATATACAACCGAATAGGGCGCATGATAAACCACTGAAGCACTTTTTAAGCATTTTTGTAAGGCGAAATTGACAATTTTCTTATCATTTCAAAGCTCACGGCCCTCATTATCAACACAACATAACTCGTTGAAGCCCAAAAGTAAATAATGGTATGGATATACATACATAGCACCACATTTGTGAGTGAGTACCTTTAAGGACTATTGAGACTCGCTATAAACCCTGTCAAAACTGGTGGTCATTTGGGTAACTACTGCCTTCCATGACGTCTGTTAAATCAAAAGGTACAGCCTAACAGGATATTTGTAACAAAGCTGAAAATCTTTTGGCAGTACGGGTAGGGAACCATCTAGGGACTGGTTTCATTAGTTTTAACTCTTACCCATGGGTTCCAAGCTAAGGTCTGACATATTTGGTTGGGTCAAATTTGGCCCAAGTCAAACGGGCACGGGCCCATTTGGCACCTATGCCAGATTAGGCCTGAGCCAAAAACATAGGCCAGTGTGATGCTGGCTTGTTTCCACTTCATCTTGCATTCTGATTGGCTGCTGCTGGAGTATCGTTCAGAATACCTGTAATGTAGCCTGCACACCTTTGAAAATATCAGACAAGTTTGATTTGCTACCTTGAAGCGATGATGCAATGAAATCATCTCCAGACGTCACCACACACCTTAATGATGGTTGGTTTACGGGCTTCTATTACGAGACTCTCATTTTTATACTGTCTGTCTGTCTCCTGGTGTCATCTGTCTGTGGGTCAGATTGTCTACGGCTAGCGGCTACTTAGCTTCGTTAAAAAATGGGTTAATCGTGATAAAACTTTGGTTCAATGTTAGTATGGGGGTCTAGATGTGCAGTCCAAAAATGAGCTAAGTGTGCCACCTAGCAACAGAACTACGCACTAAAAGTTGTTTTCAAGCAACATGACCTTGAAGATGACCTCATTACTTGAGGAACGGGGTGGAAATTTAAAAAGTTGCCTTGACAAAATTTAGCTATTGCCCCTAGATACAACATATCCTAAATGCAATGGGAACTAATGCATGGGAATTTTGGAGTTGCCTCATGCATGAACCAGAAAACCGTTGTCACCGATGGCTCGTACAAAAAAAATCTTGCGATTAAACAATCATAAGGTGGATCGCAAACATCTGCGTCGGGCTAAAGAGACCAAAATATAGTGTGAATCCAAATGTTTGATTCTAATCTGAGATAAATTTCGTGGTAATATATTGCGGTTATTCATTTATCACATTGCCACGCGCGCCTGTATCGATCATATGAATGGCAGAAGTACATTTATCTACAATAGTATATCTGATAATCTTTCAAATTTTCTGATGCGGTATCAAGAAGAAAAAAAAACGAGAGAAAAAAAAGACATTTTTCAGGCGCTCGAGAAAAAGGATATTCTTCGGAGGAGAATCGTGCGAGTATATCGCTCATCAATCACTAATTAATGAAATCTTTTCGTTCGCACATTTGACAGCTGATAAATAGTATTTGTGTTGTGAAGACTTTGCGAACGCTGATTATGCTGACAAATGTGAATCGAATCGATTTCCAAACAGAAAAACGCTACTAATTTTCATCGACGACGATTCAAAATCCGATTTGATGAATCGAGGTAACGTTCGCGACGACGCGGTGTGTTTTGACGAATCGTGCGTCGTCGGCCGTCGAAAAAAGATTTTCCGATTTTCGACGATAATTAATTCCGATGAATCCATTTATCATTTTAGAGATGCTATCCGAAGCGGTGAAGATGCTGAAAGGCGAATATTTACTTCGGTGTATTAAAGAACACAAGATCGAAAAATCGTTGATCTTCTGTCGAACGAAGTTGGACTGCGACAATTTAGAAAAATATTTCATACAATTAGGCGGAGGTAACATAATAGTTCTAATCAGCAGAGCTGCGAACTGTAGCTGTTGCTTTTGTGACCAGTTACTTTGATGCGTACATTTGTTATTGATGGGTCTTCACATCAAATAACTGATTAATTTTGAACATTTTTCTTCCATATACCAGTTCCGATGAGATATTCCTGAATATAAATTTTGTATCCTTAGTGGTTTTTCATTAATCCCAAGGCAGGATGTCATTACCAAGTTACTCTGCCACCACCATGATTCAAACCGATAAAGCCAATAATACCGTAGATGAAAAAAAAAATGACTAAGTCCTCTAATGGAATTTGTTATCCAAATAAATTTATTGAAATGAAACCACAACATTTCAGCTGTTGACTAATTACCATCAATACCACTTTGCACCACGTCGAAAAATATTAAACACGTTACTATAGGTATTTGGCAAACAGCAAAATCTGCATTACGAACATTCGAAGACAGCCGTAACTACGCGCGCGCGAGTTCTGATAATTATCGCTGGCAACAATTAACTTCATTTCTGAAGCCGTAACATCGTCTAGCGGTTATTATCAAAAATTTGTCGTTACCATCATTTTATTTTAAAAATTTGCGAATCGATGATACAAAATAAGTATGAATAGCTTTTTTAGCTCTCAAAACACCATTTCGCAGATTGGACGAAAATCTGTCAAGTCGGAAGAAATTGGAAATTCTCTCAAAGACAGCAGATTCCGTTTACAATAACTTATATGAATGAAAACTTCACAACATTTCCAACAAGTTTCTCACCGGTTGTGATGGTCTATCTTGAAAAATAAAAAAGTTTTACACTGGTGAACGTTTTTAAGTCGTGTTCTTTCTAAAAAACAATCACTCCATTTACAAAAATATCGGACCATTGTTGCTACGCTACAAGGTCCGCAGCAATTGAAAACAGATCAATGGCAGTCCGTGCAGCGGCCAGATATTACGCTATTATGACCGAAATAGTTGTAAATTGCATCACCCGCACACAAGCCGAAAACTGCGCTGCGCACTTTGTGTACTAATTATTCGGGGGGGGGGGGGCCTTTTAACCTCAACAGACCCTCGGTCACTGTTATTGATAACATTCACAGAGTTTGGCGGCTGCGGTTAGTAATTTACTAATTAATCAATTGCATTAATATTTCAATCGTCAATTTCCAGGTCCAAAAGGTCGTAACAAAGATTTGAGCTGCGTTTGTCTCCATGGCGATAGAAGACCCCCGGAGCGTAAGGCGAATCTAGAACGATTCAAAAAGAACGAAGTTCGATTTATGATTTGTACTGACGTAGCGGCGAGAGGTATAGATGTCTCTGGGTTACCGTTCGGTAAGTTGCTCATTCATTCAGTTCTCCAAAGTTTGATATCTCATTTCGAATTCTCTGCCTAAAAGGTTCCTTTTGGTTCGAAAGTTGTCCAAATACAGCCCCCCTCTAGGTGTACAGCTCTTAGGACTAGGAGGTGTCCTCCTCAAATATGTAAATTTTCAATTGATATGTAGTTAATCGCTGTAGTTAAGCTGACCTGCCTTCGTTATTTGGTTGCAACATGGACTCTAAAACGTTTTAGAGTCCATGGCTGCAATTATGATACGATATGATACGATGTTTATATACTTGAGAAAATAGATTCATTCATGATAATAATGATAATAACGATAAGAAATAGTAATAATTGTAATAATTTGTTTGTTTATATAGCACCTGTAAAATAATCATAGAGGTTACAATAAAACTAATTAAATCATTAAGATACCGTTGGAACAACAACATAAAAACAAATTGCAAGAAAGATTATACAATGGTATAAGCTTTCCTAAAAGGATATCTACCGTAGTTCATCTATTCATTCATTCAGATTTTGGTATTACTGGATATTACTGTGCTTGGAACATCCTGGTTTCAGGCCTATTCAGTTCTTAGCTCTATTGGATTTCTACCGCTCGAGACTCGTACCTTGCATAACGTTCTTGCGTAATATTTCCAGTGATAAACGTGACGATGCCCGACGAGAAGCAGAACTACGTGCACAGAATCGGACGGGTAGGACGCGCCGATCGTATGGGACTGGCCATTTCCTTAGTGAGCGCTTGTAAAGAAAAGGTCTGGTACCACAGTAACTGCAGTAACCGCGGTAAGGGTTGTTATAATACAAGACTCACCGATCAAGGAGGTTGCTGTATATGGTACAATGAGCCACAGGTAAGACACCTCACGAGTTGCTCAAGTATTATCTGCAACGTGGAACCACCCCTTTTGGTTATTTTCATGTTTGTGTGAAATCTTAGCGATAACAGTTTAAAACAGTTTTGTTGATAAGCTGTCTTAATCTTCACTGACATCCTAGTAGTCACGACCCTCTGGAGTTCTCAGTACACGCAGTATACGGAGCACCACGAACCAGCCACTTTGAGGACTGGATGAATCTTAAGTCATTTAGTTACTTAGATCAAGTTTCAGGTCAACAATCCATAGCAGTCAGTATGAATCCGGGATAATCAAACATTGGAAGTATGGTGATCAAGTATTGAGAAATAAGTTGATGCAAAGCTAAAAAAAGACTAAAAGCGGATTACATTTATCAAAAATCAAAATCAAAAGATAACATTTCGAACTCTGACTAGAGATCATCACCCACAAGAGTTCGAAAGAGTTTTAGATCTTGTACATGTAATGGATTGGTTTTAAACTGATTATCTAATCTCCACGTCCAAGTGTGGCTATTCTACGGTTATTCTTAGTATTGATTATCTGAGAGGGATGGGTTCGGACTGAGGATTGAAACCTTCGTGGGTTTATCATCGCAGGGATAGTTCAAATGTGTCACATTATTCTTTTCGAGATCGGATACCCAAATGTCTTATCATGATTACGGTTATGGATTTCTGTGTTTTTCAGCTGTTGAACGACGTTGAAGATCATCTAGGCGTCACAATCGACCAGGTCCAGGCAGACTTTAAAATACCCGTCAACGAATTCGACGGAAAGGTCACTTACGGAACAAAACGCGTCGATACAGGTATATATATATCATAGTATCCTCATTTTTCTGTTGAGTATCCAGCTATACATCTTATTTTCATTATCTAAAATTTTCAGGATCTGGTTACAAAGGTCACGTCGAGATGCTCGCCCCAACAGTAGCGGAGTTGGCAACGTTGGAGAGTAGAGCGCAGATCTCGTTCTTAAATTTGAAATACAAAAAATCTTTCGGCAACACTAAGTGAACTAAACAACTGCCACTTGTGCGTTAAAGAATAATGCTTTGAATTAGCTTTCATTATCGTATGACGTAAAGTGCATGTGTTCAATGAGCTTTCATTATCGTGTGACTTAGGAGAGTACTTGTCGTATGTGCATTGAGATAACACGTAAATAGATTTACCGTTTCATCTTAATTAATATATCTTGCATTTCATTTCGCTAAACGTAAATAAAATGGTTTATGTCCTTGAAATTTTCTATTGTTATGTTGTTATTTGGTTTTAGTTGACATAATCCATTCATATGGCTTTACTCTCTAAGCACAATCATCAAGTACACTCACTGGCTGTTTTTCCATTACCCAGTACCTTTCGAGCCATGTGCAGGGTTAATTGATCATCCTGTGAATGTGGTATATGTGCAAATTGTTGCCCTTCAAACATTAGTTTGTATCTCTAGAAACACAAGACGGAGCACAGACGTGTGGCATTGGGTGCAGAAACTTCCACTAGAAATGGAGCACCTGATGAGAGAAGTTTGAATGTTAAGCCAGAATCACACAAATGTGTTTGACCCTGACCAACCATTTATAATGGTGCCAAATGGGTTTTTGCCCGTTTGAAGCGGGCAAAATGGCCTCAGAATTCGGACCAAAAATGTCCTTTTGGACCGCAATAGTTAGACCAAAATGGACTGAAAGGTAGATGTCTAGTTGTCTAAATCGATGGTGATGCTTCATCAAGCCCAATAAATGTAGTCAAATGATTCAGAAAGGTTTTATCTCAATACACCTTTATGATGTTAGTTTGTCTTAGGCAATAACATAGATTTAGTGACTTTTAAATGATCTTAGTATAGGCAGGTACAGTATCTGGTATTTTGCTAGATAGGAATAAAATGAAATCCTCTTGTTTTTTCATCTATGACATTGCAGACCTGTATGGCTATGCTATCTTGGGGCCACGCTCAAGTGCAAATATGAAATATTGGCCATTTCCCATCATTTTGAGGAAGGACTATATGGGCGAAATAGGCAGTCATGATGTTCAAGGAATTTCAGTTTTACTTGAAAGATGGCCAAATCAAAACAAATACCTTTGACAATCACATATCAATGGATTTGGGTGACTGATGAATGCAATGTCACGATGGCCACTTACCTGGAAATCAGGGGAAGTGAAAGAATTTTCTTTTCAGGAAATCTTGTAAGAAAACTAAAATTCAGGGAAATTTGTTTGGGACTGCTAGATCACGTATATAATAATCAAACAGTTTCCATCTCTGTCTTACGTATTTGACTCTGCAGCGTTAATTGATTGGATAATTAACAAATCAAGTCAGGGAAAACAATTTACATGTCAGGGCAATAAGCAAAAGTATCCACCCCAAATATGCAGAATCAAACCAGACTAAAAGAATAATTTGTCCCATCCTTAGTGGCTCTGTGGATAAGGCATTTGACTCGGAGAGGCGGTGGGTGAACCCATTCTATTCAGTCAAGACATACGTATGTCCGTGTTCCCCGACTCACTGCTCCAATGAGTCATATGAGCGTAATTACTCCGATTAAAGAGGTTTCCACAGTACCGGAACGAAATACCGAAATCGATAAAACTGCCTCCAACTGACTAGAGACCATATGGCATATAAATACACACGAGATAAAAACATTCCGTACAAAAATTTATTGACACTAAATGTACATATATATACATATTCGACAGGTCTGATAAAAAACAACAAAATGTACCAATAGAAATGCACGGGCACGATCCTCCTTCATGCGCTTAACCGAAAATGGACAGGATTAATGACATGATACTTGTAGTATGCGCAATTGATTTATCGTACTTAATACGATAAATCAATTTGCCGTCATTTACTGATTAGACTTTTCAATTATAGCCGAAGAATCTGCCGAGATGTAACTTAAGCCGACGCGGCAAACGTACATGACATAATCGCCCATGTATCAATCAGCCCGGAACCATCCACTCTAGACATTTTCTGAGCGCAAAACCAGGAAAAATTTACTGTCGGTCAATGCTGCGATAAAATATCCTATGTTTGAAGTTCATTCTCAATTCAAAAATACTCGCATGAGACCCGAGACGGCAACTTGTAGATTGGTGATTATGTATCGTAAGCCTAAGGGGAATGGTTTCAAGTAGTAGCCGATCGATAGCTTCATTAGTTCAGGTAATGTACCTTATTGCTAAAATTGCCCTTTGTCATTCACTAGTACGGGAACCCTGAACACTTAAATGCTTAGTATAGTTATGATCAATCCACACAATTACAAAATTTACCAAAAATATTTAAAAAATATATAAATATATATAAGATCAAGTCCAATCTGGATTCAGTTCGACAGCTGTAGGATACTACTGAGTGACAATATTACAACCTGAATCCAGTTCCACAGTTGTGGTTTAAGATTCGACTAGTGGATACCGTTACCCTATCTGGGAGGATGTTCAACGCGGAAGCTGCCTTAAATTTATGGGGTCTAACATTTACGCGCGTAGTCCCGATAAAAAAATATCATCAAATGAAAACTTACATCACTGACTGCAGTCTAGACAGAATAACCAGTAAAATCAGACGAGATTTTTTAGATTTTATATATGATGATGGATAATAAACATATCAAAATACGCTCAGTCTATCTGGAAACACTTCCGAAATCATATTATAAAATCAGACGACTTTCAAATACGGTTGAACCTCGGTTATACGATTCTGTTTAAAGACGAATCTGTTTACCTGATGATGATTTCCAGCATGTCCCAGCTGAGATATCAATATCAATCAAGATTTGGATAATACAAAACCCATTTAGAATACGACAAATTCACTTTCACCCACCAGGGGCCAGTTGCTCAAAAATTGGTTAGAGTGACAATTAAAAAGTTCATTGTTACTATGGTATTTATCCACTGGTTATCTTAAACCAACTTTTGAGCAACGGGCCCCAGATTCGTATTATCTAGGTTCCTCTCTTTGTACTGGGTAAATCTCAACTTTGAAATGTGGAAATGAACCCAGAAGCCAGTTCTAAAGTCGCGTTGATAACATATCAGAAACTGAAATTATGATACTTGATTTGTAAGTATTATGTGACTATCCAGTCGAATTTAGACCGAGAACTGCAAACTTAGGTCATTTAGCCGCGATCACACGGCGATGACTTGGCCCGGATAGGCCAGAGTCAAATTTGCCCTGTGCTTAATTAGAGAGTGCGTTCACATGTAAGCCATCCACTCAATACCAAAGCAAAGTGAGTCACTTCCATAACAATTTGCAAATCACATGCAATCATTCGACCCGTGCTAAAGGCCTGGTCCAACATTTTTTGTCGGGCTAAACAGGAACCTGTGTGAACAATTGTTCCGGGCCAAATCTGGCACAGACCAAAAATGCTCGTGCAATCGCGGCTAATAATTTGAATTAATCTAAAGTAACTACATCGTCGTCGCTATCGTCCACAATCGGCACGTTCTGCGACTGTTTCGTCTTTTTATTATCGATTGGAAGTACGTCGTCGTCGGAAGCCTTTCGTTTCTTGCCTTTACCAACGTCAGACGTTTGTTCGTTCGTGTCGGCTGGTACGATCATCTCAATATCATCGTCGTCGTCATCATCATTCACATCGTCATCTTTACTGTACGGTTGAGCATCGACGTCATCTGAAATATCGAACGAAATCGATGATCTACCGGTATTGATGATATACTGAACTAGGGCGGATCTACAATTGTTCGAAGGAAATGGACCTGAAAATTGGAATGGGCACTTAATTTGAGAAGGGCAGATTTGGATACGAGGGCTGCTAGCACGAAAACTGGTGTTGGCTTCTGGTGACCAGACTAAGACTATCGTTAGTTCTATAACCAATCTAACAACTTAAGACTAGTCTTTAGTTTTAAGACAATTTTTGGGACTTAAGTCGCGACTATGGAACCAAACCTTGATGACTTAACTGATGACTGAACTCAGTTTAATCGTGCATGTATAGGGTCGTGAAATTCATACCTGAGGTATTCTCCGATTTACTGCCGTTAGTGGAAACCCCCGACGTCGATGGTTTCGGAGCCAGATCGCTTATATCACCGAGTAATTCAAACTCCTTCTGATCTTCCAATTCATCCCTGCAATACAAAATAGACACATTGATTAAATAATACAACATATTAACCATTGAGGGGGGGGGACAGGGGCAGAGAAATGCGTAAAAGGCAGTTACCTGAAGTCAAAAACTGATATAACAATTATCCTTGTATTGCCCTAACAGAAACTCTGTTAAGGCCTAAGTGAAGGATTGAAATCTAAGCATGAACATTAAAATTTCTATTGGATATAGCAATATCATTTGCAAGCAGGGTACTTATCTGAAATTTCTGGAGGGCAAGTACCCTGTAAGGCCCTGAAATGTTGTCCCAGTACCTGCAAACTTACACGTGATATATATTTATCGCTAATTTGTATTCCTGCAGAAAGTCGTCGCATTTAAGTTGAGTGCCGTCGCGAATGTTAAAATCTGCTAATGGCTTGTCGTTATTTTCTGCAAACAAAGATCACAAACAACAGTCATTCGGCAACATTAGCAAAGTGCTATCAGTACCAAGCTAACACGGGAACATTTCGTTAATGTTCAAATTATATTCAGCAATCAACGGTTAGACCTTCGGTAACAATTTTTTTTACTTCTGAAAGCTTCAAACACAAATCAAGTAATTTCTCTAGAGACTACAGAATATTGAAAACAGTCAGCAGCTCTATATACTGAGGAATGATTAAGTTTTTGAAATTTTCGTTCAATCCCCCAACCAGCTGAGCACCACTAAGGGCATTGAGGATTCCTCTCTAATGAAACGAAGAACCATCAACCAAAGAAATTTCGTTGCTACCTAGATTCAAACGCATACCGGTAAAACCCGTGATTTGACTGGAACCACTGATGAGCGGGTTAAAGATAAATTACTCAGCAACTGCCCCGCTCGGATTCATTCAGGTACTAACCTACAGCCTGCAACGACCCCCCTTCAAACATTTATTATCGTTGTACCTGTACTGTGAAGTATTTTTCTGAAAGTGTGGCATTTAAATAACTAATATTGTTGTTTGAAGCTTGCAGTAGTGCGCTGTAGTGTGAGATCGAAACGTCGTATTCTCGATTACAAATTCTTTTAATTGTACATAGTGGGTTTTTATCCTATTATCCGTTCACCAGGTTTGAGTGCGGTTATCGTACTGAGATGACTTCTTAAGTGAATCAAAAATTGAAAGAATGATAAATAACATATCGAATGTCTGATTGGTGCGGGCCCATGCTCTAGATTGAACCCGCATTACATTAGTACCGGTAGTTCTTACCTTCAGTTTCACCTTCTTCGCTTGAGATCAAAATCGTGCCATTAATATCGACATCCGGAGCCACCATGCCCAACTGCCCCTTCAGAATGCGGTCTTCGAACATTTTCACGGTGAAGTGTTTCATGTTGAGCCGCACGGTGACCTCCGGTTCCTCGGCGCAAACGTAACACTTCGGATTAGGCGTCACTAGTTGACACGGAATGAGCACCTTTTTCCGAGGATTCGGTTTACGAGTCATGTATATCTAAAATACATTACGATCATCATATTAGAAACAAATACTGGGGAATCCGAGACAGGTTTTAACAGGCTCACTCCTGATCAGTTTGATTTGCTCTCCTTGCTAGGGCCCAATCTGCCAAAAGGGCCAAAAAAATTCGTGAAAACCACATTTGAGGCACCCTGATAAATCATATTTTGTCTTTCCGTACAGCTAGATGATTTTTCAGCTCTCCCATTAAGCTAGGAATCATCCTCCTCGTGATTCGAACCTGACTGCATTGAGACTTGCCATGATTTGAAACCCTGACTGATTAGTCTGAGTGCTCAGCTACTTGCTCAGCTGAGAGGATCTCATTATTAGCCAATCGGAAATCCCTTTTTATCTTAGCCCAGGTTTTTCTGTCTATAGTTTATTCGTGACATTTGCCTCAACGATCATACGAGCAATCTAATTGGTGCCACAAGTTTTCGAATGGCAAACCTGCACACTCGGTCTAGTGTGGCAACCTAGAACTATAGAACTGACCACAGAACTGGGTCCAGTACGCTAATTTCACGAGCAATACATACCGTTTTACATCTATCTATTTGTCCTTTCAATACTTTGATTCCTTCTAATACTATGAGTCCGGCGACTATGGCATTGGTCGTGGCTATAGCAGGAATTATGTTACCAGCCATCGCTGCAAATAGAATCCAGAATCTCTATGTACATATCCCGTTAAGGACCGGAAACAAAGTTTCCACACAACAGAAAATTTGTAGCTGATGTCAAATAAAGTAAACCATGCCCACCAACCCTGAACCCCACACCATATGGATACATGCAACCATAACGTGGCTCCATGGGATAACACAAGGGTTGGATCTAGAGACCAATTTTGAGGAACTTATCAATTCCAAAAAGGGCACTATGAATTCCAAAAAGGCAATATTGGGGGCACTACTACACCGAAATGCCCAATAATCTATGTTAACAAAAAATAGAAAAGGGCACTCAATATATTTGATGGACTTGTACAAGTCTCACAAGTCCCCCGGGATCCACCCCTCCTGAAAACCAATGAACTCTGGTTCAATATAACTGACTTAAAACATCTCTGGATATACGAATAGGCCTTTACGAACTGACAAATCCGCGGCCATCAAACAGGTTTGAATCAAAACATGGCTAAATCAAAACCGATGACTCCAACAATCGCTTACACAGACCTCATTTCCGAAGAAACCGAAAAGCTCGCTTACATTTTATATCGAATCTCGTCTTTGTTGGAATGCCGAATATATGAGCTCGAATGTTGGCTGCGGCAGTAACGAAGTCCATCGCGGGCTCATCATCCTAAACAAATCGATACCACTAGGAAATTAGCATATCCGGTAAAACAAACGTTTCGATACCCGGCGCGAAAAGATAAATCCGCTCATATTTACCTTGTCCCAGACGAGCATGCCATTTTCACCCTGTTTCGTTAACGCGTTTCGCAAGTTCTTGACGCTCTCTTGGAAATGGTCTCTACATTCGCTTATCGACCATAGTTTCTGGTCTTTCAATCCCTCTTGCATGACGGCAGAACTTTCCCCTTGAAATTAACGGATAGATGGATATAAGTTCAATATCTCATGAAATTTTGATTTTGACAATCCCGGTATAGATGGTCCTAGTTGTATTACGCCTACCACACTATTAATACGACAACCTCCTAACTTATGTACGCTAAGTGTCCGGGTACAAATCCGTACAAAAATTTTTGGGTGATTTATTAACATACCTAGATCGTCTAAATGGTCCCAGTCGAGCGGTACCGGCTTTCGTCGCTTTTCCCATAATTTCTCCATCGACAATAAATATTTGATATCATCTTTGAATAACTGTAAAGAGAAGGATTGCAAATACCGCATGTATTATTGTATCGGGGAACTAACATGCTAACTATGAACCAGTTATACATGAGCCTTTCTCTATACGTTCACACAAGCTTAGTGCGGAGATGTTTGATCTCCAACAAAAAAAAATTTTACGTGAATAATAAAAGTGTCGTGTAAAATAGAATATTTGATTTGGATTTCTCACAAATTGAATTAATTCCATTCATCACGATTTCTCGTAATACCTTATTAAATATTTTGCAGGCGTTGTACCCGGTGCCGGCAGCCCAGGCCCGCGTGGACACTCGGTCGACGTTTCCGTCGTCTCTCGATTCCGACTGCAGCGCCGCTTGACCGGCGTTCGCGACCAACTCGGGATCCGCCGCGTCTGGAGATACGTCCTCGTCCGGATCAGACTCGCCGAATAATTGACTGTTGAAATCAAGAGTTTAATCAATGAACCATTCGAATCACCAAACTTTTTTTCAAAAAATTGTTGAATGACTAATAAGTTTATTCAAAATACTAGAAATATTTCCTTCGTCCGTCAAAAATGTAATATTTCTAGTTACTTTAGTATTATGGTTCCCACAGTTATATGAATTAAACAGTCCCAGGTTCTTAAGTATTTCATGGGTGATTTTTCAATTTTCCCAAATGGAAATGAACACACAGCATCATCCTGCTAGTCAACATTTTAGTGGCGACTGGTTGATTAAGGTGATTCTCTGAGGAAATTGCTGATGAAAATTGTACTTGGCAAATGCAAAACATGGAATGTAAATCAATTTCCGAAATATATGGAAAATTTTTCTAATTCCCAAATATTTCCAAACGGGGAATTATCATTTCAGTTTTTCCCCATTTCCCTGTTCCGTGTTACATGTAGTATTCCAAATAACCATTATGTTATTTGAGCTATGAGCTAAATCACTTCCTTCTTAAGTCGATTAGAAACTTACTTGAATAAATGCTTCGCCCACACTATACAATGTATCGGTTCGGATGGTGTGTTCCTTATCGTACAACCGGGGTACGTTTTCTGTGCCGCTTTTGGCTGACATTCATAACACTCGGTAACACCCTGTAATCACGATATCAAACGTGAATACACCATCATAGGAATTTTATTTCATTGCCTCGAGAGGATGACATAATTATGATGATATAATTATCATCCTTATAATTAACATCACATTTATATCACCACATTTATTCAATCATAACACTAAAATCAAAGCAGTTGTGCTACCTGACAATGGTCTCTAGAGAGAGAGTCTGTAACGTTGTGTCTTTTGATATAAATTTTTGATAAATGAAATATGTTCTTAACCCTTTCAGTCCGTCTTCACTGCATTGCAGTTAATGAATCAGTGATGGATGGATTTTGCTAATACACCGGACTGCAGTGTATTGATGTAATCAACAATTAGTTTTTGAAATTATCTCTACTGAAAGATGGCAGCACAGCAAACAGTTGAATATTAGTAACTAACGATACACCGCACCACGGTGTAGATGCATTATAGTGGTATTCCCGTTATTCAACATACTGGTGGGATTTTTCAAAATCTTCAAATTATCTCCAGCACTATAGGCATAGCATAGCAATTAGTCAGCACTGAAAGGGTTAATCTTATAATTTCTGTATACAGTGGGTTTCAAACTTATCAATGGCGCTACCTTTTTTATCACAGTAACCTGACCGAGGTATCCACCAGAACCGCTTTCTATCAGGGGCACATTGGCAGCCAAGCACATTCTATTAACATGATTCCGAGCGGCTGAAATATGAATTAAAATCGTTGAATTAAAATATGATCCATTAGAAATAATAGAACTACCTGGTAAGACTTATATGATTATCTAACCTTTATTGTCTAAAGCATTCATCACCACTTCAAATTTTCGGAAATAGTCCCGGCCATAATCTGGGCTGAAATATCAACGAATATTGAATAGAGGATTCAATTCGTGTACATGCCGAAGTACTCAACGATTGCCCTTACCTTATGATGCTATCATGGATTGCTTTGATGTTCACATGTGGGTTAAACTTCAGGGCGCTTTCACGGGCAACCTTAATGCAGAATAAAACCAAACCGTTTTTACATCGAAGCATATAAGGAAAACATAAGGAACCACTGCTGAATCTTCTGGATGGGTTATTGCCATTATATAGAATTCAATGAGAAAGCTTTCTGTCCCCTTTGAATCCAATGAATCAGGCCAGGATTCTTTTCCTCCCTAAAACGAGTGTCAAACCACTGCCACTGACCGTTACAGGTTTAACTCTTTCTCACCCTTCAGAGGCAGATTTAGGGGGCTGGGTTTTTTAGGCCCAACAACCTGCAAATTCTACACCATAATCATGGAAGTCGCATCTTTTCGGATGTATCATTTCAGAAAGCCTCCTTTTCTTTTGAACCCTGCCTTCTAGTTTTCTAGACCTTGGACTTTTAGAAGGAAAACTACTAAGTCGATGTGAAACCACGGATCCATATCATTTAATCATTTCATTTTCAGTAAGTTATCATCAAGCGAACCAGCTTCTCTTTAGCAGTGGATACCCTTTTGACAATATTCTATAGTCATCTTCAAGAATACTGAGTATTCTGACTTAACATTATTTTTTTCATTACACAATGCCTTATTGTGAATATTATGGTTATTATGATAAGCCTACCTTTGCCTTTGATTTTCCAACATGTTCCTTCCGAAACAGAAACTGTCTGTTGAGATTGGAAACATCGATTGTATCAAGATCAATCTAAAGTGGAGAAAATAAATGTCCATGTATTGCATGAAAAAAATCGCTCAATATTGAAGGACATTAAGTTGTAGGTCAACTGGGGCTTACAATTCCTCACACACCAATTTATACGTAGGCCTACGTAAGACCTATTTGAGGTATGCACACCCAAAATTAAGCGAAATACCCCAAAAAGATCGTGGACAATCAAAAATAAATAGGCTTTAGTACTAACTAATGCTTGGCTTTGTAGTAGCCTGTGCGGGCAACACATCAAACTTAAGCCATCCCAAAGTTGGGTTAAATGAATAATCAAATAGGTTTAGGGTAAAAGTGCAGATCCGCACCTCTCGTGATTGATGCAATCTACTGAATGACAGTATCCAGGCTAAATCTTTCTAGTGAAGATATATTAAAATTAACCAATGGCAATGTATGAATTGCTGATGACATTTTGAATCTGAAACAATGATATTTAATGTAATTGATTGAACCGTTTACACGGAGAGGTGCAGATCTGCACTTTTACCAGGTTGAGTCTTGGGAAAGCAAGATCCAAACAATGCAAACTAAAACAACACCAACAAAAACAAACAAAGATACACCGCAGTGTAGACACTATATAGATTTGATTTGAATTGGATGGACACCCGATTCAAATAAAGCCGGCTTTGTTTTCAATGCGATTGACAGGGATTGCGAGGTGAATTTCGCGCACTAACCAATTCTATATCATTGAATCCGGTAAGCACGAGATTCTTCAACAATTCACAACCGATTCCACCAGCTCCGACGACTAAAATCCGACTGGATTTGATCGTTTCTTGTAGCGTTTGATCGAGAACTCCATCTAAATTGACGGCCATCTTGAATACGGACTGCTCCGATGATATCCCAACCGACGTCTCATTATCGGAGTTACAATATCGGGAATGCTCCAAAATCTACCGTGCGTAATGAACCCTCTGCTTAATTTTCATTCTCCCTCTTCGTTGCCTATGCTATCGATACAAATATCATTTTTGCATTGAAGGTTGCACTAAAAGCTTTGTGCGCATTAAAGTAGGGAATCATTTTCATAATGTAACAAAAAGTCATAATTGTCTGCGGTGCCCTCATAGTCATCCACAGTGATCTCTATCGCTCTATGATCCTAGTGTTCCTACCAGTCAGTTGAACATCAGACATTAAGTTTCTAGGTAAAAGTTCAACTTATGTTCCACACTATGCCATTTCAACATGACTTGAGAAGGCATCAGGCCACCCGATCATCGGTTAGCTTAGCTCAGTCAGTTTTGGTACATACATATATGTCCTCTCAATCGAAATTGAAATAGACATTAGTCTCAAAATGAATTCAATCCAAAAAAAAGCCTAAGTAATCAAAACAATTGAACCAGATTGGCCTGAGCTCGATTTTATAATCACCTTGATATAGCTTCCAAAATAAAATGACAAGTCAAAAAGTCAGAGCTACTAGAAAAATAAAACTTTACTACTAAAACTTTACTATACATATATGATAAATAATTACATATGAGTATTATTCTATGGTGTATAGACAGGTATCACTTCCCTTATATCAGTACGACATATCGGACATCTTCTGGGTGCGGGTAGCATGACAGCGCATTCGGCACAGGTACAAATATGTCCGCAATCCAATAACACAACATCGCGACGATTAGTCAGACATATAATACAATGCTGTAACTGACCATCGGTATCTTCGTAATGCTCGCGACGTAGACGTTGAACCTCTGATAATAAGTTCTCGTCGGTGCGTTCGTCCATCCACGTGGTGTACAGTTTCTTAAAGTATATATACAATATCGCGATCGCCGTCACTGTAAATATACCCGTGCAGACTCTATATACGAACGACCGATTTTCCAATTTCTTCAGGATATCCTCCTTGGAAAAGCGTCCTAGAATGTATGGTAAATCGTTCAACTCGGGCGGACGCATGGTGATGACGCCGCCGTTTCGTAACGTCACTTCGCCGATGGCGATCAGTTTCGAATCGACGAGCAACATATGTTCCGATTCATTGAATCCTTTAGTCACTTCGCCGGCGATTCGTTCGAGACTTCGCTCGATCCAGCCAGTCGCCGCTGGTTTGAAGTGATCGTGCGTCGCCGTTAGATTATTCATGAGCGTATTCGATTTGGTAGGTTCAGCGACGTGTACTAACGTGTCGTCTGCCGGTCGCATACTCCGTAACGCGAACGGTATGCAATTAACGATATCTTTTAAAACCCTCGACGAGTCACTCCTGAAATTAAAAACAGGCCGAAAAATTATTACAAGTAAACGAACAAAAGGTTTTTCAAACAAAAGAGTTTTTAGATACCAGTGTATTGAGGATATTGTAGGCAGCACCCAACAGTTCCACGTTGGTTAAATTTTGATTCAATACAGAATTAACTTTACTAGTTTTAGTTTGTTTCCAAACAAATGATGGTATGAAACAACCTATTTTGAGAAATTCAGATCAAATCATACCTTTGATTACACCAGTACAATGGTTTTTTATCAGAACTGTACAAAGTTTTTAGACTACGGATATATGTGCCTTTTCAAATATGAACTATGTGGATAAAACAGATCCAGATTAAGCACAGTATCAGTTTTATCCACAACAGTTCTTATAGGGGCAGCCACCCATTTCATTTTTACATCCACCCCTCTGAAAATCAGCCATCCCGTATGAAATATCTGCTGTCCCTACCCGAGTGGATGTCAATATTCTATCCATGCTGATAATTGCTTCCAAGTATATTAAGCTTGTGTGGCAAATCGAAGATTACACAAAAATCAAGCTTAAATTTTCTGTTTTTTGGGTGATCGAAAGCCTTGCTACCAGTACTTCAGCAGCCACATGTCCTACTCTTAACAATTAATGCAGGCCCTTTTAAATTCTAGAATATGGAGAAAGCTGAGTTTAACAAGTCAAACACAAAGTTCTCAAAATAACAGCAGACTCAAAATGCATATACAATATGATTTGTAATCGCGATTTCTCAACAGGTTTTAATTTCATTAGTCCTATAGAGGGCCCATGATCTGTAATAAGTGGGAACTATACACAGAAACTGGAAGTAACTAATCTGCATTATTTGCGGTGAGGGTACTAAAATCAAGTTTAGTCAGGCCCCGTGGGTTAATCATAAAAGGTTTATCCTACCAGAATCCTCTTTGCCTACGAGTGCGAAATTCTTTCACTGTCAACTGTTGAATGACCCCAGTAAAATCATCACAGAATTGACTTTGTAATGCTTTTTCGCTCGGTGTGACCAAACCACTCAAACACACGTAAGGCATCACGCCATCCTGTAGCAATTTTGCTTTGAGATCTTCTCCGACTTCAATATCAGGCGCATTCTGTAATTCAGAAAGTTAATTTTAGAAAATAGATATTCTAAGGCATCTATTTTTCTAGGCATACATACGTCTAGTATCTAGCCCTCTTTCCCAAACAACTGGTCAGCAAAAAAGTTATGTACTTTGAGGGAGGGGGGGTATTAATCAATCTTGGTAGGTACTATATGCACCAAACTCAAATGAAAATAGCCGATACCACAGTTGTTTTATCACGGCTTTTAGTGCCTGGTATATAAAATCAATAAACAACAATACTTGCTTAATTCTTTTGTTGTGTCTTCTTATCCGACTTTTGTTCTATGTGTGCTTGGTATCAATATAATTGGGGGGAGGGGGGTGGTCATGGGTGTCATGGTACGTAGCTAAGAGGGGGTCAGTGCATTTGGTACAAAGGTGGTGCAAGGGGGAGTCAGAAAAACGGGAGATGTTGAGGTACGTAATTTGTGAATGCTCCCTAACCAGAAACTGTTGTTAAAATCGCATATTTTCTTCTGGTGTAGCCCGTCCAATTATCAAAGCTATTCAGCACTGATTAGGTCAAACTCGCTTGATCCTGATTTGTTAAATCCGGATTTTGATCTAATCTACATAGATTAAAGCGACTAGCAACTAGAATCACTCTTCATTACTCTATAGATACATGATAGATACATGCACCAGTACTTAGAATAGGCCTACATCTGACACTGTACTCAGTGTACCAACACAAAACCTTTCTGGTCATTCCACCTGATGATGGCTGTTAGTCAACAGCCGAAACGTTGTGGTTTCATTATAATAAATTTGATCGTATAATTTTAAAATTCGAAGTGTGGGATTTCTTCATTTATCTACAGTATACACGCATTATAGTGTTTATTCGACAACTAACAAAACCCTTCATTGGTCTATGACATTGAGCCCACGATTTTGTTGGGTGAACAGGTTGTCAGCGGCCATCACTCTACATATCAAGCCAATCACTTCACCCAGTCCGGGCAGTGTGGCTGTCTCCACAATGTATCTACGTTGCTCTACGATCCTGTGTAACCACCCACCCAGACACGTTCATTCAAATTCGCGTGACTTTTGCCGACACAACGACTGTCGGCATTTTTGCCTGTGTTCAAACTGCGATATCTCAGCAAATAAACAACCGATTCTGATAAATAAACTATCTACACTAACCTTATGATGTCTTACGTTTGTTCATTATATCATTTTGACGATAAATCTGATTTTAGTGCAATTAAATTTAAGATACAAAAATGATGCGCTGATTAGCGATGAGACACGCATCGCTCAAGTGTCTTGTTGCTAACAAACTACAGTGTTACAATGCCTAGTTTCAAAGTGAAAAAATGGTGTCATTTTTGCTATTTCTGTATTTATATGGCATCAAGCACGGAGTATGATGAAGGAACCTCCGAATGAACATAATAATAAGAAAACTGAATATGTGAGGTTTGTAATGATAGTTTATTTTTCACAATCGATTTGGTGAAACTGCATTTCTGGTGGTTTAAAGTCACAGTGATCTAAGAGTATCGAGAAAATGTCGTTCGTGTCTTAGTGTCTGTGGTACATCAGACACTTAGGTTCTTGGTGAAGCCAATCACATGCGACGGGGATCATGCGTAGTGAATCTGCCGATGAAAAACAACGCGTCTAATTGGCTGATATATATAGGGCCTAGACTGCCCCCCAAGAAATTGTGGGCAATAAATAAAGGGTTTGCAGCCAGGGTTTGTAATCAGCATGTGATTATCAAACCCTGGCAAACAAGGATGTAGTATCACTAACAACAGAAATACTGGGGTTGGTCAATGATACCGGTACAGATTTATGATTCAACACTATCCAAATAGAAATAGGCCTAATTTGTGTCTGTGACAAAAATCCAGTGGTAAAGCGTATACCCGGTACCTCGACTGCAGTGATGTACTTCTTTGTCTTCTTGTATCCACGGTAAAAAATGGCTAAAATAGCGGCATTGGCGCCGAATGTAAGCAATTCTAATGGAATCATCCTTCGATCATTCTTTTTTTGCTGTGTAACTTCAATAAGACACAGCTGCATAGGAATATAACAAAATTGTTTCGACGAAGCTATAACAAAACTGTCAACTCCTCTCTGGTAGAAGTGTTTCACGCGTAAAACACCTCGACACTCATGATTCAATAACTCTTTGATCTCATCGTTTATTATAACTCAAAGGAAATATGGCACGAGACGGTTTGGTAAGTTTGCTAATACCCGGTACCGGTATATGTCTACAGAGAAAGCATGGTCAACTGTAGTCATAGTTAGTTACCTAATCGTTGGGTGGTCATGTCATTTCCTATGTAACTTGTGTATTATATGGAGCAATAAAATTAAAGTTCAAGTTCAAGTTCAAGGTGGTAAGCTTTTTATAATCGGATGGGCATACCATTTATATGTGGTTTGTGAAAATATCCGATCGTGAAACTAAACCACAGACAGGTTACTGACTACTGTAGGGCCTAGTCAGTAACCTGACTGTGGTTTAGTTTCACAATCGGATATTTTCACAAACCACATATAAATGGTATGCCCATCCGATTATAAAAAGCTTACCACCAACGATTAGGTAACTAACTAGGCACAGCGCTGCTGTGCTCACTCGTCACTCGTCAGCAGAGGGGTCCGTATTTGAAGTTTGGGGGTGAACTGTAGTTAGTTACCTAATCGTTGGTGGTAAGCTTTTTATAATCGGATGGGCTTATACCAACGTTAGGGATGACAAGGACCAAAACACGGTTGAAAAAAGTAACACTTCAAAAATATACTTTCTATTCACTTCAGTCCACAATTAATGGCTTAAATCACAAACTAACACAGGTACCTTTCGAAATAATCCAATTTTATGTATGTTTCGAGTGATTAATCAACATTATTTTGAGAAATTAATTAATTTCTCCACAAATTTCGCCATTGGCCGCCATTTCTCTGTATTGCACATGTGGCATGATAAGACAAGGGGACCTACAAGGATTTATATAAAACTTCCAAGACGAAACGACAATTTTTATTTTTGATGGTTTTCCAACTTATATTTCAAATCTTCAGGTTTTTCATAATAAATAATGAAATAATAAATTCTGGTAAAAGAAAAATGTGAATAAGTGTTGATTTCTTAATTTTTTTCAATTTCGTCGTTTCGCTTCGTTAGTTTGTGCTGTTGTCCTGGCCTCAGTCCACAGGTGCCAGCACCTCCAGTAATTTTCAAAATGGCAGCTGTTGACCCGACGGAAATTTACTCTCACTTTACGGCCGATTTGCACATGGATTAAGATCATCAGGTGAGGTGTTATAGGTATCAGACAAACTACGAATCTGTTGTGCCTCGATTACAACAAAAAATAGACGGATATCTTAAGAGACAATGAAATGCCAGGCAAATTACTCGTCAGTCAAATTGGCTGACGAAGATTTCATACAAAAATGACCTTCCCATTCCTGACTGTGGTTTGTGAAAATATCCGATTGTGAAACTAAACCACAGACAGGTTACTGACTAGGGTGAACTGTAGCTTAGATCATCCAGAACTAGTTAGTTACCTAATCGTTGGTGGTAAGCTTTTTATAATCGGATGGGCTTATACCATTTATATGTGGTTTGTGAAAATATCCGATTGTGAAACTAAACCTCAGACAGGTTACTGACTAATCCAGAACGAGCTGTTGCCGTTATCAGGAATAATGCTGTATCGGCAATATATCCACTGCCTTTAAAAAATTATTTTCGTGTTTTTTTTTTCAGTTCAAACTTACACGCGGCGCGATGGTGATCGTCGGAGGCTTCGGTATTTTTTCCGCGTACAATATACACAGCGGCAATGAGAAATTTTACCGAGACTTCGTGATGCCGCCTTTGAGAATGTTTGATGCCGAGACGACTCATTCAGTGGCGATCAAAGCGTCGAAATACGGTTTAGTTCCGCGCATGAAGTCAGAAGATCATGCTTCATTAGTAAGATTTGAATTTTCAAAAATTCCCTTTCCCTGCTGAGTACAAGGAAAGCATTGTTAGTAGCATCCTCGCTTGCCAGGGTTTGATTGCCCCTGCTGAAGGTCACAGATCCTGGTCGTGGACCCTTCATTAGTCTATTACCTTGCAAGATTTCTTGGGTGAATAGATCTGCTCAGCAGCTGCCAGTCTATATATCTAGCGAATCACATGCATTGTTTTTCATTGGAAGATTCGCTCTATCAAGTCTTATTAGTTTAGTTTGTTTTTCTAATCAGCAGGCCAACTAATAACCAAGGCACTCTGCCACCACAAGGATTCAAACTCATAAATTCTGGATTGACGAAACCACTATTGATGGCTTAAACCACTCAATAAATACATTCATCTGTTTAATTCATCATTGATCAATAAAACTCAGAATGAAGAATCTCTTTTGGCCGGGGTTCTTACAGATCAAGGGACATCAAGGAATTCCAGATTTATTGAAATCGAAATAATGACTCATTCTTGAAAATCAGGGAATTTGAATTTTTGGTGTCGTTAATTCTTGCCGATGAAAAATGTCACTAAGTTCCTCTTGAGAAGAAACAGCCCCACACTGAGGATATGATTAAATCGA
Organism: Tubulanus polymorphus; assembly: GCF_964204645.1. NCBI lineage: Eukaryota > Metazoa > Nemertea > Palaeonemertea > Tubulaniformes > Tubulanidae > Tubulanus > Tubulanus polymorphus. The sequence goes on along the minus strand of NC_134027.1, from coordinate 11,279,616 downwards.
GGAATTTTTGGTCGATGGTCAAGAAAAATAAGGGTAGGCCTAATAGTAGTTTTGATAAATTTTTTGTTTTCTGATTGAATAATTGCAGAAGACAACAGTTTTGGGACTGCAGTTTGATAATCCCGTAGGACTAGCGGCAGGATTTGATAAACAAGGCGAAGCAGTAAAAGGCTTGTATAAGATGGGATTCGGATTCGTAGAGGTCGGGAGCATAACTCCGAATCCCCAAGACGGAAATCCGAAACCGCGAGTGTTCAGATTAAAAGAAGACCAGGCAATTATCAACAGGTATCCGAGAACTAGAATTGTATGAGTAGAATAGTTGCACTCACATGCCGGGAATAGATCATAAGTTTAAAAAAATTATAAACATTATAAACGAAATTTAAAAGATTAAAAGCGAATTTTATTTATTAAAATCCAACAATGTACAGGGAGAACCAGTTTTCACCCAATTAACTTGTTCTCCCTTGTAGGCCTATACCCCACATTTTCAGTTATTCCCTCACACCAATTTTCTTATAGAGTGAAAAAGTTTCTTGACTCGAATAATTTTGCGACCCTCCTCTCTTAAGGTGAAATACAAGTGAATCAAATGAATGAAACAACAGACTTATATATCGTGGTGAGGTTGATACACTTGTTTTCACCTTGAGACTAGAAAATGATGTTTATTTTGTTATCATTTAATGGATTTTCAGAAATTGGATCTCTCAGAAACAGATTTGTGATAATATCATAGTGTAAAGCGCATGGTGTAAAGCAAGTGAATATAGATTATTATATATGAATTGAAACAAAGTTTTTTGGCCAAATGTACAGTAGACTCTTAACATTTTTGGCCTGAATTCATAGCCCCATAGCTTACTAATGGTTCACCATTTTCTGTTGTAATTTGTGATGGGTATACATAGGGAAGGGATCTCTAACACATCAGACAGGTTTTTTGATCAGAAAATTTTTACAAAATCGGTGACCATCTTAGTAATCATTCCTCATGCATGGATGTGTAAAAGGTTTTCGAGGAAAATTTCAACGGATTTTAACTTACAGTCAATTGTAGCTCATGACAAGCTATATGATTGTGATAAGTTTAGGACTCACTGTATTAATTCACCAGGCGTACCTAGCATTTGAATTTTAGGAGGGCAGAGAAAAACCTGAAAATAAGCAGTTCTGATCGATATAGGCCTAACAATACCGGTAATATTTGCTAAAAGGGCACTTTTCCAAAATTTCTGGGGGAGCAACCGTCCCCTTGCCCCCTGCTAGATACGGCCCTGCTAGGGGTGTTGAATATTGAATTATCAGTCGTCAAGCATTTCACCAATGGGGCATAATGTCCCGGGTCCCTTTGTTAGGCTTTAGACAATTCTAGATAGATCGATAAGAGATTTAGAGTTGAGATCGTGTAATAATGGAAACAAAGTAAGGATTGCTTGACAAATATTCTATGTCATTGACTAAGGAGTCAAATCCGTTAGTCCTAAACATTTTTGTCCCATAAATCACGTATGTACTTGATAAACCTTTTTAAACCTTGTAATATATTTGAACACATTTCTACGAGACAGTGCTTCTAAGAATAACAAGAGATCAATTTTCATAAGGTTGAAATTCAGTTTAATGTTACGGCAATTTGATCGAAGTGTCTAGTGAAGGTTTCATTTTGAAATTAGATTACGACACACGTTTCTGATATCCTTTCCCGTCATCAGATATATATACAGATTCAAAGAATAATTTACCATCAAAATGTCGGAAAGAAATGGCATCATTGTACCCTTTATTTCGGAATGGATCCGGAATATAGGGCTGTATATACATGCAGGAAAAGTTGTAACCATAAAGAATATGCACAGTAACAAAATCAACAGGTTAACTTGGTTTGAATCTTTATACGCTCGAGAGTTGTTAAAGTTTTTCTTTCTCTTGAATAAAGCGACAGATGTTATTGATGATAGGATGGCTAGAAAACAAAATGGAAGTATAGAAATAAAGATGATTCGAAATATCGGTATTGGTTCTTCGCTGATACAACCGCCATCACTGACATTGACAGTTGCGAATAAATAACTATAAATCATCGCTCCTACACAGACAATGGATAAACACAATCTAGAAGCGATATTCGGTGTCCAGAAGCGAGGACCTCGAAACGGAAAGCAAACCACAGACATTCGCTCGACGGACACTAGAACCAGCGTCCACGGGCTGACCGTAAGACACAGAACAGTGAAATACTCAAAAAGCATACATTGGTTTCGCGTTGATGGTTCGATGAGCAGTCTGTTGAACAACAGATAAGATACAGAGTTCAAGAATTTGATAAGATAAATACAGAGGACCATAGAATCGAATATCGCCAGTTGAACGAACATCCGACTAAATGAACGCTTGCGTAGTTTACGTTGCAGCATTAGAATTATGATCAGCGGATTACCGGTAAAACCGAGAACGAAACAAATACTCGAGAATGGAACGTAAAACCACGAATACACTCCGTTCAACGCAGTTCCGCTTCGTACAAAAACCAAGTATACGTTAGTTGGAATTGTTGCATTCCGAAAAAGATCCATAGCGCTTCCCGTGGTTCAAAAGATTCTGAATGCGTGGTTGAATTAACGAGATGTATAAAAGCACTTCACCAATTAAATATCAGCGTACCAAAACGCTGCAAAAGTTTTTTACTCGGCATGCCTGTGGCAATACGTCGAACAATGGGGTTCACAAAAAGTCCAGTTCAGTTCACGTCGTTGTTAGATTTATTTTGTACAGTCGGCGTAAAAAGTTATTTCTAAACTATTCGCACAATTTATCAATTTGCATCAAATCTTTGAAGTACGGAGGTTAGACGCCTCGTCAATTTGGGCAAATTATCTCTAAACAGAGGCGCATACAATAGAGCCGGAACTGCACGAAGATGTAAATCTATAATAAAAGATACATTTTTCTAAGCCGAGTTTATACATGCGGGTAAATAGGAGATAGAGCACATGATCCAAAACAAAAAAATTAAGAGCCAGTTTAACAGAACATTTAAACTTTATCCAAGGGAAATTTACGACGAAATTCCACGATTAGATACCTATGCATATATTGTAGAAAGTTGTAGCTCATGACATGTTCTATGATTATGTTGAGTTTCAAGGTCATTTTTCTTATATGCTCACCAGGGGCATTGAATATCAGAATATTTTGTTATTTTCATTTTATATTGGTACCTTGTCACATTTATTACCACAATCAATTGCAAAATTGTGGATTATGACAATTGTGGTGAGTTTCAGTCATTGGTATCTGTGTATTCACCAGGGGGTGTTGAATATTTAAATTGTTAGGTTTTTTAGCATTTCAAAGCAATCTCCTAGCGTCTATAGACGCCTAGTTTTATCTTTTGATTTTCAGGGTACTTCAAACCAGTAACCGCTAAATTCAGTAAAAAAAATGAAGGTCCCAACTGTACTGGTATAGGCAGAGTCTACTTTATTATTAATCTTTTCTGACTTATCGTTACACTCATTATTGTAGATATGGTTTTAATAGCGATGGACATGAAGTAGTGTACGACCGACTTAAATCTCTTCGCGAGGATGAAGGACAATCAGGTACAACACATCTACAACTAATTTCACCGTGTCTCCTTAAGTTCTCGAAATAAATCGCTAGTCCTAAAAAGAATTGGTGAATTTTGCTTTATTATGTGGTAGAAAATCCTGCCGAACCAGACGATCGCAACTTTTTGAACGAGAATTTCTGGACGGGTAGTGATCGCGAAAAGTTAACATCCTATCAGAAATCACGTTGCAGAGGTACCAGTACCTTCGTTCTACAAGACTGAGTCTCACAAACAAAAACGTTATTATGAGGATAAACATTTAGTTTCTGTCTCATCAAAAATGTTGATCGAAGTTATGGGTTTAAAACGTCTTTTTTTTTGATTCAGCCTTTTTTGTTGCCTTTGTTAAAAGTGTTACTTTTTGCTGCCTACTATGAGATATCTTTTACTTCCAACCATTGCCTCTTTGAATTATCTTGTAGCTGCTCCTCTTGTCCATTGCTTGATAATTGGGATGATGCAGTTCTTGGTAGTGTGAAAAAATGTTCTGCTCTACCCTTTACGCTTTCAGGGGCGGACCCAGGGGGGAGTTCAGCCTGGATCCGCCCCTGGCTTTATTGCTGTCCATAAGATAACTTGTATTGGCAACTGTTAGAAAGGCAAATATATGTTCGATATTCAATGAGTATAATTTCTGGAAAAATCTTTTATGGGATTGTGAATTAATTGATTCAATCTTTATCAATTTAGGTGGCATACTCGGTGTAAATCTTGGAAAAAATAAGACAACACTGGATTCTGCTGAGGATTATGTGAAAGGCGTGAAAAAATTTGGTGAACTGTCGGATTATTTAGTGATTAACATATCGAGCCCAAATACGCCAGGTTTACGTGCGTTGCAAGGTAGAAAGCAGCTCCAAGAATTGATCAGTAAGGTAGGTTTCATCCACCCTTGACAGGGTTTGGAGCCTATACGCATCCTCCCCTGGTAGGGATTCAAACCTGATGGCATCGAGACTCCCCCCAGTATGAAACCATGCCACACTAGCTGGGGTTCGCTGCTTAGATGATGTCATTATTAGCCAATCAGAAATATTGTTTTATTTTTTACCTGTGCATGTACCTACGCACCTGGTCTAGTGCGACAAATTTATGTGCCGTGGCTGAGTCTAAGGATGCCATCACGTTCCCTGCCATATCAGTCATATCTTTTGGTATTCAAAGATTTTCAACATCTTAGAGGAACTCCAACTTTGAGACAAAAAAACCTTTGTAATTCCTTATGGTTCCTCCTTGTGTACTTTAGGTTGTGAAAGCCAGAAATGAGTTAAGCTGCGCGAAAAAACCACCTTTACTCATCAAAATTGCTCCAGATTTGACGGAACAAGATCAAATAGATATAGCAGCTGTGGTCTCTCAAAAACAGGTAATTTAATTGCTGTTTCTGCATGGATCTTTATCTATTTCTTCAAACCTATAATCATGTAATATTCCTGGAATCATGGAGGCGTGTCGACGAATAAACCCTAGGTGAAATATTTGAAGGGCCAGTTTCACAAGAAAGTTTCACTCATTTAGACTCACTAGATTTGATTTCATTAGGCTGAAATAAAATGATAGCTTGTTTCTCCTAATCAGCCGAGTCACTCTTGGAAACTGCAAAAAAATTGTGTTATCTGTTCATTTCTATAACTGCCAGGTCTGTTATGGTTAGCTTGATCATGATTTTAGAGCCGATTCTAATTTCTAAATCAATCTAAAACGTCCTTATGAAAGTTTACCCTGGTTATAATTTGATAATACCTATTCTATGACAGCTCTTACTGTTGGTACGAAAGATTTGAGTTCATTTCCCTGGGATGAAAGAATTGATACTGTTGTATTCATTCTTTAACCCCGAGGGCTATATCTAGCATTTTAATTTCAGGGGGCAGAGGAAAGCGAAAAAGGGCAGTTGTATAGGATATAACAATACAATTTGGAAAATATTTTTCAAAATTTCTGCTAGATATGGCCCTGACCCCAGGAAACATATTTCATACCTATAGCCAAATATTTTGTTTATCACTGAAATTTCCCGAGTGTGAATTAGTCCCGAGGGTTTAAAAATCTAAACATCAGGTAAATTTTGTCCCTGCATTGATGAATCTAGGCTCAGAAATTCATTGCATTCCAAACTTGATAATTTAAACAGTGTTTTATAACAGTCTTACTTTATCGATAATGACTTCACTTATTTCATAGTGTGGTGTCAGTGGTTTGATAATCAGCAATACAACAGTGTCCAGACCAGAGTCATTGAAAAGCAAACATAAGACAGAAACGGGAGGACTTAGCGGACAGCCATTAAAAGAAATATCAACAGAAGTGATTAAAAACATGTATTCTTTAACTAAAGGTAAAACCATAGAACTCAAAACCATCTACGGACATGTGTATGATGGGCCGGAATTTCAGAATACTGATTTTGTTAAAATTCTTGTTTAAGCTTAATCATGACTATTGTAAATATCCCTCTGACTGAGTTTTAAGATCCGTGTATCAAGCTGAACGCATGTGCCATCGTGAATTGTGAAACTGTGAAGTTTTTGTACCTGGCTCTTCTTGTTTTCCACATCGCTGCAAGCAGTTTTAGCTGAACCAAGCGCTTTTGATTATGTGAATGATATTTTTGTTTCATATTTCATCCAAGGGTGAAGCGAAAATCCGAAACGTTTTACCATTTTTAATTTGTTTTTTTTTCTCTTCAATAGATATTGTTTTTTCTTTATTTTGATTTTTTATGTATTGGGTTAAGTATAAATCAATAAGTTCAATTGGATCACAATAAGGAAGGCGAAGAAGAAAAAATTATGCTAAAACGGGTTAAGGATTGAGCGATGATATGATGTGCTATATTTACAGGTGAATTGCCTATTATCGGCGTAGGAGGAATATGCTGTGGAGCAGACGCGTATGATAAGATTCGAGCTGGTGCTTCTCTAGTCCAATTATATTCAGCTTTAGCGTATGATGGTCCACCCGTAATCAACAAAATCAAACGAGAGTTACGAGAAATATTGCAGTAAGTCTATGAAGCCTTTTGTGAACCCAGGTTAATGATATGTATGGCCTGTTTCGTCGTGGGCAGATTTATTTCACAGGGTCTCTACGACTCCTCGATTCCTTAAAAGATCTTTTAAATGGAAACTGCATTAGAAGGTGCTTGAAACTACTTTAATTTGTGCAAAATGTTAGGAACTCCTTTAAAACTCCCTCGATAAATGGGTAAATAGATACTCAAGAAGTTCAACAATAGACCACGCCTGGAATCATTATAGTGGGGACTAGGATTTGTTTTTATCTAATTAGGTGGTTGCCAAATTTGAAACCATGTTTAGGTAGCGTAAAGGATAAAAATTTGGTTATATAACCACCAATTACCGGTTTACTGAAATATACAGTACCGATTAAAGAACCACTGTAATTAGGATATATAAGTGATGCAGACGCTTCCTTGAAATATCAAATCTTTAAAGCTCCCAATATCCAGGAAGGACTGATCAGTAGGGATCCTGTTTCAAGGTCAATTAATGTGTGGACTCTATAAGGGAGGATTCATTATATTAAGGAATTACGTAAAAATAATGGTAATGAAATTGAGATAATGGTCTTAGTTTCAGACAGAAAATGTATCGCATATCCTGGTACAAACTCAATCAATAAACATTTTTTGTGTTCCTCCATGCCTTTCTTAATTTTCTCAAAAGATGTATGCACCAAAATGTCATAAGATACAGGGCAAGACCATCACACAATTAATGAATTCTCTATTCATTTTCATTTCGCAATATCATTTGAATTCCACCCAGTTCTGTGTTAAGATATGACTAAAGAGTTAACTGATTGGAAATGAACTGGATACTGTCAGCCATAAAGTACGTACAATTCATTAGCCGATGTAGGCAGATCATACACTTTAGACTTTTTGGTTTTAGCTGCTACAGCTTGCATACCGGTACGTCCTTTTATGAACGATCCTGAATCAATAATCAACAAACCACCGGACATATGTCACTACACAATGTACATGCAGTGTGTTGATAACAAAATCACTCTTGCTGAGAGTCAACTTACCCAGGTTTAATGAGTGCATTGAAATGAGAGTGACATTGAAGAAAATAACCAATAATCAATAGTAAAACTATGTAGTCGTTCGACGTTTCGACTCAATGCTATGGGCCATACAGCGTTTAACTCAGAGCGAGGGTAGGACACTGACTGAAAGGAGAAATACTTGTTTCATCGTAGTGAAAGCTCTTGGAAATTAGATCTTTTTGAATATAGCTCGTAACGTTTAGAGTTGAAACGTCGTCGAACCTGTCTCATAGCTTTCTTGTGTTCACTTTTCATCCGTTCGTTCGGTTGTGGCGACTTTCAAGGTATTTGGTTTATTAATTTGTTCACCAGGGGGCGTTGAATATTGTAAATTTCTGATAGTGGAGTATTTCAAATCACTTCCCTAGTGGGCATGGTGTCCCTGGACCCCTAGTTCCTTACAACCATGCGTAGCTTGATTTCAAAATCATTGTTTCAATGTAGGGGGTTCATATGATAACGTGGATCACATTGTTTATTTTACAGAAAAGAAGGATTTGTGTCAGTTGCCGATGCAGTAGGAGCAGACCATAAAAAGTGAACGTAGATTTACCGCATGTGCAACTATGTGCCATATCATTGGAATTGAACGTTTTTACGTATGAATAATCTGCAACCTGGAATTTTCATTATATTTAGAGATTGTCTTCTATGACTTTTGATCGTTGAAATCTGTTCGTTGAAATAATTTGCTGATAAAAAAGGTCGGCTCCTCAGCTCTCCCAGCATAGGCCTCGGGCTTATCCACAAATGATCATGATTCATCCAAGTAGCTGTGTAATATATAGTTAGACTAGAGGTAATATAGTAATATAGATCATTTGTTGTTAGCTATGTAAGGTCTTAGTGATCTAGTATGAAGTGGACCAGAATTTTTGATCCAGGGGACAAATGCTCTAGTTAAGCAGGGGATGAATAACTTATTGTTACTGTGCGATTTTTCAGGGATCTTTTGCTCAAAAGTTGGTTTAATTTCAATCCGTGGTTAACTGATAATGGTTTTTATCTAAAGGTTACGGTAACTGTAACAATCTTTTGAGCAATTGGCGCCAGATGTTAGAAGAAATCTCAAATCGCGTGTATAGAACATGTGTAGCCGACCCTTGATTTAAATGCAAGATTAATGATATATAATGTACAGTAAAGCTGAGAAAAAGAAATTAACCCTTTAAATGCGTCTACACCACAATGCGGTGTATAAATTGGTGATCGCGGCTTATTCATGTAATAGTTTTTATCTTTATTGAAAGATGGCAGCACCTGTTAAACAGACTGAAATATGAGTAACTGACGATACACTATAGGCGGTATACCCATTATTCCCTCACTGAGGTGGAATTTTAAAAACTCTTGAGTTAACTCATTGAAAATGAACTAACTTTAACTCAAGAGTTAACTCTAACTCAGAACTGTGGAACTGGGTCCTGGGTAAGACAGCACTGAAAGGGTTAATGATATTTTACAGCAGCACTGAGAAAAAGGTCTCAGTAGAAAAAGTATGTCTGAAGCATTTTTATTGAAATGCATTAACTAATCCATCAAGTGAAATGCCACAATTGAAGACAAAAATTTATTGCGGGCATTTCCTAAAGCGGTGGAATACAGCGAAATCCTAATGATATTTTTTAGTTTTTGAATAAGTCGTCAATTATGGGATTTCTCTGAAGTAGCATTGTTTTGTCATACTCTTGCAAATACATGAAAGAAATAAATGGTAGATATTAATAAAAGAATTCTATGTGGTTCATCTTATTGCTTCTTTTGAAGAGTCCTCGTTGCCTTTGTTCTTTATTGTGTGGTAACCTCTATGGAGGTTTCTTGAACCAGCAAATGCACAATTAAAAAGGGTACTTAAGTTTACGAGCAGAGCTAGGTTTGTCTTCGCAAATCATGTCAGGCAACAGACCTTGATTTTCAAGAAAATTCCTTTTGTCTAATTGTCACGACGGCCCGTTGCAACGAGTTCAAGATATATTTTTCAGCGCAAACATGTGACTATTTGCCCGTTGCCGCACAAAATGTAACAAAAGAACACTATTGAAAGATAGACAATATTATGAGTAATGTATTTTATTTCTTCGAGAAACCAGTTAGAATTCTTATTTCTTATAGCATTTACATAATAACATGTGGAGGCCAAAAATACTTTACACTATTTCTGTATTTTTCACTTGTGTTTTGCATTTTAACTACATATAAGTACATATAAGACGGTCTACCAAGTGCCAAAATTCCAAAATGAAATTTCATAGTAGGCCAGACAACCTGATGTCTCTAATTGTAGTAGTTTTCACCAAAAATTAGAGTAATTCGTCATTGTAAATGGTTATTTTATTAAAAATGAACTAGAAATTATTCTTATTTTGCGGGTATTTCGATATTTTTGGGAATAGTTGATCTTTTAAAAAGGGTGAAAACTCTCAAGTAGAACAGTCATAGTCGGGTCTGTTTTATAGTCGGGAGTAAAATGTAATTGATTATTAGATCATAGAAACTAAATTCCTTACAACCCAACACAAAATAGATTGTTCTGAAATTCGACGCATATGTATCTAACACTTCTCCAATCAAAGATTACAATTAAACATGTCTTTTTTGAAGTAAATGTCGATGCACTACATTCAAAACCGGCCTCATCCAAATCAGTTTATTCTGGATCTAATCCAGATATCATTTACGTTCCGTCTGTACATAAATGTATACAAAATATGATGTTATATTCAGATTTCGCATTAAAACTGCTTGGGGCCCAGTTTTATAGACTGGTATCAACTTAAACCGGGGGGCTGACTTAATTGAAAATGAACTGAGTTAACCCCCAGGGTTAAAGTTAATACCAGTCTATAATAATACTCGGTCCAGGATTTCATTGCGGTCGCAACTGATCTAGATTAGGCGGGTTTCATTTTAACTGGTATTTGCTAAAACAATTCTGTGCACGACCAGGCCACATAGTGGCCATAAGTTATACTTATCTAATCACTATTTATTAGTAAACAAAATAAATGATTATTAAGTATATAGATATAGATATCTATAGATATATCTCGGCTGAAAGTTCAGCTTGGTGAAATGTGTACGTGGTTTTCACAATTACAAAGCAAAGAATGAGAAAAATATGTAAACATAACTTCCCTTGTTTCGAAAGTCGAATTACGAATTAACTTTAACGCAAATACCGGTATTAGAACCAATATTACAGATTAAATTTCCATCATTTTACTAATCAAATTGATTTGAGTATAGACTACACTATAGGGCCTAGTTTCATAGACTGGTATTAACTTGCGATTTAGTTAATAACCCCTGGATCAAAGTGGATACCAGTCTATAAAATCAGACCTGGAAGTTCCCTTGTACGGTTGATAATTCACGAGTACGTACGCGTACGATAACCAACGATTCTTTCATCGTCAACATTAAGTACTGAATAAAATATCTTTTTCTTCACCGATTACAGATAGAGGTTTTCAATTATGTATAGCCTAACACACTAAAACGTGTCGCCGACGAAAGAGTTAACATTAAAAATAACAATAAACATATTCACTACTATACTACATAACAGTACAGAATTCGACAAAACCAACAAAGCCGTATTAACAGGTAATATCAATCATATTTGTATATATATCAATGCCTTTCCGCGACATCAGTCATTGCGTGTATGTACTTTGGGAAAATCGCCTGAAATGTAAAAAACAGCCCCATTAAGGCTTGAGTGTGATATGCAGCAGCTGAGCTATTTACCCAAATGAAAATAAATACGACTCTCGTGATATGCAAAAAATGAGCCCCGTCTAGACTAGGATTTTTAACAGTCCCAGGTATATAAATTCAAGTTTGTTTAATCATCGGGAAATTTTGTCCAGGGTGTTCAATAGAACAGGATAGGTCAACAAACGCAGACTGAACTGGTTCATAGTACGTTCAACCTCTGGGATATCGAGTCGTCGTTACCTCTCTCAACCCAGGAGGAACTCGGTACCTCTCCCCAGGTGATGACTGATACACAAGCTTAAGGAGGCTATCGGTTAAACAATCAAACCCGCTTAGCGGGTTATCACGATCGGCTTAATCCGGATTTTGGTCTAATCCGGACAATATTTGCAGTCCATTTGTTCATTAATATACATGTACAAGAAAATGAATTTTTAATCCAGATTTCCTGTACAACGGATGAATTTTTTTGGTCCCCAATGATCCGAACAAAGCGGAATCTTCTGTAATAATACTACACATCCTATAGGTGCAAGTCATTGTGGATATGACATTTCAAAAGATACCCTTTACTGTCAATTTGGGTACCTGTACACTATGGTAGCTGGCGAGAGATAACTGATACACAAATGATATAGGGCTTATGGTAATACTTAAAGTACTAGAATACTTAAATTAATCTCAGTCAGATACGCTATTAAAATACTTGAAAAAACAATTTTCTTTTTTGTGCTTATGATTTTTACTCCTCTGCACGCCCTTCACCTTCTATTATAAATACGTGAAATTTTTTACTAAAGCCTGCGACTGACTAGGCAAACTTCATCGGTGAATTTCACCTGGGAAAATCGATTTTTGCCTAATTTCGCTTGCATAGCGTGCCAAATTTCAAATTCGCCCAGTGTGTCACTTCTGCCGAATGAATTCAGCGAAAAAAATACAAACTACCTAGTAGAGTATCTATCGTCGCCGAATCTATTTGGGTGAATCGGTACTCGCATCGAGTTCATCTAACTGTGCAAACATTGCTCTCTCTCGAATTCAATACCGGAGGCGCAAATAATACGGCGAATGATTGGCCATAAAAATTCGTCTAGCCTGTCACGAGCTTTCGAATCGAGAGGATCGATCGCAGCTGTCATTATAGAAATAGACGACACTGACACTGCGCGATATTTTTACCCATAAAATAATAAAGCCGAGTAAAATAAAGCCGAGTTGAAAATACACGCTAGGATAGATAGACACGTAAATATCTATATATATATGGTGAAAATAAGGAATAATTGCATTGTCGCGGCGATAAATTGAATGACAGGAGGCTTTTGCATTATTGATATTAGACGGTGATAAGATAAAAGTTAAACGGATGAGATTGCGAAATCGAGCCTTCGTCGAAATGAACGACGGATCATGAGTGAACGTCATGTTACCAATTAAATATGTTGCACTCGAAAATCCAAAATTAGTGAAGTTATTAATAGCAGTTTGTATACTGAATATACTGAGTCACATGCTCGACAAAAGAATGCATACAACACACATGAATATATACACACGCACAAAGAAATCGTTACGATATTAAACCCAGCCAGGGTATGAGGGTTTTCTACACACAATTCAGGGTGTACGCTATGCTGTATTCTGTTCAAAGCATTTTCCACAACACTTACACACGTGTGTATTTCAAAAATCGAACGAGGTCGACCCTCTTACCTTGTCCGGGACTAAACTATTCGAAAGACACGTGCGCCTACAGACAGAATCGACCAGCTCAGATATTACCACATCGTACACACTACCAATTCGCCAATCGGTGCTTAAAAAATTACGAAAAATTTCATTAACGAATCATGGAATCATAGTAGATGCGCTATGTAACTCAAGCTAACCGATAGCATATACTCTTTACGCGAACGCTTCCAAACTGATAGTAATCGTGATATGTCGTTAAATGTTAATGTTAAATTTTCACGCCTCTCATCTCTGGGTTTCTAGCGTTTTCGGCACGTAAACGCGGACCTTCGATTTCGGCAACGCCGACTTGCCGAGTATGATATCGGCCGATTTTTCGGCGACCATAATCGTCGGGCCGTTCAAATTGCCGCTGACGACCGACGGCATTATCGACGCGTCGACGACCCGCAACCCCTGCGTGCCGAGGACACGCGTTTCGCTGTCGGTAACGGCCATCGGGTCAGACTCGTCGCCCATTTTGCACGTGCACGACGGATGATACGCGCTGTCGGCGTAACGACGCACGTAGTCGTCGATTGCGGCGTCCGACAGATCCGACGGGTTCGGATTCAACAGGCGACCACGGTACGCGTCGAACGCCCGCTGCTCGTGCAACTCGAGCGACAGACGAACGCAATTGCGCATCTCCCACCGGTCGATGTCTGTCGACAGATATTTCGGATCGATTACCGGGTGATCGGCGGGGTCGCGCGACTTCAGCTTCAAGTTGCCTCGACTGGTCGCGCGCATCGGCCCGACGTGGACTTGATACGCGTGGCGGTCGCCCATCACGCGTCCGTGGTCGTTCACCGTCGACGGCAGGAAGTGGTACTGGACGTCGGGGTGCGCGATGCCGGCGCGACTCCGCACGAAGCCGCCGGCTTCGAGGTGCGCCGATGCGCCGTCGCCCGTCTTACGGGTGAAATATTCATACCCGATGTTCACCATGTTGTGCGGGAATTTCCACTGAGCCGAATACAAAGTGATTGGCTGTTTGCATTCCTGTTGAACGTAAATCTCTAGGTGGTCTTGTAAATTTTCGCCGACGCCCGGCAAGTGCTGGACGATGGGAATGTCCAACGCTTTCAACTCGTCGGCATTTCCGACGCCCGACAACATCAACAACTGAGGTGAATTAATCGCCCCGCCGGACAGGATGACCTCCTCGCTGTACACCTGTTCGGTGCGGCCATTTTTTTCGTATTCAATGCCTATGGCGCGATTTCCCTCAAATAGGATGCGCTTAGTCAAAGCTTTTACTTCCGTCGTCAAATTCTTTCGATAGAGCACCGGGCGAAGATAGCCCATCGACGCGCTCCAACGCTGGCCGCGGTGAATAGTCATGTCCATCCGACCGAAGCCCTCCTGCTGGTAGCCGTTCATATCGTCGGTGTACGGATACCCGGCTTGTTGCCCAGCTTCAATGAACGCGTCGAACAACGGATTTTTCGAACGGCCACGCGACACGTGAAGCGGCCCGTCACCGCCGCGATATTCGTCGGCGCCGAGTTCATGCGTTTGCGATTTACGAAAATACGGCAAGCAATCGGCGTACGACCAATTCGCGGCGCCCTCTTTTTCCCAGCGATCGTAGTCGAACGCGTGGCCGCGTATGTAGACCATCGCGTTCAAACACGACGAGCCGCCCAACACCCGCCCACGCGGCCAGTACATGCTGCGGTCGTTCATGAACGGCTGAGGTACGGTGTGGTAATACCAGTTGAACTTGTCGTGGCAAAGATTATACATAAGCGCCGCCGGCATGTGTATGGTCCACGCGTCATCCTCAGGTCCGGCTTCGACGACGAGAACTTCGTTGTTTTCGTCGGCGGACAAGCGATTGGCCAACACGCAACCGGCACTACCCGCCCCGACTATGATATATTTGTATTGGCGTTTGTTTACCTGAGTAGCGGCCGCTGCTGTCGAATAAGAACGTCCGTGTTGATGCGAGTAAAAAACCGGATGCGTCGATGTTGAAAATAATCTCCGCGCTTCGGCGGTTCTGCTTCGGTCGTCATTGTTTGTCGGCGAATATCCACTCGGCGGCGACGGTGTAGGTGTCGGAGTCTCTTGTTCGTCTTCGACACACTTCGTCGTATTATTATCCGTATCATCCGAATTGTCATCTTTCAAATCGGGTAAAATCAGATGCACTAACTCCTCGATCGTCGGCACGACGATATCGGCGTGTTTGCGCAATTCACGCGTCGACGCCACGCCGCTGAGCACGCCGACCGTCGCGCCCAGTTTCGCCGAGCGTCCCATGCCCATGTCGGCTTTTGTGTCGCCGACCATGATCGCGTCGGCCGGCTCGACGCCGAGTTCTTTGCAGATTTTCAACGCGTTGTGCGGCTGCGGTTTCGGCCGCGTGTTCTCGTCGTCGCCGCAGACGAGCATGTCGACGTACTGCAACGCGCCGAGTCGTTTCAGCGTTTCCGTCGAACTGTCGCGACTGTCCGCCGTGCACACGGCGATCTTCACGCCGTTCTCCTTCAGCAGACAGAACAAGTCGCTCGTGTCGCCGATTGACTTTAAACTCTCCTTTTGATGTTTATCCGACTGTTGCATGTCTTGAACCTAGGATACAAAAGCAGTAACGACAGTTAATCCAATGTAATAAACGTTATTACGATAGGATCCATACAGATCAGTCATTCCTGGATTTAAGGAGTTTTTAAGGAGAAAATTTCAAATTTTGAGGAGTGTCTGCATCGCTTTCATATCCCAAACACAGCTGACTCCTCCTAAATAGGTACTACTTTCTCAGTTAATGATTAATTCAGTGGTTTTGTAAGCTAATTTTTATCCTATATGCTACCTAAACTTGGTTTCTAATCTGGTACCTACCAAATTGGGTAAAAAAATTGAGGTCCCAACTATTCAATTCAGGGGTATCCTACTGTCAAACAACAAACTAGATAAAAATTTCTAATTTTCAGATTCACCGAGTTTTGGTGAATTTTGATCAAATTAAAGGAGTTTCGAGCTCCTTAAAAAGCATTTTCAATTTCGTAAGGGGGTTCATCAATGAAATCCTACCGTCAGGCACTAGCTTGAGGCACGTCCGAGTTCTCATTCAGAAACAATCTCAGCTTACCTGTTTTACAACCGATCGAGCGTCTTCCCTAGATAAACCCTGTTCCACTAACAAATCGGCCAAGCGAGATTCCACCTGACCAGTTGTGCCTTCGGCGAATACGCCCGGTTTGATGGTTTCGGTAACTTTATCGACGCCGAGCACGTCCAAAACCTTGTCGGAGACTTTCAGCTGGCTTATCTTTTCCATTCTGAAATCATTCGATAATGTTTGTTATGTTTCCATATGATGACTATCAATTTAACCGAAAGTTAGAGTACACGCTTCCCAACTCGAATCGAATGGAACCAGTGATTTTCGTTCAACGTAGGTGACAACAGTTCCATAGCAATTTGAAATCATTATTAACTACAAATAGGGCCCAAAAAAACTGATACCTTGTTTCTCATTTTTTCGAAATCCCTAAAAATGACCCGGCAAGCGGGTTTTTATTTTCATTCATTTAAAAAAACATGAATTTTTGGAAATATCGAACAGGCAGGCAGTTCTATTACTAATATAAATATTTGGAAGCAAACCTTTCTTTTAAAAGCTTAGATCCCAAGTTTTAACAAATTTTGCAAAGAGGGGTGCGGGCATTCACTCACACCAGAACCGCAAAATCAGTTCCCACTGATAACATTGTCAAAAACGTCTCTTACAGTCTTCATAATGTTGTTAGATTGACACCAAGGACCAAGGTAGACAGGTCTTTGGTGTCCGTGTCCAATTTCACACACAACTACACCACATTTCATGTACTTTTGTCTGATGAATTCATCTGACACAACAATGTTTAACTCGAAGTATTGCTTCAACTTTGTTGCCAAACTTGTGACCCCTAGTACCAGTAAGTTCGAACCCCATTACATGAAAAGGAATGACAAGAAGACCTTTTCCGACACTACTCGCCCGAACAGTTTTCATTTCATTTTCATAAACGAAGAACTAATTTTTAGTCACCCGACAGGTAGGTTTTATTTTACCCGCTCTCTAAGCCCAAGATTTTCGCATCTGGCCGGACAGGCTTATCTTTATCTTTTTTTGGCCTTAGCAAGGTTGTTACTTTGTTTCATCAGCTAGGTGCTACACAATGTAACACATTTGTACACAACAGCCTGTGGATAAGCTGTTATACTGCCTATATAGCTGTCACAATATATGTTTATGTGTATTGTAATGTATCGTAATAGCATATTCAATGAGCGAATCTAAATGAATCAAACGGATAGTAAAACCACTAGGAAATCACACAGTATGCCTATGCCATTATCTAACAGCACCACGCTCACACAGCTTACTGGTGTGCTGTTGTTCAACAGCCTCTTACATCGTCAATTAAAACAAATAAATCGACAAATCGATGTAATCGAACTCTGATGAAGGGCATCGGGTTTTTGAGTGGCAAAGCTTTATGAAATCCATTATTTCAAGGCAAAAATTCTGACCATGACTTATTTGCCTGAAAATACAGCAAGAAGTCGACCCCCTACTGTCTGTCATTTCTCAATCTGTAATTTTGTTAATAATCAGTTGATCTACCTTTTTTATTATGCATTAATTTGTTCAAAAAGACTTTTTTATTCAGAAATAATGAACAACGATTTTTCGTAAACTTGTGTTTGCTTTCATTCATCAGCATTAATCTACTCGACACGCTCGCGTGCAATGCTGAAAATTGATCCACGTTACGCAGATCCATTGTTACATTCTAAACTGGTTTTGTATTATCCAAAGCTTGATTGATAACAAATATCTTAACTGGGACATGCTGGAAATCATCGTATAAACCGGTTTTGTCTTTAACAGAATCATATTAACGAGGTTTCACTGTATTCTACGCAGATCAACTGATTATTAATGAAATCACAGATCCAAACATCGCATGGAGAAGCATGGGTGACAAACAGTAAGTAGAAATAGTACGCGCTTACCTCCGAGCGAATTCGATGGCCCACGGCGCCCACATCGAATGGAAACATATCAATGTACCGTCCTTATCGAATATGACGAGTTCCCATTTCTTTTTGCCGTATTTCTGCACGAGCGGGTGACGATCCTCGTCGTCGACGTCCCTCATCACTGGCGCCGGTGAATGCGCGGCGTCCGCGTCGCCACTCTTCAACACCGGCAAAACGATCGGCAAAATCTCCTCGACGCTGCCGACGATGTGGTGCGCGTACGGCGTCAAGTCATCGACGTTGCCGACGCCGGTCAACACGCCGATCCGCGTGCCGAGATTCGCCGCGATTCCCATCGCCATGTCGACTTTGCGATCGCCGACGATGGCCGTTTCGGCGGGCGCGACGTTCAACGCGTCGCAGATCATCAGAACGTTGTGCGGCGATGGTTTCGGCAACGCGGTCTTGTCGTCGCCGCAGACGATTTTATCGACGTACTGGCTGATGCCGAGCGTGCGCAACGCCGTTACGGTGCCCTGGCGCGTGTCCTCGGTGCACACCGCCGTTTTCACGCCGTAATCGTGCAACGTCGAGAATATCGTCGATAAATCGTCGAGCGTGCGGAGTTGTTTCGGATTCTCCGGATTGCACGTGCGCCATTCGGTGTCGACGATGTTTTTCGCCGCGGTATAATGAACGCCTTCTTGGTTGAGCATGTTCACCAACGAGCTGCGTATAACCTCCGGCGAACACTCGGTTAATAATCCCGGCGATATTTTATCCGTGACGCTGCAGATGCCTAATGTCTTGTACACTTTGTCGGCGACTCGCATGCCGGTCATATCCTGTAACCTATATAAATACGGAACGATAATTAAGGACGACGTTACAACAAGGTCGCTACATTACAAATCAATTATTCAAGGTCACTACATTACAAATCAATTATTCCTGGATATCGAGTTTTTAAATTTATATATTGTTATGCTTTACAGGAAATAAAGAGATTCTGGTCCCAAATGCACCGATTTAGGCATAGTCTGTACAAATTCTAAAGTACAGGTAGGCCTATCCGATTGCCTATTTCTAAAAATTGAAGGAATTTTCAAGTGCTCCAATTAAATGAGTTTCAAGCACCCTTGAAAACATTTTCCATTTAGAAGTAGTTTTTTTTAAGAATCAAAGAGTCGTAAGGACCCTGCACAGATGAATGGTTCACATATACACACCTTTTCGCTAAACTTCGTGCCCACGGTATCCATAAAGAATGGTAACATAGAAGCGTTCCATCTTTGTCGAATATGACTAACGAAGTCTTGTTCTGGTGAACCTTCCAAGTGTCTACATTACTAGTAGGATTATTTAGTAATCGACAGGTCGAAAACACACGCGATACTAAAAATAGAACAGAAACATTTATAAATAGCCTTCCAAAACAACAGTACCTGAACGACCTATAAGCCTAATTTTTAGCAGTAATGACAACAGCGAATGTCTGTTTGGTACCAGCTTGAATGTTTCCAAGGTACCAGTAATTTACAGTGCAATAAGGTTCATTCTATTTTACCGACCTTGTTGAGGTAACGCAGCGTTCCGACCCATGGAAATTGATTTAGCTATCACTTGTGAAACCATGATCGTGTCTCTGTAATAACAAAATTTATCAATTATAATAAACCTAGTTTCAGATGATCACAGAATCAGTGGCTAGGTTTGACTGTCTACTGGTGGCTCATCAAAAGGTTGATTGAATTACTTGAAGAATTCGTCGATCTTCATCAAAAAGATAACAATACTGAAATAAAATTAATTTACCGTAATATCTGGGGCCAGTTCCACAGTCGTAACTTACCAGGTAAGTCTAAAAGTGGTATTAAATCTTAAGACTGGTCTTAAGTTGTTAGATTAGCTATAGAACCAAGTTAGTCTTAGACTGGTCTTAAGTCTGGTAGGCCAGTTGCAGCAACTGGCCGCTGGTTCAGTTCAAAAGAAAATCCTACATGATACCAAATATCTATTTATATAAGCCGACTCTCGCACTTGTAGGTTATCAATATCACTTGTTCACCGGGCTAATGCAATTTTATGTCTCAAAGCTCTTTTCCCACTCGATACAATGGACGATTGTGCCACCATTCGCACTGCCTTTGTAGGGCAAGTTGATTTTTGAGGGGGAAAGTAATTTTTCTGATATGCTTTTATTCCTTAGATCAAACCCTGTAAAACCCACGGCTGACCAGGAATTAACCCATATTATCATATCCCATATCCTATTATTACATCTGATTGTGACACAGGCTTTCAAACAGTAACACTAGGTCAACAAACGATGTCTATTAGGCTATATCACAAGGGTACTAGATGATGATTCGACAAATATGATAAGTGTCACACAAGCGATATATATGGTAATATTAGGATATACCAGCGTCATATCACAAGTGAGTGTCATAGAGGCCTATAACGTTTGAATTTTACATTGAAAAGTGAAGTTTGTCAATATTTCCTGATGTGTCCGGAGCCGGCAGCCATGTCTTTTTAAGAAACAAAACAATTTTTCTGATTTATTGCAGAACCATTTAAAACACACATTATCAAAATCCGTAGTGGAACTGTATACCAAGCTGATACACATCCGCGAGTACCTGAGGTTTGTGGATATACATTGGGATATGGGCAACACCAGATACGGTAGCGCAACAAAACACAGAGTAACTCATAGCGAAAATCATTTCATTTGCAATGAAATTAGAACTTGATTTTTAGGCTTCCACATACGAAAATTATCAGACAGGTCATCGGATAGATATAAAGCCGCGGACACACTGGGCGATTTCGTCGGCCGACGAAATCGGCTGACGAAATCGCCGCCGATTTTATGACCGATTTGATCGCCGACAGACCCGGACACACTGGGCGATTTCGTCGGCGACGAAATCGGCGAACAGCGCCGCTTATTTTGAAACGACCAGCTGCTAGCGCCACCTTTAATAAATCAAAGAGCCGTGATTGGCTGGTTAATACGGCGCTCCAGGCGACTGATCACCGTACCCGGACACACTGGGCGATTCTGTCGCCGGCGACGAAATCGCCGGCGACAGAATCCAACATGTTGGATTCGGGCGATTTCGTCGGCCGACTAAATCGCCGAAGGCGATTGCCTGGACACACTGGGCGATTTTACCGGCGATTTCGTCGGGCGACGAAATCGGGCGACCAAATCGCCCAGTGTGTCCGGGCCTTAAGATCCGCTTTCTCACTCAGCCAAGGGTCGCCTACAGATTTGGCTGAAAATTTACTAATGAGAAAAATAGATTAGAATTTAATAGAAATGCAGAGCGAAATTGAAGCGCGATAAACGCAATGCAACTTGAGTGCCGGGTGGGTTATCGCTGAATCTTCGCTTGCCACGACGCTGTATCGTTGCCCGTATCCCATTGTGATACTCGAAGCCCTGATGCGTATGTCGATAACAAGGGGTCACAGGGGTTTGCCGACATTGTTCCCAAAACTATGTTTCTGCTTCCTATGCACGCGACACAGAAATTCTCGGATTCCTTGCACGGGTTTGACCATGGGCTTGGATCGTCTTTCATCGCTTGGATTTTATTTCCGAGAATGGCGCTAATATGCCTTGAGTTGATATTGTTTAGTTATCCGCTAAAAACAGTGTTTTTATAAAGTAAAGCGTCGCGACCGCCTGATAATGAACCTTAACGGCCAATTGTTTATCGGAACTTTTATAGCGGATAAATAAACAACATAAACACAAGGTATTTCTGAGATATCTTGAATTTATTTGCAGTTCATATTTAGCGCCGTCTCACGAGATAATCAACAACCCGGATATAAAATCCAAGCTAAGAAAAGATGATCCTAAGCCCATCGCCAAATATATATATATATATATATATATATATATATATATATATATATATATATATATATATATATATACATATATATATATATATTATAATTATTGTGAAGCAGAAACTAATTAGTAGTTTTGGGAACAATGTTTCAGAGCGGTCATCCTTATTACCGAGATGATGTATTTTACCGAGATGAACCGAGATGAAATTAAATATAACATATTTATTTATTCCATATCGATTTTAACCATTGAAATCATATTATATCAGTAATAAATGCCTGCTGGGCTCATATTTTACATATTTTGTCGGATATTTTTGGAAAAATAACTTTTAACTTTACCGAGATGAGATCGTCGATCAATCAAATTCAATGAAATTTTATTGCTAACCGAGTTTACGTTTTTTGAGTCAAAATTTTTTTAAATAAAAAAATATGTAAAATATGACTCTAGGAGGTATTTATTACTGATATAACGTGATTTCAAGTGTTAAAATCGATAAGGAATAAATAGATATGTTATATTTAATTTCATCTCGGTTGATCTCGGTAAAATACATCATCTCGGTAATAAGGATGACCCTTTCAGAGATCATTCTTTCATTCCATGTTTCAGGTAACTTCACATACGATCTCAAGTCTATACACACAACACAAACAACTGTTAGAACTTCTAATAATCTACTTACCTACCCTTTGGCTTTATTATGTACACGACGAGTATTTTTGCCTCCGAGTCCGACCACACACAGCACAGTACACTTTCTTCACTTACACAGTAAAATTATACACATCATCATACATCAGTTCGAGAGCTTTAGTACTACTGACACAGTGAATTTTACCGAGTTGATGTGTGTAATGGTGTTACCATCCGTAAATAAACTAAACTACGGCAAAAGATGTTCGTTCAGTTGGTTATGTACTGTGTGGGGATTTTCCGATCGTAATGTTTGGCAGAAGGTGGCAGCAGCAGCTAATCGAGCGTGTACTTGTCGTGAGTGCTCGGCTCGGTTCTTAGAAACCAAATTAAATATTGAAGCGCTATTTGATCTTGAAATAAATGTACCCAGTTTCCAAAAATAAATGATGATTACTTATAATCAGTGCTGGACTGTAATCAAATATTCGCATAAACATCATACAGTTTACTATTAAAAAGGTCACTAGCTAAAGGGTACCTCATTTTGCCCCTGGGAAAAATATTGCTGGTTACCTAGGTGACCAGTAACAATAAGGTCAACAAATGCATCCGTTCCCAAGGAGTTTCAAGCTTTCCGATGATACCAAGATAATGAAACTTATAGGCCTAATATGTTCACATAAATATCCCATTATTAGCAGTTAGGGAGCTTTGGTCGTCTCTAGTACTAGACTTATATCAAAACACAAGTTGTGAAGATGCTCCTAAGAAATACATACCACTCCGAATGCTTAATTCGACACAAATTCACTAAGAACAGTATTGGTCACTTCTAATACTTCTGTCAAATCACAAAAGGAATTGTCAAAATGGAAGTCGTCTAGTCGCACCAAGGAAATATATACCACTCTGAATGCTAAATCCGACATAAAACGACCACACAAAATCACCAAGAACAACTAGCAAATTACAATTCAATATACACCAGATTTATTTTCTCTTTATACATTTCAGTATTACATAACGGGTATGTGAATAGCCCTGACATAGCAAGATTGATTATCCAACCATGGTACAATATTAGCATTTACCGGTATTTCAATGGAAAACACGCGTTAACTAATAATTTACAATAATAGAACGTTAATACACATATATATATACACACACACACATACGTGTAGCATCGTGTCTATTTCTATGTACAGTATCGGATAATTTACATACCTTTTTTTTCATTCTTTATGGAGGCAAAACGAAAACGATTGCGACTCATGTGCAAAATTATGAAGAGCGAAATTAAATGCAAATGAAAAAGTAACAATCGAACATCGTATGGCGTGTTTAGAACAAACTCAAAACTAAATATCCATCGGCGAGTTATTAAAACCAATTAACGTTTACAGTTAAAATACCTTATCAATAATCAACATTTGAAACGAGTCGAATTTATGAAAATTTCCGAAACGATCTACAGTAAACCTTGGTTTACTGTATTCCGAGTTTGAAATACACACCCGTAAAAACTTCTCATTGGAATAGAATCGCAATCAATTAAAATATACCCAGTCATCGACCTATTATGATGATTTATAAGCAATAGGCAATAAGCCGTTGAACTGCTGCCAAAATTTGAATAACTTTTTACCAAATAAAAACAAAAACAATATACAAACAATTCGATTCGGATTGCAATATGCTAAATTTACAATATCAAAAATATTCAAAACAAAACACGACAATTTTGTTTATTAGGTGATTTGTGTTAATCATATTTGTAACCCTGAATTAGAGACAACTCTTCTTAATGTAAGATAGCTGATATATTCGCACGCGTCAGAGTCCGGTTTTACACTGAAGTAGAGATTGTCGGTTGAACTTTTTTTTTGAAAACGTTACGGAGATCTAAAAATTTTCTTTACAGATTTTCGCACGCGATCGCGACTGATAAACAGCCACGTTACGTACATTCGAATACACGCCCTGAACCTAGTCCGTCGTCGTATGAATAACCAGCACCTAACAGGCCCAAACGCCGGATCGACCGACCATCGATCACGGAGGCAGCAAACCCTGCTGCATGGCTCCCATCATACCGGCGGCGGCGCCGTACTGCGACGCGTATTGTAACTGCGCTTGGTGCTGCGCCGACGACATCAACAGCGAACGCGCGACCTGAGCATCGGGGAACAACTGGTGGTAGTTCGGCAACGGAACGTACGCCGCCGTAATCACTTTCCCTAGCGAAAAAAAAAGAAATAAAACCATATAAACGATGTTGCTAAACAGTTGAAATCGGTACACGGTAGACCTTGCTTAATTCGGATCACCTCGGACTGGAAAATTTTGTGCGAATTAAACGTGCTTTCATTTGAATAGAAATAACCAATAGGGGACTGGAATTTTAATCCGAAATAAATGAAAATCCAAATATAACTGATCCGAGAATAAAGTGAATTACACGGTATAAGTTTGTCACATTATTTGAGTTGTCACTACAGTTAAATCCGGGTTAAGTCATAATCAAATAAATAATCACATCACTTCAGACGTCATTACTTTCTGGTCTTCATATGTATATTTCGAATTCAATTGGCCATATTTTTAATCCCAATTTGTATTGCAAATTTTAACTTTAGTAGAATCTGCTTAATTCAGATCATTTCGGACCAACTAAATTCATCCGGTTCACAGGAAATACGTGCCATTTTCTTACATATTAATGTACACAGGCACCGCAAATATTGTCCGGACTAGACCAAAATATGGATTAAGCGAGTTTGACTGTGCTAAATTGGACATGGGCCACGTGCGGATGTAAAGTAAACGTTAAATGGTAAAATACGTACTTGCAAAAAATCGACCGTGAAGCGCTTGCACCGAGGCGACAGCCGCGGCTATACTCGGACATTTAACGTAGACATTGCCTGTCGGTGAAGTTTTGTCGACGTATATGTGAAAGACTCCACCGTGTTTGTTGCACTCATTGATTACGTCATCTTTGATTTCCTGATCCCAGCCGGGCTCCGATTCCCTACAAATGAGATTTGAGATTTCTATTTAACTGTGCATCACTAACTATCAACCCTCGGATATCTGCGACACCAAAATTATGGATTCCCGATTGCGAAAATCTGCTCGTTATCAATCAGCCTAAATGGCTAGAGTGGCAAATTATTGAGATTCTGGTCATGACTAGTAAGAAGGATTGGCACATCTTTATAATCTGGTGCATTGTAAACTTTCTGAAATTCAAAAATTCCTAGGAATTATATGCCCTTCACAAGACTCCCCAACATATTCTAGATTTCGAAATCAGCCATGAGAGGCTATGTATCTGAAGTGTACTGCAGTGCTAAAACAACAAAGTCTTTTTTTAACGTCTTTTGTAATTAAATATATTTCATAACTCCTGTTTCATTTTCGATAAATTTCAATGTTATTATATTTGAGAGATGTGCACTATCCCGGCTAGACTGGTTGCCAATCATTTCAATTATCTATATATTCAAATCCACATAAATTGTCGACAATATTTGCAAAATACATATTTTTCAAGGCGTCGATTTACTTTCAAGTTAGTGTTCGTCTTTAAACAACGAAGCAGGGAATACTTACGTAACTGGATTAAACATGTTCGATAGCATAAAACATTGTGTAGCTATGGGTGGCGCGGTAGTCACTGCAGCCTGTTGAGGAACTGGTGGCGCTGCTTCCGTCGGTTGAGTCAAACTCAACGCATTAGCGGCTACCGGCGGAATTTCAAATCCCGTACCTAAAAATTATAAACAAGTTCACGATTAAGCCGGTTGAGAGAATAAAATTCCGTGGCAGTCGAGGCTTCCGCTTGTAGCAAGTGAGCATCTGCGAGGCTCAAAATTCTATTCAAGTTGATTTGAGAATGAACTGTTCATGACTGAATGACTCATTGTCGTTCCACTCATGATGAACTAATCTCATTTAGTCAAAATCGCTTCAGTCATTTTAGATGAGACCATGAATGTGTTGACTAACTTATCCAATCAATGTCAACTTAACACTCAGCAAATTGAATTTGAATACAAATTTGGTTTGGCTTAACTTTTACCGATTTAATGAAAAGCGCCATTGACCATTCTAAAGTGAAAAGGGCACTATAGAAATTTAATTACTATTACTATGTTTGGCCATGCATTGCATCCACAAGGATACTAAGATCTTTTTGCAAAATTACCTTCAGCTAGTTTCGCCATAAGAGCCAGTCGACCAGTAGCGCCGAGATCGATACCAGCTCGATCCATCTCGTCGCTGTCCAGCATTGCCGCGCCCTGGGTATCAGCTGTCCGCTCCGTTACGTGACCGACTTTCATTGGTCGTCCGGCCAACTCAAAACCGTTCAACTGTTCAAGAGCCTTCTTCGCATCATCCGCTGTCTGGAACTGTACATAGAACATCAAATTAACACACTTCAATATGATAATGATAATACGTGTAGTTAAAACAGGACTTAATACATTTGTGGCAGGGTCCGATCCAAGCACTTGTTCCATTGCCCGGGACAAGCACGTTCTCATTAGGATAAATAGGTTATCATCATCACTTATCCATCAGGCTAGTGCAACTTTAAGTATCAAAGCTTTTTTTCACTCGATACAACAGATGATTGTGCCACCAATTGGACTGTGTTTGCGTAGGGCAAGATTTTCAGACAAGTGGTTTTTATTCCGTAGATCGAAACCCGTTGTCTTACACAGATTTTAACCCAAAAATTACAACATGATTACAACAAATATAGGCCTACTTACTGTAACAAATCCAAATCCTTTTGATCTGCCACTCTCACTGTCCATAACTAAGTTTATGTGATCGATCTAAAAGATATCGCGTAAATTTTAGGTGAAATTATACATATCAAATAATATAATATAAACATTATATATATATATATATATATATATATATATATATATATATATATATATATATATATTATATATATATATATATATATATATATATATATGCACAGTGGAAATCAAATATCAGTTTAATCAGAAATCTCACCTTTCCAAAAGGTTCGAATATACCCCTGAGCATTTCTTCGGTGATATTGAAGTGCAAAGAGCCGACGTACAATCGCATCGGTCCTTTGTGATCCATCCCCGGCAAGATGGCCGTCGGATTGCCGGTGCGATTTTTCTCAGCCTGAGACGCCTGAACGGTGATCGGTTTGCCCTTCAACGGCTGACCGTTCAAACCGAGCGCGAGCGCCACCGATTCGCACTCGGCGAATTCGACGTACGCGATGCCTTTCGATCGTCTCGTTTTGTTATCCGTGATAATTCGCACGTCTCGAACCTGAAATAAAACGTTGGATTAAAGTTCACGCATATCACCTCTTAGCAGTGTACTCTCGATAGGTTTGAGAGGGGCGACAATACCATCCATTTTTCCACCCACCCCTTATAAAATATCTGCCGCCCCTACCAGAAATAGAAGAATAGCCAAAATTGAGGTTAATTTTCCCTATCTTTTTGAGGGATTGAAAGTCTTGCTACTTCAGCAGCCATGGCAAACTTCAGTTATCGGAGTTAGTCGACTATAGTCAAACTAAATGAAACAAAATTTCAATTAGTCGGAATTATGGTGCGGAAATGGACGAATTTCTGTAGTTCGGGCGCAGTTCCAAGATGGCAACACTGTCAAATACGCTACGACCAAACTTAAGTCATTCAGTTAGTTCCGACCTTTAGTCGACTATGAAAACTGAATTTCGCCCATGATGTCATAACATGCATATGCAACAGTGATGGAATAAGAAGGCCTATCCGCTACGAGATAACTCGAGGAAACAACAGAACTGAAAGTACGATATATTTCATAGTTGGTTGTGAATTTAAAAATCTCTCTCCAAATCTCTCACCTTTCCGACTGATGAGAAGAATGCTTCAATATCACGAGGACGAATACTCGATGGCAACTGCATGCAAAAAACTGTTCGCGCATCGCGCTCCTCAGGAGTCAACTCCGGTAGATTGTTTCTAAAATACACGAGTTAAAAAGTTAAAAATGGCATCAACCCAATTAATCTCATAAAATAGGGCTAGCTCGACATAGAAAATCAAAAATTTACCTGGTCAAACGCATAGAACCATAAGGTTGGTTTGCGAATTCTCGGCTGCAAGAAAACAAATTTAACAACATTATTCAACAATATTTATGCAAACAGCCGTTAGGAATTTTTCTCGTGCTGTGTGCAACACTAAGCCAGATTATAACTGCCATTCCACATACAAGGAAATAATATATACCCAAACGAGCATTACTTGATTCCTTTTTTTAAAGACAATTGAATCGCCCTTCCGGGACTTAACGTCCTTTCTCCACACACAACTGGCCCAGTTGCATTAAGTACTACTACTATGAGTATGCTTGTAGCGGACCCTTCACTGTCAAATATTGACACCCTGGCATGCCAGATTTATTGTTTCTGATTGGCAGGCGGTGTAAAGAAACTCTGCTTCATTCTCGATGGTCAATTTTGAGCAAAGGCTATGTAATATCATAATATCACAGTGGCAGCAAAGGTGTTCAGCTCAACACCGGATGACTAGGTCACGACTAACTAAAACATAATGTTTAATACCTGTTTGGCGAAGGACTCCTCTTCTTATTCTTCCAAGCAGGCGGACCAGCACCGGCGCCACCAGCACCAGCACCGCCGCCAGCTCCACCGTACGGAGATTTCGAACGCGATCTACGCGGCGGCCGATTAAACGACGGCGATCTACTGCGTCGGCTGCGTTTGTCGCGACTGCGCGAACGACTCCTCTTCCGTCTGCTGTCTCGATCCTTATCCCGCGGTCGGTCTCGATCTCTGTCGCGTCGATCGCGATCCCTCTCGCCGCGATCTTTCCTTTCTCGTGATCGCGATCTCTTTCGATCGCGGCTTCGGCTGCGTCTTCTGAAAGTTTATTGAATATACTTCTATGTAGGATATGAAAACAAAATGACAGGGTGGCCACTTTTATTTGACTTGCTTTTTCCCCTGACTATTCCCTAAACATGCATGTTGTTTTTCCTGCCTTGATCTGATATGAATCCAATCAATTACCACTGTCAAATATGTAAAACATACAGAAATTGTTTGATTTTAGGCGCAATCTAGCGATCTCAAATTCCCTGACTCTTCCCTAATTATATTCAAGAAATGTCCCCAACTTTCCCTGATAACCAGACGTCCAGGGACAACATGCTCACTTGGGAAGTGATCTGAAAAGCTAGACGATTTGACCATTTCAATATTCAACGCCCCTAATGAACATGCCTGTCCGATGACAGTGCTTACAATTATTGAATATCAAGACTATTAAGGCTCAAAATAAAGGAGAACGAATTATTTGAAACTTACTTCCGATCTCGGTCTCTGTCGCGGTCTTTATCGCGACTGCTGCCCTTGTCTTTGCCATTCTTGATTTCATCCTGCCATTCCAAAATAAGTGACACCACAGTTATGAGTAGCAGTAGTAGCAGTAGTAGTAGTAGCACACACCGAACACACATGTACGACGTACACACACAGCGCCGGAGATGCGGGTCGAAAAAACAAAAGGGGAAAGAAAAGAAACAACAACATTCGCCATTAGTTCTATTTTATCGAAATATTCGCACATTATACTAGCTTACAACTTGTTACCTGAAAACACACGGAGCCAGCCGTACGTGTCAGCAGCCGACAGTTGGAATAGTACTAAGAATTAGGCTACATATGAATATATGTAAGGGGCGACTGGGCCAGGAGGGACAGGATAGTGACGTGTTTCTAATTGTTATTCTGGATAGCGCATATTACCATAAATGAATACCAACTACGGTCTGCGCTTTCGCTCGAAAAGAATGACTCCACCTCGCAAGTTCGAATTCAAAACTAACTTTTCACCACTTCTTAACTAATCATAGAAATGTTTCAATTTTCAAACGGTTTCGATCAAAATCGAGACGAGACCCAGACAGGAATTAATTTATGTAATATTTGAACCGAAAATAAAGAGCCGGGCGTCAACTAATCGACAGGATAACCTGAGACGATATCATGCGTCATTTCTTAATCATGCACATATCCCTTCAGAACAGAAACTGTCGCTTAAAGAAAACTAAGAATTTGGTCGCCGAAATTTGCGTGAAACAACTGATGATTGAGAAATGACATAAAATAGTACACGGGTCATACTTCGAGGCGGTACCTTTTATTAATTCGCGACCTGAAAAAGAAGAACTATGGGAGGGCCACTCGACAGGCCACTATCCTGACTTAAAATCAGTTTAATTGTACCTTTCCGACAACACTTTTAAGCTAAAATCACTGCCAATAAATGGATAGCTGGGAAAGGCAGAGTTCTAAGGTACACGTAGCACAATAATCCACTGTCGTGCGCAAATCCCGTCCGGTAGTTCAGCCTACGATGGTGTAGGTAACCATTCTTCCATAACCGACTGCATCAAATGGGTGACCCTGGTACGAGACAGGATGGACAATATTCAGTACCGATTTTAAGTGCACAAGTGATACAGTCGCAAAATTCGAAAAGATTCCTAAATTGGTTTTTGTTGTTTTTTTTTAAAATCACACATCTGAACAATTCTAATTCCGTTAAATATATTTAATCAATAAGCAAAAATCAAATATATAGAATTCATTTCGTTTGTACATGTTTGATTAACAATAAATTTTTTTTTCCCGTTAATATCCAAACAACATCGTAAATTATCGTTATACAATTGATTGTTTAAATATGTAATTTTCATAATCCATGCAATTCCTGTAGTACACACAACCAGACTTAAAGCAAACCGAAAATAGCTTTTTTTTCTTTCTCTCTCGTTTGACGAGTGACTATACGAACGACTTTTAAAAGTCGGAGATGTTAATAATACCAATCGGATGAATGTCTACCTTTTCTAGACTCGATGACCTGGTCTTGGATAGCCAGAGAAGCTGTAACTACATGTATTTCGTATCTAAGATAGAACAAAATGGGACACATGTAGCTTTTACGTTATTTGCTGCCCCCCTCCCCGCCGGTGGCCACCGCCAAACTGTCCGATCACTCATAGACATAATTTCACTGATTATTTTGTCGGGGCTTTTTAATACTTACCGGAATAAAACATCCTTTGCGAATAACAATGGCTAATCATTCCACAAAATTAGGATTTCAAAACAGATTGACTTAAACCCTTTCAGTGCTGATTAATTAATACCCTATAGTGCTGGATAATTTGAAAATTAAACAAAAATTCCACCCTAGTGTGTTGAATAACGGGAATACCACTACAGTGCGTGTACATCGCGGTGGTATTTCACTGTGTTTGACAGGTGCTGCCATTTTTCAAGAGAGATAATTACTAATTACCAATTACATCAATACACTGCAGTGTGTTGTAATAGCAAAATCTATCACTGATTTATACTAACGCACTGAAAGGGTTAAAACAATTGCTAGAAAGTGCTTATTTGCAATAACACAGTACTACCATCCTCGTTTAATCCAATTAACCCCCCGAAATATATCATTTACCCGGAAGAATTGTCGTTGTTCATCATTTCATAAACATACAGGTATGGGTACTTAATAACAAATATACGCTATCAAAAGAACATTACAGTTTAATCCAGTTGAAGACATTACCTCTTTTCTGTACGGAGCTTCCAGCATAGCTTCGACGTCTAATTCGTCAGCCATTGTGTCTTTTTTATTCAATCTATTTTATTCAATAATCCTGAAAAATATAATTCATATTTATACCAAGATTCATCTATCAGGGTGGCCACTTTGATTTAACTTTGCTTATTCCCTGCCTGTTTCCCGACATGCACGCAATTTCTTCTTAAAGAATCCTATAAATAAACACAGCTAATACATCAAGGCATAGATGACTCCTGAGCAATTGTTAGCAATTGTTACTTCTCACCAGGGAGAGATGACCGATATGTATTAGAGTATTAAATGGCTGGGGTAATAATACCAGTGTTTTCAACGCGCCAGGTCCCAGACCCGTCTGTCATTTGTAAAGGACCCGCCTGCTTTTTCAAACCAGCTTTTGTTTCCCGAACTGTGACCTTCTGTTTTTCAAAGGGACCTGGCTTGTTAATTTCTTATTGAAAACAATGAATACAAAAAAATCAAAGTGCTCCGAGCAGCTTCGCTGGATATAAGACACTTATCATTATATCAGTTACAAAGATGGAAAGTGTTTGATTTTACACAATCGAGCTATCCCATATAAAAATTCCCCGAATTTTTCCTTATTTCCTGGTAGGTGGCCACCCTAGTTATGCATGTAGGTAGTGTCTAAAAGAAATGACTCTTTTCATATTTGTGTTCGGTGATAATAAGACTGATTTTTGGACGCGCGATGACCATACTATGGTCCGAATGTTCAGTTGATCCATTGATTCATGTATCAGATTCAGAATGCAGTCTGATGGTCGCATCCGACTGACATATCCAGCTGCAAGATTTTGTGCGGATTTTCCTCGTACAAGGCCACGTACACATTCATTTTAATAACCCTATAATTAATAAATCCATTGAGAATTAATTATAGCAACAAACGATATCTTTCTTATAAGTCAGATTCACTTATCTCTTACAAAAATCTTGTTCCCATCAGGTCCGACTCAAATGGATTATAACTAAATTAACTACTCGAATTGGCCCGAAATTTGTTGGCTGTATAGCAAACCTCGCGAAACTCTTGTGACTATCCATATAGGAGACATCTTATCTATGCAGGGATTTTAACCTGCAATGCCAATCAGATTGCCGGTTGTAGTAATGCCTACTACAAATGCCGAGGCAAATATCGTGGATTCCTCAAGCTTGGAACAACCCGGGCTAAAATAACCCATATGATTTCTGATTGAGCCTCCGTAACACAGCGCATGTACAACAACCTTCTGTTGGTTGTACTGTAGCGCACTCTCGCAGGA
This sequence comes from Tubulanus polymorphus, assembly GCF_964204645.1. NCBI lineage: Eukaryota > Metazoa > Nemertea > Palaeonemertea > Tubulaniformes > Tubulanidae > Tubulanus > Tubulanus polymorphus. The sequence goes on along the minus strand of NC_134027.1, from coordinate 11,245,992 downwards.
AAGCATTCACAGCACGCCGTTGCGATGCCATAGCAGGGGCGCAAACGTTTGAAAACAAAACGAGTTTGTATCGGTTAATTGCGTCATAAGACGGTTTTCCGTCGTGAGAACAAATGTGACAGAAGGAAATGTCGGTTCGAGTCTGCTGACAGCGGAAATTTCCTTACTAGGCCTACGCAATACTGGATGTCGGTTTGATCTTACTGACTGCTCGGCGAACGGTTTAGTCGGTTAACGTAAACCATTTAGTCGGTAAAAACGTAAACCATTTAGTCGGTTAACGTAAACCATTTAGGTGTAAAGGTTTAAGAAAAACCGGTATGAACGAGACAATTTTCCTACAAACAGCAACCGTTTGTGCAAATCTATTTCAAACAAATTGAATCCTGTTGTGACACCACAGGTTAAACCCCTGCCAAAAAGGAGGGATCAGAAATAAAACACTTGCTTTTCTTTTCATTTTTGATGGGTACGTGTAGTACCCAAGAAGATGCTTTTAATTCTATTTGGTCAACTTTGGTCGGCAAAAATTTTGTTGTGCGAGTTGCGGTGTGGGGTGACGTTTTGTTTGCGTCAGGCCCGGCTGGGTCTCCCTATTTAATAACCCGTCAAACACACCTTTCCGAGTTTAAAATTTTGGGCTAGGGTACCAATGGTTTTTTCAAATTCAAAAATTACTCGCTATAATCGGTCGCAACTCACCAGAAGGGTGCTTTATTATTCTACCGAGAATATCTCTCTATCATCATCCAATGCCGTCGCACACCGTAGCGTAAACGTGGTCTTTATCAAGGTCTCCAAAATCAACGTTGAAGCCTATCGCCGAAAAGCGGCTGGGTGATCGCTTTCTACAGGGTTCTCAACATTAACGCCAAGGGCCTTCACCACGCGCGTGCAGTCAAGTCCTGCCACCTGGGAGCTCCCTGAGTATACGCGGGAGTGACGTCATTTTCAAATGAGGGAATCCCTACCCCTACCCCTGATGATTTTCATTTTTGATCAAAATAAGATCAAACATCTTGTAAGAAATGGATGAGAGAAAAGGTATACCTGCATCATGTCTTCATATCCAAACCAAGAAGGCTTGGGCACAAGGATTTTTAGATAAGATTACTTGTATTCTTCCACAAAAATTAACTAAAAAAGTAAGGAGGGTGTTAGTTACTACTACTACACAGTCTACTACTACAGTTAGTAGTTAGTGTTGATGGTTAGCTTTGAATCGGATGGGCTTGTGAAAATATCCGATCGTGAAACTAAACCACAGTCAATTTACTGACTAATACTGATTAGGGTGTAGGAGTCAGGACAACAACAACCAAGACTTCAACAAGCGAGTTACGTACTTACCACTAAAAAATAGTACATGTTTTTGGAGTCTAGAGAAACTGCTATTTTAAGTCCATTTTTGGTTGCATTGGCCATTTTTGCTTTCTTCGTCTGATCTATTGATTAGCAGTCCCGGATTGTGATTCCCCACGGCAGAGCAGGGCCTTCTGGCGGCAAGTTTAACGAAGTAAATCTATAAGTCCTGTTTACTGTAAGTCGAAGAAAATTGGGGCTGTGGGGCTTCGAGATCAAAAGGTTTTTGCTGAAGCACCTGATTGTTCTCGACATAGGTCCCACAGGGGCCTGACACAAAAAGTTTTTGACCCTCAGTATCCTAGGTACCATATGTCTTTTAATATATAGTACCTAGGATACTGGGGTCAAAAACTTTTTGTGTCAGGTCCCTGAGATTGGTCCATGGATTGATAAGTTGTAGAATAGTAAAACCTGTCAAATTATTGTAACTTTATATTTTTAATCGAAGAAGCATCCTGATACACATATACTGTGTCCTGATACCTTGGTGACTTTTCGTTGCCATATGGGGAGAATACGTCATTTCTCAGTTCATTGTTCATTCGAAATTACCGATCCTTACCGAAATTACCGAATTGGTTAATTTTCTTCATCGGCTGAAATGTATTGCTAGCGTAATGCTGATCATTGCTTATTTAAATACATTTTCACAGTATTGAAGGAGATGAACTTTGTTAGAAACACCGAAGAAGCCGTGGTGAATACTACGGTGATCAGTAAACCAATGACCGATAGAAGCGTAGACGCAGCGGCAATGCCATCACCTGCTATTGAAACTCCTGCATCTCCGAGAAAAGCAGACTTAAAACATTCAACATTGAAGGAGATGAACTCTGTTAGAAATACTGAGGTAACTTTGGTTAGTAAACCAACGACTGATGTAAGCTTAGACCCAGCGGCAGTATCATCGACTGGGATTGAAACTCCTGCATCTCCGAGAAAAGCAGACTTAAAATATTCAACATCGAAGGAGATGAACTTAGTTAGAAACACGGAGGAAGCCGTGGTTAGTATACCATCGACTGATGAAAGCTTAGACGCAGCGGTAATACCATCGCCTGCAATAGAAACTCCCGCGTCTCCGAGAAAAGCAGACTTACGACATTCAGAAAGTAATGCCGATGTTGTGGCTGATTCGCTGGCTTCACTGATCAAAGAAGAAGAACGCCTTCACGCAGAAACAGTAGAGGAGGAAGAAAATATAAAACGCCAACAGGAACAGGTAATTTTTTTCGTCTGGTTTTTATTTGTAGTGTATCATTATTCATATGGCTAAGTTTCCAATATTTGCTGATTAAAATGGGGAACGTGTGGCACTATATATGGTGGGATGAATGGAATATCAAAATCCAGATTTTAGCCACCCGAAATAAGATATACTTTTCTACGCTGTGTTTAGAAAAGTTAAAAGAAAAGCCTAGTATTTAGATTGGAATAGAAAATATATGCAATGTTATAGATAGAATCATTATCATTATCACACTTGCCGCTGAGAATACAGTATTACGCTGTATTCTCTGAGGCAAGCGTTAATTTTATTGAGTAAATACTGTAGAAATCTTATTTCTATTTAACTTGAAATTACACCGTCATATGATAGTAACTATTTCGCTTTTGATTCAGGTGTTGGCCGACGCTGGGGAGGATTTTCAATCGAAGCGTTATCAACAGTTGGAATTTCTTCTGAATAAGAGCAACGCATACATTGAATTCTTAGTGAAACGCATCGAGCGGCAAAGAGTCGAGAAGAAAGCCAAGGAAGAAAAGAAAAAGTCTCGTAATAAAGGCAAGGTGAGCATTTAGCAATTTAAGCCACTTCAATTGGCTACGGTGCCAATCGAAGATGTGCCTGGTTTGTTAGTAGTTACTCAGTTGTCCCAGCTTCAATTGTATTAGAAGAAATTTCCCCCTGCATTTCGATTAAATTCGATTAAAACTTTTCTCTGATTTATTAACCATAAACCAAAATATGGCGAGCATCAAATTGATAAGTCACTGACATGTATTACTTTTGTAGCTTATATGGTGATCATAAGACTACCATAGGTGCCTAAAATTTCACTGCGTGAAAATCTTTTACTAAAATGCTAAGCGTTTGTCACCATTTGGGATAGCTTAGTTTTGATCAAAATGATCGCTTTGACCAGTAGCCCCTTGGTTCATAATTTGAAAGTTTTTGGGTTTTCAGGAAGAAAAGAAAAGAAAGGAAAGCAGACAAATTGCTACGAGAGGAGGAGCTAAAATGGGTAATGTTCTGTTTTAATCCTGATGTTCCGTCGTTCAGTGTGACTAGGGTTAAATAAACACCATTTCAAGGCAAAAAAAAACTAGGGAAAAGGAAATTTAAAGAGTTTTTCGTTGGTCATGGTCAATAAACAAGCATGCCTTAATCTGAATTAGATTTTTTCTGAATTATTTATTTAGGACAAACTGAACCCGAACCGTCTGAGAAAAAGAGCAAACGCAAGGCCGTCGGCACACCCGAAGGAGGAGGGGTTAGTATCATCAGCACGCTAAGCTAATTTTGCAGCTATTTTCACTTTTTGATTGGTTTGAAAAATATCGCTTCTCATTTAGCAAAAACGTAAACGCCGTTTGATTGCGTTGGGCGACGAGGTCGAAGATGTCGATGAAAGTAAACAGGTCAAATCAGCCCCGGAAAATATAGTTCAGGTAATTAATGATTACTGGGTAAGAGTATTTTCATTGCCAATTATATGCGCAATATGATGTGATAAGTGATTGAGATGATCTTGGGTATTCGAGTCACCTTGGTTATAAACAATAACACTTTAAAGAACAGCGGGGGCAAGACTTTGTCGTGTGGGCACAAAGTCGATACTTAAACATACACACGGCCAGTACCTTTCATTTGGTACCAAAAACTTGTTAAAGCATCGAGCACAGACCATGCCAACCGTTTTCCAACACTCATCCATTATATAGGCTAAACAGCACTCATAAGTTAAAATGATCCTAGTCTCATCAGAGTTGCTTATTGTTTCTTTAGGTATTGGAAAATGGCGATCGCATCTTCAAGAATGAGTTAGTACATGTCGATCAGCCGAGTTTGTTCGAAGGCGGTATCTTGAGGGACTACCAAGTGGAAGGATATAATTGGTTGAAGGTAATGATCTTAAATTAGTTGAATATAGGCAAAATTTGATTATCCGTCATTCTTTGCATCAATGGTTTATTGTTTGATAAGTGAATATCATTTAGATTGAAAACCAGCGAAAATTTTGGTGTTGTTATTTTGGCAGACATTGTAGGTGAACTTAAACACTTTTCTGAAACCAGGATTGGTAATTCAGGGTCCCTAGGACTCCTTGATTCCTTACTCCTATATGGAAATGCTTATGAAAATACTTGCAACTCCTTTATTTTGAGCGAAATGTAAAAAAAATCCCTGTAAACTCCTTCAATTATGAGAAATAAGCGAGTAGATACTTAAGAAATTGTACATTAGACTACGCCTATTTCGGTACAGTTGGAACCAGGATCATTTTGTTACCCTATTTGGTGGAAACTGGGTTAAGAAGTGTCAAGGATGAATATTTGCTTACAAAACCACGGAGTGAATGGTTTATCGAGATATACTACAGATTAAGGAGGTGTCTACAGTAATTGGAATATGAAAATGATGCAGGCACTTACTTGAAAAATATAAATTTCTCCTTTAATACTTGAAAATTCCTTATATCCACTAACTGAACTGTAGGACCCTGTAATTGAACCATTTGCAAACTGGTATTCTGTATTTGTCTGAGCTTATTCAACATTGCTGTACCTCTTATTACGGGTGTATCTTGATTTCAGAATATATATGAAAGTGGTGTAAATGGAATTTTAGCCGATGAAATGGGTTTGGGTAAAACTATTCAAGTCATCGCGATCATTTCGTATCTGGTTGAGATGAGAGTTGTCGGACCATTCCTAGTAGTTGGACCCCTATCAACGGTGCCGAACTGGGTGTCAGAATTTAGGAAATTCACTCCTAAGGTATTTGGCTTAACTTAGATTTCCTGTTTCGTTGTATCAATGTTTAACTGAGCAATTTATTTTGAGAAAATTGTGTATGTTGATATGTAAAGTATTTATTCAATCAGAGAAGGATTCGTTCTGATGCAGTCATAGCCCCAGAAGGCTTTTATCGCTTTTCACTATGTGTCCATCCCTTCGGATGGAATTTTGAGAAATTTTAAAGATGCTTCAATGGATTGTGTTGTTATTTGGTATATACGTGTACAAGGGCAGATCTCTAGGATTCTTTGAAAGGTAGTGGACCTGAAAATTGGAATGGGCACATAATTTGAAAATGGCAGATTTGGCAATGCGAGGGCTGCAAGCGCGAACGTTACCCTCACACAGGAAATTTAGAACAAAAGGGACTTTACTGTCCTTATGCCCATTTGGATTTATTTTTCGTCTTAAAAAAAAAAATTCCAGACTTTTTGGGAGACAAATTCGAATTTTGAAGGCTGGAAATCAGCCTGTGGTGTACCTACCTTAGATACGTGTATACCCCAAAAACTGGCCCGATCAGATCATGAAATGCTATGATGAATCTGATGTCTGGGATTTCTTTTCTGGTTGCAGCTTTCAGTTATACTGTATCACGGTTCACAGTCGGAGAGAGAGCAATTACAAGCGAAAATGTGTCGATTACACAAAGTCAAACCGGGTATAAGCACGTATCCCGTAGTAGTGACGTCGTACGAGGTCATCATGAAGGATCGAAAAGCCTTGCAACATCTTGAATTCAAATACCTGGTGATCGACGAAGGGCACAGAGTAAAGAATTCGCAATGTCGTTTACTCAAGTATGTATATAATACGTTCAAATCTGCTTGTGACATCTACATGGTCCCTTTGACTCCTTGATTCCTTAAAAAACTCCTTCTAATCTATACAGAAAACTCTTTTAAAAAGTGCTTGAAACTTTTTTGATTTGAGCAAAAAGCCCGAAACTCCTTCAATTTTGAGATATTGGCAATTAGAAATTTTGTCTAGTTAGTAGTTGTACAGTAAACTACGCCTAAATGGTTACAGTTGGGACCAAGATTTTTATTTCCGCCTTAGTCGGCGTTTCCAAAATTAGAAAAAAAGCGTAGGTAGTGTAAATTATAGAAATTTGATTACAAAATCGTCGAAATTATGGTGTAAGAGATAACCGGTACCAATAAAGGAGGAGACTAATTTAATCTGGATATGAAAGTTATGCGGACACCTCTTCAAAATTTGGAATTTTCTCTTTTAAAACTCATTGCTAAATTCTATCGGTCTATAGCAATCTGAAATGGAATGTTTATTACTATGTGCAAGAAATTCTTGATTTTCAGAGAGTTGAAAATGTACCAAACGACTTATAGACTTTTATTGACTGGGACGCCATTGCAGAACAATCTAGCCGAGCTGTGGTCACTACTAAACTTCTTATTACCGGAGATATTCGATAATCTTGGAATGTAAGTGTTCATAATGCCTGTGAATTTCTTGTCTGGAAATTGGTTTTGGAAGGATAGATTGTAATCACTTTGGTATTATGATTTCCATGGGGATGGAGGTATTCCCAAAACTCCTATGGAAAAGATTCATGCTAGTCCTTCATTCTTTCAAAACTCGTCTAAATTTTGAAATTCAGTTTCAAGTATCTTAATTCACCTCTACAGAGTTTTTAGCGATTTGAAGCCTGGAAAAGCCCTGAATAAATAGTTCGTAATTTCTGGGCAGGAAAATATCGGAATTTGAAGTGTGTTTGGAAAGTAGAGCCAGGAAAATCCTGAAATGCTAACCATCAATTTTTTAAACAGTGCACGGTAATTCTGAATGGCTGATAACAGCGAAGAATTTCTGATCTTCCGATATCTCAGCATTTTGACTGTCTTCACAATTTTGACAATTCCAATTCAATAGAAATCTTGTGGAAAAATGTGAAAAATCCTGATATTTTATTGTGGTATGGATGTGACAAAATGTGAAAATTCTGGAGCCCATCAATCTGACCCCTGCGCTCTCTACTGGTTCTTGCCCAAGATTATGTACAATTTTGCTAAACGCGTTTGCGTTTTGAATGTTGACAGGTTTGAATCGTGGTTCAATATCGAAGACATCATCAGAAGTGACGCGAACGAAAAAATTGTGGCCGATGAACGAGAGAATAATATATTAGCGATGTTACATCAGGTATTCTGTTTGTTATTAGTTCCCCGATTAATTTCAATGATGGCCGCTGATGTCCCAGATCAATTTTGAGTAAGAATTAAATGATAGGAAATGCGTTCTTGTAACTCGGCTCATCTAAATTAGAAACTTGGTTCAGATCTATTTCTGTAACAATGATTCTCTATTAGGAATGTCATAAAATTTTAACATTAAGAAACCAAGTTCTGTTCTGTTCTGAAATTTCTTTCTGTTCATTTTACCATTTATTTCATGTTTTATAGCTTTTGAAGCCTTTTCTGTTGCGGAGATTGAAATCGGATGTTAGTTTGGTAATTCCACCCAAAAAAGAACTGCTTGTATTTACGCCGTTAGCCGTTGAACAAAAGAAATTGTACGATATGGCCATCGACCGAACGTTAGCGCAGCTTGTGGAAAAGAAACGATTGGTATGTTTGATTCAACATATTTTTACTGGTATCAGGGCAATTGCCCCCCAAATTAAATCTTTTTAATCTTAAAGTAACACAGATATTTACTTCAAATTAATGAGACAAATTGAACTAATTTTAGGTAATTACTCTAGGACTGCTTTAAAGTTTTCGATTGGCTTAAGTAACACTAAAACTAATTCCAATAAATTAGCCAACGTTAACTAATGCATTAATAAGTGAACTTATTTGGTAAGTGAATTATAGTTACACAAGGACTGATTTAAAGTTTTTGATCTGCACACAACATCAGTAATTCTATATCTTATAAATCTATATTCAATAATATACAAATGAATTTTTAAGTAAAGTATTTAGTTAATCCAAATCAAAAAGGATTTTATTCGGGGGGCAATTGTCCGGGGGGAAATTGTCCTAGAAACATTGTTACTACTGGGGTAAAAATACTTAACACACTGTTACTGATTGATTTGAGTTGTTTTCGTGTGTCTTAATGTTTTATGTTTTAGTCATGTTCTTGGTCTTATTACTGTAAGATCTTTGAAAGTCATAGCTAGATCAGTCTCTGTGTATGGACAGGGTGGCCACTTAACCTGGAAATCAGGGAAATTTCTTTCCTTTAAAAAAGTCAGGGATTTTTGTCAAAAAGCTAAATATCAGGGAAATTGTTGAGAGCAAGTCAAACTTAAGTGGCCACCTTATATTATTATTCTTCAGGCTGCGTTTGTATATGGTTGAAATAAGTTGTGTAACGAGGACGTTACAATATCATCTCTTTCTTTGTCTCAAAATTGTTGCATGACCAGGGTTATGGTTTTTACGTCACGCGTCTTTGCCAATGGCAGTGTGATTCTGAGAATATTTAAATGGTTGCTTTTCAGACCCGTCCCTCTTGTGATTCAGTATCAACTAAACTTTATTTCTGATTTATATACTGGTTATATAGGATGTGACTAATATTGATTTTACGGAAGGCCGTCCGGAACGAAAGACAAAGAAAGTCAATTATTCGATGTATCTGGGTGACAGTCAAACGGATGAAAGCAGTCAAGAGATCGAAAAATGGTGTGAAGACCTCGTCAAGATACAAGATGAAAACAGGTAATTGTGCATTGCTTAATCCCTACCTGACATGGATTACGTTTAATCATTTTTGGATCCATCTGGTTATCTTCTTCCATGTATGTTCACCACCAGTGGCAGTGGATTTTAGGATTACATCGAATTTATGTTGGCACTTCCATGCTTCCGCTCAAGCTGATTTGGGCAAGTCCATTGATGTATTTGCGAGAGATTTCGATAAATCAGATTTTGAAATTAAATGATTCGGTCAGGATTGTAATATTCTTCATTATTGGTTAAAATCAGTTGCATAACAAGAGAGTCGCAAGAAAATATTTGGTCCATTTAACCTTTATTATTGATAATTCGGATTTTACTTAATTCGGAGAAATCTGGGCAGTCCCTAGTCATCCAAATTAAGTGAGTTCTACTGTACACCTAAGTACATGTTTGTTTAGAACAAACCGATCAGACCGCTAAATTGTTAAGACTGGCTTGTTACAGTCGCAGGAAAGCCTTATTTCTCTAAAGGGTCGAATGCTGGTTGTGCTGTTACGCAAGTACCACTGTCATACACATATCATAGCATGCCTTTAGGCCTCTCGTACTTATACAGCATCAACTAGGAACATCTTTCATTGGAACTTAATTTCCAGTTTACCGGGAAGGCCAAATAACATAAACAATTTTCTAATGTAGCAAGGCGCCTGAAAAAGAGAAACGCAAAAGTGTTGTCAATATAAAAATGACAAACATAATGATGTTGCTGCGCAAATGTGTCAATCATCCGTATTTGCTTGAATACCCGCTGGACGATGATGAGAATTTTCTCGTCGACGAAAACATCGTAAAAAGCTGCGGCAAAATGCAAGTGTTAGATTCGATGTTGAAGGAACTAAAAGCGCGAGGCCATAAGGTAAGAAACCAAGTGTGAACGGTACAAGGATATCGGAAATGCTACTTACGTTAGTATATGCATCTGATTTTCTCCTACATCGCAATAAGATTCTAAGTTAAATCAAATTGGTAATAATATTATTTTTAGAATGTATACATACATTGTATCTTTTATGATGTAAATTATTCAGAAAATTTATATCGTATTTTGTTGTAATATAAATCAACTAACTTTTCTACAACAAAGTAAATCAGCTATCAATGAATACGATACCGTTCACCGACTAGAAAAGGTTAACTGTTTTATATTATCAATGCCTCACATGATGATGTTTTGTTTTCTGGCGCCTCTAAAAATCTAGTTCACAGGTAGTTGAAATCTTATAGAATTTTGACTACAAAAAACAAACTGACTACTGACTTTGAGTCCTCCTATACACGTGGTCATTTATTCTTTGTAGGTGCTGATCTTCTCTCAAATGACTCAGATGTTGAACATCATAGAAGACTACTGTTCATTGCGCGAGTATGAATATTGTCGACTTGATGGAAGCATGGGACTCAAAGATAGAAATGAACAGGTATAGAAGTCGGGAAAAACAACGTGCATGTCAGGGAAAAGTTGAGAGATAAGCAAGTCGAATAACTGATTGTTTCGATTATTCTGTGATGAATATTGATGAATTATTGTTACTTACAGATGCTGAAATTCAACAACAATCCTGAAATCTTCTTGTTCCTGTTAAGCACCAGAGCCGGAGGCCTCGGTATCAATTTAACTGCTGCTGACACTGTCATCATTTATGACTCAGATTGGGTAAGATTCGTTAATTCAAGAAGAAGAGAATATATGATATTGATTTTGATATTTTCATTAACCGTTTTGCTGTGAACATGGTTGAATTGTGGTCTGCTGGGTTTACGATGAAATCAAAGAGTAAAACAATTAACTACTAAATTGGATAGAGATAGCACAATTTCCTGAAAGAAAATTCCAATTTCAAAAATATGCCCTGATGCTGATGAGTTGTTGTGGTCCTGAGGTAAATACCGGTATATCTATATTTTCTAGAATCCACAAGCAGATTTACAGGCGCAAGATCGATGTCATCGAATAGGGCAGACGGTGCCGGTCATCATCTATCGTCTGGTGACGAGAAATACGATCGATCAGAGGGTCGTGGAACGAGCTGCCGCCAAACGCAAGCTAGAAAAAATGATCATTCACAAAGGTTTGTACAGTAGAGCTGAATTGATTCAATTCGAGTTTAGAAAAGTTTCCCACAGTCAACTTTATGCTAAGTTTATCGAATTCATTTTATTCAGCTTCTCATTCTCTGCGACTGGAAAAATTTAGTTTAGACTAATTATGATTAGTTTTGAGAAACCAGGCTCTGGCAATTTGTTTTACAGTAGACTCCGCTCAATCAGATCTAGACTCCGCTCAATCAGATCTAGACTCTGTGTTCCTCAGATCTGCAATGCTTGGAATATCGTTTTGCTCAGACCGAAGTTGTAAGAACTTTTTGGAAAAAACACATTCTCAAATAAATTTCTTTGCGTAACTCAGTTCTATACTCAGTGGGTGCTTTAATTCATGCACTCAAATCCTCAGAAAAAGATTGCTTAGTTAGAAGTTATTGACTTTTACGAAACGAATAGACATCTGAAACAGAAGGGCATCGCAGAGAAATTCTGAGTGAAACTAAAAGATTTTGTCCCCTTATAGTACGGCTCAGAAATCATATACCTTGGAACGATTCAGGTGGTCCTAAGTATTCGGAGGTATGCGGAGTCTACTGTATTTCATATATTGGAAGTCAGAAAAATATTTCAAGTCGGTCCGATCTGACTTAGCCATGTCTACTAACTGTGTGATTTTCAGGATCGCTGATAACTTGACCAGTACATTATTGACATGTCAATTCTCGTCTTTTAGAAAAATTCAAGAACGGCATGGAAAGTTTCAAAAAGGAACTATTAGGTTTAGACCCGTCCGAACTAATGACACTCCTACAGTCGAAGGATTATCAAGGTGAAGTTGAGGAATCGCAAGCTTTGAGCGCCGAGATGTTGGACCAACTTCTCAGTCGAGACGATCTCTACGAGCAATGGAAACTCGTACTTAGTCCCGAAATGCAAGGTAACAACATTCTTCAGAACTGTTTTAACCTTTCCCATATGTGTTAGATCTACCTGAATAATTTGTTTCAAGTTTCAAGTCCCAATATGAGTTGATCGTACTTCCCATTCACTATACCAGTTCAGCAGTATATAGCAATGCGAATTGCTGAGTATGGAATCAACAAAGTCACCTGTTTTCTGAAAAATCTTGTTTCTGCGTTTCAGAAAAATATTTGAAGAACAGACCAAAACCCAGTAAAACGAAGGGCACACTAACAGCTGTAGATACCGAAAAGATTTTCAAAGTTGTGGGCGACGGAACGAATGATTTGGCTCACATATGAATAATGCATGATATTCACAAATTATTTGGTGCATAGCATTATCTGCTTTCGCTGCATTTACAAAAAACCAGATATTTGCATCTTTTTAATTGTGCAATACACTAACCATTCATTGTCCAGTTGAAGCTTGATATAACTTATTCATTTGAAATTGAATTCTGGATATGTAGTTTGGACAGTCGTGTAGTCTAGGTTGAATCACACTTAATGGATCTACAAGTGGAAGTGGTACTGTAAATAAATCTGCCCTGAATTAAATACTCCTGACTAGAAATGCATTTGTGTACTAGAAAAACTAGAAAAATATTTCAATTTTATCATCGTAGTTCTAACTCTTGTTTATGAACCCATGTTCTAACTTTAGCGGCGATATCTCCTGCTAAAGAAGTAATACTGTAGAGCTGAACAGTAGAACTTGCTTAATTTGGATTTTTCAATCCAGTTTTTCACTTAATTCGGATGAAATATCTGGTCCATTTAACCTGGAACCACGTAAACTATTATTGATAATTCGGATTTTACTTAATTCGGAGAAATCTGGGCAGTCCCTAGTCATCTGAATTAAGTGAGTTCTACTGTTCATTGTATTAGTTTATTTAGAGCAAACCGATTAGACCGCTAAGTTGTTATGACTGGTTTGAGTTTACTGGACCCAACTGTGATTAGAGTAGACTGACTCAACCAAGATGGCGGCATATTGAAACAGAGAAATGTTGTTCCCCACCATCTTCTTCAATCAAAGAAAATCTACGTGACATTTGCATAAACCGGTGCTGATAAAGCCTCAAAAACCGTGTAATTAAAACTGATATCTAATTGGTTTGCACCACTCAAATGCACCTCTTAATTTGTAATAGACAATGTATTTACTAATTCATCTGGATCATTTGAGTAATTGAAAAATGGATAAAACATGCCATGCAGAGCTACCAACTGTTTCTGATTTACAGTATTTGTTACTATTTCATAATGAGAAATACTGATTCAATTTGTTTGATGCATACAGAAATATGAAAGACGTTACTGAGGGTCTTACTGTTGATTACAAATTGATTTGAACATTTTCTTTAGTATTTCAATGAAATGTTACTGTAAAAAAAAACAAATTGTTACTGATAGCACTTTCTACATTAGAGGTTGGCAGCCCTGCGTATGTATTGGTCTATGTTTTGACTGTTGATAATGTCTGGATAAGATCAAAATCTCGATGAAACTGTTCAGGATTACGTAAATTGGACGGAATCCATGGAACCCTCATTAATCATCTCGAAATGTATTTGTTTTATATAAGCTGATTTGAGCTTATATGGATGTTAAATATTTAGAATCTTAATTGAATAATATCTGGTTAAAGCATTGTGATATTATTTTCATACAGAATAAAGTTTTTATATCTTTAAACAGTAAACTTCTTTCACACTCTTTGATCTTTTGGGACCATAAGATTTGGCCGATATCTGGGGGGCAGTTGCGCATTCGAGGATTCAAGTTAGATTAGGGCCGGTTGCTCGGAAGTTGGTTATAGTTAATCAGTGGATAGTTGACATAGTGACAATTATAAGTGCATTGTTACTACGGTATTTATCCGCCGTTATCTTTGAGCAACTAGCCCCAGGCTGGCATTTTATCTTGATGGTTCTTTAAGTTAGTTAACATTTATTAGACCATAAGATTAAACACCACTTGAGAGTGGTAACTGGAAAAAGTATTTTTATTGATCGATGGCACCTCTAAGGAGATAAAACAATCTGCAGGACCTTTAAGGCAAATATTTATAGGAAATGTATGGGGTTCAATTACGGTGTTTGAGCATTCACATATTTCTTGAATTAGATGGGATTCGAACCTACTCTAATTTTACTGTCAACATCGGACCTTTCTATAATTGAACATTAGCCCATTTCTAATTTTAGAAATCCACTAATTGACCAACTATCTATTAGTCACTGTACGTCAGTAATGACCTCGTAACATGCATAATAAATAGAGGTTTCGTCAATTGCGCAAAACAATTGTGTCTGAACAATCTCAGGGTATGTTGCACTGAAGACAACCAATGACGTTTGTTGGGAATTTGTGTCTGGAATCATAACAATTTCAATTCAATTCAATCGATTATTCACCTCAGTGTCACTGTCAGTGAAGTATATATTTTTGAGGTGTTGATATAACATGTAGAGATGATAGAACATCTGCTAATCGAACAGATTTTCTAACACAACTGTTGCTAAGACTTGTTGCATGCACTTGGCAAACCGCTGCATATTTTCGGCCAAAAACAATTTTGTGCAATAAATGTTGCGTGATAATTGGCACAACAGCTTCCAAGAGTACTTGTTTGTAGGTTGGCACTGGAGCTGTTACATAGTCAGCCTTTGCTTTGCTCGAAATTGACCATTGAGAATGAGCATTGGGAATGAAGCTGAGAACTTAGTTCACATTTCAAGCCAATCAGTAACTGTGTCATTCCTCTAGGCCTAGGCCTATGATAAGATAAAAACCCACTATTTACAAATTAAAAGAAATTTAAAATCGAGAATTTATTAATTGAAACAATCTGAAATATGGCCTATGCCTGACTGAAAATTCAGCTACGAATATATTTGTAGCAGAACGGGTATATTCAGCGCAGGCAGTGAATGTGTTAACCTAAAATGAACCAACCCTCATTATCCAGCTGTAATATGTTAGGTCTACTAAATACCTCGTCTCAACTTTTGAACAATTGGCACATGTCCCACGCCCTCCGCTGTTGCCTAACAATTTTAGCCTTCCCTTTCAGAGCTTACTAGTCAAGTTAAAAAGAGTACTCATCATTGAATATGGCAGCGTTTGCTCCGGGACAAGCTGTTGCAAACCCATCGTCACTGGTAGAAGTATCTGTATCATGTCGGTAAGTATTATATCTACTACTGTTTTCTCATAATCCCGATCAATCGGAACCATTGAAGAAATATCTGGTAATTAGTCCTTCTTCAATATGTATGTGGAGCACAGTGTATATGTAATCCAGATTCAATCACTTGGCTGGATTAAGCAGGTTTAACTGAACCATAGGAACGCGTCACAATCGATGATGGAAGTATAGGTCCAGTTTCAATGACCAGTAGGCCTACCACCATATCCCTATATATTGTTACTTATTAGATTGTTAGATTTCGTTTGATTTTCTGTTTTGGTGTCCGTCCCTTACAAACCCACCACACCTGCCGGGAGCGAAACAGGGGATTTGATTTGGAAATCGGAAATCAAAGTACATAGGCCTATACAGCTGTGTGATCGGCGGTCGAGATAGCCTACAATATACACCAATGCTTAAATAAGATTTACCGAAAGACGAATAAATTCTGGTCGTTGTTGAGATTTTAGTTTTAAAAGATGACAAGTCCAAGGAACTCTCGACAAAACAATTTTGAAAATTGAAATTCCCACATGTCGTTTCGGTACGAAGACCTTTCCTAAGACTCCATGGGCATGCAAGAAAAGAATAACATGCATGATAGGCCTATAGATTTGATTAAATGCAAATTAACGGTCCAAAAATTGAAAATATATGACTTAGTGGGCTTTTATGTTTTCCACACATTTTTCACTAGTAGTATAGATTAGATGAATCATTAGGGATAGTGGAACTGGGCATTGAAACTGGGACTATACTATTATGTGAGCGCCAGAGCTACTGTCTCTCAACATTTTTCTGAGCTCTTTGTTACGATGAAGCCTTCCAGAAATATAAGTTTATGGTTTGTGTTTTTATTTCATAGAAATCTAGTGGATATGGATGTTTTTTCGAAGTCCGACCCAAGTAAGTACTGTTGACTTAACTGAAAGATGTTTGTTGATAAATTATTTAGGGACTGTTCAAATACCGGTCGTATGTTTGTATCATTGGCAGAGGGAGGTTAAAAAGATTGGAAATTTCTTCCTATATACACGTTCTTAGATATATTCTTCCTATGCTGAAATTGAAAATTGTTCTATGTTCTATTTGAACATATAACATGATAATGACATTTCTTTGTTTATCTACTTTTTACAATAGATTTTTATACTATTTCATAAATTCAGCATCATATAATTAGTAAAAAGGGAAAAGGCGAGGGCTAGCCTTTTAGGCTACATATCCTTTGAGGCTACATGATTGCTAAAAATTTGTATGGATCTCTTGCAGTTTGTGTCCTATTTACATATGAAATTCCAAGTGGATGGAAAGAGGTATGAGGCTATATTTTCCTTCATAATGAAGTCTGAATTTAAAAAGTAAAAGATAATTCAAATGTGCTGAGTAAGTACATTTATGCAATTATGTAAGATTTTCTAATCGGTTTTTTTTTTATCAGTTTGGAAGGACTGAGATCATTTGGGATAATCTAAATCCGGACTTTGTGAAAAAATTTGTACTGAACTACTTCTTCGAAGAGCAACAGCGATTAAAGTTTGAATTGTAAGTTTATATTAGTTGGCCACGGGTATTCTCTAAGAACGCAACTACCATAATAGACACCTAGCTGAACTTAAATTGGATCAAATTAAACATATGAACTAGATTAGGCTATATGTGCACGGTTTCAGTTTACCGTAGGTGATGTTTCAAGTAAGACAAAGGAAATCTACTAATAATTGATATTCTATTGAGATTTTTGTTTGTGTTAAAAACTTGCAAGGGGTTTGAGTTAAAATGTACAATTCAAGACACCTTATTCGAATAGGAGTTAACAACCGCTGGACATGATTTATGCTTATGGATCGTAATGATGATTACGGTGACAAGTAAACGATATTTGTAGATGACTCTAGATAACAGTTTTATAACTTCACTTTCAGATACGATGTCGATTCTAAAAGCCATGATCTTAGCAAACATGTATGTAATTTTCTATAGTGCTAGCTTTTGCATGTATTGGTATTGCTACATTAATGTATTTGATTTCAATTATAGGCCTAATAAAAGTGTTATAGTTTTAAGTATACTATAAGCATTGATAAACGTAATGATTGTGGAGGCAAACCTAGTGGAGCTCTGCTTGTCACAAGTGGAAGCCAAATTCCTCATTGCTACTGTGCTGTGATATGGATCAGTATCCTGGCCACGGTTGCTACAGTAATGAAGAGGTTTTGAACTCGCAGGTGATGGTTTCAAATTTCCAATCCGGCATTTTCGATGTTTGTAGGATTTTCTGGGCAGCATGGAATGTACTCTTGGCGAAATTGTGACCACGAATCGTCTTCAACAGCCGTTAAAAGGGCCGAAAGTTAATTCCGGGAGCATCGTCTGTGAGTGTTTAATAAAAAATCTTTTCGTTCATTAACTCACTATGACACCAATTATAGATTAACCAATAACCAGTTTCAAGTTCTCGCGCTTATGCTTGTTTTATCGATATCATTTAACTACTAATACATATTTACTGTAGTTAGTATCAATCACATTTGGTATTTCAAATCCTGCAACTGCATGCTGCAAGTTCAGCTAAAATTGGCGAATCCGTTGCTTAATTAACAGACAGAACAGTTTTTAACATTCTCTATGGATCGAAGAGATGGATGATGTATAGGCGCAAGAACTTGGAGCTGATGAACAAGTGTTGAGTAGATTAAGAAACTGACACAAATGCCAAAGTAATGATAACAATTGCCTTGCTCTGCCAGAAATTATATCAGAAATGTTCTTTTTGAATTGTTTACTTACCACGGATATTTTTTCTTTCTACTTTCAAGCAGTAAGGGCAGAGGAGCTTGGCACATGTAAGGTAAGTATTTAGATTTTATACAATATGTCCCCATTGTTGAACCCAAATCATACTTTGCCAAAAATCCCTCAACCGAGTCGATTCTTTTGCGTATTTTGGAAGAGTGGTCAGAGGACCATTGACAAAATGACTACTCGCACCCATGAGCACTGGATTGATAAGACCAGCGAAATACTGATAGCTTAAACTACTCCTGCACCTCCTTTGACAAAAACATACTCTGAATCAGGTCTTAACCCTTTTAAAAAGAGCATTTTGGAGCATTTCCTTCAAATCACGTGTTGACTTCATAGACCTCTCTCAACCTGAACTCACTTCATAGTCAAATTGAGTTTAAGTCTCTCTAGCCCCAGTGGCCAGTTGCACAGTCGTGACTTACCGTGGTAAGTCCAAAAGTGGTCTTAAATCTTAAGACTGGTCTTAAGTTGTTAGATTGGCTATAGAACTAAGTTGATCTTAGACTGGTCTTTAGTCTAAGCCATGACTATGCAACTGGCCCCTGATGTTTTCAAAGAATTTGTACAGCATTTTATGTCCAGATGATCCAAAAGGTATATGTCTAGGTACGTGAATACTTTGTTATGAATTTTTAGGAGCAAATAACGCTACAATTCTGTGGTAAAAAACTCGATAAGAAAGATTTCTTCGGAAAGTCAGATCCATTCTTACTCTTTCACAAATCCAATGAAGATAGCAGGTAATTAATTAAGTCTGTCTATAACCTTGACTACGTCATGCTTGAAAAAAGCAATTGGTTTTAGTGATTATCCATCTTCACTTACGCTAAAACAACGAGCACCCATTTTTTTGTTATGGTCAATATATATATATATATGCATTTGATTACTGAGACAATGAATCCTGCAGCTACAGAATTATCATCTTTAATATAGACCTGCATGTACTATGTCCCAATTTTACTGGGCAGGCCATTTGTTATGTTTCAGTCACATTTTAAGCCAAAATAAGGCTTTGAAACTCTCGACTTGGTCAGATTGTAATTGTGTATATCCTTCGGTCAACTGTCACTAGTAGTTCAGTTTTTACGCATATGGGTAGCTCCTAACATATCCAAATCACATTATGTCGGACCTGTCAGTCATTTAGGAGTCCATCAAAGAAACTTCATTTCTTGTTTTCTGTACCTCAAAACAAGGGTCCGAACTCTTGACGTAGACAAGGCTTAAAAGTGACGTGATTTTCTGTAATATTTGTAGTTTGTTAGCATGAACACGGTTTTGTCTTTGCTGTTGCATTAATCTCTATTGCAGTTTTACTGTCACCCATCGGACTGAACACATCAAGAAAACGTTGAATCCAACGTGGAAACCATTCACTATGCCTATAACAAAACTCTGTAACGGTGACTATGACAGGTAAGAAAGCTTGAAGAAAATAGAATCTCAGCGAACCACTAGTAACAGGGTGGCCACTTATCTGGAAATCAGGCATGGTTCCCACAGAACAGGGAAATTGGGTAAAACTTGGGAATTTTAAAATGATAATTTCCAGTTTGGAAATATTTGGGAATTTGAGAAATTTTCCTCAAATCAGGGAAATATTTTGGAAATTCATATACATTTCTCGTATTGCATTTGCCAAGGGGAATTTTTTTCAGCGATTTCCCTTGAAAATCACATTTATCAACCAGTCACCACTAAGGTGTTGACTGTTGTATGATGGTATCTGTTCGTTTTTAAGAAGGCCCCATTTTCCATCGGGGAAAATTGGAAAAAAAAAACCCCCCATGAAATACTTTGGAAAAATCTGGGAATTTTTATTTCATGAAACTGTAGGAACTATGATCAGGGAAAAGTCAGGGAATTTTCTTTTCTTTAAAAAGGGGAATAATCAGGGAATTTTGTTTAACAAAAAAATCAGGGAAATTTGTTGAGATTGCTAGATCGTGTGCAAAATGAAATAGTTTTCGTCTATGTCTTACGTATTTGACTGTGGTAATTGATCGGATACTAAGCAGATCAAGTCAGGGAAAATGACGTACATGTCAGGTTAAAGCAAGTCAAATAAACTTGACTTAATAAGTCAGCACGGTGTCCCCACTAGTATTGATTAAAACATAATTTCTCGCTGTATTGTTCATTTCAGGCTTATCAAGGTTGAATGTTTTGATTGGGACAGAGATGGAGGGTACGTTTCTTAATGAATTTCTACTGTCCTATATTGGCTAACCTCAAACTCTTTCCTCTATTGTCGTAGGCATCTGTTATGTTTCTGCCACAATTTTAGTCGAACCCAAGCATTTGAAAGTTGTTGAAGTTGAATGTTGAAGAAGCTCTCTTTCTGCTTTAACCATTTTATTCTATTCTTCGTATAAATAGCCATGATTTAATTGGAGAATTCTCAACAACCATAAGGGAGCTCACTAGAGGCCCAGGGCAGGCAAATGTATATGAAGTAAGTGCCTAACCTCCTATGTAAAAGAAGGTATTATTGTGAATGGATTAACCCAATATAAGTTATTTTAATACACAATATATAAATGTTTCCATATTCAAATTTTTTAGTGCATTCATCCAAAGAAGAAAGCTAAGAAAAAGAGTTACAAACATTCAGGATTGGTAAGTGACAAATGTTATAAAATTGGCCCAAATCTTATACCAAAACAAGCCTGTTTCATTTGAACCACTCTAATGTACAGAATATACTATCACTACAAAAAATTACCAGTTTTCTATTATTACAGAGTCTATTGAAGATTTTCTTCCTAATCGGTGTGAGTAAATAATGGATTTCACTTGATCGTTTTTCTGCGATTTCAGGTTGAGCTGCTTAGCTGTAAAGTGGAAACTGTGCCTTCATTTCTGGATTTCATTAAAGGAGGGTCAGTATATGTTGTATATTTCGATTTGAATTTACAGCACATGTTCTAAATCTAACTGGGCACAACTGTATCACAGCTTTGGGAAGGGACTTTGAACATATCAGATGGGTTTTTCGATCAGTCAATATTCATGCAATTGGCAGCGATCGCACTTTCATCAGTCGTCGCCCGTAGATCGAAAAAGATTTTTGAAAGCACATTGTTGCCAACTGTTCCTGATTTGCAGTATTTGTTACTATTTTATCGCGAGGAATACTGATTTGATCTGTTTGATGCATACAGAAATATGAAAGATGTTACCGAGGGTCTTACTGTTGATTACTGATTCATCTGAACATTTTCTTACATATTTCAATGAAATTGTACTGAAAAAAATTCAATTTGTTACCGATAGCACTTTTCAGAGGTTGGCAGGGATGAAATCGCTGTCATAATATAGTGTTTTAAATGATTATTGAATGCTATATTTTACAGTACCGAGATCAGTGCGACGATAGCTATAGATTTTACGGCGTCGAACGGCGACCCCCGACAGCCTTCTTCTTTACATTACTACATGGATCCGTACAGACCTAGTCAATACGCGATAGCTCTGAAAGCTGTCGGCGAGATTATCGAAGATTATGACACGTATGTTTAAATATTTAAGCTTCTGGGGCAGTTTTATAGACTCGTATTACCTTTAACCTGGGGTAAACTCAATTGAAAATAGAATTAGTCATCCCCCGTGTAAAAGTTAATACCACTTGATGAAAGCGGCCCCGATTTCTTGTAAATTATCATTTATATAAAGTACATGGTCGTAATATGATTTTCATTTTTTTTCGGCTAGTGATAAACTTTTTCCAGCTCTTGGATTTGGAGCTAGAATACCGCCGGATGGTGTCGTGTCTCATGAATTCTTTTTGGTATGTGTTTACTGTAATGCGGGTTTTGATCCATAGCCAAAGCTATTTCATTGTATATTTGATACTTTATCAATATTCTTTCCATTTTTGATTGTACAGGCTTCACCTGTGTTCAGGACATCTTTAGACACCTCAGATATATTTTCATTAATCGAAAAATGAATGTAAACAAAAAGGTCTGAAAATGTCATAAATTGATTCCGCACTAACTTTCAAAAAGGATCGCCAAAACTTCATGTAATCATGGTCGATCATTGCTGATGGGTTTGTTCCAGGAAGTGGATAGCTATCGGGCATACCAGGAAATATTTCCAGCGTAATTTTGCAAATGTACATTTTCTCAGTGCTTCAAAAATCTCTTACAGAATGGCCACCCAACAAATCCATACTGTCAAGGGGTTAGTGGTGTTATGGAAGCGTATCACAGATCACTGAATAGTGTACAGTTATATGGACCGACAAACTTTGCGCCGATCATCAACCATGTTGCTAGGTTTGTATACAATATTTCTAGATGAAATTCGATAAAAGATTAATGTTATAGACCTTTCAATAAGGTGTCTGGGGCCAGTTGCTCAAAAGTTGATTGAAGTTTTAAGTTGATAGTGGCAATAAAACTCCATTACACGGTCTTATCCAATGGTTAACTGAAACCAACATTGACCCTGCCATGTAGATCTGCTACAATATCACAGGATTGTCTACTATTGATTAGATCTCCTCCAGTGCCAATGGCTGAGAAGATCCAATCGCAAGTAGGCAGTTTTGAGTCCCCGTTTGGGATCAAGCAGGCAATCAACTTATATGAAAGTGTCAAAATTTCTTGATCAGTTAGAAGTCGGGGTCCAATCACTAGTTGGCAAAATGAATGGGGTATTTATCTTTTATGGGATGGTTTTAGAATTCAACAACCGATATACGTGTAAAGCATGAATTTTGAATGTTGGTTTCTTTTATCGATAGATTCGCAGCAGCTTGCAGAGATGGTTCCGGGTATTTCATTCTGCTGTTGTTAACTGATGGAGTGATCACTGATTTACCACAAACTAAAGAAGCTATTGTTTCAGTAAGTTCCTTGCCAATCCCGACCCAGTCTTACAAAATAGTTAACTCTAAACTTATTTAGTTTACCGCTATTTATCCGTTGCTTCTTCAGTGAAGACAACAATTACCGGTAGGCAATTTAGAAGCAAACTAAGCCATCATCGCCTTAGCTTTTTTTGTGACATTGGACCCAGCATGACTAGGTTTGGAAGTAATACCCTCAAGACAACCTTAACTGAGGTGCTAAATACCTACTGTAGTACAAAAAAGGCATAAATGAGTGACTATGGCGATAACTTGAAAATTTTCCCTAAGGCTTCCTAGGCCCCACGCCTAAAATGGAAATTGGCTCATGATTGTCGCTAAATTTATCGTCCAGCTGAAGTGTCTCTAATTCTGATTGGAAATCTTTCAGGCGTCACATCTCCCATTATCGATTATTATAGTAGGAGTTGGAGATGCGGATTTTACGGCGATGGATGTTTTGGACGGCGACGACGAACGTCTGTCTTCAAAGGGAAGATACGCTGAACGAGACATTGTACAGGTAAACAGAATCCTCAGGGCATAGTGTTAATACTATACAATTCTTAAGAGTGCAGTTCCACGGATATGAGTTTACTGTTTCATTTGGTCACATTATGGTGTGCCCCAAAACAATTTATTCTTGATTGGGCCTCATTTATTATGATGTTTCCTCATGACACGCTAAGCTTCTTGTCATACACACAAAATGTAAAATTTGGATGAGCCTAGATACAGCGAAAAAGGTTAAATTTGACCCTTGGGCCATCATCATCCTCATCATCTCCTTTAGGCACCTGCGGTGGGGACAGCACATACATTCTTTATTTTGCGTACACTATGAACACCAATTTAGTCACATACTTGACATTTCTAGAGGATGAAAGTCTAATACATCTATTTACAGTTTGTCCCGATGAGAGATTTCTTGCATGCGTCTAGACAAAACGTAGATGTGAGTAAAGCTCGTTTGGCTAAAGCCGTGTTGGAAGAGGTGCCGGATCAACTGTTGTCTTATATGAAGAAAAACCGAATTGAACCGAAACCACAACTGCAAAAGTTACCGCCGTTACCTTCGGTTTACGTACCTGAAAATGTGAAGTGATACCAGATTGCAGTAACGTTGAATCTGTACATTATTTTAGTAGCAGGGATGTTTGTCGTGTAGGATAAGAGAATGATGGTTCCGTTGTATTTCTTACATGACAACTTAAATACTTAAATAATTGATATGGTTACTGCTGTATTATTGCTCAATATTTCAAGAGTTCTCTTGTGCCTGGCCAATATTACAATTCAGGTACACCCAGTATACTGGTTTATGTGTAGCAATTTTCATATAACAGTCAGTGGCATACTATCAGCATAAAAGTTTCAAGATCATCTGAAGCCCTGAAGCTTGTGTATACTGTGCATTCGTTTTGTTAAGGTATTGATAATTGTATCGATAATACTATTGTATTTGTTGCTATATCATAACTGATTTATATGTATATACGTCTGAACATTTGTATAGATATATATTTATATCCTATTTTCCCTGTCTTTCCAATTTAACCAATGCAACTATGTAGTAATTGAACTACCATTACACTAAGTTGAGTGGTAATATATCCTATTAAAATTGACTGGGTCAGTCCAAGGAAAAGCATGCTTCCCTCTTTCACGTTATTAGGGTTTCCTGATGTCTGTCAGAAAACCCTATTGTATTCCTCGTTCCTATCTGTGATTTCATTATTTTCCTCATTTCACAAATGAGTGATTGCTTCCTATGCGATGGGTATATTTGCCACTTTACTGTTACAGGGGTCAGATTGATGTGAAAAATTGTGAAAATGGATCACTGCTTTAGAAATTACAAACAGATGCGAAAAACCTGTGAGAAATCATGAAAATTAGTGAAAGATTCCAAAAAAATGTGTGTGAAAATATTTTAGATGTTTTAATCCTGTGTTATGCCCTACTCTGTAGAATTTATGAACAGGTGGCTAATAGTTTGAAAAATCTTATTTTAATTTTTCCTGATTGTGATGACAGCAAGTGCATATAATGTTATTGTACCTTGATCTCAAAAATTGTATGAGAAAAATCCTAGTAGTTTGTTGTGATAAAAAATCTGAAAATGCCAATTGTAAGGATGTAAAAAAAAGTGAGAATTCTGGAGTTCATCAATCGGGCCTCTGCATTTATGAATAAGTGACTGAATATTTTGTTAATTGTACACTAAATAATCAATTTTTAACATTTGATGTTTTATTTTATATATAAGTTCGGCCAGTTAGTCGTACTAACTCCAAATATCCAAATTCTTCCTATGAAACTTTTTTATGTACATGTATCCCATCCGAATGCGGAATTTTATTGAATCTACCATATTGTATTGTAAACCTGAAAAATAGATTTTATATTTTATACGCAAATCTAATTGTTAGAACTTTATTTTAGGACATATTGAATATTCCACATTATTATATCACATTTATAATTTAGATGATTGACTGTTAATTTTGTAATTTGTCTTGATTTTTGAAAAACCGGAGGAAAAGTCGACCCTACTCGATCATACATTTCATATATATAAAAGAAGAATTGTATGATTTATGAAAGAAGAGTTGTTGAGGGGGCGTGTTAACCTCTGTACGTTGCATAGCAAAAACTGTGTGGGTTAGCCGATTTTACGTTAGAATCTGCTTAAATCGCATCATTTAGGACCGACAAAATTCATCCGGTTTACGGGAAATCCGGATTGAGTCATTTTCCGGTCTATTAATGAACAAATGGACTGCAAATATTGTCCGGATCAGACCAAAATCCGGATTAAGCCAATCCAAATTAAACGAATTTGACTGTGTTTGCTTTTGCTACTAATTAGAGAATAGCAGTGTTGCATCGGCTTCACAAGTCGCTAGTAGCAAAACATTATTTAGTGGTCCTTATCATAAATCACATTCCATTTGTTTTTTAAATTCAATTAAGATTGTCATTATTTCCAAACGGGCAGTTAAAAGAATTTAAAAACAAGAATTTATTTATTCAATCTAAAAAATATAGAATACACGACATTTCGATCTCACCCTAGAGATCATCGTCAGGTGTGTTTGTATTAGGCATGCAATCAAACGGTAGATTAACGAAAACAAAATGGCGACCTTTTCAACTGCAGAAAACTTATGGCAATTTGGCTTATTGGTTCAGGTGGTTTGAGCGCTGTGGTAGAGGACTCCGGTGCTTGCATGTTTGATTCCCTTTTTCACGGTCAGGGCAGATCCAGGATACAATTTCGACTACCTAACCATTCAAAAGGGGCATTTTTGAAAAAAGGTAGAGACAATTTTAGTAGGTGGTGTGGCGTCAATATCGGATCTTTCTATTATTCAACATTAGCTCATTTCTAATTACACAAATGCTGTAGGCCTAATTAACCGACTGTCAATAAGTCGCCGCACGTCAGTGAGCTTATATAACATGCATTGTAAGTAGAGGTTTTGTCAATTGCGCCAAAACAATTGTGCCTGAACAATCTCGGGGTACAGTGTGTCGCACTGAAGACAACCAATAACATTTGGGAATTGAGTGTGTAGGCAATTATAAATTGTCATTGGGATTAAAGAGTCTATCAACTTAATATGAAAATGCCTAGATCAGTTAAAAGTCTGGGTCCGGTTCCACAGTTGTGAGTTCGAGTTAGTTAAAATCAGTTCATTTTCAACGTTATAATTCTAGAGTCGAACTGTGGAACTGGATCTTGGTTCCAATCACTATTTGCCACAATATGGAGACTGGCAATATGAAAGGAGGATTTACGAAGCTGCCATCCTTTAGGGAGGGTCTATGATTCCTCTAATGTTGGTTGTTTGCATTGATTGATTCGCAGCTTGCAGGCGAGATGGTTCCGGATCTATTTCATTCTGCTGTCGTTAACCAATGGAATGATCACAGATTTTCCACAAACTAAAGAAGCCATTGTTTTGAGACTTTCTCAGAAGGACTCAAAAATATTTCGAAATAACAAAAAGAAACACCGGATCAATAGAAGTAGCAAAGCGATAAGACAATCTAGGCACACGGTATTATTAAAAATTTTAGACAAATTAAACATCATTTGGATATTCTAAACATTCATATATCACATTTCATTTAGTTTTTTGAATATGATTAAAATTTGTCATAATTTCCAAAACGATAAAGGCCGGACGGCCCGGCCCGCCCGCTCGTAGATATTTCTGCGAGTTTATTTTAGTAATCAAGACGACCATTCAAAATGGCAGCCTCCGTGAACAAATCATGTGGATTTCAAATAAGTGAAATTACGCTGTAATTTAGAATAATAGGAAAGGAACAATTGGACCACTGTAAGTGATTGGATAGAATAATTGGTGATATCTTTATTTAGATAGCTCCCGAATGTCGAAACACCTCGAGGATACTTTAATTTAGTCTGGTTTCATCATGCCCAATTCAATTCAAAAATTTATTCATTATTTTATTTAATGTGCGACTACTTTACTCTGCGCATTACTCAATGCAGCCCCTCTAAAATCCCAGCATATGCAGAATAATGCTGTTGGTTTAGTTTCACAACCAGATAGTTCACATACCATCCGATTATAGCACATCCATGACCCCGTCCACAGTAGACGGACACCTGACGGGTCAGGGCCCGTTAAATTGATGGAAGTTTGGAGGTTACTTATAGTTAGTAGCTTATCAGATCATCCAATAGGCCTATATCACCTACTTGGAGTGTCCCTAATGGTTATGTACCTAACCTAACCATAACACTGTTCGGTAAAAGGGCTGATCCGCTCCTCTCGTGGGTCATCCTTATTACCGAGATGATGTATTTTACCGAGATCAACCGAGATGAAATTAAATATAACATTTATTTATTCCTTATCGATTTTAACACTTGAAATCACGTTATATCAGTAATAAATACCTCCTAGAGTCATATTTTACATATTTTTTTATTTAAAAAAATTTTGACTCGGTTAAAACGTAAACTCGGTTAGCAATAAAATTTCATTGCTTTGATTGATCGACGATCTCATCTCGGTAAAGTTAAAAGTTATTTTTCCAAAAATATCCGACAAAATTTGTAAAATATGAACCCAGCAGGCATTTATTACTGATATAATATGATTTCAATGGTTAAAATCGATATGGAATAAATAAATGTGTTATATTTAATTTCATCTCGGTTGATCTCGGTTCATCTCGGTAAAATACATCATCTCGGTAATAAGGATGACCGCCTCTCGTAAATGGTTCAATCAATTACATTTTAGATATCACTGTTTTAGAATCAAGATGTCATCAGCAATTCAGTACAGTGGTTTATCTTATGAAATTTTCACTAGAAAGTAGTTTTTTAGCCTGGATTTTGTCTCAAGATCACAATTTTTTAACCTGACGCCATATTGGATGGGTGTATCTAAAGTGAAGATTTGTTTAGAATATTTGTTGAAACAATGTTTCCTGAAACACTCAATTTGAGGAAGAAAAATAAGATTTCTTCTGAAGTTCAACAAACATCAGACAATGTGGCTAGGGAGCATTAATAATCCCAGTGGCTGTTGCCAAAAATGTGATTAGTTTTGTGCACTGATTACCCTCACATCGTTTCTGCAAATCTTCACCTAAGATTTCCCAATCCAATATGGCGTCCTATTGAAAGATCGTCACAGTTCTTAGATAAAAACCGGGCCAAAAATCTACTTTCTAGTGAAAATATCATGAAATATATCACTGCATTGGATTCAGTGAGACATTCTGAAGCTAGAACAGTGATTTGTAATTCAGTAATTTGTATCAATCACGAGCGGTGCAGATCTGCACTTTTAAACCGACCATTCTTTAATACACTAGCCAAACTGCAGTTAGACCCTAAGTCGAGCCCCTGTGGATTAATGAAGCTCACCACCAATGATTAGGTCTCTAACCATGGTTTATTGATATAAAAGATTGTAGTTCATGAAAATGAAAAATATCTGGTCTATGCAGTCCTGTGCAGTTAGCTCAGTTGGTTGAGTGGAGGACTGAGAACCGAGAGGTCCCTAGTTCGAAACCACCTCTGGTGTTGGCTGTCGAGACACATACATGGACTAAGCTCTGCTAACTTAGTCAGGTTGTGAGCCATAACAACCTATAAAAAGGCCCTGGCCATCTATTAAGACCCTTGGGTTACACTGTAACTAATTGCAGTTGGGATGTAAAAATCTTCTAAACTAAACTGAATAAAAGTCCAGCCTGGTTTATTGACTTGTGCTCCGTACTGAGGTTTTGTTATGCATATAGCCTAATTTCAATTCTACTGGTATGACGTGTCTTTCTTACAGATATAATCAATAAAATGGGACAGAAACGTAAACATCCAAACACTGAATTACCGGTAGCGGTGAGCAAAAAACTCAAACTTTCAGGGAGTGAGATAAGCAGTAAAAGTCCTGATAATAATGATGCCAGGAGTAGCAAAAAATCTCTGAAAGCGAATACTTTCGTAGGCAAAAAAATTAAAATACGCAAGAAATTGAAAGTTAAAAAAGTGATACCGAAAAATGACATTCCTACGACCGTTGAAAAAAGGACCGTTGATGACGATTTGAAAGCTGCTGAAAACACCAAAAAGAAGACGAATTCGGGTAATCCTCTTCCGAAATCCATCCAAGAAGTGTCGGCAAATTGGAAAAAACTTCTCAAGGTATGTAAGCCGTTTGTTTGCCTATGGTAAGCCGTTTGTGCGGCTTTGAATCCGCCGCCTGAACCAACCCTTTCAGATAATAATGATAATGATAATAACTCACTAAATAGGCCTTCTGAATAATCAATCGTAATTTTTCCTACTTGATTATATCTTCAAAGCTTTAATTGCCGAAATTTCGAAAAGTGATTATTGCTATCTTAAGTGAATGTCTAATGTGGTGATTCCATCCTAGATGCGTTAATTGCGGGTTCACAACAAAATCGTTGCCAATTTCTTCCATTCTTTCTATTTGAAATGAATCCTTTTCAGACTTTGGGCACTGGCGACAAAAAGAAGAAAGCAAAATCCAAGAAGGAAGTCTCGAAGTCGAAATTTGATACTAAAACAGTCGAATCAAGGTATAATTCCTAAGTATGATTGAATAAGTACAGGTCAAGTGGTTCATAGCATTTATGGATAATGGAAGTCATTTCATGGAATAGATGTCAGTACTGAATTGTCAGGCTTAGCTGATCAAGATAATTAAACTTACATCTAGATTTTTAGTTTTTACATAGGCCTAGAAAAATTAGGTAAATAAAACATCTATTTAACCCTTTCAGTGCATCTACACCGCAGTGCGGTGTACGAATCAGTGATGGATTTTGCTAGTACACCGCACTGCGGTGTATTGATTTAATCAGTAATTACTAATTATCTCTCTTGAAAGATGCAGCACCTGTCAAACATAGTGAAATATTAGTAACTAACGATACACTGCGCCGCGGTGTAGACACACTATAGTGGTATTCCCGTTATTCAACACACTAGGGTGGAATTTTTCAGAATTTTCAAATTCAGCGCTATAGGGTATTAATTAGCCAGCACTGAAAGGGTTAATGAATTGTTCAGATCGATCTTTAAGGTTCAAATGTGGCACAGATTTCAATCTTCATTTATTGTCATTGAATTCAAAAAGATTACAAATAGATTTTAATCGCGAAAAAATGTTGAGACCGTGCTGCGTACTAGAGAGCTACCGTAAGCAGCTCCTCAACCCGGCAGCATTAGATCTGCTCAAACGACATAAATAGTTCCCGAAATGAAATTGTGCCTCTTTCTGTGAATATCATCTTTAACATGAATAATTTTTCAGTGAGCCAGACATTTGGTTTGATGATGTCGATGAAATATTACTAGACAGTATAAAGCCAAAACAAGTACCAGAAGCCAGCTCTTCAAAAGATCGTTTAGTGAAGGAGAATTCACATAAAGGGTAGG
Source organism: Tubulanus polymorphus (assembly GCF_964204645.1). Lineage (NCBI taxonomy): Eukaryota > Metazoa > Nemertea > Palaeonemertea > Tubulaniformes > Tubulanidae > Tubulanus > Tubulanus polymorphus. The sequence continues at coordinate 11,215,055 of NC_134027.1, read as the reverse complement.
CCAAAAAGGATCATATATATCCTTTGAACCTTTTTTACTAATGAACCGGCAAAATAGTGTCGATTAAAGCAAAATGATGAATTAAGCACAGAATCATTAAGGAAATAACGAAGCTTTTATCCATTCTCGAAGAAAAATGACAATTAAGCCAGAATGACGAATTAGCAGACACTGACGAAGTCGATTGTATTATGACATTTCTTAATCTTCACCCTCTGTGTTTGTTCCTTTGGGTCAGTTTGAAACATTAGAGCGGGGGAAACATTCTAATTGAAATTGTGGATTTTCATTAGACATATCATGATTTTGGATTTTGTTGATTTATATTTATTAATCAGTCAGAAAAAATCAAATTCCAATGCAGACATAACTTGAAATGTGGCCTATAATTTTTTGGATAGGTTAGCAAGAATAGCAAGAAATCAAACTTTAATACGAGCAAAACTTAACTAATTTTGAAATGAGGTGAATAATTCTCTTTTGGATAGGTTAACGAAAGTAGTAGCTATAGATTGCGAGATGGTGGGAGTCGGTGAAAAAGGTCGCGAAAGCAACTTAGCACGAGTGTCGATAGTCAATCAATACGGACAATGCATTTATGACACGTTCGTCAAATCTATCGAAAACGTTACTGATTACCGAACCTGGGTCAGTGGAGTTCGCGCGCAAGATCTTAAAGATGGTAAACTGTCGTGGCAATTCGAAGAAATCGTTTTCGATTTGTGTAGTTTGATCTAGTACATTAATAACATGTTTTATGCATCTATTATCAATTACAGCGCCTTCATTTCAAACAGTCCAGAAAAATGTCCATTCCCTTCTAAAAGGCAGAATAGTTGTCGGACACGCTATACATAACGATTTCAAGGTACTTTAACCCTTTCTTAACTCCTAGATAATCGTGCATGCCCTGTACCAGATGGCGTTAGCTTATTTTTGATGATGCATGTATAATGAACTATAATGAAAGCATACAGTCTTCTGAGAATCAATAAACACCTATGGTAGTGTGCTGTGCTGTACTTGCATTCAGTTACAGGTCATATACAGCCGACTGAAATATCAGTCACAATGATTGACAATAGGTAAAATTGGCGGCCGAAATTTCAGTCACTTATGGTAGTGAACAGGTTAACCAAGAAAAATGATCACCATGCTTCAACTTATTGAAATAACATTTTCTATTTCTTTTCTATGACGTTTATTATTTCATGTGTAGGTGCTTTATTATGATCATCCGAGAAAAATGATACGCGATACGTCGACCTACAAACCGTTCAGTAAACTCAATGGCGGACGAACGCCTTCGCTTAAAACTCTCTCTCAAAAACTGTTGGGAGTCGAGGTTCAAGGGGGAGAACATAGTTCGGTAAGTGACGATGCAATCTCTGTATTTTCCGCAGTTGCAGGGTTCCCACAGCTCGGAGAAAACCAGGGATTAGATTAGTTAGTTTTCAATATTTTTACTCTCGGCTGAAATCTTAACTAAGAACAGTGCCACTGGATCAAAGATTTCGATATTCCCTGCATGGAAAATCATGGAATTTGGACTGCTTCCTCAAAAATGGACTAGGAAATTTCAGATTCAAGGCAATTTTTATGAATAAGCTTACCATCGTACATGATGATTTTATCTGCTTATTTGATTGTGTAGTTTGTAGTTCATTTGTAGTTTTTTGTTCATGATTCTGTTGAATTCTCTGATTATAAATTTTAATCAAAACTTCGAAACAGTCAGAAAATGAATCGTTATATCATCAACTGTGGGTTTTGCCCATTAAATCTGAAATACTGAGATAAATATCAGTCTACCAGACATTCTGCCGAATGATTTAAAATTGATGCCAAACACCTAAGGGGTTGAGTCCAGGCTACAAATTGGTACCTGCATCAAGTATTTTATTTTTTTCACAGGTCACCGATGCGCAAGCAACCATGAGATTGTACACGATGTATCGAAAACAATGGGAAAAGGATATTAAAACTTCATTGTTGAAAGCTAAACTGTTGACAAAGAATTCATCAACGTAGCACAATGCTATAGCTGTCGAACATTTTCGATGGTGTTTTTAAGGGAATTATAAACGGCCTTTGAGAGGCGCTGATTTTAGAGTCCGGTACCACAGTTGATAGTTGGAGTTGACTCAAAATCAGTTCATTTTCAGTATTTTAACTTAAGGGTCCAATTTTACTCAGAAACGTGGATTTGGATCCCGTTTAGATTACTATTTTCAATTGCGTCAACCTACTTATGTATGATCAAGTGCAGAGGGCAGGAAATTTGTTCCTTCAATTCATCATGAAATTAATCAAATTTTCTCATTCGGTTTGTTTAGATATTGCTTTTTGGATACAAGATTTCATCGCAAATAAATGAATGGATCTATGAATATATGGTAGTTGTGCTTCTAGTATTGTTTCTTAAATGCCTACTGGGATTCAACTCTTGAAATATCTACTACAAAGAACTTAGATGCTGGAATGCTGGATATGGATGGTGGATATTGACTACCATATTTAAATGAGCTTGTGTAATTACTGGATATTGTCTGATGTGTTAGCAAGCAGAGGCACACGTCAAAGGGTGCTTACTGAAATTGCTGATTGCAGTCAAAAAGTCTCATTCCACCAACAGTCCAAATCCTAAGTTATCACTCAATATCTAAACGAATCGCTCTCAGATGCCACGAAAACTCTGCAACACTGTAGGTGCATAAAAGGGTTCGTTCTTACCGACATACCGATTGCAGTAAAATAAGTCTCCTCATTCAAAGCTACCAGTCCACACAAGTTTTCAGTCGATATTGAATCAAATTTCTCCAGTAGTGCTCCAAGTGGAGAAATATTGTGTGATGGCCTAATAGAGGATGATAAAAACCTGGTACACTAAGTGGGTAAAAGCAGACGAGGACCAAGTTTGCTACATAAATCGGAGTTTCTTTAAGACTAAGGTAAATTATTTTGTTTCCAAACCTATGATTTTTACGAAATACTTTGGAAACTGGATCCAGGATGATAAGTGGATGCCATATACCGTACGCATTGAGAGGTATCGTTTAAACAAAACACGAGCAAAAATTGACTGAAGTAAAACATTTATTTAGTCTCTTGAGTTCAGTTAACTTGAGTTCAGTTACATTTTTCATCCTACTAGCACAGGTAAGCGCTTTGTAACTTCTCGTAGATGCAACTGCTGTTGTATCTTCTATAATTGCTGATGTATCTTCTTAATTCAAATCCTTTCGAGCCAAATTATAATTTCACTTGAACTCAAATCTAATTGGAACCATCAAGATAGCATATCACTTACATAAAGGGAGGATCCAGGGAGACTGTACAAGTCTTTCAAATTTGCCTTTTCCTATCATGCGAACCAAGAAAATTGATGTATTTCAGTAGTACACATATTGCCTTTTTGGACATCAAAGTGCCTTTTTGATATGTGACTAGTTCTTCAAAATTGGCCCCTTAGTGCAGGGGAGTACTCATAATATTGCCTTTTTGGACATCAAAGCCCTTTTGGAAATTGACAAGGCATTCAAAATGGGCCTCTGGATCCATCCCTGCTTGAATATCCAAGAAATATAACAAAAATCTGGTCCCAATTGATTTTAATTAGGAAGAGACTACTGTACTGTACATACAGTTCCATGATCAGTTGTAGGATAGAGAAACTGATTTTTATTAGTTTATTTTAAGAAAATAAAGTGCTCCAATGCATTACATATCGTTTCATGTGCTCTCTACAATACATCAAGATACAGTCGTCTCTGAAAACAGTAACAATGAGCGATTGAATATCACATCTATATAGCATGCTTGAACAAACAAGGTAGTATGATTATTACTAATTTTTCGATATGATATGAATGTAACTATCGATTTAAAGTAAGCCGAGGCATTCAAACGAGTGATTTAAAGCCAGCAAAGCAGCAATCACTCTACAGCCTTCAGACATCAAAAACACTGAAGTTGTGAGTTTTGAAGATCACTTTTTGTGATTAAATTACTTATGTCCATCTGTTAGTTGTGTGGATGGATCTAAACATCTTTCCCCGGGCAGGTTTCGAATCTGATGGCATTGCAGACCCGCCACGGTACGAAACCCTGCCACACTAGCCCGAGTGCACAGCTACATTTGTGGCTTAGATGATGTCATTATAAGCCTATTAGAATCCTGCTTTATTTTATAAACTCAAGTTTCTCCATTTAAAGTTTATCCGTGAAATTTGTCTCAGCGATTATACAATGAACAATCTGATTGGTGCACACCCGGTCTAGTGTGGCAGGGTTTTGTGCCGTAGCCGAGTCTAGTGATGCCATTAAGTTCTAATCCCTGCTAGGGGAGAATGTGATTTAAGCTGCAGATTGATTCCTGCGTAAGTAAAGATAATACAATTATATACCGGGTAATAAACATCGGACTAAAGTTATCAGTAAAATGCCCAGATTAACTATTTTTGATGAGGAATATAAGTGAAAGCATTTCGCGTTATGACCAGCATATACAAATCATATGTGTCATGTTATCAAGAACTAATTACTGACAAAAGCTATGATAAATCTCGTAGAAAGCTACTTCAGAAATAGCATTTACACATTACTACATTACAAATGATAACAAATTACATTTATGGTGCAAACTATTGAAGTTTAACAAAGCTGGTTTCACGAAAGGAAATTACAATCAGATTAGTTACTGATGAAAACTTCCAGATTTCCGAGAAACTCAACCATGTAACTATTGCTTTGTGCAACTGGACCCCAAGTATGAAATTTTGGCCTATATACAGATAAGAACTTTGTTACAACGAACTTCTAGGGACGAGCAAGTCATTATATCTGGGTGAAATTAAGGTGAAGTTCTTCATAACTAGAGTCCACTGCCAGCGAGCGGTTAAAGGTCTTCGATACGACAGGTAATGAAATAAGCAAAATTAAATAAACCATAGCAGATATGTTCAGCATTTCAGGATAAAAACATTCAGCAAATAAGTATGGTAGTTATGATAGCAGTATATTGAGGAATACAGTGTATATCAGAAATTACGGAATAAAATACAAATATACAATCATCGAGTGAACAGTGTTTTTGCAAGCAGACTCACTGGACGGTTTCATATATTCAGCTAAGATTATACATCATTTCCGCAATTCATACACAATTAATCATAATCTCGAGAAGGTAATGGTTGCATGTTGAGATCACATATAAAGCTCGAAGAGACTCCCGAAGTGAACTGATTTCAAAATGTTGGAACACTACGTACATCATCAAGTGTGACCATACTTGTAGTGATAGGCAATGAGGAATGTACAGTAAAACAGTTGCAGTAATCCAGATCACTTGGGATGGAGGAATTACCGTAATCCAGTTAATGCAGGAATTTGGATTAAGTATAATTTTCTACGCAGTGCACTAAATGATGTCAGGATTAGATGAATACATCTGCATTAAACAGATCTAGATTACAGGTATTAGCTAGAAATTAGCCTACTCCGATACAACAATCCTATTTCAGATAAGTATGTCTTATCAAATTACTCACAATTGTAAAGTAGACTCTTCCCAAGTCCGATTAGACCATGAAAATTTGTCCTACCGAGTTTGACGGTTATATACAGTCAACCCTCAATAAAGTGCGAACTTCAGAGCAGTTTAACTAAAAGTAACTGAATGTCAGTCAGTGTCAGAACTATGGAAAAGATCGACCAAGGGATTGAGCATGGTCGCTGTAGTTCGGACCTAATTCCAAGATGGCCGACACTGAAATGTTTGTGCCTTCGGTTATTTCAGTTCGGACCACCAGTTGACTAGCTATGCTCCTGCTGAACACCAGGTTCTCTCTGTATTTTGTCTTGGAAATAGTCAAAATTAACCCCTGATATACCGCCCCATACACTCTATATGGCTAAAATCCTCAATAATTGATGTGGGCAGTATATCGCACTTCACATATGACGTCAGAAAAATATTTCAAGAAATATCATTCAAATTGTATCTAACTTAACTTAAGCAGAGTCTACCGTATTTCACTTTCATATGGATGCAACATATAAAGAAAAAATACAACTCTTATTCCTGTTAAGATCAATTCAGATTATCATAAAATATTCAAGCCATGTAAACGTTAACGATCATCACAGTAGGAAATCAAGAATTATGCCGATTATCGTTTCAACTTTGTAATATATGTACAAACGAACGACGACGTAATAATGAATAAATTGATATCACGTGCATCATTCGTCTAGTTCAAGCTCAGTTTATAAGGCCACTATAACTACATATATCTTCCATATTAAATTCAACAGGTTTATGCATAAGCTATGACCAATGTGCTCAACGACTATCAACTATTAAGAGAGGCAGGCAAGATTTTAGCGAGATGTCCGATATACATTTTAGTTCGTAAGCACAAACAATCCTATTCTTCATTTACTGTTTTTTCTCCAACTGACGCGTTATCTATTTATCCCCTTTATCGTTTTTCGGTTATTTTTCTATATCCCATCTTGAGAGAGAGAAACACAAATCAAAACGAATTCCGTTCTCGGAAATGGGATTAGAGAATTTACCGAAATCGTAAGATAACGAAATATCGTGGAAAAACATCCAACAATTATCATTCACTCGACTTTCTGCTTGAAGCTACGGTTCGTAAATGTACGGGTACCTTAACGAACGTTTCCTTTTTTATTGAATTATCTCCATGTTTTCAGTGCGACAGACGCTTTTGAGTGTCCTATCATATTAATATATATAATATCAAAAAAATTTCATACATGTATACAGAATAGAGACAACTACAATAATAACAACAATGATTATTATATGCCAGCAGTTTTTCGTTTGAGTTTGATCTCCTTCTGCAGCACCTTGGATATCACTTTTTCGATGGATGGCAGTGCTAAGGAGCCGATCGGATAACTAGGTGGCAATTTAGCGCGTATCACAGGGGCTTGAATAAAATATCTGAAAAGAAACGGGAAATCTGAAATGAACATGAAATTCCAGCATACTAAAACACTACAATTATAAATATACGGTGGAACCAAGCAACAATGAACTTCAGGGTGAGGTGCTGTACTAAGAAATAACACCACGAAAATTTAGTACTGGTAGTAGCCACGTAGTGCAGGCCAAATGCCAAGTCCTAAACGTTTTTGCTACTTATATAGCCTTACTCCAATCTACCCTGGTATAAGGCATAACCTAATCTTTACCCCAAGTCTATCCTTACTTGCCAGGGCTTGATTGCCTCCCACTGAAGCTCGCGCCAACACAAACCCTGGCAGCAGACCCTTCATTGGTCAATCACATTGCCCAAGATTTCTTGGTTGGATAGGTTGCCGCCCAGCTGCCACTTGTCTATATGGCTAGCCAGTCAGATGCGTAGTATTGAAACTGCCGGTGAAAACACTTCTGATTGGCTAGATACATAGACTGGTAGCCACTGAGCGGCAACCTGTCAACTCAAGAAATCTCGGGCAGACAGAGGTTGTGTTGGCGTGAGCTTTGGTAGGAGGCAATCAAACCCTGGCAAGCCCTAAACCCTAAATTCTAAGCCGCAATTTTGTCTTGGTAGCCATAGATACTTCCATGAAAAATAATTTCCTCCAAAATATAGATTCAATCAACAGTGTAGGCAATTTGAAGATGCCTTACCTATTCCTTTTATGGAATGGTCTATAACATACCGTAATCATATTCAGCAAAGAAATTTTTGAAAGTTTGCATCCAGCTCAAAATCTTTTCTATACAAGATAATTTGCTATATGTAAGTTCATTATGGCAGAGTTCCACTGTATTTCAGAGATAATCAGATATGATTTAATTACTTAAACCATTTCAGTACTGACTAATTAATACCCAAAAGGACTGAGATAATTTGAAAATCTTTGCTATTATGCCTTTACACCGCATCACGGTGTATCGTTAGGTACTAATACGTAACTGTGTTTGACAGGGGCTGCCATCTTTTCATTAATGATTACTTATAACATCAATACACTGCGGTGCAGTGTACTAGCGTAGTGGTGTAGACGCACTGAAAGGGCTAAAAATTGATTTACGCCTATTTGTAATCTATTCACCACTTAACACCGCGTCGAGGTAGCCGTTCGCACTTACTTGAACTCTTCGAAGAAGTTTTGTTTAATGAAGTGCATAACTTGTGGACGGTATTCGATAAACGTCTGCAGAATAAAGAACTGGTGGTAAACAAGAACGGCATCGAACGGTTTCAGTTCGATGTCCTGAGATGGAGACAGCAGTTTTATAGCCTGTGATAGCATCGGCTTCAAGAACTCATTCTACAAAATGATAGATAAATAATCAGATTGTATTACCGCAATCAGGAGTTAGAAAAGAGGGTTTGTTTCAAGACAAACAAAAAGTCTTTATAGATATATTATTAATATAGATATATCATTACAGATATATTATATGTCATTACACATATTATATTATTATGTACATATATTAGAGTCTGTATTAGACTCTGCTTGTCTCGGATATTGCAGGACCGATGGAAATTCATGGAGTTGTCATCACTTGAATCGGTATAAAAGAAATTTTAATATTTGATCCGTGGCACATGACTTGTGGAGCGGTGTGGCCGAGTGGTTAGAGCGTTCGACACTGGGAATCTAGGTCATAGGTTCGAACCCCGTACATTACCGTAGTGTCACTGGGCAAGACACTTATCCTCATCGCCTCTCTCAACCCGGGAGTAAATAGGTACCTGGCCTGATAGATGACTCCTGAGCACTTGTTAGCCACTCGGTGTTACCTCCCCAGGGAGAGATGACTGATACATGTTAGAGTATCAAATGGCTGGGGTAATAATGCCAAAAAAATGTAAAGCGCTCTGAGCAGCTATTCGAGGCTCAAGATGAACAACAGTTCATAGCACGAAAATAAAGTGAAAAGTTGAAATTGAATAAGAATGTTTCCTTTCAACGCGAGATGAAATATAAGAAGTTTGCTTGTTCGAGAATACTCAGTTTAGAATATTTCTAAAGGGATTTCGGATTCGATAGGATCTTACTACATCTTTGATATTCTTAAGATTCTTACCATCGCGCCAGTATCGGTCATATTCTTCACTAACCAGCCAACGGTGAAGAAATTTCCCGGTATCTGATCCCAATTCGCTTGTTTGGCAATTAACACTAATTCGTACACGACATTGGTGACATGATTCGTAAATTCTGCCGACAACTGAGCTATCTATAAATAAACAAATAATCAGTATGGTTAATCATTATGTTTCATATCATATGACAATTATCGACTAATTACTAACTTATATAACAACCCATTAACGTTGATTGCATAACATGACATTTCATCAAATTCTCAATGTACAGTAAATCCCTCACCACTAGTAAGACACTGGTTATAGTAATATCCCTGTTGTGACAATAATATAGAGTGAATCCTACAATAATAACGAAAAATAACATAAAGCCTGCAAATGTTTCCTTGAGCTATTAGTTTATTTCAGCGTTTCGATTACATCCTCATGTAGTCATCTTCAGAATACTAAAGTTACAACAGAAATTATGAAACGTATATATTCTGTTGTTACTCAGTATTCCTGAAGATGCCTATTAGGATCTAGTCGAAACGTAGAATAAACAACTAGCTGAAGGAAACATTTTCACACGTAATATTAATTTTTCGTAATTATTGTGGGATTCTCTTTATATTACAGTTAAGCCTACACTTGAGTGAATGTCTATTTCAATGAAAAAGGGGACCCAATGAATTCGCATTCATTAATTCTAAAACAATTAAAACTTTCCCTTTTAAAACTTCAAATGAATGGATTTTTATAGATATAATCGACGTATACTCAAACACAGGACACTACAAAAGCCTATTTGAGGTACGCAAAAACTGTGCAAAATGTCCCAAAAAAGAGGAACAGGAATGAGAACGTAGACACGAAATATTCGTTTAATTTCTTAGAAAAAGTGCCATTTATGAATATCTAAGTAGTTTACCTCGGCATCAGCTATACACCTCATTTTGTTCATGTCTGTTTGCATCAGTAATTTTGCGGCTTTATTCGTTAATGGCACATATTTTTCAGGTACTTGCGGACGGCATGTGACGCTACACAGCAGTTTAGTGATATATTTTCCGTCGCCGTTTTTCAGCGCCGCGACGCGCGACGGACATATTTCCGTCTCGCGGAAAACTAAACACAGCGACTCCAATAACAAATTGACGAGTCTGAAAAAAGTACAGATTCGGATAAAGTTCTGTATCTAAACTTGTACAATATTCCGAAAAAAGGAATTGTTGATTACGGCCCAGCACATGCACGAAAAACCTTAAAACAAGAAAGAAACAGATTTTGTATGTTTATGCAACCTTAATCAATGTTTGTTCACGTAAACTAAAACAAGACATACTGAAACAAACCTACATTGCCACTTGCAATGAGAAACGTAGTAACGGTATAACATGATATCAAAATAGCATGGAAACAATGTTTCCGGCGGTCACAGAACATGTTTCTGTTTCCTGTTTATTTCACACTGCGTGCGCTAGGCCTAACAACCATTAAACTACATTATTAGAAATCAAAATTATAAGAATTAAATTGAATTATCTAGAAAATAAATATGAAATATATGAATATATTAGGATTAGAACATTTCATGAAAACTTTTAAGCAAAAAAAATATTCGAAAAGATTATCAATTTCAAAAAATGTTTTGGATGTTATGTTAACAGGCATCGTCATCTTAATCAGAATATTTCACGAGCGCATTTGTTTAGTTGAAACAGTGGATAAGCAGAACTAACTCTAATTGATCAGCTCGCTGAGTACGACCTTCATCTGTGTTGATATCTGCTACATGGGGTTTCATATATAAATCAATTTGATTCACCATAAACTGGAACAACTCTGGACTCTGAAATCAAAGTATACTCCATTTTAACAGATACACAAGGAAATATTTGCTAGTCAACCATATTGCTACAGTTGTCATTCATGTAAGTTCGTTTGATTTTGACACATGACCATGTGGTCAGATGCCAGTATGCACGAGTTCCCACAAAAAACAGTGGTGGATCGAATGGCAAGATCTGAGATTCTTACTGAATTTTGTAAGGCAAATGAGTTATAATAGGGCAGTGGAAAAATAACCTTTTCGGGATTTTTCTTAACAAAATTGTGCCTTTGTTCTTATGTAAGAGGAAGCCACAATTTTCGAAAAAAAAATTGCAGAAAGATTATAGTAATAGAGGAAGCGGCCTTTTAACGATATATAATTATCAAAAAGGCATTGAAAATTCCAAGGGTCTTGTTGTGAATGTATTGTTAGACCCCCCTAGAACTGTCTCTATAAAAAGGGCATATATCTCTTTGATAGAGGGATAATAAAGCAACCATAGACCGACGAACATCTACTATTGCAATCGGCATTTATTCCATACCTTCCAATAGAGTTTTTTCAGCGCGAAATTCTTCTCCATCGCCATTTTCAATTCGTTGACTAGTGAAAACACATCCTCCATTTTATTCTCCGGATTCAGTATCTCTTGCTTCAACTGCACAAACAGCAGGTCTAATTTCTCCCTGTATTTATTTGGTGAAAAAATCAAACAAGGAATTGATTACTTGCGAGAACTTTCATTACCCGTGCACAATGTAAATTCGTTAAGCAATAAAGGTCCCGAGTCATCCCCTGGAACTATGCCGTACCGGTAACAATGCTTAAACAAAGAGAAGTGGGTCATTTCCCGTACCAGTTGCAATTCAAATGCATTCGTTTGTCCTGTGCTTAAATTTGGCTCGAGCCGTTTTTGGCACCCGTGTAAACAGTTGTTCAGGGCCAAATTTAGCATGGCCCAAAAACGCGTATGTGATCGCGGCTTATATTTCTAGCCAATCAGATGCGTGGTAGGCCAATGATAGAGCGAATCTGCCAGTGAAAAACAACGCACCTGATTGGTCTCAGCTGAGCGGTAACTTTCCACCCAATGTGATAGATCAATGCACGAAGTGAGGATTGACGAAATCTAGCCCCTTATGAGGGGTTTCAAGTCCTGTCCCAATAAGAATGTTTTTGATATAAGCATAACTTTGATATTAAAACCAACTGGAGGTTTTAATTGATCCTTACATTCTGTTCGTTCTGTGGTTGAGATTTACTTCAGAGCCACGGGCTAAGTTTTTCGTATCTCTAGTTATACACACGGAAAAAAAAATTAACAGAAGTTTTTGTGACCGTCACATAGACAGCTTTTTTGTGACGGTATGAATCCGCCCCACTTAAACATTTACATAAAAAACCAAACGTTTTAGAAAAGAGTAATCTTGTATTCGAAATGGAATCGACACCTGTAAATAAAATAAACGATAGAACACTCACACACAAAATATATGAAAGGTGACAGTAAAACCATTTGAATCCTGATCAGCTTAATCCAGATTTTGATTAAATCTGGATATTCTAGAAGGCCTACGAATAAACTCATAGGAAATGAGTTTTAATCCGGATTATTGGACTGAAATGATCGGGAGTAAGAAGGGTTTACGGTATAAACGGAGCGGATCTAAGGCCTGATTCAGAGAGGGTGCGTCCCCCAAAAAAGGGCATTTACTATAACTAAAAGGGCACTCCGAAAGAAAGCTGATCAAAAAACATCATTTTAGGAAACTTTAAGCTTAAGCGGACGCGCACCCTTTGCAACCTGCCCTTGGATCCGCCCCTGACAAACGAAATGGTAACCAATGAAAGAACGAAATATGCCATAATACATCGTAATTATCATATATATATAATTCATACGCTCACTTAACTTAAAAGATACGTCGAGTTAAAATCATAAAATGAAATAGAAATGAACGCTCGATTTTAATGAAATATGTAAAATATGTCAGAAAAATTAATGTTCCATCTGCTAGTAAAAGTACTGCAGGAAACCAGACATAAAGTTCTATTATGAACCTACTTTAAACCTGAAACATAGTTGACTTGGGGCCACCCACCGATCACTGTTCTCCACAACAGTTTGTTAAAATCTTAAAATAGGGATTGACCCTGTTATTTAGTATTGGTAGATTTCGTCCACAACAACAGTTTTTAGAGGCATGGCCACCACTTTCATTTTAACATCCACCACTCTGAAAATCAGCCATCCCCTCATCAAAAATCTGCTGTCCCTACCAGAGTAGATGTTAATATTCTATCATTGGTGATAATTGCTTTGAAATACATTAAACTGATATGAAAAATAGAAGATTACACGAAAATTAAGCCTAATTTTCTGTATTTTTTGGGGGATCGAAAGCCTTGCTACTTCAGCAGCCACAATGTCATAACGTAGCCCCTTTGAAATTTTAGCATACAGAGAACACGGCGGATATCTCTGAAATGCAACAATTTTGATATTCTCAGAGTCACTCGATGTGACCGCATCAAAACAACACAACCTCTGATGATTAAATATAGATACTTTGCAATTTCTCTTCGATGGAATAATGCTCGAAATCAAAATAGAATCACTTCTTCAGATTGGATAAAGCTTATTTATCGTAAACGAAAAAAAATCAAGAGATGAACTGTAGTTGTATTCCGTCAATGAAGAATTCTGCATATAATTTTGATCGTTCGACAGGTAACTAACAACCTTCGCGATCCTGCTGCCCCCTACCCGATCGCCTCCTCATACATTCCGTCGATTTTAAAATTAGATAAGGCGGACGAACTTCATACACATATCCTAAAGCATTAGCAGATCTTAATATCATTCAACAGGTAACTAACTGCAGCCCATTCCCCTTCTGCGTATAATCGGTAGTAGTTTGATTAGGGGGACTAACAACCTTCCCCGGACTTGTAAAAATAACTTCCCCGAAAAATCACTGGGTAAAAGAAAAAATAAACGAAATGTTTAACGTACGTACAACATCGTAAATACATGTATACATATATATATATATAATATATACGCCACTCACCCGGACAACGATCTGTGTCGATTTTTCCTAAATATATACATGATTCGAAAAGTTCACATGAATCGATTTAAAAACTCATACCACCACGATGTACCGTATACACCATGCAAAACATGCAGTTGACAGGGACATTACTCGCATCCTCCGCCGGCAGGGAATCGAACCTAATGGCATCGCTAGACTCGGTCACGGCACAAAACCCTACCGCACTAGACTGGGTGCGCAGGTACGTGCTCAGGTTTGGCGCAAGTTTGCCGGGTTAAAATATAAACGGGATTTCTCTGATTGGCTAATACAATAACGACATCGTCTAAGCTGAGCATGTACCTGCGCGAACGGGATGGAGCGGCAGGGTTTCGTACCGTCGCGTTCGAATCTGCGCCGAGAGAGGATGCAGTACTTCATGCTCAATTTAATCTACGCATCCATTGTTCAATAATATTCGAATCAATCGTAGGCTACAGGTGTGATATCAAAAATACATAGAGTATGCATGTATTATATATAATTCTTTATGTATTTTTGGTGTTATCTATTGCTGTGGCGCAGGACTTAACTATAATTGAAACATACAACCTACAACCCTTTCTCTTAAGTCATATCATGTATGACCAGGGCTGCCAACCTCCGGCAAGTTTTATCAGTATAAAGTCTGATGAATTTTTGCAGTTACATTTTCATCGATATATACAATCAGTTGGAGCCCACTCAATAATGGATTTCCTGTTTCCGTAGTACAATCAATAAATCAAACTAATCAAATCAGTGTTTTGCAATTAACATAGGCCTACTGAAAAATGGGAACAATTGAAATACGTTCAATGTTCAAATCAAGCACCAAGATCCTAGGTGATGATCTCTGTAGTATACTATACATACATCAAACAAATCAAACCCGGCACAAGTGCAAGAGTAACAAATCTGTATCGGCATACTGCAAATCGGGAAAGAATTCAAATATCTTCAATGTTCAAATCGTTAGGTACTCGATCGGTAGTAAAAACCCTTAGTTACAACCTTCGTATTACCAATCGAAACATAAGAATCTTTTTAATGCCAAAATAGTAAGAAAAAAGTAAGAAATACCGAAAAGAAGGGGGAGCAGTTGGCAGCTCTGTAGTACGGCAATTACCGACAACAATCAAGCATTTTATACATGCATTTTTTTCCCTAAGATTTAAGGAGACAACGGCACATTTTTTTAATGCACGGATTACTTACACTTGGGCAGTTGATTTGAACGCTTCTTTTTCGGCGAATTCTTCATCGTGCATTAACGTCGCTCTCTGAAATGCATACGGAAATATTTGTTCGTTGGAAACAAAACGTTTTCTCTACTTAATCAATTAGTTAATTTGAGAAAAGATCTTTTTTATGACATTTTAGTGTGAGGTCCAACCAGGTATGAAAATTAATTTCAAACATAATTGCCTGCTGCCAACTTTCCTAATCCTAGTTCATGCCATTTATAATGATATTTATTTCGCCATGTACATATGCAGTATAAATGATAGATAGATTACAAACATTTTACATGCATACATGGCTGGATGCTTGGAAAGCCAATGGAGGCTGTGTCCCGTAGGGATCCAGCACCCATTTTGTTAAGTGCAGTTGAATCACTAGCCCGACACTAACGAATTGGACTGGCAAAATCAGGAAAGAGTATGACAGCCTTTACTTATATGTCCATTACTCCGTACTTATTCAATTTTTTGCACTGATGTTGGAACCCATCATGTACGTATCAATTTGAGTTTATACTTCAGTTTATACGTCCATGATCCCATGCAGGGTCCCTACAGATCGGTCATTCCTGGATATAAGGAGTTTTCAAGGATTTTCAAAGGAAAAAATTCCAAATTTCAAGGAAGTGCCTGCATCACTTTATTTCCTTTACAGCAAACTCCTAAATTCGGTACTGTTCATCTCGGTCAAGTATTATTAATTCGATGATTTTGTTAGCAAATTTATATCCTTTACTCTACTTTTTCTTATTGGCTAACTGTCTAATTGGATAGATAATATCCCGATCCTAACCGTACCAATCTAGGTGTAGTCTCATAAAGAATTTCTTATTGCCTACTTCTAAAAATCCTAAAAAAGGAGTTTTAAAGGAGTCTTGGGAATTCTGCTGAAATCAAAGGAGTTTAAAGCAATTTAAAAGCATTTTCCATTCATAAGGAGTTGTAGGAACCCTGCCATAGCTCAATCAGTTTTCTGAGTACATGTACATACGGGCAGTGGAAATAAAACATAGATTATAGATTATTGATAATCCATAATGTCCGCGCAAACAAGTTGTAATCAACTATACTTACAATGATATAGTTGTTCCAAGCACTGCGAGTGAAATTAAGAATCGGTGAATTGCGATTGAGCATGTAAAGATGCAGACACAATTCATCGTGGATTTCTTCCCCGTCTGGCTTATAAATCTCCGGAATGTCGGGAACACCTCCTCGATAAGAATGCTGAGAATCAGTCGAACAATGGCTACAAATAGATACGGAAGTATAAAAAAAATCTTCAATCAAAATTTTCAAACATCGGCCGTCAAAATCGGTGGCCAGTGCCCCCTTTTTTAGCCGACCAAACAATTCAAAAACATAGTCGATCATGTCAATGTAAAGATACATCAGTCAACATTTTGACACAAAATCTGTCATGATCATCTTTTGATTTTTAGCAAAAAGTGCTCAAAATGCACCAGAAGGCATCTAATCTATCTACTCATGTCGTGGATACTGACCATGTTTATTAATTGGGGGTGTTCCAGGTTTTGTGCAAACAGGGTTACCACTTTTCCGCACATTTACAAATCCCCTGAATTTTCCTTGATTTTTCCGTGTGATTACACAAAATTCCCAGAGTGAATCAGACAGATTTCTAGGTTTGAAATGTTACAATTTAAACATTTTTCAATGAATCACGTATTGATAAAGAAACAAATGGTCAGTAGTTTTATTCGAATTTTCCAGGATTTTGGTTTAATTTGTCGAATTCCCTGATTTCCTTGATTTTTTTTCAAAACAGTTTTCTTATTTCCTGAGTTTTCCAGGTTTTCAAGGTCAGTGGCCATCCTGGGGCCAGTTGCTCAAAAGTCGGTTAGAGTTAACCAGTGGATAGTCGACATAGGATAGTCAAAAGTTCATTATTGTTACTAAGTTATTTGTCCGCCGGGTTATCTATAACCAACTTTTGAGCAACTGGCCCCTGAATAGTAACTGTTGGGAGGGATCCATCTTGTAATCCTTGAATGATATATGATCCAGGGGAGGATACCATGAAAATTACCTCTTACTATCATCGAAACTAGCGCGATGATACGACGAATCGTAGTCCGACCTCGGAGAAAGGAACGCTTCACTTTTCGAATGATGAATCGACGATTCGGATTTCGCGGCCGCCGCCGTCAGATCCTCCAGCGATTTACCCTGATTCAGTTTTATATTCGGAACGGACAATTTCGTTTTGACGACCGGTTTTCGCCGGCGACTACCGGGACTAGCCGGCGGCGTGGCAAACCCGTCCGGCAATTTCAGATGTTTCAACGATTGCAGTTTCCGATTCGCGGCCGCGCCCGCTCGCGGCGAGCCGTCTCCGTCGTTGCCGACCGAACGAGACAATCTCGGTTCGTCATCATCGGAGGAGGAATCGTCGAAGCTAAGGCTGCTCGACGACAATTTCAGATATGACTCGTCATTCCAGCTTTCTGACCGGCGATGTTGATCGGAACTACGTTTTTGTTGTTGTTCAACGGAGGATGCTGATAAATGCTTCTGTTTCAGAATCGGCGACAGCGACCCGACGCCGAGAGCCGGCAGCATCAATGACGTCGTTGTCGCACTGGCGCGTTCCAAGCCGTAGTCGGCGTTGTTGCCGCATTGGGCGTCTTTCTTCGGCGGTTTTCGTAATTTCGCATTCGTCGATTTGTATTTGACGACGACGTGGAGAGTATTATTCTTATTTTCGCCCAACAAAAAGTCGGGGAAGTCATTTTTCTGCAACGAGAAATGTTAATTCAAAAAAAATTGTCGAAAATTACTGCTGCTATGGTAAACAAACAAGGAACAAAGTTTCCACAACGGGCATTCTTATTTGAAATGCCAAAAGCAAGTCCACCTACATGAAAAAAATGGATAATGCAGAAACAATTCAACCTAAAAATTGTTTCTATTTGCACTCCATTCAACTGGCAGGGGATTTTATCTATTTTGAAGAATATGGGATTTTAACGCGAAAGTCAAGTGCGTAACAGAAAGGGAATCTAGTACCAATGCCAGAGGTAAAAATGCCATAGGTAATAATGCCAGTAAAAGTGGTAGAAATGCCAGAGGAAAAATCGTACCATAGGTAAAATGCCAGAGAGAAGGAAATATGCAGATGATTTGGCAAACATGAAAATTTTTTAAGATTGGACATGATGCTCTTATGTAAACTAGATTTTACATATTGAATGCACAGTTGAATATACCATCTGAATAATTGAAATTGAAAAGCGAATCTGTAATTTATAAAAAAAAAAGAGCTAAGACCTAGGCAATCTAAACAATATGTTAACAACGGACATGATAGTCTGTACTAGATGACATCAGATGCAAGATAGTTCTAGATTATTGGAAATTACAGTAAAATCAATTTGGTTATCTGCAAAACGATAGCTTGCAGTTGTATTTTGGTTTTCACACAAGTATCTGATTATAATCAGATAGTCAAGTCAGATACTTTGGTGAAAACCACAAGTAATCATATTTTCTTTTCTTTTCAGTGGACGTTGTTTTAGCATTTTGAACTTTCCACAAATATTCACTGTAAACATTCATACAAACTAGCAAAATCATGTTTGTCAATGTTGACATTTATACGCCCATCCTTTCTATGAGTTGTTAATTAAAAACATGGCTGATGCAAATGATGTGATATTGTGTTGATAGAATTCTTCTTCAACGAATGTCCATAGAACCTTTTCGTAATTGTTTGGATAGAATAATAAGCCTCACATAATCGATATTAATATTAATATAGATACATTGTCTAGACAGTGGGCGTAAAGGCCTATAGCCTACAGGGAGTGTGGTGCGCGAATAGCTTTTAAAATTCCGATATATCTATGATCAGACACGGGAATCGTATCTGTCACCACGGCGATCGGAATAGGTGTCGTCCGTGGAGACGAGAGACCGCCGATGACAACAACACGTCTGAACTGGAACAATTCTCCGACACAATACCTGACAATACCGCAATGATTAGCACATATCGGTCAGAGGCAGTGGCACGTTGTACCGCTGTGAAATTATGATTAACTTCTTCAAATACCGTAACCAGAAACTATACGATAATGATTACATATATATGAACTTCGTACTTAGGTTTCACTGAAATCGGATCGATGATGGCCTCCTGCGAGTTTAATTAAAGAAGGGGTATAGGCCTGTCGAATGCTTCGAACTGCGCGCGGAATAAATTCTCGCGTAAGAAGCTAAACTAATTATTGGATAATCCGATTAAAGACACTTTCAAAATATTCCGAGGTAATTGACCCCCGAATAGGACTAGCCTACATTCTACGCTGATTCACCTGTAGGCAATGAGCCTATAAAATCACTATACACATTACTATTTATAGAAACCACTATCCTTTGAAGAATTCCAGTTCGGGACATTTATTCAATCAGGTTTTTCGATTGTTTTGATTTGCATGGCGTTTGCTTTAGAACGCGTGAATTGTTCGGCACTTAATACGGACTGTATATTTCGAGTCAAATAAATCTCCTGGTCGTAAAAAAATTTTCCACTCTATAAATCACTAGCCTAGTATTTTGTTTCTACTACAGGCAATTGCTTTTCCTAAAATTTTTGAAAAATAAATTACGTCCTAGGAAAATATGTCCCAATCTGAAACGCAGAAAAAAATGTCCCAGCTGTGACCACGAACATGGTAATTCAAAAAACTTCACAACAAAAGGAACAAAATTCTTCTTTGACGTGTTGGAACAAACTATTTGTTGCAAAATAAACCCCGAGGACAGCTCTTCCAAAATGAACAGATCGGACACTTACTTAATCATATTTCAATCAATACAAGATATAATACTCACATTAATAAAACACTCACATTCAGCACGAAAAATGATAACACAATGGAGATAATGCTATCGCAAAAGAGCGGAGAGAAGCTGTATAGTGAAAACTAAATTAATTTTCTTGTTAACAGTGGAAATTCTATTCCAGTAGACCTCACCTTACTCAAACATGGTCAGCTCTGACTTTTGACTAATTCTGACAAAAAACGAAATCTTTTCCTATCCTCTGAAGCGGCGATCACACGGAGACAATTGGCACGGGTCAGGCTCAAGTCAAATTTGGCCGGTGCCTAATTAGATCTTATTTGACTAGGCAGAACCCATTCAGCAGTGCGGGCGCTGCAAATTCAAAAGCCTCTCTCAACTAAGTTTCTATTAGCTATTGTCCCACTAGTGTCTGGAATGAAGATATCTATTCGATAACAATTCATTCTATATAAATTTCTATGGGCCTAATTTTCCAGATTTAGGCCTATAGCCTATCATGACCACTTAAATATATCGTTTAAATTTTTCCTTTCTTATTTTCGAAAAATTGTTGACAAGATACCAGATTTTATCAGATAGACCGGATAGGTATTTTTCCAAACATAATCAGTAGGTATTAGGTATTGAAAGCAATAACCAGATAAGTAAGATATTTAAGACCTAGAATGTTTGTCTAAATGCCGTACTCGTTTTTGACTTTGGATAATGAATGCAAACCAGTGGAGGGGAACAAGCTGTATTTTTTCCTAAAATAGCAAGAGTGGTCACCTAAATTAGAATTCGATATGGACATACAAATTTTAATATCTTCACTATTACGATTACTACGGTCAAACCTGGTTAATTTGATCATATCAGTTTGTTCTAGATTAGGCCTAATCGGCGAAATCAGCAGGGTATCATTTGCTAGGCCTACATAGTACGTAAAATATTTTGATTTGCATGATCCGGTGTCGAAAAGTATGATCTAGTGAGGCTATAATTAAAAAGTTGATGTCTAAAACGGAGCTGACATTCTATTTTTTTCCTTTATTGCATTGAAGTTTATTTAGACACCAAAGACCAGTACACAGAATACAAATACACAAATATAAATCAGTCATTAATATACAGAAGTGTGTCAAGAATTCATCCCAAGCCAAACAAGGCTGTACTCAGAGAGGGGAGAACCCTTTGAAAACAAACATTACGCTAATTAGAAACAGTAAAATAAAATATAGAACAGAGGTAATTACAACTTACCAAATCTATAGAAATGATGTCTTTCAAATGCACGGCATCTCTGATGGATCTGGGTGGATTTTCGGTCAGGTACAGCCATTCGTGTCCCAACACCACATATTTAAATTGTTTATCTTCCCATTCGCTGCACACAACGCAGGCTTCGTAATAACGAATTCTTTCGAACGTTTCGTTGTCGAGTTTACGCCGCAGAAATGTGTCGAATTTACTGTTATTTCGCTTGCTGATACTTTCCGTTCCATTACGATCCATGCATGGATGAGAGGATTGCAATTTTGCGGGTACAAATTGGAAATGCCGACCTCAGGCCGAGCCAAAAAATTTGAAAATGATTGATCGAAATATCGAAATAGTCTATTTACTTCCGGGTTGACAATGACAGCTAGGTGGGGATTATTTCACAACCAACACACGCAGGCTTGCTTCCTTTTTGCAAATAAATCCAAATCAACTTTATTCGCCGTTCCTTGACAAATGGACAAATGCTCGAACCTGCACGGGCCAGACTGTACCCTGCATGTTGTTAGAATGTGATGTTTACATGGGGTAAGTATGTAGAGTAAATGTGTGTGCTCTTTCTCTAAGCTTATTCGGTCTATGATATAAGATGATTTCTCCATTCTACACAAATTTACCTATCTTGAGCTTCTGGATAGTATTATGAGTTCAAAACTTCGAGAGATTTTCCAACTAATTTGCTGATATATAGCCTATACATTTGTGATAGCTGTTTCACTCAATGGCCCTGTTTAATGGATTTTCAGATGATTGCAGAATACAAATGTGCCCGGTTCATTGGGAGATGAAACCGGCGGACTCACAAACTAACACCTGGTGACATATTTGAGAGACATTAATTAATTATTGATGAGCACTGACTAGAGCTAATTACTATGAAAACATATTGAGTAATGTCACATGTTGATTACGATTAAAGCACATATGTGTCTTGTAAGCCTTATTATAGGCTGGCTTGTGTATCGAGATGACACGTTAATAAAGATATATATTAAGATATATATATATATATATATATATATATATATATTGATACTATATCCATTTATCTAAATTATTAGTATTATTATTATTATTATTATTAAGCATTTCATATAGTAAGATATATGAAATATTATGAACCATTCGATATGAAATTGCAGATATATATGATTATGAAATATTTGACTTATATCAGGGTGACAGAGATAACCATGTAAATGATCAGCAATTCACCGACAAATCCTTAATAAATACATTATCAACCAATTAAGATAAGATGCAGAATAATTATCAGGTTCCAGGAGACATATGCAGGATCGTATACAGGGGGTGCAAACCAAACACATCTAACCGCAAAGTTCCGAGCACCGCTTGATTTCCTGTCCTCGAAAAATTTTACTTGATATTTTTTTATGGATGTACTCTTATTAACTTACCGAAGTAAGAGGGTTGTGTTGTATATATTTCGTAGATTTCATGTGGTTAGTATTCTGTGGTTTTGACAATAAACTGTTTTAAAACTGATAATTGATAAAGAATTAAATTGAATCGTCAGATTCGATTATAAAAGTTTTTCAGATTCTGTCGCCGTATTCATGGAAGATGTCAGAAAAGAAAACTAGCCGAAAAGACCTCAGAATGCACCTTAGAGTACCTTGATTGAAAATGTTTTCTGGGGAATGCTATGGCTTCGCGCTTTCGGCCCTCGCGGCATGACAGTTGTGCCGCGAGCGCAGAAGTTAGTTCCACTTAGCACCAGAAAGTGTTGCGTACGGCCCAGATAATGGATACGCGCATATTATATATTCATTCTGCAGAATTAATCTCAATATCCGGAACAAAAACACTATCAACATTCTATTACTTGGCAAATAGCATCGTATGCGCAGTTTCTCGGAAGCTTCTACTCGCGATTATATTAATGATGAAATTAATCGCTGAATCGATTGGAGTCAAATTGTCCAAGAGGACAAACATTTTCCACATCGACGGTGTGGTTTCGTAGGTAATGACATAGTTGAATATTCTCGAGATGATCGTCGGTGATTCGCATACTAGGTAAATAACTGTAGCTATGATGACGAGTTGTGTGGCTTTCGCGTTAGCAATCGTTCCCCTATTCGATGACGATGCCATAGATTTCCTATTTTTCATAGAACGGCCGATGGACCACAGCAAAATCGTGTTCGCCAGCATCAGAATTATCATCGGCGTGTTAATTGTTACTATCAAATATATCCAGGTGGAGCTCAAATCCATCTTTTTACCTTTCGCAAATTTAAGATAAGTCGGACTCAACGACGAAGTTTTTAAACATTTAAACGGGATAATGCGACCACCGAAATAACGAGGAATATAAATCCCCGCCGATACGATCACGATTATCGATACGCTAAAATTGACGAACTTTCGACCGACGTGTCGACGAGACCAGAACGGGAATAGAACGTGCGAACACCGAACAACCGCCGACAGAACGACCAACCAATTACGAATGGTCACCGTCGACTTGTAGCCGGCCATACGGAGCCAGTTCCACATCGGAAAGACGCCGTAATCTCGGATACGAAATACGTCATCGCCGTAAATTGCTTGGAAAATAAGTCGACGAACTGGACTATCGAGAAATATATTTATCAGATACACTGTGTCGGCTATTGCCAACATTGTGAGCAGATAAATAGCTTGCCCGCTCTCGGTCATTTTTCGAAATACGAAAATTCCGAAGATGTTCAAACAAATACCCAAAACACAGATCGTACCGATACCGTAAACTACCACGTAGTGTTTGAATACGTTAAGTTCGTCAATTGGGCATCGCGAATAATTCATAGTTGCCTCCGTTGACGCAGATTTGAATACAGTGCCACAATCACACACAACAGAATCTTGTATTCAAAAGCGATTCAGAAAGAATTACACATATACATATACGCCCGTTGTGTTATTAAAGCATTGATTTGCTCATTTTCGTTTGTATGCTTTTGAATTAATCAAATTTTCACATTCAAGTTTGGTAAGAATCTAAATGAAATTTACGATGAAATAATATCACTGCACGTCACGTTTGGGGAAATTGAATATCAACTAAAGAGCGCTTTCCAGCTAGTTATCCCAACTGCCGCAGGAAACCACTCGTGAAAACACCGAAAAATTGACCCGAGCTGGAAAAAGCTAGCTGGAAACCGCTCGTGAAAACCAGCCTTAAACTGCAGTCAGGTGGTTAGTTGCAGTTTCAACAATACTCTTTCAAGAACGAAAGTAACATCATCCAACCCAAAGTAACCCAACAGAAAGTGAGCCTGTTCAGAACTCTGCAAGACTGTACAAGGCTCTCCCAAGACTCTGGACCAGGAAGTCGTGAAGTTATGATTGGTATCTCTAATTTGGATAAAAGTCTCGATTTTCGAGAGAACTGAATTTTTGTGAAATGATTTACGTATGATAGGGAAGTTAATGATACTCAAAAGTATGATTTATGATAGGGAAGTTAACAATACTTGAGAATGAATATTTCATGATATGTAATTTTGGTGGTGTTACACCAGGATGATAGGCCTTTATATGTATTAGTGCTGGTGTACAGTTGTTTTGGTCTAATATGTTTTGTTCCCGCGAACTGATTTGAAAACGTCTTGGCGGTAGCCTTGTTCAATCAGCGCCTGATAGTGACCGACCTGTGGACTGTTGATATTGTGAAAAATGCAAAATGGTCGACTATATCTCGTGATAGTGTTATTCGTTGTTATTCAGGAAACGTTTTTCTGTTTCAATTTGACGTTGATTCATACGAATGATGTTCACGCTCGATTCGAAGAAACCAACGACTCGGGAGGCAGCTGCACCAACGACACCGATCAGAAGCCTTGTTTTGGAGGAGTGGCTCGGCGGATGACGAAAATCAGAGAACTACGGTCTCGATATGCGAATAGCTTGTTGTTGGATGCCGGGGACCAATATCAGGGAACATTGTGGTTTTATCTCTACAAAGGCTTGGCAACGGCTCACTTTATGAATCTTCTTAAATACGACGCTATGGTAAGTGGTATAGCTTATCTACATTATCTTGTCGCTTGGTTAAATTTCATTTCGATTCCTTTCCTTCATTTCGTTTTATACTAGGCGTTCGGAAATCACGAATTCGATATTGGCGTTGATGGGCTTTTACCGCTTGTTCGGAACGTTTCGTTTCCACTGCTCAGCTGCAACATCGATGCATCGAAAGAACCTAAGTTAAACGGGGCGTTTAGAAAGTCAACGCATTTTCTTATCGATGGGGAGAAGATAGGTGTAGTAGGTTATACAACTAGTGATACACCACAACTCTCATCTCCAGGTAAGGTTAACGATCAAGGACCTCCTGTTTCGCTCCCGGCAGGTGTGGTGGATTTGTAAGGGCACTAAGCAAAAAATCAAACTAAATCTACCGACCAAATAAACAACTGGGCCAATCCCTATTTCAAGAAATAATCAAGGACATCATGGGCGGATACAGGGAGTTCGAACCCTTTGGTCAAGTGTCCTTTTTAAAAAGCTTCCTTCAGATGGCATCAGTGAAGTGAATAAAACCTGTTGCCACTGTGTTAGTTTTTTGTAAACACCTTTGCATTAGCATTTGTTCAGTACTGCGTTTGGTATATTCTAGGAAAAAACCCAAAAAAAAGAAATAATCTGTGCTTATTTCACAAAAGTGTTGCTTTTACTGTATTTAGAATCATAATGACCCAGTTAAAGGAGTATTTGGAAAGGAAATGTAAATCCTGTTTGGGCGATGCTATTTGTTTTTATTTGACTGAAGTAACGGTAGTCCGAAAATGTCTTAAATTATCATAATTCATCAAAAGGACACCGAGTCTTCCAGTCTTTGATCCTCGTCTTTGTGTCCTTTCTCTGAACGTTTCCCCTAAATAGATGGGTGAACCCAACAATCCTGTATCCGCCCCTGAGTATTCACAAGGTGGACAAAAGTTAACCAGTTGACATCATGGTATTTAAGCTAAGTTGTATCCCTCCAGCCAATCTACGCTTTGCTCTATTTTACTAAGGTCCGACGCTGATATTTGAAAACGAAATTTCCACCATTCAAGAAGAAGTGAACAAACTTTTGTCCGAAGGTGTGAATAAAATTATCGCTGTCGGACACGCTGGTATCGACGTTGATTTACAGATTGCCGAAAAAGTCTCCGGTATCGACGTGATTGTTGGCGGGCATACGAATACATTCTTATATACAGGTATGAATTATTGATAGGAGAAACGCGTCGGGAAATGATCAAGGGAGCGATTAGACGTAATCTCAAAATGTTTACCAAGTAGAGTCGGATTATAGCGTTGGGACCGTAGTAACCAAGTAAACTGGATACTGACCGGATGATGTCTTTCCATAAAGTGATTGTATAGAATTCGAGTGCGAACATTGGTTTTTGCTACGGCGCAAAAACGAAAATCATGGCGAAAAAAGAAAGTCATACTAGAGCAAAAACGAATTCCCTACAATTTTTCGGTTTTTCGCGGTAGGGAAAATGCTAAGTTTTTGCTACGGCGCAAAAGCGAAGTTTTCGTTTTTGCTCTAAGAGTTTTACTTTGCGTTTTTCCATGATCGAGATCATGCAAAAATAATGCATATGGCTCTTATCAGGCACCATAGCTTAAGCAGGAATGCAAATTCTAGAAATGAATAAACGTAATTGATTTTCCTGATACACTTATATAAACTTTCCAACTTTCACGTACTGATTCTGCAGTGATTGATCTCAATTTTGATGCTAGATTTAATTTCAATTCCAATATCTCAACCCTAGAGTCAAGTTTACTCCTGTATTCGTGGCTCATGGTGGTCTTTGGCTCACAGCCGAAAGTTTGAACCCCGGTGAGCCAGTCCATCAGCCATTCGGTTCCCGGTGAACCTTTTGTCCGAGTCTGCTCACTGGGGTGATTACCCTTGTTGATGAGGCTCCGCTATATTACCGTAAAGATTTTCGTAAGAAAGATTTCTAGGACTGGGTTTTTGTCATTAGATTCATATTTCCATTACTTATAGTATCAGTCATTGTTGATTTCGAATACTTCTAAACTGTTCCTCTTTAAAGGGAAAGCACCTTCAGAGGAAGTTCCCGCGGGGGATTATCCACACGTTGTAGCTAGAAAAGATGGCAGTATTGTACTGATCGTTCAGGACTACGCTTTTGGAAAGTATCTCGGCTGTTTGCACGTGACTTTTGACGAAGCAGGGCGTTTGAAAGACTGGTCCGGTAATCCGATCCTATTGGATTCTTCGGTACCCGAAGGTCAGTATTTGGCATTTTCACGCGGCGCAACCTAACCCAACTGAAAAACTATTTGCTTTTTTTTTGGCTTTTTGTAAGACAAATTTGTGCTCGGTGAGATACGAAATTGGGCCGAACCTCTAAAGAATATTGGAGCGGAAATTATTGGAAAGACGCACGTATTTCTCGAGGGGAGCAGGTCAAAGTGCCGTCTGCACGAGTGCAATACTGGTAAGGATTTCCAATGTGTAATGTGATTCATATTTGATATTTGAGCTTGTTACATAGATGTCTGAAAACGCCAATTGGATTGTCAATCCGACTGCGTAATTTTTTTCCTCACATAAAATTTTTCGGTTGAATTTTCTGCGACTTTCAGATAAAGAATAGGCCAAGAATTCCCAAATTTTGTTTTTTTTTCAATTATATTTCACCATAGGTACTCAATCACCAGAAAAATATGTGTTAATGAAAAATATATTTTCTATGTGACATACGAAGTATAAGTGTAAACGAATATATAACACTAAGTTCCCGGAACTCCTTAGTATTAAGACGCTTCCTCAGTTATGCGAAAGAAATATTCATTGAATTTTCCATGATCGAGAAAGTCAGGCAATACACCCGATAAATTGTTGAAACTTGAAATGATGCAATAGTGTTGTGCTTTAAAAGTCATCGTTTAATTTCAGGTAATCTGATAACGGATGCAATGATTCATCAGAATATTCGCTACTCGGACGGCTCTCGGTGGACTAACGTATCTATAGCTATGTGGAATGGAGGTGGCATCAGAGCTTCCATAAATAAGGGTTAAGTAACTCAGTAACTCAGTAACTCAATCCAATTCAGCCGGTAACAAATCCCTCGATAAAAAGTTCAAAAACGCACAAATAAAAACAAAATTCAAGGTATATATCGTATATAGAACTATATATCTTAAAAACTTGAACAGAAAACTTTTGTTTAAAAACTCAAAAAGATTCATGTAAATTAAATGTATCTATATTTTTAAAGGCCACTCCAAATTAGCATCAAATCAATTAGTCAAATAATTTTGAGAAAAAAATCAAAATCTATTCTAAATTTCAGGTGATATATCCATCGAAGATGCTCTTCGAGTTTTGCCATTTAGAAATACTGTAGACATCGTGCAACTGAAAGGCGAGGATTTGCTGGAAGTATTGGAACATTCTGTGCGGGATTATAACCCTAAAGCATTGCGTGGTCGTTTTTTACAATATTCAGGTAATCTAGGGACGTTTCCGTTGTCAGGCTCCATTTTGAGGCGGTCCCGCACTATGCTGTTGGAGAGATTTTTAACATTTCATACACTAAGACCCTTAGCGCAATTTATGTATTTTCCGTCTGCCCTTTGCCAAAAAAGTATAAGTGATAAATCGTTAAAAAGGTGACAATTTCAAATCATGTACTTCGATCAAAACAAAAAAACATTTTATAATTTCGCACGTCGATCACACAACTTCATGTCCGTACTTCCATTCTCAATTTTAGAATCAAACCCCGTGCTTCGATCCCGGCAGGTGTGTCGGGTTTGTAAGGGACGACAAATCAAACAAATCAAACGAAATCTCAATCAAATAAATTATAGGGCCAATCCCTATTTCAAGATAATAGAAAAATCGGTGATTTCTATTTTCCGATAGCGTTCGTTTCCTTCGCCTGGTAAATGGAAACTTCCCTTTTCTCTTCATTTCTTGAATGTGTAAAAAAATAAACCGAAAATGTATATGGAATTTATGGTTGCTGATTCCGGCCATGTAAAAAAAATCACACAAATTGCAAATTGTTTTTTTACAAACGCCTTAAAATCGTTTTATTGTGCAATTAGAATTCCGAATAGAATTTCTAGAATTATTCACAGGAATTTGGATTACATATGACCTGGCGAAGTTGAACGGTCATAGAGTCGTTAACGTGGAAGTAAGGTGTTCCGAATGTCTAGTGCCACGCTATCAGCCGCTGGAATTGAACCGATCGTACAAAGTTCTTCTCAGTGATTACATGGTTAAAGGAGGCGACGGTTATTCAATGATCGCTAAAAAAGCGAGAAAGATTCACCTTCTCGGTAACCAGAAACCTTCTGTTTATCTCGAGTGTTTAAAAAAGTAAAATCGGACTAGATAACCATAAAAAAACTTATGATTTTCTTTCAGGTGACCTTGACTCTGATGTATTTATCGAATACATCAAACAAATGAGTCCGATTTATCCTGGATTGGAAAGACGAATAACTCTACTGAACGAGGATGCCGTAGGAATTGCCTCACGATGTCGAATTTATGCAACGACTTATGTGATCTTAACAATTATGTGGTTATATATCGTGTAAATAAAAATCACAGATATCGCTGTGACCAGTTTAGAACATAAGTAGAATCTTAACCGTCGTGATCGGGTCGCCCCACTTCCACAGAAATACCACGGGGGCGGAGAGGGATGGATTTGACGGTGATAAAAGCTTTACTTTCTTCCTTTTCTACTCGGAGTTGAGATGATCCTATTTTGTGTCATTATTTTCAAACGGGATTTTTGAAATAAAAGGCGTAAACATTATCAAAATTTATACATATCAGTATAAAAGTAAAGAACTACTTTTCGTGGAATCGGGAGATGAGTTTCATTTTGATTGACAATTACGTGTTGAGTTGTTTAGCAAAATGCATTGAAAGAACTGGGGAAAATGTTTGAAAATGAGTTGAAATTGAAATTGAAGCCAGAAGCATCCACATCCCACATAACATTCATCACACTCACACATCATGCACACAAGTAATAAACAGGCAAAAAGAAACCAAAAAAAAATTTTCACATTTTACACATTAACATAGGTTTTTATAGAATGAAAATTTACAAAGTGTTGAATATTGTTTTAATGTAGGTACGCTTAAAGGCAGGTTCGCTTTGTATTGTTCTGCTGGAGTATTCCATAATAGGAGACCGGATATTTTGAAATAAGATTTTCTAGTAACAGTTCTAAAATAAAGCAATCTTAATCTAAATTTATTACGCGTTGGTTTATCATGAATTTGATAATTGAAGATCCAATGTTGTTAAAGGTCCTGGGCAATCTTGAATTGACGAATTTATGTACAAAAATAGCTAGTTGGAGTTTGTTAATATTCTTAATTTTTAGTTTATTTAACCGAGCAAAAATAGGATCAGTATGTTCTAAATAATGGGATTTGCTGACCAAACGGACAGCACGTTTTTGTAGGATTGTTAATGTATGCAGTTTATAATCAGAAGTTCTTTCCCAAACAATGTTACAATATTGAAGATATGGCTCTATTAAGGATAAGTACAAGGTACGTGAAGAATTGGAAGAAAACTTGTGTTTAACACGATGTAGAACGCCAACACAACGTGACACCTTTTTACATATAAAAATGATCATCCCTTATGTGATCATCCCTTGACAGTTTTTCATCTATTAAAACCCCCAAAAAATTGGTAGTATGGACACGTTCAATTTCATGATCATCGATATAAATCTTTGCATTACCAACAACAGTTTTACTAGATATGATATAATAAGTTTTACTAATATTAATTGATAACTTGTTGGCACAAAACCAAACAACAAGTTTCGAAAGTTCAGTATTGATTGTATCTATTAGGCGGTCAATGAGATGATCACTATAGAAAGCATTCGTGTCATCAGCAAATGAAATCAGCTTTAGGATAGCAGATGCACGAGGACAGTAAGGAATATTTTTCGAAAACGAAGGGATTTTAACATTTCAGACGAATCAAAGATATGGCGCCAATTTGTTTAGAAGCCAGTCTGAATTTATCATTAGTAAAACAATAAACTACAAAGTTTAAACACGAATCGACGACCGTCAAAGCAATGGCTACTCTTCGGTATGCAAATATTGATGCTTCGGCGAAGCTCAATCCCGGAAAATGAAGTTTGATGAACGGAAATTTGTAGTTAATTCTTTCGATTGTAATCAACGATTCACAAGTAATGTAAACAGCGATTACAGCAAACGTCATTCGTAAAACTCTCATTTTTACATTCCTACTGCTGGTGGCGCTCTTATTCAATTTCTTACCGCTTGATAGTTTAGCAACTATCAAACTGACAATCAAAATAAAATTTATAAGCACCAGTAAACACATGGGTCCAACCATACTGGATATTGTTCCTTCCCAACTAGTCGAATGATGCTCCCAATTATATAATAGTCTTCTTACGGTTAATGATATAGAGTTGCGATAAGAGAGGCGCGGACCTCGTACTAATGTCGCCCCTGGATCCCCATCGATACAAGCGATTGACCGAAGCGTACGCTTTGGCAACAACAACGGGAAAAAGCAAACAAACCCATAAACTGTCATAAAGAATATGAGAAAGTTAACCACTTTCCGAGTCCAGTACATTCGTGATTTCAACGGGAAAAGTGTAATGACAAGTCTTTCTAAAGCTATAAGGATAACGCACCAGTTTCGAATTTGTTGAAACATGTAATATGGTCCTAAAATCACTTGTATAAATTCCCATCCGTAATTCCAGTCATCATGATAAAATAGAAGTTTACCCAAATGTATATAGATATGAATAGTGCGTAGAGGGTACATGATAAATACACATATAGAGTAAGATAAATCATAAATAGCCAAAACTTTGAGCAAATAATATACTTCATTTTTCATCTTCTTCAATACGATAATTGTGAAAAAGTTTAAAGCGACGCCGAGTATCGTGACGGGTCCATAACAGAAAATATACATGTAAACACTAAATTTCAGTTCCCAGCGGTACGGTTTAGTATTCACTACCCGTTCACACAATCCAGACCAGGTTTTAGCAGTAGGTTCTAAAGTCGTTGAAATATTCCTTGCATCCATATCGTATCGTCTGATGATCGAATCAATGGCGTCTGTATCAGACAAGCGCGTGTTCAGTTACCTATTCGGCTGCATCAGACAGAATGAATTCCATTCAGCTCTGATGCCGATCCTCAGTGTGATGACGTCTTCAATGTCCTAAATCTCTCGTTGAAATGTCTAAATTATAGCCTTGCAGTTGACACCATGCTATAGCATGCTATTTCAGAATCGGGTGAGTCATGTGAAGCTAAATGTGGTGGAACCAACCTGAGGCGAAATAATATATTAAACCTTGATATATTAGAACTTGATGTGTAGTTGATAAAGTATGGTGGCTGATTCGGGCCATCCTAAAAAAAATTTCTGCGAGGCTAGAGCAAAACTTTTGAATTCTCGGGTGCGTCATGTAAAGCTAAATGTGGTGGAACCAACCCTGAGGCGATGAGACCTAACTTGATGTAGTTGATAAAAACTGTGGGGCAAAATCACCTCAAAGAAGGCGACCGATGATTTGACCGACTTTTATTAGGGTTTCTTTGGAATATCGTTCGAAGGAATGTAGGTAAATATCCCCTGGATAAAAGTCCAGGTAAAAAACCCCGCTTGGTGATTTTCAAGAAGAGCAAGATGTTTCTCCAATTTTATTCATTCGCAATGAGACTGCAATATATTTTAACTGTGCAATGGACTCTTTCGTTTTGATAAATTCTTAAGTAAATTCTTAGAATTGAATAAGTTGTTAGAATTGATAAGAATAGTTAACTTCTTATTTGTAGTATCTTAAAATTCGAACTGGAATATCTTTTAACTGTGAATCTCGAGTGTTTAGAAAATTGAAATCAGATTTTCTTTCAGGTGACCATGACTCGGATGTATTTATTGAATACATCAAACAAATGAATCCGATTTATCCTGGATTGGAAATAACTCTATTGAACGAGGCTGCCGTAGGAATTGCCTCTCGATGTCGAATTCGATGTCGAATGTGATGGCCTATGTGATCTTTACAATGTGCTTATATATCATGTAAACATAAATCGCTGGGACCAGTTTAGAATGTAAGTAGAATCTTAATCGTCGTCATCGGGTCGCCCCACTTTCACAGAACGACTTGAATTCCTCAAAGTCCTTCTGCGAAACAGAGACCTTGACCCAGTTCCATTAGATATTCTAGGTTCAGTTTGGACGAGTTAAAACATGGACTCTAAAACGTTTTAGAGTCCATGGTTAAAATTAGTTCATTTTCAATTCATTACTCTTATAGTCAAATAGTAACCGGGAACTGTGGAACTGGGACCTGGTCTATAAACCCAGAATATGAATATGGCCCAGAATGTGACTAGTATCAAAGTGTGTGCATGAACGAATAAACAACAGCAGCATCAAATTTATTTTTCTAATGAGATACAACGAGCTGTCTAGGCTACGATGACTTTCCATTCAAACATAGGAATTTCTTTACAAAAATAAGATTTTCTGTTCACATTGAATTTATTTTCAATGTCCCCATGATGCTTCCGTAGCTTTCACCAAAGGGACCGGAGAGGGAGTTATTTGACAAATAATAATGCAATATTTCCAATCAACTGGGTCAGTGGGGGCTATTTTTACTTCGCCGAATCCTTAGATGTCAATTTGCACAGTCTATAAGAACATCTGAATTTACGAAATTACAGAATAGATAACTGCAAATTCTATGATATACGACACGGAAAATTGATGAAATCTGATTATTTAAAACATATTTCATAATCTTGTAGGTTCCAGTTTTATCACCAATCTTCGGATAATGAGTATATACATATATTTCTTTTACGTCTCAAAATTCGCTTAACTTTAAGAACATGTATTGCCCATCGCCATAGTTTAATTTTTATTTTTCAACCGGGGCTATACGTTCTTACACTTCAGATCTCCTTACTTCAAATTTCCTTATAGTTAAAAATCAATCCAGGATTGATGGATATTTCGAAATATTCAACTATCCGAATTGATTTTTCGAATCGACAAGCTCATCGCGGTACAATTTGGAAGGCGTATTTATCTCAGTATGTGTCCGTGATACGAACTGAAATTAGGGGAAAATCGTTGTCGTAAACAGCTTAGAACGAAAACATCGAGATTCACACGAAATTGCGAACTGAAATATAACTTGAAATTCTATTATAATAATTACGAAATCGATGAAATTTGATTTTTTTAAAAATCAAACTTCATCGAGGATCCAGTAAGATTGTAGATATTTTTTCGCTTCAAAATTCGTAGTTTAGAAACTTGTATCCGTCCGTCTCACATTTGCATATTTAGAAAAAAGAAATCCGTCGTCGATTTTGATTGGACGAATGAAGACATTCAATACAAATTTTGCTTCATATAAATCGACGAAATGATTACCAGAGTTGCATTTTGCAAGATAAAACCGCTCTAAAAATAACAACGATATGGAAAATCTTTCGACTCCGAGTACAGCAGCTGCGATAACGGCGATACCCGACGTTGACAGTCGCTGTGAATCGTGGAGAAATCTGAAGGTCAAATGGACGCTGAAATTCGGCGTTTACATGTACGTCGGATTCTACGGACCGTTTTCGGTGATGGGCGTCGTCATCAATCTGTTCACGTTATTGATTCTACGGAAATTGAATAACGCCGTGTACTACTTGATTAAAGTACTCGCCGTTTTCGATATTCTCTACTGTCTCAGCGTCTTCGTTCTGTACCCGCTACGAATAATTCACTTGTTTAGCACGCTGGGCGACATCGTTCTCCGCCGCGACGACTGGCACTACGGTTGGGAATTCATTTACACGTCAATCGGGTTTTACTACTATTTTCAGCTGGTCAGAAACTGGTCCGTCGTTCTTTTGTCGCTCGAACGATTGGTTATCGTCGTGTTCCCGATGAAAGCGAGAGTTTTCTGGACGCGTAAACTCGTCAATCGCCTCATCGGATTCGTCAACTTCGTATCTTTGGTGACTTTTTTGCCGTCGTTTTTTCCGACGTTCAAACTGAAACCGCTTCGATGTAAACACACGGGTTTGCCTACGTACGTCACGAGGGGATATTCTATTTGGTACGATATGATGGGATGTGTTTTGCGCGTTTGGTTCAGGTTTAGAGATGGAGTAGGAACCAGCGTACTAAGCGTAATCGCGCCGATGGCTACGTTGATCGGAATGAACATCGTTTTAGTTTTAGCACTAATAATCGATAAATATCGACGACAAAAACTGACCGCGACTTCGAGCGAGGACAACGCGAAATCGTCACGTGAACAAAAGGTTGCGCGCATGGCACTGGCAGTCGTTTTCATTTACATCGTATTCGAATTTCTTACGTTTTTGGAAAAGTTGTACTACTCAATGGGTAAACCGTTGCCGATGTGGAACCTCGAAGGAATCGACGAAGTGGAATCCCTGATGATCTACAGAAAAATGGCTATAGGTCTAACTGTCATGGATTCGTGCGCCAATTTCTTCGTGTATTGTCTGACAAACGGTAATTTTCGCAACGCAGCCAGAGAAATTCTGTCGAAGCCATTCCATCGCGTAAGACGTTCAAGTTAATGAATTGTGATTCTGACACGAGTAGAAATAACGATATTACGCGGCGTGACGAAAACCGTGAAAAAAGTGAACGAAACATGCACGAAATATTAAGCACGAGTATATTGTTTGTTCATTAAAACAATCAAAATAAAATTCACAAGATTTTTCCATCACATATACTACATATATTTACGACATTAGAATTCTCACAAACGTTAGCAATATCTACTACCTTTTTACACGCTAATTTATTTGGTTCGTACTTATATCTTTCATCGGAACCGCCTTATAAGCGGGTATGTATCGTCCGTCTACTGAATATTGCTGGGTAGTAGCGTCATCCTCCTCGAGATCTGGGTGGATTTCATCTTCGTCGTCTTTCGTTTCTTTACTACGTTTTTTACAACACCTTTTATGAGTTTCGAAAACCGCAATGGCAAACAACAGCGGAAGCGGCGTGAACATCGACTGCGCTATAGGCGCTACGATCGCGAGGTCGCCTTGCGGCGATTCCAGCGAGAACAATAACAACATTATAGGTACGCCGGTGTTCTGTATGCCGGTCTCGATAGCTATGGTTAGTATTCGATTTTTCGGCCGGCGAAAAATCGTCGGTATGAGCCCGCCCAGAGCAAAACCGGTCCAGGGTAGTAGCATTCCGGCGACAAGAACTTTCGGCGTGAACAACCTGAAGATGTACATGTTTACCCACGACCCGAAAGTGGTCATGAACAGAATCAATATTATGAGAAAGGGACGGATGCATTTGCCGAGTTTCTTGGTGAATTTGGGAGCTTTCTTTTGCAGGAGCACGCCCACGCCGACCGGTGCGATGATAGATACGAGCGTTATACAAATGTTTTCGTACGGAATTTGCATATTCGGTATTTCTCGTATAACAACGTTTCCCAACGTGAACATCCACAGCGGTATCATGCCTGAAACAATAAGAAGATGAAAGAACCTTAGTCTTTAATCGATAAGAAACGGGTAGAAAATGAAGTAACGATGATCAAACTGTTGTCATAAAATGTATTCGCAAAAAACTGAGCCTCACTAGTTCTCATTTATGCATGTCATGATTAGCTCGACTAAAAAAGTGTTTACGCCGTAAAAACCATTAAAATAATAAGATAACCCACTATATTGTTCGAATTGAAATAATCTTAAAATGGAGAATTTATCTATTCAAAAATAAGACACGACGTTTCATTCCACCCTAGAGATCTTTGTACGTAGTGGGTTTTTATCTTATTATCCGTTTGCACCACGTTTGAGTGTGGTTATTGTACCGTTACATTATTACATTACATCATTATTATATCTATATTGACACCCCGTTTTAAGGGGTTCTGTATGAGGCGATGTGCACTACGCCATCGATATTCGGCGTTTCAGAATAACATTTGTGAATTTCTGCGATTCTTTTTGTAATCAAACATTTTTCATAACTCATATTTTAAATTTGATAAATCATGACAGGATGATCAATATATTAGGGCTAGACTGGTTCACTTTTCAAGGCGTCAACAAATTTTGAAGTTGGTTTTCTTATCTCTACTTACCAAGGGAAGCTATTGTCGAAATTAAGGTCATTGTGATACTCAAAGAAAGATCCCCTTTCAGGAGATAAGTATACATATTACTGGCTCCACCGCCAGGGGCGCAACCTGATGCAAAAAGACCTATCGATTGACTCGGATTCAAACCCAACGCTCTCGAGAGACCAAACGCCAGCTGAAAAAAAATGTGGAGAAATTTGAAAAATGTAATTCTTACAATTTTATTTCACATCCAATGCACTTATTAACAGTGAAATTTACCATTAGACTACGCAAAAGGAATTGAAAAATTGGCAATTATAAACATAACTCGGCAAAGACAATAGTAGTTGTTTGCGGATATGCGTGGACGTTGGCATTATATCAAAAGATAAGAAACTCCGAACATGTTTATGGTAGTTTGATAAAAGATTATCGCGTGAAATCGTGATATCGATGTCGCAAATAATTCATTAATGATAGCTGATCCGATATGGGGAATATTTTGATGAAAGTATTTTTCAAACGAATCATTGCCATTCGACATTTTCAAAAAAATATAGTCTGGGAGTGAGTTTTGATTTGCAATTTGCACCCGAAATGTTTGAGGTTTGCACTGGGTGTGGCCAAGGATCTTAGGGATGGGGATTCAAAAAAAAATAGTTTTCCCCTCACAAGACCCTCAATCTCGATATAGATATAAGAGGATTTAACATAGAAGAATTCCCTTATGTTCAAATAGATTTGACAAGGATGATGAAAATACATGCTTGCCATAGCTCCCTTTGCTGAGCCATGTGGGGCCTATTCTGCGCTAAATGCGTACGGACTTGTAAAATACGCTCGTGCGGCGGGCGCCTTTAGGCCACACCCTATACAATACCAACCTCAAACCCTTCGGGTGCATATTGCTCATTAAAACTCACTGGGTTCTCGATAATTGGAAAACTTAAAACTCACCGGTGGCATTATTAAGAATTGTGTGCAGAAGCCAATAATCGGGGAATATGGTCTTCTGAGAACGTCCTTCACGATTGTTAAATCAATTTTCGATCCCATCATTACATTGCCGACAACTACTAATATTGCTATAGCTACCATGAAAACAACGTCAACCTTTCTTTGTGGCCGGATAACTGTAACTGGGTACTCCATTACCTCGCGCCAGTAGCTCAAATTCGTTTCGGCGAAATATGTATCGTTCGCCACGTAAATCTTAAGTTTCGTAAAACCCAGAAAGTGGCCGTGGATCGAGAAATTGAATGTTCCTCCTGTCATATTGTCCGTGGTCGAAACTGGATCTAAGAAAAATGTTCCATTGCTATCTTTTAACGTCGTCAAATCTGTATCGTCTGATACAATCTTCACCATCCATCGAGTCGCCGTCTGCGGACTATCGAACTTATATTCCACTCGAATCGATTCGACACCATCCCACATCGATAAATTTCCAACGGCCGGCGGTTCGAAATTCAAATATAGCGGGAATAAAACATCGCTAGTAAAATTGTACGGTACTACGTTTTTACCGGAAACTCCAAACCATAGTACTGAAAATAATAACAATTTTCCGACCATTTTCGCGTCGTGAATTATCCGAACCATTTTCTCCTCTGACACAGTTCTCGAAACAAAATCGCAATCAGTAATTTCTCATATCAAAGGTTGAGAGTGTGAATTGAGTGCGACTTGCTGTCGCTGTTACCAATACGGCTCTAATTATACGTACAGAATAGCATTTGAGTAATATGTCAACAAAATCTCGCACCTAATCGTATATATATATATATATAGGTCTATACCGAAAATAATCCGGCAGGTGGCAATTGTAAGTCAGCCTAGTAACAGTGACGTCCCAAGAACATCATTAGTCCATTCATATGTCGGATCCCACATTTTAACTCACGTGCTTTCAGTTGTATTCGAATTATACTATACGCTTGTTGTCTTTTCAAGTCAGTATAGAGCGTTCCGAAAATAAACTATAACTAGGACATTCATTTTTGCAAATTTATTTTCATTCGAATGATATACTTAGAAAACGGTATCGCGAATCATACATACTATATTTTTAGTTTATTACAATAAAGTAACAATATGAAACCAAAACCAAGCTTTTGTTGTATATACATGATTTGTCTATTTCGAAAACAAAACGGGTTACGATAGAGACATGATATAAAGCTTATAGTGTTATTTTATGGAATGAGCTTTCTTCAGGGGTGGATTTAGGGAGTGGTCTCGGCGGGGTTCCGGACCCCTGCCTCCCTCAAAGGTTCCCCTTTGAAGCCTATAAATTTGACACTCATCCCCTTGGAATCTGCATCTTTGAGAATGTATTTCTTGAAATATATCTTAACACGGAAGTGCGACCCAACTAGTGACCTTTGACATTGCTGCTTTATTCGAGAAATGTCTTTTCTTTTCAATTGAAGAAATCCCACAATTCGAATTTTATTTGATGAAATATATTATTTTGGAACCACAACGTTTCGGCTGTTAACTAAACAGCCACCATTTGTATTTCCCCTTGTATTTCTGGTCATTCCACCTGATAATGGCTGTCAGTCAACCGCCGAAGCGTTGTGGTTTCAAGATAATACACAAAATTCGAATTGTGGGATTTCTTCAATTATCTTCAGCGTACGCGGATTAGAGCGTTCATTCAATAACTATAGTCTTTACTTTTCTCTTGGACCCCGCCTTACCATCTTCATATCCGCCCCTGTACTTTTACATCAAACTCAAGTCGAATCCGTTTCTAGCTATTCGTTCATGAGTGCTTTCTGTTTATTGCGTAGTGTTACTCATTTTTAACCTTCTGTATTTCAGCCTTGAATTACGATTATATAATTGGTATTATATTAGAATTTTGCAATAGGTTTAGCGCTGCTTTGTTCGTGAATAGAAACCGGACGTTCATTTGTTGTTGCTGTAGTCTCGGTCATGATTTCCGCATCTAAATCTGAAAAATTCACAATACAGAACCGATATTTCAAAATAAAAAACCAGTCCCGCGCGAACACGTCGAGTTTGTTTTTGAACGAGAAATTCTATACAGATAGCGAAATGCCGTAATGCCGTAGCGAAATGCCGTATAAAAATGAGTTAAGGTTCAATGAATTTATTGAACCGGTCTATTTAGAAACACTTATTTACACATCCGCCTTTCTGGCAACACGTTCAATTACTATAAGAATGTTTTGACGTGTAGTTTGTTGTCGTATTCTAAACGTTAAGACAGTCAGTAAGACAGTGCACTTTACCGATTGAGTTTTCTTCGCTTATATACTTCAGCTGAACTCCTTCATTTGATTGTCGTTTTCTATACGAGTCGACTCTTTGCCGCACCTGTAGACCCTAAGACAACAAAAAAAAAACAAAAATGTTTGTCTGGTTCCCTTGTCAGCAAATGGTCAATAGACCCTTTAATCTGAGATAATCGCCTTATTTTATACTGCATTATAGCGTGACTAATTGAGGCGAGGCACAAACTCGAACCCGGGGTTTATACGAAGGTGACAGCTACCCACTTGACTTATGACCTTTGGTATTTTGTCACTAAATCGTATATATTAGTTGAAAACAAGTTCCCAGTAAACCCCCAAAATATATTCTACTCTTAGACAAAATTTCCAACAGAATTACTTGAATTCGTATTTTCCTTCATATTCTTGTACGGTTTTAAGGATAATTCAATTTTTTTTCAAAAATTCAAGTGCAGGAGATTTTAGAAAAATATCTTTCTATCTCTTACACGTTCTAGGTGTGCATATTTAATACAGGGCATGATAAAAAGAAAATTTGGAAATTTCTGCAGGCTTTTATTTCTCACAGATGGTTAACTTCCGATTTGTATTTTTGCGCAAATTATCTTTCACATTTTTGCAAGCCATTGAAAATCAAAGTGAAAGGTTTTTTTTGCATAAACCCACATTTGTGGCATCCTTGCAACCAAACATGAGAATATGATTCCGGGATATTCTTGACAGGCTTTTTTTCGCGGGTGAAAATATTTTGCGCGTTTCTTCCTCGGAAGGGAAATTAGAGATTATTTTTTTTGTGAGAATAAACCCTAAAAAATTCCAAATTCTTTTTTCTCGTCATAGTTTTGAGGATGCCATAAATTTTGGATTTATTATACATCCAACAAAACATCTTTTTCTTAACTCGCGGACACTCTAAACCCAATGAACCAGGCTAACAGGTAGCTGTTAGAACAATAGTTATTTCAATTTCCATACTTACATTGGCGGTATAATTATTTTTTTGCCTGACGTGACAAGTGTGTATCGATTTAACAGCCAGACATATGAAAGATATAACTACTCCAGCAGCTAGGATGATGCAAGGCCCGGCAATTTCTGTCAGGGTAAGACTTGCCGGTGGAATCTCGCCATCACATCCCGATCCGGAGGTTGAGCAGTTATTTGAGTATGTAAACCAACTGTAAATAATACAATCATTCTGTATTCGAGTGATCAAAATTTTACGGAGCCCCGGAGGTGACATGGTGAAAAATTCGTAGGCACGAAATAATCTTTTCGTTCGAACGGAGAGTTTTCCGTGGGAACGAAACGTGGGGGTGTCTCTGCCTTATTTAGGTGTATTATTAATGGCCAAGAACCCCCAAAACTCTACCTCTGACCCTAACCCACATTTTTTAGTTCAAAACAATATTTTTCGCCATGTAACACATTTTCTTTCCCACGAAAAAAATAATTATTTCGTTTCGTTCCCACAAAAACAATTTCAATCGAACGAAAACGTCATTTCGTTCCAACCAATTTCATCACGTCACCTCCGGTACTCGTCCGTAAAATTTCTTACTTTAGTTAATGACGAATTTTTCCCTTTTCAAATCAACTTACTATTCTATAAGATCCTGTATCTGTCCGGTAGATCGAAGATGATTTAAAGATTCGTCGATGACCGTTTTATGAGACAGTCCCGACTGCAGGGCAAAAGCTAATTCTCCAAGGATTATATCAGTGGGCACCACCCGCAACGAGCAATTTCCAAAATTACCTAAAATGAATATATATGATTTAGACCAAAAATACATTTCTTTTAAGATGTGTATGCCAACAAGCGAACGCGTATGGTCTGAGAAAACGTACCTGCGATGTGGCCCAGTTTGTAAGCGCTTCCAATACAAACGAACTGTTCATTTATTACTTTATCGCGAGCCATTTTACTCTTCGAAAAGGTCGATTCGACGTCTGAAATACGTCGTTGAAGCTGAGACAGAGTCTGCTCGTGCGACGTTACGAACAACTCTTCGGTAGCGGTATCTCTAATGTAGCCGTAATTGTAATAGGTTTGAGACAATAAATCTTGCAGATTTCTTACGCGTGTTTGCAAAGTAGGTGGCGCGGACAACAGAGCCGTTAGATTCGACAAATATATGACGAAAAGCAGAAAAGCGAAAACCATCAGCAACGCGGCGAATGATTTTATGGAGAACATTTGCGGCTGAAACGGCTGACTGAAGAGGAAGGTCGTGCTGACCGAATACCATAAACTCTGCTTCATAGTCAGTCTCTTATCGTGTGTGACGTCATGGTGCATGGGGTCGCATTTGAATAAAATGAATATCCACATTCCGCCGACCCAAATACTAGCCAGTATCAATAGCCATACGTAATAATGAAACGGTCGCAGCAAAAAGAACAGTCCTCTCAACATTGTCTTAGGTCGATACAGCAAAGCTAGACTATCAGTCGTAAATCCAGTCGTGAAGTCAACCGCGATAGAGCGATCCACTGTTTTCAAAATACCCCCGATGGCGATATCAGCGGTCTGAAAATTATGAATGGAGTTTTTTTTAATACGTACTTCCATAGAATATGAATGCCCTCACAAATGTCCTATGTGGCGATCAAATAACCCGCTAATGATGTTGTCTATCAGAAGACATTGCTGCGGAAAGGTCGAATCACTAGTAGGTGATTTTATGATTCCGGATTTGAAGGCAGTACGGAAGGGTCTTAATGAAAAAATCAAGCGTTTTGATTCAAATCACTGGGCAAACTGATGACATCATGGACAATTTAGGAAGCTGGTATCTTGATAGTATCGTAATGCCTCTATGAGTTAGAAATCAGTTTCCAATCAATAGTAGCAAAATATATTCATTTTCTAAAAGGCAATATGAATATGAAGATATTATGTCTAACTACTTCATCAGTTAAAAAATCTAGATCCAATCACGAGTGGGAAATCTGATTATCGATTTCATATGGAATTAATGAGGCAGCCATAATGGTGTGCACCAATAAATGTTAAACTGTAAAGAGATAGCATGCTGGCTGACTCGAGTCAGAAAAAGAGTCAATTTATCGCGGTAATTTTTTGTTTTAACGTGGGTAATTTTCGTTCGATTTCGTGTTACAACGTGCTTCAGGCGTTTGTAAAAGAAAATTGTAACGTGTGTGATTTTTTTTTTACACGGCCCTAAATCAGCCACCCGTATATGCATATTCAATCGTATTATACTAACCCCACTGGACAATTGTCCGATCGCTCCGGACCACTTTCCGTTGGTTAGTTGTTTACCGTACGTAGTAGTCGGTATGAAATGGTAATGTATTCGCACGTTGTATTTTGATTTCACAAATTCGACGATTTTCTC
The DNA here is from genome assembly GCF_964204645.1 of Tubulanus polymorphus. NCBI lineage: Eukaryota > Metazoa > Nemertea > Palaeonemertea > Tubulaniformes > Tubulanidae > Tubulanus > Tubulanus polymorphus. The sequence continues at coordinate 11,170,896 of NC_134027.1, read as the reverse complement.
GAAGATGTCGACAACAAGTCCGGAAAACCTTCCGTTTCCAACTGGCAACGCTCCTTCGCGTGTAAAAGCGAATGGCTTATCCTACAAAAGAAAAATTTTTTACCAGAATTGCAAAGTTTATTTCTTTTGCACTAAACAACTATGGGGCTGGTGGCTCAAAAGTTGGATAGAGTTAACCAATGGGGGAAATGACATAGTAACAATGAATTCTCAATTGTTGCGATGGTATTTATCGATCGGTTATCTTAAACCAACTTTTTAGCAACGGGCCCCAGATATCCCACATCGGTAACATGCGCTTCCAATTATCTATTTCTATTTATTCAAAAAATGTTGTAGCTCTGATCACCCAACTATATCAGCACTTCGATTTCCAATTTCAAAATCAAACTCCCTGTTCCGTTCCGGGCAGGTGTGGTTGGTTTGTAAGGGACAACAATCATTTCAAATCAAATCAAATCAAAAGAAATCTACCAATTAGATAAATGACAGGGTCAATCCCTATTTTAAGATTTAAAAAAAACATGCGATTTTTTCAATTTTTAGCCTTACCAACACAATAGCAACTTTTAGTATGGTATTTGGATCGACACCAATCAAGCTAGCGTACGACGGACCAACTTCTGTATTCCATTCAGATATCTAGAAAATAGTCATTGTAATCAAATATACACCTATTAATTCTGCAAAAAAAATCAAGTAAATTCCACATCTTTTCTGAGGTTTTTCGGCGGCGAACGTGCCTCTACACGAACCTGTTTCAGTTTTGTTGCGTCTATAATTCGAATTGCGAATGTATCGCGAATTCCGAAATTGTTGAAGCCGATTTTACCGGCTATGTCGCTCTGCGGTAATGTCACCTTTGAAATGATGAAGATAGCAAAAGAAAACTCATTAATCAAGAGATCATGAATATATTATCATAATTCTCTCTCTCCTTTATTGTTTTATTGTGCATCGTTTTTGTTTTTTTGTTTTTTGTTTGTTGTTGTTGTTGTTTTTCTTCATTCACAATCTTGTACTTTTGGTTTATGATGAATAAATTGAAATTGAAATTGCAATTGAAATTGAATATTACTTATAGCCTATGAATATATAAACAGGTCCGTACCGAGTGGGGGTTCGGGGGTAGCGAACGAACACCCTAAAAGTGCCCTTCAAAGTCAGTGTCAAGAAAATTGGGGTCAAGATTTTGCGAAATTTGGATACAATGTTTATGGTTTTTTTTTTAAATGGGCAGTAAATCCATTCTCAAATGATTTATCCAGGTACCCAGGCACTTCATTATTCAAGATGTGTTCTTTTTTAATAGGAAAGTGCCCCTTTTCTCGGTAAAGTAGTGCCCTTTTTCTTGATATAGAACTGCCCCTCAGAAAAGCTCGTCGCAGGCCTGATAAGTTCCATTTGATTTCTTTTATAGATATCCCGAATCAACCATCAGAGATTTTCGAATCCACGGTTCTATACGATTTACCGCCACCAACCTTCTTTAGATGTTGGGAGAGATGTAATTTCGTGAAGTTTTGCACCGCGAATGAAGATAAAGCCGGCAGGAGAACGGCAACTGCTGTTTTCGATTCGACGCTAGAAAGTCGTTTATTTCCGTCGAACTTCCACAATAAACTGGGCTCGGATAAGTCGAACGCGATCACGGGAAACGACGACTTTTGAAGATACGACCGTTCGGAGTCCGGCGTCGTCATCAGCGCTTGCTTTTCGAGAAAGAAATAATTTTGGTTTATCGAAAAAGAGATGATGATGATGATGATGAACTATTTTCTAATTTTTCCCACATACCGAGTTGCCGCATATCCACAGAGGACTCCTTGAATTTTCGGGAAATTTCGATGAAAGCTGTCAAAATAAGACGATGGGAAAATGTCTATCAGCCGTTTCTTTTAAACGTGGTTTGACTGTATCAACCTAATTTTAGATTTGGCGATGAGTCCTATAGACCAGTTTTGATTTACATCAGCCAGGGGCTCAGTTGCATAGTTAAACTTAAGTCCAAAAATGTTCAAAAGTTTGGCCTGAAGTCCTTGGTCATTAGAAGCACTTCTTTTTATACTGATCGGTCGTATGTTTTTGACCTTGAAATAGGGATTATTTTTTGATTTGTGGATTTAATCGATTAACTGTGCAACTGGCTCATGGGCTTACCGGAATAACTAATAGTTGACTTACGGTCGGGTTTAAGTTAAAACTAATACCGATTCATCGCAAGGATCAAACTAATTTCTGACTATTCTAGGCTTTTTTGGCTGAAATAGGTTTTCGGGGGAGATATCAGACAGAGAATCACACACTAATAAATCGAGAAAGATGAAGTCCGAAAAGTTTCCTTCAAACTAATGTGTAACTTTTCGGACTTCATCTTTCTCGCTTTTTTAGTGTGGGACTCTCTATATATCGTTACGACACGGAATAGTGTTTCACCAATGGTTATTTGACATGATACCTTTTCGCAGCAAAGACTCGACTTACGTGGTAAAGAGAGCTCCATCGAAATTCGGGTTTCAGAAAGAATATAACGGCATCAGCTTTGATTTTGATCAGACGATCAGCTATATAGCTAATCAGTACGCTCGATGAAGGTAAAGTCAGAGCGCTGGTCAGTGCATTCTGTTCCGTGTAACTAATCGAACTGAGCTTCATCAGCTTTTTCAGAACCAGTTGGGCCTCTATGAAAAAATACGAAATCTATCAATTTTGAACTTCTGTTGACAATCTCGTTTTCTATGACTGTATGACTGTGTGAATATAGCTATAACAGGATCGAAAAACCTGATAATCATCAACAAAAAGTCTGCATATTCTATTTCCTTTGAAATGATATATGAATAAAGTTTATCACGCAAGGGACTGTAGAGCTAAGTGAAATTCAATCAAAACCTTTGTTTCAAAAATGAGCGAAAATTATCGCTACAATGGGGACCTCTAGCTACCGCCACAAAACGGCGTCTAGAAACTGGAAACTTCTTTATTTTGAAAAGTTTCTATTGACAATCTCGTTTTCTGTGTGCGCGTCACATAAATATAAGTCAAATCAAATCTAAATAGGGTCGTATATGCAGAAGCGGCTTCAGGGATTGAGACTAATGGCTTCATTTCATTTCGGTGACTCTTTGATGATTTTTTGGCATCGACTTTTTCCAAGTCATTTTTCTGTAATGTTTTTCCCGTAATGTAATTCCATTTGAATAATTTTTCTGTGAAATGATATGTTCGGACTGTTTTTGTGAATTTCTGGAAATATTCCTACCCGCATCATTGGTATAATACCGATAGGCAGTATCTCTAAAAAATATCAAGTAATTTACCTTCGATATAGTTGATGTCATACATAAGGTAAATCCGTCGCGATCCTTTGGTTCGGATGAAGTGCACAAGCGCGCTCGATATACCATCGTAGAATGGAACGATGTTGATGACGTCATCCGAGTATGCGGCACTTTCTCGCCTATTTTCCAGCGTCAAATCGACAGAGGTCGTCACGAGGTACGGGATCTTCGAACGGAGAGCAAACTCGAGGATACCTCGGGAGAACGAGCCGACAAATAAATCGTAATCCGTATCGTACAGGCGATTATTCACTGAAATTGAAAGAATTTAGATGATAGATGTAGCGAATTGATAAGAAATAGTAACAAGCCCAACGCGCACGAAGCTGCAGGGGATCAGTAAAACGGGAACAAAATGTTTGATCTCGGAAACGTTGTTCCCGAAACCATATTTCTTGTCTCCCGTAAACACCCACGACTGATACAATTAAAAGGAAATATTTTTCGTCTGTTGTTTCTGCGTTTCCCCGCATCGCGTGCGTTGGGTTTTAGATAGATTCAGTTCCACCATTGGTTACAAAACTTAAAACATTGAAAATCAATTTATTTCAACTCTACGAGTCAAACTTAACCAACATCGTGAAACTGGACCTGAAGTAGCGTTGATTTTGGCTTTATCAATGCTCTGTGGTCTCTTTCACTGAATAGTCTGAAGTTCATCATTAAGTATTGTGGGTCTATCATGAATAGATTGAAAATATACTAAGTCCATTGAGCAAGCTGCACAGTCGATAGCCAGAACAATCTTTGGATTAAAGACAACTTTTAGACTTAAGTCAGGACTGTGCTGGGGTATTCTGTACGATCATAAAACTTGACAGATTCGAGTCCCACAAGGGGATGGTTCTCGCCTTCATAAACTACTTCGTGGTGCAGCAGGATGGAACTGAGTCAGGATAGGTACATCGTCCAGAGATTCGAGCCCAAATTGGAATCACGTATTTTGATATCAATTACCTATGGTGGCTGATTCGGGCCGTACTAGAAAATTTTTCTGTACGGCTAAAGCCACGATAAAAAACTTTTCACATTGGCCCGTTTTTATAGTTTTCTCGCGCGAGAATTCAAAACTTTCGGTTTTCTCGAACGAGAGAACAAAACATTTTGGTTTTCTCGCGCGAGAAAAACAATAAAAAACGGGCCAATGTGAATTTTTTTTATATGGCCCGAATCAGCCACCATAATTACCAATATAACATATATTTTTTTCTGAACCCAAATTGGAATCACGCATTTGATATCAATACCAATTAAGCATAATTTTTTCATATTGAAATGTGTAGAATATAGAAAAACATGAAATGGAATAATTCCATTTAATTTCCGTACGATTTTCATCGAGTATATCTCGCGGTTTCACAGTGACCTCAGTCAGGTTGTAATGCAGACAATCAGTATTCGGTTCGCAAACTCGTGGATTCTCATTCCAAAACGACTCGACGAACATTTTCCCAAATAACGATTCGTCGGACGCGATCACGCCTAAAAAGAAAATCCAGCCATAGTAAAAATAGCCGTATTCATAAATTCTGAGGCATCGTGGAAAACGATAGAATTGTAAATGATTATCGCGAAGTGGGACTGGAGATGCAGGATTTCATGAAAATGGAATTTATAAACATGAAAGCAGATGTTGTGTAAGTTGCCCACGTGGATTTCTGGTCCGGGGACGCGCAGCGTTGCAAAGCAATTTCACTATTTCTAGCATATCTGAGGTGAACATTTTGCTTCTTTTTTGTGCAATTTGGCCTCAAATCAAATAATGCCGCGATCACAAGAAGGCGATTCGGTACGGATCAAGCTGAGACAAATTTGGCCCGTGTCTAATTAGAGAGCGCGTTCACACGCAAACCGCTCACTCGATACTAAACCTCAAACAAAGCGAAATGAGTCACTTCCATAACAGTTGCAATTGACAAACGCAATAATTTGTCGCGTGCTGAAATTTGGCTCGGGCGTGGTCCGACGTTTTCGGTCGGGCCAAACAGGCACGGGCCCATTTGGCATCTGTGTGAAGTGTCCCGGGCAAAGTTGTTACGGGCCAAATTTGGCTCGTGCACAATCTAGAGAGCGCGGTCACACGCAAATCACTCACAATGCTCACACAAAGCGAAGCGAGACATTTCTTGAACCAGTTGCAATTCAAACACAATCTGTCCCGTGCTAAATTTTGGCTCGGGTCAAATTTGGCCCATTCGGCACCAATGTGAACAGTTGTCCCGGGTTGCGCTCGTGCGGTCGCGGTTTTTGACAAATTATGTTTTCAGAATCAATTGAATTAGTCACGTATGTATTTTCTCGTTTCGCAGAACGACTTAAGTTTCAATGAACGAATACTGATACTCATGAAACTGTAAGTCGTTATGCGAAACGGATCGCTGACGTACCAATATCTACCATTCTGCATGTCGCCCCGAGACTCGGTATGTCATAGGAGTTCGACGCCGGAACGAACAGCATCGCGCAAAATATCCAAACAGCTATCATATCGGTACAAGTTTTTGAACTCCGTAGAAGCGTTTGATACCTCATGAGATTCATCGTCACATTACATTATAAGTTACGTTCACTTCTCTAATCCGATATCTATGGTGGCTGATTGGCGCCAAACCACATTACCTGTAAATTAATCAGTGCATTTTGAAAAACTTCGAAAGAAATCAGACGTTTCATTCGTAATCTTTTTAATGTTAAATTATGTATACATTACCGACCATATATCACCACAGTTTGTTACTGAATATATTCCAAAGCGCAGCGAATGTCACTACGAACGTCTGCGTATTTAACCAGGCGACGCTTAAAGAAACAAACCAGTTTTTCAATCTAAACAGTAAACTTTTGTCGACTGCGCCAATCCTGAATTGAAAGTTTCTGCGATATCATTTTTGTCGGTGAAGTTTTTGATTTGTGCATGGCAGTAGGGGATGTGTATATATAGTAGGTGTAGTGTACTCGTCTGATAAAACATTTTCAGGAACTAAAACCAACACATAATTCATATGTAGGACGTTGATTCATGAAATAGATATAATTGACCAAAATTTGTCGTTGTCAGCAATCAGTGCCTGTAGTAGGCCTACACACATCAGTGTTCATAAGTAAACCATCATTTTCACGTGTAACGTCGATGTTACATTTATACCAATGTAAATTAAAGAAACATGAAACAAAATGTACTTTAGAGTAGCATTGATTTCTCTAGCTGTTGATAAACTTAGATGAGTTGGTACTAATTGAATACAAAAAAACTGGATACCAATTGAGTGGTTGTACCGGCTGGCTTATGTAAAAGCGAAATCTAAAATCGAAATATAAAACGAAAACGTCTAACAGAATCTCTCCTAATTTTTCCCATTTTCAGCATCAAAAACTGTGCATATTTATTTATGTATTATCAACATCACATTTACATACGAAATGATATTAGAATATTTCAAATACTTTTGTACCACAGCATCGCAAAACCGTTACATTTGTCGTGCAACCTGAGTTAAAGATGACTTTTGGCAATCCTTCGAATCAGTAGAGAACTGGTTTAAAATCGATGTATAAGACCGTGTCCGAAAATGATCTGGTCGTTTCAAGACTCATGTTACAGGTAAGTACTCCAACTAATGCGCAAAATAATTTCACAAAAAATGTAATAACCGGTGTATACTGATTAAAAGATAAGGGAAAGTTTAAAAATCCGCTATATACAAATCTAACAGTTTAAAAACGAAATCCATTACTCAAGAATTAAAGATTAAAAAGAAAAGACACGCCATCTCGAACTCTCGGTAGAGATCACCGTCAGAACGGTGTTTTAAGTATCCAAAGAGACCCAAAATATAATTAGGGGCTCAAACTGCCGATTAAACCGCTTGCCAAAAGTGTTTATCCGAAGTGGAACTAAAATTTTACGAGCGTGGGCGTGGTTGAACTTATCACTTATTTCAATCAAATTTCGCCAAAAACGACATTACAATGAATATTATCAAAAAGAGGAACAAACATCTTTTTTAGATATTGACGATCCTCGACAAAGCTTGGTGCTTGTCTGCTTGGTATTTCCAATATTCTTCGTACATGTCAGGATTTCAAATTTGAACGAATCTCACTAATATCCTTATTGTTCTTTTTTAGAAATCTGTCTTCATTGACGCATTTTTTCATGTCTTCTTTTTATCATTTAACGTATGCAACTCGGTCTTCTCGTAGTCCTTATATCCTATTCTTTGCAACGCGAGAATCTAAGTTTTCCACTCTTTCATTGGCATCCTCATTATACTTAGGAACGAATCACACACTGGACTATCAAAAACCTCGAAAAATTTTAATATCGTTTTTTTCTTCTGCGGATTTTTGGTGGTTGATATCGCATCACACACACAATGGCTAAAAGTGATTTTTTTAATCTAGACATTTTTAGCGGGTGTAAGTGAAATACCCGACGAGCCACGAGAATGTCTTTCGACTGTAGAGTTAAAAAATATGGTGAATTAGTTGATAATGTTATAATAATGAACTCAAAAGTTAGTTCTTAACTCTTAATTCTGGAACTAGAGGTCCTTCCATCCGTGTTCCCGCAGACCTACATACACCCGGGCATAATGCAGTGTAAAGGCATAAGGCGGTTTTCCGGTTAACTTTCCGGTCTTTCATCAAAGAGTATAGACAACAAATATTCTCACAACTTTATGGCATGCACATTGGTGCGCACATCTTATTTTACCAAATTTCCTATTACTTTTAAGATTGGTTTCGTTAATTGGTTCCTCGGACTTGTCGTCGCTTCAAAACAAACATATCATCGGCTACTCAACTTAACAAATCGTAAATAGCCATCAGTCACCGTGCATCCCTTGAATATTCGCCACAGTATGCACTACAGTCTACACGGGGTTGTAATTAAGATTGAGACATGTCTAACATGCGTTTCTTTTATTTGATCGATCGCACGCATTCATGGCGCTAGCAACAAGGTGTTTACTTTATCGCTAAGACCTTCCGGGTATTTCAAACCAAAAACCACGCTTCGTTGCTTCGCAGACGTTTAGCGAAAGTATGAATTCCAGTGAAAACGCTATGCCATACAAGTAAGAGCGTACACTGCCTATAACAGGAAGTGACATACCGAACTAAAAAGAATTATGAAACGCCCTATTCTTGCCCGCCTTATTAAGTTAATGAAGTAATTCATGATTAGGCTTTAACAGGGTCCCGGATACAAAGTTTTAGAGAAGAAATTTTCAAATATCAAGGAATTGTCTACATCACTACTCACTAGATACCTAGATAGACTCCTGCTAAATTGGTAGTGTTTATCTTGGTAAATCATTAATTTGAGTCTTGTAAGCAATCATTATCCTTTACACTAACTTATTAGTGGTCCTAATTCGGTAAATGCCTAATTGGGTAATCCTGGTCCCAGTATCAACAATATAAGTGTGGTCTACTGTACAACCACAAACATTCCTAATTGTCCTTATCTCAAAATTGAAGGCGTTTTGTTCAAATCAAGGGAGTACTTCAAGCACCTTTGGAAGCATATCCAGTTTATAAGGAGTAGGGGCCCTGGCTTATGTCGTCCAAGAAATTCCAACAGACACTTTTCTACCACTCATATTGAAGTAATGCCACTTTCTCCATCCACGTTTATCATCTCTCCCTATGGTTCCTCCGATAGTGAAAAAGGTTTGAATGAAACTAAACCCACGAATACTCATCGAAATAAGATTGAAGTTGCGATTTAAAAAACATTCAAAACTTTTTCATTCAAAATTTGAATGTACAAGATTTTTTATTTTCTTAACCTAATAACCTTATTTACAACATAAAATTAATCATAAACGCAAATGCGAAACATCGTTTTTTTTTTAAGTTCACTTCCTCACATGAAAAATTGTACAGAGTATATAATATATCGTACATAGTGTTATCAAAGTAGGTAAGTAACTCTACTTTTTTTAACCGATGACATTTATACAATGTAATAATAATAATAATATAATGATTGCATCATACCCCAGGGCACAAAACCACATCTATAGCCAAACATGTGAATGAGAATCCCTTGATCGAGGTCCGGCTTAAAAACAACTCCGCGCTTAAAAATAAAAGCAATGAAACATATAAATAGTAAACGTCATATTCATAACATCACCATCGTGGTTCGGCGTCTGAAAACTCTATTTTCCATTATAAACTTATTCAAGATGGAGTGAAGTTAAATAGATGGTTTAATTCTTTTATCAAAACGGAGTTAAATTTAATCAATCATTACAATTAGCGTTACGTTTAAAGCACCTCGGAGTAATATTAAACAGAAGATGTAAAGTCGATAGTCAACAATACTGAGGTTTGAAACACTTGATTTTTTATCGTACGACTACGGAATCCTACTAATGAAGTCTTGGCTCGCTCTCTTCTCGGGGGAAAGAAATCCTATCTCTCGTTGACAAGCTCGCCGCGAGAAACCACGCCGATTCGAGCCGAGGATATCTCCGGACGTATCCATAATCCGAGCAAATAAAATCCATTGCAATAGTAGTAGTTGTAGTGGTAGTAAAAATGTAATTTTTTAATCATTTCTTTTTATCTCATCAAAGAACATCAGTTGTAATAAAGTTGTTGGCTTATCAAATAAAGTTTGTAAATTTCATATGCGTGTGTACGTGTGTGTGTATATATATAAATATATAACAGTCTAAAACGATCCGGTCGCGTTATTTCACGTTCTTCTGAAGCGGGAGGTATAATTTGAATTCGGCTGGAAGTTCGTCTTCCGAGTATAATCGGTCGGAGAAGTAAACACGTCGAATTCTGCAGTTGGCGTGAATCTGGAAAACGGGAGAAAATGCGATACGTGTTGAAATGAACTCGCTTCTCACGAGGATCGGCTTCCGTATTTACGGAACCAAATGAAAAATATCGAGTAACAGTCAATCTCTTAAAAGAGTAGAATTAGCTTGTTTTCAATGAGCTAACTCTGAAGATTATAGGTAAAGACTCTTATGAGCTTTCTTAATTGGCAATCAATGTACTGTTTTGATGAATGTAGACAAATCAGTTCATTCTCAATAGCTTACTACTTTCGATTTTAGCCGATCTTTACTCAGATAAAAATCAAAATTGACTCTTAAATAAACTCTATGAGTTGGATCATTGAGTACTATCCAGTACTATGAATCAGAGAAATATATCTTGACTCTTAAGAGAAATTTATACGGAATCCAGGAACATAAGATCAAACTCGTCTGATTATGCGTACCTGTACTTGAAGCGTTTCTATGTAATTTGTACCATATGCTCGTCTAGTGAAATCTGATAAATTGAATTGAATTTGATTCCAGCCATCGTCTAATCTCATTGGCATCGTGCAGATAAACGGTTTCACACGGGTTGTACTTTGATAATTGCTCGCCCTAAATCGGCGCCTAACTTTTTTGTCATCTAATACCTGAAAAAGAGCCGATAAAGGAATCGTGATTACTCGCTCAAAAATGCGGTTTCCATTTCGAAAAGCCATTCCTAAAGGCCAGATACATACCGTTACTTCGAATGTGAAGTATTTTTTCAAATTCTTGATGATCATGACTAAAAACGGAAGCTTAATTCCAAGATTTTTATGAGAACATGGATCTGCCGGACACTTGATGAATGTTGTGCTGTGAAAAGAAAAAAATAATCATAAAGTTCTCTTCGTCTTTCGAATGATGCTGTGTCGATGAAAATATTCATAACAATGACATGAAATCATTAATTAGAAATGCCTACCTAACATTAGTTCCACTGATATCTAAAACTAGAGACTGAATGTCATTATCCGTAATACGTTTTATGTGACCATTTCTAACCTGAAAAGATGTAACGAAGAAACCATGTTAGACATTTCTCAGGCCATAGGGCTACCATGATAAAGTAGATAGGTCTCGCTCCACAGATTTGGAGGTTTGGTCCAACAATACCCAAAAAAACTTAGAATGTCTCCATGTAAGATAGGATCAACCATATTCAACATAAATGAAATCAATACATCTTGGAAATCTGGCATATCATGTTGTGTTATTAGTGTTGTCATGGGATAAACAAATTGCTCGCAAAAGTTTCCGGTGTGCGAAAATACGCCTACATCGCTTTAAATAGGATAAATGAAACAATACAGTTGAAATAAAATACAATTCCATTCCAGGTACAAGAGTAATTAGCAAGAAAGCAAACTTCCAAGTCATCATGGACTTGGAAAGTCAGACACATGCTTGGTAACCGCCCATTCAAACAAAAATAAACCGCTTTACAACAGAATATCGAGTACAAATGATTTAGAAATCGCGAATTCTACTCGGATTTATTAATATGAGGCTATAAACTAAGTGATCTAAACCCGGTAACTAACGAAATATAAGATAGCAACAAACCCAAACACTAGACTCCATATTACGTTCAGAGCCATGACAGCAGCCATGTTCTGTTCTTATAAACGGCGATCGAAATCTAGAGTAAGTTTTCTTACCACTTTATCCCATATTTGTAGAGGTTTAGACCCCACGCTGTACAGTATCGACAAGAAACCGCTCTGGAAAGTGTTCTTAAACATGACTGGAGACTGGTCAACGCCGCTGACCGCTACGAATCGCTGTGAATTGAAGATCGAGAGAAGACCGATAGTCCTGCGTGTACCGCTTGCTCGCTAGTCACTAAGTGAATGCACTAGTTGTGTATAAAATGCCTTAGTATTCGTTGTCAGGAGGGCGCATCACACCGCGCACTTATTCCAGGTTGCTAGGTTCGTCGCTGTCTATTTGCGGCGTATACTTACCGAAAAACATTTGCCGCGTATTCCCAGTAGACGTTTTAAGATAGAAATCGGGCAAAAAATCCGATCAAAAAACTTCGAATTAGCGCAAATTACGAAAAAGTGAAAATACGTGATTATTTCACGCTCATGTGTATTGCTCGCTATGTGAACAGGTCTAATTCGATCTGTTGCCGCGGCGATATTTCGAGCGATTTGATTGGTCGATATTTTATCAATGGAGAAATACTACGATCCGGCGTCGTAGTAGTAAAAGTCGAACGCCTTGAGTTACGTAATTAACAATTAATTACTTATGGCGCTGTTTGAAATTATAATTGATTCCAAGGACACCGTTTAAGACTTAAATCCATGAGGCGTTTATTATTGGAAACAAATCGGTGACCAGTCACAACGAGCGGTTTTATTATAAACAAATTTCCTTATGAACACTAATCTATTTTCCCCACATAAGAAAAAAGTGGAAAATCTGACCTTGGTTATCATTTGAAGCAGCCGGGGGGGGGGGGGGGGGCGAAACCACACTTTAATGTAGAGTCCCTATTTAGTGATCATTCCACATTGACGACAATGCTGGTGTCTTTCTAAAAATGTTTGGAATAATTATTTTGTTAAAAAAGATATACTTCTAGTATGATGCTTTTATCTAAATCACAAGTTAACACTAGATAATAATTTCCGTCAAATCAACGAAAATAAACTAATCTAACTAATTCGTTAAATTAACAATAGAAGAAAAATTTGTCCAATAATGTTCTATACTGATTTATCTAATCATTGAGGATTTATATAACCAACTACTAATCAAACGTACCATCTCTCTAACATTTACTTATCAACCAGCTAAATTAAGCCAAGAAAGGGAGCTCTGTCTGCCTGGCGTGAAACTTAGCAACAGAAATGAGGAGGATAACCACAAGCTGATAATGAACACAGCTTAACAGGGATCAACTTATATCTGGTCTAGCGCTGGATGTGGGACATCTTTTTTTCTAAGTCATTTCGATCAAAAGTTTCTAGCATTGTATTCCAAATTCAGGACTCTCAGGTTAGGCATAAGAGAGGTTGCGAAGGTTGGGTAGTGTAGCCTCAATCGTTGGTTATATGCTTTTCATTGGTTTAGGGCTGACGATCCGATAATGCTTAAGAAATCCAGTTGCTGACTCATGAACGTATCTGCTGCCAACATATTGAAACATTCAAGAAATCGACTACAACATCACTTCCATTTTACAATTGTACATGTTTATTTATTTATCATTTAAGTTTTCTGATAGCAGTTTGCTATTCCTCCACGTAATAATATCCATAATAATTTATTCAAGTGGCACTAAGAAACGGAAAAAATATACCTCGTAACTGGTAGAGCAAGGATGTAATATCATTTATTATTCAACTATCTTACTAAACATCATAACACACTGAATCGACATATTATTCGCGTTGCAAATTAAAAACAGGGGATACGGTAGCTTAGAAAATGGTCTTTCCCACGTTAATCTTTTTTAAAGCACCCTTCGAACATCCGGAACGCGACTTCATACTAGTCTGCCGGACGTAAGCAGTGAAAAAATTCTTAAATAGTCGGTATAGAGAAATCCAGTGACTTACTACAAGCAGACTAATCAATACACTAAGTAAGTATACACTTAACAGTCGCAGATGGATACAAAATAAAATGACATTAATTTCATTGTTCATTAATATTTTTCCTTAAATAATATATATATTTATATATGCATATTTCAAGGGGGAACAATGGCCGTATTTCTATATATGTACACGGAAATGGCCTGGACATTTTGCTCGTCAAACGTTAGAAGTAACACAAAGTACAGAGTTCCATCCCTATTTTCTTCTGCGTAAGAATGGACCTAGGGTGAAAAAACACATGCAATTGCACGAATGGATCTATTACAATAATATGCAAACATTCACCACATCCAGCAATTAGTCCGCTCAAAAGTTGGTTAAAGTTAAAGTCAAGCAGTAGATGGTTAACACACTGACAATTAAAAGTTCATTGTTACTATGGTTATTATCCGCCGGTTATCTCTTTACAAACTTTTGAGCAACTGACTCTGGTAAAATAATAGGAATTTTCAGTTCAAGTAAAGAATGTCTTCTCGACATAAGACGAAGCTCGAAATGGTTCGATAGAATGCCCAATACGGACAGACGCACTTCTCGACCAGTAAAACCTAAATTTTATGCGATTCCATTTTATCCCAGTACAAATTCAAGAAGCAGAATAAAAATTTAGAGATATTTTTTTGAAAGAACAAAGTTTCAGTTGCAATCCCGACATAAACTGGACAACTCACTCAACGCGGTGAATTTATGATCTTTTTCAGAAGAAAGGCTTACAATTTCTACAATTTTCAACTCGGGGGTATCCGATATGTCTACGATCCAAATGATACCCTCAAGCAACACAGAATTGAACTGTAAATACTGCTAATAATTTTGAGACTTCTTAAATTTCGATCGGCACGACATTTTACAAAACAGAAAATAAAATTCATTGTAGTTCACAGATAATAGAAATAACATATAAGGGGCCATTCATGAAAATTTTCCACTCCTTCCTATGTACATAAAATGCTTATCAATCAATCGCGTACATGAGGAAGGGGCTTTGAAAATCAGCGAAATTTCTCATGTACCCACATTTACGAACGGCTCCGTATGTTTTAATGTTACGTAACGCCTCGATTTGACGTACGACAACATGCCGGTTAGAAAAAAAAAACACAAGGAATCATTTGTTTCATTATTTCACTTGGATGATGATCATCATACAATAGCCTTCATACATTTAGTATTTACCATTGCGCGAAACATGTTTTATTTACAATAACATCTATTGGATGTGAATTCGGCGAGGAAGGCTCAATTTTTTTCAATTCTGAACAGGGCAAAAATTCATAGCCGAACAACTGCTACCTGGACACACACCACCTCAGACATTCGATACCGATGAAGTTGTCGCCGTACGTCCGATTTTTGATCATCCGGGTTTCCTCGCGTCTGCACAGGAACTCGCCCCCTTCGCACTCGAAAATGAACTACCCGTAACGAAAAAGACAAGAAACATCAGAAAAATAGGCAAAACCCACGATTGATGATTTAAACAATTTATTTTCCGACAGTTTCTCGAAGTTTTTACTTCACTTCCATCATCAGAGAAACTAAAATCGGGTAAAGGAAAGTTCTGTTTCTCTGACGATAAAGTTTAGTCGGAACTGCCAGAAAATAAATATCTAAACCATCAACCGCAGGTTTTGATTATCTCTGAATACCGAGATTAATATCAGTCTACAAATCATCAGGGGCGGGTGCAGGACAACCGTGTTAGCGCTAACCGCGGTAAGTAAACTGTGGTTAGGCATAAGTGGGCGCAGGAAATCGCTGTAAGCTATCCATTGTCTTCGTGCGGCCTCTTTTTTTAAGCTGGTTAGCCTAAGCCACTAACCACGGTAAAGCTAGCATGGCTTTCCTGTGCCCGCCCCAAACAAAAACCCCGTATTCAAAACAATGATCGTCGATACTTTGACAACACTAATGACGGTTAATCCGTCTCGAGGGGCGGTTCCAGGCTGCAGATCATAAGTACGTCATGAATGAGTAAGTGATATATTACTAGTCGCTAACGATCAATGGCACGAATCCCTCGACTTTGATTGAATGATCTATTAATAGAAAAATAATTCAATTTCGGCGACCGTAACAAAACCGCGTAAATGACATTCACCACCGTTGACTCATTATAGTAAATAGTATCGATCGAAATCTTTATCGGAAAGACACAAATTTTGTACCATTATTTTTGAAACGGACAAACATCTTTACGTCTAGGTGAACCGAACTAGGCCGTATAATGTAGGTATGAAGGTTTCAAGAGACTATTCTAAGTATATATAACGACATATCGATTAGGGAGGGGGGAGGCGTGCTGCGATAAAAATGTATCGCGTGCACAACGGCTATCAACTTTGAAGAGTACTGACAAAACAGGGTGCTAACACAGATCACCAAATACGGCAAAATAGATACAAATTTTCTGCAAAATCATTTTTCAAGACGGCAATTGTATTCAATGTAAACACACCATACATATTATCATTATTATTATTATTATTATTATTATTATTATTCGACATTTTTTTTTTCATTCATCATTGTTCATTCGTTAAATATTGTCCGTGGGAAAATTTCGCGCGGCGGCTCCCGCGATTTCGCTCCGCGTTTCTCATTGGCCCCCATTTCAACGAATTTTAGCCCCCCGTGTACGATAGATAGTCTGTACCTGGAAAATTAATCGGACGACGCGCACGCGAAAATAACGATTACCCGGTACTTCGAATCAATAGTCGGAGAATTCAAACTTTCGTCTTTGTCCGTGGTTGTCAACGCATAACGCGGCGACGTGGCATTTAGCTGGAATTCTCGCAACGGAGTCCGTGTTCATTTCGTATGCGCGCGTCGCTGTCTAGGTGTCGTAATTTCATTATTGAATAGGAGGAGATTGAGGAGGATGATATCGTTCACATAAGTTCGTTCGATAATTGATTCGCGTTAGCCGGCAACGGAGATACATTCGACGGCACGACCGGAGAACTAGCCGTCACGTTCGCCGCCGATCCTAACCCCTGTCCTGCAATAGATCGAAGAAAAAAATAAGTTTTTCGTTATTCGATTGAATTCTATAATGCCTTGTCTACATGCGTTTAACTAAATTCAACGAAATCTAGCCCCAAACCCCGTTAAGTTTTTGCAACATACAAAACAATGCAAATTGACCTACTAGATCATTTTTGATAATTGCGGTTCTTGATAATGAGCTTTTTGCATATTATAAGCATATGATCATTTTTCGCATGAAATCAAACCCTGAGATAAGAGGTGTAGAGTTAAAATGTCCTTAAATACAGGGGCCAGTTGCACAGTCATGGCTTAAGTCCAAAAGTAAATTTAAATCTTTAGACTGGTCTTAAGTTGTTAGATTGGCTATAGAACTAAGTTGGTTTTAGACTGGTCTTAAATCAAAGCCCCTGTAGATGTGGCAATATACTCTCTTCAACAAATGACTTGACCAAATGAAGCTGAATATATCGAAAAATACATATGCTCATGTACTGTACAAACCTGTTGGCCCTGAGTTATTGGCTGGTGTAGGTGAACTTGAACTGTGTCCAGACATCGATGACATTCTACCTTGTTCCTTCACGATTGGATCTACGAAATAAGTGGTATTGTAAAGTTAGGTTCAAAATCGACAAAAAATTAACAATACCTTACAGGAATCCAGAACAGCAAAATCCATTAAAACTGGTAAATAGTCTGTTCAGCCTATGAAATCCTTCTATTATTTACTAAAATTGCGATTTTTGTGATTTTCAACACACTTTTTATCACAAGTGAGCTTATATTCGAATTTCTCGCTTTACAAAGACTTAATGCAAAATGACACACTGGGGGAAATCCTGCCTTTCCAGATTACAGCTGTTTAAGTCCACAGTATCTTTAAGAATATATTCTTGACTGGGTTAATGAGTGACAATGCAGATTTTTGCAGTCCACTGGACAGAGCAGTAAAGCTGCCCGAGAACAGGGGCATGGATTTGACCATTTCCATACTCCAGGGGTTGTGGAATATGCCATTTGGGCAGTAGTTCATAACAACTACATATAGAGTTAATTTTTTTAAATAATTTTGGAATTTGGCTTTCCGCTAATACATTAACACCTCGTAATCTGTTATGTAACTTATGAAATGGGTGCATTCGGCGCAATGGTCAGTGAAGCAAAGGAGCAATACCTTTCAGCAATGATCATAGAGCAAAGCCTTACGTTAATCAAATTCACATTTTCATTTTTGAAAATTGGAGCATATATCAAGGGGAATTATTTGCTTTAAAATGTAAAAGAACTATGAATTTTTAGATTTCGTCAATGTTTTGCGATTATAAAGGTGAATAAACCTCAGAATATGTTCAATTGAAACCTGCCGACACAATTTTGTTTTGAAACTTACAGAAATAAGAATGTTCCATTGCTTCCCTAGCAGTGAGTCGCTCAGCATGGTCGTATCTTAACAATTTATCGAGATAGTCAAGCGCTTCTGGACTAACTAGATGTTGATTTTCACTATGTACAAATCGTTCCCATCTTTTCCTAGAATGTCTGTAAATAAATGAGAAAAGAATAAACATCATACAACTTGATAGCAACTCTTACATTTGAATACATACAGACTCAGCCGTACTAGATCGCACTGGGACTGAGACACTATTCAGAGTTGAGAAAGTGGGAAAGTTTTCAAATTCCTGCTAGCGGTCCAGGAATGCCATGCTCGATGGAAAAGGTTTGAAATGTTCAACAATCTGACAAATTCAATATTCAACGTCCCCTGGTGAACATTTACAGTAACCACTGACCTTGCAATTCACCACAATCGTAGAACATGTCATAAGCTACAATGGGGTTACAAAATATGCATAGATCTCAATATAAAAGGCTACATACTTTCAACATTCAATTGATACCTTTAAGATCTATTCCATAAGTAAACCAATCTCAAGTTTCAATATTTCATGACAACCAATAAAGAAGCTAGATGCCGAATTCAGGCATAAAATTATGTAGGAACACATGTCTGGTGTGATAACACCAAAATCAATAGGGGACTTATGCTACCATTTTCAAGTGTAGTTGAGAAAATCTTATATTCTCATCGGCCCGCAGCAGATGTGTCAAGGATAATAAATGCCAATAAATGCCAGTAAGTTTGTTGACATCTGTTTGATTCTTTGAATCCGATATTCAAAATTGCCCAACCTTCTGTTCATATCTTAACACCTAAATGTATCACAGCATTATGTAAGATTATTTCAATCTTTACAGGGTTCCTACAGATCAGTCATTCCAGAATTCAAGGAGAAATTCAAAATTTTGAGGAATATATGCATCACTTTCATATTCCAATTACTGTAGACTACTCCTAAGTGGGTAGTGTTTATCTCAGTAAACCATTTAATTCGGTGAAATCTGCGTGTATAATAACTAGGCTTAAAACCTTACAATTTTCTAATTGCCAATTTCACAAAATTCAAAGAGTTTTCATTCTAAGACTTTTGGGCATTTTGCTCAAATTCATGGATATTCAAGGACCTTGAAAAATATTTTTGGTTTAGAAGGAGTTTTCAAGAAATTGAAAGGTCGTAGGGAACCCTGTTTAAACCTGTTATGCATTACTTCGACAAAACTGTCTTTAATCATTATTGGCATACATGCATTTTAGCGCTTCATCTAACCGTCAATGTCAGCGCACGTAGGCCTATGAGATGGCGAACACTTCAGTGATAACCGAGGAATGTCAAGGGCTCTAGTGTTTAGTGGAAAACTGGTTTCCTTTTTCCAGGGATGAAAATGGCCCATATTGAAAAAGTTGGAAAATATTTTCAGAATTTTTTTGGGGAACAAAAATCAGTAACTTTTAGCCAAAAAATGTTGGTCAAAATGTTAATAGTTTGGGCCTGAATTAGAGCCGCTTTTTGAATGAGACGCCATATTGGTTTCTCCGACTCCACAGCTATGCTAACAACTGCCGAAAACCGTCTTAAGGAGCACTCCTAACTACAGAGCGCTCCGATGTGAGGCCCGCGATTGAGGTGATTAAAGCGATTGAGGTGATTTACACTGTTCTCAGGAATAAAGAAAATGTTAGAAAAGGTCAGAAATCCGTCTATGGTCGGAAGATTTTCATCCCTGTTTTTCAGAAAATTTAAACAGGTCTTCTGATATAGAAAGAGACCTTACCTGCCAAGTATATCATTAAATCTAGAATCCATTTCTATCTGATACTTCTCGACGTATTCGTATAATTCTTCAGTACCAAGAACTTTAGCAATTCGTACAAGCTACAAATATGATATGATAAACTTGGTGAATGTTCTAGCCAGGATAAGAGTTCAGGGTGGCCACTTTTATTCGACAACCCCCCCCCCCCGACTAATCCCTGACATGCATGTTGTTTTCCCTGACTTGCTCCGCTAAGAATCCAATCAATAAACACAGTCAAATACATAAGACATAGAGATATTCTAATGTATCACACCGTTGTTGTTCCCGGTTTTTATCCTCGAGACTTCACTCAACACATTTAACAATCAAAAATGAACTAATGACAGTCATCGTACCTGATCATAGTTATCGTGTCCATGAAAGAAAGGTTCCTTCCTAAATATCATACTAGCAAACATGCATCCTAAACTCCACATATCCAGTGAATAATCATACATCTGAAAAACGAAAACATAAAAATATCAAAATAAAGTACACATAGACTATATCCGTTCAAGTTTAGTCCTTATGATAACTGATTGATGAACTGCGAGTTCATGGGTAATGAGAGGGTTGTCTTCTAACAAGTCATAATTCTGTTTCGCACAGGCCACATAATCCTTGAATTTACGTTTGAAATAGCACCCCAGTACATCTACAACACGCTAGACTACCCTGAAAGGGTTTAAGAGTTTTGTTTCTACTGCTATAACTTTGCTTCTTTAATTTCGTTTTAATAAACCGGCCCAATCCCGAGGTACCGTATGAGTATCGCAATGCTAAAAATTACTTAATAGTTTTCATATTTACCTGATAATCGAGCAACAATTCTGGACCCTTAAAGTATCGCGACGCTACCCTGACATTGTATTCCTGCCCTGGATGATAAAACTCTGCTAAACCCCAATCGATCAACCGTAGCTGAAAATAACACGCAAAAAAATTTACTCAACTGTCAACGAAGGGTCCAAATTGATAGAAATCCCCCGGGTGAAATCCGTATATCAATTACCTTTTTATTTTCATGATCAATCATTACATTGTGAGGCTTCACATCGCGATGCATTATACCCATACTGTGGCAATAATCTAAAGCCTGTGAAAAACGATAGTCGTTAACATAGCTAGGCGTCCAGGGACAAAACCTGGTAATCACAATTCTATGTGAAAGCAGATGTGTCCCATGAAAATGTATCAAGATTTTAAGTTAAAACCTGTTGATTTTATCTTCAAACAACTTTCTCCATGTACAGAGGACTGATGAGACTAAGACGGCTGACAATTGCATAAATATTGACCGATCGAAAAACCCATCCGATATGTTTAAGATCCCTTCTAATCTCTCAACCATCCCAGATTTCGATGAAACAGGGAATCGACTGGATCAACTGTATCGATTCAATTCTTGTCTTCCTACCTTCAGTAACTCAAATAGATAAAATCGTATATCATAATCCGTTAACGTCTGGTATAATTGCTGCAAATAAAATAAAACAAAATGTCAAAATACTAGCGTTTATGAATATACTCGAATTAATTTTAGAGTTTTCGGACAAGTCTTTGGTATTCATATTTTCTCGTAGTGCAAGAAAACCCATTTTCAAGAATATTCCCCAAGCATATATTGTTTCCAAGAGAAATTCAGTACCCCTTATTGTATTTGGTCCACCCCACTAAATGTTCCAAAATCGTCCCTTTCTGCTCTTACCTTGAAATCAGTATTGTTGACGTGTTCAAATATAAGAGCTGGAGTTCTTGACTGAAAATATATAAAAAAGATATCGATGAAAACTTGAATGCAGCTCTACTTTTGAATTCTGAACGCAAGATAATTCCGCGAACTTTCCGCGAACTGTCTTGTCTTACCACTGGATCTTTCACTACGGCGCATAATGAAATTATGTTCGTTCCGCCTCTCAGATTTTCTAATATTTTAATCTCTCGTTTAATTTTCTTCTTTTTCACTGGCTGCAATATCAACAATAAACAAAACATGAAATAAACGGGTATGATTATCGGAGCACTTTTAACAGAACATTTACTCACCCACCCCAGACCCTAAAACTTATCCTTTTAACAAATCGTTATCCAACTTCTCAACAGACCTCCAATCTTAAATATCCTTTTAACAATTACTATCCACCTACAGAGCTGTTGAAAGGGATTTTTCAGTGGCGAGGCTTATTTCTGAAAGTGGGGGGGGGGGGGGTCCTGGGGGCCCTCCCGCAGAAAAATTTTGAAAATTCAATCGCCGGAGATGCGTTTTGGGGTCATTTCATGGTCTCATTCACAGAAGTATGAGTCGCGATCAACTAGCACAGAGAACGACGAGCTGCTACGCGATACAGGGTTCTTTTCAAAAAAGCATAACATTTTTTTTAAGCAAAAAAGTGGGGCTGCTTTCGCCAGCCCTGCTGCGCCCGTTGACAGCTCTGACCTCAAGAGACCTAAAGCTATAGACCTTCTCAACTCTTAACGGTCCACCTTTTCAAGATACCTAAACCCTTATCAATCATGTCCTCCTGAACCTATGCATAAATTGCTTCTTCTGGTAGACCTGCATGCAGTTGTCATCAATTTTAATGTCATGTGAGAGGACTCCTTATTGCTTTTGCAAAACTGCATGGTTTCATCAAGGTCAAACAACCCACCGTCTATCGATTGCAAGCCAAACATCCCAACCACAGGACGGGACAGGGTCTGTGAAGGGTTGTAAAGCCGATTCGTTAACTTACCTTTAAGATTTTTATTACGCATTTGTCATTATTTGTGATATTGATTGCTTCGAACACTTCACTGTATTTTCCTCTTCCGAGTTTACGGACGATCTGATAGTCATCTTGTTGTCTGAAAGAAAAGATCGTTTTATCATGTTGAATCATTGAATTTGTCCTCAACAACAGGGATTAGATCCTGATGCCAACAAGAAAAGTCAGATATATATCGAAATTAGTAATTGCATATATAATATAGGTTAGGATTGTTGGGGTTAGGAGAGTTTTGTACACCAATTTCAACTTATATCTGACTTAAGCCCAAGAAAAGAACCCTGTCCTACTTAAATCAGCAGATAAGCGGCTATTTGCACTATTCTGCCACGACTAGTCAATGTCGTCCCTACACAGAAAATCTGGGCCCAAGTTTTGCACTGCAAAGCTGGGGCTGTTCCCCAAAGAAAAACATCAGTGTTACTTAAGACAACTGTAGAAAACTATCATTAAACTGTTTACTTTGTATATTGTAAAATTGTTTATAATTCGTTACATATGTTAAACATCCATCCGCCTTTTCATTAATTCAGGTAACTTGTATGAATTTGTATGTGAGGGGAATGAATGATATGTGACTACGTGGAAGCGTTAAGGTGGCCCAATGCTTCGAACAAGCATTCCTATCATTTCTATCGGGCCATCTTTCACTAGATATTATAACATGACCATCATTCTGTTAACCTTCTCGATGTCAACAATAATTACAATCAGTTTTGTGAAAATGGCGCCTAATCTCCAAAAGCAGGGAGGGGTTCATACTGTGGCAGCATTATGACCCCTGACTACAGGTTCAGATCTCCGTCCATCAAAACTGATCATACAGAATGAAATATTTCTGCAATTTAGCAAGGTATAGACAGTCACAGTAGATCCCGTCCCCTATTTAATCTGAATCAGTGGTTCGCATCCTATATCACTGGAGAAAATTCTACTGTACAGTAGCCAATAACGGACATTGAGTGCCATATTAGGCATTATTTCAATGACTGATGTATGCTGCCGTCATTCAGGTAGGGATTCTAACAAATACACAGCTTCCCTGCATCATCAATGAAAGGATTGGTCTTACTGCAGTTTAGGTAATCTGTTAACATCTCTTATAATAATAAGATAATCATAATCAGTTAAGGTAAACTGGTGACTAGCTGCAGTAGCTACTGCAGCTAGTCACCAGTTTACCAAACCATAACCCTCATTAACCATAACCCTCATTAACACCAGTGTCACTATAGTGACACTGGTGTTAATGAGGGTTATGGTTTGGTTTGGAGGTACCCAAACTGCAGTACCTCAGCTTTCACAAAAGCTGTATTAATTTTATGTCCCAACATAAATAGTCCGTATTTCAATCCATAAAGATACTCAAGCACGCTCGAATAATTCTCGAGTATTTTTTTGGAGCGTGCACATCTGTGAAGAAAGGGAAACAAGAAGAAAAATAATGTGCATATATTTTTGTTAATTGACGTATTAAAAGAGATAAGAAACATTTCAAAAATACTTAATTGGATTTCAGAATTTGGAGGCGTGCCACAGATACCGGGCTCCGGAAGGATTCAAGTAGGGTCTAAAAGACTGCTTCCAAACGAGTATTCCACAAAGCTATTATCATTGGGAAGAAGTACTTGTAACAGTCATTTGATGCCCATTAAGTCATGAAACGGAGGGGATGGCCACGACCTGTGAGGCGCCCATTAATTTCACGGGTTCTACTTAGGCCTAAAATAAAACGGTAATATAAATACTTACCCCCACTCCACTACATGGGATTCATATTCCCAGTACGAACGTGCCCGGTGTGAATTAACATCAGCATAGACACGAGCCCTACTCGGGTGGGGCATCCTGCTGGAAACGGGGGGCACCTTTCGAAACACTTTAGCGCTTGTTGAAAAACCGACCGAGAAATCTGTTTGGAACAGTCGTCCAAACGATGAAGCAAGCCACAGATTCCTTAAGGTCGCCGATGACCTCACCACATTGATCGAACGTAGGCGCTAGTTAACGGGTAATTCTTTCCCAGAAAAAAATGTTTTTATTTCCACAACGCCCGACCACCGCGGCCACGCCAAAAAAACTCCACGCAGGCCTCACGACGATATGATTCACTGAAGATTTACCCTGTTTTTCCGACCACATTAAACAATAAATTTCAGTTTGATATCAACACACGGTTTCGGGGAATGGAATATTTGGGTTCGCGGCTGTTTACTCGATCGGAGAGGTGAACTAAAGCATCAAATTCAAACTTGATTTTACGGCGTTGTAGAGATTTTCATTCAAAATGGCGTTCACTCTATCGGGTTCGGACAGTCGCCGTCAGATGGCGCGGCGGTTTACTTTAGGCGAATTTCCCGTTCAGCGCTCATTATCTGCGTCATTAACATCTCATCGAGGTGGAATTAACTCGATAAACTTATAATTTGAGTGAGATTTAGAATATCGAAATTGGGGGATCTAAAAAACTTCTTTCGATAATTTCGGGTCTTTCGTTGCTATTGGTAACGTTTGTAAATCAAAATGGCGGCCGAGTCTGAAACGCTGAGCGTCGATACGAGCACTAATGAACTTCAAGATGACCCTCTTCAAGATCTTACCGATGAACAATTATACACTCTACTCGAGGAAACTGTGTAAGTATACACATAGCAAATGAAGAAAAATCCTTTGTTCTTATTCCGACCCATAGACCAAAATAAATCAAATTATCATCAATCAGTCGAGGAGTCAACAAAAATTCAGTCTATTTTTTTATTGATTCTTTTCTCTATCTTATCTCTGGGTTTGAGTCTCTGATTGTTATTGGCAAATAAACCTGCCCGGCAAGGATTCGAACCTGATTGCATCACTTGACTCAGCCACGACACGAAACCCTGCCACGCTAGCCCGAGTCAGCGAGTGCGCAGGTTTACGGCATGAAATCAGGAAGAAGGGTCAGCGCCAGAGAAATACAGATGTTGCTTTCTTACTCTCAGAAAAAATCTCTGGCATATAGAGGGGTGAATATTGGGGGAGCGACTACGCTCTAGATATCCCTAATGGCTATGTACATAACCTAACCATAACACTATTCTTTAATAACACCAGCGCCACACAGTGGATAGGTGACCCAATCAGCAATAGACCAATATGACGACTGTACAATCAATCTGTTCTTCTAATTTCAGTCGGGCAAATGAAGTCCTCGCAGCGGAGACACAAATGTTTGAGAAATATCTGAAACGCGTCGAGCCGAAAGACCTGACCGGATTTCAAACTCATGTCACCACGACGCCGTCGCTTTCAACAATGGAAAATGTACGCGCGGTCGGCAGAAAGCGATCCAAGAGCAGAAGCAGCAATATGGATAAAAGTCTCCGATTGTCGGCCGAACAAAAATGCGACATTGCTCAACGTGAAATCGAGGAGCTTCGGGAAGATATCGAAAAATTGAAAGAAGATTCGGAAAAAGTTTTAGATACGTACCGGGTGGGTGTTTAAACTGATTTACAGGCGTGGTCTATCCTTCTGAAA
Organism: Tubulanus polymorphus; assembly: GCF_964204645.1. Classification (NCBI taxonomy): domain Eukaryota; kingdom Metazoa; phylum Nemertea; class Palaeonemertea; order Tubulaniformes; family Tubulanidae; genus Tubulanus; species Tubulanus polymorphus. Next base: position 11,144,626 of record NC_134027.1, on the reverse strand, counting down.
TTCCTTTGAGAAAATTGAGGTCCTCCAATATGAAAACAGTGCCGTAAATGTGGGGTTCGAATCCTGCTGGCTGCTTACAGTGTGTGCAGGCAACACTTCAAAGGCCGTGCCGTCGTGAGGTTAAATGAATAATCCAATAGGGTTAGTCTTGGGAAACTAAGATCCAAGCAAACAACAAGTTAAGCCAAACAAACAAATGGATTATGCAAAACTACGTAGTATGATTTCCCTGCATCCTATATCTGAGTAATACCCTATCGATTGTGGTCCACCCCTGAATAGTATCTGGATCAGCCTATAATAGATCAATATTAATGAGATAAATCTCAATGGGGATCTTACCTATTTCATCTTTTCCTTCGTTGTTAGGCAATAATGGAAGAAAGTGACATGCGTCTAGCAGAAACTAAGAAATCGTCGTATGAATTCGAAAGAGACATCGTGAAAGGAGCCGTCAATGCTCGAACAGCGAAGGTCATCGCTGAACGAGTTGTGCGTTATTTCGAGGATAAATTACGATCGCGGGTGAGTTACAGAATGTGTTGTTTGGTTGATCATGGTCTCGGAGCCTCTTTACATAATTAACTTACCATAAATTACATAATTAACTTACCATAAAAGAGTTAAAGAAATTAAGCATGAATTGTTAGCAGTATTTGATTAACCCTTTCAATGCTGACAGTTTCCCCAATACGCCTTATTGCTGGAAAAGATTTAGAAAATTTCACTGTAGTGTGGTTGTGGTAACAGTCATGCTGCAAAATTGCAACGCTTTAGGCTATTAGGGTGTGTAGATTAGTGGGTGTTTGCAGCGAAAGGGCTAAGAACTCTTATGTTCCTCTCCAAAATCATGTCTTATTTTGGATTTATAAATATATTTGCTATTGCAAACGCTTGTGTTTTTATATCTAAAATCGTTAATTGAAATGTGAGCATTTATTCATTACAGGACACGCTCATCGAAAAATTGCGTCTGAAAAATTCAACTCTGAAAGTTCAAAAGAAAAAACTGCATATGCAGTTGAAACAGGTAGGCCTAAATCCGATCATTCAAAAAACAGGTACATTACACGTGTACCTACCTCTTGAAGATTTTACCAAAATTGGAAATCGTTTCGAACAATTGCAGAAAGAAGAAATGGGCGAAGTTTTACATGAAGTCGACTTTAATCAGTTGAAAATCGAGAACAGTCAGTATCTGGAGAAAATCGACGAAAGAAATCAGGATTTATTACGACTGAAATTGATGGCCGGAAACACGCTTCAGGTTCTCAATATGTACAAGGTAGGTAATCTGTGAGTTACGGACTAGTTGTGATTCAGGTATCATTCTGTACTTTGGATTCACCCCTCAAGCATTTACCATGTATAATCGAATTCCTGGCTGTAGTCCATTTGTAAGTTCATTTTCACCCAGTCTTGAGATGGGCCCTGAACAATGCGAAATGCAGTAAAAGTCCTTCATAATGCCACCATCGGGACGAACGAAAAACATGGCGCTGTAAAGAATATTTTCATTGAATTTGAGCTATATTGAGCAAATTTGTTCTGTGAAAAATGGTGGCATAAAGTGAGAACTGGCGTTAAAAAGATTGGGGTTATAACAGACTTCGGCTGTATCTGGTATCTAGAACTTATAAGAATGATGGTGGGTTGTATATCTGAGGGGGTGGATGAATGGTAAATCTGAAAGTTGTGATTTAAAAATTTCAGAAAAAGTTACATTTATTGACAATGGAATCGAATCGTCTGAAAGCTGATATCGAATCGCGTAATGAATTATCATCACGAATTGATGCAGAAACAGATCAAGTTGAGGAGGTTTGTAGTTTTCGATTAGAAATGAAAAGCATATGCTAGTAAAGGTTATCGATATGAATGCTGTAGCCAATAACGAGCTGACTTAGATTGAGAAAGCCACTACTTTTCTCGTATGCAGGAAAGAACGAAAGCTGAAAAGATAAACCGCAAATTACGTCAACAGTTAGCAGACTATCGCGTACCGGAAGTGATGGAATATGTACAAGAGAAGGCCGACTTATACGAAATACAGAAGAAAGTCAAAAGTTGGGAACGAAAAGTTGAAATAGCCTGCGTAAGGATTACATATTTTCAATAACTCTGAAACTTTAAGTCTGTGATTCGTTTGGGGCCTCGTCATAACGACCTGGGATAAAACGATTTTTTCGGTTATTACAAACCTAGAATTTTGTCCAGAATAGGACAATTTTGATATTGTCATACTGTATATAACGAACCAACTGAACATTTTTCTGGTCCCTGAAGTCTGTTGTAACAAGGCTCCACCATAGTTTGGTCCAGTTCTGGTGATCGGTCAATTCAATATGGCATCATCCACAAACTTTAAATACAGTCAGCCCCCCGATATACGGGAGTATGGGTATATGGGAGGGGGGTATATCGAGGGTTGACTGCAGAGTAAAGCCTTATTGATTTAAGTCAGTTTCCATTTTGATTGGGATGATAAATTCGCCTTTGGTTTGTTCCTTCAATCTTTACAACTGCATCAATTCTTTTGTCTCTCTCCACTTATAGATGGCGCTGAAGACACACAAAAAGACTTGGGGCCAAATGAGAATGGCCACATCTGCCGGAGGTGGCTTCCAACAATGGTCATAACAACGTCGTCCGTCCAATACAAACCAACAGTTACATAGCGCGTGAATTAATCAACGTTTATTTGTCTTATTTACATTGTTTTTGATGATCGAATAAATTATGTATACAATTTCTGTTCTGTGATAATTTTTTTTTTTGTAAAATTGTAAATAAATCTTCCGTAATCGCATTCAAAGTAAAATGTATATTTTCTTTTATCCTTCCCCATCATTTGAAGGTAAGCTTTAGATCTCACAGTATGATGGCTACTTAAGGAGATCACATACTGCCATAGCTTATTAATGCAATGGTAAAATTAGATAAAGCACCATAATGATAAACTAAATCAACAAACTGACGGGTATTCACGTCCAAGCTCATTATAGTACCACCAAATTGCCTTACACTTGCTTTCTATCCAGGGAAAGAAGAAGCTGTTCACAGAAAGTTTTAAGTTGCATTTGTCGCACTAACGTTCTGAGATCATCTTGCATCTGAATGCATGTTCACTACACTCCGATTGGTGAGCCTATGAATATCACAAGCTCCGGATAAAGTTTCTAAATGGACTGCCACTGCAATTCACATTCCCACATGAGAAAATTGATTCGTCCTGCAAGACGCAAGTCTGGCAGTCTACTGTTATAGCCCATTATAATGCTGCACACTTGCTATATAGACATCATAGGAAATATTTGATACAACAAAATTAAATTAGAACAATTCTACAATAAACTGGATTGTTTTGGCCCATTTGATGAAGTAAGGTAAGGTATTTCAGAGGTTGACGATTGGTATTTTCTTAGATTTTGAATTAGCCAGGTAACCGATTTATAATTCTAGGGTAACGAGCTCAGAAATACAACATAAGCAGATACGATCAGAATACATTTGCAGCAGCTTCGCGCACCTACACCTGGAGGAGACTTGCCTATTGACGGTTGAGTCACATTTGATGGCTGGTATTATAAAGAGTTATAACTGAACATTCATTTCACAATTTGCTGGTTACGAGTGAATTTAACTTTTCCGGCATCATTGGAGGAAAGCCTCCATCAAATGCTGCATCCAACACATCTTCCAAACAACTTGCGAATACGAATTTCATTTTATCCTGAAATCATAAATGTGATAGCATCAGAAGAGAGCAATACATACAATTGGAAAGCAATACACGAAACGTCCTTTATATTGCCACTTTTGGGACCAAGAATAACAAAAAGAAAACACCAAGAAAAATGTTGGCGTTAAGTCAGCGATGGCATTAAAAAGGATGGCATTATAATGGACTTCACTGAATACTGACAAGTTTACCTGAACATATTGCGGGATTTCCCAGAGGTCTTTTTTGTTTTTCTTCGGTAAAATAACTCGGTGAATTCCGGTTCTGTAAGCCGCTAAAACCTTCTCCTTTATTCCACCAACGGGTAACACTAAACCGCGTAACGTTATTTCACCCGTCATAGCCGTATCGGAGCGTACGCATTGTCCCGTAAACAAAGACACTAATACAGTAACTATGGCAACTCCGGCGGACGGGCCATCTTTCGGGACCGCTCCGGCTGGGAAGTGAATGTGGAGATCTGTTTTCATCAGCTGCGACGCATCTTGAATATAAAGCTGAAATGTAGAACATATCAAAGAATACTAAACAATATTCATCGAAAATATAATGAAGGAAAACATCTAACTTTGACGATCAATTTACCAGTCTAGCGTTACTGCGCACCCAACTCAGCGCTAACGAAGCCGACTCTTTCATCACGTCACCCAACTTTCCGGTGAATTTCACTTTGCCTTCTCCATCCATTCGAGAAGCTTCGATATACATAATCTCACCGCCGAATGATGTCCAAGCAAGACCAATACAAACACCCGGTTGATTCAGTCTACCCACTGTATCAATTTCATATTTCCTGCACTGAAAAGATATTCATCAAGCAAATATTTTGATTGAAAAATCTTTTCCTATTTCTGAATCTTAGATTGCATTTATCAATAAGCAGCCTGGAACGACTTCAGATGTTCCAGACAAACCATTTTCCATCTGTTAGTTCAATTTCAATGAAAAATGACTTTAGAGGTCCTAAATACAGTACATATTAAGTTTGGATGATAAAGGTCAAAAGAATGGTAACTAGGCCTAAGTGTTGAATATCCGAGTCCAGGCTGCTGATTGATACCTGCATTAATGGAAATAAACATACCCCCAAAAATTCATCTAGCATCGGTTCATCAATTATCAATGGCAAGCTGTGATGGTGATCAGATGTTATTGCAGCAGCATCATCACCAGAAGCATCGTCATCAATGTCACTTAACTTAGGGTTTTTACTGGACGTTTTGGCAACTCGCACAGCAACGGCCCGACAGACAGCAGCTAACTGACGTTCGAGATCTCTAACGCCAGCCTCACGGGTATGCTTAGAAACTAAAAACAACAATACAAATCATCCTGATCCAGTATCACAGTTTGATTCACGTGGAATTTTTCTCTCACAGGGTGGCCACTTTCAGCCGATTTCTAAGTTCCCCGAGTTTTCCCTGATTTTTCCAAGTTATAACAGAAAATTCCCTGAGAGTGAATCCGACAAATTTCTTGTTACAATTCATTCATATTCTATGAATCTCATACTAATAATGAAACGAGCAGTCAATCACATCGAAATCCCAGGTTTTCCAGGTTTTTTTGTGCAAAATTTGTCAAATTCCCGGAGTTTTCCCCAATTTTTTTCTAGATTTTTCTGATTCCCTGAGTTTTCCAGGTCAGTCATTGGCCACCCTGTAACTCAAAGAGTAAATACATTTGTATAACATTTCAATAGATTGTAACGAGTTAAAATCAGTCCATGTCCAATGATTTAACTCATAAAAATCTAAGATTTTCTGAGTACCGGCACATAATTGCTGGGTAAAGCGTTAACTAGAGTTAGAAACAGAGGTATGGCTCATTTTTGTACATACTTATTTGTAATATCATCTCATTGGGTATTTCCAGATGTTCCGATGTGAGGCCGTGTTTTTCGAGTTGTTTCGGCACGAGATAACGAGAAGCGATGTGAACTTTCTCTTCCTGCGTGTATCCCATTATTTCGATCACCTCCATCCGATCTAACAACGCCGGCGGTATCGTCGACGTCGTATTCGCCGTAGCGATGAATAACACTTGCGATAAATCGAACGGGACATTCAAATAGCTACCGACTCGTGAAGGAAAATCCCCGAGATTGAGCAGAATGCATTCTGGAATAATTGAGTCCCCCTGTTGTTTGCACTACAGCCAGAGTCCAGGCCTGTGCCAAGCATTTTTGAGGGGCATTTCGATTTCATTTTTACACCATGAAAAGTGGCACTTCCCTTTGCAAAAGGACAAATCTTAAATAGGATTATTTTCAATAACCTAAACTTAAACAATGGTTCATTTAAAATTTCGATGTTGTTCGGGGAACAACAACTAGATACTAGACTACTACAAAGGATACTGGTCAGTGAAGCTGTGGTTCTGTTCTGGGTCTAATACTTCCAGTAGAGCTGCAGCTGGATCACCGTGTAGCCCACGACTCTGTTTTTGATAATAGAAAAATATTATAGTATCCGTCAATATCAGCTCAGAACCATGTCTCACAGATCAACATTCTCAACTGTCACTTTTTTAAAATGTGGCAATTGTCTGGTGTTGTCAACGATTTGTAATTGCAATTTTGAATAGAAAGGTCTCACTCTCAGGGTGCATTACTGAAACTACGCATCACTAAAATGAAGACCAATGACCTACACACTACGCAATACTTGCAATACGAAAACAAAGACCTTTGCACCCCCTGAAGATTTCACACGATAAGTAGTGCATAGATTTAACAACATCGCTTGCACCGGCATCACTAAAATTATGCACTACGGTATCAAAACAAAGACCTGTGCACCACCGAGAACTGATCATCTTTACGCATCGTGCATATTAAATTCTGGGCTCACTGTCGGAATCGATTAAATGTAGATATGCCCCCCCCCATTACATTTTCAGGGGGGCATAGATCTTTGGTCTTCGTTTTAGTAGTGGATAGTTTTAGTAAGACCCTATTGTCAGGTGAACATCTGAACACATGCGTTCGAACGATCAAAAATTGGAAGAATGGTGACATAGCATTCATACGAGCAGAACAAGCTAGATACCTCCTAAACTGGGTAAGTGAACATTCACTTTCAAGCGAGGAAAAAGTTAATTACCGGATAGGCCTATGGATATATTTTATCACTACCCCTGTAGTTAAGATAATGAAAATGTCAATCCAATAGCCTAAAGCACACTGGATACAATTTAATGACATTTCTATGATATATGGAAATATACATTAAAGAAAATAATAGTTGATAAGATAATGTAGTTTAGTACAATGGAATTTACCAATTTGTCGACTTCATCCAGCAGGAAGACAGGATTATTAACTCCGACCGTCCTTAAACCTTGTATAACACGACCGGGCATCGAGCCTATATACGTTCTACGATGTCCGCGAATATCCGACTGGTCATAAACACCTCCTAAAGCAATCCTATAATCAAACAAAGTCAACAATCACTGCTTTTCTCAGCAAGCACACGAGCCTATATGGATCATATTGTACCTATGGAACTGCCGACCAAGAGTTCTAGCCACTGAACGGCCGACGCTTGTTTTGCCTACACCAGGTGGACCGACGAAACATAAAATCGGACCTTTCAAACTGTTCTTCAGTTGTTTAACTGCCAGAAATTCCAACACCCTACGTTTTAACTTCTCCAAACCGAAATGATCATCGTCTAAATCAGTCCTGAAATTTGATTAATAATCAATAAAAATCTATTAACATAATAACTGCCCAAAACATTGGAAATTTAACAGTATCGTTAAGATGAAAATTTACCTTGCTTGTTCAATATCCAGATGGTCTTCAGTGCTTTTACCCCACGGAAGATCGACCATCAATTCCAAATAATTTCTGCAATTTTCAACAATACATTGTTAGATAACATCCAATACATGAATACCTGTAGTCCTGAACTAGAAAACATCTTCAAACTTCTTACCTTAACATCGCGTGCTCAGGCATTTGTGATGGCATCGTCTTCAGTCTTTTAAATTCTTTCATAGCAGTCTTCATTGCGTTATCAGGCATTTTAACTGACCTTATAAGAGATTGAAAAACATGTTATCAGGGATTGGGGAAACAATGCTCACTGAAAAAACTGATGGTATACTTGACAACGGAGGTCTATTTTAGCAATAACGCTGCCAGACCTTGATTCTGATTGGCCTGATCTTGCTCGCAACGATGCAAGTCGAGGGACACCATGCCCACAGCAGAAGTGGTCGGGAATGCACTACTATCTGACAATATCAATATTCTTCATCCCCTGGACTGATCAAAGCCTCTTCAAAATTTTCCATGAAAACTTTAATAATAGTATGCAAAAGTGCTGATTCTGCCAAACAATGGCCACACGTCAGCCATCTTGATTTGTATCGTAGATGTATCATAAAGACAAGTCTTTACGAATTTTTGATCGCGGGTATATACATATATAAACCAAAATAACAAGACTGTACGGAAGGATGAACAGATGAAAAGTGACGACAATAGCTGCTTAAAAACGATTATTTCAACCGTGTTATTTGTGTCAATCTTGTTTTTACTTTATCTTTTGCTCAATTTCTTGAATTTCATCGATTTCATCATCATTTTCATCGTCATCATCATATCCATGCATCTTCGGTCGTTGTTTTAAAAATCGGCGTATATTATTTTCCTTGCGCCGTGGTATGATTTCGAAACTGCTTCTTTTCGCATTTCGCAAAAGTTTCATCCCCTGAAATAAAATAATGATGAAAGTAATTTCAATTCGGATATTCAAGATTTTTTCTGGTGTATCATCTAATTTAGATATAACACGATATTGCAAATTCTGCAGCCCTGGACCCATCATGTCAGACGATCAACACTTTCATCACCGTTCTTCCAGTCTTTTTAATAATGGTACAACACTTTCATCACCGTTCTCCCAGTCTTTTTAATAACGGTGTTCAGATGGTTTAAGATTTAACCCAGGACATCTTTAATCAAAAACAGACTAAAAATACCAGTTATCCAGAGTGGATAGTGAAAAAAATGGTATAACTAAATACTTTTATGGAAAAAAACTTAAGGGAATTCTGGCAGGTGCCTTGTGACCCTTTTTCAGAATTTCCAATAAAATTGTGCCTGTTTTGCAGAACTTTTTGACTAACTTGTGCCCTTTCCAAACAGGATCTTTAAATCCTGATTGAAAAGGGCACAATTTTGTCCAAAAAAAATATGTCAAGACATAATTTTTTCCTTTACATTTAAATTGGCCCTCGAGGTTTGAGGGTCTCGCAGAAGACTCCTTGGGTCCACCGCAAGACATTTTGTCACCACTCTTGGTGAACATTGGAAGGTCCATAGATACCTGCATTTCTTAATTTCACCCTCAAATTAGGCAATGATGCGAGATTGTTAACTACCTCGATTTGCCTCATAAGTAATGGAAGCGCTTTAGTGTATCTTTCTCGCAGGTCAATTGCGTCGAGAATCTGTATTCTTTCAGTCACTGATGCTTTCACAATCGATGCGCAGACATCCGGTAACTGGTGATTTGGAATATCATCCAGCATTTTCTGAAAAATAATACCACCAGAAATCAGTTTTATGTACCGTAGTCAAAATTAGTTCGCTATCAATCAACTTTGAACTCGCTAGATTTTTAGATTCTAGCAAATTCTTTACTCTCAGTGCATAAAGTTTTCATTGATCAGGAGTTTCTTTGGGAGAAAAAATTAATCGATTTTCCTAATGAAATGTAAAAGAAATTGATGCATGGAAGACTGGGAACTACATGTGTAGTGACCCAGACAGGTCCTTGCTTGCCACAAGGGAATCCTTGATTTCCTCAGTAACTGTAGCCTGCTGTGACCCAGTGTAAGATTATCCATTTGGATTTCTAACAGTTTCTTATGTGGAATTTTCATAAATATTCATACTTATTGTAAGAAGTAAATAAGTAAAATCTACTTAATTACAAAAAAAAATAAACAATTAGGCCCAATATGAAAAATCTTTTAACTACGTTATACATTATCTTCCATTTTTCCTTTTTTTACCTTCAATTTGGCTACAACAGGAATAGATACGTCTAACATGTCAACCAATTTCAAGGCTTGTTCACGAAAATTTTCAGCAACGACACCTAATTCTGGGTCCAACTTTATTTGTTCATCTTTAAGTGAAAAATATAAGATTGATAGGCATTTCTTCAAATGACTAGGGGGTGATCTGCTTCTTAAGAAACACTTTGGGATAAGATGGGCACACACCTATTTCATCTGCCACCGCAAGCTGTTCTAACTGTGTAACCATAGCAATTGGATACGGCATTTCTTGAAGTATTTCCTCAATCTTGAATCTACAGATTCCCGTAATGAGTACTGTGTAGTTCGGCGTCGGCCAGTTAGTGCCTGTAACCTGGACAACAACAGCTGCGGTGCCGATCTTATGAAAGATATTTCCATCACCATTTTCCTGCAACATATCGAGAAATGGTCATTACATATTCGCTCAGGCTAACCGATATCTTATAGTGTAATTTTATCGATGAACAACTAACTTTTAAGCTTACATGTTTATTCGGTTCTTTAGGAATGACACCTATAATTGTACTGCTCAATGTATTTCGCCCGAGTAGTCGACTTTTTACGAGGTTTAAACTGAAATAAGATAACCTACTTAATTTGGTTGTTCGTTTACTAGTCTCATCAATCAAGATTCCAAAGTTGGCAAACATACAATGCTTCTCTGGATTCCCCGTTTCCCCATCCCCATTTCTGTACAACACTGACTACATTGGTGTATCCAAAAGAGACACTAATTCAAGTGACAAAACAAGATATTGCAACAAGCCTCACAGTGTTCAAGTGGGAAGACAAGCGATATATTAGTCGACTAGTACCTAGTCTGAATACCAGTTGTTGTTACGGTTCCGTACAACGTCTGACGCTAAAGTATCATATAGAGGTTAACTCCTGTTAATTGCAATGCAACAACTGATTTTAGTGTCAAATCAAACCTTTGTACTAAAATAAATAAATTAGTTACCCTGTTGACTTTGAAAACGTGTTTTATAATAAGTTTTTTGATGATTTAAATCGCGAACCGGAGAATTTATTGATTTGATTTGAATTGATTGCCACTATCGGGATTTCCAATACATACTAAATTAATAAAATGTGAAAATTCAATATGTCTCTCAAAAATTACTCTAAATGTTATTTTTTGTTGATAAAACGCATAAATTTTGGTCAATTTTAACCTTAATAATTTGAAACAAGAATAATATCTGCATTGGCACCAAGTTTAAGTTCGAATCCGTAATTTACACTCCCATCATGCACCACGAAAAGCCGCCATATTTGTTATGTTGCTTCACTTCAACTGTTTTTTGAGGCGACTAGTCAAAAGTTTTGAGCTACTACGATCGTCAAAAGCTACTTAGGGTTACAAATTTATGCACAAACAATAGTTAACTACCATCTGATTACAGAACAGTCAGTTTGAGGTAAGTTGGTGGTGTTTTAAGGGGTGAAATAGACGCTCAAAGCCTCGTCATTCAAAATGAGGGACGAAAATTAACCTTATATGAGCACTTTCGCCCTAGACGTTGTTTCAGGAACAACGGCTAGGTACTAGACTAACTAGTACCTAGCCGTCATTCCACAAACAACTGGTTATAGGGAACCGTAGTCTAGTACCTAGCCGTTGTTTCTGTTGTAGGGAACCGTAACAACGACTCGTATTCAGACTAAGGGAACTGGTAATAACGACTGACGGGTATTCAGACCGACGATCCGTATGCTGAAAACCTATTTCTTCACTTTCTTCGAATTTTATAAGTCATGCATCATATGCACAAAGTGATTAGCCAATCAGAATGAAATGTCGTAAATCTAGCCAGTGTAGCTAGCGGCGGCGTAAATATAGCCTGTGCTACCAAAAATAGTACGTTATTTATTTTTGGAGTGCACTGTTCTTGGAAAAATTCAACGGTATTTTCTCATGATTTCACGTACTGTGAAAGATGACAGTCGAACGTTATGTATCGAAAATATGAAGACGTACTTGCTTAAACGTTTAATCGGTAAACGAATGGTAGAACCCGGCAATAAGACGTTGTCAGCCACGATTAGAAGAGGTAATTTACGAGGAATCGTAATACTGGCCGCCATCTTGTTGGGAAGCGCTCAACCCTCAAGGTCGCTGCGCAATAATCAACACAATCGATAGATGACAGCTTAGAAATATTCGCTGTAATGAGCTTGACACTGCCAATCGAGGTATGGAAATAGTTTCATATGATATTTTAGTTCATCTGGAATCATCTACGAACTTTCAAATAGGAATTAACCCATTGTAACTTTAATAATACGTTTGTGAACAGTAAGCTGTCAAAACGAATACACGGTGTTGCATAATAATGTCTATAGGTGGCAGCAAAGTCCGTTCTAGTTTGTACCGGGTCCCATGACGCCGGGTCTTTAGGCTTTTGTGACCTTAAATTGATTTGAATCATTTACGAAAAACATTTCAATTTGATAATCATTTTCTGTTACTGACAATCGAATTTAGCTAAACAGAATCACATTCAATTTCTTAAAAACACCTTTTCAGTTCAGTTAGTAGATATTGCCATGACTAGTATGGCGTGACCTGCACGGTCCGAAGCAAAATTAGGGTTCAAAGTTTGAAATGGGAATGGGCTCTAAATTCCTTAAATCATTGTAGATATTGCCATGACTAGTATGGCGTGACCTGCACGGTCCGAAGCAAAATTAGGGTTCAAAGTTTGAAATGGGAATGGGCTCTAAATTCCTTAAATCATTGTCATGGTCCACGAATGGTATCATTCATTAGTTATCATCTGCAGGTCAAAAATACAAATTCACTATGTTACAGCCTATATAATATACTGATTATAAGAATGCCTGGAAAATGTAGATTTTGGGATTCCTGGCTTCGCCTAAGCATTTGTAGAGGGGCCGTGGTAACCGGGTGTAGAATAAATATGAGACAAGTAGTACTTATTACATAGGTTAATTATTTCGTAGTATTAGGCCTATGTAGTAGCTTCATCAGTTGAATGAATGCGTGAATCACCTGATGAAGCTACAATAAAACATAAGTAGCGAAAGCTTGTGTATCAAATGTTATAATCAACAACCTACAAACTCATCTCGTTGGCTTAAGCATGACATTTATGTCACAGAATCGGAGTAAAAAATCAGTCCTTGAAAGTCATTAAATGAGATAAGACACTATGAACCTTGATATCATGTGTGAAGATTATTTATCCTGTCAGTGCGCATAAATTAGATGTCTAAACAAATCTATAAACCGAGTACATTGCGGAGCCCCGTAATCTTATCGCGTCATTAATTATTTTACAGGTTGTGACGCACATAATGAGATATCTGTCGGTCAATGATTGTTTAGAAGCCTCTCTCGTCAATCGAAGCTGGTATGAAGCTTCCCTCGATCCGATCTTGCAGAAAAATCGCCACGTAACGTTCCATGTCGCAGCGACCGATCTCGAACTGATCGAATCGATCGGCAGACGACGAATCCCGAACTTGAGTTTTCATCAAATCGACAATTCTTCGCATTCGACGACGATTCTACTAAAATCGTGTCGAGAACTGAGTCCGTTTCTTCGGCATTTATCGTTCGAAGGCACGGACATAACCGAGCGAACTTTCGTGTCTTTTCTATCGCGCTGTTACAATTTAGAAAGCCTCGATCTCAACGGTTGTAACACATTGTTCATGAGCGGAAACGTTCTCGAGCGCAACGCCGACTTACAAGCGTTGAGATCTTCGTTACAAAAGCTACGTGAGCTGAATCTAAGTTCGTTACGACATATCACGGACGCGACGTTCAACCGTTTGGTGACCGTCGTGCCGAATTTAGAAAGTTTGAATCTTTCGTCGTGTCACGTTACGTTCCGTACGACTAATTCGTACAATGATTCGCGCGTCTGCGCCGACAATACGCAGTTCTCGTTCGCGAACATTTTACAGTTCGTGCGAAGCCAAAGTAAACGCCTTACGTCGCTCGATTTAAGCAAAACCAACGTCAACGACGACGCTCTTTCGAGCATCGCCAAGTGCGACGGGTTGAAACTGAAATCGCTGAAACTGCATTGTTGTCGGGAAATATCCGAAAATTCCGTTTTCGACGTTTGCAAAAATCAAACCGAATTAACGACTCTCGACATAAGCAGGTGTACGGGTATCGGTAATACCGTTATTCAAACGATCGCCCGATACCTGCGCGACTTGCGCACGCTTGACATACGACAGTGTCAGTATATTTCGCACGGAATCGAAAGTATCGCCAAAATTTCGTCGTTGCGAGATCTCGATATCGCGTCGACGACGTTCACGTCTGGCGCGATCGAAAAGGTTTTGAGTTCGCCGGCTTTGTCGAATCTTACGCGATTATGTATAGGAGCTTCGGCTGTCGTAACGGATAAGGCCGTTCATTCCATCTGTACAAATTTGGGTAAAATTCGATACTTGGACGTAAATTCCTGTAGTAATATCAGCGATAGCAGTTTGCACGCGATTTCCGAACATCTCGTCGATTTACGTTATCTCGACATATCTTGGTGTAAGAAGGTTACCGATCTCGGTTTGCTCGGACTGGCGGAAGGTTCGGACTGCCCGAAGGATCAAGACGATCACACCGGTTGTCGCTGCGTACGCGATCACAATATGTCGACGATGTTCCGAAAACCGTTGCCTATCAGTTCGATTACGATTTCGAGTTACGAGGCGGTGGAGAAATTGAAAACCGACCGAACGCAAACCGATAAGATTTATACTCTGGCGAATCTAGTCAATATGGAAACGTTGAAAATGAAAAGTTTGCCGAATATTTCCGACATCGGCGTAACGCAAGCCATGAAATTTAGCGATCTAAAATACGTCGATCTAAGCATGTGTAAACGTATAACGGACGATAGTCTGGTTTCATTAGCTTCGAATAATCGGCGATTAGAGAAAATTCTGATTAGTAACTGCGTAGAAATTACGAATGACGGCGTGCTATTCCTGATCCATAACTGTCGCCGAATCGTCGAACTCGACATTTCGAATTTGGTCAAAATAACCGATCATTGCGTCGAAGAAATTGCGAAATATTGCCGACACTTGCGCCATCTAGATGTTTCTTATTGCTCGTACGTTACTCAGAAGGCGTTAGAGTCTGTTGAAATGGGTTGCAAACATTTGCAAGCGTTGCATTGTCGATATATCGCCGACGATGACTACAGTTTGAATTACTGATTTGTTAAGAAGTAACAGGGGCAGTTCTGAAGGGGGCCAAAGCGGTCCGGACCCCTTTTTTTGCGAAAAAAACAACATTTTGACAACCTAGCATATGGAAGTCTCACACATGCAGTGGCAGATTATTGCTGGTCATTTGGTTCTAGAATCACTCTAGATGCTCAGAAAATGTATCCATCTTATTAAAATTTTCCAAACCCTCATTAGGTACTTTGCACCAAGTATACTTCCCCACTTTCAAAATTCCTGGATCTGTTCCTAAGTCTAATGTATGATTAACAAATGTTAACCATACATTAGACTCAGCTTTGTAGCCTTATAGGACCATAATAATCTCACAAAGCTGACCAGAATGAAGTAAAATAATAATCAGGGATGTTTTAAGGGTTCCAAAAACATTATTCGTACAATTTAGCAGTTCATGTGAGTTGACCTGTACTGAGTCAGTTGTAAGAAGTCGACAGTGATGAAGATAATTGTTTTACCCCCATATCTTAATCATACCCAAATACAATATACAGACGATATATTCATATCTATACTATTTATTGAGACTGTGATATATGTACAAATATTATCGATTAATGAATATAGAGTTTAACAATTGTTCAATTACTGGTTTAATTCTTATTGATAGGAATTTAGTCTCTTTGAACTTAGTAACTGATCTTGATGGATTTTTGAAAAGATACGACAAAATTCAATTGTTGTAAAGGACCAAACAACCTCACGATAGGTAGAACACAATATCCGTGTTGACGCGATGAGGAGAGAATCCCACAATGATAATAAAAAGTCCGAAAATGAAACTTCGAGATAGTAGTTTATTTCAACGTTTCGACTATATCCTAATAGTCATCTTCAGGAATAATGAATAATTATTCCTGAAGATGACTATTAGGATATAGTCGAAACGTTGAAATAAACTACTATCTCGAAGTTTCATTTTCGGACTTTTTATTATCATTGTGGGATTCTCTCCCCGACCAAACAACCTATACATTCTACTACTACATTATAAGAACGGCAGGGAATTGATAAAATGAAATATAAAATATATAAAGCCGAGTCTGCTAGTGACCAGGACTTCACCTCAGGCATTTTTTCAAAGTATATAATGAACTAGCAAATGGAATACCAATACCACATAATATGGGAAATTTGAAAAGAAGACCAGCAAGACTGAATGGATACCTCGCATAAAGAAGTCTAACTATAAATTGGAACGAAATATATCTCCGAATGTAACCCAAGTTACAACAGGAACCCCGCACAATTCCAATCAGATATTACAACGGCAGTTTCATTGGTCCCAAATTATTTGAAACGAATGGACTTTTCTATATAATTTTGCAATTGAGGTAAATATTAATCACTTATATATATGAGGACTAGAGTTTAGGAAGAAGCAAAACATAATATATCGATTTATCTGAGGTCATTTGCTCATAAAATAGTTTGAGTTAACCAGCGGATAGTTGACAAAGTGACAACTGAAAGTTCATTGTTACTACGGTATTCATCCGCTCCAGGTTATCGATAACCAACTTTGAGCAACTGGCCCCAGAAACCTTTTAACAATTGATTTTCAGAAAGATCTCTCTCGAGTAATACTTCAGTTAAATCACATTAAAAACACACGCTCATTTTCCTATACTTAATAATCAGCATACATCAAGACCACAGTCGATAGAAACCCAGTGTTATAGTCACGCAGGATACAAGTGTACCTGAAAATAAAGTAATAGTCAAAGATATTCTCGATATGCACTGAAGGTCATACTGGTAATCAAAACAAAAGCATTCAATATGGCCTGGAAACAATCCCACAAGACATTCACTATTGAAGTGTTAATTTTGGATGATCGCCACAAGTGCATGTATAATAATGACATATCCTGAACAGACACTCAAAGATCAAGTTTGTTACAGATTACTACAAGAGGAGGGGTTGTTTCAATATCTTTTGTGTAACAAAATGTTGGAATTTCTCAGTAGAAAAATCTCAAGCAACCTTTTTGGAGTGAAACTAGAAAATGAGTGAAGTTGGACTATTTCCTAATAATACTGCTTACCGGTAATATGCAGAACCCCTATAATATTACGCTTCAAATGTTACACAATATTATAGAGGGTTTGCCAAAATTTGTGACAGCTTGTAACATAGGGGAAGGAGGTATCAAAATTTGCCCCAAAAATATGTTACCCGGTAGGTAATTTCCGAACAGCCCCTTGGAGGAATGTTGATAATATTTTGTATGTCTGAGGAAGAGGACCTAGGCAGCAGATCGATACCTGCATTTATCATAACGGTTATACGACATACCTCCGGCGTATTTGAAGATATCGTTCCTATATTTTTCGAACATAGTTCGTAGATTGGCGATTTCGGTATCAATTCGATGATCCAGTTGTTCGTATTTACCTTTCATGTCGTGATGCTGAAATCGTAAGGATTTAATCAAAAATCAGTTGTTTCAATTTCAACTTGATAAAATTGTGTTACCTTTGTTATGACAAACTCGAATTTTTACAGACAAATTTCCTGCTCCTATCAAGTTTGTTGTAACAAGGTTGTACCATATGGGTAACAATGTGTAGGGTCCCTACAACTCATTGATTCCTTAGAAACTCCGTCTCAATAGAAAATGTTTTTAAAGGTGCTTGGAACTCCTTTAATTTGAGCCAAATACCTGCAACTCCTTCGAAACTCCTCCAATTTTGAGAAATAGGCAATTAGAAATATTTTTAGTAGACTACCCATGACTTGGTATATTTGGGACCAGGATCTTTTTACCCCATTAAGGTGTTTGATGACTTAGAAAACCGACCTAAGTAATGTAGAGGATAAATATTTATGTACAAGACCACCAAATTAATGGTTTACCGAGATAAAAGGTACAGATATAGAAGTCTACAGTAATTGGGATATTTAAGTGACACCAGATGCTTCCTTGAAATTTTTTCGTTTTAAACTAGTCATGTACTTGAAAAAACTAGCCCGGCCTTATATCCAGGAATGGCCGATCTGTAGCGACCCTGAGGAAAGTTAATAATATGTAAGCACACAGAACTCACCTCTTCGATGCTTCTAGCTTTTTCTAAGTTAATATCTAATCTCATACCACTGCTGAGTTTAGACAGGTCATCATCAACTGCAGCTCGCAGATGTCTGATTTCACTGAATAGTCGCTACAAAAATATTTACATTTGGTTTTCATTTTTTGAGGATGTATTGTCAATTCATGATTAATAATTAAGAAATCTCTCGACGAATAATATACAATGAACCATGCCAAAGTCAGATCATTGGCCAAGTCTCGAATTTGGTGACTTTCATTGGCAATATCAGTAGGATCAGTGAAAGGTAAGAGAAATTACAGCATATAGAAACTAGTGGCCCAGGGACACAGCGCCCACTTGGTGAAATGCTCTGACAATTTCAATATTCAACACCTGGTGAAAAAATATACAGTAATCACATTTTTCAAAATTAGGCCCTGGATCCACCCCTGTAACATGTAGGAAGCAAAGATATGAAACTATTAGTTTTGGTCTGATCGTTGACATGACTAAAGAGGTTTTTATCTTGAGCTACCAGTTCATACATCAGTCTCATTCCGGAGTGCTTGGAATTCACTCTTCTCTAGTATAATCATGTCTTTTTTCACGGATTCTAAGTTGGCCATCAACTGTTGAACGACAATCTCCTGGAAGTAAAATATATACCGATACAGGACCTGATTTCATAGATTAGTTTGACCAGGGGCAGATCTAGGAAATTTGGGAGGCCGTGGTCGAGAAGAATTTTTTTCTGAGGCATTTTTTCAGATGAAAGCAACCATTTCATAGGCCACAATCAGGGTCCCACCCTCATCGTTAGATGTTTTTTTAGCAAAAAATCCAAAAATATGCAATTTCCGAAAGTGTGAGTGTTAAATTTACATGTTTTGATGATCTTTGACTTGATGAAAAGGGCAACCTCAATGGGAAGGCAGGGGTCCAGACACCCTTCCCCACCCCCGAGATCGCCCCCTTAATCCGCCCCTGTAGACTTAAGTCCAAGAAGGGAAGGTTAAACTCAATTCACTTTGAATAATCAGTTTAAACTATGCTAACTAAAAGATTTTGTTTAAGTTAGGACATAATCTAACTCAGATTATTAAATATTGATTCATTCATGATCAACAATTTGAAGTAATAATTCAATATTTGAGTTAGGAGTTGTCAAGGTCTATAAAATCCTGATTCCCATTCAAGATTAGTTTGTTACCTAACCCTTCTTGAAACTAAAACCATAGACAGGTAACTGATTAATTAAAGATGGGCTACCATATGCACAATGATCAATCTAATATAAGATCAACAAAATGATACCTGTTGCTCTTTAGTGACTAGATTATGTCTTGTAGAATCTGCAGATGAACTCACAATTTCCACAATAAGTCGCACCAACCCTTCAGCTTGTTGAGTTGTAAAACCTGATCATTTCATTTAAATGAATTATTGAAGTTCAAGAATTAATACTATCTTCTTAAATCAATAAGCTTAATGAGTTAATGTACGGTTTTTTACCAGAATATTCTAAATGTTTCACAGCAGCATGAGTGTCCAAATTCAAAGGTCCTTTCGGAGGAGTGACTTTGACATCTCTAGCTTCAAATGCGTGACATCTATCTACCGTATCTGAAATTTATTGAAAAAAAAAATTGAATTAAATTGATTGTCATATCAGGCAGTACGTACCGTATTAAAAAACTCCTTTGGGTATTTATTGTCAGACACAGATCATGGGGGAGGGGTGTTAGAAGAGAACACCTTAGGAATTTCCTTCGTACTCAGGGGCGTTGGAAGCAATTTTTGATTGCCGCGGCCAAATGCCAATTTTGGACAGGTTCTAAATATTGCCGCGGCGAATTTACTTTATTTCTTCAAAAATGTGGTATTCAAAGAAAAAAAACCGTCATTCAGTAAATTATTGCCGCGGTGCACTTCCAACGCCACTGGTACTATTGATTTTCAATTTTCCGTACTATTCAATACTTCGTACTATTTAATATGTTTAATTATCTTTTATGTTTTACATCACCAATACCACTGCGTATCACAATGGGTAATCTAGACATGTATGTATACGCATATTGTAATTTCATTTAATGTTTTTGTAAGTATTGTAACCATTTATTGGTAAAAGTGCAGATCCGCACCTCTCTGCGTAAACGGTTCAATCAATTACTTAAATATCATTGTTTAAGATTCAAAATGTCATCAGCAATTCAGTACATTGTCAATGGCTAATTTTAAGATATCTTCACTAGAGAGAGTATAGAGATTTTAGCCTGGATTGTCATTCAGCAGATTGCGTCAATCACAAGAGGTGCGGATCTGCACTTTTACCCCATTTATTTTACAAATTTATTAAATAAATATATTTCATTCATTCAATTCAAGTACAGTCAGTAGGCCTACATTGCCAATAATGATTGCATTTGCAAGCAAAGAATCCGGACAGGGAATACAGGGTTAGCTAGTTGTTTCTGGGAAAACAACAACAAAATCAAAACTTACGAAAAGAAAACTTTCGAATATGTTGACTCAACGGGAAGAATAAATTGGATTTGATATCTTTAACTGTCGCTATTTTGGGCCATTTATTCAAACAAATTAGGCCAGTTTTTAATCCAAACCTGGGCGCGGCCATCTTGAACATTGCGTAATACTCGAATAAACAGAAACTCATAACCACTGATAAGTTAATTACGTTCTCGGTAAATTAGGGTTATGAGAATGATTAATTGATATTCTAATTAATTGACTTAATCGCCATCTTATCAGTTAAAGTGTCAAGCGTAATGTTTGTAATTTTCAACTCGACCGTGACGTCGCGCCATCTATTAAACCTTTTTGATTGGACAGTTTACTCGAGGCGGTTGCTATTGGAACATTTGAAGTCTTTCGTTGCGGTTGTCGGTTTGTACGGGTACTTTTCGAGATAAAATGGCATCGCAAAATATCAACCCACAAGATCTACAAGGCCAGGAGAAGTTGGAAGAAAATTCTATTGTTCCTAGAGATGGTCAATCGGTCACTAAAAGGTAACACTTTTTTGACGAAATTTCATTTCATTCAAATTCAATCGAAACAAATCAAATTTTATTAGTTTTAAAGTTATACATACATTAGGTGCATAGGTTTTTGATTGAAGTTGTCGTTAGGCAGGCGAACCAGTCTATGGCATCACCGTGATGTCTGTCTGTGGATGGTCTCTTTATGATACATGGATTTATGCTGTTTGGGTTGACCGATTTTTCTGTTGTAAAATTGACACATTCTTTTCTTTGGCGTTGTGTACACCTCGTCTAGATTTATTTTCGTATCTTTCAGATTACAGAAGGACTTGTTGACTCTAATGGTAAGTTCGTACCACATATTGAATGATCATCCAAATACCAAAAAATTAATTAAAGTCCGATGACAATTGACTTTTTTTTACCTATTCTGCTATTTTAGACTCAAAAAGTTGAAGGCATTTCGGCATTTCCAAACGGTGACGATTTATTCAGCTGGATTGGAACGATACAAGGTGGACAAGGAACTGTAAGTGTATCATCGCCATTACAGAGCTGCCAACTGTTCCAAATTCTCAATATTTGTTACTATTCTATAGCGAGAAATGCTGATTTGATTTGTTTGATGCATACAGAAATATGAAAGATGTTACTGAAGCTCTTACTGTTGATTACTGATTAATTTGAACATCGTATCGATTCAGGAGCTGAAATTCAATTTCGTAGTTGATTGATAACGAATTACATGTAATTTTACATGTAAGACTGAGTGCTCATTATGCCATCAGTCGGCATAGCTAGTATTGCCATTCCCCATTGAAAAAATCCTTTCGGAATTATTCGTGTTTTGATCAACATTTAGATGAGTGTACTGTTCATTTTTCAGGTGTACGAAGGATTAAAGTATAAGTTGTTACTAACGTTTCCCAGCGGATATCCTTACAAGGCGCCGATCGTCAAATTCGAAACGCCGTGTTTTCACCCGAACGTCGATCAGCACGGCAACATTTGTTTGGACATTCTGAAGGAGAACTGGGCGCCGTCGTACGACGTCCGCACCATTCTAATCTCGATACAAAGTCTTTTAGGAGGTACGCTATCCGTTGTTTCACGAATGCAGTAAGCTAGGAATGACATGCAGAAATACATAAGAGGAACACTTTTTCATTTAAGCTTTATACAAAACTTGCTATTTCAATTAATACAAAACAAACATCAACGCTTAGTTCAGAATCTTCTGGTTCAATTGATACCAATATTACGCATGTAGCTATTCGGACAATGAAATGATAGCCTATTAAACAGATATGAGAATTCCCCGCGGATCTGCGGTTTCCCGCGGATTTCAGTATTGAAAAATATCAATTTTACAAATAGTCCAAAAATGATGTAAAAGTATGGGGGGGGTGATGATCTCACTCAATTGGTCCGGCACGATCGGTAATCAGGTGAACCGTAAAAGCGTTCAGTGCCTGTTTTACTTATCGTCACGTAAAAGTATTGCATTTCAATGCATATTCATTGCAACACAGCGATTTTGTATGTACATTTGTACTACGATAAGTGTGTATGTATTTTATCGATCGGTTGCAGACACGCACGCACAGCAACAGTAGTAACGTATATAGGTCTACTTACTGTTGCTGCGTGTGTGTGGCGAACGCCTTCGGATATTATACACTACTTGGTGATGATTTTTAGTGAGCATTCATCGGCGCATTTTTACTGCAATAATTCAGGGCTCGACCCGTAATGCATGAGATGCTGAATGTCATCAAATGAGGATCTACCACATTGGAACTAGCCATTACCTTCCAAAATATAATAGTCGTTCATAGGTTCAAGATCGCTCTAAGTGCTCGGAAAACATATTTAATTTCTAAAATTTTCTTGGGGGAGGGCCCCCAAATAGCTTCGCGCCTTCGGCGCTCGCTAGTGCAGACAGCTACGCCGTCAGCTGGTTCGCGTATGTCACTCAAGAAAAATAACCCGCGGATGTTACAGGTCGGCGTTCTCATCCCTGATTAAAAAACCTCAGTTTTTCAGGAAATTAGTTGTACATTTTTCCTCTTAATGTATTTTTGTATAGATTATACTGTCGTAGAACTTGTACCAGTACATGTACTACATATAAAAAAAATGGAAAAATTTAAGTTGATTTACCCTTTCAAGACTAACTCGGCCTATATTATATCACCCCAACTAGATCCTACATTATCGTTAACTCATTCAATCGAAACTGGCTTTTTGTGGTGGCTTAAGTTGTAGTAGTAGCATGGATCGTCAACCTGAGAATCTATGAATTTTAGGTGGTTCCTATTTATTGTGATTCTGGGCATGATTATGCTTACTTGCCAGTGAAAAGTGTTTTCTTTTTTGAGGCAAGGTAGTGCTCACTTTTTCCTTAGCCACTGCTGGCTACCCTGCATCACCTGTTAGTCCAAAAAGTCAGATCAGAAGGTTTGAGTAACAATTCTGGAAGCAGGCAGCCAGCCTGACTATATAGTGTTGAACGAGTTGATTAAGTCGTACCAATGTATAAAACGTATTTAAGGCTATTTAATGGCTGCAATTCTTTCGTAGATCAGTCTTGCCTATTGCTTTCCGACCAACACGTCATTGTATGTGAATTTTCACGTCAATTATCCAGTCGATAGCCATTCGATTTAGAAAAAAAATGCTTAGTTTTAAGAAAAATCTTTAGGTCAAATGAAATAACCTTAATTACAAGTTTACGTTTATATTTTCAGAACCGAACAACAAAAGCCCGTTGAACACCCAAGCCGCTCAATTATGGGACAATCAAAAAGCGTACAAAAAAACTTTGCTCGAAAAGTATAAACTGGAGGTAACGGATGCAGTTTGAACACGTTAAAAGAGTAGTGCGACGTGGAGTCGTGTTGGATATGAGCGCGAGAATGTTTTCGGACAATGCGCGTCTTCTTGATTTAATAATTTGCATGCTGATTAACCCGATTAACTCTGCTTTGCGGGTTGTTCCATCTGTTCCTGTAGTAAGCTAGTGATATAAATATCTCCATGCAGCGATAACCAGCGGCGTGTGTAAGATTATTTTGAGCCTCTGCTAAAGTAAGTATTAATCTGTTTTCCCTGGACCCGCCCCAAAGGTAGCCTAATATTCGATATTTTGAATTGAATTTCTAAACGAACGCTTTTACGACGAACTTTGAGTGACCCGCAAAAATATGTTTCTATAACCGATTGATCATTAAATCCAGTGTGAAATTAAAATTTCTGATTCGATACAGAATTCTTTGTTCGTAGTAACCGATGAATCATTTTAACAAGCTTCCATCATATTTTTATTCATCGAAGCTTTACCCTTTGCGTTCAGTAATTTTTTCGCCAGACTTGCGAAAAGTGTTCGTCCAGCCTTTGCGTGTTCCATCCTCTTGCATTCAAATTTATATTCTTGTAGAAAAACACCGTTGGAGAGTCCATTAACCTACTATGTCCATGTAAACATTTGATCGGTTATTTTTAATGAAATTTATTGAGTAGCCCGCCTGAGTTTTTCTATCTGTCACTGTAGGCTACACTGTATATGATAAATATTATATCTTTATTATTTTAATGTTTATTATTTGCAATAAAATTATATAAAAATATTTGAATAATGTTGTAGTTATTAGATTGTGTCCCTCCTTGGATGAAAAAATCTTCCCTCGAGCCGGACTTGAACCAGCGACCTAAGGATGACAGCTCTGTTAACTCTACAGTCCTCCGCTCTACCAGCTGAGCTATCGAGGGAACATACCTTTGACGCCACGTTAAGAAAAGTAGTACTTCATGTTTCTTTTGTCCAGTGCCGGTAATGTGGCCATTAGTTGCAGCTGTGTGATGCCTTCCTCTTAGATCGTGGGACAAACAGTGAAAATAAAATGCTGGGCACTGACTTCTAGAAAAACTGTTCGGGATGAATTGATGGAGTAGAGCACTACGGATCATTCACATTGACTAATCCCAGGTCGGGATCCAGTTAGTCAACTTCGGCTCTGGTCAAATCTAACTCACAATAGTGCAAATGGAATGTAAATGAACATTTGTTCACAAAATTGCCAATTTTTCTGTTGTCCATATGAAACAAATCAATCTACCCTACAGTGACCATTGTTTTTTTTTCATAGGTGGCCAAAAAAAAAATGTTTTCCCTCGAGCCGGACTTGAACCAGCGACCTAAGGATGACAGCTCACAATGCCTCTACAGTCCTCCGCTCTACCAGCTGAGCTATCGAGGGAACTTACATGTATTTGTCCGAAGTTGGTTATGTAGCCGTTTGTTACAGCTGTTCTGCAACAACGTTAAGACTGAATGGACGAGTGGCAAAAACCTTGGAGTAATAAGACTTGATACGAACTGAAGACAATGTAGGGTGGGTAAAAACTATAATACATGAGCATTGAAGGGATCTAAAAAGATTGCCCTGGCAGACAATATTGGGTAGGATCCAGTTGTGAGTTAACTTGGGATCCGGGTTCAAATGATATCCCGCAACTGAAGAACTAACTGGGTCCTGAAAGCTAACAATGAAACCAAATCAACAGGTTGCTTTAATTTTCATTGGCATCTACAAAAAAAGATGAAAAATTATCTTCCCTCGAGCCGGACTTGAACCAGCGACCTAAGGATGACAGCTCACGATGCCTCTACAGTCCTCCGCTCTACCAGCTGAGCTATCGAGGGGATATATTGGAAAGGCTTTGTTTTGAAATGGAATCCTTCACGGTTATTGTCAGGTGCGCGTAGCGTGTGATCAGAGAAGGTAATAAACTACACCTGTGTTCAGTGGACTATCAATTGGTAACATGTCTCTTCTTACTGCTGTATAAAAAGTTTCATAAAAAGATATACATGAAAAGTCAAATTGATAAATGAAAAATAAGAACTAACCGTCATGATAGTACCATTTGTCACCAGCATGAACATTTGTTTTTGAATTGACAATAAACTTGAAATTATTTTTTCATATCATGTTGTTATGCAAAATCAAGTATCAGAATCATTAATTCTGTGTATTTCCAAAAGTATGTAATTTTAGTATTTCTGATATATGAGTATCTTTAACAGGCCCTACATGTCTCATGAACTAGTGTAAAGTTCTCTTGTATAAGATTATATTTGCCTATATATTCAGTCTCTCTTTTTTCGATGAAGAAATAGATTACCGATGTTCTCAAAGTTTTTTGACTTCTAAAAGAAACTGTTTCTGATGTCTGGTCATTCATGGGCGAACTTATTGGGAATCCAGTGTAGCCAACCACCTTTGTTTTCTGCACCTATGACAAGCTGTTAATCAGGTCCATCTGCAGCCTGGAACCACCCCTTCATCGTGAAAGTGTGGTGATATTAATTAAACACTGTACTTTTGAAGTCCGTTCATCAATTAATTTTCAATTCAAAATAATGAGGCGATGTCCTGAACACGGATGAAACGTGGGCAGTCAAAGTTGGAAGAATGCTGACAAGAATTGAATACCTGAGGCTGCATTAGACTGAAGTTGGCGACTTGCGTTGGTACACACAGGTCTGAATAAAACGTTGCCTTGAACCTGTCTGAAAACCCTTCTTCCAAAGAGACGCGAAATTAACTAAAAACTTCATCCGTTTTCGTACAATGTTTTTATTCAGAATTATAATAATGAAATGTCGATAATAATTATATTCTATGTATTCTTATATGAATCGGTGAAATACAGTTCACGTTATTTGATGTTTGTATCGTTTGTTGTTTGAGAAATGATCACGCACTCGATAATGATTCATCGTAGTAGAACGAACAGTAAAAACAAACTTCACATTACACATGTATCATCAATACTCAGTTGGAACCTCGTTATAACACACTATTTCGATAGAACACTGGGGCCAGTTTTATAGACTGGTATTTACTTTAAACCCGGGGGCTAACTCAATTCAATTTCAATTGAGTTAGCCCCCGGGTTAAAGTTAATACCAGTCTATAAAATCGGGACCTGCTCTTTTATTATACCATGATAAATTTGGACCTCCTAAGATGACCTTGCTCCGCGATGGGCATCAATTCTTCAGCATGGCGATCTTAGAATACCCCTAAACATTACTAAGCAATGCTTATGCAGGTATCAACCAGCTGCAGTCACTACTTGACCATTGTAGCTTAAAGTCATTGTAATGCTAACGTGATAGAAGGGCAGGTTAATGCAGGGTGGACTAGTCCTCCCCTCAAAATTCAAATGTGCCATCCAAATGGTCTGGAAAAACATTTTTTGCTAAGACAATTTTTGAAAAGAAGAAAAATAATCCAAATGGGCCGTGATCAAGGCCAGAAAAGTCAATTTTTGTCCTACATTTTCTGTTGGAGGTTTTTGCGCTTGAAGCCCTCGCATTGCCAAATATGCCCTTATCGAATTAAGTGCTCATTCAAATTTCAGTTCCACCCCATTCTAAGAATCCTAGATACGCCCTTGAAATGACTGGCTGTTGTATAAGTATTCCCATACTTTCTCGATTAATATGTTGCAGGTGAATATTCTGAAGGCAAAATGGTGATAAAGTATCGAATATCCAAGAGACGTGCGTGGTTGATACCTGCATTACTATTTCATAAACAGCTGAACTAGAACGAGGAGTTTTCACGCTCCGGTTTTTCATACATAATATCATTGTGGAAGTTTTGAAAAATGAAAAATAGGGAAATACACACACGAACCGCGGTATCTCTCTTGATAACTTAACGAAGCCCGTACTAATACATGTATCGGTAACAATATATTCAGTCTACATTTACAATATAACTACGACCTGTAGTAGCGTACAATGATCATAATAGGAATCGCATCGGTGTACCTACAATTTGAAAGCCATCGGTCAAAATCCCTTATGCTGTACATACGGTAGAGATGAAATGAGCAAGATTAGACTCAACCTACAGATTTGCCTTCGTCATTACGGGTGGGACCTCTTTATATAGAACTTTGTGTACGTAATAATCATACATGCTCGTGTCAGCAAATATAATTAGCTGGAGGTAAGTTTTATAGACTAGCTTCCCGTTTAGCAATGAAGAGTTCATCTCAATCGATTTCATTTCTTCATTACTTCCTTGAAGTGAAACTGGGAATTAACTCAATTCATAAACACTTGAGTTAACCACTGAGCAAAACAGGGATAGAACAGGCTGCCAACCTCACAAAAAGTGCTATCAGTAACAAATTGAACTTTTTTCAGTAACATCTCATCGAAATATGTAAGAAAAGGTTCAATCAATCAGTAATCAACACTTATACCCTCAGTAACATCTTTCATATCTCTGTACTCATCGAACAAATCAAATCAGTATTTCTCGTTATAAAAGAGTAACAAATACTGAAAATCAGTAACGGTTGGCAGCTCTGATAGAGCCATCCTCCCCGGCAGGGATTCGAACCTGACGGCATAGAGACTCGCCACGGTATGAAACGCTGCCACACTAGACATAGTGCCCAGATTAGATGATGTCATTATAAGCCAATCCAATCCTTTTTTATCCGGTTTTCCATTTATAGCGCCCTTATATAGGTGCCGCAACTTTTCGCACGGCTGACCTGCGCATATACCTGCGTGCCCGGTTAAGTGTGGCGGGTTTTGTGCCGTGTCTTGAGTCAAGCGATGTCATCAGGTTCGAATCCCTGCCGAGGAGGATGACCACTGGGAGCCAGATTTATATACTGGTTTCGACGTACTAAATCAAATGTCAACTCAATTAGCACCAGACCAGTTTAAAATAGTTATATCTGCAATGGGCTTTGAAATTACTGTGCAAGAGGCCACAGAGGTAAACCCTTCAACAACAGGATTCTTATCACACCTCTCAACCAACTCATGCTGCCAAAGCTGGGAATAACCGATTTTCGATCTGTTGCGCGCCATCGATGACGATTTTCGCATATCGTTACTGGCATAAACCCGACCGTCACCTCTCTGGAAGTTAAACTAGTCTATAAAACCGACTCCCGGGAAGCTAATTACAATAATGACTGAGGTACCACGCGGCATTACGACCAACAATATCACTTATCCACCTAGTTACGGTGTTCTTGTCTAAATCACACAATAAAATATAAGTTACAATTCCATCAGGAACTTTGCATCTGTACAACAACCTCTTAAATAATAAACATTAATAAAGATTTATTCAAACTTTAAATTTATACATCATCATTTTCATCATCATCGCCATTACTATTACTTCAGTCAATATGGCTGCCATGGCAGCGCTTGGTAGCGCGCACAACAATTAACTATACACACACATATATACTTGTATAACCCCCTAACTCATTTTCTTGTAGACATCATCGTTACAAACCTATACATATACATAGCGAAACGGGATTAATATCTGGTTCTGCGAAAAGTTCAACTACGAATTCCGAGTCGCGGGAAAAATCGCTCAATTCCGCATGGCGGAATAAAACTAATGTCCGGTAATGTTTTGTCCTCATACACGCTACTATCAACTATCGAGGCTTCTTCGTACGCTTCAAATCATTTGTATCTGTCAAATCAATCACTTGAAATAAATGTCACACAAGGTTCGCTGGTATGTACAATATTACAAACTTCTAGCTTCATCAGAATTTTTCATCCGTGAGATGCAGACATCCTCCGACGTGGCGAGGATTTGAACTCGATGATATAGCGAGCGAGGCCCAGAACAGTATCACGTTCTTTATTCACCATACGGAAATTTCACGAAACACTGAATCTAAATAATTGAACAGCGATTAAGGCAGTATATTGTTGATTTCGAAAGTTATTCCTGAAGATAATCTTTCGATGATCCTAATCATGCTTATTGTGCCGTGATAGCTATGAAAGGAAAGATTTGTTTCTGCCTGCAGTTCTGGTTGCGTCCAATCCATACAAGTTCGTGCAGCCAGAGCCATCTGAGAATGAAGTTGATGCATACTCCATTGCTTTTATTCTCAACAGTGAAAAAGAAGCGGAATGGTATCAACAGTATGTCCCTCGTCATATTGAGTTGAGAGTACAGGGGCCAATTGCTCAATAGATGGTATTAGTTAACCAGTATAGACATACATGAATAGTGACAATTAAAATTTCATAGTTACTACAATATTTATCCGCCCGTTATCTTTAACCAACTGTTGTTGAGCAACCGACCCGCGCTTGGTATCATCACACATTACATAAATGGACCAAATCAAACTAGTTGTTGAAATATTTGCCATTCCGTAAGATTTATTGATATGCAATTTCTGATTAACGATATCATCAACGTCGCAATCAACTAGCCATGCACATTAGAATATTCCGCTAAGCGGCCTATCATACCGTGGTCGTTACGCCCTATGCCATATCAGTTCAAATCCTCGCCGAGGGAAGGCGAATAGATAATGAGTGATGGTCGCGAAATGAGCAGATTTGAGCAGAAGTTTACCGAACGTTCAATGAATTCGAAATCGCGCAAACACGCACACATGTCACGCAAACGCACACTGTCAATCCGAGGGTGTGTTGTTGTATAATACCAACCAGCAGTTCTAATTAACAAAGGTTTTTAAAAACTTTTTTCTTATTTCACCCGTTCGTTATTGTAGATAATCGTGTATGCTGGCGAAGGCACTGGAACCGATGCCCGATTTCGACATTAAGTGCATACATTCGGCGGCCTGTCCGATCGCCAGTTCGAGAGGAGGCTGCTTAGGCAATCCATGAGACTCTGCAAATGACGGGGAGAAGAACATTTCATAATCGTTCCAAGGAAAGTGAAATACAGTGAAACCCACTCAATCTGTATCGAGATAATCCAGAAATTTGATCTTATCTGGATTTCATTTAAATTCTATTATAGAAATATGTCTTATCTAGATTTATTACTCCTTGGTTTGATCAAATGATCTGGATAGTGCAGACTATTTTACTCGACAAATTTTGCTAATGTCAAGCATCTTGATGGAATGGGGTACCAGCAACACTACAACGCAAAGCGAGGATTCAGCGATGTTCCATCGGGCACTGGGTTATCGTGATTCAATTTCCTTCTACATTTCAATAAAATTCAACCGGTAATCAACCTTTCTCATTAGCAAATCAATTTTCTGTGAAATCTGTACCATACACTGAATGCGAAAGTGAATCTTATATCTACGGTATGCGATGACTCATTTGATATTTTCAGATTTGGAAGCCTAACTATCAAGTTCAAATTTCATTGAAAATGAATTGAATTTTCACAACACATATGACCTAGTTTTTTGTGGCGCCATCTGGTGAGTGCCGGTATCCCATTGTGCTCACAGCCAAGAATTTATGACAAAATCGATTGACATAGACCATGTAAGGTATAACGACAGTTACCGATACTAGAACAATTAATTGAGATCGAACATTACTTACCTAAAATGGCACTGTTTAAAGCTGCACAGATAGGCTCTCGTCTTACTGGACATAGCTGATTACCAACTGGACTATTCCATGGATCTGAATAAGCTAACAAACTAAATGCATCCTAGAACAAAAGACACGATATCATTTACGTACAAGTAAATATCATTGCGGGTAGTTTGGAAGAGGAGAAATGATGAAACCAGAATCTTGTAGTACATGAAGCAGAATCTTGAACTGATTGCTGAATGAATTTTGCAGGTACAGGCTTTATGCTACACGTATTCGGTCATTCTAAAATTTGAGGACGTCTTTGAGGAGTATTCAAAGAGAAAAATCAAAATTTGAAGAGGTTTCAATGGCAATATCAAGACGTATACCACTATTCATTTATGTATTCATGTATTAAAGTCTTTTGCCAATTAAGCCAGGAACCATTGTCGCAGACCAAAATCAGGTGTACATTGAAATTTTGAAAAGAAGATTTTCGTGGATTCTTAGAATATATTCTCAAAATAAGAGATCCTTGAAAATTAATTTTCAGTATAGAGCTGCTTTCAAGGAGTATGTGGTATGAAACCTGCAGTCTAAAGCTTGGTCCCCCTCCAATGTCTCAATAACATGAGAAGTGTGGACAATAATGGGGTGAGGGAGGGGAATACCTTCGTCGATGAAATAAACGAACCTGCAATGCTTTTTTATTTGACTCATTTTTTCCATATTCCCTGCGTAGTTGAACACTCATGGCTTGTAATTCTCGTCCGTATTGTAGCATTTTTTCGATCGCCGCTTGATTTCCGCCGCACAATTGCCTCTTTTGCGAACTGGAGTCAACTTCTACATATACATCATTAAATCATAGTTAATACCATTACCAGCAAATCACAACCAAATTTCCACGAGCTTTATACAGTAAATTCCATTGATCTGGATCATTTCAGACTGATGCAATTAATCCAGTTTAAACAAAATATTTTACGAAGTTATGTATTAGTGAACCACAAATTATGTTTGGATCACATTGAAGTATGGATTAATCTGATCCGTGGATTAAGGTGGTCGATAATACAGGGTCTCTACAGATCAGTCATTCCTGGAGATACGGTAAGGAGATTTCAAGGAGAAAATTTCAAATTGCAAGGAAGTGTCTGCATCATTTTCATATGCCCAATTACCGTAGACTCCCCTGTAGGAACCCTGCTACGTAGTCAAACCAGCTTGATAATAATTCACACGAGTACACACCATCACGTTGATAGGCCTATAATCAGTCGAAAATATAATCCGTAACGAACTTACCCATGTCGCATTCGACGTGACTGGTACCGTTAATGACGCCGTTCGTTGCGTTACCGTTACTGATAACGCGGCTTTCCTCCGTGGAGTGATCCTCCATTTCGATATCGTTGAGATCAACTACGCGACTATCCGCACCCGAATCGCCGTTCATCGCCGAATTCGCCGCGTTCATGTGTTGTTCGGATATCGTCGATAAATCGTTTGATTGTTGTTGTTGTTGTTGCTGTGCTTTGTTGTTACTACTACTACTAGTCTGTATAATCCGATTCGGACTGTGAGCTGGACGATTGCTATGGATATTCGAATGAACGGGACTAGTGCTGCCACTGCCGCTGCCGTGGCGAGATCTCGGACTGCGAAACGCGGCGCCGCGAACCTCGCTGTCCGTGCCGTTTACCATTTCGATAAACTGTCTACATTTAAGCATGAACAATAAATTCGCATTGCGTTCGAGAAGTCCAGGGTATAACTGTTGAGTCGTTTCGATTGCCTCGCCCATACGACCGGCTAAAACTAGCTTTTGGATTCCTGTAATTATACACAATTAAGATAAAATTCATTACACGTGATTCAGTTTTTCAAAATTTCAAAACAATCAATGTTTGTGAGCCTTAACCCTTTCAGTGCGGTGTACAAATAAGTGATGGACTTTGCTAGTACATCGCACCGCAGTTTGTTCATGTTATTTGGTAATTCATTTGTATCACTATTGAAGATGGCAGCACAAACATAGTGAAATATGTAGTAGTGGCTAATGATACACCGCAACGTGGTGTAGATGCATTATGACAGAATGACCATTATTCAATGCACCGGGGGAATTTTTCTAACATTTTCAAATTATTGCCAGCACTTAAAGGTATAAATTAGTCAGCACTGAAAGGTTTTAAGAATTGACTATTAAAATAGATAACCCACCATTTTCAATGGCATAAAATATAACTAACACAACATAATCAATGCTTTAAGAATGAATCTTTAGATAAGGTTGCAAGGGAAGCAGTGCTAGCCACACTATTTTATCAATGTTTTGAACATACTTTACGTAAGTTATTTTGTGAAAAAATTAATAGCAAGGTGAACATGACGAGTATTTCATTACTCTGGTAATGCACGTACAGTAAGATGAATTTTATTCAAAATATCGTCTTAGATGTTTCCAATATTTTCGCTTTGGGTAACGTACTCATCAGATGACGAATGTCTAATTTACAAAAGTCTGTAGATTTTTTATAGGGCCCTGTAGGTCACATATGGATTTTGTGAATAGTGTACCGATGTATGTCTGTGTACGTATACCATTCATTTAAAGTGACAAAAGAGTGAAAGTCCAAGGAATGAAGATCAACAGTATTATAGTAGCCTTTAGTTTATCGATTCATGAATTAGGGCTACGTGCAATTATAGTCGCAGTTGTTTATCTACTATAATCCATGCATGCCGAGTCAAACCTCGATTAGGCCTATCTCCCGCCGCCCCAGTTTTCTAATTTGCAAAATTCTGTTCATTCATCCACTTCTTCAATGATCCACTGTAAAGCCATTCGACGCACGAGTAGCCGATAATTGAGAGTTGACTGTACTGGTTTTAAAACGTAGTTCAAGAGCTTACTTTGTCTGTTTTTGATGGATGCGAGTTCTTCCTGAAAAGCCTGACCGGTGTTGCGCGCGAATGACTCGGCCGTAGCGCAATAACCATGATGTACCAGATACGTTGACACTATTCTGTAATAATCATGAAAATCATACGTACATATATAATATCTAGCATTTCTCAAAATGGGGACATCCACATCGCTTCACTGTAGCATATGGGTACCGGCAGATACCAGGGGCCAGTTGCTCAAAGGTTGTTTAAAGATGACCGGCGTATGAATACCATAGTTACAATGAACTTTTAATTCTTAACTGCTAACCAACTTTTGAGCAACTGGCTTAAGATGATTTTCAATTTTGAACTGGATTTTTAGGCTCCTGAATTCAAATTTTATAAACCTATAAACCTATAAATATAAGACGAGTTTTCACTCAGCGTATGGTAATATAGATTTACGTCCTATGTACAAACTGCATACACATTGGTTTATGTATATTGAACTCAGTTAAACCCTGGTTCAACCAGGTTGATGAAACAAAGATGGCCCTGACTACTTTCGTTTAATTTTATCTATACATTAAGGACTTCATCATCAGTGATAACTTGAACAAACACCGATGATTTTTTGATTCGGACGCTTCAGTATCTTTTCAAACAGCTTTTATGATGATTTTTCAGTTTGGAAGCCTAAAGATCCAGTTCTTAGTGTACAAATGTATCGAGAATCCACTAATTACGACTGTGTAACACCAACAGTAAGTCAGGCCATCTGGTGATGTACCGGTACCCCCCCCCCAAGTTCCACTAGAAATTGTTCTCGAGGTGAAACAAAATAATCAGAACGTACTTTTGTAAGGCTGTTTGCCATTCTCCTTTGATATCGTTTACAGGGAATCTATCAATAGTTGTTCTAGTTTTCTGTTTCCATTCCTACAAATCGTTAAAAAAACCCAACAGTAAATTTAGGGTAATGTTTGAAATCATTAAAGCCCACCGCACACGGCACCGAAAAAACGTTTTTTCCTTATGAAAAAATGTTTTCGATGTTTTTTGTTATGCCGTGTGCGGGGAAGTCATACCAAACACAAAACGCCGAACAGAAAATCAAGCACTGCTTGATTTGCGAAAAATGTTTTGTGTAGTTAAAAATGTTTTTCATCCCGTGTGCGGTGGATGTTTTGAGTTTTGCAAAACATCCACAGCTGAATAATCAATCAGCGAGCAATATCACATGGCATTACAAGAACTGATATGAATAACTGAGTTTATTGTTGTCTCCATGGATTCCATGGATTTTTGTCATAGGGTTTCAACAGTCATTAACACTTAGATCCTAGCTGGCTAGTTACTAGGTTACTATAGAAGTGAGCAGGTTGCAGATTTGGGGTTGCGGATACATGTCTTACACTCTTCAAATATAAAAGTTGCCCTTTTCGCAAAGATAGAGATGCAAATTTGACACCAATCTTCTCAGGAATTGAATCAATTTGATGAATTTCTTCAAAAATATAATCTAACACCGTGGCTGTGGGTTGGACCCTACTGTGGCCTTTGACGCAGCTGCTTTTTCCGATGCCTTCTCTTTTAACTTTTAGGCCCCCACCTCCCGATTTCTTTGATCTGCATAATTCTAGTGGGTCTGCATCGCAAAATGACGTAATTCTATACAGTACATTGGTTCGAAATACATTGGTTCGAATTTTCAGCTGGGAACCTATGGGGGTCCAGTGTAAGAATTAGGGAGCTCGAAGGTTTTAACAAAGAGTGCGCTGATAATGTACGTACATGCATATAATCTTCAATATCAAACACGAATGGATGCTGTCCAAAATTCGCCTCCACAACTTCTCCCGGTGTTTGTAAGCCAACAGTTGGGTAGAGATTTGACTGAAATACAAAAACGAGATCGAGAAATGATAATCATATATGTACAATGTTCTCAATTCATTCATCTCATTCAAACGCATATGAGAGTTGATGGAGATGAAATTTTAGTGCCGATAACTGAGTACATTGAGTTCATATATTTTTCTTCTGTCTCGGTATAAGACACAGCGAGTGCAATGATAATGTTTATAATCTATCGTAGGCCTAATAATAATAAGGTTACTGATATAAAATCCCACACTTAATGATAAAAAAAAAGTCTTGATATGTTTCCTTGAGCTAGTATTTATTCGACTTTTCGACTATCTTGATGTTCATCTTCTGTTACTAGTGTTACTATAAAAATTATTTTTCATGCTGTATAAGCTTATTGCTTAATTAATCTCTCTGTTCTTATATTATATATACAATCTGGAACAAAAGAGATACTAATTAAGCAATGAGTTGTGGGAATACAAAAGTAGGTAAGAAGGTAATATGCAGCATGAAAACAGTTACTAACGTAACAGGTTTAAAGTAGAGCAAACTAGGGAAGTACATATAGCCCTACGATTCAATGAACATAAAGCCCAACTCAGGTCGACTTACGACCTGACTAGATCGTCGAAAGAACAGCGACAGTACACACACCTGACCACTGATTGGCAATTGGTTTGTCCCACGCTCCTAAGAGCACTCGGGTCGACGACAACGCCATCATCGTCGAGTCTAGCGCCATCTATGATGTGACCAAACAAACGCTAAAAGTCGTGTGACTCACAGCCGATTGGCTAAGACATTAAGATCAGTTCTAGGAAATGATCATTGTTGTAAGATCAGTCGTAGAAAACTCGTTCTATCCCTACGATTCGCCCACCATCAGTCTGCGGTCAATCCGTCGCGGTCGTAAGTAAACTCGTGTCTCGAAAAGGTTCCCGATTAAACAATTGCAGACTTGACTACTTACGATCCGATCGAATCTTAGTCGACCTGACTTACGCTTAAGTGTGGGCTTTTATATCATCATCCAGCGTGGACGAAGTGTTTCACCAGTGGTTAAGATAACTGATATCTATCACAATCATCAATATTTTCTATCAATTTCAAAAGTGCCAAGATGAAGGTATAGGACCTCTTGCCTAATTCTTACTACTTCCAGCCATCGATCACTGGGGAATAAGCAACATCTCAGCTGCTACTCAGAGCTCGACCCCCAGTCGCACATAAGCCGCGATCACACGAGCATTTTTGGCCCGTGCCAAATGCATCTGTACCTGTTCTGTCCGACCAGGCCAGAGCCAAATTTCAGCAATCGGACCAAAACATTAAACACATGAACGGGACTTCATCTTAGCGAAATATTTCTACTAGCGACTTACACTGATGGGAAGATCTGAGAATGCTACTCCTAAATTGACGCCGTTCTTCGTGTAGAAACAAGTATTATCAATCATATTCACACAGCATCCTATAACGTCGCCCGTAGTGAACGTAGGGCCGTACGGATGTCCCGTGCCCGATGAACAAAACGAGTGACCGTCATCGCCGTGGTAACCGTATGAATGTTTATCCCAGCCTACAACAATCGAAAGAAAAATCGACATTAATTACATGGATAACATTGTGAATAAAATTGAAATCGGTGATTTCTATTGGATCACACTGAAGTATGGATTACCCTGATCCAGATTATTACACTGAAGTATGGATTAATCTGATCCAGATTATTACACTGAAGTATGGATTAATCTGATCCAGATTATTACACTGAAGTATGGATTAATCTGATCCAGATTATTACACTGAAGTATGGATTAATCTGATCCAGATTAACGGGGTCAGTCGATAATACAGGGTCCAACCCGTTTGGCATTAAAAAAAGAATCATGACACAAGTATTGCGGAAGACCGCTGAATTTAGAAAGAAAGTGCAGAGCGTCTTTTACCCTTTAAGCGTTTAAGAGAGCCTGCCTGCAATCAAATACGACAATCTCCTATTCCCCCCCATGTAACAGTGAAATCAAGTGATATATGGCTTTGGAGATCAGAGCACCGGTTAACAATACGCAGATGTTAAATTAAAGTTGGAGCACTATCATTACTCGGAGGTATCTCGACATCTATACAGTTAGTAATTAGTTTTCCGTTCATAATCTTTCCAATGATTAGTCCAGCCTTGAACGAATTAACTGACTGGTGCTTCCAGGGGGCGAATCCTGGATTTTCTCAAAGCTCTACTGGTCATTCCCAAATTTGCAAAATTTTATTCTTATTTTTTATGCATTCTGAATGTTTTTTAGACACTTAGGCTTGATGATCATCTCATACGTAAAATGTACCAAGTACTTTGACACGTAGCGTTGAAAAACTGAAAACAAATAATACAAAGGAAATCTTCTTAAGGGGGTCCTGTAGCCTCAGAAGCACCCTGTAGATCTGTGCCTTCATAACTTCAGGGGCCAGTTGCACAGTCATGACTTAAGTCCAAAAGTGGTCTTAAGACTGGTCTTAAGTTGTTAGATTGGCTTTAGAACTAAGTTGGTCTTAGACTGGTCTCAAGTCTAAGCCACGAGTATGCAACTGGCCCCAGTAGGCAGATATAGTTCCAATACGGTTGACGATTCTATTCGTAAAATAATTCATTCGATTTGACTTCTTCTTCTTTTACAATTCATAAGGATGACCTCTGTTAATAAAACTGCATCTCGCATATACATAACATAAAGAGATCGTCGTTGGCTGAATGTACATAAAAGGTTCGATATCAGCTTGAACATCGAACATCACGTATATCGTGGAACAGGTCACTTCCAAACTTCATCTCATTTGGGCATGACTTTTCATCGGTTTTCTTCGAAATAAACAAATTGCTAATCAAACATCAATTTCCGCATTATTCGAGGGCTTCAAAAAAATCCGACGATAATTCGGCCATAAATTGCTATTTAATCGAAGATTATTATGAATACACACACACACACCGTGGATAAGGGAACCCTAGGGAACGCCGCGGCATACATTGTTAGCGGCGAGAGGTATTATGATTTGCCTATGGGGAATGTACGTACGAGCGGTAGTTCGAACCAGCAATAATATACCATCATACACAGCAACTACAGATCGTACCGCAAAA
Organism: Tubulanus polymorphus; assembly: GCF_964204645.1. NCBI lineage: Eukaryota > Metazoa > Nemertea > Palaeonemertea > Tubulaniformes > Tubulanidae > Tubulanus > Tubulanus polymorphus. Next base: position 11,105,264 of record NC_134027.1, on the reverse strand, counting down.
AAAAACAACCAGTCAATTTCGAACGATCAGATCGCTACGAATGATTATTTCATTAGTTACGAAATATGGAAAATATTTCTGATAATTCAGGGGCCAGTAGCTTAAAAGTTGGTTTCCTACAGCAAAAAAACAACCAGTCAAATTCGAACGATCACTACGAATGATTATTTAATTAGTAACGAAATATGGAAAATATTTCCAATAATTCAGGGGCCTGTTGCTTAAAAGTTGGTTAAAGATAACCATTGGATAATACCATAGTAATAATTAACTTTTAATTGTCATTATGTCAACTATCCAATGGTTAACTCTAAAACCAACCTTTTGAGGAACTGGGCCCAGATATGTAAGGAAATTTTTTTATTGTCCAGAACTTCTTCAAAGTCACCTTCTAGATGGGTGTTGCAATGATGATTATTCATTTTCTCTTAAGACAGCAATCAAATGAAAATATAACCCAGAATTTACATCAATAAGTGAGGGTCCTGTCACAGAGCCCACGAACTGTAACACGGGCTGTAACCAAGCCAAGTGGTGACCGTACTTGAAAAAAGAAACAATTGATAAGATACACGAGATGGATGAAATTAGACATGTTTCTGCTAAGACATCAATAATGACGTACATAGGCATCTTATGGAGTTGAATATCGAGAGAGTAGTAATAAATAGTAATATCACAAGGAATTAGCCTCAGAGTTTTAATATTGCGCCAGAATGAATTTTCTTGTTAGAGAATTAATAGAGGAGGAGGATTTAATCGTATTTGGTTCACGTGATTTTGCCAGATTATTCGTACTTCAGCTAAGAATGATTGGTGATACCCGGAAAATGTTTGTGCTGCCACAATTCGAAAATAAATTCAGTCAATTCAGTCAATAAGCATTACTAAAATATCTGATTTCAACATGTAAGCCCCATTCCTGATAGATGTGGTGGGTTTGTATGGGATACACGAAATAAACAAGAGATTCGACTCATAGCCACGAGGAGCCCGGTGTCAAATCCAGATCCCTTTTTTCTTACTGCATTCAAGCACATAGGAGGAATGTTTCATCATGTAAAATAACCAAAATGGCGAAGGTTTCGGGAGTCTCGTATGACAGTCGAACTTGCTTATAGTCGTTGGAGCTGTGACACTGTGACAATCATCGTGTTAACGATGACTAATCCAAATGATGACTTACACTTAGTAAATTGAATTGGAAATAACGGATAACGATTGGAAAATTGACGATTGATGACCGATGCTGTTGAAAACGGTCGATGACGAAGAGCCCGTCAATTTCCTCAATCTTTCCACGAGAGCCCTCGGTTAAACGCTTCAATCAGCCGACAAGGAAAAGTTCAAAAAAGGTGACGATGGCATCTCCTCTGTAAGCAGCATCCGTACTATCATTGGCTAATGTGTTCTCATTATTTGGTCCATACATGGAACGGACCGATTCATAATTGACCAAAATTATGCTCTGCATTCACCAAAATTTTCAGCTGCTATCACTGGTTCAGCTGGACACAACAGTGTGACGGACCAAAAATGGTCAGTTCTAAAATCGTAGAATGGACCAGGATTGGCCTTTACGGTCAGTCTAAATTGGTCTCTTCTAAAATGGAACAGACTAAATTCAGGTAGCAAGCGGAAGGGGGGGTCGGGTGGGGGGATGGCAACAAGCGGACGGGAGTCAGCGCCCACACCCTAAAATTTGTCAAATTCCCCGAGTTTTCCTTGATTTTTTCAGATTCCCTGAGTTTCCCAGGCCAGCGTGAACACCGTACTTCGATTTAAAAAAACAAAAAAAATTCTGTTTACTCGACCGACCGCCGATCACACAACTATATTTGTACTTCGATTTCCGATTTCAAAATCAAACCCCCTGTTTCGCTCCTGGCAGGTGTGGTGGGTCAGTAAGGGACAATCAATCAAAAAATCAAACGAAATTTACCAGCCAAATAAATAACAGGGAAAATCCCTACTTTAAGATCAAAGAGTGGTCAAGACAACTGATCCATAAAATCCTCCGATGAGCACTTTAGATGAGTACTCATTGGTGACCGAGAAAATAGTTTTTCATCCGTGGCAATATTGATCGCACTGTAGAGGTATAGTGCAAGTTACGCGGCTAATTCGTTTCCAATCAATCAGTTCAAAAATATAACATCAGTCTGAAGCTTCTCGAGCGAGTACGAATAACAACCACGAGTTTCAGTAAACAATCCCCGGTTCAACAATGATACCATCTATATCGGTGTCGTCGTGTGAGAACTCTTTCTCAAGGTTGTTCGCTGGTTGAAATTTTCTCTCGGAAAGCGGGGAACTTTTTCCCCCACTGAACCAACAGGCGGATTATGATAAAAATCCATATGCTTTTTTTACACCTATATGAAAGCTCTCATGTTTTTAAACCCGTAGTTAACACTGAACGCCTTGTTAACTAGGGATCCAGACGATAGCCCAATCGGTGAAATTGTTGAAAATCTGACCGTTTCAATAATCAATGTAACTCATTGTAATCATGGGACTTGTCATGAGCTAGAGTTTTGTGGTTACATTATTCCTAGCTACCAATATATATATATGGAAATCCCATATTATTCGCTATTCAACACCCCCTGGTGAAAAAACATCGCTGGAGACTGATGCGACTGAGATGGCCACCAATTGCGTTAAAGTTGAATGATCGAAAAATGCATCTGATATGTAAGATCCCTTCTCAATTACTTATACCCACCACAAATATCAATGAAATCTAGCAATCCATTAGTACGCTACAGGTCGTGCGAATTCAGGCAAAAAAACGCCATTTTGAGGCACATAAAAAGGTCACAGGATGGGCTCATGTCTCGAGTCTGATTGATCCAATTTTTCTTTACGACGATGGCCCTAGAGAGAAATACACATGAGAAACCATCAAAACCACTGATCAAAGCGCCGTTAAAGTCTCCGTCGAAATCTTCGAAAATATGCAAAAAGTGCTTATTTTGGAGTAAAGAAAACAATGGTCACAAGTAGCCATCTTCATTCTGATCGGGCCAATATCTCGAGTAGATAAACAAATTATCAAGACAATCAATCCATTCAGGCGAAAAATGACCTTTTTAGGCATAACAAGTCACAGCATGGCTCACGTCTTGAGTCTGATTGACCCAATTTTTCTTAGGATAATGACCCTAGGGAAATACGCATAAAAGACAACTGATCAAAGCCTCTTCAAAATTTCCATTGAAAACTTCAAAGTTGTGCAAAAAGCGCTGATTTTGGAGACGAAAACAATGGTCACCAGTTAGCAATCTTGATTCTGATAAGGCCAGTTTGGTCTAGACAATCAATCCATTCATTTATCTAATGAATCTATCTCTTAATAAATGCCAAAATGATATCCGCTTAAACTTAACACTTGCATATCATTCGATGTTGACCATATTACACTACTAATTCACCCTCCGAGCGATCCACAAATTGACTGTGAACGTTAATCGCGCCATCGATAAATCAATGAATGATTCACAAAAAACGAAATCGTACCTGGTAATCTATTCATATTAACACCCTGAGCTGAAAGTCCAATACCCATATACCTGAAAATAGATAGAGACACGTTACAAATTATTAGATACATACAAACTTTATCCAAAACATACAGCATAAAGAGAATTCCACAATAACGAAGAAAAATAAAGCTGAAAATTATGTGCGTCTACACCGAACTGCGGTGTATAAATCGGTGCTTGACTATTGGCCAGAACACCGCACTGCGATGTTTTGATGTAATTTTTAAGCTCTATATTTCTAATGAAAAAGTTGGCAGCACCTGTCAAACAAAGTTAGATATAAGAAAGTAATGATACACCGCACTGAGGTGATGCATTATAAGCCTGTTATTTGACACACTGGGCTGGAATTTTTCAAAAATGTTCCAATTATCCTTCGCACTTTAGGGTATCAATTAGTCAGCACCGGAAGGGTTAAGCTAATAGTTGATGTTACACGCTGATTACAACATTGTTTCAAAATAAAGTTACTTCATACTGAGGATCATCGATATCTTATAATAATAATGGTAATGATAATATCAATAACATGATAAGTCTATATTTCATACAAATAGTCGACTAGAAGGAAAAAATCCATATTCACATGGAGAAAAACGTATTTAGAAACTTCTAAATAGCCTAATGGATTTAATGTAGTACAGCTGACATACACATAAAAGGTCCCAACCAAAAACGCAAGATTTTGATTTAACAATGAATCACGCTTTTCCGTAGTATTTCAATAATTCGTAAGTAGGCCTAATATTTTTAAACTATTGCAATAACTCAGCACGATACTTTTATGTAATAATGACACAGTTACGTTGAAAAAATAGACCTATTAACACCTTTTTAAAGCTATACACACAACGACTTTCAGCCACGTTGTCTGATAGGCAAACCTCTGTATTAAATCCCCCCTGGTAAAATTCCTTCCAAATTCAGTTTTCCATCAAACTAGAGTATAAAACTTAGATTAAAACTATATAGGCCTAATACTTTTCAAAACATGATTAAAGAACACATACATACATACATACATATTTTATTGTTAGTTTTAAACTATATTTCTTAGAAATTTTCAAAACTATGATAATGTCATTTTAATGTGTGTAGCTGGCTAAAACGGACTACCCATGGTGAATATTGTGACCAACACCGTGGAGATTTCAAAATTTTTGAAATCGTTCGAAGTTTTTCAACACAAGAATATCGAAACATTTTGTTGCAAAATCAAATTTAAGGGGATTTTTTTATCAGGTAGGGGGAGAGGAGGGTTTATTACGCGTCAGCGCCTGACGCACCTATGAATCTGCAGTCCGAAACCACCCCTCCAGACATTCACCAAGTTGTGGACATATCACAGTTTGAAGATAAATCCCAAATGTTTAGCATTTCTAAGCTTAACCCTTTCAGTGCTGGCTAATTAATACCCTATAGTGCTGAAGATAAATTCTGAAAAATTCCACCCTCGTGTGTTGAATAACGGGAATAGCACCATAGTGCGTCTACACCCTGGCGCGGTATATCGTTAGTTAGTAATATTTCACTATGTTTGACAGGTGCTGCCATCTTTCAAGAGAGATAATTAGTAATTACTAATTAAATCAATACACCGCAATGCAGTGTACTAGCAAAATCCATCACTGATTCGTACACCGCACTACGGTGTAGAAGTGCCGTGTAGACGTACTGAAAGGGTTAAAGAAGTGATGAACACTGCCGAGTGGATGGGTGGAGACAGCATATATACTGATACTTGCATGAGTAATGGACAGTTTAAAGCAGTAAAATTGACGGATACATTCACTATAAGCAAAAATTCATAAAGACTAGTCTTTATGAATTTTTGCAACTAGTCATAGGGGTTTAAACAAAAAGGCACAGCTATTTTTCTCCTAGGTTTCCATACATAGCAAGATTCATAATACCCGGTAAACACATTAAAATATGTGATCTACGCAGGCTTTGAGTTCCATAAAAATGTTTACGCTTCAAACAGAGTTGAGTTTTAATCGTTACGCGTTGCAAAAACCCTCATAATCCGCATAAAGCCCTACACATACGATGCAGGGAAACAAGAAAACAGGAAATAGAAACATGTTTCTGAGCATTTCCCTGCGTTTTGAGTTTACGAGAGAACCGTGAGAAGGAACATGGTTTCGGGGAAACAATGTTTCACAATTACAAATTCAGTAACACAATATACTTGAGTCAACAAACAGAAATAACAGAAAGTAACTAGTAAAAGCTAAGGGAGATATACATTCAAATAAAATGCTACAGAACAATACTAACGAGAGCAATTATTCGGTAGACAAATGCAATTTCTTAATCAGGTTTTTTCTTTTTTTACATAATAATACAAGATCATTAGGAGATTGAGTAATACGATCGATGAGGACTTTTTCTAACTTACGATCATTTGGAGCCAGCAAAATTGTCTATCATAAGGGACAGATAACGAATCACAAATTTATTTACAATCCAACCATTTCCATGGAGGAAAAAGAGTATTTAGATAATGCATAATATAATCACGCCATCTGGTGCTATCCAACACTGAAGTCGGGTTGTCAAACTTTTATTTTCAAAATTATGATCATTTGATACCAGCGAAAATTCTCTTTCATATGACAGATAAGATAAGATAAGATAATTTATTACTCTCCAACCATTTCCATGGTACGTGGAGGAAAAAAAGATTTTGTTTACAAATATTTACATATCGAGAGAAAAATAAACAAGAAAATTAACTTTAATAAATTATTTGACGCCTGCGAAAAAATGTAGAATTTCTGGGAGAAGCTAATGTGGAATTGCAAATTTGAAATCAAAGTTTTAAGAAATTTGGGGAATTATGAGATTTGGCGATTGGGTAGATGATACAGTCTTCAACTGGTCTAATTTAAAAAAAATTGTCAACTTGTGACCGACTTCGATTCACTTTTGCCTCTAAGCTGGTCTGCAACTTCATTACCTCCATGGTTGAAGAAACAGTTCTTTGGATGTTTGCTTCATCATGACGTTGAGCATATCGTGTAGCCAGCCGGCCCGGTCCTGGGGCCCGGTTTGGCTGTCACTCGATATCCTAGACTTGAGTCTGGGTTGAAGTAGACATTGTCATTTAAAGAACTTATTCATGTTATTCTGTATGAATTAACCGTGTGTCTTGTATTTTGTATTTTCTTATTTTAAGATTTGTAAGTTTTTTAAATTTTATCCCGGAATTTCAATGTAATAATGATCAATAATGTATTGAATTGAATTGTCACCTTATACACATGCCATCAATGGACGCGGAGCCGTATATGACAGCTATGCTATTATAAATTGCTAATCTCATGAAACTTGCATACCCCTTATATCGAACATATTTTCTAAAACATTTGAATATTGAAATTATATGTTAACACGTTTTTATATAGACCGCTTGTAGCCGCCGATGAAATTCACGCCGGCCCTACTCAGATCGTAGATAGCTTCGTCATTCCACTAGCATCCCCATGTCAGGGTCTGACTTTTATATCAGACTTCCAAATCGTGTATACATCCGCCATTTAACCGAATAATCCGATTTACTTATCATTTCTATTTATGCCTGCCGCTCCTGATATAATCATACATCCTTTACTATTACAATACGTCTTCTCATGATATTCAATGCAATATAACATTTCGACGTTCAAATAGACGTCATTATATAATCAAAGGGAGCCATTCTACATCTTTATCAATAATATTTTGCCAAATAGCTAGTATGTGTACACATAAACCTGTGACGTTTTGCACATCCATTTACGGTTGTCGTTTGTAAAATGACGCTGAATGGTTAACATTGTTTAGGTTTCATAATGGTAACGTTTTATAAGGCGTCAAAAAATATTTTTAAAAACATAACAAGAGTATTTACAATATATACAAATACAGTGTACTATTTACAATTGACAGCCTAAGTGATGATCATGCCACCTGGTGGTATCCGGAACAAATAAAAAAGTTGGGTCACTGAACTTTTGCAGCACGAAACCGGGCCACGGATCTCGTATTTGTAGGATAACTTACCCGTCTCTTCCTTTACTGATAATCTTCACTTCGAAGTAATAAACACCGCACGAAGCGGGTATCGGATAAGTAGCTCGTACGCTGGCTGCGTCTTTGTGAGTTTTACCCATTCCTGCGAACGAACAAAAACAATAATTGTACGTACTGATAAAAACAACAACGGCAACAATCTCGAGTCGCGTTATCGCTGTACACGGACAAAAACAACGCAGGCGATTCGAACTCAAGGTGATCGTTTCTCTTTTGAGGGTCACATCCCATCTAGGCAACCGTTTGTCTATTTATCATTAGGTGTGTGCTTCGAAGCAGGTCAGGGTCTCCGTAAAATATATTTTCTTGTGGAAGAGAGAGAATAAAATCTACCCCCCACATGAAGTTCTTAAAAGATTAAAATCGAAATTAATGTATAAAATCAATTTAAAAAAAAACAACAGTTTTTCGAAAGAATTCAATTTCTAATCTTCTAAATTCGCATCGGGTTTTGAATTTCATTATCTATTGCCCCTGAGTGTGGCTATTCATTCAAAACTTATCAAATGAAATCAACCAATCAAATAAATAACAGGGTCAGGCCCTACTTCAAGATCAATAAATAACCTACGGAAGAGAGATGGTGATCCAACACCTACTGTTGTAGGTATGCTAGACTTCAAAGAATTTTGAACGCTACATTTCGAATCATGTTATATATATATATAGGGCCTATATATATATGCTTATATATATTCACGATGATCTTTTCCTAATATTTTTGTACTCCGAAGAAGAACGTTTTACTGTAGCCTCTAGTGTAATTTCGTTGATGCATCATTTTTCTTATCAGATATACGGAGTAGGGGGAAGAATACTTTGTTAAACCATGGACGTATAGGCCTAATCTAGTTTATACGTCCATGGTTAAACTAAGGGTTTTAATTTCAGGGTTTCCAGTGGTAAGGCCAGGATAAAAAGAAGTACTAAGAAGGACTTTTTCGGCAATTTTAGCCCCAAAAGGAGGCACTTTTGGACTCGGAAAGAAGTACTTTCCAGTAAAACGAGGGCTCATAAGGAAGCATTTTTGCAATGCCTTGACCGGAATACTCATCATGTAGACCAATCATACATGTCAGGGTAATTCCATAACACTTTCCTGCATATTAAATCTTACTGACAATTGAATTACCAGGTCCGAGTAAGAAATTACTTCAACAGTCAAATTTGCGACAAAATTGCGCAGAAAAAGTACATAAAAAATCAAATTTGGAAGGACTTTTTTATCAAGAGGAAGGTCTTAGAGTAAAAAAAAAGGACAAAGATGAAGTTTGTCCAAACTTTTTCCAAGAGAAGGACAAAGAAGGACTTGGAAGGACCGCTGGAAACCCTGTAATTTACAGTGATACAAGTATTATGGTAGAATGGCCAAATTTACACTCACAGCACAGAAAGCAAAATAGGTTTTCATGAATCGTTAATTTGACGTATGTGGTTTTGTGAGATCAAGGCAAAATTTCCTATGAAAACGTGAATTTGAAAATCATCACGAATCTCTTATATTTTCCAGTGAATCATCAATTTCATTGGTGACCCGAGCGACGAATGACAAATCGATTAGAATGTCATTCAGTCCAAATTGAATAGTTTATAGACCTTTTGTCTTAATAGACACCTACGCCTATTTGTCTGTCGTAATGAATTTGAGTGAGTGCCATAGTTGGGCTGATACACTTTAATGCATCACGTTCTTTCATTACGAACTAACATTTTTTAAATGAAAATAACGCACGGGGAATTATGAATATCCAAAATGGCTGTGAAATTGTGAATTTATTATTCATTTTCTTGCCTAATAACACACCCTCAAATTTGTCTGCCCTGAAAGCAGGGGGTCAGTGATAGATGGCTATCAGGTATCTAAAAGTCCTAGTACCTGCCCTTTATTTCCACTGACTTGTTTATGAACTTCTCTTCCTTTTGGAAAATCCGAGGGATCTTCCTACCATAAGCCTTTAAGGTAAAGGGCTAAAAATATCTAATGTTTTTAGTAGCCTATAATTTCAATATAATAATAATCTTATAATAATAATATATATGTTAGTATAATTCAATCAAAAAGTTCTTTATATGTATTCGAAAGAAACATAACTAGATGTTTAAAATTTGTAAACAATAAACAATATAAATCTACACGACTGACTACAATATGACCCGACGATGATCGAAGCACATGACCGGACAAAATGGAATAGCGTCATTTGACCCATTACGATTATTATAAACAGCCCGGGAATAAGTACAGGGACAATAAAAACCTGGCTCGATTCCAAGCAGGAATCGTGACGCAAAATCCCGGGAACAGGTTATATATTTACTCTTACACGGGAATCTGGGGCACTAGACCAAACGAAACGATGACATATTCCCCCAATAGAGATTCTGATACGCCATTCCATTACATAGCTAGTACTTCGTTTTATTGACAAACTATTTCGCGGAAACAGAAAAATACGTATATCGAACCGCCACGCGAATCATCTAACTAATGCATAATAATACGTTTGTATGTACGCCATGGTTTCTGCTTCCGCTGTTTCTGTGTATGTTTACATGCATCGTTACGGCACAAGCGAAAATCAATATTTCCTGGAACCATGAACTGGCAACACTCGGGAGAGCTCTGTACGGACGAACGAACGAAAGATTCAACGATCTAGTGACAACTGACAACAAAGCGAAGCAGTACTACTCGGCTGTCAATATACATCGTTATCTGAACACGACGTCAAACGAAACCGTATCTACGTACGAAGAGCAAAACTCGGAACAGCCTTCGAACGATCTTGATACGCTAAATACGCGGCTACTTACGTAGGCCTGATTCTTTTACGATTAAGCTTCTATTGGAAACGTAGAGATTCGTAGAGAAAAGGTTGACCAAATGACCGCGGATACTATGTGTTCTTTAACGATTCAGTTTCTATCAGGCTTGTTTCGAAAAGGTTGAGCCAAACCAAACCGGACGTATTACGATACATTTATATCAGTTTCCAGTTTTTCTCAAATAATGCTGGTATCTATTCCTCAGATTCGAACAGCTTAATCATTAATAGGCTTAAAACCACATAAAAATTGCTTCCTATTTCACCAGCATAAAGAATATAAAATCAAAATAGATTTTCCCCTCGTAGTACTTAGCACTGATTCAATTTCGTTTTTACGTGCAGGTTTACATAGCCTATAAGATTGGCAACAGATCTTAAGAATATGATAGCCTACATTGAGCCTGCTCATAGAATATTGAGCGTGCACTTGTTGTAATATCATAGTAGGCCTATGCTTTTATAGAATGAATATTATGGTACCATCTGCCTGGCTTCAAAATGATGTTTACCATAGTCCATAGATTTACATCGATTAGCGGGCAGGTTAACCCCAAATCAATTATTGACTTCAATGAATTACTAAACTAATTAGGCCTAGTTCAATTAGCCTAATTCTTCACTGGTCTTCCAAAGGATTAGATATAATCATTTTGAACACAGCCAACTGATTTAATATATTTTTTGCCAAGGTCAAGGGGTGACCTGCCGCAATAAGATCCTCAGTTATTCGAAATGATAGATCTAACGTTGTGATCAAAAGGGAATGACAGTAAAATGTATAAAAGATTCGAGCAAAATATCACACCCTAACCAGCATACAAACACACCCATACACCATCAGTCATCAGAAACATTGATCCATTTAAAATTGTGCAATACTAACAACACAACAGTGAAGCATTGAAAAATAGTTTTTGATAGTTAATAACATTTCTGATCAGAAGATCGAATGACACTCATTTAAACGTCTAAAATACTTGAACAAAATATGGTGATTTATTCGACGAGCATAATGAGTAATCAGCTGGTACGTCCGTATGTGAAGTCTGAAGAAAATCCAATAGATAAAACTGTGTTTGTTTACCTTTGTAATGGACGCGCAGATTGTTGTGTGAGAGTCCTATGTAGTTGAATTTGTCTTTTGGGCTCCATGATTTTGGAAGAGGAGTCTCGTCTTGGTTGACAGCCGGGTAGAGTAGTTTTAGTCGCGCGAATAAAGCCGCCTGAGCCGTATTATTCTGTCCCTCCATCGAGGAACCAGTTCTCGTAGCCATTTTCAATGATGATCTCTGGCTCATCCACTATCCAAAACGCTTGCAGTTACGCTGCTGTCAATTGGCCCGATAATGACCTATTTCACAACACCGACCAATCAGCGGTCGTGTCACAAATGGGTTGTTGTCGTCAGCTGTTGGCGGTATTGTCGTAAAATAAATAATATTCTTCTTTCAAACCAAATCAACTAAACTCATAATGTAACAATTTTTTGGTCAATTTATGATAAATAGACATGAACGGCTTTGCAAAGGGATATAAATGATTATCAATTTATCATTTCGAGTTATGTTGTCAATAGCAACCAGTCGCCATTTTTACACAAATTTTACTTCCTGGTTCTGTGATATTATCGAAATTTCCTTTATTTCTCATCAGAATATGCGCTGAACATTTTAGAAATGGCATCAGAGCGAATAGCTATTGCCAGGCTACCACCAATTGGCCCGATACCAAGGTAAACAGTGCTGTAACACCTGCAATTAAAAAAAATCTAACTTTTTTACAATTTCAATTCAATTCAAATTTCAATCAAAATTTAGTTTTGATATGTTTATTGATTGATGAAACCACGTCCACGGGGACTTTTCACAATTGATGTATTATCTCTGAGTCCCACGACCATCTCCAGTACCCTAAGGCCGTATAAGGGGATACACAGTCTGCAGGGGTTTGACGATGGGCTTGGATTTTATTTCCGGGTTGTTGATAATCTCGCGAGAATGGCGCTAAATATGAACTGCGAATGAATTCAAAATATCACGGAAATACCTTGTGTTTATATTGTTTATTTATCCGCTATAAAGTTTCGATAAACAATTGGTCGTTAAGAATCATTATCAGACGGTCGTCAGACGGCTATATAAAATAACAAGGGATGAAACGCCTTCAGAGTTGTGCCAGCCAGAAAGTTGGGACAGTCACGTGACTTAACGCTTCTTATTTGACTGAACGCGAACCTGAAGCATATAAGATGGAAACTTTGATACGAAAAATATTTGAGAATAACTTACATTCAAATGCATTTTTTTACTATGAATTATATATTTCATCATAATCTATTCTTTATACAGGGGCAGATCCAGACCGTATTAGCCGTATTGCCCAATACGGTCTAGAATTTTTAAGTGCCCTTCGAAATTTCACCGGCAATATTTTTGACGGCATTATTTCAGCAACCGCTAACTCCGTGTCCGTAATCCGGGCATAATTATAAAATTAATCGGTATATACTGCTGCCGAGAAAGTGAGGAGAGATAATCATATTTGTAAAGCCTTTAATCATGATAAATTAAAAAGGGCACTTTCCTTTTGCAAGGGGCACTCATGCTTTAGATGAGGGCACCTTGTCCTTGCCTTACAGGGAGGGCTAAAGGGGCACTGTTACTTTAGAAGAGGGCACTATATGCGGAAAATGTTGAAGAAAAGGGCACTTTTTTGCCTAATTTTTAAAATTTTAGGGGCACTTTTGGTTTGGAAGATGGCACACGACATAAGGATAAATGTGAAGACGAGGCAATTTTTGCCGATTGTTAACAATGAAGGGGCACTTAGCCGTATTCTGTTTAATTGTTAAGGGGCACTTTTAAAGATTATAGGGGCACTAGGTGAAGTTGGTGACAATCATTCTTTCATGGGTTCGCCAGCTTCATTTTTTATCCGCATCTGTTGAAATCTTGTCTCGAATTCGTTTATTCTGGATTGCTCTGCTAGCCTCTAGAAGCCCTCTAAAAGCCTTTAAATGGTACCATATTTTCAAAATTTTCTGGGGGTGCGCCCCCAGACGCCCCTCTAAGGACTTCGCGCCTTCGGCGCTCGCATTGACCTGGATACTGGGTGTGCCCTAAGATCAGAAAGGTGCCCTTAAATTTCCTTCCAATACTGTCTACCCATCCCCCTGGATCCGCCCCTGTTATAAGTTATTTATTTCATATGAATCATAATCTGACAATTGATATCGGTCTGTGAATATGTTAACTTTTCGTGTTGAAGTTTTAAATGCGATGACGTTATCAGAATGTCACGTGACTGTCCCAACTTTCTGGCTGAAAATTTAAGTACAGCGGAGGCCTGGCGTTTCATCCCTTGTTATTTTATATAGTAGCGTGACGACCGTCTGATAATGATTCTTAACGACCAATTGTTTATCGAAACTTTATAGCGGATAAATAAACAATATAAACACAAGGTATTTCCGTGATATTTTGAATTTATTCGCAGTTCATATTTAGCGCCATTCTCGCGAGATTATCAACAACCCGGAAATAAAATCCAAGCCCATCGTCAAACCCCTGTGGGAGTTGGTCATGATTTTCTCGCATTTGCAGTCGGATCTCACCGCCTGTATCCTAACAATCATCTTTGATGAGACTTTGGCTAGCTTTTCGGGGCTACGTACTATGTTATCGTATTTCTTTCTAGGAATACCAAAAAGGGGATAAACAAAAAGCCAAAATATGATGGATTAAATGGACCTAACTATCAGATGAATGGCTCAAAATATAATCTACCTGAGCCAAATTCATTAAAGGTAAATGTAGTGTTAAGAATGTAGCAATTGAGTTTTGTCCAGGTCCCCAAATGAATATTTTGCTTACCAAATACCATGGTGACCTGATTGTTGGGTGTAAGCTTTAATAATCGGATAGGCTTGACGTAACCACAGTCCAGTTGCTAGTGGTAGGCGCTGCTAGGAAAACACTTGTAGGCCTATCCCGTTATTGTGAAGCTAAACTGTGTAATGATATCATCAAGTGCAGAGATATCACTGCTTATCAGTTGGCCTATTCCAGGTCTACGTAGAAAATATATTCCAAATTGGCGATGAATCAAAGAACATATATATATAACAAGATATTCTGTAATTGGATATCTGGGGATACTCGGAGGTTTAACCCTTTCAGTGCGTCTACACAGCAGTGTGGTGTATGAATCGGTGATGTATTTTGCTAGTACACCGCACTGCGGTGTATGGATGTAATTAGTAATTAGTTTTTATATCTATTGAAAGATGGCAGCACCTGTCAAACATAGTGAAATATTAGTAACTAACGATACACCGCGTCGCGGTGTAGACCCGCTATAGTGGTATTTCGGTTATTCAACACAATAGGGTGGAATTTTTCAAAATTTTCAAATTATCTCCAGCACTATTGCGTATTAATTGCTGAAAGGGTTAAGGACTCCTTGGAGAAATTCTATCCTCATCAAAATTCTACAGTTGATGTATGAGGTTCAGCGCTAAAACTTGCGATAGTTGCACCAAATCTTATATCTTTAGTCAATTTCGGATTCTAAAGAAAATGTATCTGGTGTGATTGATAATTATCATGGGTTGATCATTAGTTATAATTTTCATTTGTTGCATTTATTCCATAAGCTGCCTGTGACATTGAAAGCCTTGCTACTTCAGCAGCTGCGATGTCATACACTTAACAATTAAAATAGGCCCTTTAAAGTTCCGGCATATGGAGGACACTGAGTAATTTGATAAGAGTTAGCGATTAACATGGTGTGTCCACAGTCTTATGCTTTTCATTTCAATCTTTTCAGCCTTATGTCGACACAAATGCAGGCAGTTTAGAAACTTGGCCGGCACATGCAACCGGCCAGATCGGATCAGGCACATCCGTTGGTTTGACTAAGAACAAAGATCTGGTTGTTATCGATGACGAAGATTTGGGAAAACCGCAAATAATTCCGAAACCGCGATTCCTTGAACAGTTGGAATCATTTCTGAAAAAGGAAATCCGTTCACTAGGTGTTGTTGATGTGAGCCCCAGTGAACTTAGATTACAGGTAAGTTCAATCACTTATCAATCGCATTTAGTTCAAAACCTGCAAAATGTTTGAGCATGTTTAAAGTCACAAATGATTCTGGAATTGATTATCTAAACTGAGACAATGTCGAAATGAAGTAAAAACCCACAGTGAAAAACCTAAGTGAGAATTTGACATTTCGACCAAATTCTATTGGCCATTTTCAAAACTGTTTTTGAAAATGGCCAATAGAATTTGGACAGTCACTTGTCTGGAAACTAATGTCGGAATTAACTATTCCGAATCACCTTTCCCGGAATTATTCTTTTGCGGGAGCAACATCATTGTTTGGTGTTAATGTTTGGATGGATTAGATAGCCCTACAAGAAAATGATCTTCTGGCATTCTTTCTTCTAAGATTTACGGTACTCAGCTTTAGCAACCTGCACTCAAAGGGTTTTAAATTTTTCAGGCCCACCGAGAAGTATTTGAATACCTGATTGAAGACTTTAAGACGTACAAACCAATTCTATCGGCGATTAAAAATGAATATGAAATGTTCGTAGCTCATCAAAGAGAGCAGTTACGACAGATGGAACCACTTCGGGTAAATTCCATGTTGTGTTATTTTGATAAGGTTTCTTAATTTATAAAGCCCGTCGTTTCTCAATATGTGATTCTTTATGATTCCAGCAAATGTTGGTCACCGTATCGGAGCAATGTGATCAGAAAATTATGGCGCTGAGAGATCAAGAAAAACAAGGTTTATCATAATGATATTGAAATACAGTTGGTCTGCTTTATGTAGATAATCTGTAATCCAAATAACTATCTTAGATTCGGAATTCCACCATGTTCGTTTGGGTGGCCGAGACTAGTTCTACCAGTTGATTTGAAAATCACTCAGTTCAGTTATGAACCAGGTCTGGCTTGGTCAATATGGTGCCATCCACGGCCAATAATAGTTTAAAGCATATGAGTACTTGGTTCTACCATAAAACTAATCCTTAATTTTGATAGGATTCATTTTTGGTTAGTATATGAATTGGAAGCGTCAGTCAGTCAAACGAACACTTCTAGTGTATGCTGTAAGTCAAGCCCATTTAGCTGACATGCCCGATAGGATCAGAGATGTTTTAAGCCTTAGATAGAGGGGCTTTGTAGAGCTCTGCCCAATGAGCGGAGGCTTTTTCAGAAAGTTTCTTCAATTTTGAATTGTCAATACATCATTTGTTTTGATTGCTCAAATCTAATACTTTATTTGCTTTGATTCAGACATGGTTGACTTGAAAAAAGAGAATTCAACTTTATTCAAGCGAATTTCTGACATGAAGAATGAGCAGAAAGATCTCCAATCGCAAGTGGCTAAATTACAAGAAGAACTGGCAGCCGAATATCTGAAGTACCGCGACGAATGCGACGCCCGAAAGTTACTGGTATCGGATATCAATGATTTACGATATCAACAGGAAGATATCGCAATGGCAAAACAAGGAATGAAAGAACTGGAAGAAGAGGAGATCGACCCAGTTACAATGAGAATAGCCTTGAAGTAAGTCAGGCAAAATATCCCAAGGATGGATCCAGAAAATTTCTGGGGGTTAACCATATTCCAAAAAGGTTTTTTTAAGGATTAATTGGTGGGACTTAAGTTGACAGGAGATTGAACATTTGGGTTTTTGAGATTGAATCATTATTGAGCAGTTAGAAAAACCAGAACTAGGTATAGTCCTTATCTAGCTGTTAAACAGATGAATTGTCACAGAAAACACCACTTTCATTTCACAACAGCAGAGCTGTTTTCGAATAAGACTTTCTAAAAGAGAGAATGAAATTTTCAGACTGGTACAATTCGCATCCTTTTATTTCTTGGAAGAATATGCCTTTAAAGCCCTTGGAAAACTGCTGTGTTCCCTTTTTGTTGTTTTCCGTCTATTGATGGAACCCAGTTATTTTGGGAAGTTTTGAAGACGCTTCAATGGATTGTCTTTATATTTGGATTATGCATGTATCTATACCTTTGACACATCTGCAGCCCAAACACTGACCCGACCAGAATCAAGAACGCCAACTTGCAGCCATTATGTTTCAGCACTTTTTCGGCAATAGTTGAATTTATTGCGGAATGATTCGTTTTTATTTTCTCTATAGAAAAGCTAGAGAAGACGAAGCCAGCGCTAGCCGGCGATTGAACGAAATGGTTGCTAATTATGGCGATGTCATACCGCGAAGAGATTTCGAAAGTTTAGAGAAAAAACATATCGCATTAGAAGAAACGCTCGAAACATTGCGTAAAGATTTCGGCATATTAGAACAAGAACACGCGTGAGTATTTGAAAACGGATTATTGAATTTTTGGGCTTAATTGCAATTTTGTTATTTGGTGTTTGCGATTAGGACAATAATTTGAACTAAGCCGTTTTAAAATGAAACGTTTTCATGGAACTGGATGTGGCCAAATTCAACTCAAAGAGTTTGAATTAATCACTGGCAATTTTCAATTAGTTGACTCAAGAGTTAAGTCAACTCAGATCTGTGGAACTGGGCCCTAGAAACATGTTATTGAAAACTTGAAAAGGCGTATTTCCATAGGACTTTGCCACTGCAAATCGAGGCTAAATTTATACAATTCTAGAGAATACCTGAGAGAGTACATTCTGTTGTTAGTGCACAGTATCAAAGTTTGGTATCCCAGTTTGTCTTTGATTCAAGTTTCTAATCAAGAAAACACATGTTAGTGAAACATCATTACAACATATGTTTTTGCATTCGATAGAAGATCCTATTGTTTTCATGATATGAATAATCCATGGTTCTATTGTTTTAAAAAAGGCAGTTGCTATATTCACGCCACTCTCTCTAATGATATTCAATAACTTCCTGTGTTATGAATGTTTAATGTAGCCTGTCCTATCCTTTCCCTTATAGATATAGCCATTATGTTTGTAACATTCTTCTTTTTTTCATGAAACATTTCTGATGGCATAAGGTTCACAACATTTACATAATTCAATTCAAGATTTTCAATATCAATCAGTAAAACTCGTTATTATACGGTTATATCCTTACGGATTGAGGTGAACAGAGCATCCAAATAGAACACGTTAGTCAAAGTCCATTATCACGCCATCCTTTTTAATACCATTCTTTAAAACGCCAATTTCTCTATAACGCCATTTTTCCATTGGTTCATAGCAGTGGCATTAGGACTTTCAATGTATAAAAATGAAATAACCATACAATTGCAACAAACGACTAATTACACAGCTTAATACAAGTGATGATGATGATAATGACATAAGGACCCAGCGTCAGTATAAGATATATAGCAATCCAATCAATGTTGATTAGGCTAAATAGCGACAATCAACGACAACATTGGTATATTTAGGCTAAATCATAGATTATTAAAACCTTCAGAAATAAATTTAGCCGTGATGCTGTGAAGCTTTGGATCTGTTGATAATATAAAGACTTTTTCCATGTTCCAGTAAACTAGATCATTATAGAGATATCATACAGACTTTTTCAACATTTGTGAATTTCACTCATTCTATTGCGAAGTGATTTTCATCTTCTACTACTTTATTACTGTTTACGTATATATTTTCAGGAGTTTATTGGATGTCCATAAACAAGTAACTCAACAGAGAGATGAATTTTATGCAGAATGTGAAACGTTGAGACGCAGCGCAACTCCGAGGTGATTATAAATGAAAAAACCTCACCCACTGAGCATTTCAATTCACCTAAAACTGATAAAAGTGGTCCTTCCAATCCCACAGCTACATAGAGACTGAAAATTCTCAAATTTGTGACCAAATATCATCATTTCAGCGATCATCAGCACAAATTTTGTTAAAAAGTTTTATATTGAGTAAGATGTAAAATGAGTTCCATTAAATTGCGATCCCTGTGAACCACCAATCAACTTTCATAGCCTCATGAAGTATCATGTTCATTGAACCAGGATTTTTGACTTTGGCTTTAACAAAGTTTAACTGTATGCTACGGTACCACCGATATAACCATGGTGCCTGTGGAATATTTTAACATTCCCACTCCTATTTATATATTCGGATATCTTTATTTTTCAGACCAGATTGGGAGAAATGTGCCGATCATGTGACGAAATGGAAAGATTTGTCTGAAAATAAAACTAGTAATCAACTGGTTGATGTATTGCTGAATGAGATTGCCGGCGGCAGTATGGGCGCTGCAGATGCAACAGAAAATTTCGAAGGAAGAGTAAGTACAAAATTTAGGGACCAAACATGTATACAGAAAAAATAGAAATCTAACCCATCATGCATAGCAGTAAGTTAAACAAACCTGTTTATGGCTTTATGTATGAGCAGTCCCTTATTGATATTTTTCTTGTTGTTTAAAACCCACTATATACAGAATTTAAAAGATTGAAATCGAAAATTCTATTTATCAAGAATTAAAATCAAAATATATGACGTTTCGAACTATCATTAGAGATCCAGTCCCACACCTGATGATGATCTCTAGTGAGGGTTTGAAATGTTGTGTATTTTGATTAACCTGATGGTTAGTGCTGTTAGCAGACCATAACTGTACACTGTTGGTTAACTGTTAACAGGGTACGGAGGAAGGTGTTCCAGAACATTTACGATTTGAGGGTGAAGTCAGAAACCGTAAAATAGCGAAACGAGATTGTGCACTATTGGTACAAGACATTTGGAAAGAGAAACTTGAATCCGATAATCAGGTGAGTATAATGGACTATTCGTTATTAGGCTACTTTTTTAACTCTGGTTGAAATAAAGAATTTTTCAATTTTCATTTCTTTTCTATCCCCTTTCAAGTTCTGATGGAATTATTTAATTAATGATTATCTATGGTGTATCAGTGCGGTATTCTTATTGTCGCTGGCACTTCGAAGTTTATACCCAATATTTTGAAAATCTTCACATCGCCTGCTTAAAAAGAGTGATTGTTTTTTTCCCAAACCACAGGACTAGTAAAAAGTCCCTATCCAATAATCCTTAACACCAATGATTAAGTTACTAACTATTCTTCGCCCAAAATATCTAAAAGAAAAAGTCTATAAAAATAGCAATTGGAAAGATTTTTATGGGATGATAAATTACTGGTCAGTTGTTATTCCCAGGTTTTTTCATTGTAATTCAGTGTACAGATGGAACAAGAAGAAGCATGCCTGATTTCGTGGCGCAGTACCTGAAACGTATATTCGGATTGGAGCAGATGGTGATAGAATGGGGTTATAATCTGCACGACGCATGTGAACGATACGCACATGACGAAAGATTGGGAACATTTTACGGAATTCTTACTGGAGATGTAAGTAGAGAGACATCTACATTAAACTCAGGGCAAATTGATCAATGGGTTCTTATCAGCATTCTGCCTAACCTTCATAATTTTGAGCGTCCCATTTCTTCATTTTATGTTGAAAAGGACACCATGTGAAAAAATATGGAAAGCGCACTTAATGTAAAAAACAAAGGCACAATCTTTATGAAAAATTCTGAAAACAGGCTATTTTTCTTGACAAAGGGAACCACTATCAGAATTCCCTTTTATTATTGATTGCTCTTAATATCATTTCGGCAAGACCCTTAGATCTTCTTGCCCTTCGAACCGCCCCTGTAAATTTCTGATATCTTGATATTTTGTTGTTCAGGTTGATGAAGAGGTGTATCACAGTCAAGTTAACATGATGTCTCAACTCGCCGACCATCTGAAAAAAACTGACAACGAAAATGGCGGACAGAATTTCCTAACGAAGGATAATTTCAAAACTGCTTTGCAGCAGTTTTTCCCGGATACCAATGAGGAAACTGTAACAGCTTTCATTCAAGCAGCCGAACAGGAATTAGATGCAAAAGAAATGGAAAATATCGAGTATCTGAATCTATTTATGGTGGTCAGTTTTCTTTTTTCACATAATTCCTTTTAAATAGCATGATTACCACTTTTAATTTCTGAAGGTGTTTTTAGGAAACTGAATCTTTGTAAATTGATTCAAGTTTACGGCACTTGTAGCATCCTCGCTCACCGGGGTTTGATTGTCTCCTGCTGGAACTGGCACCAATCAGTGTGGTATTGATAGAGCATATCTACTGGTGATTGAAAAACAATGCATCTGATTGGCTAAATACATAGACTGGTGGCTGCTCAGTGGCCAACTGTCCACCCAAGAAATCTTGGGCAGTATAATAGACTAATGAAGGGTCTGCGGCCAGGGTTTGTGTTGGCATGAGCATCAGCCGGAGGCATTCAAACCCTAGCAAGTGAGGATAAGTAAGCAGTTGGCAGGTGATTGCATGATAGATTGATCTATTTTCTAGGATGACGAAGGACGAACAGGATTATTTTTAGATGAGATCAAAAAACAACTGAGACAAGATCGTATGAATTATATAGATGAAATAAAAATAGAATTAGCTAATGTTAGGTGAGTGTAATAGTCAGTCTCAGAACATTTCTCAACACAATGGATCAACCACTGCCCTTCACACACCTAATTCAGTAATTGAGACTTAATGTCACTTAGCCATGAGCAGCTTAAGGTCTTCCCATCATGGGGGTTCCTTCTACAGCAACAGAAGAACGGTGTTCGATGGATTCCATTGCAAGATTTATTGGCCATTTGCCTCAGCCATGATGCATACTTAAAAAGCTTTTAAGAGTATACATCCTAAACTTCAGCGTTGTCCAGTAGATTTGCTAAAGTACAGGGGTGTATGCTGGTAGATGGTTGTGAGGACCATCCATTGCCTGAAAAAGGATTACTTTTTCATTGCAAACTTTACAAAGTTACCCTGTCATCTACCATAGAAATCATAATTATGATTATTAAATTGTAGTTTTATCAAATCAAAGACAGTGTCTCTGCCTTTGATGATGAGTTTCATTTTAAACATGTACCAGTAGTCTCACTGAAGTATTATTTTGCTATTTTCACCCAGGAGATTTGAAATATAATTCTATTTTTCCAGTCAAGGAGATCGAGTCGAACCGAATGATGTGAAGAGAGCGATCACTTCGGTTGATCCCGAGATCGATTCACAGCAGCTAGATGCGTATCTATCGTGGGCGTTTAAATGCAAGAAAGACGAAATCGACCAAGCGGAAGGCGGCGATATTGAACAAATCTGCGAACGATTACGAAACGGAAACATTAAACGTATCGGCAAAAAACTTACTCCATGAATTACCAAGCAGTAATGCAATGTGAATAGTAACCATTAATACATCGATATCATGTATGATAATTAAAAGACTATATCATAAATCCGTCCATATTTTTTGTATGGTATGTATGAATATTCATATGATGTGTTAAATTATTCTCATTAAATTTTCCATTATTTCCAGTGTGATTTTTTAACTAAGAAAATAAATGTAGACTATTTCTATACATCAGTGTTGTTGTCATTGGTCCTGATAGCAGTGAAACTAGCAACTTTGTTCCACCCAAATTATAATATGAACTGCATGATCTGTGGTCCCCTTTCTGCTCGAGAAAAGCTCGTTACATCATCCACTACACTAACTTCGGTGGTCATTGCTGGCATGGTGAGATATTCAGTTTCTGAAAATCTTTCAGCTGTTAAAGCAGTCATTATTTTTGTTTCGTCAAAACGTGCTGCATATGATCCATCAAATCTTTCAAGTCATGATTGTCCGCTGAAAGTTTCTTAAAAGTCACATCAGCTTTGGTGATTGTTGTTGGGACAGATTGAACATTGTTACACCCTATGTGATATATTCAACTAAATTACATTCAATGATCATCCTAAAGTTTAGTTGTTGATATCTACTTGTATGGTCCAAGAAGTTAAATCTCCAAAATCAGTCAAACATTAACTATTTGTTTCAGCCCAACATCACTATACCAGATACTGCACAAGCCGTCAAATTTTGATTAAGTCAATCGCATGTCCGCTTCCCATATAACTAAATTTAGATCATCCACGAACTAAGGTGACATGAGAGAGATAGGATAGAAACAAACCTGAGAGAGAGAAGGTTTTCATATGGCACAAATTATCTTTCTAATTTATTAGTATAGAATTACATAATATATGTAGTAACAATTCATATGTATGTTTATTCTTTCCCATAGAGCAAACAGTCAAACTGAGTCATTTAATTATATACATATTCAGCACAAGGTACGTCACAAAATCACAGGGATAATTGATATAGGGATAAGCGGTGTTTGTCAGAGATACTGGTCCAAACTGTGACACCGTATCATCAAATTTGATACGTCGCTTTGCAACAAGTCATACTACCAATGCCAAATTCTTCAAAGATCTAAACTTTCCCGCAACAAATTCTCAAACAATATACACACACAAATCAAATCATCAATAAAGCTATCAAAGAATACCATGAAATAGCAATCAAAAATCTTTTGAGAATATAATGCTGGCCAAGTCTGTTTTAAGATGAACAAACAAAGCACTAGGGTAAAGAATAAAAGGATTGCATAGCATCTAATTCCTGAAATCCCTGTTCTTTTGTTTCCCTGAAAGTATGAATTTACAGAATCTGCTGATCCATTTTAATACCACATAAATCTTTACATATGCGTAATGATGTCATATTCTATTTAAACATGTACATGTATCTACAATTTACCAATGTACTCAGATATATGGATCTCCAGATGTACCTAACTAACAATAAAATCAAATGGAAAAAAAAACAAATGGATGAATTTATTCATGATTATCGAAATATTTTACAACAAAAGTTCGTGATAAATAAATAAATACTGTGTTTGTTTGGGTGACCAAGTCGACTCGTTCAAGTCAGTCTTCTATTCATTCAGTTAGAAACTTTAGTTTTCTAAATGAAACTAGCCTCGTGCGTCAGTCCATTCAAAATGGCATCATCAACAGCTCAGAAAACTGTTGGTCAAGCACCAAGACTGATCCTGGGCACGGCAACATTGATTTCAACAGATTTCTTTACATCCAAACTCGACCAGCCAAACGAATGTGACTACCAGTAAACAAATTACAATATCTTAATGATAACACTCATTGATAATGATAGCGTTGGAGGAAGTGCTATGACCTTCACGCAGAAAATTCATTTCTAAAAACATTTCCTAGTTTGACTTCATATTTCAACAATACCGGACCATATCATATAGTATATCGAGTAACAAGACAATTAGACAGCTATAGACTTCGGAAAATTTGCAGCGAAAGTCGGCCATATACCAATAACATCAGCTCTACACAATAATGAGTTTATACACTGATATACTGGTACAGGATCGAAGGGCAAGCAGCTATAGCGATCTTAGAATATTCCAACAGATTTCTATGTACATTCTTGTTTTTCTAAATTCATTGATTACTTGTACTTGGCCATGAATTTCGTGTGGAAGTCTTTAAAGCGACTTAAAACCTCTTCGATTTTCTCGGTAGGTGGCAGGATTGTCATTCTGAAAAATTTCACATTTCAATTATTTTTGGGAATGTACACTGGAATGTCATTCCAATCAGTAAATAATAAGACATCGATCAGTTACCTGAAGTGATAAGTTCCATCTCTTTGGCCGAATCCACTTCCGGGAACGACACAGACTCCCGTTTCCTCCAGGAAATTAAAGCAATAGAATACATCAGGTTTCATTCCTTTGGACTGAATATAAAAGAATATTGAAACGACATCAAATACTATCAATCTATAATGCATGCTTCATTAGAGACGACTCTTCATTCCATTTGTGAATTGGTATGTTCAGTTTAAACATACGAATATGCTCAAACTATTTGAAATACCCAATACCAAGGCCGGTAGAGGATTTTAATCTGGATTTCCATTGTACGTATTCCGGTTCTTAGACTGATTTAATTGAAGGGTGGCCACTTTTATTTGACTTACTCCCTGACTATTCTGACATGCATGTTGTTTTTTCCCTGACTTAATCTCTAACAATCCAATCAATGAACACCATCAAATATGTAAGACAGACAGGAACTAACAATCCAATCAATAAACACCATCAAATATGTAAGACATAGACAGAAACTGTTTGATTTTTACGCGCAATCTCAACAAATTTCTCTGACTTAACCTCTTTCGCAAGATTCCCCGACTTTTCCCTAATTTTCAGGTAAGTGGCCCTCCTGTTGGAGCCCATCCTCTACAACACTAACCTCAGCTTCCTTGATGAGTTTTTCCGGTAAGAATATTCTCGGGAAAGAATACATAGCCCCCTGTACTTCATTACACTTCACACCTTCAATACTGTTGAAACCATCAGTGACTAGTCTAGCCTTTCTCTTTAGTTCACTCAAAACAAATGTTTTCTCCTACAAGAAGAATTGCATTTAAAAAAAATATTTCCAAAAGTTTTAAAATGATATATTCATCTGAATCTAACCTGAACAGTATTTACGGTCTACCTTTATATAAATGGTGTATGTAATGAGTCTAATCTGTATCTCTCTTAAACTAATTTATTCTCATTGGCCCCAAACGATCCGAATTAAGTAGCGTTCATGGTTAAGTCACTTCTACATGTACATACGAAAAAAAAACACTGCTAACCTTTAACCAGAGATCATAAGATAAGTCGCCTTCTTTCGGGTGGTTCACTACGCAATCCATTGCAGACTGGAATTTAGATGAATTTACATATACTCAGCAACTACTTATAATAATGAGACACGGGTACCGAATTCACCAGCAGATGGTGTAAACAACAGTCAAATGAAAGTGGTGAAATCATAGGTGAAATTGGTGATGAATACCATGATCTGTCATTCTCAAACCGAGCTGAGAAGAAGATACCTAACAAGTTATCATTACGAAAATCCATCCGAGCTAAAATATTACGAGTTATTGAATAGGAAGGACCCAAAATTATCAATGAATATTCTATAGATATGTTGAAATATTCTGTAAATATTTTGTTTCTTACAAAGTGTATTGATATGTTTTTCTACGTCCTTATACAATTGACATTGTCAGGATGAATAAAGTTATCTATTATCTATCATCAGTTCTTTCAATCAACTTTCAATCAACTGGATTTTTTGGCGCTTAAATTATTGAGCTTCCAAATACGAGATTGACTTTTTGTCATTGTTCAGTCACTTCAGATAATAGTTAGTTCAATGAGGAAAAATTTGCAAATGAAATTGATTGAATGCGGATAACCAATAATAAGCCTAACTACTAGCAAACCTGGCTAAAAGTGGATTCATTGATTATCACAATAAGCAGTGCCCAGAACCAGTACCCTAAACAGATTGGCAATTCGGGAACTGTTCTTTTTGTAGACTACACAACCTACCTGACCAGACACGGTTGGGCAAAGTTTAGCCGACAGCGATTTGTAAAGTTGAGCTTTCACTCCGGGATCGAGATTAATCACCTCACAATAACCACCACGATAACCACACCTACAAATGGAGAAAAATCATAAAAATCCTTACAAAACTTATTATACCAAACATGCAAAAAAAGAGATTAACCCTTTCAGTGCGTCTACACCGCAGTACGGTGTATGAATCGGTAATGGATTTTGCTAGAACACCACATTGCGGTGTATTGATGTAATTAGTTTTTATTGAAAGATGGCAGCAACTGTCAAACATAGTGAAATATTAGTAACTAACGATACACCGCGCCGCGGTGTATACGCACTATAGTGGTATTCCCGTTATTCAATACACTAGGTTGGAATTTTTCTAAATTTTCAAATTATCTCCAGCACTACAGGGTATTGATTAGTCAGCACTGAAAGGGTTAATAATTGCTCCTTTCTTGAGATATAGACACACTTTTGGCGAACAACAACTGCCACCTATCTTAATTCTGACCGCGCCAGTCTTTTGGCTCCAGATAATGGTACATACTTCTTCAAGTGAATGCCTGCTGGGGCTATGCTGTGCTAATAAACGATGCAAGAAACACTACCCGGTGATTTATTCTTGGGACTGTTGTATGGGGCATTTTTGCAATTGCAGATCTGACCTTCAGTATGACAGAAAATTTAGCCAGCGTACTTACTCTCCCATATAACCTTTAGACGTAGACATGAAAGAAGCTAATTCCATTTGACTGTATTCCGGGCCCATTTCGGTCATAACTTTCTTGAAGGAGTGAAATTCCGAACCGGCTGCATAGATGTTGTGTTGATAAACCTGAGAACAGAGGCAAAATTTTCATATTGCTTGAGGGCAAATCTACCAGAACACACGACAAACAATGCTGTAGTAGTATGGGCTAGTTAAGAATGCTGTAGTAGTGTGGTACAGTTAAGGTGTCAGCTCACGAATCTGAAACTCAATCTATCTTTAAGTGTACCTGTACTAAAGACACTTATCCTCAATTCCTCTCCTGTCCACTGGGAATTGGTACCTGGCCTGATAGATTGGCTCCAAGAAATTGCCTCCCTAGTACCTTCGACAGAAATTTCGGAAAAGTGCCCTTTTTGCAAATATCATTTCTATGTCCAGTAGAATTGCCCTTTTTCATGTTTCCCTGCTCTCCCAAAATTCAAATGCTAGGTATGGCCCTGATGACTGATATACCTGCAGGTTAGGGGTAATGGGCTATGGGTTGAGAATAGCAATGTCACTATTTGGAGTAGTGAAAACCATAACAGACATGTCAGACATACCTCATCGGCTAGAATAAACAAATGTTCTTTCTTCGCGAATTTGATGATATCCTGAATATTCTCTTTCGTCAAAACTTGCCCGGTCGGATTGCCTGGATTGATTATAACGATCGCTCGCACTTGACATTTATCGCGGGCTTCGTTGATCGATCGTTCCAATTCGGAAACGTCCAAACCCCAGTTTCTCTCCTCGTTTAGATAATAATTCACCTGCAATCAGTTTAAAACGTTTACGTTTCAGCGAGGCTTAGCGGTGGTACACAACATTTTATTACGGCATGAAAAGGCGTTGGTGAAAGTTTTTATCGTCCAAAGTCTGACAAAGTTGAATCACTGTGTTGAAGTATACAAGCAGTAGAATAGCCATACTCTGACGTGGAGAATTGATAGTTAGTTTAAAACCAGCGCTATATTCAAAATTCAAAAGAATAAAAGTAAATTCTATTTATCCAAAGTTAAAATCAAAAGACATTTTGCACTCTCGCTTGAGATCATTGTCAGGCGCAAGGGAATAACTTAAAGCAAGGGGTATATATATACACAGGGGAAAATAAGCTAATTGGGTAAATTCAAAATTTCTTTTCATTTAAAGTTTTGATCAATGAAATTCGCTTTTAATCTTTTCAATTCGTATACTGTAGCGGATTTCAAACTCAAGTCTCCAAACATTTGTGGCTAATGATAGTCGTAAATGCAGTGCAGAATATAATATACAAAATATATATTTTCAAATATTTGGTAGTATATAGCAGAAAGCAGCCACCTAAATCGTTTCCACATCAGTTACCTGATAAGCGTTGTATTCAGAATTCGTGGCTGAATAAAGAGGATATTGTGGAATAGGGATCATGATACCGGCTCTCTTATTTCCGTCTTCACCAGTCATCATCAACTTCAACATCGACTGTTAAATTAAGGGGGACAAAAATATCTATAGTTAGCCATACATCAGGACTATGTGTTCTCCCAAATGAAGCTGAATGTTGGACGAAAACCCATGTTAGCATTCTTTCCATAACTGAGATTTATACAGTTTTTAAAATTTAGCTTATGTCTCAGCTACAAGTATTTCAAATTAAAACATACTGGAACTGGTTCCACAGTTGTGAGTTAGAGTTAACTCCGAGGTAAAATCACCGGTAGTTCATTTTCAACATGTTAACTCTGAGTCAAATCTTAACTCAGAACTGTGGAACTGGGTCCTGGGCAACAATGATCTGACTGCGTCCCCCAATAGCAAACCTATAAGATGGCAGTAGGTTGGCTTCCTGGATTTGATATGTCCGCTGTAAGCCAGCGAACAGCACTGGTATATATCATCTCGTCTTAACCCGCGGATATACCCCATTGTTAAAATAGATCGTGGCAATGAAGGAGGATTGTTGGATGGTAGCCTATAACAGGAGGTTGTATCCGAACATGAACCTACAACGATGGCGTTCTCGAGGGGATGTCTAACGTACCCTAAGATACAAGGAGAATTAAGTTCATTATCCGCTTGCCAGTTATGCGAACACTGACCTTGATACCGTCACTAGCGCCAGTGCTAAGGAAACAGTTCTGCCAATCGGCGGGATGTCCATCTCGTTTCGTAATGTAATCGGCTATATCACGTCTGATAATCTCGAGGCCTAAACTATCACTGTAGGATCCTACAAAATACATATTACAAACATCATTAGAATCTTAACACTTGTTTCATTAGAATCTTAATACATGTTTACAAAGTGGATATTTCATGTAGGCATGCCGATAATGAGGAATTGTCAAGGCAAGTTCTGGATTCGTCGCTTAAATAACATCGAGCTGAATTGCACCCCAATCCAAATTGGTAATTCATCAATAACATAAATTCTTACAGGTGCGGATGAATAGTAGTAGACGTTTTTTTAGATAGGATACAGGGTCCCTACAAATCGGTCATTCTTGGATATAAGGAGTTTATGAGGAGAAAATTCCCGATTTCAAGGAATTGTTTGGTGGTTTTGTAAGTAAATTTCTATCCTAACACTACTAAACTTGCTTTTGGGTAAAAAGAAGTCCTGGTCCCAACCATATCAATTTAAGGGTAGTCTACTGTTCAACTACAAAGTCTTCTAGTAGCCTTTTTCTCAAAATTGAAGTGCATTTTGCTCAAATCAAGGGGCTTCCAAGCACCTTTAAAAGCATTTTCTGTTCGGAAGTTTTTTTAAGGAAACAAGGAGTCATAGGGCCCCGGGGATATACATTTTATGGTTCGAAATTCCATGATGAAGCTCTCGGGGTGTTTACATCACTTCACTGACGCAGTGAACTTAGCACTTACATACCTAGACTGCCACCTTTACAGTCAGCTAGAATTCGCTTGGCTTTGTCCATAACGTCTTGCGGATATTTTCCTGAGTTAAGCAGTTCTGGATTCGTACAGCACGCGATCACCTGCAAGTAGATTACATTCAGGACTATTGCATCAAACGTACATCAATTCAACGACAATTCAATGCCATGTGATCATGTCAAAAGTGTCTGAAATGTGTTTCGATTTCAGTTACATTTTATAATTTACATAGGTAACTTCATATCGAGGAACCAATCCTGTCAAACTGACAGTTCTCGAGGATTTTGTAGGTAGGACTCTAAATAGGCTTTGCCCAGCCAGGGGCTGATATATTAATAATACTATTGAAAGGATTAGTAATCATTTTTCTTAAATTTGTCCGTTGTAAAAATGGCAATTGATTTATTCTCATGATTCGAAATTATCAGTTGTACAACTACTGACCTGTCGGATAAACGTCAAAGGTTTCTGACCCATTGCGTGGGCGTCTCCTATGTTACAACTGATCACATCCGGAAATGGCTTCTTTACACCCTATAACCAAAAAGCAAGATTGCAAGATTTCACATCACGGACATTCTTTTTTCGCGGATGCCGAAACCGAGGTTCACCAGTAGCCACCCACTGGAGACAGAGATGGCTCATAATGCCTTGAGCTCAGTTGCGACTAAACCTTTTTTGCTGTCTATGAAGAGCTGGGCTCATCATACAATTGACATTCAATATGTGTATACAAGACAACTTAGTTCGGATTTTTTTCTTAAAGTGGCAAAACTTTCGGCAGTTAGCTCAGGTGGTTAGCCAGCTGGTGGCACCACGTGATGTGCCCATTGCATGTCTTATGCTGTCGCGTTCTGATGGCGGTCGGAATTCAGAAGAAATATCTCTAGCTATTTTCATCAAGGAAACACCATCATAAATAAGGCCCAATCAAAAATAAATGGTTTTGTTTTATCTAAATTGCTTTGATTATGTGTTTAATTTAGGGACCCCAGCAGCACATAATTGGTCGAAGCAAAAGGGTTAAATCCAATGATAGTCTTAAGTTTTAAGACTGACCTTAACTTGTAAGATTAAACAAGGAACCAAGATGGTCTTAAAGCGAAGTCTTGACTGACAATGAAATTAGCCCCAGTTTGAATATTCTGTGATCGGCCGCTCCTGTCTGGATCCACCCCTGTGAATGATATTAATAATACCTAGAGTAATACCCGTGGGAACCACCTTTGGCCCTGACTGTTCAAACTGTTCAATTTATTCGCAATGGAATTAAGTCGGGCCATTTAAAATCTATGTGTCCATGCCGGTGGAGACCCTATGAGCTTTGATGACCTGTACCCGTGGAGACTTTGAAATATCCGAGGTAAACAAAATATGTACTGAGCTATGCGGGACTCAAACTCCTGATCCATCCTGTGCTCTACTAACTGGGCCATTGTGACTGCAAAAGGATATTGTACTGTAGAATTGTTTTGATGCAGTAAGAGCCAATAATTAGAATTCCTGCTTACTGATTGGCTGAAATTTTGTCTGCCTCCGTTTGGCCCCCCTATAAATAGTTTCACACCCGTTTATACCCGTTGCATTAATTTATACAATGATTGACTACCACACAAAATTTCAAGGCCCAATTCATCTCCACGGCGACACTATTTGGTACATAGTTTTGCATTAATTTATAGATACTCACAGATTTGATTTCCTTATCGATCTCTTTAGCGCGTACGACGATAGCTCCACGAACTGCGTACTCCATTTTCCTCACGTGCGGATTCATATTCTCCACGGTGAGCACCGTTCGCCTCTGTCCAGCCGTATACCCAGCCATTTTCAGTTGACTAAGAAATCGAAGTTTTAAAAATCTGCGAAACACTGCAACAGAACAATCGCGAAAATCAATGTTAGTTATCACCGCAAATAATTGGATTCCGAGTTCATGATGATAAAGATATATTTCATATAGCACCGTTTCCCTAAAATCAAACTCACTGTATATACTTTACAAAGGGTTCGTACATACCAGTCATTCCTGGATCTACGAGCAATTATTTCATATAATTGCTCGTAGCCTGGATATAAGATTTCAAGTTCTGTATCACTTTCGTATCCCAATATCCTGATTACTGAACATTAAATTTCTTGGAAGGCCAATCCATACAGAAGGCGACAGATATGCAGCTTAAAAAGCCTGTTCACCACCATGGCACAGACATGGAGAGTTAATAGATCGTTATGATAATAAACTGTCAATACATCAAGTGACCCACCGTTAATAATGTTAATTAACTGCACCTGACAGCTGTAGGAATTTTGCTTTGCGGTGATAGGCTTAAAATATTTTTCTGCAAAGATTGAAATGACCACAGGCAAATTGTAGTCAAATGCTAGTAAGCAAAGTACCGGTAACTTATGCTTATTCTAAAATCATTATTTAGAAAAATAATTGCAGCAGACTTCTTTTTCAAGTTAAATTTTCACCGAACCAGGGCAATAGATCATTTAGTGAAATCTACATTGTGAAACTTGAAAGTCATCTCACCCAAACTAAAATCATTGGTTCCAATTGATTCAGGTCGTTAGGAGTCTACCGTTATATCATCCTCCCTCTGCAGGGACTCGAA
This sequence comes from Tubulanus polymorphus, assembly GCF_964204645.1. NCBI lineage: Eukaryota > Metazoa > Nemertea > Palaeonemertea > Tubulaniformes > Tubulanidae > Tubulanus > Tubulanus polymorphus. The sequence continues at coordinate 11,072,190 of NC_134027.1, read as the reverse complement.
CCTGATGGCATCGCTACACTCAGCCACGGCACGAACCCCTGCATCAGTAGACCGGGTGCGCAGGTACATGCGCAGCTTTCCGAACGAAAACTGGCGGCACCTATCAGATTACTCGTTGTATAATCGTTGAGGCAAATTTCAAGGAAGAACTATAAATGGGAAATCTGGGCTAAAATAAAACGGGATATCTGATTGGCTAAAAATCACATCATCTGAACTGCGCATGTATCTGCGCACACGGTCGATTATGGCAGGGTTTCGTGCCGTGGCAATCTCGATGCCATCAGGTTCGAATCCCTGCCGGGGGAGGATGCCGTTATATCAAATATCAAATTATCGTTTTTGCCTTTTAGGCATCTAAATAATGATGAAATACATATTTCTTAAATCACATCGAATTCACGAAAACAAAAATTCCGATTAAATGATTCACCTGATAAACTTGCTTATACAGTCAAATCGGCTGAAACTGGATTACAATCCTATCAATTTAAACTGGATTTCGATCTGATCCTGGAATCACTTATAATCCCATTCACCCAAATGAAGTTCATCGGTTCAAACTGATCTCGATTGAGCAGGTTCGACTGTATTAAGATCCTCTTCAGAGGCATCTACATTACAAAACTACGTTAAACGAACAAACTACTAATAATATAACTGGCTCATATTGCGTATGACAAAAACAAATGTTAGGCTCTCAGAACTGTTAACTTGTGCAATAGTTGTAAATCACTCGTGAGTAATAAAACACTAGTGAGTAACATGACTAAGAAATTTCAGAGTTGAATGATTTACAATGTATATATATATATATTTATTTAGGTGTCCTCAATTGGCAACTTGTGCACAAGCGGCGACTTAATAATAAAACAAGCCACCAGTGATAGCAGTTCTCGGGGCTCAGGCTTGAATCTTTTATCACTGAGATATGCATCAGGCACTCTGAAATTCCCATGCATTAGTTCCCCTTGAATTTCGGATGTTGTATCTAGGGCAATTTTGAATTCTGAAATTCCCATGCGTTTATTCCCGATGCATTTTGGATAGGCCAGATGTTGTATATAAATTTTGTCTCTGAATTTCCACCCCATTATCGTCAATTATGAGGTCATCTTCAAGGTCATTTCACGAAACCGGAGTTTTTAGTGCCTAGTTCTGTGCTAGGGGGCGCGCTGGGAGTAACTGAAGGACAGACACACAGACAGACAGCACGAGACAGTATGAAAATAATTGTCTCGTAACGGAAGCCAGAGACCCAATATTTTTTTTTCATATTTTTCACCAGGTATTTGCAAAATGCAGTCGCTAAAGCCTTTTTCTGTTGGTAAAATATTTTTCTTTCTAATGGGCCATGTTTTAACATTATCAATATGGAGTCATCCCATTTAAGTTGAGTAAACCCCTAGGTTAAAGATAATAGGCGAACCAGCAGTTTATAAAACTAGCAACTAGCTTAATTGAAAACATACAGTTTATTCTAATATTAAGCTAAATGTTTGATTTGTAACTTGTTAGTATTTTATATTACCTTATGATACTATGATAACATCTAAATCATAAACAAATCATGAGTGATGCGTTCAGTTATGCTTAAAGAAAGGACAATCTCACACTGTTTTACATATGTAATTAAATTTGCCCTATCCGTCTGTAAAACAGACCCTAAACCTTACTCTAAACTTTCTAGACCATAACCCTATCGAAGCTAATAGGCCTACCTAATAAAATGATTTTATTGTTAATTTTACTAGTAGGGCCTATATCTTATAATATAGGCCTCAAATAATGGCGTCACGGCAAAACATCCACTTTTAAGTATGTTTGTTTTTGCTGTACATCGTTTGGATCTTGGTTTCCCCAAGACTGAACCCGATTGTATTTAATTAACCAGGCCTTTGAAGTGTTGCCCGCACACTAGCAGTATTCAGCCAGCAGGACTCATACCCACTTGTCACTCAGCAGTGATAGTGAATGCAACAGCATCACGCCTTATTCCACTGAGCTACAGAGGAACTTGCTAGATAAATTATGGGCTGGATGACCAGTCCTGCAGTGTGGCTGTCTCCACAGTGATCTACGTCGCTCTACGATCCCAGTGTACCCACCCACCCAGACACGTTCATTCAAGCATGACTTTTGCCGACACAACTACTGTCAGCATTTTTGTCTGTGTTCAAACTGCGATATCTCAGCAAATAAACAACCAATTTTGTTAAATAAACTATCTACACTAGCCTTATGACATCTTACGTTTGTTCATTTACATATCATTTTGTTGATAAATCTGATTTAGTACAATTAAATTTCAGATACAAAAAGGCAGTGGATATTTTGCCAATGCAGCATTATTCCTATTTTTTGCCAATGGTGCGTTCTGATTGGCTAATTGACGTTACGCATGCGCACTGAGGTGCGTGACTTAGAAATATCAAGGAAAGTGTGGAGAACAGAGTTAAAGAAAATAGTAGCATAGAGCGGGATTCAAACCTAGACCACCTGGCTCACTCAACACCACCCGTAAGTTCTCCCTACATATAGCCTCACCTTATCCTAACCCTTTGGACCCTCTAAACCCTTTGGACCCTCTAAACGAAACCCTTTCCCTAAACCGAATATAATGATGTTATTGTTATATTATTATTACTATATCTTATTATATATAGCCATTGGCAAAATAGCGTTTACTAAAATAATGCCGCATTGGCAAAATATCCACTTCCATATAAAAATGATGCGCTGTTTAGCGATGAGATAGCATCGCTCAAGTTATCTTGTTGCTAACGAACTACAGTGTTAAAATGCCTAGTTTCAAAGTGAAAAAATTGTGTCATTTTTGCTATTTCTGTATTGATATCGCATCAAGCACGGACTTTGATGAAGGAACCTCTGAAGGAATATAATAATAAGAAAACTTCGAGGACAATCGGTTTAGTGAAACTGGATTTCTGGTGGTTTAAAGTCACAGTGATTTAAAAGTATCCAGAAAATGGATCTTGGTGAAGATGACAACAGTCTCTCTGAGCTGGTGCCTGTTGTGTGTGGAGTTGAATGCGCCAAAACCTTTTTTATTTGGCCTCTTTTTTGGCTTTGTGACCTTGTTGTTTGCCACGCCGCTGCAATAATATGGTTGGTGGTTAGGTTTTAAATCAAATAGGCCTACGTGGTTAGTGAAAATATCCAAATGCGAGCAGAGAGGACCCAAGGACCAGGGAGAGAGGCGGAGTCAGCTGGTCAGAGGCACGTCATCGAAAAATGATGTATTGATGAGTATTTGAAATTGAATAAAAGCCAAAAGGACTTTTGTCGTTAAAATTAATCTCTGTAACTCCTAAACCTATTTATAGATTAATCAGAAAAATCACTAGAAAAACAAAATTGGGGTTAAACTCGTTCGTAAATAAACTCGTTATTTCTTCACGCACAAAATGTTAAAAAAAAGGTAACACCACAAAAAAATTAAAAACTCACTTTTCCGATATGTCGCAGCAATAATCGATATAGGTAAAACTCAATCAAAATAAGCAGGTCTATTTTCGATCCGTTAAACTCAGTCTAAACAATCAATACATGCGATAGATATTTGAAAAAAAACATTGAAATAAATCTTGATGATAGTTAACATCTGATTGAATATGTTTTAGATTTGAAGACATAATCGGAGGGCCAGAAAATCGTTAAGACATAGTAGATTGACTGTGAGATCAGGTTCGAATCCCATAAATAAATAATCCCAAATGACCTTGGGTAAGTCAAGATAGACTGGCCACTTTTCGAGCGTCCGTCCGGTTTAGCTGACTTCTCTTCCAACCTAAACACTGCCAAATTGGACGACTTGACAGTTCCCAGTATCTCTGATAACGAAAAAGACGTAATGAAACTTACCTTTATTCTGTTTGCCTGGCGAGTACAATTTCGATTTTTTATAGGTGCAGTATTAATAAAGAGAAACACAGATTTCTAGTTTCCGTAACTTGTAAGCGTAGGTTGGTCGTTAAGAAGCCCGTTTAAGCTAATGGAACCACGCAAGCGATTAGCCGTGGCTCGCTGGACAAATTAAATGACAACATACCTCGCGAAAACAGTGACTCTATCCTGACCCGTTTCTTCAGCCTGAAGGGGAAGGTCGTCAAAACAGATGATTGGCATAATAAATGCAGTTCTGTATGATAGGATTGTGATGACAGCCCGCGAAATATAAATTTGCGGCTAAAATTCCATTCGTGGAAAACGTAACTTTTGCATGAATTGGAACAGAAAAGAAAGAAATCATCTTGCAAATTACTGTTTAGAAACATCATTTTTACTGAAATATGAATTCATTTGTAAAGCCGCGTGTTAAATGTAACCAGTCTCTTCATAATGGGAATCTTACATTGAGTTATACTGATCCGCCACAATTTTTTAGTACTCCTTTGTATTTTCATCACAATTATTCAAAAACATTTTTCCGTCTTTAAAATGTCTTGAATCAATTTGCATATGAGTCATTGTGTCTTAATTTTCTATCTCAGTATTTGCTTAACAGGTTTTTTGTTCATTTCATTTCCAATGTAGGCTTAAAGCTAAGCATACATCGACAAAGCGACTGACTGGAGACAACTAGTTGCTAGTGAGCGAGTACCCCGCTCAGATCGAAAATTTAATGAAAACCAGCAACTGCGTGGCTCATGCCAGTCGCTACGTAGGTCCATAGCGCACACATCCACAGCAACTGAGATGTGTTTTAGCAAATATTCTTGAGGGCATGGCAAGTCACGTGACAAATAGCTTTGTTTTAGTCAGTTAAAACCATGTGTTTTTGATTATGGAGCGCTCACATCGACGGATATGAGAGCAACTGAGTACAACTAGTTGCTCAAAAGTAGAAAACGAGCAACTGGGTAGAACTGGAGATAGATGGACGCTAACCAATCGTAAGCTAGCTCACATCGACAAATTCGAGCAACTGATTGTATCCAGCCAGTTGCTCTCATGCGCCGAAGACTGCCGGCAACTAGTTGTCTCCGAATTTGTCGATGTGAGCGAGCTTACGACTGGTTAGCGTCCATCTATCTCCAGTTCCACCCAGTTGCTCATGTTCTACTTTTGAGCAACTAGTTGTACTCAATCGCAGTCATATCCGTCGATGTGAGCGCTCCATAATCAACAACACATGGTTGTAACTGAATAAAACAAAGCTATTTGTCACGTGACTTGTGATGCCCTCAAGAATATTTGCTAAACCACATCTCAGTTGCTGTCGATGTGTGCGCTATGGACCTAGCGACCGGCATGAGCCACGCAGTTGCTGGTTTTTACTAATTTTTCGATGTGCGCGGGGTACTCGCTCACTAGCAACTAGTTGTCTCCAGTCGCTTTGTCGATGTATGCTTAGCTTTAGGCTTTATACCAAATGTAGTATAGGCATAGGGCCTACTGCATCCATGGCCAGCGCGTGCGAACAAGATTTCTATTTTCGATTAAGTAAACATCGAATTTTATCTTTTTCGTGGGTGAAACTGATTAGCCTCATAATCAATAGCCTGTGTGGTTCATTATTTTACGCATGATTTTAGGCTGGAATATCAAAGTCATAAGATTTTTTGGAAAATACCAGACCTAATGAAACGAATTCGTTTCTGATTACGGTACCCGAATCGACAAGATCGCACTAAAATATTAGCCCACGTACGTTAGCAAATCTTTTTCTGTATCATTTTTCTAGAATCGGTTTTTAGTTTAAAAAACCTATGGATTATTTTTCGCAAGCTAAGACGGTAGGTGGTGGTGGTGGTGGTGTGAGAGCAGCATTCGGTCCGATGGTGTTCTTCGCAAACCATCCGAATTTAGCGTCTTTACTCACGATTTCGTTGACTATCAATAACGCAAAGAAATCTCCGTCGCCTAAACTTCAGCCGCAAGTGATAAAATGCAGGCAAGTTCATTCGATAGTTCTAACAAATCAATGGATTTGCCATGGGTCGGGTCGGACTTATACTTACCAGAATGACCTGAATTCTGATATCCCAGAGTATATACAAATAAGCTGGAAGTGAATGTGTTTATCCTCCTTTTTATTTAACGAATATTTTAAAATATTCATTCGTTTCTCTTTATTTCCTTTCGGACAGAGTACAAAATCTATATTGTTATTCGACGAATTATTCAATTCATAACGTATATACTAGTAAACATATTTTTCAAGACACCCATTTTAAGTAGTAATTTGGTGATTGCATGCGTGTTACATATTTCCTTTTTGTCACCCCGAGATGTAACCTTTGCAAGTTACGTATAAGACGACTGGAGATGGTATATTTTGTATTCTTCTATTCTAGAATAGCTTACTATTCTAATATTCGATATATTCTACTATTGTACTATTCTACTATTCTACTCAAATGTTCCTCACCAAAAATCGCGAGCTCTATCGTTATAGTGCTATTTGGTCTAATATATCGTCATTACCAGACTCGCGCTTTTTGATTTGCTACCTCAGTTGTTTAACCTGGTGCCTAATTCATTGAAATGATTTTCAATTCGTTCCGTACTTCAGTAAGCTGCTTCATTTTTGTGTATTATCAACCATTGCGCAATTTTCATAAATTTCACATATATATACGTAGGGAACTTATATTCACCGAGCCCGATATCATAGCATCCCCTGAACTCGGAGACGAAAACAGAATTTATCTGATTATGCAGGTAACGAAAATTCGGTATCGGGGTCTGATAACTTTTTTTAACGAAAAAGTAGCTTATCGAAAACGATGTTCGTATCTGACATTTCAGCGAAAACTTTACGAAACCGGACGACTTCAAGCAAAATTCCAGAAGATGTCTTTGGACGTAAGCGATTAATGCGGCTAATAAATCTTTTAATTACGGTTGAACAACGATGTCCCCAGAATATGATTTTTTTCAATTTCAGGCATCGAAACCTCTGCCTGTTATAGCGGCGTGCTATAAAACCTGCCTAATGTACACCTTACTCGCGAAATTGGCGCCGAACTGGAATAAAGTGGGATCTCTTTTAGTACAAGGTATTCCATAAAATCGCAGAGGCCAATAACATAAAAAACTAAAAATGATAGGTATTATATTCTTGGTGGTTCCTCTAAAAATGTATCCTTCGCTAGATTTTTAATTTCCTATGTAAATATGTAGAACTATTCTAGGCCTACTTCAAATGAACCGTGTGAAATTTTTCAGTTGATGATACAGACACTTCCATATTGGTTTTGCAGCGTTGCATTGTAAATAGAAATATCATATCGTGTGAAAAATAAATTTCGTATTAAAAAAGTGGAAATTATTCACACTGTGGGCCGGACCGTGTACCGGTATGTCCCAGATCTGTGGCTAAGATATTTAGGTGTCGAACTGAATTTCGATAACATACCATACGAACTGGCGAGCAAATTAGTATTTCCCAGGATCATTTTTGCAGTTAACTCTTTTAGAGTTTAGAGTTAACCATGAGTTAAATGCCGCGGTATTTCATGTGTTAACTCTTGGGTCAAATCGTAATTTTCAACTGTGGAACTGGGTTCAGTTTATCCAATTCTAACCCACTTCTCTAAATCAGGGTGGTCATCACAGGGTTTTGTACAATTGTGAATTGTGCAAACGGTACAAAATGGCAATTATACAACTGGGGATTGCTTTTCCATTTTGCAGGTCGAGACTTCATGAACTATAGCCAGAAATTAGCAGCGATAAGTAAGTTTCGGTCGTTTTATCATCCAAACCTATAATTATATTCAGAAAATGCATTAATCGCATAAAAACCTCTTCTAAAATGACCAAGAAAATGTTTCAGAAATGGATATGAACATTAATAGCAGTGAATTGTATCTATCCCTTGATGCGGCAGTGATTCGTTTGCCTCTGATTTCGGTACGGAGAAATTTCGTCAATTTTGAATGAATAAATCGAAAGAAAAAAAAAACAAGCCAATGATGTTATTTGATTATTTGTTTTTTGTTAGATAGAGGATTTGGAGATTTGTCGACCGGTTTTAGACGAGTTCTTTCAGAATGAAAACGGTACTATTCACGAATATTCCATAGACAGACAGTGGTGCCACGTTTTGCCCAGGTAATTGTAACATATGAAAGACGTGGTGTCAGAGAAAAAGTCAGGGAATTTTCTTTTCTTTAAGTCAGGGAATAGTCAGGAAATTTTGTAAAAAGCTAAGAATGAGGGATATTTGTAGAGATTGCTAGATCACACGTGGAATCAGTTTCCGTCTATGTCTTACGTATTTGACTGCGTTAATGGATTGGATTATTTTTAGCTTACCAATTCAAATAAAAGTGGCCACCTTGAAAAAAATAATCCACGCAGTGTCTTCATAATGCTGCCTGGTGGCCATATTGAAAAAAAAGAAATTTCGTTGTGGTGATTTCTGTTTGTTTTTTTTCATGACCCTACATAAGCGCTTTCACATTTTTTATTCTTGAAAATTAATTTCAAACAATCACCGTATATAGTATGAAGAAAGGACAGGTAGTAAAAGTGGTACGTCAACTGCCGGCCGATTGCCCGTACAAATCGTACAAAGATCTCAAAAGGCACTGGAAAAATTTTGTAAGTTTGATTTATTTCACTGGAGTTCATGTTCAATGCAGGTATCAATAATCAGCCGCCTTGGAATAATCCATCCACAGACATATATATTCACTAACTAGCGTGGTGTGAATTATGATCATTTTGAAAGTAGGCGGTAAATGGCCAGCTTTTCTTTCGGTACATCATTTGTTAGTACATTTTTTTCTGGGGAGAAGTCAAAGTCTCGGACGAATCATTATAATATATATATATATATATATATATATATATATATATATATATATATATATATATATATATATATATATATATATATATATATATATATATATATATATATATATATATATATATATATATATATATATATATATATATATATATATATATATATATATATATATATATATATATATACATATCTTTATATATATATTTTTCATTAGTATGGATATCGTCTACCGGAAGTGGAATGTAGTTATTACTTACAAGTTTACTTTCAACCTTTACCAGACAAATTATTTACGTATCCTTTTTTTATATTTCCAAGAGAAAATTAACTCATTCGCCGAGTATGAAACTGGTTTGAAATTTAACTCAAAAAGTTTTAACGAATTCAACCTATTTTTTGTGAAACCGGGCCCAGGGTGATAGAACTTGAACTTGAATGTCAACAGCAGGCGGCGGTTATATCCGGAAATCGCACCTCGGGCTCTAGAAACCGCCGCGAGAAAAATTTCAATCGACATGCCCGGTGAATACCTATTTTATTTCGTTCGCGTTTTCTTAACAAATTGAATTAGTTATCCCGTGTACTGTATCAGACAAAGGGATGTTATTCATTTTCCGCGTCAGAATCCACACTCGATCATCCAAGCATTCCTACGCGATCTACATCAGAGAGTGCCGACAGTGTGCGGTATCGAAATGACGTTCAAACCGAGGGGACAGTTCCTGACTAACACGCTGAATCAAGTACGTGTGAATCGTCGAGAAGCCTCGCTGGAACTGACCGTTTTCAAAATCAAAGTTTACATGATCGTAGACTATTCAATCTTCAATTTAAATGTTCTCCAATCTTTCAACCCTGGCGACGATTTATGTGTATACCGAATATTTTTTTTTTCTCAATTACGGTATTTTTCCAAGAAGAAAAGGGAGGGTCAAGGGGAAAAAATCAAAATACAAAAATAATTTTCATCATAGGCGTGTTAAAATGGAAGGAACACGGAAAAAATTGAAGTGAATTATTTATTTATTTTTGGAGCATTTTTCCACATAAAACCCCGAAAGACTGTAGAAAAGAAATACAAATGATGATTGTGATGAGTTTGATTCAAATGATGGGGGAAATGAAAAAAAACTATTTTTTTTTTGTAAATCACAAGATTGAAAATTAAGATGAACAAAACTTTTACGAGTTGCTAGATTGAAAAAAAAGATGGACATAAACAATTGAGAAAAGTTATCCTATACCAATCTACTTTTATTCGCAGGCTTGTAGCGATAACGTTACTGTGAATATGACGCCGAAGCCACCACTGGTGGGGCTGCCTGTTACCGTCAACCGCTCCGTCTCTGTACCGGTATTCGAAACTCGGACCAAAGGGTTCATATCACAGACCGCTGCTTTTAGAGAACGACCAGGCGTCGATAACCGAACTAACGAAGTTGGGAAATTGCACACGAGTTTGCAGAGGTCGGCGTCAGAAGGGGAAGTCGGAACGCATCAACCCGTACCGACAGTCGGGTCGAATCGTCCGGACCCCGGATCGTTCCTTGCCTCGCAAACGGATCGATCGAGAACCGGGGGATACCTGGGTCAAGGGGGCTACTATAAATCAAATCGGATTGTTAACACAGCCGAGAGCCGCGTAAATCCCGCGGTAATCCCCTGTAATTACCACCCGCTGCAACCGGGCCCGCGAGAAAATAACGACGATATTTCCACCGAGAACGAATCGTCTGCCAGGAAAATCCAACGTGGAATGGATATTAAGGCATCGCGGGAAAACGGTCCGAGTATAATTCAGAATCAAACACGTGACCAGAATTTATCCGCTTCTCAGAAAATGATACCGAAATTCAGACCCGCGATAAAAATGTCGATTCGCGTTAAACCCAGACAGGAGGCGAAGAGGATCATCCCTCAATTCAAGACAGTGAAAAAACCGAATCCAACAGTTACTACATGCGTTCCCGGCGTTCAGATCGGAGTCCAAGGTAAACTGCAGTCACGATCTGATATTTCGATTCGAGAACGACCCGCTGCAGAGAACGTCGATCATAGAAACAATCGGTCTAAGGAAGTGACGCAAGAAACGGCGTCCATGAAGCAAATCGTGGACGAGATGTTCGTCGGAATGCAGCAAACGTCTGCTATCAAAAGAATGGCAAGTATTATACGACCAGGAAAATTGGAGAAAAAATTTTGGGATAATAAGATAAAAAACCCACCATGTACAAATTAAAAGAATTCTAAGATCGAGAATTTATTTTATCAAAAAATCTAAACACACACGTTTCGATCTCGCCCTAGAGATCATCGTCAGGTGATTCTTTTAATATAGTTGGTTTTTATCTTTAACCGTTCACCACGTTTGAGTGTGGTTATTGTACAATTTTGGGATGATTGGTTTCGTCCGACTTCCGTATTTAGTGGGAAGGTGGGGTCCTCTGCAAAGACTAGAGCACTGCAGGTTTACACGAAGCGTAGAAATCAGTAATCACTGTGTAGATTGAAAGGTTCGTATATAGAAAAATCCTTAATGAAACAGAGAGTTAAGCGGGGCTTCCCAATATCCCTCGAATAAAAGTAAATTGAAAAAGGCTTTGCGTGTACATGTATTTAATCAAAATGTTACATATATATATATATATATATATATATATATATATATATATATATATATATATATATATATATATATATATATATATATATATATATATATATATATATATATATATATATATATATTATATAGGCTGACAGTACGTCAGACGGATGTTCTAAACCACCGGCGGCGAAGAAACCTCGGCAAAAACCAGTCATCGATTCATCAATTGATGTCAAACATTTGGCCAACAATCACCAGGTTTGGTCATACACATCGATTACAAAATTGTCTCGTTGATTTGTAGTATAATTAGATTTTTACATAGTTCAATGTCATCGAAATTCGAAACAATTTTTAATGAGAATCAGTGGAACCTCATTGCAGCGAACTTCACCAGACCAGAAAATATGTTCGTTATAACCGATAGTTCGTAAAATCCAGCATGGAATTAATTAAATTTTCTTGCATGGGACAAAATTCTGTATTTGTTATATCCGATGAATCGCTGTACGCGATCTTAGTTCGTTGTAACGAGGTACCACTATTTTTTCCAATGTTTTTTTTTCCGATTGTACCGAAATTATTTCGAAATATTTCTCGCCCTAATTCCCTATTTGAAATGTCAATAGCAGGAAATACGTTGAAGACGTTATAGCAAAAAAATATCATCTCCACGAAAAAAGCTCATGTACTGTAAATCGTTTGAGATAGTGGAACCCGCTTAATTCGGATCAGTTTTAACACAGCGGAATTTCGTCACCAAACTTCGGATTACCAGAAAATATGTTCGTTATAACGAGCCATCGTTACTTCTGTATATCAACCTTTTATATTCAGTGACTAGGATACTTGGGGGTCATAACCTTCTTTGTGTCAGGCCCCTGTGGTTGGTGCAAAATATGATCAGAATCCAAGCAGATTCCGGTTAATCATTCAGACGAATTTCAAACAAGGACCATACGTTTATTTTCAGTTGAATAAAGTGAATACGGCAACGCTCGTCGCATGGATGAAAGAACAAGGGATCGTTTACAAATCGAAGGACAAGAAGGCCGATCTAATGAACAAAGTCAACGAATTCTTAAACATCAAAGCGTCCGAACAATAAAACGATCCCGAACGATGAAATTCAAGAAAAAATTTCAGAAAGAGTTGTTTAAAAAACATAACGTATTTATTTCAATATAAAACAAATGATCTTTTTCTATACAATTATTTCTTTCGATGTTATACAAGATTTGAACACGAAAACGTTGAATAAAAATGTTGTTTTTTTTCGGTGAAAAATGAAGATTCTTTTCTCCGGGTTCTTTCGAAGAAATGTGGAGTATACTGTATAAATCACATATAGCACATATGTTTCCAGAGTAACAGTCTATTCGCTGACGGTGCTACACTGCAGGTATGTCGGCGCTTGTTTTTCCGTTCCGAGCTTTCGTCCGTTCACGACTAAATTCACAGGACTGTCCACGCGAATATTTCGAAATACGAATTCCTGAACATTTTAAAATATAAGGCTAAAAAATTTATACATTGTTTCACATTTCCGCTGAGTTTAAAAGTTGACCCGCCCAGCCACTAATCTACCCTGTACATTACTTTTTTTTGAAATGACGATCAAGCTTACAATAACAGACGCAGCAGTTATAGAAATGAACTGACCAATAATCTTATTGCAATTTACAAAATGACCTGGCTGATTAGGAGAAACAAGGTATGATTTTATTTTGGCCTAACTCAGAGATATATTCCCAAGATGCTGAAAAAGGCTGGTGGGTCTGGTTGATCGAGGATTTTTGGAAGGTATGGGTCCATCATTGAGGACTGAAGGCATTTGAGGAGACCCATCGCATTACAAAATCTTCAGGACAGGTTCCAAGTTTCACACGATCATTATCTTAAATCTTCAGACTGATCTTTGTTGTTAGATCGGCTTTAGAAGACAGACGGTCTTAAATCTAAGTCATGACTGTTCAACTAACCCAAAGTTTTGAAGAACCTCACATGCGATGTGGGACTAAATTTTTGAGAATACAAGAGCATAGAATTTTCTCCCGAGACAATCTGATGAAACTATAACAGATTTTCAGGTCACCTAAATTGAAGTTCCGCTATATACTGACGTAGACAGGGTTTCTCGACCCACCAAGAAAACCCCCATTTCAACAAAAGGGGCTGGTTTTATAGACTGGTATTAACTTTTAACTCGGGGGTTAATTCAGTTGCAAATGAATTGAGTCTAGGCCCCCCGGGGTTAAGGTTTTAACCTCAAGAGTTTTTACCTTATCATTGTGTAATACTGCGTGGTTGAGTAACGTCGGTTCGGGTATGGTGACGGTATCGCCTATTTTTACACCGCACCCTACAGCGATGTTATACACCGTCACCGCGATACACTCTTCATTTTTATCGATCATACAAAATGTGCTGAAATAACGAAAATATGAAATTAATTGTTAAGGAAAAATATATTCTTTTCAGGGCGGATCTAGTCGGGAGCACGTGCTCCTGTCGCAAATTCTGAGTGCACTTTTTGGAAAAAGTGCGAAAAAATTTTTTCTTAAAGAATTGTTGCAGAATGTCATTTTTGTGTCTTAGCATTAAAATGGGTTGAAATTCAAAAATTTTCTGGGGGAGGTCCCCGAGACCCCCCGCAAACGCCTGTCATGGATAGTGCCTTTTCTCGTGAATTGCCCTTTTTTTAATTCTGTGCTCCTGTCATTGTCTGCCTCTAGATCCGCCCCTGCTTTTTGCAAAGATGAAGAGGTTAAGTTGAAGACACTTACAAAGGTACAGGATCATCGGTAGTTAAACTACAAACAACTTTCCCACAGATTACTGAATTCTTATTCTTCTCTTCTTTCACATTGTTGAAGAGAACTTGCTCCAGCGAACTTCCTTTAAGCGGTCCGAGGTCATTATCAGTTATCGAACTCGCGAATGATTGAAGTTTCTTGGCTTTGAGTTTACCCTATAATTAATATTAAGCATATTTGTCACGATTTAAAAGAGGTAAACAATTTGGACTCGAAGGGAGGTGAAAAATACCAATAATACACCCACAGCTGATGCCGGTTTCAATAGGCAGCCTGGACCCACCTTTCACAGACATTCATCACTTTATCACCATCCTTTCACAGACACTTTTAATTGAAAATTAACTCACACATACCGAACTTAAAACTACAATGGCGAATGTCTGAAGGTATGGTTCCAGGAGAGAGACCAGGGGCAGATTTAGTGGATGGTCTTGGGGGTATGGATCCCTGCCTTTCCATTGAGGTTGCCCTTTTCGTCAAGAGAATGATCGTTAAAACCTGCAAATTTGACACTTATCCTCTCAGAAATTGGGGGGTATTTCCAGATTTATTTCTTCAAAAATATCTAACACCGAAGGAGCGCTAATAGCCTATGTTGCCCTGTTCAGGAAAATTCCCTGGTTTTTATTCTGGGCCCCCGGCCTTCCAATTTTTCCGCCCTAGCACATTGATCTCAATACCTGCATAATACCCTATAGCGCAACAGATCAAAATACGAGATTATATAAATCAACATGGACGGATAAAGCTTCGACCTGTAAAACTCACCTTTGTATTAATAAGATCGGTTAATCGACTGAGATAATCGATCAAAGCATTTCGTTTTTCGTTAGGTTCCGGGCGTACTGGATCAAGCGCGGTAGCTCGAGCAAATCCTATCAACGATAGCTGATACTCCTCCTGATATTTATACGCCTACACAAAATATAATATAATTTATATTTTTCCCAGAAGTAGCATTTGCGAAGACAACAATTTCCTAGGTCTGTATACTTGAATAATTTCAACTTGTCACTTTAAACTTGCATACAAATATTACAACAAACATCTCTATGAAATATCAATTGAATCTATATTTACTGGTCTGAAATGATTTGAGTTAGGAGTCATCTAATGTAGAAAGATAAATGATTTAACAAACATTCGTGTAGCTTCAAAAAGTATGATGTAATCATCATTTCATCATGAAGATTGAAAGAACCTGTGAAGGAAAGGTCCTTTAGAAATATGTGGATACAAAATATCTTGAGAGACAATTTTCATAATTAAATTTGAGGGACCGAGGGCTAAAACTCAGAATTTGAAGGATTACGTACCCACAAAAATCGATTTTGGAATTTTAGGGTTTTTTTTGAGGCGTCTGAAGGGATGTAGGAACCATGTAATATAAATTAAAGAATGGCATAAAATCATGGAAAACACAGTTTTCGATTAGAGTTTCAATTTCTTTTCATCCTAATAAATCTATTCAAATTAATCCCCTTTCTACTGAAATTGAATGGTTGGTTCAAAAATTGATGTGGTAAAAGTTTTTAAATGTCATTTAAGAAGTTGCATTCTATTTGACTATACATTTTTCGATATCACGATAATCTACGATAACTTACTATAGCACGATTGTAATGTAAATCTGGATTACAGCTTGCAATAATGTCTCTTTCCTAAAACAGATGGAAAATGATAGAGCTATTCGACCAAAGAAACAACCATGTACTTTTGGTGGAATTGCTTCTTAAAATTTTCATAGACACCGAAACAAAATTAGCACTTACTGCTTGAGCGTAAGCACTCATACATTGCTTGAGAACAGTTGGACTCTGTCCACTCGCACAAAAAAACAACGATAGATAGGCATTTCCCAATACGACTGCAATTGAAAACAATATTAAGTTAAGAGCCTACATTAATCCCTGGATCATTTGGTAGCGATAAAAGTAATTTAGTTTTTTTTGGATATCCGAATCAAATATCATATTTTACATAGGTACAAGGTATTAGATTTATGAATAGCTGGACTGAAAATATGCCGATTGGATTGAAAAACCGATTTAAACTGGATTATTTGGCTGTACATCCATTTATTACACACCAGTAAGGCTAACAAATTCATACTTTGTAATGTTTCTCATTTCTGCTGAGCTTAAAAAGTTGACGCGGCTGGCCGCTTATCTAACATAAACTTAACCTTTTTTAAAATCACAATCAAGCTAATCAAAACAGACCCAGCAGTTATAGAAATGAACTGATTGCAAATTTTATTGCAATTTACAATATGACCCGGCCAATTAGGAGAAACAAGTAACACTTTATTTTAGTCCTACACATCAATAATCATTCAGGCCTTCCTCTATATACAAATTTGGCAATGTTTTCCAATATAAAATGAATTAGAAGGAATCGTTATAAAGAATCATATCTTCAATGAATTGATGCTGCTGCAGTGTAGGATTTGTAATATTTTTCTTGTTGAGGTCAAGCCAGCGAGAACTGCCATTTTTTAACAAATGACTACTTAAACATTGCTTACACCAAGATGTTCCATCTTTAACATCCATTTGAACGGCTTCCTTGGCTTTTTCGACACTATCTAAAATATTCTGGTGTTGGTTTTCTTTAAATTGTCTCATCACCATTGATAGACTGCGCAATGATACTTTATTTTTTGCCTACAAAAAATGAGAGACTCAAGCTTTCAAGAAATGGAGATCAATCTGTCACGGTCATAAGTACACCCATATCGAAAAGGTTAGTGATTTAAAAAAAATTCACACTTGACTGCTAAAAATCCGACGAATCTTACCATGGATCGGATCTTAGTCAAGCTGAGTTAGGCGTTTCTTACCTGGAAAAGATCAACCCAGATGTGTGAAGAATTAATTCATGTAAAAAGTTACCTGGGCTAAGGCGCCGAGAAAACAATTCTGAGCATCGATAATCGCGTTTCGTTTCCAGTAACATTCGCCGAGTTGGTTCCACGCTTCGACCAGACTCGGTTCCAGTTTCACGCTTTTCGACAACGCTTCGAACGCATCGGCGCTGAATTCCTGTTGTACGTTCAACGCTTTTCCTTTCAGCATCAAGTATTTAGCTTTACTGCGCACTGCGTCTGAAGCGATATCAAAATAATATCAGTACACAAATGCAAATCAAATGAATGTTTTTAAATGCTCTGCGATGATCAGGGTGAACTTCGGTTATCGCAGGTAGTTGATGAAGTGAAACGATTAAAAAAACTGTCAGTTTGTCAGAAATATAGTCCAAAAAGTGCTCAAGTACTAGGCAAAAGTTTTGAGTTACTACGATCGTCAAAAGCTACTTAGGATTACAAATTTATGCACAAACAATAGTTAACTTCCATCTGATTACAGAACAGTCAGTTTGAGGTAAGTTGATGGCATTTTAAGGGGTGAAGTAGACCTCAAAATTAGGGACGAAAATTAACCTTATATAAGCACTTTCGCCCTAGACGTTGTTTGTGGAATGACGGCTAGGTACTTTTTTAAGCACACTGCCAGTGCCTGGGCCTAGGCAATTACCTTTCAAATTGTCCAGAACGATTAAGGTCTTTCTCATTTCATTTTCTACATCGTAATTCTTATTGATAGCTTTGTCCAGGCCGTGATTACCAAAATAATGGTCTCTAAAATCGTATAAACTGTCAACCGCTGCCTGTCGATGAAAAAAAATATAAAATCATGAACCGGCTGGTGGCGCCCTCATAAAGCTCATTGACCTAAGAAACTTAACACGTGCATCAAGTGTGACATTGTTACACTGACTATCAACAAGGTGACTTGTGCGCAACATAAGATAATTTTGAAGATTAATTTCTTCATAAAATGCAACCAAAATACAAACCGTTGCTTCGTCAAATTTGCTATTTAAGGATGGATTAGCGGCATTAGCCTCGTCGTTGGCCGCCATTTTGACGCAGTCAAATCCAAGCCCGGATGGTGCTGCCCCCTGCAAAACTAAGATTGACCCTAGCTAGCTAGATAATGTCTAAAGGGACGATGAATACAATATTCAATAAATCGTTCGAATACGATATTAAAGTTACATAGCTGTACTTATTTTATTGTTCCCAAAAAGTATCCGTATGGTGCTGCCCCCTGGAGAGTCAGTCAAGTGCTGCCCCCTCAATATGGCGAGCTCGCGCGAATGCGATGTTTTGAAATATACCGTACATAAATGGTCTACGTACTCGTCCAGTTACTTCCCGGAGTGAGTTTGATTGAGAATAAAGCGTGGTTCATATGTCACACAGTGTGCACGAGTTGTCATCGTTAACAATTTCTGTTGTAAAGAAATATTCGGCGATCAATTCGGAATTGTGACACCACAAACACGTCCGATCTTGTCTAAAAATCAAATGTCTTCGTGGTTTGAAGAATTAAATTTTTGACTTCTAGGCCTGCCATCGGCGACTGGGGTTCGGTACGTTAGTTCCAAACGTCGACGAATGTCACCACATGGTCTGCATTTGCTAAACGGAGTGGCTAATTGTACGGACGATTTCTCTGGAATTATTCGTACGGGAAGGGATAGTGACAGGGTTAGGCCTATATAGGGTAAGGTGAGGCTATATCTAGTTAGAATATTCGGCCGACTGTCAGCGAGCTCAGTGGTCTAGTGGTATAATACTGCGCTAGTGATTTACTAGCCCGGGTTCGAGTCTCGCTTGATCCGCTCTCCACACTTTCTTTGAATTTTCTAAGTAGCGCATCTCTGTACGCATGCATGGCGTAAATCAGCGACGCTGCGCATGCGTACAATTCAGCGACAGTTATTAGCGAAGAGTTCCTAGTTCCGTACGAATAGCCTCCAGAGTAATCCGTACGAGTAACCACAGCGTTTGCTAAATTAGCAGAATGAAATCGATACATGCAACGTAAACGGAGAACCAGTCCACCTTTTGGCCTCAGATCGCACCAGAACGCGCCTGCTTGCACAAAATTTTCAAAAAAATTCTGGGGGAGGACCCTTGGACCCCTCTATTCCTAGAAACAAACTCCTCAAAAAATATCCTGGGGACGCCCATGCCTGCTGTTGTATTTGGGTGTTATGGGTAGAAAAAGCACCCAGATAGATTCAATCATACCCTACAGCACGCTTGCATTTCGCTAGTATTTTTAGGAGCGTGCCAGTTGCTGTTGAAAAGAATTGCCATGTTAGTTTTTGTTGAGCATGTGTGATTTTTAGGAATGCTACTGAGCTCGATCCTGTTTGAATAATTCGAACAAGATTGAGCTCAGCAGCATCATTATTTCACACTCTTTACTTGGGTTTTCCTTGGTGCTTACTATCTGTTGGAGTTGTTAGTTGTTTCATTTTGTGTTGATAATTTGTGAAAAAATTATTAAAAAGGCACAGTCATCGGATTCCCCTGATTCATTTGACCGCGCGACTCCGATATTCTCAATTTTGAATCATCGATTATGAAAAGTAACTCTTGAATATCAAGAGATTCTATAAGACATATTCTATCAATTTCATATTTTGTCGTTTTAAATGTCGACTTTCCTATCTGAAGGCGTTGAGCAGTCTAGAGGAATGAATGTCATTTCTGTTGTATCCACCCTCATTTTCTTCATCACAAGTGGTTGTTTCTAAGCGATCCACAAATGTTATTCTTTTCACTGATCCAAAGATCGTAAACTAGTTGCTCTAATTTGTTTTTACCCCTAACAGACCCGGTAGCTAAAAAAATAAACTGATTACAAATTTCATTGGAGTTCACGAAAGTGACTCGGCCACTGTGGAGAAACAAGGTACCGGTAGGCTAAAAGCATTTACATTTTACATCAGAGGGGCTGCGCCCGCGTTATTTGAGGCCGCTTTAGTGGGGTTAGCCTGCGGAGAGAGTTCCGTACTGCTGGCCCGAAAAGCGTAAAAATGTGGAGTGGTTTCAATTCGAACAGCGCGACCGACGGATTCGCTTCTGCAACGGAGCGACTGAAAAAATGGCTGTGAATATTCCTGCATGTACTGAATCGGAATAAATTCCCACAGGAACAATCCCACACGTCCTACGTCACGAGCAGGTCCTAGAAACAGAAATACCAATTTTTATTGGGAAATTGTGATGAAAAAACAAAGGAGGGCTAAATGTTTTTCTTTGATTTGATGATTTTTCGAGAATTCATTACTACTAGTAGCTGGCCTCAGCAGAGTCAAATGATTAATCACTGATGATCGTCGGTATAGTGGTTAATTTGTTTGATTTACAATCTAATATGGTAATATGTATCTAATAAAAACATGTTCTGTAATGATTATTGTCTTTGATATTTAGAAGATTTGGGTGATTGGTAATTAGCCGCGGCCGCGTTTCATAATCACCCGTCATTTTCAGCGTATTTCACAACAAAATCTGGTCATAATTTAAACTTCCAACCCGATAATAAATCTGGCTCTTTTCAATTTTTCGGCATTAAACATATTGCCCGGTTCGGTTGTTTCTTAGATGTCTCAATAGATGGGTTTCAAAATAATCCCTGGTAACGTTTTGAAATTTGTCAGTTATAGCGATGGTTTCTCATTGTTGCTATGGTGGATGTCGACCGGATTGAGTATTTTACCCCTTAGGGGTAATGAAACCAGTCATTCCCTCTACACCGTATGTTGTTATACTGGTGATGATTTAACATAAAAGTCAACTGATAAAACCTCAAATCTTTGTACCTTATCTGTATTGGTACAGATAATTGAGTGCTGATTTGCAATTAGTCAGGAATCGATCTTGCACAAATTACTGTCACAGTCATATAAATCCACTGCCGTGTTTTTTGATGTTGCACTAAAGAAATGATTGTATTTTTTACCTTACAGGAATATATTGTGTAATAACCCAAATGACCAGACATCAAGGTGGTCATCGGATTCTAATGAACCTCCTCAGGTAAATACCGGCAAAGCTTTCCCTGGGCATTCTTCTCGGATTGTACTTGTATTATATTTCATCAATAAAACTACATATACAGACCAATCTAGCGATATATCCGAAATATTTCACTTTTGACAAACTTAAATCAATTGGAAATGAACCCCTTATTCAAACGGGAAGACTCTTAAACCTTAAATTTAAGCAAAATGCCCAAAACTCCATTAAAACTTCAATTTTCATAATAGGCTATAAGATATTTTAGAAGTTGTACATAGACTATGCCTACCAGTACCGGTATATCAGTACAGTTGGAACAAGGATCTTTTTGTTACCCATTTAGGTGGTTATCAAATTACGGTAGAAACCAAGTTTAGGTAGTGTCAAGGATGATTATTTGTTTAGAAAACGAACGAATTTCCAGTTTACTGAGATAAAAAGTACCAAGTTTAGGAGTTGTAATTGGGATATCCAGGAATGACCGATCTGTAGGGACCCTGTTAATTGATTGCTTATAAGATTGCTCTACCTTTCTCATCAATGTATACGCAGTTCCTATTGCTGAAGTTAGAACAGCCGTGCATTGTCAAAACCATCACTTTCGGAAAGTATGAAAAAACTCACGTTTGCAATCTGAAGAAATTCAAAGTATTCGGAGGCCTTACCGATGACAATATGCTCGAACTGTTAGAAAGGTTAGTTTGAATATCGACAACTGGCATCATGCTAAATATCTTGTTTGTTTTGAGGAATTAATCGTTTATCATTCATTGTTTCTAGTGGTTTGAAAAATGACCACCAGGAAGAAACTTTCTACCTCAAACACACGATCGAAGAAAACAGCTTTCCTTGTAAATACATCAAAATCGGTAAGTGTGTCGTTTTTCAGTCCGTGTAGATTTGTAAGATTTTACCTTGTAGATCTAACTGATCAGTTAATGGTTTACCTTCTTCAGTACCTATTCAATCTTGGGGCCCGAGTTTCAACTTCAGTATTTGGTATGTGCAATTAAATGGTATCTGTGACTCCTCAGTTGTAAAACCTTGTATGAACTGGTACAATACGGTAAGTTGAAATGAGAAGAAAACAGGGATGAGAATTCCCCGCGGTTTCCCGCGGATTTCGGTATTGAAAAATATCAATTTTCCAAATAGTCCAAAAATGATGTAAAAGTATGGGGGGGATGATCTCACTCAATTGGTCCGGCGCGATCGGTAATCAGGTGAACCGTAAAAGCGTTCAGTGCCTGTTTTACTCATCGTCACGTAAAAGTATCGTATTTCAATGCATATTCATTGCAACACAGTGATTTTGTATCTACATTTGTACTACGATCTTGATGAGTGTGTATGGCATTTTATCAATCGGTTGCCGAACCGCGCGTGCGGCAACAGTAGTAATGTATATAGGCCTACTTACTGTTGCCGCGCGTGTGTGGCGAACGTCTTCGGATATTATACACTACTGGGTGATGATTTTTAGTGAGCATTCATCGGCGCATATTTACTGCAATAATTCAGGGCTCGACCCATAATGCATGAGATGTTGAATGTCATCGAATGAGGATGTACCACATTGGAACTAGCCATTACCTTCCAAAATATAATAGTCGTTCATGGGTTCAAGATCGCTCTAAGTGCTCGGAAATTTAATTTCTAAAATTTTCTTGGGGGAGGGCCGCCAAAACATCCTGAAATAGCTTCGCGCTTTTCGGCGCTCGCTAGTGCTGACGGCTATGCCGTCAACTTGTTCGCGTGTGTAACTCAAGAAAAAAAACCCGCGGATTTTACAGGTCGGCGTTCTCATCCCTGAGAAAAGCGTAAAATATTATTTCCGCTCATGCGTAAAGTAGGAATTCTGCTCAGTGTTCTAGACTCCTCCGTAAATTTCTACTGCGCAACAAACGGCATCTTTAGAAGAAAAGCTTAACAGACTTTACTGCTGAATTATTTCTTGTGATTCTATGAAATAGAGCGAGCTTTGTATTCATCTGTTTGAATTTAATTAAGCGTTTATATCATATATACGCTTAGTTAAATTCAATGATTATATATATGTACAGTCAATACCCGATATACCGCCCACATCGGTGCACAACGAATTTGGCGGTATAAAAAGTATGGCGGTATATCGGGGGTGTTTTACTACATATTTGTATAGAGATGTATATTGAGAAAACCTGGCGGTAGGCGGGGTGGCGGTATATGGGAGGGTGGTATATCGGGTTGACTGTACTTCGAATACTTTCTAGGCCTCCAATATCAGAGTTGAAATTTCATCTTCATCTATGTTTGCCAACATTTTTTACTGTATTGATTTTCACGTGTAGCTAGTTTCGTTATATATTTTTGAAGTTTTGAAGGGAAATTTTGTGTTGGTAAATTGGATTCTATGACAATTGCTCCCCGGACAATTGCCCCCCGAATAAAATACCCAGCTGAGTTTCAATCTGAGCTCAGTCGAAGTAGTTTCGTCGAGGCTCGGTCAAAATTACGCGTTATAATTTCGCTTTCCTCCTCACTCATTTTATTTGATAAATTCTATTCCAGTTCAGAGAACGGGAAGCGATTCGATTGTGTTTGAAACATTTTCGACAACATCACTACATCGAAGCGTACGAAACGTTGAAACAGAAAACGAAGATCGCGCTCGAAGATCCACTTCTGACTGAATTATACAATCATTTGGTAATGAAATACGACTCTCTGTCTGGTTTCTTCTCATCTCTCAAACCGCAGTGCCACTTGGGTCTGCAGTTTCTTTTTCCCTCTTGTCGGTTCGAGAAGTCGGGAAGCGAACCGTTGATTTAGAAATTTTGCCGAGACGAGAATGACCGATGGGTTATAAAGCCATCACCGCGCATCTCAGCTAAAAGTTCCTTTTCGGATTATCGATAACATAGGTCCAGTATGATACCTAGTATTTACGGAGATTGAATCGATCTACCCTTTTCAATAGGGCTCTTCCAGAAGAGGAATTATCTACTTACGGAAATTATCTACTTTCACTTTTGATAGTCGCATTCAGAAGTTTCTGCTAATTTCATCTCTGTGACAGCAGACATCTATCAAGAAGATTATTCTATTTTCTGGAAGAGCCCAATCCAAAAGGGCCGAGATTCAACCACGACTTGAGTCCCATGAGTTTTGTGAGTCAATTGGCTAACTACTTGGATGCTTATCGCTACACACTCCCAAAATAAAATCATATGTAGGCCTAAAGGTTAGCACGATTCACTATTAAAGAAAATTTGTGGTTTTGATAACAGGTGCTTCAAGGCGATTTTAGGCAATGTGAACAATTATTACAGCGAGCTAATGAAGGTATCTATCTGTCGCGACTTCCAGCATGAAATCCTGCTCTGGGGCCGGTTGCATAGTCATGACTTAGATTTAAGACCAGTTTAAGACCAACTTAGTTCTATAGCCAATCTAACAACTTAAGACCAGTCTTAAGACTGTGCAACTGGCCTCTGATTTCAGAATCCAGGTTATGATTTTGTTCGTCTCAATTTTCAGAGGGCATGTTTAATCACTATATTAGTCAACAAGATTACAAACCGAAATGGATCGCTTTGGAACCTTCTCAGCCTGTTCACTCAAGTAAGTTACTTGTGAATTTTTAGCTCACTACGCCCCAGCTATTGATTGAATTATTATTCGTCTGTCATCTCTCAGTAGACAGAATCAAGGTCTTTTTTTGATGTTTTCGATTGGTTTGTAACCCGTCTGTCCATTAGGGGCGTCAAATAACGGTATTTTCGATTATATTGATTATTGATACCTCAATCACATATGTAATAATTATTGATATTCGTTGGTTTCTAAAAATGTTTCCTAGGAGATGTTGACTATCGAAATGGTCAATTTGTCATTTCAATACTTCCCCAAGGCAGTGAGTGTGGTCACCCTTGGACCCCCCGTCTACTCTGAAATAGTTTTTGATTCTGATTGTTGTATTTAAGTTTTCGTTTTGTTGATTTTGCAGGGAATTTAAGGGAAACTTCAGCTGATAATCGACCTGGAATGAGAGGTGGCCATCAAATGAGTATCGACATAGCAACTGGTAAGTTTTTAATGAATGCAGGTTTTGACAGGAATGCTGCTATTGAAGATTCCACTCGTAGCAAGCGAGGATCTGCAGGGTTCATTGGTTTGTAGGCGATCCGTACCGTAAAAACCGGCGTATAAGTCTACGCAGCGTATAAGTCGAGGTCGATTTTTAGACCTACATTTCATGATTTTAACATATATCCGGCTTATAAGTCAAGTCCCTTCTCTTAGAAGAATAATTACTAGTATCATTGTATTTAATAGTTTGTTTTGATAACGATGTGTGCCTTCATGCACGCCGCCACACGTCAGCCTGATTGCTGCTGTGTGTTAATCAATAGACTGTTACACACACTCAGGTATAATACACTACCATACAGCGATACAGGTCACACGCTATATATAGCCTAATGTATTAAGCGCTGCTATGAGCGCGCATATATGAATACATCGTTTTAAATGAAGCTGTGTCAAAATGAAAGAAGTTTTTTTCATTAAATAACTTTATTTATCATGAATAATTATTCAAACTGTTATAGCAGTAAGAAGATGAACACTGTCTTTTTTGTCTGGTAGAATCAATATTTCTTGTGACCTGAAAATACTTCGTAGAAAACTGTACTCGGCGTATAAGTCGAGGTCAATAATTAAGTTGTTAAAATCAAGGGTTAAAAACTCGACTTATATGCCGGTTTTTACGGTACTTCAATATCTTCTACATTAAACTGTACTACTATTCAAATTGAGTGATCTTTCCTCTGGTCATTTATGATAATAATTATAATCAATTATGAATACCATACAGCTATTTAGGAATGTCAACCTTTAATATAATTGGTAGTGTTCGTAAATGATTTTTGGATTCCAGAGTAAAAATAACCAGTTGAAAGTTTGATTCAAATTGAACAGATTTTGTAAGACCAACTGGTACAATCACTGGCTTTGCGGATTTTCTAGACATTACGTTTGGATTAGGCAAGTTTGTTACACGGCTATTGCTTATTTCGCATCTTCTTTGAACTTTTGATTTCAATTTCAGAAACAATGTATTTATTCGGTGGTTGGGATGGAACGCAAGACCTGGCTGATCTATGGTCGTATCATGTACCGACGCAACAGTGGACTTGTATATCAAAAAATACAGAAGAGGAGGTATTGTAACTCTGAAAAATAGCTTATCGCTTTCACTACTGATAGTTTCCCACCCTTAACCCTTTCGGTGCTGGAGATTCCTATAGTGCTGGAGATTTGTTTGAAAAATTCCAGCCCAGTGCATCACATAACAAGCATCAGCTATAATGCGTCTACACCGCGGTGTGGTGTATCGT
Organism: Tubulanus polymorphus; assembly: GCF_964204645.1. Lineage (NCBI taxonomy): Eukaryota > Metazoa > Nemertea > Palaeonemertea > Tubulaniformes > Tubulanidae > Tubulanus > Tubulanus polymorphus. The sequence continues at coordinate 11,045,711 of NC_134027.1, read as the reverse complement.
TAGTTACTTATATCTAACTGTGATTGACAGGTGCTGTCATCTTTCATTAGAGATAAAAATGTTGATATAGCGATGAGGATATAGCGGTGTAGATGCAACAGAAGTATTAAGGGGTTCTTTCGTGATCTTTTCATACACTGGTGAATTAACATTTCAAAAATTATTTAATAAAATCATTTATTTATTTCAGTCCGGTCCATCTGCCCGGTCGTGTCATAAAATGTGTATTCACCACGAGCGTCGACAGGTCTTTACGTTGGGTCGTTATCTCGATACGGCGATGAGAAATAAAGATAATCTCAAAGTATTAAATTCTCTTAAAAACAGCTGTCCTGTTGAATTCATACAACACAATTCATGTAGAATGTAAAAATGTTTTGTGTCTTTTTTGTGTGTTTTAGAGTGATTTCTATATGTACGATATCGAAAGTGGCCGATGGACGTTGATTACGGAAGATACTGCTGCAATGGGTGGGCCTAATTTAGTATTTGATCACCAGATGGTGATCGATACAGCGTGTAACACTATTTATGTATTCGGAGGAAAGGAAATATCACTGTAAGCATCGAATCCTTGGTAGTGAGAAAAGTAGGCTATTGGGTTTCAGTTTCTCCACATGCTGGATTTTAAAGGGGCTGCATTCATTGTTAAGTGTATGACATTATTGCTGCTGAAATAGCAAAGCTTTCGATCACCCAAGACAATTTTAGCTTGATTTTGGTGTAATCTTCTATTTTTCGCATTAGGTCGATATACTTAAGAGCAATGATCAGCGTTGATAGACAATTGACATCCACTCTGGTAGGGGCGGAAGATGTTTTATAAGGGGAGTCTGATTTTCAGAGGTGGATATGAAAATGAAAGTGGTGGCCACTCCTCTTAAATCTGTTGTTGAGAACACTGGGTTTACTTTTCGTCTGTTGGTCGTCATAGATGGAATCTATGAAAGGGGATTATTTTGTGACCCTGGACCCCTAGTTGAAGTTTTCAAGGGAATTTTGATGACGTTCAACTGATCAAGTTGGATTGAATGAATGAGCGGTGAGTGGTTACAGAAGCCGTACATTACCGTAGTGTCCTCGGGCAAGACACTTCAATGCCTCTCTCCGACCAGGGGTAAATGGGTACCTGGTCGGATATATGACTCCTGAGCAGCTACTCAGATGTTGCTTCTCCCCAGGGAGAGATGACTGATACATGGAATAAAATTATAGGCTGGGGGTAATAATACCAAATTTCGGTGCGCATTTGAACTGACTGGTTAGGATACCTGCGCTATAATGACAATGACAATTATTAATTATTACTTTAATGTATCCTAGGTCCCATTATCATGACAAAAACTGAGTCCTTTAGACACAACATTTGATCTCCGCTTGCATTATGCAATCAACAGCCATCTTAGTCTTGCCAGTCATCGTTCTTACCGTATATGAAAATAGCGTTGTGGAAAAACGTTTGGACTTGTTGAGAAGGTTGAAACAAGTTTCATTTATCTATAGGGGTAATGAAGGTGAGCGCAGTCCAGACCCAGTATTCAGCGGTTTATTCTGTTATCATATACCAACAAATACGTGGAACAAGATCTGTGATGATGGCGAACATATTAAGTCGAGGATTGGACATTCAATGCTTTTCCATCCAGTAAGTATAAGAATATTCATAATTATAAGTATAACAACGTGAAGGGACTGGAAGCTAGCTACATTAAAAGTTGGTTCGAGTTTTTATCCGTGGATAACTGTTTGAAATAACAAAATGAATTTACAAATGAATGGCTCCCAAAATTCTTTTCAATCAAAGCTCAGTTATTTAGATGTAGGAGCCAAATTTACCTGGTAGTTGAATTCACTAACGCTAGGGGTAGATTTACACTAATGGAGCAAATGCGTTTCACAGACAGTGAGAAGTGGTACCGGTAGGTGATTTGCCTACGTAGGTCTATAAAGCCGGCGTCGATAGTTTTATCAAATAAATCAAAGTTTCTTCTTAAGGTGATTCAATATTTGCTGTTTGTTAGTGGCATAAACAGTCAACCCTCAATATCTGCCATCCACGGTACATTTTTGATTATTCAAAAATTTGGTTTATGTTTAGTTTTAATCCACCCTTGATTATCTGTCCCAAATGTGACCATCCACCCTTGATTATCTGTCCCAGATGTGACCTATTAAAGATGACTGCTCGTTTGATTGGTATTGCGATATGTTAGCAGGGTTCATAGTAGTTTTGTATCATGGAATGGGCTCTAAAATCCTAAAAATCATTGTCACGATCCATGGATGGCCATGCCTAACCACAGGATTGTGGATGAAGGTTGTGGTCACATATCTGGTGTACTGTATATCAGATCATGGTATTGTTAGGTCTAGTACACTAGTTTGAAGATGTATCTCACTATTCTAATGATTTATCTCCAATCAATGAAGACAATGATTCTGGACAATGCAAATATAACGATTATGTATAAGTCCTGGAATCAGAGTAAAAAAGTCCTTGAAAGTCATTAGATGAGATTAGTCTCGGACATTACGAACCCCATGTTTGTTACGAAGATATTTAGATGTATTGTTCTCATGTCTTTATGTCAACTAGAAAACTTTTTTTTCCTCTGAAAGGTTCATCGTTTGCTCTACGTATTTGCCGGCCAGCGACAGAAGGAATATCTAAGCGACTTCTTTTCGTACAATGTGGACACTGGTGAAATCACGACGTTAGTCGGAGCCGGAAGAAAGGACGGCGGAAACTGTAAGTTCACTCTGAACTTGAACTGTCAATGAGTTACTACCGGTAGTAATGTGAACCCAGGTGAAATTCTATGCATGGTGTGCGTTTTCCCCCTCATTAGTACTCTACACACTTCAAATAACATTCAATTTTTCTTGACAGTGACAGGTCCACTGATTACGCCTATGGAAGATGAAGTTTCTTGCCCTTCCAATACGGCTTCCATGGCTTTAGACACTACAAATGACTTATGATGTGCTAGGTCCATGGATAATACCAGTATCTACCGAAAACTTAGTTTTTTTTTTCCAAATCTTGGATTTCCCCTCAGCCCTTTACACACTACAATTAATAAATGATTCCTTTTTAGTCCGCTTGGTTGACTATTGTTTCATGGATTTACTAGAATGCGTCACCAGTATTTAAAAACCCGTTAGTTCATACGCCTATCTCTTGCTGAATTATACATCCCTTCCCTTTATTGCGTTTGAAGTGGATTTTTTGGTGATAATCTCACACAAATCCCTGCTCAACATGTATTGAATGATTGATTGAATGATCATCTCGTTGAATGGTGATGAGCAACAAAATTTATGGTATAAGTGAAAATCCAACAAAATTTATGGTATAAGTAAAAATCCAACAATAATGGCGTTGTGCATCAAAAATCAACTTCTCTCTGCAGTCTTTAATCCGAATTGCAATCCGATAGTATTTATGTCCATAAACCTGTTTTTTCATTGTTCACATCTGAAATATCAGGTACGTACTTTTTCTGAACCAATCTCACCTTGAGTAACAAAATCTATAACCTCCACCTCTTAATACCCCTAGTACTATTTGTACTTACCCACATCCAATCTTCTGATATTAATTGTAACAAAAATTTTGTATTCATATTACAGTACCAGCTGCCGGTTTCACACAGCGTGCTACAATTGATCCAGAGTTGGATGAAATACATGTACTTTCAGTATGTACGCATCGGATGTTTTTAATCTTGGTTTCGATATATCCAATTAATGTTTGACGCACAGGTTTTCACATGCAAAAACAGTAATTTAGAAAAATATATTTTCACAGCTTTGATTTATGTCAATTATTACCAGATAGGGCTTTGGGAAAGAAAATGTTGGGGCAGTACATTTTGGATAGCCCAAGCTTGTGACCAATTTCTTATTCTGGAATTAGGATCTACTAGTACCTGTACCTAGGATATATCATCCTTATTTGATTTAGTTTCTCATGGGCTATGAATATCTGTGAATTGTGGCATAATAAACAATGTATGGCTAAGATGATGTATGATTTGTTTTTAGGGTTTGAGTAAAGACAAGGATAAACGGGACATGAAGAATTCGTTTTGGGTATATGATATCCCTAAAAATAAATGGTACGTGGTCGCTTATAGTAATAGTTGTAAGACTAAAAGTTTTCAAGGTTTTTGCGAGAAGTTTTCAAGAGGAAATTAATCACTATTTCTTCTTCCGCAGGTCGTGTATTTATAAGAATGACAATAGCGGTAATGGAGCGAATACTCAGAAGTCAGTCATACAACCGGTTCCGCGGTTTGCTCATCAGTTGGTGTATGATCACATACACAAAATACATTATCTATTCGGTGGCAATCCGGGGAAAGATAGTTTGCCTAAGATGAGACTTGACGATTTCTGGGCGTTAAAGGTACGTGAAGTTATTTTCTGCGACCTTTAAAGAATAATGATTATTTGTGTCTCGGTCATTTTAGGGATATCTTCCAAGAGGGGGGGGGGGGGAGAGTTTCAGAATGATACCAATTGGTACCCTCGAAACAAAGTTTCGCCCCTTACGTTAGATTTGGGAATATATTTCTTATCAGTGTAATGAATGAATATGAACGTATATTGTTAAAAACAACTTTTGAAATTGATAAAGAGAATCAAACAATACTAAGCAATACCCTGGTTGATGTTCAAATATGAGTTTTGATGATCATTAAGATATATGAAGAATCAACAAAAGGCATACCGGTACATGGGGGATGAAGATCAGGATTTTGGAGGTTGAATACTCGTTCTTAACTTCAACCCCCTGATAGTGGAGAATCTATTTTGAGGCTGAAATGAGCGTTTCACGAAAATATCTTTTCAGTTGTCGAGGCCTTCGAAGGATCAATTATTACAGAAATGTCTTTACCTAATTCGCAAGCAGGAATTTCAGGAAGTCGCCGCCTCTGAACCGATGCAAGCTTTACAGTATTTACAAACGAGTTTAGCAGAGACGGTCGACCACACTGACCTTGACGATGCCCGAGAAGTAAGTTATTGTAATAAACTGGAAAGTGACAGTACTGAGAGGTTATCAGGGGGATAATGTGGCAGGAGGCAGTTGAATTTCGACCTATTATAGCCCTCAAGCCGCCTGCATCCACCCTGACATCGACTTTTTTTCTTCATTTTTCATCAGCTACACAAAAATGGATATAGTGGGATTCAAACCCATTAGCTTAGGATGAACTCATCCTCCCACGGCAGGGATTCGAACCTGATGGCATTGCTACACTCAGCCACAGCACGAACCCCTGCCACAGTGGACCTGGTGCGCAGGTACATGCGCACGAAAACTTGCGGCACCAATCAGATTGCTCGTTGTATAATCGCCGAGGTAAATTTCACGGAAGAACTATATATGGGAAAACCCGGGCTAAAATAAAACGGGATATCTGATTGGCTGATAATGACATCATCTAAGCTGCGCGTGTAGCTGTGCACTCGGTCTAGTGTGGCAGGTTCTCGTACCATGGCAATCTCGATGCCATCAGGTTCGAATCCCTCTGCCGGGGGAGGATGGGATAAACTAGACATCCAAGACGACAAAAAGTCGCTCTGGCACTCAAGAAGGTTAAATTTAAAAAACTTAAAAAAAGAATGGAATAAATAATTTGTTTATCTCTTAGTTTCAGTTATTGGCTTCGATGCTATTCAAAGATCCAAACGAAGAAGTAACGGCCGGAACTTCGATGGACGTGGACGATGATGTTAGCTCACATTTCAGTAGTCGCACCAGTTTATTCGACATTTTGGTCAGTTTTTTCCCGGACAGTATGACGCAGCCGAAAGGAAACCTGATCGATTTGATTTCGGTATCGTAGAAGAGATTTGTCAACGATGATGAAAATCCGTAACATGACATCAGAATATTTTGCGAATTCGAATCTTTTTAAAGGCTAACTACGAAGCTAAAATACTGTATTTTCATCGACCGTGATATCGTCTGTGTCTATTGAGAGCTACTTATCGAACTATTTTCTATAACTGTTTTTCAACCTATCCCCCTCGTCCGCAGCGGAACCTCGTTATAAATAATAAAGTCGAACCTTGTTAGTACGATGTCCATGGGAAAATGAAAAATCATCCCACTTAGCAAATTTCTTATTAACCATTTGATAAACAATTTTGTATTTCCTCAACAGACATGCCATGGAGAAGTTAATCGCATGTGTGGTCAGTGCTACCATAAAATAGATAGCTCAGACGTGGCATAAATAATGAGGATGAGTCCATCTTTAAAAAAGTGGGAACTCATTAATAGATCGTACTGTTCATTTACTGTAGAACTGAATAGGAGATCGTAAGATTTTATATCGTATTACCATGAATTTCGTTTTAACGTGATCGTACTAAGCAAACATTTTTATAGGAAAATCCTATAAGAAAAGCCACAAATTCTTCAACTCATCGAGTTTTTTGTCGTAAGCCGAGTTGTACCAATGAGGTTCGACTGTAAACTTCAAGTGACAGGCAAAATCTATTCATTACTGGTATAACTAACATCGTTATATGCAGTACTGAAATTAGTTATATTTTCTTACTAGTTTCGATGATACTATATTTGATTATAGATAATTATTAAGGGGATGCTCTATCATACATAAGCTTTCGATGATTAAATGATCATTCAGACGTGTGTTGCAGCGTTACACCCGATATTTATTAAGAAATTCGTACTGGTACTAAATTCGTTGTGTAGCTATGTAGTAAAGTAGTATCTTATACGGCTTAGATAACAGTAGAACAAGTACACTTTTCACCAACTTATGGTATACGTCCATGTAAGCTTTTAAAAGGTTTGAAATAAGTGCTGGCGCGAGTCTAGTTAATATCTTGTCGGGACAGTGGTTTCATATCATCATTCGCCAGTGGATTTTTCTGTAGTACAAGTAATTGTAAACCTTGTTTTCATTCTTCTCATTCATTTTCCTGCTAGTACTTCAACCAATTTGTCCTTTGATTGGTTGATTTTATAACAATCTGTGTGTTGTTTCAGCTCAATCAATCGGTGACGTCTCTACTGGTAAAGTCTGCCTGCTTCTATAAAGAGTTATCAGTAACAGTGTTCTCCACATCAGGTTTTAGAGGGTGGCCACCCCTTTCGTTTTTACATCCACCCCTCTGAAAATCAACTACCCCATCTGCTACCCCTACCAGAGTGGATGTCAATTCTATCAATCAATGCTGATAATTGCTTTATTATTGAGCTTATAAAAATGGAAATTATACCAAAAGTAAGCTTAATTTTCTGTACTTTTTGGGGCATTGAAAGCCTTGCTACTTCAGCGGCCACAATGTCATATACTTAACATTAAATGTAGCCTCTTAAGAATTCCATACGGAGAACGCTGTTGTACGAGTGAAATATATTTACATGTAGTAACATTTCTTTGAAATATGAATGTTCAAATTAGTCACTTATAAAGGACAATACCCTTAGTAACACTTCTCATCAAACGAACAGTATTTCTGGGGACAAAGTAGTAACCAATTACCGATATTGAACAGTTGGCAGTTAGTAACGTCCGCTGTGAAATTGGTATTGGCTGTAACGTACATAGCTGCAGCACTGAAATAAGAGCCAGTAAAGTAGAAGGGGTATTGCGGGAAATTTGATTTAAGTATCATTTCTTATTTCAAAATCTGCAAAACAAAGCTTTAAAAAAATTTGTGCATTGCGTAGTACCAGGGTCAATTGCTCAAAAGTTAGTCACAAGGCAACTGTTAATTAAATGCCATAGCGACAATTGAAATTGCATCGTTACCAGGGTATTATGTCCACTGGTGAATTTAAACCAACTTTTGAGCAACTGGCCCCAGAATTGTCGAACTTTAATTTAATAGAATTTAATCCTTGTGTGTCGAACTTTAATTTAATAAAATTTGATCCTTGTGTTGATTTACAAAAAAAATTTTGTTCCTCTTCAATACCTTGTGGCTATAATTACTTCCCCCATTCAGAAAGCATTATCGACTCTCAAGTGAATCCAGATATCTCAATGTGCCATCTGTACCCACCCCTTAATAGACAATTGTCACAGACTATCACTATCCTCATGAAAACTGATCATCAAGACTCCTCCAGGTCTCCTCTGTGGACCCATGACAATTTTACTTAAAAGTGAACTGAGGTTTTTTACTGAACACACAGGCAGACGTTTTATCACCATACAGATTGTCCGAACCGGCTGATGCAACGATGTGATTGATAGTTTTCATAAACAAGTGACTGACTAATTCAGATGGAGAATAAATTCCATAATCACAGAAAGACTATATATAAGAGGAGTTTGACAATTCAACTCAGAAGCTACATTTCAGGAAATAGCTTGTATTCGACTTGCCCAAAACGTTATGGCCTTTGCTACATCTGTAACGTATAAGGAGACGCTTAATCAATCCACTTTTACTGTTTTTTTTCGCATTTTGCTTTGTATGCTTTGCGTGTATCATAGATCAGAAATCCACTTCACACATTTTACACCACATATTCCAATTTTTGATCGCTGAACCTCGACTCATCTTGTAAACCATCCTAAAGGTGTGACAGACACTTCATAAAGAGATCATCTGGGCCGGGTTTTATAGACTCATATCAACCTGGGGGCTAACTCAATTAATTTTCAACCTCAGGTTAAGGGTAATACCAGCCTATACCAGTCTATAAAACCGGCACCAAGACAAGGGCAGCCTACTCGGCTGGACTTAAAGACAGTCAACCAGAAAATTTAAAATAAACTACAGATGAATGTTTACTTTATTTTATTACCAAAGTTTTCATAATGCAGGAAATCTTTCTTACAGATATATACAAAATATACATATAATATACATAAATTACATATTGAATTCCATCACAGATAATCTAGACAATCGGGGCAGTTGTACATCTGCCCGACCAGACCATGTCTGTCATTGGCCATATTCAGAGTAAAATGCCTGCAACGTTAACTACTGGTAGTTGTCTGGTCATAAGCAAATTCTGTTAAAGCAAAACTTTTCCATTTGTCAAACATAATTCTAACATGAACACTAACTATATCACAGATGTTTACTTAGCAGTTAATTAAGTAAATTCATGGAGCATTCAAAAAGAATGGTATGTACCCTATTTAGAGGAAGGGTTTTGACTTATAGTGTGAATACTATACAAAAGGGTGCGGGCAGCAGAAAAATTTAATGATGTGTCCTTAAGCGGTGGTAGAATACTGCACTGTATTCAAAAGTTAAACTCACGGATCTTTGAGTTATGTTTATAAAGCACCCCAATCAGTATTCGGGTGGGAATGGCCAAAGCTCATCATTGCATTGATTCCTGCTATGAAGCATGTCTGTGAACCCTTTCAGTGCATCTACACCACAGTGCGGTGTACAAATCAGTGATGGACTGCTAGTACACCGTACCACGGTATATTGATGTTATCAGTAATTATCATCTCAAATGAAAAGATGGCAGCACCTGTCAAACTTAGTGAAAGAGCAGTACGGGTAACTAAGATACGCCGCATCGCGGTATAGATGCACTTAAGCGGTAAGCTGGTAATTCAACACAATTCTTTTAAATTTCAAAATTATCTCCAGCACTTTCGAGTATTAATTAGTCAGCAATAAAAGAGGAAACCACGCTGTACATAAAATATGTACTGCATACTTGAACAATAAAATTAGGACATTTTTTAATAGATACTTTTTGAATGCTCCCTTACTGCATGGTTTCTTCCGTTTTATTTGATACCACAAATTCATCTGAAGCGTAGGCAGGCATAACATAACAACTCACATACATCACATATTCAGATCAGGCATCACGTTTTGACGTTAAATCTACCGTAAATTTCATCAAGAACGAGGAAATCTAGTAATTGTCGTTGATAATGATTTGATGATAGCTTTACTAGTATTGAAAGATATGTCACAAAAACTTTCTTGATTCTGGCAATATTTGAAATTGAACAGAAAATATTTTCTGAAAAACATTTCTGTCGAAATAGCCTCTATTTCCCCGATACAACAACGATAAACTTTGCTCTCAAGACCATGAAAAAATTTGCTTTTCATTAGCGATATTCTATACTAGGTAAAGGGTTATCTGATTTGGTTAGAACCTATTCAAACTAAGTCTACTATGATTTATTCGCATATTAGCGCTGAAATGAAGCACCACTTTCCAGTGTCCGGTAGCTTTGTAAGGCAAATGGATACCAACAACATGCTCGCGTACAAAAGTTTAACAAAAATATTTCTAACTTTTAGAGACTTGAATGTCAGCACATGAAAATGCAATTGTTAAAAAAAATATTTGGTAAAAAAAAAACAATTTGAGACATGGTTTACAAAAATCATGGTGGTTCAGGAGCTTCCCTAGTTGACAAAGAAAATACTCTTAACTCAACAGAATGATTTCTCCTATGGTTGAGTCTACATCGCAAATTCTTAATGCAATGGCTTACGCAAGCGCAGAGCTAGCAAATTAAAGCAGCCGTAATAGTTTAAGTTCAAATTATTGAAAACGTTCTTACTTAAAATTCTTTTGAAGTAAAATTTTTACTTGAAATTTTAGCCATCATAAATTTCATAAAACAAACATACATTTACTTAAGATCGAATTGATCGATTTTCTAACAGTATTCTGCACCAAACGAAGCTTGATGATTATCGGAACATGTATACTTTTGACACATTTTATGCTTAAATGCACACGCGTTCAATCTAACCAGATGTTTACTGTGAAAATATAACAATAATTGCTAGCTAGTTTCCTGTCAGGATTTGGCTTTAGTGAAGAATGCCTACAACAGAAGAAAATGGATTATCAAATAAGATCATTCATGTTCCCGTATGTCTCATATTTAGTAGAAGAAAAACAACGCACCTTAACATAATTCTTGAACGTTTTCGAATCCGTTTTCAATGCCTGACAATATTCCTAAAAATATTCAACGAAATTCTCGCATGAACAACCATTCCGAGATATCTGCTTTTCAACGGTGGCATGGGTGGATCTAGGATTTCAGGAAGGCTTGAGGGCTAACCCAAAAGAAAAGGGCAACCCCTCCGTGAAAACTACGCAACTACACGCGGTAAGTTTTAAAGGACTGAATTTCTGCTTACATGATTATAATATCTCTTCAATATCTTGAAAAAAGGGCAATCTTAATGGTACAGTAGAATCTGCTTAATTTGGATAATTTGTTAGTCATTTTCTTGTATATCAATGAGCAAATGGACTGTATAAATTGTCTGGATTAGACCCAAATCAGGATTAAGTGGGTTTACTTGTAGTTCTAATCTCAACTTGCCTCAATAAGGTCCGGTGTGACATTCATCTCACAGAAATAATCATTTTGCAGAAAGTTAACCATTTCGTCAGCCTAAAACAGTCAAATGTGAGAGCTAGCTTAGGCCATCTAATTCAGAGTTTAAAGGAACAAATTTGTCTAAGCTTGGTGTCTACTTGTAACTTACACGCTTATTATGTATCTCTTTTAAACAAGCTGCGCTCTCATTCAATACCTGAAAATCAATTTGAATACATGTATGTTTGAGCATTGAACTACAGGGTTCTCAAATTATGCTGGAATCTTAAAGGGGCTGCATTCATTGTTAAGTGTAGCAAGTCTGTCAATCCCCCCAAAAATACAGAAAAAAAGCTTAATTTTGGTGTAATTTTCTATTTTTCAAATAAGCTCAATATATTCCGAAAATCAAAAGCAATTCTCAGCACTTAAGAGAATATTGACACCCACTCCGGTAGGGGCAGCAGATATTTCATAAAGGATGGCTGATGCAATGAAAGGGGTGGTCACCTGTTTTGGAGAACACTGACCTATTTGGTATTAGCTTGAATGTTATTTTCAACAGTAAATGTGTAACGAGGTGAATTCAAAACTTACAAGAACTGTCTGCCCATCACTCAGGTCAAAGGTTGGCTTCATCGGAGCTAAGAAACAAGCTGGTATGATATTCTTGTAGATGAATTCTCCAAATCCGGCAAGACATTCGTTACTTCCTGCAAATCATAGAAACAAAACCTAGTTCTGAAGTCACTGCTAAATTTTGCTGTCTTTGGAATTAAGAATGATCAAGAATGATCAGCTTGTTTAGATAAGGCATTATTGCCGTTTATAATAATGTCACGATCAGGTTGTTTATGCAAAGGTATAAATCTGCCAGCGCAGACATTCAACATTAATGAATGAGTGAATCAGAGAAATTACTTTGACTGAAATATTACGATTCTTTCATTTCGATTGAATCACATATTGATAAAGTATCAGGCGCTCAATAGCTTTACCCGAATTCCCTGAGTTTACCAGATTTTTTTTTGGGTCAAATAAGAAATTCCCTGTTTTCTTTCTCGATTCTTCCGATTCCCTGAGTTTCCTAGGTATTCCAGGACAGTGGCCACCCTCCATGAGGTTTATCTCTGTACCTACCCCAAACTTCTACAAGTTTTTTCAAAATGCTGAAGCACATCTTTTGGCCTACAGGATCTGGCAGTTCGACAGCGCCTTGGATGACAGTCATGAGAACTTGCTGTAAATTTTGTGGATCTGAAAAATCACAAACAACAAAATATTCGAAATCTAACGGATAGTGTGTTTGACCAGGAATCCGGATTCTCAACTGAAACCAGAACGTGTTAGTATTTCTCATTTGGAGTAGTTAGTGAGTTATTTGACAAAGATAATAGTAGATTGAATAAAGTGAATTAAAACAGCTAGATATATAGTCTGATCAGAGCTCTCTAAATAAGTAGAAACTTCTCTCATGGTATTTTGGCCTGAAAAACCTCATCTTTCCCTGGCAGGGATTTGAACCTGATAGCATCGAGACTCGTCATGGTACGAAACCCTGCCACACTAGACCGAGTGCGCAGGTACATGTGCAACTTCACTGATATGAGATATCCCGTATTATTTTAGCATGTACTGGCGCAACCGGTCTAGTGTAGCAGAGTTTCATGCCATGGCTGAGTCTAGCGATGCCAACAGGTTCAGAACCCCATATACTGGTACCAATAATGCTAAATCCCTTTTCCAGAATTTTGATCGTATAAAATAGATTAAGCGACATACATACCTTGATTGCTAAGGACCTCTGTGACATTATTACTGACTAGAACACACAGGAATAGGAAATAACTTCGTTGTAACATTTTCTTCTCCGACGTGGCAATTTGATCAAGTTCGTCAGTCGGGCTGTTCAACACTTGAAATATCGTCGTGACTAATGCCATGAATACTTGTTGAAGAAATGGTATAATAGTTTTCTGAAATGATAGTTTTTTTTTGTAGTGGCCAAGGAAAACAAGCGGTGCAGCACCATAGTCAGGGGTGGTGCTCAGCGGGTTGAGCATTCAAAATTCAGAGCAGATAATGACGCAAAGTCCTATGAATGCCAAAGAAACTTTTGCTATGACCAGGATTCGAGCCGATGAATACCGCATTGATGAGTCCACTGCACTTCTATCTAAAGTCCTGGAGCCGGGTGCACAGTCGTGACTTAGGTTCAAAAGTGGTCTTATATCTTAAGATTGGTCGTAAACTTGTTTTATTGGCTTTAAGACTAAGATGGTCTTAAATCTAAACCATGGCTGTGCAACTACCCCACGGTTACCATTAAGAAAAACCAACACTATCAATTAAAACAACTGTTCTTGTTTTTTTCCTACGTTTCAGGTGGAATCCTTCAAGCAGTCTTCAGAGTTTAATTTCACTTTATGAAATAAACTCTTACGATCGATAGAAGGATTCCACCAAAAATGTAAGAAATAAAACAAGAAAGGTTGTTAAAATTGATATTGCAGGTTTACCATAATGATAAGCATAAAGACTGGAAATAGTCTCAAATATTTACAACCTCAAGTTTTCTATGGCATGGTACTATGGCAATTCATCTGATGGCAAACTTTAACCAACTTATAAGCAACTGGCACCTAATATGACGGAAACTTACTTTGAATTTCATGATGAGTTGATTGATCAGTGGAATAAAATCGTGCAACTCTTTTGGCTCGGGATTTTTCAGCAGGTTTTCCAAGGCTGTCGGTATATACGGCAGAATTTCCGATTCTAAACACACGACCATACGATGCAGGAATTGTCTAACGCCGGAGTGAAGTAACGGCCGATGTATCGGCGTGTTGAACGCAACTAGGAAGACTTTCAACGTTTCGGTGTACGCCTCGGCGCAACCGCAGGTTTTTATCGTCTGTTGGCTCGAGAAACCCTTACTCGTACGACTGAAAGATAAAATATAATGAAAACTTACATAAAACACTGAAAACTTTCATTCCACTGGGCGATAGATGTTAGGAAACAGTCAAAAAGTAAGCGGCGGATCCAGGGGCACATTTTGACAAGAGCACGATGAAATGAATAGTGGTGCAAAAAGTGGAAAATAATTTCATTGCTTTTTTTTAAAAGGGTATGAGAAAATTGCATTGGGAGCACGTGCTCCTGTCTGGATGTGCCCGCCCCTGAAAGTCATGGCATATATTAACCTGTCAATTTCAATCTTTCAGACTTAAATGGGGAATCTTTATGGCTACCATGGCAATTGAGGATACCACTTGTGTCAAGCAAGGCTTGGCCAGGTCAGGTTCACTAGTATAGTTGACTCGGGTCACGTCAGTGTTTTAAGATAAGAGTCATCAGTATTTTTGTTACCGTAGTATTTTACACTACCAAACCTTATCATCTATGAACTCAGTCTGAAGAATATTTTTCACGCATATGAACCGACCAAGTCAAGTCATTGAAAATACTGAACTAATAATAAGATAAAAACCCACTACGTACAAATTAAAAGAATTCTAAAATCGAGAATTTATCTATTGAAACCTGATGATGATCTCTAGGGTGAGATCAAAACGTCGTGTTCTTACATTCTAGATTGTTTCAATAAATAAATTCTCGATTTCAGAATTCTTTTAATTTGTACATAGTGGGTTTTTATCTCATTATCTGTTCACCATGTTTGAGTGTGGTTATTGTACTACTGAACTAATGTCTATAAATATCTTCACTTTTACCTCGCTAACGCCATAGCCGCACTTATACATTCCGCATACAGTTTCTGCATAGTTTCATCATTCGATAAAATCATTTTTTGAAGCAACACGTCGAACTTTGTAACGATCGGCGCCAACAGATTCTTCATCATTTGTGATTTTTTCTGTAAAAACAAATTGTATCAATCATTATATATATTGCAGTCCGTACTTTTAGCACGAAATAAAGACATATTACTATTATAATATGTCCTGCCTGAATGGCATGCTTTCACCGGGATTCGCACCCACACTCCCTCTCGGTTGTGAGCCAAACACCTAAATCCACCAAGCCACGGAGACAAGATCCTCACTTTCAATTCTCGATAAAACATGTTTTAACACTTAAGTTTTTAAATTCGTACGTAGCACAAGTCTACACTGTACCTCTGGCGGGAATTGTGCGGATACGATCAGTATACCAGCAGCCTCGTATAGAAACTGTTGATCGCTGGAAGATAATCGGTGATAGCAGCCGTTATCCGGCGTATTCAATACGAGCAGATCCTGCATTCGAGTAAGTATCTCCTCTGTGTACGCATTCAAATTCGTTCTGTAAATGAAAACGACGGGTAAATACATTTTGGAAAACATCCCCATCCAAATCAAGGTCACTCGTGCACATGGTTCACACAGTTACATTAATTAGAAATTTCCAAGTTTTTCCCAAGTATTTCATGGGTGATTTTTTTCAATTTTCCCAAATGGAAATGAACAGATACCATCATAATATTAGTCAACATTTCAGTGGTGATTCTGAAGGATAATTGCTGAAGAAAGTTGCCCTTGGCCAATGCAATACGTGAAATGTAAACGAAATTCCCAAGTATTTCCTTGATTTGAGGAAAATTTTTCAAATTCCCAAATATTTCCAAACTGAAAAATTACAATTTTTGGAACTAAAATTTGTATTTCCGAGTAGTACTTACCCTTTCCTATGGTTTTTGCCAATATTTTCTAAATTTGGATTGATCGCCAATGGTTTTTCTATACGACCCGGCCCTGCTGTATTGCATTTAGCCACCGGCGAAATCCGCCATCTTTTTACGTCATAGCAGACCAAAAAAAAACCAGCTATGCGGGGCAGGTGGGCGGGATTCCCACCATAGGAAAGGGTAAGTACTACTCGGAAATACAAATTTTAGTTCCAAAAATTGTAATATTTCCGTCGAGTACTGTACCCTTTCCTATGGTTTTTGCTAGACTAGCCTAGCACAAGGATGGTGGGAAAGGTAGATAGAAAAACCACCGCTCAAACGCAAGGTAAGAGGGAAAAAGAGAGCACTTACCCAAGCACGGAATGGAGCACTGTAGCACAGGGAAGACCGGTTGGCCACAGTGAGTCCGTCCAGCTCAGGGGCCCCCCCAGAATTTTGCGAAATTAATACTTGCAGATATGAGCCCAAACTATGTACAAGGATACACCCCCTGTGATCCTGATAATGCAACATAAATATTCTACACTAAAGGGTCCGATCGGAAAGAACGGACACCTTGAGCCATGACAACAGGACCAAGTGAAGCTAATGAGCCTAACTGGCCTGAAACATCCCGTAAATAAAATGACGTGAATGTCGACGGTGAATTCCAAAAGGCGGCCCGACAGACTTCCTCCAACGGAGCACCCGAAAAGGCTGCGCAGGAAGTAGCCATAGACCTCACTTGATGAGAAACCACTCCCTCTGAGGAAAGATTCTCCTTCAATAAAATGTCTTTGATCAGTGAAGAGACCCATCGGGCCACTGTGTCCCGCGAAATATCACCCTTTAGGTGATCCAGCAGCGGAATAAATAACCGCTCCCGTGAACCCCTCCGTGAAGCAGAGCGATCTAAATAGAAACACAACGCCCGCACAGGACATAAAGTCCTGTCCGGGATGCCCGGTTCCACTCGATGTTTTAGGGCTTCAATTCGCCATTGACGCCCAACCGAGCAGGGTCGTTGGTTCTTTGCCAAAAATTCCAAAGCAGGCCGCAGCGAAACAAATTCATTCGCTGGCCCAAAGACAATATGACCTTGTCGGACTGAAAGCGCATGAATTTCAGAGCGACGGGCCGAGCAAGCCAAGAACAGCAAAAATACAGTCTTTTTTGACAAATTTGCAAATGACGCTGCCGAAAGAGGTTCAAATGGAGCCTCCATTAACTTCCTCAAAATTACAGACAGATCCCATAGTGGAACTGTCCTTGTTACCCGATGCCTGGAAATAGAAAACCCTGCAACCAGCTGGGATATCCGATGATCCCCTGCTACATTTGGCCATCAAGAAGCACGCAATGTATGAGAAATCGCGGAGCGGTAACCTTTAATAGTTATGACCTGCAAACCTTTTACTACAAATAAGTGCAGTAAAAAATCTGCCAATTGAGCTACAGAGGGTGAGCATGGATCAATTTCCCCTGCAGCACACCAATCCGCAAACTGACTCCATTTGGCATCGTAAATGGTACTTGTTGATGGCCGCTTAGATCCTGCGATAAAGGAGGCAGCCTGTTCTGAAAAGCCTGAAGCTGACAAGGATCGCTGGACAATGGCCAGGCGAGCAGATTTAACCACTGGCTGTTTGGATGATGCCGAAAGTTCCCCTGAGACAGAAGCGATGGGAAATTCGGAAGAATCCTGAGGTTGTCGCACAGTAGGTTGAGAAGTGGTAGGAACCATTTCTGAGCCGGCCAACATGGTGCTGCCAGAACTATGTTGCAATTGACTGATCTCTCTATTTGATCCAGTAAGCGCGGCAGGACTGGTGTGGGCGGGAACGCATATGCATGCATCCCCGACCAGTCCAGAGAGAAGGCATTGACCCCCCACGCTTCCGCGTCTGGAAACGGGGACACAAACAGAGGACACCTCCGATTGAACCGGGTGGCAAACAGATCCAGCAGCGGATTGCCAAAAATGCCCCGAACCCGATCGGCTACTTCTTGGTGGAGAACCCATTCTGTCGCAATAGCCTGACCTCGACGAGACAGAGCATCGGCCATCACGTTCCTTTTCCCTGCTAAATGTGCCACAGTCAGGAACACGCCCTTTGTCTGGCACCAGACAAAGGGCGGCCACAGAATTTTGGCCGACAGACCTGTGAGGGTTTCTGAGTGAGTGCCCCCTTGGTTCTGAAGGTAAGCCCTCACTGTTGAATTGTCTGTGGCTAACCAAACGTGGTGGCCCTCCACTCTCCTGTGAAAGAACTTCAGGACCTTCCACACGGCCAGCATTTCTAGGAAATTTATGTGGTTGGTGGCCTCGTAGCGAGACCATCTCCCGGCTTTGACTCGGTTCTCCAGATGTGCCCCCCATCCTTGGTGACTGGCATCCGTGAATACACGAACTGGAGCCTCTAACGGGGCTAGTGACACCCCGAGCCGAAGATTCGTAGTTGCCGCCCACCACTGAAGATCCGGACTTAGATCGGTTGGAGGTACGGGAATCAAGGCCTCCCAGTTGCCCTTCGACTGAGACCAGAAGACCTTCCAATATTGTTGCAAGCGCCTGCTTCTGAGGCGGCCTAAGGGCACCACCAGACCCATGGAGCTGATGGAGCCTAGAAGCCGTGACCAGTAACAACTCGGGGTTGTGGACACTCCCGCTACAGCTTCTTGAAGTTTGGCTACTCGAACCATAGACGGAAAGACTTTGCCTTTCCCTGTTTACGCGGAACCCTAGCTGATGGACTAAGTCCAAGACTGAGGTCATTGCCTCCCGACATTCCTGAGCCAAAATCGCGACTATTAACCAGTCATCGAGGTAAACGAACAGTCGAACACCCCTTGACTGAAGTACCTACTGAACTGACTTGACCAACTTGGTGAAAACCCACGGGGCCGTACTGAGGCCGAATGGAAGAGACCTGAATTGGAACTGGCGGCCTTTCCACTTTCTCCTGAGAAATCGCCGAGATTTTGGGTGAACTGGAACCTGAAAGTAAGCATCTTTCAGGTCCAATGAAGCCGCCCATTGACCCGGACGGAGCCCTTGAATCACGTCCTTGGGCTTGGTCATCCGGAACCTTGGAATGTCTAGGTGCCGATTGAGGGATGACAGATCTATCACTGTCCGTTGACCCCCTGTGGCCTTTGGTACCATGAATATTCAAGAAAACCAGCCGGGAGAAGTTTCGTTGCAAACTGGTTCTATCGCTCCCTTCTCGGCCAATTCCTTGAGAGCCGGAGAGATTAAGGCCTCCTGACCTGGTTTTGGCCGCATGTCGGGAGGTGACCTCATCAGGCGCGGTCGCCTTAGGAAACGGAGACGGTAGCCACGAGAGACGACCCGGGAGGGCCAACCGTCTCCAAAGAGGTCGGACCAGTGGGTTGCTGCCTGCTGTAGACAACCTCCCACTAGTCCCAAGAATTCATTTCGAGTTTTTCCGAAAGGAAGAGCCCCTTTTTGGAGCCTTCCCCTTGCCTCGATACGAACAGGAACTGTTACGACCGGACGAGGCTTGACACGATTGTTGAAGTTGCGCGCTAGTTCTCCAACCGGCATCCGAAGCCGCCTGAGAAAGCGCTGAAGTTTGAGATGGTCCTGTTTGCGTCCGTGCCGAACCTTGCGCCGCCGGCGTCGGACCAGAACCCTTTTTCCACGGAGTTCGGGGGTTGGACTTGGCCTGAACCTCCCGAATCTTCCTCAGCTCTGCGGAAACCGGAGCGCACCAACCGGAGAAGAGACGTGAAGACGTCCCCAATGGGGCTCTCAGCAAAGCATTGGACACCATATCCGGTAGACCAGTTTTGGAACTGGAGTCCATCACTGACTGACGGGAGGCTAACACCAGATTAGCCTGACCCCGAACCGACAACGGAATTACATGCGAAAACAGACCGAGCCAAAGATTGGATAATCCGGTCCATTCGCTCCAGTTTTAGGGCAACTGACTCTGGGTCGGAGCCCGCATGAACGGCGGCGTGATCTCGCGAAGCTCACCCGTCAACACCTTAAGTGCCATATCTTGAAACGAACCAACCCTGGTAAGATTGTCCAGGATTGACGTCATGGCCACCAAACCGGACTTAGGCAAACGAATACCCGACTGTGCTGTAACAGTATGCGGGCTGATCAAAGTATAATCAGCATCCAGGCAGTTATGACTGTGATCCACAGCACCTGGAGTTGCGTAATACGCCGAGCGAAATGCGCCTATAGGTGGATCGGTTGAACTAAAATGTTTCCCAGATTTCATACCCCGTTCTGGAGGGGGAAATGAAAATGTTCCAGGCCGACATTCACCCCATAATTGCGTATCCAATCGAGCCCATTCTCTCGAAACCGCTGACGATTCCCGTAAAACGTTAAGATCGGAGTCCGGAGGGCGATAAGCTTCCATTGACTCACCGACCAGAGGAGCTGCTGTGGGCTTAGCGCGAGTTGCCCCGTGCTTGACAAAGAACTCACTTATCATCGCTCTAAATGGCATGTCCCCCGCTGGTTCGGATAAAACTGAACGGGACGGAGATACATTGCGAGCCAGGGAAGCCCCCATCGTCTGGGGCAACCCACAATTGCTCGCGACAGGAACGACCCCAGAAGGAATTGCCGCTTCTGGGACCGGATCCTCATTGAAATCAGACCCTACCGCAGCATCCAGGAATTCAGAGTCAGAATTCCGAAAAACTTTGGGCTGGCGAACTTCTAACCGGACAATCAGGAATAGGCTTACCTGTTGTAGAGGTTGCAGCGACTTGTTGCGACGAAGATAACAAGTTTAAAATTTTCTCCTCAAATACATGGAAATCCTTCTGAGTCAGGTATTTTCCAGAATCCCGACGATCATGCCGACTTTGGTGACGGTCCCTCGAACGGGATCTAGACCTACTAGAAGAATCGCTTTCATCGCTAACCGACGTCGACGAACGACGAGAAGACCGACGGCGAAACTTCCGACAATAACGATGGTAGTCCCTCTCGCGATCAAACCTTGATCTGCGAGAAGAAGATCTTGCTCGTTTATTACGCTCACGGCGTCTAAATCTAGTGGGAGAGCGAGCTCTATCCCCGGAGCGACGATCAGAATCAGACGATGAACGTACCGGATGTTTTGAACCGGACGTCTGGACCGGACCGGTGCCCGGACCGGACCGGTACCGACCGAACCGGTGCGGGCCGTTCGCGACTACCGCGGCGCACGCTCGGTTCTGAACATGTAGTCTGAACCGGCCGAACCGGCCGAACCGGTGAACGACCAGAGACCGGTGAATGACCGGAGACCGGTGCCGGTGAACCAGCGTTCCTCCCCGGTGAACGGAGTTGGGAAGCCGATCGTACCTGAACGACCGGCGACCGCTCCGCTTTACGATAAGAAACAGGATTAGAAACGTTGGTTGGCACGTCGGCCGAAACCGACGAATCCCTGCTAACTCGACGACGATCTCTTAGTTTAAGAGCCTTATCGGCCCGAAGCCAAAGGTCCTCGGACCACACGACGCAAATCTTGCAAGGATTGCTCCTTGCACATATTTGACCGGATTTGCGCCTGCACGACGCACATGAATCGTGGTTGTCCCAGGCGCCAAACAAATGCCCGCATCCCTCCCGCCACGATGCTGACCCTTAGGAGGGGGTGGCATAATTATCCTGTTACAAATCAAAACAATTCAATTCAATCAGATTATATTTGTAAATAAAATTCTTACGGAAAAAAAGAAACCAGGGATAACCCCCAAACCGAACGGACTCACCGTTATGAGAGTGAAAACTCCCTAATATCCTAATTCCCAGATTTTTACGGCGAAAAAATCCAACGCGTTTTACTGCGAGAACGCCAAGAAAAAAGATGGCGGATTTCGCCGGTGGCTAAATGCAATACCGCAGGGCCGGGTCGTATAGAAAAACCATTGGCGATCAATCCAAATTTAGAAAATATTGGCAAAAACCATAGGAAAGGGTACAGTACTCGACGGAAATATATTGTTTCACAATTCCCAAGTTTTTCCCAAGTTCCCTGTACTGTGGAAACCATGTCGCCCAGGTTCAATCAAACCTAGGCTGAGTAGGGACACTACATGATTTTGACTGCCCAGATTACTTTGAATTACCGGTAAGTAAAATCCGAAGGATAATAGTTTACACAGTTCCAGGTTAAATGGACCAAATATTTCATCCAAATTAAGTGAAAATCCGGATTAAAAAATCAGAATTAAGCGAGTTCTACTACTATAATGTGCCCTTACCTCAGAGATTTGACAAATCTTGAAAACAGATACGTGACACGACTTGCGACCTGAACGGAAGAGTTGCGCAATCCTCGCTCGTCTAAGAACGCCATCTATGTAATGGATAATTGTCTACGTAAATATGCCATCGAAATAAATCGTAAATTTTGAAAATATTTTCTTCCGACTCACCAGCACTGGAGCGATGTGTTCCGGCTCTTGTGTGAAGAACTTATCGTAACGCACGACAGTCTCGTAAAACTGTATGAGAACTTTAGTGTGTGGGTGACTGCTTACTCCACTTGTGACCAACTGCAAGAAAGATTTCAATCAGGCTGCACTCGATTCAACGTATTCAAGTAGACAATTCTAAATGAGGACATGGTCGTGTTTCCGAGATAAGTGAGTATCAGTCAGGTCTGCAAGGTTTGCCCGAGTTCGTCCAAGCCAACTTTTATGTCACCGTTTAGGACGAGATAACTTATAGTTTATACGTGCTATTGTTATTTTCGCCTCTTTACTAGTTTGTATAAACACTGATAGGTGGCAATATCAGTAAACAAGCTTGGCCACTGGGGTCAAGACAACGGGCTGTCTTATTGCTGTCTGTGCAGCCTATTCAATTCTGAAAAACACTCCAGGCCACCAATGACCCTCAAAATTACATTTATTAAAGAAATCAATTCTTAGCATAAGTGCAACTTAACCAAAATAATAGATCAACAGGAAGCCACTTTAACTGCACCAATTAAACAGGTTAGGAGTTAACTCAGAATCTAACCATGTTTTTTCGCGAAATTTAAATGAATGACTAAGAAATCAGCCTATATATACATATAGATTTATACCCTTAAGATCCACTTGAGTTTATATCTGTATGTGGCCGGCTAAAATTAATTCAGATCTAATCAAAAATGGCTTCGATGAACTCGAAGAAGCGAGCAAGATATTCTAGTGGTGTAATGCAGTAGGGTATAGCCGATGGTCTACCAGCAGCCGTATCCATAAAACCTTACTAAGTCTACTTTCTAGCATGGTTCCTTACTACCCATAGTTTAGCTACGTAGTTAGCAACCAACTGAGTAAGACAACTTTTTTATGAATATGGCTGCTGGTCCTTGTTCGTACATTCACAACATATCGCTTACCACTCTCATCAGTTGATTCATGACTGCTAATTTCGTATCGCTGGCCGTCAGTGACTGACCTTGCGGTATCTGTAAAACACATGTACTCAGGACATCAAGCTGAAAACGTTTCGAGAAAGTCTATTAGTCACAAAATACATCGGTCACCAAAAAAACGAACTGATCCCCGAAGCCGATAGATTATACACCGAGATGAAAGCTAGCAAACAATCATCTCGAACTACGATGAAGCGCAAATTTATGTGAAAAGCATGAAAAATGTACTACGTCTGATGTGAAAAGAAGTTCGGATGATTTGATTTATGCCTTCACGGTGTTACAGAACTTCCATAGCGGACAGACAAAGGAACTGATGCCAAATCAGTTCGTTAAATCACCTTTATGGATGTTTTGGCAATAGGGTTTTGTGGCAACGAGGATTCCACCAGGTGTCGCTAGTGGTTACTGGGTTACCGCGCTTCAATTCCCGAAACATTTCATATAAATTCCAGTCAACTTTTCTCATTTACTGTTATGAGATAAGTTGAGTAGGGTAATAGTAAAAATCAATTTAAAGTGAAATCCTATACTGTACGCTATACCATACGCTGAGTGAGAAAGCTAATCTTATATGTAATCTTATATGTTAGTGTTTTGTGACGCCATCTGGTGAATGCCAATACCATATCATGCGCTTACAGCTTTAAGGCTTTAGGTCGCTTCATACGTGCTCATCAAAAATTTCCATTCAATCATCGTTTGACAAAAATGTGCTAAAATCTAATAAATCAGTTTTAAAAGAAGCAAACCAAATCCTCACGCAAAAACACCAGCCATTAACATCCATTGATAAAGGCTAATGTGATTTGCTTATACTAACTTAGATCATTGACTAAGCCAAACATTCAAAATAAAGCTGAAAAGCCACACGCAATATATGACAGAACTGGTATGGATTAGATAAATAAATTAACATGTGGCAAAAATGTGCGATCTACGAAATCAGTTTTCAGTGCAGCAAATCAAATCCTCACACAAAAATACCAGCATACATTGATAATGGGTAATTTGATTAGCTGGATGTGATTAACTATGCCAAATATTCAAAATAAAGCTGAAAAGCCATTCATGATATATATGATAGCACTGGTATACCGGAAGATCAAAAATATACATTATGTTACATCGAATATGTGTATATTAGATAAAGTGAAGCAAATCATGCATTCAGTTTTCCAGAAACTGTTTCATCAGCTGAATGACTGTGAAGGTGCAATGCAGTTCATTTTTCTCTTTAACATTTTGTTTGAAGATAGCCACATTCTAAACATCGATCTCATTTGAAATTGATGGTATCAGGATAAAAGAATTCAATACAACAATACGTAATTAAATACATGATATTAAATTATCAAAAGTAAATCATTTTACCGGAATAGCTTCTCCAATCATGTACATGACGGTTATTGCTGTTTCGACATCCCGGAAATCGGCTGTTTTCCAGTTCGGAAGAGTTTGACTGACGATGTTATGTACAGTAACCATTACTAGCTGTGCATCCTGAAATTTTAAGATTATTATTAATGTACGTTACTTTTGAAAATTGACAGATTTCCGCTACGTCGTGGCAATTCATTATCATTTGTTGCAACCAATGATTCGACTAGATGGTCTTCTAAACTTCAATTTCTTCTTCATTTCAATGAAAATCAAATCAATTATTTTCTTTTTCGTTAAACTATAGCAAATACTAAGTAGGAGAGTCATTCTTCCATCTATATGGTGACTCGAATAATATTTGATTCGGAGGGGCAGTTTCAGTCTGATCTTTGATTTATGACCAGTCTCAGACCATATGCTTCTATAGCCAAACCAACAACTCAACTTTTTTGCTACGCATGACAAGCTTTGGCATTTGATGTGCATATGGAAGTATTGTTTAGCACCAGTCACCTCCCATTGTTCGAACTCATGTACGCACACCAGATGACTTAGTTCTGAATTTTTCGGAAAGATGACGAAACTTGCACCAGTAGATTTAGCTCCTTGGATGACTGGTGGCTCCAGGCGATGGGCTCATTGTATGCCCTATGTTGTTGAATTCTGATGGTGGCCAGAATTTAGAAATTATATTACAATTCAAACATCTACGCAGCGAAGGGGCTTTTGTGATGTAAGACAACTTCTGGACTAGTCATGACTTCTCCGTTGTGCCTGGGAGACTAAAAATTGAGTTGAGCTAATGCTAAACCATCTGTTAGTAACACCACCATCTGTTTGAAGAGATCGTGTTTCTCATTCACAATAATTCATAAGCTTTCTAACATACTTAAATAATTAATTACAAAATTAATTTGAAACTGAATTATACTTCAACCTACCAGCTGGGCTAGATTATTGAAAACAACTTTCAATTGTTTCCTGTACTCCATAAACATAGCCTCCTCTTCACCCTGAAAAAACAAAAACAACAATTCTTCTAAAGTCTCCATTGAGTACTTGCTAAGCGATCGCAAGGAATTAGAAAACCTACCTCAACGTCAAAATTATAACATTCGTCGTATTTCATCTTACGAATAATCACGTAAAGAGTCCTCTACAAAAGACACTTGCACGATAAATATGGATTGCATAAAACGATAGATTCTCGGTAATATTTTCATTAATACTTTCTCCGCAAGCGTCGATGATAGCATTTTTTCTTTCAAGATTTGATAAAGTTTTAAGATGTTAAGAAATCATGAAAAAAGGTAATTAAGAATAGAGACCGGCAACTCATCTACAAAATCGGAGAGGGCGCCGATCAAAACAAAAGATTACTAGTGGTGCCTAGTGGATTTTTTGAGGACTCAACCTAATCCTTTCGGTTACCGGTAGCATCTATGAAAACTTCTATTGACAATCTCTACTAACAACTTATCGCGCATTATAAACGGCATAACCTGCAACAAACCTCAATATTTTGTCTCTGTTTTTCGGATATGGGATTTATCGATTTCAGCATGGTGATATAATCATGGGCGAACAAAGATACAGCTCCGGACACGTCGTCATCTTCATTATCGAGAAACTTTAACATCAACGGTACTTTGTTTTCCAACGCTTGCATTATCAGTGCAGCATTCTCCACATCTCCTGTTTTGGAAATCCTGTGAAAAGAATCATCCGATAGTCACGACAATTATGAGACGAAATATTAAAAGTTATGAATGAATTGGTATCAGCTAAATCAAACAAAATCATAATTTTTAACATTTGTACAAGAAATTTTAAGGTAGGTTTATTCCTTGTTGCACTAGGAAATAAAGAGAGATATGTTTGGAAGAATTCAGATCCCTTGCATAATTGCAACTACAACGGACTCGAGTCTCCCTGTTAATGTAGCACCCGTACGAAGTATAACAGTCACTAGGTCAAACTGCATAACGGATAGAGTGCAAATCAGAGGAGTTGACTCCGATTTATAAGTAACTTTCTATGTATGACCAAACAACTGGTGTTTAAAATGGGACACGCAATACACTCAACCACAAACAAATGCATCCATTTGCGAGTACTAGAAATAAATATATGCAATAGATGAATATAAATTGCAATTCATTCATTTTTTCTCGAGATTTTTTCAGCACTACCAATCTTCTAAGTCACCATGTTGCAGATGGAATAAATGATCTATGTTATAAAATATGTCTAATAGGTGGCAGCACAGTGACTTACTTGTTCCAACAGGCGATCAGATTCATTCCCATTCCATTGACAAGTTTGGATAATTTCGCTGAAAAGTCACCATCCGCATCCTAGAAAAATAAAGACAGACCTCGGTAATCATCCCATCAATTCAGTCATGCGACATTCCAAGAAGTGTAAGATCGTTTGAGACCAAAGAAATTAATCCCATTTACGAGAAATCTGTAATGTACATACAATTATTTTTATAGATGGATAGTAAATAATCCTGACTAGATCAAAATCCAGACCAAACTGATCCAGATTAAGTGCAGGGCTGCCAACCTCTGAAAAGTGCTATCATTAACAAACCGAACTATTTTCAGTAACATCCTATTGCAAGGCTTCAAATCAATTAGTTATCAATAGTAAAACCTTCAGTGACATCTTTCATATTTCTGTATGCATCAAGCAAATCAAATCAGTATTTCTCGTTTTAGAATACATGTAGTTACGAATACTGAAAATCATTGGCAGCTCCGTCGGTCGATTCGACTCTGGTTAAGAAAGCCGTGCTTCCACCTCTAATACCTTTTGGCTCAACCATTCAATCAACTATCATACTATACTTCAACTACATATGTATTCAGCTTTTCAATAAGTCGTATCAATAAAGTTACTTATATTGCCAATACAAAACTACCTTGTAGTACACATATGCAAGCAGTTATAGCGATAAAGATTCATTCACCTCAGCATCCATAACGCCAGCCTGTCCTAAAACCGTACTGAACGATTCGATGAGTTTAGTTTTCGCATTCGGGTCCATTCCTTTGCTGATAACCTCGTAAATGCAATCGCACGCGCTCTCGCGTAGTAGAGGCTTCTGCAGGAATTGCAACAGCACCGCGACGAAACGATCGTTCGCGACGAGATTGATGTCGATCCACGACACGTACGAGCCGATCACGTTCAAACACAAACACACCATATCGGCATGCGTGTCCTGATAATTCATCTGTAAAATGAAATAAGACACGGTCTGGAAAGATTGGTCATTCCCAGATATACCGGTAAGGAGTTTTCAATGAGATTGTTAAGGAGAAAATTTCAAATCCAAGGAAGTGTCTGCATAACTATCATATCCAAATTAGACTGTTCCTAAATCGGTGTCTTTTCTCTTGATCAACTATTTGTTTAATTTTTTTTCAAAACACTACCTAAACTTGGTTTCTGATACAGTAACCGCCTAATTGGGTAAAAACTCAACTTACGATTATTTGGTACCAGGAATCTACGAGTTGCGGTACACATTGATCCCTCATTGTGTCTTTGATTAATGTATTCCTTTCCAATTCCTAAAATGAAGATTAATTTTAAATCAAATTACATGAAATACAGTGAAGCCTTCAGCTGAGGAGTTTGTTATGAACAATTCTTGGACAATTGCCCCCAATGATGACAATATTTCTAATAGTTTTCATGTCCGACAGTGCCAGTCATCATATTGGGTTCAACATTGAAAAAGAATTTGTACAAGTGATATCAGGTTCGAATCCCCAACATTAAACCTTTTTTGTTTATTTTTATGCACAATTCCCTTAAGACATCAATGATGCTGCTAGCCAGAAAACCTGTTGCCGCTATATTTCATCAAGACAGGTTTCAATTAGTTTCTACCCATTCAATAAGGAAAAGCTATTCTTTAAACGGAAGAAGTTGAATCGAAACCTGCTCAGGCAATTCTACCACAAATCTGAAATTCGGGAAAGACTTACTATGGATGTATGCACGATATCTCTATCGACTACTTCGCTGTCAATTGTGTCGAGTACGCGTAAATAGAAATCGACGGCCACCTGTCCGAGCGACATCGTTTGCAGAAGATCGGTCAAAAACGTAAGCCATCGATGAGGATAGTCAGTTATGAAGACCAAAGAGAACACCTGCGCCGCTTTATTTTTAACGAAGTTTTTATCCTTGTCGTTCGCGTTCTGAAATTGTATCCATCCCATCAGAAACGACTTCAGTAGTTCTCGCTCCGCCATCGTAGAACTGTTATACCTGTAAGTACATATGTAATTACATATGATGCAGTAGAGTACAAAAACTAACCGATGGACTAGTATTTGAATAAGATTTCAATGCTTCGGAGGTATCAACTGTATCGATATTCATTTCGAAAGATTTAGGCCTACTGTAAAATGACTGGACCCTAGCAGTCATCCATGACAAAGAAACAGAAAATCAATTGAATCGTCTTATTGAAATTCGACTTATTAAGTGGAAATTCGACTTATCAAGTCGAATTTCGAGTTGTTCTTTTCATGTCGAATTTCAAATTTATAATGACAAATTTTGTGTTATTTTCATGTAGACTTATTATCTCGAAATTCGACATAAAAATAATTTGAATTTCGATTAATTAACGACTTGAAGTTCGAGTTATTAAGTCGAACTTCTACTCATTATGTCGAATTTCGAGATAATAATTCGAAATTGTGAAAAAAATATCTTGCATGTCACTTAGGGGCTTCCGTAGTTAAAACACTACTTTCACAATTCTTAAGCACTCCTCAAAACAGCTTCAAAATGGAAAGAAATACCCCTGGCCTGTCATCAGCCAAAAATATAAGAAATGTGATAGAAATAAAGTGCAGCAACAGACAACTGTCAGATAAAACATATTTCACATGTACCATTTTTGCAACAATCTCTATAGGATGAATCGCTAATTACCTGGTTTTGATAAAGTGCTCGATCACTTGAAAACAGAAGAATCGTACGTGGTCATTTCTAAAATGAATAAATAAGCAAAAGAACTTAAATTTCTCTACTTAAAAAACCTGGGGGTCCAGGGACACCATGCCCAGTTAGGGAACTGGTTTGAAATGCTCAACAGAAAATTTCAATTTTCAACGCCCCCTGGTGAACATATTAAGACAGCAGTGACCTTAAAACTCACCACAGTCATAGAACATGTCACTAGCTACAATTTTACAATGGATTGTGGCTGTAAAATATGCCTAAGTACCAATGTAATATGAAAAAACTATTATTTTCAGTTATTCACCTATCTAACACCCGGTGACCAAATCCCTTTGCCTTGCTGTCGACCGAAAACGCAAGCTACGTCATCTTTGTCGGTGAAAAGTACAAAGGCATGATGGAAAATCAGAAAAAAATTCCTGGTTTTACTTTAAGCTTGGCCTGTTTTTCAGTGCCGACTGAAAACTTAGAAAAATACTTTTCTGTCCTAAAACATGGACCCAGTTCCAAAGTTCTGAACCCAGTTCCTCATTTCTGGACCCAGTTACACAGTTCTGGCTCCAGTCTCACATAAAAAACATTTCCTGCAACTGGTAGAATTTGTCCAAACCGGACAGTCATTGAGCTCAACACCACCCCATATCCCAATCCATTCTCAACTAGTTGGGATGATTTTCAAGACCATTTCAATTCTTGCGCCAAATAGAGCATTTTCTGGAGGAATCTAGGAATCGATATTGGTTTCGTAATGAATTTGCCTGGAAATACTTCCTACAGTCACTACTTCTGTGTGTTAGGCCCATTGCTCGAAGAAATGCCTCAGTTATTAACTGTTTATTACTGAAAGTAGCCACCCGTCCTTGTTGTTGACTACCGGTACTTCATTTTTCTACACCCTCTCTTTTAGGCCCTTCAAGAAAATTCAATGCTATTCAAGGCCTTCAAAAAGATGTTTACAATTCAATGCTATTTCCTGATTTCAAGGTTCCTGTTATAAACTCTGTAACACAAGGAGCTATAATTTTAGTAATTTCCATGACAATTGGACAATCAATTTGATGCTCAAAAGAGATGGTACTTACTCCATATACATGCCAGATGTAAGCACATTTGCGCATAATTGCCATCCTTTCTCTGACTCCTTCAGCTGTTCAAAGTACTGCAATGCCTACAATAGATTTTTGGTTATCATTCGGTTAACGCATTGAATTAAAAAAGAAAATTTCAAAATTTGAAGCATTTTCGATGGTACTATGAAGTATACTACAGTGGAACCTCGTTATAACAAACTCGGATATAACAATTCATCGGATATAACAAATATAGAATTTCGTCCCAAGTAAGAAAATTCAATTCATACTGGATATAACAAACTATCTTGTCCCCTGAAGTTCGCTGTTACGAGGTTCCACTGTATAAATTCATTCGGCTCATTGGGCCAGGAGCCATTTTTTCATAATTGAAGGAGTTTCAAAGCCTTTTAGAGTACTAACATGTACCAGTAATTTCTGGGGAAGACTTAATCTAGAAGGGGTTCAAGATCCTTAGAAATATCTAATCATTCAACTTAAAAGATTTTCTTAAGGAGCAGCCAACATCTCCCTGCACAATCCAGCCGAAATGGTCTAAGAATGGCGCATTTTGCAACAGATACCATGACACCAGCAGTGTATCTATCCTGACACACTTCGAGCACTCAGCAGTCACATCCAATGCAACCGTAGCTACTGCTGCAGTGAAGGCAATATTAGAACCGCCCGAAAACAAATCAATAAATTGCTACCAACGCGCCTGACATCGGCATAAACACTAGCTAAAAATGCTTTTAAATATAGTACACATCCTTGTAAACATTGACTCATACAATGCTTGACTCGCATATCAGGTTTCTGCCTTATTCTACAGCCACAGATTGCTTTTAGTTTGACTTCTTTGGCATCCGCGCAAGACCTTAAGGGGGGTTATTCGTAAGCGATGCTGTAGTAAGCGAATTTCTCTGTCTAACCTAACCCCTTAAGGGGACTTATTCCCAAACTACGAACTGCCGTTGAAGTTGTAAAAAAGAATCGAAAGAACGTTTACTTGTCCTTGACTTACCTGTTGCTGAGCTTGAGGATTATTATGGGCAGCCAAGCCCTGTAATGCCTGCTCATCCATCACCGCTGATAACAATGTTCCAACAAACTGAAAATTGATTCATCAAGATAATTAGACAACCAATCATATACACTAAACAGACGAATGGTACTGACTTCTGTGATCAGTTACTCGATTTCAACATCGTTCTTGCAATGCTAAGGAAGGCTTTTTAACACATTTAGCGCTTTTAAAACATTGCTACCGACTACGAATACTTCTAGGTTCTGTCACCAGAACCATTAAAATATATTCGTAGCTGATTCTTCCTATCTACAGTCAGATTTTTGCATTCTGGCAGACGGGAATGACACGGTTCCTGACATGCGCGGCAACTTTCCGAAAGGTTACGATCAGTTCAAGTTCAATTGATTTTTCTCAAAATCCTCTGTCAAGCCAAGGCAATCACACTTCTAAGGGAAGTATCAATTTTTTAATTGATGTAGAAAATTTATAATGTGTAGTTTGATTGACAGCTCACTAGCACTTGGAAAGTTGCCGCGCATGCGCAGTGGTTTCTGCCGCATCAATACGGTCACAGGCAAAAGCGAAGCCGTTTCATCCCTAGTTATTTTAATATAGTAAGGCGTCGCGCCTGCTGATACTGATCCTTAACAGCCAATTGTTTATCAGAACTCTATAGTGGATAAGAAAACAACATCAACAAGAGGTATTTCTGTGATATTTTGAATTTATTTGCAGTTTAAATTTAGCGCCATTCTCGCGAGATTATCAACAACCCGGAAGTAAAATCCAAGCCAGTTTACAAGCCCCTGTGAGTGCCTCTTCTGTGACAGCGCAGTCACCCAGTAGTGTTAATTTAGTGCCCCCTTAGCTCTTTTTCTTTTTCTTGCTAGACATTGCCAAATCATAAATTATCTTATCAAAACTTCGAACTCAATACATAATGTAGCCTAACTTGGCCCAGAAAAGACGAAAAAGAAATTTCATCCAATGAAATACTGGAATGAAGTACCACAGCATCTTTCTCAAGTTATAACAACGGTAATTACACAGACTAAAAAACCCGGAAGTAAACATTAAACAAGCCATTGTTTGCAAATATCACCATGAACCTGATTAAATTCACCTACTTTGTATTGAACTTTCGAAAACGAATAAACGGAGCAGTCGAAAACTATGCCTTGTCAATGCACGTAACGCAAGAAGCCCTGATTTTAAATGAAAATGTTGCAGCCACGTTTCGTCAGCTTAGCCGGTCGCCATGTTTAATCTCGACGCTACGTTTTTAACTTTTAAAAATCTATTACTGATAAATCGAAAGTATGGTTCAGATCGATACCCATCCCGGAAACTTAATTCGTATATTTGTGAAGTTATTTTCAATTATTTTTTCAACTATTTTAACCACGGACAGTACTTCTCGCCCGCTGTCACGTGATCGTTCTTTCCCTCGTGTATAGCAAAATGAAGGCCCGTGGACAGGTAAAATATTTTCCGTAAATCTCTTTATTCTCGATAACGTTACCGCTTCACGTCTGGTATGCATCAAAAGTCTAAAATTCGATTATTATATATTCGATTCCGATAGGTTTCTGCGTATTTTATGATCTAAAACGCACGTTATTTTCGCCCAAAAATTTCTTGAAATACGTACAGTTCAATACAAATTCAAAATAGCTTTATTTAACCATAATGTAATAATACAGTACAAGTGCACAGTGCGTTCGCATTGCCCTTAACATTTTCTACCGATTAGTTATTAACCATAAAAGATTACGTATGAAACCATGCCAAATGTACCAACTGAAAAAAAATGTCCATAATATACTGCTGTGCCTGTGCTGTGGTGATATGAGAGAGAGTACATAAGAATTGATATACCATTTGATTTTGCTGATTTAACTTCTTGGCAGCAAGAAACCACATTGGCATAAAAGCCCTCTCTCCTTTCCTCAACCCGAATCGTAACTCTTTTCATTTTTCCATTATTTAGAGCTATCTTAACTTAAATGGATATGATTTTCAAAATTAGTGCTTGGCATAGAATAGATTCAATATCAGTTTCCAAGTCTTCTTGGGCCAATGATAACTGGGTATGCATCTACCCTGTCATTGTCTGCATACCTTCGATCTAAAGCTAAAAAGGATGCCGGACTGACCTAACATTAAAGCTGACTAGTCATTTATCACGTACAAGGGAATTCCTAAATGTAAAATGCCTTTTAGGGATGTAAAATATTCCTAAAAGTTAAACAGCTATTGGGTACTAAATGTTTTCGATGAGGACAACAATTTAAACTAAACTGTTTTTGGCTTACATTTTTTTGTGAAACTGGATCCTTGACCTCATGTGTATGGATGTTAGGGATGAGGTAAATGGCACCATTTTGACTTAAATCCAACTTGGGCCGACTTAGGGAGCGTTCATAAATTACGTACCTCCATTGGGGGAGGGGGGTTACTGAATTTTGGTACAAAGTGGTACATGGGGGAGGGGTCAGCAAAAAAGGTACGTACTTTGAGGGAGGGGGTATTAATCAATCTTGGTACGTACTTTATGTACCAAACTCAAATGAAAATAGCCGTTGGTGTTTTATCGGCTTTTAGTACCGGGTATATAAAATCAATAAATAACAATACTTGCTTAATTCTTTGCATCAATATAATTGGGGGGGATGGTCATGGGTGCGATGGTACGTACCTAAGAGGGGGTCAGTGAATTTGGTTCAAAGGTGGTACAAGGGGGGAGGGGGTTCAGAAAAACGGGAGATTTTGAGGTACATAATTTGTGAACGCTCCCTTAACGAAAAGGCCTCACGGATTTATATGGAATTGTCTTTCGTATTTCAGTTGAAGGAGTACAAGGTTATTGGGCGTATGTTGCCCACTGATAAACAGCCGGTGCCGCCGCTGTATCAGATGAGAATATTTGCTACGGACCGAGTCACGGCTAAATCGAGATTCTGGTATTTCGCCCAGCAATTGCACAAGATGAAGAAAACTCTTGGCGAAATCGTATGCTGTCAATTGGTGAATATACACTCTAGCATGTTGGCTTCATACAAGGCTTAAAATGGGATATAAATGTGTTCAAACCGTTATGGACGTTACATGAAACTAGATCAAATGTACAGCATTATCTGGTCCCAATTTAAGCCACTCCATTAACTTCTAGAAATCAGTGGTAAATTCGTTTGTTTCAGGTGTCCGACAAGAGACCATTGAAAATCAAGAATCTTGGTATTTGGCTGCGTTATGACTCACGAAGTGGTAGCCACAACATGTATCGGGAGTACCGTGATTTGACCATTAGTGGAGCTGTCACACAGTGCTGTAAGTTTCGTGGAAGATTTTATTTTGAATTTAAAAAAATTCCTAAATTTAAGCAGGCAGGACCAGGGTCCAGTCATTTAAGCCAAGTGATCACGCAGCGACGATTTAGCGCGGGTCAAATTGGCATTGATCAGGTCCCAGTCAAATTTCCCTCGATAATGAAAAATTCTGCTAATATTTCGCTTATCCTGGTGCAACGGTTTGGTTAGACCGAATTTGGAACCAGTGTGAACAGTTGTTCAGGACCAAAAACATTGTGTGTGATCACAGCTTTAAATTGGACCCCTCGTCATATTTAACTCAGGGCTATGGAGCTCCAACTTCAACTACAAAAATCATCATCAGAAGTCTGGAAGTACCTCTAAAGACATCCACCGTTGTAGTATGAAAGGCCAAGTGTTGCGTCGAAATATCCGCACAAAAGACCTGCATGAATAAAAAAAAACATGTTGAGCTAACCCATATGAATTCCGGAGTTTGAGTTAGAGTCTAAGAACTGTTTTTGCCTATGTCTTGTTTTAGATAAAAATTTTCCTTAATTTGAGAAGGGCCAGGGTCCGAAGTCGTTTTGATTGAATCCCTTGTCATATTTAAGTCTGGGCTATTAATAAATGATCATTCAGCAGTCGGCGAGTACCCCTTCAGACATTCACTATCGTAGTGTGAACAATATCTTATAAAGTTTTGAAAATCTCTTACATCCATTGTTTTTGTTTGTTTAGAGTTGAAATATTCTAGTAAAGCTTGGATAAAGTGCCAACATCGAGGGAGACATGCATGGAAAACCTGTTGAACAGCATTATCGAATGATGAAATTTCATATTTTTTATTTTAGACCGTGATATGGGTGCCAGACACAGAGCCCGATCGCATTCGATTCAAATCATGCGAGTCGAAGAGATCCCGGCGAGTAAATGTCGACGACCGCATATTACACAGTTCCACAACTCGAAGATCAAGTTCCCTCTGCCGCACAGAACTAGCAGGCCGCTCCACGCTCCTCGATTCACCACAGCAAGACCGCATACCACTTATTAAACAGTTCGGAACTAGTGGATACATTAACTTGTTCTAATAAATAACATATGAAGAGAATTTGCGAGTTGTTTTCTGTTCGATTTTCTTGTCTTGTTGCTCTCACTGGTTCAGACAGGATTTTATAGCCACCGCATGATGGAACTCTCGAAGCCAATTTTATGGTCACTGTATCGCGGATACTCCTGAAGCAATTTCCTATCATCTTGACACTATCCATTGTGGGAATCAAAAATTGTGAAGTGGAGAAAATTCCAAAATTAAGATAAATGTTCTGAATTGTACAACAACCAAAATTTGTGGGGACTTATTTAAAACTCCTAGCATTTTTTTTTAATTACATTTTTAATAGTGAAGAAAAAAATTATTACAATGAGTATGTACATAAGCACAATTTACATCAGGATGAGTTCATTTTTTTATATCAGAATTTTTCAGGATGATCGTTTATTTCTTTGGCTATTCTTTTTTCAACTGCTGATACTAGTAATTGATCGTCGGGAATATTGCAGCTCGCATAAACCTGCTTCATTGTTTTCTTGGCTGAAAAAAATTGCAAGTTTCAATATCATTCAGGAAAAAATTGCATTGATACAACGATTTGCATTTAATTTTCTTACCTAAATGTTTGGAAAGATTTATTGATGTCTGGTTGTCAGTTTCACCGAAAAGCCGTGAAGCGTCGGGATTATTTAGCTGGAATTAAGTACAAATATCGACATTGACTAGGAGGTGCTGCCACCTAACAGTAAATCAATAAACTAATCTATGAAGAATATTTAGGATACATAAACGCCTATAGATTTTGAGTGATTCCAATAGTAATGAAAGACTATACCTTAAGACAATTATCATCATTAATTAACAAAAACTCTCATAAAATACAGCGCTACCAATACAGCTTACCATCCTAAGTGACATTGCAAGTGACATGTCTGGCATTTTAGAAGTCGTCCCAGCCCATAAAAAGAAACTGTCATGCATTTTGAGGGTAGAAAAATGCACTACGGTATCCATAAACTTTTCGGAGAAAGTATGAATTTCCAAAGAACAATCAGCGGGCGTAATTTCGTATGTTTTTGATTCATTTTGATTACTCATCGTGAACACGTGCTCCCCATTCAATGTTGACGGAAGTCAATAATAAACGACCAATCAGCATCGTGCTGTGTATTCATGCGCATTTTCATATTTTAATTATACTTGCGCATTTTTTTCATTATAAAAGATCCATTGCCATTGAGATTTGATATCAAATATTGCTATTCAAGTTTGATTTCAATTAAATCAGAATTCATTGGGCGTGACTGCGCGACACGTAAAAAGTAGTTCTACTCCTAGCTCATCGCAGTTGCCTAGACCAATCACGATGCAATCATTTGTATTTCGCGATTAATGCGCCGTGTGATGCGGTTTTCACTATAAACGGAA
The DNA here is from genome assembly GCF_964204645.1 of Tubulanus polymorphus. NCBI lineage: Eukaryota > Metazoa > Nemertea > Palaeonemertea > Tubulaniformes > Tubulanidae > Tubulanus > Tubulanus polymorphus. Next base: position 11,008,011 of record NC_134027.1, on the reverse strand, counting down.
ACAGGAAGCGCACGTGTTTCAGTACTGTCAGAAATCAAACCGGGTCGGGCTGATCGAATCCATCAAACAAAATGAGAGAAATCGTACATATACAAGCCGGCCAATGTGGCAATCAAATCGGGGCAAAGGTAGGCACTTTTTTCCATTTTTTCTTTTTGTTTGAGGAAAATCAGAAATCTTTTTGAATTTTTAATTAAATGAAATGGACGCAATTTTACACCCGTATAAAACTCAAACTCAAAACTTTTCGCTTTCGACGGAAATCGCGATCTAAATGATTTATTAACGCATTCCGTTAAAATGTTCGATTTTTTTCACGTCTTGTTACAATATCGAAGAAATCCCCACGAACTGATCTTATATCACGTTTTGCACGTAACACATCATTTTGGAATTTTGAATGACTACAACATCAGCGTTTCGAATGAAATATGGGATTACGCTGCAGGGGAGTGTTCTGACTCATCAGTAATTTTTTTTTTCGAGCCCCGTGCAACCGTTTGTTTTCATAACATTATTTTTAGCAAATCTCTAGTCAATATACTCAAACGCCGTCGTTGGTTTGAGTACTTTTTTTACGATTGGATATTTTGATTATAGTTTTGGGAAGTGATCTCAGACGAACACGGGATCGATCCTACTGGCAATTATCAAGGTGAAAGTGATCTACAATTAGAGAGAATTAGTGTTTATTACAACGAAGCCTCAGGTACAGGTGATGTATTTACTCTTTTTCGATGTCTTCGCTTCGATTTATTTTCTTATGTTCAAGACAAGCGCCGTTTGTGTAGTAAGTTAATTTGCATGTTGATTATTTTTATATATTTCGTAAATATCTAATAATGAATCATTTGCTTGTTCTATTTCGTTTGGTTGCTCATTCATTCTCAGATATATACTGATTGTATCGTTTATTCACGCACTAGATAAGCTTTTATACCGGAATCCCGAAAAATGAATTAATATTACGAAACATAAGCTGATTAGTTCCATCCGAAGCAACAGGTGATCTTGTGTATGCGAAATATGCTAATGCTTCGAATACCGCGTCTGTTGGTCCTTCATTATCGGAGATTGTCTGGTGGTATCGATCCCGACGCAGTCATTGGTATAGGGAGGAAATAATTCTTGCCAGACAGTCAGTTACAAGTCAGACATGAGTCACCTATGACGTCATCGCAAACAACACATTTCTCCATATTTACCCCTAAAATTAAGGATGACATTTATCGCGTGACTAATACATCAGTTTCCACCCAATGACCCTGCTCGTTAGCGTTTCCAAACCTCAACCTCAGAATATTTTCTAAAACTTCTCCTTGTGGTTTGTTTAGTGCCGAGGACGTGATATATATTGTTCCAGGAAACGATAAAACGTTTTATCGTGTATAATGAATTGCATTCTGATACTATGCGGACCTCTCAAGCACTGGAGAACTGTAGATGTTTTAACCATACCAAGGAACATTGATCCTGTTATCCTATATAGAATGGCCGCTGGGATTTCGAAAGAAGATGCATGATTTTATTATACGAAGGAGCTTACCCGTTTAATATTTTAAACCTGCCATAGCTATCATGACTGGGCCGACAACCTAAGACGAAATGTATTTAATAAAATGTTTCAATTACATCATTTCATGCAGCTGATTGGTCTGATAAAAGTAAGTTTTCTGAATGGAAATCCTTCCCAGTGTAGTGACTCTAATATCATTCGTAAGGCGTGATCTTAACTTTAGGGATTGCCTCCTTAAGCAGAAAAGGCTTTCATTTTCTTGGGATATTAGATACGATTTTGTGTTGTGGTCCCTCTTGGCTCACATATGGCGACACAAATACAAGATTGATTTACGTCAACTCTATCAAAAGCGAAGGGGGCACTCGTGTCGCTCAAGCCCTTTTGACAGCTAAAAGTGACACTAGTCGATAGTTGGCTGAGATAATCCTGTCCGTATAACTAATTTCACTCGAATCAATCAATATTCACCAGGCTCTTGGTTAGCATATGGTCAAATTGAATCGAGTCTGTACGGGCGATTGCGGAAAACATGTGTTGCTGTCAGTTTTTATTGATACAATTGTATATCCGAAATGGATTGTCTACTGTGTGCATATATAAATTCTATTGTAACCTACGTTAATAATTAAGTCAATTTGTCTCTCGATTCAGAAAAAACATTTCATGCGCATTCATGTTTGAAACAGGAAAAAAACTGTAACTCGGTGAAGTGCGCTTATGAAATAATTGATTCATTCATTCCAGCCGATTATAATGATCTTATATATAGGGAAGGCTTGGGCGTCCGTGGGAAAGGTTTAGAATGAAGCAATGAAATGTAAGTTTATGAAAATCGATCAGTTATTCGTCCCCATGAATTCATTATTTTCGCGATGTACGCACTATTTTTCCCGTGCGTCGAGGATTATTTTGTGGTATCTGTAGGTAGTCTCTGTTGGGAAAATCATCGTTTCGGAAAATTGATTGCGATGTATCGATCGGTTATACCGACGTTTTTCTGTCAGTACTTTCAAACAGTGGATTAGAGTTTCAGCGCGGTCTGTTCTCTATGGGATAGACGCCGCGACCCGAGAGATTTGAATGGCTTTTACATGGCACATGTGCACCCTCATATAATTTGCAGCATCTTTTTTATGTTAGAAATTTCGGGACCGGAGAACAAATATTTGGCTGCAGTAGGCTGCCAGAGATATTCTGTGTATACAGAATCACCGGCTGTTGCTGGTATATAGGATGTACATATGATATCCATTTGTTTCATCCAATTATCAATACAGTATACGCAATTCAAAATAAAACCCGATCTGCCTGGCACATGCATATCGATTTTGAGGCAGGCTGATATAACAGGTGGCTGGTTCCCTTCTAATTTCAGCTGACCAAATCTGATTGCCATATGCTGAGATATATTTTATGTTAACGTATCAATCTAAATGTTCTGAACATATTTGTTATCGATACCATTAATTTCATGATCTGATAGATAGTATAATTTTGTATATGCCGCATAATTTTCACATAATAAAAGAAAATATTCTCCTGTGTTACAGGTCATTCGAAATATGTTCCCCGCGCTATTTTGGTGGATTTGGAACCCGGGACCATGGACTCTGTACGCTCCGGGCCGTACGGTGCCCTGTTCAGACCGGATAATTTCGTTTTCGGCCAGAGTGGCGCTGGTAACAACTGGGCCAAGGGACATTATACGGAAGGTGCCGAGCTTGTGGACTCTGTGTTAGATGTTGTGCGAAAGGAGGCCGAGAATTGCGATTGCCTACAAGGATTCCAGCTCACACATTCCCTAGGTGGCGGCACCGGTTCTGGTTTGGGAACGTTGCTAATCAGCAAGATCAGAGAGGAGTACCCGGATAGAATAATGAATACATTCTCCGTTGTGCCGTCGCCAAAGGTATGATAAACCTTCACACAAATATTATCCTGGCGTGATGATATTTGGTCACATGTTTTTAGATCTAAATTGATTTTTTGGTATGTCATTTCAGGTATCGGACACAGTAGTTGAACCGTACAATGCTACGCTCTCAGTTCACCAGCTCGTCGAAAATACCGATGAAACTTACTGTATTGACAATGAAGCCTTATACGATATCTGCTTCCGTACTTTGAAGCTTAGCACTCCAACTTACGGCGATCTGAATCATCTAGTATCAGCTACAATGTCTGGAGTGACCACCTCATTACGATTTCCCGGGCAACTAAACGCCGATCTTCGTAAATTGGCCGTAAATATGGTTCCATTCCCTCGTCTTCATTTCTTCATGCCCGGTTTCGCTCCGCTGACCTCCCGCGGCAGCCAGCAGTACCGGTCACTCAGTGTACCCGAACTCACCCAGCAGATGTTCGACGCCAAGAACATGATGGCCGCATGCGACCCGCGTCATGGCCGATACCTGACGGTCGCCGCCATGTTCCGCGGACGCATGTCGATGAAGGAGGTCGACGAACAAATGCTTAATATTCAGAACAAGAACAGCAGCTACTTCGTCGAGTGGATCCCGCATAACGTGAAGACGGCCGTCTGCGACATCCCGCCGCGAGGTCTAAAGATGTCGGCCACTTTCGTCGGAAACAGCACGGCGATACAAGAACTTTTCAAACGAATTTGCGAGCAGTTCACCGCCATGTTCCGGCGCAAGGCTTTCTTGCATTGGTACACCGGCGAAGGCATGGACGAGATGGAGTTCACCGAAGCCGAATCGAACATGAACGACTTAGTGTCCGAGTATCAACAATACCAGGACGCCACCGCCGAGGAAGACGCCGACTTCGAAGACGAGGAGCTCGCCGACGAAGAAGAGGCTTAAACGCTTTAGAACACATACCCAGGGGGGCCACCTCCCTGTACATACCAACGATATGAATGCTATTTATGTATACATCATAGTAAGAAAGTCGATGCTTATCATCGAAGATAACTATGATTTGTGATGGACACATATTTCGATGCTTTAATGTGGTGTTGATGTGGTCGATCTTCTATATGGTAAACCGGGATCAATTCTGTATTTATTCGGAATGCGCGGTTGTTTTCTGTGAAAATGTATCTACGGCTAGCGACAATCTATAGTAGTTCTTATCACTTTGAGTATTTGCGAATTTTTTTTACTGCCTTTATGTCTTCGCACGTTTGTTGAGAATGAAATCGATTGACCACGAAGAATGTATGTGTGACCAGCACTGTGCTGTCCTTGTCGAGAATGTGTATTTCCGCGTCGCCGGGGTTGCTTCAAAAATTCAACTCTGTGTAGTCCTCAGAATCTTAATATATACATATACCATAAACCAATATATCTCTGAAACATATCATATTCCAGATCAATTACATATACAATATCACACGTTCTCAAACACTAAGCTTATTCAAATTATAAGAAACCTCTGCCCAATTAAATCATGAGCGTCACCAGAGGGGGTGCGGGGTGCGAACGAAGTTCCAAATGCTGTTTTTTTCGCATTCAGGAAATTGCATGAATATTTTGCCAAGGTCAAGAAAACGCCCATCTCCAACTTCGCATGTATGTATATGTATAGAAAATTAAGACTATTTAAGAACATTCAAGGATTCAGAAATGCTCGTTTGCCGTCTGCGCTCGGCGGATACGGTGCAAAGTATGGCATATAGTTCCGCTTGTGATAATTCTGCCCGACCCCCGTTCAAAAAATCCCGCACTGACACCCCTGTAGATAACTATCACAACTATTTGACTTCTCGCAATAGCTTTATTCTTGAACACAACTGAGCCAAAAGGAGTATATTTAATGATGATACGTACAGTATAGAAAAACTGACGAGGGGAAATACTGAATGCATGAGTAACTTGCGCCGCAATAGTGCTCATTTGTAAACGCGTCTGCTTCAGTAATTTACGCCTTACCTTACTCTCAAATGCTCATCTTCAGTGAGTCACTGTTACGAGAATTCGGTTGTAAGAAGGCCTGCGTGTTTACCGAACATTTCCAGTATTAACGGAATGTTGTTGAATGTGGAAGGAAATCGATGTTAATTATCATTATTTCCAGCTGGTGAAATATCAAAGAAAATTTGCGAGACGCCTGTATTTTGTAGTCACGTCCAGCGCAAGTAAAAAGATTGGGCAAGATATGACGCAGACTGCGTGAAAACCTTTACACATCGAAGCGTGAAAATCTAGGATGCGTGAGAAAAAATATTGTCATTATTATGAGTGAGAGCTTTTTCGAACTGATCGGGTTTTCCGACGTTCTTTAGTTACTATTGTCAGTTCGATCATCTTTGGTGCTAGATTTTACATACTTTAGAGTTTATATATATACACGACTATATATGTAAACCGACCGGTGCTCCAGAAACTTGTTTGCTCAAAAACGCAGAGCTTCCCCGTATCTGTGCTTTCAGACTATTATGATATGCATTTTGTGTGTATGATAATTTATTTGCATGCCTATTTCGAATAAATGTTGTTTTCGTGTGTAAACGCGGCGTCCGGAACGATATTTTCTATTAGTTTTTTTGGGCTTAATTTAGAAATGAATATAGTATGGGCGAGACGTTTACACTAGAACCTTAATACCACACATTGTCACATGCCTATCTTACACTGTCTTTTCGGGATGATATATATTCATAGGAAAATCTTGATCTTTTCGCATTAACTTTTTTACTTTGTGCGACCCTTTTAATCATCTGCTATGGTGCTTTCATATTGTGTATAAAACTGCTCTGCTCTAGATATTCGGTTTCGTTTCTTCTTTTTTGAATTTAACACTCGGCAACTGTGTAGACAATATCTCTGATGATGTTTACGCCGGTGTGAACGGTTGGACTAGTGTATGGTATAAGCGGAATAAATACAACTAGATCATTAGTATTTTATAAGACGTATTTATGATTTATATTATTTAAAAGTATATCATGATTTGCTTCCTTATATGACATGTGCTATTCATGTATTATCATCATCGATATTGAAATGAAATAAAAATTGCAAAAGTAACGTTCAATCGGAGTGTTTTTATTTTCTTCGTTGTCTATATCGCTAACCAGTGAAAGGGCAATAGAGCTTTGGCACTATATCATCACGTTGATATAAACGACGATCCTCATCGACAAGAGAACTAACTTGGAAGACTCTCAGGTTGACTGACGTATGAAGAAAATAACGCATATTGCCTAATATTGTCGGAAATGAATGATATAGTGTAATATCGAGGATCAATGATGAAGTTATTATTTTGAATTTGAATACTGTTACACAGGCTAGCCCCAATAACAACAACCACGCTAGCACCAATATTGATGACGTATAGGGCACATCCACTAAAAATCCATAACAAAATGACATGAATACTTATTAGATAGAAAATTCGAGCCACGTAGTATATCTAATTACGAAATGAACGCTAAAATTCACAATTGCAATTGTTTATTTTGAAACGTCAACATTGATGACTTAGGCACATATCGACTCGCACTATCTCATATGAAGTTATTATTGTAACGCTTTTTACGGCGAAAGTGATATATACTTCCTGCATCATCGATTATGATTTGCACTTATGCCGTTGTTTATGTTTGAAGCAGATGTTTACTTTACGTGAATCAATACGATTCACATATGAGATCATCACATAACGTTATGGATGGCAGCACGTGCAAGGGCTATATAGGATGTCCTATTGTTCAAGCTCATTTTTAGTTGGTTAAGTTGTACCTTGGAGCTGGACCTCTAGTACATAGGAGTAAGCATTCCGACTGTCGAATAAGGAGGCATTTATTTTTTCAATTACTTGGAGCACGGATTTTCTGAAGAAAACTGGGAGGTAATCAAGATGAACATAACTTTCACGAGTTACTTGATTAAAAATCAAGATGGGCATAACAAAAAATAATTGTGTTGTTGAAAAATTGAGATGAAAACGTGATTTTTTTTTCATTTGATGACTTTTTGTAACTCTGGGAGGCGGATCTGTGCTCCAAGTAATAAAAAAATTCCCGAGGTATAATGATATCATTTCAACATATTACAAAGTAAGCCCGTACCTATTTTATATGAAGCACACCAAAACCTTTGTGCGCTACTGTCATCAGAAATATTTCAGTTTTTAATTTGTGAAGGTGCTACCGCATGACCAGTGGGCACGGTACCCATACATCAAAAAGATTTTCATCACACAACTATATCTGTACTTCGATTTCCGATTTCAAAATCAAACTCCCTGTTTCGCTCCCGGCAGGTGTGGTGGGTTTGTAAGGGATACCAAAACAGAAAATCAAACGAAATCTACCAATCAAATAAATAACAGCGTCAATCCCTATTTTAAGATTAAAAAAATAAAGATCATGTGCCATCTTTCCTGCAGTTCAAAACAAAAACAAAACAATAATCTCTTCAAAAAGGTGAGTATTGACGATTCAGTACATAAAAAAAACATGTTCTGAACGAAAACCTCAGTCTGAACAAAAAAATGTGTCTCTCCATAAAAATAAATCCTTGACCCCGACGTGAATCGAACACGCAACCTTCTGATCTGGAGTCAGACGCGCTACCGTTGCGCCACGGAGTCGCGGTGAAAATGTGTGTCGACTAAATATTATTGGAGTGTAGAAACACGAGTCATATGTATGACGACATGTTCCATTTTGTTCGAGAGGCGGGAAAAATGAAATTGAGGCTAGATGGTTCGGTTTCCGACCAACAACAATCTGTTATTTCCCGATAGTGTGTAATTCGATTAATCACAGTTTCTGACATCTGTTATTTTCAAATCCTGACATTTTTATCTTATCCGATGTAAAAAGAGGAACATTTTACAAAGTGAATTTGGAAGTGTTAACATTTTTTGATAAGATTATACGGAGATAACAATATTTATAAGCGCTGCGCAGCATATTTCATTTCAAGGTTTTGAGCAGCATTCTGGTATCGGTAAAGCTTGAAATGTTTAAGGTAAGTTCCACGAATTGAAAAAGTAATGTCCGGCATAAACTGTATCCGGCGTTTGAATACATGTATACACACATTGCTCTAGCAATTCGCTGTCTCCTAATTCCATCTGGATTTTTTTTCAAGAATTCATTCAGGAACAGATCCAAGGGGAGGGTGCAGGGGTGGGTGCAGGGGGTGTGCACCCCTCCCCTTAAATGTCAAATTATATGGGAAAATGAAATATATCACAAATTGATACATAGAAATAGTTGATAAGCTTTTCTTTGTATTTGAAAAAAAATGTTTTCCGATGAGCTTTCTCTAGGGGTGCCCTTTTAAATTCTATAATACGCCCAATTGTGGGGCTGCACCTCTCCCTGAATGAGGCCCTTGCCCTATAGATCCACCCTGGGATTCAAAACAATGTGCAAAATTTCTGTCATTTTCTATTTTGCCAATTACTTTTAAGAAAATTGCCTATTCGTGTTTAATCGTAAACAATTTATTCATTCAATTGCGCCTATAGTGTATACGTATAAATGTATATATATATATATATTGTAGATATTCGTGTGTGTGAGTTTGCTTATAGTGGCGGCATCCGCATTGGTGAGTTGTTAACCCTACCCAAACCATGGTCGAAACGAACCATTGTACCTTGGGCTTTTGAAGTAATTTTTGAGATGTATCTTAAGGATGGTCGAATGGAGTCGCTGAGCAGTAAAAACTTCGACGGCAAAGTTCTCAAATCTAGTGAACCAGTGATGGTGAAGTTTTTTGCGCCGTGGTGCGGTTGGTGTAAGAAAATGGCACCCGAATTCGTGGCTGCGGCTAAGCAATTGAGCGGACAGCAGGTGACGCTAGCTGAAGTCGACTGTACCAAAAACAGGCCACTCTGCTCGAAATATGGGGTAAGAAAGAACCAGTAAAATACCATTTGAAATTTTTTGATGCATGTTTTACACAATCTAGTTTCGTTGATAGGTGCGAGGATATCCTACACTCTTAGTGTTTCCCAAGAAGGGCTCGGTGACATCCGTGAAATATCAAGGATCTAGAACAAGTGCCGCATTTGTTTCTTACATGAAAAAGTTTCTTTGAATAAATATGACGTAAACTGTATGTCATCGCGCGGCACTGGACGGCACATCCTCCCTATGTTGGGATTCGAACCTGATGGCATCACGACTCTTACAACGACAATACCATCAGGTTCGTATTCCTGACTAGCGAAGACGTGGAACGGGCACGAGCGATTTTCATCATAAAAGAACAGATGTAAATTTGTACGCATTGAATTTGATTTAGCTCTTTGGAGAGTATGGTTGTTTTATCCACCTAGCCACATCTGTAGAAAATGGTACTGCTCTTGCATGGAACAGCTACGCCTATCGCAGTGACAATGGCATAAGTCCGACCATGGACAAATAAACTAGACGTCCATGGTCCGACACATGGATTTTACGACTTGCTCATCTATGCTCATCGTGTAAAGAGGATATAAGATTATGAGAGATATGCATGAGTTAAAAACGGGCTGGGATATAGATCGGGTATAACCCGCATAGTCATCCGGACTAATACTGGGAACATCTTTCCTCGGCAGGGTTTCGAACCTGATGACCGACGAGTGTCCAGGGTTTCGTGCCGTGGCAACAATCGTATAATATTCGCTTCTTCAGAAAACAATGAAGGTAAACTACCACTCAAAATATATCGTCCAAAATGCCAATATCCCTAAAAATAGCTAACTAGTGGTCAGTGGTGGATTTGGAGATATGGTAGCTATGGATCTACGTGGTTATTCGCGTTCAAAACAAGAAGAAAGTGTCACCCGAATCATCACCCATGCGCTTCATGCAGCGAAGATGGGATAACAACATATCTTCGTCCATGCAGATGATACAGACATTTTAATACACCAAACCTAAGATGAGATATTCGAATTATTTTGCAAGAGCAATTGAAAGTATTCGTTGAGCCAGTATGCGAAGTGGTATGCCGGGATCGTCTAATTTTAGGATAGTTCATGAAAGCCGGCTGGCTGTCTATAGAACCTTGGAGTAATCATTTGTCTAATGATTACTCCAAGATAGAACAAATCAAAATCTATCATGCATGAGGCTTCATTTTTAGTGATTCAGCTACGATCTGTGGTAAATTAGCCACACTCTGACGTGGAGAACAGTTTATAAGGCATACATACATAAATTTACCCAATTTTAGCAACGGGTTCTCCACCATTTTAGCAACGGGTTCTCCACCATTTTAGCAACGGACTTTTCCACCATTTTAGCAACGGGTTCTCCACCATTTTAGCAACGGACTTTTTGCGCGTTGCCAATTTTACAAAAACTGAAAATTCAAATGATTGAATTTATGTGTTAATACCAGTTTATTCTACGTCTTAATCAGTTGGATAGCAGGCACAGAGTGTTATGATAATTAGTTACAGTATACACAGAATAGAATCGAATATTATACTACTTGATTACTCATACTTCATCAGATCGTAACTGAGATAGTCCTAAAATGACTTTTCTTTAACTACATACTTAATACAAAGGCCTATTTCTACAAACAAATAATCATTAGCCGTCATTTTAGATTAAATACCTAATCTATAAAAATTGACTCTCAGTACCAAATGTACGTGTTACATAAAGGTCTGATTTCTCAGCTAAGCCTAGGTACACAATTATGCCAAAACATATATAAGATTTAACTATGAAAAAATGGATGTAACTCACCTGAAAATTCAAACGATTGAATTTATGTGTTAATACCAGTTTATTTTACGTCTTAATCAGTTGGATAGCAGGCACAGAGTGATCAAATCTGTGCTGCCAAAAACCAAGTTGATTAAGACACTCCCATCAAGAAAATAGTGACCAAAACTTCTAGCGATTGGTTCATCCAAATCTTAATGACATATTAAGACACTAATTACCTGATGAGAGCTAAACTAGTTGCGAGGGCAGGTGAGTTGAGAGTTGTTTATATTGCTATTACATCACTTATTCAAAAATAGAGCCAGTTCGCTAGGCAGACAAAATACTCAATAAACAAGACAGCCTACTTGAGCTGCCAAAACGGTATCCGGGTAAAAGTGACAAAGACTAACGGTTAGATCCATTAATGGACATAGGAAAAATCTACAAATATGTTTTCTTAGCTACAAATGACCTGGCAAAATATTGATTACAATATTTAAACATAAAAACACAATCCGCAGTTCCAGATAAAAATACTCCTTGCTAAACTCTCCCACACTATATTCAAGCTTTTGTCCACAAAAGCAGAAAATTAACACACAAGCCTAGGGAGGTAAAAATATAAAGTCATCTCATTCAACATAAGTCCTGCAATATATCTCTAAAAACTTACATTCCTATTCCATTGCATAATTCTTATAATACTAAAAGGGTAAATACATGGCAAAACATCAGCAACAATCAACATAATCACCTAACAATAGACAGTGACTCATCGATATTGTTATATTAGAAAAAAATAACCCGAATCCAGGTGTAGTAACATTAATAATCCTTATCATATAAAAATATGAAATACTCATCAAATCATAGATATAGTAAAAAAAAAAATTCACAGATACAGAAAAATCACCGCCACCATTTAGCTGCAACATCGGCGCATTAAAAAATACTATAAAACATAGGATATACATTTTTTTTTTTTTTTTCATAATATAACTATGTACCATGATCTGTACCATGAAAGTAATACAAGTTCCATGACATGGGTAAATAGTACGCCAGATCCATATTATACTCGAAAACTTGATATGTAGTATTTTAACTGAAGGTAACCCTTGACGGAATATAATTAATCAATAACCCAACAAAATTTAGACAACCACAGATTCATTCTCTTTGAAGACGAATTGCACAAAATTCAAGATAACCTGTCACGACGATTCAAGTTGACCGGTGTGGGGTGGCAACTAACGGACCGCGTAAGTTGTACCCGATCCAGGCGGACACGAGAGAAACATCCCGCACGAGATAAGTCAGAGCTTGCCGAGGGAAGAGACTAATCACGAAAAATCCTTCAACAAATTCCAGTATTCGAAAAATCGTTCCACCTAATAAAAAGAAATTCAACCTAGGAGTATGACACCTGCTATTTCAAGCAAGAGACGCGAAAGGAGAGTTGTGCGCACAACTCATAGCACATATTAGTTGTCTCTTTCGTGCCAAACTCCTAAAAAAAAAAATACTCCAATCACAGGTGAAACAGCAAAATCGAGTTATGATCTCTTGAAACAGGACCTTCGTTTTCGCGTTTTACCCTGTCTCGTGTGGGTACGGAAGAACTCGTCCTTGGCCGCCTGGGTAAGATTATCAGAAGGTTGCCACGAATTTGGAGATTCATCGGACCATTTTACATAGCAGAGGTGTCTTTCAAATTCTGTTGAAACTGCTCGGCGATGACGGTCGTCAGAGCCTGCAATTTCTCCACAGCAGCATCCGTTGAAGTTGAAGCAGCGGCTACAACAGGTGTAGATAACGGCACGAAATTGCTTGAGTTTTCGACGGTCAGGGCGATTTTTCGCAGTTTCGGCATGCTATCGGGCAAATGGCCAGCTACAGTCGCCGCAATTCGTGGCTGTAACCCTTGTATTGCCCGCGAAACGATTTGTTGCGGGGTCAGTGACGATTGTGACGCGAGAATGTCGATACGGTTAAGATAATCGTTCACCGACTCGTTTTGCGCTTGCATAATATTGGTCGTAAGCAACTGGTCCTCCAACGGCTGAAAGCGCTCTTTCAGTGCCGTTTTTAACTTATTGATATCAAGTTGGTCGGCCACCGGAAGGCTGTTCTTGATATTGGCCGCATGGTGCCCTAAATGATACAAAAACACATCGACGTGTTTCTCCGCTGGCACGTTGTTCAGCCTGAGATATTGGTCGAAACGATCCAACCAGGCTGGTACATTGGTACCATACCCGACGCCAAAATAATCCAAACTAACTTTCGGCATATTGCTTTGTTCGTCCCGTACTAACGCGTGCGCTTCCTGATTGTCCGTGCTGTGCACACGTATATCGACGGGCTGCAGACGTACCGGAGAGCTCGGTACAGCCATATTCCAGAGAGGATCGTTCCTCGAAGTCGTCGATCTTGTTATCCTGCCGTTGTTTTGTGCTACCGAGCGAGGATTCATTTGCAAGAGGTTTCGGAAATCGTTAAAGGGTTCTCACCATTTTAGCAACGGGTTCTCCACCATTTTAGCAACGGGTTCTCCACCATTTTAGCAACGGACTTTTCCACCATTTTAGCAACGGGTTCTCCACCATTTTAGCAACGGACTTTTTGCGCGTTGCCAATTTTACAAAAACTGAAAATTCAAACGATTGAATTTATGTGTTAATACCAGTTTATTTTACGTCTTAATCAGTTGGATAGCAGGCACAGAGTGTTATGATAATTAGTTACAGTATACACAGAATAGAATCGAATATTATACTACTTGATTACTCATACTTCATCAGATCGTAACTGAGATAGTCCTAAAATGACTTTTCTTTAACTACATACTTAATACAAAGGCCTATTTCTACAAACAAATAATCATTAGCCGTCATTTTAGATTAAATACCTAATCTATAAAAATTGACTCTCAGTACCAAATGTACGTGTTACATAAAGGTCTGATTTCTCAGCTAAGCCTAGGTACACAATTATGCCAAAACATATATAAGATTTAACTATGAAAAAATGGATGTAACTCACCTGAAAATTCAAACGATTGAATTTATGTGTTAATACCAGTTTATTTTACGTCTTAATCAGTTGGATAGCAGGCACAGAGTGATCAAATCTGTGCTGCCAAAAACCAAGTTGATTAAGACACTCCCATCAAGAAATTAGTGACCAAAACTTCTAGCGATTGGTTCATCCAAATCTTAATGACATATTAAGACACTAATTACCTGATGAGAGCTAAACTAGTTGCGAGGGCAGGTGAGTTGAGAGTTGTTTATATTGCTATTACATCACTTATTCAAAAATAGAGCCAGTTCGCTAGGCAGACAAAATACTCAATAAACAAGACAGCCTACTTGAGCTGCCAAAACGGTATCCGGGTAAAAGTGACAAAGACTAACGGTTAGATCCATTAATGGACATAGGAAAAATCTACAAATATGTTTTCTTAGCTACAAATGACCTGGCAAAATATTGATTACAATATTTAAACATAAAAACACAATCCGCAGTTCCAGATAAAAATACTCCTTGCTAAACAATTAACTTGTTCTACCCTAACTCTCGATTCTGATCATTCCCTCATACCTGACGATGATCTCTAGTGAGGGTTCGAAATATCGTGTATTTTGATTTGACTCTTGATAAATGAAATTCATTCTCATCTCTTCAATTCTGTATATTGGGTTTGTACCAAACTAACATTTTGAGGTGATGAGTGTAAATAAATTTCATTTCAAATCTTCATTTCTCATTGCGTTATATCTTAACCTGCCTCTTCATGCCAATCAACGCGCTGCTTTACAATATACTGGATTGACGTCACGATGGGCAATACAATACAATAAACTTTATTCGCATAGAAAATATCATGTAAAATACAATATACATGTAATACTTATACATGTAATACTTATGATGGCACCTTACACGAGGGAAAAAAATCGTACGGCGTACATATAGGGCTCGGGCACCAAATTTAAAATAATGGAGGACTCTGAATAGTTTTTAGAGTCCATGATCATGAAATTCCACATGATTTATTTTCTATGAACTAATGTTTCAGGAGTCGATACAAGTATCTGTTTTCGGGAAATCGGTCCAATGCATAAAGGGTTATGATTTGTAAAACGTCGTAGATAGGTCCTGAAAAGAATAAAGCTAGAAAAAACGAAGACAAAGAATGAATATGAAATTTGTTTTTGAGTCATGCCATCACAAAACGCTACCGTATTCGAGCATCTTTGAAAGATTTGAAAACATTGCAATATAGTTATCAGGCATGCTTTTGATTTGGGCCCTTTGATACCGAAAAAAATATAACGCAGTTTTTATGCTGCTGATTTACATATTTATGAAATTTTGCTGACATTACTTTTAAAGTTTTTTTTACTGACAATACAGTATCAAACATCATTATCAAATTGGCGTAAAACAGCTGGTGTAAAAATAGCTCTCAGTCTTTGTCAAATATGGCTGGCGCGAGCCGACATCAAATCCGAATATCGCATTGTTTGAAATCAAGAAAATTCAGCCGCAGCAATTTGTCCGGAAAATATAAATTGAATCCATTTGTCAACGATTATGGAGTTTCTTATTACATAATGTTTCGCTTGTTCAAACGTGTCACTAGTTTTTTTTTAGAGTCCGCGTTTAGACCAATCAAACTTGCTTCGGTTAGGCCTATCCGTTCCAGGAGGGCGGGGTCTAAACCATGAATCCGGTCTGCAAGAACCAGACCCTACACACACAGGACTTGGATTCGATGGAATAAAAACATCGGCAGATATTTCAGATTTTTTTGTTTTCCGTCTTCCTTGAACATTGAAGGAGATTCCAGAATTTGCAGACTTTTTTGTTCGCAACATTTTATTGACATTAGACCTCAAATACTAAAATGTTTCAGGTAAGTCGAAAATTAGAAATTTTACAACTTTCGATTTTTGTCCTCATTAGTTTTTTTATACAACCATACGGATTTTAAAGAATCCATGTCCGATTGATTGTCTTATTTTGCCTTCTTTTTGTATTTCAGTTATTTCTTTGTATGAGCTCACTTGTATTGGCATCATTTGCGTTGGTGAGATATCTCTTTTTCAATTTTTCAGACGATTTCGTTGTAAACCTTAACGAAGTGCAAAAATTATAATCTCATTTCCGACCATGTACTTAACGATGTGCCTTTCGCAAAAAAAGAAAAAATGGTAATTCTAAAACTGATAGGCGGATAAAGTGGGTGTACGTGGGGGTCCAGAACCCCATCCCCCACCCACCTAAATTCTGAAGTCCCCTTCCATCCTCGTAAATTCCGGACTGAATATCTTCGGAAGAAAAGTCGAAAATAACCGAAAAAGTATGACAATTTTGTATTGGTAATTATCAGTTCTAAAAAATCATTTATATTGTAAGTGAGCTACGAAATCGCGACTAAGCTTGGAAAAAGGCCCTAAAAGTGGACACCCCCTTTCCGTTCACTCTGGATCCAACCATGGATAGTGTGCACTGGCCTTTATAACGTTCAGAGATATATTTTTAAGGAGGGTCGAGTCATGTTGCTGAACAGCACAAACTTTGAAGATGAGGTTACCAAGTCGATGCAACCTGTGATGGTGAGGTTTTTTGGATCTGAGAGAATAGCAGCCGAATACGTAGAAGCGGCTAGGCAATTGGCAGGACGGAGGGTGGCTCTGGCTGAATTCGACTGTACCAAAGACCTGCAACTCTGCTACGAATACACGGTAGGAAAGAACCGACGAAATACGTCGATTCATTCAAAATTTGCGATTCATCTTTTTGATTCATGTTGTTTCAATGATAGGTGCCGGAATATTCAACGTTCTTAGTGTTTGATCGTAACAGCGGTTCAGCAATACCGATTCGATACGACGGACCCCGAACGACTGAATCAATTGTTCGTTACATGAACAATCTTTCCAACAGAGAACAGAACAGGAGAACAGACGCACAGAACGGTAGAACTGACGACGCGAACAGTACTCATTAAAAATCCCATACGAATATATTTTTTTTGCATGCGTGTATTTTCAATATGCGGTTAATAACAAGCGATTGGGTACAGTATATTATTGTATGGTGTCATGAATTTTTACACTCGCAGAAGGATGCCCGTTTTTAGGGAGGGAGCCTGAGGGAGGTTCGGGGGCTCGAACGAACCCCCTCCGCCATTCACTAAACAAGTTCCGCCCAGATTGCGGCCTTAAGAAAATTTGAGCATCGATTTCAAGAGATTCACTTCGTTTCCGTTCAAAATATGCACATATTGAAAGAAGCAAAGCAAAACCTTTCAACCCAAAATATGGTAGAAGTTGTAAAAATCGATTATCTTAGCATCTCATTATCAAAAACTATCTGCGCGAGTAATATAAACTCTTAGGACATGATATCATACGCGGGAAATTCCATTTTCAAGAAAAAAGTTCCACATTCAAGAAAACCGAAGGTATATGGCTGGCTACGGGCCTGCATACATCAGAAACGTGACGATAATGAGAATTTCCACTCCGTTAACAGTAACAGATGTATACATATGTCATCAATCAGACACATCATGTGACATAAGGATTTTACGATGGCTCATAAATTCTCTATGGACGAAGCGCTAATGACAGAATTTTATATTGGGTTTACACCACCCGATCTTCGGGGATGGGTAAGGCGTTGATGATTCATTCATTGTAGCACATATTAACTATTTTTACACAAATCGAACACACTTATGTCCACTCCACCCTCTTAGACGATCGACACGCTCACAAACTAGGGTTCCAGGGGACGTCATGCCCACTCAGTGAAGCGCTTTGCAATCTGACAATTTCCTGGTGAATATGGATGAGCTTGAATTTGGCCACAGTCTATAGAATTTGTCATGAGCTACTGATTGTTGTTACAAACTATACATATGGAAATATACCTGCTTTTCAACGCCCCCTAGCGAGCATTTAAAGTAACCAATGCCCCTTGAAACTCACAATAACCATAGATCGTGTCATGAGAAATTGCAATTGATAATGGCAACCATTTAGACACCCTCGACCACTAGAGGCACCCCGGGATCCAGTCAATTGTGGATGGTGCATAGAAAATGGAATTCTGCAATCAATGTGTTTTGAAGGGTCACCGTTCAAGACAATTTGTTCGAAAATAATGGCTATACACTTGGTAAATCAAGAAAGTACTGATGATAATTTTGATTTGGATGCAGACCTCATCTGAAGATTCTGATTTTGAAAGTCAAAATGGATTGAGTGATCGATCAGATGTTGATGATAGATTAAACTACATGTATCAAGTTTTCCAAAGCACGCACCGTGTAATAAGTTAAAAGGATTTTCAAAGTAAATATTCTACATTATTATTTTTTTGGACATTGTAGTCTCTGAAGCAGATTTGAAGGGCGTCTGGCCCAAGGACCCCACGATGAAAAAATCCCTGTGGGTGGTTGAGGTTAATATTCGCACCCAAGATTTAGGGCACCTGGCAGGTCTGACAGGGTTAATTTTTGTAATACAGATGCACACGTATATCGTGCATTTTGGACAAAATTTCACCGACGCTTGTGCCCACCACATAAATGTCTGGCAACAGGAATTTCAAATTGATCTTACCATGGCTGCAGGATTTAGGCATGTATCAGTTCTAGTTACTTGGAACACGGGTCCTCCTCCCGAAAATCTGCAAAAATCACCAAATTGAAAAGAAAAATTTCAAAAAAATTTTCAACAAAAACTTTTTCTACGGTGTTTTTTTTCTAATTTCACCCATCATTTGAATCAAATTAATCACAATTTCACTCCTTTTTATAATTTTCATCCTTTCAGAAATTGCATATCATCGAATCATGTACACATTTCTTCAAAAAAACATCTTACGGCGAGGGAGGGACCCCGGTGGCCTGACATGACTACTTTATCTAAAAAAAAGCTTCTTCAGGACCCCTGAATTCCAAATCTCCTAGATCCGCCCCCTGAAGTCACGTTCCGGGGACGAGTGTCATGAATCGGGCACCTGCAGCCTCCACCAGAGAAGAAGTTATGAAAAGGTTCAAACATCGTTCAAACGTCTGACTGATTCCCTGGGGATGGGGAATGATTCACTTGCAGGATACACGTTCTAAATCGGGCTTATGAGTTAATGAGAATTATCTGACTTTTAAAGCGCCTATTTCTATTTGACGATACCGATGCTTTATGTATGCAGCTTGACACCAGATCATGGTGAGAGATAGTTAGTTACCTAATCGTTGGTGGTAAGCTTTTTTATAATCGGATGGGCTTATACCAATATGTGGTTTGTGAAAATATCCGATCGTGAAACTAAACCACAGTCAGGTTACTGACTAGGTGAGAGAGTATCCGCACCTGTAGATCCACTTATCATATATGATTCCCCATACGCACATGACATTTTATGTATCATCATTAATGACGATCCTCTCAAACGATCAACATGATCCTCACAAACACTATTAACACATTTTATCATCACTAATGTCGATCCTCGATAATTGACACCCTCACAAAAAAATCGCCAGGTCTACTGTCAGCGAGTATAATGGGGCCAAATTTTCTCAGACATTTCAACGCCATAGTGGGATTCTGATCTTCTAGAAATGGTGATCGTTTGGGGTCGGGTAAATCAGGCAGCAAACAGGTTTTTCACCTCAGGAGATAGACTGCTAGACCATTTCCCGCCGTTCACTAGTCTGTAACCATGGCTACCAGGAGGATGAATCATCGGTTGCAGCAGGCACGGATCGATTAGTCATCGCTCTGTTCCGTCTGTGTAGCACTTCCACAATCCGAAGTTCACAGACAGCGCGTAATGATGTAGGCCCTATTTATATTTCTCAGCGCAGCGCGCTTCACCAACGGAATTTTTACAGCCATAAAAATGTTGTTAGGTAATTCGGTATCATAGCGTAATAGGTACAGCGAACATGTGTCGAGATATACGAGCCCTATAAATGTGATCCGATCCTCGCCCTATAGCCCTCTGCATGACGAATACGGTGCAGCAAATAAATTCAACTACAACAAAGCTCTTAATTAATCGAATTTCATTTGACATTTATTTACCGGCTCGATCAACACAGTAATTAATTATTATTACAGCTCACATCGTTAATATATATATGTCACTTTTCAATTTTGATAGGATCTATAATCAGGAACTCAAGAGAGACGACGAGGAAAATTAAAATCACTATTACAAAATGTATAAAAATACAAATAAATAAAAGACAGCTTTTCTAAACGAAATCAAATGCACATGACCGGTTGACTTAGAAGCAGCGATTGCGAGTTTCAGTCCAAGAAAATTACGCACAGTTAGGTTGAATAAATAGCCTTTAAATCCGAGATATGAAGACATTGAAAGCCTCGCGACGAGGAGATATTCCGGGAATGTTTCGAAATTCTGAATTCAAATATGTGAACGCGTGTGCAGAAAAATTCTGTACTACATAATTTAGGCATTTTCCTCGTCGCCTTCTTCCTCTTCGTCGAACTCGCCCTCCTCCTCAGCAGTGGCGTCCTGGTACTGTTGATACTCGGACACCAAGTCGTTCATGTTCGATTCGGCTTCGGTGAACTCCATCTCATCCATGCCTTCGCCGGTGTACCAATGCAAGAACGCCTTGCGCCGGAACATGGCGGTGAACTGCTCGGAGATGCGTTTGAATAATTCTTGGATCGCGGTGCTGTTACCGATGAACGTCGCCGACATTTTCAGACCTCGCGGCGGGATGTCGCACACGGCCGTCTTCACGTTGTTCGGGATCCACTCGACGAAGTAGCTGCTGTTCTTGTTCTGCACGTTCAACATCTGTTCGTCGACCTCCTTCATCGACATGCGTCCGCGGAACATGGCGGCGACCGTCAGGTATCGGCCGTGACGCGGGTCGCACGCGGCCATCATGTTCTTGGCGTCGAACATCTGCTGGGTGAGTTCGGGTACGGTGAGGGCGCGGTACTGCTGGCTGCCGCGCGAGGTCAGCGGAGCGAAACCGGGCATGAAGAAATGAAGACGAGGGAATGGGACCATGTTAACGGCCAGTTTACGAAGATCGGCGTTCAGTTGACCGGGAAATCGAAGACAGGTCGTGACGCCGGACATAGTCGCCGAAACAAGGTGGTTCAAGTCTCCATACGTCGGGGTGGTCAGTTTCAAAGTACGGAAGCAGATATCGTATAAGGCTTCATTGTCAATGCAATAAGTTTCATCGGTATTTTCGACGAGCTGGTGAACTGAGAGTGTAGCATTGTACGGTTCAACTACTGTGTCCGATACCTGAAATGAAAATCAAATGAAAAATCAAAGACATCGTTTTTTAAAATGGCTGTCTTAAATATGTTAGAAATTATTTTTTCAAATGGTATTTAAACTTACCTTAGGCGATGGTACAACGGAGAATGTGTTCATTATTCTATCCGGGTACTCCTCTCTGATCTTGCTGATTAACAATGTTCCCATACCAGAACCGGTGCCGCCACCTAGGGAATGTGTGAGCTGGAATCCTTGGAGGCAATCGCAACTTTCAGCCTCTTTTCGTACAACATCTAACACAGAGTCCACAAGCTCGGCACCTTCCGTATAATGTCCCTTGGCCCAGTTGTTACCGGCGCCGCTCTGACCGAATACAAAATTATCTGGTCTGAATATTTGTCCGAATGGTCCAGATCTGACAGAATCCATGGTTCCGGGTTCCAAATCAACGAGTATCGCCCGGGGAACATATTTACCACCTGTAATGTAAATTCAAACCAAAAACTTAGTCAAATCAAGCAATATTGTTTTGAAATGGTGATGACTTAATCAGAGCCAACTTCAGAAAAATGTTTTTTACCTGTAGCTTCATTGTAGTAAACATTGATCCTTTCTAATTGAAGATCAGAATCTCCATGATATGTTCCAGTTGGGTCGATACCGTGTTCATCTGAGATAACTTCCCAAAACTGCGAAATAAAAAATATAAAGTTAACACACTTCAATTCGTCAATTAGCATTCTTCATTTATCATAATATAACTTTGACCCTTAAAATTCTAAATTTAACCCAATCAACATAATGCTTGCATTTTCTTTCACAGAAGGTCAAATACTGGGAGTAATTGAAAATCAAAAGAAGTTTTTTTTTATACAAAGTGTTATTATATATATGTTGTTTAAATGTTATTGATTTTTATACCAAGCCTGAAGAAATCTCATTTCATTCCAGAAAATTATCATCAGAATTACGTAAGCATAAACAAATAATGAAGAATTTGGCGGGTAATCAAAACATGTGAAAACATCTCGCAAACACGTCGCTGACCGCGCCCATCAATCCTCAACCATCCAGACCAATCTGACATTTCTACTCGGGCTATACACACGACACCGCGCGCATCTCCTATGAAAAAGTTTTTGTGAGTACATACCTTGGCACCAATCTGGTTACCGCATTGACCTGCTTGAATGTGAACAATTTCCCTCATCTTTGGTTGTATGTATATTTAATTGAGAATCGAATGAACAATATCTGCTTCCCGTAGCTTTGTATAGAGAACGGAGTCAGTCCCTAATAACAATGGAGCTCAATTCCGAGCGCGGGAACGACTTTATACCTCGGGCTCACCAGCCGTATCACGCGTTGCACGCATCCGCAATGACATCATTATTCTTCGCGTTCATTGGCTTCAGCAGCTATCCCACCACTTTAACCGTCAAAGAAATAAACATCTTTTTGCATTTATTTACAATTTTAATTACGAGAGAATGTACTGTGGGTTGTTTTTAGCCGTACGGCATTGTTTTATTGAATGAACTGCTTAATTAAACTGAGGAAATTTCGATTTTAGAAATTGCCCTATTCTGTCTGGAAAGTGGTTACCGACATAGAACTACGTAACTCAATGGGTGGGTCTGCTATTAAAATACTTTATGTATTTTGATATATAAGATCGATAAGGTCATGAATTGTTTTTAGCCGAATAACGTTGTTATTGAATAACTTCTGCGCGTAGTTCAATTATCGAGATTCTTTAAACTCGATTCAAAAATGTCCTACTCTGTCTGCATTAGAACACGGTCCGGGAAAGGGGTAAACCATCACCACCTTAGCAAAGAAAGTGAAATTTTAAAAATGGACATTGTAAGTTATACTAATTTTATACTCGTTAATATTAACTTCTATAAGTATTATTAGTATTAGTTGTAACACTTTTCTTCGTCTATAATCTGTACGTCATAAAAAAGTGTAAAATTAAAGTTTTTATGGTACTCGACCTTACTATATTAGTTTTGAAAATTTACGCAAGGTGGCACCACATCGTGGTCCAAGGTATGACTTATGACAGCTCGCACCAATGTATATTTCTGCGCTTAAGATTACGCATCTTCTAAACACTAAAACGTTGGGAAGTTTTGTCAGAAAATTACATTACAGCACGCCTTATTTGTAAGCGTTAACCAATCTTAATACCTTGAACGTTTAATACAGAAATAATTCACAAATTTTTGCTGTTGTCCTTTATCATGTTTATAATTTTAGTTTTTGTATTGGTCAATTTAATTTAATATTTGTCAATGTCGTGTGTTGTTTGTAGCTCGAGCCATATGGTTGATGTCAGTGGTAAAACTATTCATTATGAGATTGTTGGTAATACAAATGCTGACCGTACAATCCTGCTGATACCTGGTGCATTAGGTAAATTAGCGTGGACGCCAGAGATTTTACCCTGAGCCATGGACGTATTTGGTATCCTACGGGTACCGGTACTATATGTATTATAAAAAATGTAAAAAAATAACGATTTTCTTAGTACCTAGGATACATGGGTCACTTTTTATGTTGGGCTCTTGTGACTGAGAAATTTCATTAAATGGATTTCACGTTTTTATAGGTTCCGGAAAAACTGATTTTGGACCGCAACTGAAACACAACTGGGGAGAAGATGTAACATTAGTCGCATTTGATCCACCCGGTTATGGGAAGAGTACACCTCCCGAACGAAAATGGACTGAACAATTTTTACACAACGATGCTGAAGTCGCTGCCAAGTTTATGAAGGTTCCCCCTTAAAAATTTCCAACGAAAGCCTATAATAACTTCTAACTATTTAATTTTTCATATTACATATATATATATATATATATTTTGTAGAAAATTGGCAAGCCTTATTTCTCAGTGATGGGATGGAGTGATGGAGGCAATACGGGCGTTATCCTGGCGGCGCGATATCCGAAATTAGTCCACAAATTGGTTATCTGGGGTTCGAACAGTTACTGCGACGAGGAGATGAGAGCCTGTTATCATGGTATATATCCTTCTCAAAAAGATGGCTGCCTCGACCGGTGGCCAGACGTCAAAATAAGAAAGGCGATCGTTCGCTGAGATCTTAAGTTAAATTTAAAGCAGCTGATAGATACCGTGGTAAACAAAATAGCTCTGTGGCCATTTGCTCAAAAGCTGGTTTAAGATAACCGGCTATAGTAACAATAGACTTTTTGATTGTCACTAAGTCATTTATCCACTGGTATAACTCTAACCAATTTTTGGGCTACTGGCTCCTGAATGAAAATCTAACTTTAATCAACTTTCAAGAAACTGGGCCGTTAAGCTTTGATAGTGTGGTAAGGTGGGTTTAGTGAGGTTTACTTCTAGCGAAAACATCCCCATATTTAGCTGGCCTATAGAACCAATCTAGAATAAAAAGCCTATAGTTACTGAATTTTAAGGAAAACTACGGTAAACCCCTAAAACTAAATCCAATTGGGACTAGCGATTTTTGTTCGAGTTTGAGGCGAGAATTCGAGATCGACAATGGAATTTAATTCACATTCTTTTACATTGGTTCAAACATTTGTGTTCGAGTTGGAAAAAGGTTATTCGACTTGAAAGTATTTGAGTAAATAGGAGTGTTCTGTAGTGCATTTTTGGCTGGCACAATTATACGAACATCATTCAGTGTGAACCAATATTTTCAAAATGGATTTTGTCTATAATATTTATCGTAGGTATTGATGAGTTGAATAAATGGAGCCATAGCAGGAAACAACCGTACATTGACATGTACGGATACGAGAAATTCAAAGATTTATGGGAGTCATGGGTGCAAAGCATTCTGAAATATGCGAGTAATGGTGAAGAAGGTACGTAGCCATAAAAACTTCATAGCAGAAATTAAGACATTGCAATGTGTAGATGAGCAAATTTCATGAATTTTGATTTATAGGCAACATATATAAAGATGACTTAAAAAATGTTAAGTGTCCAACACTTATTCTTCACGGAGATAAAGACCCACAAGTCCCGGTATACCATCCGACCTACTTACATGAAAATATAGCTGGTTCGACGTAAGTACATATAATCCAGGCTTACCGTAATCAACAAAAACACTTGTTCATGACTTTTATTTCAACTCAGATGAACAAGCAAAAGAAACTTGTGCTTCCTGGAATGAGTTTCCTAAGCCGTATCCCTCATAGCCTACCATACTTACAACTTTGAAGCTTGTAATTCATCTCAGGAGGGAAATAAACTACAATTTGGTGGGAATTGTCCTGATTTCTTTCCGAAACTCGAGATAAAATTTACTCTGATTGCAGTAATGTATATGCTACTAGATTGTGCGTTCTGCGTACAAAAAAGGTCCAGGCTTAAATTCATGATAGGCTCAAAGTTGTCATAAATGTACTTAAGATTAATGTACTTTAGGTTGTAACTGGTCTATGAAACAGGACTCCAGGTTGAAAATATGCCAGTTATCATCGCTTTTATGGTCTTTCGCTTTCTAAAATCGACTTGCATAAACTTGTCTATTTTGTAGATTAAAACGTTACCCAAATGGTAAACACAATATTCACCTGAGATACGCGGATGCATTTAACGAAAGAGTCAAACAGTTCTTGGACGACTGATTAATGAAACCAGGGCTTGTTAAATTCAACTCACATGTGTCTGAACAATTTTACGATTCCTATAATAATTCAATTCCGGTTTCTGGTTAGGGAGCGTTCACAAATTACGTACCGCAAAATCTCCTGTTCTTCTGACCCCCCTCGTACCACCTTTGTACCAAATTCACTGACCCCCTCTTAGGTACGTACCATGGCACCCATGATCCAAACAGAAATCAGAACAAAATATAAATACCTGAATTAAGCAATTATTGTTGTTTATTGATTTTATATACCAGGTTCTAAAAGCTGATAACGAACTCGGATACAACGATTCAACAGATATAACAAATATAGAATTACGTCCCAAGTAAGAAAATTCAATTAATTTCATACTGGATTTAACGGACTATTGGTTATAACGAACATATTCTCTGGTCCCGTGAAGTTTGTTGTAACGAGGTTCCACTGTAAAACACCAGTATCGGCTATTTTCATTTGAGTTTGGTGCGTAAAGTACATACCAACAGGGTCCGATCTAAAGAATTAAAAGCCACTTGCCGGTGGAGCATACCTATCTGAAATTTCACTTGACCCCCTCAAATATCAACTTGCCCTACACAGCTAGACAGACTGGTGGCACAATCATTTGTTGTACCCAGTGGGAAAAAAGCTTTGAGACGTAAAGTTGCACTCATCCAGTTGACAAGTGATAATGATAACCCACTTGCACTAGAAATATACTTGTCCCGGACGAGTACTTAGATTGGACCCTGACCAAAATTGATTAATACCCCCTCCCTCAAAGTACTACCTTTTATGCTGACCTCCCTCCCCCATGTACCACTTTGTACCAAAATTCAGTAACCCCCTTCCCCCCAATAGAGGTACGTAAGATGGGAACGCTCCCATACTGGATCTCCACCTCTGGTATTTTATAAATACGCAGTATACTTTTGTACTGACTGCTCCAGATTCCAAAAACAGAGAGGTTTTATTTGAAAAGTAATTCAACTTTGTTGTTGACTTTGATTATCTTTCTAATGAAGAAAAATGTTAAATAATGTAAGGATCACAAGAAGTTGACATACCGGTACCGTGCATGAAATTTTTGCAAGAATGCTATTCAGTGAAATATAATAATTCTGCCTAATAGAAGACTCTTGTTTTGTACACAGGGGCTTGTCGCGGTTTGATGGTGGATGGAGGGATGCCAGTGTCCCAATCTTTTTATATGGAGATACTGGTATCGTCCATCCATTGTCAAAGTGTGGCAAGGCCCCTGTGGTTGTGTATTGTTGATGTTAGGGGATGAAACACATGTGCTGCCATCTATGTGGATTCGAGCAGCGTATTAAATAATTAATGTAACTTGATGATTGAACAGTGACATCTGTGTATTGTCCTACTTTTTAGTGCAAATGTTGATATGATATATTGTATTGTCTTAAGACTCAATAAAGTTTCTTGTATCTAGTATATTTTATTTATACGCAGTTTATACATGTTTTTTATTTATACACAGTATTAGCATGTATTCTATTGATACACAGTATAAGCACATGTTTTATTTACCGGTATGCACAGTTTAAGCAATTTTATTTACAGTGTAAACAGTATTAGCTATTGATACACGGTATTAGCATGTATTCTATTGATACACGGTATTAGCATGTATTTTATTGATACACGGTATTAGCATGTATTTTATTGACACGTGGTATTAGCATGTATTTTATTCATACACAGTTTAAGCGTGTATGTTATTGATACACGGTATTAGCATGTATTTTATTGATACACGTTATTAGCATGTATTTTATTCATACACAGTTTAAGCGTGTATGTTATTGATACACGGTATTAGCATGTATTTTATTGATACACGTTATTAGCATGTATTTTATTCATACACAGTTTAAGCGTGTATGTTATTGATACACGGTATTAGCATGTATTTTATTGATACACGTTATTAGCATGTATTTTATTCATACACCGTTTAAGCGTGTATTGATTCACGGTATTAGCATGTATTTTATTGATACACGTTATTAGCATGTATTTTATTCATACACAGTTTAAGCGTGTATGTTATTGATACACGGTATTAGCATGTATTTTATTGATACAGTGAAATTGAAATACTTTGTTTTAGATCATCTGATATATCATAAACTTGCAACAATAAGGAAATTCTAAAGTTATATGTATGAACATAGGTGTAGAATTTATTTAAAATATCAGTGCCAAGCATAAGTCTATTTTATATCTTTTTCGCTCAGCATATCTTTTATATTGTATACTTGGGCTACGGAAATAAATATACATTTATATTTATTGAACATTTTACCAATTACTTCATTGATTCTATTGATTTTATGAGGCTGTAAGTATCCTAGGCAGACCAGAATAATCTCTAACTACATTATTCTGGAATAGAATAATCCGTCACCCTGTTATAAGGCTGGTAGAGCACTCTGCTTTTGCTATACAGCGGAATCTCATAGAATAAACAACAAACAGTAACTGATAGTTCCAACCAAGAAATTATTAGGCCTACACATTGTGAGATGAATTTAACTTCGTACAATACTCGTCACAATCAATAGCACTTGTCAATTAGCCACAATTTTGGGAAATGATTGCGGCTACAAAAATTCCCAGGCACCAGTTCCAATATTAGATACTGTGAAGGAAAGAAGGAAATACTGGCGACGAACAAATGGAAAGTGCGTGAGTTCCAAGTGGGCTAAAATCAAGCTCAATTTCCCGATTCTCAACTCGGTGAAGTTTGCTTCAATACCACTTCCGAGTAACCGAGTACGGTAACTATGTTCGGAATCATCGCACTCTTTCTTGTAAATATTTTTGTAATCCTAGTATTGTATATATATATTATTTTGTTTTCTTCTAATTCGCTTTTCATTGACGATCATGTCATTTGATTATGATGAATAAACAAACTTGAAACTTGAAACTTGTTCTTGTCAAACGACACCGACACAGATGCTTTTCCAAGACTTGGCTTGAAAGCATGTATCCCCTCTCCCTCGAGACACATCCGACCGTAATAATTCTTCACTATATTATAATATAGCAGATGTTGTACAATACATGTACGGTACATCGTTTCGAAGAGCAAGAACTCAGAAAATCTACCAATCGAACTGTAAATTAAGTATCATGCGTTATACGGCACCAAAATCGTTCGATCGATGTTGCCCTGAATTTATTTGATAGTTCCAGCTCTTCGGGTGCGACGCCGTGGGGATGCCCGGCTATAACTTAGCGAAAATTACTATAAGAAAAACCAGGTGTAAAAATAAAAGAATGCTGTAATTTTTTCCAATTCTGTCTGTTATGACACTTTTCTTTTCCTCATTGCGAAAATACAATAATCTTAACCAAAACGTCGGTGCGAGAAAAATTAAATAAATAATCACCATTCAAACTCATTTCAGCGAGGATATATTTCATCGTTAAGTATCAGTACATCTTCCTGCAATTAATTTCAATTCTTGCATGGGTTAATTGTTACCGTACAAGAGGGCCATATTAAATAAACAAGCGGAACATTTGATATCAGACTTTCTGTCTGGGTCTGCAGTAGGTGAGGGTTCTTGAGAGTAGCCGTATACATTGTCACATGTTATTGAGCAGGCTGTTAAGTCCACGCATATGAATTTGATTACTAATTTCAGATTCTAATTTTGTACTTTTTTAGTACCGGTACCGGTAGATTCTTTACCCGTTTCGATCGAACACGCATCTCAAATATAAAAAAAAAACTGTTGTACTAAAAAATCGACCACAGATATAAATCTATAATTCAATAGTCTAGAGTATGAATACACGAAAATATAATCTCCAAAATTAAATCATTTGTTGGGTCTCGACTTTACTATCTTAATTATATCTACAAAACATTGGAGAGGTGGCGCCACATCATGGTTCAAGGTTTGTGAGAACCGGTTCGTGACAGCTCTCAAAATGAATATTTCTGCACTAAAGATTTCGAATCTTTTTCGAAACACTAAAACGTTGGGAAGTTTGGTCAGGAAATTCCATTTCAGTACGCCTTATTTGTGAGTGTCAACTAGTGAATAAATACCTTGAACGTTTGAAACAGAATTTAGAATTACGTTACTCACAATTTCGATCATTTTTTGCTCGTCCTGTTTTTTCTTGTCAACTTTAAAAAACAACATAAGGCCCTCAAAAATGTGGCATTTGGTCATTTTTGTAGATCAAGCCATTTGGTTGACGTCAATGGTAAAACTATTCATTATGAGATCGTTGGTAATCCAAATGCTGACCGTACAATCCTGCTGATACCTGGTGCATTGGGTAAAATGAACGTCTGAGATCTTACCCCATGCCTTATTAGTTTGTTACCTTTATCGTTGGTGGTAAGCTTTTATAATCAGATGGGTTTGTGAAAATATGCGATCGTGAAACTAAACCACGGTCAGGTTACTGAGTTAGTCAGTAACCAGTAACCTTACTGTGGTTTAGTTTCACGATCGCATATTTTCACAAACCACATACGTAGTTGGTATAAGCTCATCCGATTATGAAAAGCTTACCACCAACGATTAGGTAACTAACTAGTGACTGACTATGACTACCCAAGCCTCAGCAAATGTGTGATAATTGGGGTCCCTGACAAAGGTGCCGCATATCTCGACGGTTGCCGACGCCCAAACCCTGAATATGCACAGGGGCTTGGGCAACATGGTCTGTGACTTTCCCTCATGTTTCAGATTTAGGCCCATCCTCGCTTGCCAGGGTTTGATTGCCTCCCACCAAAGCTCACCACGTTTGGCTAGACATTTAGACCGGCAGCCGCATAGCGACAACCTGTCCGCACAAGAAATCTTGGGCAATGTAATTAACCAATTAAGGGTTTGCAGCCAGGGTTCATGTTGGGGTGAGCTTCGGCACGGGCGGCAATCGAACCTAATTTTTTCGAAAGGTTTTGGGGTCAAAAACTTTTTATGTCGGGCCCCTGGTGCTCGAGAAGTTTCGTTCATTGGATTTCGTGTTTTATAGGCTGTGGAGAAACTGATTTTGGACCGCAACTGAAACACAACTGGGGAAAAGATGTAACATTAGTCGCATTTGATCCGCCCGGTTATGGGAAGAGTACACCTCCCGAACGAAAATGGACTGAACAATTTTTACACGACGATGCTGAAGTCGCTGCTGAGTTTATGAAGGTATCGACTGCTCGAAAAGTTTTCAGCAAAGCCTAAAACTTATTATGACGATTTAATAAATTCATATCGAACAACAATATTTGCAGAAAATTGGTAAACCCTATTTCTCGGTGATGGGATGGAGTGATGGAGGAAATACGGGTGTTATATTAGCCGCGCGATATCCGAAATTAGTCCACAAATTAATTGTCTGGGGTTCGAACAGTTACTGCGACGAAAAGGACAAAGCTTGTTATCATGGTATCTATCCACTCAGAATAGATGGCCGCTTTCTCGTTAGCGCCTATAATTGGCTAGGCTTCCAAATTAAGTTTAATTTATATACACCTGTCACTGGATTAATAAAATACAATAGGAGTAACTGGGCCATTCAGCTTCAAGTCTGTTAGGGCTTAGGATTACCGTAAGCATGACGTGTTCCTTGCCAAAAACATCCCCGTATTTAGCATCCTACGTGGCAGGTATTCAAACCTGATGGTATTGCTACACTCGGTTACCAGTACGAAACCCTGCCACACTAGCCCGAATGCCCAGGTACATGCGAAGGTTCACCGCACGAAAACTTGCGGCACCTGTCAGATTGCTGGCTGTATACTTGTGGAGGCAAATTTCATGGAAATACTATAAATGGAAAAACTTGGGCTGAAATAGAACAGAATTTCTGATTGGCTAATTAATACAATTAATTGATTGATTTAAATTCTCGAGTAGACTTATTCCACTTTAAAGCATACTCAAGCGTCTGAGTAATGAATTTTTTGGATGAGACAATTTAAGGGAACATCATTCAGACTGATAGTGCGAAAAAGGATTTTGTCTATATACTTCTATCATAGGTATTTATGATTTGAATAAATGGAGCGACAGAATGAAACAACCATTCGTCGACATGTACGGATATGAGAAATTCAAAGATTTGTGGGAGTCATGGGTGCAAAGCATTCTGAAATACGCGAGTAACGGTGAAGAAGGTACGTAGCTTCAAAAACTTCATAGCATCATGTTATGCAAAGCAATGCGTAAATAAGTAATATTTACCGGTACTAATGTACTAATTTCGATTTGTAGGCAACATATTCAAATATGATTTAAAAGACGTTAAATGTCCAACATTGATTCTTCACGGAGATAAAGATCCTCTTGTTCCGGAAAACCATCCAATATACCTTCATGAAAATATAGCTGGTTCAATGTAAGTATATTCCAGACTGATTTGCGCTTGACTTTAATTTCAAAATAATACAAGTAAAGAAACTTGTGCTTCCTAAAATACGGTAGTTTCAATGTGTTGCTATAGCCTACAATGGTACTTTCGACCTAAAAGCTATTTATTGGTCCCTGGCGGAAACTAGGTGGGGATCGTCCTGATTTCACTACCATGAAGGGTTTGATAAACTCAAGATAATGTTTACTAAGGTTACGTAGGTTCTTGGCATATGTTCAGGCTTAAATTTCGACTTAGCGGTAGGCAATGTACCTTGTCCTTAAGTCTTATCTTAAGTTATCTTCAATGTACGTAACACTGGGCTCAGCTAGTAACTGGGCTATGAACAGGCCGCTGGGTTGGAAATAAGCTAACATAGGTTGAATGGTCTTGCACTTTACTAATATGACCTAAATATACATATTTTTATTCTATACAGATTGGAACGTTACCCAAATGGAAAACACAATATTCACCTGAGATATGAGGATGAATTTAACGAAAGAGTCAAACAGTTCCTGGAAAACTGATCTATAACCAGGACTTGTTAAATTCAACTAAAGTGCCGTAACAGTGCCCAATGATTAATGGTGAATTTTGCAGTTGTATTCCATCTATTCACAGTATTGACATTATGTTTTTAATCATCGGATATTATGGACTCGTAGCAATTTAAGAGATTCTTCAGAATGAAATCGATAAGTTTTAAAACAATAACTTGTATTATTGAAACATAGAATTTATTAACAATATTAATGCCAAGTCAAAAAGCATAAATCCATACCGAGTACTTTAAATTTTTAGCTCACACCATATTTTTTACATTGTACACTTGTGCTATGGTAATACATGTATGTATATTTATACTTAATGAACATTTTGACCATTACTTCTTCAATGATTTGCTAAGGCTGAAGTTATCTCAGCTAGGCTTCCACTGAGTGCAACAGATTCCGATTTCTGGATGACCACAATGAGTTCTAACTCTTCTGGAACTATTCTGTAACCCTGACACTAGACAGGTAGCGGAGTAGTCTGGATTTGCTATTTTCTCTAAGTATCGAGAACGCGGCTTGGTTTAATCATCTACTGCTTCAACAAGTTTAGAAGTGGCCCACAACTAGCCCATTAGTTCTTTGAAGGTACCAATAAACCTGGTATGCTTTATTTCACGTTACGAAAACGGCATTCTACAATATATCAGTAGTTTAGAATATATTTTATAAACTAGGAAAGCAACTTATTTCACATAACAACACTCTTGATATTTATCTCAATAGAATAAACAACAAACAGCTACTCACTGAGAAATGCTTTTTTCAAGAAACCAAGGAAATACTCTGCACTGTGAGATCATCTTAACTTTGCCTTTGATCAAAAATATGTATTTTCGCTTTCATAGAGAACCAGCTGGCTAAGCAGGTTATTATTATTACACAGTTTAGTACATGATAGAAGCTCCCTCTCAAGACATGCGATACTAAATCATTCTTCCAATTTTAGATCATCCAAGCTTCAGACATATCTTATTGGAAACGGACTACAACATGAACGTTACACATTAAGATATCACTGCACAATCAAATATGATTGTCTCGACTTCACACAACAATGGTGAAGGCATCCTCCCTGGCAGGGATTCGAACCTAATGGCATCATCAGACTCAACCATGGTATGAAACCCAGCCACACACTAGCCTGGTGCACAGGCTTTCCACATGAAAACCTCACAGCCCCAACGACACTGCCCATTTTGTAAACGCAAATTTCACAGATTCAAGATTTCTGATTGGCTCATAAATACATCATCTATGTTGCGCATGTAGCTGTGCACCTAGCCTAGTGTGGCAGGGTACCATACTGTGGCGAGTCTCGATGCTGTCAGGTTCAAATTCCTACCGGGGAAGGATGTGGTGAAGGCGGTGGATCCAGGCCATTTTCAATTGAGTTAACCCCCAGATTAAAGATAATACCAGTCTATAAAACTGGGCTAGAGAAATAGGTATCAATTGCATCACAAAGTTGAGAAAACTTGCTAAGGAACTCTTTTCATTAGTACACATATCAAATGTAGCCTCACACCAACCGTTTTCGTAACATGTTGGTTTGTCCGAGGAGAGATTCCAGGCTGCAAATTGATATTACATTGTCAATCATACAAGCAGTATTTCAGCAGCACCTGAATACTTGGCATCTTGCGGCCTTAGCTCCCACTGGATTTCATCACTTCGCTAACGTTTCCGCCCATTCCTGTAGTTCGAGTACGATTGTTCTCTCCGATCCGCTAGTGTAATAACTGGACAGCGTATCAAGATATGACATCACTTTGAAATAATGAAGTTTTACCCGAGAATCCTTCGCCTTCTGCAGAATATTCAACGTTTCATCCCAATTAAACACATGAACTGAAATATTAAGTTCAATTACTTAGTAAGTACACGAATGTAGATATATCTTCATCTTATTATCATCTAATATTCATTTTCATTCTTTATGAACCCTATTAAGTCGGGCGAAGATTGCCGATGATTCTCTTCCTGCGGTTGGAGGGTTTAGCTAAAAATATTTGTACCCTTATTCTCATTCCAGCTTAAAAGTTGACCCAGCTGGCTGCCTATCTGCCCTGTACATAACTATTTACTTCTAAAATCATGATAACAAGTTTATAACACTTACAGACCTGGCAGTTATAGAAACGAACTGACAGTGGCGTTGGAAGTGCAGCGGCCAACACCGCGGCAATAATTTACTGAATGACTTTTTTTCTTTGAATACCACGTTTTTTAAGAAATTAAGTCAATTCGCCGCGGCAATATTAAGAATCTGTCCAAAATCAGCATTTGGCTGCAGCAATAAAAAATTGCTTCCAACGCGCCTGACTGATTACTTAT
The DNA here is from genome assembly GCF_964204645.1 of Tubulanus polymorphus. Taxonomy (NCBI): domain Eukaryota; kingdom Metazoa; phylum Nemertea; class Palaeonemertea; order Tubulaniformes; family Tubulanidae; genus Tubulanus; species Tubulanus polymorphus. The sequence goes on along the minus strand of NC_134027.1, from coordinate 10,972,617 downwards.
TTTATTGCAGTTCACAATTCTCGATATGAATGTGGTAGCCAGTTTTTACAGTAAAAAGTTCCTAGGACTAGACTAGTTCTGTTTGTCCAATGTGACTGCTAGTTTCCTTCAATAGCCGGGAAATGGCGTATAGCAGATTACTTTAAATAGGCCTATATTTTCCTGGGGTGTTGACATTAGGATAACCTAGGTTATTATTCAAACATGTCACACACGTCCCACAAATATCCAATTGCTAGTGAATACATACTTAGTTTATCCAGTAGCATTTCATAAAGAAACGCTGTCAATTTCTGCTTCAATCCCGGAACATCGACTAATTTTTTCAGTATCGTCATCTCGTTATGTTCGATTTTGTCTCGTTTCTGGCAAATTTCGTTCACCATCATCGCGATGTACGGCTTCAATTCCGGATACGTCTGCTGCAACGAATCGGCGTTCTCGAACTGTTCGGCCAAGATATAGCACTTCCAAAGCGCCGCGTACGGCTTAGGGTCCCTTAATCCGTAAGCTTTGTCGGCGAAATTCACGACGACGTCGATTTTCTCGGGGAACTCTTTCAGTATCCGAAACGTAACTTGCGAAAATAAAATCACTATGTCCTTGAAATCGTTATTTTCCGTGTAGAAATCTTCGATCGTTTTGATACTTTCGTCGATTTTTCCGCTGTTGTAAAAGGCCTCCGCGGTCCACCGATAAACGTGTTTTTTATTCAGTATTTTGTGCTGCAGGGCGACGGCTTGCACCCGCAACGTATTATCGATATCGCCTAGCGCGCTTAATTTCTTCAGTAATTCCTGAATCGTGGTACCGTTCGGTAGACAGTTCGTGTTATTCGTCAAGGAACATTGCGTGACCAAATCCGCAGCTTTCTCGAGCTCCCATTTTTCGGTCAATCGATGCAAATTTTTGTCGACCGATACTTTTTCTTCGGCGTTGTCAACCGCGACGTGGCGGTATCGCTTCGTAAAGCGCGTCTTATAGTCCCTGTTTTGTTCATCATTTGTATGATACTGTTCTAATCCGGCTGTAGGCCTACCTCTTCTGATGCTGCTAACGCTCACAGATTTCGATGCATTACGCAACAACCCGGAAGTCGAACCACAAACAGAAAGTAGCCGTTTGAAAGTTAATTGAGCCATCTTTTGCGGTATTTATGGCACTTAACGTGGAAGTAAATGAAAACCCAAATGCCAATTCAAAGATTCGCACCTTATACAATCATAACGAACCACAGATTGTGTAATAATCTCGCATTTCTGCGCAAAAGCGAGCAACGTTTATATAAAACGGAAAACCCGTGACGTCAATTTCGAGATCGATAACGAGGCTGGCGGAATTCCCAAACAATCGACGGTTTGTTTACAAACATTTCAAACACGTGGCAGCGCGCATCATGCAGAACGGCACCGAAGAAACCACTCGAGCTGTCACAGCGCTCATTTCGTGCATGGGAGGCGACGCGCCACATTCAAACGATAACCAACTCTACACTACGCTGACCGATGTTCCTTTCGATATTTTCTACCACCAGGAAAACGAAAATCATGCAGTCGTAGAAGATAGATCTTTGGAAAATATTCTGATGACGCCCGATGAACTGATGAGTAACCTTCACCAAACGATCTCCAGAACGTTTTTTAAAGTTTTATACCCGAACGATCTTCCGATCGGCGCGTATGTGACGGCTGCTACAACGTCGAACCAAACTAGACCCCCGTTTGGAAACCAACAACTGCTACCGCGCCTGGGCAATAGAAAACCAGGTCGGACAAATTTCATAAACGGACAAAGATTAGGCCTACAACCGACACTCGCTTACAACAACAGCCCTCAGAGTAAATACGAATTGCCGAAATTGTGTTTCCTGAATGAATACCGAACAAGTAACGAGGATATTGAAGATACGTCGTCGTCAAGCTATCCATGGTTAGAACAGCCCGACGACGCGGAATCCGTGTTCTCGAGGATGTTTCTCAACTGGAGGGATTACCTGAATTTGGATTCTAGTCAATTGTATGAGATGGAGAAACGCAACGCGAAAGAACGCGGAGTTTGCGACGATATGTTCGAAATGATCTGCGATCAGGAACGATACGTTTGGCAGCTTATAGACGAGATCGGTGAAAATAATGCGTAAATCCATTAGGCCTAACTGTTGCCTATATGAGATCTAAATTGCAAATAGGCAAGGTCGAATAGCTATGGTTTCCATTTCAGGAATTATTATGTAACCAATTTTATGTACAATCGCGCAGCTTTCTTGAATCATGCATCTTAATTTTTGAATTAGCTTCATGTACTTGTGAGAATTGAGTAATTTACTAACCGCTTGTCTTTCTATTTACATCCTTAATGTTTAATTTTATTTTGAGATATTTGTAACTAAAATTTTTCGAAAACTTTTCGTTGTGAAGTTCTTAGGTAATAAAATATTTTACGATCATAATGCTGCATAAGTTTCAGATCAGTTCTTTCTTGGACCTTTCTTGAAAACATACCGTTAATATCAAATACTCATCCACACTCAACTTAAGTCTTTAACGTCATTACAATTTATTCAGACTTTCGTCATGGACATTTTTTGTTCAAAACTATAGGTTATCACCCGTAAATGCAATATATATATACAAATAAGAATATATTTCAGTACATTCTAGTTCTACAGTTTTACTGTAACTTCTAGCTGTAATCTCTGAATTCACCATCTGACATATCCTGGATACTGCAACCTTCAACCTTCCTACAAGAACAGAAACAGCACTCTGATGAAACATTCAACGACAATTCATATCCATAGCCATCTGGTTTGGGGTCATCAATGATTCTGAGTCAAAGCTGGGGGAGGGTTCATGGAAAACACTAGCATTCAGGGAGGAAAGAATCAAGGGTGGACCCAGCGCAAGTAGCACATGCTCTTGCTGCAATTCTCCTGGGCACTTTTCCCACCCAAAACTAATAGAACCACAGTTTGCAGCTCAATGTTCAGTTTAAGTTTAAGTTTCATTTTCTTAAATGTCCTTCAAGTGCCTAGAAATAGTATGAAAATGTGATGGAATTTATAAATTTTCCAGACCCCTGATTCGGTTTGATGCGTGCTCTGCGTAGAAACTTTCCCTTTTTAACTGTATCCTTTTTCATTTCTATGTGCTCTTGTCAAAGTCTGCCCCTGGAAATGTTCCTGGGAGTCTTGATGTATCTCGTACTGTTTTTCAAGAAACTGTCACACAGCCGGAATTTATCAAGGTTTTGTGCATAAAATCATGTTCTATAGGAGGTGATAATTTAGCCAGAATATTCTATACCCTGATAAGTAAATATATCTTGTCTAGGATGATTCGACCGTTTACTTACTGTATAATATTGCATAAGGCATCGTCTGGGATGAAACAATTTTCGATGTTTAATTTCTTCAGAGCACATCCAGGCTGAATGAAAAAGAAGAATAGAAGACCCATTGAACATTGAGCGTCAGCTCTTTTTCTATTTTTCATGATAAGAATTTAATGCATTTTACCGATAGCTGTTCGACTTTTCACAGCTCTCCAAGTACCTTGATATACAAAAGTTTGTTAACTTACTTGTTTGAGATAATTGAAAACGTATGTTGGGATCATAACAGAACTGCTGGCGCTGGGAACTGTATTAGTCAACACTAAGTCAGTCACTTTTTGTGGATTCAATGATTTTAGCAGCAACTCGATACCAATATTAGCGAATGTGTTCATCGACATATTCAACGATGTCAGTGAACTTCCTAAAAACAATGTGAAACAAGTGGATTACTTCATCAAATACCCACATTAAAATAAATCAAGGTCCAATCCAGGGCAGCACACCCCCTTTTTCGGCTGAGTGGCCATGCAATTTTCTACCCCCTCCAAAAAAAAGAAAATGGTGAAATTGTGAGCATATTGCCATTCCTAATTTCAACCAGGAAAGTGCTCAGAATGTACCTAAATGCATCGAATTTTTCAAAATTTTCCCTGACCCCCACTTTTTGACACCTCAGTAACATCCTTCATATTTCTATCAACATCACATCAGTGTTTTTCAGGTCAATAAAGTAATACTCGCACACAGATGGCAGCTCTGGGCCCAGTTTCACAAAAAGGTTGAACTCTTAAATCAATTTAATTTCTTCATTCATTCAGTTTATCTTAACCCTTTCAGTGCTGACTAATCAATACCCTATAGTGCTGGAGATAATTTAAAAACTTAGAAAAATTCCACCCTACTGTGTTGAATAACGGGAATACCACTATAGTGCGTCTACATTGCAACGCGGTGTATTGTTAGTTACTAATATTTCACTATGTGTGACAGGTGCTGCCATCTTTCAATAGAGATAAGAACTAATTACTAATTACATCAATACACCACAGTGCGGTGTACTAGCAAAATCCATCACGGTGTAGATGCACTGAAAGGGTTAAATCGATATAGACCTTAATCCTTTCAGTGAAACTGGGCCCTGTTCAACATATTCATGGACTAGTCTTATGAAAAAAAATTTTGATTATTTGTTGCTTATGACAACCTCCTGATTTTTAACAAACTTAATTAAGATTTGTGGAAACTAGGCCCTTCTCCATGCGTTTTCTTACTCTGTAAAGCTTCCTTGACGATCAACGGCTGAACTGTAAAACACTGAGCCGTTAGCTTACACGCCATCAGATTTAAATGAGTCAACTGCGGTAAATTGCGTAAGAATGGCACCAAATTCACTAAGCAATGATCGCCCAGAAAATTATAGCTCAGATTCAACGTCGTGACGTTCTGAAAAACAGAGAACAACTAATACCGTACTGAATCCCGACGATTTGATGAACTTATCAATCAGCAGCCTGGACTGACTCCTTTAGACATTTGATACAGTAAAAGTCCTATATACCTGTAATACCACTATTGGGACCATTGAAAAACGTGAAAAATTTGGCGTTATTAAGAACTTTGTTGGAAAATTTGATCGCGTTTCCTTCACCTCCAAGTACTACAATGAGTAGTTGAAAAAGGCTTCAAGGCCGAAACGTCTTAATCTTGATTTGGAATAAAAATGCACCTCAGATCTCATATATTCTTCCTACTTGTTATAAAGAATGGTATTTTCATTGAATTTGATTAAGATTGAGGAAATTTTTCTCTAAAAAATGCTGGCATTAAGTAGGCAGAGGTATTTCAAAGGATGGCGTAATTACAACGGACTTGGACTAAACTTCCAAATTTTGATCATCCATACTTCAGAGGCAAGTTGGTTGGGGTTAACTGGTAGATACCGGTACTATGTTAGAAAGAATGCAATTTCAGTTGTCACTATGGCATTCATCCACCGGTTAACTTAAACTTTTAAAAATTTCTTTTGGCCCTTAACCTGAGACGTCTTTCATTTAAAATGTACATACAAATCATTTATCAGTTCATCTTTTACTAAAAATGTCATGCACTACAAATGCCAGACATTAGCCTACTTTGAAGCAGTGAATGTCCACAGCTTTCATTCATTTACCTGTAGTGATTTACGATTATCTGTGGATTCCGTAACAACCGAAGTCAATTCTTTCAAACCATCGGAAGTTAAGTGATTGCTGGACAAATCGAGTTTAAGCAAATTTGACATCGAGCTCAAGGCTTTTTTCAGGTGGACAACTCCCGTGTCGTCGATGCGATTTCCTTGAGAAGAAAAAAATATATCCGTGAACTGGAATGTTCTGAAGACCAAGAAATACGAGAACTTCAACTAGAAACTAAATGGAATCGGGAACCGGTCGCTGATTTTTCAGTCGGGGAATTTTTGCGACATGAGTTAATATCGTTAAAACTGATTGCAGACCGGCCAATCGGACATGTTCTATTTCTTACAACGATCGAATCGAATCTTATGTGACCTGAGTGTGCTTACGAGCGATCGTCATATCGTAGCCAATGAACAGCGACGTACACATCACATGACTTAAGCGTTCGTTTAAAAAATGACTGGAACAGGTGACCCGAGTATAGCCGAGATACGCCAATCTTGGTCGGTCGACCTCGCGATGTGACTGTGAGTGTTATTAATCGCAGATGATCAGATCAGATCTCAGCTTGACCCGAGTTGTAAAGCTTCAGCGAAGCTTCCGTCACAATCTACACCCGACTGAAATGCGAATAGATAGCCCTAGTGTACGTACCGTGTAAGATGAGTTCAGTGAGTGACGATTCGCATTGTAAGGCGCTGAATACCGGTTGCAGTTGATTGACGCGTAGAAATAAACTCGATAAATCTAACACGGACGAATGAATCGCTGTCTGTAACAATGATCGAATATTCCGGTAGGCAACTGCAAATACAAACACCGATTTAATACATTGAATTACTTTTTGGGGGTACACTCTGAACATGACAAAAATAGCGGACAACAACTGGATGGCTGATATTTTTCCAGTTCCGCATCGATAAGAAGGCAAAATATCGTGAACAAATAAACAGGTCTCATCCATTAATAAATGGACTAGTTTACTGTATACTTTATATATCTTATCTTTCCTGGTAAATAAAGATAATACGAAACTTACCACTTTTCAAGACATTACAGGCATCTTTATAACGATCTGGTAATGGAGCCAAATCCCATCTGATGAATACAGCTTCAAGCTGACAATGAAAAATTTACAACCTCAGCAATAATGACAATTTCCTGATTTGTTAACTTTTGATCGTTTGGGTCCAGATTGACAACAAGAAAACTAAGTTTAAAGTTTATTGATGTCTTGAAAAATAACACATATATTGCTTAAGATTTTCGATAATAGATAATACAATATAACTTACATAATATCAAGGATCTATAAAGTTATTTTTGATATTATTTTGGGTATATAGATAATTGAATTGAATTGACTGGCAGCGAGTCTAGCCCCGATATATTGATGGCGTAGTGCACATTTTCTAAAAAAAAAAACCAGGTTTCTATGGCTCAAAAATGATTAAATCTAATGTTTTGCTTTAGGTGCTATTGGTTACTTCATGTTTCCAACGACTACAACAATTCAAACAATCTATGAATACAGAACATAATTCAATGCCTTCTCATCAATTTTGGGCAAACATCAACAAATATGGGGGCAGACTTAGTTCTTCGGGAGCTAGTATGAGAATTATTTGCCAATCATCACGTGCCGTCTGACATCTACCTGTTCGTTAGTTGATAGTACATGCGTAATGAGATCATTAGGGCAGAGAAATGCACCGTCGTGAGTCTTCAGCGAAACTAAAGGACGGATTCCGTGCAGCTGAAAATAACGGCTAGCCACTTCGCTACAGAGCCATTCAATATTCTGCCCACGCTCGCTGGAATGTGAAACGACGTGGTGTTGTTAACGTACTGCGCTGTACTCGAGTACCATAAACAATAGTTCAAGGACTACCGTTAATGGCCTAGCAGAGACGGATTTAGACATCCCTACCCAGTAATTTTGGATAATCGTCATCGAATCACGCTATTTGGCCCCCCTTTTTCCGAGTGAAATATAGCCCAATTTTTATTAACAGTGTGTGTCCAAACATCACTACTTTTCAGATCTGCCAACCTATCAATTACCAGATCAGGGACAAAATTATAAAAACATTGAATTTTCAGGGACACAATATGGAAAAATATACAATTAGATATTAGAATATAGATTTTGAATAAAGAACATTTTCTAGTTTTTATCTTTAGAGGGAGAGTAGAAAATTGTTTCAGGGACAGCAATAGATTTCCAGTAGCATCAAAAACACCCTCAGGGACAGAGGGGCATTTTCAGGGACTGTCAGCAGCTCTGACTTTTCTAGGCTTTCCTTTGAAAATGGTTTTTTCTACTTTTACACATAAGACAGACGGTTAATTGTCTTAACAGAAAATCGTTTCAGCTTTTATCACGTAGAATTGTTACTGCGTCAATTCGGAGAATACATAATCGCTAAGGTAGCGTAGCATAATGTCGAAAGTTATTTCTAAACGAATAACACGCGTTTAGCGGGAGGGAGTTGATTTACGACGTGTTTACACTTATGTCTCAGAACCTGTCGACTATCATGTCAGAGGTCGACAGAAAACGTCACGGACCTTTAATCAAACATGTTTTATCAAAAGAAAAATAAATTGTTCCCCGATTGTTGCATCCATGCATATACCATAACTGCACTCAAGTATATTGAACAAGGCACTGGGCTTTTGACACACTTAACCAATACAGGACACGTGATGTCCAGGTAAAAAGAGCTAATAGTAAAAAGTTTAAAAATTTAGCTTAAGATTTTAAAAATATTTTCTAATAAAAGAATTAATCGTGTTTTATCTATCTGTTTCATAATTTTGCTTAGATTTAAAGGCACTATGGTTCTTCTATCTGGAATCAAATATCCACAGTTCAAATATCTTTCTTTGTGCATGTAGAGGCCCGGGGTGGGAGGGGGTAAAAATCTACGTGCTGCTTATTCATTTAGAAATAACTGTTGAAATTTTGCTACACTCCCTAATTCAAAGCTTGAATCATGAAATCAATACAATAGAAATCCTTACCTTCCAGCTATCGGTAAAAGCAATATTGTGCCGAGTATACGAACTGTAATTCTTAACGTTGATTCCACTGTTGCTGCCGCTACCACTACAGGGGCGGTTGGAAGCTGTGTGGCTGAAACTACTGTCCGGTTGCCCGTCGAAGCTCCGGTTGAACTAGATTCACGAGCAGCAGCAGCCAGTTCCGCTGGTTCGCGCCGATCATCGATATGCTCCTCGAAGTTAATCATGTAAAAAGCTTCATCGTCTACGCTGTCGTCGTTATCATCGAAATCGTCGAATATCGCAGAATTTCTATCGACGCTCGTCGTCTCTTTCTGGCGACGACTGTGAACGATATCGGGTAAGCTTTCTAAATCGGGACTAGTTTCGACGCGGAGGCGGTCTCGACCTAAATCCGTCGAATTGCTCGTGACGTCGTCGTCGGTATCGCGACGATGGAGTCGCGGAGTCGATTTCGGACTGTCGGAATCGCTCGAACTACGTCGTTTACGTTTCCTCGTTCCCGACGTATATATGAGACTGTCGACGTTTCGGTTCCTTCGAGCGACGGGTTCCGCTACGTCCCGCACTAACCAATCGTCGTTTTCGTTTTCTTCCGATATCAAGGCCGAATGTCTTACAGCAGCAGCAGCAGGCGCGGCGTTGTAACTAGAATGTACACTAGCGCCGCCCTTTCTCATCGATTTCATGACATCGCGGTACGCGTGTCTCGCGCCGGTAGCCGACGAAAGATCGGTATTATCCAACGGTATTCGGTAGTCGTCGAGCCGGTAATCTTCGGAGTTTTCGTTGTATTGCAAAGCGGATTCCCCATCGGATTCATCGCATCTCGCATCGCTGCAAAATCGTAATACGGTCGAACCTAGTTAGTATGAACCTCCTTCAGGAAAGTAGATTAATAACATAGATCATATTACCAGAGCTGCCAACTGTTCCTGATTTTCAGTATTTGTTACTTTATCATAAAGAGAAATACTGATTTGATTTGTTTGATGCATAAAGAAATATGAAATATGTTATTGAGGGGCTTATTATCGATTACTAACATTTTGCTTTCGTATTTCAATGAAATGTTACTGATAGAAATTAGATTTGATACCAAAAACACTTTTTAGAGGTTGGCAGCCCTGTATTATATAGAACATCTGGTGGCAAATTTGGAAAAGTCATCTGAAAGCATTGTATAACGCCGACTTGTACGAAGGTTCGACTCAATTCCCAACTTACCGCACCTTAAATTTGCATGGGCCTGCTTTAGCTTTTAATTTGGTTCGGTCTCGGGCAAAAACATTAAGTATGGTAACAGCAGATCCAGAGGCCAAATCATTATGAAAGACTAGTCATATCCCAAAAGGACACTGATGTCCGCAAAGGCAACGATAGGGGCAATACCGTACTGAAATGCACCAAAAATAGCAAAAATTTGATGGACTAAGTACAAGTCCCATAAGTCCCCCTGGATCTGCCCCTAAACTAATTGCATCTACGATATATCAGATATTTGGGTTGAACCTTTTTTGTAATACTCTGTATCTGTATTCGCGTCAATAATCATTACCTTAAATTATCTATGTCATTTGTCCACTGTGGTACTATTGGTATAGGTGGATTTTTGTCACCTAGAAGGAAAAATAATTTCAAATATCGATCAACATTGAATAAAAGAGCAGATTCGAAAGGGTGTTAACTAAACCAAGGACCCCCACATCCTCCGATTGAATCACTAGGTGGGATTTATGAATAATGTGGACATCATTTCTTGACCAGTGGAACCTTGTCCAAATTAAGAAAATTTCAATACCAGTAATTCCATACCGGATAAAACGGACTGCCTATTTTTTCTTATCTTAAAATAGGGATTGACCCTGTTGTTTATTTGGTTGGTAATTACGTGTGACCTTTTTTGTCCCTTTACAGACCCACCACACCTGTCGGGAGCGAAACAGGGGGTTTGATTGGGAAATCGGAAATTGAAGTACAGATATGTGATCGGTGGTCGAATTTACAGCATTTTTTTGTTTAAATCGAAGCACATAATCAGGAAATTCCGGTTCATTCAAACAATCTTCCAACCAGTCTGAATTGGCAAGCGATTGATTGGGGTGAATTTTCTTGGCTGCCTAATCTAATACATCGAGATTTTGGAAGTAGCTTTATAACAAGGTTGGAGATCATTTTGTCCATTTTTATATTTTTTTGGTCGTTTTCTACGTATAAATATTCCGATAGTTTATTGTCGCTTTTCTCGGGTAGATGTTGATGTAGAAGTCCTCTAAGTTGATTGCCTATTAGCCTATTATTACATGGACACTAAAAGTTGGTCAAAACAAACGAATTCGAAAAGTTGCCAATATTCTAATGATGGTGTGTCGACCTAGATCCACTGTTTTGGGTTAGAAAACATGATATCTTCAGTTAAACATTTGCAAATGAAATAATAACGATCGAAAATCAATACAGAATTGTGGAACAAGGCCGCGTTGTCTGATGGCCTTATCCGAAACGATCTCTCTGAAATTCAGTTACATACCTGTCATTTTGAAATGAAGTTTTCGCTCTAGACGAGCAAGCTGTGCCTTTTCATCGTGTGTCAGGTCTGCAGTTAAGTGCAATTGCCTCAAACAATCAAAAGGTGTGTTTCCCTATAAAGAAATCGCCGCAGAATTGTTTAGTACTAACAAAACTGTATTCTCACTACTCCTAAAAACATTTACTACCATTTATCTGGATTACTCCCTAAACATTTTCAGAGTATCTTGATGCAATTTCCTAGGCAAAGGTTGTGGGTGGTAATATTGCCTTTAAAAAATTGTCATTGAAGGCATGGGAAAATTTGCGACGGCCGCATGATGGGCTCCTTGCACTCCCATCTGAATCTGCCTGAGGATTTCTAGGAAAATGGCATGTTGGCATTCTCTGCGACACCAACTACATGTATACGGAAAAATTGATTCAAGTGAGCGGCATGCAATCCATTTTTGCACCATTTAACGATGACAATAGCATAACTCAATAAATTTAAAATCCCACAATTGTTGAATGACTTTGAAGAATAAGAATATTAGAAATGTTTCTGGTGGTTTACACCACCCTTCTTCAGTCTAATAATGGGAGATAATTTCAACACCGAAGAAGTCTAAAAAATTTTTCCAGACTGAAATAAACCTTTAAAAGTTATTCAACAAATGTGGGGTTTCACATTTGTTTTACCACAGATATTGTGACCTACTGATTCTGCATCACTCAATATTGGTATACAACTCATAATATTTGTACAGTCAGTCACCAGTATATATAGCCGCGTTCACACTAGATTCAACACTTATGAAGTACCGTACTTCGCTGGTGCCGAATTCACCAAAATACGGCGCCTACACAGCCAGTTACAATCACACGGCAATTCACCACTTATCGCACTGAAATCCTAGTGTGAATGCAGCTTATATAGCCCCATGTACTCTAACAATCATCAAAGCGGTCTGCTTTTTTCCAACAGTCATAATTGCCACCCCAGTTTTTACCGACCTTATGATCCTTAGCGTGTAAATTCGCTCCTCTATCGACGAGTAATTCGATAAGTTCTATGTGTCCGTTAGTGCACGCATCATGCAGCGGCGTGAGCCCCTCGCATTTCGGGCCGCCTCGGTCGTTAATTGACGCGCCTTTCGATATCAAGTGCTCGGCTATTTCGAAGAATCCGTGGTTGCAGACTTCGTGCAACGGCGTCCAGCCGCAGAAATCACGCGTGTTGATCGGGTGACCGCGCTCGAGCAGCTGCGTCACCTTTTTCAAGTTGCCTTTAATGCAGGCTACGTGCAATTCGGTTTCGCCTTTATCGTTCAACTGAAGGAAGAAAGAAACGTATCGTTCCGGCATATGATTGAGTTTTTTTTTCGAAAAGTTTTGCAAATTTTAATGAAAATAAATAAATCCACGTACCTTAACCGGGTATCTCTTCACTTGTCGGCTAGTCGCGCCGAATGAATCCTCGCGATGATCTGAATATCGGTAAAATTGATGAAGGTATAGAAAGGGTTTTTCAATTCTGTCCGCCAAAAAATTTTTCATCATAAAAAATGATTCGCTTCGTAATATTGCAACTATAAACTATAAATGTAGGGATAATCATCATAAAAAATATTAGAATAGAAGATAAAAGAAGTGTGTTTTCCAGGTGAATGACATACCATAACATCAAATAATAATGACATTGTTCAAACGCAAAATATCACCTAGCTTAATGAACATTGCAAAGTGTAACTTTTGAAATACCTGAATCTGTAAACTCTTCATCTCCATCGTCATCATCATCATCTATTTCCTCTATCGACTCATCTTCGCTATCGGATAAGCACAATTTCTCTTTCAGTTTTTGATACTGCTCGATCGCTTTCTCATGTTCTTCGCATTTGCCGAAATTATCGTTCAAAATGGCCACATGTTTCAAACAACGAACCTAAATATAATAATTTCATCAAGTGCATTATTGAAATTTCGAATTATGTACTTCGATTTAAACAAAAAAATTCGGTAAATTCGACCGCCAATCACAAAACTGTATCTGTACTTCGATTTCCGATTTCAAAATCAAACCCCCTGATTCACTCCTAGCAGATGTGGAGGGTTGATAAGGGACACCAAATCAAAATGAATCAAATAAAATCCACCAATCAAATAAATAACAGGGTCAATCCTCATTTCAAGATTTTAAAAAAATAGTTCACGATGTCACATGCTTTTTAACCAACACACTAACACAAAATTTCAAATCTCCATGATGCATTTAGAAATTGGCTGGAAACTCTCTTTCGTGGGGGCGTTCTATTGGCTGCATAGAATAAGCTACAGCTTGCACTAACTATGAACGAAATGTGTCCACGATTTGATCCTTTTCACGAAAGAGTGTTTTTTCAGAGTTAATTGCCGCAGTAACCATTCCAGCCGCACTTGTTAATCGCGACCAGCTCATTTCGTTTTTAAGAGAGCATTATATAGCTGTATAAAACCTACCAGTATATGGTATTTCAAAACCATGCTTTGCAGTCTCCAGCATAGTTTTTTCTAGCGAGTCTTTCTGAACAAGAGGAAGCTGATACACAAGTTTTATTCTATCATAGAATGACTATCAAAACAGTTCTGTATCTAAGAATGCAGCAGCAGATCCAAGGGACTTATTAGACTTGTACATGTCCATCAACTTTTTTGGGTGCCCTGTTTCATTTTGTCATTTCTGCAATTTGGCAGGAGTGTGCCAAATGTTGCCTTTTTTGGACATCAAAGCCACCTTTTTGGGATATGACTAGTTCTTCAAAATGCAGCCCCTCAGTTCGGGATTACACATAATATTGCCTTTCAGACCGTCAAAGTGCCCTCGCGGGATGTGATCAGTTTTTCGAAATTGGCCTCTTAATCTGCCCCTGAAATGTGTATGAGCAATAAGTTCTCTTGAGTCTACTGTAGGTACAGTAAGGCATTATTATCCTTCGTAGATTTCAAAGTAAAGAACATAAGCAAAACGGCAATGACTATATTCAAAATCCAATCGTCTACCGAAATTTTCGACGGTAGGGAATAAAAAGGATTGTCAAAAAATTCCATCGTTTGGTCAATAGTGAAATGAATCCAGACTGTATCCAGTCCTTTACAGCCTACATTGGCTTCCTGTGCAGTACCGCGTCCAGTATAAAGTGATTATGTTTGGTGATTATGTTTGGCAAGAATGGCGCAGCTCCTGACTATTCGATAGATCAGCTCTGAGAATATATTCCCGTCAGGTCACTTCGTCCATCTAGTAAAAATCTTTTAATTTGCCCCTTTTACAAAATCTAACTATGGCGTCAGATCTTTTTGAAGCTCGTGGACCTATGCTTTGGTGTGTTTATCAGATAGTTTGAAAATATTGAAATTATAACCATATCAGATCAGCTCTATCTTCTTATTCATGCTTAAATTAATGCATCAATATTTTATGTGAGTGCCTTAGAGCTTAAGATTTTAAAAATATTTTCTAATAAAAGAATTAATCGTGTTTTATCTATCTGTTTCATAATTTTTCTTAGATTTAAAGGCAATATGGTTCTTCTATCTGGAATCCAAACTCCACAGTTCAAATATCTTTCTTTGTGAGTGTAGAGGCCCGGGATGGGAGGGGTAAAATTCTACATGCCTTAGAGTTATTTTGTTGAATAAGGCACCAAATATGGTAAATGATAATGAAAAATAATAATTATAATAATAATAATAATAATAATAATAATAATAATAATAATAATAATGATATTTGTTTGCTTTTACAAATTGTGGCAAATTTAATCATGTCAAGCAATGAACAAATATTCTGAAACATACACAGCAACACCGCAACAGGACGTATTCATTTGTAACCAATAGCAACTGACTACAAAGAATACATATTTGCAGTCAATGTATTTTGCATTTTAGTGGAATCGTCTATCTTTTTAGTTAAAACAGACAGAAAAACAATAAAAGAGGGAATGATTTACATGAATCGCAAAGGACAAATTAAATACCAATCCATGCATGAAAGCAAAACACATAGAGTGGAATATAACTCCTCTTCAGGAATTTTTCAAAGAAAGGCATTTGGTCGCGAAATGTGAGAGCGTTCGCATAAAAGAACCGTAATGGATTTGAAATATTACGATTTAAAAAAAAAAAATCTCCATTTCATTTGCAGCGGGAACTAGGGGCGTCACCATGAATTTTTCTTTGAGGGAGGTCTTTCGATGAATGCTCACAATTATAACTATACACATTTAGCGACCCACGCACATGATCATTCGTTTTCTCGAACCTTTTTATAGCACAGAGTTTCACGGTATAAGATCATCCAACTTTATGGAATTCCTTAGCAGTCAAACTAAAAAAATCTAAAAGTATTAATATATTTAGGAAACACTGTAAAAGACAGTTAATCGGGTAAAAATCACCCTCTCATAATGCGATGTATTATGATTGTGTAGTTAAACGCTATTTGATGTATCGAAATTATGTATACTGTCATATACTGCTTGATATATGTCTCCTGTCAAAAACTTCTATGAATTTTTACTCCTGTTTATTACGTGTGTGCGTGCGTGTGTGTATGTTCGCGTGTGCGTGTATTTTTTCGAGTTAGGGGGCCCGGATTCGTATAAGTCACTTTTTGACTTCTCTGGGTCTCCTACATCTTCATAATTGCGCTACATTGTAAAAAAATTCACACGAAACCCTGTAAATTTTTCTATTTATAATGTAATTCAATTCAATTCAGTTTTTCCTTTTCTGCCCCTCGTCTATGGAATATTTCGCTTTAACACATTACGGCAATATCATCGTTTAAGGTCTTTTAAATCATCGGTTAAAACATTTTTATTTAGAGAATACGATCTTAACTAATTCTATATCTACTACTCGTGTCAATTTTATCCATTGTTGTAAAGAGCTTTAAGATTGATCTTAATGAAAAGCGCTTTTAAGAAATACATGTAAATTATCATCATTATTGATCATTAGCAGTATTGGCAAAAATCAGTCCAAAAATTGTCCTTCCCTTTCTAGATCAACCTAGTATCAGAAATATAATTAATCGATTCAATAAAACAACCAGGATGTTTTAAACAAATATTAAGGTCAGATGTTTGAAATGATGTTTTTTTTATTTTAATAACATCGACTGCTATCGATGTCTATAGTATCGATATCATCAATGGTCGGTCAGACCAGGATCAAATTACAGGGTGGCCACTGTTATTTGACTTGCTTACCCCCCCCCCCCGACTATTCCCTAGCATAGTTTTCCCTGACTCAGTCAAATACATGACAATAGACTGAAACTGATTATACACGCGATATAGCATTCTGAACAAATTTCCTTTATTTCTAATTTTTTTTTTTTACAAAATCCCCCGACTATTCCCTGACTTTTTAAGAAAAGAAATCTCCCCGACTTTTCCCTCATTTCCAGGTAAGTTGCCACCCTGATTACTCTGGTTAGCGCCCGTCTCATGCATCACAATGTACCAGATCCAAATCTGCACGTAGATATGAAATTAACAATATTTGTGCCATCATTTTAGTGGAACTGAAATTTAAAAAGGCGAGCATTCGCAGCCCCGCTCCCTCCACCAGAAATGCCTCTGGGAATGACATTCATCATGTATAAATAGTTTAAACGTTTCAATATCGTAAGTAGCTCCGTAATCAGTAGATGGGTACGATCAGAACCGAACATCAAAAAGCCTACACTCGCCCGGAGATGTGAGCTAGTATCTCGAGCGTTGAATGATCGAAAACTGTAAAATGGAATAGTTCGACAGTTGTATCGCGGTAATCACATTACCCTGATTGCGGCCGAACAACGACCAATCATTGATATTAACTACAATTCTCCGCTGGGATACTGGTCGGTTTAATGTCGAGCGTTCGACGAACTTTACTCTCGGCAGAAACGACGCCGTTTCGAGGAGACGAACAACACGCAGAGACACAATCGGAAATACGATAATCAGTCGGCAAGCGATGCATCGTCGTGCTAGCGGGACGCTGCTTTAGAACAGACCGAAGCACGATATAAAAAAACGGCTGTTCAATAGAGGATTTCATCACACAAGTGGTGACATTTTCTACCGATTAAGAAGGATTATTTACGAGCTAACGAAATCCGGATTTTTACCGACCGTCGAAAATTTGCTGAGATTTTTGTCGCCGCGACAGGGCAATTTATATACAACATAAGACAACTGACTAATAGAGTTGATCAATACATCATCGTTGTTGATTATCAAATAAGGATAAACATGTCTGAGAAATGATCGGCCGTAAGACCGTTAAAGGTCACTTATTACTCATGAACGCGACAAATCATGAATAGGACATTGAAAACTGAAGACGCAGTCGGGCGCTACGAATGTTTCGAAAGGTAGGGTCTTTGTTCTGTGACAAGTAGGACCGTGAAAAAATTAATCCGATTTAAGTAATATCTTAATCGTACTGCGGTACTGGTTTCATAAAGCAGGTCAAAATTAAATATCGTAAAACATCCAAGTTTTATGTTGATGTTGAGTCGGTCGATTCTACTGATACGGACAGAACTCTTAAAGAGTAACTCTTCTAAGTCAGAAGTCATTAACTAACAGAGAAATTGCCACGAATTTACTTCAACTACAATATGGAGGACGCGCGTAGCAACAATAATACCGCCGTTAACAACGATACGAAAATGGATTACCGGTACCATAACAGAAACTACGAATTCGACAAAATCAACGAAATACTCAACGACGTCAACATAGTCGTATGTTGCTTTGGAATCGTGCTGAACATCGTGAGTTTTGTCGTTTTACGCCGCGTCGACAAGAACTCGCCGACGTCGCAGACAACGCTGTTGCAAACGCTGTCGATCGGCGACATCGGCTTCTTATCGTTTCACAAACTCCAGAACAGCGACGGGTTAGGACAGTCGTGTCCGATATGGTGCCATATGGCGGTTAACGGCGTCGTCATGTTCTTCTATTTCTTCTCGCGTTCGATGGTCGCCGTCGTGAACATCGACCGATTCGTCGGTATCTACTACCCGTTGTGGTCGTGGACGAACTGTTCGCCGCGCCTGGCGCTGTATCCGATTTTCGCTACAGTCGTCGCGTCGACCGTCGAAGCAGTCGTCAACACGCTCGTTCCGCACGACGACCTGACCGTGTTCGTGCACATCATAGTCTGCAGCGTCGTCGTCATCTTCATCAACTCGCGCGCGATTTTCCACGTCTACAAACACCGCGTCGACTCGCAGGTGATCGAAAACACGGGAACGGCGTTGACGAAACGACTGATTGCCGTGTCGGTCATATTCATCGCCTGCGAATTCCCGTTCGCGTTGACCGAGATCGTCTATCGGATTCTGTCGAAGTTCTCCGACGCCGCGTACAAGAATCATTTCACGTACAACGCGGCTTCGGTGTTGCTGAACTATCTCAGTTCGTCGTGTAATTTTTTGGCGTATTTCATAACCGGACGACAATTTCGCCGAACGCTCGTTGACAGCGTCAAAAGATGTTTCCGATGCCACAAATCAATGTATACGAAGAAGCCTATACAGACTATAAACGTTCCGTAGAATGTTGAATATAGCGTTTAACCACGAGCCTCAGTTCATTAGCGATGCCATTAGAAGCCCAGGGCCCAGTTCCATAGTCAAGACTTTAAGTCCAAAAGTGGTCTTAAATCTTAACAATGGTCTCGACTTGTTAGATTGGCTATCGAACTATAATGGTCTTAGATTAGTCTTTCGTCTAAGCTACGACTATGGAACCGGCCTCAGAGCCTTTGGATATTATGCAGACCATCTGATGGCTCTAAATGTAACAGTTTTCACCAAAACAGGTGAAAATCAACAATTACGCCTTTGAGGGTATTGTGATATTTTTGGTAATAGATCTTAAAATGAGTAGAAACTGCTGTCAAATGCCGGTAGTAATAGTTGTCAGGTCTGGTTATGTAACGGCCTGATCCGGACACTTTCTATAATGAACTTAACTTATGTTATCCAAATTCAAAATTTTGGGTCAAGTTAAAACAAAAACAGTGGAATGCAGGGTAATTCTAGATTTTAATGAGGCAATAGATCTTGACAAGGCACATTTGTATCTGTGACAAGGTTATATTGGATTCTTAGTTTAATCTCTAAAAAAAAGAAGCAAAAAGGTCCCACCCAAGAAACTCTTGAAAAGTTACACTTAATGCAATACGAGGGGTTTGTTTTCTTAACAGATCAATGGATTCGGTTAGAAAATCATGACCCTATTGCCAAATACTGAAATACAGTCTGGGTCCGTCACAAAGTGGGGAGGTCCCTTCCTTTTTTTTCTAGAAAAAGCGGTACATTTTTGTCCTTATTCATCGAGTCGCTACTTCATAGAGACTGTTCCGCACAAACGAAGCACGATCCGCAAAAGGCGGTGTTAGGCTACGAGAGACGCGCGTCCGTCCGTGATAGATCGTTCGCGGGATGGAGGTGGACGTATCGGCCGCCGAAAATCGAATCGTTTGTCTCATTCTATTTCCAACGCTTCGTCATCATTTATTCGCCCGCTGCTACGATCGTTGCCATATTCCATAACGCGGTACGCGCTGTCGGCCTCGTAGAGCCGACGCGACGTAGCTTTATTGAATTTTACCGAGAAGTGCTGATCATATTTATATATCGCGCAACGACGTTATGTTATAAATGACAATAACAATACCATCTTTATCCATCAAACTACTAGCGCAAATACAACGCATTTGTAATTTGTTATTTCCCTTCAGTCAAGTCCCACTAGTGCAATTACCATCAGTAGTCAACTCGGACTATACTGATCGAAATTGGTAATCTGATCAACTAGTTTGGACGATTACTTATTAATGTATTTATTGTTCATGCAAATTTGAAACTACTGAGTCATGGTACGTAATAATAAAATGTCATTCATAGCGCAGGTATCCTAAACGGAGTCCAGTTCAAATGCGCTTCAAATTGGTATTATTACCCCTAGCCTATTCCAGCATCAGTTGTATCAGTCATACTTAGAAATGACATACCTGGCACTATGGCTAAAATGAAATGATACCATTTTTCTAATCGCCCAGGTCATTTTGTAAATCGCAATGAAATTTGCAATCAGTTCATTTCTATAGCTGCCAAGTCTGTCATGGTAAGCTTGATCATGATCTGAAAAAAATAATGTGCAGGGTAAATAGGCAGCCAGCCGGGTCAACTTTTAAGCTCAGCAATGAGAAACAAGATACAGTCGTATCAATTTTTCTAGCCTAATATCTAAGAGAATAGAATTGTTGCTGATTGTCGCTGAATAGGATTTAGCTACTGTCAAGCTTAAGCTACGCTATCTTTATGTAAATGATGTTATTTAAAAAATAAAAAATAAATACTGTGTATGACACTTGAAATATTATAAATGTTCCTTATTTTGGAAATATCTATTTGTGGAGACCTGGGAGCAGCCGCCTTTGACTGGGAACAAAAACAAAGAAGCCCATCCTAACTACTATAGGTATTCTAGTTCGGGCTTTTGACTATCAGATCTACGTCAAACTAGATCTACATTACAGTTAAGCTATGTAGATGTACGCAAAATATGAAGTTTAATCCAGGACCGGTTGTATAGTCTGGTATTATCTTAACCCCGGGCCAGGTTTTATAGACTGATATTTATTTTTCATTGAGTTAACCCCCAGGTTAAAGATAATGCCAGTCTGTAGAACTAGCCCCTGGTTTCAACTCAATTGAAAATTAATTGAATAAATTAGTCCTCCAGGTTAAACAGTCTAAAAAATCGGCCCCGGATTTCTTCTCAAATCTAATCTAATTTTATCGGTCCCAAAACGATCCCAAGTCGGATCCACTTTTATGCGACAAAAATAATCTGGCAAACGAAAAATTTCGGACCGAACCAGATCAAATCCAATCCGGACTAAAACTGATCCAGTTTGGTTACAACGGTTCGATTCGTCCATCCACCAGTCATCATTTATCCAAACATTAAAAAAACCCGCCGATACAACAAGATCTATAGCTCATGAGTCCGTGAGGAATCCGTTCGCTGAATAATAACAGCGTAATTTTGACAGGAGGCTGAATATGAGGTTGGATTACGTGACTGTTGCAGTATTACTGCAGAGATTATATCAACATACTGACGACCCACACTCTCATGATTATTTCTCGTATGAAATGAGTAATGTATCGATCACGCGACTGGGACGCCGTTATTTTGGTGATTTGGTTATGATGCACAAGATTTTTCGTTCGTATTTTGAATCGAAAACTATCGGAGAAAAGAGTGAATTTCAATTAATGGTAATTAGAACGCTCGATTCAGGGTTGTCTGTTTATGGTTCTTTCTCATAGCCTCTCCTCTCCAAACAGAAAAAATCAGACATTTGGCGCAATTGACAATTACGGAGCACTGAGTACCAATACTTTAGTTTGAGATTATTTTGATGTTTCTTCTCCCCAGGGAGGGTTCAGTAATATACAGTATAAGATATAGAATTAAGTAATAAAACTCAAACTACGAGTGCCTCTGGTGATATCCATTGTGGGCATCTTCAAATTGGTAATTTGGGTACCAGGCCCGAGTACTGTATCTCGGGTGTTACTGGTACTGAGAAAACTGATCATACAAAATTGTCATGGGTAAGCTGAATGATACTTTAAAGCCTCGATCATACGGAACAATTTGGCTCGAGTCAAATTTAGGTCTGTGTCTATAATTAGACAGAGCGCTTACACCCAAACCACTCACTCGATACTAAACAATGCTTAAACAAAGCAAAGTGAGCCACTTCCAGAACCAATTGCAATTCACATGCAATTGACCCGTGCTAGAATTTGGCTCGAGCCTGGTCAGACACTTTTGGTTGGCCGGGCCAAATTCAGTCAGTGCTTATGCTGTGATTGTGGCTTAAGTGCGAGTGCTCATATTCACACCACTACTACTTGCAAAAATACATAGTATTTTTGCTACTTGATATATGGACCATATACGGTAGCAATATGGTTTCGATAACCATCGACAAAAAACCCATAATAAAAAGTAAAACTATCTGGTAGTTTGACGTTTCGACTCAAATCTATGAGCCATTTTCAAAAACTGAAAGTTTATATAAGACTATTGATATTGGACAGCCACTTGTCTATGGAATCCAAAATGGTTTCGTTAGATTGTATCAATTATCTCACATTTCCTGCATGACTTCATACCAAGTGAATAGAATAAATGCTGGTGCTTAGCCCCGGGGGGGGGGGGGGCATTTTTGATGGACAGTAATCAAGTATGTAATCAACAGAGGCACTTGTTGTGATTCAGCCACGCTTTGAGTCAAACTAGAAGTCTTTCTTTTAAAGTTGTGATTTGTTAGGTGGTCAATCATATTAATAACAAGTGTTTTATATAGCACTGAATCCAGCTTCAGCTCAGCGCACTTTACATAAAAGCCTCATTAAAGAGGAAACGTTTAAGTTGCCTCCTGAAGATTTCCAGAGGTGTTATAGACCGGAACCCTCCGGTTAGCCGATTCCACAGGGTCGGGACATTGACGGAAAAGTACTGAGGGCCGAAGGACTTTCTTTTGTTTCTAGGGACTGACAGTGAGATGAAGGCAGAATAACGGAGAGGACGACAAGGAATATGATTATGAATGAGGTCACAGATATATTTAGGAGCCAAATCATGTATGTACTAAAAGATGAGAACGGAAGAAAAAGAAAATGAGAACTTTGTACTAGATTCTTTGTTCAATGGGTATCCAATGTAAGACGGCCTGGGACACGAAATATGGATATGAAACTGCAGACTGTATCTTTTTTTAATTCAAACTCCGTCCGAACAATATTTACGTAAGGCCTTTTTGATGGACGTCCAACAAAAATCTTGTTTTTTTAATCTTCTTTTTATATCGGGTATGTGTTAATGAGGAAAAATACTGTTGCTGACATTTTCTAATCGTGTTTAACGGTGCATGATGAATTCCCGGAAAAAACGGTCGAAATGAACAAATAATACGCGGATGCAGTGAAATTGATGAATGGCGCCGATCCCTAAGTCAAACAAAACCCGCTATTTGCCGCCGCCACGGGCGATTTAATTTCATCAAACATTCACCACGAAATACGACGGCGGAAAGTTGAAATGAATAATGTACATCGTCATTAGAAATACATCGGCCTGTCATCTTTAATAGCAATTTATACCGGCGCAATATTTCAAAGAATTCATTCCTAGTTTTTCTTTGAATCCGAATGAATTATTCATAAAGATTACAGTAATTCGATCATCATTGTGTTGAGGATGTGCGTAACCAAACGAATGAAAATCCATCATACGTAATCCATAATTCAACAGTTGTGGGTGTCATTCCTGGATATTTCGAAAGGAGAAAATTTCGAAATTTCTAGGAAGCGTCGGTATCATTTTGATATCCCAATTACTGGTACAGTAGACTTCTTCTGAATCGGTTCTGTTTATCTCAGCAGGATCAGTAAACAATTAATTTGTTTGTTTTGTAAGCAAATCTTTATCCTAAACACTACCAAAACTCCCGTTTCTAATTTGGTAGCTACCTAATTGGGCAAAAAAAATCCTGGTCCCAACTATACCGATTTAGGATAGTCTATTGTACAACTGCAATGCGAACTAGATGAAAATTTCTAATTGCTTATTTATAAAAATTTAAGGAGTTTCGGGAATTTAGCTCAAATTAAAGGATCTTCAAGCACCTTTGACAGCATTTTCCATTTAGTTTTTTTTAGGAATCAAGGAGTCATAGGGACCATGTCCATGATTTTTTTCGGTCTTTGCTTACCTGAAGCTTCTTGTGTTTGGCTTTCTTGGAAAATTCGTACGCCCGATTAATGGAATGAAGAACGTTTTTATACTCGTACTCGGCACGCTCTTGGACGTCAGCTATGTTTAACCATGTTCTGCTCATCTAAAAACACAACCGTCACATTCAGTATAATGGTTGCGTCGGCATCCGGTTCCCGATCGTAAAATATTTATCGCCGTAAATATTGCATTAAAACCAGGTTTTACTTTTGAGTGAAGAAATAAAGTATTCTCTATATACATTCAAGTGATCGATAAAACTTGAGAGCATTACACAGCTTGTATCATCTGTAGGCCAGAAAATAGCATTCATTATTACGCACTACCGAAATTTCAGAAAATGATTACAGTAAACCCCGCTGAATTTGCATTATTTGGGAGCAATAAATCCATGTTTTAAATCTGCATTGAATACCATATCTTAATACACGCATATGTAGTAGACTGTGAAAAATATTCGATTGCAATAGATCAAAATCAGGAGTCCACGGGTCCCGACGATTAAACAGTGGTCTACTGTATCAATTTTTCAGTATTCATTTCACAATTTCAAGAGAAAATTTTGATTCTGTACCAACAGTGAAAATGATTCATTCCTAATAGCTCAACGCTATCAAATCTTAATCTTCCTCAATCTACATCTCATCCTCCCCTAGCAGGGATTGAAACCTTTTCGATGCCAGCCGGTTCAAAGTCCTGGAAACTCTGCCACAGTTCTAACCCCCACCCAAATAAACCCAGTCCGCTTAATGTAGTCACGCAGCACCGTTGATGTGCTGAAAGATGTAGTTTCATGCAGTGTCTAATTTGCAGATTTCAATTATCCCCGTCTTGGCGAAGAAAAGGGTAACCTAATTGAGAAGGTAAAGCTTTTGATACCCCAAAATACCCACTACACACCTGCCCTGTCAAGGGAGGGTGCCCGAATCTATGAAATTAGTTCCTCTGTTAGCTAAATCAATCATATCTAATCTAATACATATGCACGTGCACACACACACACCTGTTCGTAATTTCCTTGTTGGCACTTGAGCTCCTTGTTGTAATATTTCAGAGACTGTTCGTACTGCTGCGTGTCGCAGTATGTCATAGCTAATGAGTTATATATGTCTTTCATGTCTTCATCCGTTTTGCCAAGTGTTTTACCATATTGCAACTGAAATAGAAATCATAATATTAGAGTCCAACATTCCACATTATTTACCAGGGTAATGAAATCTTAAATGAAAACTCCAGTAAAAAATCTTTTAATATCTGTATGTGTTTGGAGCCTTTATACATAGATTTAGCAGAAGTACATTTTATCTCATATTTTTTTCCAAAAAGAGGGTTTTGAGTTAGTTAGGGAGAATTGGAAATCTTAACTAGCACTATGCTTTACAACAATGTGAGTAGAAATGAATGGTAAATTTTGGCACTGCAGACAGTTCCCGTTCGATTGTCACATAATCCACATTCAAGGGGCCAGTAATGAAAACAGATTAAGTTCAGGTTTTTGAGTTAGCGAATACATTTTGCGCAATATTTCGCAAATGAAATAGATAAACTTACCGTATTGCGGTAGTAGGTAATCGCTATGAAATAGGCGCCGATTTTCGCGGCGAAATCGGCCATTTTTTCAAAATCGACCAAACACTTATCGTCATTCGATCGATTCAGTTTATCGTAAAAGTTTTTCAGTTTGTGAACTGGAAAATCAAGTTGGCAGATATCGGTTAGAAACCGTGCATAATTAATGATGCAGTGCAACAATACAGCGCCGTTTCACCCCTTTCCAATCACCATTCATTCCCATTTTGCCCATATCGATTTTTTCGCCCCTATCAGGGTGGCCACTCTCCATCCATTTCAAAATCCCCTGAGTTTTCCATTTTATACCGGAAAATCAATTCCCTGAGTGACTGAGTTGAAATGTTAAAATTCATTCACTTTTCATTGAATCAGTTACTGATAAAGAAACACGTGGTCAACAGAATCAGAGTTTTCCAGGTTATTGGTCAAATTCGTCAATTCCCCGAGTTTTCCTTTATTTTTTCTGAATACCTGAGTTTTGCCACGGTGGTACCCCATTCAAGTAATAATCATCGGATAAAAAAATGAACATCCATCTTGACAATTTAGTTACAGATCAATTAAAGAAATGAAACAGTTTGCCCTCAGTATAGTACAGTGTTATCGATAAGAGCCAGGTCCAAGGTCCGTCTGTCGTTTGTAAAGGACCCGCCTGTTTTTTTCAAAACAGCTTTCATTTCCGGGACGGTGAAATATTATGGAACCCTCCTGTTTTTCAAAGCGACCTGGCTTGTTAATTTCTTATTGAAAACACTGAAGTAGGCGTAACTGCTCACATATAACAAAAACAGCGTAAAAGAGAATTACAACACGACATGGAATTAATTGATAAGGTAAAATGATCACCTGCTATGCGTAAAGTCTTAATGTATTTCCTATCTTCTTCTGATTTACAAATTTTATGACACTCTTTCAAACAGGTTTTGGCGGCGGCAAAATCTTCTAATTCGACGTGAATCTAGAAAACGATCACATGACAACCAACTACGGTATCACCTTCGAAATTTTAAGGCAGAAAAAGATTCTTGTCAAGTACCTCGAGACTTTGGAAAATTATGAATAAGGCTTCCACATTTTCAACACTAATTTCAATCTTTTTACTTCTAGACTATATTGCTCGAATATTGAATTACAATCTAGTGACATAAATAAACTAAAGGCTTTGCAAGCCTTCTTGACAATTTTTTGGCCCTTTTTTTTAATTTGGTGTTTTAGACATTTTTGCCAATCTTTTATCAAATACATGTATTCTCAAAACCATATGCCATCTATCCTTACTCCGAAACACTTACATGAGTTTGATAATACATGGTACATTCACTACGGTATGAGTGACACTTTTTTGGCAGGACTCATTTGATAGTACTCTGGTTGCTAGAATTAATTCTAACAACCATTAAGGGGTTGAATAATCACTGACATATTTTAAAGTTTTTTTATAAAAGAGCATGGCCATGATTTTATTTTATTTTTGGTGTAAATTCTTCGTGGACTTCATGGCCTAATGTGACAAACTAGACAACCTTGAAGCCCCATGATGCAAATAGTTACGAAAAGGCCTACCTTAGCTTTGAAAATCATTGCATCTTTTTTATTGAGAAGGTCTTTCCCTTTCGTACAACAGTCTATACATTTAATGATGGCCTGGATGGAATCGGGATATTTGTTCAGTCGAAGGAACATCGATGCCAGATTGAACTCACAACGCATTGCAATCTCATACAGGTCATGTTTACTGTTTAAACAAACAAAACGGAAAATGAAATAAAGTATCGAAGAAAAGTATACAATAATGGCAGTTAGGCCGACTGCGTGAACAGGGATATCTCTAGAAAAGATTTCGACGAATACAGCGAAACCTTTCAGTGTGTCTACAGTGCAGTGCGGTGTACAACAGTAAAAACATCGGTATCCCATTTTAGATTATTGTTCAAATTTTTAAGTCACATTTTTCTATAATGCATTCCATCTTTGTTATCAAGCAGTTTGCCTTATGATACGTATTTCATGGGTTTTATGATCAAAATACATGTATAGTTGACACTAAATCAGGTGCAACATACCAACAGAAAGTGTTCGGTTTACAGGACCATTCACACTCAACAGAGCTTTTACCGTACTATGTATAAACTTACTGAACAAGAGCCGAAGCCTGTCTATAAAGTCTTACAGATTCATCCGTATTTTTCTTATTTTCTTGTATAATACCTGAAAGAAAAAATCCATATAAATATCATTTAACAGATACGCTACTGTGGCAATTGAGGAATTCACTTGTTCGCTTATTTTAACTTAAGTAAAACTGGTGATCGAATGGTGGAATAACTGTTATACCTCATTGGCACCTTTGAAGCCTATAGAGGTATATTTCAGCAATTTTTTACCTAGATGAATTAGTTCATCAGATTTAGGCAGAAATTCAATGGAAAAACAATGGATATTCTGCAACGCCGTGAAAATATCAAATCATAAACACTAGATAAATTGACAAAATCAATGCTAATTTATAGTGTAATTTTCTATTAACAGTTGTAAGTTTGTAATTTCAGGGCCTCATTCTTCCGGGGCTATCTCAGACAACACCATAAATGTTCTTTTGTTTCAAAAATATGCAGGTAAGTTGCTGTTTGAACATAACAACAACTTTTGGACCTGCAGTTGTTTGCTAATGTTTGCTAAGACCTTTTTTCAATTAATTCGAGTATGGATGTGCCTCCCAGAATTCTGCTAAAATCATCAAATCAAAATTTTATTTTTTCGAGACCTCCTTCGTGTTTTCATCACAATTTTCAATTCAGTTTTAAGTAAGATTTTCTCAATCTAGTATCTTGCAAAAGTTATGTTCATCTCAATTCTCAATCTTAATATTTACAAACAAGTAAGTTTATTTCATTTCTTCCATCATTTGAATAAAATTCATCACAATTTTCATTCCTTTTTGTTTTTTTTCTACAGTCCTTCAGAGGTTTTAAGTGAAATATACTCAAATAAAAAAAATCTGTGACTTTTCTCTAGTTTGCTTCCATTTCAAAATTCTTATCACAAATCACAAAATTGTTTCTTTTTTATTTTCATTTTTTTTCCCTTCACCCTTCCACTTTTTTCTTGAAAAAAATCTGTCCTCCAAGTAATTTAGAAAAAAGACCTGACTAAGATTATTGTCAAACTGAGTTGAGGGAAGTGAGCAAGTTT
This sequence comes from Tubulanus polymorphus, assembly GCF_964204645.1. NCBI lineage: Eukaryota > Metazoa > Nemertea > Palaeonemertea > Tubulaniformes > Tubulanidae > Tubulanus > Tubulanus polymorphus. The sequence continues at coordinate 10,943,933 of NC_134027.1, read as the reverse complement.
GAGTATTCGCGGTGAAACTCGCTTACCTAAATTCAGAATCGATCTTGCTCGCATATCGTCGTAGTCTCTTACACTGATCGTATGTTTAAGATCGTCGGAAATTTCTAAACTTTTTTCGAAAGCCTCTTCGGCCTGCTGTAAACAAACGACACCCGCAGTCGGTCCCTTTACGTTTTCGTACCGACACAGATACGTGCGCCCGAGCGTCACCCACGCGCGCTGTTCTTCGGTCTTATTTTGACACGACCGCGCCAGGTCGAGGTAGCGTTTTTGGTTTTTTAACGCGTCATCGAAATACCCTTGTTCCATCAAACATTCGCCGACGCGCCTGTGCGCCACGGCCCGTCCGATTTCATCGCCCAGAGCCTCAAATAGATTCAGCGCCTCCTTGTGTTCGTCAATGGCACTTGTAAAATCACCTGAAGAATGATCGACGACAAAATCAATTATCGGTAACTAAATCGAGACCTGGATAACTTAGGATTGTCTGAGGTTATTCAAGAATCACAGGGTGGCCACTTTTCACCAATTCAAAAATATTTCGCTAGTTTTCCCTGAATTTTGCATGTTACAATGGAAAATTCCCTTTAGTAAATCTGAAAAATTACTTTTTATGTTTCAATCTACTAATTTTTCATGAATCGTGTATATTGATAAAGACACGTGTGGTTAACAAAATTCCCTGAGTTTTCCAGTTTATTTACGCAAAATTGGTCAAATTCGCTGAGATTTCCCTGATTTTTTCTCATTCCCTGACTTTTCGAGGTTTTCCTGGTCAGTAGCCACCCTGATTCAGATTAAACTTTTCAAACTGGATCTCTGAAGTTTTATTACCATTTTTGGAATATATTTCTCCAATGCAGTTACAATATTCAGCCTGTTCTACAAGGTTGCCCTTCAGTTCCACTTTCTTCTTCTCTTTTTGAAGACCTGTTTAATTTAACAAACAAGATCGCTATCATTCCTTTTCATTATTATCAATTTATTGTGACAAGTCCCTGTGGGATTGACGTGTTGTGTAAGGGGCTGGGAACCTGCATAATAAAGTTGCGAAAATATGTTTTTTGTGTGGCTGTATTTGCAGCGTCCTAAATTCTATATCTACGACGGTTTATATTGAATTTAGGATAATGGTCTAGAGGGGAGAGGATTAGTGTCAAAAGGGTCCAGAGGGTTAGGGTTAGGTTCCGTTTTACCTCGTGGGGATAGGATTAGGGAAAGGTGAAGCTATATGTAGTTAAAACATTCAAATGGTTTTCAGTGAGCTCGGTGGTCTAATGGTATGATGCTGCGCTAGTAATTTACTGCCCGGGTTTCGAGTCTCGTTCTATCCCCTCTATTTTCTCTAACTCTATTCTCCACACTTGCCATGAATTTGAAGTCGCGCACCCCAGTGCGCATGCGCAACGTGAATAAGCCAATCAGAATGAAACGTCGTAAATATAGCTAGGGTCGTCCGTCTATGGCGTCATAAAAATAGCCCGAGCGTTTCTTAAAAAGTTGAAGTTCACAAATGTGTGAATGAGTATTTCAACAAATAAGTAACTACTTGAGGTCTGAAGTGAATAGTAGAAATTAGCTTCCTAGTTAATTTTCATTCATTACCGGTACCTAATAAAGTAAGTTTGGGTGCAAATTAAGTTGTGTCATGGGCCTGCGTGGACATGAGATTACTCTGCAATCTTTTTGAAAAAGCCCAGCAAAGACCAAGTGTTAGGCAAAAAACAAGTTTCCTCCAGTTCCACGGCACTGGGATGACGACAGTAGCACGGACAACTGACATGCAACTGCGTTGTCAGGGCAGGGGTTAGTCAGTAACCTGTCTGTGGTTTAGTTTCACGATCGGATATTTTCACAAACCACAGTCAGGAATGGGAAGGTCATTTTTGTATGAAATCTTCGTCAGCCAATTTGACTGACGAGTAATTTGCCTGGCATTTCATTGTCTCTTAAGATATCCGTCAAATTTTTGTTGTAATCGACACACAACAGATTCGTAGTTTGTCTGATACCTATAACACCTCACCTGACGATCTTAATCCATGTGCAAATCGGCCGTAAAGTGAGAGTAAATTTCCGTAGAGTCAACAGCTGCCATTTTGAAAATTACTGGAGGTGCTGGCACCTGTGGACTGAGGCCAGGACAACAGCACAAACTAACGAAGCGAAACGACGAAATTGAAAAATATTAAGAAATCAACACTTATTCACATTTTTCTTTTACCAGAATTTATTATTTCATTATTTATAATGGAAAACACGAAGATTTGAAATATAGGTTGGAAAACCATCAAAAATAAAAATTGTCGTTTCGTCTTGAAAGTTTTATCTAAATCCTTGTAGGTCCCCTTGTCTTATCATGCCACATGTGCAATACAGAGAAATGGCGGCCAATGGCGAAATTTGTAAGGAAATTGATTAATTTCTCAAAATAATGTTGATTAATCACTCGAAACATACATAGACTTGGATTATTTCGAAAGCTACCTGTGTTAGTTTGTGAATTAAGCCATTAATTGTGGACTGAAGTGGATAGAAAGTATATTTTTGAAGTGTTACTTTTTTCAACCGTGTTTTGGTCCTTGTCATCCCTAACGTTGGTATAAGCCCATCCGATTATAAAAAGCTTACCACCAACGATTAGGTAACTAACTAGGCAGGGGTCAGATTGATGAACTCTCTCTGAAATTTACCTAGCCTTATATTCTTTCATATCGTTCTTATGATTGGCTTACCAAATACCCAGGATTTTTCATGATTTCCCCAGATTTTTAACATCAAAGACAGTACAACCACGTACGCGGCTGTCATCGATCAGAATCTGGTCCTGCCCTCCTCAGGACAGTGTAATTTGTATCTCACTCTCAGCTCCGACCCTGTATGTACGTCCAGCCAGACTCTCATCCCCTGTGCATTCTTACTTATCACTGACACGGCATTACTGCCGTTAGGCCTTTAACCCAACTGAAAAAATACTGACGTGTTATCTCTTTTACGCTGTCCTTGTTCATTTTTAGTCAAATTTACGAATATTCTGGTAGGCCTACTGCATACTTTACGAACTTAGCTTTTCAATTCAATTCAATTGATTCAATTCTTGCGCCACTAGACTGGCAACCAGTCTAAATTCAACACTTGCCAGAGCCTATTTGTATTATTATCGGTTCGAATCCCAAACATTTTCCGTAGTAGGCGGCATTATCACCATTTCTACCATACAACACCAAACTATCGTAACCCTTGCATTTTGATAAACTCCTACTTATCTGTTGCCTAGGCCTAAGGTAGGGTCTGAAACACGGTCCCGGCCGCGGCCGCACACGTCTTAAACACATGCATTTTATGCATACATGCAGTATTTATGTTAATCTGACCACCACGAAGAAGCGGCTCAATATTTCAGGGGCCTTAGGCTTTTTTTTGGTTCTTAGGTTAAGTAAAGACCTGCATTGAGAGTGCATTACTTTGTGCCAACATTATCAACTTTTCTACCTTTAATGTATCACCCACACAATACCCGAAAAGCTCGTATGGATAATTTACTTTGGGGAAACTGAGTTATTTACCTCCTTCGACTGGTGGTTCTAATTTGGGTGAGAGTATGTTTTGTTGCCTGTTTTTTCTTTTGTTGTTGAATATTATGTATTGATCACTAGTTGATCATTGTGGGAAAAAATGAACACTATTGTTTGTTTGTCCAGTTTCTGAAAATCATAGCATATCTGGTTAGGGGCAAAATGACAGAGTCGATTGAAGCTTAAACCGTTCAAAGTTGAAATAGTCTATATTTGGACTTTTGATAGATAGTAGAAAATCTTTTTTTTCTATCATTTGACCATTTAAATGAAAACAAAGAGCGGCCGCGGCCGTGTTTAAGACGTGTGCGGCCGGGACCGTGTTTCAGACGTGTGGCCGCGGCCGGGGCCGGGGCCGTGTTTCAGACCCTACCTAGGCCTAATCATTTTCAACCATTTTTGTTTTTGGACTGTAGCGTCATTTACATTTTACTTTTTTTTCTAATTATCCTTTTAACACGCCCGTAGATAGAAAAGGGCACATTAAAAACTTAGCTTAAAAACGTAGCTAAAACAGATGCCCAATTTTGCCCATTTACAGAAATAAATTCAATATTTCCTTTTTCACGTGGACAGCAAATTGCCTTAATCTAATTTGAAAATCTACCTATGGGCATAATTTTTTTAAGTGTCCTTCAAGGAACATGGGCAATTTTAAGGGGTATTGAACTATTCTTAGCCTACTTTGAATTGATACTCCTCAATTCCGATGTATTCAACATATTCTATTCGCTACGCTTCGATGCCCTTTTCTCACTTTCAGGCTGCCCTTTGAATTCGTACGATTGGACATTCGAAATACGATTCTGGAAAATGTCTCCAAATTCATTTCGATTTTTTTTCTGCCTTTCCAAGAAGGGAATTTCAGATTTTTTGAGTGTCTCACGTAAGTCGTGTGATGTACCTTGAATCCGCCGTGATTATACGCAGCTTAGTCGTGCAGGATCCAGGGATTATTTGTTCTACAGAATTCGTGTACCCGGGCTGGGCTGGGAATTACAGATTTTTTGAGTGTCTCACGTAAGTCGTGTGATGTACCTTGAATCCGCCGTGATTATACGCAGCTTAGTCGTGCAGGATCCAGGGATTATTTGTTCTACAGAATTCGTGTACCCGGGCTGCGCTGGGCCGTTACCCCGAGATTCGAAGAGGGCGGGTGCAGCTAATTCTCACATTGATGAAAAGGGTTCTGGGTTCACGCGGGCTAATGTGAACTTTGTTGTTGGTGGGGTGGTTTTGGGGTCCTCCTCTCCCCAAAAATTAAAAATTTTATGTGCTGAGAAGCATGAGGTAGCAAAATATTTTGGCTTTTTGATCCCCCACCGGGGCCTCTGTGTTCTATGGCTTGACGACCAACGCGAATTGTTTTGGATAATCTCGGCCGGTGCAGTGATTTCCCATTTGAGCATCGCTGATAGTTACTAATTTAGACCTGACCGATAGACGGTCGGAAACAATCTGTTTTTATGCCCTAGTCATATATGCCTCGGCGGCCATTCCTCACCCGTTATTCACAGTAGTGCAAGATATCCAGTCACGAAATCTTGCTCAATCAAAATGCCTAGATCGACTTAGCAGTAGCAGCTGGGTGTCCCCAAAACACACCAAAAAAAACATTCAAACAAGCAATACGATGTGACACACTCATCTTTATTATTTTACATTTTTCAACAATTAAAAACTCATTAATTACACATACGATCAATATCACAGTCGGCAGATCATAAATACAAAACATTATTTTCAACAGTAATGGCTTTCAATCAATCTATAAATCTATACAAAATTCAACGCATCTATAGGTATGATCTTTTGGTTCGCTTTGTGGACTGCAAATATCAACAATGAAAATTAGCAGACATTCTTTTTAGAGTTTGAAAGCTTAAAGCAATGACATGGAAGCCCCGAAGCTACAGCACCAGCTATAGAAAATTCAATCATCGTCCGCGAAAATATTCGTTTTACTCCAGTCGTCCAGTGGATTTGCCGCTTTGCCACCTGCCCCTGGTTTAGACGGCGAAGAAGGAGTCCCTTCCATAGCGATAAAACTCGGCATTCTGCAAGAAACAAGTATCTTACGTCATAAAATAATAAGCAGAAACAGATAAGGCTAGACAAATGATACCTTGTTTCTCCAAATCGGCAGAGTAATTTTGTGAATTGCAATAAAATTTGCAATCAGTTCCTATAGTTTCTATAGCAGCCGGGTCTGTCATTGTAGCTTGATCACGATTTAAAAAAAAAGTGATGTACAGGGCAGATAGGTGACCAGCCGGGTCAACTTTTAAGCTCAGCAGAAATGAGAAACAAGGTATCAACTTTTTAGCCTACAGGTGACTTCTTCCTGTGTATAAGGAATTCTGACTAGTAAGAAGGAACTCGCTTTAGATTCCGTTCATTTTAAAGGATTATGAATGTTTTCTAGTGGTCTTACTTGGAAAACTTTTCCAACATTTGTCTTTCTTCGTCTCCGACGTTTATCATCGTTTTACTTTCCAACAATTCGTTTGCTTTCCTGCGCATCACGAACGGCGTATTGTTCTTGAGATGGTATCCGAGCGGATTCATGTCTCTTTGGATCGATAGTTTTCTGGGCGGAGGTTGGTATTTTTTGTCGGACATATCTAACGGATTGTCGCAAATGTTCTCGTGCATTGACAAGAATAACGGAATGTAAGCCATATAATCCAGAAATGATATCTAAAAGCAGAAAACATGGTACGTACGAATCATGATTAGGTTTTTGACTCCCGATCTGGTTGTGGGACCTTAATCAGCCAAGTTATAATATCAAAACAACCAACCACAGTTTAACCATATTATGCTTCTACGAGCATTTCGAATACGTATAGCATGTATGCATAGCATTGTAAGAACTTAGAAATTTAGTAACTTTTCGCGTGGCTAGTATTGGCATGGTCTTGGAATGGAAATTTTCGATGATCAGGTTGCATTCTATCCATGCGCGTGAGACCTAACTCAGCCAAATTATGATATCAAAACAACTAACCTGCTTCTATTAGTATTTTGAACAATTTCGTATGCATAGCATTGTAAAAACGTAAAACAAAAAAAAACAATTGTTTGATCACTTTTCGCGTGGCCAGTATGGTTAAAATTATTGGCAAATGTCTAATGATAAACACCTCTCTAAAATTATTAGGTTGCATTTTGTCCATGATGTATTCCTGTTGTTTCCAGCTCAGTCCTCCGGCCATCAGTTCGATCCGAAGTGATTCCGAGGTGATAAAGTTCGCATCCCGATCAGATGACTGGTTGCAGTAAAACATCGCTTTATACAAGTCGACCTTACGTTCTATATCCATTAGATTTGCGATTTCTATCAAATGTTTACAGTACGAACTGAAATTATACACGATATTCCATCATCAAGATCATCAGAAATCAGAAATAATAAAATGGTTATACGGTGGGCTTGATAACGGCCGTGATTCTTTTCTAGTCACTACCTCTTTCCGCACCACAGGGAGGAGGAGAATGGGTGCAACAAGGAATATTGTCTTATTACGATCTTAACCCCTAAATCTATCTACCCCTAGCCGGGGGAAGGGTGTGTAGTTTCGAGAAAATCTTCCAATCTGCCATTTTTGACAGCAGATCTACGGAAATTGAATTTAGAAAACTAAGTGCTGTTTTGAATAAAACGGACACTCACACGCTATGGAATTTACTTATTGTCATATCTACGCGCATAATCGCCCTTTTGGCTAGGTTTGGGCTCGCTCTTGAAAAGTTCTATACTTACTCCATTTGCGTTATCCGTTCGCCTAATGCTACAGCCACTGCAAACATTTTAAACGTTACTTGTTTCGAATCGTTTATTTTCAGCACTCCTAGAACGTAGTCCATCTGTTTGCGAGTCAAATGCTGAATGGTCGGAACGCCTTCTAAACTGGTCTTCATTTCCTGCAAGAATGTGACGGGAAATACGAGTAGTTTAAAAACGCTGAACTAAGTCAAGTATATTTTTCTGATGAACAAATGCATTTTGCAGCATGAACGATTTGACAGGAAAATCTTACCCGGTAGTTTAACGCACAGTCGAAATCCTCGTCTTCACAAACGAATGCTTTGGCATACATTTCAACTTTATTCGGGTCGACTAGACGGTAATGATTTAAAAAGTCAATCTCCCCTGAAATGTAAATTGATCAATGAAAAGTATTTGTATATATTTCTCAGAAATTATTCACGTGCTATCTGCGCTTTTGAAGAAAATATCAAATATCAACCTTGCTCGTCTAAATCTTTCGCATACTCGTCGTCTTTCATCTTCGATTGTTCTAAAACGCGTTTTAAATGGTCCCATAATTGTTGCCCGCCTCGTCTCATTTTCACGTTCACCCTTCGCACTCCCTTCACTGAAAAGTAAAATGTTCAGATGTTCAAATGTTCAGTAAAATGTTCAGATTTTCTTCTCACAAAATCTACGTAGCAGCCTTATGAATGAGAAGCTTACGGGTTGATACATCGAAGTCAGAATCGTCAGCTAACTCATCTGTGCCTACATCACTTCCGTAATCGGCCAACGTCTTCATTCCGATCTTCTTGCCACGATCAACGATTTCAATTTGATCCCCGAACTTTTCCTGCATAGCGTGAAAAAATCATATATAAATCTAACATCGAGGAATGATACGAAAAATCGAAGCAAATACAAGGAACGACGTTATATGATAATACGGGAGTATAGTTAGACTCATTCATACGTACCATTAGTAATCTCTTGATTTCGCTTTTTGATAAAGTGGGATCAATGCCCAAAGCTCTGAGTTGATCGTCTGTTAGTTTCGTTAAATCGATTCTCTTTTTGCCCTTCTTAAGTCGCAGTTTCCCATCCTCTCCGATCTCGAAATAATCTCCGTCATCGCTCTCTTCAGCTGTGTATGGAATAGGTATAGAATGAATTCCTGTGGTTGTGAAATTATTCTGAGATGACATTGTTTTGGTCTCAGATATCAGGAATACCGCGCAGCAATCTTACCTTTCAAAACTTTCTTGATCAGATTACCTTTTTCATCTTCAAGCAAAAATGAAGAAAAGAAAACTTCAAAACGCATGCATTAAGATTATACGTACCGCCATCTTTAAACCTTTCCTCGTGCACAAAGTGCCGATCATGGCTACCCGAGAGTTTTCGAGAATTAACCGTTCGTTTCGCGGTTGCTTTTGAACTTCGTTTCTTTCCCATTTTCTCGACCGGGACAGAAATATTCTCAAGCAACACGAAGAAATATATTTCATACGGAAATGAGTAATTAATTATTGATTATCTTTCGTACAAAACAGTACCGATATGAAACAAGGTCGCGACGTTTCAACAACCTGTTGATCAGGGTCTTAGAATAATTATACCGTTGAAATAGAGTATTCACTCGAAGAAATTAATATTTGACAATGAAAAACAGGATATAAAACCCACCGTAGATATATTCATAAGTCTTGCCTCCCTGAAATAAAAGGATGTAAAAGAAAATTATCTTAATCTGTAAGAATGGTTACTTTTACGGCAATTGAGCCATCTGAAATTCAACAAATATTATACCTTTCTTTTTATTTTCTTCTTTATGAGGTTACCATCTGCATCACGAGACTATGGCATGAAAATCACGAAAATATTCAAATATCAGTGACTGATGATTTAAATCACTAGAGCCTTTCATCAAACATATCAATCAGAAAAATTTACAATCAATAACTTTAAAACCCTTACAAAATATAACCACTTTAAACTAGAAATGAGGGGCATATAACAGGGGAGAACAAGTAAGTTGGGTAATTCTCTTGAATGAGATATTCACACTCCAAAATTTGCCCAATTAACTTGTTCTCGGTGTATATACCCCTCATTTCTCAGTTATTCCCTCACACCTGACTAAGATCTCTAGAGAGAGTTCGAAACATCGTGTATTTTGAATTTAATTCTTGAAAAAAATAAAATTAGTTTTTCAATCTCTTAAATTCTGTACATAGTGGGTTTAAAAGCTATTATCTGTTCTCCGTGACAACGCGTGGCTTATCTCCAAATACTCACGTAAACACTTTCGCCACTGAAACTGCTCGAACTTCCTTTTCTTCCTCCTTTCTTCTTTTTACCAGTAACCTGACTATCGCCTTCGCTTTCATCGTCCGCTTCGTGTCCATCTTTGCCTTTCTTACCGCCTTTCTTTTTAGTACCCCAATCTTCGTGCGCTAAACCTATTTCTCTGCTATCCGTTTTTCCGTCGTCTTTATCGCGTCCTTTATTCTTCTCGTACGATACCATACTTTGCGCTTTAGCTTTGGCTTCCTCTTGCTCCTGGATCCACTTCTTACGTATCTTCTGCTCCTCCTTTTGCCTATTTATTCATTTCAGTTAAATATTTATCTCATCTATCTATTTCATCCGCGTACATGATATATACTCTAATAGATGTACCAGTACTACAAGAATCATCCTACTTACTTTTTATGTTGTTCCATCATTTCTTCGTATTTATCTCCGTATTTCTCGCGCCGTTTCGACTCACGCGCTTTTCGGCGTTCTTCCCGCTCGGCCAGATACTTTTCACGCTCCTCCTCGGTCATGTTCTTCAGGCGTTCGGCCACGATGTCCGAATCCGTCGTGGCGTCGCTTCCGCTGAAAACCGGCTTGTATTTTTTGCCAGGTTTCTTCACGCGGATTTTACCACCTTTGCCGTCATCGATTGTCATATAAGAGCTGTAAACAACACGATTTCAAAATTTGAAAACTTATTTGATTAAACTTATCAACTTGTTGTATGACCCGTAAGCTCTTTATTTCTCCATTTAGAAAAATGAACTCATGAAAGTTTACTTACTCAGAATCTTTTAGAAATCAGGAATATGAAAAAGAAATAGATATGATAGCTTTAAAAACTTTTTATAAACGCAAAAGCAGGTAGAACTGTGTGTAGGTTAACTGATTTATTAGCTAGTAGGGCCTATGAGAAAATTCGCTACTAGTGCATATAGTTGCTTTATCAGGTACGAATAAAGTCTGTGTTGGAGAAACAATAATAGTCACAGGGATAGTGACCAACGTTTATTGCTTTGATACCAGGTTAACACGGCTAACTACTGATCGTAAGATATATGATGGATTACTAATATTGTAATAATCATCAGAGTAACAACGAGTTATTCTTAATTACAACTATATCCACACCTGATGAAGAATATTCCTCGACGCCTCCGTGGCCGATCACTTTGCCATCCTTGTCCCTTATTCGTAATCTACGTTTTTTGGTTCTGGTTCCTCCTTCGCTGACTTCACTGAAATAGCTATAATCGCTGTCACTTCCGTGATGTTTCTTTCCGCGTTTCTTTTTCTTTCCATCGCCTTCTTCTGTAAAACATGAAACGAAGCAATACGTGTATGTTCATATTTGTGTGACCTCTGAGCATTACACTTACAATCAGACTACAAAGATGGCATATAGTAGAATAAAGAATTAAATTTATGGCGCCTGAGTGCCATTTGCTTTGGATCTCCAAAAGAGAATGCAGAACAGCTGACATATCTACGATCTACTTATATAAAAAGAGAAAAGAAAAAAGATAGATCAGAGAAGTAAATGAAACATACCACTTGAAGAATATTCCTGAACTTTTCCATAACCAATGATATTACCATCTTTATCGCGGATGCGCTTCCTGCGCTTTCTGTAATGGGTGCCACCTTCGCTAACTTCGCTGAAGTAACTATGCTCGCTGTCACTACCGTGAACTCTACGTCCTTTCTTTTTCTTTTTGTTACCGTTTTCATCCTCTGTCGTTGCGAACAAATATAAATAGTTCGAAAGATTTTTCTAATTTTTCTCAGAGTAAAAGTCCTGAGGCTTACTAGTCCAAGATTGACAAATGGATTTGACAGAGTAGAAATTGAGATGAGATTTAGGTTTAGGTTTGAGCATGAGAATGGTATTAGAGTCTCATAACTGAAATATTTAGAAATTATTTTTGAAGACATCATAGAAACTGCTGCATACTAGTATCCATCATCAGGTGGAATACAAGAATTGGTGCTAGTATACATCTATTAATTCTTCAAAGATATTTTCTTTATTTCCAAATCGTGAGACTTCTCTAAATTTTATTGTATTTTGATTCGGTATGAGCGCTTCTTTAAAGGTACTAGATGAAATCATCACTACGTACGTTAAGTACATACGGAGTTTGAAAGGAGCGATTCAATCATAAAGAAAAAGTTTCGAAAGCTAATTTTGAAATTTAAATACAACGATCATGGATCACTTACCACTTGAAGAATAATCTTCAATTTTTCCATAACCAATAACGTTACCATCTTTATCGCGAATACGCTTTCTTCGTTTTCTATGATGGGTACCGCCTTCGCTAACTTCGCTGTAGTAACTATGCTCGCTACCGCTGCCGTGAGGTCGCCGAGCTTTTTTCTTCTTTTTCTCCCTGATTTCGATACTTTCCGTGCTGTGGTACGATTCGCTGCGACTGTAAGTACCATCAGCTCGTCTGCGACGACGGCGGACGTGTCGAGTTCCGCCTTCGCTAACCACGCTGTAGTAACTATGAGCGCTGTTAGCGCCGTGCTTTCTCTCGCGTCGTCGTCGCCGGCGTCGGGCGTCGCCTTCCTCATCTTGACTGCTATGATAAGAATGTTCGGCGCTGTAAGTTCCGTCTTCTCTTCTTCTGCGTCTCATAACGCGGCGTGTACCTCCGGCACTCACTACGCTTCGGTAACTGTACTCGCTCCCGGCACTATTCGCGTCACGCTTGCCTTGCTTTTTTCGACGATACGCCGCCTCGTCTATAGACGCTTTCCTTGGTTTGAAATTCGGATCCTTTCCAATTTTCCTAAAACAAATCATCAGTCCCCCATTCTGATTAGTTCTTGTTACGAGAATTATATACATACATATATTTATAAGCATTTGGTTTTTCCTACTTTTTATATTTCTTTCCTGTTATTGGATCCACAACGTATTCATATACATTGCCGTCTTTGTCAGTGAATCGCTGTCCTGGTTTGGCTGAATAAAAAATCAAATTCAGAAATAGTCGAAACGAACGGTAATAAGAATTGTCCAATTTGTCTCTTTCTGCGCAAAAACGAATGATTTGAATCTTACCATTCCGAGCCTGTTCGTCGTCGGAAACTGAGTACACCGTTGATGCTTTTTCCCAGTCTTCTATTACTTCGCCATCGTTCAATTTCAAAAACTTCTTCAAGAAATTCACATCTCCCCCGCTCTCCTGAAACGCTTTATATTCCTCTTCGGTCATCAGAATCGTTTTTTCGATCAATCGTCCACTTTTTGTTCGTATGTACGTTTTGACGACTTTCATTCCGGCCGGTTTGACCGGTTCCCATCCTTCCAGCGTTTCTCCTTCGGCGATGGCGCCGTATTTTCGCAGAATATCGTTCACGTCCTTGCCGCCTTTCATCATTGCTTGGTAATCTTCTTCCGAGATCTGAATCGTTTTCGTCACCAGACGTCCACTTTTCGTGCGCACGGTCGTGGTTATCGTTCGCATCTTAGCCTCGCCCCAACCTTCGATCGTTTCGCCGTCTTTGACTTGTATGTACTTCTTCAACAAATCCTTAGCGTCTATATCTCCGCGTTTCATCGCTTCGTATTCGCTTTTCGAAACGTAAACTAACTTTTCTATTAAACGACCGCTTTTCGTTCGGATGTATGTTTTGATCGCTTTTTGTTCTTCTTTTTCGAACGATTCTAGATTGTCAGCTTCTTCTTTGGACAGGTATTTTTTTATGAACTCCGAGGGATCTTTGCCTTCTGCTTGAGCTTTTAGGAAAGCTTGATAATCCTCTTCGTTCATGAATATGATCTTTTCTATAAGACGGCCACTTTTTGTACGGATGTACGTTTTGATTGCCCTCACAGCTGAAAACATGTACAGAAGACACGTGAGATACAAAAGTTTCTTCCAGATATAAATCTTAGAATGATCATTCTGTAATTTTCAATTTTTAACTTTCTTTTCAATTTTTCTACGAGTAAGTACGAAAAAATGATTTTTTTTTCAATATTTTATAATTCAATTTTTTATGAATGTTTCATCAATCAACACTAACATTTTTCTTGAATAGCTTCCAGTCTAGCTTGACGTATCAATTCTTGCTGACGCTAAACACAACGAAGGTAAGATGGAAAAAAAAGCTATATCAATCTCTATACTCGGGAAATGTAACATATTCATATCGATTAGTTGAATCATGGATACATAAACTAGATTTTACGTCCATGGTTGAAACATGGACTCTAAAACGGGTTCATGGATGAATCAGTGTCTGTATCGGAAATTTGATGAAGGAAAATACGATTCTTATCAATTGCTGATTAGATTTGATAAAAGCAATTTTATGGCATACCTGGAATTCGATTTCTTCCAGCATGGCTCTAACAAACAAATAACTGTGGCGATATCCTCCGCCAACTCGGATGTATTTATGCTACACAAAAAACGCACGAAATAAACGATTATTCATAAAAAATCATACTTGGATCATTGTAGATCTATGGTACATGTAAATACATACATACCCCTTCACATTTCTTATGTGGCATTTTCAACATACATTTCAAACAATCTTCGTCAGCTGACTGTAAATCAATTAAGAAAATCAATTTTTTTCAGAAAATTTCTGTATGGAATAAATAGTAATTATATCATTAATGAAATTAATTAATTAATCGGAATTAATTCTCTTTAACCAATAATTCTTGTTTAGATGAAATATGATCATATCTGAAATAAAAGGGATTTTTCTGAAAATAGAATTGTAAACGTATTATACGACATACCCTTTGAACGAAGCCTTCCAGTGTTCGCCATCGTTTGCCCCTAGGAGTATGCAACGACACCCCACTCCTGGATCGACCGCTTAATGGTCTCTGGAAATAAATAGGTTAACCATCGAAGTAAGGTAATATCACAAAACTTTTCTATCATCTTATTTAAGACACTCATGATGTACACACAGTATTCATGTGGATCTTTGGGTTCGCAGTTAAAATAATTTGGCCTAAACCCTGCATTGGTATCAATTGTGTCTATGATCTATATCATATCTACTACATTTTCTGCATGTTTATTTGATAAATGAAATTCGCTTTTAATCTTCTTAAATTTATACGTAGTGGGTTTTAAAGTTAGTTTATACTTGGAGAAATGGTTACTCCAAGGTATATATTCTACACGTCAGATTGCACAGGCTATTCTACTATCTTTTGAACAATGAATAATTCATTGAATTCATCAATAAATTCAATATAATTCAGCAGCTGAAAATATACTTACTCCATTCGGTCTGTTTATCGAAGGCAGTTTGACCACTTTACCACCTGAACTTCGGCCTTTACTAATCGCATAGAAACCTTTCTCTGTGAAAAGACAGATATTTCAGTTATCACCTTTTTGATTTCGATATTGACGAGTTTATTTTTTTTTAAACCCATGCATCATTTGCATTAAGTATTTCAATCTCTTATTCACATACACGGTGTGTCACTGACAAAGTCCCAACGCCTGGCGGAAATAAAGAGTCGATGTAGAAATCGGAGTGTGGGTACAAAACACAGAAGGCTTAATTACCAGAATTTTTTAAAGTCTAAATCATAGTAAATTGGAAATTTTGGTTCGGGTGAACAAACATTCTATACAGCCTGAACTGGCGGGCGACTGACGAGTTTGATCCATTTTTGTCTGCCTAATTTAATGAATCAGATTGGAAGAATCAAGGAGATATTTCGACAACATCCAAGTTGAATGCGAATTCTAAGATGGCCTGTTAAATCTTATACGAAATAGTAATAGTAGACCTAAATTTACACTGCTGGGTTTTGAGAAGCTCATTTAGAATTCTGCCATCCTAAATCATCCAGTTGTTGGTTAAATCATGTCATTGGGTTAAATCAAAAAGGGGCTATCAATTTTAACTATCATTAAAGTCAAGTTTAATAACCTGGGAACAGGGTTTCACAGTGCTGAACTAAGATAAAATTCTCAAGTCAATTTTTTCGAAACGCGCTATATTCATAACTCATAAAATCACAACCGTGGAACACCTATCATTTCGGGTATCATAGATTGAATCGTAGTTAATGGCATCTGTCGCAATAGATATCAACGAAGAAAACAAAAGCGAAATGATACGAATAAGTATAAAGCGATAAAAGATCTTTTTTGGCCGTATAGTGAATACTTTATTGAGGTAATTACCTATAGCCTTTGAGGTCTAATGGGGAATGCCAGAGTCGGGGGTCTCCGAACATAAATTTTCTAATAACAAGACACCTGCTGACACTTTGTATCGCCGTATAAAAGATTCCCTACCAAAAATAGTTCAATAGCTAAAAGCATTATGTAATTACAATCGTGGTGGATTAGATTTTTTTACATAAACAACGCTAAGGCTAAAACGAAATGATACCATGTTTCTTCTAATCGGCCGGGTCATTTCGTGAACGGCAATAAAACTTTTAATCAGTTCTTTTCTACAGCTGCCGGGTCTGTTATTGTTAGCTTGATCGCAATTAAAAAGAGGTTATGTATAGTGTAGATAGGCGAACGACCGGGTCAACTTTTTTAAGCTCAGCAGAAATAAGAAACAAGGTATCAATTTTTTAGCCTAAAATGTCATTGCTTCCAATTCGGTCGGTACATATGTATTTGAATTATTGGTATACATATGGCATTTGGTTATTTGGACTCTAAGCCCATGGTTTGAATAAAAATAATTTTCTTTCCGTTCAAACAACGCACACTTAACATAATACCATGTATATGTATTATGCGAATCATAATGAAATGATTTTAATCGTCAGACCTCCTGAAGTTCTAACCCAGTAGTTATTCTTAACTTCAAATAAGACAAATATTTCGTGGTTAAGTACTACGGACTAACCGCGGACAATTAGTTAAACCTTATATAAATTGTACAGCATACCGCGATATGAGTAAATAATAATCACGGGCGATTGTAAATATAAGGGGAATATTGTCGTTGAATTATTGAATGCTAGATTGATATTCGTATTCCGAATGAAATATCGAGTATAGATTCTTGCACCCATGGATCCAGTTTCGGAGTTAGATTTGACTCTAGCGTCACAACGTTGAAAATGAACTGATTTTAACTCTGAGTGAACTCAAACTCACTCTGTGGAACTGTATAGAATGTATTTTTTCTGAATTCATCTATGAATTTAAGGTGTTTTGTGATCAATTTTATAATTGAATAGTCTTTCTAATTGGGGTATCTCTACTACATTCTTAGAATTCCAATTTACATGATTTACGTATTTGATATTTTTCCGGCGTTTGAACGTTTCGAAATACATATAGATCTACAAAACGAAATTAATCGATCGACGATATGTAGTCGTTGCGTGAAATAGACCGAGCAGTTAGCAGGACCTTTAGACAATTCTAAAACAGTTATTTGATACAACGACCCGACAAGTGTAACATAAAAATATTCTATGGTCTTTTATTTGGTAAATAATACGCGAAATGCATACGATCTTTTCAAAGCGAGAACCCTTGTCAGGAGACCGGTATTTTACGGTTATTTCTGATAATAGTAAATTGAACAAGTGTCGAATACGACCCAATATATATAAAAGTTTGGGTTTCGGTTAAAAATCAATGATATGACAGCAATCGAATACAAACGAAATAACGCGTCGTATTGATTCTAGTAAACGAAATAAAGAGCTACGGAAAAAGATCAGTTTGATCGGTA
The DNA here is from genome assembly GCF_964204645.1 of Tubulanus polymorphus. Lineage (NCBI taxonomy): Eukaryota > Metazoa > Nemertea > Palaeonemertea > Tubulaniformes > Tubulanidae > Tubulanus > Tubulanus polymorphus. The sequence continues at coordinate 10,926,587 of NC_134027.1, read as the reverse complement.
AACTGTCAGTCTCATTTCGTCGTGGATTTATGTAAAATCGACTAAGGGGCGCTGTATTGTGGTTACAATGAAATGATATCCGCGTTGATCCTGGTCACGAATAAACCTTAAATCAAATAATCAATTTACAGCGACAAGGCAAAAAGAACACTACAAAACATATGTAAATGTATATATACGATATTTAGACGTAATACAAATATGTTTAGTCGGGATGCATGGGTGAAAATAACGGTCAAACAACCATGAAACGGCTTAAAGAAGGAATCTCATTAAATCTATATAATAAAACCATAGGTGCAGTACTGTACTTAATCTACTCAGGTCAAATCTTTCGGAACGGATTCATAATTCTATATTCATTTACAATTATATCCTGCGTCGCCTATATTCAGATTTTATGATAGGTCGAAGTTGAAGCCGAGTTTAAGAATGACGGATGACTGTTTTTGTATAGAAATTCGATGTCTACTATAGGTATGAAATTGAAAAACTCTTCGCTGCAAGAGTGCTATGTCAATCATAGAAACAATTTCATCGTGATTAGAAAGTCATTGAGGATTGTTTATGAATATTATATGGATATTCCCAAAACAATTATGAGATTTTCTTATAATCTGGTTTTAGAACCTATTATATATATAACGTGTATATGTTTTATCAAATTTGTTTGCACATTAATTCATATATTAGGATGTCAGTATGTGTCGCATTATGATCCATATGACGTCCTCTTTTCTCTTCATCTTATTTCATTTCCTTTCTTTCTTTTTTTCTTTGCTTTCATTTCTACAAACTAAATGTCGCTGCAAAACAGTCTTTCGTCTAATATTATTATATTCTATTGTATTATTGTTTATTCATTAATTCTGTAAGCATTTCATTTGAAAAATAAATCATAGCATATCGCATGTAATGAATTTTTTGTTCAGTTCACCGCAAGCTGTTGCGGCGAAATCATAACGTTTGTTTTCAATTATCAGGGAGAATTAAATACGTTTTAGAAATAACGTATACGCGATTTATGCAATTCTGGGGAGAACGCACGAATCATTAAAACTGCCTTTCAGTAGTTCCGAATAAAACAAACAATTTCTAATCTGAACACATCAAATCGACGACGGCGCGTATACTTCCTGTATATCCGAGAACTACCCCGCAGTCTCGCCGCCGAAAGCCGACAAAGATTCCATTAATGTCTCGACAAAAATGACTCTTTGCTTGCTTACCCTGGTAACACTCGATCGATCACCGTTGCGGTAGCTCAGGGAGACATTGATGTCTAATAAAAATCCGATATTGCAGAAATTCCTTCGCGTGTAAAGGAAAAACGACACGAATTCCCTTCGCACTGCTGCGGCGACAACCCTTCTTGTGTTTGAATAGCTGAATATCAATTATTACTGACTATCTTCGATTAATTCGAATACCCACTCATATTAGGAATGTTATTTTATATCTTATACCACAATTGTCGGAGGAGTTAAAATGTTTATTTGAAAATTTCTAGAAATGTTTCGGTTGGTTCATACCACCCCTCTTCGGTCTATAAACCAATTATATATCGCTAGATTTCTAGTTAAGTTAGGGTAGGCCTAATGTCAATGGTCCCAGGCATCATTGGTCTCACATTCCATTGGTCCCACAATTGTTCTTTATGATATCTGATATTCGGAATTTTTCATGATAAAATCAAATCATTATTAAATCATTAAAGATTTAAGTTCAAGTTCATCATTCAACACGTGGGTAATCGTTTCTATTTGTGTATTTCTAATACACATTAAATACTAGCGATAGTTAATCTATACATGTGAAATTTTCACGTCAAGTCGTAAATTGGAAATGTCTTTGGATATTTGCCGTCAGTTGCTCGAACGTAAATCTCGCATAGAAGTCCATAATTTATAGGCTTTCAATCACAACTTTCAATTCAGATATGGTAATTATCATCCGATATATTAGTGTATCCTTTTCAGTGTTGAATTGATGCTAAATTGTAAACTTGCGGAAACGAACTGTTTATGTAACTATGACAACGTGACCCGTATCAATATTTGATGTACGCGTACGGGGGAGGCATTTTCATATTTATTAATTACATCAAGTAATTTATTACGGGGCCTCGTATATATATATATATATATATATATATATATATATATATATATATATATATATATATATATATATATATATATATATATATATATATATATATATATATATATATATATATATATATATATATATATATATATATATATATATATATATATATATTTGATAATTTGATACATAATGTATAGACGTGAATGATTTAGATAAGTTGCGCCCCGGAGATTCGCGGTACTGGTGACAAAGTGTGCGTAATGAATGAGATGAGAAAGACGTCCTAGTATTATGGGAATCCTACGATAATGGAGAAAAATAAAGTCCGAAAATATTTCCTTGAGCTAGTAGTTTATTCAACGTTTCGACTATATCCTAATATAGTCGTGTTCAGGAATACTTCCTAACAGGGATATAGTGTCTTAGCAATCGAAAAATACTTTCTATCGCTAACACGCGTAAATCCCAAAGGTGCCCGATAAGTTCGGTGTGGGTTAGATTTGGCCCTGGAGCGAAAGAAAAACAAACTCAAACTTTTTGTTACGTTTACCTATCTTAATTTCATCTCGAACCATATACACCTCATGTTTGATCGAAGGAAAATGGTTTATATATGTATGTATGCTATTCAAAAGATTGTGTGCTGATTTTTAAACGTACCTGTTGCCGGTGGCGGGTGCCAGGAATATTTGGTGCTTGCAGCCGAGCTACAGCGACTGTTTGGTCGGCTAGAATCGCTCGCACCTCCACGATTCGTTGATACGTCCATGCTACGAGATAAGCCCAAACCCGGCTGTATAGGCGGTAGTGACCCGGGCATGTTTACAAGATAAAATCCCTATCGAATCGAAAAAGAAAATATCACGCGATAAACATCGTAATTTTCATTCGATTTGGGTTTCGTTTATTCCGTCATTTACGCCGCGATTTCATTTCTTCGCTGGCTAATCCCAGGACGAGTACGGCAAGGTTTCGGATATAAATCTCGGCTGTCAACGATACTCTTAATTGAACGCGGTAAACATCAACATCAGTGAACGTGGTGTAACAGCGCCGGTTACGTGGCTACTGGTGTCGCTATACCACCAGTGATTTCACTGTCCACTTCATTATCTAAACAAGACAGCCGAGACGCGCATATACAACCAGTACAAGTAATGCCGCCGCAATGCCGAAATATTGTCGTTAGCAGGTGTTTTTAGTATTTAGGCAGGTAGCAGTACTGCCCGTAAATACTTCTTTATAACAGTCGAATTGTTATTGACAATAAAATCCTATTTCAGCGCTTAAAACAGCTAATAGCGCGAATTAGACTCGAGCGACTGAGTATAGGGTAACCATTAGCACCGCCAACACACACGGTACCGGTACTTGTATAAAGTAAAAGCCATAATTAAAACCCCAACCATATAGCTTCATGGTTTCTAATTGTTTGATATAATTCCTTTCGGTAAATGTGTGCGAAAGATGATAAAAGAGCTAATCAACTATTACTGTATCTGTTCAGTCATCATACGTGTAGCTTTGAATCTATGTCCTTAAACTATTCGATCTGTAAAAATGTTTTTCCATGTGAATGTGGATTTTTTTTGTATTCTCTTTTTTCCTCTTGTAGTCTGGAATTTTTGTATGAAATTCTGTAATTTTCGTACGAAATAAAGACTTCTTATAATTTCAGACCCCCACGTTACCTAGACAAGGCAATCAGTATACAACTGTAAGAAAAGATTTACTGGACATTGGACATTCGTTTTCTGACGGATGGCTGCATGCAGAGGGTCGAGAGCTACGAATTTACATCGATAGTAATAACCCGCTGTCGTTGATGTCAATGAGTTTTTGAAGATCCTGCCGTCCTTGGGCCATTCTTTCGATTTTCGAATAAAAAAGGGAAATGTGTACGATTTTCGATTTATGAATTGACGACGTGTAACTTGTAAATAAAGATAGCGACGAATTGTTCATTTTTTAATGAATCGGAAAATCATACGTATCTTCAGGCTTTGAAATGAATGTATCATTTTTGATAAAAAAAGATTCAGATTTGTTTGATGAGATACATGGTAGCTCGTCGGTTCATGGGAAAAATTATTCTACTTTCTGAATCGAGTTTCTGACGAGTTATACATCATCAAGAAATACCTGAATCGTTTTTTTAAGTCAGAAAAAACATTTCATTCTTATGTCCCAGGGGCAGGCATTGGAATATTGTTAGCGCTAACCGTGGTTAATAATAAACTGTGGTTAGGCATAAATGGGCGCAGGAAAATGCTGTTCGACTAACCACGATTTCATGCGGCCTCGTATTTTAAGCTGGTTAGCCAAACGAAAACGGATAAGTCACTATTCACGGTTAGGCAAACAGGGTTTTCCTGCGCCAGCCCCAGGACGCTTCCGTATTTAAAGAGCATTTTTGAACGTCTAAAATGAGAATGATGGTTGGCCCCGATAAATCTCCCCGCCTAACGCCAGATTTTTTGCCGAGACCGGAACATCTAGAGTACTTGACCCTCGTAACTTGTCAAAATCAAGTCCCGAAGTTACCGATGTGGGGGATTATATCGGGGGTTGTGTGTATATGTGAATTAAGCCTAATATTTAGTTTTTTAAACAAATAAGTACAGTAGACTCTACCCAAGTAGGATCCGATCAACTCTGATGTTTTTAGAGATATTAATTGTGACACTATAGCCGCGATCACACCGATACGATATGGCCCGGGCCCAATTGGCAAGGATCAGGCGAGCCAAATTGTTCCCGTGCTAAAATTTGGCTCGGGCCTGGTCCGACGTTTTTGGTCGGGCCAAACAACCCCGGCCCATTTGGCACCCATGTGAACAGTTGTTCCGGGCCAAATCCGACACAGGCCAAACACGATCGTGTGATCACGGCCATAGTTTAAACAGTAGACTCCGCCCGAGTAGGATCCGATCAACTGATGTTTTTTGAAATGTTTTTGTGACACTATATATGATATACATTATACCCAACTCGGACACCACGGTCCCAAAAGATCCGACTTGAGCGAAGTCTATTGAAGTTGTTTATTTCTGCTGTGGGCTTATATATCCTTCAGTTTCACGTATAAAATGTTCGGTGTAATTGGTATCGGTTACTTCATGTATCAATCAATGTAAACTTAACCGTTTTAAGCTTAAACATTTTCGTGAAAGTGGACCCTGTACATACATGCAGTTCATTCATTTATCATACCCGATGAGGCTGAAGTGAATAAGTAATAATTTTTTTTTTTGTTTTTGTTGCGATTTTGTCGTGGCTTTATCGTTCATTCTACCAAAAGCAAACAACATCTGATAAAACATCCAAATAAAAAAACATAAACAAACGAACCATTCTTACGTATCGATAAGGTGGGTGATGATTTATTTTTCAACTAAAAACAGCTACAAACATCTCAGCCTCGAAAATAATGAGGAAATGAGAATAACGCCAATTATGAGTGTCATTAATTAAAAACAAGTACTAAATAGCAGCGGCGAGGAGGAGGTTGTCGCCATAAAATCAAATCGTAATTACAGAACCTAAAATAATCGAACTATACACGAGCTCTATCATATAGACCAATTTTTACTTAAACCCTAGCATCTAGGGACCCAGTTCCAGAGTTCCAAGTTAAGATTTTGACTCGGGAGTTAACTCATTGAAAATGAACTATCTTTAACTCAGAGTTAACTCTAACTCACAACTGTGGAACTTGGTCGGCAGTTACATTTCAATACAGTTTACCTTAAAGTTGAGACTATAAATTCTTAAAACTGGGTCCCAGGGAGTTGCAAGTTAAAACGGCGCTATATCAAACTGGCTCCGTACATCATCATCATCATTGCCCATAATTTATCATTAACAGTTTGTGTCCAGTATATTCAGGACTAATAGTAACAGATATCCAGAAAACGTCGCCCGACTCGACATCGCTAACTCGCGAAAAAAAACGTAAACATTTCCCGACTTCAGTTCCGATCAGAGTTAGGCAAGGTTTACTAATATACACAACAGGGATAACTGTAGATATAGGCCTACATGAATTTGCGAGATATGTGCATGGTTTCTGCTTTTTGGTGCGTTAAGTTCAAATCCGTAGTAAATATGTAATATATAAATGTAAATACGCTGGGAATAATTAAAGGGGCTCAACATGAACATGTAAATGTCGTTGGGGTCCAAAAACAAAGCTAAGCCCCAGTTTCAAAGCATCAATCGAACTTATCCTAGCATTTACATTCGATTTTGATCCCTCGCCTGTGCAGATACGTATTTGTAGCCTGGCAACCGAAGCCCCTTTCTAAATTCAGCCTAATATGAAGTCCCGGTGATCGCTTTTTGAAAATACGGTCATAAAATGCCTAATTTCTGGCATTTGTAACCTACGTAATCAATTCCCGTATTTCAATTTGAGATTTCCCTCATGAAGTTCCGAACGTGTTTAAGTCTGGACGAATATATAAATATATAACAAAAGGCCGTCCATATTCGCAAAAAAATTGCCAACTTCTCCCTATGTACATCATGCTTGAAAGTGCATACGCGGGGCTCGAAAATGAGCAAAATTTCGCGAATCCATGTAACGGAACGGAAAAGATTGTCTAAGGAGGATCCAGGCAGCAGATACTGGCAAATGGAAATAATACAGTAGTAACTCGGTTATAAAACAGAAACGCATGTATATATATATATATATATATATATATATATATATATATATATATATATATATATATATATATATATATATGTATGTATGTATGTATGTATGTATGTATGTATGTATGTACATACATGTATATTATAGTCGTGATTGTATAAGTCATCATTTAACTCAAGTCGTCTCTATCTTTTTGTCTATGGACAATCAAGGCCAACTTTGATTATGGGAGTTAGTCGACTATAGTCGAACTAAACGAAACCGAACGTCAAATAAATAGTCGACCACGTGATTGAGCACGGTCGCTGTAGTTTCGACCCATTTCCAATATGGCCGACACTGTGAAATACGTTATGACCAAACTATAGCGTGTTCGGTTATTAGTTCCGGCCACTAGTCGACTAGCCACGAAAACCGAAGTTGGCCTAAGCTGTCAACATAATGTTTGTACCAACGACGACGACGACTTGCAGGCACGGATCCAGGGGACCTCCATTTAGAAAATTTTCTTTCACGACATTACATGGAACATTTTAAATACAGCATATGCTCTGCGTGCAAGAAAATGACTTATTTTTCAAAATTTTCCTGGGGAATGACCAGCAGAGCACCTTCGAAAACCCTGGATTCGCCCCCGACTTGAGTTTAGACTACGAACCGTCTCAATGATAAACCTGGCTTCACCGTGTGGAGATATTACACAATATAATAAAATGCAAATAAAAATATATATCGCGCCGATGTAATACCAAACTTGAACACAAAACAGCAGAAAAAACAAACCTCTAACATGAGGTTTTACAAATCGTAAGGAGATCCTAGAAGATAATTAATTACGTGATTGCAATGTACAAAAACAGTGGTATTCAGAAAAGACGAGCGAAAAAACCCATCAGCGGAATTTTTTACCGTAAAAAAAAAAAAACCAGAGTTGTGAGGCAGGGGCCACACCATGCTGAACTAATAAGCGATAAATGGTTGTAATTTTCGTTGTAACGCGCATAAAAACGATTTTTAGGCATTTGTAAAAAATCTAAACGTGCGCGACTGTTTTTTTAACACGGCCCAAATTAGCCACCTTTATATTTCCCCCGATTCTCAACTGAAGAGAAGTTAGATGGTCGAAGTATACTACTGTATCAAGAGGCACACATCGAACCCGAATCAATAAAATGCAAATTGCGTTAGTCAAGCCAATAAACACACGAGCCGAGATATGAATCGCATGGCTTCAAATGTACGTACGGTATGAACGAACACGAGGATATCACATCGACCCGATACAATCGCTTCCTCATGCGATAAGCGTTAATTATCGCCGTCAGCGCAAGTGATGCGAAACATCCGAAAAAACAGCAAGAGAAATTTGAAAAACTTTAAAGAGAAATGAGTTAAAAAAGATTCACCAATCCACCTAGGAATATGTATATACAATTGTGTTTATAACAATAATAAATTGCAAAGCGGTTTATCTTGAAAACTGGAGCATGTTTGGCAAGGGCATTGCCTATGAAAAATCTTTTTAATTCTCAAGTTCTAAGTTTTTATATTGTATTTCATCTTTTTCAAAGAATTATTTCGTAGTCAAAACGAGTAAAGAAAGATCCCACTCATCCACCTAAGAATATGTACGTGTAATCGTGTTTGTAAAATTAATAATACATTAGCGTCTGTATACGGAAATATATACAGTTGTTCAACATTCATAACCAACGTACAGCTCATCGAAAGGACGGCACATTCCACCTCGCTTTGATGCATCTGATTCAAAAGCCATGTCAATACTACCGTTTAAACCATGCCATAAGTCAGATACACGTACTAAAGTTGGCTGATAATGTGCCATATTTTTCTCTTCCTTTTCTTAACCCTTTCAGTGCGTCTACACCGCAGTGCGGTGTATAAATCAGTGATAGATTTCGCGAGTACACCGCACTGTGGTGGGTTGATGTTATTAGTAATTATCTCTCTTATCACAAAATGGCAGCAACTGTCAAACATAGTGAAATACTAGTAACTAACGATATACCGTGCCGCAGTATAGACGCACTATAGTGGTATTCCCGTTATTTAAACACGCTAGGGTGGAATTTTGAAAAATTTTCAAATTATCTCTAGCACTATAGGGTATTAACTAGTCAGCACTGAAAGGGTTAAGCTTAGACATTCTTTTATATTTCCGTCGTTGAAGCTGCTGCACTCAAATAGGTCGAGATATTAAAGCCATTATAGAATATAAGCCGAAAATGAAACCTACCGGGGTTATATCGCTGAGCTCTTGTCTATAAAATCTTTGTTTTCGTTCAATTCAAAAGCCAAAGTGAAGAAATCTTCCGAAGATTTTTTCACGAGAAAGTCAAATTTTTCCAGCAAAAAAACATCCAACTTACAAATGGTTATCATAGTAGCCTATGAAGGGCATTTTCAATACACATTGAATTAGATCATGGGTTAAAAATTGCCTCTACACTCAATACTTTTAATACTTATACTTTTTTATGTGTAGATGATACCAGCAGTAACCACCAGTAGTGCTAGTCGTGGAGTTAAAAACAATTGGCTCAATCGCAACTTAATAAACCCAATACGAACTTCTCGTTGAACAGTATTGCTAAGGTGGAAAATCTTAAGTCTAGATGCAGTGAAAGTTGATATTTCGATAATGTACAATCATGAAGTATATTTTAGTCCCCTACGATGCAAAGTCTATCGAAGCGGGTTCTGCACTTCCCATTACTGGCTATTAGAACTACATTGTTCTAGAACCTAACCCCTCGGGACGAATCAATTATTCACAATATCTCTTCTGTCGCTGTTTTTACGCGTTATTACGCATTGTCTGGGAAGGGGTAGACACATGAATTAAATCATAAACATTGTATTGTTCGTCATACATACAGGTATAGATAACTCTTCAGTTCTATGGCTATTGCCATTTATAGGCTATTCACGGACCAAATAATGCTGAATAAAAGTACGGCCGAAAAAATGGCGAACAACGCGATTGAGAACGATCGCCGTAGTTCACACCTAGGAACAAGATGGCCGACACCATGAAATAAGTGAGATTGTACTACAGCGCATTCGAATATATACAAATTCTACTAAAACTACAAAAACCGAAGTCCACCCAGTCTAAAATATCGTTTTTGAACTATGTACAGCCGTCTTTTCGCGGCGTAAAAAAGCCATTTGAAAGTAACGGACGCTACTACATTTTTCGTCCGGATTCCACTATACAGAGCGCTACCCGGTAACCCCGCTCTAAACCGATCATCATTCGTTATACAAAAGTAATTTCACGTCACCTCTCAATCGCAATCGAAATATCATACAGCCAACACCCCATTTTCTCGTACAAAAATATTCTCGTATATGATATGTACAAACACAATTTATCACAAATATTAGTTTCAAACACTTTTTTGCAAGCGTTCCTACGAAATTTTTTAAAAAATATAAGAGTATTTTCATCCATCGAGATGTGCTCACTCAATCAATCTTATTACATGGTCTCGTGAAAGGCGATCTCCCTTAGAAATCTGGATTTAACATAATATCTTAAATACTAGCGGACCGTAAAACAACGTTCGCATTTGATAATGCGCCGAAAATCAGAAAGCAATTACTAAGTAGATTTGTGAATCGATTCCTCTTTTTTTCGCGTGCTGTAATAAATGAAGTGACAAAAAAAATCAACAGAAAAAGAAAATTAATTAAGGCCTCAACCGTAATGATATCTTGTAACAATAACGTACATTCTAACTAATTAACACCGTGATCGAGCGTGTACAAATTACAACGGATAATAGGTAACTAATATGGTAAAATGAATATGGCTAAATCAACGGTTTTGAGTTATGATTATACTGAGAGAATTCCAAGGCGTAAATAAATGGGACCGTAAAAATATTAGCAACGACCACATGAGCGTTTTGGCCGAGCCAAATTTTTAAGCACGGGTCAAAATTATTTTGTGTGAATTTTAGCCGATTCTGGAAGCGACTAACTTTGCCTTGTGTTGGCGTCGTTTAGTATCCAGTGACTGGCTCTCTGATTAGGCACAGGCCAAATTTGGACAGGGTCGAATCATCTCTTGCGAATTTGGCTATAGATGTTATTCACATCAGCACCAAGCCACCAACGGTCAAAATATAGACTCGACTCAGAGCTACTAATAGTTCCTGATTTTCAGTATTTTGTAACTATATTGCCTGATTTGAAGTATAACAGAAATGTTACTTAGGGTAGAAAATTTCTCAACTTGTTACTGCTGGAAGCACCTTACATAGGTTGGAAGACCTGTGCACTCTCGTGCCTTGGATCTTGCTACCTTTCGTAATGTTAAGCCAAATGAATAATAATACATCAATAATACATTGTTTTCCTTAATTGTTTTAAATAGAGTTCGATAATTCACTCACAATGGATAATCTAAAATACACTCTGACCACTGACATGCTTGAGTGATATAAATATAATTCTACGGAGTTCATCCATCCCAGTAGAGAAGCCGAGTTGTAATGCATTATTGCTTAGGTTAACTGTTGTTTACTTCAAATATTTCTCAACTAAGTTCTAGAGAGCGGGTCCAATCGTGATGGCATAATGGCATTTGCATCTTTTAACAGTAATTCAAGGAACAGACTATTAGCAATCGTCTGAGGTACCATTATGAGCTATTTTATACACTTAGTTGGAAACAGGGCGATTATTAGTCAGCCATTGTTCAGAATTGACCTGCGAAATTTGAGAAAAAAATGAGAAAAGTGCGTGTCATTCAAAAGAGAGAGAGATAAGTCATAGTAGCAACCATCTATAACCCGATAATCAAGAAGTCCAAAAGCATATGATACACTAAGTGTACTTTATGAATCAGTGCATTAATGCAGTTTTCTCTTCAAATGATGTCGCTAAATGAAATTGAATGGTCTAGCTCTTGGGCATGTTTAAATCCATACCGACAATGGTTAAGATTTAATATTTAACCCTTTCATTGTGTTTACATTGCAGTACGGTGTATAAATCGGTGATGAACTTGGCTAGTACACTGCATCACAGTGTGCATTGATGTTTTTCGTAATAAGTTTTCTTATTTCCTAGTTATATATACAGGTATATATATATATATATATATATATATATATATATATATATATAAAAAATCATCTCTAGCTCTTTTGGGAACAATCTAGACAGCACCGCAAGGGTTAATTAAGACAATGGGCTGACAATGATTAATGCAAAGTGTTTCCGCGCAAACGTAAACGAGTATTAATTATTTGCTTACATAAAGTAAGATGGCCAGGTGGATTAAAAGTATAAGCAGTAAGCACAGCAATTAATAAGAAACGTCTCTCCTTGAAAACTAGGACGACATCCGAATGACCGACGTCTGCGTTCATGCTTGTAGGGACCCGTGTATTATTCCAAACAAATAACTTCGTCGATTAATACGACTTCATCTTCGCTATCGTCAGACGAATCTCCGACACGCGGTGCGCTGGAAGACGGCGGGATATTCCGCGCCGATTTACCCGTTCCTTCGAGCGAGGTCGGCAATTTTGGCGCTGCCGCGACGCTCTGCGAAACACTGCCCGCTCGCGCCGAAACGCGTCGTAAGTTTTTACCGCGCGCCGTTTTTCGTCGCTCGGTCTTACCGTTATCCGACAACGCGGAATTTGCGGTTTGATGACAACGGCTTTTCGTCGCGGAAGTCGAAACGACGTTCGTATTTTGAGTATTCACGATTCCCGGTTTGGTAGGCGAGTTCGACCTCGTCATCACGACGAGCGGTGTACTTTTATTAGCGCCGATTTTAACGGGCGCCGAAGCGATGCAAGTCTTCGCGCCGGCGGTTTTAGTCGAACTGGACGCCATCATACCGAGCGAAGCGGTATTACCAGTTTTATCGGACGCAGCCGTAAGACCAGATTTCAACATAACAAATGGTTGAAACGACGACGATTTGTGTAAATACGTCGGTATAGCGCATAATGCCGACTCTCTTCTCTGCGAGCACTGCGAGGACTGCAACTGCGTCGATACTTGACTATTTTTTCCCGTGGCTAGCATCGTCAGGTGTTTGCTCAATGAATTGGTTTTAACGTTATGAGCTGACGACAACGGTTTCGTCGTTGTCGAGGTTGTCGGTTTTCGAACGACCGGTTTCAATTGTTTACCGGACGCTTTCGTGTTAACGAGCCGCGTCACGGCCGTCGGCACACGGGCCATCGCTTCGACGATGTGCACCGACTGGCCTTCCGACTTGTGCGGACGGTAGTCCATCAGGTGGACTACTTCGCCTTTGTGTTTGTTAAGAATGTGGCGATTGATTTCGGCTTGAGCGTTGTTTTTATAATGCGACTCGGTCGTACACAAATGACACCTGAACACGACGTGCGGCGAAAATGTCGTCGACTTTTCGGAAATCACGGCAACATCGTCGTCTTTCCGCTGTCGCTTTGACGCCGGTAAGTCCGTCGGCGAATTAAGCAATCTACGTTTTGCGGTGTTCGTCGCTCGCAGCGGTTCGTCGTCGACGGATTTCGATCGCGATGCGTTGCTCGTATCGGCGGCGTTGTTATCTTGCGACAGACACACCGACGGCGACAAACGCCCCATAACTTGACCCGGACTACCCGGTCCAACCCACACGACCTGAGGCGGCTGAATACCAACTACGGGACCTTGGGGCTGCGGTTGCTGTTTTTTCGTCGGTCGTTCGCGGTTCGTGTCGTCGTTCGAATCGCTATCGCTGATATCGATAATCAATGGCTGCGTTTTGCTGCCGATTCCTTGGATCTTCTTCTGCTTGTCGATGAAGTGCGTATAGTCGGACAACAACGACTTGTAAACGGTGACCTTCTGCTGCGTCATCTGCGCGCTCGTTTCGCCGCGGATCGCCAGCGCGATGTTCGCCGACGACAGCAGGTTCGATGTTTTCGTTTTCAAGCCCAACAGACGATCGACGTTCGGCGAGACGAGCGCCGGCAGCGTCGGAAACACGGACGGCATATCGGCGGCGGAAACCGCGTCGGATTTGAAACTCTGCCGCAGCCGCTCGAGAACGGGGAACCGCGTCCGCCGCGCGAAGAAATCGATTTTCTCGCGCGTCAAACGCCGCACGATGACCGAACACGGACGCATCTGCTTCGACAGCACGCGGCTTTTCGCGTCGAGTCCCGTACGCAGGCGTGACATGAAGTTCTCGCGCTGTCGCCGCGTGAACTTGTAAACGTGCGCATGTCGCGTCGCCTTGCGTTTGCGAAACATGACCGGAAAGTTGTTGTCGCGATCGCGCAGCTTCGAGTACACGCGGCTTTTACGCGGCGTATGACAGAAGTGGTCGTAGTCTTTGACGACGGATAGATGGTGCAATTCGAAACTTTCGATGTGCTGCTTCAACTTGCGGCCGAGATTTGACGTGACGTCGATGTTCAACAGACCGGAATTCTTATTCAACGCCGCTGACCGATTGCCATCGTTGTTCGACTGGGCATCGCTCTCCTCATCTACATCCTCTTCGTCGCTGCTCGATATGCAGATTACCTCCTTTGCGCCGTGGTTGAACTGATTGTCGAACGAGATCAACGACTTCGGCGTTCGAGGCGTCGTCGGCATACGCGGACTGACCGGAATCGCCGGCGGACTGTCGTTGACGACGTTGATCACCTCAATTGATTTGCGCGAGTCGCGTTCGAGCGTTTTCAGTTCGGATTTCGATATCAAGCCCAACGCGCTGACGAAGCTCGGTTTTTCGACGTGTTCTCGCGGGTGATGACGGAGTTTGGATTTTTCGGACGCCTTCGGCTGTTGTCGAGCGGGCGGCTTCCGCGGCGATACCATAATACGCTGAAGCTCCGTCGGTCGTTTGCTACACAACTGCTGATGCTGCATCAGCGTTTCGCGATTCGCGTAATCGCTGTCGCAAAAGTAACAGATATATAACTGTTGCATGACCGGTTCATCGACGAATTCTGTAACGTAAAGAACGAGAACGAAATTACCGCAGGGTCGCGACAGATCACTAATTCCTTGACATAAGGGGCTCGTTGCTCAAAAGTTGGTTAAAGATAACTGATGGATAAATACCGCAGTAATAATGAGCTTTTAATGAACTCATTAGCATCCAGGAATTTCGCTATGTAGTGTCAATTACTCCTCAGAAAATTCAAAGGAAAATCAAAGTTCATCACGATACCGAATAGCTCATTTGCTGTTTATTTCCAAGCATTATAAGTTCATGTTATTTTGTAGTAAATAGTCAAGGCTTTCGTATGATTTGATGAGTTGGGGCACCGAAATTGTGTCCTTTTGGCCCCCCAAAATTTATCGAGCGCTCAGATCTGTCATGTTCATACTTTAAATACTCGAGAAATTGAAATAGGAGGATGTTGATTTTTGTTCTGTATTTGAGGACTTGGGTGTCTAGTTTAAGCTATTGGGTTTCGAATCCCACTATAACCGTTTTTGTGCAGCATCAAAAAAGTGTTGGGGTGGGTTCGGCGGCTTGAGGAGTAATAGGCAAGGTGGATAAGGGCGGCTTGAGTGCTAATCGGTTAACGTCAATTTTTCAACTATCCGCTGGTTAACTCTAATCGACTTTTGATCGACTGGCGCGAGTAGTTTTAACATCTGCACCACTTCTATATCCGTAATAGACTCCTCCTGAATCGGTACTATCAAAATCAAGGTAAACCATTGTCAGCAGTTTTGTAAGCCTCTTTTTATCCTATACACTACTTAGTTGGTTTCTGATTTGGTAACTGGCTTATTTTGTTTAAAAAAAAATCCCGGATTTTTAATAGCCAATTTCTCAAAATTGAAGGAGTTTTCTCCGGAATCAAGGAGTTGTTGGGACCCTGTAAACTCGACTCGAATTGGATCTTTTTTCTTGGACTGCGATAACTTGTCCGACTAGGAACTTGTCCAATTTAGGAATTTGATCGTATGGAGAACATATATTGTATTTCTTAACCCAGGGAGAACGTATTTTTAATTCATTGATTAATTCATGCATAACTTTTCCGAGCGTTTGCAAACAATAACGAATTTCCATAACTTTTCAGGA
Organism: Tubulanus polymorphus; assembly: GCF_964204645.1. Taxonomy (NCBI): domain Eukaryota; kingdom Metazoa; phylum Nemertea; class Palaeonemertea; order Tubulaniformes; family Tubulanidae; genus Tubulanus; species Tubulanus polymorphus. Next base: position 10,910,739 of record NC_134027.1, on the reverse strand, counting down.
CTTGCGTTTTTCCCGTATCAATTCCTTGTGTTTTTCAGAATTGGGGTCACATTTAGATCCTTGAACTCCCCTCTTAAAGCTATTCGGACTGAGGTATTTATTACCTTTTTCTAGAAGCCGTTTCGATTTTCGTTCACTTTTAATGTTTGAAGCTGTCAAATTCACCTGCGCAAAATACAATACCCAAGAAACACATTTATATACGTTGATACCTAGTATGCGTTATATACATCAATATTGGCGTTTCAAATAACAATTACAATTGTGAATTTTGGCATTTTTTTTGTAACTAAATAAATTTCATAACTTTTATTCCATTTTTGATAGATTTTGATAATGGGCGCTACGTCATCGATATATATCGGGGCTAGACTGGTTGCCGGTCAATTCAATTATCGATATATTCAAATCTAAAATAACTTCGTCGATATGTGTATATCATTAATAACATCTTTTGTCGACAGTATCAAACCAATATGCGCGTTGTTTTTCGAAGCGTCAATAAACTTTTAAGTTAGTTTTCTTGTTTTCTTTCCTCTTCAATTCAAGACTGACCTTCGGCGCCGTATTGCAAACCGTTACTAACGTACTGCCACTCAGTATCGACACGGAGCCATCTTTGTTATTGTACATGTGCATACTAGTCGGCGCGTGGCAATTGGAGGCAGCAGCACTTGACATCAGTAGATGCTCATTCCCGTAGAATCGGTAACAACTTCGAACGACGTTGCGTAAGACATCGACCCACGGGCTCTGAAATAAAAACATCGTTCCCACATTAGTTTCAACAGTTGAATACGCTCAAATCCAATCGGCCTGAGCTCAGCAGTTAGCTTGCGTTGAGACCCGAATCGGTAATTTTCGGTCTGTCTCTATAAATTATTATATATTTATTTTCTGAAAATTATAGCAATTCATAACAAATAATATACAATTTATAAATTACTTTTTTGCACAAATTACGTATAAATTGACATAATTCTTTATACGTATTCTTTAAACTATATCTATAGATTCGGTGGTTTCCAGAAGATTCCCGGATTCCACTTCTTATTCCGAAGAAGGACATTGATTACGGAATTCTGCAGGGATCTATACTGGGGCCTTTTTATTTTTAACATATACTAACGACTTTCTGAGAATGACATAAAACAACTAAAACTAAGAGAAACTACAGCCGCGATCACACGGAGACGATTCAGCCTGGGCCAAATTGGTATGGATCAGGCTCGAGGAAATCAGGCTAATTAGAGAGCGCGTTCACATATAAACCACTCACTCGATACGGAACAATGCTCAAAGTGTAGTGGGTCATTCCGGTACCAGTTGCAATCCAAACGAAATCATTTGTCTCATGCCAAAATTTGGCTCGGACCTTGTCCAATACGCCTTGAGTATCAGTAATCGCGCTAGCAATGATGAATATATCAACATATTCAATTGTGCCATCATTTTGTTTAGTTATGCTCAACGGGCACCAGCTGGAGGAGTCCAAACCAGGCCAACACAAAATAACATATAACTAAGATTTTGAGGGGTTTCGTCTTTGTAAGCCCATAACTATCAAAACAAATCGTTGGATTTTGACAAGATAAAGTTCTTCCGATGCAAAAAGCATTGAATTTTCACATGTTTTATTAAAGACAGCATAAAAAAACATGCTCAAATAAATCAAATTTTTTTGGTACAATTCCTAAACAAATATGAAACTTTGCGCACCATAAAGAAAAATAAATGACTAAATTAGCATATGTTAGGTTAATATGCTCAATTCGACCATTTGTAGTGAAATTACAGGCTACTGTCGTACTGAAATTGCGTTTGAATACAAGCTAAAAATAGATTTGAGCATAGCATATGATTGATTATTGATCGGCCAGACCGTTGGCATAAGACACTCTAACGCCAGCCAAAATAGAATAGATGGCGCAACTGTACTGTAACACCACGTTTCATGCGATAACTAGGGGTCCAGGGACACCATGCCCACTTGGGAAGTGGTTTCAAATGCTCAACAATCTAACAATTTCAATATTCAATGCCCCCTGGTGACCATTTACAAAAACCAATGACCTTAAAACTCACCACAATCATAGAACATGTCAGCAGCTACGATTTTGTAATTGATTGTGATAACAAAATATGCCTCGTTACCAATTTAATATGGAAATACTAAGTCATTCCACTATTCAATGCCCCCTGGTGACCATATTCAAAACCCAATGACATCGAAACTCACCACAATCATAGAACATGTCATGAACTACAACTTTGCAATTGATCATGGTAACAAAATATGCCTAGGTACCAATATAATAAGGAAATACTAAGTTATTCTACTATTCAACGCCCCCTGGTGACCATATAGAAAAAATTATGTCCTTAAAACTCGCAACAATCAAAGATGATGTCATGAGCTACAACTTTCCAATTGATTGTGGTTACAAAATATTGATAGGTACGAATATAATAAAGAAATGCTAAGATATTGTATTATTCAACGCCCCCTGGTGGCCACATACGAAATCCAATTACCTTGAAACTCACCACAATCATAGAATACGTTATGAGCTACAACTTTCTAATAGATTGTGGTAGCAAAATACGCTTAGGTATCAATATAATGTGGAAAAACTTTTTCCCACTTACAAATGAGTACTGGTGACACCAAGATGGCCGCCAATTGCGTCATAATTGGCTGATGAAAAATACCTGTCTCAGGTATAAAACATCCCTTTCCAAAGAACACCCATCACAAATTGTAATGAGAAATGGCAAACCAGTAGGAAGCTACAGGACTCAGAATTCGGGCCAAAATTAACATTTTTGGGCACTAAAAAGGTCATAGGACGGCCATCTTGAGCCCGACCGACCCAATTTTTGTTATGTTGATGGGCCCTGGGGGGGATTCACATATATCCGAAAGATCAAGGTAATTGATCAAAGCGTCTTCAAAATTTCCCTCAAAAAGTTCAAAAATGTGTAAAAAGGGCTGATTTTGGCGAACAACAATGGCTGCCAGTCGGCCATCTTGATTCTGACAGGGCCAGTTTTTGGGCTGAAGATGTGTCTAGGGTAGATACATGTGTAACCCAAATATCAAGACGTTACCTTGAAGCGTCTTCAAAACTTCCCAAAATAACTGGATTCCGTCTACGGACGGACGACGGACGAAAAGTGAACGCAATAGCCCGCTGGGACTAAAGTCCCAAGTGGGCTAAAAAGTTCGTTTATCGGAATGTTTACAATACCGCCAGTTAAGAAAGTTGATCGTACCTACGAGCAATTATCTGAACCTCGTACATATAGAACATTGGGTTAATTCTTTGCATCAGAAACTATGATCATTGCAAAAAAAAACGACCTACATATTCTCAATCTACTCTCAAATTCAATCAAGATACACAGATTTCACAGACTTTAGGCAAGTTTTTCACAACTGCGAATTTTGTTTCACGAAGAGTCACAAGTTTTTCAAGTTTTCACAGTCATGTGGGAGCCGTATTCAATTTCAATTAGTTCATCAGCATAACGCTGTACCTTTTTTCAGAACTTGGGCAGTTTGTCAGTAACCCCTTTAAACCCTCCCCATGCCTGGGCTTATTTGACTATTTCAGTAGGCCTACCGGTACTACATGTATTGAAGAAAACAAATAATAAATTCTGATTGCCTAAAGGCATGTTTGTTCATCAATAGTCTCGTACACACCAAATGTGAAAGTAGCAGGTGCTACTTTATAACTGTCACTAAGTGCATATTGTATTGCGTTAATTTGGAAAAAATTTATGATATAGTCATATAGCTGTTAAAAGAAAACCCATTGTATACCAGGATGTGTATAAGGTTAACCAAAAAAATTTATTGGGATCCTTATGCAATGACAATAAGTGTAGTTGGCTGTTCATAGTTACATGTGTCCATGTACTAGTCAACAGGGGGTCTCTATCAATCATTGTCACCCTTTACGTAAATCCTTTATGTGCAGTCTTATCGACAGCCTATGGTGGTCACAGGTTTTCCAACCTATAATGTATTTGTAAAATAACCACGCTGAAACGTGGCAGTAAATCAACCCACAATGCACAGATTTAAAAGTTTTAAAAGCAAGAATTATCAATACATCAATCAAAAATTAAAACGACAAGTTTCGGTCATTTCCATTTTTGATTGAATAAATTCTTGGTTTTAAAATTCAACAATCTGTATACCCCCAGTGGGCTTTCATCATATAGGCCTAATGTATTTGCATGCCTACATAGAAAAATACTAACTCCTCGTGATGTATCTTTTGCGCTATATGACATAGGGCCAATGGCTATTATTGGCATAATGGTGCAGGATGTATTTTTTGCGCTATATGACATAGGGCCAATGGCTATTATCGGCATAATGGTGCAGGATGTATTTTTTGCGCTATATGACATAGGGCCAATGGCTATTATCGGCATAATGGTGCAGGATGTATTTTTGACGCTATATGACATAGGGGCAATGGCTATTATCAGCATAATGGTGCAGGAAATGCTTCACAGGCACCATTTCCAAACCGGGAAATATCATTTTGAAATTCGCGAGCTTTCCCAGCAGATTCTCTTCTCGAACCACGAAGCACCGATAGAAACACCAGTAGTGCCTACTAAGGGCAGATCGATAATATTTACCTTCCGATGGTCTTTGTCCCTGGGATCCGATGCGTAAATACCGAACGGTACGTCCTCGGGCCACCATTCCGGCACGGTCGAATCGGATGACGGTTTCTCGGTTCGACGTTCGTCCGACTTCGTTACGGACTGCATCATTTGCGGGATGAACGCGCACAGATCGGTGAAATCCATGTGATCGATGGTCAGCGACGGTAACGTCGGCGTCGTCAAACCGGCGTCGTATTTCGGCAACTCCATCTTATCGGGCATCATATTGTATCCTAGATGAAGGCAGAAAAAAATCAATTATTTATACTGTCGATATTGTTTATCATCATTATCAACACATTTGATGCTGTAACTTCATAAATATGCTCCCGAATAACAAACGCTTAATTAGCCAATCATATATGAATTTGCATACAAAAAAAGGTTGAGATGCAGTGTGAAAACTACTGAAAATGATGCATTACAACCATTGGTTATTTTGAAGATAATTATACAGGCTTTCTATTGCTGTATAAATTTGGTCAATCAAGAGTTTGACATTTGACCCCTCAAAGGTCAAGGCATATAGGTGGCGGGCGGTATAGTACCAGCGGACTAAAAAAAATCGAACAAAAGTCGAGATAAAAGTCGAACGACGACGGATGTTCCATGGTCTAATGGGTTAATATGCAAAACGTAGACCTTATTCATGAAGGCTCTGTGCTTCATTCATAGCACTCGAGCCACGCGTATCCCTCATGCCTATTACTCCTCAAAACCTTTTTTCGTATGCTGCACTAAGACGGTTATAGTGGGATTCGAACCCGACAGCTTATGATAAACTAGACACCCTAGTCCTTGAAATACCATACAAAAATCAACATCTTCCTATTTGTGAAATTCTTGAGTATTCGGTGTAAGAACATGACAAACCTGAGCTCTCACTTCAAATCCAAGTCCAAAGTTCAGGAGAATTTCGGGGGGCCAAAAGGACATGATTTTGGTGGCCCATCTCATCACATCTTATATCATTATGAAAGCCTCGACTATTTACTACAAAATAACACGAACTTGTAGTGCATGAAAAATAAACAGCAAATGAGGTATTCGGTATTGTGACAAACTTGGATTTTCCCTTGAATTTTCTGAGGAGTAATTGACACTACATAGTGAAATTCCTGAGTGCTAATGGGTTAAAACGGAATACATTTAGGGACACCACCCTTTAGTGAAATGCTTCGCAATGTGAATATTCCTTCACCCCTGAAGAACAAATACAGCGGCCAATGAACGTGACACAATCATAGAACTTGGCATGAGCCAAAATCTCGCAATTGATTGTGGTTGCAAAATATGCGTATAGGTACGAAAATATTTGGAAATGTGTTAATCCAGAAACTTAACACAACCACAGAACTTCGTCATGAGCTATAATTCTGCAACAGGCCTTCAATTTAATGACAGCACCTGCCACATTTGCTGCTGGTAATAAAACTAATGCTGCCAGTTTGTCTTCTAAGTGAACTGCCTTGGGTTTATTCCCGTCTAAATACTATTGTTATAATATTGTCTGTTTTGATCATGATCTGTCGCTCAGTCATTTGTCACAAGAGGTGATAGCAGTTCTATTTATAGCTATTCAATTTCAATTTATTTTGTAAGAAAGCATGGTTTGAAAATAATATTTACCGATAAAACAAAAGTAAAATTGAGAACGCTATCTTATGAGGGCTAAGCAAAAGCCAAAAGGCTGCAACAGCAAGCACCCATGAAAGAAATAAAGAGAAACAAGAGCCCCAAGGGGCACTATGGCCAGCCTGTCAGCTTTTCAAAAATGGCAAATGATGATGCATTCCGTGGGTTAAATTTGTGAAAATACACTCCCAGCTCAAGAGTCAATACCTAATAATTTACACAATACAACCGTAGAATACAAAAGTAGCACAGACAGCAACTGGAGCTGACAGGAACAAATACCTCAGATAAATCGTTTCCCTTGGTCTTATTGATTCTTATGCGGAATAGGATTCAATTTTCAGAAAGTTGCTCAATAAAACAACATTGAATTGGATTTGATGTTTTTATTTGTTCAATAAGTAAAATTGGACTTGATATTCTTTTGCAGAATAAAATTTGATTGAATTTGCAGTTTTAGCGCATAGCTAATTAGCATATCAAGGTCATCTATCCGATTTGAGAAAAAGCTATTTTTTTCCCAGAGTTTGCACAATTGTCAATGATATTTTCTGTAGTGCTAATAAAAATATTCCTCCCAAAAACCAAATTAACTAAAGCTTTCACAGAAATCGATCTTGAAATACAATTTCAGATCTTAAAATAAAATCCGGAAGTAAAACGGTAGACGATACCCCAGGTTCACATGAACACCTGCTGATCTCTGCGGCTAAGCCAATCATAGAGGAGTCATTGCTTTCTGATTGGCTTTTCAAAGGCAATATTTTTGTGATCAGATTTTCACGAAAAAACTCATATAAATTTTAACGAGGCCCTCTTTCAAAATTCAGCTACGTAGAGTTAGGAGAATGGATAATGCTTTAATGAATGATTTGTACGAATACATGCTCAGTTGCACAGTCAAAGATAAAAACGAATTGAAACAAAGTGGTAGATAATATATACATTATATATAGATGTAGATAATATTTGTTGTACATAAGTTGTAGATAATATTCATCTTATATTATGTAGCTATAATGTTCAGCTATAGAAGACACACGCAGTGCTTACAGTCTATTCATTGTAGGCATAGCAGATGGTTGAATAATAAAGTTTATCTGTCGAAGTCATCATGAAAATAATACGATTGTGGTTGATTATAGTCTAGATTAGTGTTCTCTTTGTCTCAATGACGATCAATGCAAAAAATCTAGTGATGGTGATTTGTACAATTAATTGGTAATTTGCTTAGCCGAAATTTGAAATTCTAAAATTTTGAAGTTTTCAGAAAAATTGCAGCGGGATGCTGTGGACACCGACAGCAATCTATGATCGTATTGCTGTGGGTCAGATTTTCCCAAATTCGCGTATTGTTGCTAATTTCGGTGAACCAAAAATGGCCAGCCATCTTGAATTTGATCGGGCCAATTTATGGGCTGCAGATGTGTATAGGGGAGGTACATGTGCAAATATAATATCGAGACAATCCACCCCTCCCCATGTACGTTTTTGTACTGATGATCAAAATCCCCCTCCCGGTACGGGCATAATATGTTCTTCATGCACAGCCCTGTACAGCATGTGGCCACGACCGCAACATCACACACAGCCTATAGAACGTAGTGCAATCATTTCTCAATTGTAACCAAACAAACAACAGCTGACGCCATCAATTATTCAAAGCTGTCGCGACTGCAAGCACGTAACAAAGACTGCGCTTAGTTGTTCTGTCAAGTCAAGTCTCTTCGAAAATACGGCATGAGAATTACGTAATTTCTGAAGAATGAAGGGGCGATTCTTCAACAAGAGGCCCACGAGCCTTGAAGTTTTGGGATTGATTGATCTTATAAGTTGAAGAACAAAAGTACCAAAAATACATAAACAGTTCCCCTAACCGAGAGTATTCTTTGGAATGGTTTATACATTATCAGAGAGAAACCGAAAAAATTTCTTTTTCGCATCGTTTCAACTGATGTTGACAGTGGATATGGCAGGAATGAATAATAATTGATTTTTTTCCTACGATTCATACAAGGCCTGCCCTATATTGAATGGGGTATCGGCACACCAGCTATCCCTTCAGATGGCCCCGCTGTGATATCAGACGAACTCGATCAAAATTAGTTCATTAGGCCATTGGTTCGGTAGTTCGAACGAACCCCCTTTTTTCAATTTTTAAACGTCGACGAACATCGACACATGGTCTGCATTTGCTAAATTAGCAAAATGAGATCGATACATGCAAAGTAAACGGGGACCAGTCCACCTATCGGTCTCAGATTGCAGCACAACGAGCCTGCTTGCACGAAATTTTCAAAAGTTTAAAAAAAAAACAACCCCCAAAAAAAATCTGGGGACGCCTATGATTCTTATGTAACTTTCACCTGTCTGTGCTTTATTGATTTTTGCTTTAATGTTTTTATTGTAGAAATTTTTGAGTTCAAGCGAGTTCTAATTGTGTTGTATTGTATTGTATTGGGGTCATCCTTATTACCGAGATGACGTATTTTACCGAGATGAAACGAGATGAACCGAGATGATTTCAATTGTTAAAATCGATAAGGAATAAATAAATATGTTATATTTCATTTCATCTCGGTTGATCTCGGTAAAATACGTCATCTTGGTAATAAGGATGACCGTTGTATTCGTCTCATAAATTTTTTTCAACAACTTTTCAGCGATCCTTCTATAGAGTGTAAAGTAGATTGAAAAATCGATTTGTTGAAGTTCAACTACCTGTCCATTCTGCTGGTCCTCTATGACCTATCCTATCAGGTATCTGGGTATGGAGGACTATAGTCAGTAACCTGTCTGTGGTTTAGTTTCACGATCGGATATTTTCACAAACCACAGTCAGGAATGGGAAGGTCATTTTTGTATGAAATCTTCGTCAGCCAATTTGACTGACGAGTAATTTGCCTGGCATTTCATTGTCTCTTAAGATATCTGTCTCATTTTTGTTGTAATCGACGCACAACAGATTCGTAGTTTGTCTGATACCTATAACACCTCACCTGACGATCTTAATCCATGTGCAAATCGGCCGTAAAGTGAGAGTAAATTTCCGTCCAGTCAACAGCTGCCATTTTGAAAATTACTGGAGGTGCTGGCACCTGTGGACTGAGGCCAGGACAACAGCACAAACTAACAAAGCGAAACGACGAAATTAAAAAAAATTAAGAAATCAACACTTATTCACATTTTTCTTTTACCAGAAATTTATTATTTCATTATTTGTTATGGAAAACATGAAGATTTGATATAAAAGTTGGAAAACCATCAAAAATAAAAATTGTCGTTTCGTCTTGGAAGTTTTATATAAATCCTTGTAGGTCCCCTTGTCTTATCATGCCACATGTGCAATACAGAGAAATGGCGGCCAATGGCGAAATTTGTGGAGAAATTAATTAATTTCTCAAAATAATGTTGATTAATCACTCGAAACATACATAAAATTGGATTATTTCGAAAGGTACCTGTGTTAGTTTGTGAATTAAGCTATTAATTGTGGACTGAAGTGAATAGAAAGTATATTTTTGAAGTGTTACTTTTTTCAACCGTGTTTTGGTCCTTGTCATCCCTAACGTTGGTATAAGCCCATCCGATTATAAAAAGCTTACCACCAACGATTAGGTAACTAACTAGGAGGACTACTACTATCAAAAATGACTTTGTGCCTGTGGAGAAGGCCAACCAACATCGCAGTCTCGCATTGGATTGGTACTCAACATTTTACTTTCTTAGATCATGCGCCGTGGTTTAGTCCTTGTTACCATATTTTGCCATTATGGTAGTGTGGTCACATTATTTGCACCAGGCCCCTGTGATCGGCACAAGGCCTAAGTTGTAAAATCTCGCTCTTTCTAAACAAACTTAGCCTTTTTTTCGAGTCAGTTTGAGTCGTATTTTTCGTCGTTCTCACTCCTTCCTTGCCCCTTCCCAGGTCCCATTCCCTTCTGAAATGCACGATCTGTCGATGCGTATACTTACAGTACGAATGCGTGACTTGATTCTGGGCGCCGTAATTGTAATCAAATCATCGTGGAATGAATATTCGCGGCACTTTCTCCTCTCTATGTATATCTATTGTGCGCCAGCGACACTGCATAAAAACATGGCGGCTTTCCGATCATTATTACTGCCAATTCATACCACCAGATGGCAATACAATCGGCGCGAGAAGTTGAATTTCGAAATTTTTGGATTATAACTTTTTTCATCGATTATTTATAAAACTAACCGTAAATCGAGAACATTTAAACGTAGAAAGTGTGTAACTTTCGTGTATTCAATGACTATTCGTAATTAAATGTTTGTTTTTGGTAAAGTACGGAAATAAAAATTAATTTTTGGAAAGATATTGTGACCTTGACCTGAAATTCGAACGGACGAAATACAATATTTGATAAATTGGCTTACATTGGCTATTTATTACGTACATACAATATTGTTATTAATAGTTTTTAGTTTTATCTTATTATTTTTCGCGTTTTCGCGTGAAAAAAGGGTTAAAGGAAGTTAGAGATTTTAGAGGTTTGAGAGAACAGAGCTCCAGGAAGAGATTGTACACATCTAGTCAAGAGATATAAACGAATATATGATTTAAGAAGTCGTTAAGTTATATACGGGAGCCTTGGAAGAAATTCAAGAACGAGGACGAGGACTGAAGATCCAGCCTAAAGACAGATTGATTTATAACCCTAGTCATGATGATGTCAAGATTCTATCAAAATGCTGATAGATGCTTTGAAATATATTAAGCTAATGTGAAAAATAGAAGATTACACCAAAATTTAGCTTAATGGTCTCTATTTTTGGAGGATTGAAAGCCTTGCTACTACAGCAGCCACGATGTCTGATACTGCAGCCCCTTAAGCCCTTAAGATTCCAGCATATGGAGAACACTGCGATGGTCAAGTAATTGTTCCGAAGACCGCCGCAAAATCACAAACAAAGCCGGGACATTCAGAATGTGAGTGATACGTAGAGTAAACTTTCAAACATAAATATGTGAAACATTATCATACCGGTATATTACATTATCACATTGTAAATGTAAGTAGAAGAGAGACATTTTGCGCTCAGAATATCATTTGATGATCGTAGGCAAATTGCCTGTACAGCAACTTCATTCATAACGGTGCGATTCGCCGCTATTTCGTCCTTGCTCATGCAACCATTGGAAACTAAGAAATACGAGACAACAATAAGATAAAAACCCACTATCTACAGATTAAAAGAATTTAAAAACAAGAATTTATTTATTCAATCTAAAATACATATAAGACACGACGTATCGATCTCACCCTAGAGATCATCGTCAGGTTTTTAATCTGTAGATAGTGGGTTTTTATCTTATTGTCCGTTCACCACGTTTGAGTGTGGTTATCGTTCTAATAAGAGACAACATTGAGAACATTTTTGCCCGGGCACTTTAGAACTTCGTTACATACACCAGTACCACGATTCTACAGTTTTAAAGTTGAAATTTAACCAATATCATAGAATATAATGCTGGTTTTTACGAGTGGTTTCCTGCAAGAAACGGGCCCGAGCAGGTAAAAACCGTTGCAAAATTTCTCGACTGGCTCGAAGACGTTAATGAAAATGCTTGTTGGTTTCAGCTCTGTGCCCGAGAAGTTGAGTGGAAACGGTGGGCGGCAGGGGTTTTGAGCAGCTGTACAAAAACAAAAAACCAATCCGAAATAACCGGTTGCTTACTTTGAATTCCGAAGAAGACCGTTAGAACTACGAGCGACTGGAAAACAGCAAACATTATTTTCTTTGACGATGGCGTCACGGAGAAAACTAAAGAGTGAATCTTGTATGACAGGTCGGCCATCTTGTGTCCGATCGACCCAATTTTTCTTATCAAGATAAGTGATCGAAGTGCCTTCAAAATTTCCCTCGTAAAAATGTGTAAAACTGCTCATTTCGGCGAAAAACTATGGTCACCACCCGCGGCCATCTTTAATCTGATCGAGCCAGTTTTTGGGCTGCAGATGTGTCTGGGGTAGATAGATTTATTAAATGAATAAATATTAAGACAATCCATTGAAGCGCCTTAATCAATACTTCCCAAAATATATGGATTCCGTGGTGGGACGATTCTGAACAAACACGGACGAAGAGTTGAACGCAATGGCGCACTAGAACTAGTTAAAACGAATAATATATGCTCTACATGCTATACATACATGAATATTCTATACAACAGTACTTAGACAATTCAACGTTATTAAATCAACTGTTGGAGGTGATTGGTTGGATATAAATGCTATAGGATTGTGATGTAAGTCGCAACACTCCGCCCAGAACAAAACCCAATGCCTAAAATTAGACTAACAAATCTTACGTTACAAACAATACGTGATAACAATTGGAAAAAACTACACAAACTATATACAAAACTCCATACAAACAATACATAGTAATTGGTGAATTTATATTCATAATTTACTGCATATCTTTGAAAAATTTTACCTTTGGCTATCTCTGCAGGTTTCCGTTTTGGTCTAGATTTCACAGAATTAGAAGTATCAACGTTTTCGTCAATACTGGAATTACTACTACTATGCAATATAACATTCTAATTCGACTTCAAGTGGATATAATTTCGAAACAGGGCGATTAGTAACTCCATTCGCGGTTTTAATAATGCATGATCTAATCCGACCATCTTGGCTTTTGGATAAACCGATGATGATGCCCAACTTCCACTTTAATCTTGGGACCGTATCATCATGAATTATTACAACGGAACCTAATTTCACGTCTTCTCTGTTAACGCTTAACTGCTTAACTGTGTTATTTTTCGCTGTGATACAGAGGAAATTATTAGTTACTACACACACACACACACACACACACACACACACACACACACACACACACACACACACACACACACACACACACACACACACACACACACACACACACACACACACACACACACACACACACACACACACACACACACACACACACACACACACACACACACACACACACACACACACACACACACACACACACACACACACACACACACACACACACACACACACACACACACACACACACACACACACACACACACACACACACACACACACACACACACACACACACACACACACACACACACACACACACACACACACACACACACACACACACACACACACACACACACACACACACACACACACACACACACACACACACACACACACACACACACACACACACACACACACACACACACACACACACACACACACACACACACACACACACACACACACACACACACACACACACACACACACACACACACACACACACACACACACACACACACACACACACACACACACACACACACACACACACACACACACACACACACACACACACACACACACACACACACACACACACACACACACACACACACACACACACACACACACACACACACACACACACACACACACACACACACACACACACACACACACACACACACACACACACACACACACACACACACACACACACACACACACACACACACACACACACACACACACACACACACACACACACACACACACACACACACACACACATATATATATATAGTTATACTAATAATGATGATAATCATAATAGTAATCATTATATCCTTCCTCTGTATCAGCTGGATAATGGTCTAAAAAAGTAATGTGTAATATTTAGGTGGCCGGCCGGGTTAACCGGGTTAGCCCAGCATAATTGAATATCTCTAATATGGTTGTTGAAATCTTTTATATAGAAACCTCATCAATCCTTGCATGAAATCGGCTGTGATTTTTACTCAAACGTTGGGCTTATGTAAACATACATTGGTATTCGATATACTATAGAAAAATGTTCAGTTTCAATCCCGCCAGACGGGCTAAGGCAGCTGCTATATCTTAAAAAAGAAAAAAAATAGGGGGTATGACAGTTAACTTTCTGTACGTGATTCTGCAGTCGTCAAGGTTCCCTTTGTCTATATTCGTTTAGTGTTGGCAATTAATTTCGGTCGGTAACGTCGTTAACGTTTGATCTTAAAATAGGATTGTCCCTGTTAGTTATTTGGTTGGTAAATTTCATTAGATTTTTTGATTGAGTGTCCCTTACAGACCCACCACACCTGCCGGGAGCTTAACCGGGGGTTTGATTTTCAAATCGGAAATCGAAGTACAGATATAGTTGTGTGATCGGCGGTCGAGTTTACAGAATTTTTTGTTTAAATCGAAGTACATAATCGGGAAATTCGGTTCCGGTTCATTCAAACAATCTTCCAACCAGTCTGAACCAACGTTTGTCAACTCCTCCCCGGCAGGGATTCGAACCTGATGGCATCATGATGACGGTTCGTGCCGTGGCTGAGTGTAGCGATGCCATCAGGTTCGAATCCCTGCCGAGGGAGGATGTGTCAACTCGGCAAGTTGGTCTCTCCCGTCCCCAGAATGTTCCTAGTGCTTCTGCAGCACGAGACAAAACTATATTTTCCTATCCTATGCAGACGTCATTTACCTGGGACCAATTTTGCCGATCCCATGGGCGAGGCTTACTGTACAATATAAAATCAAACCGCACAACTGAGGGCACATTCGAATTTTGAAAGAGGTTGACCAGTACACCCGGTGTACCCCCCTAAATCCGCCCTTGTTCCATGATCGTCAATCGTTTTGTGTAAGTCAACGCAAACAGAGTGGTCCTCTTACATTACACGTAATGGATTGCATACAACGGGTATGTTTAGAAAGATGATGTATGATCTGATAAACTATTTAGATTCAGTTTATGAATTTCATACCTTGTGACCACATCGTCTTTCAAAATCTTTCATCCAACAGGTCCATCGATAATCATCGTTACATCGCATTTATATTTAATCCGATAGCGAACAATCGAATGCAGCAATATGGTGATAGTCGCATGATGGGGCCTATTGTGTGTTCATGAATCAAATACGAGGATGCATATGAAAATTTAAACAATTCTGTCGATACAATCGAGTGCTGGTCGAAACGTAGGTAGATCTCTTTTGTAGAATTAAGAGTCCATGAGGTTATTCCAAATCCATCTGTCCGCTGGAAGTAGCAAGAGACCTTGTACCTCCCTGGTCCACGCAGATACATCTGATTCATTTTCTATTCCGTAGATTTTGCTCGCGGGACATGTTAAAAACCAATCAGAATTTTTGTGATGCCTAATGCGCAGTGGTAAATGATTACAGGTTCAGTTTTCCATCTAGAAAATGCGGCAGCGGTCGAGGCTTCCAATAAACCATACTTTGCAACAAATACCGGTACCACGTTTAAAACCCAGCATAGATTGGCTAATATTTCCATTTCATTTCAGCCATGGATTACCCCCATAAACTCACATGGAACCACCAGCTGAAGGCCCGTGGGCATTTTAAGAACTGGCTAGTTTGGTTTGGGTTTTATTTCCAACTGAATTCAGCCTTCGGTTCCCTCTTATAACTCGACTTTAAATACCACTCAAAATGCAAATGGTAATGGAGATATGAACGGCTAATGTGGAAGTTCATTTCAAAATTGAACTTTATTAAACCTTTCAAATTGCCATCTAGTTTGAAATGTTGACAAAAGTGAATTACACAAATACAATATAAGAATCTTAATTTACATCTTATATTCAAGATACAACAATGTCTTATCATACAGTTGTATACGGTGTGAGGGTCTCTATTCCAATTCCGTCATTAATCGCGGCGTTGTAGTTATTCCAGAACGGGTCGCACGGAGTATTTTCTATGTGGGTTCACTGAGGCAAGGCTGAATTCGGCAGTAGCACCAACAGACGGCAAGCTGTCTTCTAACTTAAAGGCTCGTGAAGTATTTTCATCCGGTCTGAAATTCGTGGAATAAAGCTTGATACCCTAATGGGTTAAACCATCTTAACACTTTTCTCAGGAGTTATTACAAGAGAAAAATAGATTTAATTTATCTAATAAATAATTTTGGAATTGATTTTGATTTTGATGATTTTGATAAATACTCTGAAAAATTAAGAAAAGAAGCTAAGATAGATAATAATGATTATAGAATGATGGCTCAACTAAGATTAATAAATCTACCTAAGAATTATGATGAATTAGATATAAACAAAGATGATTTCATAAATTTGTTAGAAACAAAATTAGAATAATTATTATAAAACTATTCATATATCTATATACTAGACGTACGAAAGAATCTTGGAAGAATTCTTGGAAGAATATATCATATAATATTTTAGAAATAATAATTAATTAGAAATATAAATTTAATTCATATTTGTAACTTATTCAAACGTAAACTATAAACATTTGAAAATAGTTTTAACATAATTTATATTTAGAATAATAATTGTAAAACTATTTATATATCTATATACTAGACGTATGTAAGGATTCTTACCAAGATTCTTCCAAGATTCTTACTCGTACGTCTAGTACATAGATAAATAAATCGTTTCTATAATTTGAATTACATAAATTTTATTTTATAAATTTAGATTCATATGGAAATTGAAGCCTCAGTAATAATTTTGAACCTTTATTACTTTTTAATTTATTCATATATTCATCATGTAATTCAGTAGGTATAATTTGATTTCCTTCCAATGATTGTTGCATATATTTTCTATCTTTGTTATAAAATTATACTAAAAATCTAATGTTTTCTCTAAAATCTTCAACAATTGAATTATATTTTTGATTTAAAACCCATGTTATTATCCCAAAATGTCTCCCAGAAAAAACTAAATAGCATAGTTCACTTTCTCTAACGTATGATTCTTTCTAATTTAGTTTCTAATATATCATTATTATATTCTAATTTCAATTTATTCTCTTAGTGTATTTTAGTTTAACTATGTCTTGCTTTTTGAGATTTATCTATATTGATTTTACATGTTGGACAGTGGTACTTCTTATTTGCTTCCATTTATTATACAAATTTTTTATTAAAATTGATTTTGTATTATTCGAAATCTACATTATGATGCCCCTTTTTATTCTTACCTTTATATATAAAATAGAAATCACCAGAACATAATTCTTCCATATCTTCACTTGATAATCTATGAAATCTATCTTGTAAATATGTTCTGAATTTGTATTTATTACCTTTTAATCCTTCATATTCTAAATGAATAACTAATTTATTACCATATTTATTAGTAGCTGTTTCAATATTAGTTATTAAATATTTCTTATGTAATGTTAATTCTGTTAACTTTTTGAATTTATAATCTACTGATTTGTAGTATCTGTAGAGCATTTGTATTTGTAGTATCTTTGTATTTTTGTATTTTTTTAGCATTTGTAGTATCTTTGATTCTATCTAAGAATGATTTGTTGTTCTCAATGTGTACTTGTTTACTCTCCATTTATTATACAAATTTTTTATTAAAATTGATTTCATTCATATATTATTCATGAATATATACAATTACTCTAATAATTCCATATATATATATACATATATATATATATATATATATATATATATATATATATATATATATATATATATATATATATATATATATATATATATATATATATATATATATATATATATATATATATATACTATATATAAGGTTGAAAGGTTGATTGAATAAAAAAACAATTATAAAAAGTAATTTTTTTAATTTCGAACTATAATATATATTCATAGTCGTGTGTATTCCTAGGTAATAATTAAAATTAAAAGAATAAATGATATTATTAGAATATATTTGTATAATTTAATCTATTTTATTGTGTATTGAAATTAAAATCATTAATATTTTCGAATAAATATTTATTTATAATATAACATATTTATAAATACACACGACTATGAATATATATTATAGTTCGAAATCAAAATTACTTTTCATACTTGCTTTTCTTATGAGCTCGACCTTTCGACCTTTGGTCTAGAACAAGACATCTACAATTACTTAAGACTCACGCGTTTGATCCGTAAAAACAGAAAGACGATTTTGATTGATTTTCGACAACTGAGGTAGCGATGACGTCGTCAATCTGTACTGAAATTCTATCGATCTCCGGGATGACCACAGTATGAGCACCCATAGGTTCTGGAGGGATGTAATTCAGCCCAATTAATTCATACATATGTGGGGCTGATATAAATCTCCAAACAGACAAGTAACCCGGGTATTCTACTTTCCTGTAAATTTGCCATGCTTTTATTTTTCCTGCTTTCTGAAATTTCGCATCCCGTAACAGAGAAGTGCCTGATTTTTGCACATTACCCCGAACAATGATATCCCAGACTAATGAAAAATCGGGCATCATTGGTGTCGTGGGCGTCGAGGCCGCGGATGTCGGAGTAGTCGTTGGTTTTAAAGCTGTGGTCGTAGCACCAGTAACTGTAATGAAAATTATCATTGAGGTAAAAATGTCTATGGTGGAATGGTATTCGTGTTCGCATCAATCTCCAAAATTTCTGTCCTTTGCCAAAAGAAATGTAGTTGCGATAGTTTTTTTCTTAACATTGTCTGGTATGGAACGATTACAAGAAGATGTTTTGACCTGCGAAACTAAGGCCTACCTGATATTTGTTTGATGTACACAGTTATGTTGTTATCAGTGATGGCTCCCGCTGTATGAATGTTCACATCTTCAAACAAACTACATCTTCCTAGAACGGAGTAAAAACCAACACAGTTCGCTTCTTTGTTGCAGTAGATCGCGCAGTAGAACATTCCACTATCGTCTATCGTTTTGTAAGAAGTCAACGCAAATTCGGCGCTTACAATTGCGGCTTCGAAACCAGTGCCATTTTCACGTTGCGATTTTACGATGAATATCCATAGGTTGAAAATGAAGCTGAGGAGAGCCACTGATGCATTCATGTCTACCGATCGAGATGTGTTATGTATAACTGATGTTTAAGGTTATGTATGGCCGCATCATTGAATTTAGATTCTGCTGATTAATTTTACATCTAGTGGTTGAAGCATATTTTCTTTCATCTTACAGGACGGTGTATTGATTATCAATGCTCTGACGTTCCCTTTCATATCGATGCATACGTAACTCCGAGCATCTTTGACAATCTTCACGAACCAGCAACGGCCAACAAAGTCAGCGACAGTATGTCACGCATAATCATTGTTTAGCATTCAACATTCTTTATTTATCTTGCAATATAATCTCAATGTTGATGATTCTGACAAACATGCAAATTCTGGCCTTTCTATACTTATTCATCTTCCTGGTGTCAAAACTATTACTTCCATGAATTCATTTCGGGTTCATTCTTAACAAGAATGAACCCGAAATGAATTTTGTGATCTAATCACATTATATACTCCTATCAGATACTTACGATGAACTTATTCGATTTTACTAAATTCTGTCTCATTCAACACTCAATTTTAGGGTCACCGTGCCTTTGCCTCAGCAGCTCCAATCTTATGGAATGCTTTACCTTTTAGAATAAGATCCTGTACTGGAACTTTTAAAATGAACTGAAAACATTTTTTGGCAATATTTTGATTGACTGTTTTAATTTGTTTTTATAGCCTTGCATATTTGTAAAACGCGCTGAAATGTATACGGGGCGCGGTAAATAAGAAATAAATATTAATTTTATTAGTATTTTCAAGCATGATTGACGATTGTCTTCTCGATTGATGATCGTCTTTTCCGAATTATTGTTAGACTGTTTGTGATAAAGAAGTTGATTGTTGATTTCACTGGAAAGCATATTTGTGACTAAGCGACGTAGCGACTGCAGCGGCGAAAGCCGTGGCAATTATTTACTGAATGACGTTTTTTTTTTCTTTCTATACTATATTTTTTATGAAATTGAAGTAAATTCGTCGCTGCAATATTAGAACCTACGGAAAATCGGCAATTGGCCGCTGCAATAAAAAATTGCTTCCAACGCACCTGCGTATTCTAAGAGGAAAGAATATTTAACTGTATTAGATTTTAGTTGATTTTGAATATATGCACCAGAATGATAAATTAATTCGCTTTTTATCTGTATATATCAATCAATACGTATGACGATAACCGCGATCGATACAGGAATTGGATGCAAATGCAAATAAAAAGAAAACTATTCTTTTAAGTTTATTATCGCTTTGAAGAAAAATAACGCATATACATCTTAATATATTGCCTATATCATCAATAATGAATGATATAGAATGATCAATAAGATATTTTTGTATACCTAATTACTAAATGAACGCCAAAATTCACAATTGCAATTGTTACTTTTAAATGCAAATATTGATAACGTAGTGCACATCGTCTCATACAGTAACGTAAGCAGGCGGACCCCTTCTGTGAAATAAGACTCGACGAGGAGATCAATCTACCCGTCATATCCATCTTCTGGCCCGTACACTTCTGGCTCATTTGCTATTCCATAAAATCTCTCGCGGGATATACAATGTGTCCCAGAAAATGGTTCCTCCGAAATGGTAAAATATTCATCAGTTAATTTATACGAGTAAATAAATTATTGTAATGGATTAGTAATCAGTAGGATGTCTTCTTTACATATCAAGAGTAATGGGTCTAGTAGACCACTCCTGGCTGGTTTTCAAAGGCTAATTATGAAGCGACCTATTTTACTGTGAAACCAAACTTGATAAATGAAATTAGGCTAGTTACTAATGATGGTAACAACTAAGGGCAGGAGGTATTCATTTGCAAAAACAATTTTCGGGATTCTGAATTCGACGCACAATCCCGTAGTTTTTCATTTACCAAAGGTTATTTATTGATCAGACAACAATAACACCTTAAAAAATCTTAGTCTCAGATTGTAACTTATTGTGTCTCAAATTGACTGTACTGTCTCAAATGTACATTTAATTATTGTTGTTGGAATCTTGTCTTACGTAGATTTTATTTATGACTATGTTTAAGGATAAAATAATTTTCTTCTTTGCCAGATTTCTAGCCATTGACTTGGTTTTTCGATTGATCATTTCAATTGTCTGAACTCTCCTAAATTATGGATGGAAAGATTATCTAATATATTAATTTGATTTATGGTATACCATCATTATTTATCATTTATCAAGTTTGGTTTTGAAGTAAAATAGGTCGCTGCGCGATTAGTCTTTGAAAACCAGCCGGGCGTCTCTTCATGATCCATTATTCATAACATGTTAAGAAGAAATCCTACTGATTACTTGGCCATCACAAAAATGTACTCATTAATATAGATTAAATTATAAATATTGAAACATTTCGGAGTCACCATTTTCTGGGACACTCTGTATAGGCATATCGAAAAACCAATCGAGAATATTGATGTTTCATAGGCGCGCCACGTATCTGACACCGGTTCAGATAATGCTATTCACCTTTCAAAATGCGGCTGCGATCGACGATTCATATAAACTTTACTTCTCGACAAATACTAAGTAAAAAACAAAACCCCAGGCAGAATTAAGTATATTCACGACATTTTATATCCAAACAACGATGATCTATTCAATTTAATATTGTGTTATATACACGGCGTGAGGGATCTTATACCAATATGCGATTATAAATCCGAGCGTTGTAGATTATTCCAGAACGGGTCGCACGGAGTATTCTCTATAAGGGTAGCTTAAGGCAGTGTTGAATTCGGCAGTAGCACCGACAGACGGCAACGCTTTTATCTTTAATATTCGCGTAGTCATTTGATCCGGTCTGAAATAGGTGGAATAAACCCGTATTGATACCTTGTTGTGTAGAGTTTTCTACAGATACTAATGAGCATGAAGTGAGAACATTTTCATCAGAAGGCATTGTCTACTAACTCGGACTGAATCTTTTATCAGAATATCCGGCTAGCCGGGATTGTCTGGAAGAGCGCCAACCATATAACGTATCGGGCGAGCGTATCGAGGAATCGGGAACTGGGGGCGGGAGGAGGCTCAACTCCAACATAGCAACCGAGGATGTGTCAAGGAGTCTAATGAAACGGCTGTAATACTCACGTGTCTGATTTGGTGTAGCCGAAAGGCGAGTTGGTTTGATTTCCGTAAATTGAGGTTGCGATGACATCGCCAATTCGTACCGAAATTCTTTCGACTTCTGGGATGAGCAAAGTTCGATCACCCGCAGGTTCTTGAGGGATGTAATTCAGCCCAATTAACTCATAAATATGTGGGGCTGATATAAATCTCCAAACAGACAGGTAACCCGGGTATTCTAAAGTCGTGTAGATTTGCCATTCCTTTATTTTACCTGCTTTCTGAAATTTTGCATCTCGTAACAGAGCAGTGCCTGATGTTTGTTGTTTGTTCCGAAGAATGATATCCCAAACTAATGAAAAATCGGGCACCATCGGCGTCGTGGGTAGCGAGGCCGTGGATATCGGAGTAGTCGTCGGTTCCATAAAATTGGTCGTAGCATCAGTGCCTGGAACAAAAATCATCATCAGATGTAGATAGAATATACTCTTACTGCGTTAGTATCAAGTGTTACGATTTAGCTATTTTGGCTAAATAGTAATGCTGTTTATAAAATATTTTCATGTAACTTTAGGGCAGAACATCTGCTGTGTTTATGACATTTAGTGTAGATCGACATTCAAGACCCTTCAAACTGGCATCTTTAGGCTTCATTGTTCCAATTCTTAGTTAGTATCCATTAGGCTTATTATTATATAAACATTGGTTAGACCATGATCTTGAGTGGCGATCTCGCTACTTGTAGAGTATTTTAGTTATATAATTGTATAGAATGTTGGGGAGTTTATTTAGTAATTAACCAATGGAAGGGGATTGAGACTTGGGGTGATATTCTGGGGATAAAAAGGGTTAGTTGAGTAGATTCGGGGAGAACGAGACCAAGTAAGAGAGGAGAACGGGAACTAGTAGAGTAGTAGAGAGAGGAGAACCGAGAGATCAGATCGGAATCGTACGGGAGATTAGCCGAGGGGTTGGATCTGGATCAGACGGGTCGACTATAGGATTGTAGCCACACCATAGAAGAAATTATATATCGGATAATGGAATAAACATATATCATAGTATACCAGATAAAGGCAAACTGCTGAGTTAAGTTAAGTATACTTTTTATATCCCGGATTCTAGGAGCTAGGGAAATCGTCTACAAATAGGTTATCGGTAGCAAGAGATACCGATAGGTAAGAAATATATACTAAACCGTTTCACTCAGAGTTATCGTAGCGAAAGCGACGACCACTAAGATCGAACGACACTGAAGATCGTTTCACTGGCGCCCCAACGTGTTAAATTCTCTTTTTAGCTGAATTCTAAACGGTTCGAACCTACGGTGCTCTTTTCGTTAGAATTCGGTTTAGATTTATAGTCTATATATTCTTGTGCTAGGTATATACAGGGAATTTGTCGTATATTTTTATTGTTAACTTGAGTTAGAGATTTTATTTATTGATAGAAATGGCTTATACATCATTTAATGCTTTGGTCGATTATGAATCTGATAGTGATTCAGTTAGTTCTTTATCTAGCTGTTCGGATTATATGTACGAGTTTCGGCCGCGTAATATTCCGCTTATGCCGATCCATCAGGGGGCAAGGCAAGGTTCTTCAAGGGTAGGATCTGGCAGGAATTCGAGGGGATCTTTGCCACAGGGTGTTTCAGTCAGGGCTGATGGTTCGATTAATGTTCCTCAGGAAATGTGGCAAATGCATAATTTGGATGTCCTGTGTCAGGCAGTGACGTACGTGCGGGACAGGCAGGGTGGCGGATCAGACACTGTTCCCTCCGGGGCTAGAAATTCGGTGTCTGGTACGCGCACTCGCTCGCGAGCTGTACGTTCAGCGCAGAGGGGACCTTCTGCCCAGTTACAAGGGGGAGAGGTTCACCAGAGGATGAGTGAAGGTCCGAGTGGATATCACGAGGATGATCGGCCTCTTGATCAAGCCACATTGGCTAAGGCCATGGCTCAATTAGGGCCGGTTGATCAGGGTTATAATCAACCGAATCATTACCCGCCGGTAAATCAGTTGGCACATTTAAACAGTGCCCCAGTACTGCCGACCGCAGATTATGGCTACGATCAAAGATACTCGCCACAAAATCAGCCAACACATATGGGTCCTCTGGATCACGACAGGTCATGGGTGCGCAGGTGCCGCCACCTAGTCAACAGGCGTCTTTGGTCGGTCAACCCCCTCAGAATGTTGGTCATTCACATGTAGCAGGACCGGTTCGGCCCAGATCGGTTATATCTGAGCGGTATAACGAACGCGTGCCGGCTACGGTTGACTGCGATCGTTTTGAAAATCGACCAGTTACGGTTCGGGATATGCGAGAGATCCAGGATCGCGTTCATCGCATGAAAGATATCCCGAAGCCGATGAAGTTTTCAGGAACTCAGCGCGAACGTCTCGGAGAGTTCCTATATCAGGTCGAACGTTACGCTAGGTACACTGACAGTGATTACGCGACAACCTTATCGTTTTATTTAGAAGGTCGGGCATTAGCCATATTTAGAAAGTTATCGTTAGAGGATCAGTCGAATTATTTAATTGCGAAAGATGTTTTGATGGCCGAATTTAATGATGAAAGTTGGAGATATACGGAAAAAGCTAAAATGGAAAAACGCAGGCAAATGCCTGGTGAATCGTTAGAGGCGTATATCTCCGTGATGGAAAAATATTTCGAGATTGTCGGTGGTTCAGAAGAATCACACATCGAATATTTTGTTAAGGGTCTGCGGTCGGAGCTAAAGGCTCACTTGATGACCGTACGACCTAGAACTTTCATTCAGGCAAAAGTTCAGGCTCGCGTAAGGGATATGGCTGTTCCTGAGGTGCCATCTTACAGCACGAGAAGCCAAAGACCTCCGATTGCTGCTGTGGCGTCTCAGTGGACAAATAGCCATCCTGAGATGAGGTCCCGTCCTCAAAAAACTTTGCGTTGCTATCGGTGTCAACAGATCGGTCATGGTTACCGTGATTGTACACAAAATGTAGTTTCAGTTCCTTCCGGGACCGAGTCGGGTTTTCAGTAACTGCTCAGTCTGACGGGCGAAGGCCTGAGCAGCCTATTAAAAGGAAGTATTTATCTAATAACCATAATAATCATGCTAGTTTTAATAATTGTGTTGAGCTCAGGAGAGGAAAGATTCCGATGCCCGGGAAAGATTCCTCCGGTGTCCAGAACCAGGCGTCAGTACTGAAAGGGCCCAGAACTGATCAGGTGGTAGGCCAGCAAGCTGTCCATAAATCGTGTGCGGTCCAAAGGGACGCACATTTGGAGAATCCAGGGAAGGCTGAGGATCCCCAATCAGTGGGGGTAGGAACTTCAGTACTTCAGGACTCTGTAGGATGGAAGCTTGGGTTGGATGACCATACGTCAGGGGTTGTACTTAAGTCTAGGGGACACAGTACTGAGAGTATCAGCACTCAGACGGATGACGTCAGCATTACTGAGTCGTTGACGGGAGAGGCTGATAGAAAATCGTATGAAATAGTCGGGAATGATGTGATAGATCAAGAGAAATTTAGGAAGGTAGATCATTCGAGTTTGATTGGACATTTGTATGTAGATAGGTCAGGGAAAATGAGTAAAAATACAGAGATTACGAAGGAAACTGTTAAAATTAATGAGCCGTTAGATTTATCAATCAGTAGGTCGAAAAAGGTTGTCCATGTACTATGTATGCATTCTGGTCAAGAAATGCTTGATGTACCTTTAGATTTGTCAGTTCGTAAATCTGATATCGGTTGTAAAAAGGATCTTAATGACGGATCGATTAGTTCCATTAGTGATAATCCGTTAGATCTGCGTGTTCATGAAGTTGAAAGTGATTGTAACAATATTGATAATTGTATAACTTGCATTGGCTTGACAGATGAGCCCCTAGATTTATCTGCTAGGAATAAAATTGTGTTGAATGATATTCGTGATCTGGGAGTATATGATCCGGATACCGCTTTGGTCGAAAGTTCAGCTGGTGCCCAGGAGGGATTAGGTCTCACTGGAGTTGAGCAGTGTAATGACGTTGCCCTTGTCCCTCGTATTAGTTCTGTGGAGCATTCGCACCAATATACAAGTGTGTTTAAACCTGGGGTAAAACATATCGGGCCAGTAGAATGCAGATATCGGAACCGGGTTGGAGTTAAAAGAGATAAGGGTCACCTTCGAGGGAAACCTCCACCGTTGCGTGACAAAGTTGTGGTTAGTAGGATGTGTGATTGCAGTGACCCTGTGCTCAAGAAGCATTATGGGCACCCCAGTCATACGTACCACAGGAGCCGTATTAAAAGTTAATTAGATCAGTAGGGATATCGTTGTAAATAGTCGTGAAAAGCAAGTGGGTAGTGTATTTAACAGAAATCAAGTTGTGATAAGCGGAGGGTGTGATGGCAGTGACCCTGTGCGTAAAGGAACATTATGGGCACCCCAGTCATACGTACCGGTACCACGTGTTGAACTCGGACCCGGGGCTAGGGAAAATAGTCTATGTCTAGACATGTGGGCATGTCTAATTTAAAAAAGCCCAGGCGGGGGAGTCAGATGTAAATAGTCGAGATAAATATTAAAAATAGAGTTCAGGTAGAAATTTATTGAGGTATGAGGTATAGGATAGAGCCAAGAGTGGATTTTTGTGTTGTAAGATGGGCGGTCATTGTAAATAGTCGATTGCTTAGGATATAGTTAACCATAAAAGCCCAGGCGTTGTAGGAAAATTTTTGGAGGAACGATTGTACAGATTAAAACTCATTAAATCATTCATTCAGTAATGGTATCGGTCGAACTTCCATGCACAGAGAATTGGCTTTTGTTCTTTTGCTTTCAGGGACACTGTTACAATAGACGCAACAGAAGATTGATTAATTTTAGAAAAGCTGATCCTCTTAGGTTAGGGCTAGAATGGTCACCTATACATTTATTCCAATCCGTCCCCTTCCTGGACAAAGTCTATATCCAGTTTGGGATGCATGGTAGGCTCTACTTGACATGCGCGCGCGACTGCTGACCAAAATACCAGGAGCTGATGACCAACCAACGCTGATTACCAAGGAATGAGATGTACCAGTTCCCACATCGAAGTCCACGATGGGATGAACCAGGATGATCCACGTGTCGAGTAGGGAGTTGGAACGTCCAGTTCTATTGGAATTGCTGACGGATAAATGTATTGGTTTCCTCTGGAGACTACACTCCAGCACAGAAAAGCAGGAGTTTACCCTCTTCTGATAAGAAAAAAGGAGGGCGGAGTAATGCCCCGGTTTTAGGTTTAGGCGGTATCTGTTGAAGTGCGTTCAAATTATTGACTGATTTTGGATGTCAGATTTAAGACTAGGTTCTAGATTTTTGGTTTTGCCTTCAACAGAGAAGCACTGTATATAGTTAATTGTATCGAGGATTAGCGGAATCGTGTGTATAGTCCAAAGCAATTGTCATGTCCGTAATGTTTTTTTTTCGATTTCCATCCCTCAAGGATTTGAATTGAATTGAATATTTTGTGCGTGTGATTTCTTTATTTTTGTTGCGAGACATGATGGTTTCCTTTGTGAAGTACCTGAGGACAGGCACTTAATTAAGCCCAGGCGAGTGTTACGATGTAGCTATTTTGGCTAAATAGTAATGCTGTTTATAAAATATTTTCATGTAACTTTAGGGCAGAACATCTGCTGTGTTTATGACATTTAGTGTAGATCGACATTCAAGACCCTTCAAACTGGCATCTTTAGGCTTCATTGTTCCAATTCTTAGTTAGTATCCATTAGGCTTATTATTATATAAACATTGGTTAGACCATGATCTTGAGTGGCGATCTCGCTACTTGTAGAGTATTTTAGTTATATAATTGTATAGAATGTTGGGGAGTTTATTTAGTAATTAACCAATGGAAGGGGATTGAGACTTGGGGTGATATTCTGGGGATAAAAAGGGTTAGTTGAGTAGATTCGGGGAGAACGAGACCAAGTAAGAGAGGAGAACGGGAACTAGTAGAGTAGTAGAGAGAGGAGAACCGAGAGATCAGATCGGAATCGTACGGGAGATTAGCCGAGGGGTTGGATCTGGATCAGACGGGTCGACTATAGGATTGTAGCCACACCATAGAAGAAATTATATATCGGATAATGGAATAAACATATATCATAGTATACCAGATAAAGGCAAACTGCTGAGTTAAGTTAAGTATACTTTTTATATCCCGGATTCTAGGAGCTAGGGAAATCGTCTACAAATAGGTTATCGGTAGCAAGAGATACCGATAGGTAAGAAATATATACTAAACCGTTTCACTCAGAGTTATCGTAGCGAAAGCGACGACCACTAAGATCGAACGACACTGAAGATCGTTTCACTGGCGCCCCAACGTGTTAAATTCTCTTTTTAGCTGAATTCTAAACGGTTCGAACCTACGGTGCTCTTTTCGTTAGAATTCGGTTTAGATTTATAGTCTATATATTCTTGTGCTAGGTATATACAGGGAATTTGTCGTATATTTTTATTGTTAACTTGAGTTAGAGATTTTATTTATTGATAGAAATGGCTTATACATCATTTAATGCTTTGGTCGATTATGAATCTGATAGTGATTCAGTTAGTTCTTTATCTAGCTGTTCGGATTATATGTACGAGTTTCGGCCGCGTAATATTCCGCTTATGCCGATCCATCAGGGGGCAAGGCAAGGTTCTTCAAGGGTAGGATCTGGCAGGAATTCGAGGGGATCTTTGCCACAGGGTGTTTCAGTCAGGGCTGATGGTTCGATTAATGTTCCTCAGGAAATGTGGCAAATGCATAATTTGGATGTCCTGTGTCAGGCAGTGACGTACGTGCGGGACAGGCAGGGTGGCGGATCAGACACTGTTCCCTCCGGGGCTAGAAATTCGGTGTCTGGTACGCGCACTCGCTCGCGAGCTGTACGTTCAGCGCAGAGGGGACCTTCTGCCCAGTTACAAGGGGGAGAGGTTCACCAGAGGATGAGTGAAGGTCCGAGTGGATATCACGAGGATGATCGGCCTCTTGATCAAGCCACATTGGCTAAGGCCATGGCTCAATTAGGGCCGGTTGATCAGGGTTATAATCAACCGAATCATTACCCGCCGGTAAATCAGTTGGCACATTTAAACAGTGCCCCAGTACTGCCGACCGCAGATTATGGCTACGATCAAAGATACTCGCCACAAAATCAGCCAACACATATGGGTAATGCGCACGTTCCGTGGTCCTCTGGATCACGACAGGTCATGGGTGCGCAGGTGCCGCCACCTAGTCAACAGGCGTCTTTGGTCGGTCAACCCCCTCAGAATGTTGGTCATTCACATGTAGCAGGACCGGTTCGGCCCAGATCGGTTATATCTGAGCGGTATAACGAACGCGTGCCGGCTACGGTTGACTGCGATCGTTTTGAAAATCGACCAGTTACGGTTCGGGATATGCGAGAGATCCAGGATCGCGTTCATCGCATGAAAGATATCCCGAAGCCGATGAAGTTTTCAGGAACTCAGCGCGAACGTCTCGGAGAGTTCCTATATCAGGTCGAACGTTACGCTAGGTACACTGACAGTGATTACGCGACAACCTTATCGTTTTATTTAGAAGGTCGGGCATTAGCCATATTTAGAAAGTTATCGTTAGAGGATCAGTCGAATTATTTAATTGCGAAAGATGTTTTGATGGCCGAATTTAATGATGAAAGTTGGAGATATACGGAAAAAGCTAAAATGGAAAAACGCAGGCAAATGCCTGGTGAATCGTTAGAGGCGTATATCTCCGTGATGGAAAAATATTTCGAGATTGTCGGTGGTTCAGAAGAATCACACATCGAATATTTTGTTAAGGGTCTGCGGTCGGAGCTAAAGGCTCACTTGATGACCGTACGACCTAGAACTTTCATTCAGGCAAAAGTTCAGGCTCGCGTAAGGGATATGGCTGTTCCTGAGGTGCCATCTTACAGCACGAGAAGCCAAAGACCTCCGATTGCTGCTGTGGCGTCTCAGTGGACAAATAGCCATCCTGAGATGAGGTCCCGTCCTCAAAAAACTTTGCGTTGCTATCGGTGTCAACAGATCGGTCATGGTTACCGTGATTGTACACAAAATGTAGTTTCAGTTCCTTCCGGGACCGAGTCGGGTTTTCAGTAACTGCTCAGTCTGACGGGCGAAGGCCTGAGCAGCCTATTAAAAGGAAGTATTTATCTAATAACCATAATAATCATGCTAGTTTTAATAATTGTGTTGAGCTCAGGAGAGGAAAGATTCCGATGCCCGGGAAAGATTCCTCCGGTGTCCAGAACCAGGCGTCAGTACTGAAAGGGCCCAGAACTGATCAGGTGGTAGGCCAGCAAGCTGTCCATAAATCGTGTGCGGTCCAAAGGGACGCACATTTGGAGAATCCAGGGAAGGCTGAGGATCCCCAATCAGTGGGGGTAGGAACTTCAGTACTTCAGGACTCTGTAGGATGGAAGCTTGGGTTGGATGACCATACGTCAGGGGTTGTACTTAAGTCTAGGGGACACAGTACTGAGAGTATCAGCACTCAGACGGATGACGTCAGCATTACTGAGTCGTTGACGGGAGAGGCTGATAGAAAATCGTATGAAATAGTCGGGAATGATGTGATAGATCAAGAGAAATTTAGGAAGGTAGATCATTCGAGTTTGATTGGACATTTGTATGTAGATAGGTCAGGGAAAATGAGTAAAAATACAGAGATTACGAAGGAAACTGTTAAAATTAATGAGCCGTTAGATTTATCAATCAGTAGGTCGAAAAAGGTTGTCCATGTACTATGTATGCATTCTGGTCAAGAAATGCTTGATGTACCTTTAGATTTGTCAGTTCGTAAATCTGATATCGGTTGTAAAAAGGATCTTAATGACGGATCGATTAGTTCCATTAGTGATAATCCGTTAGATCTGCGTGTTCATGAAGTTGAAAGTGATTGTAACAATATTGATAATTGTATAACTTGCATTGGCTTGACAGATGAGCCCCTAGATTTATCTGCTAGGAATAAAATTGTGTTGAATGATATTCGTGATCTGGGAGTATATGATCCGGATACCGCTTTGGTCGAAAGTTCAGCTGGTGCCCAGGAGGGATTAGGTCTCACTGGAGTTGAGCAGTGTAATGACGTTGCCCTTGTCCCTCGTATTAGTTCTGTGGAGCATTCGCACCAATATACAAGTGTGTTTAAACCTGGGGTAAAACATATCGGGCCAGTAGAATGCAGATATCGGAACCGGGTTGGAGTTAAAAGAGATAAGGGTCACCTTCGAGGGAAACCTCCACCGTTGCGTGACAAAGTTGTGGTTAGTAGGATGTGTGATTGCAGTGACCCTGTGCTCAAGAAGCATTATGGGCACCCCAGTCATACGTACCACAGGAGCCGTATTAAAAGTTAATTAGATCAGTAGGGATATCGTTGTAAATAGTCGTGAAAAGCAAGTGGGTAGTGTATTTAACAGAAATCAAGTTGTGATAAGCGGAGGGTGTGATGGCAGTGACCCTGTGCGTAAAGGAACATTATGGGCACCCCAGTCATACGTACCGGTACCACGTGTTGAACTCGGACCCGGGGCTAGGGAAAATAGTCTATGTCTAGACATGTGGGCATGTCTAATTTAAAAAAGCCCAGGCGGGGGAGTCAGATGTAAATAGTCGAGATAAATATTAAAAATAGAGTTCAGGTAGAAATTTATTGAGGTATGAGGTATAGGATAGAGCCAAGAGTGGATTTTTGTGTTGTAAGATGGGCGGTCATTGTAAATAGTCGATTGCTTAGGATATAGTTAACCATAAAAGCCCAGGCGTTGTAGGAAAATTTTTGGAGGAACGATTGTACAGATTAAAACTCATTAAATCATTCATTCAGTAATGGTATCGGTCGAACTTCCATGCACAGAGAATTGGCTTTTGTTCTTTTGCTTTCAGGGACACTGTTACAATAGACGCAACAGAAGATTGATTAATTTTAGAAAAGCTGATCCTCTTAGGTTAGGGCTAGAATGGTCACCTATACATTTATTCCAATCCGTCCCCTTCCTGGACAAAGTCTATATCCAGTTTGGGATGCATGGTAGGCTCTACTTGACATGCGCGCGCGACTGCTGACCAAAATACCAGGAGCTGATGACCAACCAACGCTGATTACCAAGGAATGAGATGTACCAGTTCCCACATCGAAGTCCACGATGGGATGAACCAGGATGATCCACGTGTCGAGTAGGGAGTTGGAACGTCCAGTTCTATTGGAATTGCTGACGGATAAATGTATTGGTTTCCTCTGGAGACTACACTCCAGCACAGAAAAGCAGGAGTTTACCCTCTTCTGATAAGAAAAAAGGAGGGCGGAGTAATGCCCCGGTTTTAGGTTTAGGCGGTATCTGTTGAAGTGCGTTCAAATTATTGACTGATTTTGGATGTCAGATTTAAGACTAGGTTCTAGATTTTTGGTTTTGCCTTCAACAGAGAAGCACTGTATATAGTTAATTGTATCGAGGATTAGCGGAATCGTGTGTATAGTCCAAAGCAATTGTCATGTCCGTAATGTTTTTTTTTCGATTTCCATCCCTCAAGGATTTGAATTGAATTGAATATTTTGTGCGTGTGATTTCTTTATTTTTGTTGCGAGACATGATGGTTTCCTTTGTGAAGTACCTGAGGACAGGCACTTAATTAAGCCCAGGCGAGTGTTACGATGTAGCTATTTTGGCTAAATAGTAATGCTGTTTATAAAATATTTTCATGTAACTTTAGGGCAGAACATCTGCTGTGTTTATGACATTTAGTGTAGATCGACATTCAAGACCCTTCAAACTGGCATCTTTAGGCTTCATTGTTCCAATTCTTAGTTAGTATCCATTAGGCTTATTATTATATAAACATTGGTTAGACCATGATCTTGAGTGGCGATCTCGCTACTTGTAGAGTATTTTAGTTATATAATTGTATAGAATGTTGGGGAGTTTATTTAGTAATTAACCAATGGAAGGGGATTGAGACTTGGGGTGATATTCTGGGGATAAAAAGGGTTAGTTGAGTAGATTCGGGGAGAACGAGACCAAGTAAGAGAGGAGAACGGGAACTAGTAGAGTAGTAGAGAGAGGAGAACCGAGAGATCAGATCGGAATCGTACGGGAGATTAGCCGAGGGGTTGGATCTGGATCAGACGGGTCGACTATAGGATTGTAGCCACACCATAGAAGAAATTATATATCGGATAATGGAATAAACATATATCATAGTATACCAGATAAAGGCAAACTGCTGAGTTAAGTTAAGTATACTTTTTATATCCCGGATTCTAGGAGCTAGGGAAATCGTCTACAAATAGGTTATCGGTAGCAAGAGATACCGATAGGTAAGAAATATATACTAAACCGTTTCACTCAGAGTTATCGTAGCGAAAGCGACGACCACTAAGATCGAACGACACTGAAGATCGTTTCACTGGCGCCCCAACGTGTTAAATTCTCTTTTTAGCTGAATTCTAAACGGTTCGAACCTACGGTGCTCTTTTCGTTAGAATTCGGTTTAGATTTATAGTCTATATATTCTTGTGCTAGGTATATACAGGGAATTTGTCGTATATTTTTATTGTTAACTTGAGTTAGAGATTTTATTTATTGATAGAAATGGCTTATACATCATTTAATGCTTTGGTCGATTATGAATCTGATAGTGATTCAGTTAGTTCTTTATCTAGCTGTTCGGATTATATGTACGAGTTTCGGCCGCGTAATATTCCGCTTATGCCGATCCATCAGGGGGCAAGGCAAGGTTCTTCAAGGGTAGGATCTGGCAGGAATTCGAGGGGATCTTTGCCACAGGGTGTTTCAGTCAGGGCTGATGGTTCGATTAATGTTCCTCAGGAAATGTGGCAAATGCATAATTTGGATGTCCTGTGTCAGGCAGTGACGTACGTGCGGGACAGGCAGGGTGGCGGATCAGACACTGTTCCCTCCGGGGCTAGAAATTCGGTGTCTGGTACGCGCACTCGCTCGCGAGCTGTACGTTCAGCGCAGAGGGGACCTTCTGCCCAGTTACAAGGGGGAGAGGTTCACCAGAGGATGAGTGAAGGTCCGAGTGGATATCACGAGGATGATCGGCCTCTTGATCAAGCCACATTGGCTAAGGCCATGGCTCAATTAGGGCCGGTTGATCAGGGTTATAATCAACCGAATCATTACCCGCCGGTAAATCAGTTGGCACATTTAAACAGTGCCCCAGTACTGCCGACCGCAGATTATGGCTACGATCAAAGATACTCGCCACAAAATCAGCCAACACATATGGGTAATGCGCACGTTCCGTGGTCCTCTGGATCACGACAGGTCATGGGTGCGCAGGTGCCGCCACCTAGTCAACAGGCGTCTTTGGTCGGTCAACCCCCTCAGAATGTTGGTCATTCACATGTAGCAGGACCGGTTCGGCCCAGATCGGTTATATCTGAGCGGTATAACGAACGCGTGCCGGCTACGGTTGACTGCGATCGTTTTGAAAATCGACCAGTTACGGTTCGGGATATGCGAGAGATCCAGGATCGCGTTCATCGCATGAAAGATATCCCGAAGCCGATGAAATTTTCAGGAACTCAGCGCGAACGTCTCGGAGAGTTCCTATATCAGGTCGAACGTTACGCTAGGTACACTGACAGTGATTACGCGACAACCTTATCGTTTTATTTAGAAGGTCGGGCATTAGCCATATTTAGAAAGTTATCGTTAGAGGATCAGTCGAATTATTTAATTGCGAAAGATGTTTTGATGGCCGAATTTAATGATGAAAGTTGGAGATATACGGAAAAAGCTAAAATGGAAAAACGCAGGCAAATGCCTGGTGAATCGTTAGAGGCGTATATCTCCGTGATGGAAAAATATTTCGAGATTGTCGGTGGTTCAGAAGAATCACACATCGAATATTTTGTTAAGGGTCTGCGGTCGGAGCTAAAGGCTCACTTGATGACCGTACGACCTAGAACTTTCATTCAGGCAAAAGTTCAGGCTCGCGTAAGGGATATGGCTGTTCCTGAGGTGCCATCTTACAGCACGAGAAGCCAAAGACCTCCGATTGCTGCTGTGGCGTCTCAGTGGACAAATAGCCATCCTGAGATGAGGTCCCGTCCTCAAAAAACTTTGCGTTGCTATCGGTGTCAACAGATCGGTCATGGTTACCGTGATTGTACACAAAATGTAGTTTCAGTTCCTTCCGGGACCGAGTCGGGTTTTCAGTAACTGCTCAGTCTGACGGGCGAAGGCCTGAGCAGCCTATTAAAAGGAAGTATTTATCTAATAACCATAATAATCATGCTAGTTTTAATAATTGTGTTGAGCTCAGGAGAGGAAAGATTCCGATGCCCGGGAAAGATTCCTCCGGTGTCCAGAACCAGGCGTCAGTACTGAAAGGGCCCAGAACTGATCAGGTGGTAGGCCAGCAAGCTGTCCATAAATCGTGTGCGGTCCAAAGGGACGCACATTTGGAGAATCCAGGGAAGGCTGAGGATCCCCAATCAGTGGGGGTAGGAACTTCAGTACTTCAGGACTCTGTAGGATGGAAGCTTGGGTTGGATGACCATACGTCAGGGGTTGTACTTAAGTCTAGGGGACACAGTACTGAGAGTATCAGCACTCAGACGGATGACGTCAGCATTACTGAGTCGTTGACGGGAGAGGCTGATAGAAAATCGTATGAAATAGTCGGGAATGATGTGATAGATCAAGAGAAATTTAGGAAGGTAGATCATTCGAGTTTGATTGGACATTTGTATGTAGATAGGTCAGGGAAAATGAGTAAAAATACAGAGATTACGAAGGAAACTGTTAAAATTAATGAGCCGTTAGATTTATCAATCAGTAGGTCGAAAAAGGTTGTCCATGTACTATGTATGCATTCTGGTCAAGAAATGCTTGATGTACCTTTAGATTTGTCAGTTCGTAAATCTGATATCGGTTGTAAAAAGGATCTTAATGACGGATCGATTAGTTCCATTAGTGATAATCCGTTAGATCTGCGTGTTCATGAAGTTGAAAGTGATTGTAACAATATTGATAATTGTATAACTTGCATTGGCTTGACAGATGAGCCCCTAGATTTATCTGCTAGGAATAAAATTGTGTTGAATGATATTCGTGATCTGGGAGTATATGATCCGGATACCGCTTTGGTCGAAAGTTCAGCTGGTGCCCAGGAGGGATTAGGTCTCACTGGAGTTGAGCAGTGTAATGACGTTGCCCTTGTCCCTCGTATTAGTTCTGTGGAGCATTCGCACCAATATACAAGTGTGTTTAAACCTGGGGTAAAACATATCGGGCCAGTAGAATGCAGATATCGGAACCGGGTTGGAGTTAAAAGAGATAAGGGTCACCTTCGAGGGAAACCTCCACCGTTGCGTGACAAAGTTGTGGTTAGTAGGATGTGTGATTGCAGTGACCCTGTGCTCAAGAAGCATTATGGGCACCCCAGTCATACGTACCACAGGAGCCGTATTAAAAGTTAATTAGATCAGTAGGGATATCGTTGTAAATAGTCGTGAAAAGCAAGTGGGTAGTGTATTTAACAGAAATCAAGTTGTGATAAGCGGAGGGTGTGATGGCAGTGACCCTGTGCGTAAAGGAACATTATGGGCACCCCAGTCATACGTACCGGTACCACGTGTTGAACTCGGACCCGGGGCTAGGGAAAATAGTCTATGTCTAGACATGTGGGCATGTCTAATTTAAAAAAGCCCAGGCGGGGGAGTCAGATGTAAATAGTCGAGATAAATATTAAAAATAGAGTTCAGGTAGAAATTTATTGAGGTATGAGGTATAGGATAGAGCCAAGAGTGGATTTTTGTGTTGTAAGATGGGCGGTCATTGTAAATAGTCGATTGCTTAGGATATAGTTAACCATAAAAGCCCAGGCGTTGTAGGAAAATTTTTGGAGGAACGATTGTACAGATTAAAACTCATTAAATCATTCATTCAGTAATGGTATCGGTCGAACTTCCATGCACAGAGAATTGGCTTTTGTTCTTTTGCTTTCAGGGACACTGTTACAATAGACGCAACAGAA
The DNA here is from genome assembly GCF_964204645.1 of Tubulanus polymorphus. Taxonomy (NCBI): domain Eukaryota; kingdom Metazoa; phylum Nemertea; class Palaeonemertea; order Tubulaniformes; family Tubulanidae; genus Tubulanus; species Tubulanus polymorphus. Next base: position 10,873,391 of record NC_134027.1, on the reverse strand, counting down.
GATTGATTAATTTTAGAAAAGCTGATCCTCTTAGGTTAGGGCTAGAATGGTCACCTATACATTTATTCCAATCCGTCCCCTTCCTGGACAAAGTCTATATCCAGTTTGGGATGCATGGTAGGCTCTACTTGACATGCGCGCGCGACTGCTGACCAAAATACCAGGAGCTGATGACCAACCAACGCTGATTACCAAGGAATGAGATGTACCAGTTCCCACATCGAAGTCCACGATGGGATGAACCAGGATGATCCACGTGTCGAGTAGGGAGTTGGAACGTCCAGTTCTATTGGAATTGCTGACGGATAAATGTATTGGTTTCCTCTGGAGACTACACTCCAGCACAGAAAAGCAGGAGTTTACCCTCTTCTGATAAGAAAAAGGGAGGGCGGAATAATGCCCCGGTTTTAGGTTTAGGCGGTATCTGTTGAAGTGCGTTCAAATTATTGACTGATTTTGGATGTCAGATTTAAGACTAGGTTCTAGATTTTTGGTTTTGCCTTCAACAGAGAAGCACTGTATATAGTTAATTGTATCGAGGATTAGCGGAATCGTGTGTATAGTCCAAAGCAATTGTCATGTCCGTAATGTTTTTTTTTCGATTTCCATCCCTCAAGGATTTGAATTGAATTGAATATTTTGTGCGTGTGATTTCTTTATTTTTGTTGCGAGACATGATGGTTTCCTTTGTGAAGTACCTGAGGACAGGCACTTAATTAAGCCCAGGCGAGTGTTACGATGTAGCTATTTTGGCTAAATAGTAATGCTGTTTATAAAATATTTTCATGTAACTTTAGGGCAGAACATCTGCTGTGTTTATGACATTTAGTGTAGATCGACATTCAAGACCCTTCAAACTGGCATCTTTAGGCTTCATTGTTCCAATTCTTAGTTAGTATCCATTAGGCTTATTATTATATAAACATTGGTTAGACCATGATCTTGAGTGGCGATCTCGCTACTTGTAGAGTATTTTAGTTATATAATTGTATAGAATGTTGGGGAGTTTATTTAGTAATTAACCAATGGAAGGGGATTGAGACTTGGGGTGATATTCTGGGGATAAAAAGGGTTAGTTGAGTAGATTCGGGGAGAACGAGACCAAGTAAGAGAGGAGAACGGGAACTAGTAGAGTAGTAGAGAGAGGAGAACCGAGAGATCAGATCGGAATCGTACGGGAGATTAGCCGAGGGATTGGATCTGGATCAGACGGGTCGACTATAGGATTGTAGCCACACCATAGAAGAAATTATATATCGGATAATGGAATAAACATATATCATAGTATACCAGATAAAGGCAAACTACTGAGTTAAGTTAAGTATACTTTTTATATCCCGGATTCTAGGAGCTAGGGAAATCGTCTACAAATAGGTTATCGGTAGCAAGAGATACCGATAGGTAAGAAATATATACTAAACCGTTTCACTCAGAGTTATCGTAGCGAAAGCGACGACCACTAAGATCGAACGAACATTTAAGATCGTTTCACAAGGGTGGATATAGGGTCTGATTCAGGGAGGGGTGCACCCCAAAATAGGGCATAGGTCTATCATAAGATCACAATGGCACGCCGAAAGAAAACTCATCGGAAAGAATTTCTGACCGTTATTTCTTAACATTGGTAAGAAAAATGTACGAAACGTAGACCTACCTGATATTTGTTTGATGTACACACTTATATTGTTATCAATGGATCCCGCTGTATGAATGTTCAGATCATCGAACAAACTACATACTCCTTTTGTATAGTACAATTCTCCAGTACAATTCTCTTCTCTGTCGCAATACAACGCGCAAAACATTTGTCCTCGAACGTTTATCGTTTTAAAAGAAGTCAACGCGAATTCGGCGCTAACGTTTGCTTTCGCGAATTTGATACCATTTTCACCTCGGCAGTTTACGGAAATTATTATCCATAAAGAGTAAAAAAATACGACGAGACTGGTTAATGTATTCATTTTTGAGTGAATTTCCCGAATTCACGCCGTGCTATATTCTATTGACTTGCGCTCCCATTTAAGGCGCACGTTCGTTTGATATTTAGACGTGAAATGTGTAAATAAGGCCACCGGAAAGGAAAACAATACGAAGGCACATGTTCTATGGTTAAATCGATTATAGATTTCAGTAATAAAGTTCATCATTATGTATAATTTACATTAAGATTCCTATTCGGAACTGTTCGCAGACGTGCTTAGTCATTTCGATTAACTTTTGCAATATATATGTGTTAATTGCGTATGGCCTGGAATATATATGATTTGGCCTCGGAAATTCATGCGACTTATTCTTGATACGCAGGAAGCCAGACTCTCGACCATCGATGAAACACTATGTGTGTTGTTTGTGACAGTAATCAGTAGAATTTTACTTCGGACTTGAAACATTGATAATCTGTTAGACTTCAGTGAAACTTGACCGACTGCGGGTCTTGTACAAACTTGGTACCATTACTTAGTGTAGCTGCCTAAGTGGTAAAGCTTAAATCGGATGGGCTTTTTGATTAGCCCCGATCGTGAAAACAAACCAGATTTTTCAATGCGGGCAGTTCTACTGTAGTGGAGGTGATGTAGTGACAGTTTTCTTCTTTTTTGGTGGGGAAAAATATCGTGACATGGAAACATGGTGAAAAGTGTTGCTTTTTAACTAAATTATGTGGGCAAAGGTTTGGATTACCGGTACTTATTATTAGCTCTAATCAAAATCCTAAAGCCCGGCGCACACCTTTGCGATCATCGTGTCATCGTATCATCGCATGCGATGACACGATGAAAATCGCATCATCCCCGCATACATTTGCGATTTTTTATGAGGGCTTCGAGTTGGATTCAATCACGTGAATGGGCCGCCATTTAGAACATCACGATTGCTTCATCCTTAATTCTGATTAGCTACTAAAAAATTTCGTTCGGAACATCGATAGCGTAGCCCGCACACCTTTACGATTTTAATCACACGGAAAAATTGCATGCAAAAATATCAAACAAGTTTGATTTGTTGCGATGAAGCGATGATGCGATGAAATCGGCTCCGGATGCCACCGCATACCTTAACGATGATGCGATAAAACCATGCGATGAAGCGATCATACGATCAATCGCAAAGGTGTGCGCCGGGCTTAAGTTGCCCATGTTGTACTCCGGCCTACGGTAGACGGACAGCTGCTTTCGATCGCAACCGACATAAGCTCATCTGCAACGCGACGGAACTGAGCGCAGGGGTTCCAGCCAATAAGAGACCGCATATACATAGTACAAATTATGACCGCTAGTTAATGTAATTAGTCATAAACTTTCAAATTCAAGTAGTTCAAAACGTAAACCAAACCTTCAGCACCGCAGATGACTGGACCGAAGATTTAGAAACGAAATTGGTAGAATTATGGTGTGAGCGGCCATCTTTATAAGATGTCGCTTGCACATTCAAAACCGAATCAGAAAGATAACGATCTTAAAGAAATAGCTTTTCTAATAGAAATATATATATTCCGCAATAGTTCAAAATAATTCAAATTTATTTCAAAATGCATATCACGTGATCATTTGAGCTGTTGCGGTTGCCAGTAATCATAACCGACATAAGCAGGTAAACAACTGGCAGGATCTCGTATCCCGCTAGTCGGCCTCAGTTGCTGCGAATCGGAGCGCAGTCGACATAAGCTGGGCTGCGATCGCGGTTGCTCTCAGTTGCGTCGGTAGGAGTCGATAGGCGTCGCATTGCTTGTCGACAAGCAACGCTCGAGACAGTCATATGCCCCAGGCAAGTGCCTTTATACAAGCCCGCCTTCCCATGACAGAACCCCCTTTTCAAAATGACCAAATAATAACCCCGTTCCTCAAACTACCCCAGCCTCCAGAGAACAGAATTTTACTCCTTCGTAAAGGGCTATGGTCAGGTGATTTTCAATGGAGATACTTCATTGGGGGTGTTAACCAAATATCCGTGATCGACCTCCACCACTTGTCACCGGCACTGTTTTATAACCACCTCCATCTGGTGGGGACCATCATGGCCAGGGCTTAGCAGAAAAGCTATTTCCTTCGTACGAAAAACATTTGGTTCGAACGAAAAAATTATTTCGTTCCCACGAAAATATACTCAATTTCCAATGTTTCACCCCGGGGATCCGTATGGTTAACTTAGAGATGGTGAAATGCGCGCGGGACTTTATGAGGGATTCGAACCCCAGACCAAATGAAAAAAAATAGTAGACGTTGCTTAACAAATCAACAGGAGTCTCCACATTCAATTCAATTCATGCATTTATTCATTATTCTTACATTTTTCAACTTTTTTTCTGCATTTTTTACGATTATGGTAAATAAAAGCAATTGAAATACCATCATCGATCACGACTTTAAGCGCTGTAAATGAAGGTACTTCGTACCATTGTTTCGGCAACAGAAATGGTTGATGGTGTCTCATTTGCCGATCTCATTGCTGGAATATGTTTGAGGAAGTATGCCTCACTACCAAAGAAAGGGAAACCTCAGAAAGGTGTCGAATGGACTGTGATGGCTGCAATTGTGCTCGAAAATTCAATGATTGGTAAGACTCTGAATGGGTCCTGTAATGCAAAGACAAAATTTTATTATGACTACCGGTACTTTTCAGCTTTTATTTTATTGACTGTCAATCTCTTCTTGACTTTTTTTAGATGGGAAGAATGATTATAGAGTTTTAGCACTCGGTACCGGCACTAAATGTATAAGTCCATCTAAATTAAGTGGCAAAGGTTAGTTCATGATTGCCTTGAAAATTCAAACCAGATTCGCTTTGACTCAACATGCTTAAGTAGGTCTTATTTCCTATACGAAGTGGATATTTAACCGTACACGGCAAAGTATTTACTTCCGCTATTTTACCGTACATTTTTACATGAACTAATAAAAGTAACAATAAAATCATAATATTGGGTTTAGGGTTTCGATAGGGTTTGTGTCGAGAGGGTGAGAAGAGGGTCTAGAGGGTTCTGTTTTACCCCTAGGGATTGGATTAGGGTAAGGTGAGGTACTATAGATAGTTCAAACATTCGGTTGCTTTTCAGTGAGCTCGGTGGTCTAGAGGTATGACGCTGGGCTAGTAATTTACTGGCCCGAGTTCGAGTCTTGCTCTCTCTGCTCTATTTTCTCTAACTCTGTTCTCCACACTTTCCTTGAATTTTGTAAGTCGCGCACCTCTGTGCGCATGTGTGGCGTAAATCAGCGATGATGTACGGTAAATACTCAGCCGTATACGGTGAAATATCCACTGCCTTTCCTATTAAGAAATAACTTTTAATCTTTTTTAGGCGATGTCATCAATGATAGCCACGCTGAAGTGATTGCTAGAAAGGCATTTATTCGGTGCGTATAAAAGTTTCATATGACTTGATTTTATTGAAGAATATTTTGGATCTAGTTTGAAACTGTTGGCAAGATGTAGAACCCTGAAGCCCTGAAGATGTCTTTGCCTGGCTATTTTCACATTTTAAGACAATCCGATTATATAAGCTTACCATCATTGATTAGGTAACTAAGCAAATTTGTCTAGATTCATTTTCAATCAGTTGACTCTAGGGTCGAATCTTAACTCACAATTGCGGACTAGGTCCCGGACAAAATGGTTGCACTATATCGATAAACTATTCGCAACTTTTTTTCTGATTTCAGATATTTGTACGCAGAACTGAGAAAATCTATATCCGGTGGAGAAAGCATATTCGCATTGGAGCCTGATAGAAAACTTTATCAGCTGAAGTCAGGAATCCGCTTCCATTTCTTCTCTAGTCATACTCCTTGTAAGTGTAACATTGTAAAGCTGTTGAGCTTTATTTCATAGTGGCACAGAAAATTACCGAAGATATTGTCTGTGAGAAATAAAATGAACATCAGAAAATTTGATATTTTTTTTCAAATAAAACTTTCCGAAAATCTCTCAGGAAAATCACTAATAAATAGAAAATGAGTTGCGTGCGCAGAAAAATTAATGTATACCATTGAACACCCTGGGTTCAGTTTCACTGAAAGGTGTCCATCTATCAGAGTTGCCTACTGTCCCTGATTGTCAGACAGTCCCACTCTCCCTGTTAGTAGTTTTTGATGCTATAGAAAATCTATTGCTGTCCGTGAAGTAATTTTCAACTGTCCCTCTAAAGATTGGTCTAACTCTTCATTTTTTGCTCCCTGAAAACTTACTTTTTTGTCCCTTATGTGGTTATCAATACGTTGCTAGGTCTGGTCTGTAAATGTTTATTTGAGATGTAAATATCGCTTGTATATTTACACCGATCCTGATTGTCAACATTGTGACCTTGAGTTTGTTAAATAAAGTTAGAGTAAAGTAAGTATAGATGATATCGACATTTCGTTTTTACAGGTGGCGACGGGTCCATATTTCTGAAATCGCGAATGCATGAAATTGGAATCATAACTGCTGAAACGAAAGATGCGAGTGTAGACAGCGGTGTTCGCCACGTTCGAACGACTAGTTCCGATAACGGGTTATCGAAACGGAAACATTCAGATAGCAATATTGACAGTGCGGTTGTGACTAGCTCGAAAAAAACCCGTACAGAGCAGGCCATAGGACCGTCGAGTGACGATATACATCGTACCGGAGCAAAATGTGTACCCGGTATTCATTACGATGATTTCGGTAACGGGATAGATTATCATAAAACTGGATTATTGAGGACGAAGCCAGGCCGCGGAGAACGCACGACTTCGATGTCGTGTAGCGATAAATTAGCGAGGTGGAATATAGTCGGTGTCCAGGGGGCGCTTCTTACTCAATTTCTCGCCTCGCCTATATTCTTTACGTCAATGGTGATAGGCATGTAGGTACATCAATGAATTGCTGATTTCATTAGATGATGTTAATCATTTTTAAGATTCAGTATTTCCCTTTCAATTTCCATTGTGCAAGTTGTCATTTGAGTAAGTAATGAACGTAATGACTTTAAAGCGACTTTGACTGTAAAATTTAAGTTACAGCATTTTCGGTTGATTGGGGTCAAAATGTTGGCGGGAAGCCATGTTTTGGTTTTCTCACACTAGTGGTCTCTTTGCCATCATACTCACTAAAGTGATTGTTTCTGGTTTTACAGGTGCCCATTCGATAAAGAAGCTCTTATTCGAGCAATAGGTGGCAGATTCCTGACAAATGGTGTTCATCTCAACCTTCCTTCTGTTTATCAGTCATCACTAGAATTCCACGATGGACGTAATTGTACCGAATCATCGGGAAACAATTTGGTGCCTTCTAATTGTTGTAAGCCATATACGGTAAAACTTGTTTAAGTCAGCGACAATTCCTTGAATTTTTGAAACCAAATTATCAGTTGTAAGAAGCTCAATTGACGCACGAATGACTTAACTAAGTTACCTTCTTTATTGCGTTTCAACAACCTCTGCAGTCTGTATGTTGCAACAATTTAAGCGTTCCAGTGAATCTGTTTGATTTGACTGTTGAGTTTGAAAACAATCATTCAAGCTAAAACTCTAAATTTGTCATATACCGGTACCACATAATATGATTTAAATATCATTGATAATATCATTCAATATCATTTATAATTCAATATAATTTCATTATGAACTTGTTTTGTTGTCAATGTTGTAATGAAGACATGGAGATAAAATAACTTCTTACATTTTCCAAGTTAGCTTTGTTTAATTAAACGGCCCTGATGTAACTTGTGACTTTCATTTGAATTCTACACCGGTCTTGCGCAAGTTTTACTCAACTCAAATGATTAGTTGATTATCGATCGTATTCTCAATCCATCAACACTCATTCTCTTTGTGATTTTAGCTATTATTTGGTGTGACGTTGACGAAAAACCGTTGGAAGTTGCTGTCAATGGCAAAAAGTTAGGTGTTACTGCTAAAAACATCAACAAACCATCTTCTAGGTATATCTTATTGTCATGTGCCCGGTCGACTACGACAGTTGAACAGTGGAGGATGGTCTAATGCTGGTATCAATATGCCAAAGCTGGACCACCCCAACTAACAAAAGAATTATTTGAGGTGTCATTTTCCATTTCAGATGTAGTATATGCAAATACGAGATATTCAAGACATTCAGAATTTTGCTGAAACATTTTTTGGGTGATGATCAAAATGAGTTGGACAGGTGAATGCAGCAATGAACCCATTGATACAGTCAAAACCTAGATCCACATCAGCTTGATCTGGATTACCACTTAAACATAAGGGGCAGGCCCAGAGGGCGGGTTTTGGGGTGTTCAAAACCCCCTTTCAGTGTAACTCCCCTTTTAAAAATGGCAGGTGAAAATTCGGCCCAACAATTGATGTATGACAAAAGTCCACAGAACTGCTCAAAGTAGTAATATGCACTAAAATTGCATAGAAATGAACCAACATTTTTTATATGAGAGAACCCTCCTACCAATTTTCACCACTCGTCAAGACGCAATCCATGACTATGAAGTGCTCTTTTTGTATGAGGTTAATCCCTTTTTTCCAGCCTGGATCCATCCCGGAACATCATTGTATGTAAAATCTAGACCACACATCTCATAAACCAGATTTATTTGCATTGCTCCCAAGTGATCCGGATTTAAAGTGATGTTTTACTGTATTTTGAATTTTCCAACTGAATTGAGACTACATGTATTATAATATTCAATTTTTGCTGCTTTTTCGTTACAGATATTGCGGATTGAAAACTTATTACGATTTAAAGCAAGTGGTCTCGGACTACAGGAACAAGTGGGCTGATGTACAACAGATGTGCCAAATGAATTGGGTGAAAAATCCGAGTGAACTTGAACAATTTGAAATCAGTGAGGATGTGATATGAATATGTACAATAAAGAAGGCTTTTTTCTATGTGTAATGATTGACTTCTATCTGACAAAATCAACAGCGGTGAATATGTGACACATCACTCCAACTGTGGCGTGCGAGTAACGTATTCGCATGTTCAATATCAACGACATGTAAAAGGGGTGGCATTGAAAGCTTCGGGCAGACTAGGCGAGTTTCTTCGGCGAACCTTTCGATTGTGATATGATGAGAAAATTTGCGCGATTTTCCGTCGAGACCTACTGCCGTCTTGGGGACATCATTTATGAAAAAGTGAAAAAAACATTTCTGAATTCATATTGAGTTAATAACTCGATATGAAATCGGCAAAACTTTTTATTAATCGTAAATGATTTTTCGTCGAGCTGTAGAACAACAATTTTCATTTTTCGTAAATAGTGTCCCCCGGACGCTTCCTTGTAACTCTGTATACGAAGGATTCACCAATAAATGTGGCACCGAACCCCGTGTATTTACGCAGAAATCAAATCAGGGAATTCGCCCCTGCTTCGAGAGGAAAACATGGTTTCAAATTTCAAACGTTTGTCAAAATCTTTAATCGAGAACTGTAGAACTCGACCTTCATCCACATTTACACGTAGTTCGCACCCGCAATAAACAGAACACAATTCTACGAAATTTGATGAACTGTTCCAGTAAACGGACGAAGCTTATTTGGGATTCGCACAAAACCGTCGCATGGCGTACACGTTTTACGGTCTCCCTTGTGGATTTTTACAATTCATTACGAGATTAATACACCTCAGCGGGACACCATTTCACGCACAATAGGAACTCATCAAATGATGATGTAGATATATTTACGATGATTGATCGAAATGAATTTATTCCCCATGAACAATTCCGTTCATACCGGTTTTGCGCGGTTTGTAAATTTCGGGTTTTGATTATCACTGAAGTTATCCGAATGCGGCGATATCAATTCTAGATACTTATTTCATCAGTTCTGCATCAATTAAATCCAGAATAACAACGACACGCTTCCTGGAATTTTGCCGTTCCAGCTTGAAGTGTATAGGGATGGGTTAGGCTTATAGGGAGGGTCACACACCAAAATAGGGCACTTGATATCATTTAACCAAAAAAGCCCCTCGAAAGACGGGTTATAACCGCAAATACAACGCAACGCAACAGCACAACACAAAGAACAAGCTTATGAATTTAAACTTTTCTAAGAATCATTTTACTTTTCATTTTCTCATAAAATTCCAGGGCAACTTGAAATTTTAAAGGGACACCCTCAACTTGGATCTGCCCCTGCATCAGTTTCTTATTTTCATTGAACGATACATGAACTTAAATATCAGGAATTTAAAAAATATTATTATTCTTGTTTGTTTAGTTTTAGGCTTTCACGCTAATTATGGTGTTAATTCATCCTGAACGCTTTAACGTGAGGCATTTCGCTTTAATGAGAAATTAATCATTGATGAAATCTGAAAGTATTAAAACCTAATCGCGGGCTACGTTTAGTCCGTGATATAACCGCAGATAAGCACGTTCAAATATTGACACGATGATACACCCAGCAGAAAATGAAATTTCATCAGACCATCTGAGTATCTATCCTCATTCACCGAACCGGCAGACATCACGTAGCGCAGAATGGATCATTGAGAACGACCATATCAAATTGGAAGCATTAGTAAGTTGATATTGTTCAATTCAGGCCCGTTTTTTCCCCCAAAAATTGTTCAGCTGATACATTTGATTCATGTGTGTTTTCGTTTATTCTCTCAACGCTACTGTTTTTTTTTTAAATCTTAATGATAGGGACTCGCCATGTTATTTATTTGATTGGTAGATTTCATTTGATTTGTTTTGATTTGATGGTGCCCCTTACAAAGCAACCACACCTGCCGGGAGCGAAACAGGGGGTTTGATTTTGAAATCAGAAATCGAATTACAGATATAGCTGACGTGAGCGGCGGTCGAATTTATAGCATTCCGAATTCACAGAAGCGGAATACACGATTAGAAGTTGTGGTTCCGGTTAATTCAAACAATCTCCCAAACAGCCTGGACCGATTGGGGTTAATTGATAATTGTGTTGGCTGCCTAATTTAATACATCGATATTTTGAAAATTACTTCCGGAGCAAGGAAGTGACATGATGAGAAATAAACTTTTCGTGGCCACGAAAAGATTTTTTTCGTCCCCACGACAAAAAAAAAATCTTTTTTTAAATGCGTCACCTCCGGGGCTCCGTTTTAAGACGGATTTGAGTGTATTTTCGAATACCCTATAATTTCCAGTAGTGGTGCTATTATTATGATACCCAATATGATCCGCGGGCTCTAATCTCCCTACGCGGCGCGAATTTTTCACCACTGGGTCCGCGATTTGAGGTTGGGATTTGGATTTTGGAGAATGAACTGATTTCAATTCAGAGTTTACTCTAACTCAAATCTATGTAACGGGATTCAGATGACCACACGTCAGACTTGACTCGATTTCGGAGAAGATCTCAAACCCTCTATTTTTTTCACCGAGTTGACCGGATACCGATTTGAGAATCAGTGGAAAATGAAGGGTTTTTTAAGTTAGGTCTATCAGTATCCGTGTTTTCATCACAATGTTACAATGTTTTCGTTGTGTCCGTCTTGATTTTCAATCTAGTAACCTGCAGAAAGTTATGTTCATCTTGAAATTCGATCTCGTGATTTGCAGAAAAGTTAGCTGTTTCGTTTGTTTGGCATCGTTGGAATTGAATTCATCGCAATTTCATTTAATTGTTATCTGCAGTCCTTCTGAGGTTTTGTGGGAAATACACGTCGCAAAATTCTTATTTCTTTTTCAATTCCCTTCCTTTTCAAACGGCTATCAAATTTCTGATTTTCATTTTTTCCCTTCGTTCCCCCATCGTTTTCCTAGAAAAATCCATACTCCATATACGTAATTAAAAATGCCCTATAGGATACACAGTTTTTAAACGAGTCAGTTTAAAATTTTAAAATTGATTACCATTATGCAGGTTGTGTCCGAAGAATCAAGCGACCGTTCTTTTTTTTCAGATTGACACTCCGAAAAATATGAAATCAGCGAAGAAACGTAGTAGAATCGATAACACGGTTTTGCTGCCGATGCCAGAATATTCGTCTTGGTATGAAATTCTACGGGACGACAACATCGGCGAATACATGGCGCTCAAAACGAAAACCAGTTCCGACGAGTTTATCGATCTCGTGAACGGTTCTTTCGTCTACGAGAAAACCGAACTTTCGAACGATCTAGACTTTTCGAGGGCGTTATTTATTGCCGTAATTTTCGGTTCTAAATCTTGCATTCGCCAACTGATTGCCGATGGCGTCGACGTAAAATTGAAAGGTAAACTCGAACGTAATGTTTTGCACGTTTTAGTCGAAAATTCAGCAGCGGCTCCCGGCACGGAAGACACGTGCATCGAAATTTTTGAAATGATATTCGAAAACCTTAAAATCGAAGACAGAAGACAGTTAATGCTGGACGAAGATGCGAATGCGTTTCGACCGTTAGAATTGGCCATGCATCACGCTACGTACGGACTTACGATGGCGTATTTAAATACACCGGGTTTGCATTTGATTGCACAGAAAGATCACGGGCTGCAACGAGTCTCAACGTACGATTTCACCGAATACGAAAGTAACAATAATTGGAAAAGAGAAATTCGCAGTCCTCTAAGATTCATGCGTTACATCGGAGCTGATTATGTAGATGGTAAAGATAAATACGGAATGCATCGTAGCCCGGTCATTAAAAACTGGGTGCGTCACAAATTTCTGAAAAATCTGCCCTTTTTATCGATTTGGTTTCTGATACGTGTAGCGTATCTCGTCTGTGTAGCGGTTATCGATCCGTCTACGTTCCTCATGGTTTCTTCCAGTCGGCAGCCGACCTGCGACGGTGAGAGTGCAGTGAACGACACATTCGAGCAATCACTTTGCACCAATTTCAATACGAGCGGCAGAATGAGTGTTACATACGTATTGGCGACGTTCATGTTTATGTCGTACATTTTCATCGCCTTCGATCTGATTGAAGTAGTTTTTCGGGTCACAAACAAGGAGTACCGCCTGATGACCAGGCACCGGCGAGCACAAGGTCGTTTTTTGTCTTATACGCCTTTTTATCGCTATATACAACTTGTAATGAATTGTTTAATTGCCGTTATTGTCATCTACATGTTTAGATCAACGTTGACAAACAAAAGCCTTTTTCAAGTGCTTTTGCTTTTCAAGAGTTTGTATTTACCAATGGCTATCGTCAGTTTTATGTACATGATCGAGTTATTTCCGTACATCGGGCCGTTCGTTATCGTTTTGAGAAAGATGATCGAAGTTCTGCTTCAGTTCATGGTCATAAGCCTATTCATCAAGGTTGTGTTTTATCATTTCTTCTCCCAATCTCAAACAACGGTCGACTTCAGCGATGTTGCAACAGGAATTTTGAAAATGTTTTTTCTCGAGAACGGTAGCCTGAATTTCACGAGTGACCCGCCTTTGCACATCGGAGTCGCCTACGTCATATATTTTTACATGGCTTCACTTTTACTCATTAACTACTTGATTGCCGCTATGTCAGTAGAAGCTACCGCGAATACATGCGAAATGAGAAATTTCGTTCAGAATCTACGCCGATTGGACGTCGCTATTCTGATCGAAGAGAGGTTCACGAGGTGGTTTTGGAAGTTGAGATGCCTGCGACGATTTGCGCGCAAAAGATGCATCATCCATTCACTGAGTACCGTTCACGGGGATTAGAATTCTGTGAATGAAAACCTTTAATTATTGCACAGCACGCACTTTGTGCTCTAGCGTATCGTATATCACAAGGGTGGATTTAGAGGGAGTTAAGGGGGTTCGCCCCACCTAAATTTGAAGGTCCCCAAAAAGAAATCCTTAAGTGCATTTTTTTCATTTAAGGCGAATATAATAACAAACAACTGGTATTTCTCATGCAAATGATGAAATCTCACCAAATTCTTCCCAGAATTTCAAAACATTTATATTGTCGAGTACCCCCCTCACGGTCGTTGCTTGGATCGTCATTACAGTTACATTTCATATATGGTCCCTTTTTACTTCCCTGGAACCCAGCCCTATGAATATCATAGCTCCATCCCAGAATTATTGAACAGTGTATATATTTTAGTCCAACGTCATACAGGTTGCAGCCTACATTGCGGCTCAAGTTTCAAGAAAATTATGCGGTTTAATTAAAATTGAGTCAATTCATGTTTTCTATGCCGGCAACATTTGAGACTTACACCGTTTAAAGCTTAAACCTTTTCACCAGGTGTAGGGCACATACTTTTTATCAATTTGTATTGTGTTTTTAAGCTAGTGGTATGCCCGGAATGAGGACCTGAACCCGCGTAAAGCGAGCATTAGGTAAGGGGTAGCAGATTGATGTCCTCATATATACACGTATCTATGTTACGTAATATCTGTATGGTCGATTTCTTCATCATATCATGGACTCTAAAAAACGAAGAGTCCATGATTATATCGAGACACGTAGAACGATACAGAACGCCCAGAAATAAGAATGAGTTCACGTACTGCAGATTACATCGAATAGTGATCATTATTTGATTAACGAATTACACATGACGTATCATACGTAGGTAAATGTATGCAATTGACGAAACAATTAAAAGCCCAGATTTTTAAAAGGAATCGAAGTTTCATAATTTTCAAAGTCCATATCTGTTAGCTTGATGAAATCGTCAATAAATTTACAATGTTTCTTGTGAATCTTCCAGTCTTCCTTTTGGCAATCCTTGTTGCAATACTTTGCACGTCTGCACTTTGCACATTTGTAGAGCGGAGTCGTAGCGTCCTCTTTTTCTGAACAATGCCAACAGGTTTTCGTCTTCTTCAAAGGATTGATGGCAGATATTTCCAGCAGATTTTGCAGTCCCGTTTTGACGACGTGGACGAACTGAATGTTTTCCAAACGCAAACCGACGGTCATATCCATGAAATAGTGTCGCTGCGCGTATCGAACGCAAAGAGTGTGGCCATTCCTCAAATCCTTGACGTTAAAGTAGATCATCTGAGTTGGCGGGTCGGGGTGGAAGAAAACCTTTACTACGTCTCCATTGATATCGCGCACTTGTACTTGATTACGAAACATGGGCCCCGGAATGTGGGATATTTCATCATTCACTATTTCTCCGATATAGCACCAATGACGGCGAATTGCATAGCACGCAGGACTTGACTCGCGAAAAAAGAACAAATCTATATCATCCTCGTTGCAAAGATCAGCAAACGCAGGGAAATATCTACTTCTCAAAGGATCTTTTTCAAAAAATGATTTTACCTCCTCGGCTTCCTCTTGTTCAGTAGCCTGAGGACGAAAGCGAAACCCACCAAACATCATTGATTGTTCACAAGCTTAGCCGTATGTCTACTGAAAAAAACAAACAAACAAAACGGATCTACATTGAGTCGGATCTTTTAGGACCAAGAAAAGTCCCCCGACTCACAAAAAGTCGAATTTCCAGCCTTTTCCAGAAAACTACAAGTTTGAGAATTAATTTCTGCAAACGGAAAAATAAAATCCAATCTTAAATAAATTGCCCATGGGCAAAGTGTGGTTTACCTTGAAAGCTAGAGGTTGTTTGGAGTAAGCGCATTGCTTGAAAAATCTTATTAATTCGTGACTTCAAAGTTCTAGAAGTTTATATTGTATTTTATCTTTCTTACAGTATTATTTTGTAGTCAAATAAGACCAAAGATAAACATTTGTTTATGGTCTACCTCCAAAATTTCGTAGGGTACAGGCAGGCGCGGCAGGGTAACTATTTATATTTTCAAAAAAATATTTTTCACGATATGAAAAAATATTCAAATAAAATTTATATGATGTCACATATCAGAGGGTGGCTGAATATTGAGTCTTGGGAACGAAACCTCTCCCAATGTATGGCCGCAGAAGCTAAAACACCGGGGCGTAGTATCAGATCGTTTTAAATCCGGGAATTTAGCACTACAATATTCAGACCTTGACCTATACCTATAGTTTGCTGCTTAGTATTTTCGTGCAATTTTCAAGCAATAAATGACTCCTGATGCAAATTGCTTTCTGAAATTTACTGCATGCATTAAGATGTAGTTTCAAGGCAATAAGATGAAATCCTGAAGAATGATGCACCTTTTTTGCTAAGATATCTGGTTCTTCGTCTTGTAAATAAATTGGAACCATCAATATTCATCCGATATAAGCGGTAATCAGACTTTCGCCGATCCGCCTTACGCAATGTTTACTGTATATTCAAAGAACCCCTGTATTACGAAAAAAGAACATAAACATAGTAAAGAATACCTAATACGAACCTATTCAATAACCGTTGTGAATGTTAGCTTTTATAGACGATTACTACGTAGAAGTGGAGTAAGTATACATAGAATCCCAGGCTGCTGTTACCGCGTACCGTACTAGGGGAATTCACATCGATTTACTCGTAGTATTATGGAAGCCCTGAGACGATATCTTAAGAGTTCCCAATTTGTTTAAATGGCAAAAAGTCTGCAATACCGAAATATCAAACTTTAAGACACGCTGTCGCATGAAAGATCTCAGAGTCTCAAGTCGAGATGACTAAATGGCTAGGTGAATGGTGGCACGTTAAGTGGTTCTGCGGCAAGCAAGGAGGTGAATGTAAGATGCCGTCTCAGGGCTTCCATACTTTAGAAATCTGCGGGGAATCTAGTACGCCGTTTCACAATTTTATAAGTTGATTACGCAATAATTTGCGAACACAAATTGCACATCACATAACACGATTAATTTATAGGGGTTCTTTGGTAATAAGTAGATAATACACGGTTTATAATGTTTGGAAAATTGTAGAACAAAGCTTGGTTGCCCGCTAGTCTAGTACCTAGCCGTCGTTCCGCAAACAACGGAACCGGTAACAACGACTGGTATTCAGACTAGGTTGCCCGCTTACCACGTACCTTAGGCCTACTTGGGGAAACCATATACGCTGGTGCCACAGCCATTACAGTGACCTCCCACTGTATCTGCGCAGGTAACATCAAGTTTTTATCGGTTCCGAGATAAGAAGTAAACAAATACACGCGGTCGTCTGATGACAACAAGTACATTGCACTTAATATGTTTCAGACAAATTTAAACGACTACAATGGAATTTCGTTAGTTATAACGAACTCGAAACATCGATTCATCGGATATAGAAAATAATTTCGCCCCTAGTAAGAAAATCTAACACTTTTGATACTGGATATACGTAACGATCTAATGCAAGTATTTCAGACTAATTTGACGGCTCTTATACTTTGACCGAATGCCATTTCAAATGCTTTATCTTGTCGAATGTACGTGTATGCACGTATGTATGTAAATTGATATTAGATTATATAGTATGATAATTTAAGTTTTAGTAATTACGACTTTGATGACGAGTTTAACTACATGAAAATTATTGTTTTAAATCTATATTCGTGTCTTAGATAACACACGTCGTATGTGAACATCGAGTATGTATATCAATAATATCAACATTATACGTAAAAAGAAATACTTCAGTTCCACTTAATGATTAATAAGAATAAGCTCCAATTTAAAATGGCCACGTGTTAATAAACGGAATGCTGTCCTCGTATTGATCGAACTTCAAGTCGGTGAGCTTAATAAAGTCGGCAATAAATTTACAATGCTTCTTGTGATTCGGCCAATCTTTCGTCTGACAGCTTTTATCGCAGTATTTAGCATACTTGCACCGGGAACACTTGAAAAGCTTCTTCTCCAAATTTGACTCGCTTTTCGAACATTGCCAACAGTTATGCTGTTTTTTCAATGGGTTGATTTCGGAGATTTCGAAGAGATTTTTCAGGTCGGTTCTTATAGCAAGGACGTTTTTAAGATGTTCGACCCGGACTCCAACGGAGCCGTCCATAAACTGATGACGTTCCGCGTACCTGATACATATCGTGTGACCATTCTTTAAAGCTGTAAAATCGAAGAACATGCTCTGAAAGGGATCGTGATAAAAACTGATATTGAATTCTTCATCTCCGCTGACATCTCGAACAAAAATCCTGTTTCGGTTGAAAAAGCCGGGTAATTGTGAGCAAGTATCATTCACTATTTCACCCATAAAACACCAATGTCGACCACGAACGTAATGGCCCGAGCCTGGGATATCTTCTTTATAAAATGTTGTATCTATTTCATCTTCGCCACACAGTTCTCGAAAGGCAGGAAAATTTGTCCTACTTCTCAGAGGGTTTGTCTCGGCTAGCTCATCCGATTCTTTGTCGGCTCGATTAAGCCGTGCTTGGAGGAAACGAAGGTAGTCATCCATATCTCACCTAAAAATATTATAAAATACATGTTTTTAACTTTATTACTTCACTTTCAAAGTATAGATAAATAGCATCCTGTATTATTTTGCCCTAGGCATTTTATTCTGTTTTTGATCAAGAAGAACACGAAACAATCGGCAGAAATAACCTTATCAAAACAATAGCATTGTTATATATCAATCTAAGCTTATTTGCCAAAGCGTCTTCTTTGACTCAAGTAGAATGAAGGAAAGAGACTTTAAATTTCATAGATTGGAGTCAGATTCATTAATTCTATTTCAGGTATATGTATTGTATTGACAATGTTATTGCACCTGGCATACCAAGCTGCCAACCTCTGATAAGTGATATCAGTAACAAGTCTAATTTTCTCAGTAACATTCATTGAGATATGATAGAAAATATTCAAATCAATCAGTAATCAAAGGCAAATCCTCAGTAATATTTTTCATATTTCATTATACTTAAAAAGATCAAATATGTGTTTCTCGGGACAAGAAATGTAACAAAATGTATACTGCAAATCAGGAATAGTTGACAGCTTTGACATGGTAGACAAAATCTATAACAAAGCAACACAAGGTGACATACCTTTTTGAAAGGTCAATTCTTACTCTCAGGGGTCGTAAACCTAGACAGCAACTGGATAAAACCAGTATGACAATGATCAATTCGTATATTGTGTAGCAATGCACAGCGCTGTAATATACCGAGAACTGAAAATTTCCCCAGTATCTATTCGTGGTAGTATATATACATTAAGGCTGCGTGATGGTAAATTTCTAAGGACGAAATTAGGGTAGAAATTAAAAGAATGCGGACGGATCTATGCCTTTGCGTGGTAAAAAGGCGCAGGAGCGGATTAAGATCGTAGTAAAGGTATTATTGTACGTACGTACTACGATCGAGATATCTGGGTACTTTTTAATCCACCACGAATTGTTTTCCACCCGCTTCCTTAGGGTAACAGGTAAAAATCCCCCCGGCAAAATTCCCCCGGTAAATATCCCCCCGATAAAAATCCCCCATAGGTAAAAATCCCCCCTGGTAAAAATCCCCCCAAATTTGATTTCACAGCAATTATCAACAAAATACTTCAATATTCTTATGTTGAATAACTTAAAGGCCTATTAGCTTTCAACAAGAAAATTAATTTTAGAAAATTATTTGACGCCTGGGAAAAAAATGTAGAATTTCTGGGCTAAGCTAATGTGGAATTGCAAATTTGAAATCGAAGTTTTAAGAAATTTGGGGAATGATGAGATTTGGCGATTGGGTAGATGATACAGGTCTTCGACTCTAGTAGTGGTTTAAATTTTTTTATTGAAAATTCTCAATAATTGATCGCGAACTTGCGACCGACTTCATTTACTTATGCCTCTAAGCTGGTCTGCAACTTCATTGCCTCCATGGATGAAGAAAGAGCTCTTCTGATGTCTGCTTCATTATGACTTCGAGCATATCGTGTGGCCTAGCCAGCCGGCCCGGTCCGCGGGCCCGGGCCACGCGTTTGGCTGTCACTCGATTTCCTAGAGTCTTGAGTCTGGGTGGGTTGAAGTAGACATTGTCATTTAAAATAACATGCTTATGTTGTTCTGTATGAATTACCCGTGTGTCATGTATGTTGTATTGATTTATTTTAAAATTTGTATTTATTGAATTTGGGAATTTTATCCCGGAATTTCAATGTAATAAGGATCAATAAAGAATTGAATTGAATTGTCACCTAATACACATGCCATCAGAGGACACGGAGCCGTATATGACAGCTATGCTATTATAAATTGCTAATCTCACGAAACTTGCATACTCCTAATATCAAACATATTTTCACAAACGATTGAATATTGAAATTATATGTTTACACATTTTCATATTAACCGCTTGTAGCCGCTGATGAAATTTACGCCAGCCCTACACACATCGTAGATAGCTTCGTCATTCCACCGGCATGCCCACGTCAGGGTCTGACTTTTATATCAGACTTCCGCATCGTGTATACATCCGCCATTTAACCGAATAATCCGATTTACTTATCATTTCTATTTATGCCTGCCGCTTCTGATATAATCATACATCCTTTACTATTACAATACGTCTTCTAATGATATTCAATGCAATATAACATTTCGACGTTCAAATATAGGTCATTATATAATCACAGGAAGCCATTCTACATCTATGTCAATAATATTTTGCCAGATAGCTTGTTTGTGTACACATAAACCTGTGACGTTTTGCACATCGATTTACGGCTGTCGTTTGTAAAATGACGCTGAATGGTTAGCATTGTTTAGGTTTCATGATGGTAACGTTTTATAAGGCGTCAAAAAATTTCAGATTTTCCGTGATGTTTTTCACAATATTCGGCTTGGATAATCGATGACTTTGACCAGGCTACGTGCATAAAAATGACATTATTCTGCATGAAAATGATATCGTATTTCTGAAAATTTCTATGTAGAAATCTAGTTTAAAAGTAATAGCAAATATCTGTGTACCTATCTATGTATTATCTAAGTATTATTGTAAAAAGTATTATCGGTTTTCATTTAGGTTTTTACTTAAATTTGATAGAAAACTGAAAATGGGGGATTTTTACCGGGGGGATTATTACCTGGGGGGGGGGGGGGGTTACCGTGTGGAATTTATACCGGGGGGATATTTACCGGGGGGATTTCTACCTACATTCCATCCATAGATATACTAGCGCCTCCATTTCTTTCTGCAAAATCGTCCTTTCATGTGGTACTATAGTCGGAAGTGACCCCCCGGATAAGCCATAGGAGCTGATGGTTGTTTCTTCCACTTACTGGTGCCATTTACCCATTTGTTTGAAACCACAGTGCCAAGTCAGTGTCAATGAATGACCGGTGCCGGGTCTGTTATAGTTAACTAGATCATGTTGTAAAAAAAGTAATGTACAAGGTACATACGTACATGAGAAACAAGGTATCAATTTTTCAAGACTAATAAGCCTTAGAATAACTAAAATATGAACGGAGAATTAGATATTAAAAAAGGGAAGGATAATTTGTTCTGGTGACCAATCATTTATTCTTATTTTGAGACAGGTATTTAAAAAAGGGCCTGGCGGAGGGTAAGGTTTTATGGTTGGAAGAAATGAATGATATCATCAGTTTTAAAACCGGATTCTTCCGTAGGGTTTTCATTAATACTCAATCAGTCATTAAGTATTTCAGATGACCATTCACTGTTCCTTGAGATTGATAGAAATCGAGAGGTAACTTGCATATGCTTGATATGGAAAATGTTATATTGCTTTACCCCGATACCAAACGAATGTGACCGGTGAGCAATCAGAAATATTCACCCAGTCCTGGTAGTGGTTGTATCCACATTAATCTACATCGCTGTACGATTCATGTGTATCTGATAAGCCGCGATCATACGAGCATTTTCGGCCCGATGGGTGCCAAGTGGACCCGTGTTTGTTTGGCTCGACCAAAAACGTCGGACAAGGATTTTAGGACGGGGCAATCGTCTCCGTGCGATCACGGCTATAATGATAGTCAGAACCAATGAGTAAGATTTCGATTTTTACTCTGAATATTATACGTAACTGTTTCATGAGTAGCGTTAAGTATGGTAATTTTCTCTCGCTTGGCGTCCGTGTACAATGTCGGAGATATGCAATTTGCAAGATGATTGCTTGAGGGAAAATGCCTTCAAGGCAAAAAGACACGAGCACTAAATAATCTATTAGTCGATAGTTTCCAACGGTTGTTATCGTGGGGTATAGGGTGAAAGTTCGCCCCCTTCTTTCAGTAGATTGGTAGTTGAGAGCAAGACATCGACACAATGTCTTCCACAGATGCGAACTTCAGCCAAGTATGTCACCGGAGCCCGCACTTCTACACGAAGCAGTTCCATTACATGTACATGATCGGTCCGATCGGAGTGGTAGGATTGGCTCTGAATCTAACTTGTGCAATAGTCTTGCAGCGATTGTACAAACGAAACAACTCGTCAGCGTTTTACACTTTGTTCATCCTGTCGATATCCGATATCGGAGTTTGTATTGCCACGTTCATGTACCATGACGGCGTTATCCTGGTCAAGTTCATCTATTACGAACCCGAGATTGTTCTCAAAACCTATTTTGACGATGGCGCATTCGCGATGTACGTTCTCAGTAATAACTGTTTACAGTTGTTTTGGAGGTGGCGCAATCTTCTCACTCTGATGGTGTCATTTGATCGTTTCGTACACATTTACGCCCCTTTATGGACGCGAAAATACTGGAAAATTAAGCAATGCTCAATATTTGCAATAGTAACTTTCATAGTTTTTACAATATTTCACATTTTCTATGCCACTTTGGTGTTCAAACATGTACCAACCACTGATCCTTGTTACAAAGGCTTAACCCTCCGAAAACAGCGAAATACGTACAAGGGCAAAAACTTGCGCTTCGTTGTCGATATGACGCATTTATATTTACCATCAATTGGAATTGGGATATGCACGTCAGTTCTTTTGTATAGATTAATAACGTATTCCAGTAAACAGGCAGATGAAGTGGGAACAGCTTCTGGTAAAAAGTCAATTGACATCCAGAGCACGATAATGATCGTGGCAGCTGCCATTATTTTCATCTGCAGTAGCATTCCACAAATGGTTATCAATACCGTGGAGCGATTTCCATACCTGATGAATTTAAACAAAAAATTGGACCCATTCCGTTGGTCGAAGGTATGGGGCATTCTATATTTGACGAATGAATATTCAAATGCAATAAATTCGACTTTCAATGGCGTCTTTTACTTCATTTTAAGTACAACTTTCCGCCAAGAAACTCGAAAACTTTTTAGTTGTAGAAGCTAAGAGGTAAAATATGACAAAAATTCTGGAAGTGAATATTTACAATTTCAATGTGACGAATGTGACGGGTGACGAATGAAAAACTTTTCCGTTATCAAGCTAAAAGGAGTAAAATTCATCACAAATTTTGGAAGTGAATATTACAAATTCGATCAGTATAGCCTTTCGTTGTATTTTCCTACTTACGTTTTCGGTAATTTCTCAATCAAAGGACGGAATTTCACAGGCGCTGGGTTATTCGAAAGTCGTCGTTGTCATTCTTAAAAGTTAATGATTTTAAGTTAAATTCAAACCCTATATCCCGAACCCTGTATCCGCCCCCGTGCCTCCGTAAGTCTGAGTAGTAGACTTTATTTCCATCTTCTATCAAAGGCTTTTGATAAGTCGAATAATACGGCCGCAGGACTAACATCTTTTGTTGGAAAGCATCTTCAATGTCTTGGGCTAGATTTGCAAGCACTTCACGCTGCCTGCATCCTATATGGATTGGACTCCGGGTTGCATAGTCTTCGCAAGGAACCACAATAGTATTTTGTCGATAACAACTGAAGCGTACACTGCGCGCAAACTAAGAAGTGGCTCAGGTTACAAGGTGGAAGTTTTTGGGGAAGAAATAAGAGCTATTAGTTACTATTAATAGATTTTGGGTAACTATTGTAAAAAAAATACTAAAGAGGGAATGGAATATTAAGAGGTTGGGATAAGGTAGCGTATATGAACTCCAAAAAGAAGGGTCCATGGGTAGCGTAGTGACGGAGTGACTATTATTGGAAGCTAATAATGACTTATATGGGAAGGTTAGGTCAGTATGGAGCAAAAAGAAATTGGCGTGGACGGAATACACCAAATAGGGTCAGGTTGGAGGAGGGTGAGGGAGCGGCTTAGTAATATCAGGAATGAATGAGTCTTAGGTTTTGGTTAGGGGGGGAGGGGGAGTGGGGAGTTAGTTTAGAAAATAGACTTGCCTTGGCCATGTGTAAGAATAGCAGAACAGAGGCTGTTGACGTCTGGATAGTTTGATTTTCAAAGCAAACTTGTGGGTAAGGGTGAGTTCTCAATTTGATTTGTTGAAGCTGCAGCTCGTTGGAAACTTGCCGTTGGTTTCTGCTTTTTTGCAATGTCTATGATCACTGCCTCTAAATTGTCTTGAGGCTTCTCTTTTTGTAATCGTCTCTGTGTCATCTGTAGCGATGTCATGGTGAAGAATACTGGTCCTCCTCCAGGCGCTTGGAAAAGAAACTGGGATCGGTATCAGGGGTTAGGATTTAGATTGTTGGCAAAATAGTAATGCTGTTAGTAAAATAATTGTACGTATGTAACTTTAAGCAGAAGCCTTGACTATTTAATACAAAATGACACGGACTTGTAATGCGTGGAAATAAACAGCAAATGAGGTATTCGGTATCGTGATGAACTTGGATATTCCCTTGAATTTTCTGAGGAGTATTTGACACTACATAGTGAAATTTAGTCCTGGGCCCAGTTTCACAGAAAGGTTTATCACTTAAATCGATTTAATTTCTTCATTAATTCAGTTTATCTTAAATCGATTTAGGCCTTAATCCTTTATGTGAAACTGGGCCCTGGGCCCAGTTTCACAGAAGGGATTAAGGCCTAAATCGATTTAAGATAAACTGAATAAATAAAGAAATTAAATCGATTTAAGAGTTAAACCTTTTTGTGAAACTGGGGCCTGAGTGCTAATGGGTTAAGCAGAACATCTGCCGTTTTCAACATTTAGTCTAGATCGACGTTCAAGACCCTTCAAAATGGCATCATTGGTTGTTTCAATTGCGGCCCATTTGTTCATTGTTCATTATTATAGAAATTATTATTATTATTAAAATTATTATTGATGTACTAGAAATGACTTTTAATCCGGATTTACCGTAAACCGGGATGGCTCAAACGATCCGAATTAAGCGTATTCTCACTGTATATGAAATACTGTAACACAAATTCTGTTCTCAATCTGCAGAATAAAACGTACAGGTCTGTACTCAGCTGCTCAGTCTTTGATACCATGGAATATTTACTAATCATTTCTGTCGGAGCTATAACACCTGAGAATAATTACCCTCCGTTTTCAGGCGCGGATCCAGAAGGTAGCACTGGGGCATGTGCTACCCACTAGATTTTCAGTTTGACCCCGAAAATCTTTCCTGTCAAAAATTCGGTACCATCTGAGGACGTACAAAGGCTCCTAACATATTCTTCTCCGTTGAAAGAAGCTCAAATCCTTGGAATATGCATCTGTGCAGGGGTTCATTTTTAGGGAAGGGCCTCCTCTTATGGCTCCCGCCTTCTGGGCTCGCTACTCGTGGATAATGCCCCTTCTTGATAATCATTGCCATTTTCATCGGGTGCTCAATATAAAAGCTCTGTATCCGCCCCTGGTTTTCTAGACTCTTGGTCACTGTGATCATTTGCAGCCCATCTTTTGCAAGAAGTCACAATCACTTAATCGCGAGTCAACCAACGACGAACAATACATGTACCGAGTACTCCACAGCTATAAAAACATAGATGAAAAACACGGAGTAGATATTTTTTTCACTACGAAAAGATATATTTCATTGGTTACACGGCCACCGAAAATTAGGGTATATAAGTGTAAGTATAAGAACACAAAGGTCATTTCTAGAATTTCACAACGTTTTTACACCGATAAAACACGATTAGAAAATTAAACTTTCATTTTTTTTCTATTTCAAGCTACACTTCACTGCATGTAATTCAATTAAACATAATCAGTTTAAAAAATATTCAGAATACTAATACATTGTATAAGGCATCGATATGCTACTTAAAAAAATCATCACCCATTACTTCGAAATCTTTTAAAATCATGAACGAGACAACAGATTGAAGTATCTTACGACAACATTTACAAACGCTATAAGAAAATCATTTTTTATAGGATGATAAACTAGCTCATATCTAGAAAGGGAATGAGGGCCTAATGACCCTTACATTCAAGGTAATTCATGTCAAAATTCAGAACTGCTGCCTTATGGTTTTATTTTTCTAAAAATAGATCGGAACCGAATACACTACGCGCTACGGTAATCTAAACGTTAATGGATCATGAATTATAACAGACTGCCTTAGATTATCGCATTCCCTGGTTGAAAATTTTGAAATTCTTTATACAGTCAACCCCGGGGGTATATCGGGGGTTTACTGTACTATGCAATTTATGCTCTGAGTCTACTGTATATATACAATACATAGAACATGTACATCCATGTCATTACGAGATACACATATAGCGATTTCAAATATACATTGCACATAAAAAATCAGCCATGTTCATTTGGGAGACGGAGAAATTTGTTCGGTCTGCTGCTCAACTGGCTCCGTCATTCAATTGGAAACTCGGGAATCTCAGTCATCACCCAGTGAACAGGTTTGTGACTCGGCCAATTCGATTCAATAATGGCATCGTCCAAAGCTGAGAAAACTGTTAGCAGATTTCTATATAAGACCTATTTTCTGGGCTAAGCCATTTTGATGGTATCTACAGTAAACCTCGCATCAGACAAGCTTGGCAAAATTGGTCTGATGTAAGCGAAGTCTGAGTTAGTGATAGGAAAATACGTTAGGAAGCCAGATGCGTCGCCGCATCAGCCCCGGGAATTCGCTCTCCTCGGAAAAAATTCATTGGTCCTGCAAGAATCTGAGGCGAGCAGAGTCTACTGTATATATACAATACATAGAACATGTACATCCATGTCATTACGAGATACACACATAGCGATTTCAAATATACATTGCACATACAAAATTCTATATAAGACCTATTTTCTGGGCTAAGCCATTTTGATGGTATCTACAGTAAACCTCACATCAGACAAGCTTGGCAAAATTGGTCCGATGTAAGCGAAGTCTGAGTAAGTGATAGGAAAATACGTTAGGAAGCCAGAAAAATAATGTCATTTTTTGTCCAAGTGAGTCAAAAGTGCAAGTAAGGCGAGGTTTACTTTATTTGATTGAGATGATAGAATCAACGGAAGAGTTAGTTGACTTCCTCAGCCAAACGAACATGACCTTTTTGAATGTATTTGCAAATCTATTTCATTGAATTAGTCGAACAGTTCTTTCATGGCTTCTTCATGCATCAGTTCTTCTTCTTCGGATCTACCGGTGCCAGTACTGGCAGGTGGAGCCACAATGTACGGGTCGTAAGTCCATTTCGGATACATGCGTTTATACAGATTCATCAGAACTGTATCCTGAGATTTCAACTGCGCGTCGAAAACACATTTCATATGGCCGTGCGTACCTAAAAGAAATAAGAACGAAAGTGAAACAAAATCTTCACAGAAGACATGTTAAGTAACATCATACGTTAAACAAAGCTTTACTCGCTAGGATTGAAATGATAAATATCAATAATTCAAAACTATAGTGGTTTCCGAGATATAGAGTAGGTCATCACTGTGAGAAGCTGAATTCTTAGATTTAATTAGTTTCCCGAAATTACATACCTAGTGGTTCTTTGATATGTCCTCTGCGACCATATTTAGTATGCAGTTCAACTGGTTTAAACCAGCTGATGTCATCTAGAAAAATGAAGGAAAAATCCAGGTTTAATCACCAATTACCGCGGTTTTTTTAATTAGAAGATAAACTGAATGTAGCTCTCCAGTTCTAAAATGCAGATATATGAATCTCTTGCGCGGACCCACTCCCTCAGACATTCGAATCTTATCACCATTCTTCCAATTTCTGATCAACCAGCTTTCAACTGTGTTAAGAACATCACTTAAACCTTTTTCAATTGAAGATGGAACTATACTGTACGAGGACAACCATATAATTTTTCTTTCAGAAAGTGTTCAAGACTATGCTAAAATATTGAATGTCTGGTGGTTCCAAGCAGCATATACCCGCATAATATGCTGTCTTGCAAATAAGCAACAATATCCTTTTTAAATGACGAATTGTCTGGACATACCTCTGTTGAAGAACATGTAACGTACAACGGCCATTTTGCGGTTGATCTTAAATGGATGACCACTGAGCACAACACGTTTAGTGATAATACGATCAGGATTTACAGACATCACTGACCCAGTGGCTATCAATGTATGAGACCCTAAAATACAGATAAGAAAAATACTGCAATTATGAATTACTCCCTGAGACTGATACCGGTAGGTGTAAGCCATCAGGCACTGGTTCTATCAAATCCTAGGTTCATGGGCTGATCCCATTGGCAACAGTGTCCTGGGTGATGATTCTCTCTGATCAGTGGGAAAATAAATCTCTCACAGCAGTTTTTAAGGTATAGTTCTAAAATTGAGATTCTACATACATTTTGAAGATAAAAATCGCAGACCTGTTTGAAGTTTCTAGATTAAAACATATTTTTTACTTTCATGCGCATCCTTTATGAGCTGGTTTTGGATCAGCTTACTGGATGCTTACCGTCGTATCTTTCTTTAAACATTAACACGGATGCCGGCGGGAATATTATCGGTGCATAAACTGTGGCTACGTAAGTTGTGTCAGATTTCAGAAAACGTTCAAACTAAGAAGACAAGAATCATATTACACTGTTGAATTATTCGATACGGAGATTCAATTTGAGAAATACCGGTAAGTAATCCGGCAGATTCAGAGGTCAATTGTGACTGTAGCATATACCAATTTCAAACATAGGTTGCAATTTTTTAGTGGCATTGGTATAACTCCGCCCCTGAATTTGGAGCATCCTCCTTAGCAAAGATTCAAACTTGATGGCACCAAGACTACATAAGTACAAGAAAAGCCTGTCCGAAAAGACCAAGTGAGCATTAGTTGCCCAGCATTGCTGTGATTTTGTTATCAGCCAATCAGGAATATTTCATTTTAGCTCAGGCTAATTGCTAATTTGTATATAAGTGATTATACAATCGGCTATTTGATTGGTACTGGCAAGCTGCACAACTACATACCCACCGGGGCTTTTTGGCCAGGGGTTTCGTACCATGGGCCAAATTCGGTTTTCGTCTCTAGTCGACTAGTGGTCAGAACTAATAACCCAATGCGCTTAATATCCGAACTATTTCCAGAATATAGTTCCGACTAATTAACATTCGGTTTCACTTAGTTCGACTATACTGTCGACCAACTCCGATAACCGAAGTTGGCCTTGACAGTCCCGATGTCGTCAGGTTCGAATCTCTGCTGGGAGGGAAGATGAATTTTGAGCGGAAGTTTCTTGCGGTATAAACGCTAATTCACCTTGTGTTTGTTCGAGTTACTGTGCTCCGAGTAGATAGGACACGCGGCAAATCTACGATAACCGACGTGGAAGATCATTCTGTCCTTCGATTTGATCGGCTCATTGTTGTCGGGGTGGCGTTGCAGCAATAAATGCACGACGGACATCTTCTGCTCGTGTGGCAGCAATCCGAAAACGATCAGGGGATCGTTCGGTTTCAAAGAATCTGTAATCCACGTATATGAAATAATATTCTGATCGCTGTGATCACAGGAAAGTCTGGGTCTAGGGTTACTAAGCTGATCATTATTGATTTCAATGGGGAACCCACATTACCAACTATACCACCAGATGGCGCCACAAGCAGTAGGTCTTCTGTTATCAAAATTAGTTCATTTTCAATGAACTTTGAACCAAATTTTTAGGCTCCCGAATCCATCAATTATCACTGGACATACCAAATATACAATAAATTCTCAAATAATAAATGAATAAATAATTTCTAATCAAATATGCTTATAGTATAGTTCATTGATAATTGATTCACTTGATAATTGATTCACAAAAAAGTTGACTCGGTTTTAATCGAAATGTAGAAGAAATTGGATGCGAAAGACCAACTATCTAGCGAACCTGGTGGATCATTGCCTGCCATGCGTGGAATCCTTGATTGCCACAGTAGTGGTGTGGGTACCCTTGTTGATATATGCTAACAAGATTCATCAACTAACTGATGCATTGTCTTCTGCCAGTAATGAAACTGAAGTCAGATAGATGGCAGTAAGGAACTTACCGAACATTGACTTCGGCACATCCTTCACGTGTATGGTTACATACCATCCAGGCTGCAAATTGAGACATATTTCGTTAAATATTCAGCGGTTCAATTTTAGGCAGTATCCCGGTACCTCAAGGAATTTTGGGTTTTTGTTGCGATACTCAAAGTCGAAATGAGACTTCTGACAGTTAACAAGAAATTTCCCCCATTTGAAGATGCTTAATTCAATTCATTCCTGCGTTCCCTTGATAAGAAACTCGAATCAAAGGCGAACTGAGATACTGAACTTTGACGCGGAATACTAACAATGGAGGATCTAGTATCCTGAGATGATACTCTCTAGAACTGTATAAATTGAGCCTTGATTTGATTTGCGATTTCAGAGCTTAAGTAATTGGACTTAATCTATAAGAAGCGCTAACAATTAAGAGGTTATAATCCATATGATATCTCATACCAGAGCTCCTTCTTCTCTTTGTTCGGCGAGGATTCTGCGTTTCGTGCGCACGAAATGCTCGAACTGGAAAATGCGAGCATATTCTGTCGGCAAATTCTCTTTCGGATCCCACGGAGAAGTGCGGAAACTTTTCAAACCTCGATAACTGAAAGAAAATATGAAAACGTGAAATTATGAAAATGCGAGTTTTACGAGGCATAAAATTCATCATTTTTTTTCTGCGATGATAAGTGCTTACCGAGCAAATCGTTCTTTCGCTTGAACCGTTTGTGGTGTATCGACCTCATCCGGGAACATCTGATCCATTCTGGCAGCTTTATATTTTTCTAACCTTGAATAACATTGTGGCAGCGTTAGGACCTTATAAATACCCTATACAAGTACTCCTAAATTATAAATTGTTGCCACAAGAAACGTGCTTCCATGATGGTATGCGTTTAGGAAATACGTTGGCCGGTCTTAGAACTGGGTGTTCACTTCTTGCGCTTGGTAAATCAGAAAACATCACAAACAGCAATAGAAATGATGATTATTGTTTTATGAAACCAACATCTTTGTTTTGGCAAACAGCATTGAGCTAAATAGTGCCTCTAGATTTTGGTGCAACCGAGAATAACGTCGCTATTTCATGTTTACTTCTTGCTGTGTGCGCTATGCTTTGAGATAAGTACAAGTACTTCTAGAAGATGTAGTTCTTTTTTCTAATACGAATAACCCCCTTAAGGCAGGTGTAGGTCGACTAGCAAATGCTTGCGACCTAATCGGTTACAACTGGTCGCACATGGGTGCTTAGGTCAGAAGTGACAATGTACAACTAGTCATTGTCAAAGAGCAGTTTATGTCGGTTGGGATTGGGAGAGATGGTCGGAGAGAGTAGGACATGTGTAACTTATTGCAACTGGTGTCACAAGGTTATGTACTACTGTACGTAGGTCTACAGGTCTTCCCGTGATATTCACTGGCGGCCACATGGAAAGTCGCGATGAGTCTTTGGCTTAAATTTCACACAAGTCATCGTACAATACGTACATATTGAATTCAGCTTCCATATCAACGTTTGCATCGTACTGTTCATCCTTGTTACCATCGCCGACTGCAACCTGTAACAAGAAAACTCGGTTATCCGTTTTCGTCAACGCTGATGTTTAAAAGATCCGGTCGGATTATTCAATAATAGGCCGCTGATGTAGTTTAGTTCGAGATCGAGCGAAGGGGGTCAATTACCGGTCAGTACGGAGATGTCGTCCATGGACAAGTTTTAACCCCGAACACGGACAACAAACATAAGAAGAGTTCATCGAGTCATCTAATGAATAATCACTGAGCGACTGAGGAGTATTTCATTTCGGTAAACCGGAAATATGAAGATAATTGATGGGCTAATGACCACAAACAAGGGCATGATTCTAAGACTACATAGGCAGATGCCAACTCCTGTAAAAGCCACAGATGCGAACTTTCAGATTTTCTCATATGTATTTCCTTTGATATTCCTGCCTAATACAGTACCTAAAGAAAGGAATAATTAATTACCCTACTCCGGTAAGGATGAAAGCTTAGCTCACTAATAACATAACTGTGTGTCATATTTTGATAGTTAACCTGTGGATCTCCAATCCTGGGACTGGAAGCTGGGAACATGGCTTTAAATTGAACACTACATTATCAGCAGATTTGGTAACTGGTAACAATCTATTTGATGTAACAAATAAAGTTCCTACTGGTAGAAAAGCAAATTTTCTGATCCTTTGAATTTATTTTTTTCGTAATGGACGTTCCAAGGTTGCGGCCATATCGATTGTTTTACCGAAGCAGAGATAAGTACTGTCCATTAGGAGGCAACTGCTTCATTATGAAAACATGGTTTCACTTATCTAAGTAAGTAACAAGTAAATAAGACCGCCGATGAATGTTAAAACCAAATCAACACAACATCCATTGAACTTAATGCAACGAAACATTACAGCAACAACACGCATACGTACATTTTCAGAACTGACTACTTGTCAATAGTTTTAAATGAAAATGGGAGAAATTCGACATAATAATAGTTGAGCTAAAAAACTACAAATGAATCCTTAAGAAGAGTAGCAGCTGCTCTCGAAGTGTAGTTGGTAGTAGTCAGATCTGCGGAAATCCATTATGCTAATGAAATATTTTTAAAACACACCTTTTTCTTTAAAGAACAGATAAATCTAATCATATTCAATTATGGTAATATTGCGCGTTCTATCGCTTCTCCATATCTCTTACCTCTTCCATTTCTTCCTGTTCCTCATCCGATGAATGTACTGATTCTTCATCTTCCATGGAAATTTCGCTATCGGTTTCGCTGTCCGTGTCATATTCATCGTCCTGCAAATCAGAGAATGTTCAAATCGCTGATGAGAAAATAATGCACAACCTTTTTCCAGTACTCCTAAGAGTTCGATCGTGCCATTATCTATATCCGGAAAGCAACATATTCATTTGAAATGAAATAATGGGGTACTGTCAACACTGTGGCTGCCAGGTACACACGGGCGGATTTAGGGAGTGCCCTTTTCGCCAAGACATAGTTTGCAAACTTGACACTCATTTTTTTTAAAATTGCGGCATCTTTTAGGATGTTTTCTTCAAAAATATATCAAAACCAAGGGTGGGATCCCACGAGAGGCCTTTGAAATGGCTGCTTTATCCGAGAAATGCGTGGAAAATTATAATTCAAGCTTATAATTTCTATAATTATCTTTCCCCAGGTACAACAATTTCTTACTTTACTGATTTTTTGAACTGATTGATTACAAATACATATATGAATCCTGAATGTCAAGTATTACTCCTATACATTAAGACACGAGACTTTGTATAATACGTGGAAGGCTTACAATCTAGATCGAAGTTAATCGAAAATGAAGTAGTTTCTGACATTTTTTAGTGGTGCCATCTGGTGGGATATCTGGTGTGCCGGTAATCCCTGTTTATTGCCAATTGTAACCAGAACATATTTTCACCAGTTCCACTGCTTCAAAACAACCGAATCGAAATAAACGAACGTTTTTGAAAATCGGGGGGGGGGGGGGGGGGGACACTCGAATTAAGTGACTTTTCATATCAAGGGAAAGGTTAAAATATATGACCGAAAAAGCTGTAATCAATGAGATAAAAGTGAAGCAAAGAAAGAGGAAAATTGATTCTCTAAGTAAATCAAATTAGGCGGTACTTGGGCGTATTGATCTTATCTAAGTAAATCGAAGAACCAGTCAGCTCTTAGTAAAGCCGTGATCGCACAAGCATTCTTGGCCCGGGAACAACTGTTCGCATGGGTGCCAAATGGGCCCGAGCTTGTTTGGCCTGACCAAAAACGTCGGACCAGGCCCGAGCCAAAGTTCAGCACGAGACAGATGATTGCGTTTGAATTGCAACTGGTACTGGAAATGATCCACTTCGCTTTATTTGTAAAGTATCGAATGAGTGGTTTGCGTGTGAACAGGCTCTCTAATGAGGCACGGGCCAAATTTGGCTCGAGCCTGTTCCGTACCCATTTGGCCCGGGCAAAATCTTCTCCGCGTAATCACGGCTTAAAGACTCTAAGAAATACGGTCAGTTTAACACTGCGGCGTCTTTCGGAATTCTCGAAACGGTAAGCGGCGATCGTATTCCTAAAACGTCAACGAGTTCATTCGTATTCCGTTTGATATATTCGATCCGGCGAGGTTGACTCCGTTGTCGTCGTGACAGCGCGAGGAGAATCAGCTAGCCTGACGGCTGTTACCTTCGAGAGTTCAACTCCGGAGAGAACCGACTACTCATAATGATCTAATGTAGCAATCATTACAGACGGTTGCACTTAATAAATAACGGGGGCCTTCCTTATTGCACCCTGTGGCTGTGTTACCTCACTAGAAAATTATTCCACATCATCAACATTCGGATGTGTCATATCTCGCATTCATTCCCTAATGTCTAGTTATAAGGATTGTCTAGTTACTAACAAGACGCAGTGCCAAGTAGTAGTCCAGATGGCCAAGGGTCAACTAACTCCCAGATTTTTTCCCTTTCATTTCTCATGTATTTACTGTTGTATGTTACGGAGAAGATCGCCCAAACTAACATCGTATCTTCGTCCAAACTAATGTAGTTTCTCTTCGTATTTTCCGAGAACAGATTCCCGCGAATGCGACCGCGAGTCCGGAATTATCTCGAATACAGTCTAGCTGGTTTTGTATTCACCTCTAAATTAACACGCCTGACTGCAGCGCTAGAAACTCCGTCCACAGGCGAACAAGTCGCAATGAGAAACTCTTGAGAAATTTGGATTATTGGTATTAATTCATAGCTCGAGGCGGCGAACATTTTCGTCTTTCCAACCCTTGAACGCGGTGATTGAGAAGCAAAATTACGTCTTAATGCAACAAAATTGATTATCTTAGATGTAAATAACGTTTGATAAGCGATTGAGCTATATATATTGAAGTAGGCAACTTTTCAAACAGATGCGTAGCCTTCTAAAATGTGTCGTTTCCGAAATACCATTGGGCAATTGAATCAAGAAGTGTCCCCCAAATAGAACTAGAATTTATCTAAACGAAACCACAACGTTTCTCGGCTGTTGACCAACAGCCATCAACAATTAACATGCCAAAATTCAAATTTGTTCCACTCTTTGGTATTCCTATATTTTACAATATTACTATATCTTGCCTGACTTAAATAAGATTGTATTGACAGGGTATTGCTAATAATGTACATTGTTCCTACAGTTATATGAATTTAAATTCCCAAGTCTTTCCCAAGTATTTCATGGGTGAGTATTCAATTTTCCCAAATGGAAATGAACACATATCGTCATTCAACAGTCAGCATTTTAGCGGTGACTGGTTGATAAAGGTAATTTTCAAGGGATATAGCTGAAGAAAGTTGCCCTCGGCAAATGCAATATGTGAAATGTAATGAATTTCCCAAGTATTTCCCTGATTTGAGGAAATTTTTTCAAATTCCCAAATATTTCCAAACCGGGAGTTATTATTTCAAAATTCCCAAGTTTTTCCCAATTTCCCTGTTCTGTGGGAACCATGCAATGTACTTCATGTATCTAAGTATTTGTTATCTAAAAATAAAAGCACGATTGTATTTCCAAAAAAATTTTCAAGTGGAATGAATGTTAGTCAACAGTCGAAATGTTGCGGTTTTGTTCTACGCTAAACATATGGCATTTTATCATCACCGCCTTTCGAACAGGTGAATGGATAAGGCCCGACTCCTGACTGACTCCATTATATTGTCGTCGCTAACTACCAGATCGCCATCGATATTTATCCAACCAAAACATAAATTTCTCATAAAATTTACAGGCCAAGCGATTCCGCCGTTCACCCGAGAAAAACTATGTACAGGGGTACGATCAAGATACTATTATCAAGAGTGCAACAGCTGTGCAAGGTTTACACACAGATTAATTTAATACATCAATCAAATATAACAGATTTGACAGACGAATCATTTCATTTGTGAAACTGATGGCGGGTAGCGCCATGTGATTATCGGGGATTTTCAAAGCCTTCTTAATCGAATATTTATCCACCAGGGCCGGAAGTCGTTAGCCGTTTTGCGGGCCGTTAGAAACGCGAGCTTCGTCTTTCTGTCGCGCAGTGTCATTACAGAATTCCGAGCTGCCAACGCTTCGGCGGCGATCGAGGTTTCCACCAATGGCAGGCGAGGATCCGCCATGTTCGCTCATAGTTACTCGGTCTTCTGCATCCAAATTTTCTTCTGAAGTTGAAATGGACTTCTGTATATCTTTGTATATGAAATATTTTTCTATATATCTTTAATATCTAATATCTTTGAATAACTCAATCATTAATAAAAAAGCTATACTATAATAACTATACCAATCTTTGAGTAGAAAAAATGAATTTGATGTATATTCAGTTGGTGCTGTGATGACGGAGCCTAAAAATACAGTTTAAAGTTCATTGAACATGAACTTATTTAGACAAAGTAAAACTGAGAGCTCGTTATGCCATCTAGCGTGATAACTAGATTGCAGCTGGCCAATAAGCCACGATTACACAGAGACGATTTGGCCTGGCCCGAATTGGCAGGGATTAGGGCAGAGTTAAATTTGGCCCGTGCCTAATTAGAGAGCGCGCTCACACACAAACCACTCACTCGATACTAGACAATGCTTAAACAAAGCGAAGTGGGGTACGGGTACATTTAACACCCATACCAACAGTTGTTCTGAGCCTAAATTGGCCTAAAACGTGCCAAATTTGTGCTCGCGCGATCGCGGCTTTGCGGTATCTGAATCCAACAACCATCACTCGTGGGTTTCTTTTTTTCATGCGGGTGAATGATCTATCAGTTCACATGAAGAATGCTCGCGCATATCGAGGTATGTCAAGGACTCTCTCACCGTAATGAAGCATAGTACAGCGGTACCTCGTAACGACGAACTTCAGGGGACGAGAAAATATGTTATTCGTTATAACCGATAGTTCGTTATACCCGGTATTAAATGAGTAAAACTGTCGTATTCCGGGGGCGAGTATCTAGGTTTGTAATTACTGATAATGAGGTTCCACTGCGCGACAATAACAGGGCTACAGAGACACCGGGCCGGGAAATAGATTCCTCGTTCTCGAATCACAGGAGCCTAGCGGTTAACTGAAACGAATACGAGTTGATAGGTCTCAAAAGCGAACCATTTCACTGTTGATTGAATTTGTTATGAGAATGATTCGATCATCAGCTAAAGTAACGTGATGGATGTAGATAGGAGGACGAGGCAGCACCGACACGCTGAAATTGCGTTTGCCAGAACGGAATTGACGAGAGACGAAGAACGGAAACCTTTTTGCTCCACTACTGAGTTCTAGCTGTACTACATCGCATTTTGGGGTCATTCATTCATTAAGTACGAATTAGGGGAGGGGAGGGTTATGTGCTCTAATTTTTGGTTAGATATATAGTTCATAACTAAAACCATCTCTTGTACTGGAATCTCTCCCTGCTTTTGCATTTCATTATCATAGGTGCCTGGACATCCCATGTAGATGTACAGCCTTTATAGCTCTGTCCAAGTCCCTGTCACCGATGCTTGTTTTTTTAATGAATAATACTATGTAAAGAATCATGTAAAATAAAATGTTGATGACGAAATAAATGATAATAATAACTATAATGTAACACTTTATATATATGAAGAGATGCGCGATTTTCGATTTACATCGGTGGATGGGGTGGTTGAAAAAGTCAAATTTCTAGCGTAGTTAATAAATGAATGATCTCTTTAGGGCCACCACCCGGCAACCCTAAAGATTAATTTGTATTTGAAAAGATATGCATATGTATCTTTCGGGGGTGGATCTAGACCATGTTAACCATGTCACGTAGTATGGTAAAAATCTCTATGCCCGTTTCTTAACTTCTCGTAATGAACTAGTGTTCATTAATTAGAGTACGCATAGAATGGGTAAAACTAAAAATTCGTTGAAAGCCTCAGAGCGCAGCGTGGAGATACTTCTTATTCAACGATCTCTTGTCATTTTACGAAAGAAATCGTGCATTTATGAGTTTGTAACCAAAGCTGTGTTCAGATGGAGAGACCATTTTGGAAGCCGGCCACAACCAGGCCCGATTCATATTTGGTTCATGCTTAATAAGATAAATTACTCATGTTATCAAAACGAAGCCGTAGTAAGGCGAGTCACTACCAGATCCAGTTTGCATTCACACAGAATGATTTCACCTGTGCCAAAATTTGGCACGCGCCTAGGTCTGACATTTTGGTCGGATCATACTTGGTCCGTGTCAAGCGGGTACGGTTCCATTTTACACCAGCCTTATCTGGCAAGGCCCAAATTTAATTGCAGTGCAGTTGCAACCGAGTTAAATTTTAGCTTAACATACGTTTTACTTCAGAATAAACTGAACTTACATATTTCAATAAGTTAAACCAGTGATATTTTTTTATCTAATTGTGACAAAATGACTGGATAATTAGATTGAAAATCATCTCCAGTTCATTCAGAGTACATCAGAATTTACCACAAAACTGAAAATTCCATCCTCTAGAATAGTCTGCTAAAAACTGGTGAGACCAAAAAAATAAAAAAATGGACAAAATGATCTTCAACCTTGTAATATTGCTTTTTCCAAAATCTCCATGTATTAAATTAGGAAGCCAAGAAAATTCACCCCAATCAATCGCTTGCCGGTTCAGACTGCATGGAAGATTGTTTGAATGAACCGGAACCGAATTTCCAATTGTGTACTTCGATTTAAAGAAAAAAATATTCTGTTAACTCGACCGCCGATCACACAAATATATTTGTACTTCGATTTCCGATTTCAAAATCAAACCCCCTGTTTCGCTCCCAGCAGGTGTGGTGGGTCTGTATGGGACACTCAATCAAAAAATCAAACGAAATTTACCAGCCAAATAAATAACAGGGAAATTCCCTATTTTAAGATTAAAAAAAAAACTGGGGAGACGAAGTAAGTAGCTGGGTAGGCCGGCGTGGCAAAAATCTCTAACACACTTCCGAAGTGCCGATGTTTACCTATTTCCGTGTGAAAAACTCTCTCGGGCAAGCGGTGAACGCGCCGTCCCGTTTTTTTCGATTTCTTTAATGAACAATCACAACTCAACAACGGAAATAATTTGCTCGAACACGGTACCCCCAGCCATTATCAATCTTCGCTGTTGACTGCCGGTAAATATTCGCTTCTAATCTGACGGCAGAAATCATCTGATCTCTCCGTACGTCTAAGTCAGGCAGATAAGCAATTTAAGTCATCAGTCATCGGTCTTGTTCTTTTCCCCCAACTCTTTCATTTACCATCAACCTTACTTCTCGATTCACTAATTCGAAGTTAGACAACAGCCGCGATTGCACAGAGACGAGTCAAATTTGGCCCATGCCTTATTAGAGATTTTAATGTTTTAGGTGATGAATTGCATCTTATTTCAATCGCAATCTACTGGAATGAAATCTGTGAAAACACGTTGAATTTGAACTCTTTTGGTGATCTTGATATT
The DNA here is from genome assembly GCF_964204645.1 of Tubulanus polymorphus. Lineage (NCBI taxonomy): Eukaryota > Metazoa > Nemertea > Palaeonemertea > Tubulaniformes > Tubulanidae > Tubulanus > Tubulanus polymorphus. Next base: position 10,833,915 of record NC_134027.1, on the reverse strand, counting down.
CTATCAGTCAAATTTGGCCCATGCCTTATTAGAGATTTTAATGTTTTAGGTGATGAATTGCATCTTATTTCAATCGCAATCTACTGGAATGAAATCCGTGAAAACACGTTGAATTTGAACTCTTTTGGCGATCTTGATATTCTATCAAATCTTATAATCGACTTTGCAATATTCATAAAACGAGGCTTAGTTGTATATAGATCCCTCCAAAGATTAATACGTTGTGAATAGTGAATGTATATATATATATATATATATATATATATATATATATATATATATATATATATATATATATATATAACTTAAAGTTATATTTTATCAAGACAAGTTTATAATTTCTGTTGATTATAAATATTGTATACTTTTTTATAGTCTTAAAAAAAAAAACGCTCGCTAAGCATATGCATCTCACAATCGACCATCATTCCGGCAAACTGACGATTTCAGATTCTAAACAAACACTCTACAAAAAATCTGAAGTACATACGCAATAACTCGGGCGATGCACTCGTAAAAGGTGCCGCGTATCCGGCATTCAGTTCCTCCCTCCCCTTCTCGGATGTAAATCTATTCAAAGATTTACAAAGTGTCGCCGATTAAAAAGATGCTGCGACGCTTCAAAAAACATTTCAACGGCGGATTTTTCTCGTTCGCGCGGTTTAACGGGATCATCGGAGAATTCTGCTACATCCATTAAATCTGAGTGTTTTAAGACGCGCATCAATTCAAATATGCCCCGATCGAAATCGATGCTGTCAAAAACAAAAAATAAAAGCGTTTAGGAATTATTCATAAACCTCACGTATCCGTTAAGTTCACTACCCCAGTGCTATGGAATGTTTTATCGTCCAGTATTCGGGAACCTGTCGACAACGTTTTTAAACGAATGAAACCTCAAAACGTATCTTTTAAGGAAGGCTTTTACCATCGTTTACAACTTGTCTTCATGTTCTTGTATTCCAATGCTATCTTAATGATTTTACGATTTCATGTATTACTATTCTAAAGCGCTATGATTACCTTATAGTATAAGGCTTTGTAAACAAATAAATTATTATCATTATCATGATTATTATGAAAATTTCTAGACATGTATCAGTTTTCGTCGATAAGTCCCATCTTTTTCCGGATCTCGCTTCGTCTGTCGTTTCTAGAGATCACGCTAAACTTTTTAAATTAGCGATTAATTAATAATGAACTCGTACGCCGTCGTCTTGTTTCTTCCGATCGGCATGAAATTCGACGCCGGGCTTTCCGTTGAAGAGCCGTCGAGAATCTCGTCGCAGTGGGCAACGAGATATCATCAAACACGCGGAATTCACCTCCTCGGCGAGAATACCGTATTGAGCCCTTCGTGATTACATGTCCCGTTTTACGATAATTACCGGCTTAAAACCCGAACACGACACGCTCGAAATTCACGAAAACTCACGGCAAATCGGCGGCCGATGAAGCGCTGCGCTTCTTTTGTAGAGACTTTTCAAAGAAACCGTGCCCGTCAAAAATTGCATAGCATTAACCCTTTCAGTGCTGACTAATTAATACCCGAAAGTACTGGAGACAATTTGAAAATTCAAAAATATTCCACCCCAAACAAGCGGGCATATCTCTTAAGTGTGTCTACACTGCAGTGCGGTGTATCATTAGTTACTTATTTTTCACTGTTTGACAGGTGCTATCATCTTTCAATTGAGATAAAAATTCAATTACGAATAACATCACACAACAATGCGGTGTACTAGCAAAATACGTCAAGGATGTACACACCGCACTGGGGTGTAGACGCACCGAAAGGGTTAAAAATGAGATTGAGGTCAAGACCTAGGACGATTTCAAATTGGAAATTCGTCTTGGCAAAAGTAGACAAAGTCATCGATAATCTTTGAAGACAGGGAGCGCCAATTTTTCAATCAATCGATTCTTGCGTCTTCATCGTTTATGGCCTACGGTATGATTTCATCTTTTTACATCTCGCCTCGCCGTCGCGAGCCTTCCTGATTTAGTATCCCGTGCAGTAGCCGGGCCGCGGGAATCATCGATCAAAGAATTTTCATGTTTTGATTAATTCAACTTTGAAACGCCAGTGTCTGCAACTGTTTAGGCTTCGCCGTCACGTCTTCGAGATCAGTCGCTTGGGTTTTGTTCACTAAACACCTATCTGTTCATCGGCGTTTTTATCATGCTGTACTTGAACCTATATATACACACACTAGGAATAATCCGGAGATTACCGAAGTGTTCGTGATCGGAACCTACAATTAATCAGCGATGCGCGGCAAACCAATTAACTCTATAATGCTACTATTTACACTACAACAGACACAATCAGAAGCAATCAGTGTATGACTGTAGATAGTTGAGTATGATTCTATCGGTAATCAGATTATAAACCATCAAAGTGCACTGCTGCGAGGTACCAACTCGCAGCTCAGTATGGTCTCTCTAACAGAATCAGTCGAAACAAAAGCGTTGGAGAAGGTCGGACAATGAATGTCGATTCAGAAGCCGCGATCGCATGAACCAAATTAGGCCCGGAACAACAAACGGGTGCGAAACCAAAAACGTCGGACCAGGCCCGAGCCAAATTTTAGCATGGGGTAAATGATTGCATGTGAATTGCAACTGGCTCCGGAAATGACTCACTTCGTTTTGTTTAAGCATTGTTTTGTATCGAGTGAGTGGTTTGTGCATGTATGCGCCGTGCCATCTAATTAGACATGGGCCAAATTTGGCTCGGGCGTGATCCGTGCCAGTTCAGCCTGGGTCAAATTGTCTGTGTGATCGTGGCAGTACATGAAATCAGGTTGGAGAGGCACTTGGACTAGCTCATCAATCTAACATCCATTCATAATACATTAAAGGATTTTTGAATCTTTACTAAGAAACATGACGATTACTTTTTTCGAAACAATTTACATCACGCATAAAAACTAGGTTAGTAGTAAAATAGCCGCAATCGGTCCTATTTAAGATCAAAAACCAACAGCGTGAGCCGATTTAACAGAAGAGTGTAGATGTTCTGCATGGTGTGGATATTCACCATCGCCGGTTTTATTTATCGCTGACAATTTGAAAAATGTTCCCCCGATGGTTTAAACGAAACGGCCGGCCGCAATGGCCATCGGTTAAAACCGTACAACAATAAACACCCATCATGGGATGAGTATTGCCGAGGGCGAAGAAAACACATCGAACGACTAGTATCCAATCATGAATGACATTAATGCGAATACTGACTAATAGAATAACCTTGCAACGGATAGCTTCATTATTTATTGGAGAAACCTAACTCGGGTTACGGACAAGATCGGTCAAATAGCCGTAGCGCAATGACGTTGACGACAAGGCATTTATCGAAGAGAATGGTAAGGAGTAAGAGGGGCAAGAAAAAAAAACGGCTCAACAAATAAATATACCATCGGCCGGATCTAACTAATGGAAACGTCATAATATATAGTGGTCGAGAGCGATACTGGCGCACGATCGCCGTGTAACTGTATAGAATGTATGCTAGGACATTCTTTCACGGCCGCAAATCTGCAAAATATCACAGACTAGACGAAACGCATATATCATCGCGCAACTAATCAGAAAATCATTCCGCGGAATAAATGTCGGACGGCGGCGGCGGCAGACGACGCTGTTCTCTCGTCTCGGACGCGAGACGTCGTCGTCGGTTCTTACATAGAGAATCCGTGTGCGGGTTTCTCGCATACGTACACACACACACACACGCACACACACTCGAGAATGTCCTTAATCAGACTCATGACTTTGCATCCTCGAGACAGTTTCTCGATCACACGTCTGAAAATGCCGTTTCGATAATCAGAAATGTAATTGGGCTTGTTTACAGTACGTGTGTGGCGAGTGAGGATTCCGCCAGGTTCGGTAATATCCGCTTTCAATTGATTTTACATTTCGTCTCAGAAGATCCCCTACCACCAAACGCTCATCTTCTACAGGTTTTGATGGTTTTTTTTGAGAGCCTAAAAAACCAGATTAAAGGTGATTGAAAATCAGGTAATTGAGCTTGTTAACAGTCTTGAATGCCTGAAATCTTTAGTTGTAGTTTTCACCAAAATTGAGAGTAATAAAAATTGAGAGTAATGTGACATTGCAAATATTAATTCAATTGAAAAAGAACTAGATCTAGTTGGAAAGTTTGGAGCACTCGTGAGTAGTTGAGGTCTTAAGGAGAATAGAAACTACTCTGAAATAGTATCCATAGTCAGGTCTGTACAGCGCTCAATGAGCAAGGATTCTTGTCAGGTTCGGTAGAGTGCGCTTTCAAATAATTCTACGTTTCATGAACATAAATCAATTAATTATCTATCGAAAACTCTACCAATGCTCATCGTCTAGAGGTTTCTCGAAGATGTCTTTTGGATTCGAGAGCATAATGTATATAACTCATTGTTAGCCGTTGAAATGCCGTCTTCCTGAAGTAGGGATATACCTCCTGAAGCAGAGATATAAGAAGCAGAGAATATCCAGGTGCGCAACACCTCCAAAAATATAGCCCCAGTGCGCATATGCAGTTGTGTAGGATTGTTGTCAATACAATATAATGCAACAGAACTTTATTGAATTCTTTACAATTTTACAATAAAAAACATTTGAGTATGATTGTTATGATCAGTAACTATAGTGACGATCACACAAGCATTTGTTCACGCGGGTGCCGAATGGGCCTGTGCCTGTTTAGCCTGGGCCAAAAGTGAAAACGTTGGACCAGGTCCCGAGCCGAATCTGTTCACACGGGTGGCATATAGGCCCGTGAATAATGTCTTACAAGATCCCGAACCGAATTTTAGCAGAGGTCAAATCTTTGCCGTTTGAATTGCAACCGGATCTGGAAATGACTCACTTCACTTTGTTTAAACATTGTTTACTATCGAGTGAGTGGTTCATGCGTGAACGCGCTCTGTTATTTGGCCAAATTTGGCCCGCTCCAAATCGTCTCCGCGTGATCGCGCCGTTTACGTTTCATTTTAGCCAGCGCTTCGATCTATTTCTATTCGTAATTATATATCTCTAGCAACTGGCAACGTCCGCATCTTCAAAAAATTTCAGTTCGTAACGTACGCGCCGAATATGAAACAAGACCGATGAAACAATGCGTCGAGATAGAGACGAGAGCCGCCGCCGCCGGTATCTATTCCAGTGAGTTCCCGTGCTTAAATTGATCTGCCGTATTAGTATGGTAAACTAACCCTAAATCTCTGCACAACAAGTTAAGCAGAAGGAATTAGCGACTAACAACAAGCGATATTCCGCCGCCCAGATACGTATCGGTTAGATAATCCCTTCATTAACCTATTTCATACTTCGCATTTCTTAGACCCTCGCCGGAAAAACAATCTCCTACCATCTCTGTGTCAATAGCGTCAAATAAAAATCGAATTTGTCACGGAAAATAGGTCGCGTAACTCTTCCTCGCGCGCGTAGAAGAGTGAACGGACTTTTATCGATTGAATGACGTGAGGTTTTTCAAATTCTGAAAAAAATAACAGTGAACGATATGAAGTCGACGTCGCTCTTGAGTCAGGTTTATGTAAATGAACACGAAACTTATAAAACGCCGACGATGAGATGTTTAGCAGCGGCAGCAGCATTTACCACACGACTTCATTTCCATGAATCTTGGAGTAATCAGACTGAAAAAGTTAATGTAGCGCAAGGCTTGTTCTTAGAAAATGTATTGATAGCAGGGATCACGCAAGTGTTTTTGGCCTGGGCCAAATTAGGCCCGGAACACGCCAAGCACGAATTGTTGAAAAGGTCGGCGAATAAAATGTAGTTATCAGCCGCGATCACACGGACACGATTTGGCCTGGGCCGAATTGGCCCCGGATAAAATTTGGCCCGTGCCTAATTAGAGAGTACGCAGTGCGGTGTATATGTAAATCAGTGATGACTTTGCTAGTACATCGCATAACAGTGTATTGATGTCATTAATTAGTTTTTATCTCAGATGGTAGCAGCTCCCAAACACTTAAATATTACATTAACTAACAATACATCGCATAGTGATGTAAACAGGTTATAGCGGTATGCCTATTATTTAATGCACTGGGATGGAATAAAATTTACAAATCTACTCCAGCACTTAGGGGTATCAATTAGTTGGCACTGAAAGGGTTAAGTATTGATGAAAATCCTTCAGCGCAGAAACCTCGGACTAACATGTGGATTACCGCAACATATAGGACTATCATGTAGATTACCGAAACGTATTCTATCGCTTTGATAATGATTTGACGCTGTTTTCATGAAATCCGGCGTCAAAAAGAACAGTGATACTACTAACATATACATCGTCGCCGACGAGGTAAAAACCGAGAACAACGGCTGAAAATAACGCGACGTCGTCGATTCCCCGCGGAGAAATACGCCCGAATCTCGTAAATCTGCGCGAAAAAAATCCGCCGCAATAAAAGAGGCAACTATTCAGAGAAATTAGGACTCGAGCGAGCGTGCGCACAGACCTCTCGACCAATCATTCCAAATGGAATAGTAGACCGCCCTAGCAGTAGCAATAGCAATTATTACAAATACATTTATTACAAATGACTGAATTATATACTTCCATTGATCATAACAAACAGTGCGATCATTGTGTGCATCTTGATACGTACAAACCTATCGATCAATTTCATCTTATGTTAACCCATTAACGCTCAGGAATTTCCCTAGTGTCCGTTACTTCTCAGAAAAGTCAAGGGATAATCCACATTTATGACGATACCGAATAGCTCTTTTCCGGTCGATTTTCATGTATTATACAAGTTTGTGTTATTTCGTTGTAAATCGCCGCGGCTTTCGTACGATATAAGATTTGATGAGGTGGGCCACCGAAATCGGTGGGCCCTCGATACTTGCATATAAGCGAGCGCTCGGATCTGTCTTGTTCATTCTCTGAAATACTCGAGAATTTCAAATAGGAAGATGCTGATTATACTGTAAGGGTATTAAGACATCTACGATGTCTCGTTTATCCTAAACTAATGGGTTTGAATCCCACTGTAACTGTTTTTGTGTAGCAGACGAAAAAAACAGTCGAGGAGGATGAGAATGAGTAGTAATAGGCAGGGCGGATACAGGCGGCTTGAGGAGTAATAGGCAGGGCAACTCGAGGGCTCATATATAGAGAATCCTACACTTATAGGATGAAAGATGAAGTCCGAAAAGTTTCCTTTCAGCTATAAATTCATTCAACATTTCAACTGCATTCTGATAGTCATCTTCAGCTAATAGGTTGATGTAACTGTAGATGCGAAATAAAGGCACCGTTCATTTTGGTTTAGTGGCTCCTAATATTTAGACTCTTGGCCAAAGATGTATTGCACTTAGAACTATGTGTACATTTGGAGATGTAGCCAGCAAATGATGATGATGATGATGATGATGAAATAGATTTGAATGCTAGATACTAATCACTGTTTTCCTTTATAATGAGGACCGTGCCTGATTGAGGCAAATACGAGAATTCCACATTCTATCGATCTCGATCGACGGGATAAATCAGCATCGCAGCTGTTGATTATACAGGCGAGGCGGGAGGACGAACGATTGCCACCATATTATCTTCGAGCTAATATTAGTGTCGTCCACTCAACTAATATTTACAGAGGTCCCGATATTGTGAACCGACAACGCGAGTGTAACATCGGATCTGTGACAAAAGCAAATATATCGGACGGTACAATCGCCAGAAAACCGGCGCGGACACCGACCGAGCACTTGTCGCAGCTTAATCCGTCGGCTTTCAATCGATCATCTGTCGAAAAAACGAAAATTCGCTGTGTGCGCATAATCATTTTAGTAACTACTTATGGAATAATCAAACCCTTAAGTGCTGGCTAATTGATACCCCGAAAGTGCTGGAAATATTTGAAAATTAAAGAAAATTTACCCCCGTTGTGTCATACACCGGGTATACCACTAGTGCGTCTACACCACGGCGCGGTGTATCATCAGTTGCCAATATTTTACTACCTTTGACAGATGATGCCATCTTTCAATAGATATAAAAATTAATTAACAATTACATGGATACACTGCAATGCCGTGCACTAGCTAAGTCCATCGCTGATTTATACACCGCACCGGGGTGTAGACGCACTGAAAGGGTTTTAATCTAGTAATGAAGTTTAGAGAACAATCTAACGTTGAACAACAGAGCCGGAAAAGAGCCGCTCGAAAAGAAAATCGAACATATTACGAGATATATACGCATCGACAGCTGTCGCGCCAGATGATGCTTGCGATTAAAATCATTTCATTTTCTTCAAAGACTTTTTTCATCCGCCTACCACATCCGTAAACTAGGGAAGATTATTTCTCTTAAAACACTTTCAGTGCAACTAATTAATACCCAAATGTGCTGGAGATAATTTGAAATGTTTGAAAGATTCCTCCCTAATGTGTTGAATGACAGGTATATCGCTATAGTGCATCTACACTGCGGTGCATTAGTTCCTAAAATTCCATTATATGTTTGACAGGTAGCGCTTACAGCCCTCGTATTGCCAAATCAGCCCTTTTCAAATTAAGTGCCCGTTCCAATTTTCAGGTCCACCACTTTCAAAGAATCCTAGATCCGCCTTTGAGTAACAATGAGTGGATCACATAAATGATGGAAATCACTGCCATTTTCATAAACGTTACTTTTCAAATCTACTTCGTTTGCATATGGTTGGCTGTGTTACGAACTGAATTGTTATGAGGCTGAACTAAACATCGAACATCGAAACACGAGATCCGTTTTTGGCATCGAACATCGAAACCAGAGATCCGTTTTTTGGTCGACAGTTTTCTTGCCGTGTGCGATAAGATAAGCTTTTACAGAAATATACAACCACGGAAAATGTGGAAGAACCATTCCAACACCTTGAGACGTTAGACTCGAAACAAAAATCGGTCATCGCAATCATTCTCGTCATATCAATATTTAAGAAAAATCATCAGACAAGAGACGGAAAGCGATGTAAGTGAGAACGCGACAGGTGAAGACAATCTTCTCGAGGACGAGAACGCTGTATAAAGGAGAACCGCGCGGATCATGCGCCGACTTCCACTGCGATGAACACTTCCGCGAAGTCAGGTTCCAAGGTTTACGTGGACCTAAATTGATTGGGACTGGATTGAATGCCGTCGCCCGAAGCGACGTCGCAAAAACGTGAGACCAGCGGATTTCGGTAATGTCATTTATTCGCCACGGATATAGCTTTGAATCGGCACCCGAGATGTTACGTTATATAAGTGGACAGATTTCATTAGAGAACCACGTTTTATGTGGGAGGTGATTACCGAAGTCTCCAATGGCCGGTGATCACGTTTCATGTTTTTTATTTTCGCCGCCGCTACGATATCGAGTTCGACTAGCGCCACGAGAGAAGTTTTTCCCCGTGACCCGATCCGATACGAGATAGAGTTGACTCTTGAAAATAAATCCTGAACAGGACGAGAAATACAGAATTAATAATCCACATCAGGTTTATGAAAAATCTGGAATAAGCATTGCAATTTATGTACGGGTACATTTATAGCCGCGATCGCACGGAGATCATTTGTCCCGGATCAAGTTTGACCCATGCCTAATAAAATCAAAGAGTGCGATCACATGTAAACCACTCACTCGATACTAAATAATGCTTAAACAAAGTGAAGGGAGTCACTTCCGGCACCTGAAGCCATTTAGACACAATAACTTAACCCATGTTAAAATTTGGCTCAGGCCTGGAACAACATTGTTGCTTTCGGCGAAACAGGCACAGCGCCAACCCCGGTATTCTGGGCCAAATTTGACACGGGGCAAAAATGCTTGTGTGATTGCGGCTGATGTAAAGGTGTCCTGTAGATGATATCCGGATTATACAGGAATCTGGATTTGACTGATCTGGATAAGCGAGGTCTTATATACTATAGAAAGCTAGGGTTAACGATTTGGCAATTCCTCTGCAAAGTTGATACTACCGAGGACTGATGACCTGTCAAATGATTCTTCGTGACAGATATTCTCTGTTGATAAAACCTGCAAATGCAGTTTGATTTCCACCGCTTATCGTTAAGTCTGAGAGATTCTGACAAAAATCCACAGATATCAACTCAAATCATTCGTTCAACGTATATCTGCATAAAGAATGAATTTGAGAATCTCCTTTCTGTCCGCGGGGTACGATTCCAAAAAGAATGTTGCTCGTCAAAAATGCTTAGAAAAAGGTCAACATACCGACAATGAATAGTACAGGACTACATTCTCGAGTCCATGGTTTTGTATCGTATCAGTAAATTATGTATAAACTGTGAATTGGTAGTGTAGGTTTACAAGACCATGGAGTAAATGCTCGAGTCTATGGTCAGAAAATAAAAAGTTATACAATTTGCGACGATACTACCTGGGTTTTCGATACCGTACAGTCGCATCTTTCTCATGAGATAAGTATAGACGTTGTGTTAAACGAGTCTTTTAAACGTACACCACCAATTCACAAAGCATATACATAATTTACAGTGAAAATACCAGTCGACCTCTTATTGTTAGATATTCCTATAAGACAACTAGAACGCAACTAGAATGAATCATTCGGTAAGAAAATATGCAGAACCCGTAGAATACTTTTTATGAAAAGTCACTTCTATTTCGTCCATCCTTCTAATCAGGCAGATGAAGTAACTGCCAGGGGCCAGTTTTATGTTTTATATACACCGGAATTTGCTTCAACTGTTGGTCAAGTTAAAACTGGTCCACAAAACAGGACACCACCTCCCCCCCCCCCCCCGTAATAAAGAAAGACTACACGACAATTTTTTTGTTTCACTTCGCATCTTGTATCGCCAAGGCATAGATATACCACACGGCTAGACCAGTCAATACACATATCACAAAGTGGCTGGCATCAATTGTGTCTTGGTCTGTGAATACTTGTGTCTTCCACTTCAGATGATATCTTGTCTTAAAGAGAGCAGTCCCTGAACAGTCAGCGTGTACAGCAGACACCGAGCAAACAAAACGAACTTGAATTTTCTTCATTTTGATCCCGATATGCGCTCTTTCCCACTTTTTCCAGATCGCCAAGCCGATGCCCAGTTTGGCGGGATGAAGGGAAAGTAATTTGAGCAAAATAAAGGGTCTAGGGACATCATCATGCTCACTTGGGAAATGGTGAATCTGGCAATACCATAATTCAATGCCCCCAGATGAACACATGGGATCCAATGACTTTGAATCTGTCTGCAATCAGACATGGCATTAGCTGAAAGTTTGCAATTCATTATGGTTGCAAAATACACTATAGAAATGGGCTGAAATAATTCTAGTCCTTATCGATTTCTGAATCGTCATCAAATCTTAAAATGATCTTCGCTTATTGATCGACATGGATAAATGAAAATGGTTCTCAATTCTGCTATCAATTCCTTCAATTTGATCATTTTCGTCCTGTAACCTTAAAAGATTTTTGTGAAGTTCAATTCCCCTCTCTGATCGACTTCTTTTCGTCTGTCTTATTTTCTTTTGACCATCCCTTTACAGACAGTGTATCAGGTTATCGCCGCGGTTGCCACGTATTGCGCGCGGATCACAAGTCAGCCGGACTTGGATCTCCTGCTGACCGACAACACACCTTCATCGGTTTCCCCTACGAACGAAGCCGGATCAATTATTCCATTTTGTATGTCTATACGACACGTTAAAAAGAGCTTATGGCTGTCGCAGTCATTCGCCGCGCGAACTACTCGACCATAAAATGACTCGGCAGCTATCGCCGGACCTATAAAATCCCTCATTTCACTGACCTGAGCTCTTATCTTAGCGCACGTTATAAAACAGCTAATTTCGCCAGTTCATCGCCGTCTAAATTAACTCTCAAGGATTTTAAGCCGGAGATAAGGGGCGACGGGTTTATCTTAACAGCTCAGGTGGCAATGAATGAAAATTCACGGAAATCGTTTCGACGACAGACGTAGATACGACCCGCAATCAAAGATGAAAACCTACACTTGCTCGCGATGCTGTAACAGGTCAAGTAATTGCGGCGGTAATTGCTTCCGAACTCTTAAGAGTAAAATGACTACGTTTCCCAGCGTGTCACTGTCCCCTTGACTGTCAGATCACCCAATTGACTTTCCACTTCCCGGCGACTGTAAAACAGACTCTGCGAAGTGGTTCCAGTAGTAACGGCGAATAAGATACCGATTATCGAATATCAGTGACCGGATCAATTAACGATGAGGAGTACGAGCTACTACCAAAACACTGATACGCTACAAGAGGTCTGTGAACCTGGAGACTTCATCGCGCGAATCATAAGTTTCACAGCTTAGAGCCAAATATCCAATCACCAATTACACATACAATTAAGAGCTAATGTTTAAATCACAACAACAGCATCGGTCCTTTTGGTCAGTTTAAATTAGTCGGTTCAAAAGTGGAAAGGACCAGTAATTAAGTACAGATGTTTTGCAAGTGATAATACTCGTTTCTGTCTATATTGTTCCAAACATTTCATAGTATGGAATGCCACTTATGGCTTACAAGACAGCAGGAGCGCATCTAGTTCCCTTTTCGGAAAATGAAAATTGCTTTTCAAGAACCGTCAAATAACCCAAATTCCGGACCCAGTGGCTGTGTTGGGTGCGAATGTACCCCGCAAAATGGATTTGTTCTTGGATTTGCAATGACGTATAAACAGCTGATAAAGATGAAATCATCGTAGACTGTGTAGTAAGCGTATTCAACTTCGATGATATAAATGGTAATGGGTTTCCCCTTTGAGTCACGACAACATGGTAAAACAGTTCTTGATAATGATGTCACTGGGAAAGCCCTTCTAGAGGGATTTCCGAGTGATGCCAAAATATCAGTTGTGTATATCCATTGGTTACAATTTGTGCCACCGAGTGCAATAAGAAAGACTCTCAGAACCATTCTATAATGATCAACACAGTTGATCCTTAAAAGGGATGGTGCTCTACTGGTCCTTCAGCCTGAACGTAACCTAACTGCGAGCATCAAAGGCGCAAAGCAATGTAGGAAATTTTGAAAAATTGATCGCTTTTTCTTACATTATGGGCATTCCTGGATACTGTTTGTTTTTGATCATTTCATATTTCAAATATATCTCATACATTGAAAATGCACCAAGGACCCAAGCTCGCCCTGGATCTACGTTTGCATTCCCCATCGGTAGGGGGCAGAACCTTTAGCTACGGATACGCAGCATTCAGCCATTCCGAGACATAGGATACATGTACCTTTCACCGGTTGACAGGACCGTGGAAGTATCGGGAGAGTATCAATCACGATGAACAATTTGTTGAATATGAAGTGAAGTTTCGACTGCAATATGCAAGCAAGCGAGTGCGTATAAGAAATGTGTCATAAGTAGTGTCGCGCGCTGAATTCTATTGGAAATTACCACTCAATCACATATTCATAGAGTCACAGTCTGACTAAAACGCATTAATCAGATAAACAAAAAGAGCTAGTCTCTCTCCACTATTGATCAGTAACTATTTTCAGGCGACATTTTATGCGTAGAATATAGTGATAAATGTTTCGCGTCGTAAACATTTTTATATTTGTCTGATTGTTTGATATTAGCCGGTATATATATACATATATAATATATATATATGTGCATATGGATCGGACCGCCGTCCTGAGAGCGGTCTCTTGCTTCGCGAAGTTTTTTCAATCAAACGTATCGGTATTATATTTTTCTCTGTATGGAAATGAATATTGGAAGTATGATGTCATTCGCAAGTCTGGCTGCGTCACTTCCAACCCATCTAAAATTTCCTAGAGTTTTCCCTGACTTTTCCATGACATAACACAAAATTTCTCGGTTTAAAATGTAAAAGTTCATTTGTTAATCATAAATTAGTAACGAAATGTGTGGTCAATAGCAGTGGGTGTTCCAGGTTTTTTGCAAAATTTGTCAAATTTGCTGATTTTTCCTAGACTTTTTCTGATTTCCTGAGTTTTCCAGGTTTTCCAAGTGACTTGCCAGCCTGTTAGGAGCAATAGCACAAGTAAACAATAGGTTTGCTTAAAACCATATTAAGCAGAATCAATAAAACTACTACTGTATATCTACCAACAATTGTGACTTCCTTCAAGGAAAACAGTGTGATGTTGCATACAGCAGAATCCGCTTGATTCGGATCATTTGAGACAAAAAAATTCATGGTTTACGCGAAATCCGGATTAAAAGTAATTTTATTGTATAACAATGAACAAATGGACTACAAATAATGTACGAATCAGACCTAAATCTGGATTAGGCCAAATAAAAAAAATTAGTTGTTTATCGTCCTTTTTTTCAAAAAGCTTGGGTCGGCCGGGAGGTTTTTATTTTTATTTTTCATTTTAGATCGAGTGTTGTAAATGATATACGATTGATAAAATAAAGCATGTTTTCTATCGACTGGAAGTGTGGCGCCACAAGCAATACAAATACAATTCAATTCATAGAACTTTATTAACTTAGATCTTAAAATCGATCGAAATATGCTCCACAACCGGAAATCCACGCTGTGTACGCTCCATAACCGAAAATTGACTTCAATTTGTTATTCAGCGAAGGCACTTCATTGATCGATAAATCGTTTTGTTTGCTGCTATACTGTCCTACAATCGACATGAAACGGTAGCTATGGCAAATATTTTCGATTGGAACCAAAATAGAACACAATAAAAGAAAAGAAAAATTTGGTCGGGTATTTTTCGTAGGGTCGGGCGGGGACGATAAACAACTAATTTTTTTTTATTTGGCCTTAAGGCAGTCTGGATCAAACGGGTTTCGGCTGTATTTAAAAAAGATAACCTTCAAGAAAAATTTATCGAACAATGCAGACCTGGGTGGATCGAACGAACATGAGCTGTCATTTCGGAGTGCTCGGTGCTTTTAGAATCACACATTTTACGCGGCGATTAGAAGCGGATCTAGGCTTTTATATATCGCCCGGCGGAGATGAAAGCGCACCGGGGTATCACGGCGAATTTTCTCGAAACCATTTTCATTTAAACAGGTAGTAAATGGAGATAAATCTGGCATTTGTTTGAAGTCATGAATATCATAACAAGAAATTAATGGTCCGTCGATAATAGCGGTTTCAACGCGCGGAAAACCCATAGAAACGGGAGATGCAGTGCTATCCGCACGTCGACTCGCGTAGCCAGTCACATCTTCCGAAGACAAATGCGCAGCTCTCTCGTGCCGTCACCCGAGGTAGTCATACAGCTTCGATTATTCACCCGATGATACACACGTTTTCTTTTATTTCGATAACAATCTAAAGCAAGGCTTCTGTGTTCTTCATTGATAAAGATTACATTTGTGTTCGTCACATTCATTTGGTGATTTTCCGGGCAGAGTCGAAAACGCGGAGAGGTTTTTGTTGAAGCATATGAAATGCGTGTACCATTCAGCTGTGAAATGTCAGTCGCAGTATCTTTCTAAAGAAATACATAAGCCTAGGCTTTACTAATTGGGCCTTATATCAGCGAATGTCTGAAGATACGATCGTCTACATCTCGCAGTCTTTATTGAAATATTTGATAAAATTTGGTGTATCCTATATCTCTGATGTCTCAAAATGGCAGAAATAATATGGTAATATGCCCATGCCCGTGGGGACCATAAAACATCTCAGGAACCGCACCCGTGGTGACCGGGAACTATCAGAGACGAACAAAATATGTAGTTAAACCATGGGTAGCCCATGGTAAAGTACACAGGATTCGAACCTCTGATCTATTTGACGCAAGTCATGTGCGCTACTGGGCCACTGAGGCTGCATGAATAGTATTACATGTACAATGTAAAATTATTTTGTAGCACTGGTAGTGCATTTTGAAATTCCTGCTCACTGATAGACTGAAATTTTGTTTGCCTCCATTAGCCCCCTACCCTCATTCATAGCTGTAGCATTAGTTTATACAATGATTGACTACCATGCTAAATTTCACTAAGGTTCACTATTTCTCCACGGTGACAGGCTGGTAAATGTAATGTTAATCATGCCAGCTAGTGGGATAACCATAGCTGGATTCATGGGAAGCCCATTCCACTGATACGAGTTAGATCTGACTCCACAATTTCAACTAAAGGTAGTAAGGATATTTGAAAAAAGAACTAGCTTTTGACGTCTTTCACAACTAAATCGAACTGACTCCTACTGAGGTTCTAGCTGCATGTCTTATTGACCTTTTCATTGCGTCTACACCACAGTGCGGTGCATAAATCGGTGATGGACTTTGCTAGTACACTGCAACACGGTGCATTGATATTATTAGTAATTAAGTTTTAATCACTATTGTAAGATGGCAGCGCCAAGATGTCAAATATAATGAAATATTAGTAACTAACGATACATCGCGCCATGGTGCAGATGCACTATAGTGCGGTGTAGATGAACTATATCTCCAGCACTTTCGGGAATTAAGTCAAAACTGAAAGGGTAAACCAAGAATGAAATTCAAATTGATTTATACCTATTCATTCGGGCCACATCGATATGACACGAGACCTCACCCTACATTTGAGATTTCCAAATTATTATTACGTTTGTTACATCGCCCGGGGAGGAACACCGTACGTCACGATTTCATCCGAAATAGATCGCCGAAAAGAGAAATTACAGAAGATTACAAAAAATCAGATCTATAACCGACTTCTTCTCACTCGTAACAGAAGAATAATCGCTTGTGGCTTCTAAGCAGATACGCTAAGTGACGGGAGGGAACCATTGTCGATAGGATTAGTGTTATTCCAACGAGTTCCCTCGCTTCAATCGCAGGGTGATTCCTTATTAAACATCATAAATTTGATTGTGAAGGCTGGCTTATGTCGACAAGCAACGCGACGCCTACCGACTCCTACCGACACAACTGAGAGCAACCGCGATCGCAGCCCAGCTTATGTCGACTGCGCTCCGATTCGCAGCAACTGAGGCCGACTAGCGGGATACGAGATCCTCCCAGTTGCTTCCCTGCTTATGTCGGTTGCGACTGCAATGGCTCAAATGGTCACGTGATAAGCATTTTGAGAATAAATTTGAATTATTAGGAAATATATTTCTATTAGAAAAGCTATTTCTTTAAGACTTTGATCTTTCTGATTCTGTTTTGAATACAACGTGCTAGCGACATCTATAAAGATGGCCGCTCACACCATAATTCTACCAATTTCGTTTCTAGATCTTCGGTCCAGTCCTCTGCCGTGCTGAAGGTTTGGTTTACATTTTGAACTACTTGAATTTGAAAGTTTATGACTAATTACGAATGACGCTAACTAGCGGTGATAATTTGTACTATGTATATGCGGTCTCTCATTGGCTGAAACCCCTGCGCTCAGTTCCGTCGCGTCGCAGATGAGCTTATGTTGGCTGCGATCGAAAGCAACTGCCCGCCTACCGTAGGCTGGAGTAGAACATGGGCAACTAGCCGGATACGGCTTGCGACGAGTCGGTAGGCGTCGCGTTGCCGTCGCAAGCGGGCTTATGTCGAACCGATAGAGCAGCAACTGGCGGCCTCTCGTAGGCCGCTAATCGGCGATAAACCCAGTTGTGTCGGTAGGCGTCGCGTTGCTTGTCGACATAGGCCAGCCTCAACATTCGAGGGTCATATATGATACATTGCTTCCCATATATTTTCCCTACTGTTATATCGCAACAACTTATGAATGTACATATCAATTATGTAGTTCGTCATTTCTATTAAGAATTGTACAAAATGACAAAATGACAATATAAATTTTCAAATTTATATATTGTTATGATTTACAGGAAATAAAAAGCAAATAATAATAATAAATTTGATTGCAATTTTTCAGGTTCTTCCTACAAAGAAGCTTAACGCGTAACGGGGAAGTCAATCGGTAAATTAAATAATCACCGATTGATTTCTTCTTATCTTCGCGCAGTGAGTTGAATCCGTAAGACTCCTTTCTTGCCGTATTGATAAGATATTACATACTAGCACTTTTATCGTCGGGGTTTAATCGCGATTATATCGTTCCAACTGTCACATGACAAACAGAGGCTGCCACAAGGGTGATTTCTGTATCATTCTAATATAAGCCGCGATCACATGAATGTATTTGGTCTGCGCCGAATTTGGTCAGGAACAACTGTTCAAACGGGTGCCAAATGGACCTGTGCCTGTTTGGCCCAAGCCAAATTTTAGCACGGGACAAATGATTGCGTTTGAATTTCAACTGGTTCCGAAAATGACTCACTTCGATTTGTTTGAGCATTCTTTTGTATCCAGTGAGTAGTTTACACATGAACGTTCTCTCTTAGTAGACACGGGCCAAATTTGACTTGGGCCTGGTCCGTACCAATTGCGCCTATAAACAAACTAATTGGTAGCATCAACTATTTTCCTTGTCAATGAGTTCCACCATCGACCTGACGTTGGCCTCTGCAATATCCGCCTATGGCCCCTATACGTTTCGAACGAGAAACAAACTTTCTATGATGGACATTTATGGTCGATAGCTATTCATAGTCGATAGCTGACCATATGGAACCACCCACTGGAAAGAGGGATTGCTCCGAAGACTGGGCGATACATGATATTGTTGGAGCCACTCTGCTTCCAAGCGAATATCTTGAATCATAAATCTACTAATATAGTCTGAAAAATAGAAATGCAAAATAACGAAGTAACAACTTTCGGAAACTCTTCGCACGACTCTTAAAGTAAAGATGCCTCCGACGAACGTGATGGCTTCGTATTCGAACGAACGTCCATCAAACGACCCGGTGCAATAATCGCGATAACTTTTTAGCAACGAAGACATCACAGAGTCTCTTGTTTGACCAGTCGTGGAATGCAAGCTTTGATCTACGCGAAAAAATGCAAACAAATTTTTTATTTCGTAATAAGGAAGCTGTCGGGAATGGATTAATCCTTTTCCAGTGTAAATATCAGATGTATTATGTTACGCACTTTTATCCGGAGGGGATTGCGAGTTTTATTCGGATTACATGGCTTTAATCTGTCAAGACAGAGAGAGACCTGAACTGATTAAGTGAATGGGTGATATTTGAACATTTTGGATTAGGAGTACGAAATCAATATCGCTAAAAGAAAGTCGATCCATTATTTAGATATTTCCAAGAACGAAATTAAAATATGCACCCCTTAACGTGTTTGCAGATGATCCATGGATTCGCTTCAATTGCCAATGCTCAAGTTTTTATACTTTATGCTAAAATTTAGAAGAAAAAGAATATTTCATATGCGCCATACTTGAGGTACCCCTATAAATCATAAGTCGCAATCACACAAGCACTTTTTTGCCAAATTAGGCCCGGAACTTGTTCCCATGGGTGCCAAATGTGCCTGTGCCTGTTTGGTCGGACAAGAAATGTCAGACCAGGCCCAAGCCAAATCTTAGCACTGGTCAAATTATTGCATGTGAATTGCTACTGGTTCGAAAAATTATTGAGTCATTTCCGGAACCAGTCGCAATTCACACACAATGATTTGACCCATGCCCAAATTTGGTCCTGGCCAAATAGGCAGGAGCCAATTCGGCATTGCGTCAACAGTTGTTCCGGACCAAATTTGATCCGGGCCAAAAATGCTTGTGTGATCACGGCTCTATTTTGCCTCTCTGCCAGATGATCTTTAGTTACTTTCTCGCTTATGCCAAATCGCTCAAGAAACAAGAAATTAATATTTCATCCATAGCGAGATAACTCATCCTGGCAAAATGCAGTAAACCTGGACGAGCTGGCAGTTGAACAGCTTTAAAACTCAGCGGCTGGTTTTATAGACTAGTAATAACTTAAACCTCGGGGCTAACTCAATTCATTAACCGATCGAGTTAACCCCAGGGTTAAAGGAAATACCAGTCTATGAAACCGGCCCCAGATGTGACCTATCAGAACTTCTTCTAATTTGGATGTTTCGATCGGATGTTAGTCGTGTTTGATCCCGCTCGCCTGTCATAACACGGACAATAAGGTCTCGTCGCATGAAACTTCAAAAAAAAAAAACCTTAAAGATCTCTCATCGAATCTATCACGCTGAAATGCATATCGCGCGCATACCGATTCTTGCATTTGCGAAGCTTCGTTTTAGAGCCTAGAGCGCACAGCGAGAAATAGAAACTCGAAACAGATTTGTGTTCATACGTTCCGACGTTCAGTTAGCCCGCCATTTTGCGTACAGCAAAAAAAGAAACATACGCCGCGATCACCCAGACCTTTTTTTGGCCCGGGCCAAACAGGTGTCAAATGGGCCTTGCCTTTTTGACCCCACAACATAACATTCGTACTCATTCCCAAATCGTTACATTCCTTCTTGTTCTACGAGTGACTTGCCTTGCTTCGTGACACAATTGTCATACGAATGCGTTTCCTAATTAGGCACAGGTCAAATTTAACTCGGGCCTGACCCAGGCTTGTATGGCGCGGGCAAAATCATCTACGTTTGATTGTGGCTACTGAAACAAACCTAGAGCACCTCTATAGCAGTAGTAGTATAGTAGAGTATAGCAGTAAATACATAACACGATAACAAAATGACGGTCAGTGATCCGCTCACTGATTGGTCAATGTGTATCAGCGTTTCTTGTTTAGGGAGCATCTCAAAATTTCGATAGTTATGTCAATTAGAATAACTGTCTGATTCTTTCTTTTGAGATGCTCGCTTAGTAAGCTAAAGACCATCACAAGGTGTACCGTGATGTGTATTGAAGCCTATGGCTGTGCATGCGAGGCTTCGACGTCGTTTCGATCGCCGAACCAGAATCCGGATAAACAAGGCGCGAATTTAAATGATTGATACGTATTGGAAATAACTGGACATGCTCAACGAAATAGACATAATAGAATCGCTATCAATGACATGCACCGCTTCACACATCGAACTCCGACATAATTTAAGAGCGCGCACTTTTTTTGATGCTGTCGATCGTTTTCCGATGATCGGAGAAACTTCATATGAAATACTTCTTTTCTTTCTTCGGCGAGGAACAGGAACATGTATACTTATATATGTATACATCTACCGCGGTCAGGCTTACAATACTATAACATCTAGTAAACTAATGAACTGTGCGAGGGAACATAGATATAAAATCGGGTGGAAACTTCTTCTTAGACTGAAAGCAGCTTCGTTGCTTCGTCTCTTTCTCCTCTCGTCCAGACGGACAGGTGTTATTTCTTGAAGGCATTAATTTCTTCGGAAAATCTCCACGGGGATTATGGGAGGCGCACGGGTCGATGAATCCGAAAGTGAAGTTCATCAACGGGAAATTGAATATCTATCTTTGATACGGAAGGTCAGAGTTTGCGCAGCATTTTTTTTTCGCGGATTTTCACAATGCTGGGAGGATAAACTACTATCTCCATTTCTTAACTTCAAACCTTCATAATTGGATTTTTCATTCGAAGCCTTACGCACATGGCACATCATTTTGATCAAAAAATAGTTATTGTTTTCGTTACCCATAGATTGAGGACACTGATGTATTACATATTTCATTTCGAATCAATTTAGAATTAGAAGTCGAAAGAAATACAAAATACATGTATCATAAAACATGACGCTCGACGAAAGGTCCAGATGACCATACGCAACATTGTCAAGGGCGGATCCAGGTGGGAGCACATTTTTTTCCAGGGAACCTTCCCCCTGTAATTACTAAGCCAGCAGTCCGCAGCGCAAGAGTAAGCTTACATTCTCTGAAATGTCCTCCTTGAAGGTGCCTAGAAATTGTGTGAAAATGCACTGAAGTTTCACAATTTTCCAGACCCTTGTTTTGGCTGCGTGAATACTCAACTCGCCCCATTTCATGTATTTGTGCTCCCGTCGAAGTCTGCCCTTGCCCTTGATCGTCCCCTGTCCGTTACTCTCCGAGCTCCCGCTACAACATTATGACTCGATTCGAAAAGGCAATCCACCGAATAGGAAATCGACTGAAAATAACTGCGTATTCACTTTTAACATTAAGATATGTAGCTTCACGGTTGGTTTTCTCAATTATCAAACGCCGATGTTATATAGTGATTTATGATTGCAGACTTCCTTTCAAGTAACGAACATGAATCAATTTCAAATTATCATTGCTTCCCTGCGTATCACCGAACGCCGCATTCGAATCGCGCGGTGAGAATTACTAGCGCACGTGAGAGAGAGAGAGAGAGAGAGAGCACGTAAGAGTGAGTGCTTCCCTCAAGTATAGCAGCGTTCACACTAGGATTTCAGCACGGTACTAAGCGTTCGCACTTGAAAATTATTTGAGGCCTATTCGCGGCTTATTCAGTTCCGTACTGACATACGCGGCTTGTGAAGCACGGAATCGCCGCGGAATGCGATACCGCACCGAAAACGCAGATTCAGCGCTTAGCTAGCCGCATATTTACATCCGCCTGGTACAATACACTTAACACTAATTACACTCCCCTCTATCGGCACACTAGAAGACTACAATAGTGGGCTTACTAAGTGCTGAATTGCCGACTCTACGTGTGAACGTAACTGGCTGTTTAAGTGCCGTATTTTGGTGAATTGGCATCGACCTCATAAGCGCCGAATCTAGTTTGAACGGGGCTTATGTTATCGTTCTAAATATCGTTCATTATCAGACGCTTATGAAAAGCGAATATTTTATTTTCATCAGGTGACGACGATACACGATACTAGTCGGCCAGCCTTTTGTATCGCGCGTTTATCCGGCTGGATCATCTATCGGTTCGAACGCATTCCGACCGACTTAAGAGAAAAACTTCCGAGTTTCCGCGACGGACATGCTAAGCCGATGTAATTACCAAGAAAACCCATAAGCTGCGATCACGCAGGGATGATTTGGCCCGGGCCGAATTGGACATCGCGTTCATACGTAAACCACTCACTGGATACTGAACAATGCTTTAATAAAGCGAAGTTAGTCACTTCCGGAACCAGTAGCAATTCAAAAGCAGCAACTTGACCCGTGCTTAAATTTGGCTTGTGCCTGGTCAGACGGTTTTGGTCAGGCCAAATGCAGCTAGCGCCAAACAGGCACGGCCCATTTGGCACCCATGTGAACGGTCGTTCCGGGCCTAAATACGAGCCATTTTGGCCAAATATGCTTGCGTGATCGTGGCTATGGACACCCAAATGCCTTGATTTGAAAATTTTAATATTCCCAGCATCAAATCAAAAAACATTGCTTCATGCTATAATTCTGACGATACCGTTACTTTCTAATAACACTTACTCGAATAACTCGATTTGAAGAAAAGTACTAACTGACTTTCAAACGCGAATTTGACCTAAAACGCGGGTGCCCGAATCGTTACTGACGCTTCTGATAATTTGCACGAAGTCATCGAAAAAACGTCCATCAAAAAGTGAAAACCATACTGCACTGAAACCAAGAACAGTAAACTCTGTGAACATTAAACGCAAAGTGAACTGGGTATCGAGGAGAAGCCGTTATTCCGTCGTAAAGCGCTGAATGCCGGCGAGTATTTTATGACTAACTTCCACAGAGCGCGTAGAAAGTTATTGCACCGTTTAAATCTCGAATATCATCTATTAAAACGGGGTTGACCCAGTACAGCGCGTTGTAGCTGAATATCGTCACCTTTCACATAATGGTACTGATCGATTGTCTTGAGGCGCGCTAGCATTACACCATTCAGAACGTTCTAAATTTAGTCTCAGTTCCAATTTTGAACAGATCAAGCTTACGCCCTTGTGAAAAGTACGTTCGAAATTGCTGCATTTCCATTTCAGAACTGACTGATCTGAAGTCCATGACTGAAGTCCATTCTTAATTTTGGAATGCATGATTTCTCATGTAAATAGAAATTTAGTCCAACATTTTTGGCGGGGTCAACTTTGTTTGGCCGGGGCCCATTTTGGCACCCGTGTGAACAATTTTTCGGGCCAAAAAATGCTTGTGTGATAACGGCTAGTGTTGGGTCTGGCT
Organism: Tubulanus polymorphus; assembly: GCF_964204645.1. Classification (NCBI taxonomy): domain Eukaryota; kingdom Metazoa; phylum Nemertea; class Palaeonemertea; order Tubulaniformes; family Tubulanidae; genus Tubulanus; species Tubulanus polymorphus. The sequence continues at coordinate 10,809,967 of NC_134027.1, read as the reverse complement.
AGACCAGTAATAACAGCTGATTTAAAAACTGCATGAACCCAAAGCATTCATTTAGCCCTTCGAAATTGGTCCGTTCAAGGCAGAGGCCAAACAACGGTGCATTACCAAGGATTCCTAAAAAAGGTTTCTTTTTCCTTCAATTTTCTTATTTTGTCTACCGGAACAGCGGCATGATAATAAATCAGCAGTTATGACCAATCGAAGTTGAATCCGTGAATTCGGGGTTTTTAGTGCGCCTCTGTATTCCGAACCTAACAGCAGTCCTCACATTTCCAGACATTAGGGATTACCGAGGAAATCCCTTAACTGTCAGTCAACTGGTACATACACTGACGGAACAAATGAAAGTGACTGCCGCTGCTTCTTGTAACAGCTTTTGTTCGCCACATAAACCATGATCAGTCCCTGTAAACAACCTACTCCAATAGCGCACGGCAGTGTCTGTCACCAGAAATAATCAGCCATAAAACACAGCAATAAACGCTGAACATTCTCCCGCAAGTCCAAGCAGCGCGATTTTCTAGATTTATTTTTTTTCCATTGCCGCGCGATAGAACGTACACCCTTGACTCGAGACCATCAACGATTTGCGTTTTCAAAGGAAGAGGAAAAGAAAAACATCGTTAACTCAACTGTCATCAAAGATTCACCCTAAGGATATACCGTAGCTTATCAGCAAAAGGGGGTTTGAAGTTTTTGGGAAAAGGGGTTTGCAGATGGAATATTGGGTTACTACCTAGACGCATTTATGGACCGTAATGTAGCTGTCTGTCATCAGCGGGCGGGTCCAAAAGGAGGGTCTGGGTCTCCTAGAAGATGAGATGCATTTTGAGCACTTTCCTGTTTAAAATTAGGAAGGAAATATGCCCACGATTTTGCCATTTTCTTTAAAAAAGGGAGGTGTGCACCCCACGACCCCCCCCCCCCCGATCTGACACTGCTTATTGTAAGATACCCGAGACCTTTACTAGTAAATCCCATACGTCTATTGTGTCGATTTACGAAAAAAATCATCACCCGCGATGATAACAACGAAACGAAGTGATACTTTACGCGCCGATTTATAGGTGCAAGAAAAATCAAGACACCATAATAGATGTTTTCCAATGACGCTGAACTAGTTAGTAACGCGTAAAAAATTAACACACCTAATTATTTTTTCACACACAATCTCACGCGCAGGTATTCTAAGCTGTCGGTTCAGGAGACATCCGCCGTAGCTTTGAAGCTCTCGGCGCGACGCTTTTTTCTTTTCGTTCCCGTTTCATCCCGACGTTTTCTCGTCGTCTTCTCGTCGTCGACGCGCTCACTCGCCTCGAATCAATAACCGAGCCGACGACGATCCCTCGGAACCCGTCGTCGTAAAACGTACGCGCGAATTCTCACGTTTCGAGAAACGCAGCGGCGCCGAAATTTGGCCAATTGTTTCGACGTCTTCCGACGGCGACGCGGTAATTCGACGCCTTTCGTTGGGTGACAGAGATACGCGTTTTTCGTATCGAATATTTTGACAAGAACGACACAGGCGTTGATGGAGGAAACGTAATACGCGGATACAAACGCACACGGCTGCCAACCTCTGAAAAGTGCGATCTGTAGCAAATTGAATCTTTTTTCAGTAGCGTTTCATTGAAATATATGAAAGAAAATGTTTGTCAGTAAGAACCTTGGCTAACACTTTTCATATTTCTGTACCCATTGAGCAAATATCATCAGTATTTTTGTGGATAAAGTAGTAACGCCAACACACGGGGCTGCCAACCTCTGACAAGCGCAATCAGCAACAAAATGAATTTTTTTCAGTAATATTTCATTGAAATACGAACGAACGAAAATGTTCGAATTTTAATCAGTAATCAACGGTGAAACCCTTAGTAACACTTTTCATATTTCTGTACGCTTCAAACAAATATAAACAGTATTTCTCCGCATGAAGTAGTAACAAATACTGAAAATGAAGAACAGTTGGCAGCTATGATAAATGCATACACATACACGTCTGCGAACGCTAAGCTACGGACTGAGATTGCGACGTCTGTTGAAGAAAAAAAAATCGAGATCGGATCGTTGCGAAACAAGAAATCGATGGCAGCGAGCCTGAAACGATGTCGGTACTAAACACGCGGCCGTAGTAAGAACCGATTAAAGACTATCATCGATAAACAGTAGATGAGTCTATGATTTATGCCGTCACTATTTCATCTTTCGGAAGATAAACAGATGCAACAGCTTCTCGGATACTCGAGATTTATGTTCGGGTTTCACTTTAGGACACAGTTTCTTGGTAAGCGCCAGTTTTATTGCAACGTCTTTTTTTTCTTCGCCCGGCATAAAACCATCTTTTTAGGCTAGTTGGCTAACTTGAAGTTGGTTGGGCAGCGTCTCAGACAATATCGGGTATTTCAACATGGAGAGTATAGGGTAGGAGCTCATTGTTGAAATGCAGGACACTCTTGTTTAGAAAATAGTGCCTTGCCTTTCAAACTGTAACTGTTTGAACTTAAACAATGAAATTAATGATTAAGGGTCATATATTATGATGTCATTAAGGTCATAAACGTAGGAATGTGGATAGGCATAGGACCCCTTATGCCTTGGATACCAAGGCAGAGGAAGGTTGAATACCAACAAGAACCGCTTCCAACGAGTAACAAATAATGATACTTAAATCTACTCATGGAGCGAACAGGACTTTCAAGCAGTTAATCCAAATAATGGTAAATCCAGGGATAAATGGCAGAAAATATCACGCTAAAGTTTTAATGAGTTTTATCAGTTCTTACACAGCGCTAAGTACCCAGCTATGCTCAGGTATGCTCAACAGATTGCGAAAACCAATTAACAAGTGTAAGATGTAACAGAATCAGGCGTAGACAGGTGAATTCTTAATAAGATTAACCTTACTGATGGGCGAGATTATATAATAAATTCCACCAGCTCACTTTAGTATCAATTAATGATTGTTTACGCTAGAGGAATTACTCAAACTTCAACCCCCTAGTAAAGCTGTAATATACACATCAACCTGCTGAATAAATCTTCTGAGAATCCGCTGAGAGCTTTGGCTCGGGGCATTCAGGGCATTTACTTTCAGTTGCAGTAAACGCGGGTCAATCAGCGGTTCATCTGCGGCGCCGCGCGCGCACGTAGAAATCTCGATCCACCGGCGGAATAATCCATCAAAAACCTCAACGTTCATCCCAGCTGCGACAACGTATTCCTCGTCGTCTAAAACTAGATCGATTCGAAAATATTCCACGATACGCTTGCCCGAATATCAACATTCGATAATAAATCGATCGGTTACATGAAACTTACCTCATTCAACGGATCGCGTCGGATGAATCCGTGACGTCGTTGTCGTTCTGAATGGAAAACGAAGCAAAAACAAAAGCGTCGCCCTCAAATATATCCATCCCCGCTGGCAAACCAATTAGTTACCAGTTACGCGGCAATTATTGTGTACTTCCAAGCATCCTTCATGTTCGATAATTAACATTTTTACGAGAGCAAAAAGATCGGACCGGATGAACCGAGCGATTGAGACAAAATACGAAAACAATGAATATCCGCAGGCATGAGACGGTATTGAAAACAAGTAAACAACGAACACAAAGTTTCCAAGATAGACGGACGTTCTAAGCCGACACCAAAATTGTAATTAAGATGATTTCCGAGCCACCCATACATGGACCGCTACGATTTCGAAGACGAGTGTACGTGATACTGGAAATTTCTTTTTACAAAAAAGATTTTAACCCTATGACATGGAGCACTACCACTACCAATCTGAAGCTAAGTGAATATCGATACTGTAAGTTTCTTCTCACGAAATAGATTTTAACCATCTCCGACGTGGACCACAACCATTTTGAAGATCATAGTGAATAATGATACCCAATGCAAGTTTCTTATGAAAAAGATCCTAACCACCTATGAAATCGGTTTTAAGAATAGCACGTACGTACAACCAAAAATAATGTCTTCAAAATTTTGAATCACAAGCCATGAACACATCAGCATTTTTCGCTAAACCCGAATTTTAGCACGGGTCAAATTATTGCGTATGAATTGCAACTTGTTCAGGAAGTGACTCCCTTCACTTTGCTTAAGCATTGCTTAGTATCGTGTGAGTGGTTTGCGTGTGCGCGCCTTCTCTAATTAGGTCGGCCTTGCGATGGCTTGCGACTCAATGAGTCGCACAAGTTCTACTTTCTGAGACGCGACGCGAAAGTCGCAACCGACCTACGCGCTCTTGCGACTGGGAGCAACTAGTCGCACACAGTCGCTGGCACACGACGATCGCATCGCGTCGCAAGGTCGACTTTCACCCGGCTTTAGTCTTTGACGAAAGTCCATCAACAATTTACCGACAATTTTAAGACCTTCGCATATCTGGCAACAAAAAATGTGTGGAAAAGTTGAATCAAAACCTAAAGAAGAAACTTTTGACGCGCTCATGAACGATTCTACGAATTCTATTTTGAGCGCAAAAAAAGAGAAATTTCACATCGACCAGAATTGCGTTTTCATTCACGAGAGTCCATGTAGGCGAAGTCGAGAAGAAGCTTAGCGAAAAACTAATTACTGAATATCAAACAGCGAACAATCGAAGCAGTAAATTGATTGTAAATGTCGATCACTTTTGTCAGATTCACAGCTCTATATCTTAATGAAATCCCATTAGCTAGTTAAACAAGGCAGAAAAAAAAATGGAATTCTATCATATAATGAATGCACTTTTTTCTGTCGATATGACGCGCGCAGAATACAAACTCGGCTTTCGTGATGAATTTTGTTTCATTTCGACTGCGATTAGTAAAATCATAGTCAAAAATCAAATAACGGCATGATCTGTTCGATCGAGATCGAAGTGTCTACCATAGATATTCTTAGCAGACGCAGAAAACCGGTTCCAATAGGAGCCACCATGCAGAATACTGTGATTCGGATATTTGGAAAACCAAAACATGGCACCATTTTGACCTCATCACACACTTCTATGATCCATTTTCATGCGGCGCTGAACTTTAGAATGGTTTAGCGGAATTTCTCGAGAGTATTCCAGAACCCCGGACTCTTTTTGCAAAAACTTAAGAGACTCGTCGTTTCAAAGGAGCATAGGAGAGTCGGCGCTTTGAACATTAAAAGCGCCTTAAATGAACATTATTATTATTACCCTTAACCATTGACGAAACTGAGGATACTCACGCTGACCTAACATTGTCATGAAGACTAGTCATTAAATCACGTTACCGCATGCTGCCAAACCTACGTACAGATGGACTTCAAAGATGCCCTCGATAAACTAGGTATACGCGTTGCTGATAAAAAATGGATTCGTAAGATCAGAGAGAGAATGTCGGTGTGCTGCGGCTTTGCGCCTTGTCACTGAAAAACTGATAAATAGTTTCCTTAACGACAGGAATTTCTCTTTGAAAAAATTTGCGCGAATAAGCATATAATAGAAACGCAAATTTTCATAAGCTTCTCGGGGATTACGAAACGTTCAATCTATCACGGCCGGGTTCGTATTTGTTTTTTCTTTTCTTTTTCGTCTTACGAATAAGTCAATTTCGCGCGGAGATAAGTTAGCCAACGGAACCGACGCGCGCCCTCCTTTCACGCGGTGACGGCCGCGAAAATATTCACCACATCGATAAAAACCGGATGCCATGTCATATTCGTTCGGTATTAACATTCATGAGTTTGGACAGTGCGCATTTCAGTCGGCGAGACTACGACGATACATTATACCGCGACGAGAACGAGATGAGAAATTCACTCCAAATTAATCCCACATCAAATGACACATTGATCCAACCTTTACAATGTCACAATCAACGCGCAATCGACCGGTGGATCAGTGCTTAAGGACGGCTCACCGAAGACATGAGATGCAGATACTCTACCGAAGACGTACGCCCAACAACATAAGCGGACAGCACACGAGCACTTTTGGCCCGCGCCAAGTTAAGCCCCAAACGGTGTCTGTTCACCACGCAGGTGTCAGATGAGCCCGTGCCTGTTTGGTTCGACCAATGACAACGCACCAGGCCCAAGCCAAATGTTAACACGGGTCAAATTATTGCGCTTATATTGCAACTGGTTCCAGAAGTGACTCATAGTATCGAGTGAGTGGTTTGCATGTGAGCGCGCTCTCTAAATAGGCACAGGCCAAATTTGCCTCGGGCCTGATCCGTGCCAATTCGGCCCGGGCCAAATCATCTCTGTGTGATCACGGCTTTAGCTATATTTTTTAAGAAATTAGTCATGGTGTTTCCATCCAAAATATGTCTTCAATTTTCTTGGATTGATCGATTTAGGAGGCGCCGCCAGGAATTTGACGGAGGATGGCACCCCACTCTATTGGCCTTTGACATGGCTGCATTATGCAAAATGCCTTTCATTTTCTTCTAGAACCTGGCCTTCGAATTTTTCCTAGATCCGCCCCTGAATTCTAATCGTATCTCATGCCTTCTTAAAATCGAAAGGCTTATAACGCAATTCAAGGTTGAATAAAAACACAGATTTCAACGTTCCCTTTTACCGACTCCCCGCGCGGTTATTTTTTCGCTACGGCACCTCTCTGTTCGATTGATAAAGCCTGGCGCACACGAGGCAATTTTTAGTCGCCTGTTGCTGCGACTGATTTGCAAGCATCTTTATCTTTCCTGGCAAACATCTGTGTAATGTGACTTGTCAACATGGCCACGCTACAGCCTCGACTGGTGCCGTATTTGGTTGAATCACATAATAATTGTTCGCTCTCTCATTGGCTAGTTAATGAGTCACTTGTCGCTTGATATCTCCAGTGGTAGCACACGAGCAACTCCCGAGCGATCGGTGAGCAATTTCTGGGCGACGGAAAATTGCCCAATATCAAACATGTTTGATATTGGGCAACACGAAGCAATTCCTTTTGACAACGAGCAATCGCTGTCGTCCCTTGCCGCAGACAAGCAATTTTTTCGTTCGACGCCGAGCAATTCAGGCGGTTGCTCGAGAATTGCTCGAAACTGTCGCCCGTGTGCGCCGGGCTTTAAGCTCGTTTGCTGAAGACGAATCCTAGCCTTGTACCGTATTTAAAAGCGTCTTTTTCTTCTATTCTTCGCGCAGACGGCTTAAAATATAGATTCAATTTACCTACGAGGTTCGGAATTTTGTACTGGGATGTGTGTGCCGCGACTCGCTGCTACGTTCAAACGCCGGTGGTTCTTTACTTGGAAACAGAGATAGTTTTTAATCCAGCTTCATACGAGTTGATATAAGATGCTTATATTAAACTACGTGGTTCAATCAATTTTTTGTAACTCGTGTTAAGTCAGTGAGGCTATAGCCGATATGACGCGAACGTTTTTGTTGGCCCGACCCTTATTTGGCTGGAGCAACTGTTCACGAGGGTACCAAATGGGCCCGTGTCTGTTTGGCCCCAAAGACCCAGAGCAGACCAGGCCCAGAGCAAAATTCTAGCAGAGGAAAAAATATTGCGTTCGGATATTACCCGCTTCGTTTTGTTTGAGCATTGTTTAGTATCGAGTGAGTGGTTTGCATGTGAATGTGTGGGCCAAATTTGACGCGGGCCTGATCTGTGTGATCGCAGCTTATAAGAAGCGAGTCGATATAAGACGCGATCACACGAGCATTTTTGGCCCGGAACAACTGTTAATATGGGTGCCAAACGGGCCCGAGTCTGTTTGGCCTGGGCCAAATTTTGCCCGACCAAAAACGTCGGACCAGGCCCGAGCCAAATTTTAGCACCAGACAAATGATTGCGTTTCAATTGCAACTGGCACTGGAAATGATCCACTTCACTTTGTTTGAGCATTGTTTAGTATGGAATGAATGGTTTGCGTGTGAACGCGCTCTCTTCTTAGGCACTGGCCTGATTCGTGCCAATTTGGCCCAGGCCAAATCGTTTATGTGTGATCGAGGCTATAAGATGCTTATAAGAACCTAACCAGTCTGTCTCGCTGTCAGTTCTGCGAACATTGAATGTACAATGACAGGCAGTTTAGGCCCAGTTAAATTGTTAGACTATATTCCGTTAAACCCTTAGATTTACCGTTTCAAAAGTCGCAAATAACAGAGAAAATGGCATTAATGCCATCCATCAGTGTGTCCAAACGTTTTTCGAACAAAGAAATTTAGAAATTTTCATTTACGTAGTCTTAATGTATTCTTTTCGGTAGTTACAGAACCTATGAATGAATGAATGAATTCATTTTTGCGTTTCAAATGATTTGCTCGCCGGCTATGGAATCTAGGATGAAAAAAAAAACAATAATCAAGAAACGGCCATTGAACTTCGGAAGCCGCGCAGAGAAACACAAGAATAAGAACAGCATTCGATGATGCTCGAAACGTTTCTACAGACGAGGGAATTTTCGTTTTTCGAATAATGCGCGACCACTTCAGCTATTCCAGAGCGTAGACGACAGCCTTCAATCGTTTTTTACGCATTACTTAAAAACCTGCTTCCGTCGGCGGTTTAATTACGACAACACGTAAAAAGCACATTGACAAAACATCTGTTTATATTCTACACGAACCATCGATTATTTCACCACGTCGCCGCGCGAGAGAATAACGCAGTTCTGAGAAAAACGACGATAATTTCATTATTATTCATTAAACTCTTTAAATACATACGAAACGCCGAAGCAGGTCGTATTTCTCCAAATATGGACAGCTGCCGGCCGATTCAATATCAGCCCCCACCAGAATCCAACGCGAGCTGTAATAATAATACACGTCCAATGATCAAATTATGATCAAACAACGATAGCCGGATCCGATGAAAGTGAATAGCGTTTAGGGTATGGTAGAATAGATTTCAGGCTAAAAAACGACACCATGTTTCTCCTTTCTGCTGAGCTCAGAAGTTGACTGGGATGGCCGCCTATCTACCCTGTATTTTTCGAATTCCCCTAACTCAGAGACTTTCCGACAGGCCGGAGTTGCTTTTCCGCTGCCGTGTTCTAGTGGTAATGAGACATTAATTAATAAATTTTGATTAATTGTGGCGGGTTAATCAGAAGATCAGAAGCACATACCAGTCATTAATTGATCAATTGAATTGTTTCCTCTATAACCACTATCTCTCTCTCTGGATATTACTTTTTTAAAATCATGATCAGGCTTGCCATAACAGACCCGGGGGTTATAGAAACCAACTGATAACATTAAATTCTATTGCAGTTTACAAAAGTGACCCGGCCAATTAGGTTAAAGATGGTACCATTTTTCTAGTCTAATGGTTTGTAAAGGCATCGAAGTCATTGGACGAGAAAATCAAATTTGGCCCAGGCCAAATTGACTCCATGCGACTGACATTAAAAATCAGTCGCTTGCTGGTTTAGGCTGGAAGGAAGATTTGTTTTCAATAAACCGGAACCAAGATTTCCAATGATGTACTTCGATTGAATGAAAAAGTGCCGTAAATTCGACCGCCGATCACACAACTATGTCCGTACTTCGATTTTCCGATTTCAAAAGGTGTGGTGGGTTATCAAGTCATATTTGATCAAATATACCAAGCAAATAAATAAGACAAGACAAGCATCCCTATTTCAATATCAACATAGTAACAATACAATGCACTTAAAATGTATCGACTAATTACATTTTATGTATGGCTTACGTGAAAAATAAATATTTACTGTAGTATTACTCAAACAGCTCAATGTCCCAAAATCGATCGACTCGTTCAAAATTTAAGGGAGATTTTCTAGCATAAGAATATTCAACTAACATATCCGAACGACAACCACGGATGAAGGTGACAGATGAATTTCAATCATAGCCATCGCAGTCTGTAGAAAGAGAGAGAGAGAGCGAGAGCGCACAGTACGTTGAACAACAACTCGCGCGCACGCGGGCAACTCAGCCAGCTGAATATCTCATGCAGTACACTCCGATGACATCGGTCAGTCTAGAGGGATACGACTTTCGCTCGAAACCGCTACTAATGATTTCCGAAATAAAAGTAATCGGACCGCCGAGTGCTTCGTTAACACGAAATCCGAAGAGGAATACAATTTCTCCACGAATAATGTTTTAATCGTGCGGCATGTTTTAATCGCGCATATCGATAATTTGTAGATCAGTTTGTTTTTTCTCGTAACAGTTTCGAAGATTTTTCGTCGAAAACCGCCTGGAATATCGTGCATTTTTCGTTAAATCGTCGAATTTGTTGTTATTCGTTAATTCATTAAGAAATTCTTAATGTATGATGTATTAAATCGGATGAGATCTCAGAGGAGAAATTGCGAGATGGTTTAATTAGCGTTGATTGCCGAAATCGTTGTTGTTGGATTAATATTTCCGAGGATCGTCGAAGGGCTAGCGCGCGAAGTGGAGGAACCTAAATAATTTTTCGACGAAAACAGTCCGCGGAAAGTGGATAATTTTGAAATTCATAAATTATCAAGGTTAGTAAATCTAGCAGTTTACGTTGCGGCGTATGCTTATCCCAGCGAATTTAATGTTTAATCCCACATCTGAATTATCACGAGCCTTAAATGGGAACTTTCAGGGTTATATGTTTTATTCCTGTTCCCAATGTTCCAGGCATTAAACCAGCAACTTTCGAGGGTTATTTCCATGGCTCAAAATTCCGCTGAGAAAGTGGCTTTTAGCCAATACAAAATAGTAGAATCATATTCCGTATAAAATTTCAAACATCAGAGCCCGGTTTCGTAGATTATTCTTCAAAATCCAAAATTTGGTATATGTTTTTCGATGAACTGTATCGTAACAGATAAATACGCTTTCTAAAATTTTATTTTTGCTGAACAGAAAAATCGGTATCGGGTGCAGGGACGAGGTTTGGGATTAAATGAAAATTTTCAGAATAAAATGCTTACGTAAAACACTAAGCTTGCACGTAACACGAAAATTACCATTGCAAATATTTCAAAATTGTTCGTTGATTTTATAGTTGCATGCGAGCCGTCGCTTTCAAATCGTAGAATTTCATGTTTGAGAATCGGAAAGCAACACTAAATAGATCATTAAGGGCATGGGCGAACTCTTGCTCGAGATTTCATCTCAAAAAGACATTACATACGCTAAGTATAATACAGTGACAATTTTCGGAAAGTTAATTCGACTCAAGTGGGCTGCAACTACATCAAAAGGCTGACAAGTTCCACAGCAGTGATCAATTCCATTAGCAGAATTTTAGGCAATTGCGCGCGGCCAAGCATTGTGCTTAAATCATTTGTAGTCTGTAGCGAGACAAGTTGAAAGGACAGTGTTGAGCACCAGAATTTTAAGATAAGTGCTTCATGTGGCTGGTGAAACATGTTTCATTTTATGTGTGTAGACGCTAGAAAAGGCAGATAAAAGCCACTGATCATACAGCAATGATTTGGCCAGCGCAAAATAGGCAAGGATTAGGCCCATGTCAAATTTGGCCCAAGCCTAATTAGAGAGCGCGTTCACACATAAACCACTCACTCCACACTAAACAATGCTCAAAGTCAAGTGAGTCACTTCACTTGTTACAATTCACACGCAATAATTTGAACTGTGCTAAAATTGGCTTGGGCCTGATCCGACGTTTTTGTCGGGTCAAAAAGTCTCGTGTAATGTGGCTAAAAGCAAATGGGCCTGTGCCTGTTTTACCCCATTAGACTCTAGCAAAATTTTAGCATGGGTCAAATTATTGCTTGTAAATTGCAAGTGATTCCGGAAATGACTCACTTCGCTTTGTTTAAGCATAGTTTAGTATCGAGTGAGTGGTTTGCGTGTGAGCGCGCTCTCTAATTAGGTACGGCCAAATTCGACTCGGGTCTGATCCGTACCAATTTGGCTCGGGCCAAATCGTCTCCCAGTGATTGCGGCTAAATACTACTACATGGCAGACGGAGCTTTCATGATCGTTGCCGAATGAAAATATCCACGGCGGAAGTCGATGAAACGAAATTTCAAACCGGAAACGAAATCGATGCAACTTTAATCACCATTTCTACGCCGTACGATTTGAGATGCCTCATTATCGCGTTCGAAAAACGAAGTCCACCTGCGACAAGAGCAAGTTTCCACGTTACAGGTTCTTAGCAGACGCCAAAAAAAGGCCAGCCCAAGTCGCCTGCATGATTAAGGGATGGCTTTAGGTACTGTGATGTTGATAATTTTAAGTTGGAAACATGCCTGAAAAACATGTCTTTACACAATTCCGTATCTTTCTTGTTATACCAATTGATCTACTTGATATGAACAATATTCAAAAACTGGCCGAGTAATGACTTCAAGGACTCATAAGCTGCGATCGCACAGGCCAAATTGGCACGGATCAGTTTCGAGTCAATCTTGGCCAGCGCGTTCACACATAAATCACTCACTTGATACTAAACAATGCTTAAAGCGAAGTGAGTCACTTCCGGAACCAGAAGCGATTTAGACGCAATAATTTGACCCAAGCTAAATTTTGGCTCGGGCCTGGTCGCACGTTTGTGGTTGGGCTCAAATTCGGTTCGGGCCAAACAGGCATTGGCGGCCCATTTGGCACCTGCATTAATGGTTGTTCTGGGTAAATTTCGGTATGGGCCAAATTTGAACCGGGCCACAAATGCTCGTGTGATCGCGTTAGACCGATGGAATTTTAACCGTCAACAAATTTTCGGCAAAAACTAAAATCGAACTTCGACGATTTTGAATGGATTTATTCCGAACGATATTGTCTTTCGATGACTGCACTCCATAAGTAATCATTTCGCCAACGAACGCAGATCGAAGATATGATTGAATACCAATCGTCTGTGACGTAGCCATTCAACAAATTTGCCGGGTAAAACATTTCGAAGCTAACACCGACTGTTCTTCGAGCAGCAGAAATCAATTGTTATCACAGTTTCGAAGAATGATTAAGTAAGTTTGCTCTCGACGCAGTTGATTTTCAACAAATCCAACTGCAATCCGACAGAAAGCCAGTTCAAATAGATGCGAGTATTTACACATCTCGACGTCGTGGAGGAGAAACCGAGTTGCAGAGACGAGCTGGTTCCTATCTGTCGTTCCATTCATGAAATAAATCGCGTGAAAAAGCTTTGACGGCGTTTCATTCATCGTCAAAGCAGAAGCAGAAAAATTCCTCGAATTCGCCGATCCATTTAAATACCGTAAAAAAAACTGTCGCGACTAAACAGCATATAAACATAAATGATGAGGTTAACCAGGCCCACAAATCTGTTTGGGCGGGGGGGGGGGGAACTGTCTACTGATGGGTATCATCATTCTGCAGCATGGAACTATTCCTTCGGGCATTCGTCATTAACCGCGATCATACAAGTGTCATATGCCCCGGCCAACTTTTGTCCATGCCAAATTAGGCCCGAATCAACTGTCCACCTGGGCGCCAAATGGTCACACGCCCGAGCCAAATCTTAGAATAGGTCAAATTATTGAATTTTAACTGGTTCTCCAAGTGACTCGATTCACTTAAGGTAGGGACAGAGGAGCGACGAATTTATACGCCCAATACGAGCGGGCACACGTAGCGATCAAACCGAAATGCAGTCAGCGACATGCACTTAGTGGGAGAGAGTTAACAGATCACATGATATCAACAATGCATCCTATTGGTTGATAAAAATGGATCGCTCGGCGGAATTCGCCGAGTGCGGGCAGACGAGGGAATTCGTCATTGCCGTGAGTGGCCACACGATCGATTTGCGGGCGATTCATAAATTTGCCGCCAGCAGGCAAAAAATACGCTCGTGTGCCCTACCTTTAAGTGAAGCATACTTTATTATCAAGTGAATGGTTTGCGCGTGAACGTGCTCGCTAACGACTCGAGCCTTATCAATGCCAATTTGGCCAGGTCCAAATCAACTCCGTGTGATCGCGGATCTTTGCCAGAGTCAGATAAGACCTGAGGGCCAACTGTTCACACGACTGCCAAAGTGGACCTGACCCAAATTTGCCCCGAGCAAAAATGTAGGACCAGCCACATGCCAAATTTTAACATGGATCAAATTACTGCGTGTGAATGCTTATTGGTATCTGAAGTGACCCACTTTTCCCTGTCCCAGTATTGTAAGGTATTGAGTGATTTGCATGTGAAGACCCTATCTGAATTAGACACAAAAGAAATTTGACTTGGGCCTGATCCGGCAAATTTGAAGCTGGGAAAATCATGTCCTTGTGAACGTGGCTATTGTAGCGTGAGCTACTGACTATCGCTTTCGGAAAGTGTGTTGGCGAGAAAATCTATAATATATGGCTTAAGTAGACCATTTGTTCGTTTTTATTAAAAACAATGTCCCGACACGTTAACGCCCTGAACACATGTGATGCCTGGACGATTAAAAACTGGAAGATTGATAAAGTATCAAATTCCTAAACGCTGCATGAGGGACTAGACGTATACATTATGGAAATAAACCAGTATATATATCGTATAGGTTGCTGGTCTGGTTGTCGGTCAATTCATTTCCAAAACAACTTCACTGATCCTTAATATTATATAATCTATATTACGTTATATTATATCATATAATATTATTCATTTTCGACAATTCTAACCCTTTCAGTGCATCTACACTGCAGTGCGGTGTATCAATCGGTGATGGATTTTGCGAGTACACCGCACTGCCGTGTACTGGTGTAATTAGAATTAGTTGTTATCTCCATTGAAAGATGGAAATATTACTGCCATCTTTCAATGGGGATAAAAACTAATTACTAATTGTACCTGTCAAATATAGTGAAATATCAATAACTAATGATACACCGCACTGCGGTGTTGAAGCACTATGAAGCACTATAGTGGAATTCCTGTTATTCAACACACTAGGGTGGAACTTTTCAAAATTTTTGAAATTATCTCCAGCACTATAGGGTATCAATTAGTCAGCACTGAAAGGGTTAAGCGATATATGAGTAATTTTCAAGGTGTTGATAAACTTTCGAGTTTGTTTTCTCGTTTCATATGTCTGCAAATCGAAAACAGATAACTTTACAATTATTTGGTGGAAAAAACGTTGTGATTTCATTTCTTAAAAATGATGAACCCATCAGACCGAGTGCAACTTGTCAATTATCTGACTAAATGAAATGATAATTACAATTTGTATATCAGAAATTAAACTTTTTCGTTATGTTCTGTGGATATGTATTATTGCATTAAGCACATCCCCTGAACAAATTGATCAGATTCATATTTGCAGAATGCAATAAATTTTTTCTTGTTATTATCATACATGGCGAACGCACGCACTTGTCTAATGGAACAATTCCATGCTTAATTAAACGCAACAACTCAACATAATTCCATCATTACAGGCTTTCTGGTCGTCCACATCTCAGAAATAACTCGTAAAAAGGACGACGCAACTTCGTTACACGGGAATAGACTTTCCTCGATTCACTTCGGATCGTAGAGGATCTATGCACGAAGCTTCTGGGTCAGAATGGCTACACAGTGGACTCCGCTTGAGTCTATGCCATAACGTTTCTTTTGGAGCCGTAAAAATGTGTATGCCTCGACGAGTGATATCCGAGTTGGATGTTATGTATTTCAAAAATCGTGTTACAAAAATATTTCAACAAACCTCCGCGTTGAACGCTGACCTGCCAACACATCAATTACCATATCAAGGACATAAAGTAAATTTTCAGGGACACGTGGCATATGGAAAAATGGAGAATTAAAAAAAATCTTTAGAGGGGCAGTTGATTGTTTCGGGGACAGCAATAGATTTTTAATAGCATAAAACACCAACAGGGACAGTGAGGCATTTTCAGGGACTGTCCGTGACAGTCAGGGACAGTTGCCAGCTCTGTGAGCGGTTATCCGAATTGTACGGATTCGACTGAGGAGTCTGCTGTACTACTACCTGAATGTCGTTACTCAGTAATTAGTTATTTTTCCTCTATAGTTGCGATCATTCTATGATCGTTTACTGAACAAAATTGAAAAACTTATTTTTGACCGCCATGGGTTTCAGGTTGGGGTTAACACTATGGGTTTGCGCAATAAGTTATCGGTCCAACCGGCGATAGAATATTTTCAATGCCAGGAAATATTTATCCAAATAATTTATCATACTTATCATACATATTACTTGGTTTCCATCAAGGAATGCAAGTCACCTCGATTACTAGACTCTCCATATCAATCCACTAGAAACAGGCGGCCCAAAACAAATATGGAAAATAGGTGTCAAAGCGCGGAGGCTCAATTGTCCATTAACCCTCTCAACGCCAACGTATATACACGCTGAAGAGTCATATATAATAACGGGATAATTCTGATGAGGCTCCATCTATCAAACGGGCTACAAGGCTGGCGCGTTACTGGCGCAGGAAAATTTGTATGCGATAAACCGCCACGACGAGCTCTACCAGCACCGAGATAACGCGACCAGCTATCCATTCGAAATTTTCAATCAGGGAACGTTATAAAACGAGTCATCGAATAGAGATAGCAGTACTCGTTAAATCCGCTCGAAACGCAAGCACCCTTGTAAGTAGGTTCGAAAGAGATACTTTTAACGAATATTGATAATTAATTTGTAGGTTTAAAGTCCTGACTTTTTTCTCTTGTAATTCAAGTACTCTATAAAACAAGATCATTTCGATTTAATGGGGCACCAGCACTCACCAGATGCGTAACAATACATGCATACGTACTGAAAGAAGAACTGGTTTCTTGCGCTCCCAAATGGAAATGTTTTATCAAACGAGTCATCAAATAGATATAAGAATACTGTTCCCAATGAGTGTACCGTATAGTTTTGTTTTACTGGAAATCGATTTTACTAATGAGAAAAGTTGATTCGTATATAATTGAAATGTCGAAGAAATTGAAGCGCGGTAACCAAACTTGGGGATTCTTTAACAGTCCTTAGTTGCCATGGCGGCGGTATTAGAATAGGTGGCTAGAAGGTAATTTCTAAATGAAGAAATGATATTTCATACACGTTAATTTTTGATTTTTGATAAGGATGTCCATGAGAATGTACATGATATTGAAGCGCGGTAACCAAACTTGGGGATTCTTTACCAGTCCTTAGTTGCCACGGCGGCGGTATTAGAATAGGTGGCTAGAAGGTAATTTCTAAATGAAGAAATGATATTTCATACACGTTAATTTTTGATTTTTGATATGGATGTCCATGAGAATGTACATGATATTGAAGCGCGGTAACCAAACTTGGGGATTCTTTACCAGTCCTTAGTTGCCACGGCGGCGGTATTAGAATAGGTGGCTAGAAGGTAATTTCTAAATGAAGAAATGATATTTCATACACGTTAATTTTTGATTTTTGATATGGATGTCCATGAGAATGTACATGATATTGAAGCGCGGTAACCAAACTTGGGGATTCTTTACCAGTCCTTAGTTGCCACGGCGGCGGTATTAGAATAGGTGGCTAGATGGTAATTTCTAAATGAAGAAATGATATTTCATACACGTTAATTTTTGATTTTTAATAAGGATGTCCATGAGAATGTACATGATATCTAAGCATTGTAACCGAACTAGGGGAATCTTTGGTTGCCACAGTAGCAGTATTAGAATAGGAGGTAATTTCTAAATGAAGAAATGATATTTCATACACGTTAATTTTGCCCTGCCGTTATGTTCCACGAAGCTGTATTGATGGCGTCTGTTGAAGCGAACGCGTTCGATACGAAATTCAGTCAGTTTTCGATTTCACCGACGAGTTTTAATCTGATTTCTTAGAACTGTTTCGGGGCGAACGGAATCTAATCCAATAAATATCACCTTAACGCCGCCGATTTTGTACGTTCTTAGGACATAATACGCAGGTTACACGGAACTTCAATTCCGCACTTTTAATCAAAATTCAACTAATATTTTTTTTCTTCAAATCAATTGCTCATTAAAAAAAAAAGAAAAGGAAATCCAATAGAAGGATCAAATGGCAACGGTAAACGAGCGCAGTACTCGACTGGAATCGTTTTAAGAGTCTATGAGTAAATTATTAGTATAAGTAGATCGCCTTAATTCACATTTAATTCACATCGATTCGGCGCGATCGATAAATCCTAGCTATAACAATCACGGGACTAAAACGTGACTGCGTTAGCACGCATGAAAACTTCAATTGATAACATTACTGCTTCGTTAAAAGAAAAAAAATCACTGTTTGAAATGCAAAAATTTAGTTTTCTAACGGAGTGCAATATCTACCAATTTACCATTCTAAAAGTAAAGGGCAAAATAGATTCCGTGTATAAAATAAAAACAGTGTGGTTCAGGCTGAAAAATTGATACCTGGTGGGTGATTTCTGCTGAGTTGACCTGGCCGGCCACCTATCTACCCTGTACATCAAAAAAATCAAAATCATGATCAAGCTAACAATAACAGACGCAGCAGTTATAGAAAAATGAACTGGTTACAAATTTTATCGTAGTTTATGAAATTAGCTGATAAGGAGATTCGTGGAGGTATCACTTCATCTTTAGCCGTAAAATTACAAATCGTCCGGCAGATTAGGAGGAACAAGTATCATTTCATTTAAGCCTCGGACTCTCTACCATCTAAATAACTGAAAATGTATAATAGATTGTTTGAACTAGGAATGGATTTCATGAAGCCCTTTTTTCCCTTTTTCAGACGAATCGAGGTCGCGATTAATAATGAATAGGAGAAAGTGAAATTCCAGGGGATTTAATGAATACCGCTTTGAAAACTGCGAACAACGCTACGCAACCGGATTACCGTTTTCGTAACACCCAACGTCAGCGATTTATAGAATCGCAGGCAATATGACGGATTATGCCGACGATCATTTACTCTACAACTTCACCGACAACTTCTTCAACGCCGGCAACAAAACGACGACGGATCTAAATTCATCGGATCTAACATCATCATCGTCGCCGTCATCGCCGCACGACGACAATCCGTTGTTTCTATTGGTTACAATTGTTGGAATTTACGGCACCGGATTACTATGCGGCTTCGGCGTGCTCGGCAACATATTATCGGTGATCGTGTTGGGCAAGGACAACAGTAAACTGCCGTTGTTTTTCATATTGCGCGCGCTCGCCATTTCCGATTCGGTATTACTCGCCACCGTTCTGTTTCTGCAAGTGATGGCGAATTGTTACAACTACACCGGCGCGTTCTACGGCCTGTACGTGATCATCGGCTATTTGAACATCTCGCTGTGGCCGATAATCATGATGGCGCAGATGAGCTCCGTTTGGCTGACCGTTCTCGTGTCGATCGAGCGTTGGATCGCCGTGTGTCGGCCGTTGCGCGCCGGCTCGATGTGCACGTTGAAGCGCGCGCGCATCTCCGTATCGTTCGTGACGCTGTTCTCGATACTGTACAACGTGCCGCGCTTTCTCGAATACCAAATCATGGAGGAACAACTCGACGATGAAACGACCATGTACACGTACAACAAGTCGGAAATCGGCGAGAACCTCATTTACCGATACACGTACTGCGTGTTTCTCTACTTCCTCATACTTTTCCTCGTCCCGGTGGTCGTGATCACCGTCTTGAACTTGCAACTCGTCTACACGTTGAAGGTGTCGAAGAAGCAGTGGGGCAGCATGAACAAAAAGGTGAAAAAGGAACACAAAATCACGATCATACCGATTTGCATCGTCGTCGTGTTCTACGTTTGCGCCACGCCGGCGTTGCTGGTCAACGTGATCGACTCGGTATTCGTCGGTATACAATCGGTCGAATACGACACCTACATCGTTGTATCGAATTTACTAGTGACTCTGAATTCGGCGTGCAATTTCATCATCTACTGCATGCTCGGCAAGAAGTTTCGCCAGATCCTCCGCCAGATGATCTGCGGACGTCGCCGGTCGCGCGACTACTTGAACGCCAAGTCGACGGAAAGCGTGGACGACGCCGTATGACTAGCCGTGAACCGGACTGCTAGCATGGTCAAAGCGATGGTGAACGATAGATGACAAAACGACGCCGGCAGCGACAATGGCGCCACTTTTGTACAGCAAAAACATAAATTATATAACCTTCCAAACAATCCGCTAGAAACGACGAAGGTCGAAATTCATTACAATTTGACGAGCATTGACGACGACAAGAACTTCGATCGAAACCACGATCGAGCCGGCGCCAACGGTGACCGAGGAAGCCGCGATTTCGGCTATGATATCCACGAAAACTGTGATACCCCGCGGACGGTAACCGAATGATCAGCAGCCGTGACAATCGCGAAATAATCGTCGAATATGCAGTATCGGCGCTGCGAACCGTGGAATTTTAAAAACAAACATCCATACCGGGACATGCATACTAAAATTGCGGTATAATAGTATATCATATTTACGAAGTAAAGGTAAATTTACTGTATCGATGTTTCAGTTGGACTTTGTATCCGCTGAGTCCAGTCAATTTCCCATTATATATATATATATATATATATATATATATATATATATATATATATATATATATATATATATATATATATATATATATATATATATATATATATATATATATATATATATATATATATATATATATATATATATATATATATATATATATATATATATATATATATATATATATATAATGAATCCTTACGAGTGTTTCCTCGTCCTACCCAGGAGAAATTGGAACCTGATGGCATCGCAACTCACCACGGTATGAAACGCTGCTGTGCTAGCCCGTGTCTAGTGTGGCAGCGTTTTGTACCGTGGTGAGTTTCAATGCCATCAGCTTCGAATACCTGCCGGGGGAGGATGTAGTTTTCTATTTGTGGTTATAAAGTTTAAAAGTTAAAAGGTATTTTTGTGCGAACTTGGGTCTTTTCAACCTGCGCTACTATCATTTCACCGATATCAGTACCAGTTCTGTTTGAGGATGTATTCACATTTCTCTCAACAATCCTCACACATCGTTCCAAAAACCCTTCTCGATATTCTAACAGTGTCATTATCAGGAGTCAGGGATTTACCTATCAATGAATCAGTTTCCTATGTCTCATAATAACATCACATTAACGTCAGAAATTCGCCTACATTTCATTGAAATCAACATGATATACCAGTATTAACTAAGGATACATTGTTTCCCATTTTCAAACCTTGACCCTTCAACAGCCAAGTGTTCGATGAGATTAAGCAGGGCTGCCAACCTCTTGAAAGTGATATCAGTAACAAATTGAAATTTTTTCAATAACATTTCATTGATATATCAATGAAAATGTTCAAACTAATCCGTAATCAACACTAACACTTTCAGTAACATCTTTCATATTTCTGTATGCCGCATCAAACAATTTCAATATTTCCCATTACGAAATAGCAACTGATAAATAGGAACGGTAGGAATCAGGAAGCTCTGATTAAGCATAGGACGGTTTAAAAGTGCATGTATACAGGTTATACATGCAGGATTTATTTTAATCAACAGTAAGATCCTCAGTAACATCTTCATATTTCTGTATGCATCAAACAAATCAAATCAGTATTTCCAATTACACATAGTAACAAATACTGAAAATCAGGTACCGCAGGAATCAGGAAGCATAGGTTTGAAAGTACATGTATATGATTGATTTTTGTTTTGCAACAGAATGTCAGTCTGTCAGGTAACAATTTCACAATTTCGTCGGCGCGAGTTGATTGACCTGTAGATGAAAAACAATCGATCAATCATCAGGTAATTCAATTTCCAGCAGCTGCTTACACTTATACCGATTTAAATCATTTGTTCATTTCTAGCCAGACACTTTTTCCCGCCAGGAAAAATCTATGAATTTTCCCGTTGGATTTTTAGGCCCACGCGATAAATTGTCTGAGTTTAATAGATAGATGTTCAGGCAAGTGGAAAGTGAAAATCTTGTAGCCGTACTAAATTCGAATTTGTCGTACATGTTTTATCTCGAGTTTCAATTGTGATAGGGCATGTTAGTTCGATGTGTTGCACCGGTGATCGCTGATAAAAAAGTTCACACATTCAAACATATGTTAAGACGACGTGGTGGTCACCCGAGTGATACTTAAGGCTGGTGTACGTCGACCTGAGACACCTACCAAAGTAACTGGGATTATCAGCAAAATTAAAGTAGTCATTAAATAATAGCTGTAGGCCGCCAGCTACCCGTCCTATCTGCTTGACATAAGCCCAATGCCAACTAACTTGTCGCCTATGCCAGTTGCCTACTCCGGCCTATGGTAGGCTGACATAACCCGATGCCAATTAACTCGTTGCAAGCTACATCCAGCTAGTTGCCCATGTTCTACTCTGGCCTACAGTAGGCCAACAGTTGCTTTCGAGCACAACTAACCTGAGCTCAGTGGCGATACGACAAAGACTTCTTGCCAATCAGAGGCCGCGTGTGCATAGTACAAATTGCAACCACTAGTTAATGACATTAGTATTGAGTCATAAACTTTCGGATTTTAATTGTTTCGAAAGCAAACCTTCTTCGGCATGGCAGATGACTGGAGAGATGATATCTACACGAAATTTGTAATTTTATGGCGTGAGTGTCCTTCTCTGTATGATGTCACTAGCACCTTATATTTGAACAAGAACTAGAAAGATGAAGATCTTAGAAATATCTATTATCGAAAGATGGTTCATATACAGATAATTCATTGAAATTATTGAAATCTATTCTTTAAGTCAAATATATATATATATTTGCAATAATTCAAATTTATTCTCAAACTATTCATCACATGACCATCCGCAGTCGGTTCAGTCGCCATTGATCGTAACCGACAGAAGCGCGGACGCAACAGGCTGGATCTCGCATCCCGCTAATCGGGCTCAGTTACCGATAATTGAAGCGCAGCCATCAAAACCTGGGCTACAATCGCGGTTGCTCACTCGGGTGCTTCGCGGCGCGGGTTGACGTTAGCCGGCCGTCACATACGCTGTGATCAAGGCGGAATCTTAATGGTTCGTCGAGCAATAATTGACGAAATGGGACAAAAATCATTTCCTGATTCTGCCAGCCAACTCGTATAGTTATCGAACGAAAACGCCGTAATAAAAAAGCAGTCGATAATTTGCAATATCCCATTCTTTCCACTACTGCTTATTTCCAAAAAATGCTCTCAAGTAATCGGCTCCTGACAATGCTACTGCGGCAATCAAGGTTCGCGCCGAGGCAAGTGAGCATCTGCGAGGTTCGCTAGTACAGTTCGTATGTTATCTGCGATTTGATTTTCTCTTCATTTCAATCTTAATCGAATCACAATATCTAGAAGTAAATCAATTATCAATTACACTTAATAGAAAGTAGAAAAGTCATTCTTTTATAGATTGCTCCGGCTCGTTTGCTGATGATTTAAAGACTAGGCGGTCTAAAAATTTCGGCTAAAGCCGAGCTGATGTCATACTAATGCCTAACTCAGATCGCACTAATATCTTAGCTTCACTCAGGTCACCGGCAATCCGAGATCATTTCGAACCGAACGCTTAAGTCATGTGATGTGTACATCGCTGTTCATTGACTACGACCTTACGAATGGTCGTAAGTGCGCTCAGGTCACAAAAGATCTGATCGTCGTAAGAAAAAGAACATGTCCATTCAGCTTATGATTAGTCCGGGACCAGTCTTAGCGATCTTAAGTACACTCATGTCGCAAAAATTCCCCAACTGGAAAATTGGTGACTGATTCCTTACGACCCGGCGATCGCATCAGATCTGACCCGAGTTAGGTTTTGACCCATAATTTAGTAACGCCATCTGGTGGGATAACTGGCTTACACGCTGATATGATACCAAACAGGTAGATCACTCTGTATGATAAAAATTGTCTTGATAAATTGATTATTTCAATTCTGATCACGTAGCGCATACGCACACACGCACGCAAGATTTATTCACTATACTCATAAATTCAATCATCGCCAACTACATTGTAACAAATTGATTTCCGATGAACTTTAATTTCAGATTTTAAATCTATTTACATGTCGGCTCTTCGAATTCAATCTCCCAGTATTCAAACTATCAAATATTCTCATAATTCGTTTATTCCTACACCATTCAAACGCTAATATGATAACAAAGAAACCGATGTAAAAAGTGACCTGGATAAATTTGATTAATTATTCCCGATATTATTCGAAAGAAACTTAAAGTCGACGTCAGTTTAGAGTATGATGAAGGTCCATCCACAGTACAGAAGAAAATGCTAGAGCACACTTTCTTAACATTGAGGTGCGATGAATTGAAAAATAGCATCTTAAATATCATTTTTTCTAACTTTTTTTAATGGAACAAATGTTGCGGCATTCTGAAGCGAAAAAGGTCTATGCGAAAGGAAGATAGTTTCTATCTAAAGGAAGATAGTTTAATGTATTGCAGAATCATTCTGACCCTTTTCACTTCAAAATGCCCGACATATGTTCTACCTCATTGATATATAAAATCTTGTTGCCAAAATTCATATCTTAGATGGCATTCTTCGATTACACTACTAATAAGTGAACCCAATTGTTAGAAATATGGAATTGCATTTTTCCTCGACACCATGGTTACTTCCAGCTGTCTGAAACATTTGTGGTATCCAATATCATGAAAAAGTATATAAAATGGATGACATTACAAACCATAACCCCGAACCTAGCCTTTGCTTTAGGGACTCGGTGTCTCCCAAATTCAATACAATACATGTCAAACTCTACCAAGATTTAATAACTCTTTCAGTGCTGACTAATTTATACCTGAAAGTGATGGAGATAATTTGAAAATTCCACCCCAGCGCGTTGAATGACAGTCATAGTGCTATTGTACATCTACACCACAGTGCAGCGTATCATTAGTTAACTAATTATCAACTATGCTTGACAGGTGCTGCCATCTTTCAATAGAGATACTAATTACATCAATTACACTTCAATGCGGTGTACTAGCCATGTCATCACTGATTCATACATTGCACGCTGAAAAAGTTAAGTTGTGTGGTATTTTTTCCTTCTGTCAGTCGGATTTTGGCCAGAGGGATGATGTCTGCTTAATAACAAATTCAACCTAAGTTATTCTATATTCTTCAATGCTCACAAGTTTACGCAAAACCCATCAAAGCGGACCGCCATCTTAAATTCGATTATTCCAATATAGAAACACGTTCGTCTAGGTTTATTACCGCTAAAGAAAAATTCAACAACGCAGCGTGGAAAAATTTCGATCCGGCCCCTGTCCATCTGAGAATTCGATTCGACTTCTCATTTCGGTCAAATGAGATTTGCGACGCGGCGGCGCGCTAACTCGCTATCAAATTCTCATTTCATACTCGCGAGTGAACACCTCGGGCGTCGTCTCTACAAAATCAAGAGCATCATCAAAATTACATTTCATGCGCGCACACGATTTATCTACCGTTTCTGTTGAAATCCGTACCGGTTCTTAGCGACGTATAGTAGCGGTGCAGAAATTCGATACACATTGCGGACGCGACATGGAATCTGAACCGCGCGCAGTTATACCCTCGGATGGGATTTCAGCTATTTGAAGTACGGAGAAGTTGATGCGAAGATATCTCTTTCACGATAGAGCTAGTTTACTACTTCATATAAAATACGCCGAAATCCTTGCGTAAGTCGGATCGCAGAAAGTTGGATGATTGCTTATATCGGATGAGTTTTCATGGTCGTGATTTTTCCATTCTCTTTTTTCAAAGAAATTCATATCCCCAAGCGTTGGAAACTCGTAGTAGTTTTTTCGGTCCCAAAATAAAAATTCAAATCTAAAAATCAAATTCTAAATTGCTAACTGAAAGTCGAAGGCCAGTTCGATTTCTTCCCTGTTCCTGGCTGGAAATCGACGATACATGTCAACAGTCGTTTGTTTTAGTTGCGGTTAGTGCAATAAACCCGAAATAGTTCGGATTTTTAAATTCATTTCTTGTAGATGTTAATTTAATCTTCCGTTAACAGAAACTAATTCTTGAGTTGTCGTTTTCAAAACAAAAGCTGCAAATCTGAGCTTTTTGAACTCGGAAGATTTTTCTTGGTAAGATCCGACCTCACGCGAGGTTTACCGAAGTCTTTTTAATCAAATCAAATTATGGGGAAAAATTTTGACAAAAGGTTTCGCAATGAGTAAGCGAGCTTAAGACTCTCGCGAAATGCGGTCCGTTCTTCTTGATAATAGAAGCACATCCCTGTGAAATTATGTCATATTCTCTCCCTCTCCCCCCTTGAATCCGGAATATGAAGGGTGCACGGTTTTAAAGCGGACATTGAAATTGATTACACATGCGCGCACACGAGCACACTTCAGTGTAATTCAAAACTATTTCATTTCATCAACGCGCCCGCCTGAACAGCCGTTTGACGAAACCCATCTCGGTGATTTATCGAAACTCGACACCGTTTAGCAAATAGTTTCCGTGAATATACGAATAAACCGAATATAATTGCCGATTGTACGAATGTAAGATATTTGAGTGCAGGTTAGCGAAATTAATTTTTAATCGATTGACATAATTTACAAACGGCATGACGATGCTAGATTGGCAATTAATGTTTTAAACGCATCTCAGAAGTCCCCGTAAGTCCCAGCCGTTACTCCCGCTTACCAAGTAAAACAAACAATATGTCGAGCATACATAAGCCACGATCACACGATGATTCGGCCTGGGTTGAACTGGCCTGTCTATGCCTTATTAGTTCACTAGAAATGTGCTCGTTACTAAAATACTATCGAAAATGATGCCAGGATGGCCACTTTTATCTGACTTGCCTTTTCCTGACTTTTCCCTGATACTCATACTTATCCCTTGACACAGTCAAATAGCATAAGACATAGACAGAGACCGTTTGATTTTACAGTCGATCTAGCAATCTCAACAAATTTCACTGACTTATCCCCGATTTTTAGCCTGAGTTTTTCTAAAGAAAAGAAAATTCCCCGACTCTTCCCTGATTTCCTGATGATTTGTTGGAATTGCTTGTGGCCACCCTGGATGCTGTGAAAAGTGAAGTGAGTGGTCCTAATGGGCCTAATCTGGGCCGGGGCCAGTGTTTTACCTGGGCAAAATCATCTCCGTGCGATCATGGCTATCATTCAACTCTGACTCGTCAAAATCCGAACTCGCTTCACTTTCGGTCTCAAGCAACCCTCGTCTTGTCCGCGCATACCGAAATCGTACGGAACTGAAATCGAGTTTCGGCATTTCATTTCCCGGGGACTGAAATCGGATTAAAGTTCCGTTTAACTGTCGCAGCTGAGAATTTAATACGAACCAAGCCGCATGCACGCCGGATACAACAACTTCGCTCCGTTCGGTAACAAAATCATTGCAGAAAATATATATATATATATACATATATATATACACACGCAGGGCTGGCAACCTGTGAAAAGTGCTATCAGTAACAAATTGAATTCTTTTCAGTAACATTTCACTGAAATATGAAAGAAAATGTTCAAATGGATCAGTAATCAACAGTAAGATCCTCTGTAACATCTTTCATATTTCTGTACACATCAAACAAATATAAACAGTATTTCTCATTACAAAAGAGTAACGCATACTGAAAATCAGGAAAAGTTGGCAGCTCTGTTTACGAGACAGAAACCCGGCAATATGATAACTAGGTTCGGATTAATCGATGATGTTGTTGAGGTATATAAAGTTAAGTATTTACGCAAAGGTTTTCGATATCCACCTAAAATTGAATATATACTATATACACACCTAGACTCATATATCTACCAGCCCCGCAAACAGCAAGTTTGCAGTAGGGATATACTGCTAATAGAAGAAGCATGGGGGATTCAGGGGTCGTGATGTCCACAGAACCAACAGAAAAAAGGCCTCTTTTTCAGCAAATAAGGGCACCGAAATATCCTCTACTTTGAAACAGTTTGTCTGGAAGGCCACTTTCTGGCGATTTACGAATTCCTCCAGATTTCCCTGATTTTTCGATGTTATAACACAAAATTCCCCCGAGTAAAAAGGAATGTCTTGGTTTAAAATGTTAAAATTTATTCATTTTTCATGAATCGCGTATTGATAATGACACATGTGGCCAACAACATATCCAAATACTGAGTTTTCCAGGTTATCCAGGACAGTGACCGCCCTGTTTGTATCATGATAAATGGCATGACAATGGAAAATTTCTTGACTGATGAAAGAAAGCAAAACAGTTTGCCACAGTCATCTCAATAGAACAGATTCAAAATTTCAAAATTCACCCACCCTTAAGTCAGTTCACACTAGGTTTTTGACGGTAAGTATATGGTTTTGTTTGCGGAAAATTTGCCATTTGAGGTAAGTACTTCACTGAATTACTACTGGCACTTAATCGTCGAATAAAAGTGCGGTCGCAATCGTGCGAAAAAGTATTTCGCGTTCGTGACAACCTGACATAACAATCTCAAACCCCAGCAGGTGTTTACGTTTGCATGGAAAAGCGTGTGTACATGTACCAGCATATTAAACTATAATATTAATGAATCAATGATATCTCAGACATACGCGCGCGCGCGTATAAAACAATTATATGATTCACATCGAAACCACTTGTGGATAGACTGTGATAGAACCATTGCAGGTATGGACACGGGCAGCAGATGGAGCACATGATGTAACCATCTAGAAATAGTGGCCTTCAAAATTTCCCAGGGCCCTACATCCCACGTTTTTTTGCAATTGCCAATTCGTGCGACCATCTCTTGACATGCTCCAGGATCCGACTCAGCATTGAATAAGTGTGCAATGGTTGTAATATGATATATTACTAAAATATATACTTGGGACTTGGCGCAATATTCACCCGTTTTGACCCAATTTGACCCATGCCATTTTGGAGATCTCTGACCAGGGGGCAGGGGCTTATACATTCGACAAGTCAACCAACAGATGGAACCATTTCATAAAGGTGGTTACAGGGTTGAAATGAGTACGGGTAATATAAGGTCTTGGCGTAATAATCACTGTAGGGCACATCATGAGTGCGTGGAAGATTATCTATAAGCCATTTTGGAGGCAGAACATGGTAACAAGTTATATGCAGATGTAACATTCTGAAAAATGATAAATCATGAAATAATTTCTCCATCCAGAATTAACTAGCACTTTCATATCTGGAAAGACACTATTCTATATTCCGCAATACCTGATAAGGGAAATCCCACACTTTTCGCTGCATTGTGATTGAGACAAAAAGTGTAATTTCATTCGATCACGTAGTCAATTCCTGTCGCCAAGTTATAAGCTGATTTCTTAGCTGTAGTCTGGGAATGTCATCGAATTTTGTCTGAACTCATCTTCTGAAAGTGTGCTCAGGGATCGAGGTAGTAATCACCCCGAGTTAAAGCCTGTTCACTTGGTGATTAATGCATAAACCTGTTGCGCATAAGACGCGATCGCACAAGCATTTTCGGCCCAGACGAAATTTGTCCTGGAACAACTGTTCATACGCGTACCAAACGGGCCTGGGCCAAATTTGACCTGGCCAAAAACGTTGGACACGGCCTTTGCCAAATTTCAGCACAGGCAAATTATTGCGTGTGGATTGCTACTGGTTCCGGAAATGACACTTCATTTTGTTAAAGCATTGTTTAGCATTGAGTGAGTTGCTCTAATAATTAGGCGCGGCCAAATTTAACCTGATCCGCCAATTTGGCGTGATCGCGGCTAGCTATGGTGGGAATATCGGTTTATTTCAACTACCCGAACCATTTATAATACAAATAGTAACGTCAAGAGTAAAATGACACGAAACATTTGAAAATTAAAAAAAATATAACCATCTGTTACCGCTACTGAAATAATCTCCTAATTTCACAGCAGTGTGTGAATGAATCACATGCAACACTGCGCGCAATTAATGACGGCAATATCCGTAATAATGAACAGGTGTGTACAATGGGATTACAATTTTTTTATTAGTAATGACGTTTATCTATGATTTTTCAAAGGGGTCCAGGCCAAAAAGGGGGCAGTTCAAGTCATTGGTCATAATTGAACAAAGGCGGTTGTAAAGGCGTTATGGGATTTCCTTCTGTAAGGCGCAGAATTCCGGATTCTTTTGTTGTAAAACTGTATTCAATTTAAGAATATCTGAGAATATCGGTTTTTAACTCTCAAACGTAAATTTCTCAAAATCTTCATATGGTAACCATACATTTTAATTAACGAAAGTGAAATACACAAGCATGTAGCTTTGTTGACTCCACTCGTTGGGTGCGCAGTACAAAACATTATGTTTGGAAATGAGTTTTTTTGGGTAGCTGCGGCCATTGCAGTGAAATATTGCGCGCCTGGCTGCGGCTGTTATGAGTGCTAGAGGGTCAAATAACTTAATATCATGTTCAACTAACCAAAAACAAGATTTACCCGACCTATAAACACCCAGTTGCCCCACCATGTCACATGTATTTGGCTGCTTATTCTAAAATCGGACAAAAAGTCTTGCAAACGAGAAAAGAAAAAAAAGCATTCCTTAAATAATCGCTGTATGTAAAATATTCGCCAATTCTTTTAGGGCACTTCGAAACTAGGAGTTTGTGACAGCTCCCTTAGATCGGGCTGTGTTAATCGGCGGATTAAAATCTAGATTTCCAATGAGAAATGTCACTACATAATAATCATTTATACGATGCTCGAAATAGATTGCTAGAAAAAATCAGTTTGAAAATGTCATCTGAATAGCATTCTACTGAAATATACAAGCTGTGTCAACGTTATACAGTTTCAGGTGAAAACGATTCACGATATCATCGTTGATATGAAACGGGAATTTGCCCTTCGTATGGCAGCTATGAAAACCGAGAAATATAGAAAAAAATTTTATTTCGAAATTTTTTTTTCTTCTTCAAACTCGGATGAAATTTTTGAAGATTCGTTCGTTCGCGACTACTTCAAACGCAGCTTCAGCGTCGCGTGCACAATACACGACGGTCGTTCTTTGCGCGGCTTTCTATGCGCGGCTCCGCGTGTGAATTCCGCCTTTGCAAACGACGGACGGAAATTTCACAGACCGACGCGGAATTGATTATATTCGAATCGTAACGAGTAAAGACTCTTCGCGAAGCGAAATTTTAATGATATACCGACGACAAATCGGTAGCTCTACCATAACTCGCGGAATGGTGAGATGACACTTCGTAAAAATGTGTATAATATTAATTCAATTCGCGCATCAGGTTTTACAATACTACACGATCACATAAGCATCTTCAGCCCGACCAAAAATGTCGGACCAGACTCAAACCAAATTATAGCACGGGTCAAATTATTGCATCTGATCTGTAACTGGTACCGGAAATCCACTTCCCTTTGTTTAAGCATTGTTTAGTATCGAGTGAGTGGTTTAAGTGTGAACACCCTCTTTAATCAATTAGTCACAAAATGAAATTCACACTCAAAGTTTTTCCCAAGTTTTTCACTTTCACTATGAAAATCCTTAGTGACATCTGCTCACAAATAAACAATAATGCAGTGGACTGAGCTCAAGTCTGATTTTATCTCGATATCCAAGTTGGACAGTACCGTCAAACTTGCTTACACTCTTCGGGAAGCTTAAAGCTCAGTTTAAGCTGGATATAATGTAACT
The DNA here is from genome assembly GCF_964204645.1 of Tubulanus polymorphus. Lineage (NCBI taxonomy): Eukaryota > Metazoa > Nemertea > Palaeonemertea > Tubulaniformes > Tubulanidae > Tubulanus > Tubulanus polymorphus. Next base: position 10,778,453 of record NC_134027.1, on the reverse strand, counting down.
GTCATTTCTATATACAACATAATGTTTAACTGGATTTCAAATTCCCAAATGATATGAACTATCCAAGCTTGAAAATACTTATTTTTCTAAATGAAAAAGATTATGATATATGAAATCATCTGAGAAAATAATGATCAAAAAAAATTCTGAAATAACAATAACACGATTTTTCTCTGTCAAAAGAGAACGAACAACATGTTATGTAGCACTTCAGACGCTTTTGATACCAAACCACACAGGTCTTCAGGCCACGACTATTAAATGACAGAATGACAAATGACAATTATATGCCTGAACTACATGTAGAGCACGCTGACAGTGCACGCGATCTATCAACGCGCGCTTATTGGTCGAAAAATCATTTTTACAACGCCTCGCGTCGCTAGTTGCCGCGCACGGAGCGATTGATTAGCGATGATTTTACCGCGACTATAACCGAGATAAGTTTCAGGTGCGCGAATCCCCAGACGAGTCACAGTGATTTTCGATATGATTTCACGATCACGCTAAAATCACACGAAGAAATCAGCAGTCTCAGCCACGTGTTTTGGAAAAAAATTATGGATCTCTTATTTTTTCGAAAACTGAAATACAGTTTGGAAACAGCAATATTATAGATGAATCTACTCCTGGTATAAGAATATATCATTGGTATATAACGTAAGGACTCGAGTTGAAATTAATGACTTCCACTCGATGATGCAACATAGAAAAAAAACCCTCACAGACTACCACTAAATTCATGAATTATACATGAACATCGATCATGCTAATTAACGGATATTTTCTATTATTGAATATGGTAAAAGGTTTTCGACACGTTCAAGACTTTCTATTCTAATCTCCAGCCATTAATCAGTTTATAATTACAAGATGTAATTACTAAGATGCGTTAATCCTAGAGGCAGGTTTCATGTTGTGCCAGTACATGAAATCATCAGCTTATAATTAAACAATAGCAACGAATAAATTACTTTGTATCTCGTAATTCATACGCCATACCTTTTATACCCCTTGCTGAGAGGATTGTCTCAAACTTTGTTTCATTTCAAATTCAAAAAATAATTGAAGAAGTCCAATAATGCGAATTTTAGATGATAAAATGTATTATCATGAAACCACAACCTTTCGGCTGTTGACTAACAGCCATCATCAGGCGGAATAATGGCTGTGTTAGTCAGTTAATCAGCTTGATGATGGCTGTTAATCAACAGCCGAAACATTGTGGTTTCATAACAATAAATTCTATCAAATATAAAATTCGAATTGTGGGACTTCTTCAATTTTCTACAGTTACACGGTTTAGAGTGTTTATATCTTTTGACTATTAAATTCAATGAAGTTTGCATTTTTCTCTTTTCTGAAATTTGTATACAGTCGGTATTGACATTTGCAAGGTTACAGGAATTAACATCAAAAGCTACTGGCCAGCTTCCGATGTTCCATGTTGCTGACGCCGTAATCATAATAAGAACCCATCAGACTTCACGGCGCTGGTTTTTTTTTTGTATTTTACGATTCCTGTCATTCTGACCGGTTAGTTGCAACTGTCGATATCGATACTATTCAAACAATGCTCCAATCTGAAAACACTTTTTACAGGTTTACAGCGTGATAAAACATCAAATATTCATCCAACAACCAGCGAAGCATGAAAAAATATCGACAGTAGAATAACGCACTTCTTTCCAACGAACTAACTTCCAATCAAGATTAAGTCATTGTCTAACTTAATTGTACTAAGTGTACTTCGTCGTACCTCTGCAGTTGAATAAACCATAAAACGGATTAGAGAAATGTGAATTCGTTTCCTGGTAAGGATTCAACTTAATGATGACGATGTCCATTTTTATTTAAAAAAAAAAAAAACTAGGAAATGTGTTGCGAAACCAACGTACTGATACTGAGGTACTGGTATCTTCTCAGAGCTCAGGGGCCGGTTCTATAGCCACGGCTTAGACCAGTCTAAGACCACCTTAGTTCTATAGCTAATCTAACAAACTTAAGACCAGTCTTAAGATTTCAGATCACTTCTGGATTTAAGTCTCAACTATGGAACCGGCCCCATTGAGCTCAGAGCAGACTATTGCCCCCTGCATATGCTCACTGGGAGCTGCAGTTTAGTAAACATACATATGCCCTGAAGCAGAGCTCTCACAGAAGCTTGCTGCATCTTTATCAAAAACATTGTTAATCATTTGCATGCCTGCCTTGTAAGGTAATAATCCATATAATTTTGTGCGCACGTGTGGGTGCCTATCTAAATACATAATCGTGGAATGGTTCTTGATGTTATACACAAGTGACTTGTGATTGTCATTAAAATGAGTAATGGGTGTAAAACAGGCGATGAAATTTTATAATTTTTGAAAAATTGTGGACCTTTATTGATCTGGGGTTGGCACTGTTGAGCTTTCTAGGCCCCAGCCTAGTTTCTGTAACCCAATGAAATTTCAAGAGCTCGATATCAAAACTGAAAGCACTCTCGCTCCTTTACTTATCTCATTGTGAACTGATGAGAAGCGCCCTTCCTTTATACAGCTTTATGTAACTATAAAATGATTTATATGGACGTGATACATGTACAGGTGATGATTGTTTAATAGTCTGTGAATATTTTGATTCAATGATGTTATTTATAACATGAATAAAGTCTGTTTATGGTACTGGTCGTTGTTTGAGTAACTTTTTGAGTAACGTATGCACTAAACAGTGGAAATGTCGATTTAGAAACAAAGCTTTCACAATAGATATTCGTAGCCCAATGCCAAAAACCAATTCCACCAAATGGACTCAACCACTAGTGAAAAGGATGAATGGCTCTGAAAGCAGTGATTTGGAGGATATTCTTTGGTAGACTATTTCACCATTTCATAACTAAGAACATACTAAGAATTGCACATTGAATAAGCAAAAATTCATGTTTTTTCTGATATTTTTTGGTTACTTTTTGGTTACTTCTCATCTCTTCTTGTCATTTTTCCTACTCATGTATATCATGTATTGTACATATTGTGGATACAATGAAACTAAAATTCATTCTTTCATTCACCATTGGATATGTGCATGTAAACCAAAAATGGCGCCATCAAGAAATACTATCCTTCTGAAGACAGTAAAACCAATAAAACGTCCTCTTGGTGTAACTCATCTCGAGATGGTCTACAGAGCAGCTATCGAACAACAAACTGTTCACACTGAAATGTTCATTCAAATCAGCTGCAGATTTCGTATTCTTATTCTATACATTGGGAATTGTCCTACAGTCTACCAACTACCAAATGAGATCAGTTGAAAATACTGAGTGAATGATTATCCGTGCCGGATGCTTTAAGTAGTAGCTCGTAGGATATAAGCAACGTTTGAGTACCGATAATCATCAGTGAAATAAATTTCAACTTACCTGATCATCAGTTTTATCGATAATCCAAGCTGCCTGATATTCCGATGTTCCTTTAGGTACAAGATGTACTTTCTTTTTCTGTTTACTTTCAGCTAGAACCCAGAGAGATGCACGGAGAATAAAAGAAGATGCGTTTTACGGGATAATTTGAAAGCCGTTTTCCCCATTATCAATGATCATTTTTACCTTCGGCACTGGCCATTTCCTCTTCGGTCGGCCACGTTTGTTCACCTTCCATCGGATCGGGTATAACTTCGCTTTGTAACGATTCCTGAAGAACAGGATCAGCCGTTTCTAATAGCTTGATATCTTCTTCCATCGAGGTGGTACCTTCAGCCTATAAAGCAAATGAATAAAATGGTTAAAAAAAAAGAAAAAAAAGACTTACCTTATTGAAATGATTTTTTCATCTCTCAAACCGCTCTAGCGCCCATTCAGTGCATCATTAGCATGTCCTTATCCGAGTATTAATCTGCTGCCTTATTAGCATTCTTCCTATTTCTGTTTGTCAAGGCCCTCGTGTGTTCAGGACATCACCACAGTCCAGCAGACATAGACATTTCATAAAAAATAAAATGATCATCACCGCTTTGCGATACAGTTATGAACACTCAAGGCAACGGATTGATACTCTCGTATTATTGGCAGGTAGCGATGACCAAGTGCTTTATTTCCCAAAGCTCATTCCTCTATTTTGCGCAAATGGCCAACACTACGAGATAACTAGTAGTGGAAACTGGGAAGAACCTGCGCGAATGTGTGTTGAATGCAAGATGGTCATAATCGAAAGACTGATCAAAACTAGCAGTAGTTGAAGCTACAAACCTCACTGGACTTTTTCTTGTCAACGCGAGGATTCAAAGGGTACGGGTCATTTGGCGAATCAATTTGCGACAGTTGGAAATCTCCCCAGCCGGGAACATGAACCAATCGGTTAACGCTAAGAGGCTGACTGCGAACATAGCCGGTGATTTTCACGGTTCCCTTCTCGGTCTAGAAAAGAAATACGAAAGTTCGAAATGAAGATGAACGAAATCTTCGATCATAGAGGCTACGTATGACATTAATAATACATAATACATATTTATCTATCAATATATGTACAAGATTTTATGAATGTTGTATTTGTTGTCCACAGTTCATACATAATTGAAAGGACATCCCCAAGCCTAAAGGCTGTACCAAAAAAGGGGTAATGCCCTGAAATAAACATCTACATCCACATTTGCATGCTGGTCAGTGCTGGTGACTTGCCGTACAACCAAAGACAAGGGGGATTATTTGATAATCTACAGGGCCAAGTGACGCAATAGCGAATCAACCCCCTTATTTGAAATTGGTGTGTCTAAAAACCTACATCTTCGTTTGAATTCGGAATGAATTCAACTTGTTCAGCGATCAGATTCGGTCGGTGTTCGCGCATGTGCAAGGGAATCAACTTCTGTTCGCCCAGCAAACGTATCAATAACATGTCATCTCCTTCGCTGTCGAGCGAATGAACTTTTTCACGTGGAAACCTGCAATAAACAAACATGGATCACACCTTAAACGCACCGATCTGTGGAGTGATCATTTATTTCTGTCTTGTGAGCTCAGGCGATTTGATCATTGTGCACAGATAATATATACATTACAATGAAACAGTTAAATCACCTCTCTGGACAAATAAGCTATTTGCTTAATTTATTTACATCAAAAAATGCCCAATTAGGATAAATCCCGTGTCAAAACAAATGCACGTTTAAGTTTCCTAAAACATAGATTAGCTACCTTCTCAATCTACGTGTATTGCAAAAACACGCCCTTAAGAGCTTTTTCTTAATCAACATGAATGAGGAATCAATGACATTTTCGGGAGAATATTTCAAGATAAATACATACCAGTTTTCAATGCACTTTTGTAAGTATTTCTTGGCATCATTTTGTTTTTTAGCGGGCAAGTTCTTCACTCCCTGAAATGATTATTACAAATGTAAGCGGAATATACAATTGTGGCCAAATGCCTGATGGGTCCATTCATCTACATTAAACCACGTGAAATATATTTCTGTTTCCAAAGTTGTTAACCTGGCTGTAATATTTGCATACTCAAGATGATAAGAAATGTATTAAAACCACTAGCTTTAAGTCAGACACAGGAAGCTTAAACAAGTTATGACAACATTTCTCTGGTTAACCTACAGTCAAGCGTTTTTCGTAGAAAATCTTCCAGTTTCAAATAATCTGACATCTGATAATCGGTTACAAACTGAACTTTTCTAATCAGGAATTCGAAGATACTGGGCAGAAAACTGAGGGTGGCAGATAATCATATGGCCGAAAATCATGAGTTGACTGACTATAGAAGTTCGAATTCAAAATGTTTGAAAATGATTTAGTTCAGACATCCATATTCTTCCGATGTCATTGGTCAGGTGCATAAGGATAATGTCGTAAATAAGTAGACCTAACACTTCGTACACAAAGGGCCCTACTACAATAAAAGGAAAGCTTGCTTGCATACAGCATGAAAACCCGAAATAACAGATTTCCAAAACGCCGGTACCCGGCTACATACCTGAGCAGCCAGTAACGACGCGGGTAAACCTTGGGCGAACAAACATGACAAGCAGAACTCTCCGTACTGATCTATGCCATCAGTGGGTGACAGCAAAAACAACATCGAATCTGCTAACTTAGCTGCGTCTAACATTGCATATAAATCACCATATCTCGGAGTTAAGTAGGCGAATCTCTTTTTGAATCGAGCAACGCTGTAAATTAAAAGTAAAACAACTGGTATTGCCAACCGTAATTTGTTTTATCCAGTAACGTAGATAACTATAAAGTTATAAAGAAGGTGAAGCTAGTCTAAAACATTTCATACTACAATTGCTGGATACGCTGAGATAATCTTATTCAAGCCATCCATGAAATATGTTAATTCATGACGATGTGAAAATTCCAATATCTATATAGATATATAGAGTATAGCATGCATTTTCAATGCAAATTTAGATATTGACTGAAAGTTCAACTCATGGCAACGATAAATATTTGAAGTTGGCTCTCTTGTGCAGAAACAGTGACTATATTCAATGTTTTAGCTGTTTTTCAACCAAAAAATATTAAAAAATTTCAAGCTGGACATCCTTTTGTTCTTAGCCCAAACAGAGCCAACCACTTATGAGAAGGCTGATTTCTTAAGATTCCAAGTTCGAAAAATGACAGGGATGGATGATTATCCATCAATAATTGGGAAATTAAAATGTTAGGGCCTTTACCTGACATGATGAAGTCCAGTCGGACTTTGTGAGATTTGCAAATTTTCATCGCATTCATCCAAACCTCGAACAACTAAATCGACATCAATTCCATCACACAGGGCAACTATAGCCTGGAATAGAACAATTTAATCATTTGCTGTTTCTCACGAATTACATCTCATCAAAAATACATAGAATTCTTTACTAATCTACCTGTATCAATGACATATTCTGAACCCGAAGCCTAAATCCATCATTACACAACCATTTATAGGTAATCTAACAAGGAAGTCGCCATGAATCGATTGAATTTCAATAAATCGATCTATTTCACTCTATTGATATTAGATCTATTTTGAAAATGAACTTTTATGAAACTGGAGCAAACGCTTCTACGCCTCTTCAGTAGGCCTAATGTTACCCTAGAAAGCTCTTAGGACCATGTTCAGTTAAGCAGAGTTGCCACTTATGTGAAGCTAAAAATCCGGAAAATAAGTCTGGATGAAAATTTTTGAAATTAGAACGCCAAAAGATGCGTTCTGGCGCATTGATTACCGGAAGTGTGTATCAATTTTCACGTCTGTCAATTACAATCCAATGAAAATCTGTCGCTTCAAACTTTCAGTAAGCATTTTCTCAAAGGTTATACACTCACTCACTCCAAGATATGTCAATAACAACAATGTGTATAGATCATTTTTTCAAATAGCGATTGGTTCCGTCAAATACAGCTCATGTATAAACCAGAGCAAAAAACAAACGAAGCGTCAGTCGATTTCGATCGTCCCGTCATCTTGGTTTAATCGTGTACTGCGGGGTCGTTGCCACTACGTGGTAGCACAATACGGCTTTTTTGAACCCTCTACGGAGCCGTTACGTTTTGATGTTTAGGGTCGTATCCCGAATTGATTTTATTTTTTTCGCGATGTTTTCTTTTGTGGTTATTTGACTTCTCCCGAAAATCCGGAAATGAAATTGGATTTTTTTTAAATCCGGAATTCCGGAGAAATCCGCAGAAGTGGCAACTCTGGTTAAGGAATGGAGATTTGCTGGAAAAGTTCACATTTCCATTGACACTTGATCAGATCTGCTTCTGCATCCAGATCCGAAAGGAACTGCAGTAATAACCTACCACTAAATGAGGAGGAGTATTAGCACTTCCACGATTACGTTTTTTAGCCAAAACTTCTTCGCGTTTTCGTTTTCTTTCTTGGTGCAACTTCATGAAAAATGGTAAGCAAAACAATTTTATAAATAAGACACTTTTACAAATTCTCCCTTAAAAATTTCAAAAATTCATAGCAAGCGCAGATTTCAGTGAACATCTTGAACTGATCAGGCCAGTTTTTGGGCTGCATATCTGTCTGAGGCAGATAAAAGAACGAAATATCAAGACACTTCATTGAAGCATCTTCAAGACATGCCAAAATAACTGGATTATGTTATATGGATGGATACAGAGGAAAAGTGAACGAATAGCCCAATGGGACGTAGTCTCAAGTGGGCTAATTGAGACAGTGGATATTATGCCGATGCGGAATCATTATGTCACCCCTCTACATTATATATACTGATGAAAATAACAATTGCATTTTCATGATTAGGATTAGGATGGTTAGGAGTTTTAGGTCTTAAAGTAAGGAGTTTTAGGTCTTAAAGTAGAGGTTTGGGGGCTCATTAATAGGTGTGCACAGTTGAACGACCGAGTTGACTGGTTCGGTCTGCCCGACCAACCTTCAGAAAGGGCTAAATCACTCTAGACCGAGGTGACCTGAGTTCATCAATCGAACAGGGAATTGAGACAACTAGTCAGCTCAGTCAACCCAATCAAACACACCTAGTCATTGCCCGGGTCATCCGAATATCATAATTATCAAAATCAATTACTTACACCTAATTTACAATAAGACACCCTACCAGTGCACAAGCATAGCTCATAATCAAATCTAATCAGACCCGTGATTACATAAACTAAATCTGTAACTAAAATCTGTCAACTACTGAGACCAGAAATCCCACATGTGAGAAGAAGGAAAGGGTTGCGTAAGCGATGTGCTAGCTCGGGTTCAAATAGGCATACAGAATTTTCTATTTGATTTTCTCTTTTTCGGAAAGTCATCTATGCGCATTGTGAATCAGCCATCAGAATGAGTTATTGGCATTACAACATTAACCAGGATAAATCAGAGTAAGCTCGATATCCACTGTCTTCCTAAAAACAGATTAGTAAAATGGCATGTGATATTTTGCCAAGGCGGCATTATTCCTGTAAATGCTATTTTGCCAATGGCTTGTGCTGATTGGCTAATTTACACTATGCATAGCCATGTCTGCTGGGGGCTCAGCTTCCAGGAAAGTGGAGAGTTTGAGAATAAAGAGCAGAGCAGTTTTTGAACCTGGGCCAGCATATGGCATGCATCGACCACCGGCTCATGGAATCACTCTGAAAGTTTTAATTACATAGGCCTATAAGCTAGTGTAGTATCTAGCCGTTGTTCCTCAAACAACGTTGTAGGGGACCGTAACGATGTCAGGTATTCAGACTACATACAAACACTCAACCTTAACCTAACTCCATCTCTAGTAAAACAGACCCTAGACCTTTAAACCCTAACTTCTGTTCTGGACCCTTTAGACCGTAACCCTATTCCCTAACCCTATCAAAATCCTAACCTAAAACCTAATACCATGATTTGATCATTATTTTTACTTATTTATCTTATTATATATAAAAGCCATTGGCAAAGTAGCGTTTACACGAAAAATGTTGCATTTGCAAAATATTTACTTCGACTTCATTCCTAATAAATTTGGATTAACATAAGAAGAACGTAAGAAAATATGCTTAGGTATCGATATAATGTCGAAAAACTTTTTCCCACCTAAGAAGGAGTACTGACACCAAGATGGCCGCCAATTGCGTCATAATTGGCTGATCAAAAATACCTGTCTCAGGTATGAAATATCCCTTTCCAAAGAATACCCATCAGCAATTGCAATGAGAAATTGCAAACCAGTAGGAAGCTACAGGACTCAGAATTCGGGCCAAAATTGACATTTTTGGCCACCAAAAAGGCCATAGGATGACCATCTTGAGTCTGATCGACCCAATTTTTGTTATTCAAATGTACATGAAAGATCAAGGTAATTGATCAAGGCGTCTTCAAAATTTCCCCCAAAAAGTTCAAAAACGTGTAACAAGTGCTGATTTTAGCGAACAACAATGGCTGCCAGTTGGCCATCTTGATTCTGACAGGGCCAGTTTTTGGGCTTAAGATATGTCTAGGGTAGATACATACATGTATAAACCAAATATCAAGACATTACCTTGAAAGGTCTTCAAAACTTCCCAAATAACTGGATTCCGTCTACGGACGGACGGACGAAAAGTGAACGCAATAGCCCGCTGGGACATAAGTCCCAAGTGGGCTAAAAAGCTTACTACCAACAATTACTATTTTAGGTAACCTGGTAACTACATCTCTACCTGATTTTTTCGATCTTGTTTGGTCAAAATATGTTTAGGCCGCTTGGATAACGATTTAAATCCAATTTTTCCTGAATGAGAAAGATAGACACGACTATTAACCAGAGTAATAAAAAACAACGAGTAAATGTGAAAATTCACACGCGTAAAAGAGAAGGCCCGAACAAAAATTTATTATCTATCGTTTGAGTTCGCTAAATAGCACGACACAATTGCGTCGATTTGATTTAAATTACACCGTTTCAAAGCCGGTTCAGGAGTTTGTGACCCCCGACCACCGCTCTAGGAACTGACCCTTCCTTCCCTTTTCGAGCATGCCTTTGCTGCGGTGTTTGCCATGTTTATGGGTTTTATTTTGTTGTTTGAACGCGCCGGCCCGATGGGCTACATTTCCAGAATCCGCCATTGCTGTAACGGATGGTTCATTCGGATGATGCAGCGTCGGGTTTGTTATTTTTCGGGGCGACTATTTCTTTCGCTCACGTTTTACCAGTCCCCAAAGGAACCGGGTTTATCATATAATGCCTGTTGTCGACTAATATATGAAACAAAATCAGTTCAACAGGTCACAGGTTTGATTCGATAAAGTGAATAATCAAAATTTGATTGAATTCAATTTGAAGGAAAAGGCCGCGGAGTTAACCGCGGCTGATTCCGATTTAAACCACTCGAGATGAGTTATCGATGACGTCAGATGTAAACAATAACAACAAACCACCGATAAAACACAAATTGACGTCACAAAGCAATAAATAACTATATTTCCGATATAGACATAATTCAATTCCATTCCAAAAATCTTTATTTTCCTTCGAGTAATATGATATTCAAGGCCTGATTTTTTATTAGAAAAGATGAGAAAAAAGGACGAAATACCAAATTTATTGAAAAAGCGATGACAAAATAATTATATAAACATTTAAAAAAACAATAACACTTAATAGTGTTTAACTACACCCGCTTCATAATTCGAAAATAAAAAGAATTATTTTAATTCGATAAGATCCCCCTACCGGCAGTGGTTTCACGCTTTGGAATGATTTAATAAGAAAATTGGTAGTTATAAGTAAATGGGAAAAAATCATTTTATTCACTAAATCGATTTTCGTAAATTCTAAATCTCATAAAAAAACACTTGAATTCCGGCCTTTTCTTACGTAATTCATACAATCTGATGACGATTTTGATTTACTGACGAGACGTACATTTCGTGCTGGAAATGGGAAAAATTAATCCAGTTTCTTACGAATTATATCTGATCAAAAAATACATCGAATTTCTTATCAATGCATAAATCAGATATCTATTTTTTTTCTTGTGTCCCCAGGATGCTTGCGTAATGAGGCCAAACCAAATACAAGACGTAGAAACATAGTAAATCGGCGCCCGTAAGGTTTCATTGGGATCTTGTAAATATACGACGTCGTTACTGAATCCATTGGCATGGACCACGCCCCAATTTAGATGAAATTCGCTAAATAAAAGCTATAGAATATGAGGCTTTGATTTCGTTTGCACGTTCACGTCGTGTCAACAGTCAGCTGCCACATGTCATTAGTTGAATCATCTAAAACTCTAAACTTCGTTTTAGAGTAGTTCACGGTTGAATCATGTCTTCTTCGTCAGAAAATCACTCACATTTCGTAAAAGTCGATCTGTTATTACTTAGGCCTAGCTTATTGAGGCTGACGTTGGGGGTGGGTATCGTAGCTGATTATACCTGACCACCAATTACTGTGGGGCTACGTCTGATTGTGCCCATAGACCCACGTGGCTTAAAGATGTTATGCGGCCTGGCGTTCTGGGTATCGTCGATCGGTTGGTCTGACCTGCGCAAACCGAGAGGCTAAAAAGAATCCTGGGTCCAGTTCCACACTACCGAGTTAAGATTTAACTCTGGGTTAAATCGCTGAAAATGAACTAACTTTAACTCATGTTAACTCACAACTGTGGAACTGGGTCCTGAGGCCAGCTTTATAGACTGGTATATTAACCTTAACCCGGGGGTCAACTTTACTGAAAATGAATTGAGTTAGCAACCCGGGCTAGAGTTGATACCAGTTTATTAAACCGGAATCTGGAGTTTGGTCATGTCAAGTTTCGCTCATAGAGCCGGACCCGATTGGTGACTGGTTCTGACGACACACCATCCGAACGAAAAATACATATCAGAAAATGAGGGACATATTCTTTTGGATAGATACGAAATATTCGATTTTGATACAAAATATATATAATGTATAACCTACATTTACACAATAACTGACCATCGATGATCTACAAGGCTTAACCTGCGCTTAGATACACATACATTAGAAATATTAGAAATTAGAGATACATATATATACGAATAAGAAGTCTAAATCAAAAAATATCTTCATTCATACAATAGATCTGATAGATACAGTAGTCTCCGATAATCCGTTCAATTCGGTAAAATGAAAGTTTTCCGTTTGCTACATTGATTTTCGTCCTTCTTTAAGCCGGTAAAATATTGGAAAAATAAAAAAGCGAGTTTTTAGAAAATGAGGCAGATGATTTTCAACAAAAAGACACATACACCATTCTTCAGGATTTCATCTTTATTGCTTGGAAACTACATTTCAATGCAGTGAATTTTCTCGCAAAAACAACTGCACCAGCATATCATTTACAGCTTGGAAGTTGCACAATAGATGAATTGGAAATATAAATTGGACTCAAAATAAAAGACGATTTCTGTACTGACGACTTATCCCATAATAACTTAAAACGAGTTTTGAATGTACTTCGTTTGTTTTTTTTTACACTATATACATGTAACACAAATAACTATTTGCTCATTTAAGATATTAGCCAACCATTAATTTTCAATTACGATAACATTGTTTGCGCCACAAAGAAATTACATTTGCACAGAGCAAAAAACAGGTTCCTGGTTCCTAGTTATAGGATATACAGTGTATATTTGTATTTATCGACAGTAAAGATAAGATACAAATACAGTTTGAAGAAGGAATCTATTATAAATCATTATACCATTATAATATCACGATTCGATTTCTATAGGTGGGCAATAAAAAAATCGGTTTTTCCCGCGACATTTCATCTTTACCTACATTCAAAAAAATCATTTACATGTATATATGTACGGAAGAGCATAGTGGCCATATGTTTTTTTTCAAAATTCGGCTTTAGTTACTTTAAATTTTGACTTAGTTATCTATACAAAGTCTTAATTTCGACTTTTGAACTCGAAATTTCGATTTACTAACCAACTAAGTCGCATTTTGACTTAGTAACTCGACCTTTTCACTTGGTATCTCGGAATGTTGACTTTATATCCGAAATTCCGAAATTCCAAAATTTCGAGTTTAAAACGTCGAAATTTCGACTTAGAAAAAATCGTATGGCTTATTTGTTTTTTTATTCAGTAAATATTTTTTTCAACATCGGATTCTTTTTACAATATCGCAGACGAACGTAAAAATAAGAAATCAGTCTGCTCGCCTTCGTTTCTGTATTGCTCGTATTTCACCGAAGAACTGGCATTTTCGCGCCGCTTCCGATGGCATTTGTATCTACGTGCTATCGCGCCGGTACTGATAACGAATATCAGGCTGACCGGGACGAGTGTTCCGAGCAGAACCCAACTGGCAATTGACGAACAATACAAATGTTTCTCAACATCGACGATAAGCACACCTCGTAAATATCGCGGAGCGGAGCAACTGAAATGAACAATAATTTGGAAATTAGCCATTTTAATCTGAATTTTAATTGGAAACTCTCGGACACTTCTATTTGACAACAGTTGTATCGAATTACCCTCAAAATCAGAATAATTTCTAGTTCGTTTTCAATCGATTTCAAACTACTCTTATTTTCGTTGACAGGTAGTCTGGTTTGCAAAGCGCAAGGTTTCCATCGCTTAACAGTTCTTGGAATTGGAATGAAGGCCATTTCCTATACAACTTCTCTGATTTTATTTCTCTGTAGCTAAATGAGAATCATTTATCATTGGCCGTCACCCACCGAAACTGATCTCGGAAGCTTGCAATAATACTAATTTGAATTTAATAACGCCTTTTGACTGTGATACATTGGAGGACAGCGCTTATTACCCCCAACCCAGCCTATAACCCTAACCATATATATTCCAGTCATTTCTGGGAGAAGTACCATCCGAACAGCTGCTAGCCGCTCAGGAGTCATCTTTCAGACCACGTACCCATTTAATCCCGGGTGAAAAGGAGGCAATGAGGAAAATTATCTTGCCCGGGGACACTACAATTTTGTACGGGGCTCGGACCCACGACCTGGCTTCCTATTCGAATGCTCTGACCACTCACCAACGCCGCTCGCATTGATGTGATAGTAACTGATGTGCAATAAGCAAATAAAATGCGCTTACACGAGATAAGCAGTTGATGGAAGATCTTTCATCCACAGCACGTCGCAGTCGCAAGTCCAGGTATTATTGGTCAAGTTAAGGTAGTCTAAACGGGACCACGGTAACAACCTCTTCGGTAGGAATGATAACAAGTTATCGCTAACGTCCACTATTGATAATTGCTTCCATGACGAATTGAACGAATTTTCTTCGATGCTGTAAATTCGATTATGCTGCAGATATACGTTCTCTAGGCGACGTTGTTTCGCAAACGTGTCTCTAGTTATTCCGTTGATGTGATTGCAGCGCAGGTCAAGTGACGTCAAGTTATGCAAATTACGAAACGGTCGACCGATCAAAGTATCGATTTTATTATGCGAAATGTTGAACATTTTCAAATTCGATTTTTCGTTGAACCAATCATCATGAAGGCGATGAATATAGTTGTGAGACACGTTCAGCATCGATAGTTCAGGCAGCCTTATGAATGCACGCTCAGTGATGAATTTAATCATATTATGAGACAGATCCAAATCTTCCAAACGTACGAGGTGATGAAGGTCAATTTGTCTGATAGTTTTTAATTTGTTATGCGTTAAACTTAAGATTTTCAGCTGCCATAAACCGACGAAACCATCCCGATTCAGCGTACTGATGTCGTTATATCCAAGATTTAGATTCATCAAATTTGAGGCATTTTTCATCGAGCCATTGCCAATTGTCGAAATAGAGTTGTTGAATAACACCAAGTGGACTAGTTTATTGCGAGGGAATTCTCGAATATCCGAAATCAAATTCTGAGATAAATCCAAGTATGTTGCCGTCCGAAAAATGCTCCAATTGGAAGAAATGTTAAGTATTCTTGAGTCACGACAATCGATCCAAGTTAAGACCATATTACATCTACATTGCCTCGGACATTGACTCATAGCGCCATTTGCGAAATAAACCAACAATAGTAATACGCGGTAAAATGATGCGTACATTTCGATAAGGATTCGACGAAAGTTAAGGAAAGTATTCTCGTTTTTTTTCGAGAATATTTTGCCATCTATATCCACTATTCGTTTTTATTCACGCACAACTATCGACGCCTGAAGCACAACTTGAAGAACTATTCATGTTGCTGACCTACAATGCAAGAGACATATTCAAATTACTAGTACACATCTTTACTCAACAAAGTGAGCGTCATAAACTATGATTTGTGATACGTCTAAAAAGTTATTCGGTAATGATTAATCTGTCGTGAGAACAATGCGTAGAATAGCTATATTCGGCAGGCGCCACGGCTTTTAGAAAAGGTATTCAATAACATAATGTACGACGTAACAGATTTCAATGCACGAAAGAATGTCTGTTTCATTTTAATGTTTTGGTATGGGAAATGCGAAATCTCGTCGTAAAAGGCTTTTTCACGGTTTGCCATTTCGACGCGACAGCGTTCGTCGGATTGAATGTGGACCTGCCTTCTAGGGGTGTGCGTCTTTCAATCCCATTCGAACCAGCTAAACCGGGCGTATGACCGGTGATAATGACCAGTGATACGACAAAAGTATGATATCACTATTTGTGTAAAATGACACAATATTGAACACGTTCATTACAATTTATTGGACTCATATTGGCCTGGTATTACCGCAAACATAAATCATACGTCGTGAATTGAATCGATAAATAATGACATTAGAATTCATATTTAGATGTTGAAGTGGATTCACATGAGTTTTGTGGTTGATTCAATGATGTTTACACTAAACGACCACCGTGGCTGTAAATCAATCTCGTTATATCGTTTCTCGTGTTTTGCATGCAACCAAATATTTCGAAATACCTTAATTCCATGATTCTATTAATTGAAATACATGTAATTTAACAATTTGCTGTTTAGAAAGTCAGCTGATGATATACATGATAATATATACCTACCATTTAACCCGGCATGTTTTCGGACGACCATGCACCTGCAAGCTGCATACTTCGGTTTTATACCCATGTCAGAAATATATTTCACAATACCTGCTATTGGAAAATCATCGCTGAACTGAAAAATGATGTTACAGCTGGTTCAGTAAAATAAGCGTTCTCTGTTCGTTCATAATTAATGAGCAAAGCAGATTACGTTTCATGATTTTACCGATAACTGTAGATTTCAGAAGTGTTTCGTTTGTTAAGCGTTTATCGATAATTTCATTGTTTTGAATTCGCGTGATAATTGTGACAAAAATCACGTTTAATTTCCATTTTCCGCTCTATGCAGATATGTGGCTGATTCGGACCATATTTAGAAAAAGATACAACCTCAATATCCACCAATGATTTTGTTTTAATTGTTGACTATTTGTTCTAACGCCACGTTTGTTAAAACAGATTTATTTTTTGTTTTAACGCCGCGTTAAAACAAAAGAGTGAAACATGAAAATATGGCCTGAATCAGCCACCAATATTAGTTCATTACTCTCTGCCAAATTCCACTTTTCTCTACGCTGTCGAAAGCAACCTATTGTTTTATTCTACTTACGCCAAATTCCTATCTATCAAATGACGCTTGTGCGTCCCACTGGATATGCGTGCAATGGTCCACGATTAACTAAATTTCTCGCTTACTCCTCGAAGAAAGAAAGTAATATTCATAATTTTCCAATTTATAAATAATATGTTATTAATATGAATACATGAACGATGAAAGCAAATTAAACATCTCGAACAAAACATATGAAATAGAAATGGTGCATCTATAAACGGTGACTGATTCGGAGAGTTTGGCAACAAATCAAGGTTTGGTGGTGCAATGACAAACCTATTTCCTCCAAACTACTGGCAAGCGTCACAGAATCATGCAATCGATGCGCAGCCACCTCAGAGAAGCGCTTAATGAAAAAATTGAATTGCGATTTGCAGAAGCATTTAAACTCTAAGGCTGCTAGAAAGAAGGTCCCAGTAAGCGTTTTTATGCATACGATAAATGAATATCATTTCGAATTGAGTGTTCTCAAGAAACAACTCGAAAAGCTTCCGCATACACGCCTAAATGTTTTGCAGGAGAGTTCCTGGTTTCAATAGAATTGTCGACTTCGGGAAATTCCGTTTTTGATAAATCTATATCCAGACAAGGAAAACAATGGCTCGGTAAACACACGAGCATATAACCAGATTGTCTTGAATCACAGTTTTATTTTAGTGTACACTCAAACTATACGAGCAAATGCAAAACTTTTGTGGATATGACGGTGAAAGTACGGAATTTATTATTCTTAGAAATAACCGTTTCCGTTTATCAGAAGAAAATCAATATACGTTAAAAAACACTGGATATGTGAGTGTCATTGGACTATAAGGTTGATGTAAGATACAATGTGTTAAGTACGACGTGTGGAAGTTTTGATGCATTCTTCGGAAGGTGTATTCTTGTGTATACAATATTTCGTAAATATACAATACGTAAACGTTCAGCGCCTAAAAAATCTTACCGGATTCTCAGAGAATATACGAGAAAAATGTCAGGATTTCGGACTTGTGTTTTGCTTGTGTTAATTCATTGCTACGCATGTACAGCGACTGAAGGTAATTTTGATTTCACTAAGAGATGTTGTATAAAAGCGGGTTTTCAAATCAAGACAGGCTTACCTCATAACAAACTTATGCTAGCTACATCCATGTACTATTTTCTTAAATGATTAGACAATGAACTATCTTATAGTTGCTAGCCGCCTTTTTGTTAGGGTACTTTTGTCCGCGGGTTTCGTTTGGTCATTTTTTTTCTCTTTTTTAAAAACTATTTGTGATGCATGTTTTATCACGTTTCATTGGTCCATAGATGGATTTAGACAGGTTTTGTACTATTCAAACCATGTGAATCTCTAGTTTTCATTTCTAGTAAAATTCATTTCTAAATTTGCAACAATGCGATAATACTTTTTAATTTTCATTTACTAGAACATGGTTTCAATTGTTAGTATATATTAAGCTGGAATATCACGTCATTAATACGGTATCCCTCTTTTAATGGTATGCTATTCCGTAATGGCTGTAATGGTGGCCTCTTACACTAGGCAGAGGCTTTCATACACCCAAGAAAACTGCAAACATCACTCTTTTGTTGTCGATGCTACCCATACATTCTTGCATTATCATTAGATTTTTGTGATCGTAGATGATGTCACTTTTTATCACCTGCGTTGACTTGATATTTCACCGACAAAACAAGAATACGCTGTCTAATCTTTCCCCTTATTTAATCGATTACGTATGTGTACGTTAGAGAGTATAAGTAGCCGAATGTTTTGACTTTGAAAGCCATTACGAGTTGAGTTCAACGTTAGCATACACTATAATTGTACTTGAACGAAAATATCATTGCACGTTCGCGACATGAATTCCACTAACGTTATGCTTTATTCAAGATTACGTATACACTGGGGGAAGCTGCAACGTACTACTGCGTGTGCCAAGCTTCTCCTCCCAGCGGTAATAGACCCCTGAGTCAAGCGTGTTCTATTCGACTTCAAATAAAAGGTTTGTCCATAAGGTTCGTATAGCAAATGAGACTCAACTTTTAACTTAGCAAAAACT
The DNA here is from genome assembly GCF_964204645.1 of Tubulanus polymorphus. Lineage (NCBI taxonomy): Eukaryota > Metazoa > Nemertea > Palaeonemertea > Tubulaniformes > Tubulanidae > Tubulanus > Tubulanus polymorphus. Next base: position 10,759,374 of record NC_134027.1, on the reverse strand, counting down.
GAAATGGTATCTTATCATTCATATTATTAGTCAAACCCGAAAAGGCAGTTCTCATGCTGTCGATAGACGGTGGAACTATTTATGTATGCGAGATATCTCCGGCTGGTTACCCGAAAAGTCAGTTGCGATGGTGGGCAAAACCAAAGTTAAACCATCGGTAACAGGTCAAAAATCCCCTCGGTTAATATCCCCCCGGTAAAAATCCTTTATTTTTAGCGGGGCGATTTTTACCTGGGGGGACTTTTATCGTCTGGGATTTTTACCGGGAGGATTTTTACCTACATTCTAAACCATCATATGCAACTGACAACCTATCCCTGCAACATCGAATCGAATTGAATAAAAAGGTCTATCAGATAACTATACGGCTCTTAAATGTAGAGTCGTTTAAAATGGACGGCTCTTATTTGACAAAATCTGTAAAGCTATCAATAGGTGAGTAAACGTTAGTACGTCCATGTAAAAGAATGATTTGAAAAGTTTTAGAATGTTCGTTTTGAAAAATACGGAAACTGTCAATATTTTTTTCAAGTTCCAATGAAGCATTCCGCACAGATCTGACCTTTGATATGGTTTAGTCGTTTCTTCCAGGACCTTGCGTGGATTCGTCTGTTGAGAATGCGCGAAAACTACGACGTCTGTTATTAGATTAGATTAGATTATTTCTTAATTGCTCTTTTAATTATACATTATTTTTCTAGGACAAAAACAAAGGAGTAAATACATGAAAATTTATCTACATACTCCTGCATAATATCTTAACATACACTGCAATTTTTCTTAACACATTTCAATTCGGTTCCAGTAAATGCATTACCGGAAACACATGCCACCGCTCCACCTCCATCGCAAACAACAGGTTGGTATATATTGTTAAGTAAATATTTTCCAATGTCCGTTCATCCACTAAATATCGGACTTTTCTACAAACAAACCTGATGAACCAAGCTCATATTTGTATATCATTGTCTATAACCGATTTACGCGATCGTAATCTCACGTTGATGATTTCGGCAAGTGTGTTTGAGAAGTTTTTGTCAGTCGCAACATTTGTTCCATTTTGTAGACAAAATGGCGTTGATTGTCGGGATCGTGACTGGGCTTGTGGTTATCTTTATTATCATAGGCGTGACTATATATATCGGAAGGCGAGGTAAGATTTTCTGAATGCCTTTTACATTAATCAAACTGCATTTAGCGAATAGGTCGTAGTTTGATATTCTTGCGTAATAGTCTTAACGAAAACCTCCTTGTGGATACTAACTGTGAAAAGCTTCGAAAACGTTTTCATATTCCGTGCACGACAGTAAATCTGTCACACAAGACCTTATGTAATAGTTATAATAGAACAATCGTTTCTTTCCATTTCAGGATTGATAACATGTAGAGAAAAGAAAAATGTGTGAGAGGATTTTCTTTAACCTCAATCATAACGGCTCACCTTAAAGATATGAGCTGACAATTTTGGTGATTTATCTTTTAAAAAGGTCATAAATATTTTTCAATTTAGAAACAACTCACAACGATATGACCCAGACGACAATGCCGATCTGGATCGAAGAAACGGTAAAACAAACCCATAGATGATTCTTTGCTCAGAAAGTATTCAGACATAAAGCCAGGCTTGATAATATTCATTTTTGTTTCGTACGCTTTTCGATATTTTGTATAGCTTCAGAGGTGGCATTACAGTGGTACGGGATTCAAGTGCCTAATATGCAGGCGTTTGATTTCCATAATCTATAATCTTAACCTTTTTTATCATCAACCCAATTCATGTAGTCAATCGAGTTATCTCCTGGGCCCAGTTGCACAGTCGTGACTTAAAATGAAGACCAACTTAAGTCAATAGTTGGTCTTAGCCATTTATTTTGGTCTTAACTAAGTTGGTCTATTCTACCTGTTGCAGAGACAGGTCTTAGCACTAATCTCAGTTAAGACCAACTTAAGACTGACTTAAGACTAGCTTGAAAAAATTCAAAATGACTGACCATTCAGTTCAAACAAGTGTGTCCAGTGGTAAAACTCAACGAAAAAGGTCTATTAACTAAACGAGCGATGAAACATCGATGTTGGTAGGGCTTGTAAAGGGGAAACACAACTTTCTGACAGCATAGGTAAAAGTAATGTCAAATCCAGATCCGGCTAGATTTCTACATTACATGTTGCGCGTGTTGAATTATTTTAGATAGTATCGACGATGACCCTGAAAACCCAACGAAAACTAACAGCTCACGCATTCAGAATACTTTGGCCGAAACAACCGAGGAAGGTAGAATGTCGATTTCTCATATAGAACTTCACATCAACCTACGTGATATGCTCAGTTTACATATACCTATTATTCGTTTCATATTGTCTAGGTGATGAAGATCCATACGCGATTTCAGGAGATCCGGATCTGATACAAACGTACGTTGGTACTTCAACATTATCAGCAGAGCCAGGTGAATACAACAGCCGATTTGAGTTGCGGCTATTTCCAAAAGCAGAACGATTATACGCGACTCATTTCAAATTTCAGCACCACCGATTTACGCATCAGTCGACAAGAAAAAGAAAGGGGACACAAATGTATTACCAAGTATAGTAACCGGTTAGGGAAGTGCTTTTTCAAAAGTGCTATTTTAATCAATTTTTGATTGTGTTATGTGTCTCTAAACGCGGTCTGTTAAGAAAAATTTGGTTAGATAAAAAAATGCGTTTTGTCTCCAAACGCATCACAAAAATTCGTGCGTTCAAGATTTATTACAGCTAAAGCTGTTTTATGGAAAATCCTGATTCAAATTTTAAGTTTCGAAATCTCAAAAAATACCCCCGCTGTATTTTTGTTTAAGAGATTGCTACTTTCGAAAACCCATTTTCGAATTTCCTCCTTTTATTCAAATCCGATAAACTAATTATACAATTTTGTAGAAAGCACGTTGAACGAAAAGGATTTTGGCCATTTTGACCACTACCAGTTAGAGCTCGATCCTTTAGACGGAGAGTCGGAAAGTCCATATTACGAAGTGAATGATGATGACCTGATGGAAATAAGGAAGCTAACAGATAACCGAGATTCAGCGGTTAGAAACCCGGATAGCGGACTAATCAACGAAGCTTTCGATTCTAAAGGCGAAACTGCAGATGACTATTTACTGTCGAACGGAAATCGCGTGGTCATTGAAAATGAACTGTATGCAAAAATTGGTCAACTCAATGACCGAAACTGCAGTACTCATGCTGGTAATTTACTTCAGTTATGCCGTTATGCATGTACCCTCCCTAAAGTTTATCAGGAAACATTGAGATGTAATTGAAATCTAATGGGAGCTCTGACCAATCCATTCATAGTGCCCGGTCTTTCAATGACCTGTAGGACGTATCCATTCCACACAGTGTCGATACGTATCTCCACCAGCTTAATGTTGTACTTTCAATTCTGCCTCCATTGCAGGGATAAAATGTTCCGTTCCCTCTGGAAACAAAAGAACCCCCTCAAGGGAAAACATAAGGACTGGTTTGATATTCAACATCTCTTCTAAATTAAAGTATCTAGCATCTTTGCAAAGGAAAATCTCTGTCAATGAATCCTCAACGTTTTTCGCTACAAGAAAAAAGTGTGCAGATGCCTTCGACAGTAAACCACTCGCGCGCTCTCTGCACTAAACTCACCCGGTGGCCACGCGCGTTTCTATGAAGATGTTTATACGAATGCAAAATCAACCAAATCCTAAAATGAAACTTTATCTTCAGAGAAAAATTCGACATTGTATCTCAAAACAAGTAAAAGTTACAGCAATGACACAGAATTACCAATTTTTCTGAGGCGCCTTCTTAAGGGACGAATCGTTTTTAAGCTGTTACTGTGTCCGCTTGTTGCAACCAAGAAAATAAACACCATCAGAAAATAAGAAATTGTCACCTTTCTAACGATACGTAACTTAAATTTTTGACACTTAATCGCGCTGAAGGTTTAAGTGTAAAGAAAAAAAAATTAGAATCTGTCCAACAATGTGGCAGCGGGACCTCTTGGACCGCCTCAAAATGGCACCTGGTACCTGAAAACTTCCCTATTGTATGAAATCATAAAGCTTGCAATGAAGGCACATACCAGGTACATGTATCTACATACCGTTCAGCAAATTTCGTTCGAAACTGCATTGTAAAAAACTATACTATAGAAAACCCGTTATCACTATTTTGCATATCTTACTATGATCAGTCTTCTGTTTTTACACTTAATTTTCAAATGTTTAAAACTTGCCCTACATTACTATTATCCCGTGCTTAAACAGTTCAATAATATTCATGCATGAATCATCTAACGATAAAATACCGAATTTTCATGAATAATCACCAAAAAATCGCCCGTATAATTTATGCCTCGGAATAAACGGTCTCGTTGTCACAATTTCTATCGAAATCCTTCTTTTATGAAGATTATTTGAGACTATTTGATATGATATGAGTTTTGGTATTTGCTCAGAATCGATTAGCAGTGATCGATTTGTTGGCGTTTCCAATCATCGATTATTTCCTTCGGAAAACTTGGCTTGGAGCTGTCTTTATTTCAGCGAATGAAGATCAATGCGCGATCTCTGGAAACCAGGATCTGATAGAAACACATGCTGGCAGCCCTGCATTATCAGCAGAGTCAGGTAAATATAACAGTCGATTTATATTGCAATCCAACACAGATTATGGACAGAGTGATCATTAAACTGAGATGCATTTCAAATTTCAGCACCACCCATTTATGCACAAGTCGACATGAAAAAGAAAGTGGACAAAAACGAATTACCAAATCTGGGGCGCGGTAAGGGAAATTTCATTAATCAAAATTGCATTTTGATTGTGATACGTCTCTCTAAGCGTTTCACAATAATTCCTATTTTCAAACTTTTCCATTGACTGATTTACTGATTCTATTTAAATTCGATAAACACCTTGTAGAAAACACATTGAACGACACAGATTTTGACCACTTTGACCACTACCAGTTGGAACTCGATCCTTTGGACCAAGAGTCAGAAAGTCCGTATTACGAAGTGAATGACGATGACCTGATGGAAATAGCAAGGAAAACAGAAAACCAAGATTCAACCGTTAGAAAGCCGGATAGCGGACAAATCAATGCAGCTTTCGATTCTAAAGACGAATCTGATTACTTTTCACCGTCAAACGGAAATCGTGTGGTCATTGACAATTACCTATATGTAACAAGCGGTCAACTTAATTACGACTACTACACCACTCATACTGGTAATTTAATCGATACTTCAGATGTGCATTGAACGTAATACATGTGCGCCCTACTCCCTAAAAGTGTTTCCAGAAGCCTGGAGATCTATGAAGTACCTGACAAATCTATTTATTGCCCAATCTTTCAATGACTGAAATGTTTCCGCTCTACACAAAGTATTGATACGTCTATCAGCTTAATGATATTCCATCCTTTTTCCATCATCCCCGGCATCGAGACTTGCCACGGTACGAAACCCTGCCACACTTAACCAGGTGCGCAGGTACAGTGCGATGATTGCCCGCCGCACCAAATTTCACGGATAAACTATAAATATGGAAAACCCGTACTAAAATAAACCGGGATATTATATTGGCTAACAATGACATCATCTAAGCTGCGCACTCGGCCTATAGTGGCAGGTTTCGTGCCGTGGCTGAGTGTAGCGATGTCATCAGGTTCCTAGGAAAATTTGATTTTATATCTCTTATAACTCCTTAATTGCGTACAATCAAATAATGTACGACTGTATTGTCTTTCGAAAAAGTAAGGTGTCAGGAGTTTCCTTCCTTTTAGCGAATGAAGATCAATGCACGATTTCTGGAGACCCGGAGCTGATGGAAACGCATGTTGGCAGCGCCACATTATCAACGGAGCCAGGTAAATATGGCTGTCCATTTATATTTCAATTAAACGTAGATTACGAACCGAATGGTCACTAAACTGAGATCCATTTCAAATTTCAGCACCAACGATTTATGCACTAGTCGACAAGAAAAAGAAAGGGGACAAAAACGAATCACCAAATCTAGGGCGCGGTAAGAGAAATTTCATTTAATCGAAAATAAATCAAATCTGTTTTTTATTAAGTTTGGATTGCGATGATATACATTGTTACGTGTCTCCAAACATATCACAACAATTCGTATCTTCAACATTTTTACAGCTACAACCGTTTTGTGGAATATCCGGATTCAAATTTAACGTTTCGATATCTCGAAACATACCTCGCGCTGTATTTGTGATTTCTAATTTCAAACCCACTTACTGATTTACTGATTTTTTATTCAAATTCGATGAACACCTCGTAGAAAACACGTTGAACGACACAGATTTTGACCACTACCAGTTAGAAGTCGATCGTTTGGAACAAGAGTCAGAAAGTCCGTATTACGAAGTGAATGACGATGACCTGATGGAAATAGCAAAGCAAACAGCTACCAGAGATTCAGCGGTTAGAGGACTATTCAATGAAGCTCTCGATTCTAAAGATGGATCTGGTGATATTTCATTGTCAAACGCAAATCGCGTGGTCATTGAGAATGACCTGTATGTAACAAGTGGTCAAATTAATGACCGAAAAATATGCGCATAATGAACCAAGAAAAAAAAGATATGCATCGCTTTATTCATTGACCAGTTATGTAGTCGTCAATAAAGATGGTGGCGATTTTTGACTTAAAGAAAGGAATTGCATATAATCGTAGAATTATGAATAGAAATATTTACAAGAGCCCAAATGAAACCTCACATTTTAATGTTTTGTCTCACGGTCGCAACTCTTGTTACTGTGGCAAGTGAACATTTCGGTAAAGAAGTGGGAAAAAATCCTGATTCAAGGCCCGGATTCAAGGTCGATGCTCAACAATCTAACAATTTCAATATTCCAATGCTTCAATGCCCCATTCAATGACCTTGAAAAAATCTAATGACCTTGAAACTCACCACAATCATAGCACATGTCAGCAGCTACAATTTTGTAATTGATTGTGGTAAAAAAATATGCCTAAGTACCAATATGATATGGAAGTACCAAGTTATTCTACTATTCAACGCCCCCTGGTGACCATATGCGAAGCCCAATGACATTGACACTCACCATCATTATAGAACATGTCATGAGCTACAACTTTGCAATTGATCATGGTAACGCCCATTCAACGCACCCTAGTCACCATATAGAACAATTTATGTCCTTGAAACATATCACAATCATAGACCATGTCATAAGCTACAACTCTCCAATTGATTATGGTAGCAAAATATGCATAGATACGAATATAATGTAGAAATACTAAGTTATTGTATTGTTCAACGACCCCTGGTGGCCATATACAAAAACCGATGGGCTTGAAACTCATCACAATCATAGAACATGTCATGAGCTACAACTTTGCAATTGATTGTGGTAACGAAATATGCTTAAGAATCAATATAATTTGGGAAAACCTTTTTCCACCTACGAATGAGTACTGATGACACCAAGATGGCCGCCAATTGCGTCATAATTGTCTGATCAAAAACACCTCTCTCGGGTATAAAAGATCCATTTTCAAAGAATACTCATCAAAAATTGCAATGAGAAATGGCAAACCAGTAGGAAACTACAGGACTCAGAATTCGGGCCAAAATTTACATTTTTGAGCACTAAAAAGGTCATAGGACGGCCATCTTGAGTCCAATCGACCCAATTGATGGGCCCTTGGGGGATTCAAATATATACGAAAGATCAAGGTAATTGATTTAAGCGTCTTTAAAATTTCCCTCAAAAAGTTCAAAAATGTGTAAAAAGTGCTGATTTTGGCGAACAACAATGGCTGCCAGTCGGCCATCTTGAACCTGATAGGGCCAGTTTTTGGGCTGAAGATGTGTCTAGGGTAGATACTTTTATGAACCAAATATCAAGACATTACCTTGAAGAGTCTTCAAAACTTCCCAAAATAACTGGATTCCGTCTACGTTCGGACGGACGAACGGACGGACGACGGACGAAAAGTGAACGCAATAGCCCGCTGGGACTAAAGTCCCAAGTGGGCTAAAAACGAAAGTATGAAAATAAACGAAACATATTTATTTGAAAGAAAAGCACCAGCAATATAAAATGCAGTTGGTTGAAAGTATAACATAGTCATGCGTAATGAAACACGGAATGAAAATAAACAAATAGTACAGTTAGTGTTCATGTATATAATCAAGATTGTGATGAAATTTAAAAAAAGTATTCCAGAATAGAAAATGACCCCAGGAGCAGTAGTAAAAATGTAAGAACTAGACTTACACTGAAATGTGTACGTGTAGAAAGCTCATAAACATGTTTAATACCGTATTAAACAAATTGCATCGAACCAGAATGAAATGTACAACAAAAACTTGAAAGAAAAAAGAATCAGAAATTGTATGAAAGTCAAGATGAGAGTTAAGAGAAATCTTCTTCCTCAATGCAACATCGGCTCGTAATGTATCGAAATAAGAAATTAAGATGAGATGTAAAAACTGAGTTGATTAACTAGATCTAGTTTTGCATGAAGTTGACTCATCTTAAGATAAAAATAAACTTCTTGACCCAGTTCCACACTTGTGGGTTAGAGTTAACTCTGACTTAAAGTTAGTTCATCTTCAATGATTTAACTCAGAGTTAAATCTTAACTCAGAACTGTGGAACTGGACCCTTTAAGATTAGACAACTTCATGTAATTCATGTCATCTTTTAGAAAATGAATTATAAATGATTATCGAAAGATTGTGTCAATCATTCACCATACAACGGGTATCGCATGCACGCCCTACTTTTCCAAAGCAACAGTTTCTCAATACAGTGGGAAGAAAAGGGTGAAAAGAAAATATACACGGGTATAACTAGGGGTTTAGGGATGCCACGCCCACTAGGGAAGTCGTCTGAAATGGGCAACTATCAGAAACTTCAATATTCATCGCCCCTGGTGCAAATGATTGGGGTTACAAAATATGCTCAAATACCAATATGATCCGATAGTACTACAGTTATTCGGCTATTCAACGCCCCTCGTGACCATATAACATACAAAGACTAATGACCTTGAATCTCACCGCAATTATACAACGTGTCATGAGCAGCAACAACTTTGGAATTAATTGTAGTTACAAAATATGCATAGATGCCAAAATAACAAGAGAAATTGTATGTAATTCAATATTCAATTCCCCTTGTGTCGAAACACAAAACTGTTTAACCCCGATTCCACCTAAGGAGACGAATCCCGTGAGGGTGGTATCAAATATTACGGCTATAAGTTAAAATTGTTGATATTATTCCTAAAAAAACCTTTTTCTTTCTACGAATGAAGACTGATTACGCCAAGGCCACCAATTGCGTGACTATGATCCAATTTTTCTCATACGAATAGGCCATTAGGGTATAAAGACATGATGATCACGATACGTTTGTGTAATGTCATTCACACAACCTTCTACCTCGCACGTTCGCTGATCTTTTTGAGTTAAATGCATCAATTCATAATCACCACACCAGATAGAGGACTAATCTCCGTTTGAGTCATTACTATACTAATGTTAAAAAAATTTCATTGAGAGTAAAGGGTCCCAAACTTTGGTATCAAATTAGTCAATCAATAAAAACCAGTAAAAATTTGAATATTTTCAAATCAAAGATGAAACGCCACTATGTATCTACTTATTAATTGATTATCCTCCTTTATTCATTCCCCTTTAAGCTGCTATATTTATTAAACATACTGGTGTATCTAAATATCTCTGTATTTATCGCAGTTAATTTTGAATAGTAGTTCCCTTTCGGCCAACTACTACTTTTTGTACATTTAGCATTCCTTTTCAGGGTTTCAGTTTATACAAGCCTTGCTTTTTCTGAAATCCCAGTTTTATATTACAACATTATGTATTATCTTTCATACTGTTTACATTGTTGCAATTTATCTCTGAAATAAATGAATAGATGAATAGATGATTAAGTAAAGTGTCTTCATAACTTCACTCAATGAAAACTTCAAAAATGTGTAAGAAGTGCTGATCTTGTCGAACAAAAATAGCCTTCAGTCGGCCATCTTCGTTCTGACCAGGTCACATTTTGGGCTTAAGATGTATCCAGGAAGAAAGACACTCTAAATATTTGGATGGATATATGAAAGCTGTGGATACTGGAGTGTGTAATGGGTAGTGTAGTGTGATCTGTGTGCATTTGTGGCCAGCACACAGATCACATTGTTCAATGGGGTTTGGTCCAGGACTCGCGAGATTTTCAACACGGAAGTAACGTGTAATAAATGATGACTTGAATTGCATGACTACCTACCACCGCTCATTATTGTTGGAAAACTAAACGTTCGGCACTGACTAAAAATTAGTAATAACATTTTAGAAATGGCCAGAATTTTAACTTAGGTTCTATCTCATTTTTATTTTACAATTGCGATTGGTATAATTTTTTTTTAAACGGCCGTTAAGGCTTCATGTTTCGTCTGCAATTCACTGCAAATAGTTACGCAACCACGCACATTTCAGTGTTTTTGGCAGCTGTACACTCAATCGGCACCGTTCGTTACTAGCTTCACTGCGGAATTATCATTAATTAACATCGCCATATCACATCATCAACTTATATTGTACCTTAAAACCCTAACAGCCGAAATAATTGAAATGCACACACGATTTCCATTATTGAAAATTGAGAGAGTGGCCATGTTTGTGAGGAGAGAATCCCACAATGATAATAAAAAGTCCGAAAATGAAACTTCGAGATAGTAGTTTATTTCAACGTTTCGACTATATCCTAATAGTCATCTTCAGGAATGACTATTAGGATATAGTCGAAACGTTGAAATAAACTACTATCTCGAAGTTTCATTTTCGGACTTTTTATTATCATTGTGGGATTCTCTCCTCATCGCGTCAACACGGATATTGTGTTCTACCTATCGTGGCCATGTTTGTGTTTGCTGCTTCGCGTAAATCCCGCGCGATGGCGCCACCGCGCGGAGTGGGGCCGATACGTCTAGGGTAAAAAGACTTTCAAATCCGAATATCAAGACAATCCAATGAATTCTCAAAATAACTGGATTTTGTCTACGGACGAACTAACGGAAGGGCAACGGAGCAAGCATGAACGAAATAGCCCGCTGGGACCAAGTGGGCTAAAAACGAATAAGAAAAATAGATGCATGCAAAACAGGGGTTTACTTAATTAACGCGACTTGTACTTGACTGTACGTCATTTGATTTTTCATTACATATACTACGTTACACAAATAACATTTTGCTCTACGTTTAGTTCATACGGTAAAAAGCATTAGCCAACAATCAATTATCAATCATCTGCTCCACAAAAATTACATTTGCACAGAGCGATTATATCTGACAACAATGGATTAATACATGATATTTACATTTAGCGATAGTAGAGAAATACGAACACAGTTTGAAGAAGTAACACATATTTTCTAAACATTATACCATGATAATACCGTAATATGATTTGCGTAGGCAGGCAATCAGAAATAGTACTATTCTTTTATTTAGTACGTATTTTTCAAACATCATATTTTCTATTCTATCTCAGTCGAACGTGAATATAAGAAATCAGTCTGCTCATCTTCGTTTCGGTATTTCGCTGAAAAACCGGCCATTTTTTCACCGGTGCCGATAGCGTATGTATTTTCGTACGATCACGCCGGTACTGATAACGAATATCAGGCCGACAACGACAAGTGTTCCTATCAGAATCCAACTGGTATTTGACGAACAATCCAAATAGTCCTCGATACAGCCGATTGGCACGTCTCGTAAAGATTGTGGTGCGGAACAACTGAAAACAAATTTGGAAATTGAAAATTTCGGAAACATTGTTAGACTTGACGACGACTTCTATTTAAGAACGGTTTCTACGCTTTACAAGAGCTCAACTATACCCTAGATCAAAATATTCTCAAAATAATGCGCGCTTAGCGATGATCTTAATCATATTATGAGAAGATCCAAATCTTCCAAACGCACGAGGTGATGAAGATCAATTTGTCTGATAGTTTTTAATTTGATATGCGTTAAACTTAAAATTTTCAGCTTCTTCAAGCCAACAAAACCATCCTGATTCAGCGAACTGATATTATTATATCCAACAAAACCATCCCGATTCAGCGAACTGGTACTATTATATCCAAGATTTAGATTTACCAAATTTCAGGCGTTTTTCATCGAACCATTGCCAATCGTCGATATAGAGTTGTTGAATAATACCAAGTGCACTAATAGTTTATTACGAGGGAATTCCCAAATTTCTGAAATCAAATTCTGAGATAAATCCAAGTATGTTGCCGTGCGGAAAATGCTCCAATTGGAAGAAATGTTAAGTATTCTTGAATCACGACTTTCGATCCAAGTTAAGAACATATCACATCTACAGTGCCTCGGACAATGACTTAAAGTGCCATTTGCGAAATAAACCAACAATAGGAATACGCAGTTATGGGATGCATACATTTCGATAAGTAAATTACGAAATTTTTCCTTTCGTTTTTCGTTTTTGCGACAGCGCCACTAATTAAGATGACCAAACCACCTGGTGTCTTCCAATACCACCCCCTGTGGGCTCAATTCAAGTTCAAATATACTTTATTAATACTTATTCAAATATACTTAATTATTACTTTATTCAATACTTTATTGTTCCCAGTACTGCAAATACATCGGATTTCCGCAATTAAGTAGACAGAACACAAATAAAATTAAGAATCTTTTAGTATTCAGAAAACAACGTACATGTATCTTATTTTTCAACTTTAATTAGCAATGAGATAATTTTTTGCGACACTCACGGATGATGCGCATTCCCTTTCGGGAAGGCTGATCGGCTCTTCCCTGAAAAATTAATTGCTGAATCGACGTCCCGCTAATGATGAATGCTATTTTTAGATCCCCTGATTTCAAAATTCAAAACTCAAAAATATAGATTTATATGAACCTTAGGTCTACCCTTGTAATTAACAAATTATTCGAAAGCAAAGATCTTGCATTCGAGTTTATTCATTTTAAAGGAGTTTCTTTATTTCAAGCCGCCGGATTGATTGTCTAAATCTCTTTGCTCTTCTCGTGACTTGTATTCAATTAAATTTTCTATTCTCATTCTACAATTTGTACGTGAATATTATCAATGGTAGCATTTGTTTCTTTTCATTCCGTTTTTCATAATGATTTTGTAATATTTAAATCTTCATTTTATCGCGACGGGTGCTTCCGCTTTTAAACTGTTCGTTAATTACTTCCGATTTTTTAATCTTCATTAATTTATTCATTCTTTATGACTTCTCCCTCCAAAATCGGAAGAATTGTATATCCTTAGAGGCTTTTGATCTTGATTTTTAATGACTTTGCAAAACCACCTTTCGCAGTATATTTCCTTTTAGAAATATAGATTTTTCAAAGATATTATGTCATCTTCGTATATCCGCTATCCGTTTTTATTCACGCACAGCTATCGGCGACTGTAGCACAACTTGCCCGAAGAACTATTCATGTTGCTGACCTACAATGCAGAAGACATATTCAAATTACTAGTACACATCGTTACTCAACAAAAGTGAGCGTCATAAACTGTGATTTGTGATCCGTCTAAAAAGTTATTGATTAATCTGTCGTGACAACAATGCATAGAAAGCTATATTCGGCAGGTCCCACGGCTTTTTGAAAAGGTATTCAATAACGTAATGTACGACGTAATAGATTTCAATGCACGAAAGAATGCCTGTTTCATTTTAATGTTCTAGTATAGAAAAAGAGAAATCAATTCAAGTGAAGCCATTGCATTATCGTCGATAAAGCCACCAACAATCCTGAACGTGGACCACGATGGCGATCAGCATTAGAGGTCTGCAAACCTCCACTTTACTCACTCGCCCCCTCAACCTCTGATATGAAACAACATATACCCTATTACTCTAATAATTTCATATATACGAACATTATATAAATGAATATCATATATATGAAAATCAATTATATAGATTTCAAATGAAAAAATATGTAAAATAAATGGTAGAATTAAAAGAATATAAAAAGTTGTAGACATCAGGATTGTAGACATTGTCGACGAGTAGAATCGGTCGACAATCAGGGTTGTAGACATTGTCGACGAGTAAAATCGGTCGACAATCAGGGTTGTAGACATTGTCGACGAATACAAATGGTCTACAATCAGGGTTGTAGACATTGTCGACGAGTAAATCGGTCGACATTTAGGATTGTAGACATTGTCGACGAGTAAAATCGGTTGACGATTAGAATCAGTCCAATATAGTCCAGGCGGATTTATTTCAAATACCAGTCCGATGTGATTAGATTCTGCGCAAATCTACTTTTACCAGTACTGGAGTTGAGCTCATATTTCAGAGTTAGTCTAGTCATTACATTTTACTACTGCTTCTGAGGCCATTCTCTATTCTGTAATACTTGTTTTTATTCTATTATAATCTTGATTACATACATGAATAAATGTAGTATTTGTTTATTTTCATTCCGTTTTTTCGTTATGCATGAATTTGTTATACTTTCAATCTACTGCATTTTATTTATATTGCGGTGCTTTCTTTTCAAAATAAACATGTTTCGTATATTTCCATAGTAAATCGGTGCCCGTAAGGTTTCCATGGGCCTTTGTAAATAAACGACATCGTTTCTGAATCCATTGGCATTGAAATGGTTAAATCATGTGTGTTTTTTTCATCAGAAAATCAAGAAACATTCACGAAATTCTTGTCATATTGGCCATATGATATTTTTGGAAGTGCTTGAGCGACTGAGTGCGTGCAACAGTAAAAATGATGATATTTTCGCGGTTGTTTCGCTATATTAGCCACTCAGACAAGTCCGGGCAAGTGTAATTGGCCAATATTAGGCCATTTACTGGCCGTGACTCATTGGTTATATACGTGTTCAAGCCTAGAAAAAATCGGGCTGGTTTATATTGGAAAGACTTAGGTGATTTAGTTGCATACCTGTGTGTTTTCACTGTTTAAAACCTCTTTTCACTATATCACAATATTGTTTATAACCTAGAAATTGTTGAAAACTTAAAATCATCATCCTACTAAGCCATCCACTGAAAATGTTAGAGCCGGAATTCCCAATTTCTATTTTGTCATCAAACCCGTTAGTATTATCCTATAGAAAAAATGTTCGAACCATATTTACACTAACTTAAAAAACCGTTGAACCTCGTTGACTGGAAATTTAAGGAGAAATTGAACTACATTTAATCCAAGCATCTATGATAGAGTAATGCTTAAAAACTCAAAATCTAATAAGCAATAAATCAAGATTAAACTTATACGTGTAAGCTATTAATTCTAAACGTGTCGGATAATTCTCAATCATTTATCATATGAATTTATGCAGCTCTGTATGATACACATGGATCTTCAATGAATGAGATTATATGAATAATCTCCGATCCTAAATGAAATCATCCTAGGCACTTTCTATTTAACAACTCCTCGACTGGTTGAACGTCACCAGCCATATATGAATCATGCACGATACACGACTGTTCAAATCCCTTTGTAATTATGGTTAAAAGATTATTTGCATATTGCAACATCAATAATTATTCAGAGGCCATTAGAATATACCGGTAACGTTATAAATCTGTCGATAACAGATAAAAACAAAGGCATTTTTACTCTTTTTCAAAAAATATATAATCTGGGTATTCGTGCGACAAAACAACTCCATAAACCCCGTTTATGGCAATAAACAGCGACACGGCGGCGGTTTCCCCATGAATATGTCTCCCTTACGATGCGATGGAAACCATCCTAGTTGCCAGGGTTTGGTTGCCTCCCACCAGCGAAGCTCAATAATCAGCTTCGAACAGGTTTTTATTCTCCCGAATCTCAATACGATTATACTTGTTTTATCTTACGAGCTACCAAATTCAAACACTATATTATATCGATCCCCTGTGGCAATCGATGATTGTGCCCATGGTAGGCGAGGACCCATCAGGTTCGCCTGTAGTTAGTTGGTCTTCTGCATTCGATTTCTTCTACATTTCAATTAAAAACTGAACGAACATTTTCTTAAATAAACCAATTATAAGCGAAAACTATAATGATATATGAGTAGAAAAATGAATGTTTTATATATTTGGTAGGTCATTTGATAATAGAATAGAATAGAATAGAATAGAATGGAATGGAATAGAACAGAATAGAATGGAATGGAATGGAATGGAGTGGAGTGGAGTGGAGTAGAATAGAATAGAATAGAACGGAACGGAACGGAACGGAGCGGAATAGAATAGAATAGAATAGAATAGAATAGAATAGAATAGAATAATAGAATAGAATAGAATAGAATAGAATAGAATAGAATAGAATAGAATAGAATAGAATAGAATAGAATAGAATAGAATAGAATAGAATAGAATAGAATAGAATAGAATAGAATAGAATAGAATAGAATAGAATAGAATAGAATAGAATAGAATAGAATAGAAATATAGCTCTTAAACCTGTCATTAACATATGAATTGAGAGATATTTTATAAAAGATTGAACTTAGTTTAGTTTGCTTGCACGATATCGTTTTAACCCAAAAATTGATCATTGTAAGACTAAGTGCTCGTCACTCCATGTGGTGGGATAGCTGGTGTCGTGTTTTCCCCATTGGAACTGTTGAGGCCAACGGAATGACTTTTAGCGAACCTGGGCGTACTTAGGTTATGGGAGTTAGTCGACAACGTACGTGTTTGCGAAAACGGAATGTCAGGTAGTCGGAACTATAGTCCGGAAATAGCGAACCATGGGATTGAGCACGGTTGCTGTAGTCGGATCTGTTACAAAATGGCCGATGTGAAATTCGTCGCGACCGAACTATAAAGCGTGGTCGGTTTTAGTTCCCACCACTAGCTGACTGTGACGTAATCAAAGATCTGATGTTTATCATTACTTCATAAACCGAAGATTCTACTGAATTGCTTACGCTTAGTAAAAACCGATATATCTAGCACCCACAACAAAAAGGTTCTAGGGATTTTGATCGATGCTACCATTGATATTGATTTATGATGAGGGATCAAATTCCCTACAACCTCAACCCTCGTAGCATTTAGGATCGTCCATGGCCAAAAGTCATTAGTCGATCGTTTCAAGATAACAGGATCTTTTCGCCTGAGTTCAATACGTGTTACAAATATTCAATAAAAGTGAAATTTACTATAACGAAGAATTTCAATCGATGTTGGTCGAAAATGGATAATTTTGCATTGAATGGACCTTTTTCGAACGAATCCGCGTACCGCTCCCAAAATTACTCGAAAAACATCATCATTCAAGAGTAATCCTTTTTGTCAGGCATCAAACGAAAACTTAATTCAGGTATACATTAATGACTGTCATATTAGGAAGGGATTATTAGCCGACTTGTCATGATTAGTATAATCATAGATGACTAGAAACAACTATATAAACAATGGAATTCGAGACGTGTGATATTCAAGTGTAAAGCGTTGAAAAGCGTCCAACTGAATTAAAAATGAAGGTAAGTAAAACAGTATGATATAATGCGTAGCATGTAAGTTGAATGCAGATTTAAACCAGTTGAAATTCTAGCCAAAACTTATTCTCACAACGTGGAACTTGTTTCCTGTAATTCCCGCAATGTTGGATTCACAATGGTTTACATATATTCATTTCATTACAGACCTTTATTTTGATTGTCGCAGTAGTCATTGCCTCAGTGGCGGCGAAGGACGGTTTTGAAGGTAACATCGCTTATAGTCCCTTTGTAAATTAGTTGCCACATTACTGGCTTTTAGACTCGGGCTTCAGAAATATTTTCACCTCGGTGAAAATTATTTCGTCTTTCGTTAATCTGCTCTTTGTGGCCCAACGCACACGACGCAGTCGCCGAAACCATGTTTATCGACTCTCTTAAACGCACACGGCGCAAGGAAACGCTCGCATACATGTTCGATACGTTTTCGTACGTCGTGCGCGTTGGGCTCCAAGAAGTAGTACTTGAAATACTAGCGTCGTCACATTGGGAGTGACGATGAACTCCTCTAGATTTCGGCGTGGTCAGATGCTTGCTGTAGAGCTTTCTAACAGTCTTTGAAATGTCCAAAACACTGATACGTAGGTGGCGATACTTTGGCAAATCGCCAAAGATTTCCCAAATCTCGAAGAATTTATTTTGTTCATTTCCCAACGAAGGGCTTTTAAATATCCATTTCTCATATGTATTATTCCAGAATTGGTTCATGAGAGATTCAGAAGAGGAGTCCCGTGTCGATGCGATTCCGATGGACCATCTCCACATGGTAATTCACTAAGTGGTACCTCGTTCTTCGTTGTTGGCTGCAAAAGTGGATGGCACAAATGCGCTAAACGGAATCCATCTGCAATTGCCACATGTTGCAAAGAGGGTTAATCGACATATGGACTCTTGACGGGCTTTCCCAATTTGAATAGCTTCGATTGAAAAAATAAAACGTATTCCCGTCATAGTAAAACACTATGTGTTGTTTTTATGCATTTTCATACACAGTTTGGAGAAAGGAAGCTTATTAATACGAAATAAATGAAAGATGATACACAATCACCGACAAAATAAGAATTGCACTTTAGGAGTCGATAACTTGACAACACGTCAGACACGTGATCGAGGAATGCAAACGTCGTCTCAAAAATTCTAAATTTTAACCAGTAATAATCTTCAAAATCATCCATAACGTTCCTAAGCGTATATACATTGGATCGACGTAAATTTATATTTGCATTTGTATTCGTGTTCGTAATATTCCTCATTGTCTTAATGTAAGGAAAAGAAGGAATAGTAATTTTCACAGAGATCTACCATGTTTCTTTAGACATCGAGACAATGCCGTGTACAAATGAACGCCAATGCTACAAAGCTGTCCTCGATGTGGAAAAATAATCTATGGACAAAATGGTCCTTTTCTACGAGGTCCGGAAGACGTCATAGAAAGCGCCCATATGAAAACTAAAACTTAATTCCTAAATAATTCATTTTGCATACCTGGTA
The DNA here is from genome assembly GCF_964204645.1 of Tubulanus polymorphus. NCBI lineage: Eukaryota > Metazoa > Nemertea > Palaeonemertea > Tubulaniformes > Tubulanidae > Tubulanus > Tubulanus polymorphus. Next base: position 10,740,320 of record NC_134027.1, on the reverse strand, counting down.
ATTTTAATAACGGGCAGAACATGGGCAGAATTCGGCGCATCATGACAATTACTCGGCATACAAATTAAGGCGCCAGAATGTCAAAATGAAAAAAATAGCCGAAATTCATAGGAAATAGGAAATGTCTATTTCGGTGCGCCAAAACGCTAAAACGGTCGTAAGGTATAACCAATATGGTAAATCTGGACTTTCCAGTGCTGGAGAGCAGACCATTCAAATAAACACAAAAAATAAACACAGAAGAGATGTTCATCTATTTGAAGGTTACGTGGATGTAAAACAATAATAACCAATCTCAATTGCCTAGGTACACCAATAACGTCCGTAGATCGCTGTGATACGATATGTAATAACTAAGAGATTATAATTAGTACATCTAAAATACATGAACATGCATCCACATAAACGCAATAACTGATTAATTTGAAAGTTAAGAACAAGGGCGGACAAATAACCCACATGTAATAACTTCCAACTGCATGATTGGAAAAATTACAGACTTCAACTTAAGAAGGAAGTTACAATTTTCAAATTCTCATGCAATGTGCCAAATGCTCGTTATTCCAATTTCGAATTGCCTTAATCAAATTCATACCCAATGCCAAACAATATACGAAGAGAAGACTCTAAAAGAGCAGACGCGAAATGTTGAGCAGGGAGAAGTTTTAGGTTTATGATAGAGGGTCGCAAAGGATTTCTCTCAAGACCATCCAACAGCGTTGTTCATCGGAAAAATCGGAATTGCCTCAGCTGCGGTCGACGCCGACGCGACGCAGCTCGTTAATGGGCCGAATATCGGGCAATGTCTATATCAGCCGCTTGCAGCACACTTTAGGTCCAACTATAGTCAGTACTGTCTTGGTGAGTAATCAGATCTTATGATCTGTTTTATTACTCCAAAATTCTTATTAATCGACGTGAATCGTCATCGGGCGCGTATACGAAATTCGATATATAGTTTCACTGGCCGATATTGCTTTTGCTTAATGAAAGAAAAACAAAATTGGTCATCGCAAATATTTCATATTCGATGTAAATAATTGTTGTAAAACATCATACTGCTTTCGAGACTATGACGACATAGGCATAAATCCTCTAGCGATTTGATAATCTGCAGAAAACACAAAACAGCTCCAACGTCCCATGTTTCATTACAAGGAATCCCCTCGAAGTCGGAATCAAATGGCTGTCGGTTGAGAATACGTACGTAGAGAATCGAATTTTCATTTATTTTCAAAAAGAGAATTTCTCCCCAGATCGCTACTATACCGTACGAAGCAGCCACTACGGTTTATCGATAAACTTATTGATTCGGATTCGCGCTTAGAAATGTAAAAAAGACACGTTTCATTATCATTTTCTGCTCTCTGCAGATACTCGTTCATTCCTCTCTGTGAAATTTCATTCCACTCAGTCGAAAGCAGTCTGTATGTGGTATTCTACGCTGCCAAAATCCTAATTGTCAAATCAAGTTATACACCCCCTGGATCAGATTGAAATGGGTTATGATTGACAAAATTTTGCATCTTTAGAAGAATAAAACTAATACTATACGAAGTGAAATGATTTATTCAATTTATGTTAAATGAAAGAAAACCACAAATTACGAGATGTCAGAACGAATAAAAAGTATGGTAATATGAAAACAGTAAAAATTCAGTAGAGAATGGCGACGTGGTTTGGTGCAACGATAAATCTATTTCATCCAAAATGGACAATTAAAGATAAAAAAAATTTCAACGACAATATTAACATAGCATTTAACTCTAAATTAAAATCCTCATACATTCTCACATGGAAATCACCCACCCAATGTTCTGTTGGCCAAATGAATGAGTTGGATTGAAGAATCCCATATAATTGATTGCTGATCACGATACATTCATTACAAAATATAATCCTCTATGAAAAATGAATTCGTTATTTGATTAATTCATTTTTAGCAGCAGTGCGCCACAATATAAAACTCCATCTATAAGCAAAATACTGATCTATCAAGCCTGAATAAATCATGCAATCGATGCATTGCCGTTGGCCGTCGAGTGAACTGATTTTCGGCAAATTGCAGAATGATCCAAATAGTACACGAAGGCTGCTTGGAATACTGGGCCCAGTTTTTTTCTGTCAACACGAAACGTGAATATAATTGAAATTGTATGAAATTCATTTGAAGAGGGTTTTCAAGAAACGACTCGAAAAGCTTCCGCATACCGGTACGCGCATGAATGTTTTGCGGTGACGAGATCTTGTTCCTGATTTCAATAGAAAATTTCGACGTTGGGAAATTCCGTATTTGGTTAATACATACAACCTGACGAGGTAGACAATGACTCGGTAAACTAAGGAGCGTATATATATATAAATATATATAGTTGTATTTTAGTGTACATTCAACTATATGGCCAAATGTACAACTTTTATGAATCACACGGCATTTATCGAATGATCTTTTTTGAAATCATCGTTCTCTTTTTATCAGACAAAATGAAAACAATGGGAAGGGCATTAGGCATTTGTCATTGGATTAAAACGTTGATATGGAATACACCACAATACGATTAAAAATGTTAGGGCGTGCGGAATTTTCAACGTATTCTTCTGAAGGTGCCCTCTCGTGTATATATTTCAGAAATATACAGTATGTTAAGCGCTTAGAGTAAACGATACGAGAAAAATGAAGTTAGGATGTTGGGCTTGTGTTATCATTGTATTAGTCCATTGCTTCGTGTGTACAGCGATTGAAGGTAATTGGAATTATGCACGATAGAATAGTTGTTCAGATTTTGGTTTAAAAAAACTAGACAGGCTCACCTCATTGAAAATTAGAATATAAATGCTTCCAACGAATTATCATGTTTTTTCTTCTTTGAATTTCATAATACAAAATTTTTTCTCTTCTATGTGTAAATGCTGTAGTTATCATACAACCCGATGGAACTACTAAAAACATCACCTTAGAACCAGGAATGGCGTTAATCGTAAAATTCAATGTTACCGGAAATTATACATGCGAATGGTCGAAAATACAGGCAGGCGTCATTGAATTTTCCGAACATAATCTAATGAAAATGAATAATGTTACACCGGACAACGCAGGAACGTACCTCTGTAAATGCCCAATTCCTGGCAAAGGTCTTCTAATGGGTTCTGTTCGGCTTATTATTAAAGGTTTGTCCGTGTGAAATAACTATTGCGCGGATAATCCTTAATTACATGTAACATTCTAACTTAGAAAATATTATCCTTTTATCAGTCGAACCCAACGAGGCAGTTTTAACGCAGGCGAATGGCACGATGTATGTGTGCAAGACTCTGCCGCCAAGTTACCCAAAATGTCAAGTGCAATGGTGGGCAAAAACTTTTAGTGGAATTTTCACCAGACTTCAACCAACATTCTATAAAGACACCCGATCCAGTGGATCCATGCGATCTCAACATCGAAGCGAATTGAATGAGGAAGGCTTATCCGATAACTACACGGTTCTAGAATGTAGAGTCGTTTACGACGATATCTACTTAGCTAATTTGACACAATCTATACATTTAACAACAGGTGAGAAAATATTAGCGAACTACGCATTTCGAAAAGTAAGTCGATTAAAGAATCTCGCGTTGGAAAATACAAAGACTGTGGATATTTTTTTCAAGTCCCAACGAAGCCTTCTCCACCGACTTAACGTTTCATCTGGTTTCCTCGTTTCTTTCCGGAACTTCCATGGTTTCGTTATTTTCAGTCGCAACAACTCAATTTACAAACGCGACAACTACGACGTCTCTTCCAGAAGCTGCATCGACATTACCTCATTTAAGTTCGTCAACAGTGCCTTCCACTCAGTCGAAAACATCTGTGGTTTTGTCAGCATCAATTCCAACAAATCCGATACTTACAAGCAATGTGACTTCTTCAACGCCTGTTACAAGTGATACATCTACAGTATCTCATTCAGAAATAAAACCGACGAACCCTTCAATGACTGCCACTAATGATCCATCATCAGTGTCATCAACTGCTACTATCGGTATTGACGATTATCCTTACAAACAACCCTTGTGGACCAATCTTGTTATCTATTTGTATACTGTTATCTATGGCCGAAATACTCGGATCATGATGTAACTCAAATGATTACAGTGCGCAGCGCAACAAAACCCGTTTTTCTGTTCTTTCGGGAACTTCTATGGTTTCGTTATTTTCAGTTCCAACAACTCAATCTACAAACTTCAAAGATAGAACAACTCAGATACCTACAAACAGCACGACTTCTATGCCTATTACAAGTGATGGTGAAGTATCATATTCAGAAATACAGACGACATCGTCATCGAAGTCTCCAACAACTGTCACTAATCTATCATCGGTGTCATCAACTAACGCTGCTGCTTCCATCGGTTCCACGGCTGTAGAACCACGTTCCACCGTTCCACCTCCACCACAAACATTAGGTGGGTATAGATTGATAAGTGCCTTTTTCCACTGCTCATTCATCCACTGAATATCGGACAATTCTTACAAATACACCTAATGAAACAGCCTTATATTTGTTCAGTGTTATCTTTAACCGATTTTCTCGGTGAGATAGTGATCTCACTTTGATGATTTCAGCGCCTGTATTTTGAGAAGTTTTTTGTCAGTCGCAACATTTTTATCCATTTGTAGATAAAATGTCGTTGATTGCCGGGATCGTCGCTGGGTCTGTGGTTATTTTTATCATCATAAGCGTGACTATATTCATCCGAAGGCGAGGTACGATTTTCTGAATTCCCTTTACATTAATTAAACTGCATTCAGCGAAAAGGTCGCAGTTTTTTGTGCGTAATAGTCTTAGTAAAATCAAAATAGTAGAGTAAAAATAGTAAAAACCAAAACCTACTTGTGGATACTAACTGAAAGCTTCGATCAAGTTTGTATAGTCCGTACACGACACAAAATCTATAGCAGAAATTTCTATGCGATTGTAGCAATACAACAGTCTTTTCTTTCCATTTCAGGATTGCTGACGTGTAGAGAAAAGAAGAATGTGTGAGTGAATTTCTTCAATCAAACTCTTAACAGCCAATACGGCTCGCCTCAAAGATATAACGTGTGGTGACTGATTTGATTTGGGCCATTCAAAAGATATTTCTGTCCGGCTAGAAGCATGATGAATAGATGTTTACTTGGCCCATTTTTTTGTTTTCTCGCGCGGAAAAAAATTAAAGAATTTTGGTTTTCTCGCGTGAGAATACAAGGAGTTTGGTTTTTCCACGTGAAGATTCAAATTTTTTTGTCCCATCGCGCGAGAAAAACTACATATTTGAATTCTTGCATGAGATAACCAAACTCTTTGAATTAACGCACTCAGACAACAAAAAGTTTGGTTTTCGCGCGCGAGAATACAAAAATGGGCCGACGTAAAAAATTTCTTTATCGTGTCTCTAGCCGTACAGATAGTGTTTTTAGTATGGCCCGAATCAGCCACCATAGATATGCGCTGGCAACTTTTTTATGATTTTTCACAAAGGTCATTTTGAATATGTCCTTTTTTAGACACAACTCAAAACGATATGACCCAGATGACATACAATTGGATCCCTACTTGAATCGAAGAAACGGTAAACATATACTGTACCAAATACGGAACAATAATATCTTAAATTTAATTGAATTGAATTGAATCGGTAAAAGATTTATTTATTCCTATATCATTATTGCTCCGTTCACTTTTATTAAAGACTTGTTCAGAAAGTTTTCAGACATACATCGGGGTTTGATATTTTCTATTTATGTTTCCCAGGATAAAGCTTTATGTCTAAACAAGTCTCAACATACGTATCCAGCAGGAATTGTACATAGTACGTGTTTGATATTGTAGGTAGTATCGGCGATGATCGCAAAAAGTCTGGAAAATCAGTTCGTTTTTCTGAAACCCCGACAGAAACTAACCGTTCGCACATTCAGAATGCTTGGGCCGAAGCCATCAAGGAAGGTTAATTGTCAATGTTCCTACCACATAAACTTACGTGTATATATATATGGTCGGTATACGTTTCGTTTTATACTTTGTGACTTTGCGACTTTGTTCACATTTTAGCGAATGAAGATCAACGCGCGATTTCTGGAGACCCGGATCTGATAGAAACGTACGTTGGTACTTCAACATTATCAACAGAGCTAGGTACGTATGACAGCAAACTTACACAGAATACGTGCAGGATGATTGTCAAAAGTCTTTCGAATCTGAGATGTATCTCATATTTCAGCAGCACCAATGAAAAAGAAGGTGGGGAACAAAAATGAATTACCAAATCTAGTGCGCGGTGAGGGAAATTTCTTTCCATCAAAAATAATTATTCAATAAATTCTGCACCAAGTATCGCTCGAGTCGATTTGTTTCCAAACGTATCACAACAGCTCGTATCTTAGATTATTGGTATCGTAGATTTATTTCAGCTACAGCAGCTTTATGGAATACTCGGATTCAAATTTATAACCTCCCGCTGTATTTGTGTTTAAACATTTCTACTTTCAAAAACCCGTTTACGAATTTCCTCATTTCATTCAAATTCGATAAACATGTTATAATTGTAGAAAGCACGTTGAACGACACGGATTTTGACAATTTTGACCACTACCATTTGGACCTGGAAACTTCGGACGAACAGGCGGAAAGTCCGTATTACGAAGTGAATGACGATGACCTGATGGAAATATCTATGCGAACAGATAACAGAGATTCAGCCGTTAGAAAGTCGGATAGCGGACTAATCAATGAAGCTTTCGATTCTAAAGACGAATCTGATTACTTTTCACTGTCAAACGGAAATCGCGTGGTCATTGAGAATGACCTGTATGTAACAAGTGGTCGACTCAATGACCGAAATTACAATACGCATACTGGTAATTTAATCGATACTTCAGATGAGGTGTAAACGCATCACCTTCGACAATCAACCGGTGCATAGCTACAAAATGTTCCGTAACGATCCGATACGCACATATACATTGAATGGAAATACGTTTATATTTGTGTTCGTAATAATGCTTATTGTCTCGATAAATAGAAAAGATAGGGAAAATGTAGCCGTAGACGGGTTATATACATTGATAGTTGATATTCCCATTAATTAGAATACTCAGAATAACCCACGCGGTAATTCAAACTCACCAGAGGAGATTGATATAAACTCCATAGCGAAAAAAGGAGAAGAGACCTTCGCCGCGCGTGTGCTCCCCGAAGTTACTGTTATGCGACCCGAAGAAGGAATCAACTTGACTACTTGATGTAAATGATGATAACTACTCCATTCAACCAAATTCGGTTATCAATCAACACCTAAACATCTGTCAGCTTATTTCTTCCTACGTTATGGTTCTAGTTTGCTTTGGTGTGTTGTCCTGATCTTTCCCCAGCGCTCTCCCCGGCGCTCTCCCAAATATTCCCTGGTACTCTCCAACTAGTTCAAGCTACGTCTCTTATCATTATACTACGCAAAAGTTGGTACCCTAGAAATTACTCTCGTGGCCGATGCCGCTACCTTTGGGGAGGACCGACAACCAAACTCGGAACCCGATTTACCCATCAAGATGCACGAATTGATATCCCTAGCAACTTGGGCCCAGTTCCACAGTTGTGAGTTATAGTTGGAAGTGGGTCTTGGTGACGAACTGAGCCCGGAGTTTGGTCCCTAAACATGCAAACATAGAACACGACAAATTCCTAGGAATCCTAAGAATTTTTACTTTCGTCTCCAAATTCATAAAACGGGAATTTTACCTATTGATCCGAGACGAACCGAACTGATTATCAAGGTAAGTGGGCTTTCGAGGCTATGACGACATAGGCATAAATCCTCTAGCGATTTGATAATCTTCAGAAAACGCAAAACAACTCCAATATCCCATGTTTCATTACAAGGAATCCCCTCGAAGCCGGAATCAAATGGCTGTCGGTTGAGAATACGAACGTAGAGAATCGAATTTTCATTTATTTTCAAAAAAAGAATTTCTCCACAGATCGCTACTTTACCGTACGAAGCAGCCACTACGGTTTATTGATAATCTTATTGATTCGGATTCGCGCTTAGGAATGTAAAAAAGACACGTTTCATTATCATTTTCTGCTCTCTGCAGATACTCGTTCATTCATTTTCTGTGAAATTCCATTTCATTCCACTCAGTCGAAAGCAGTCTGTATGTGGTATTCTACGCTGCCAAAATCCTAATTGAATCAGATCAGATTGAAATGGGTTATGATTGACAAAATTTTGCATCTACTCTTTGGAAGAATGAAACTAATACAATACGAAGTGAAATGATTTGTTCAATTTATGTTAAATGAAAGAAAACCACAAATTACGAGATGTCAGAACGAAAAAAAAGTATGGTAATGTGAAAACAGTAACAAATTCAGTATAGTATGGTGACGTGTTTTGGTGCAAAGATAAATCTATTTCATCCAAAATAGACAATTAAAGATTTAAAAAAATTCAACGACAATATTAACATAGCATTTAACTCCTAAATTGAAATCCAAGAATACAGAATACATTCTCACATGGAAATCACCCACCCAATGCTCTGTTGGTCAAATGAATGAGTTGGATTGAAGAATCCCATATAATTGATGGCTGATGATATACGTTTAACGGTTGAAAGACCAATCACGATACATTCATTACAAAATATAACCCTCTATGAAAAATGAATTCGTTTCATTTGATTAATTAATTTTTTAGCAGCACTGCGCCACAATATAAAATCAATATAACATAAATCATGCAGTTGATGCATTGCCGTTGGCCGTCGAGTGAACTGATTTTCAGCAAATAGCAGAATGATCCAAATAGTATACGAAAGCTGCTTGAAATAATGGGCCCAGCGTTTTTCTGTCAACACGAAAAGTGAATATCATTAAAATTGTATGAAATTCATTTGAAGCGGGTTCTCAAGAAACGACTCGAAAAGCTTCCGTACCGGTACGCGCATGAATGTTTTGCGGTGACGAACTCTTGTTCCTGATTTCAATAGAATCATTTGACGTTGGGAAATTTCATATTTGGTTAATAAATACAACCTAGAAGAACGATAACCACACTCAAACGTGGTGAACGGATAATAAGATAAAAAAAACCCACTATCTACAGATTAAAAGAATTTTAAAACCATGAATTTATTTATTCGAACAGTCTAATATATAAAATACACGACGTTTCGATATCACCCTAGAGATCATCGTCAGGTGCGAAACGTCGTGTATTTCATATATTTTAGATTGGTTTTAAAATTCTTTTAATCTGTAGATAGTTGGTTTTTATCTCTTAACATACAACCTGTCGAGGAAGACAATGACTCGGTAAACAAAGGAGCGTATATATATAACCAGATTGCTTTGAATCACAGTTGTATTTTTGTGTACACTCAACTATACGGCCAAATATACAGCTTTTATAAGACAGTGAAAGTACGGAATTTATCGAATGGTCTTTTCGAAATCATCGTTCTCTTTATATCAGACAAAAATGAAAACAATGGGAAGGGCATTAGGCATTTGTCATTGGATTAAAACGTTGATATGGAATACATTACAATACGATTCAAAATGTTAGGGCGTGCGGAATTTTCAACGTTCTCTTCTGAAGGTGACAGCTCGTGTATATATATCTCAGAAATATACAGTATGTTAAGCGTTTAGCGTAAACGATACGAGAAAAATGAAGTCAGGATGTTGGACTTGTGTTATCATTGTATTAGTCCATTGCTTCGTGTGTACAGCGATTGAAGGTAATTGGAATTATGCACGATAGAATCGTTGTTCAGAGTTTGTTTTAAAAAAAACTAGACAGGCTTAACTCATTGAAAATTTAGATATACATGCTTATAACGAATTATCATATGTTTTCTTCTATGAATTTCATAATACCAAATTTTTTTCTCTTGTATGTGTAAATGCTTTAGTTATCATACAACCCGATGGAACTACTAAAAACATCACCTTAGAACCAGGAATGGCGTTAATCGTAAAATTAAATGTTACCGGGTATTATAAATGCTGCTGAATGGTTGAAAATACTGCTAAGCGTCATTGATTTTTCCGAAGATAATCTTATGAAAATTAATGGAGTTACACCGGACAACGCAGGAACGTACTCCTGTAAATGCCTAATTCCTGGCAAAGGTCTTCTAATGGGTTCTGTTCGGCTTAATATTAAAGGTTTGTCCGTGTGAAATAATAACTATTGCTTGGATAATCCTTAATTACATGTAACATTCTAACTTAGAAAATAATATCCTTTCATCAGTCGAACCCAACGAGGCAGTTTTAACGCAGTCGAATGGCACGATGTATGTCTGCGAGACTCTGCCGCCAAGTTACCCAAAAAGTCAAGTGCAATACTGGGCAAAAACTTTGAGTGGAATTTTCACCAGACTTCAACCAACATTCTATAATGACACCCGATCCAGTGGACTCATGCGATATCAACATCGAAGCGAATTGAATGAGGAAGGCTTATCCGATTACTACACGGTTCTAGAATGTAGAGTCGTTTACGACGATATCTACTTAGCTAATTTGACACAATCTATACATTTAATAACAGGTGAGAAAATATTAGCGACCTACGCATTTCGAAAAGTAAGTCGATTAAAGAATTTCGCGTTGGAAAATACAAAGACTGTCGATATTTTTTTCAAGTTCCAACGAAGCCTTCTCCACCGACTTAACGTTTCATCTGGTTTCGTCGTTTCTTTCCGGAACTTCCATGGTTTCGTTACTTTCAGTTGCAACAACTCAATCTACAAACGCGACAACTACGACGTCTCTTCCAGAAGATGCATCGACATTACCTCATTCAAGTTCGTCAACAGTGCCTTCCACTCAGTCGGAAACATCTGTGGTTTTGTCAGCATCAATTCCAACAGCTCCAATACTTACAAGCAATGTGACTTCTTCAATGCCTGTTACAAGTGATGCATCTACAGTATCTCATTCAAAAATAGAGCCGACGAACCCTTCAATAACTGCCACTAATGATCCATCATCAGTGTCATCAACTGCTACTATCGGTATTGACGATTATCTTTACAAAAAAACCATTGTGAACCAATCTTGTTATCTATTTGTATACTGTTATCTATGGCCGAAATACTCGGATCATGATGTAACTCAAATGATTACAGTGCGCAGCGCAACAAAACCCGTTTTTCTGTTCTTTCGGGAACTTCTATGGTTTCGTAATTTTCAGTTTCAACAACTCAATCTACAAACTTCAAAGATAGAACAACTCAGATACCTACAGACAGCACGACCTCTATGCCTATTACAAGTGATGGGTCTACAGTATCATATTCAGAAATACAGACGACATCGTCATCGACAACGAAGTCTCCAACAACTGTCACTAATCTATCATCGGTGTTATCAACTAACGCTGCTGCTTCCATCGATTCCGCGGCTGCAGGACCACGTTCCACCGTTCCACCTTCACCACAAACATCAGGTGGGTATAGATTGATAAGTGGCTTTTTCCACTAAATATCGGACAATTCTTACAAATACACCTAATGAAACAGCCTTATATTTGTTCATTGTTATCTATAACCGATTTACTCGGTGAGATAGTGATCTCACTTTGATGATTTCAGCGCCTGTGTTTTGAGAAGTTTTTTGTCAGTCGCATCATTTTTATCCATTTGTAGACAAAATGTCGTTTATTGCCGGGATCGTCGCTGGGTCTGCGGTTTATATCTTTATCATCATAAGCGTGACAATATTCATCCGAAGGCGAGGTACGATTTTCTGAATTCCCTTTACATTAATTAAACTCCATTCAGCGAAAAGGTCGCAGTTTTTTGTACGTAATAGTCTTAGTAAAAACCAAATAGTAGAGTAAAAATAGTAAAAACCAAAATCTTCTTGTGGATACTAACTGAAAAGCTTCGATCAAGTTTGCATATTCCGTACACGACACAAAATCTGTAGCAGAAAATTTTATGCGATAGTAGCAATACAACAGTCTTTTCTTTGCATTTCAGGATTGCTGACGTGTAGAGAAAAGAAGAATGTGTGAGTGAATTTCTTCAATCAAACCCTTAACAGCCAATTCCGCTCGCCTCAAAGATATATGTATGGTGACTGATTTGATTTGGGTCATTCAAAAGATATTTCCGTACGGCTAGAGGCACGATGAATAGATGTTTACTTGGCCCATTTTTTCCGTTTTCTCGCGCGGAAAAAATTAAAGAATTTTGGTTTTCTCGCGTGAGAATACAAGGAGTTTGGTTTTTCCACGTGAAGATTCAAAATTTTTTGTCCTATCGCGCGAGAAAACCTACATTTTTGAATTATCGCATGAGATAACCAAACTCTTTGAATTAACGCGCTCAGACAACACAAAATTTTTCGCGCGCGAGAATACAAAAATTGGCCGACGTAAAAAGTTTCTTTATCGTGTCTCTAGCCGTACAGATAGTGTTTTTAGTATGGCCCGAATCAGCCACCATAGATATGCGCTGGCAACTTTTTTTATGATTTTTCTCAAAGGCCATTTTAAATATGTCCTTTTTAGACACAACTCAAAACGATATAACCCAGATGACATAGAATTGGATCCCTACTTGAATCGAAGAAACGGTAAACATATACTGTACCAAATACTGAACAATAATATCTTTAATTGAATTGAATTGAATCGGAAAAAGATTTATTTATTACTATATTATTAATGCTCCGTTCACTTTTATTAAAGACTTGTTCAGAAAGTTTTCAGACATACATCGGGGTTCGATATTTTCTACACAGAATACGTGCAGAATGATTGTCAAATGTCTTTCGAATCTGAGATGTATCTCATTTTTATGCAGAAGTCGACAAGAAAATGAAAGTGGAGGACGAAAATGAATTACCAAATCTAGTGCGCGGTGAGGGAAATTTCTTTCCATCAAAAATGCTCATCCAATAAATTCTGCACCAAGTATCGCTTGAGTCGATTTGTTTCCAAACATATCACAACAACTCGTATCTTAGATTATTAGTATCGTAGATTTATTACAGCTACAGCAGTTTTATGGAATATTCGGATTCAAATTTATAACCTCCCTCTGTATATGTGTTTAAACATTTCTACTTTCAAAAACCCGTTTACGAATTTCCTCATTTCATTCAAATTCGATAAACATGTTATAATTGTAGAAAGCACGTTGAACGACATCGATTTTGACAACTTTGACTACTACTAGTTGGAACTCGATCCTTCGGACGAACAGGCGGAAAGTCCGTATTACGAAGTGAATGACGATGACCTGATGGAAATATCTATGCGAACAGATAACAGAGATCCAGCCGTTAGAAAGCCGGATAGCGGACTAATCAATGAAGCTTTCGATTCTAAAGACGAATCTGATTACTTTTCGCTGTCAAACGGAAATCGCGTGGTCATCGAGAATGACCTGTATGTAACAAGTAGTCGACTCAATGACCAAAACTACATTACTCGTACTGGTAATTCAATCGATACTTCAGATTAGGTGTAAACGCATCACCTTCGACAGTCAACCGGTGCATAGCTGCAAAATATTCCGTAACGATCCGAAACGCATATATATATATTGGATGGAAATACGTTCATATTTGTGTTCGTTATAATGCTGGTTGTCTCGATAGATAGAAAAGATAGGGAAAATGTAGCCGCAGACGGGTTATCTACATTCATAATTGATATTCCCATTAATTAGAATACTCAGAATAACCCACGCGATATTTCAAACTAACCAGAGGAGATTGATATAAACTCCATAGCGAAAAAAGGAGAAGAGACCGTCACCGCGCTTGTGCTCCCCGAAGTTACTGTTATGCGACCCGAAGAAGGAATCAACTTGACTACTCGGTGTAAATGATGATAAATACTTCATTCAACCAAATTCGGTTATCAATCAACACCTACAACATCTGTCAGCTTATTTCTTCCTACGTTATGGTTCTAGTTTGCTAGATCTTTCCCCAGCGCTCTCCCCGGCGCTCTCCCAAATATTCCCTGGTGCTCTCCGACTAGTTCAAGCTACGTCTCTTATCATTATACTTCGCAAAAGTTGGTACCCTAGAAATTACTCTCGTGGCCGATGCCGCTACGTTTGGGGAGGACCGGGAACCCAGCTCGGAACCTGATTCGCCAATCAAGTTGCAAGAATTCATATCCCTAGCAACATGGGCCCAGTTCCACAGTTGTGAGTTAGAGTTGGATGTGGGTCTTGGTGACGAACTGAGCCCAGAGTTTGGTCCCTAAACATGCGAACATAGAACACGACAAATTCCTAGGAATCCAAAGAATTTTTTCTTTTGCTCCCAAATTTATAATTCGGGAATTTTACCTATTGATCCGAGACGAACCGAACTGATTATCAAGGTAAATGGGCTTTCGAGGCTATGACGACATAGGCATAAATCCTCTAGCGATTTGATAATCTTCAGAAAACGCAAAACAACTCCAATATCCTATGTTTCATTACAAGGAATCCCCTGGAAGTCGGAATCAAATAGCTGTCGGTACAGAATACGAACGTAGAAAATCGAATTTTCATTAATTTTCAAAAAAGAATTTCTCCCCAGATCGCTACTATACCGTACGAAGCAGTCACTACGGTTTATCGATAATCTTATTGATTCGGATTCGCGCTTAGAAATGTAAAACAGACACGTTTCATTATCATTTTCTGTTCTCTGCAGATACTCGTTCATTCATTTTCTGTGAAATACCATTTCATTCCACTCAGTCGAAAGCAGTCTGTATGTGGTATTCTACGCTGCCAAAATCCTAATTGTCAAATCAAGTTATACACCCCCTGGATCAGATTGAAATGGGTTATGATTGACAAAAATATACTCTTTGGAAGAATGAAACTAAACAAAACGAAGTGAAATGATTTGTTCAATTTATGTTAAATGAAAGAAAACCACACTTTACGAGATGTCAGAACGAATAAAAAGTATGGTTATATGAAAATAGTAACAAATTCAGTGGAGTATGGCGACGTGGTTTGGTGCAAAGATAAATCTATTACATCCAAATAGACAATTAAAGATTCAAAAAATTTCAACGACAATATTAACATAGCATTTAACTCTAAATTAAAATCCAAGAATACAGAATACATTCTCACATGGAAATCACCCACCCAATGTTCTGTTTGCCAAATGAATGAGTTGGATTGAAGAATCCCATATAATTGATGGCTGATGATACACGTTTGGTTGTTGAAAGACCAATCACGATACATTTATTACAAAATATAATCCTCTATGAAAAATGAATTCGTTTCATTTTATTAATTAATTTATTAGCAGCAGTGCACCACAATATAAAACTCCATTTATAAGCAAAATACTGATCTATCAAGCCTGAACAAATCAGGCAGTTGATGCATTGCCGTTGGCCGTCGAGTGAACTGATTTTCGGCAAATTGCAGAATGATCCAAATAGTACACGAAGGCTGCTTGAAATAATGGGCCCAGTTAGCGTTTTTCTGTCAACACGAAAAGTGAATATCATTAAAATTGTATGAAATTCATTTGAAGAGGGTTCTCAAGAAACGACTCGAAAAGCTTCCGCATACCGGTACGCGCATGAATGTTTTGCGGTGACGAGATCTTGTTCCTGATTTCAATAGAAAATTTCGACGTTGGGAAATTCCGTATTTGGTTAATACATACAACCTGACGAGGAAGACAATGACTCGGTAAACTAAGGAGCGTATATATATATATATATATATATGAATATATATATATATAGTTGTATTTTAGTGTATATTCAACTATATGGCCAAATGTACAGCCTTCATGAATCACACGAAATTTATCGAATGATCTTTTTTGAAATCATCGTTCTCTTTTTATCAGACAAAAATGAAAAAAAATGGGAAGGGCATTATGCATTTGTCATTGGATTAAAACGTTGATATGGAATACATCACAATTCGATTCGCAATGTTAAGGCGTGCGGAATTTTCAACGTATTCTTCTGAAGGTGCCCTCTCGTGTATATATTTCAGAAATATACAGTATGTTAAGCGTTTAGCGTAAACGATACGAGAAAAATGAAGTCAGGATGTTGGACTTGTGTTATCATTGTATTAGTCCATTGCTTCGTGTGTACAGCGATTGAAGGTAATTTGAATTCTGCACGATAGGATAGTTGTTCAGATTTGGTTTAAAAAACTAGACAAGCTCACCTCATTGAAAATTTAGATATAAATGCTTCCAACGAATTATCATGTTTTTTCTTCTTTGAATTCCATAATACCAAATTTTTTCTCTTCTATGTGTAAATGCTGTAGTTATCATACAACCCGATGGAACTACTAAAAACATCACCTTAGAACCAGGAATGGCGTTAATCGTAAAATTCAATGTTACCGGAAATTATACATGCGAATGGTCGAAAATACAGGCAGGCGTCATTGAATTTTCCGAACATAATCTAATGAAAATGAATAATGTTACACCGGACAACGCAGGAACGTACTCCTGTAAATGCCTAATTCCTGGCAAAGGTCTTCTAATGGGTTCTGTTCGGCTTATTATTAAAGGTTTGTCCGTGTGAAATAATAACTATTGCTTGGATAATCCTTAATTTCATGTAACATTCTAACTTAGAAAATAATATCCTTTCATCAGTCGAACCCAACGAGGCAGTTTTAACGCAGGCGAATGTCACGATGTATGTGTGCGAGACCTTGCCGCCAAGTTACCCAAAAAGTCAAGTGCAATGGTGGGCAAAAACTTTGAGTGGAATTTTCACCAGACTTCAACCAACATTCTATAATGACATCCGATCCAGTGGATCCATGCAATCTCAACATCGAAGCGAATTGAATGAGGAAGGCTTATCCGATTACTACACGGTTCTAGAATGTAGAGTCGTTTACGACGATATCTACTTAGCTAATTTGACACAATCTATACATTTAACCACAGGTGAGAAAATATTAGCGAACTACGCATTTCGAAAAGTAGGTCGAATAAAGAATTTTGCGTTGGAAAATACAAAGACTGTCGATATTTTTTTCAAGTTCTAACGAAGCCTACTCCACCGACTTAACGTTAATCATCTGGTTTCGTCGTTTCTTTCCGGAACTTCCATGGTTTCGTTATTTTCAGTCTCAACAACTCAATCTACAATCGCGACAACTACGACGTCTCTTCCAGAAGATGCATCGACATTACTTCATTCAAGTTCGTCAACAGTGCCTTCCACTCAGTCGGAAACATCTGTGGTTTTGTCAGCATCAATTCCAACAACTCCGATACTTACAAGCAGTGTGACTTCTTCAATGCCTGTTACAAGTGATGAATCTACAGTATCTCATTCAGAAATACAGCCGACGAACCCTTCAATAACTGCCACTAATGATCCATCATCAGTGTCATCAATTGCTACTATCGGTACTGTTATCTATGGCCGAAATACTCGGATCATGATGTAACTCAAATGAATACAGTGCGCAGCGCAACAAAACCCGTTTTTGTGTTCTTTCGGAAACTTCTATGGTTTCGTTATTTTCAGTTTCAACAACTCAATCTACAAATTTCAAAGATAGAACAACTCAGATACCTACAAACAGCACGACCTCTATGCCTGATACAAGTGAAACATCTACAGTATCTCATTCAGAAATACAGACGACATCGTCATCGACAACGAAGTCTCCAATAACTGCCACTGATCTATCATCGGTGTCATCAACTAACGCTGCAACCTCCATCGGTTCCGCGGCTGTAGAACCACGTTCCACCGTTCCACCTTCACCACAAACATTAGGTGGGCATAGATTGATAATTGGCTTTTTCCACTGCCCATTCATCCACTAAATATCGGACAATTCTTACAAATACACCTAATGAAACAGCCTTATATTTGTTCATTGTTATCTGTAACCGATTTACTCGGTGAGATAGTGATCTCACTTTGATGATTTCAGCGCCTGTGTTTTGAGAAGTTTTTTGTCAGTCGCAACATTTTTATCCATTTGTAGACAAAATGTCGATGATTGCCGGGATCGTCGCTGGGTCTGCGGTTATCTTTATCATCATAAGCGTGACTATAATCATCCGAATGCGAGGTACGATTTTCTGAATTCCCTTTACATTAATTATTCAGCGATAAGTCGCAGTTTTTGTGCGTAATAGTCTTAGTAAAAACCAAATAGTAGAGTAAAAATAGTAAAAACCAAAACCTTCTTGTAGATACTAACTGAAAAGCTTCGATCAAGTTACCATATTCCGTACACGACACAAAATCTGTAGCAGAAAATTCTATGCGATAGTAGCAATACAACAGTCTTTTCTTTGCATTTCAGGATTGCTGACGTGTAGAGAAAAGAAGAATGTGTGAGTGAATTTCTTCAATCAAACCCTTAACAGCCAATTCCGCTCGCCTCAAAGATATATGTATGGTGACTAATTTGATTTGGGCCATTCAAAAAATATTTCCGTACGGCTAGAAGCATGATGAATAGATGTTTACTTGGCCCATTTTTCTGTTTTCTCGCGCGGAAAAAAAATAAAGAATTTTGGTTTTCCCGGTGTGAGAATTCAAGGAGTTTGGTTTTTCCACGTGAAAATTCAAAATTTGTTTGTCCCATCGCGCGAGAAAACCTACATTTTTGAATTCTTGCATGAGATAACCAAACTCTTTGAATTAACGCGCTCAGACAACAAAAAGTTTGGTTTTCGCGCGCAAGAATACAAAAATGGGCCGACGTAAAACGTTTCTTTATCGTGTCTCTAGCCGTACAGATAGTATTTTTTGTATGGCCCGAATCAGCCACCATAGATATGCGCTGGCGACGTTTTTTATGATTTTTCTCAAAGGCCATTTTGAATATGTCCTTTTTTAGACAAAACTCAAAACGATATGACCCAGATGACATACAATTGGATCCCTACTCGAATCGAAGAAACGGTAAACATATACTGTACCAAATACTGAACAATAATATCTTTAATTGAATTGAATTGAATCGGTAAAAGATTTATTCATTACTATATCATTATTGCTCCGTTCACTGTTATTTAAGACTTGTTCAGAAAGTTTTCAGACATACATCGGGGTTTGATATTTTCTATTCATGTTTCACAGGATAAAGCTTTATTTCTAAACAAGTCTCAACATACGTATCCTGCAGGAATTGTTTCATTCAAATTCAATAAACATGTAATAATTGTAGAAAGCACGTTGAACGACATCGATTTTGACAACTTTGACCCCTACTAGTTGGAACTCGATCCTTCGGACGAACAGGCGGAAAGTCCGTATTACGAAGTGAATGACGATGACCTGATGGAAATATCTATGCGAACAGATAACAGAGATTCAGCCGTTAGAAAGTCGGATAGCGGACTAATCAATGAAGCTTTCGATTCTAAAGACGAATCTGATTACTTTTCACTGTCAAACGGAAATCGCGTGGTCAATGACCTGTATCTAACAAGTGGTCGACTCAA
This sequence comes from Tubulanus polymorphus, assembly GCF_964204645.1. Lineage (NCBI taxonomy): Eukaryota > Metazoa > Nemertea > Palaeonemertea > Tubulaniformes > Tubulanidae > Tubulanus > Tubulanus polymorphus. The sequence goes on along the minus strand of NC_134027.1, from coordinate 10,720,842 downwards.
TGACCGAAACTACAATACTCATACTGGTAATTTAATCGATACTTCAGATGAGGTGTAAACGCATCACCTTCGACAATCGACCGGTGCATAGCTACAAAATGTTCCGTAACGATCCGATACGCACATATACATTGGATGGAAGTACGTTTATATTTGTGTTCGTAATAATGCTTATTGTCTCGATAAATAGAAAAGATAGGGAAAATGTAGCCGCAGACGGGTTATATACATTGATAGTTGATATTCCCATTAATTAGAATACTCAGAATAACCCACGCGGTAATTCAAACTCACCAGAGGAGATTGATATAAACTCCATAGCGAAAAAAGGAGAAGAGACCTTCGCCGCGCGTGTGCTCCCCGAAGTTACTGTTATGCGACCCGAAGAGGGAATCAACTTGACTACTGGATGTAACTGATGATAACTACTACATTCAACCAAATTCGGTTATCACTCAACACCTACAACATTCTTCCTACGTTATGGTTTTTAGTTTGCTTTGGTGTGTTGTCCTGATCTCTCCCCAGCGCTATCCCCGGCGCTCTCCCAAATATTTCCTGGTGCTCTGCGACTAGTTCAAGCTACGTCTCTTATCATTATACTACGCAAAATTTGGTAAGAGTTGGAAGTGGGTCTTGGTGACAAACTGAGCCCGTAGTTTGGTCCCTAACCATGCAAACATAGAACACGACAAATTCCTAGGAATACAATAACGACACACAAACTGAACTAAGTATCAACGCTAATAGACATTAAATTCTCACTACGAGATATGCCCATTCATACCTTCTTAAACTGGATTTTTATGAGCATAAGAATACAAACTGATGTAGTTTTGCACGTTTTTTTTTAATCTTTAAAATTGCTTATCATAACATTACTTAGAATGGTGTGTTATAAGTTACAAGTGGGAAGATAAAACAATTCATCCCAGATGGGTAGGACCCGCCACCTCCGCGAGTCTTAACCAGGCACCTGTGATCGAAGTCGTAGGCTAGATGATCCAGTTACCAAGGATGAGAAACCAGGAAATATCTGTGAAAAAGATAACCGAATAGATATTGGAAAATATTGGAAAAGTCCAACAAAATAGATATCATATATAACGCTCATGACACTCTTCTGCCTTTGGGTCTGCCTTGCTTGTACAATATTGTCTGATTTAACAAACCGCTATCCGGTACTGATGTGATTCTCAACCATCTTATATCTCATTGCATTTCATTAGTTCTCGCTCACTTACGTTTAAATGCTTATAATGTATATTTATGTATATCTGCAATAGCTCGTTGACTTGTATCTGCTGATTTGTTAATTATAAACCTAAACCTCCAAAAAGCAGTTTGAATTGAATTGAATTAAAACGTAATAGTTCTTCCTTTTAACCAGTAAATATCTACAAAATTCTCCGTAACGATCCGAAACGCATATACATTGGATCGACGTACATTCATTATGTATATTTATATTAGTGTTCGTTATTTTGCTCGTTTTCTTAATGTACGGAAAAGAAGGAAATGTATTTTCTATTTTTGTAGAGAATAAAACGTTTTGTGAGATCACGTGATGCTTATCAGATGTTGTCAGTTAATCTTTGCCAACGTGGCTAGGCATTCTCTCCCGATTGCTAGCAAGGAATTCACGTCAATAGGATACTGACTTGATACTGACTTCATTTCTTATTATTACTTTTTTGATAATTCGAGGCTAGTGTGTGAATTTAAAGTCGATTATGTCATCAATTTCAAAGGCAATTCTACATCAACCGCTTCAAAGCACGTCGTTTTCAATTTCTCACGGAGCGGGGATATCATTACAGTAATTTTTGAATATACCGTGTGTTGATACATCGTGACAATCGATGAACGATGTTGCAAAATAATCTTTGGACAAATAGATGGCCGTTTTCTATGAGGCATAAGAGACCCCGATGAAAACGCCAAAATGAAAAACAAAGACGTTTAATTACCCTACAAAAATCCACTTTGCTTACCGGATAAATTTCCCGATAGGTAAAATAATGATCGCTGATTCGAGACATCGTGAAAATTATTCGGTATGCAAATAAAGGCGCCAAGATGTCAAAATCAAAAACTAAACGGTTAACGAATAAAGAATAGCCGAAATTTGTCAAAATATCCATTTTTGGTGCGCCAAAATGCTAAACCAGCTAAAGGATATATAGACAATGGCCCAGTTCCACAGTTCTGAGTTAAGATTTGACTTTGAGTTAAATCATTGAAAATGAACAAACCTTAACTCAGAGTTAACTCAAACTCACAACTGTGGAACTGGACCCATGCCACCTATTAAATAAAAATAAACACACAAAGAGATTTAGATACATATTTCAAGGTCACGTGGATGGATGTAAAACGATGAAACCAATCTGATGATAATTCGGTTTCATTATCTACGCAGATGATGGTTCATTCCTCTGTATAAAATTCCACTTTATTCCACTCAGTCTGTCGAATGCAACCTTTTTCATTATTCCATTCTGACAAATAATATAATTATCCATCCATTCAACGACGAGTTATGCATCATAATTCAATAAATTTCAATTCAATAAAATCTTTATTGTGCCGTAACGTTTTACATACATTATTGACATTATTGGACATATACAATAAAGAAGAAACAACATCATTAAAATAGAACATAAAATGTAAAATACGAATACAGTTTATGTACATTGTAAGGTGTTTTATATTTAGGTACTTTCATCAATAAACTTTCCTAGACTCTATGACTCTATGAGACTCCGCGACGATCGAGTCGTAGTCGACCGCAGTAATAGGGATAATAGGCTTTCAGATCAAAGGTCGAACGGTCGAGCTCGTAAAAAAATGAAAATAACAATAATTTACAGTTGAATTAGTCGCGCACACTCCTAATTCAACTGTAAATTATTGTTATTTTCATTTTTTACTCACTCGCCCCTTCAACCTTTAACCTGAAAGCCTATTATCCCTATTACTCTTAAAATATTCATATATATATATAAACATAATTTACATGAATAACATATAAATTGATAGATTATTCAATATAAAAGTGTGAGTAAAGTGTTAGTAAAAAAGTAACGAGTAATTAACGAGCTCTTATAGAATAGATATATAGATGTATGAGTTAGATTTTTAAACATTAAAAGTGTTAGTAAAGTGTGATTGAAATAATTCATATATAAATCATTGAACTTCTAAAATCAATTTAGTAAAAAAATATGTATAATAAATGGAATCAGAACAACCACAAACTATCAATATTACAAAAAACACTGGCGTCATAAATATATACTACAAGAAGTGTTCTAAGTGTGAATTAGATAAATTAGCTTTAACAGAATTTAGTAAGCGTAAGATTAGCAAAGATGGTTTTCAATATTGCTGTAAAACTTGTTTTAAACTATATACCAAACAATACCGAGAAGATAATATAGAACATTATAATTATTATATGGCAGAATATATGAGAGGAAGATATCAAACAGATCTTAATTTTAGATTGAAACAATGCTTAAGATCTAGATTAACACAATTATTCAACAAAGAAACACATTCAGAAACATTATCTAATTTGTTGGGTTGTTCAGATGAATTTCTCAAATCATAGATAATATATCAATTCGATGATAAAATGAATATAGATAATTATGGTGAATACTTTCATATTGATCACGTGTTGCCGATTTCTAAATTTGACATGAATGATGAATACAATAAAAAACTTATTTGGAATTGGAAGAATCTAAGACCTTTAGAAAAGAAGGAAAACATAATTAAATCTAATAAACTAGATTTACAGTTATATTTAGATCAACTGGATAAAGCAAAGACATTTGTTGAATTATGGAATAGTATTTCACAGAATCAACCGCATTCTGAGGTTTTAATCAGTGGTTAGAAAGCTGGCAATTCTATTTGAGCTTTGTATGTATATAATACATAGCTTTTGCTTACTACTAAAACATATGTTGCCAAATATATCTTGTTTTCAATTCTAAAGAATTAATTAACTTCATCACAAAGAACATCTGTGCAGAAATAATTAGTTTGGTCGAACGTGCGCCACGTCGGCAGTTAGAAATCAACTTTCACATACATAGTACGTATTGGATATTCTCTCTCAAAACACAGTTTACAGTTCTAAATCTAAATGTAAGTACATATATTATGAAGTAGGGAAACCTTTAAACATATTTAAGTACAGTAATTCATTTTCACGACATCTTTTAGATTAAAATGGAACACAAAGATGAACCAGAAATTCTAAGCCAACCATCGGAAAAGGAACTAATGCTGCTGGATAGTGAAACTCAGGAATCAATAGAAATGGAGGATAAAACTCTCGTAATTGACGAACAAACTTCACAAAATTACAAGAACATTTGGATTATCATCAAGAAATGGTGAAAATTCTGACTGATGTAATACATAATAAACAATTACCGCGCGAACTACAATTACCAAAATTACCAGCAACGCGACTTAAATTGCTGTCGGGACTCAAAGAATCGAAAACTAAGAAAATGAGTGGAGATATCAGTGCCGGTTTTGAAAGAAAACTGAGAAGAGTAGGTAGATTAATAAAATATGAAAAATTCAAAATATTAGGATTAGCATTAAGTGAAGTAGTCGGATATTTACCAGAAATTGAAGAAATGATTGGAAACAATCCAGTAATTAAAGAATTCTGGACAAAATTATAAATCATAACACTGAAGATCTTTGTAATATAGATATCAAAAAATGTAATCTCGATTGTATATATCTGTTTTAATATTGTATTGTTTACTGTTAACTGTGTATTGCGCAATAACCGGTCCGATTGGACCGCATTTCTATTGTTCTCCATTGTTCTATTATTGATCGTTGTTAATGGCGGCGGTTGTTCTGTATTGATTGTTTACTGTTAACTGTGTATTGCGCAATAACCGGTCCGATTGGACCGCTTTTCTATTGTTCCCATTGTTCTATTATCGATCGCTAAAATTTACATAATAAATATATGTGTTTATGAAATAATATTTCCACCAGTCGTTTCGTTGAATTGATTTTCAGTTGAGGATTTATTATCGAGGATCCGAAATGACTTATCGAAAGCAGCGAGGAATGAAAAAGGATGACGTTAGTCGAAGAAATGGAAGAGGATTCTAAAATATTAATCAATTTTATTAAAAATTTGATTTATAAATGGAAAGGAATGATGAATACAATAAAAGACTTATTTGGAATTTGGAAAATTTAAGACCTCTTGAAAAGAAAGAAAATAAAATAAAATCTAATAAACTAGATTTACAGTTATATTTAGAACAGTTAACAAAGGCAAAGAAATTTATTGATCAATGAAACAATGATCCAAATAATGAACAATACGTTGAGGAATTTGATATCAAGGATCCGAAAGGACTTATCTGGACAGTTATAATTACTGCTCCTAATAGATAGACAATAGTAGTGAGATATTAAATCCAAATTTAAATAAAAAGTATTTAAAAAACAATAACTTCAACTAGCTAGTGAATTCTATTATATTTTTAATATTTTCTTTTCAAAAAGAGAATACTTTATATTTTGAATAGATTCAAATAGAAATTCTTTAAATTCAAATAGCTAGTATCAGTAGTCAATACTAGAATTCTTTAACTTTAACTATCTAGTATCATTTTATAATACTTATAATATTTTTCTTATTAAATTTCTCTAATATAAATGTCAAAGAAATCGAGTAAGAATAGTATTGATATTGAAAAAACATTAGATGATTTGGGTATTAGTGATAATAAGGATCCAGTTGTTTCTAATTCTATTCAAGTTAATTGTAATATAGATTATGAATACTATTTATATTGTTATGCATCATCTTGAATTATTAATTGCTGGCGGGAAATCTAAGGATTTCTTGGGAAAAATAATAACTTTTCAAGAATTAGATGCTATGAAACCAGATAAAGTAATAAAATATTTTAAGATTTATGAAGAAGCAAGATTAGCCCGAATAGATGATTCTATTTCAGATGGTATTGTCAAATGTTATTCTAAGTTATGTAACCAGTTAATACCAATTGATGATGAAAATAAATTATATAGTGATTTGAAAAATGACTTAGTTATGACTGAATTACAAAAATGGGTTGGATATGCTTCATTTCAATTAGGATCGGTTATGACATTAATTTCTACTGACGTCATAACATTTTCGAACATCAAGCCTATGGAATATAAATCAGGTAAGAACGAAACAGATGTACTACAACCTAACGCCGAAACCGAAAATGAATCAGAACAAAAATTAACTAAAATAAATGAGTGATGGCGTTAAGAAAAAGGTTAGATCTGAAAAACAAATTAAATGGGCAAGAGAATTAGGTAAAAGATCTGCAGAATTAAAAAAAAGCTAAGAAAAAGAAATTAACTGATATAAATGAATCACAGACTTCATCTGATATTGATTCGAATGATAATCCATCTGATTCTTCTAATGCTGGAAGTAATTATAAATTATATATTACAATTGGATTAGTAACAGTTATTATATTATCCGGCGTAATATATAAATCAAAATTCAAATTTGATGATAAAGATGATTCCAATGATAATAAACCTATTATACCAGAAAATAAGTCAAATCATAAAACCATTGAAACTAAATCTAAATTATTATTAATGGATTAAAATAAGATGAAAAAAGAACAATATTTAAGAGATTTATATTATAACCCAGAAAGTGAAGTATCATATTCTAACGTTTCAGAATTATGGAATAAATTAAATCTGATAATGAAAATGGTGCCGCACGGCACCCACATGGTGATAAAAAATATAGTGAATTAAAATCATGGTTACAAAATCAACCAACATATCAAATCCACAAGAAAATGGATAAAACTTATTTAACAAGAAAATCTAAATATAGAAAAACCTTTTATAAAGGTTATACCCCTAATTTTACTGAAGAAATATTTAAAATTAAAAAGATAATATTAACTAAACCTTTTGTTTATAAACTAGAAGATCTAAAAGATGAAGAAATATTAGGTTATTTCTATGAACAAGAATTATCACTTGTACCAAATCCAGATGAAATAGAATACAAAATAGAAAAAGTATTGAAAACAAAAACTCTTAAAGGAAAAAAGTATTCTTTGGTGAAATATAAAGGATACGATGATAAATTTAATGAATGGATTTTATCTAGTAAAATTAAAAGAATAAATGAATAAAGATTTATTTATATTTGAACCGCATAATATGTTAGTTACTGGTGTAACCAATTGTGGTAAAACACATTTCATATTAGATTTGTTAGAAACTATTTATAAGAATCATTTTGATAATATAATATTATTCTGTCCTACTTATGAAATGAATAAAACATATAATAGAGATATAGTTAAAATAAAAAAGTTTATTATATTAGATCCTAAAATAGTAAAAGAGAATTTAGATAATTGTATAAAAATAGCAATTGATACTTATAAAGGATCAAATACATTATTCATTATAGATGATTGCGCAAATTTACATGATTCAAAAGTGAGAGAAAGTGAGTTATGTTATCTAGCTTTTTCTGGTAGACATTTTGGGATAACAACATGGGTTTTAAATCAAAAATATAATTCAATTGTTAAAGACTTTAGGGAGAATATAAGATTTCTAGTTTTATTTTATAACAAAGATAAAAAATCTATGCAACAATCATTGGAAGAAAATCAAATTATACCTAATGAATTACATGATGAATATATGAATAAATTAAAGAATAATAAAGGTTCAAAATTATTACTGAGATTACAATTTCCCTATGAATATAAATTTATAAAATAACTATTTGTATACCTATGTATCTAATACGTATTTAATACGTATTAGATAAGTATTAAATACATTAATACTTAAAACCCCCTTTTCTAAAATAAATATTATTCATACAATTTTCAACCAATTTATTTTTATTTTTTTCAACTAATATATGAATAAGTTTGAAAATAATAAAGGTTATTTATTATTACTGAGGTTTCAATATAAATTTAAAAAAGAAATATAATTTAAGGTATTTTCAAATAATATGTATTAAATACGTATTAGATAGGTATTAGATATGTATTAGATACCTTAATACTTAAAACCCCCTTTTTTATTTACTATTATTTTATACAATTTTCAACCTTTATTACTTTTTGAGTGTTAGATAATCACTTTCTGAATCACTTTCATCATCACTCTCCAATTCATCATCAGACCCTAACAATCTATTCAAATTCTCTACCGAATTTTCTTCTTCAAATTCTTTATTATTTTTGTACTTATTCTTCACCCTTTTTACCGTATCTTCATAAATAATTGGTTTATTGATATACTTATTAGTCATCTCAACTATATCTTTATTTTCTGATTTCATATTAAGTTTCATAGAATGTTTATTATCAATATGCTTATCTGTAACTATATCACCATGTGGGTGCCATACGGCACCATTTTCATTATTATCTTTATTAGTGTTTGCTCCTAATATTTCACTTACAATGTTTGATTCTAATTTAATAGCATCGGTTAAATCTAATTCATCTTTATTAGGTGTTGCTAATAATAAATCTTCATATAATTCTTTACCATTTACTTTTTGATTTGAAACAAACTTTGTAACATATCTAAATGGGTGTTCTATAAATTCTTTTTTACCAACACGTTCTATAACATTAGTAATATGTATCTTTGTATTCATATGATTATTCCAATTTGATGGAGCGTTTGAAAATTCGCCTTTACAATAATCACAATAATTTCTATTTTCAGTAACATTTAATATTATTTCATTATTATATGTAGAAGGTATTACATTATTAGATGTAGTAGGTATTACATTATTTGATGTAGAGGGTATTACATTATTAGATGTAGTAGGTATTACATTATTAGATGTAGTAGGTATTACATTATTAGATGTAGAAGGTATTACATTATTATCAATTACATTACTTAAATTATCAACAACTTCACTTTTATTATTATCGATTTCTATTAGTTTAGTTTTATAAATTTTGAAAATAGGATCAAATATAAAAGCTATATTACAAGGTTTTACATAATATAAACCATCATTATTTTCATGTGTATCGATGTATGGAATATGTTTATATACTTTACCTCCTTCCATTTATTATATAAATTTTTATTAAAGTTAAAATTTTAATACATAACACTATTTAATTGAGAATTTACAATATTTAATTGCGCGTCAGATATAATATAAATGTGCATTTTAAAATTTTTGATTCCTTTATTCTTTGTCATGAATAATTGTATTCCATCTTTAGTGTTCTGTAGTTTTTTTCCAGAACCATGTAATGAATTATCCTCTGTTGTTCTAAAATCTAACCATAATGCATATTTATTGCCGGTATAATAATCAATTTGATTAATATTACAATTTTCAGATGATTTCACTTTTTCATTCATAAAATGTTTTCTAATTTCTGGCCATTGATCAATCATTCTCATTCCTTGACAAAATATTTTATTTGCTATTCCTTCGATAGTTATTTCTACTTTTGTTATTTCAGGATTATAATAATTATCAACATTTATTGCGCCATTAGTATATGTTGCAATGGTAAAAAATATTAATATACCTTTAATAGATCTTCTTGGGAAGTTAATATTCTCATTAATTATTTCATCATTTGCATTAATAGTTACGGTTTTAAATTTATCAATTTAATCATATAATAATGAAAATCCTTGATTGTATTGAGTTTGAATTATACTTGAAATATTTTCATCAGTTACTGTGTCATATTCTAAACATATATTCGATAATTTATAACTCATATCTTTATAAACGCTAGATATTACAATTTCATTAACAGGAGCAAATGTTATTTCGAATATAACATCTTCTTGAATTGCGTATTTATATAAAGTTGCATTGTTATTTATCAATTCAAAGTCTAATGGAATTTTATATTTGCTTCCATATATACTTTTTATCAATTTATCTACAGCATTAGTTAACATTGCGCTATTAGCTTCTGATCTTAATTTATTTTGGTTTTCTGATTGGATGCCTTGAAATATCATATTATTTCTATTTTCTTTAGTTAACCATAAATCTTTATGATGCATAAATAAATTATAATCATCTAATGAGAAAACTGTTTCTGGACCAATCTTTATAGTTAATTTTTTAATCAAATATCTTCCAACATTATCAACAACATAATTATTATTATTACCGGTTACTTTTATATCGGCTGATAAATAAACAAAAGATGTGCGAATGACCAGTTGCCCATCAGCATTTTTTGCGACAGAAAATGAAGTACTTCTCCCGGCGGGCAACATAGCACCAGCCGGTGGCGCCAACCTCGTGCTATTAGCCAACCAGCCAATCAACGCGAAGTAAACACGTCCTTTTCAGTTCCGGATCTCAGGCGTAAAGTTTAACATTTTCATTTCTCCCTTTTTAATCGTTAATTATCCTTTTTTTACGTACTCATCCGATAATTTTGTATACCGGTATTTTTAGATAGGATGTCTAAGAACATTGTAGTCGTAGGCCATAGTTATATAAGGCGGCTGGGTGATTTTGTGAGAGAGAATAGTTCTGCTTCCTCTATTGTTAATTCCGATTGGGGTCTAGCTGGTTTAGACTTTGCGGCACCTCATTTGATCGGTATTGGGGGAGCAACTATAGATATTTTGATAAACCGTGATGTGCTCTCATTGATCTGTGAGCAGCGGCCTACATTAGTTTTGCTGCAGATTGGGTCAAACGACCTAGATAACCGGTATCTAACCCCAGCGTTTGTTGGAATGAAAATATTTCAATACGCTAATGCCATTGTCGAGCGTACGGGTGCTGTTGTGTATATATGTGACCCTATTCGCCGCCAGAGATGGCGCAGTTTTAACGAAATTACTGGGAATAGTAGGGTTAGACAAGCGCAGGAATTTCTGCACGCCGCTTGTACAGGGTGCGAAAAGATATTTTCCTGGCGGCATCGGGGGTTTTGGAATTCTAGATATAATCTGTATGGTGGGGATCTAGTTCACTTGAACAAACAGGGCAACATTAAACTATATCGGTCACTCCGTGGGGCGATGGTTAAGGCCGGGAAGTGTCTCGGGACTAATAGGAGTGAAAGGGTCTGAAGCATGGAAATACGTAGTGATATGGACACACATACATAACTGCTAGTATATTATAAAAAAAAATAAATAAATAAAAAAAATAAAAAAAAATTTATATAGTATTCGTTAACATATAAATAAATAAATTAGTGATTGATATAGCCTCCTTAAATATATATATATATAGTTTACGTACTCAGTAATCCTTGAGCCAATAACTTAATGCTCGGATGCTCAGAAATGATACAGTTTGATGTTTCTATGCACGTTATTACCTTTAAGTTTTTTACCTGGTCTTCATTGATGAAAGGTTGAATTTTGCCTGCCTCTGGCCAGGGGCCCATGGAATTTTCCTAATCCTGCAATAACCATTGATTAGGGCGTGCATTTTTCCCGATCATTACCATAAAGGTTTTTAGAATATGCTACTGTACTGGAGGTCCCAGGAGATAAGCATTAATATCGGGCTTAATTTTCCTGCTTCGGGGCAGGTGCCCATGAATAAATGTTTAATATGAGGCCTTAATTTTCCTGTGATACATATTGATATAGGGCTTAATTTCCCTGCTTCTAGGCAGGTACCCATGGGATAATTAATCATGAATATTGGGCTTAATTTTCCTGCTTCTGGGCGGGTTACCACGATATAATCATTAATATTGGGCTTAATTTTCCTGCTTCTGGGCAGGTGCCCACGAGACAATCATTAACATAAGGGCTTAATTTTCCTGCTTCTGGGCAGGTGCCCAGGAAATAATAATTAGTCTAAGGGCTTAATTTTCCTGCTTCTGGGCAGGTGCCTACGAATTAATCATCAATATTAGGGCTTAATTTTCCTGCTTCTGGGCAGGTGCCAACGGGATAATCATTGATATTAGGGCTTAATTTTCCTGCTTCTGGGCAGGTGCCCAGGAAAATAATAATTAGTATAAGGGCTTAATTTTCCTGCTTCTGGGCAGGTGCCCACGAAATAATCATTAATATTAGGGCTTAATTTTCCTGCTTCTGGGCAGGTGCCAACGAGATAATCATTAATATTAAGTCGGGACAAATTGTTAGATGGAAAAGGCCAAGCGCCCCAGCTGCTTGACGTTTATTTGAAAAATTATACCAAAACACGTGACAACCTAATTTGCTGTCACGTACAAAATTACAATATCATCAATCTAACAAAGAAATACAAAGTCATACAAAACTAACTAGATCAACCGCCCCAGCTGGATTGACCTAGTTTCTGATTTAAACAATTATGGGAAAAAATACTACGCGGTCAAACGCCCCTGCTGTTTGACCTATTTATGAATACAAGTAACTACACCACTATTACTATGAAGTCAAACGCCCCAGCTGTTTGACCTAGTTCGGAGTAAAAAGTCCTCGATTAATCGTAAGTGGGCTATAAAAATGGGCTAGAAAAGATTAATCGTAAGAGGGCTAACAAATGCCGTAGGCGCAGGTAGGGGATGGAGGGTGGTAAAATGTTAAACTTTACGCCTGAGTTCCGGAACTGAAAAGGACGTGTTTACTTCGCGTTGATTGGCTGGTTGGCTAATAGCACGAGGTTGGCGCCACCGGCTGGTGTTATGTTGCCCGCCGGGAGAAGTACTTCATTTTCTGTCGCAAAAATGCTGATGGGCAACTGGTCATTCGCACATCTTTTGTTTTTTGCAACAGAAAATAAGTCGGGACAAATTGTTAGATGGAAAAGGCCAAGCGCCCCAGCTGCTTGACGTTTATTTGAAAAATTATACCAAAACACGTGACAACCTAATTTGCTGTCACGTACAAAATAACAATATCATCAATCTAACAAAGAAATACAAAGTCATACAAAACTAACTAGGTCAACCGCCCCAGCTGGATTGACCTAGTTTCTGATTTAAACAATTATGGGAAAAAATACTACGCGGTCAAACTGTTTGGTCATGCTGTTTGACCTATTTATGAATACAAGTAACTACACCACTATTACTAAGAAGTCAAACGCCCCAGCTGTTTGACCTAGTTCGGAGTAAAAAGTCCTCGATTAATCGTAAGTGGGCTATAAAAATGCCACAAAGCCACCCACCTGTGGCTGAGCCCACACGATCACCTCGCAATCCTTATGTATTTACGGAAGGCCTCGGAATTCCACCGGCCTGCCGCCCTAATCTGTGCGTCGGGGACTCCCCTCGATGCTGCATCGGTTGCAGCGCCGATGCGGAAGGAGTGACCCTTGAACGCCCTAGGTGACAGTTTACACCACTCCAGCAAGCACACGAGGCGACGGTCGAATGCTCGCCTTAACCACGGAGCTCCACTGCAGTCTATAAAAAGCGGGCCTGGACGCGGGCCTCGGCGCTGTAAATAAGTGGTGATAGTCGATCGGGCATCGGTAACCCTGGTCGAAAGGGAGGAAAAATCAACCTGTATGACCTGAGGGCCAACGCGTGCGCTGTGCTTAAACTTCTTTAGGACTATTTGGAGACCAAAGGCGGTGAGTGCCACGTCTTCGAGCTGTACTACACTCTGCGTTAGGGCGAGTGTCCTCGGTAAGAGCTCCCCTAGGCGGAAATAACCACAAAACGCGATGGTCATAACAGATTTCACTAAAGGGCGGTTGTAGGACAGACTTCCCGTCACAGCAAGACAGTCAAATAAACGGGCCAAAACATCTGCGGTAATTGGGAGACGAACGTCGAAACTCCGCGATAGATTTCTCGCGCCTGCTAACATTTTCTGAATGATAAATGATCGACAAGGGTCGGCCTCCCCTTTTATCTTGTGAAAATATGAAATTGCCGACAATGTCGACGCAGTAGCTGCGGCCGACAAACCCTTTTCGTGCAAATGTGCGACGAACAAGACGATGGAATATTCCGAAACCGGGACCAAAATATTGTGATGCCCAACTGCTGGCCAAACGCGACTAGCTTACCCCAAGACCGATCATAGGCCTTCGCGGTTTCCGTCGTCAAAGCCGCTGCTAACAGGGCGTCTATAGTAGGTTTATATTTGCTGGCAGCCAAGACTGGGGAACCGGCGTAGGTTGAGGGTCGGCCCATGGCGCTTCCATGCGAAATCGACGAAACTGGAACCGAGAATGTAGGTCGGGTAAAATGTTATATTTTCCGGGTATATGTTCGCTAATGAAAACGATGTTAAATTTCAAACAAACAGAGACCATCTTGCGGACGAGGGTCATCATAGCCTTGTCCCGTGAAGATTGTTTATTAATAACGTGGACCACCGATTGGTTATCGGAATTAAAACATATAGTCTTATTTTTCCAATGTGCCCCCCATATTGATAGTGCGGCAACGATTGGGTATAGTTCAAGGACCGCGATCGAACAAGACTTCCAGCTTAAAGGCCACGAACCGTGGAACCAGTGGGTGCCGTAAACGGCACCGTAACCAAAAGCACCGGCGGAATCAGTGTACAAATTCAAACGATCGTTAGTGAGCTTACGCTCATCGATGAAAAATGATCGACCGTTAAAATTTGAAAGGAAGACGTTCCAGACCCGGAGATCATTCTTCGCGCTCGCCGTCAGTGAAATGTGCAACGAACGGTGAGGCACGCCCACAGTGAGGTCGATCAGCCTCCTGAGAAACGGTCGTCCCGGTACGATGACTGAGCAGGCAAAATTCAACGTCCCTAGTAGTGACTGTAACTCTCGCAAAGTCACTTTCCGTTTAGACAGGAATGTTTCCACCAGGGCCATGCATTTTGCCAATTTATCTTCCGGCAAACGTGCCTCGTGCAAAATAGTATCGAGCGTGATGCCGGCAAACGGTAGGATTTGCGACGGGCGAAAAGTTTTGACTTCCTTTATGGGTACGCCGAGCTGTTCGCATAGGTCAAGAAAATTTATCAGATCGCGGTCGCACTTAGATTTGCCCTTAGCAATAATCAAAAAATCATCTAAAATATGTACAATGTGGGAAATCCCGAGCTTATTAATCGCAATCCATTTAATACACGACGAGAACCGGTCAAAAATCGCGCAGGAGCTGGCTGCGCCCATGGGCAGAACTGCGTCGACGTAAAAAAGACCGTCTAAAGTGAAACCCAACAGTGGTTGGTCTAACTTATGTATAGGGATTATCCTGAAAGCCGACTCTATGTCGGTCTTTGCTAGGAAAACATCGTCACCAAGGGACTTGATGATTTTAATCGCATCCTGGATTGTCGAGTATTTAATGGTGGATGCCTCCTCGGGAATAAAATCGTTTATCGACGAGCCTTCCGGGTACGATAGATGGTGAATAACCCTAAAACCCCCGGAGCTTTTAGGAACTACCCCTAGGGTTGAAACGTGAATTGGGGTACCGTCCGGGATGAATGGAGTCTGAAAAGGGCCCAGAACTCTACCCGTTGCAAGCTCTTTGTTGACTCTTTCACGTATCACGTCAGGGCGCTCCCTAGCGGACTTAAGGTTATCGACGCATTTGGTAGATGAGGGGCCAGAGAAAAAACTATCTAAGCGAAAACCCGAAGTAAAACCTTCAATAATAATGTCACGATCCTCGGCCTTGTAATCGTAAATGTATTTTCTAAGTTCGGAAATTTTGACCGGCGTCGGCAAACTATGATTTGTAGGTGGGGTCGCTACGTTTATATCCAGTCGAGGGGCTGGGCGTTTTCCGACGCGGACAGCGAACGGCTGAATGTGGGCCTCTGCATAACTTGCATTGGCAATACTATTTGGAACATACTATTTGGAACATAAAAAGTATTTTGTGTTAATCTCGGAATTCTAACATATAAAGTTTCATCGGGATTAATATTAGAAGGGTTATGAGTAATTATATGATGTGATCTTTCTGCTTTAATAGCATTAGATATTCTATGATTCTTAGAAGGATTGATATAACTCCCACTCATTTATTTAACAAAAAAATTAATTATTTATTTTTTATCATGTTTACTTGATATTTTTTGATATCATATTTACTAACCCAAAAATAATTGCACTTACAACTGTAATTAAAAATGAAATAATATGTTCAGCAGCAAAGTTTCCTGCAGATTTCAATATCAAACCAACAATTGATGCAATAATTCCTGGCAATGCTGCAGCAGATTTTTTAGATAGTTCCCATAAATATTTTGCTAATTTCTTTAAACCATCTTTAACTTTATCTTGTATAGAATTATTGTCATTCGGGGGTTTATCTGGTTTATTGGGAGTAGGAGTAGATTTCAAAGAATTTGATATTGCTAAACCAATTGTTGTAAATAACATAGTTACAGCTGTTAGAATTGAAAGAATTGTTATTCCTTCAAACTTAAATGATAATTTTATTCTATCTTTTAGTGATATGTCAGAATTTGGTTTTAGTATTAACTCTTTAACAACAACTTTTAATCTATTGATACAATAATCGTATGATTTTGATAATAATTTCATTTTTTCTTTCTGAAATTCTATGTTATATTCTAAATCATCAATTTCTTTTTCTAAATATGCATTTCTTTTTTTAAATTCAATTTCTTCAATAACTTTAAATTCTCTATCTAATTTTAATTGTTCTAATTCTTTTCTGGTGTCAAATAATTTATTTTCTAAAGGTTTAATTTTATTATATCTAATATGTTTTTCGCGCGCAATTTTATCGGCTTCATTTCGTATACTTATTATTTCTCTAATTGTTTTTTTAGAAAACATACTTAAAGCTTCTATTTCTTGATCTGTTGCATCAAGTAATCCATTTTGTAAAAGTTTTTCAGTTTGAACTTCAGTGTTTGATTTAAGTTTACTAGTTTTGGAAGTTATATTCTGTTCAGAAGTTGTTTCTGTTTCTAAATTATTATCGATTGTTTCAAATAAATCATTAATTCTTTGTTTAAATACTCTTCTATTTTGATTTATTTCTTCTTGTGTTACATCTTCTATTTCATTACTATTATAACTTATTCTTTTGATTCTATCTGGTTCTAATTTTTCCAAAGTTGATCCTGCTAATATTTTGTTTTGATTTTTATAAGTGATATCAATATAATAATCATCTTTCAAATGATAATAATATTCACCATCTAGAGATTTTAATTCTTGTACTAAAAGTCTGGCGCCTCTGGCATTTATATTATATCCAGATTTTTCAAATATAGGTTTGAAATTATAAATATATTCATTATGTTCTAAATTTTGTTTTACTAAACCTTGATTTTCATTTTCAGGATTTATTCTCGATCTAGTTCTTCTATCAAATTCATCTGTTGATGGGGCTTTAGAACCACTATCTGCTAAATTAGAATTATATGCTAATTCATTACCATCATCAATATTAGTTTCTGCATCATTATTATCATCATCAATATATCCTTCATTATTATTTCCCATGCCTTCCATTTCATAATCTTCTCCACCTTCTGCCATTTACATAATAAAAAAATTAAAATTTAAAATATAATATTCCTCCGATTACAATTCCTATACAAGTTATAGCTAATTTAGTATTTTCATGGGATTTATTATCATCATTTAGTTTAATTATATCATGTTGAATATTATCAGTTTTTATATTTTCTGATGTATTGTAATCTTTTATTTTAGAATCATTATTTAATTTAATATTATCAGTTTTAGTTTCTGTTGATTGAATGTGTTTTTTATTTTTTTCACCTTCCATTAATTTTGGAGCAGTAATAATCATTTTATTTATATCATTTAATCCAAATGAATTATTTATTGTTGCAGTTTTAATTAGATTATTGTAACCAATTATGTTTCCCATCTTTAATACTAAATCATTAGAAATAATAAATAGATTAGGGCCTATACAATAATTTAATCTAATATGTGATTTATCTAAATAATTTTGATATCTTACAATGTTTTGTGGAATCGATCTATTTTTATCATTATGAATTGAATCTTCAAATAATACTTTGAATTGTTTCTGCGCATCGAATGAAGTGTTATCATTTCCAATTATTGGGGATCTTGTTTCAACTTGAGCACCTAGAATACAAATTAAATAAGTTCTAATAGATTGATTTATTCTTTGTATACCTGATTTTGTAAAACCTTCACCATTTTCTAAAATGAAATTAACCCAACCATTATTATCAATTTTATAATTATGATAAGCTGAAATTCTATGCATATAATCAATTCTTTTTATTTCAAACTCTTCACCAACACCTTGCAATTTACCATGCGCTCTAAAATCGGAATTAATATTTATATTAAATTCAATACATATTTTATAAAACTTAGATAGATTAATATTATTATCCAATTCTTTAAAATATTTAGACCCGGGTAAAGGACATTCTAATTCATTTAATATTATTCTGATTTGAAAATATGTGTGAAATCTAAATATTGTGTGAATTAATTTTAAATCAGAATACTTCAAATTTTTATCTAAGTTATTTAAATGATCATTCCAACTTATTCCACATCCTGTTGTTGCACAATAAACAGCAAAATCTAATAGATTCTGCCAATATTTCATATTAGATTTTACTTTATATATATGGTATTCATCTCGAGTAAAAGTAACTTCATATGTATTAAATATATTTTCCATTTTAGAAATAAAAAACTGTGATTCAGTAACATAAATTTCTAAATTAGTTAATGAATTTAAAACTACATTTCTATATGTAATATTTTTCTTAAAATCTATTGCAGGAATATTATATTTAATTGATTTATTATATTGGAAAGCTTTTGGAAACCCCATTTATATAATTAAAAAATTAATAATTAACTGATTCTTTTAATAATTTATCTTGTTCTTCAACTGTTATATGACCATTTAAACTTATTATATAATCTAGTGTATTCTTCAATTTATTAATTTCTTTTATATTAGTTTTAATTTTTTCTTTATTACTTTTTCTATTTAATTTTGAACTCATACCAGTTAAAACACTTGAACTTAATCCTAATACACCAATTGATATAGCTAAAGGTGTTAATGGACTGAATATTGCTAGAAATGTTATTACAGAACTAATTGTAACCGAACCACTTATAATCAATTAATATATAATTTTACTTTTTAAATATTTTTTCTTTTTTATCTTTTATCTAATATTTGTTTTTCTAAATATGTTTTTAATTTAGTTTTATTTATATCATGAGGAATAATATCAATATTATTAACTTTATCTTCCATTTATTTAGCAAAAAAAATTACTAATTAGTAAACTTATAAGCAACAAATATAACAATAACTGTTCCGCCTAAAATCCATATTATTTCATATTTCTTCTGTTCATTACTTGGGGTATAATAATCTGATAATTTAGGTTTGTATAGATGTAATTTTTCTTTATTGGTTACCGCGTTATATAAACTCATTGCATCATCAACTGATCGAAAATCTCTATGTGAAATCTTCTGATCATATAATTCCTTGTTAATATAATCCATATAGTTTTGCCTCTTTTCTCTATATTCTTCTGCTGCTTTATTATATCTCTAATGCTAAGTTATGTCTTTTTTGTTCTGTTAATGAACCATTTTTATCAATATGCTTGAATAAATAACCACCACCAGTAAATGCTAAAGCGTTAACAATTGCCGATCCTATAATAGTTATAACTGCAGAAGCCATTTATTTAGTAAAATAATTATGTATTTATATGGGAGGAATATATTTTTGTTTTTCCAAATAATCAATAGTTAAATTAGATAAAGTAACTGCTAACGTTAATTTTAAGATATCATTGATATCAAATCTATCAACATTAACACTTCCCATTTTGAATACTTTTTTTAATACCATTGAATAACCAACAGTTCCAACTGATAGTAATGCTCCATTATATAATCCAGTTATTATCCACTTATTATCACTCATTTATTTATCAAAAAAATTACTATCATCAAAATATTTAGTTAACTTATTTATGATTAATTCAACATTTATTTCATTACCACTTTTATGATTATCATATATTTTGGTTAATATGTTTTTAATATCATCAATAATTCCATCTTCATTTAATTCATAATATTCTAAAGGTGATTTAATTAAATCAATTACTTTTCCTATATTATAATTTTCTTTATTAATCATTGATGCATTGTTAAATGATTTACTTTTTAAATCAGTAATTACATCATTTAGTTTAATTCTCATTTCTTTACCATGTTTAAAATCAAACCCAAAACATATACTCGGTCCAACAGTTATATTCATTTATATAGTGAAAAAAATTACTCTTTACATCTTATAACTAATTCATAAATTACAGGAAAGTTATTCAAATCAATTAAATATCCATTGTGATTTCTAATTTCTAATCTAAAATTATTAAAACGAGGAATGCATGGTTTGAAATCACACTCTGTTGAATTATAATTTATTTGCGTTCCAAATTCTTTAACATTCTTCAATGGTAAAATGTTTAGTAAACCAGAATTACAAGTTATATCTTTAGTTGCTTCGAATGTTTTTGTAGGATCGATTAAATTGCAATAAATATAAAAATGCGTGTAAGGTATTAAGTTTGGTGTAGCAGCATCAATATTTGTAAAAGATCTATCTGGAAGAATTCCTAACAGTTTAGCTATAGGTTTTTTTACCATAAATTTATGTTTTTCACTATTAGACAACCTTATCTTTATTCTATCAGAACTATCACTTTTTAAAAATCTAATACTAAACCCAGAACTACTACCTAATTTGTGCCAGGCTTTTCTATTAATTTCTTGTGCTAATGTATCTAAATTATATAACCCCGGTTTTAGATATATATAGACCCATGAATCTATGTGTCTATTAAAAACTAAAAAGGCTCTATGTCCAATAGTTTTATTCGATATATTATAAAAAGAATTACATAAACTTATATTAACTAATTTTAAATCTACACAATTCTTGAATTCTCTATCTAATTGTACTAGTAAATTATGTGATTTATAATTTGTAAGCCTTCTAGAATCAACAAATATTCTGTATTCTTTTAATTCCACCATTTATTTTACATATTTTTTTATTCGAAATCTATTTCATGATGCCCTTTTTCATTCTTACCTTTGTATACGAAATAGAAATCTCCAGAACATAATTCTTCTAAATCTTCACTTGATAACCTATGAAATCTATCTGGTAAATATGTTCTGAATTTATATGTATTTCCTTTTAATCCTTCATATTCTAAGTGTATAACTAATTTATCTCCATAGTTATTAGTAACTGTATCAATATTTGTAATTAGATATTTCTTATGGATTGTTAATTCTGTTAACTTTTTGAATTTATAATCTACAGATTTTACAGTTCGTTTCTGCGTCCGTTTTTGCGGGGCGCAAAAACGAAATTTACCGCGCAGAAACGCGCCAAAACGAGCGCTAAAACGAACCTTCGTTTTAGCGCCCGTTTTGGCGCGTTTTAGCGCGGTGATTTCTCGTTTTTGCGCCCCGCAAAAACGAAGTTCGTTTCTGCGTCCGTTTTTGCGGGGCGTCAAAACGAAATTTACCGCGCAGAAACGCGCCAAAACGAGCGCAGAATCAAACGTTCGTTTTAGCGCCCGTTTTGGCGCGTTTTAGCGCGGTGATTTCTCGTTTCGGACGCAGAAACGAACTTCGTTTTTGCGGGGCGCAAAAACGAGAAATCACCGCGCTAAAACGCGCCAAAATGGGCGCTAAAACGAAGGTTCGTTTCTGCGCTCGTTTTGGCGCGTTTCTGCGCGGTAAATTTCGTTTTTGCGCGGCGCAAAAACGGACGCAGAAACGAACTTCGTTTTTGCGCGGCGCAAAAATGAGAAATCACCGCGCAGAAACGCGCCAAAACGGGCTCTAAAACGAAATTTCGTTTCTGCGCTCGTTTTGGCGCGTTTTAGCGCGGTAAATTTCGTTTTTGCGCCGCGCAGAAACGGACGCAGAAACGATGCAATATATTTTTTGCATGGTATATTCCACGAATTTTTTTTTTTAACTTGGCCCTAATCAGCCACCATAGATTAGGGCCAAGTTTAAAAAAAAAAATTCGTGGAATATACCATGCAAAAAATATATTGCATCGTTTCTGCGTCCGTTTCTGCGCGGCGCAAAAACGAAATTTACCGCGCTAAAACGCGCCAAAACGAGCGCAGAAACGAAATTTCGTTTTAGCGCCCGTTTTGGCGCGTTTTAGCGTGGTGATTTCTCGTTTTTGCGCGGCGCAAAAACGAAGTTCGTTTCTGCGTCCGTTTTTGCGGGGCGCAAAAACGAGAAATCACCGCGCCAAAACGGGCGCTAAAACGAACGTTTGTTTCTGCGCTCGTTTTGGCGCGTTTCTGCGCGGTAAATTTCGTTTTGACGCCCCGCAAAAACGGACGCAGAAACGAACTTCGTTTTTGCGGGGCGCAAAAACGAGAAATCACCGCGCTAAAACGCGCCAAAACGGGCGCTAAAACGAAGGTTCGTTTTAGCGCTCGTTTTGGCGCGTTTCTGCGCGGTAAATTTCGTTTTTGCGCCCCGCAAAAACGGACGCAGAAACGAACTTCGTTTTTGCGGGGCGCAAAAACGAGAAATCACCGCGCTAAAACGCGCCAAAATGGGCGCTAAAACGAAGGTTCGTTTCTGCGCTCGTTTTGGCGCGTTTCTGCGCGGTAAATTTCGTTTTTGCGCGGCGCAAAAACGGACGCAGAAACGAACTTCGTTTTTGCGGGGCGCAAAAACGAGAAACCACCGCGCTAAAACGCGCCAAAATGGGCGCTAAAACGAAGGTTCGTTTCTGCGCTCGTTTTGGCGCGTTTCTGCGCGGTAAATTTCGTTTTTGCGCCGCGCAGAAACGGACGCAGAAACGATCCAATATATTTTTTGCATGGTATATTCCACGAATTTTTTTTTTTAACTTGGCCCTAATCAGCCACCATAGTTTGGTGTTAAAATGTATATATTTTTCTAACCACTTAGATTGACTGAATGAAATATATCTATGTACTTTTTTTAGAATCATTCCTTGATTCAAATAAAACTTTAACATTCTATAATGTACTACATAATTATATTTATCTTCTTGAGTTACCATTAACTTTTCTGTATGAATATGATTTTCGGGTTTAATTCTTTTTTGGTAGTTTGATAATTCTTCATGAGTTACAGTTTTATGTTCGGGACAGTAAGCTAAATTTCTAGATTTAAATTTTCTATCTTCGGGATATTCTAAATCTACAACAAAAAAGTAACCAGTATCTGAATCATCTGCAATATCTAGAATTCTTTTCTTCCAATCAAATTTATCATTATTTTCATGTTGTGAAACTTCAGTTAATTCAAATACTCCATAAGGTTGTGGTTCCATCATTGCCCAACCATACAAATTATTTGCATCTATATATAATAACTTATATCCAGGGTTATCATTTACATTGAAATATCTATCCCCTAATACACCTGAAACTCCTCCTCTTATAGATTTTTCAAATAATAATAATTGATCTATATTTGTTAACAAATCCATTTTTATATCTGTAAATTTTAATCCACAATCCCATGTTAATCCTGGTGATGAATAACAATGACAAGGATCAATGTTAAAATATTTTAGGTTTACATCTCTAAACCTTTCGAATATATCGGTTAATAATAATACATCTGATTTTAAATATAAATCTACATTGTCCATGATTTTCTATTTTGAAATGATTCCAAATATTCAATGTTCTATTATATACTTCATCTTTAACATATTCATTTTTTAATTCATCATAGAATTGTTCTTTTAATAATTCAGTTATGTTAAAATCATTATGTGATTTATAAAATGAATATGGAATTGCGCCTTTATATCTCATTAATTGGACATCATCATTATTTGGGTAGTGTTGTTTTAATATTTTTAATTAATCATCATGATTTTGATAAGTTATCTAATGAACTATTTAAAAATCTATATGAATCTATAAATCTTAGACAACCAAATTGGAATGATATATAATTCTCAGATGTTTTAGCTAACATTCTAAATTTATAAGTTGGTATTTTATCTTTTGATCTATTTGAATTTAATCTTTCTATTTCATTATTGATTTCTTCTATTTTATGACATAACTGTTTGATGAATAAATGTGCATCATATCCTGATAGATTATGAAATATAACTGGTACAAAATTGATTTTCTTAGCTTGTAAGTTACAATTCTCATGTGCAGCGCCTCTAAACTTTCCGTTCAAATGATCATGGTTTCTTACTTTTTTATCTTTATAATTAAATATCTTTTCACAATAATAACATTTACCTGCAAACGCAAATGCTTCTTTATCTTCTTCTGTCATTATAATTTCTATATCTTTATTTAACTTTTCATTAAATTTTATTTCATATTCAATTAATAAGTCACAAAAATGATTGATAACATTTTCATTTCTATAATGATAATATTCACTTTCAATTAGTTCTGGATAATCAGATTTAATATATAACCCGAAAGCAGCAGCTGATTGATGAATCTTTTTAATAGTATTTGTTATTGGTGGTTCATCTGAAAAATCATTTTCATTAGAATTTAATTTCTTTCTTTTATAATATATTTCTTTTCTATCTCTATCAGTTAGTTCTTTATTTAATGATTCAAAATCTCCATATATTACAAATGGTACTTTATTTTTGTAATCATATTTTTTGAATTCTAATATTTTATCCTTTTCATTTGGTAAAACTAATTTACAATAATCATGATTTTCACATAATTGTTTATGATTTAATAATGCACTTTCATTACTGAATTTATGTAAACATTTTCTACATAGATATGTTTTATTATGGTGATCACTTTCTGTTCTAAAGAATAAATCTATTTGTTTAATCCACATATAATGATTCTCATAATATAATATATCTATAACATCGTTTGAATCATAATCTTTTGATAGGTATAAAGGTTCTAATGTATAATGTTTTATATTATTACCTTTTGTATTTGGTAATTTGATTAAATCAAATACATTTATCTTTATATTATTATCTCTTTTTATCTTTGGGATGTTTTTAATTATAACAGGATACTTATCTATCTTATAATTATTTTCAAATGGTTTATAATGAGTTAATCTACAAATATTATAAGTTGCAGGATGTAAACAACTTATTATAGCCCATAGAAAACATTTATCATCAAAATTGTGTACATTTATTACAGCATTAGTTTTAAATGGTAGTTTAATATAACTCGATGCTTCAATATCTGGTTCTTTATAATATGATACATTATTTTCATCTATTGGTTTTGATTTAGTTAACTTATTATATTTTGTGTTATAAACATGTGAAGTCATAAATATTATTTCATCAAATATTAAACCAGATCCTTCAAAATATTTCTCTTCTATTTTAGTTTTTACTTCATTATAACATTTATCTAATTTATCATCTATATGTTGTTTATATATAATATGTTGTGAATGAGAATTTATATTATAAATTGGTTTATCTTCAGATTTTATAAACTTTACTTTAACTGATATACTAATTTTAGGATATTCAACATCAGTTATTATTTTTATTATTTCTTTCATATTTTCTAAATGTTTTTTATTTTCTTCTAATGTTTTTCCTTTATGAAATTTAAACTCGATAGCTGCTGGGCCAATATCACTTTTAAATGCTTCGGTTATCTCTATATCTTTTTTATTATCCAATAAATTAATATATTTTCTTACATCTTCCGTGTATGGTCTTTTATTGTTTAATTTATTTTTTATGCTTTTAATTGTCTTCTGTTTCTTATCATTATCTTCATCAAAATAATCTTCACCTAAAATATCATTATTCTTATTTCTAATATGACTTTTAGATTTTAAATGTTCTTTATAATATCTGTTATCACTGAATGATTGATTACATGTATCACATTTATATGTTTCTTTTTCATTCTTTAATTCATCTAATTTAGTTTCTAATATATCATCGTTATATTCTAGTTTCAATTTATTCTCTAAATGTGTTTTAGTTTTATTGTGTCTAGCTTTTTGGGATTTATCTATATTGATATTACATGTTGGGCAGTAGTACTTATTTGCTTCCATTTCAATATCAAATTTTTTATTAAAATTGATTTTAGAAGTTCAATGATTTATATCATGTATTATTTCAATCACACTTTACTAACACTTTTAATGTTTAAAAATCTAACTCATACAAATATGAATATTGAAATAATGTTGTAAATATATCTATATATCTATTCTATAAGAGCTCGTTAATTACTCGTTACTTTTTTACTAACACTTTACTCACACTTTTATATTGAATAATCTATCAATTTATATGTTATTCATGTAAATTATGTTTATATATATATATGAATATTTTAAGAGTAATAGGGATAATAGGCTTTCAGGTTAAAGGTTGAAGGGGCGAGTGAGTAAAAAATGAAAATAACAATAATTTACAGTTGAATTAGGAGTGTGCGCGACTAATTCAACTGTAAATTATTGTTATTTTCATTTTTTTACGAGCTCGACCGTTCAACCTTTGATCTGAAAGCCGATTATCCCTATTACTGACCGCGAGACAAACCAATCGGCAATCAGCGGTGACGTGTGCGCTACCGCTGTTCTTACGACGAGCTGATCGGGTCGGCCCCTTGAGCCTGGCTTTAGTGTATAGCTTTTGTGAATACGACAGTGAAGACACGGGAGTTATCGAATGTCTTTTTCAAAATCCTTTTCTTCTCGGTAAGGAATTTTACGGGAAACATACGAGAAAAAATGAAGTCAAGATTTTGGGATTGTGTTTTGCTTGTGTTAGTCCATTGCTACGCCTGTACAGTGATTGAAGGTAATTTAGAAAATTTTCGGCAGAAGACCGCTTACTTTATAATATATTCGGCTTCATATAACAGGTTTGTCCGTATAAAATGATTTAACGTAAAATCCTTTGTCAAAATGTAATTTACCAATAATGCAAATGATATTTATTCTATTCATTCATTGTATCAGGTCATACTAAAGTAGAAAGGTACACACAGGATAAAGATATTGAAAGAAATTGAAAGAAAAATTAAAGATATATACTTCCATCAGTCGGCGTTTTTGTCACCACTGGCAGGTAGCACTGTGACTATCTGTGAGAACAACCTGCCAAGTTGCCCAAAAAGCACTATATCTGGGAGACTAATCCGCCAAGTTGCCCATAAGTGCAATGTTGGGCAAACCTATTCAATGAAAATTTTCCTCGTCCCGATGCCACACCATCGATGGGAGGGTATCAACAAAGTAACGGATAAGAAATTTGTTAAGAAGGTTTATCCGAAAGATAAACGGTTCTAGAATGTAAAGTCTTTTACGACAATATCCGCTTAGTTAATTTGATACAATACATCTGTCAATCTAACAACAGATCAGTAAATAAAATTCACGTCGGATTTTAAAAAATAAGGCGATTTAATTGAATGATTTGAATAATTGATAATGTTTGTCTTGGAAAAAAAAGAAGAATATTAGTACTTTTTATACAAGTCCCAATGACGTCTTTTGCGATGAATAGACCTTTCATATGGTTTCGTCGGTTTTTTTCAGTTTCAACGATTCCATCTGCAACCATCCAATCACACCACAGTATATCTGCAGTATCTCATACAGAAAAGACATCTACAAGTGATATACCTACAGTATCCAATTCAGAAGAGACACCTACAAGTGGTATATCTACAGTATCTAATACAGAAAAGACAGCTACTAGTGATATATCTACATTATCAAATTCAGAGAAGGGGCACCGTCAACGACAAGGTCGTCAAGGAAGTCGTCAACAACTGTTGCTGCACCAACTACCGCTACTGCTTCCATCGGTTCCACGGCTGTAAAACCACGTTCCACCGTTCCACCTCCTTCACAAACATTAGGTGGGTATAGATTGTTGATTGAATTTTTCAAATGTCCGTTCATCTATGAAATGTCGGAATATTTTTACAAACAAACCTTATGAACCAATCTCATGTTTGTTTATTGTTATTTATAACCGATTCACTCGGTCAGTTCGTGATCTCACACGACAACTCTGTTTTAAAGAGGGTTTTTTGTCAGTCGCAACATTTTTATCCATTTTTAGACAAAATGTCGTTTTTTGCCGGGATCTTGACTAGGCTTGCGATTATCTTAATCATCATAGGGGTGGTTATATTTATCCGAAAGCTAGGTACGATTTTCTTAATGCCGTTTACATCAATCAAACTGCAATAAGCGAAAAGGTCGCAGTTTGATATTGTTTGGGTAATAGCATAATGAAAACCTCGTTGTGGATAATAATTGTCAAAAGCTTCGATAACTTTTTATATTCCATGCACGAAACAAAATCTGTCACCAAAAACTCTTTGCAATAGTAATAATAGAAAATTAATCTTTTCATTTCAGGATTGCTGATATGCAGACAAAAGAAGTATAACGTGTGAGAGGATTTCCTTAAAATCAAATCCTTAACCTCAATCATATTGGGCTCCACTTTAGATATGCGCTGACAACTTTGATAAATTTGTTAAACCTGTTGAATTTTTTCGTTTTAGACACAAATCACAACGATATGACCCAAATGACATACAGTTGAATTCCTACTTGCATCGAAGAAGCGGTAAAAATGTATATATAGTACCATATACGGAATAAAATTTTCTTTAATTGACTTCAATTGTTATGATATTCTACTATAAATCATTGCTCAATTGACTTTATGAAAAACGTGTTCAGAAAGTTTTCCGACATAAAGCGGGGCTTGATATTTTTAATTTCTGTTTCGCAGGTCACACGCTGCTCGATATTTTGTCATTGTGCTTATCTTGAGAGGTATATATGGCATCACAGGGCGATACAGAGGTGCATCGAGGATGCAGGCGTTTGAATAATTCCCATAAACCAGTTGTATCTACTGGCAGTTAACTCAATTCAACATCTAGTAATCTCCTGGGATAAAGTTATGCCAAGTCTAAACATCCGGGTCAGCAGGAATCGTACATTGCACATGTTAAATCTTTTAGATGGTATCGATGGTGACGGCAGTAAGTCTCGGAAATCGGCCCGTCTTTCTGAAACGCCGACGAAAACTAACGGCTCGCGCGATGCTTCGGCTGAAGCCATCGACGATGGTTGGTTGTCGATTTTCCTATCGAGAAAACTGCATCGACCTACGTGTGTATACGTCCTCATTATACGTTTCGACGTTTTATTATATTCGGTTCATGTTTTACAGAGGATGAAGATCTATACGCGATTTCTGGAGACCCGGATCTGATGCATACGTACGTCACATCATCAGCAGAGCCAGGTGCGTATGGCAGCCGATTTATATTGCAATGTAACACAGATAACCTACAAATGATGATGTTGAAAAGTTTTTCGAATCTAAATATTTTACCGTTTCAAGATGCGTTTCAAGTTTCAGAACCGCCGATTTATGCACAAGTGGACGTGAAAAAGAAAGGGAACAAAAATTGATTACCAAATCTAGTGCCTGGTGAGGCAAATTTCTTTCAATCAAAAAATACTTTTTTCAATAAAGTGTCAATCAAGTATTGCTTGGGACGATTTATTGTCTTTCAAAACAGCGTGAAACGATACAATGGCGAAACAAACACTGGGTTATTCATAGTGAAATACATTTTAACTTGAGCTAGTTCGCCATTTAGCAGAAAATAAGGTCAGTAGACCAGTCGCCTGTGAGGTGACATTGTTCACTTCAAGGTTTTCATTGTCACTCAGCACGTGACCACGCCACCGCGTAGGTGAAGTGACGTCATAAACAGGATGCGGCCGTAAAATGTAGCATTTTTGAGTGACTAAATAAACCTTTAATTTGAGGCTAATTAGTGACCTTTTTCCCATCAAGCCGATATTAGGTTGTAATATGTATACAAAAGTATCATTTGGATGACTAATCTCAGAAAGTGAGACGTATAAGATGTTTTACAGCTACAGCAGTTTTGTGGAATAATCCGGATTGAAATATATACAGCTCTTGTTGTATTTAGAACATTTCTGCCGTCGAAAATCCGAAATTTTTAAATTCGATAGACTACTAACTATGTAACAATTTATATTGCAAACTGACACAGATAACGTGCAGAATGATTATCCTAAGAGGTTTTTCGAATCTAACTATCTTACCGAGATTTATTTCAACTTTCAGCAGAACCGATTTATGCACAAGTCGACAAGACAAAGAAATTGGACAAAAATAGATTACCAAAACTAGTGCCTGGTGAGGGAAATTTCTTTCAATCAAAGATATACTTTTTCAATCAAGCATCGATTGAGAAGATTAATTGTATTTCCGAACGCATCACAACAATTCGTAATTTTAATACAGCTACAGCACTTTTGTGGAATATCCGGATTAAAATTTAAAGTTTCGATATTTCGATATATATCTCCCGCCGCGTTTGTGTTTAAAAGATTCCTGCTTTCGAAAGCCAATTTACGAATTTCCTCATTTCATTCAAATTCGATAAACATGTGATAAACATTTTGTAGAAAGCACGCTTAACGACACAGATTTCGACCACTATGCCCACTACCAGTTGGAACTCGATCCTTCGGACGAAGAGTCGGAAAGTCCGTATTACGAATTGAATGATGATGACCTGATGGAAATAGCAAGGCAAACAGAAAACAAGAGATTCAGCGGTTAGAAACCCAGATAGTGGACTAATCAATGAAGCTTTCGATTCAAAAGACGAACCTTCAGATGATGATTTACTGTCGAGCAGAAATCGTGTGGTCATTGAAAATGATCTATATGCAACAATTGGTCAACTCTGACCGAAACTATAGAATACTTGTACTGATAATTTGACCGTAAAGAGATGTGGTGTAAACTCATCACTTACGACAATCAACCGGTGCATAGCTGCAAAATGTTCCGTAACGATCGGAAACGCATATATACATTGGAAGGAAGAACGTATAGCTGTTCAACAACAATAACGGGTTTTCTACATTGATAATTGACATTCCCATTTATCAAAATACTCAGAATAACCCACGTGATAATTCAGACTCACCAGAAAGATATTGATATAAATTCCATAGCGGAAATAGGAGGGGAAGAGACTTTCACCGCGCGTGTTCTCTCCGAGATTTCATAGGATGGTACGTTACATATTGTACATAAAACTTCTACTACGCGTCAGAGCATAAAATAATTCATTTCAGAAGGGAGTATTCTTAAGTGCCAGGACCTCACACCTTCACGAATCTTAACTGTGATACAAGTCGTTGACAAGATGCTCCAGTAACCCACACAGGGGCCGGCTTTATAGACTGGTATCAACTTTTGCCCGGGGCAAACTCAATTCATTTTTGATAGAGTTAACCCCCGGGTTAGTGTTGATACCAGTATATTAAAGCGGCTCCAGAATGAGTAGTAACCAGGATATATCTGTTAAGATAAGTGAATAAACGACAGAATATAGGAAAATCGATTCTGTAACCGACCTAGTTCAACAAAATAGATATCATGCTCATGTCACCTTAAACCCCTCTGTCTTTGGGTCTGCCTTCTTTGTACATAGCGTCAAATCATATTGTCTCATTTAACAAACCTCTACCGCGTACCGCAGCTCAACCATCTAATACCTCATTGTATTTCATCAGTTCTCTGTATATTGAATGCATGTATTATCTGTACTATTTCACCTACATGTATCTGCTGATTCGTTAATTATAAACCTAAACCGCCAAAAGCAATTCTAATTGAACTGAATCGTAACAGTTCTAACTTTTATTCAGTACATATATCTACAAAATCATTCCGTTACGATCCGAAACGTGTGGTGGCTGATGCATGGCTGATTCGGGCCGAGTAAAAAAAAAATCCGTGCAATGTGCCGCGCAAAAATATATTGCTTCGTTTCTGTGTCCGTTTCTGCGTGTTTCTTCGCGGTCTCGTTTCGGCGTCAAGCAAAAACGAAGTTCGTTTCTTCGCCGCGAAGAAACGTATTTTTTTACCACGCAGAAACGCGCCGAAACGAGCGCAGAAACGAACCTTCGTTTTTGCACCCGTTTCTGCGGCCGTTTTGGTGCGTTTCTGCGCGGTGATTTCTCGTTCCTCCACCCCACCAAAATGAACTTTGTTTCTGCATCCGTTTCTTTGCCACGAAGAAATGAAATCTACCGTACAGAAACGCACCGAAACGAGCGCAGAAAAGAACCTTCGTTTTTGCGTCCGTTTTGGGCGCGTTTCTGCGCGGTGATAAAAACGAACTTAATTTCTACACCGCGAAGAAACGAAATGAGTGCATAAACGAACCTTCGTAAAAACAATAAGGATTAATGGCCAATTAAGTTTTGGATACACCACCAAAGTGGCATGTCATTCGAAGATTGGTCGATGTTTGCAATGTGCCTATATAATTGAATTGAAGTTTATTTAGACACAAAAGAACAGTACAGAGGAGAATACAAATACACAAATATAAATCAGTCATTAATGTACAAAAATATGTCAAGGATTCATCCAAAGCCAAACAAGGCTGTAGTCAGAGAGGGGATGAACCCTGAAAGATATGGAGAAAAGGAAAACAGGTTCAGACCGTCTTTTGATGATATTCACTTGGAAAAATTACATCATGAGTTGGGAAATGAAATCATGAAAAATTGAAATACTAACATAAGCTTAGATCTTCATTTCAGCATTTCTTTTTCTTTGTCAATGAAATACACGGAAATTATAAAACCGTTTTTATCGTACGTATACAAATAAGACACGCTATTTCATAACATAAGGTTTGATTATTGGGAATATTTAGCTTAAGATGTAAATCCAAAGATTCAACACATTTTCATCTAAACACCGCTTAAAAATACACATGTCATACACATACGACTTGATGTAGATGGCGTTACTTTTCACAACTGTTCTTCTTATGCCGTTTTAACTTTGAACGGGATTTCGAATATCATGAAATTTATCTAGACTTTATATTCTATATTTTGGGAATATTTGTTAGTTAGGGATAACGAGCCAACTACTGTTCAATACGTTCACAATTGCGGTTTGTGATAGGTTATTTCTAGTGTGTGATGTCTTTTCAATTAAGATAATGAGCTTTTACGTAAAAATGATACGTGTATTGCAGAAGAGTACGCATACGTAAGTCGAATACGTTTGATTCGGCTTTTTAAGCACATTTCCGAAGACCCGGTCCGTACGATAACGCAAAGAATACGGTCAAGTCGAATTCCACAAGTCGGTCTCCGGTTGAATATCTCCGTCCGATTGTGAAATTGTAGCTGATTGTCTAACTCAGACCGATTTATGTCGAGATTCGTTTGAAATGAATAGCTTAGGCGGTACAGCTTCGTCATTAATCAGTGTCAGTGGGAAAAATTTTAACATAAATAAGTCTTATATAATAAAACATACCAGGGACGCTAAAATGAAGTCAATGGTAGGCTTACATTATACGTAGTGTCATCATACATGCTTAAATCGGAGAATTAGATACTAGATATCAATCATTTCCTTTTCACCTTCTGATGCAGATGAGTTGGCTGCAGCACGAGTGAATTTGAATTCCCGCTTCCATTTCCACTGAACCTGACTGGTCATTTCGGCTGCAACGGTCCACATAATGAATCGGTTTTCTGCATGTTGCAGAATTATTCAAATTCAATGTTGCTAGAAATTATGTCTCCAACGTACGTGCGTTTTTATGCACGCGAAAAAATGAATGTTTTTCAAAATAAATCAAACCCATTTGAAGTGAACTACTGTTCTCGTAAAAGAACTAGAAGAGCTTCTGCGTACGCGCATCAACGTTTTGCAGGACGAGATCTTGTTCCTGGTTTCAGTATATTTATCGACTTAGGGAACTTCCCTATTTGGTAAATATGAAACCTGGTCATGAAACCAGATTGCCGCTAATCACGATTTTATTTTAGCATACATTAAATGTATAGCTTTTGAGAATATGACAGTCAAAGTACGGAATTCATCGAATGGTCTTTTTCAAAATAATTGTTTTCCCGTTAATCGAATGAAAATAAAAACAAATGGTTAAATCGAACGTGCGCTGGACGGGACATTGTAGGATTAAAACGTCGATATAAGATCCATCACGACTAAGGTTACGGAGGGCTCGTAGAATTTTTGTCGCGTTCTTGTGTAGCTAGTGCGTTCTCATCGGGATTAGATCGTAAGGTTATAAACAGCGTCTAAAAAGGCATTTTTCGCGAAAACCTACGAAGAAAATGAGGTCAGAATTTTGGACTTGCGTTCTGCTTGTATTAGTCCATTGCTACGCCTGGACAGTGAGTAAAGGCAAGTAGAACTAACGCCCGATAGAATAGGGTTTTTAAATCTAGAAAGGTTTAACTCACAAAAAACCATTACCTACAGGTAATTCTTCAAACAAATTACCATTTACTAGTAAGATACCCGTGGAAACCATGGGGTATTTTTGTTATGCCCAGAACGTCATTTACGTAACTTTCTTGGAGCATTGTAATTAAGATGTGTTTCTTTTAAGCTTATCAATTTCATCATCCATTGTGATATAGTGAAAATCACAAACCAGGAAAATACAACCAATGCATCCGGGGTCAGGGGGAGGCTTTCTCAGATATTCACAAATATTTCGTTATTATGAATTTCTTTTCGGTAATTTTTGGTATTGTTTCTATCAATTTCATGTGTTTTATCTACCGTATCGTTTAAATCTACTCTTTACATAGGGCTAAGTTTACGTAAATTGATACTTGTGGTTTCGTCGTTTTTTTTTTCCTTTCATTTTCAACAATTCGATCTACAACCTTCCAACTATACCACACAGAAACATCAACTCGGAGACCTTCAAACAGCGTGACTTCTTCTATGCCTTCTTCAATTCCTGTAACGAGTGAACCATCTACAGAAATACAGCCGACAGAGCCTTCAATAACTACCACTAGTGATCCATCATCAGTGTCATCAACTGCTTATATCGGTATTGACGATTTGTTTTACTCATGGGTCAGGAGGGAGGCTTTCTCGGACGTTTACGCACATATAAAAATCATATTTTTTTCATATTCTGTTACCTTGTATAAATTTTGGTGTTGTCTTTATCATCTTCATGTTCATTACAGCGCAGTATACTCTTTACATGCAGCTTAGTTTACGTAAATCAATACTTGTACAAGTGCAAAATTGGTTTGCGTCAGTTATACCATGGACGTATAAACTAGATCTAGTTTATACGTCCATGGTTATACTATTCAGTGCCGGATTTATAGACTGGCATCAACTCAACCTTAGGGGGTTAACTCAATTGAAAATGAATTGAGTTAGCCCGGGTTAAATTTAATATCAATTTATGAAAGCGGGTCCAGGATATCAAGGTCTTAAATTTCCCGCTTAATGCGTTGTATTGTAATCATTTTGGTCCAAGTCCGATATACGGCATTAAAGTGCAATGTGTAGAGTTACTTTTTGAGTAACTCTATGGTATGGTTAAGACATTTTGTTAAGAAGGTCTATCCGATTCTAGAATGTATAGTCTTTTACGACATTTTAGTTAATTTGATACAATCTGTCAATATAACAACAGGTAAGTAAATAAAGCGCGCGTCAGATTTGAAAATATATATATATGCGATAATTGAATTATTTGAAAAAAAAATTTACAATGTTAGTCTTGGAAAATATGAAGAATGTTAGTACAAATTGCGCTTTCTGCGATGAATAGACCTTTGACATGGTGTCGTCGGTTTTTCAGTTTCAACAATTCCATCTACAACCTTCCAACCACACCACACAACAACACAGAGTCCTTCAAAAAGCGTGACTTCTTCTATGCCTGATACAAGTGATACATCTACGGTATCTCATTCAGAATTACAGACGACATCGTCATCGGCAGCGAAGCCACCAATAACCGTCACTGGTCTATCATCGGTGTCATCAACTACCGCTGCTGCTTCCATCAGTTCCACGGCTGTAAATCCAAGTTCCACCGTTCCGACTCCATCACAAACATTAGGTGGGTGTAGATTGATAATAGAATTTTTCCAATGTCCGTTCATCTATGAAATATCGGACTATTCTTACAAATAAACCTCACGAACAAACCGTATTTGTATAATGTTATATATAACCGATTTACTCGATCATGGTGTCACTAAGATTATTTCAGCGCGTGTGTTATGAGAAGTTTTTTTTTGACAGTGGCAACACTTTCTTTCCGTTTGTAGACAAACTGTCGTTTATTGTCGGGATCGTGGCTGCGTTTGTGATTTCCTTTATCATTATAGGCGTGACTTTACTCATACGAAGTCGAGGTACGAATGTCTGAATGTCTTTTACATCAATCAAACTGCATTAATCGAAAAAACTGCAGTTCGATATTTTTTGTGTAATAGTCTAAACCAGAACTTCTTGTGAATACTAACTGCCAAAAGCTTCGATAACAATTTTTTATTCCGTACACGACACAAAATCGTTTCCTTTTTCATTTCAGGATTGCTAACGTGTGGAGGAAAGAAGTGCGTTTGAGAAACTTTCTTAAATCAAGTCAAATCCTCAAACACAATCAATCATATTCTGACGCTGAGAACTTCGATGATTATTTTTTCCTTCTAAAAAGCAAATGAATATTTCTTTCGTTTTAGACACCGCTCACAGCGATATGACCCAGATGACATACAATTGGATCGATACTTGAATCAAAGAAACGGTAAACATATATTGTACCATATACGGAACAATAATATTTTTAATTGAATTGATTTGAATCGGTATAAAAGTTACGTATTACCAAAAATCAATCCTCCGTTCCCTTTTATTAAAGACTTGTTCAGTAAGTTTTTTCAGACATTAAGTGGGGCTTATATTTCTGTTTCGCACGTCACACGGGGTGCATCGTGATGCAGGCGTTTGATTCATTTCAATGAATCGGTCTTATCTACTAGGGGCGGCCCTGGATTCATTATAGTCAATCTACAGAGATAAAAATTTGTAGATGTTGTACATTGTGCATGTTAAATATTTAGGTAGTATCGATGCTGACCGCAAAAAGTCTGGAAAATCAGCTCGTCGTGCTGAAACCCCGACGAAAAATAACGGCTCGCAGATTCAGGATGCTTGGACCGAAGCCATCAAGGAAGGTTGGTTGTCAATTTTCCTATCGAGAATTTCACATGAACCTACGTGTGTATATATGCTCGGTGTACGTTTCGTTTTATTCGATTTTGTTCATGTTTTATAGCGGATGAAGATCCATACGCGATTTCTGGAGACCCGGATATTATACAAACGTACGTCACATTATCAGCAGAGCCAGGTATGAAAGCCGATTAATATTGCAAACGAAAAACAAATCACAGAAAACGTACTGAATGATCAAACCGAAATGTATTCTAACTTTCAGCACAACCGATGTATGCACAAGTCGACAAGAAAAAGAAACGGGACAAAAATAAATTACCAAAACTAGCGCCTGGTGAGGGAAATTTCTTTAGATCAAAAATATACTTTTTCAATCAAGTATCGATTGAGAAGATTTATTGTGTTTCTAAACGCATCACAACAATTCGTATCTGCAAGATAACAACTACAGCATTGTTTTAGGATATCCGGATTCAAATGTTTATACCTCCGCCGTATTTGTGTTTAAATCATTTCTACTGTCGAAAACCCGTTAACGAATTTCCTCATTTCATTCAAATTCGATAAACATGCAATAAAACATTTTGTAGAATGCACGTTGAACGACACAGATTTTGGCAATTTTGACCGGCAATTGGAACTCGATTCATTTGACGAAGAGGCGGAAAGTCCGTATTACGAATTGAATGACGACGACCTGATGGAAATAGCGAAGCAAACAGATAACAGAGATTCGTCGTTTAGAAAACCGGAAAGCGGACTATCTAATGAAGCTTTCGATTCAAAATACGGACCTCCAGATGATGATTTACTGTCGAACGGAAATCGCGTAGTCATTGAAAATGACCTGTACGTAACAAGTGGTCGACTCAATGGCCGAAACTATAATACTTATACTGGTAATCTAACCGATGGTTCAGATGTGGTGTAACGCATTACTTTCAACATTTAACCAATGCAACGATCCGAAACGCATATTCATTGGGTTGGAGAACTTTTATATTTGTGTTAATATTGCGTAATATTGCTCGTTGTCGCAATGTAAAGAAATTGATATATAGGATAAATATGTTACGACAGCGATAACGGGTTTTCCGCTTAAATGAATCTATCGCGTATTTCATAGTATGAATTGTAAAGATTTCAATAGTTTTAATTGGATTTGACGCCATTCCATAGCGCCGATTTTTTATTTTGTTACGTAAGCAATAAACCTTTATTGAATCGATTTTTCACAAGAGAGTTTCCGCCATTTTGTTCTGCTGTGTAAACACAATACACAGCCAATCACTGAACGCCTCGTCGGGGAGCTGTGTCGCTGTAGGTCCATTCGTACAGATTCCCACATAGTCTGTCATACGCGGGAGATAATTTATGCAATATCGCATTGAAAATTATTCGCAAAATTTTTCCGAGGTATTTTCCATGTTCATACGTGAACAGATTGCTATTCTAGCCGCAGTTTATTGCGTAATTTGACATAACGTATAACACGTCGATTATCCCGCGTCCCCTACATCTAATGACCGTTATGATTATAAACAAAAGTACGGTGTATTTTCGCCCGATACGACAGCTCGGTATGATCGAATTGATCTAGATTTTTATGTTACTATTTCCGTAGCTTTTTAATACGCATTGTATACAAAATATTTGCGTAGGATGTAAAGATAGCATATTTGTGAACCCCTGTGAAGCTGGCTCCCGGTTCCCGGTTCCCGATTCGGCTCCCGATTCAAAAACATTTTGAATCGGGAGCCGAACCGGTAGCCGGCTACTGGTTCCAGGTTCCCGATTCGGCTCCCGGTTCAAAATGTTTTTGAATCGGGAGCCGAATCGGGAACCGGGAACCGGTAGCCAGCTTCACAGGGGTTATTTGTGATACTGTCCTTTCCATTCATAACTTCCAGTCGAAGAGATGAGTATGTACACTGAGCATTTCTGTCGTGAATCCGAAAATGTCACTTTCGGGCTGACAATACAGTCAACTTGTTTCTTCTCGAGTCAGTAGAACTTGTAAGTTGTAGAGTAGAACTCTGCGTCAAAAATGCAGAAATGATCGGATAAAAAGCATGTCATTCTGCAATAAAAACGAAATTTATTTCATTGTTTAAAATTGGTAATCTGGTGATGTTATATAAACTCTGCATAATGTATACATGTACAGTAAACCTTCCCGTCGAAGCGACACGTGACAGATATACACACAACAACTCAGGAATTCAAATAATTTCCTCCCGTGTAAAATGCTTCTGAGAAATGCCTCATTTTGTGTGCTACCATTTTCGTGAGTTTCCCCCATGAAATGGGTAAAATAACCGGATACATGTAACTACGTACGTAGTTTATCACGCGACCTGTTGAAATATGTGTGTCTATTGATAATCAACCTACGAATGAAACATATCTAAATAACATCAAAATGATTAAACAATTGAGCAATTAGGTACGATCCTCTTCATGAATTGGCAATTGGTCGAGATGGTTATATGTTATAATATGCGCTTCGAACAATATTCGCAACAGGTCAAATTCCGTCTGTATCATAATTGCTTCGAACAGTAACGGGTCATTCGTAATGCGCTCTTTGTGTAGCTTTCAGTACTGTTTAATTTCACTTTTCTGCTGATACTTATAGGTGAAATACGACGCCCAGGGCCAAATTCGGTTTTCGTATCTAGTCGGCTAGTGGTCAACTAATAACCGAATGCGCTTGATTTTCGAACTATCCGGAATATGGTTCCGACTAACGGACATTCGGTTTCGTTTAGTTCGACTATAGTCGACTAACTCAGATAACCGAAGGTGGCCCTGGCTGTAGGAGCTCGATAGGCTGCGTGGTCCTATCGAGAGCACCATGAGCGCGTAATAACTGTGATTTGACTTTGTTACACGCTCAGAAGAATCGTCGAACGGGCCACTATTCCGATAGATGAGATGAACTATCTTCAGACTTATTTGGCCCCTAAGATGACAACGTTTTTCACGAACGAGGAAGGACATTTCATTGGTTTTTTCAGACATATAATGTATGGCCATTGTTATTGCCGAGTATCGTTATGCACTTGGCCATTCGATTTAGCATTTTCTTTCGAGCGATTGTGAATTTTCGTCACGAGTAACTTTATGCGATATAAGACGAACCAGAAGGTCTGAAACAAAGGTACCACCAGGAAGACCAGGCACAAACAAACCACCGTGGCTTTTCCCGGTCGACGCCAGTCCAACACGCCCAAGTAGAGCACGTTGTTTTCCGG
Source organism: Tubulanus polymorphus (assembly GCF_964204645.1). Classification (NCBI taxonomy): domain Eukaryota; kingdom Metazoa; phylum Nemertea; class Palaeonemertea; order Tubulaniformes; family Tubulanidae; genus Tubulanus; species Tubulanus polymorphus. The sequence continues at coordinate 10,680,437 of NC_134027.1, read as the reverse complement.
ATCGACCGCGAAGTAAATGACGGTGAATATAACGTAAACGGTCGAGAAAACCATCGTGTACACAACGTGAAGAAGTCTAACGGGAACCGCGTTCACCGAGAAATCAACGACCATCATGACGCTGTTGAACGCGTGGGCAGCGTACGTGTCAAATTTAAACGGTTCAGATTTGTGAACGAACCCCCAGTACATTAGTGAGATGATAAACGAGGAATTCAACGTCGCTTCGTACAACAGCCAATGTAATTTGATTAACCCCTGATTAACTAGTGGTTTTTTCGATTGATCGTCGCAGCCGACCGCGTTCGGCTTCTCTATCTCGAGCATGCCGGATGTTGCCGTCTGATTTTCCTCATTCGATGGCGCGTCGCGTCGTGGTCGTTGTCGTTTCTGGCGCAGCCGCTCGCGCGATTTGTAAAAACCGATCAGCGCCACGACAAACGCTACGAGCTGATAGGCGGTCAACAACGCGTACGTCCATCGCGTGATAAATGCGAGGTTAAAGTGGCGCCTGGTCGGCCCCGGTTTCCACGGTTCCGCGGCCACCGAATAAATGTAAACGATCGTCTGGTACAAGGCAAAGGCGGCCCTCAGCGCCAAAAACAAAACTGGATGACATTCCAACCACTGAAATGAGAAAAATAGAGCTCATTGCTAGAAAAATCCCCACAGTTCTTGGTTAAGTTTGACCCTGTAATTAGAATTGTAGATCCACGCAACTATATCTGCAATACTTCGATTTCCGTTTTCAAAATCAAACCCCCTGCTTCGCTCCCGGCAGATGTGGTGGGTTTGTATGGGGCACTAAATCAAAACAAACCAAACGAAATCTAACAATCAAATGAATAATAGGGTCAATCCCTACTTTAAGATAAAGAAAATAATTCAGTTCATATTTCTAATGTTTTAACTGGCAACTATCGAACTGAGTCCTGAGTTTATGGTATACTTTAAAAAGTCAGTTTATGACATATTAAAATGATATAGTTTATAGCCTGTTTTCGATAGCTCGAACGATCGAAGCTATATTTGTTAAACTGTTATGTTGCGGATTGATGGGAGCTTGATATGTTTAGTAGGCACAGCATCGTTATAATTTTTTCGCTAACCTATACATATCCGCATTTTACTGCGTTTAATGGAAGCAAGTGTAATTTATTAAGTTGCTATCAGGAAATGAAATGGAGTGCCCACATTTATTTACGATGCTGCAGACTAAATATTATTACGTCCAGTATTCAAACATTGATGATAAAATAGTAATTTTCAGGCTTTTCAAGGATCTTCCGTAACCTCGATGTCAAATGGATTGCACCGACCTGACTCTTGTAGAAATCTTCTTGGTTCGAATGGGTGAAAAATAACTTCTCCAAGCGGAATTCATTCCGCAATGTAGTTTTGAAATTTTCCATCATACGCTAAAAACCATCGGTGTCAATCAAGATTCAACAAGGCCGATACTGAAAAAGAAACGAAAAGTTACTGTTCTGAATCAATCTCTAATGCGTATGAAAAGGAACTTGAAAATAGTTGAATAAATTTTCGAAACACAATCACGCGTGAATAAAAGTCCACAAATTGAAGCCTACTCAAATAAGTTAAAACCCACAATGACTCGGATAAAATGTGTGAAAGAAGTTGTTTAAATGAACTCATTTAATCCAATTTGTAATTGTGGTATTTAACTTATTTGAGAGTATAGTTGCCAATTCGTGCAAAAATAATTTGACCTCTTCGTCGTCAAGACTTATTCCATATCTGCGCTATCTGATTGAAAATACATGCGCCACTACTTCAAAATGTCGACGTAAATATAATCGACGTCATCTGGCAAGATATTTCATTGACTTCGGTCAAGAGCTTCGTATACGAGGGTCCACAACTGAGTCTGGTGAAAATAGTTTATAAGAGTTTATACATTAATACGTTAATACAATAATAGTTTATACATTAATAAACACTAATTGTAACAAAGAGTGGCGGTTTGGCGGTTACGAACCTTAACACTGATTGATAAGTTTAATTAAGAATAGATAAATGAGTTAAGTACCTAATCGATCACAAATGATAATCCAAAATACACGCACAGTGAAATGCAATGCAAATGTGACTGACAGATACGATCGCAAAAATGACAGGCAAAGGCCGAGTGAAGCATTTAATTGATAATCTTTAACAATGGCCTTTCGTTGCTTGACACGTCGAATCAAAGGACGATACAGCCCCCTGCAAACTGAATCGATCAAACATTCTTAAAAAACCGCTGACAAAATACTCGCACTTTGTTTTAATCCTGGATATGTTCGCTATTTGCTTAGACATACATTACGGGTTTGCATTGGCCGGATAGTCGTTTTGCGCACAAAAGATATATATGCGGAAATATGACATGCTTAGGTCAAGCTATAATAGAGATATGATATTATTATATTGACTCATCGTAAACGTACCCCAAAGGTATATCATAAACCACCATTGAACTATTTGCATTGACGGGTCATATTCCAAGATTTTCCTTCTCCATTCGAACCTGTTTATTTTTACACACATTTTGTCTCTTGGTTTTTTTCCCCCTCCTTTTTTCCGTGTCGAAAATGATGAATACCTGTGACGAGACGCCAGTGATTTTCATTTTTATGCATTGTGCTCATTTGGCGATACCGCCACCTTAATAATGGCTATTAAGAGACGCAATGAGACATTAGCGAACTGCCCGAAATTATGTACATAGAAGCGCACATTCAAATATAGAAATATCAAACCAGGCTAAGTGGTGTTGCGGCAATTTGTTTTCATTGCATTGTTTCAAATTACGCACGACCTCATTTAAACGTCAACGAACAAAACCGCGTAAAAGTTATAAAAAATACATTCAAAATATAGCCGTTTAGCTTTTTCGAATAGTAATAACTTACGTGCTACAGAACTTAAAGTTCAGTTTTTATTCGTTCAAAAGTTGGGTAAGTTCTCTTGTACTTTTCTCGTCCATGGTTTAGTGGATCATCCACTGGTTAAGCCATGACAAAGCCCGTGAATTAGCGAGCTATATCCGTTCTCGATCAGACTAGCTAGGAAACGCGTAGAAACTCGCTGAGCTATCGAATCGAATGAAAATCAGCCACTTAACCACGGGTAAACACTCGATCGATTACGTTTTTTTTCAGATAGAATTCCGAAGATAGGTTATAAGATCGTTACCCATCCTTCGTGCAGGTGTCAGACGAAGGGCTTCCACGTGTTAGGCAAAAACTATACGTCAAATAAACAAAGCGATGAACTCCGACTGAATTAGCTAGAATTAGAAAATTATCTCTCGTTCGCGGGCAAGCCCCCCACGCTGGAAACAAAATAACTTGTTATCGTTTTGATTGGTTGATTAACCGCATTACATTCATTGCGGCTGATGAGAGAAAACTTATTTGCATCGACCGGCGCAGTTCAAACATTTGAATATACACGAAATGACTCAAAAAGAACAGCCCAATTCGATATCGTACGCGGCTTTACATCGGATGGTTGTAAGACCAACACAACCCGGCGCGTTTACTATAGTTTATACCAATTCTACCCATCCCAAAACATGCTGTGTCATAAGAGGTGATTCATTTGCTGCACGATATTTGTTTAACTGTGGTTGAGTCAAACCCCTCCCGTTTTTTAATTACGTAACCATAAGGTTCTGCAGAGACGTATATAAGGGAGGATTTCAGGTGCCTGGATCACGCCCCCCTTCTAGAAACATTAAAAAGATATTACCAGTGTACTAACTGAATACGACACAAAATCCTAGATAAGGCGATTCGGTTATACCTGTGCTTTGAAATCCCAATTTTGACCAATGCCGGGTAACTATGCTTACGGTATGTTAGCTGTCACGTTTCAACAGATTTCTTTACAAATATAAGACATCCCGTAGGACTGGGCTTGGTTCTAACATTTCCATTTGTAGAATCTCACTTACACTTCACGCTTATTTATATGTCATTACATAACGTGCAGCGCTCGCATTCCAAATTGTGCTCGGTTATCAGACCTTGTCAATCACAAAAATCACGTAAAATGGAACTGGATTCATTTTCAATAACTTTATTCTTTACTCCCATCTACATACCATCAGAAATGCATGCATTTTCGATAATTTTCATACAAACAAATGTATTTACCTGTAAAATCAGCAGAACGAGCCACGAACCCAATGGTACTCTACATCATCCGAAAATTCGGGGGAAAGTTGCTGGGTCCCGCATCGGTTGTAAAGCAAATCATTCCGCGCGAAACACTTATTATTATTGCGTGAGTAATATGCGTTCGGGAGAGATTATTCCAGGATACGCAACAAACAACTGGTTAAACTAACAAAACGCTGACGTCACGTAAATAAAAACCGGCCTCAATATAATTGATGAGAAACATATTCCTTCATTCTTATATAATATACACTTATCCAGGCCTCGCCGTTACTTTTTCAGTTGGGTCTTTGGATTATTTACCGGGAAGTTCATTAGGCTGGTTTCGTACGTATAGTTGACAACTTTTCTGATTTGTAAATCATCCCGACTTTCTATCAATTAAAATGAATACTTACATTTATCTCCGTCTGAATTGCTCGCGTTCTGTTGACCGTTTCTTAAACAATACAAAATGATATACATATACGAAAACAAGATACCCAATCTGCGAAGTATGCCCCTACCTATATCATTCGATCCGCAAAGCATTCTCTCTGTTCCTATACTCATGACAGAACTCTGCTTACGTATGTTTAGACAAGTTTTCAACTTGTGTAAAAATGGGTTTCCGTCTGTTAGTAGGCCTACGCGTTGTACTCATCCTTCGATCGAGACTTGATTGCCACACTATTCATTGAGTGAGATATGAAGAAATCCGTTGAAAGATAGTTAAAAAATACTTAGGCTACAACACGATGAAAAATGACAATACGTATAGTGGTGAAAAAGTTGAAAACGCGTCGGATATCGTGGATACGTATGTATCGCTAGTATTCCTGTAACATAAATAGCGACCGATGAATGTATATACTACATAGGAAATTATACTTGGTGACTATTTAATTGGTGATAGTTCGTCCGTAATTTCGCACACAAATAGTCGACGATAAATATCGAAATTGTATTCAATTACATCACGACATTTCTGGCGAAATTATGAACACCCCAGAGTCACTACCGCTCCCGATTGATACATTAGTTACAACTCGAAAATCGCGATTCTGCCATGAATTTACGAACAGTTTGTATCGGTAACACCAAATGATCAGCTCTTGAATTCGCAAGGATTTTTTCATCGCGCCCATTGAGTAGGCCGATTGAGAAAATGTCGAACCTACAAACTTTCCATACGTAGCTCATAACTCATTTACCACTAACACATGTGCTAACCACGTTTAGGAATTTAGAAAAATGATATGATTACAAAAACGAATTTATCTCGTTCAGCTTTTGTTTTGATACGTACATTTCATGGGAATTACGCACGAAAGATGTATGCCTATATTTTGTCGCGTGGCGTGGGCGAACTTCGGTTATCGGAGTTAGTCGACTATAGTCGAACTACGTGAAACCGAACGTAAGTTAGTCGGAACATTCCGGATAAAGTTCAGAAAATAAGCACATTCGGTTATTAGTTCCAACCACTATAGCCGACTAGATACAAAAACCAAATTTGGCCTTGGTTGCTGCTTTAAGAATGTTTATCTGGTCTGCGAGGTGTCATGGCGCACTTCAAAAACAGAATGGCGGTTTTCTCAACCGGGATTGGGGCCTAGCGGGTAAGTATTCAGGGTCCAGAGGGTTAGGGTTAGGATAAGAGTTAAGTATAAAGTTTAGGATTAGTTAGTGGTAACGCTATAAGTAGTAAACAAGTTGAGCACCGGCTCTAGGGGAACGACCGTTGTTCGGAAGTGAGTGATGGTATCACGTTGACGTAGCTGGCGACTGGTTGTCAACGAGGATATCCTTGATAAACTTCTCCGTATTTTTGGTTGAAGCCTACTGCACAAATTACTATGACTATGACTATTTTGCATAAGTACACATTGCCATGTAGGTAAAATACGTTCTTTTGCATCTATCAACCTTAGTATTATGAATACTATAACAACGCACCACATTTTGAGGATTCTAGTCACCATCTATTGTACTTTTTGATCCGTATCTGTAATTACCATTATAACTGTACCATATGCATACACGGAATATACATTACCGGTATCGCGTGGATATGTCAACTACCAACGACTTAGTTTCAAAATTCAAAACCCCAATTCATTCTTATGGTTTATATGAATACGATTCCATAAATTAAAATGACCATTTCGTACGGTGCATTGCAATTGACCAAACTTTCTAATCGTGTTTTGTTTTCTCACGCCAGGCTTGATTAACCTTAATTGCAGGTGCTCGCTTTTTCCGAAGCTGAATTTTGATATCCGAAACGTCACAACGCTCCCACCACAGCAGCTGTTGTCACATCAACGACTCGAATGGGGTTATCACACGTCAGGCTACAAAAATACTCTTTTCAATATACTTCAACTATATCTTATTACGTTATGGTTTATATGTCAACTCCTATTCCAAAATTGGCGACAGAAATATTTTCCTGATTAAGTGTATCAAATGAAGAAAAACCCAAACTACTCAAGCTACCACAATAGAAGTAAGATGTATGTTTTTCAAATTCTTTCACTGTAATAGTGGGTTGGCGAAAGCATAACTTTCTAGGTGTATTTCTAAATAGTAATACGCCATTTCTAATTGAATTAACCTTGAACCAATTATTACCGGAATATTGGCCAAAATGTTTAATGTTGATAGGCTTACAGAATGGGGTGCAGACGTATTACAGAGACCTGCTGTCTAAAAAATGAAGCACTACGATTTAAATCGAAAAGTCGGCTGTACGGTAAATATCAGTAAAACGAACTCAAAACGATTCTTGGTCGAATTTGGTTTCAGTAGAAAAAAGTCGATAACATCTGTAAAACGAAAATCGAGATGATTTCGAATAGTTCACGAAAGTAAACCTTCAAATATACTCATACAAACATGTTAGATAGTTCGACGATTGGGAGGGGGGCGATTTTCGTCAACTGTTAACCCGTCCTTGTATCTGGCTAGTTAACGCGTTACTTCTTAATCATCTGGGGCCGGTTGCACAGTCATGGCTTAGACTTAAGACCAGTCTAAGACCAACTTAGTTCTATAGTTAATCTAACAACCTGAGACCAGTCTTAAGATTTAAGACCACTTTTGGACTTAAGTCACGACTGTGCAACTGGCCCCAGTTTAATAGACTGGTTTTAACTTGAACTCGGGGGCTAACTTAATTCATTTTCAATAAAGAAGTTTCCAGTTTCTAGGCGCCATTTTGTGGCGGTCCCGCGAGGTCCCCATTGTTGCGATAATTTGCGCTCATTTTTAAAACATAAGTTTAGATTGAATATCATATAGTTCTGCAGTCCCTTGCTCGACGAAATCAATTTACACACCATTTTAAAGGAAATGAAATGCAGATATTAGCTGGCGATTCTTGGAATTTTTGAACGCAACAATTGAGAACAGTGACGATGTGAAACCAAGGACCGCATATCTTAACCGTGCGTAAAAGAAATCGCAATATTTATTAATTTTAAAATATCTAAGTATCTCTTAAAGCTATATTTCCAATTTTCACAGAGGTTAAAGAGGGTTATTTGCAGTTAAAGCCTGCGTTGAATTTTCTAAAATATCTTTCCTGACGACTGATCTGTACTAGCTTGAGTTTGAGATTACGCGCAAAAGGGGTCTCCCACTGCGCACCGCCATTTCACTGAACATTGAGATTTGCGACAAGAAATTTTTAAATGCAATTTGATTTCTTCACATTTTCCATGGGGATATTTTGAGATGATAATCCATATCTTCTTTGTACCGTATTTTGGCGGGAGCAATTCGTTAATCTGGTTTCGGGATCCGGTTTGTCCCGCTATTGAAGTGTGAACGGCCCAGTTGAGGAATTGTCGTATACAGCCCGTCCAGCCTAGCGCCGATTTTGTGTTCGGTGAAATCAAACGTTTTAGAGTCGATGGTGAAATGTGCCAGTCAATTTAAACGCTTAGGACATATTTAACACATATCTCTCTCTGGTAATCCCTCATTCTGGGATCATACGATGAATTTAATGAATCTCAACCTTCTTGCTGGAAAACATCGACCAGAAAACCTTACTGATATAAAATTGCAATATAATATTTAAAGGGGTTCATATCTGTCCCCCATTTGATATTCTGTTTTAGGGGGTCAACGTCCAGTTTGGCAACTTTCAGCTGCGCCGCATATTCAAAACTATATATAAACTTAGAATTTTTTTCTAGTGTCCAACCATGAGTGGTACATTCGGTTGAAACGCAAATTAGGTTCTCAACTAGGCCACATTTGCAACCAACACAGAAAGTCCCCACTCTAACAAGAAATCCTTTAATTTCCCAACGCTACAAAACTCGAATTCATCAAAACACTCAAAGTCCATTTTCAACCATACGAAAATAAAGGTAATATATAACCATCAGAAGCAATATTGATAATTACAAACCAGAATAAAATTTCATTTTTGCGATTTCTTTTCACAAAAGTGTTCAGTGAAATGGCGGTGCGCAGTGGGAGACCCCTTTTGCGCGTAATCTCAAACTCAAGCGGGTACAGATCAGTCGTCAGGAAAGATAATTTAAAAAGTTCAACGCAGGCTTTAACTGCAAATAACCCTCTTTAACCTCTGTGAAAATTGGAAATATAGCTTTAAGAGATACTTAGATATTTTAAAATTAATAAATATTGCGATTTCTTTTACGCACGGTTAAGATATGCGGTCCTTGGTTTCACATCGTCACTGTTCTCAATTGTTGCGTTCAAAAATTCCAAGAATCGCCAGCAAATATCTGCATTTCATTTCCTTTAAAATGGTGTATAAATTGATTTCGTCGAGCAAGGGACTGCAGAACTATATGATATTCAAACTAAACTTATATTTTAAAATTGAGCGCAAATTATCGCAACAATAGGGACCTCGAGGGACCGCCACAAAATGGCGCCTAGAAACTGGAAACTTCTTTATTGCGTTAACCCGTGGGTTAAAGCTAAAACCAGTCCATAAAATCGGGGCCAGGGGCCCTAAAATTTCACAGACATAATTTCAAATTCTGTGTGTTCGGCACATTAGTTTGAGAATCATTTTAGCCACGGTTCGTGGTTGGTATTCAGAAAATAAATTTTTTCATTTCGTTCATATCTCTGGATTGGATTAAGATAGAAACAAAGTAAAAATATCGATGAACTCGGCTGATAATTAGCTAATTTATGATATCACTCATTTACATATAAAGTTAATGCAACAATGCGCGCTAGTGAAGTTATAAACATTGATATTATATCGTCTTCCCGATAATTCAACTTGAATTATTGCTCATCCCATTCAAAAGTTCTTACAAATTCTAATCTTTGAAGTTTTCAGGCTCAATAGACATCTATATGTGGTCTTACATACTTACTTATTACAAACTTTTACTCTCAAGCACTTCCCATTTTCACTTATTTTTTGATGTCGTCAGAGATTTATGATGGCGTTCTGAGGAGGTTATGTAAAAAGATAGATTAATCATAAAATAATCATAGACAATCATAAAATAATTAAAAACAAAAACACCGACCAGCCGAGTTACTTGAAGTGATTTGCCAAGATCTAACAATATATGTTACAGCCTAAGGCATGAAGCTGTATAAAACAACATTCCATTATCATTCAGAAAAAAATTGTCCTTTGAAATCTTTGCTTGGGAACACTCAGAAAAGAAAACGGATACATGCCGAGAAAAACAGTCAGCTGCAAGGACTCAAGTTCAAATTTAACAAAAGCTGCAATCAATATGTATTGTATTTCTAAATTAACATGTGTTGCCGTGATTTAAAATGTAAAATAAAAACTTATAAAATCATTTCTAACCAATCCGACCAGCGAACAACAGTGATTTGTCGGTAAGTTACAAAATGTATTATATTTTTAATGTACCACGTACCCAGTTCATTGTAATTTCAATAGTTTACATACAATTGTATTTCTGTGACCGTGTTTTAGCTAGAAGGAATGTCCATCTCTCCAAAGCTGCCGAGTGATAAAAAACACTTGCATTTACTCGTAATTTTATGTCATTGTCAGAGCATCTTATTGATTTGTAAATTCATTATCAATAAATGTATCGATGTGGTCATGTTCATGCATTTATAGATTTATTTCTATATAGATTGTCGAAAACTGGAAAAAACCGTAACATGTGGAAAATATTACTATTGTGTAATTTAGTGGCTGTAGCCACCGTCTTCGCAGGTAAGTATAGGGTAACTCCAAATTTTGAAAGAAAGGCTGACAGTGACGCTCCGTCCGACCCGGTTGCAACCAACGCCCCGCTTTGCATGCGGCCACAAGTTGAACTAAATCATTTTATGAACGCTTGGAGCACGGATCCACCTCCTAGAACTCTGAAAAAATCATAGAATTTAAAAAGATCGGTCCACCGTCTTTTCATCAAAATTTTTCAATAGAAACAAATCAGAAACATAAGAAACTCTATCGTTATGTACTTGATTTTCAATCTAGTAACCTTGTAAAAGTCATTTTCACCATAATTTTCATTCTCGTGATTTGCAAAAAAGTGAGTTCATTATTCATTTCTTCCATGATTAGAATCAAATTCTTCACAATTTTCATTCCTCTTTTGAATTTTTTTTTTGCGCAAAAACTTGAATGATAAAAAATCGTTTTTTTATTCATTTTTCCTGTTCCCTTCCATTTTAAAAAGTCTATCAATAAAAAAATTATAATTTCAATCTTTTCCCTTCGTCCTCCAATTTTTTTCTTGAAAAAAATCCGTACTCTAAGAAATTAAAGAAAGGCCCAAGCCCGTCTAAACGTGCGTTGTATATACTTGCGCGCATGTAAGAATGGTGAATTTTCTCTCTTAGGGACTTGTGACAAGAAATCAGCAGGATGGAGGTCGAAAAACCGTACGGCACAGCATCACAGCAGTATGATCATTTTGAGGAACGAATCGTTCAGTTGCTTTGGAACAATTCAAAGGTGGACATTCTACCGCAACGAGTCTACGGATGAATCCGTTACGTTCGCGGCAGTATGGCGCCCTACAAACCAATCAGATATGTTTACATTTGTCGGCGCAAATAAGTTGCCGGCCGGCCCCGTCGGTCGCGGTAAGTTCAAGGTTCCGTACTGCGACCGCATCACTGTCCAACCAGGCGATGTGATCGGCGTTCATAGCGAAGTCAAGAATGCAGCTAATGTATTTCTACAATACGATTCCCAGTAAGTTGCTATTCCTTTGTCATTTCATCAAAACGATAGACAAATGATAATGGCCGAGAGCCGAATACGCTTTAGGTACCCACGTTACTTCTACAATTTTCTGAGTCCGTTCGCTTATTGTTTCAGCGAAAATGTAGTTGAAGGTGATCGCGCTTCGTATGTTTACATAAATGAGACACTGGTACATGGAAACTTGCGTTCCGGTAGACAGCGACAATTCTCACCCGGGGATGGTGTCAACACGTACCGTAAATACTCTCTGAGGGCAAGGCTGAATGTGAATGTTTTCCAGAAAATTCAGGATGATGAGGACGATGACGATGACGATGATGATGATGATGACGATGATGATGAAGATAATGACGAGGATGACCATGAAGAACAATCAACTACGCCTGGTTTTTAGCCTGTATCTATGAATAACATTTAAAGATTGCATATTCTTAATGTATCTCAATAAGATATTCAACTTACATTTACGAAATATCAGCCTTGTTTACTATCATAACAAACAATAAACATATGCGTCAATCCATACAACGGGGAATCCTGTAAAAATGTGGCAAATAAGCGCGGATTCAGGGCCATTCAATGACTACAGCACAGTGAAAAAAGGGCATCAACTTTGAAAAGGGCCAGTATTAATGTCCAACGAGCGAGTTTGAGTTTGAGTGCCATTTATTGGTATCATGCCACTAAATTTGCCTTCACATTCAATTTGCTTGTGCTTTTTTAGGTTTTTGGCGAAGTTTGCCCCTTTTTGGATTAAATTTATAGAGCAACAATAATGTCCTTTTGAATAAAGGAAAATACCTTAGGTTGCCTTTTTTGATTTTGAGCAATTTATTTTCATTCACATTTTGCTTTAGTCCTAATACAGAAAAACAATTATTCTATATGGCGCACAAATTGTGTGCCCTTTTATTTACTTTTTTCCCGAAACAGAAATTTTTCAAGGGCATTTGAAAACTGCGACTACCGCACGTGCAGCATGTGCGATTGTCTGGATCCGCGCCTGATTACAACGTGTACGTTTACTGCATCTAGTGGATCTGACAGTCGTCAGAGATACGTTGTTGGCACTTTTGCGATGGGTCGACTACAAAAAGGAGGAAGTGCGCGGTTAAATCGTTCTATCCGGTTAGGTACATCCCCCCGTAGTGCTCGCTTTGTCAAGAAATAGTAATCTTACTGACAAGCGACGCCGGAGATCTGGTAATGTTTGAATCCGGTAATCGTAACGCTTCACTTACTTATTTCACTTATTTTCGATAAAATAAAAACGAACCGAAGAAGATGAGATCGTGTATACCTTACATACCCTGATAGGGAAGTTTACAAACAGCACTATGGAGTGGGGTGGTCCGTATTCAAAGAAGATATCTATCAAAATGGGCATAGATTAGGAAGTTTACTCGGTGGTCTGATAAAAGGAGTAATTTAAAAAGAAGTCATTCCCGTTATGATGAAGAAAGTATTACCCATCGCGAAGAACCGCACTAGAATCGATAGGGAAGAAATGATGACTACGCACCGGCGCTGAAGTCGTGCGCTATGTTTCAAGCGGGCGAGAAGTTTGAAAGAATCCGTCGAAGAAAGGCTGCCAATGTCGACAGATCGTTCTGGCCCTGCCGAATTCACCCGGGAACGACTATATTGACATGGAAAATGAACGATTAGTTCCGACGACGAAGATTGCGTATCCGATCAGCAATTTCGCGTTTTCATTTTTCGACAAGTGGAAGTAACGACCGACCAAGAATGCCCACCAAGAAATGGTCTGCGAAAAACTAAAAGAAATCAGCTCGCTGTCTTATGGCAGAGCTGGAGTATAAAAAGAAAAAAAAACATCGATCCGTGGGAGAAGGATTGACGATAAGCAATCGAATAGAGCCAGTACTGGATCACGGATGCCAAAAGTAGTACTATATGTAATGCAAAAACATCGGGGAGAAGGATTGACGACAAGCAACTTAATAGACCAATCCCTGAAATCCGTTATCATGTGGGTTTTGAAAAAAAACAATTCCAGAATATACAACACGACATCGATTTCGCTGGCGCTAACAATCTGTACAATCTTCTACTTTCAGAATTACAGGTCCTATCAGCATTCTTCACAAACACAAAGGCTGGTTTCCACCACCTGCTTATTGTTGTTTGTATTCATACATTCTTCGCATTTTGTGTGGCTACTTTTTATGCGAGTGCATTTGGTACACACACCTTAGAGAATGACACAAATAATCGGCAAAATCTGCAACTCCTAGAATTATAGGGCTTATAGGCATTCTACACTGCACTAACACGATGACTAGTTCTGCACCTGTCAAGCACTATCTATGCTCAGCAATTCTTGGCATTTTGTGACTATTTCAATACGATTGCATTTGGTGGAGAAAACTGGAGACGATGGTGCAAATAATCTGCAAAATTCCGTTACCATCAGAAAGAAAGGTGATCAATTAATTAATAGTTTTGGACCCTATTGTTATTCTCGCGATTATTACCATACTGTCTGATTTTATTTGCTCAATTTTCCTCCCATCAAATTCGATTACATATGATTGTGTCCCAAATTAACTACCTTAAAGCTGTCACAAATATAAAAGTATCGTCGAATAATCCGTGATCTATAGGCGCGTTCACACGACGAAATTTAGACAGGTCTAAATTTGGTCCGGTCCAGTTTAGACCGGACCAAGCGTTCACACGGGCAAAAATACCGTTCCAAATTAGTCCGGTCTAGTTTAGACCGGTCTAATTCACCGAGGTCTAAAAGAGCGAACCTGGTCCGGTCCAAATTTTGGACCGGTCTAAATGTATATGTGCGGATAGAAACTGGTACCAGGTCCGGTCTAAATCGTAATTCTGAATCTCTGCGGTAGATGTCACGACCTCAGCGGTAGATTGTGAGTCGGGTTATTAAGTTTTAAATGCTTTTTTATCGTTTATGTAATCATTTTTAAGTAGGCCTACCATTTTTCCTCCCTTTACCATGTAAATATTTGGAGCGTAACAAATATTCGTATTCGTATGTTGCGATCATCATCCGTTTTATTTCCGTGTTTTGAATCGTGTTTAAACGACACTAAGGTTCAGGGTGATAGAATAAAATCGAATTCGCAAAAATGTCTAAACCTGACACAGGATCGAATCGGTCAAATGGAGAATTTTTTGCTCTACTTGGAATCTAGAAGCAAGACTTCATCCAGGCCCAGTTAATTATTTAGCAGATGGCGACATCTTGTGGTCCCAGTGACAAGCGATTTTATCACGCGTGTCAAAACGCCGTGTGAACGCTCACCAAAATTTAGTCCGGTCTAAATTTGGACAGCTGGCCACTAAAACGTAGAACTCAATTCAGTATTCAATAAACTACTATTTGAATTTGTTTTTCATAGGCCTACGTATTTTGAAGCCTAGGACATTTTTAAGAACTTAATGATTATTTTACTCAGCTTCATAAACAAGTGCAGACGCGAGTATATACTCAGCTTGATAAACAAGTGCTGACGCGAGTACATACTGAGCTTGATAAACAAGTGCAGTCGCGAGTATAAACACTGGGATGATTTGCTGTCATATTTGAACTAGAGATTCTACGTATAATTATTCTCGCGGCTACCAACCGGCGATCCCTTACTCTAGCCACTACAGGACTTGCTATACACTGCCTGAATCGTCCTTTTCGATTAGGAAAAATGCGAAAAATTGGAATAATCGTTTTCTTGATTAGTTCTGGTGTTGTCTTGATAATGACTGGATTTACTGCAACCAACTGGCGCTACAGAGAATCGACATCGTCGATGCCGGATCTGCTATCCTTAAGAGCCCTTATTAATGGCACATCTTTTAACTGTCTAACGCACGTTGGACGCCGACAACGGATATTTTCTCCAAATCAGCCATCACCGGAAGTGATAAAATTCCCGCAGGATCCGTATCCGGTTATGACCGCCTTGTATATCGGTCGCACTGGTAACTTAATGTTCCAATACGCGGCGCTGCACTCTATCTCTAAACACTATAACGTCATATCGGTCATTCCTGTCGATTTCAAACTAGCGACGATTTTTGAATTGACGGCACCCTCTATAACACTCGAAGGTAACAAGCGCGTCAAAACCGTGTTCGTAGAAAAAGGCCCGGGAAAATTCGATCCCGGGAGTCGTTATTTACATAAAAATATCAATGGTGTGTTCGCCAGTCGTATCTCGGGTTATTTACAGTCGTGGAAGTATTTTCAAAATGAGGCCGACGAAATTCGTAAACAATTTACGATCCGAAAACACATAAAAATGGCCGCTGAAAATTTCGTACAGCGTAGCGCGTACACTCTTTCATTATTCACTAGCGCCAAAATTACGACTATCGGCATACATGTAAGACGCGGCGATATTACCTCAAAACACTTATCTGATTTCGGTTACGTCACAGTTCCGGTCAGCTATTTAGAAAATGCGATGGACCGTATGACGTCATTATACGGTAAGAACGTTCTGTTTATTGTTGCGTCAGATGATGTTCCGTGGTGCGAGAAAAACGTTCCCAATGAAACTGCGAATGTAGTTTTTTCTAAAGTGAAAGATCCGGCTTTAGATCTAGCTATATTGTCATCCTGCGATCACATGATCATGTCGACTGGTTCGTTCGGTTGGTGGGCGAGCTGGTTAGCCAATGGGACAACTATATATTACAAGGACTGGCCGCGTGAATTTTCGAGTCTGGCACGTTTGGTCAGTCATGAAGATTATTTTCCGCCATATTGGATCGGTCTATCTGGAAAGTAAAAGGCGTTTCCCGTTTCACACCTTATACCACTGATTCCTGCTAGGGGCACTAGTCTGCAATCGATACTTTCATCTAAAAACGTTACGGTGTTTTTGTCCGTTAGATTTGAAATCTTAGTAGGCCTTCTTATATATATTTATATAAAGCTTAATAAAATTTCCTGAATCTCTTTCGTGAAACAATTTGTTGTAATGTGTTAAGTGTCGTTCGTCTCCGACGTTGTCATGTCATTACTTGTCATCTTTGTTTTTACTTCAATTTCCATGTATACCTGTCTTGTTTCTTAGTGTATATGAATAGTTTTCAGCAACGGACGAAGAAACGAGGTTCGTTTTGGCGGAGCGCAGAAACGAGAAATGACCGCGAAGAAGCGCGCAGAAACGGGCGCAAAAACGAAGGTTCGTTTCGGTGCGTTTCTGCGCGGTAAAATTCGTTTCTTCGCGGCGAAGAAACGGGTGGAGAAACAAAGTTTGTTTCTGCGGGGCGCCGAAACGAGAAATTACCGCGAAGAAACGCGCAGAAGCGGGTGCAAAAACGAAGGTTCGTTTCTGCGCTCGTTTCGGCGCGTTTCTGCGCGGTAAAGTTCTTGGACGCAGAAACGAAGCAATATATTTTTTGCGCGAAATATTGCACGGATTTTTTTCTAACTTGGCCCGAATCAGCCACCATAGTTCACACCGTTGCTTACGAAGGCGGACGGTGCAGTCAACTTATTAAAACGCACATTCACAACAAGTTGCAACCGATCGCATTACATTGAAAGTCGAATTAGGCCTGTCTTATAAGCGTATGTTAGAACAATGAATTCCCTCACTTGTGAAAAGAAATCTGCAGGATAGAGGTCAAAATCTCTCATGGAACAGCATCACTGCTGTATGGTTATTTTGAGATACGAATCGTTCAGTTCCTTCGGAGCAATTCGAAAATGGACATTCTACCGAAACGAGTCCACGGATGAATCCGTTTACGGCAGTGTGGCGACCTACAACCCAATCAGATATGTTTACGTTTGTTGGCGCAAATAAGTTGCGGCCGGGCCAGTCGGTTTTGATAGCTACGAGGTTCCGTACTGACACCGGATCACTGTCCAACCTGGGCAATGTCATTGGCGTCCATAACGAAGTTAAGAATTCGACCAATATATTTCTACAATACGATTTCGAGTCAGTTTCAATTGCATTTCATTTCATAAAAACGATACCGGGAACGTGATAATGACCGAGAGCCGAATACTCTCCAAGTATCACTTACGTATCCACAAAAAATCCGTTCACGTTATTTCTTCAGCCAAAATCTATTCGATGATCGCGCATCGTACGTTTACATAGGAGAGGATATCGTCCCTAGGGACTTGAGTTCTAGTGAAAATGACATATTTTTGGCCCGAGGTGGTGTTCATACATACCGCATTTATTCCTTAAAGGCAAGGTTAAATATGGATACTTTCCAGAATATTCAGGATGATGACGACGACGACGATGATGCCGCTGATGCTGGTTTTTAGCCTGTATTCATGAATAAGATCAAAAGTCCATATTCTTTATGTATTTTGATGAGATATTCAACTTAATTTCTTGTGTCAATTACGAAATATCAGCCTACTTTAGTGTATAACAATTAATAATTACATGCGTCAATCCATACGACGGTGAATCCTGTAAAGATGTGGCAAATTAGATTAAATCTCATTCCTGGGATCGTTTAACATTGAATTGCAAAGCAAATTCACAATTATTTTATAAGGATATCCAGGATACCTCTATACTGTAGGACAACGCTAACTTTGTTGATAATAATACAATTTTTCGCATTGTGACAGTTTGTTTTTTTTTTTCAGTAGTGGTAGGGCAACTATTAAGTACAAGGATATCGTTTTCCTGCTATCAATATCTTCTTTTTCCGCACCAATGGGTTAAAAATCGGTGCACCAAAGCGGATTCTATTTTGGTGCGCCAAACGAGAATAGAAATCCATTTTGAAAACGAAAGTTCGTTCGGTCGGAATATTTTTTGTTTTGGAGCACGAAAATGGATTTTTATAGAATATTCGACGTTTTTCCTTCTTTAAGTTTGTTCGCCAAAACGGACTTTGTAAAGGAATGTTTTTCGCTTTGGCGTTTTGGCACGCTCATTTGCATTACCAGGAATTTTACGTTATGGCCCTTTTCAGCCACCATACCGGTGCAACAAATGTAAATTTGACGATAAAAACGCCAAATATGAATAGGAAAGCGACGAAGAAAAGTGGACCGCTCGTTAAAGGACATTTTGATTTCCTCTTGTTGGGGAGAGCGAAAAATGGACAAAAACTTTCGAAACTAATCGATTACGCCTATCGAGATCAAGCTCTCGCTGTAACGCGATCCATTCGCGACGTTCTCGAATGTTCCATTGAAAATGTGTCCAATCCGAGTTACTGAAAAAAATATCGATCGCCTATACGGAATGTAGCCGAGAATAACGTATCAGTAGCCAACATACGTACATGGAAACACCTGGTATGCAACCGAGGGTAGAAGAGCGGTGCTTGCCGGAAAGGTGTAACGCGAAAAGCTACATCAATATAGAGTAGTTAATCGACGAATTGAATAAAAGAAGACCGCAAATTGTCCACGGAAAATTCATACTGGCGAATGGAAAAACCGTCATCGAATTACGAGTGGGAGAAATGCATTTGAGAAATGATTCAATCGAACGAGAAATCAAAACTTTTGGTTTTCTAGCGCGAAAAAAACAAACAACGGGCCAATGTAAAACATTTTTATCTAACCTCTAGCCAGTCGGAAAACCAAAGATAAAAAATTATTCAGTAAATTTGACTTCCCCCGCGAGAAAAACAAAAAGTTTTGAATCCTCGCGTGAGAGAACCAAAAGTTTTGAATTCTCGTGCGAAAAAAAAGTTAAAATGGACCAAAGTGAGGAATTTTTTTATCGTTCCTCCTAGCCGTGCAGAAAAAGTTTTCAGTAAGGACTTCGAATCAGCCCATAGAAATGGGCATAGCCAAAACATTCAACGGAATGTCGCCTGACGGCGGAAATTTGTCTATACCGCAATGTTGGAAAAATCGGTTTGATCTTGTTGCTCGCCGAACGGTTTACGCCTAAACAAAGAGGCCGATTTATCAAAAACTGCATTGTAAACCGGTGCACGAAAACGCCGGATTGTCCTAAACCGAAACGGTTTGTGCAAACCGATTCCAAACAGATGTGCCTTTGGATATTCTCGGAGCAACCCCTTTCTCTCGGATCAATTCAATTAAATTTATTGCAGCACAGTGGAGCCAAATTCAAATAATATTTTATTTGACGACGGTACCACGGCCTACCCCTCTACGACGGAATTCCCTGACATCTGCTATGCTCTCGCATTTAAAACCGTCCTTAAAGATGACGATTGAATAGGTAGCAATACGCTTTTGGTTTGAGGCGCGTTTGTCGTTCAGCCACTTTGTTATAATAAAGGTTACTGTTAAGAATCAACAACAACATGAAAACTTCGCTGATTTTTGAAGCGTTATCTATTTTGACCAGTCCCGTTCAAGTGAGAAAATCATCTTCATCGCCAGTCCCTAATTCTAATGAAAAAACCACCGATAAATCTCTCATCGACGATTTACTCGAAACGAACTTACAGGCGCTTTTCTCGGCGCTTAAAAACAATGCTAAATTCGCCGAAATTTGTGCCGAACTTTCAGAAAGGATACCCGAAGAAAATGATGCGTCGGACATTCGTTGGAAGACGGTCCGTTATTGTCTGGCGATATTGGAACTGTTGAAGGAGTCAATCGAACGAGACATGGAACTGTATAATGCTAAAATGGTAACGGAATCAATACCCGAAGAAACGCTAAATCCGCGACTGAAAGAAGATTCCGGCAAGGCGGATACGTCCGCGCCTCCTCTTTCTCCCGATACTTTGAGTTTCGGACAACAAAAAACCGTCGTAGTTGCCGCACAGTTTATCGTCTGTTTCGGAATCAATCCTTGCCTTCGTGAAGGCGTCGGAATTCCGGCGGAAAAACGAGCAGAATTCGGCTGGTTGCTAAAACGCAGTGCCGCGCTAGACCTAACGCTAGACGAAAAGCAACATCGTCTTTTTATATGTATAGATACCATTTTGCGTCTGCTAAAAATATCGTCCTTTAGCGATTTGATATTTTCGAAGAATCTGAACGATGTTTTGGCCGGATTGCTTCAAATTTGTTACGTTCCTGCCATGTCGAAAGAACGCCCGGTTGCTATGAGCGATGACCTGTCTTCTGCCTCTCCGGCCGCTGTCGTCGATCTAGTGCTGCAGCCTGGTTTTAAAAATCTGAAGTTCGAAGAGGGAACGGTATCGCGTGGAGATAGGTAAGCACTATTGCAGTTTGAAATGGAAATTATTGATAAGTCTATTGAAATCACAACTATTCGTGTTTCCTTCCAGCTTGTTAAGGACCAAGGTTTTCAGTTGATTATCTGGATCCAGTTCCACAATTCTGATATAAGTTTGACTCTTAATACTGCTTGTTGCAAATGAACTATTCTAAATCTAGAGATTAGGGTACATAGTTTGAAGTCTATTGGTAACACCTTAGATATACACTACAGCAAATGCGATATACAATCAGAACACAGATTTAAATCAAATTTGCAACTTTATGTGGAAAGCTGGATCCGTCCTGTATGATTGATCATAATCTATGGAAAAATTATTCTTGACTATCAATCCTCTGAATAGGCAGTCACTGAGAGTGAGGATGGGCATGTGAGGAAATGATTCTTTTCTAGGAATAAGTGCCTGCAAGCACTGCAAGAACTGATGAAAAAATTGCATCCCCCGCTGTTAGTTAGAGAACTAGTAATGCTTCAAGGCGGACCGGGACCGAAGCAGGTGATGTTTTATATTTCTGCTGAATCGAAATATATCGTTATTTGCCTAATGCTCTTCCCTAATGAATAAGGGCTGCAATTTAACCTAATGATATGCTGCACTATACTAACTATAAGTCCCACAATCAAGAAGCCGAAAAGTTGAAATATCGAAACATTAAAATTCATTTTGAACTCCCGACTTTTCGATTTTGCTCTAAAAGCCATTTTCAATGAATGAAAATGGTTTCCTTGAAAATAGTTTTTGTTGAAAACCGAAAATTCGGATTTTAAGATGAATTTAACATTGCCATATTTTAATTTTTAACTTTGATTGTTGGACTTAAACTTAACTCTTCATTGACGACACATTGCAAAGTTTTACCTTCTCTTAACCGAATGATATTTGGTATTCTGTATGAACCATGTTGTAATGGTTAAACACATATGATTGTACAGGTTAAAGGAAAGATGGTATTGGCTAGAGCACCGGTTTGGTTGAGAAAGATCTGTGGACGTTTGCTCAGCGAAATCCTCTGTCGGCCTAAAGGTGTCATTCATGTTCTTACCGGGATATTAACTGGTGTTGGAGGTACGTTTCTTACAAACCCATTCTATTGCAAGGCCCAACAACCTAGATCTTTGAGTCATTTTAATGTTCATCATTGTCTAAACTCAGCAAGGTTTGTCAGAAAGTACATAAGCATGCCTTTGAAATATAAAATCTTTCAATTTCACATGTGTTTGGCGCTTTCCGACAGTCTCACTTTTTGAAAAATCTCTTTGAATTTGTACTATGTGTAGGTAATATGCAAGTCAGTGAAAATGACTGGAGGAAGTGTGACGCCGTAGCTAAAATCATAGCGAATTGCCCGATGCAGGCAGTGTCAGCCGATGAGTATTACAAACTAGTGGGACCGCAAGTAAGTAAACATTTAGTTAGGCTTCCCATCTATCATCAGTTTTAGTAATAAAAAAGTGTGCCGAGTTCCCCGAGCACACTTTGTGCAGTGGTGAAAATTATCAAACGTGATAGATATTTGGTGAACTGCAAAATGCACCTGAAAAATCATCCACATGTAAGCCAGTGCACTTAGTATACCGGGTACGCATTATTCTGCTCATGTGCGGGCCTTTAGTTTCTCTATTCTGAATACTTATAACTGTGAGCTATCTAAGAATAAGCTGATGGAAATGGAAAAATGGGAGACGGAGGGAGAGGGAGAGGGAGAGGGAGAGGGAGAGGGAGAGGGAGAGCAGCCTCTCTACCCACTTTTCAGGGAAAACCTCATATTTGTTTTATTCTATACCTCAGCGGGTTAAGGGATGACAAAAAAACAAAATGGGTGAATAAATTCTTTTAAACATTTTTATTTTTTGTAGATAATAGATTTGATGTCGTGTACGGATAGTGCTTTAGCTAGTCAGTTTTATCGAGTGTCGTGTACCGTGGTTTCTACGTCAATCATATGTTATCCCCGTCTAACTCACGAGTATATTCTATCGCCTTTATTCAAACCATTGTTTGACTGTTTACAATACCACCGTAAGTTCAAGAAATGAAGGTTAAAGCTCTTTTTTGTGCCTTAAATGTATCGTGAATATGATTCTCTTTTCAAATTTGAAGTGTATTTTAAGTACGTTTTTGATTCTACGCAGCTGTTTCTGTGAGTGATGAGGTGAAAGTTTGGATTTGTGAAGATGTGCTGATCAACTGCATCAGTCACCTGCACAAGGTATGAATTGTGTAAAAACCGGTTTTCGTTTTTAATTCAAGTTACTGCTGGTATGTGTAAGAATGTTGTTAATGTCGTCTTTTTCAGATGTTAGAGGTTACAGTGCAGCCGAGTAGAGAAATGCAACAATACTACCGCCCTCTACTAAGTGTGGTATTTAAGTTGTACTGTTTCAGTCGTTCGGGAGTTTCTATTCTTAAGTAAGTACCGGTACTGGGAGTGGTGTGGGCGAGTGGTTTGAGCATTCGACATGTTCAAATCCGGCACAGAATTGTGATAGTGTCTCTGAGCAAGACACTTCGGCAAACTTCTGTTATTAGAGTTAGTCGACTATAGTCGGGCTAAGTGAAACCGAATGTCAGTTAATCAGGACTTTAGTCCGAAGACTGTCAACCACGGGATTGAACCTATTTCCAAGATGGCCGTAAAATGCGTTTAAGACTGCATTATAGTGCGTTCAGTTATTAGCTCCCCTCTCTTTATCTCTGAACCATTTAGTACCTGGTCTGATAGATGACTTAGATATTGTTTTTCCCCATTGTGAGAGTCACTGGCCATGTATTTATCAACAGTATGCCGATATTTGTTTGAAATATGCTAACAAATTTTCATTATCATTATTAAGTAGAGTTATTAGCGGTATTGATGCATACAATACTTCTAAATTGACTAATTGTGATGACGTTTATTTTCATATAGCGCCAATCTCTTCACACACTAGTATATGCTCTCCATAAAACGAAGTCAAAAAAGATTTTATATTAAGAGCCTTTAAAGCATTTAAATGATAAGTTTCCGTGGATATATGATGACCTCTTAACTCATCATTCTGCAACACTTCTACTAGGATGTTGTCTCATGATGTTGTGGTGAGGATGATTCGTCAAATGGAAAAACCAGTCGCGATGGAAACGATGAAATCATTAGTATTTGAGAATAAGACGAAGAAAATAAACGAAGCTTTGCATTTCACGACGGGCGCGAATGGCGGAATTCAGGTCATCGTAAAATCGAAACAAATGTAAGACATATACAGCGAGCGTTCTTTTGTTATCACATGCAACAAGTCTGTCTTTGAATACTTATTTTCAACAGATATAAAGGATTCAACAAGGTTTTGGGACAGAGTTTGTGAATGGTTAAAATCAGTTTTGTAATAAGAAATTTACAGTCTCATCGGTTTGACCATCTCCTATATGATCGCACGAAACCACGTGTTTGTT
Source organism: Tubulanus polymorphus (assembly GCF_964204645.1). NCBI lineage: Eukaryota > Metazoa > Nemertea > Palaeonemertea > Tubulaniformes > Tubulanidae > Tubulanus > Tubulanus polymorphus. The sequence continues at coordinate 10,656,464 of NC_134027.1, read as the reverse complement.
TTCATTATCTTCAGGGAAGCTTTAACAATTTTTCTCATTTGGAGATATCGAAGGGTGGCTTCGGGTGGACTTGGTTTCGGCATCGGCTTAGAATGTCTATTACGGAACTTTGGTCATTATTTTGGCAACTCAATCGCGGGAATGATTTTAGATTATTTCTGAAAATAAATAAATGAATAAATTTATAAAGGATGGATCAGATTTGTCTATTTTAGTAATGAAATGCATCATTTTATTGTAGGATTATTGAAGAGCCGAGGTTTGGTGATTACGAATTACGAGTAGACGCAATCGGGGATCTATTGAATAAATTGCTGACTGATGGACTGGCGGGAGATTTTTTCATTTTCATATTAACGGTGAGGCTAATGAGAGTTCACACTTTCAATTGATTTTGTCGTCATCATTGAACACATTCAGCAGAATAGCTCAACAAAAACCAATTTCTACGCACTGCAGTCCAGCTGTCCTACTGTTAATGAATACATCAAATTTCTGAATGAGAAAAAGTGGCGGCTTAGAGAGGGAGTGGTCTTAGCCATCAGCGTAAACCGTCTTGTAAGGCGTCCTGTCAATCCAGGCGACCACGACAAGAGTTTCTTTGTCATAGGTCCTTCCTACTCTGGCATCTCTCCAATCAATAGGGGAACAACGTACTGTGAACTTGTAAATACTATTAAGGTGGAGAGATTTTTAAAGAGAAATTTCAATCCTCTGAAATTAAATTGAATTACACGTATGTTCGATACACAAATTTTATGACATTAAAACATTGTTTTGTCCATTCGTTATAGGAACTGACAAAGATTATATCAGTGTCGAGCGAAACTCCTCCGATGAAGAAATTGGTCGAACCGGGAAAGGAATTATTGGATATTGAAGATCACGAGAACCACTCGATATGCGACATCGAGCAGAAATTGATAATTGTATCGTTGTTGAATACGATATGCAATACTCTAGGCGATAGCTGTTTAAAGCACGCTAAACAAGTGATAGGATTTGCAAAGGTAAAGGTGTGGCGGGATTGTTCGTTGGATTTTTGAAGGTACATAAATTGGGGGACTAGATTTACATCAGCATTCGATACGATTAAATGCATTTTTCAGGCGACGTTAGAACGTGGAGTATATATACTGAAACACACAGACGATGAGTTATTCGGACTGATTGAAAATGAAACATTGTCAATGGCAATGGGATTATTAACTGCGACTATGGGAGGAGCTATGGAGGTAAATTTTAAAGAAACTTTGACCGTAGAAATCGTTCTTACAATAGTGTAGCAAATACTGCATCAGTGTGTGTTATCGATCCCTCTTTCCACTAAGTGGCACCGTGTGGTAGGAAACTATTCGCAAGTTTAAGGTTTCTTTCACCTTATTGAAGAAGGCCCGGCCAGTGAAGAACCTGCAACTAAGAAACTTGGTTATAATTTACCTGGATTGACTAGAAATACCATTAAACCATTTGGTCATTGTGCATCTCATATTGAAGTAGTCTACCTAAACCAATCTAAGTGTTTAATGAAGGGATTAATACATTAAATTTGTTATTCCTTGTTATGCTACAGATCACAGCCGAAGATCGCCTGCAATTTAAAGAGCTGCTTCCACTCCTAGAAGAAATTGGTGATTGTCATCCGAATGAGGAGATTCAAGAAATGGCCAACGATATTCGCATTGCGATAGCTACGTACGGTGCTGTCTGGTCGGAAATGATGAAATCCGGCGCCACAGATTTCGGCAATAAGCCATCCGTGAAAAAGAAGTCTGACAAATTGGAAAATGTGTCGATGAAACAGAACTGTAATAAGAATCAGCGACCACTTATTCAGGAAATAGACTCTTCGAAAGACAGCGTTGAACTCGACAGTCGAGAAGAGCCTGATAATCCAGATATGAAATTCTCCTACGACGTCAAAGGGTTATCGCAGTTAGAAATCGCGTTTAAAGAACTGTGCGATCCGTTGATACCGGTACGCGGACACGCTCTTATCCGTTTAACGAAACTTGTACAGGCAGGCGACGAAGAGTGCCTCGCTAAATGGGAAACCATACTGAGAATATTTCGCGAAAACGTCGACCATGCCGATACGTATTTGTACCTTCAGTCCGTACTCGGATTAGCCGCATTAGCAGAACGTTTTCCCGAACGCGTCGTGCCAATTTTAATCGAACAGTTTGCGAAGAAACCGATAGATAGCAGCACCGATAAATCGAAGAGAAGGGCGATCGAACATCGCATTAAATTGGGAGAAGCTCTCGTGAAATCATCGAGATGTTTAGGTTAGTTTTACAATGTGTCTCAAACTTTTACAACTCTGTGCAACCTTAAAGACATGAACTCAAATTGACTCTCTCAATTTCTTTCAATTGATGTTGCACAGTATGTTCCGCTCAAGTCACTGATCATTTTAGACCTTGGAAATATGTCTGTCTTGAACGATATCCGATTTTATTAGTATGCAATTCATACACATTAACAGGGTCAGCTATTTGAATGAATATTTAAGTTGTTTTTTCATCAGATCTGACTTCAGTGGAGTCTGCTCTACATTCAAATATAATCTTGATTATAAATTACTGATGTAAGTCTTGTTACCGGTACATGAATCATAATTTTGCCATCTCCACTAATTTTCGAAGGTGATATGATCCCGAAGTTTAAAGACGGCCTGATCAACGCGTTTTTGATCGGCGCGCGTGATGAAGATGAAACTGTCAGAGCCAGCTGCTTATCAAACCTCGGAGAAGTGTGTCTGCTGTTGAGATATTCACTCGGAAATATCATCCAAGAGGTACGTGAAGACTGTGATATATGAATTACTTTTTTCAATAGACTAGCTGAAATGGCTCAAGTGTTCAATGAACCAAGTGTTCAGGGCTGGGCTCCATAGATGTGCAAGCAAAATAATCCCTGGGAACATTTTGAAATTTGTCAGTTATAACCTTGGTTTCTGAGTGAGGATTTATCCCTAGGATACTCGGTCTTCCATAATAATCTTCCATACATTGTACATGTATATGCTAATGAATTAGTAATGAATCTCTTGTAGGTTTTTAGTTGCTGTAGTAGTCTATTGAAATCGGATGAATCTGTCACGGTCCGTCAGTCGGCAGCATTTCTTATCACTCAATTACTGCGTGGAGTTGGCAAAGACGCTATGAAGGTTTGTATTTACAATAACTTAGCTACACAAATGCATCTACTGTACAGAGATGCTAGTTTTCCAGAAATATCCGGAATTCCGGAAATTTAGGATCGCCGATGTCAATTCCGGAAATTTGGTGAGAATTCCTCGCGGCGACCAGTAATGGCACGGACTGTAAAAGCGTTCGTTTGCTTATACTCGTCGTCGCTTCTGTGTTATTTTATCTTGGTCTCTGTTTCCGAGGACGTTCAGCTACAATGTATATATGTGTGCTTGTTGTGGTATCTGTGCGTGCGTAGGCAGAGCGCCACTGTTGTGACGCCATTTCCAATTAAAAGTCAATTATCTTTACGCGCCGTTGTACATCGTCCCGCTGACGGCCAACAATGTGAAGATGCACGTGGTAATAGTTAAGATGATATTTAATAAATATCATCTTAATTATTACCACGCGCGTGCTATGTCCTGAGGTACGCAGCTTTGTAACTTTCTTTTTGCGGGACGGTCTGCAAAATGAGCACGCATGGAAAGATTGTGAGTCGGGAGTCGGCCGATATAAAGGCAATTGACAGCAATATAAAAAATAACTTTAACTGGCACTGGCTAGAGTGTAAGGAAAGTAACGGGGACTACTTATCGAACTACATTCATAAGATAGACTTAGCTGGCGTGGCGTACTGCGTCGTTTGTAAAGACCAGGTCAAATACGGTAGTGGCAGGAAAAAAGATATTCTTCGTCACCCGGATAGCGCGAGGCATAAGAAGGCAGCGAGGGATGTGAAGCACAACGAATGCCTGCCATCGTATTTTCAGATGAAAGATGCCGATCGTGATACTGCATCTCCGGCGATGCAAAAACGCAAAATTTTTGCATCTCTGACTGTAACATTTTCCTTCCTGGAACAAATTCCAGAGCCTAGTTGGTTACTTACTTAACTACTGTACCTTATAATGCTAAGGACTGGTGTAAACAACAAGGCTTAGCAAGCTTTCCTTGTATTTGGCCCCTGAATATGGTTCTATAGACCTAGGTGAACTCAACTGTTGGCAAATTAAGAGTTTAGCCCAATTCTCTTTCAGCCCTCCTAGCGTCCTTTTGCATTCACTTTTTGTTCGACGTCTGTCCGTCAGATCCAGTTACCTTGGGAAGTTTTGTCAGTTTTTAGGCTGTAGATAAGATGTGTCTAGGGTATATAGATGTATAAAAGCAAATATATCAAAACAATCCTTTGAAGGGTCTTCAGATAATGACTGGATTCTGTCTACGGATGGATTGACAGACACACGACAGACGATGGATGGAAATAAGTTCAGAGTGGGCTGAAATTACTAGAATATTCATAAATACCCTGACTCCATTTTGCCAGCACATGTATTGAAAATAATTTGGGGATATTGACAATGTAACGGATAAACTCTATTTGCATATTTTAAGATATTGGATTCCATTTTGCGAGAACTGTATCGACTACTGAAACTAATCGCGACAACCGAAAAAGAGGAAACTGTTTTGATTCACGTCGGCTTAGCCCTGGAAGAACTCGATGAAATCATGAAAAATTTTCTATTTCCTAAACAATCTTTGTCTCATCAAATCTATGTGTTAGATGCTCCGTAAAATACATGATCATGTTGATTTTAAATCTGTGACTTAGTTTTGCATACTTTCGGTCTCGTAATTGTTATGAATCCCCATGATTGACTGAGGAGATGGTTATCGACGTAGAGGATTGCACTGGTATGAAGCGTTAGATTTTCTTTATACAAGGCAGAGCCCACACTCCAATATACACTATTAGATGATAAATTCATTAGCTCTGGAACCAGCAAACTACCTCTAGAGGTCCGGTCAATCGATTGCTATTACCATTATTTTCCTGTTTTAGCTATTTCTTTAGTCAGTCTCTTAGGTTAGCTTTCATCCGCATACCATATGAAGGTGAATTTTAATCCAAACATATTGAGAATAACAATTGAATTTTGGATATGGTTCAGGGAAAATGAGATAGGGTAAAGTGGTCTTGCTGCAATGTGCTTTTCCACATGACTACACCCTATTAGTGGTCAAACAGACAATAATAGATCACATGATGGACCCTTGAAGTACCTTTTATTACCCGATATCTATGACAAGTCTCCATCACAGGTTAGTTGGCAAACTGTGTAATAAGGGAGTCATCCTCTGAAGTTCATTGGCTACTAGTTACAACAAAATATCAGTATAGCATGTATTTGTGGATGACGACCTTAACTAAAACATTACCGAGAAGCCTCCTAAGGATATTCCCAGATTCTACTTGTGTCTACCGAACAATCTGCTTTTTTTAAACCCAAGACCCATGCACCAGATAGCTCCTGACTTAAGATTGAAATATGACACCTGCATGCATACACCATAACTGCACCAGTGTTAACAACTAAACAATGAATTTCAATATTATCATGCATTTTATTGTCATTTTCTGGAAAACTTACATCCATTTACATATTCAGAACTTGATGTGCAATAATTACAAAATCAACTTTCTATTCTTATTTTGTATACCATTCAACTGTTTCTGTACAAAAAACGCTATCAACAATAGATTTATACACATATTGATATTCTTTGCTTTGATAGAGCTACTGTACACTGTATTTACAAAGTATATTTACACATGCTTTATGGAAAGATTTCACTCAAGAGAGAGTAGTGCTAAGCACAGAACTGACACTGTAGGAAGAACACAATATTTTCTTTACTCCTAAAGGGAATCACATACTTAAAATTTCAGAGTAACAGTGCTCCCATCTACCCACATCCATTTCGGCTTTTTTGGTTTCCATGTAAAAATGACTCAATTAAAGAAAAAACCCATCTTCATAATAATCTTCATTTTCGTCATGATTGTGGATTTTACCATTTGATGGTATCTTGACTTATTTGTTACCGTATGTAACAGTCCACAAAAATAGATGATGGGGCGAGCATGCCGGACATTAAAAAGGTTGCACTGTACGATGTAAAGTATTCCAATACCCTTTAGTAGCTTAGAAGTAAAACAGTAATCCACTTGGATATTTGTCCATTGGTGATGGTGCATATTAATAATAATAATAACATATTATTTCTGTGAAGGTAATCAAGGTTATCGTCATACCTACTAGATAGCATTTTTTTCCTCTTCAAATATTGTGACAGTAAAAATCAAATCTTAGTGAAATCGACCTTTTCATGACTAAATAAACATCGTTGAGTTGAATGACTTTTATCTTAAAGCGTTTTTTCGATACATTAAAGGAACTAAGCTTTTAGTTTGGCGTAGTTTTCGCTGATTTCCAGAAAATTCAAATAAATGTTTTTTAGAACGTAATCATGCGTAGAAATTATCCACGAATGCTGGATTTCCATAAAATCGAGCTTTCATGCAACAGAGTGAAGTTTTATTTCCCAAATCAATAAATACGGCATATGAAAACTAAAATTCTTGGGACAGAAGATCATAGAATCATCTTTCGAAGCTTGATTATCTGATAATCAGGATCCAGTTTTGCAGTTCTTGGTTAAAATTTGACTCTTTCAGAGTTAAAACATAGGAAATCGACCATCAATTCTAACTCTTGAATCAAACTTAACTTACAACTGTTAAAATGTCTCCTGTAGAATTCTGAATTTTACTATTCTTAATTCTTTAAAGTACGTCTATAGGTTAAAGTCGAAATGACATCAGTCAAAAGAGGTTAAAACCAAAATGTAACTAATGAATTTTATACCTATATATTTTCCTGTTATAAATGTTATCTTATAAATAAGAGTAAATACGGTAATATAACAAGAGGCAGATGTAGATTTGGGATCGCGAATAGAAGAAACATACAAAAATTGATAGCAGGTATTTTCTATTCCTTTTTTTTGAAAATTGCTCGAATTCTTCAAAATTACATCTACCTCTTAAGTTAAATGTTATATGAATATATGTCGAGTGCAGTTCCGAGGGAGTAACTTTGGACCAAAACGTGTTGAAATCGCAACTCTGAAACTGTCACCATCTATATTGAAAAATACGAATGATCGAAGATGCTGCATTTATCTATCTATTCATTACAGAGTAAATACACCCAAAAAATCCATTTATACTTGTATAGCAAAAACGTACGCAAAATTTTTTTTTTTAAATCAAAATGGAACTACATGCACTAAGTTTTGGATACTGGTATCTACCAAAATCTCAAAATATTGCATTATAATCTTTGAAATGCAGAATCTTCGATTTGATGTAACAAAACTAAACTAGGATACTAAATTACAATGTTGGCTTTTGAAATTACGGCGATACTATTGCATCAATGAATTCCTAACTGAATTTTCCAAAATTCTAGAAAGATTCTGTGATAATCCATTAAACGTAACCAAACAAATAACTTGTGCTTTCATACCACTTTCAAGTCCATACCGGTATACGTAGTGATTTACACCGAAAAATGGAAGCCGTAATACATATATTTTACTTTTATTCAACACTGCAGAAATAAGGAAGCTGTTGTAGTTTAGAAAATGGCGCATATAAAAATATGCACTTCTACATTCTAATCTTACACTGTGTACATAAAATATTATTTCCAAATATAAATTTGAGACACCCATACAATAAGAGTAATGATTCAAGAAAATAAGTACGATGTCTTTCAGTTCAATCAAATTTAGCACGAAATATGTATTCGTTCTAATTCCAGTCTACTATTAAATATGTTTTATCCTGGGACAGTCCAATTATCAAATAGCGTCGTATCTACCCAGTCCCTGCGTCAAACACTACTGCTCATTACAATGTCTAGCATATTCAAAGCCCACAACTATATATTTTAGCAAGCACTAATTAACATATGTCGTCAGTGGTAGCAATAAATTTTGATAAATTTTCAATAGTCGATCACAGTAGTTGTAGAAAGTAAAACTGTACAACTGTACAAATCATATTGGAGGTCTTTCAATGCCGACTTACTACACTATACTACTATGTTATTCAAAATGTTGAACGGATATATTCACAAATCCTTCCTTCTTCTAATTCAGCGTCTGCGAAACTGATTTTACGTTAACATAGCACCATCAAGATTATCAATATCCAGTTCAGCAGTGCATGCCGTGTTGTAAATTATAGAACGAAGGATTGTGTCTATATATTATACACCTACATTTTTTTCAGAGAAAATCGTCATCGTACATGGCACTTCATTAACAACATTGTAGGTAAAGATCCTTATCTTCCGTAATATTCCTGAGAGTCGCCTAAAAACTAGGTTTATCTGACTACATGCTCTATAAGAGTTTGTATCCACTGCCTCGCATGCTTACACGAACTGTTGAAATTCAGACGATTCCGAATCAATGTTCATTGCGTATATATATACCGGTATATATATCCATATCCGTATCATGATAGAGCTGACTCTTCGCACTGGTAAGTTGATTTCAGACATCTTTTAGCGTATGACTTAAGTGATTGCGCATGCACATGTATATTGATTATCGCTAAACAAAATCAGTCGGGGCAACATTGTTCAGTAGTTCATTTTCCAATACGACAAGTAATCGAAGATGTTTATAGTTTTGGAGCGTCAGCAGCAAAAAACAAATGAAAATACCACGGATTCTTCGAATCCAACATTCTATGAGCACATTGCACAAGCACAAACAACTTCACGTGTAAATCCACCGGAATAAGAAGAAACATTTGGGCACACTGGAGGGAGAGTACTACACCTCATATCATAACACACATACTCTTTACTACACCTATAAAGAAATGAATAAAAGATTCATCAGATTAAGATGCTTTTAAAGAATGTAACATTCTTCTTGCCAATTCATATGTATGATTTTTTTCTTACATCACTGAAAGGTGTGACATGACCAGTTTCTAGCATCAAAGTCGATTGTTTATCGCTGGCAGTTGAGTTCATCAGGAAAGATGAAGTAGTGCATATAGCGCTGTTAGACCTCATACGCGACTGGTCGTTAGGCATCACAAGATCCTCAGAATAATCCATACTTGTATCCATACAGACTCCACTTTCTGCAAGAAGAAAACATTGATATTGACCATTGAAAAGCTTCATTAATTCAAGGCTCTTCAATCTGATGGTATTCAGTGAATTTACACTCAACACATGAAACGGGGGACTTAATCTTTTCAATCTATAGTTACGCATTTTACTTACCATTTGATGAGATTGTATTGGATTTATTATATTTATCTGGATCTCCGAGTGTTAAGTTCAAGTTCGAGAACAGGCTGGGATACGGTTGGTTGATGTTCGTCGCGTTGTTTCCACCACTTCCGCTACTGCTAGACGATGAACTACTGCTGACCGAGATGATGGAATGTGGTCGCTTCTGGCCTTTCGTGTGTTCGCTAGGCATTCCTGATACCGAGTTGCGATATCGCGCTGAAAATAATCATAATTTAGATGGTTAAATCAATTCAAACTACAGGCCTCAACCACACCCAATTGATTTAAATCCTATATTTACATATATGCATATATCGACTATTTCCAACATAAGACTGCTCGTTGGCTTTGGAGGCATTTAGGTTAGACACACCACACTTGAATTGAAAAGATCACCGTGTGATATGTACTCTTGCATCCTAAATTCACTAATGCAATATAGATTTACCTTTCGGATTCGAAGAGACGGACACGTTCACAAATCGATCGTTTATGTTGTCTTCACTTGTTTTCAAATCTAAGCACGGTTTGTTCCCGATACCCATCGAACTCATTTCTTTCAATCGCATTTCTGAAAGTATTATCAATATAGATGTTGAGAGAATATCTACTCAATAGCTGCAGTAAATAAGAATGTATTCAATCATAATCACACTTATGTACCTCTGTTTTGGAATGCTTGCGCCCATAGTAGTCTGGATATATCATGAACCCATGCATTCTTGATATCAACCGACTGAGCCTGCAGTACGAACGATGATCCGGGTTTATTCTTTCGGAACCAAAGCTCAAATTTGTAACCACTTTCGCCAATGTTTTCTGTTAGACCTAGATCCGACGTCTACAATGATAAGTCATGAAATCTATGTGCAATGTATAATACAGACTTGCTTGCCCCTTTTGGAGCATATAAATGTATTCATGAAGTTTTTCATGAGTTTATTTCAGGAAAATCCTTACAAAGATTTCATGCACATGAGCCTAACACTTCATCTTCAGGCTATTGCCTAAAATTACCTTGAGGCTTTGTTTGTAAATGTAAACTTCATGGCCGTTGTTGGAATGTTTTGCTTTGCTGAACACAACCAGGTGTTCAAACATGAAAACATGACGCAGAACCTTCTTGCGTCCGGTCCACACGAGGAACTTGTTCTGTCGAAGAAGACGACCTTGCTCTTGTAGATTGACCTGTTTACAAATAGACATCATGACTATTCGTCCCTTGAATACCGGTATACATTCGTAAAATATATTCCAATGGAATTTTAGCTTTGTAACGAGTATCCCCTCTTTCACAGATTTTTATATGGATTTCAGATAGGCATTATGCAATAGATTTCCTACGTATAGCGATATGCCAATAACTATCACATTTCGTATACCATAAATGTGAACAGATGCTATGCCACTCATTAAACCAAAAATAGCACAGAGCCAAAAGAAAAGCGTAACAGATTTCAATGTTGTTTTATAACGCATATATAGATGGATTTGGAATATTTTCTTACATCGCAGTCTCGTAGCGAATCCATCGCTAGTAAATCATTTCCATGTCGCAGTTGAAATTTCACCATCTCCTCTGCCGACTTCAAATCGCCAAAATCAGGGTCCGATTCCGGGCATTCTTTGATGATCTGTTTCAACAGTAGCGCGTATTTTCCCATACGCTGAACAGGTTTCAGTAAATAGCTATTCAAGTCCATCCGATCGGCTAATTCTCTCTGTTTTGCCTGAAAATCGATAATATTCAGTATTGATGCTCATTGATTGATTATTATTCACAGTGTGAAAAAATCAAACGACACCGCATTTCATATACGGTACCCCGGTAAATCTAGTTCAATAAAATTCGAAAAATGATCTACATCATATATTGCTCTTGATTGAAGCAGCGAAAAAATAAATCAAGTTATTGATCGGACATCTATAGAAGTAGCACTTGAACGATATGAAATTAATGCCAATTGCAATTATATCTGATATAGTGTGCATAGATTTTCAACTGTGTACATTCTCAGAATATATGAGTTCAAAACAAAAGAATCAATTATCAAGAGTTCAGTACAATATCAGGACACAGCTAACGGAATAGAATTGCTATTGAGTGTTAAAAATGACCATATCAAATTAAATATTTGATTCAAAATGACCTTTTTCAATAAAATCTTTTTTTAAAGTCCAATTTATTTAAAAGGTTTGATGTTATCCAGAACACTCGAAGGCTTAAGAGCTCACCTTGAAAAACTCTGCACCACATTCTAGCATTAAAGCATCTGATTTTGGTTTGTTCTTGTTGTACAATGCATAAAGGTAAAATTGGTCCTCCTGTAACAAACGTAAGTGTTTCAATAAATGATCGAAAAATATCCTTTAATTGGTGATAGTCAGGGGCCAGCAGGGCTGAAGCTGATTGAATGCAGTTTTGTCACTATGTTCCTTATCCACCAGGTGAACTTTAAACAACTATTGAGTAACTTGCCCTCCCTGATGGATAGTTATGATCTGCCACATAAAATCCAATAGCAATATCATTCAATCGCAATATAAGAAATACAAGAATATGAGAAAGTATCATAGTGGTTTGCTTGAGAATTTCTGCTGCAATAATAGCAAACATTGAAACTTACATGGTCCAAAAAACATCGACAAATCTGGAATGGCGAGTTTTCACAGTTGATCAACTTCTTGAGAAAATGCTGACTATGGAACTGGTGTATGTTTTCGATATTGCCAAATATCACGTTGCGCTTGCCCCGTAGCGCTTGCGGCACGTCGTCGCGCATAATTTCCGGAATGTAATTCTCAATGATGTAATTCAACGATTGCACGTAGTCGCGTTCAGTTTGTATCATTTCAGCCATGACGTGAGCCAAAACTCTATAGTACAAATGAAAATAGAATCAGTCGTGTTAAGAACATGAAAATCATCAATTTAGTTCAAATAATGCAATGTCTTTTATACCTTCTACTCTTGATTTCAGCTTCGGTTAATCTCAAGTCGGCCATAGAGCTGTGGTGTGTCAGTTGTTTCGACTGTCGCAGCAGGTGCGTATTCACAGGTACCGGTGACCAACTTTTAACTTTCGAAGACTCGATATCGCTCTCGTCCATCAACGATTCTTCTTCCATTTCTCGCATGCTAAAAAAACATACCGATGAAGTACATTTATTTGAAAATTATGTTAATGTTGGTAAGTTTATCGACATTTAAATAGTTTATCGACATTCAAATAAAGCGTTAGATATGCGACATGTAAACACATACCTCGGTAAACTTTCTGTACTTCCAGTGTGTAAACTCCAGCGATGTTTTACATGATCTAAACGTGTGCTTAACGGCGCGCTGTCCATATGGTCCATCCCTGCACTCGCCGTGTTGGACCGTTTGAAAACCTTTCGCGCCGGAGGTTTGTTACGTCGACGCATGTAGTTGTCGAACGATATTTCCTTGGGCAACGAGAAGCTTTTAATCTTATTCTGGTCCACAAGACTGTCCATCGATAAGTTCAGATTCTCGTTCGAACCGTTGAGGCTTTCGCGCGACCTGTGTAAACTATCTTGCGAACTGCGCAGGCTTTCCTGCGACGAACTTTTGAACACACCGTCCGTGAGAACTTTCGGTAACGACGCCACAACGCGATCGGACATATCTTGCGTAATGAAACTATTTTGGAACATCGATGTGTCGTCCGATTCTGTGGAGAATTTGCGTTGTTCGTAATGAAAAATCGGTTCACTTTTTCGCGCGTTTATCGCCGTCGGGGCAATACCATGCCCGGGCGCGGATGTCATACCCGCGTACGATTGTCTACGGTCGGAAGCTGTTTTCGATACAGCTCTTAAATGCTGATAAGGGCAGTCGCCGCTCGCCCGGCTCGTGGGCGTCGATGAATCTCGCGGAAACATCAACTGATCTTGAAAAGCGGGGCTCGGTGACCGACGCGACAGTGACCGGCGTTTTTCCTCGACTAGCAATTGTTCTTTTGCCTTCTGAAGCGCCTCGCGTCGCATTTTAATCATATTTTCTGTTTCTTCGCAGCGTACCTTCGCCATTTTACATTGTTCGAGAAGTTTTTCATTTGTTAGTTTCTCGGCGAGGTACAACATTTCGCTGAATCCCTCCGGTTTTATGTAAGGGTGATTCTCCAGATAGATATCCAAACTTTTTAACGTTACCAGAACGCTCCTCACGGTAGCGTCGGATTCGATCTTAATTCCACTGACGTACTTCATCGTTCTCAGAGCCCAATCATACGACTACAAATAGAATATGTTAAGATTGAATTAGAAAACTTTACAGAAACAATGATAAGAGCCAGCTCCTACATAGGCGTCAGAAGATGACTGCTAAGAGTTTTTTAAATAACATAACTTCAATAGTCTTAAATATTTGAAAGGATCATAATATGAGCTGAAAATTTTCCATATCCAGGTTAGATCTGTGCATAACACTTCGACAAGAATTTATGTGTGAAAAACCTTGTAGTAGAAACACTTAGTTTAATGCACTTTTATTGGTACAAGGTCCAAAATTTGTGTTGTAATTCATGTTCATAAATGAACAAAAATCAGAATGAAAAGATCGCCCAAATAATTGAAAAATATCCATATAAATGAGAATGTTTGGAATTCCGTGCGAGAAGCTAAGTTCAACTTTTATACATAAAAAGTAACAGATATTTCCAGTTCCAGTTCGTTTATAATTGCAAATAAACCTTCAGGACGAAATATTTCCGGCTGGGAATTCAGCTCTAGATCCCGAGTACATATTGCTGTAGTTAAAAGAATCCACCCGAAGGCAGTCTCATTAAAGAAGGTGATAAATTCCATTAATGAAAATCAAAAATCCTTTGCATTTTGATAGAAAACAACAAATATTGATGCTTGGGGACTATGTTACCATCTAATTACGTTTTTTAATGTTTTCGCTTTATTTATTTGGGGAAACCATGAGCTCTACTATGAAACACCACCCGATTAATTGCTGAAATCAATCACCAGGTTATATTGTTGCGCGCATGCCATATGGCTCAACCTTAGTCCACCGCGCAATGATGATGGCTATATTCATAGCAAGGCAAATGAACTGGAAATATGACATCGGCCAGAGGAAAAGAATGACTGATGATCATCTACCCTGATCAATTAGAACCATTTGCAAACATTATATCATAAGATCTATTGTCAGCACAGATAATAGCCCAGAATCATCTAGGTGCCTATATACCTTTCGAACAAAAATCCAATGCTGTGTATATGGATAAATCATTACGCCTAGTTAACTCTTCTCTATTTCAAAACTCAATTAAATTTAATATTTGGACTTAGCATCTGAGGCCATCAAATATTGATTTCCCCCATCAAGATTGTGCCATAAAAGTAACAATAACTCCAACAGAATTAAACCGTTTTGTGAAGTGTTCTCAATAAGACCTGATAATTGAACACTGCCCATGTTGGTTTTATAGTAAGCTAGGTTGTGCAGCGATGTATTTTCGGTTCAGCAGTCTATAGATCCATTTTCTCTCATCTATACCAACCTTATCGAGGAGATGGTAACATTTCGATGTATCTTCGATCGTTTCGCGAGTGTGTTCGAGTTGCGTGGTAAATGTGTGCATGTGGCGTTTCAACGTTTTCCCGATGTCCTGTATACCCGCGGCCTCCCCATATTCCCCGGACTGTGCCAACATTCCACTCTCCTCCATCAGATCATTGGCCTTCTCGATCTGTGTCTGAAATGTAACAAGAATACGGACCGTTCATTAGTATGCAATGCGATTAACTGGTTGAACTGCCGGGAAAGGTCGCAGTAAGAACTTTAAAAAAATATTTTAACACCCTCAACCCGCTAAGCGCCACATAGGGCATTATAGGCCTAAGTGGGTTCGATGTTTCTTTTTCCCAATGGGGGAGAGACCAGAGAAGAACCTTCAAACAAGAAACTCTGTTGCCACCAGAGTTTTAAGTCAGGACTTACATCCAAAAGTGGTCTTTAATCTAAGAATGGTCTGAAGTCGTTAGATTGGCTACAGGACTAAGTTTGTCTTAGACTTGTCCTAAGTATAAGCTGAGACTAAGCTACAGGTCCTTGAGGCCATACATACGAGCCGTGGGTCCTAAATTTAGGGACAGATACTGGGTACTAACTTTTTCCACCAGAATCTATTTAACAAAAACCACGGAAATGATTGAAACATTTTCGCGATTTGAAAGAAATCACTATGAAATTCAATCTATAAATTACATGGCAACAAAAATGTACTCGTATTTCTAGTAGTATATGCAGTGGGTATATACACTATTCGATCAGAGTTGACATTTTCGTTCAGGTTCAATCAGCACAAACTGCAATTCGTGCTCATATTCCTGAACAGAATAAGCACTAGGTAAATAACACTTCAAAATCAATATACCACTGTCAACATTTCTATTCGAATCGGGCATGTATGTATCGGGCATGTATGTATCGCAGGACCAATTGCAATGCCTCGAAAAATCCCTCCTACGGATTTTGTTTGTCGATCCACTGTCCATATCAGAATTAGGTCGTTTTGAGTCACTCTTTCCACAAAGAAAACAGTCGCCAATTCAGGGAACTCACTAAAACCATCTAAATGATGATAACAATGTTAGTCACGAGTGGAAAACAAACAAAACTTAATGAATCCAGGTCATTATCGTAGCATTTCCGACCACTTTCATTCACAGAAATCCTCACTTGAAACCCATACCTTTACCAACGACGTCCTGTTCACTCTATCGACAATATCATCGTGAACTACTATATCAGCATTTAGAACTAAACTATCCAGTACTTGTTCATCAGATTTTGAGTCACCGTTTTCTTGCTGTATTGAACAACAGCAGCATTGAATGAAACTCTTTACGATCCATATGAACATATTTTCTACCAAATGCTTTCCTTCGAAATGATTTTGGGATAATGCGAATGAGAAAGTTGGCAAAATGATTTTCATTATACGTAGAATCGCTAATTGCATGATTGGTAATCATAATAATGATTACTTAAAAATTGATAGCCCATTTTGATTACACATCCTATGAACACATGCAGAATTGGCACTAATTTATTTGCCAAGGCTAACCATGAAGTCTTAACTTGACTATTTTACCTAAGAGACATCAAAATAAACTAACACGAAAGTTTATCGACACATTGAAAAAATAATACATATATTGCTTAATATTGTCGACAATAAATGATATGTTATTTATAATACTAAGGATCAATGGTTATTTTGGATTTGGATAAATTGATAATTGAATTGACTGGCAACCAGTCTAGCCCCAATATATTGATGAGGAAGCGCGCATCCTCTCAAAAATGATTATCAAGATTTATCAAAAATAAAATAAAGAGTTATGAAACATATTCAATTATAAAAGAAACGTCAAAATTCACAATTGCAATTCTTATTTCGAAACACCAATATTGATGATGTAGTGCACACTGACTCATACAGAACCATTATAAAACATTCACTAGGCCCCTATGTATATAAACATTATTTTAATGGTTTTTACAGCGTCAAAAAATAATTCTTTTTACCTACATAGCCGGGACATTAATTACATGACTGGATATATAGTTCATTAATACATCCTTTATGATTAAAGATATATCAAAGTAAAAGCTTATCTGACGGTTAGATTAGCGAATGTGGTTAACTCGGTCAAAGTCATAGACTAACCACAACCTGCTTCAATCAATAGCAAAAATACTTCGGAGAATGAATGATGTATGTTTAATTTAACCGCAGGGAGTGTACGCAAGTGAATACTACATTGTCAGATTGTGATATGAAGAAAAGCACCATCTCACTCGAACAAGTCGTTGACATTGTCCTAGCAACTTAATGGATGATAATTTTTTAGAAATTTCGCCGAAATTTTACAAACCTGTCCTAACACGTTGTATTCTAACAACAGGTGCCTCACGTGCGGCAGATAGACGTATATTCAATGATATGACATGTATATTTGTGATCGTTCGTGGGGAGTTTCCATGCTATTTGAAACGAAGGTATAAAAAGTAGCTCCAATATCAAATAATTCGTAATTCAAGAAAAGTATTTTTCCACTTATTAATCAAATGGCATCGTTTTGCATTTTGTTCGACATGATGAACTTAAATCAGTTCGTTAGCAGCAACAATGTCGCATGCTAGAATATTGTGTACGTATGAGCTGATACTAATCGAATCCATGTGATTTTTAGTTACTTAATGAACATTTTAAAAGTCTATTGACGCCTTGGAAAATAACACATATATTGCTATTGTTTTGGAGTTGAATACATCAATAATTGAAATGATCGGCAACCAGTCTTGCACATCCTCTCAAAAAATAATCATTAAAATCTATCAAGTATGAAATAAAATCTATCAAGTATGAAATAAAGGGTATGAAACCCCTTAGATAACACATAGTAGTTATTATTGGATATAAACATCATTATAATGGATTTTACGTCGTCAAAAAGGAGGCTGGTAGTATGAGTAGTATTATGGATGATATCAAAAATCAATGAATTTTTGATATGTATATACTGGTTAAATGAGCTCGCTATCCCCGTACTCACCGATATTTCAGTTCCAAGAAAGTTGACTGTTGTCAATAAACAGATACACTGATGTAACTACATCGTAAAGAGAACTTTATCATAAGGATAATGTTCAGAATTCTATAACCAATGGTTTACCGACTACGTGATCTATGCGTAGATATTTTAAAGAATGGAAAGTCTAAGACAATTGACGGGGTTCCCACATAAAACATTCCGACACAATAACATATCCTTCGATTCGAGAATAGAACATGGTAATAGAACACACGGATGCGCTGGCATATATTCGAACATCCGGTACGTATCTCTACTAAAGTGCCCTTACGATGAATACGGAAAGTCGGAAGAACGAAGAAAGGTTTCGAGTCAAGGATTTCAACTACATAAATAACCAATTGTAATACATCATAAGGTACTAAGTTCGAAGGTGAGATTTTCATTTTTCTGACAGTGGAATAAGCCCGAGCCGAATTTAAAAATTTTCAAAGTGCCCTTCAAAAAGTTAGTGTCAACAATTGGGTTAATATTGTTTTGAAATTTAGGTACAATTTTAATTTTCTAATGGAAATTGAAAACTATCCATTCTGAAATGATTAATTCAGGTACCCAGGCATTTCATATTAAAGATCTGTTCTTTTTCAATGGGAAAGTGCCCATTTTTACGGTGACAAAGTGCCCTTTTTCTAGAAATAGAACTGCTTGAAAAAAGCTTGGCACAAGCCTGGTAATCTGCCTTATAGAAGCAAATGTCGAAACTCAATGGTGAGATAAGGAAATGAATCTAATTTCCTATTCAGAAAAGCTGAGGGTTGGGATTTTCAGACGGATCTCAGGTACATGTATTTTCAAGAAACCACACGAAACGTACCTAGCTGTCAGACAACTACGCTGGCGAGTCAAAAAAGTATGCTTACTAAAAAATACATTGAAATCAATGAAGGAAAAATGTTTTATTCATTAGTATACAATCGACTTCGCTGATGTGATCAAACTTTTAGAAATAAATCACGAGAACAGGCAGTGAAGTCTATTTCTATCGTTATTCAAAGGCTAATTTTAGTACACCGCCACAGATTCTGATGATTACTGCAGTAATGACGAAAAGTTACAATGCTTATTCGGTGACACCAAGTAGTCTAGCTTCCCTGATGTCAAAGAAGACATATGCTTCGTAAGAATTTTTCTTGACTGCACTTTCTATGCATCATATATGAACTTACTTTAATGGTGTTAAGCCAGTGTTCAGACATCTCATAATCCAGTCTTACTTCTAATCCATTTCAAATCGTGCTAATTTCCACGTTAATAATCGCCCTTAATCACACTTTCCGTTTGATCCTGGCCGCCTATTGACACGGAATATATTATACGTCGAAGCGCCAACTGGCCGGTCATACAAAATTGGCATTAGGCAACACAGCTATAACAATAATGTCATTAAGCGGGATTTCGCCTGAATGTAAGAATTTTCAAGACTTTCTAACAAAGAAAGTCTTAGAATGTACTACGGCCTGGGTGACATGAAAATCTCAGAAAGTGTTCTGACCATGGCCGAGTCTTCGCAATCTCTGACGGTGTCCATCCAGGCATTCTTTCTTTAAAAGCCAACAATTTCTAACAACAATTGACCAACGTTGACCTATATCTGAATAGGGTTTCCGAAGTTATTGAAAGGCCTACCACCGTGTTTTCTATTGAAGCCCAACTCTCTGACCTGCTGGCCGGGATTGAACTGGACCGTTGTCCACTCGACGATGCAATTATATCCCGATTTTTGTGTCGAGATTTTTTGCCACTACATTCGACTATTGTTCGGAATAAAATTGGCATCCGTTTTTTTCAATGTTTGGCTGTCCAGATTTTGACGGCGCGCACCCTTTCATCCGTTTGACACAAAACGCTGATTTCCGGAGACGCCGGACCACCTCACAAAGCTTTATTTCCAGGCACCTATAAGGTAATTTTCAATCCACATTACAGGTATAAGAGAAATATTGAGCAGCCTTTTTCCATATTTAGCATCAATCTGTTCTTCTCGGGAAATTCATTTATTATGTACACATATAATTCCAATTTTTTATCCCCCTCCCCCTGTACACAAGCATACATTGATGGTTTGTTAATTTTAAGCAACGTGCGTACTAAATTAACGAATGGTCCCATCATTAAAAAGCTGCAGAAACAATTACCACTCTAGTAACAACGTAAGTGAATGCAGGTTTCTCAAGTGTTATAAAAAAAACAGAATTTTTTCACTTAGTTCAAACTACGACACTTGAGTGTCTCGAATATCGCTACGACTTGCGCGTTGAGCGATATTTGCATAATCGCCTCCCTTGTGCGTCTCGGACAAAAGCGTCATTAAAAATCAGCGCTTGATAAATGGTATATGGAAGGGTACGACTCAAGCTGTTGGCGCGATCGTCGAACGAGAGCTAACTATTGTCTGCTACGATGGGAATACACGTGTGTGTCCTTTCGTGACAATCTAATTGCAGCAATAACCAACGCGAACTGTTCTGTACTACGAAGACACATTGTTATTGTTTTATCGGAAAAATTTACCAATTCGGTTTTAACCCACAGACAACAGGAACGTTTGAAAAAGTTATTATCAGCAGTATGCAGACATGGTTTCCGGTAATCGTGACTTCGCAAAGCCACACAAGATGGGGTAGCTTCGCTGGAGGATAGAGCACACAGTACTAATTATTGGTAACTTTACTAATGACAAAGGATTTCGAGAAGATGCAGACAAGATACCAAATCAATGGTCATTTGAAATACAAGTAACTCCACGTCAAATATTGTTCACTCAGAATAGAGTATTGTACATTTGTTTCCTTGAATTTT
The DNA here is from genome assembly GCF_964204645.1 of Tubulanus polymorphus. Taxonomy (NCBI): domain Eukaryota; kingdom Metazoa; phylum Nemertea; class Palaeonemertea; order Tubulaniformes; family Tubulanidae; genus Tubulanus; species Tubulanus polymorphus. The sequence continues at coordinate 10,635,655 of NC_134027.1, read as the reverse complement.
TCCAAGAACACTTTCAAATTGAGCTACCACGACCTTAAGTACACAGCGAAATAACAGTCGGCAGTCTTTAAAAGTTTTATCATAGCACTTATACCTACACCGCGTGCAACCTGATGAAAACCGCACAAAATGCTTCAAATCCCACTTATTAAGTTCCTCATTCAGTGAAACTCAACTCCAAATGACACCATATGCCACATTTCAATTCACTCATTCAAATACTCGAATATGTTTGTACTTTTACTAGTGTCGATCTGATATTTAGATATGCTTAAAGTTGCTGCGCGCATTTTGAAGTATCGGGTCCTTTGTTCAATTAATAAAGGACGACCTGGACATCATTCATTTGATCGAAACGTTCAATACAACGTAATATTTCAAAATCTAGTAAGGGCAGTCACATCCCCTGAACTCGTGTGAGACTCACAGACAGACCCCGAGGCTGAAGTCGTGCTGCGACTGAAATACATCATTTGAATATGAAAACTCTAACAATAAGACAAAGCAATAACTTTGTCAATCAGCTCATATTCCATTTGTGAACCTGACAGCTTTGCAATGGGGAGAGCCACATCATAATTCGCAAAATTCATTCGTATGTGCTCGTTACACCATCATGAGCCCCATTATATTGTTTACCATCACACTAAAAAACCTTTTCATTGGGACACACCTTGCCAGCAGCATATATTTGAGCTTGATCTTTTAAGAATCCAAATGAATGAGATGTACAATACTGTGGAAGGGCACCCGTTCAGTCATTGTGAAAAAGTTGAATAGAATTTTCTAGTGAAAATATGATGAGGAAGAGAGCTCAAGAAATCATCTCCGCTATCTAGAACCATGGACTCAGAACATATTACATATCAATAGGAACCTGATGTAGAGACGTCAGTATAAGCTCAGTATCCAGCTGCCTATGCTCATAAGTATAGATCTAGATCGATATCATTACACTCAATACTCTCCATAACCATAGGTTCAACAATATCAGATGAATCAATTATACAAAAATAGATCAACACCCCCTAGTGCTGTATGATAGGAAAGTTCATGCATAAAAATGAAGCAAAAGCAGCAAAATTGTGACAAAGAAAAATTGGAATAGGCGTTACTTGGCATTGAGGAGAAAAAGCTAGAAATAGGTTCCTGCGAATACGTGGACCTCTACACACATTTCATGACATTATTCAACAACTGATGAACTATATTTATCTAAGGTTTATTATCTTTGTACATGTACAATACAATCTAGTCATGTAAACCTGAGGTCTGCAGATATCATATCAATATTATATACATATATATATATATATATATATATATATATATATATATATATATATATATATATATTTGAACTAAATTTAGAATGTAAACTGTGACATTTCATGACACGAATTTCATAGAATATCAGAAAACCTTAGCCATCAACTAGCTAATGAAATTTGAAATGTACTCCAGTTCAACATGAGAAATAACATGACCCGACGATCCCTTTTAGTGCCTCAGTGAATAAGTAACGCACGAAACTAACAAATCACGTAAGAATAATTTTGCGATTTGAAATTTGATAAGCGAAATCTCCTATTTGAATTCAGATGATCACCGGTACATGTTGGCAGTTAGGCCATGTATATGCAAATGAAAACATGTTGCTTAGACTAGCTCAACAGACAATGGATGTTTAGTAGCACATGTAACGCATACAACAACGGTTGAAAATCTGGTGTTTATACACATACACCCGACATACTTACGTATCTTGTTTAATCACAAAAATTGCATAAAATCCTTCGAAAATCCACTCTTCAAACCACACTGGAACACGCGATACGCACCACCACCGTGGCTGATACACATAACAACACAATATACGTACAACAGATTAGACTCGACTACAACACATGTTGAGAATTCCGGTATTCTAGGTCAGAGAGTTCCCGACAGAGAACAGCCAATCAAATCGGAATAGAACGAACTAGCTTGAGTCATTCATCAGACACAAAACTCTCGTCGGCAGTGATGTGGAGGTAGCCACGCTGGAACGTTAACCCTTTAACCACCATTCCTTTAATAATAAGCCGTTCTAGCACCGGCATCTCCGGCGAGATGTCTTTCGTCAAGAAACCTTTTTGCCATAATCGAGAAATGTTGGAAAACTGCTTAGACGGTTACAGTGAAGAGGTAGGCTTGTAAACGTAACGCTGGTTTACATAGGTACTTAGAAAGAAATCAGTAATGGATTAACATGGTTTGACCTCCCAAGTCCAGAAATCAGGCATTAAACTAGGGTAAATCGTTTGATGATCCTTAACAACTGGATCCCCACAGTTCTTGACAACTATTCGACTCAAACGTCAAAATAGTGGAAATGAACTCTAAGGGTCAAACTCAACGAAAGAACTTTGGAACTGGGTCCTGATTGTCCTCACCGGATTTGTTTTGTTGTGATTTTCAATGTAGTTTTCATGTAGCGGGCACTTTTATCGCTTTTCAATAAGTTTTTTTAAAAGAATCATCACTGGGTAATTATTTTTTGGACAGTTGACACCTGGATCCAGTTGCCCACCGGTCAATAAAGTATAGCAACTTAATTTCTATCAGGAGACCCTTTTAGTAGCCTACAGCTGAAGTAATAAAGAGACATTGTTCGACGCATACATTTTCATTGATAGCGAAAAGGCTTTTTTCAGAAAAGTTTTGTCATTATTGTGTAGCTGCAGCTTCGAAAATTCAGGTTGAAAACATTATGAGATTGTATCTGAAAAGAAATTATTCCTAAATAATTCTGATTTTTGATTCATTTCTCTTAATGATTGAAATTAAATCAATAAATTTTCTTTCGGCCCGATAGCCAAAGTCGACCACATTCATAAATCCTTCTTGGTCGTAATCCCGCCAAAAATGCATAAACGCAAATTGATAATCGCATATCAAATAAAACATACATGGCGCTAGCGCAAAAAGCAAAAGCGGCCTTTCTATCGTTATAATTGAGGGTATCAAATCTAGTAAATAATCCAACCAGGACCAAAGGGAACCTGCCACCTGTGGCACATCTATTACATTAAAAATACCGTGCTGTTCTATTCATTGAAGAATGCTTTGGCAATGCGAAAAACATGCATTTTCTAACAAACAATTCAAGCCTAGAGTATTTCCCATACGTTGGCTTACGTGTGTCTGAGTCGCTACTAAAAAGAATCCCCAGTCTACCAGTCATATAAAAAATACATAAACAGGTATCTTTATGTATTTATGGTTATATACATAAATCGCAAACCATAAAAATTCATAAAAATACACATCTTGTCACACAACATTTTCCTATTACTGGTCGTGTCTCAAATACATGAGACTCAAAATAAATACATGCTGGTAATAATGAATGGTCACGCAGTTCAGAACGCAGTTCAATCCTGATTATATATTGTGAAGATCAGCTTTCTGTCTATTACTATTAAGCAATTTCTTTTCGTGATATCGTTAAAGCCGTAAAACAAATTCTCAACAAAGGTCGAAATGCTCACATTCTTGGAACGAAAAATTCCTCGGTTTCTAAACAATGACGAATATCGATATATTCTTCTAGTATGCACGTATTTTGCATTTCTCCCTGTGTTTAGAAATCTATGCGAATATATTTTGAGATATGTGAGCGCTGCATTCCAGGGAGAATATACTTACAATGCAATCTCCATGCATATCAGTATCTATCGTTCAAAATTCAAAAATTCTGACAAAGCAACTTCGCATTTTACGTCCCTGGCTGCCTATAGATACTACTTAGGCAAACAACGGGTTATTATATTCTAGTCCTATAAATAAAACTTTTTTAGGTTCCGAAATGAAGTTACGTATTTACATTCCATCATTTCCAAAAAGTTAGCTAAGTATCATGAATTCTTTTTACATAGAAGAGAGATATCTGACTGCAAATTGAATTGTGTCATGTGAAATTCCTGAACAATGACATGCACTTCACTTCCCTCAATACAATGTTGATAAGCATATTGATTTTGGAAAGTTCAATTTTCATCGCATAAACCTCAGGGACAACACGCCTGAAATCTGGGCAAAACTATAAATACTTGATTTTGACCTATCGCGGCGCCGAGATAACTAGGATATCAACCGCTGTTAGCTGCGATTCAAACCTGATGGCATCAAGGCTCTGCCATGAGCCACGATCACACAGCGATTATTTTGCCCGGGTCAAATTAGCACAGATCAGGCCTAGTCAAATTTAGCCCGTGCATTATTAGAGAGCGTGTTGACACTTAAACCACTCAATACTAAAATAAAGAGAAGTGAGACACTTCAGGAACCGGTTGCAATTCACATGCAAAAATTTGACTCGTGCTAGAATTCGGCTTGGCCCTGGTCCGACATTTTGGTCGGGCCACATTTATTTGGCCCAGGCCTAACAGGCACGAGCCCATTCTACACCCGTGTGAACAGATATTCCGGGCCAAAAATGCTCATGCGATCGCAGTATCGGTACAAAACCCTGCCGTGCTATGTCTGTTCGAATGCTACGCATCGTTTTTTAAGCTGTTCTTTGCGGAACCTTTGCACGTTTCACCGATGGCAAACGTTGCCCGCAGAAAACTCAAAGAGATTGAACCTTCATCTCATCTGGGAATAGAGTTTCAACGCACCAGATGGGAACGCAATGGCGGATGAGTCTGCAAAATTACCAGTATATTCAGCTGCAATTAACGTGCTTGCCTCCGAAACGACAAGTCCTAATTGAAAATTAAGTGCAACTATCATTACGTTAGGTTACGTGCTTGAATACATGATGTAATCTGTCATCGCAGAACTTTAGCCAGGACAGTTTGGAACTGCCACGTCATGTAGGCTACACTTGATATAAAGTTTATAGATGTGTGATAAGAGCAATTGAACCTAATTTACCCCAAAAATAACTACAAATCACAATGGAAAGTTTCCTTATCATTTCACAATAGAATTATTGATTTAAAAGTTATTTCCTTCACTGGCAAATCTAGCAGCAAAACATGAGGGTTTTACCAGGTTTTCGCGGAATAAAGCATTCCGGCAGTGGTCAGAGAAAATCAGACTGCGGTACCTGATATCTTTAATTGTAGTAGTTTGCACCAAAATTGAAGAGTAATTTGATATTAAACAAAGTAAACGAACAAGAGATTATTCTAATTTTGAAAGATTACATACTTTAATATTTTTAGGAGTAGTTGATCTATTGAGAAGAAACTACTCTCAAATAGTAGTCCCTGGTCTAGAACATATGGTTATCAAGAATATGCAATTTAGGGCTATTTCAGAATATCATTTTCAGAAGTTTGTGCCGTCGTATAGCAGAAAGTGACTTTTTCAGATTCTTCGAAAAAATGTTTCCCTTTTTTGGCGAAGTGCCTTGATTAATGAGTTTCATAAAATCCACAGGATCTATACCTGTCCCTTGTCTACACGCATATTGCTGAAGGGAAACATTGTGTTTCACCTATTATCTCGATTTCTTGTACACTGGTCAAGAGGGGCCTGTAAATAGTACTTAGATAAAGTGTCAACCCAAAGAAAACTCAAATCTTCAATAACATTAGCCGACTTAATGTTTGATGACCTGCTAGACACCTACACAATGTTTGAACTTAGAAGTCAGGCCAAGCCCTGTTACGCCTGAAAGATATTTGGCTTAATGCCCTAGATGAAATCTGGCCTTACAAATAAACCTTTAACCAGGGAGTTCTAAAATACACTCATTTTGGCTTCAACTTTATAAGCAATTGTTTGATCACACCAGGAATAGGGAATTCTTTTCCTGCGTGTGCAAAAATTGCATATATTCATCTAATTAACTAGATTTTCTAAGGTGCTTTACCCCTCAAGATTACAGCCCCTAAAAATAACCAGAAACTGCAACCGCTTACTACCAATAATGGTATATTTACCATTTGTCCGATGATTGAAGCCATGGACCCATTTCCACAGTTCTGAGTTATGATTTATTTGACTCAACTCACCGAGTTAACTCACCACAACTGATGAACTGAATCCTGCCTTGTGGAAATCCTATATCTCTGGTCAAGAAGAAATACCCCAAATGTTTATATTCCAAATAGACCGGTCGAGACCATTTGTAGCGATTGTTGACTACAAGGACGAACAGTGACAAGACATAAATGCTCCACATAAATGCTTGTCACAACACCATTCTTCGTATACACCTTATGCTCATTTTGTTGATACTACCGTAACCATCTGTTCAGCAAATACTCTCATCACAGGTGGGCCACTAAAGTGTTTAAACAGGCCTTCATCAAAAAACTTGAGAATCCGGCGTAAATATTGAAGATTCTCAACAATCCAAAAAGTACAATATCATTTATAGAAAAGCCTGTGATACCATGGCAGCAGAGAGGCGTATAACAATGGTGACGGACCCAAAATCTTAAAACGGTTTCAACATTTAAATTTAATGTCACTGGTTTTAATCATGAAATTTAAGCTTACAATCAACCCATCTATTCAAATTCTAACATCAATCGGATCTAATCCTTCAAAGAAACGTTTCGCTTATTCTCGCACCAGTCTACTCGCTCTCTAAATTAATTGATTCAATTTAAACAAATTAATTAATGAGACACGCATGTGTTGAACATCCGGAGTAAATTGATTGATTTTCAGGATTAGCCGAGTGCACAGGATGAACATGTGTTCATCATGATTTGAAACCTTTTAGATTTGCGCGATGACAGCAGCTCATAGTATATACATGTACATTTCGATTCAAAAGAGAATGGTCAATTCATTTTAAGCTCTTTTCCAGACATCATTGTTTTCATCAAGTTTTTCATGTTTTGAAGAAGATTTTTAGTCAATTTCGTACTAAGGCAGAATGTAAAATTTCAGTTTACTCCGGTTTAAAAGCCAGATCAGTATCCAACATCAGGTCTGAACACTGCAGAACTATACAGTAGCGAAGTAGGGTGTTATTATAGAAAACATGGGCTAATTATAGAAACCAGACTTCAATCATCAAAGATGTTGATGTATACTCATGTACCGCACTGTGTTCTGGTGAAGTAGTTAGGTACATCTTTTTAGTGGACGAGAAAGAAGATTTATCAAAACGTAACTTTTGAAAACACATTTCCTTATTATTTCGGAAAAAACCGTCAAATTTTCCTGTTTCGAATTGTAGATTAAATTTCATTGCCAAGTAAATGCAGCTTCTTGATGCACCAGACACAAATCCGTAAATCTGTACTAAAAATTCCAGTTTTCCCTCATGCCATGATTCATTCTGACCTATCATACATCATATATGTATGACAAAATAGCAAATTCCAGAGAAATGATACTGACCTATATTACAACTGATCAGTTAGCCTCTATGTTCTGATGTGAGAAAAGTTATCAAATACCAACTTTTACTTACTTCCACGATGTAAACAGTTTTCAAAAATAATCCTAAATAGCCTCTAAGATGTGTACTTCAGCCTTTCCGATAATATTATCAGAATTTTGCGGGTTACCTCTGTATGTATTCAAACCATAAATCCATGAAAGTTTATCACATCAAACCTCAAACACACAGTACTGTATGGAATACTTAGTGGCTATGTACACAATGCACCAACGATAGTCTGTACAGTGGCACCACCTGGTTGATATCAGAGAAGTAACTGTTTAAAGTGCTGAATTATTTCCAACAAAATGAAGAATTCAATCAGAAACGTTTTCTAGATTAACTTTAAAAATAAACAATGGCACGAAAAGGAAGCAATCAAGTTTAGGTCTAATCCAACCCAGGTCAGTCCATAGGTAAAAAGATTGCAGTATCCAGTAGTTTTCTGCAAACATTTGTAATCTAAATAGCCTTCTGTAATCTTCAATATTCCTGATGCCAAAATGAAATGATGTCTGTCATTTGGGATTGAGCTGAACGATGATCCCAATTCAAATAAATAACCTCATAACAGGGTGGCCACTTTACAATCCATTTACAAACCCCAAATTTGAGTTTTTCCCAAAGTTTAAACTGTTACAATTCATTGGGTTTTCATTGAATCACGAACTGATAAAGAAACACGTGGACAATAGCAACATTATACGAATTCCCCGAAGTTTTTCAGGTGTTTTTGTTGAGTTTCAGTCAAATTTCCTGAGTTTTCCTTGATTTTTTCATGAGTTTTCCAGGCTTTCCAGGTTTTCCAGGTCAGTGGCCACCCTGTCATAAAGTCATCTAGAAAAATGTGGAATCATTGTCCATTTTAGATATCTCCAACACCTGGAAAAGCTTTGTATCACCTACCATTGCTTGAAAGTAGAATTTATCGAAATTTTTCTGTTGAATGCGGATTCCTTTTAAAGTGTCAGCAATTACTTCATGTAAAGTTAACTTAACTTGTCCAGTCTGTTTCATCCAGTTCAAAACCTACGAAAAGATACGCAGACCATTGAAAAATTACAACAGTCTTGATGGATAGAAATTGACAAGGGTCATAGTACAGTTTTATATTTTACAGTATTATACATTAGATTTCAATGATCAGAATTTGCATAATTACCTCTGTGCATTCAGCTTCAAAATTCCTAAGCTGATGACACTGTTCCAAACGATGGACTCTTTCATCGGCTAGTTTCACCAATTTGAACACCGTATCGTGTACTTCTTTATACAACACTTTAGCTGTTTCGACAGCATCCCTGAAATGGAGTCGACAAAGTCGAAATTGTTTTCTAAAAATTCATAGGAAATCACAAACATTTTCAAGACATATAGATGTATAGGCTAGACGAGTTTTGTACAGATAACACTATGCACATTGGTTTTGGGCCCAGTTTTACCATCCTGCCCCCAGCAGGGATTCGAACCAGATGGCATCGAGACTCGTCACAGTACAAAACCATACCACACTAGCCCATGTGCGCAGATACATTTGTACTAGCCCATGTGCTTAGACGATGTCATTATTAGCCAATCAGATATCAAGTTTTATTACAATTTGCCTCAGTGATTATACAACAGGCAATATGATTGGTGCCTGCGCATATACTTGCACACCCGGTCTAGTATGGCAGGGTTTCGTGCCATAGCTGAGTCTAGTGATGCCATCAGGTTCAAATCCCTGCGAAGGAGGATCAATTTTACAAAGATCATCAGCTCCTAAATCGATCAAAGATAAACTGAATGAATGAAGAATTTAACACAATTTATAAAGATTTTCAACCTTTTTATGAAACTAGACCCTGGGCCATATTGACCATCAACCGAGTTAATCCCAGTTTAGAGTCAAAACTGGTTAATAACCAGCCTATAGATCCAAGATCCATCGTAAACTTATAACGAAGAAAATAACATATTCCATTATTCGAGACTAGCGATTATAAAATTGTTAAAAAAAATTCTAACAGACAATTGAATAAATCTTACAGCAACTTGAAAAGCAAAAAGTAAGTTTCTAAGGTTTCACGTGTTTAACTTACAGAAAATCGCTAGGCAACCCTTTTGCTTCCTTCTCGCGAACCAGCTTATGAAACGTTTCCCATTCTGTTTGCAGGTGCGTCACTCGCGGATCGTCGAATGCTTTCTTGATGCTGTTCTCGTGTCGCTCGATCAACGCGTTCGTTTCGTTGAGCGTTTTCGGAAGTAAACTATAATCGCTCATTTCTTGCATAACTCCGACAAGAAACCTGGCCGCGATACGACAATTTATCGTGAAGCTTTCCAGTTCCTGGAAAAAACCAATTCAAGATACAGTTCACCTTGTAAAGGGACCATCAACAGCCAAGATCACACCGAGACACAAACACGATTTGGACCGGGTCAAATTACAGAGAGCGCGTTCACACATAAACCACTCAAGTACTTGAGTCACTTCCCCAACCAGTTGTAATTCACATCTGATCCATGCTAAATTTGACTCTGGTCCAGTCCGAAGTTTTTGGTTGGGCCAAACAGGCACGGGCTGATTTGGCACCTGAGTGAACAGTTGTTTCAGGCCTAATTTGGCACTGGGCTATGCTCGCGGCAATCATTTAAAAGACTTATCACAATCACAGCTTACGTATTACGTATTGGGATACACGAAATTTAAAGTTACATGATGTTTTAAGCAAGGTTTACTGTATCTGACTTTAGAATCAATCATTTTAACTTTATAAGCTTTGTTCAGTGAATGTAAATCATTTTTCGCACATCCATGTCAATCGGTATTTTGATATATATCAAGGTGCCATTTCGTTTTTGATGAATATTGATTGATGTTTGCAACATTTGACAAACCTAAATCAGATTTTTTTCATGAAATTTATGCAGATCATTGATCCCGACTAATGTAAGCGTACTCACTGTGCGAAATTGTACCCATGATGTATGGTTATGGGAGTGGGTACCTCCCATATTAGTCGGCAGCTGTGCTTTGTCGATATATTTTTGTAATTTATCCACTGACGTGAAAAGATCGATCTGCAAATATAGAAATATGAAAATTACCAACAAAATTAAACCGTTCTATTATGGAATATTTCAATGTCATTTTCGATGAAATGAAAAACAGAACTAAATTTTGAAATTTCACTTTTTGCGAGAAATCCATTACCCCACAGTATTCCACTAGGTATAGTACATAGAATTACTAGGGTTTGTAAGGGAATCTGTTTAGGATTTTTGGAGTAAGTCTAGGAGAGAGGTTAGATCGAACTTGGAGAAATCATTCGACTTATTACTGCAAGGATAGAACGACAGCGGTTTAGACGAAGCAGTCGCAGGAACAGTAAAGGCACTCTCAGAACATCTATAACCAATCCATTGCATTAAATCTTAAATGGATGAACTAAACAGCGATGTAGAGCAATATTATCTAACCTTGAGTGAAGTCAATTTACAACATACCCCGGTGCCTTAATTCAATATTACTCAAGTGTTTACGCATTAATTCCATATTTCCCGTATGCCAGCTGTCATTTCAGAGCAATGCAGCTAAGGTGTAATAACCACTAAATCAGATCGTTTCAATTCATCACACGCTTATTTTTCCACCTTTCAAATCCAATATTCCAAAACAAGATGATGATTATCATTTCCGAGATGGTCGAGGCAGGTCACAGTGAGGTATTTCGAATTTCTAATAAATCAAGTATAGAGGAGAGAAGTCCTATTTCACTGACTCACTACGCTTAAGGCAAAGCCCCTGAATAGATAGAATACCCGGAATACCCAACCAACTACATGGAAAGCTTTATTCAGAAAACGACCAGGTGTAAACACAAAACTAAGCAAACATGTCCACATAAACAGGGACTGGATAGAATATTATATAATGACAACTAAGACTAACATCACCTAATTTACTCAAATATGACCCTATTTGTAGTCCATGACAGCAGGACATTCAAAATGAATCCCATGAACAATTAAATATAGTGGAGAATTAGGCAAAACCATGGAGATACAAAATACTATGATTACACCTCACACCTAAGAGTGCCTAGAAAAGGATGTTCTCCATTTTCCCCAGATCAACCCTGCTGTGTAGTCAAATTTTTAATGAGCCCATTGACTAGACCTAAAAATTATCCTAAATGTATGAATATTACCTATTTTAGGTGGCTTTTTATTCAGATCTAAGCCAACAATACCAAAAATACATGTAAGGTAGACCTATGTATTGTGAGTAATATTCAGTTTCAAAAAGCCATCCTTTATATTTGATTGGACATTCATTTGACGCAAGTCTTTGGAATCCTTATAGCATACTGAAAAGCTAAGTATTTTTACTACCTTTGGACTCACCTTTGGTACACCCTGGGGTTTAAAGCTCTGACACTTGAACAGTAGGGACTGTGTATATTTATCAGCTATAACGTGCACTGTTGTTATGGCATTCTTTCTTGTGCTCTGAAGATGAAAATGTCATTAAAAAAATAGAAATTAGAAGTGCATTAATGAATTCTCATCGCGATATCGAGATACATGGCTTCGAAGGTTTATTTTTTTTGTCTAAACAGTGCATTAACAGTAATGCACTGATCAGTATTTGTCTAATCGCATCTTAATCATAGAAATATTTACAGCTCACTATGTAATATATAATATGTCAATAAGATATTATTAATTATGTACGGTTTTATAGTAGACTCATGTTAGACAAACATTACGGAACGTGACTTTTCTCAAACCGTAGCACAGTGGCAGAGACAGAGCGAGCGCAGTACAGCGTTGGAAGCCGCTAATTGCGCACATCACGATGCACAATCACATGTACGTAATTGCTAATGATTGGAGACCTGACAATTGCGGATGACGACCTGCAATTTGACGCGTTCATCAAAAGTAAACCTGAATATGGGAAAATTTATGCACAGAAACCCAATTGTTTTGACTGACATACCGTTTTTGAGTGCAAAAAGTACATTTTTTTGGAATGTAAATGTTAATGGACATTACCGGTATGTTCTATATTGCATTGACGCTAGAATGAATGGCGGAAACCAAAGGATGACATAAGCAACGTAACACCTAAGAATGCAGGTCTGGGTGAAAAAAGAACTTTGTAAACAGTCGAAGCTATATGCTACTTGGAGCAGCATTCACAAATTTCCAATTATGCCATAAACAGGGTATTTTGCATAGAAAATAGAACTTTCATTGAAATTAGATTTCAAATCCGCCATATTTGCAGGTATTTTAGAGGAAATTGAAGCCTTAAAAGGAATAGAAATACTTCCAAATAGGTAGTAGTAATGTGCTCGGATAGTGTCTACGTAATTGACTATTAATCCATTTAATTACCTCTACGGCGTAGAGTGCCTCGAGAAGATCCGTTAAAACCGAAAGTGCTGCGGATCCGCTCCTGCCATCCACTATCACAGCCAATCCTTTCTTTCGAAAATCCTCCCTAGTAATAAGATTGCATAGATGGCTTTCATTCATTGAGAAAATATCAATTTAAAGCGCAGGAAGAATTTGATGAAGACAATATGGGAAATATGGGAAAATCTCCTGAATATCAAAAGAAATTCAATAATTTGGCGAAAACAGCATAAATTCATTACTGCATTCAACGGAAGCAGTTGCTTACTTTTTGATGAAAAACTAAATCTATTTCGAGTTTTCTTTCAAATTTCCGAAGAAGTTCTTGATTGACAGCTCATGTGTTGTTTATCGAGCGAAGAAGCGAAGGTACTTACTTGTAAATCGAATGGTAAAATAGGAGAATTTTCGATAAGTCCGTATGACTGAATTCCTTACTCTGCCAGATCATAGGAGCAGTTGACACGACTACCAGCGGGCTTCCTTTCCTGTCGACTGTGCCTTCAAGGAAAATCAGAAAGATTTTCAATCCATTAGTGTCAAAATGATAGATGTTAGTAAATCATAAGTCACAATCAGGCAATTGGGTATTTGACATGTGGAACTGTCATGGGTCTCTAGTTGTAGTAAGTGGGATGTCTGTACTTCACAATCAAAGTAACTTATAACTAATAAATGAATCAATGAAATCTTATCAAAGTTTTTTTGAGTATCCTATGATTTATATAGAATATATCCTAGCTATGTCCTATGTATTTGGATTTGGCAGACAGAGAGACCAGCTTAAAAGATATTTGAACATGAAAGAACTTTCATCACATAATACCCACAGGTGGGATTGCAGGTTCCCCCTTTCATTGCCTGGTCATTTGTTGGTATACATTAATACGTCTTTGCCATTTTTTTTCGTGTATTTTGTATCATACCCCTTATTTATCACACATCTATTGGGAAAAAAACCTTGAACTGATATTTCTGTAACCAGTTAGGTATAGTAATAATAAGCATAAACAAACTTTTCTTCTCACGAGTGAGACAGGTTTACAGCAGGTCTTTCTCTCTCGCTCTCTCTCGTAGTGTAAAAAACATCAAACAATAAGTTTCTATATTCTACCATCTAACTTTACCGGTATCATGTGCAGGAGAACCGAAAAAATATTTCAGAAGTTCGCTATCTGTTAAAGTGAGCCAAACAACCGCAGCGCAGAATTTAAATAACTGATTAAGCTACAGAAAAGTTACACCGAATGCAATTATCAAGAAAACTTTAAATGGTTTGAGCGACTATCTTCCCATGACTGACGAGCCTGAATCATTCAGAATATTAATATTACATAAAGCGGAGGTAGTCATTTATTACAAGCTAAAAAAATTGGATAAAGTAACTAAAACGTTATTTAAGATTTACGAGTCTACGCCAGCCATACATTCCAATTTCCTGCTAGTTATCGTTTTTTTTACGATTTAATTTCCGTAGTTGCGTTTCTAAAAAAAATCAAAATAATCAAGAGATCACACACACACTGAGAAAACTTTTTACACATTCAATCATTTTTCGTAATAGAGTTAAGAACTGTACAACAAAGAAAATCGTAAAGCATTAACAGATGCCGATCTCTGCGCGCGGAGAAAAAAATGAAATCCTCTTTTTACTCCAAGGCTGATCGAGTATTCTCGGCTGGTCTGAATCAAACGTCCCACGAGAGGTCGCGCCGCTGATTATCAACAAAAACGTACACCCAGATCTTTATATTCTCCAAATTGAATTTTTTTACCGAATACCCCGATGATTTTACCCTGTGCTGTATTGCGACTATAAACAATAAAACTCATCGGTTATCGGCGAATAAGGTGATTATTCGGTTAATGTTAAGTCTAATGAAGCGCGATATCGTACAAGAGATGAGCATTCCTACACCATCTGGCCAAGTAAATTACAAGTACGAATTCAGACGGCATTTAGTAGTGACTCGACAAATCGGTAGCAGTTAAAAGTCTGATAATCTACGCGAAATAAAATCACGACCATCTGAAACTTTGCAAAATCTTTTGAAATTTAGGTCTCTTGAAATTCTAGAAATTTAGGTCATTTGATCGATTATCAGGGTTGAAAGTTGGAAATACTAAAGATACAACAATTTCTGTCACAATTATTTCAATCTATTGAGTTAGGCTGATAGACCTTACCTGGATAACTTAGAAATTGAAAATAATAAGACGCTTGAGGAATCTTTTCATTTTTCATAGAACCAGAGATATAAAGAACAGGAAACAACTTAAGAATAAAGATATGGAACTTATTTCCGACGACCTTGAAAATAAAACCAGTACGGAAATCCATATTTATACGGAAAACTTTCAGCCCCAGATTATGGTTTTCGAGGTGGTGGTGGTGGTGGAAGGGTTAACGTGATCGCGCGTAAACGCGCTGTTTTTTACATGAATAAATAATAATCCATTACCGGAGATACAGGATCGCTTGCTGTAACAATAGAATTTCACACCTGACTGAACGCATTTCATTCGCCATAAAATGACATGGAATCGCTTAATTTCTTGTCGGCACCGAAAATGAATTCTGAATAATTCAGGACGAGATATCAAAATATCGAAAAGCCGAATGATCAATTGGGTTACCAGTGCACAAGCTATCCCACTAGTTGGCGTAACTTATTTCAATTTCATCTTCAATCAACTTTAATCTGGATTTCTAAGCCTCTGAAATCTGAATGTAATCATACTAATCGCCAGAAGTATTTTTCATTGACTTTTTTTCCACGGTGCAGTCTAATTTTGAATGATTTAAAAAAAGGGGATTGACCCTATCATTTTTTTGATTGGTAGATTTTGTCTTGATTTAGTGTCCTTTACAAACTCAGCACACCTTGCCGGAACGAAACAGGGGGAGGGGTTTGATTATGAAATCAGAAATTGAAGTACAGATATGGTTGTCTTATCGGTGGTGGAATTTACAGAATTTTTTGTTTCAAGCAAAGTACACAATTGGAAATTTCGGTTCCAATTCAGTCTAGTTTTAAAGTGATTACTGAGATCTACCTATGTAACAAATTCCATGTCCCTGCGATTTTCAGTGTTGCCACCAGGTGGCACTTTAAATAATAAATGATACATTTCCTCAGTTGCAAATAAACCATAGATATTCTAAAGGTTTGAATTGCTAAGTTGTTCAGAATACCAAGTTTAGTCCAAAGTGACTCTGTATAGACGAAACTCAGTTATTTTTGGAGTAATTTTTAAGTTGTGGAAACATTTTAGATGGATTATATTGAACCTACGCATTTTTCTTTTCAATCACTGCTAGTCCTACAATTTTCTTTCAATCTTTCTCTTGCCATCAACCAAACTGGTCCTCACTTTCCTCATATTGAATCTTTGATCGCCACAGCAGAATTACCCTCTTTAAAATAGACTATATACATTTTAGTGTTTAACTACAAACAATGAATAAGTATTATTTAAAATTTACTGAATAATTGAAACCTTGCTTTCAACTTTACTTCAAATCAAAATCCTTAAGTTTTCTCTTCATTTTCATTGTGGGAAACTAATGCCATTTCAGTTCGCCAACACAACTTCTGTTTGTATATAAGTACATTGAACTCTATTCCATACAATACGTGGACGGACCTCAATAATTAATATGATATTTGATTAATTGCGAAAGGCATTCTTACATAGTTAACCTCGCTAACTATGCGCAACTATTTATAAAAGCCAAGTCGATAATAAATCAATAGGCATTTCATCGAATGGGTTACTTATCCATCTGAAACATGTAACAGGCAAAACAAAAGAAGTATTGATTGGAAGAAAGAAACTCCTCTATTTCCGAAAGATCCCTAGTGACAAGAACTGCTGGTTGAAAGCTTTCGAGCGGGGCAAGAACTAATTTGCTTTAAAAGATTTATCCCGACAGGAGGTTAGTTGGCGAGCTTTGTTATTGATTGGTCCTTTTAAGCACACAAAATATCTTTGACAAATATATTACAAAATGGAATTGTCACGGACAGAATGATGTTTTTTTTCATGTCTTCAGTTTTGTGCGCCTACCATGAATGATACATCGTTGCGATAAGCAATGGCCCGACTTATGGCCGGTCCTAGAGGTGGAACAGGTTTCACAACAGCAGGACCATGATGCGGGCCAAAAATGCCCGTGCGATCACGACTTTTACCTACATTTTATTAACAATAGCTGCGATCACACGGAGACGATTTGGTCCGGGCCAAATTGGCACGGATCAGGCTCGGGCAAATTTGGCCCGTGCCTAATTAGAGAGCGCGTTTACGCGCAAACCATTCACTCGATACTTAACAATGCTCAAACAAAGCGAAGTGGATCATTTCCGGTGCCAGTTGCAATTCAAACACAATCATTTGTCTGGTGCTAAAATTTGGCTCGGGCCTGGTCCGACATTGGTAAGAGTTAACAATAAGCTTATTCGATAGAAGGAATTGAGTATCCAACATCACTGGTGCTAAGCGTTGAATTACAACCTTTCGTTATGAAAATGAAAATCATGAATATTTTGACAAAATACCGGCAGTATCTGTAATGAAAAATGCACCTAGATTATGAATATCCCCCCTAAGCCGTTGAGGTATTTTTTCAATTTTCACTACATTTTGCCTAACATTCTCAAAACCCTTAACGCAATGATGAGCAGCCACGGGCGAAAAAACAATTCGCTGAGTTTGACGAATCACCACGGAGCACAGTGGGTGATAAACTTCTCCGGGATAGGGTTCATTTTATTGCTCCAGGCGCTAAGTTTAAAGATCCTATCGAGGAAAAAAGAAAGAACAAACATATCGAGCGAAAATTAAAATAGATGGCTAAAAACATATTATCGTATTGAATTAGTCAGCTAACAAAATGAACCTCAAAATCAATCGCTTGCCGGTTCAGACTGATCGGAAGATTGTTTGAACGAACCGGAACTGAAATTTCCAATTATGTACTTCGATTTGAAAAAATTAATTCCGTAAATTCGAACGCGTAAATTCACACAACTATATCCGTACTTTGATATCCGATTTCAAAATCAAACCCGCTGGCTGCTCCCGGCACGTGTGGTGGGTTTGAAAGGGACACCAAATCAAAACAAAACAAACAAAATCTACCAATTGAATAAATAACAGGGTCAATCCCTATTAAAAGAATTTATGAAATAAAAACATATTATATGCATCTCCATAGCAGCTGCGGCTTAATTTGACTCTAGTCAAAGTCCTTAATTCAATTCGCAGCTCTGGAATTACCATATATCGAGGGTTTAAACACCTACATTCCAGACGCCACATAAAGTCGACTGTAAAAAAAGGATGAATACATTCATACCCTATAATATACTCCACACATTTGATGGACACGTTAATAGGCAGGTAATGCAGTTTATAGAATTGTTTGTTAAGATGTGACGTTAACCGAGTACGAATAAACCATTCCCCGCCACGACGACTAACGACGATGTATCCATCGTTTAAGAGATTTTCTCAGAAACAATCGCGCCGATGTCGAGCAAATTCCCGCTGCAGGAAACGTGCCCCCAATCGGGAATCATATGATTTACACCGAGAGAAAAAGAACATTACGCGAGAGATTGATGGATCTGGATAGTTGTACAAGTTCAAGGCCGATGTCTGTAACGTGGAAGGTGGTTAACCTTGACGGAGTTCTTCATTGAAATGATACTGTCGCAATTTCGTTGTCATGGCATTCATACACCGTGTTCCATTCCGCTAGTATGAGGGTATTCAAAATCCGCACACGCATAGAAATAAGCTTTTTTGTCTCAACCACTGTGTCATTAAATTTGATCTCGTTTCTCTGAAATTGAAGGGATTTGATCCTGACGTTTTCTCCAGAATGCATACACGAAATGATTTAGATTTAAGAAGCTAAAATCAGTTCAAATCGATTATGTACCTCAGCACTCGAGTGAAATCTAACTTATAACTAGGATCCGAATCTTACGTTCTTGTGCGTCCCTTTGTGTAAATCTAACCATAAGATCGAGATAATATATTTGAACGGTGCAGGGAACTCTTTATCAACAAGCGATATATTCGAACTGTGCGATAACTTTTAGTATCAATTTAGTATTAATGAACCGTAGATTTTTAGTATTTTCCTAATTCAAATTGTACAATAATTTGTATGCTCAAAATATGAATAAGTTGAATATATCAATATGAATGAATTGACCTTAAGATTGTATCTACTTGCACTCCATTCATGAGGGGGATGTTAACCTACCTACTTTGAAGAATTGGGGAGAGGGATTTTTACCACAGGGATGATCGAGTATGTGGAATAATCAAAATCAGGTTAGTTCCGCGATGACAATCTGGTCACAGATCTACACAGTGCCCCCGATCAAGATATTCATCCGAGGCTGATGAGGCAGAAATCTTCGATAACGATGAAATTAAAACCCGCTCCGAATGATAGATAGTTCCCGAATTCTTAGTTGGATTATTGGTTCGACCCGAGAGCAGTCGTCCAGGAAATTGAATCGTCCGGCGAACGCCCGTTGGGCGCGTGTCTTCACCGTCTGCACATTCACAGCACGAACAATCGGAAATTCTCCTCAATGAAATCATGAAATCGTGGACGATCAGATACTGACAACAATGGAATTCGATGATTTTGTTACAACAAAGGATCAATCGAGTACGATACAGGGCAGTACTGGGTCATTCATATAAAGGGAGTTCGAAGGAGTTACTAAACTACTAAACGATTTATCAACGGCCGAAACACCTGCGTCCGCCACAGGAAATTACAACCTTTCATGAAAATGTGTCGGATATAAGCGCGTTACAGCTGAAACCTTTGTCGAACTGGTAGAAAATCCGTGGAAACCACATGTGATTTTCAAACGTAGATGTAATTGTAAGATGGCCAAAAATTTGGCGTGATCAGTATCTAAGGATTTACTTGACCTGTGCCCGTGGACACTGGGTCCCTTAATCACATGCTGAAAATGTCTTCTTACAGCTGAAACCTTTGTCTAATACAAATCAACCCACCGTGATGTTGTAACTTCAACAAAAATATACTCATATGACCTAAAAGGAATCCCTTGACGGATGCTGTCAAGCCGTGCCTTCTTAAAATTCTATTCACAACAGAAGGTCGAGGGCTTATATAGACATATCGAGGAAAACTATCTGTCATATATTTTCCGTGAAAATAATTCTCTCGTGGGCGCACGCCTAAAGCAATCATTTCTTGACAGCAAAATATTGACGAAGAACTCCCAGGGCTGCCAACCTCTTTGATTTTTTTCAGTAACATTTCATTGAAATATTGATAGAAAATGTTCAAATTAATCGGTAATCAACAGTGAGATCCTCAGTAACATGTTTCATATTTTAGTATGTATCAAATAAATCAAATGAGCATTTCTCGTTATAAAATAGCAACGAATACTGAAAATCAGGAACAGTTGGCAGTTCTGAACTTCTGAGGCACCATTCAAAGAACTTCGAGTTCACCTTCAGTCTTCAGTCATACGTCTCGTATGAATCGAAATAAATCTAGCGAATTATTCGATTATAAGGCACTGCACTAAGGATGTAAGCCAATCGGTTCTATTGATGTTTAGCGCACAGTTGAGAGGAGTACACCACTAATACCAATCAATTGATCAATCGAACACGCAAGTTTTCTGCCGACAGTGTTTGCCTCTGCTGAGAAAATAGAATTAGATAAAATCCACCGAACGAAGAAAAAAACACTTAATACATCTCACAATGCCGCAAGATATTTCACGTTGGCAGATTTTGCAATCAAACCTAACTGCTGTTCATACTGAAAATACTGGGGAAAAGTAGGGGTACCAAAAATATATAAACAATAATACCAAAGCAAATTGCGTCTCAGTACGAAAGCCCATTGACAAAATCCTTAAAACCAAAATCAGGCGCAGACTTTTTGCCAGACATGGTTAGGCATGGAAGGGGCCAGCAAACTATCTATGAATCTTTACTGCACACGACAAAATTTGCGTACACTTCACCCAGTTTAGCTGTTTGACTGGAATAGCCGTAGTTGGCCCGGCCATTCACCAAAAATCTGATAATCGCGTTTTAAAGGTTTTATCATTCAAATCATAAAACAGCACCTGATACAACGGTAATAGATTATTGTAACATGCTGTCCTGTAGTAATATCGATTTATAAGATTTTACATGCTGCATATATATATATATATATATATATATATATATATATATATATATATATATATATATATATATATATATATATATATATATATATATATATATATATATATATTAACATATATGCGCTCCAGATATATACAATTGGATTACTGACCTAAAATGACCTGAATTGTTATAAAAACAATAACAAATCATCATTTGTGACAATATTCATCATTTTGAAATGGACTGTGGTAAGCCACTCGTATCAGGACTGGATCCAGGGGTTATTTGATGGATATCTTCACAAGCACATTTCGCACTGTGCTAAGTTCATATACATTAAGTGCAGAATGTACCCATCCCCCACCATACCCCCTGTCCCGCCCCCACACGCAAGCCAAAAATATGTGCTCAGCAAAGGGAACTGTGGCAAGCATGCAATGCATCACAAAACCATATTTATTACAAATCTGCACCATTTACAAGCAAATTTTCATCATCCTTGTCAAATCTATTTGA
Source organism: Tubulanus polymorphus (assembly GCF_964204645.1). NCBI lineage: Eukaryota > Metazoa > Nemertea > Palaeonemertea > Tubulaniformes > Tubulanidae > Tubulanus > Tubulanus polymorphus. The sequence goes on along the minus strand of NC_134027.1, from coordinate 10,614,129 downwards.
ATTTACAACCGAATTCTCCTCTGCTCTATTTATATCTACATCGAGATTGAGGGTCTTGCAAAGGGGAAATTACGATTTTATCTATTCAAGCACTGTGTCTGCATTATCCGGCTCAGGTGTGGGGCGTTGACAACTTGGAACAGTTTTGGTGCCTTCTAAGGGATTTGTTGGGCTTTACTAAGTACATCCTTTTATATATTTTTGACAAAGCATCTGCAAGTACGTATGCATTTCATAAATTATATTTCTACACAGGAACCTACACATTTTTATATGCCTCATAAATCAAGAACTCACGAAAATGCTGCCACTCACAGAATACTAATTGCATATCATAATTCATTATATGCCGCATTGTGCATTTCGCCTGCATAATACACACAGACATAATGACATACTCTTCGAGTACCATCTGCTTATAGCAGAAGGACCGGGTGGTGGCAGCGGACACTTCAAATTGAAATATCGCTCAGTAAAAATCACATTCGCGCGCGCGCGTGCATCCCATCGTAGAATGCAGTAATTCGAACCATGGACTCTAAAGTTCGAACCAATATCAAAAACAGATACCCAGGCCACTGTGTAGGAATAGCTCGTGATTTATTTGGCAAAAATGACACAAAAGAAATTTGCAAACCAATGTTTTTATAAAACATTATAAATGACAGTTTTCATATAGGCTGTAGTAGAATGTAGGTAAGCATCCCTCCGGTAAATATCACCCCCCATTAACCCCTTAGGTAAAATCCCCCAAATTGCCACCAAAAAAATTTGTAAAGCACTGTTAAGAAACGGTATGAATGACAGTTTTTCATATAGGCTCTAATACACCGTTTGGATAACACATTGACTGCCCTTTATAGGGTCAACGTAAAAATATCACAAGCAAATCAAAAGTTTATTATGTTTTCTATGAGTGAACTGTTAAACAAAACCAAGAACTCTCTGGATAATCGTTGCTATTCAAATATACCGTAGAAACTTCCATTATGATTCCCCGTCAATACGAGCGTTGTTTTCGATGACCGTACATCATTGTCAAAATTCCTTGTTCGAAAATGATATTTAAAGCTCATTAACGGCGAGGCTTCGATACGTGAAGACCCCTCCATCATCGCAACGTTACGATGCGCAAGTGGAGTTTGTATAAATTGCGCGTGATGGAGTGCAGTGAATGGATATTTTTTCCCGCATATGTTTAGGTGCTCTTCGATTTTTTTTCGTGCACGAAATAATGACAAACAATTTGCTATAACTTGCTAATTCGCAACAGTTGAAAGTGCTTAATCCGGAGAGAGTTTTATTAGTTTCGCTTTAGAGTTCAATTCGGTCGTAGAAGTGTCCACAATTAGACTAATATATCGAACGGAGCTTTTTTTCTTTTCTTCTTCCACCGCTCTCAAGATATCTTTATGTACTGAATGGGATTTATAATGTATTGAGAAATATTTTGCGATATCAAGAACATTGTACTCAATTTAGAGTTTGAACAAAGAACCCACAGGTGGATCCAGGGGTTCAGGGGGTCTTACTTTTCTGACCAAGTGCCCCTTTGAAAATCCACTCAATATAGGTTTCTTTTCTCCTCCTGTACTGAACTTGATCTAATATGCAATAAAATTGCATTTAAGTGTACTTGAAATTTCCAAATTTTTCAGACCTACTGCAAACACTGAGCCTGTGGCACTCGCCAGGGAACCCGCCACAACTAAAAAGTGTCCTTTTCAAATGAAGAGAGCCCCCTTTTGCTTCCAGCCCCCTGGAACCCATATACCATATATTTAGTGAAAATACACCACTCTTTCTTTAGATTGAACATTTTTTTTGTAGAGTAAAGTGATAACAACACAAGATTGATGATAAAAGAAAGAAATCTACAACATGTATGTAGGTATCGGCGCTTTCAATTTCATGTACACAACCGATACAGCAGATCTCCCCGCTAAAAATAGTCTGGAGTATTCTAATAGCGGAATAATAATAGGAAAGAATTCCTAGCACACCACCAACACCACGGTTTTAATAATATTCGTCTTTCTCTTTTTAATAGTCTCATTTCAACGTCTAGCAGTAGAGTACGTACAGCTAGCAATGAGAATATGAATAAACATATGAGAGAAAACTCATACTTTGAGCGTTATTGTTCCGAAAACAACGCTACCATAGATGTTATCTAAATACTGAAAAGGCTGAGAGGGCGAATCGCCTATTGTAATAATACATTTCTAACTATCGACGTCTTGAATCAAGTTCAAAGCAAGAGGGCAACAAAATGGGAATGCCCAATATTGGTTACATTATTGTGAAGTACAATCCGGTATTCAATTCAACTCTTTGTGGCTATATTCTCAGTAGAACCTCGACAATCCATTGTATAATATTGGGATTATTGGTTATTGAGTCAATATTTATAAACCTTCAGATCTGGTATTAATTGACTGGGAGTTTAAATTGCAATTATTCACGTATACAGGATGGTAAAGCCCGGAGGATTATGATTCCTCGGTTTATTGCGTTATACGAATTATCATTAAAATATTCAACAAAATCGTATCTTGCCACCTATAAACAGGACGAACTGCACAAATGATGTCCTAAGCTGTCAAGCTCGAGACGGTCATCGTAAATTACAATTATTTGACAGTTATTTTCATGCGTTTATGCTATAATGATCCTATTGAAATAGTGGCCCGAGAGAAAATTCACCTTGTCACTGTCATGACCTTATAAACCGTTTAGTACCGGGAAGTTTATCATGGGTGAAAAACAAAAGGTTTCAACTCGGGTCAGCTCATTATCAACGACGAATAAGTATAGCGTAGCAGTAGTAAGGCGCAGAAGAAAACAGCATAAAACCAATGTACAGTACCATGTTGACAATAAATCAAAATGATTTTTCAGACACCACTGAGATGTGAAGGCAATTTTGTTTCTTGGCTCCAGGGTGTAATTTCCACATTGATATTCCATATTTCAAATTACTTTCAGTCACGAAACCCACCGTTCTCCAAGGGGAAGCTTTATGTGAACTTAAGCACAAATCAAGTGGATTGGTACAATATCAGAGGATATGCCGATTTCTCAGTCAACCTTCTAACCTTTCGGAACCTTTTTCAACCTTTTGCACTTACCTGGCAATACTGCTATCCCTGAATTGACGATATCATCTTTCAAGTCACTCAAGCATTGCGGCACCTCGACATGGGGAGTGGTGTCGTCCAAACTCGAAGCGGCCAGCAGCCTTCGTACGCGGTTCGCCGGACGTGCCTCCTTCGGACTGGCGCTGGCGCTGCGTCGGTGCGAATCTAAAATAATCGACACACAAGAACGATGTAAATTCACCGTCGAGCGAAAAGGAGTCGCGTCGCTAGACTTCAAAGGATCCATGATTTTCTATCCGTGGGTCTTAATGGTCGTAACTTTGATTACAAATACAGGCAAAATGCATGTTTCTCCCGGAACGATACAATTATTCACATATCAACACCGTTTTTACGCATAATTTCGCACAAATTAAATGCATATTATCAAATGCAGTGTATACATATATATATATATCCAGTCGATAATCTGGTCAATATAGTCTTCACAACTAATGTGTAATGCTCGAGCATATGCTGTGAAAGGTAACACGAACAACGTTACAAAGGCTGAACGCGTAACGACTCCTGGTGTTTGCTTTCTACAACTAAGCTACGGACCATCCCGCCCCGAGCTCTTTATTTTCTATTCCGCCGATATTCAAGAATTTGACTTCGAATCGACCGGATGATTTACGTATATGCAAAATTTCGATTTAATATCCTTTGAATTCATTACATATCTTGCGTAATTCATTGTCTTCCCATATCGTGTTGAATTATGGAACGAATATTACAATTAATACAAAAATCTAGACAACTAGGTTACAGAAACAATGGTTGAAACAGTTTTGAATTTCTCGACAGTGCTCGAGAAAATTGTTATCATCAAAATGTATCATTCATTGTTACGCGCCGAGCTTTTGTTGCGCAGATGGGAAAAAGCTGACAACTTTGAAAAAATGTGTCTGTGTGTTTACAGGAATTTAAAGCGAGTAGAAGACATACCATTGAAACGAAAACACACGCAACGCGACTACTTCATTTCATCACCAGGTTTCTTCTTTCCATATCTTATGACTGTGCCATAAATATAAGATGACTCCACCTTCCCAGATCGCACGTATCCAGAATTCCCAGTAGATTTGAAAACGTAACTTATAGATATGTAATGAAGGCTGGTTGAGCAAAAAAGTAAGTAGTGAATATAAGTAGTGAAACGAGTAAGTGAAAAACGCCGCTAGTGCACTGCCTGAAGTTTCTACACATTCTGGGGCTTGAATCCTTTTGACATGGCATTTTTACTGAATTTTCTCTGCTGTTTTAGGGAGATACGCCCTACCACTCTGGGTCTGCTTTATGAAAAATTTCCCACACCAAAGAATTCAATAGAATTTCCACTGACTAGACCTATTAAATCATTTCCAATTTCCGATGATATCAGACGATTATTTTATAGAAGGTTATTATCAATAATGGCAATTACATAATCATTCGCATACGAAATATCCTCTTATTTCTGGAGACAAGTAGCTTTACCATTGACATCGGTGGGGGGGGGGGATATTGTCATCTATTACGAGAATCATCAGGAGTAATCAGAGTAGAACAGCGAGCTGATTGGATTCATTTAGTCAGACTAACGATGCTTCACTAATTAACTCTTGTACTATCAATTAACCGCTAAACTGATCCTCCGACAAATGCTGAAGAAATGCAGTCAGATATCTGAAAACCTCAGCAACATTCTGAGCGACGCGATGACGCAATACAAGGGATTTATAGAATAGCTTTCAGCTGTCAGATGTGTATGGGGGCTGATTCGGGCCATACTAAAAAAATCTTTCATCACGGCTTAGAGGCACAATAACAAATTTTTTACATAGGCCTATCTTAAAAGTATTCTCACACGACAGAAATTTTTGAAGTGTGGCTCAAATCAGCCACCATAGACGTGAACTCCTTCAAGTTTCTGAATATAAACTCTCACCCTTGGAGTAATCATTTACGATCCAGGATCCTGGATGAAAGGAGGGTCCAACTCATATGAAAAGGGCACTCCATAGTCGTGGTTTGCATCCTGGCGAGCGCCAGAGCTGAGATGCATTTAAAGGGGTCCTCCCCCAGAAATTTAGGTCCAATTCATACAATTTTAGTGCACATAACTGCTTTAAGCAGTACAGTGTAATTTTCCTCATAGATCAATGTCGGGTGCCTGTGATTTTGAAAAGGGCACTTGGTCAGAAAAGGGGGGGGTTCGAACCCCCTTCTTCCCAAACCACCCTCTGGATCCACCCCTGATTTTGACCACTCAAGCTTCACCTAACTAGTGGAATACAGCAGCACTAAAAAAACACAAGGGAATTTACCACGGGAAACACTTCTAATCATTGATAGTCAAAGCTCCCATAGCAACACTGCATCTGAAATGAACTCCATCGAAATTAATTCCGACAAAACACATTTTGTTTATAGGGCTACATTGATCTACGGCTACCGATGCAGCACGCGATCATATGACATTTGAGAATACGCTATCTCAAATAGCAAGAACACTTCCTTCAGTCCTATCAGCAAATATCTAATTTCAGAAATCAGTCAGCTGTGAAAGATTTTGAAGAAGATATTTGCCATATTTTCTTTCGCAATCTAGTAGTCTACATTTTCTATAGCACCATTTTAACATTTTCAACTCAATCCACTAATCAGCAAAGCCTAATTAAATTCTGAATTATGCCAAAATGGGCACATTTTCAGGAAGAGGACCTATGAAATTTTTGCATTGAACCTTCAGTCTCGGGGATACAAATGTGCCTGTTTCAAAATCTATTGAAATCTATTTCAAAAACATAGTCAGTATCATGTCAATGTAATGCTACATTGCTCAACATTTTGACAGAAAGTTCATCATTACATTACTACATTGATTATTATCAAAATGTAAGTGCTCAGAATGCACCAGAAAGCATCTAATTCATCTAAACTTTCTAGGGGAGGGTCCAAACATCCCCTTCAGGTCCATCGCGCCTTCCACTATCCTATGATCATTGGCAACCCCTTTCTCAAATTCTAGGATTTATCCCTGACCCGAATATTTTCAAGCTAATACCTGAAGCATCGCACTGCTTTTCTGAATCGAACAAATACCGAAATTCCGTCCAGTAATGCTCTTCAAGAAGCTGCTGAGCGGCAACCAGTTCAGAATGTGAGTCGTACATCGCTATCATATAATCACGTAATATCCTTCATAAAAAGAATCATCTTCACAGGGCTCGAACTAAACATCGCAGTCATTGTCTTAACATATCCGAGAGGCTCAGCTTCCTTACCACCTATTCGGGAATACGATTCCTTTAAGCCATGATCGTTTTTTGTTTGTTGTCCAACATTTCTATCTAGATTATGATCGGGCCGTAAATTCGTTTGACAGCCGAAACGTGAATTAGAGTTCTCGAAGATCGGATGTCGGTAATTATCGGGGTCGAACTAGTTTATGCAGACAATTTTTGTCAGAATTGTTTAGGAACATTAGCTTCGCAGCGCGAAATTGATATGGCGATTTTCTTTGGCGGATTAAAAATTCATGCTTGATGTTATCATTAGGCATTAGCTATGTGTGTCAAAACTAATTATACATTTCGTTTTTTTAAGTTTGATGCTCGGCCGCCGCTCGTTCGACATAAGGGACCGTAGCAAATAATTTTGGTAATTTGCCAGAGAAACTTCCGAAAATATGGCAAGAAAATTTACCAGGTACGAAAGCGAGAAAAATCATGTCAGGCAAAGTATGGAGCAGATACAAGTTTAAGATTACTGACTAAGTTGTTATCTAAATTAGCCTTCCTTACTAGCTACCTTAATACCTTGGTCGCTGCAAGATGGTCCCAATCAAATAACCCAAATTATCTACATTTTTATAGCCATAATTTCTGTACAAAAAAAGGTCCTACCAAAGCTGTAATCGCGTGTAATTATGGTTATTAAGAGCAATTACTGGTAATTATATCGGCAGGTTCTTGTTTTAAATCTTTTCCACATCAACACCGTCGATATCAATAGAACGATGGGTGGGTGGCTGCTATCATGTGATCATCATTCTGCGCTTCAATTGGTCAACAACGTCGCGAGCCGATCTTCACAGAGACAAATTTTGTCAAGATGATCAATTCACAATAACTCTCACTCTGCCCTGGTACAGACTGGGGCGTCTGAACTCATTTGACATCAGAAACATCAGATAACCAACCAGATAATATAGCCACGATTGCACAAGCAATTTGGCCCCGAACAACTGTTCGCACGGCTGCCAAATGATCCCGTGCCTGTTTGGCCCGACCACAAACGTTGGACCAGGTCCTAGCTAAATTTTAGCACCGGTCAAATTATTGCATGTGGATTGCAACTGGTTCCGGAAGTGACACACTTCTCGTTGTTTAATTATCGAGTGAATGGTTTACATGTCGATGCGCACTCTAATTAGGCACGGGCCAAATTTGACTTGGGCCTAATCCATGCCAATTTGGCTCGGGCCAAATCGTCTCTGTGTGATCGCAGCTTATGAGAACTCCAATAACAAAATTTTTCTCTTCACATTGCGTCAGTAGATAGCTCCTACGCAATAAGGATTTGCCAAGTGTGTTGTTGCCAACAAAAAATATCGAGCTATTCTCTGATATAACCTATTACAAATATCTCATCATGCAGACATAATCATCTTTAAGCTGCCAATACTCAAGAGTATGAAAAACTGGTTATTGGCTGTGTATAAGACTCTATAACAAGAAGCCCTAGGGCTTTGATGCTGTGGCTATGAACATTATTGCCATAGGGGCACCTGATGCTATTTCACTTACCCTCAGCATTCTAAGTACCACATAAATGAAAATCTACTTTAAAAAAAGACTGTTCATTCATACATGTATAGGGCTGCTACCTCTAAAAAGTGATATCAGTAACAAATTCATTTCTTTTCCGTCACATTTCATTGAAATATGTCAAAATCAACAGTGAGACCCTAGGTAACATCATGCATGTTTCTGTATGCAGCAAACAAATCAAATCAGTATTTCTTGTCATGAAATAGAAACTAATTCTGAAAATCAGGAAAAGTTGGCAGCTCTGAATATAGTCCCAATAAGGGCTAGGGGTATCTAGGAGTAAGGATGATCAATGTTGCTGCAGGTTTTGGAATAGCCAAATAAGGACTTTCTATCATTTTACTCCACCGATAAATTTTATGAAAATAAAACATCAATTGAATTGAATAGTCAAAATGTAGCGTTGCCACACAGTGCTGCATTCTATGAGTAGTAAAAATGCTTGTAATGCAATTAATCATTTTTTTCAAAATCTGCCCTAATTACGCAGCTCATTGATATATCAGAACCAAACAACAACTGCTGATCTGCAAGAATTATCCTACTGAACCGAAGAAAAGAACTGAAAAATGCAAGAGTAAGACACTTTTGCATTGTGTGGTGGTTTAGGATTAGTGACAAACACTATAGCAACCAAAAAGACACTCGTAACTTTGAAAATTCTTGATTTCTAAGTGAAACCATAATTTTTTCTTCCTATGAGCAACTGCACATCTGCAATTCATGCATATACTTTATGGCCATAAACTGGTCAGATATGTTCATTAGGTTTTGAAGAGATCTCAGTCAAACATTTAGCCCGTTTTTTCGAATGTGCTGTAAGTAATGAAAGAAAGTGAAAATTATCCCTATAATAGCATACCAAAATATGTGGTCAATTGCAATAAAAGAGCAAGTAAAAATTGAGACGCTGAAATAAATTGGCAAATTTTTCATTTTGATATGATACAGTAGACAGTTTAAATATTATATCAAAATAAGAAGTGTGCCAATTTTTTTTCAGCGAGACAACACGATATAAAATAGATTGCTTCTATAGTAGCACCTCCTCGGCAGGAAGTGTGAGACTAATAAGACTTATCTTAAGCTATCGCGAATAAAACCAATTGATCTTAAGATCAAAGACACCAGGGGATATGAGGTATGCACATCACTGTCATAAAACCGCAATTAATTAGCTAGCTAAGTGCCTTACGCCGCACCTATCAGTACGAAATGCTTGCTCAGTGACGCTTTTAGACTACTGAATTGTCATTTAAAGGGTTTTGTAATTTTATGCCAAAACCTAAGAGGAAAAGGATTGGAACATTCATCTAAAAGTTAATGGATAAAAAAACATCTGAAAATTACCAGGGGTCAGTTACTGAAATGTTGGTTAGAGTTAACCAGTGGATAGTTGACATAGTGACAATTAAAAGTACATTGTAACTACCTATCTGCCGCTTATCTTTAACCAACTTAACCCCTGATGGAAAGAAATGAGCTGATTTCCATTGAAGCAAGAAATAATTTTGACCAATGTTGGGTAGGTATGCTTAAGGTCCGTTAGCCGTCATGTTTCAACAGATTTCTTTCTCGTAAATATATAAGACATAAGGATCCCAATTCATTCTCAACATTACTCGACGCGATCTGCTTTAAATCCATACTCGCACGTGGAATCATTCAATATGAATTTAATGCCGACAACTCACCTCGAAACATATTTATTTAGAACAGTCTTTGTTCCTTTACAACAAGAAGAAAGAATCACTAGAAGAAGATCGACACGGATCTTCTTCGAATCGGTGAAACGAAACTGAAATACTGACTGGAAACTAGTCACAAGTTCAACCGGATCCTTCGCGAAATTACATAACTGTACATGCGCATATCCATAAGATGTTGCTTACGTAACCTCCGAGCAAGCGAAATTCTTATTTCATCAGTGGCTATCATAGAACACAAGTCTACCCACTCTACTCATTGAGAAACTGCGTCAAGTGACAAAGCTATGTCTAGATTATAAGTTATTATATCGCAGACCGAACTCATCACATATCGACTCAATATGAGGACAGCGGGCACCATCTAAGGCTTATTATATCATATCGCGGAATGTGTCGTAATCTGTAATCCTTCCTCCATGACGTAAATCTCAGTATACTTTGTTGTTAGATTCCAAAATTCATAGCTGCGGATGCGTGTCCTTTGTTTTATTACCTTCATTACCATTACTTAAAGCCTGAACCCTATATCATATCATAGTTTCCATAGAAATCCAGAAAAAAATGAACGCTGTATGCCGCATTCACCCTAATGATCTTTCAGCCATTATACTGTGTTTGAAACGATCCAAGACTAATAGCTCGAAAGCGAATTAAGAACCTTCGGAAAACCGATCGCCGATCTTTACAGCAGTAGGAATGAACATCATTTCACCGCGTAGTCGGTCGGATAATAGTCATCATCGCGGTATATCGAATAGAATCCATCGCATCGCGGCGAAAACAGTTTCATCGCCGGCGGACGAGTTTTCCAGCGCAACACGGAACATGAATCCCACTAAAGGCTTATATTATAAATAGTTTCATTTATAAAACCCGGACGCGAGTTTCCACCAGCAGTACCTTCCCATGTCTGAAACGATGACGACGACGGCTGTGGCTGCGGCCGTGGTTACCATGGAAAGATAATTAATGGCCGATATTCAATCAGCCGTGAACACATCGATGGATTATCGCGGCGTTGTATTATGCGACGAACGCGCGCGGATTGTTTTCTCAACAGTCAAAGGCACCGGATATCGATGGAATGACGAGGGGAAAATATTCAGCTGCCCCACGTAATGATTGGTTTTTTTTTTTAATGGATATCGACTATAACGCCGCGCAGAACGACCATCGCGACATGAGAGCTTAGCTGATGATTGTGTACTATCAGTCACGGTCATGCCTCCTTCAGAAGTACCCCCCCCCCCCCGGTCATATTTTCTGTTTCATTTACCAATTTCGCGTACTAGAGTCCAAGTTCAGAATATAAATACATGTTTATACATCATGTAACTACAAATAGATGTCATACATAGAAAAGACAGGCCATAGGCGCCAATGGTTCTCAGGCTCAGGCGTGAACTCAAGACTTGAAATCGTTAGTTAGTTCCCATTACAGTAGCTCAATAGCTAAATTTCATCAAATTAACGACATTTGAATTTCGACCACGCTCCTGAGGAATGTGGACATCTTCAAGGTCATGTTGCTGAAAAAAACAGATTTTATAGTGCTTAGTCCTGACATTAGGTGGCACACTGGGTCCATTATTTGCACTGAATACCATCATTTCGTCTATAGGCGGCAATCATGCCCAGGGTATATACATAACCTGAAGCTAGAATATTTTCCATAGATCTCAGACACAGAAAATCAGTACCAAATCAAAATGGCGATCCAATCTTGAATAATAACCATCACGATGGTAATCCCCGCGTGAAGTCAGGGGTCCAGACTCTAGGCTCCATTCTCAAACCCTGTGACATGGCTGAATATTCAGGTTGGCCACTTTCCACCAGAATCTACAAATTCCCCGAGTTTTCCTTGATTTTTCCATGTTATAAAACAAAATTACCCGAGTGAAATGCAAAAATTTCTTGGTATAACTTGGTATAAAAATGATACGATTTATTCATATTTCATGATTCACATACCGGTACTGATAAAGAAACGTGTTTTCCCTGATTTTTTTCTATACTTTTCAGTAGCCAACCTGATATCCATTGGAAGAATGTTACACTACTGGCTCCATCTCGTGAACGTTAGATAAATTACATATTCATGATTTGTTTAAAATTTCAAGCACCAATTGAACAGAACTTTTGACCCAAATTTTGAGTGTATTTGTTTGACACTCGAATAGCTGAAATATTATTGACATAACATTGATAATGATAACTGATACACGTATGTGCATATGTTAAAAAGAAATCTATAAACTAAATCAAATCACGAAAAATATTGATACAGAACGGAACGAACGAAGATGTCACCGGCAAATTTGGAAAAATGCACCGATCTTGAATGAATCTGTTAGTTTTCTGTTTCAAAAAATAAACTGTGTATTACCGGTATAAATTATTCACCTATTCAAATTAATTTGAAATAAAATCCTGAAAGAACCTAATTCTCGGGGATTACCTTCGACGATCGCGATTCGTTTCGATGGTATTTGAAGATAAACCATCGCAAGCCATTGATAGTTTGGATAAGCCATCATTACAGTAAATGACATCGATGCAGCTAAAATTGATGTCATCTCATTTCATTTCTCATTACCGTTGTTTTAGTTCTCGGATAACCGAAAATAGCTAAAACCTGTTTCAATGTCATTTATGGCGCAGTAAAATGATGAATGAAGTCCATTAAGTCTTGAAATTAATTTTTTTCCTGCTTTGGACAAACAAACTTCATAGTAATGAGTTTAATTGCTGGATAAAAACGTCTGCATCTAAAAGGATAATGCCATATCATATCATCACGAAAGGGGAGTTCAGATTTTTCCACTGTGTATAAGAAGGATTGAAATGAAGACAATCTGGTAACCTTTCGATGCAAGCTCGACTCTAATTCATTGAAAAGCTAGCTCCACATCGTGAAATAAATGATGTTGCGTTTAACAGACAGATGGCACCACCAGCTTCTAAAGATCATTCGATACATTCACAAAAGCGACCGTTTTAGTGGGCGTCGTAGGTGTATCATTTCTCTACTTAAAAATCAACCAATTCGTCAAAAGAATCAACACGAATTAACTTGTGTTGATTCTGACACTGTAGTTCATTTTCTTTTCAAGCCGGGAAAATGAATTGACATCTGATTTTCTAAAAAAAATGCAATAGCAGTTATCCTTGCTTCAACCACGCTTTTAGCACGTCATCCTATATCTATATCATGTTTACTTATTTCTAAAAGACAAGAAGGCTGAATGCGATTATTTTCGGTCTAAAAAATCAGATACGTACCGTGTTGGATCGAAGGAACTGCGAAATCTAAGCCGGCCTTGTCCGTAAGTATACGAGCAATTTTGATAATATCTTCGGCGAGGTCGTTCACGCAGTCCTCGACGGAAGCCAGCGAGACGCGTAGGAGCAACGCCAAGTCGGCGTGCGGGTGCGGTATCGTATTGTACATGATATCCTGCGAGAACAGATACTTGAATTTCTCACGCGGTACGCACAGTTCGGTCGTCGAGCCCTCGAACCCGACGAAACGCACGATTAATCCGCGAAATCTCCTGTTCGGTGGATCCTCGACGAGACACAAGTGGAGTTCGTCGTCGCCCTCGATCGGCGCCGTAACATGAGAGTTGTAGACTTGCAACACGATCTTCTCGCCGGGCTCGAACGGCCATTCGTTCGGGACATCGTCGGGCGCTCGAAAGAACTGCAAAGAGATAAAAGAGTTATTTACAATTAGCAGGACCGTGCTGAGGCCCTAAAATTTTCATCAAAGTGCCTTTCAAAAAGTCAAAAAAGTGTAAAAAAATTCGGGTCATGGTTTTTTCAAAATTTGGATACCATTTTCCCAGTTACTGTCTTTTTTGTATAGTAAAAAGTAATCCATTCTCAAATGATTTATTCAGGCACTCAGATTTACTATTTGGCGGGAATCACATTTAAGATCTATCTATTGTTAATAGGAAAGTGTCCCTTTTCACGGTGAAAAAGCCCCTTTTCTTGAAATAGAACTGCCCCTCGGCACGGGCCGGATGCGCGAAATATAAATTCTATCTAAAAAAATCAACCAATACTTAAAAAGATTCCAAAGCTGTTTTTGACGAACATGAACAAATTTGAACAGATCCCAAGAGTGTTTGATTTTAGATTTAGTTAAATTCAACTTTTCGTATAAATGCCTAATTTGTCGAATCAACATTTGCTAAGAATCATTGCCAACGCGAGCATCATCTCGATCGCGAATTCAACCGAGATGCAAATAAGATCGAGTCACAGAGTAAACAACAGGAAAGTCACTCGGAAAAATTGCTGTAACGTTCAACCAACACTCCCAATCCCAGGTATTTAGATCATCTAATAGCTTCCAGCGCTTCATTTCAAAGCCGCGATCACTCAAGCCTTTTTGGCCCGGGAATCATTCATTTATTACGTGCGCATGAAATTTGAATTTTTCAACGCCCCTCCACCAACATACGCAAAATCAGCCATTTTTTCATATGCATTAAGCATAACAGTACATAATTGCACTTACCCCCCTTTGCCTAATGCGTACAAAATATAATGAATGACTCCTTGGGCCAAATTTGGCCCAGAAGAACTGTTCACTATTTGGCCCAAGCCGAATTTGGGCTGACCAAAAACGTCGACCCAGCCCGAGCCAAATTTTAGCACGGGTCAAATTACTGCATGTGAATTATGACAGGTTCCAGAAATGAATCCTTACGCATTGTTTAGTATTGAATGAGTGATTAATGTGTTAACGGGCGCTTATTAGGCATGGGCCAAATTTGACTCAGGCCTGATCCGTGCCAATTTGGCCCGGGCCAAATCGTCGTCGTGTGATCTCGGTTTTATGAATCAGATTCAATGACAAACAATTCGATTCAAAATGGTCGTTCAGGCTGATGTTAATCGTGGTGTACGATCAAGTCCATAGAAGACAGACATATTCATCGCACGTAGTATGTGTTTGTTTGTTAGAATTAGAATTCCTGATGAAGCAAACGCTGTAACAGTTTGCGTAAATGTCGGACATAAAATGTCGATCGCAGTCATTCGAGCTGATAACATTTCCATCGATTTCGGAAAATGTCGTATCAAAATATGCCGGCTTGCTTCAGTTCGAACTCATTGCAAATGATCATAAGGGCGAGATCAATTTCCTCGTTGCTGCCTTATTTCATCCAGGACCAATTGCAGGAAACTTAGTCAGGTAGATGACGGCTAGGTGCTTAGCAGCAGTTCCGATGTTACTTCTACCCAAGGGAAGCAATTGAACGTAGTTAGACGTACACAGTATCGGGTAACGAATCGAATATACAAGTGTCACTTTCAAAAATGACACCTAAGTATTCATGAAAACATAAACTATTCATACCAACAAAAAATCGTCAATTACTTCGGCTTACCTCGCAAAGATATCTTTGCAATATCCTCGCGTAACTGCATACAAATGATAACGCCATATTTATTTAAAATCTTCAATATACATTATGTGTTTGATAGTTTTAAATTTATGCACGTTTTAAATATCTAACAAGCTGTCACAGGTCCCAGTGCATGGTATTTCGTTAATACGTTTTTTAAATTTATTTTCTCTCGCACGATTGGTATATGAAGATGCATCGATATCTATCAGAACAAGAGCCCCAAGGGACACTTTGGCCAACCTGTCTGCTTTTCATAAGCCGCGTTCACACTATATTCGGCGTTTACGAAATATTGTACTTCGCTGGTGCCGAATTCACCAAAATTCACCACTTAATATGATTTACACAAATCGTGTTTTCATAAGTAACACAGATGGGGAGATGGCAGGAACATATATACCTCAGATAATCTTCGCCTTTCCTCTGGAAACTATTTCATTTAAATTCACTCAATTTCTATAGCAATAGGCTCAGCTTATGGCAGGCCAAAAAATGGAACTATAAACAGGAACTATAAATCATTAACCTGCCAAGAACCTGGACCAAGCGCATTGTTAAGTATAAGAGAGAAATCCGGCAATAATTCAGCCGAAGATGAAAAATTCTGTAACCAATCAGCTCTCCTTTCAACTTTTTAATCACTCACTCAATCCATTGATTCTTGTATGAATATCCTGAAAATTTATTCTGTTCTCAGTACATCCGAGGACATATAAATCTAACTTATACGTCCATGGTAAGCCTGATGATGGCTAATAGTCATTAACCGAAACGTTTCTCAAATATATACACATTAACTTTTATTCATGAATTTTTCATCTTTCGCTGAATTATTCTGGGATATCTATTCTATATTCATCTTGATTCGTGTATAGAAGCGCATATATTTATATTTGAGTAACGTTCCAGCTAAAGACTATTAGCCATCATCATGCGTACCATGGAAATATAATCGTACATTCATTTTATATGGTATCTTCTCTACTTAGCGTTGAAGAGTATTCCAAAAAATATGAAAAGTAAGCTTGGATGTACAAGAAATCAAGCCAAAATTGAGCGAAGATCGTGGTCCAAGTGTCACACATAGTTTCGAGATTTTGAGATGCGTAATTGAATACTGAAATCAAATAAATACGATGGATAACTGATATGAATAAATATGACTGTCACGTTATATCGAAGCCAATATGGCAGCAATCCAATAACATGAATTCATGTTTATCGATTTGACTTATGTATTATGCAATATTACATACAAACATCATTCCGATACTTTTCCAGTAGTCATGGTTTCCGGAGCCTTTATACAGGGGTACATTCACAAATTTCAGCGAATGCATTGAAAGATTCGGAGGCCATGTTCGAACTGAACTGTTGACATTTTCAGAATTGCATTATGGTTGATAAAACTTATGAATTTTACAGGGAATGCAACATGGATTGATGAGCTCAGTCAGATATGTAAGACAATGGCTGCATTTCTGTCTAATCAATTAATTTTAGAGGGTCCTCGTTATTCCGGCTGAAAGCATTCCGATGCATAGGAATGCACAAAAGGCGTGTACCATTTTCGTTCTATTTCAATAAGCCTACATATATATGTACATTTTACAGCATGCCACCCACTCATCCATGACACTTAATAAAGTATTAACACACACTTTCGGCTTTTTTTTCATACCACCGGCGTTTCCAATATTCACGCCGACAATTTCGAATTCATTTTCCATCTGCCGCGGGGGACGTTATAACCGCTGCCTCGTGCAAAACCATTTAAAAATTAATCACTAATCAGCGCGCTTCGAACAGATCAATCGACCTTTTTATATAATACGAGTTTCTATGAAAAATTCCGATATATATATATATATATATCGAAATCGAATGGACTATCGATTACAGGAGCTTTAAGCTTCCTGTTTTCGTGTCAATAATTACCAATTAAACGTTAACCGATAAAGCAATCAGCATACCTTTTACCAGCATACTATACATGTAAATGGGAGCGTGCTGTCTTTTCGAGTGAACTCTCGAAAAAAGAATTTGATCCGATAATATCTCAAATATGCGCATATACCAACCAGTTCTAACCCGAGATGCATCCATGCAGGAACGAAGGATTAGGCAATGAGTGACCTAGTAGTTTCTTCTAGACTTCAATTATTCAAATCGAGCCAATATTTCTCATTAGTAAATTGCTGACATAAATGCGTTAGGGCGTGTCCTTCACTCATGAGGAGCCAGTCCACGGTGCCACAAGTTCTAACCACATGTAAGCTGCGATCACAGAAGTCAAGTTTTGGCCCCGAACAACTGGTCACACTCATGCCATATGGGCCTGTGCCTGTGCCTGTTTGGTCCAACCAATAACGTCGGACCAGGCCCGTAGCCCAGATTTTGGCGTTGCACGTGTGCGTGCATAGTTCTCCGGGACTCCAACCTGTGCGACACTGAACCACAGACGATTTCAGTTATTTTTTTTTCATCAACGCGGTTCAATCTAAAACCATTCAACAACTCAACCTAGTAAACGTATTTGCTATTTAGAAATGAGATTTGTACTGTTTTTGCTTATATGGATTTTCAACATTCGAACTCTCTACCCAAGATCTATCTCCTCATTTCCTCGATGATCGTCCATCCTCAGTTGGAATATTCAGCCTAGCCTACATCGACACTGCGATTAGAGACAACTAGTTGCCGGGCAGTTTTCGGCACATGACAGCAATTGGCATGATACAATCAGTTGCTCAAACGTGTCGATGTGAGCTAGCTTACGACTGGTTAGCGTCCATCTATCTCCAGTTCCAGCCAGTTGCCCATGTTCTACTTTTGAGCAACTAGTTGTACTCAGTTGCAGTCATATCCATCGATGTGGGCGCTCCATAATCAAAAACACATGGTTGCAACTGACTAAAACAAAGCAATTTGTCACGTGTTTCGAGATGCCCTGAGAATATTTGCTAGATTACACATCTGAGTTGCTGTCGATGTGTGCGCTACGCTATGGACCTAGTGACCGGCATGAGCACGCAGTTGCAGGTCTTCATTTGATTTTCGATGTACGGCGGGGGTACTCGCTCACTAGCAACTAGTTGTCTCCAGTCGCTTTGTCGGTGTATGCTTAGCTTTAGATACCGGAGTAAGAACGGGATATCAGATACCGGAGTAAGACCGGGATATTAGATACCGGAGTAAGACCAGGATATTTTTTCATTACTCGACGCAGCTATTCTTAGATTACGAGTGGGTAGCTGGATAAATCATTTCATTTGTTGAGCGTAAGGAACGGTTTCTTTTGATGTATCGCCGAACGTCTTCGCCTTGTTTTCTACTGTACGCCGAGATTCAATTATCGATTCGCCTCGAAATTTCAGACATGACGCGCGCTATTCCTTCTAAATATATAAAGACTATGCATTTCACGAAGAAAATGAAATACTCAATTGAAAAAGGGTACAGATCTTCGCGAGCTGGAAAATACACAGCTCCAGTTACAAGCGATTTAGTAAAGCATCATTACAGTACATTGGATATTGCAAAAAGAAATCGAGACTCCTCATTCGTTCCGATAAATCTTAGTCACCACCGGCAATAAGCAGCGGTTCATTACAGGGTCACCTTTCAACGACGTCATGAAGGTATGCGGAGCCCAATGGATACATAGCAGTTGGAAATAGAAAAACGAAAAGCCGATTTTGACAGAAGCTCCGTCCTAAATAGTCCGCACCACCGTCTATTCTGATAGACACTTTTCAACTGTTTGTAATCACAAAATTTCAACGCTTATGGCCTTGTCTAAAGGGTTCAGGTTAGGGTAGAGTTTAAAAGAAAACAGCATAGAAAATCTATACTGCCATTGTGAACTGTCTTCTGATCACACCCCATTTGAATATTATTATAAGCTTATTGAATATGAACTTATTTTGAATGATAGAATATGTTGTTGTTTCAGATATCTGCTCTTTATAGATGTCAGTCAAATTGATCATATTTCTTATTGTATCCATAGATATGAACGTTATCCAATTTTCACTTGGTCCATCCATAGATAATTGAAAAAGTCTTGAACAGTCAAACTAAGAATTGAGCATATCTTCAGCTTTAGTTTGTCCAATAAAGTCCGATCCGTGATATGAAGACTGAATTTCATCATAGACCCAGCATTTCATCTAAATGTTAAACTGGAAATGCATTTCCACTGCATATAGTAGTTTGTCTCTACAGACTCAACCTAACAATACCAGGATCTGATGTACTGCACAGCATAGATGTCATTGTGAGGCGATGACGCCATTCAAGGACCATGAGGATGATTAAAGGATTTTCGAGCCCATCCATGATATTCAATGCCTTGAATTGACCCATCCAAGGATTTTCAAGGACTTCTGAGGACTGCTATGAACCCTGCATTTATGCCCGACATTTTGGCAGCCTCCATCTAGCGACACAGCAGCTGGCATGCCAGGTTCTCAGTTGCACCGACTCAACTTCTCCATTGCCAAGTCGATACATATATGTCACGAGTTTCTTAGAAGATTCTGAGCCGGTATAGCGATCAATAAAGGTAGAGATTGTGTGCACTGTAATTCCCTCCCCTGTAGCGGAGTGGATTAGTAATTTAAGGGTTTATGAACCCGCGCGGCAACGACTTGTCGTATAGCCTACCACTTGAACACACGGCATAATCACATCACATCAATACATGATTCAGTCGACCATCAGTACATATATACCTTAAAAGCTATATGCATGTCTATACGAGCATATCGGAATAACTATCAAGACAGTTGTTTCTAGGTTAGATTACTCGGCTAGCATAAGAAACTGTCAATACTGCGAAATATTTCACAAATCCTGGCCAGTAAAACATAATAACCCTAAAAGGGATACACGAACCGTGGAAAAGATTTGCCCTCAGAGGAATCATTGGTTGCAACTACAGCACGGTACATATTGAATTATTAGATTTCACATCTAAGGTCTTTCGCTTCTTTTTCTTCAAGACAACAGCAAAATCCATACAACAATCCTTCAGAGACTAGTAACCGGCGACGTCTGCCACACAGGGGAGCCAGTTTACAGGTTCGAGCAATCGGTGTGGTGATTCAGCAAAATAAGCGCGCATATTTTTATTGATCATAATAGCGTCTAAAATCCATATGCGGCAACAATTAAAACGTCATAATTCCTCCAAGAATAACTCGAAGTATAATAGAAAGATGCATTCACAGAAACATGGTTTCCATATCTGAGAATTTTTCTAATGACAATGTCGAGACACCCTATTAGATGATAATTACAGTAACTGGTTAATCAAGATAGAATTTGAATTTTCCCTGATCAATTACTCCATCAGGTGAAAGGTGAAAGAGCGACAGGTGACAGTGCACATAATACAGCAGATAATAATGGTGGACTAGCACCTACTACTTACATCATAAGAAGGAGTGGCAACATCTACGTCCAAAAATTCGAACGAATCCGAGCGAATATGCTCCAGACTTGTACATCGACTAGCGAGAATATCGATAGCCTCGGCGGCCACTTTATGTCTTGACTGAATTTTACCCATCGCACGGATTCAAAATACGAAAACTAACAACGGTTTTCAGTAATTTGGAGCCGAGAAAAGCGCTTCGAACATAGTATCTAAGATAAAGTTTAAATCACATCAACGTGATGATAAATTTTGTCGGGTATCATAATTTCTCAGAAGTCGCGCAGACGTCGCGATCGCGTATTATGACAAACGCGCTCGCCCGAATATCAGCCAGATGGTATAGAATAATCCGATACGCGCGCACACACCTACACTACGCGAATAATTATGAATTGAAAATCCCGAAAAAACACCGCGGAATAGCAAAATATTGTCCAACGCGAGCTCGATTTAACCCATCGACGCACAAATAAACACAATCTCATCAACCGGTAAGAACCGTTCGTTTTCGCGACATCGTAATGAGTTCATGCGTCGAAGGTGCCGACGATCTCGTTGCAGCTATGTCGCTGCGCTGGTGTTGACGGAGAATGCACCCAGCACGCTGAATTATTACCAGCATCACCGGTACATGCCGAATGCAGCAATTCACTCAGCCACACGCTGTCGCCGTCGTCGCCGAAGAAGACAATCTGATGAACAAGCTCGAGTACATATATATGTCTATCTACCCCCAGCGCGAGGGAATACCGGTATTTCATCAAGAGAGAGCCGTGTCAATACACTCACAACATTGTTAAGAACGCTCGAGGAGTAATAATCAAAATTTTTGGCAACATCGCTAATATCATAAACTATGAAAGCGAATGAAAACATTTAGGCTTACGTTAAATTTCCGTCGAACTAAACATGTAGATATAATATGCATACAAGTATAGAAGTAAACATAGCATATCTTAATGCAATATGCTTAAATGCGGATCTTGGAAATTGACCAAGAGTTGAAATATACTGTGTGTATTATTGGGCAGGTAACTAAACTAGAAATAACATTCTTCATTTCTCACTGGAAACTTTTCATATTCTTCGTAGAAGCACTTTATCCTGTCACAAACTTGTAAATCGATGACATACAGAAATAACAAATTTTTTTTCAAATCTCCATAAATTATTCTACATAGCTGATCATCGCACGAATGCACAACGTCTAAAATCGCAGACTCTTGTCTGACGAAACAAAACGTAGAGGTCATTACTCCACTACAGACAAATAGCTGAAATTTCTGCACGCGGCCAATAAAGGATGATAAATAGCATCCATTTATTGAATATTTGTCTTCGCAGTTAGATAGCGTCAATGAGATGGGGCCTATCCGATAGTTGTCAGTCGCAAGAGCTAACAGCATGGCTCAATGTAATATCTGCGTGGGCCTACATTACCGCTATTTACGATGTACATATTCCCGCAATCCCTGGCCTTGTAAATCGGGTGCATAAATATTTGGGCTAGATTACCACAAAAACAAGCTGCGTA
Organism: Tubulanus polymorphus; assembly: GCF_964204645.1. Taxonomy (NCBI): domain Eukaryota; kingdom Metazoa; phylum Nemertea; class Palaeonemertea; order Tubulaniformes; family Tubulanidae; genus Tubulanus; species Tubulanus polymorphus. The sequence continues at coordinate 10,592,057 of NC_134027.1, read as the reverse complement.
TCCAGTCAATTAGGGCCAGGGTATGTTCTATTGAGTCTTATGTGGCTAGGTTCGAATCCTGAGGGACGACGTTCCTACTATGAATATTCTAATAGATAACTGTGTCTCCATAATACAACAGAAGACAATTTGAGGAACAACATCACTGCACTCATAAACTGATAATGCATTCTACAATACCAAGTAATGCCAAATACTTATCACACACAAATCGATCAAACAAAGGCCACCCGAATATTTGCATACTGCAACATCTACTCAACATCAGTAAGATCTATTAGCCTTGAGTGAGTGTGTCTCGTTGGACCTAATTAATGACGGAGCTATGCCACAGAACTATCAACTAGTTCGGCGCAGCCAAATGCAAACGGAAATCTCCAGGGAGAAAATGAATTCGCTGACAATACAGGTACCCGTACTCAAATTTTCCTGTGTTCTTATTACCCACTGGTATTTCTACTAAAAGAACCAACCCGGACTTGAAGAAATCGAATTGTTTTTTTTCTCTCGAATATCCTCTCGAACGCTCTGCGCGACAACTGGAAGTCAGATATTTTTAAATACCGTGCTGGCTGCAAAGCAGATAGGCCCTCGCGTGATACATGATGCTACTAATGGGCCTCCCGAGAGCGGTTGTTTTATGGGAAACGTTTCCAGGTAAATAAATGAGCTAATATCTGCACACGGATCCATCGCTCCATCAACACTTGGTGGAAAATACACCAGACCAAACACCATATACTTATGGCAATATAGTGAAAAACTGTTAAATGTCATTTGAAGTCGAATTGATTGTGCAATCAAAATTGAGTCGCAAATAACAATTGATATAAGGGAGCGTCCAAAAGTTACGTACCTCTGATTGGGGGAGGGGGGTTACTGAATTTTGGTACTAAGTGGTACATGGAGGAGGGGGGTCAGCAAAAAAGGTACGTACTTTGAGGGAGGGGGTATTAATCTATCTTGGTACGTACTTTATGCACCCAAACTCAAATGAAAATGGCCGATACTGGTGTTTTATCGGCTTTTAGTGACTTGTGCAAGTGACTTGTCGTATACTTCAACTGGGAATTCCCCATACCAGGCATGTACCGATCTTTCACGCACTTGTTAATATCAGGTATTTACATTTTTTATATTTTGTTTTGATTAGTGTTCTTTGCATCAATATAATTGAGGTGGGGGTGGTCATGGGTAACATGGTACGTACCTATGAGGGGGTCAGTGAATTTGGTACAAAGGTGGTACAAGGGGGGAGGGAGGATCAGAAAAACGGGAGATTTTGAGGTACGTAATTTCTGGACGCTACCTAATACTATATCCATGTTATATATGATAATAAATACACAATTGAAAAAAAAATATTATAAAGTCCAAAAATGTTTCCTCGAGCTAGAAGTTTATTTGACGTTTCGACTGTAGTCTAATAGTTACCTCCAGTATTAACCCGACACACCTGAGCTGCATCAGGAATACGAAACAGGGGACCTAGATCGTGAAATCTGAGATCAAAATATAGAACTTCGAATTAACACAATTCTTGGTTTTAAAAAGTACACAACTGGAATTTTTGGTTCCAGTTCGAATAAACAGTATTCCATCTGGCTGAAACTGGCAAGCTGCTGTGCCCATAAGTTGCTAGGTTTCAAATCTATACGAAGTACATTTGCTGAATGTATACATTCGAGTCCTCTATCATTCAAGACCTTGACAGATCAGCGCAAAGTATGTCATGATTCCTCATTGGCCCAGAAGAGTTAGGAAGTGGCTAAAATTTCAAAATATATTCAGAGTAGAGCCATGCTATGGTTTGCCTTTTATAGAATACTTCACACACATTGACTAAGTCTACACCTGGGATTAGTATATAGTATAGTTTTAAATAAAGCTTTCATACCTCTTTCGTTTTGGTCGAAGTTATACCACGGTGACCGATGCTTTTGAAACTCTGTCGCAGACTGTTCATTGAAAAGGGCGAACACTGCTGCATCTTTACAACATCGTCATCGCATCAATGGAATTGCTATCAATGAAAACATTCACGCATTAAAAAACACCTTCTTCTCGAGGAATATCGAATTATTTCAACGCATTAGAAGGAATGATAACCTCCTAAATCAAGGAAAATCGAAATGATTTAAGAAGAATTGTATATACGTAAACCTGCCCTCTCTACCGAGAGAAATATAAAGATACTAATTAAGGGACATCATAAAAATAGGTAAATAATAGGCAATGAGGCCTTTGTTTTTTTCTTTTTATTGCAACCAAAACCAAAGCAAACATTCTTTCCAACAACGACAAGGTAAACAAACTATATAAGCCGATTTAAAAGAGTAAACAGTGATTTTTCTAGAGACATAGAAAAAATTCCATTTATCTAGGAGCGATTGTTAAAAAATAGGCCACTGCTTTATATGCTCACCGCAAGCTACGAATTTACCTGAAATTTATGCGTACACAGGTGACACGAATTGGGTAATTAAATCTTACTGATTCAAAATAAAGACATGATATACCGCATATAAACATATTAGAAACTGTGTTTTAATGGGTAGACAAATTTACAGGTCCAAAATGATCGTGCCTTTGTCAGGGAAACATTGAAATTGTTTTATTCGCAAATCCATTGTAATATTTTTTCTAAATAAAGTAGAGTAAACCTTGCGTAAGTTGGATCGGCGAAAGTCAGATAATCACTTAAATCGGATGAATATTGATGGCGCTTCCTTCTCTTTTTCAAAGAAATTCATATTTCAAAGTCAGATTTTATAAGTCGGCAACTCGCCTATCTTGCAGTACTTTTCTTGGTCCCAAAAAAATCTAAGTTTAAATTGCTAACCGAAAGTCGGAAGGCTATTTCCTTCCCATTACAGTTTGATATATTCCCTGTTGCGACCCCAGTCCATATTTCAGTTAAGTGTATTAGAATCATAAAATAAACCCAAAATATTTCAGTATTGGTTTTTAAATCATGTTGATTTAATTTTTCCCTTCACAGAAATTAATTCTCAAGTTACATTTTTCCAAAAAAGGCTGGAAATCTGACTTAAATTCAAAGATGAACTTTTTCTTCTAAGTTGGGGGATTTTTCTTGGTCCCAAAAGACCCGACTTGCGCAAGTTTTACTGTAGCTATAATGTTGCCTTATCGCGACAAACATTTGGTTTAAATAAAAAGTCTTGTTGATTCTAGATAGGCAAATTCTGCTATCCAGGTATACTTCTATCAGCTGTTTTTAAAGGAATGTTTCAGTTCAAGATAGCATCAACAACCACAAATTGATTTTTTGCCTTTATCAAGCGTAACAATGAACATATCAAAGCAGCAAATTCTAATTAAGGGTATTTGTTAAATAATCTAGCAATAAGTATTCTTTACTCTAGATATATTCTTGTGTATCACTTTAATCAACATATTTTGGACAATTTAATAAAAACAGTAATTTCCATTGAATTGACCCTTATCAAAAAATCTGGCCAGTAAGGTTTGCCTTATGAAAGGAGTTCATAAATAATTGGAAAAAGTTTTATCATCTACTCACAAAAAAATCTCCGTTATGTCCGTTAGGCCGCTAGTTAAAGAAACCCATGAGCGTATTCCGAGTGTCAACCTGGAACTGACATAAAATGCAAATCGAGGTTACTATTACAGATAGATATGGAGATACATGTCGTCATACAGTTCCTTCTTCGCGGAATCGTGTCATTAATATCTGTGTAGGACAGATGTACGTGACATTATTAGTAAGAACTCCAATAGTATGAGATTCACTCGCATTTTGCTTGCCTGGCTGAAAAAAGAGCAAATTTTCCGCTAAATGGGGAATTCCACATGTATCTTGATTCTTAATATTGTATTATATAATATATAAATCATTAAAAAAAACATAATCTAGAAAAACTTGATTTCTCAAAAGCATTCAGAAATGGTCTAGATTGCACCTTTTGATTAATCAAATTAATCAGAATATTCTAGGGAGGCCCGAGCTTTCTCATGCATACAGCAAAATGTTAGCTGAGGAGTAGATTGCCATATGATGCCTATTTAATACTTAAGTACAAAACACCGATCCATTGCTACGCCTAAATGGGCCATGTTGTTACTTTATCAACCAATCGATGTAATTTATCATACAGTATCAATCTATTCTTCATTTCATATTCTAACTTAATACATTTATATCATGTTTTAATTTCATTATAGTCGAACTCATGTTGCAGGGACACACTCTCACAAGCGTACGGTAATTCAGCAATTGAATAAAAGGTGTCAGCACCTCCAGACCAAGTCCACAACGATTGAAATTATTGAAAGAGAATATTCTGATTAATACCAAGTCCGAGGAGTAGTCGGGCATCACTAATAATATCGGGATTAGTAGTAATTTTAGGTTCCCGCAAACAGCAATCTAAAATATGAGTGTCAAAAAATTCCTACAACTCTAAAACGATGTTAGCAATGATTAAAGATTTCCACCCAGACTATACACGACAAAAATCATTCAAACATTTTGCATTGACTTAGGCTACGTCTTCTTACGGACAGTGTCATCGCCGAAAATTACATTTAAACGCAGCTTAACAGTGCCATTTAGATTTTCGACCGCTTTAAAAAAGGAATGTACGTTTATTTATAGACGAAAAAAGACTTACAACGCTCTAGTAAATACGTGGCGCGGACCCCAGTCGCGCACGTGGTTATGTTTACATCCGGGAATCTGACGCATGCGTATCGTCGCCAATTCCGCACTTTGTCTTTTTCGGCGAAACTCCTCGCGTGGAAATTACCGACCAGCAGTCACCGTTCTAATCATTTTTCCACGCTTCCACGTTATCCAATCGCGATTATTTTCTACAGGTGAGTCCGATAATGTGCATTCTGCATTTAACGAAGGTTTCGCTACGATTCGTATACCGATAACTGATTAATAGCGACTTCTTTTCGTGTAAAATTTCGCTTGTAAAATGTAATGGCGACGGAAAATGGCTGAAAATTTCTAAGTCGACGCAACGCGAGCATTTTTGTCTGGGAGGAGGGAATCTTAGCTCGTGAAATGGTCGTTTTCGTCGATGAATCGAGGGCCGGGACGAGGTATAACGTTTAAAGGGTGAAAAATGAATTCGATTCGGCTTCGAAGGGTTGGTGGATGGAAATTGGTGTTAGCTGCTGGCCGCGAAAAAACTAAGTCGCCAGCACGGCAGACATGGCGATGATGGCGCGCGGGTTTATAGTCGTCGGGTCAAATCAGCTGTTTCACTATGAATAATTATAATCTCTCGGTTTAATGGATAATAATGCATAAATCTCGCGTAGCCTTCAATTCAAGCTCTATCTAAATCCTTTGTCCTTCTAAAATTTCATTCAGATGCATGAACTGAGGATAATTTAAAAGTTTATTTTCACTCTGATTTTTAAATTTTTTTCAATTTTACATTCAAAAACAATTCATCGATCGGCCTTTTGAAATGCACTTTCTGTAAAATTGAGCGCAAAAATATGTTTTTATGATGCCCATTTGTTTTGTGCGGGCTAAATACATTATTTTCATATCCCTCCCAAAAATTTGTATTTGGCATGTTTGTTTATCAGCGAGGAGGTCTGTGCATTCTTTTCAAAATTAATTGCCTAACTTTTGATCAAAGAAAATTTAAAATTTTTATATTTTGTTCATCGTGAAACTGTTAAAATTGACACATGACAACAATTTTTGGAATTAGTGACGCCATAGAAAAATATTTGTTTTGTTGTCTAGATTACGATAATAAAAAGTGGTCGCATTCATTTTTCTTTAGGAAATCATAAGATTTTTGATAAAAATGATTAAAAGAATGATTAAGAATTTATTTCTTCATTTCTCCATCCAGGTTTGGAATAATGATTAGGGCCTAATCCATCATAAAGCATGACAGCTAGATTCTTCCAAATTTGTCACTATCATTTTATACAATCATCCCCTTTCCCTAATTTACACTTGCTTTAACTATGTCCGAAAGTGGTCTTAAATTTGAGGACTGATTATATGATAGGTTAGTTAAAATAGTCTTGGAATTGGTCTTATAGGCCTAAATCAAAGCTTTATTATGCAACCTTACCCCTGGAATTCTTGCTTATGGAAAATTAACGTCAAATTTTAACAGGGTTCCTATGACTCCTTGATTCCTTACAAACTCCTTTTACATGGAAAATACTTGTTAAGGTGCTTCAAACTCCTTGCCAAAAAAATCCTTAAAAACTCCTTCAATTTTGAGAAATGGGCAATTAGAAATTTTTGTAGATAGTTTGTAGTTGTAAAAGGTAATGTTATAATTGCCTTACAAAATTTATGGTTTACCGAGATTAAGAGTACCGATTTAGGAGGAAGTTAACGGTTACCAATTTAGGAGGAATCAACAGTGGGCCTAAATTTTGGGATTTGAAAGTGAAGAAATTTGAAATTTTTTCCCTAAAAACCCCTTGAAAATCCTTATATCCAGATGTGACTGATCTGTAGTAAGGACCCTGTTAAACTAAACGCGTATTTCTTTTTCTTATCAGTTCTAGTCGAAAGTATGGAGGGCGAAACGAAAATCTTGACGAACCACGTCGACGACAATCACCAATTAGTCAACGGTAACAGCAGCGGGGACGGAAAATCCCGTAAAGACGGATCTCATCACAAAAGCGGCAGTAGCAGTAGCCACAAACACAACAGCAGCAGCAGCAGCGGCGGTAACAAACAGCACAGTGGCGGCAGTTCGAGTAGTAAGCACAAGTCGTCGTCGTCGTCGAAAGACAAACAACGAAGTCCTTCTTCTTCGTCAAAATCGAAAGAGCATTCGTCGAGTTCAAAAAGTTCCGGCAGCGGCGACAAGTCGAAGCATTCGTCCTCATCGTCAAAATCGGAAAACCGTTCGAAAGATTCGCATTCCAAGTCGAGTAGCAGTTCAGGTGATAAGCATAAGAGTGATAAGGACAAGCATCGCGATAGGTCGGAACATTCCAGCGGCGCGGTGAAGGTGAAGAAGGAGCCGACGACGGTGATCAGCGAGACAATCTCCGAGAACAACGTCGGCGGTGGCCGCGTCGTCGCCGACGGCGATTTCGTCGTGAAGAGAGAGAAACCTGTCGTCAAACGCGAGTCGGTGTCGCCCGTCAAAATGACGCCGATCAAACGCGAAGCCGACGACAACGATAGCGAAGACGATTTGCCTCTGGTAATTATCTTGTTAGGTCGACGATTAGAAAACGCTTACGCCCGAAAAAGGCTAGAAAGGCCCATTTTACCCTAGATTTTCCCCCCCAAAAAATTGTACCTACATTTTCAAACGACCTACATCCTACGTATATCCACCTTTTAATTTAACCAGCAGCCTTGAAAAAGTTACTCTTGAAATTGATCTTGAGAGACCCTCGCATTTCGATATGGTCATATCCTCAAAGGCCCCTCAAATTTGAAAATTGTGGTCATGTGGGACCCCTGAGTCTTTTGCTGCTATCAATGGAGATTTATAGTTTATTCCTTAATTGGTGCAATACTGCTTATTGTCTGCAATATTTAGCTCAATTTTGGACTACATTCCTCTTTTTCAAATGAACCTCTAGTTAAAGACTCAATCTGCCACTTTGTAAAAATTTATTGAGTTTGAACGTCATTTTCATATACCCATAAGCTGAAGTTATTTCGAAGATTTTTTTCAGATTTTATACTTTTGAGCTGTCTGTTTTAAATTGTGGATGTTCTTTTGTAGGGGCAACGCCTCGCCAAATCAGAGCCGAGGAAGAGACCGAAATACGAAGAAGCCTCGGATGATGATATGCCGTTAAGTGCTCGGTATGTCTAACTTTTAGATTTATATCACGGCATATAGCATCTGTCGTTCAAAAATGGTACAACCTGTTGTTCCGTCGAGAGTCATTGAAGACAAAGTCCATTTATAGTCGCCATCACACGAACGTTTTTGGCCCGGCATAACTGTTCACATGGGTGCCAAATTTTGCCTGACCCTAATTTTAGCGCAGGTCAAATTATTGTGTGTAGTGAATTGCTAATGCTTGCGGAAATGACTTATTTAATTCGTTTGAGCATTGTTTAGTATCGAGTGAGTGGTTTGCGTCTGATCTAATGTTGCTGATTAGCCCCTCGTAGTAGGTGGGCTTATTAAACATCAATCTAAAATGCTATTCATAAAGATGCTCATTTCTGTTTTATTATGTTCTGTTATATTTCTAATGTGTGGCTTATTTGATATGTTATGTTTTGATAGGGCTAAAAAACCAAAGTCATCATCAAAGGACGCGAAAAAACGAAAATCTGATTCCGGTATACAAGACGAAAAGCCGAGGGTAATTTCACTTTTCAAATTCATGGCATTTTTTGCAATTTAACGGTCATTAGTTAGCCATTTTCCGATTTGTTTAGAAACGGGCAAAGACTGACACCGAAGAGACACCGGCGAAAGGGGGCAAGAAAAAAGCGAAAGAAGAGGAACCAGAAAAATGGAAATGGTAAAATTATTTTTGTAGTTCCTTTGTTGCATTCGCTTAGGCTTCTTTTTCGTAAAAGTGTAATGGCTATATTTGCTATTGAATCTTTCGTAAGTAGATTAGTTGAAAAATTGGATTTTACTTTTTCTTTTCTTCCGAAATCAGGTGGGAAGAAGATCGTAGTAAAAAGAATGATGGCACGAAATGGAAGTTTCTCGAACACCAGGGACCGGTATTTGCGCCGCTTTACGAACCGTTACCGAAAGACGTTCATTTCTTCTACAATGGTACGAAACCCTGTCATACTAAAACTGCGCGATAGAAAAAGAGTTACACTGTATGTTCTATCAGTCCTCTTGGTTGAATCTGAATCAACCATTGAATTACCTAACTCAATGGCCTACTAGTTAGAAACTTTGTGGAGTCAATTCTCGCTGTGGAATTGGGTCCATATTAATTGACAGGGTTCATACTACATGGAATTTGACCTAAATTGTTGTAGAACTTTTAAGACATTTTCATAAGTCAGTGTATTTTGGTCTGTGACTATTGCTTCCAGTTACTAAGTACCCATACGCTTTTTAAACTTCATCAAGTTTTGATGTTTCGTTCTTGAGTACTCCTCGAAAAGTCCTCAAATTCTGGTTGAACACTCATTTATATATAAAGATTACTTAAATTAATCGACCCATTCGATTCTCTGTCGAATTATATTTTTGCAACTCGATATGCTATGTGTTATTTAAGTTTTGTACTCCGAGGCTAATGCTCATAGTGCATGCAAGGTCACACTTTCAAATTCTAGGGAAGAAGATGAGGCTGCAACCGGAAACCGAAGAAGTGGCCACTTTCTACGGCCGGATGATCGACCACGATTACACGACTAAAGATGTATTCAATAAGAACTTCATGAAAGATTGGAGAAAGGTATAATTAATCGTAATGCAGACCTGACTACCACCGCTATTTTTGAGCAAAGATGACAACTGTTGCTGATTTTCAGTATTTGTTAATATAGTATTTTGTGACGAGAAATGCTGATTTGATTCGTTCGATCGGCATACAGAAATATGAAAGATGTTACTGAGGATCTTACTGTTGATTACTGATTGATTTGAACATTTTCTTTCATATTTCAATGAAATGTTACTGAAAAAATTCAATTTGTTACTGATAGCACTTTTCCAGAGGTTGGCAGCCCTGTGAGAGTGAGATCAATTACTATCAAAATTATCAAAATACTCTCAAAATCAGTATAATTCCTAGTTCATTTTCAATTAAGTATTATTTTTAGATGTCAAATTGTGAAAATTACTATAACAGTAGATACCAAAGTAGTCGGGTCCGGAAACATGTCTTTTTGTAGCATGTCCAGTAGTGCAAATAGAGTGTAAGCTTAAGCGTAGAGCGGCTGGTAGAATTTGTTGAATCCTTTCGTGGAATAGCGATTGATATCTCTGAATATCTGTAGGTTATGACTGAGGAAGAAAAACAGATAATCACTGACTTGAAAAAGTGCAACTTCAACGAAATCAACGATCACTTCAAAAAACTCTCCGAGCAGAGGAAGAACAAGTCGAAAGAGCAAAAACTCGTAAGTTGATCAACATTTTGGTCGAAGATGAACCCAGGCATACAAACGGCCCTAAAATTCCTAAAATTCAGTCAGGTTCAGAACCTGACTGAGGCGTCTGATGTGATTCGGCTATATTTAAACTGAAACGAAAGATATGTTCTGTAATTCATAATTTGGTCAGTTTGTAAAGGCTAGGCCTACCTCATAGAGATAGGTGGTTAAAATCAGTTGTGTAATAAGAACGTTGCAGCTTCGTCGGTTCAGATGTTTGCATCGCCTTGAAGGGCATATGCTATATAAATAGAATATCGTGTAAAAGTTATTTTCAACTATGATATACCGGTATTCACAAATATTAGATATGTTACTGGTTCGAATTCTATTTTAGCCATTACAGAAAAATACAACTTTCGACGATTTCAGCACGTGCTCACTTTGTTTTTGATGTTAGGAGGTGCACTAAATGTGTGGTTCACATACAACTGTGGGTCGTGTGTGAACTACGTAAACAAAGTGAAGCATGAATAAATTAATAATTTAGGGCTAATTAGAAATACTTATTTCGATCAGTCAGATCGCAGGTGATTATCTCGGGTCATTGATTACTAAAGAAATCACAGAATGTATACTTTTGTTGGCATGTACCTTCTAAGCTGTGCTTTGGCTTCTAATTATGCATCTATCCAATAGAGAATGTCAAACAAATGACAGCATTTGATGAGATATCAAAGGGTAGTACTAGGTGTTACACCTAGTGTTTAGCATCAGCTGAGAAATATTCATGACGGAAGCTTTGTTTCGAATATGTATAGGCATTGAAAGAGGAAAACGCTGCCATGGTGAAAAAATACGGCTTCTGTAAAATGGACGGTCATACGGAAAAAATCGGTAACTTCCGAATCGAACCTCCGGGATTGTTCAGAGGACGTGGCGACCACCCGAAACAGGGCATGCTGAAAAGACGAGTCCAACCCGAAGATGTAATAATCAATTGTAGCAAGTGAGTAAAACGTGTCCGCGCCATATTATCAGATACTGTAATACACTGACTATCTCTTAATCTTTTTGATGAATACTGCTGACCTTTTAAAATAGCTATTTTGAAATAATAATTAGATCTTCCCATTGACATTTAGAGATAGGTTAAGGATAATGATATCAACAGCAGCAATTATTTATATGTTATATAGGATTCATTATTGCAATTATTAGATAATCCTTTAATCAAGGATTAAGTTAGAAGATGAATTATCGTTTTACCATTGTGTGTTATAGGGACGCCAAAGTACCTGATCCCCCGAAAGGTCATCGGTGGAAAGAGGTCCGACATGATAATGCGGTGAGCTTCAATTTCATTTACAGATTCTATTCAATTTCTAGTAGAATAACCACACTCGAACTTGTAGAACAGATAATAAGATTTAAAAAAACCACTATGCACAGATTTGAAAGTTTTAAAATCAAGAATATATTCAAATAAAAGATTGAAATGATGCAACATTTCACCACACTAGAGATCATCACCCACTTGATGATAATCTCCTAGTCGTAGGTTCAAAACGTTGTGTCATTTTGATTTTCGAAACTTTCTAATCTGTATATATTGGGTTTTAACCTTCTAAATGGTTTCTGCATGAATAACAGGCTTGATTTTACTTGCACCCTTTTCTGTCTAGAACCTCACCCCTTCAGACATTCTAAATTGTAGACTTTCTTTTTCTTTTGTGAATTAAAGTGTCTCAAGCATTGCTCGGCAAGGTTCTGAACATTGAAGCCTGTACGATCGAATATTGGAAGAATAGCGATGAAATTTCAAATGTCTGAGGCGGGCGCCGGTCTAGATCTGCACGATTTCATTACCTCTGATCGAATCTGATGCCTCGACGAAGACTTTAGATTGTTTTCTCTTTGAAAATTTCTCGACAGGTCACGTGGCTAGCGTGTTGGAATGAAAACATTCAAGGTCAAACGAAGTACGTCATGTTGAACGCGAGTTCGAAGTTGAAAGGCGAGAAAGATTGGCAGAAATACGAAACGGCGCGAAAACTTCACAAGCACGTCGATCGTATACGCGCTCAATATCGCGAGGATTGGAAATCGAAGGAAATGAGAATTCGCCAGCGAGCCGTAGCTTTATATTTCATCGATAAGGTAGGGTAGAAAGTAGTATAACGTCCTTCCAATGCTTATATTATGACTGTACTTTCGCATTATAAATAAGATCTATGCAATGTAGTTCTGCTGCTTGTGGTGTGAATAGGTGTGGATCCGCGATTTTCAAAGGGGGCGGGGGTTCTCTGCCGGTCATCCTCGAAAAATTTTTTTGATAAATTATCTCTTTTCATGCCTTCTGAGCATTTATAAACGTTGCTCGATCGCCTAAGAATGTATCATCCGTGTACTTTGAAATTTAATGTGGAAAAACTAAAAAATGAAAAATAATACAAAGGAAATTTTCTTAATGGGCTGCTCTAGCAACCAAATCACCTCATTTGATCCGCGCCTGGTAAAGCAATATTCTTCGTGGCCCTTAACCCCTTCCAGGAATAGTGCCTGTAACCAGCTAAACCCTTTCAGTGCTGACTAAATGACCTTTAAATGCGAGAGGTAACTCGAAAATTTCCAAAAATTCCATCCCATTGCATTCAATAATGCGTCTACACTGCGGCACGGTGTATCTTAAGTTGCTAGTATTTCACCATGTTTGACAGTTACTGCCATTTTTCGATAGTGATAAAAACCGTTCACTGAAAACATTGCGGTGCACTAGCCATTTAACGATTAATACATCTCACTGAAAGAGTTAATAATGATAATAATAATGATTAATTCAGGCGAAGATCCATATAAAATATGCTCATTGGCTTAACATCATACGTAAAAAGAGAACATAGAAAACTAAAACGAGTTTGATTATAAGCTTATTAATGTTAATGTTTTCGAAATGCCTTTCAAGCTCCCTCCACGGATTGATAGGTCTTGAATGTGATGTATCCGTATATCACAGTCGATGACAAAGTGTTTTCTGTTTGTGTTTCGTGTAGTTAGCGTTGAGAGCCGGTAACGAGAAAGACGAAGGCGAGTCGGCAGACACGGTCGGCTGTTGTTCGCTGCGCGTCGAACATCTGACGTTGTATCCGGAGAAAAACGGCAAGGAAAGCGTCGTGGAGTTCGATTTCCTCGGTAAAGATTCGATACGCTACACGAACAGTGTTCCCGTCGAGAAACGCGTTTATAAAAATCTGGAGCTGTTCATGAATGGAAAAGCGCCGGGCGACGATTTGTTCGATCGGCTTAATGTAAGTTGATTTCGATGGACTTCATACTATTGACTAATGCCATCATCTTTAGGATTATATTATCATCGGAGGTGGTGTATTTAGCTATGTTTTGGTCAAATTAATATCTTGGAAAGTTGTTAATAGGTTACAAAAAAGGGTCCATCGTCTTTCAAAATGATTGCGTGAAGCCATGTTTTTGTTTTCACGCATGTAACTGGTATGGATTGATCCAAATAAGTGGCTCAAATTCACAACAGACAGTGTGTTGATAGGTCATCTGTTCGTCAAGCTATTTTTTAGTCAAACTAATATGTATTGGAAAGTTGTAAAAGTTACAAGAAAGGCTCAGATGTCTGCAAAATTATTGCTTGTTTTCATGCATGAATCTGATAAGGATTGAGCCAAACTAGAAGCCAGCGGACGGGGCCATCTAGTTTAATATGTAGCCTTGTTTTGGAGGTTGACTATGAGAATTTCATGGTAACTTTGTTCCTTGTGTACTGCGTATTCTAAATAAGTGATTAGTATTTTCTACGACTGATATTTCGTTTTCAACCTTCGTAGACATCATTGCCTCCTAGTAGTTATTCACGTCATTTTTTACGCACACATTTTCAGACTGGTATTCTCAATAAGCATCTGAACACGTTGATGGAAGGGTTGTCGGCGAAAGTGTTCCGAACGTTCAATGCCTCCAAAACATTACAAGAACAACTCGATCTCCTTACACAAGGTAAAATATGAGATACAATAGCTTGACATTATCGCTTTCTATCACCACTGCAGGCCTATGTGTATGCAAATAATAGTTTTTACACTAATTCAGATAAATGTGAAAATGTATTTACCATATCCATTCTGAAGACCACCCATTATAGATCAAAGATTATTTGCAGAAAAGGCGAGCAGTTAGGCAATTTGATCGCATTGCCAGATCATGGGTTCAAACCTTCACATGTGATACTTGCAATATTTTGTGTCGTAACTGTATATTGAAAAACTTACTTCTTTCAGAGGAAGACACGATACCGGCTAAACTGTTATCTTACAATCGAGCCAACCGCGCTGTCGCAATTCTCTGTAACCATCAACGTGCCGCCCCGAAAAATTTTGACAAGCAAATGCAAAATTTACAGGATAAAGTGAGTACGAGTCGTGTATTGTTTTACTCGGCAGATCAGCCGTTGTGTGTCGAGGTAATTTCATGCGTATAAATCTTGTTTGTGTGTGTAGATCGATGCTAAGAACGACGCGATCAAAGAAGCAAAGAAAAATCTAAAAGTAGCGAAATCCGAATACAAAGCATCAAAAACAGACAAGAATAAAACGTAAGATCGATAATGCATAAAAAGCTCAAATAGACATCAAGTCCATCGTAGTCATTGTCCTAAGCACCTGTTATGTTTTAACCATGTTTTAACCATGTTTTAAGAACTAAGGGTCTTTGATAAGTTGTTTAAGAAGATAAAACAGTTCCATGGTCTTCAAAATGAAAACATGAAGCCACTTTCTTAGGCCATCTATCAAGGAAATGGCTGAATCGACTAACACATTGATGATGTCCTTCCGATTCCTTGTCGTTTTAAAAATGTGTTCCGAGATACAATCCTGAAAAATTGAGGTCAACATTTTTTGATACACCTGGGTACACGAAAAATCTATAAATTCTTAGGCTTAAGATCATTCTTTTTCGCAATCCTCATTAGAAATTATGAACGAAAGAAGAAGCAACTGGAAAGATTGGAAGAACAGCTGACTAAACTGGAGGTACAAGCTACGGACAAAGACGAGAATAAAGAGATTGCGTTGGGCACGTCCAAATTGAACTATCTCGATCCTAGAATATCCGTTGGATGGTGAGTGAAAATTTTGTCCAAAATGTTTTGATCTGAAGATCTGACTGAGGCTTCGGAGAATGAGTCATTCAAAGGGGACCTGCTGCAGTGAAATTATTTTTTTGGGTAGCGTTGTCAAGTATTTGCATATTCTTCTCACAGAGGGAGGACGATAAAAGCGGGGACCACACTGGCAGCCCAGCTGGGATGTTTAGTGTGTTTATTTGTCTCGGCGCGCAGCTCATCACTGTTTGCGCGAAGCTGCTGCTTTGAAGTTTGCAATATGGCGGCTCCCATCTATGGTAAATTTTACTCGTAGCTGTATAAGAATTGTTGTGTATGAGTTGATGAGGAGAAAAATGGAAATTTTAACCAGCGTTATGTTGAACAGCAACACGAGTATGCATGAATTATGAATTTTAGTTACCGTAAGCACTGTGCAGTTCCCCTTAACCCTTTCAGTGCGTCTACACCGCAGTGCGGTGTATGAATCAGTGAAAGATTTTGGTAGTACAGCGCACTGCGGTGTATTGATTTAATTACTACTAATTATCTCTATTGAAAGATGGCAGCACCTGTCAAACATAGTGAAATATTAGTAACTAACGATATACCGCATCAGGGTGTAGACGCACTATAGTGGTATTCCCGTTATTCAACTCACGAGGGTGGAATTTTTCAGAATTTTCAAATTATCTTCAGCACTATAGGGTATTAATTAGCCAGCACTGCAAGGGTTAAAAGCATAAGAAAACAAATTAAATTGGCATATGATTCTAGTATATGCATATGGTAGTATATGGTAGAGTGAGTAATTTTAATGCCTTTTATGCTTTTACATCACTATGACGTAATGATAAATCTCATGATCTGATAACAAATCCGGTATGTATTTACAGGTGCAAAAAGTGGGATGTGCCGATTGAGAAAATCTACAACAAAACTCAACGGGACAAATTCGCCTGGGCCATCGACATGGCTGAAGCCGATTTCAATTTTTAATGTAGGTCGTCGTGTTTAGATATGAACCAGTGATCCGTTCCTTTACGGTTTTAAACGATCGAGCGGTCACTGAAGTTTTTTTTTTGCGCGCGAAAGAGAATACCGGTATTTTAAGGTACTACTGAGGAAAAGTCTCGAATCAATATCATCGTTTTATTTCTCGTTTTATAAGTGTTTGTTTTTATACAGGTTAAATGCATGCGATTCGTTGTATACGCACCCGAGTTTGTCGCACTATATACGCGTTATATTTGCATTAGTCGGATATTTTGAAAATCGAATTGAACAGCAGTTGTGTTTATAAAAGAAAAAATTGCTAACGATAAATAGTACAGTCCAGCCAATACAGTCCAAGATTTAACATCGTTGTGATTCAGCCATATTTTAAGCGAAACTAGAGGTTTTGACTCGGTGCGAATAATATTCATTGGACTGAGTTGTTGGTAGATGGTAAGAAATAAGCGTGAATCTTATGCGATCGTGCATGGATCCAATAGCTGTAAAAAAAACATGCAAACGATGGTAAATAGACCTCATTGGGTGGCTACTGGTGGATTCCTGAACACGCATCATGGAAGGTTTGTTTCCAAATGAACTTTTTCCTTTCCGTAACTGCTGTTCATTTCCGGTTTGAGAATAGCGTTCTTTCCGCTCGACTTTTTATATAAGATCACCGTTTTGCGTTGATGAATGTTACTAATCGACAATGATGTTTTTAATGATAGAATTATGATGATTGTGAAGCCGAAATGTTTGATATTTATTTATTTCACTGTTACGCATATATGCCGCCATACCATCATCATTAATCGAAGCGAAATGAAATAATGTTTATCGTCGTATTCCTCTACGTGTTTAAGTTGATCCGTATCTGAGTGTATATAACAATGGATATTTAGATTTTAAGTATGCCTGTAGCAGGCAGGGGCCAGTTGCTCAAATGTTGGTGAAAGATAACCAGTGGATAATTTCCATAGTTCCAGTCTCACCATGTCAACAATCCTTGGTAACCAACTTTTGAGCAACTGGCCCCAGACAAAAAATGCGGTTAGGCGATCGTAGCAATATTATCAAATTTAAGATCTGGTCTGAATATTTTTTCGACGAACACATGACAATTGTACGAAACTTATTTTGATACGTACTGTTTAAACAGGCGATAATCAATGCAGCAAATTAAAACCCTTTCGGTGCTGATGAATTGATACTCGAAAGAGCCAGTAGCGAATTTCGGAATCTCCATAGAGACCAATCGAAATCGATGGAATGATACGCTTCAATGCGGAGCAGACACAATACGGCAGTATGTCCTGCAGAGGGTATGAAATAGTCAGCACTGAAAAGGGATGAACGATCGATGAATTCTCAACAGAATTAAAGAAGAAATCGTATTTATTTTGGCAGTGATTAAAAGTTGTTCATGAATTGAACCCAGGTTGAAAATGCCCTAGTATACAGGGCTGTACCTAGCATTTGAATTTCGCGGGGGCGGGGTGGAGAACCCTGAAAAGAGGCAGTTACCTGAAATCAAAAATTGGTGTAACGATTCTTCATTCGTGCCATAACAAAACTGTAGGCCTGTAACGAAATGTTTGTCGGTCCCAAGTAAAGGATTCTACATTGAATTCCTAATGGATAACAATGATATTAACAAAAATATTTTTCAAAATTTCAGGGAGAGGGGTTATTGCCCCCTGCTATGTACAGCCCTGGTATATAGCCGTAGCTTAGTTCAACGATCGCTACGACCGTTGCGCTGATCACTCGCTAGTCGTCGGCGGTAATAATTGTGAAATGAAATGTACCCGTAGAGTATTTATTATTCCTTTTCGAGTAACGATGACACGTTACTCGCGAGAGTTAGATATCTGAAGCCGACCTGTCGGTCATTACATTCCTGATGTGAATGACGGCGGCAGCAGCGCTGTATTTCAACGCTCCGAGTTCTGAGGTATCGTCTTCGGATCAACGGTGTCGCGACTCGTTACAACGTTGAATGCGCTGCTCGTGAACGAATGAGAAAAAAATCTTCATGCGAACGCTTTCAAAAATCTGTAAATATTTAAAATTAAGTATAAACATATGCATATTGTTATATCATTGAGTACGAACTGTGTATTGTTGATAGTATATGAATATAGGTATTTGTTTGGTGAATCTATGTTTTTATTGTTTGTATTGTATGTGTGCGGCAGGGAAAGTACGAGACATAAACCTAAACCGGACGACGACATGTGATAAATTGGTTTAAACCGGCGCATCAATTTTGGGTAGCATTCCTTCCTGCGCAGTTTCCTCAGCTCTCGAGGCATTTACCCTTCCAAAAGAGTTAGTTGTACGCGAATAAGGCTAAAAGAAATTGATACCTTGTTTCTCCTTTCTGCTGAGCTTGACCCGCCCGGCCGCCTATCTACCCTGTACATTACTTCTTTTAAAATCATGATCAGGCTAACTAACCATCACACCCCCCAACTATATCTGTACTTCGATTTCCGTTTTCAAAATGTAACACAACCCCCTCTGTTTCGCCCCGGCAGGTATGATGGGTTTGTAAAGGACACTAGATAAAAAAACAAACAAAATCTACTTATCAAATACATAACAGGGTCAATCCCTATTTGAAGATCAAACCATCACATAGGTACCCTGCAGCTATAGAAATGAACTGATTACAAGGTTTATTTATTTACTAAATTGACTTGGTCGATTAGGAGAAACAAGGTATCATTTTTATCTAGCCTAAGGATAGAAATTTTATCTATGTGTAGATTCTCATTAAAACTTCTCATTAAAGTTCTTTTTAACCTGAGATTTGTTTCGTTTGATGAACACTAAAGCTTTCAGTCTATCGATAACTTCATAGCCTCTAAGATGTTTTAAGCTTTTTATTGCATTTCAGCTTTATTTATAAGTCTCGGCTGCTTAGCATTGAAAATACAGTCAAAGCCTGTTGTCAGACCATCGTCAGGACAGTGAAAAAAATATGGCGTTATAATGAATTTGGCATCATGAAGAATGGTATTTCCATAGAATTTGAGTGCGATCTCAGAAAATCGTAGGCAATAAGTGAGCACCAACAAAAAGATGGCGTTGCACCGGGCTTTTACTGTACTTTGAAGTATTTGGTAATCTCTTTATTCTATATTATTTAAGAAGTGGTATGTATTATCCAGTGTAGCTAGACTGATTGATCTTGTGTGACTGTTTGGGTTTTACGGTCAATACGTACAGACATCTCTGCTGAAGTCAGATCTGGCAAACTCTGTAAACTGTTCAATATAAGAATATATTTCCCAACCCTAGAAAGTATACACCATCCATCTCGGATATTATTCAAATTAGGTAGAGGACTTCAGCAAAGATCCTTGAAATATTTTGTTATATATTCAAGTCGGTTTGCTCTTAGATAGCCTTGCCTGTTATTTCAACATTCACTATGTGCATAATGAAGAACTCATATGATTTTGTCATATCATCTTAACTAAACACATGCATTATGTTATTCAGACTTTAAATTATTTATCAATTGTCCTGTACATAATGCATCGTCATACAATCTGCCTGGGAGATCGGTAGATCACTAAAATAGTGTAAATGTGTACATGTTTTAAATGAAAGAAGATTTTTCTCGAGTCGAATTTTTAGCGAATACTTGTGTACGTACGCATGAAAGGATGGTTTTAAAAGTTTAAAAAACGGTTTGTAAAATGATATTTTGTATGAATGTTTTAAGCGGCTCTGAATCGTGTGTTGTTAAGATAGATCAGGGGAAAAAACCGGATTATGATGTTCAGCTTCATATACGTAGTCGGGTTATATAGCTTTCAGGGGATGACGCGCGGGGAGAGATGATGGGAGAATAGCATTCCAGTTAGAATTTCTGTCATTAATCGTTCTTAATCGCCGAGTTACGTTTAATATCTTAGGAAAAATATATATATATTTAAGAAGAAAGTCAATAGCGTTTTTGGGAACGTATATCGTCGATTTCGTTCGACCTCGAACAATCGAATTACCCGAGGGTTGCATTTGAATAATGCATCAGCCGGTATCAATCTGCAGCCTGGAACCACAGTTGCCCAGACGATCTATGTCGCATTAAGATTGAGTCCGGACGATCAGATTTTAAGAGAAGTGTCTGGCGTTACCTATGTAGCCTGCGTTATCAAAAGTTGGAATCATTTAACCCTTACTGTGCTGAGTAATACGAAAACGCTGGTGGAAACTTTAAAAAATTCCACCCGTGACGTATTCAATAGCGGGCATACTGCTATAGTGCATTTACACTGCGGTGCGATGTATCGTTAGTCGCTTAATATTTCACTACTTGACAGGTGCTGCCATCTTTCAAGAGATAAAAACCAATTATAAGTTATATCGATACACGATGCGGTGTACTTGCAAAGTCATCACCGATTTATACACCGCGCTGTGGTGTAAATGTACTGAAAGGGATAAGTGTCAAATGTTTGAGGGTTGGCACATTGACGCCCTGCATTAATTTAGTCACATTGCAGGAATTCAAACTGGATTCAATTTCTGGTGGTGGCATATTTAATATGTGTTTCTTTCACTATTGACCATGGACGTTGAAACTCCATGCTTTCACCGATGATACTTTACATTACATGTATTGTAAAAATGATAATACTATTTGTGTTCAGTTATTCTCCCGTAACGAAACATCGACAATATGAATGTATTGTGTACACACCTTCAGTATACAAGTATCCTGTAAAACAACCATTTGTCAGAGAAAACTTTAAATAATAAAAATTCAGCAAAATATATATATATAGATTTGTTTACTTTTTTTGTATGTTTATTTATTTTCGTGCATCAACCTCTCAAACCACTCCAACAGACATTCCAGCACCTCGTATATTTCCTACATTTCAATAGGAATCCTATTTATCTCATCCATTTGCCAAAAATATCCTATTTTTTCCGCAAAAGAAATCGCCAATGCGCCAATTTTTATGTGTCACAAATGGTGTTTACTTTAATATGTGACGTGAATGACGACTCGGCTTTTTGAGTCGCAAATGATGATCATCACAAGACTGAAAGTGATGACTAGGGAAAAAGGATAGTCTGTTGTCATGAAATTCGATCTTGTCATTGGTTGGCAAATTTTGGATTGAGACATTTGGTTGATTTTCCCTACCACATCCAATATAATTGTTATAACAGGTGGTTGCTCCAGGATCAAGTAACAACCATTCAAACCTGTATTTCTTGATAAACTGCTCAACATCCAATTCACAATAATAACTCGAGTAATAACCATGAATAACTTTTATATGTGAAAATGTTTATTGAGTAATTTAATACCTGTAAAATCTTAATCCACATTTAAAATGTAAAAGTAAATCTAACAGATCTGCATGTATACGGTGATCACTATTCCAATGCAAGTGTTAAAATTTCACTTCAGAGACAACTACTATGGGTAAATATCTAAATATATATAATATATATATCTCATCCATATAAAACTATATTTTGTCATTATATGTTTAATGCACCATTAGATATTGTATCTAATACCAATATTCACTTCAGCGGAGAGAATGGCATAGAACTAAGGACCTTGGAAGAAACTTTGTATTCACCAGTCGTTACTTTAAGCCGAGAATCTGAAATAAAAAAACCTCCGTTATTCAAGCAAAATATGGAAACATTAAAATTGGATCAACATGGGTGGTCTTCGGGGTCCGGACTCCTGCCTTCCCATTGAGGTTGCCCTTTTCATCAAGTCAAAGAACGTTAATCCAAATTTGAAACTCGTCCTTGGCGGAAATTGCATATTTTCCAATGAATATCTAACAACGATGGTGGGACCCCGACAGTAGCCTATGAAATGGCCGCTTTATCGGTAAAATGCCTTGTCTCCTGGACCCCGAGCCTTTCGAGTTTCCTTGATCCGCCCCTGATCAGATAAAAATAAGATTTTATCTATGCGCATTACCTTTGAAGCTGTCGCATTGAATCTTAGCAGCAGTATCCAAATTATTATACTTCCACAAAAGGATCGCTGAAAAATAAAATCAAACTTGTCTATAAAACCAGCCCCTTATACACCGTGAAACTCACTAGAATCGTCATAGTTGGTAACACTTTGCAACTTAAGTGAATTTGACTGTATCTAAAAATCCTACTGGGATATATTAGCATTTGTCTTGATCCCATTAAGCACTACATGTGGGGCATTATTCACGGTTCAGATCTACTTCTCTCAACAAACCAGAGAGAGATACTTTGATCAACAAACTCTACTGCTACTAGAACCGATTAACCAAGGATTAACAAGATCTGTATATTGAATGACTATCCCACTCTTGAAAAATTACTAAAAAATCCGCCTAAGTTGGATCAGTTTATTGATCTTATACAGATATTATCTATGTTCCACCTATACATAGATGCATGTAAGGCTAGCGAAAATTGCTTCTCACTGCTGAGCTTTAACGTTGACCCGGCTGGCCGCCTATTATGCCTTGTACATAACATTTTTCAAAATCATGATCAAGCTAACTTAAACAGACCCGGCAGTTCTAGAAATGAACTGATAACCAATTCTATCGCAGTTTACAAAATGATCCGGCCAATTAGGAGAAACATGGTATCATTCTTTTTTAAAACTTAAAATATGACGCTTTTGATTTGGATTTCTCACAAACTGGATGAATTTCATGGTCACGCATGATCTGAATCGAATGAGTTTGACAGTAGAGGTCAGCGTCTTCTGACCTACCTGAATTGACGACCGGCCCAAATATCGTACGTAACGCGCCGACGAGTTGAGCATCGTAATTGGCTTCGACGTGCTTGTAGTATTTCTCGACTCCTTCGTAGGAATGAGTTGAATCGGCAACGACCCAGCTTTCCATACTGTAAATACCTTCAACAACAAAAAAAACATTCGTAGAGTAGCCGTGATAACCAGGTCTAAAATAAGTAATGAGACGAGTAGCACTGTACACTGTATAGGTTAACTATTTATTTGACGCACGAGCTTTCGCTTCTAATGAATAGAAGCTTCATCAGGTGAATGAGTATAGTCCATAGAAAAACAGACCCGGATTTTCTATTCTATGTTTTTCTATTGACTATACTAATTCACCTGATGAAGCTTCTATTCATTAGAAGCGAAAGCTCGTGCGTCAAATTCAATTAATTATCAGCTTTAAAGGAAATTTTTCGGTCTTCATCTCTCTCTCATTATATTAGCATGGGATTCTCTACATATCGTAGTGTTTCATCAATGGTTATGTACGATTTAACCTTCAACGCCGTCCGTATCAGATTTGATACATCCAATATTACAGCCAATTAGAATAGACGGCATATAGAGTGTTATAGAGATACCCAATATGAATATAGTCCCTACAATATAATTCTAAGCTCATTGGTATGGATGTTTCAATATTTTCTGCCATGGGTTGATATACAAGTATTTCATGAAACCCGCGAAAAAATGTCCGAAATTTTTTCGGGCAATATTATTTCTTATACCCGGTAATTTTCAAAAGTTCTAGAGGCTTAGTTTCAGCTTTTATTTCAAAACATTTGAGCAACTAAATTTTTCATTAAAACAGCTTTCAAGTATGAATTGTTATCCTTCTCTGAAAACGCGGCCTTATTAAGCCACAAATTAGATTGAATTTTTGTGAAACCAGGCCTGGAAAGGAAACCAATATGCCATAGCCAACCTGTTGACGTTGTGACTTCTTTTATAGTTGGAAACCATGACATCGGAACGGTAACCGCATTTGTCATCGATTGAAAGTAGGGAAACAGCTTCTCGGTCATCCCTATAAACCCAGGGTCTTCGCTCAAATTTTTCCTCACTGTAGCTCGTTGGGCCAGACTTTCTACAATTAAATCACAGTTAAAGACCAACATTATACAAGATCTATGTAGGGTGAAAAGAATCATACGGAGTAATACCAGCGTCTGAACTGAACTTAGGAATAAAGGCCACTTGCCTATGGCGGGCAAATTTCACATGGCGCCCCTGAAAAACCAACTTGCCCTTAGAATTTTACTGTAAAAGCTATAAAAGCCGGGGGCAATTTTTCAAAACTGTTAGAAGCTTGCCATTTATTTTCAATTATTTACAAAAATCAACACTAAAGCAGGGAAATGTTTCAAAAAGTATTTTGCTCAGAAACGCATCTTTCGCCACAGTTTTCCTATAAAGCTTTGAGACATACGGACACACTAGCCCGGCGTATATGTGATAATGATAACCTAATGGGAATATACTTGTCCCAGGCAATCGGACAAGTGCTTGGAACGAACCCTGTAATGCTTACCATATTCCCAGATATGGATGAATTCATTGAGGCCACCGAGTTCCGAGAGCCAGAAGCCGGTACATTTCGAATGTTTCATCCGATTGTGAATGTTTTCATTTGCGGCTTGAATCGCTTTCCGAGCATCTTTGCTGATGATTGTGTATTGACGCAACTCATATATTTTCTGGTCACTGCTGCTCGCGTTGCTATATCGTCGGCTACTTCCGTGAATAGGAGTGGCAGCTATTCTCAGTAAAATCTATTGAATAGGACACCAAAAAAAGTTGATTAATTAATCAATTAATCGCTTGATATTAACAGCTTTTGAATGTAAAAATATAAAATGATAAATTACATTTTGGGAATTTTTTTTTCTCCCAACTACTCATCTAAGAGTCACCCAGCAATAGGCCTACAGAAAGCCTTCTTGGCCATATGTGAAATAGACTTCTGTTCCGTTTTATTTGTTTTTTCTCACATGAAACAACTAGTGTTAACTTTAACCCGTAGGTTAAATCAAAGAATTCAAACGAGTCAGAGATAGACTTTTTCACAATCCTTCAATAATAGTGGAAAATGGATATAAAAACAAAATGCGCCCTGGTTTACGGTAAGCTTATTGACTGGACTGCACAGTTTCACTGCTCGTATTAAAACCCAATTTTAGATATGTGTGCAAAATATCAAGTGGATTATCCCAAAAAATCGATGACACACAAAAGACCTATGTGTAGACTTTAAGTCACCAGTAGTCTGAATACCAGTCATTGTTGCGGTTCGTTGTTTGGGGAACAACCACAGGGGCTTGTAAACTGGCTTGGATTTTACTTCCGAGTTGTTGATAATCTCGCGAGAATGGCACTAAATTTAAACTGCAAATAAATTCAAAATATCACAGAATAACCTCTTGTTGATGTTGTTTATTTATCCACTATAGAGTTCCGATAAATAATTGGCTGTTAAGGATCAGTATCAGCGGGCGCGACACCTTACTATATTAAAATAACAAGGGATGAAACGGCTTCGCTTTTGCCTGTGACCGTATTGATGCGGCGGAAACCACTGTGCATGCATTCTTGAATCTTACCATAAGCTTTTTATAATCGGATGGGCTTGTGAGAATATCCGATCGTGAAACTTAACCACAGACAGGTTACTGACTATCCACAGGGACCAGACCAAGCAAAGTTGAAGAATCATGATTGGTAGAACACTATATCCGTGTTGACGCGATGAGGAGAGAATCCCAGTAGTATCTCATTATTCCTGAAGATGACTATTAGGATATAGTCGAAACGTTGAAATAAACTAATATCTCGAAGTTTCATTTTCGGACTTTTTATTATCATTGTGGGATTCTCTCCTCAAAGTTGAAGAAATATAGAGATTTTGGATCCAAATTGCAGTGGTATTTTTGGGTTAATGAAAAGATGTCAACAAACAGAAATATTACAGTTACCTTCGGGCTATCTTTGAAATTGGTTATTACACGCACTGGTGTAAGAAAACTGCTTAAAATTGATGTTAAGTTCATTTTCAACCAGGTCCGAAAAGCATAGAAGCCTTGAACGGTGTTGAAGCATCTAGGGCAATCTTAAGACCTGCTGCATATGGCATCACAAGCCCCGAGGCTTGTCATGCCATATTGGGGCCT
This sequence comes from Tubulanus polymorphus, assembly GCF_964204645.1. NCBI lineage: Eukaryota > Metazoa > Nemertea > Palaeonemertea > Tubulaniformes > Tubulanidae > Tubulanus > Tubulanus polymorphus. The sequence goes on along the minus strand of NC_134027.1, from coordinate 10,565,940 downwards.
GACACGCCATGTGGTAAACGTAAAGTAAAAATCTAATCCTATGCAGCAGATGAAACGTCGACTACGTCTCGCGGTTTTACTTCCGAAGTTGAAATATTCGATTGGATAATTATTTTAATCGATTATTTACAACGTACTATATATACATAATTAGAACTACATATTACATCGCATATATGAAAATGATTTGATTCAGAAGATTACTTTTAATCAATATAACGAGTAATGTTTGAATCAAACTTTATTTTATATGAATTTCTTATTTCCTATGAATCTGATGGAACAGGAAAATACCAGGGTAAGGTATAACATAACATAACATAACATATCTATTTACGGAATGTATTGATAGATTGAAAACATTTTACACTTAAAACACAATTAAAAACTTATCATATCATTCTTCACTGGCATACGAAAAACACAAAAAACATTACATATTTACAAAATGAGTTTTACAGAATAGAAATTGATCGTTGTTTGTTAATCTAATGCAGTGTACACACTTTATTTTGAAACACAATTTAAACAATCATATACGTATTTCACCAGCATGAAAAATACAAACACATTACATATCTACTGAATGAGTTTTACAGAATAAAAATTTTAATTATTTATCTTACATTTCAATGAATCATTCATCTATTTCACATGATTTGTTGATCATTTAGTCTTAGAAGAACATAGATAATGTTAGAAAAACATATATGGCGCGCCAGGATCCAATCTAGTGTGTTCTCCAGTCAATATGGCTCCTAAGATCGCGTAGCCTTCTACATGGCGTGTCAGGCCCCAAATGTTCTGCAGGCCAATATGGCGCGTCAAGCCCCAAATTTTCTGCAGAATAAATTGAAACATGGTTTGTCAATAATTTAGTCTTAGAAAAAAGCAAATACTGTTACAAAAACTGGCCTAAAATCATGCTGTCTTCTACATGGCGTGTCAGGCCCCAGATATTCTGCAGCCATTATGGCTTGTCAAGCCCCAAACGGTCTGCAGAATAGCTTCAATTGAAACATGGCGTGAGAGGACCCAATCGGGTTTCCGTAAAAACAAATGATTAATTGTCATTAATTACTTAACTGTTCAAACAGTAATCATTCAACATAGTTTGTCAATCATTTAGTCTTAGAAAAAAGCAACTGTTACATAAAGCTCTTAAAATCACGCTGTCTTCTACGTACATGGCGTGTCAGGCCCCAAATGTTCTGCAGCCAATATGGCGTGAGAGGACCCGATCAGTCTTCTATGGAAGCAATTAAATTATATCTTTAGTTTCAATTAGTTATATATTGTTCATGATTTGATAATCACAAAGTGTTAGAAAACAAAACAAATACTGCTAGAAAAACCGCGATTTGTCTTCTATATGGCGTGTCAAGCCCCAAATGGTCTGCAGAATAGCATCAATTGAAACATGGCGTGAGAGGACCCGATCGGTTTTCCTACAAAATGAATAATTGTCACTAACTCACATACGGCTGACAAAATACTGTCCCCACTTTTTAAAATATTATATCCTATGAGTGCGTTTCAGGTCTCTCTTTCAGTTTTGACATTCATATCAGTTTTTCGAAACAAATTTGTGAGTCTACCATCTTCAAATCGTATCAAATCACCCGGCCTCCGGGGGTGATTTGATGATTTGACAAATCGATTTGAATTTGATGCCATGATGAATTAAAAAATTAGACCAAATCAAATTTGATTTGACGTGATAAATTCGCCTTCCACAACTTTCAGCGAAGGGAAACTTCGTGTGCTCCGGCGGCGTCGAGGGTCAAAAAGTCTGGACTCCGGCGTTCAAGGTTTATTTAATTCTGTGTTTATTATTTGAGGACTGTAACCTTTTAAATCGAACTCAGTTTCGTGCTTTTGTCATTTCAGCAGGTTAGGACCCCAGACGAACGATCGACTGACGCTCGAAGAGTACGCACTGTACCTTAAAACCGACCGTAGCCGACCACAACAGACTGAAAAAAACCAGGCGGCGCTAAATTCGAGAGTCGAGAATCGAGTAATTTATTTTATATGGCCTTTAAGTTCCACGGTAGGTTCGGCTGGCTACTGGTGCGTATTCAAGGTAGATCCTTTCAACAATAGAGACACAATAGCGGTTTTTCAGAGTTGTTGATAACACTCACATGCCCTATTGAATACGTCACCGGCTGACCACGGTGTAGTACAAGCATAGGCCATTCACCTCTGCACACTCACACTGTGAACATGCTACCGTGGATTCTCCTCCTGGCGATTTTCGCTGCGCTCCCGCTCCTGCTCCTGCTCCTGTTCATGCTTCCTGAGGAACGACGTCTTTATGTTTTATGTGTTACTGTTCATCTCCGTGCTGTCCTGTACTGTTGCATGTTTATTAATCCGTTCTATTTTTCAGGGTCTAAACCGTTCAATTTTTCAGGGCCGATTTCTTTGTCGAATTTCAACGTTTCCTGGAACAAAACTAATGTCCGAAAGCGTCGGCGCTCCTTCGCCGGTCACATGTCGAGGATGTCAGACAAAGAGTCGGTCAGGAAATGGCTGCCCTCTACACGCCCTCATACGGAACACAAAAACCATGATGATGAGGCCTCACTCTCCCCACGTATCAACAGAGTGTGCTGGGTGACGTCGATGACGGGCAAGTCAGTCGGATTGCACAGGTTAAAAATGGAGTAGTAAAGCTGGACTGTCTACTAGTATTCATTGATTCCTTTTCAGGAATTGTTTCGGGCAAAGATTTAGTCTTGTCTTCCTTTGCGTTCTAGCATTCATTGATTCCTTTTAAGGGATTGCTTCGGGCAGGGATTAATTTCCCTGTCTTCCTTTGCGTGCTAGGATTCATTGATTCACTGCGGGATCGCTTGCGTGCTAGCATTCATTGATTCCTTTTAAGGGATTGCTTCGGGCAGGGATTAATTTCCCTGTCTTCCTTTGAGTGTTAGTATTCATTGATTCCCTGTGGGTTGCTTCGGGCATGGATTAAGTCTTGTCTTCCTTTGGGTGCTAGTGCGGGCAATCCAGTTGCGCTGCCCTATTTTTGGCTTGGGCAATTTGATAGGTTTGTCAGTTACTGACGTCACCCGGCACACCCTCTCGGTAAATGGTGAAAGTAAGGCATTGTCATCCTGTTTTTTTGTGTTCTGTGTGAGGGCTTGTAGAGGGCAGTATATTCCTGGCTGGCTCTTTGTCTGGTGTTCTCGGCATGTGACCGGTGACGGAGAGCTAAAAAGCTTTCGGACATTAGTTTTGTTCCGTACCAGGTTTTCATCGCTCTTCTCTTTTTTTTCATTTCAGGACTCCCAAGATGAAGAAGATGCTGAAAGCGACTACAGAAGATGGCGAAAAAAGAACACTGAACTCAGCAATATTGAAAGTTAAGTTGATACATGTGTAAATTACAATGTATGATACAGAAAGGATTGTGTAACTACAGAATATCGTTCTTTTACTCATTTCAGGTTAATCCGGAAAGGCCCATCTAAAATCTACCCACGAGAAGTGCCCACAAAAGACTCCACATTGAATGAACCAAACACCGAAAGACCTGCCACAACCAAACCTGGCAGTCTCATCTTGCATGGCAACAAGAATGCATACATAGGCCTACATAAAGCTAAGTTGATTTTTCATATCTGGGGTAGAATGCATAGGCACTGGTGAGGATAGAGATGGTGGTCAAGCTCACCATCTCCGCACTACTTTATTGAAGCTCTATGGCCGGTATATTGTTAAAAGTAAATTGAAATATAGCTAGGGCAATGATTGCTTGAATATTTACAATATCAGACGAAATGATTGAGTGAGGTCCCTTGAATATTCTTTGGTCTGATAATTAAAATATAGATTGGTCAGTTACTAATTAAAAGATTTTTTAAGTAGGCCTAGTACAATTAAGGTAAATTCAATATCTTATGTGAAATTTTCCGAATGTACCGTAGATATTTCAGGCCTCATATGGCTTGTTTAACGGACAATCAAGATATGGATAGGACAATTTGCTAATTAACCAATCGCTTAGATATTAGCAATCATTCAATATCTTATAATGTGTGACGAGAAATTCTTCAGGTGTAGATGTTTTAGGGCCCCATATACAATATACATTTAGGCTGGCTTTACTTGTAAAGATATATATCAATTAAACTTTATCGTCGGTTAATAGATTTCTTTACAAATAATATATTGATACAAATGTCATTTATAAACATTGGGGCACTTTACAGTATATATTATATGCTGCTTTACCCATTGCATTAATGAATTCCTGGGGGAAAGATGTATAAAATAGTGTCTAGGGCTCTATCGAGATCTGGTGTAATATATATGGGGAAAACTATCGACTGCGGGTCTTTTAGAAACTGTGATTAGGTCTCAGCACTTTGATAAATCTAGAATAAAAAAAGCTTTAATTGATTCAAATCATTCCCCAGAGCCATACTCTGTGCCTTGTTTTGGGCTATGATTATTGTTTAACTGACAATCATCATATATATAGCTAGGACAAATTGCTCATTAACCAATGGCTTAGATATCCATAATTAAGATGAATTTGATATTTCATGTAAGATCAAAAACTATTTATATATGCTATGTATGAAATAATTTATATGTGATACAGGTCCATTATAAATATCATTAAACTGACAATTTAGATATAGCTGATATATGTATATTTGAGCATATCTATATAATAAGTGAATCAGTCTCATCGACTGATCAGTATTTACATCTCCAACTGCCGTACTTACGGCGACTGGTCATGCTCTTCAATATTGCCAAAACCTTACTGATTCAAATGAAATCTCAAAGCCATACTGTGTGTTAAGTGACGCATAATAGATATTGTTTACAATTATAATATAGCTAAGATGAATTACTCATTAACGTATTACTTAGATATCTACAATTAAGGTTAATTCAATTGTTATGTGAAATTATTAAGTCCATTGACATTTAAAATGTAGCTGATACATGTGTATCTGAGCAAATTAATTATTTATCTGTATCTAAAGTGAACCTATTGTGTCGTCATACAGCTGTATTAGTTTTGATACATAATGCCAAATTTATTTAACGCAGATTTACTTCCGATTGAAAGGAGATAAAACAAATCTGTACGTGCACAAATACATTCCTGAATTTGGAAGGGAGAATATTTCAATTTCACTGTGTATGTCAGATTGAGAGCCTTAATCTGGCAGGATATCCTAAACTTAGGTCTTATTCCTCATGCTAATAGCTCTCTTTTACTAACCCCTCTCTTTCAAACTATATCCCAGCATCATGTCTTGCACCGCACCAGGGAGGTCCGGTCATAACAAGGTCTTTCGATCCTTATACACAGTGTACTGTAAAAGAGAAATAAAGATTACATAGCAATTCGGCTATAAGGGAATTTCTAATTTCCACTAAAAATGTGCTTTTATCTTAAGTTCTGATGAATTCAAATAGTGATGAATCCACCACATCTGAAATTCTACTCGTGTAGATTTTCAGGCTCCATATCAATATAAATATTGTTGTCTGACAATTAAGATGTAGCTAGTATGATGACTAATCAACGGATCGCTTAGATATCTAGAAAATTTGTTAAAATTAATTCAATATAATGAATATAAGTGAAAATTATTTGAAAAATAGTGCAGTGGATGAGACAACTGTATTGTGCAATGTTGTCTTCATCTAACTGGTCACATGTGTGTGGGATCTGTTGAATCAGTTAGGTTTTGGGGGGTTCTGGGTTCGTTAAGTTAGGTATCAAAAGCTCTGATGCAAAATTAGCAGTTGAAATAATGATGAATTTTTAAATTTATACCGGATCTGAATTCTTCTTGTCTTGAAATTTCAAGCCCCATATAAAATATTGTCAGAGACAATTTAAATTATAGCTAGGACATTAATTGATTTATTAGGTATCTACAATAAAGATTAACTCAGCATCTTCATATAAGGTAAAAGTGCTCAAATCCAAACCATATGGGTTGATAAGACAACTGTATAATTAACTATTGGTTTAGGCCTATACCCCATACGGGGTGTGTTTTAGCTCTGTCTCTTGTGCGTGGGATTCATTGAATCATTAAGGCTTTGCAGAATTCTGGATTTGTCAAGGTGTGGGGATGATTCAAGGTTTCTTAAATCTGTAGAACCATGTTACTTATAGGATCAGTGTGCTCAATGCTGGCAGCGCACTCACTCTAGTTAGTTATATTATCATAATTACAAGATCATTGTATATATTTTACGTGCAATATTTAGAATTACTTAAATGGATGAGAATACCATTCACTGGGCACAGATGTCACCATCTGTGGGTAGAAAACATATCTCTTAAAGTTTATTAATAGACGATGAAGTTAATTTGATAATATGAACATGGTTAAGCTAACAATCGAAATGTATATAGGGGGCAATATCACTGGCAAGTTTGCACTATATGATGGGTTTTAATAAAAACCTACTGGCCACTGGGTGTTTAGCACCCAAGAAAGAAAATCATCAAGAATTTCTGAAGATAGAAGAAGAGAAACTATAGTACAAAAAAATTTGAACAGACTGATTATGCATTATTAAATTTGCTGTAACTCTGGTATTCCTCAAGATAGCTAGAGATGCTTTACTCGAATTGTTGTTAAACTATTATAATCAATTTCAGAAATCTAGAATGAATATAGATTAATTAATTGAATCGTTTAATATCTAGAATGAATATAGATTAATTAATTGAATCGTTTAATAATTGACTATTATCAAAATCTACTTTCCGGTCCACATTGCTGATCTTATATATATATATATATATATATATATATATATATATATATATATATATATATATATATATATATATATATATATATATATATATATATATATATATATATATATATATATATATATATATATATATATATATATATATATATATATATATATATATATATATATATATATATATATATATATATATATATATATATATATATATATATATATATATATATATATATATATATATATATATATATATATATATATATATATATATATATATATATATATATATATATATATATATATATATATATATATATATATATATATATACATATATACATATATATATATATATATATATATATATATATATATATATATATATATATATATATATATATATATATACATATATATATATATATATATACATATATATATATACATATATATATATATATATATATATATATATACCTTGTAATATAGATGTTCCAAATCTCGATGTATTAAAATAGGCAGTCAACTTAATTGACCCCAATCAGTCACTTGCCGGTTCAGACTGCTTGGAAGATTAATTGAATGAACCGGAACCGGATTTTCCAATTATTTGCTTGGTTTTAAAGAAAACAAAATTTATGTAAAATCGACCCCCGATCACACAACTATATCTGTACTTCGATTTCCGATTTTGAATATAAAACCAGACAAAATTATTCAACCTTGTAAACTTTCGGACTATTTACTTGAAAAAAAGAGTAAAGAATTGTAAAAACTAGACAAAATTATTCAACCTTGTAAACTTTCGGACTATTTACATGAAAAAAAAGAGCAAAGAATTGTAAAAACTTGACAAAATTATTCAATTTTGTAAACTTTCGGACTATTTACATGGAAATAACGACAAAAAATATGTAAAATTAGACAATCAACTTAGGAGACCCTCGCCGATAATGAACCCGGCAATCATCAAAGGTAACTTAATATAGATGGAATTATTGCGATAAATTCGAATTGAAAAAATTTGTCATTACAGGACAACTTCTTTTAATCATTGCAGCTAAATTTCAACTATATGAAAAACCCAGCTTGAGATCAGCTACTCGTCCAAAATCGACCAACTGGAACAGCGCACAGCCAACTAGAATCAAACTTATCAACCAATCGACTTAGATGATCCACGCCAAGAGCGAACCCAGCAATCATAAAAGGTAACTTAATTTAATATAGATGGAATTATTTTGATTAATTCTAAATGAAATCGATTTACGGTACATGGAATTTATTATTATTAATGGTATATGAAGAATTGTGTATATTGTAAGATATTGTGTAATTACAGGATATCTTCTTTTATTCATTTCAGCTAAATAACATCTATAAGAAAATGCTCAGCCTAAGATGTACCGGTGAAAAATGTGCTGATTAGAATAGCCAACAGAAGATTCCATTTCGAATTGAAATCGTCAACTACCACAGAAGAATCCATCTTGAATTCAACTGCATAGGCCTAGAAGTCCAGAAATTTAGCCAGCAGCGGTTTATCGCCCAATGACTGATTTCTTCTACAATAGGTGGAGCAGAGACAATGCGTGTCTTACCGGTATATATAAACAATTATTCAGGAGCAGCAGAGACAATGTAAATATATTGTGAACAGTTATTCAGGAGCAACAGAGACAATGCGTATTTATAAACACTTATTCAGGAGCAGCAGAGACAGTGCGTATCTCATAAACACTTGTTCAGGAGCAGCAGAGACAATGCATATCTTATAAACACTTATTCGGAAGCAGCGGAGACAATGTGTATCTTATAAACACTTATTCAGGAGCAGCAGAGACAATGCATATCTTATAAACACTTGTTCAGGAGCAGCAAAATAAAATATGTAAAATATGTACAGTAAAATAGTAAAATATGTAAAGTATTGATTTATTTTGTGTTACCTTTTAACAAACCAGTCTGATGGGTAACAAAATTCACCGTCTATTTGAAGAGGTGGAAATAAAGAAATAGTTTTAATGTTGATTAATGAAAATTGAAGTTAGTTAATTAGGGGTCTGGGCCTGAGAAGGAACTATTAATATTTGAATATTTCAATAAAATGGCATTCTAATTCTTTTATAATGATTATGCAAACTTTTTTCGATTTGTAAACAGATGTGTCATGTCCTTTGTAATGTGACAGAAAGTTCCTTAATTAGTTTGGATTCCTAAACTCGCCCAGCAAGTTTATGGACATTGAATAAAGATGTTTTGAAAATGAAAGTGAAGGGGCCTTCAGTGCTGTACATACTGGCTTTGTACATTGTATCCACAGAGGTATATATAAGAGAGGTATAGCTAGGAGTAACGTGATATAAAGAGATGATAATAATGGCCAGCAATGATTTTGATCGTTTTAATTTTGTTTATAGCTGTTTTAACTTCTTTCATTGTCATTCATATCATTAAGTTGAGTGGCTTTCATACTAATCGGGGTGTTTTATAAATAATGATTATTTAGGTGCAGCAGTGAATTTGTAGCACTTTTTTCAAGTGAGGCCATAATTTCAGCGGTAAAAACTTCCTGATGATGTAAATAGTACAAAATACATAGAACATAATTTAAAGAAATGATAAAAAAAACAATAGATAAGAAATACATTACAAAAATAATTAGAAAAAAAAATAAATTATAGGTAATAAAAATAAACAAAACCAACAAACAATTAGTAAATATTCTATATAGGCCTTCATCATCAGGAATTTTTTCTTATCAACTCAATGTAATTATTAAAGGTTCTTCTTTCATAGAACAACCTTCTCCGTGTTTCCCAACCTCTTGAGATCTTATCTGTTGTTGTTTTAAGCATTCTGTAGGCTCAGCAATAAAGAAAACAAATAACCATAAGCCTTCAATAAATCACACACACTAAAAAAATATCTGTTTCGATAGAATGCTTCAAATAACTTATGAAAGAAAGAATGTTAAACAAGAATGTTTTAGAAAGAATGTTAAACAGCTATAAACGTGATCATAAAATTATTGTCATGTTTTCAAATAACTTTGTATTAAATGAGCGAACTGATAATGTTTGAAAATCTTTGCAGCGAAAATTCTAGTTTTCTAGTGAAAATGATGTTAACGAAAATGAAATTTAGAACGTTAAGTTAATACTAAGCTTTCCAGTATGACTTAGTAAGATTTGTCTCTAGTTTGAAAGCTTTTATGTGGAGCTGTTTTTGGATAATTCCTTGAGTACCTGTTATTTAGCGTGGTATAATTTTTGTCATGAGAATAAAACGACACATACGTGTTCATTATTCATCGTAAAACTTTTTAATTGTTTAGCTAAGTTTATAAAAACTATCAAACTGAGGTCCTATGAAATAAAGAGGAGCATTTCTTTTTATAAATGAGGATATATGAACAGTGTTGATTAGTAAATTGTCCTAGCTATGTTTTGATTGTCGGATGTCCAATTGGGGCCTGATTCAAATCTGCACAAGAAGCATTTCAGATTTTGAAAAAGTTGTAGATAATTGTAGGTATCTCAGCGATCAGTTTTTTTTTGTAATTTACCTAGCTATATTCAAATCGTGAGTTAAACAATATCTATACGATGATACTCCATATATCTTGATTAAAAGACCTTCAAAATACTTTGCATTAAACGTGACAATGTTAAGAAAATAATGTTGAAAATGTTTAAAAATCTCAGGCAAAGTTGTAAAAACTAGTTATCTTGTAAAATAATTTCAATGAAAATGAAAATAAAGATTGATTAGCTAATCTCAAGCTTTCCAGAGTTAATCTTTAGGTTTTATCTCTGGTTTTAATGCTTTTATGTTGAACTGTTTTTTTTAAATACAGTTCCCCAATTAGTTAACGAAGAACTGATAATTCCTCGAAGCAAAGTTTGCAAAATTTCAGTTTTCTTGTAAAAATAATGTTTAAAAAAAAATGAAATTAGAGATTGATTATTTGAGTGAATTTTTTGTTTTATGTCCAGCTTTAATGTTTATATGTTGGAGATATTTTTGCAGTTTTTTGTATAAACAGAAATCTTTCTTACATTGTCGTTTGCAGAATAGTTGATATGATAGAATGCTTCATATTTCATGAAATAGCCAAGTGTCACTTATGCCTGGTGACTTCATGAACTGTCAAATTAATAGTCTTAAACATTCAGACTAGTCCCCATTGTCAGTGTTTTATCGATCAAAGTTTACAATTCTTTAATTTTGTTATTTTCCTATTGATTCAAGTTTTATGAATCAGTTGCAGGGGGAATGTTTTTGGTGAATAAGACCTTGAAATACCTTGCATGATGTAGTAGCATATGTGATATTAAAAGCTAGTAATTTTATATTTTGAATAAGTCATTATAATTGAAATTTGATATCAGTTCATTTCTATCTGCCGGGTCTGTTATGGTTAGGTTGATCATGATTTAAAAAAAGTCATGTAAGGCCTAAGGTAGATAGGCCGCCAACCAGGTCAACTTTTAAGAGTAAAAATGTAAATCAGATTGATTACTTAAAATCTTACGCTTTCCAGAGTATTTGGCCAGGTTTATCTCTGGTTTTAGTGCGGGGAGCCATGGACTCTTACATTTTAGAGTCCATGATTGTGGGCCATAGACGTTTTATTGTTTTATAGAGTCTATGGTTGGACCATGAATGTTTAAACTATAGTTTATACGTCCATGATTGGATTGTTTTTGAAATACAGTCCACGTGTTTGAGGAGCTTACATAATAATCCCTCGAGCACAAACCTGGCATTTTGTATAATTGTTGTATGAGAATAAATATGATTGTTTGAAATTCTTTACTTGTTTAGTTAATTAGCTACTGTGAACTTTCTTTTCAACCGATTTATTTTATCATAGGGCTTAATATTTTTTTCTGCCGAATTTCTGGATATTTTTCTCGCAGAAATAAATATTTTTTGTGATGCATATTTTGTGTCCTTAATTTTTTTCTCACAGAATTCGTCTTCTTTGAATTGCAATTTGCAATGCCAAACGGCTGTTAACTTCCAGGTTGTACCAAACTTGCAGTTCACCGCTGTTATCGTCTTGGAATGAACCTGCTGGTCCAGTTTCGTTTCACAAAGATATTTCCCTATCTATTCAATTTCTTCATTCAGTATATCAATCTATTCAGTCTCTCTGTGAACTGGGTGTTCTATGATGTGCCGTACATCATTTTTTCTGCGTATCGGATTGATTTCAAATTTCTTAAGTGATTTTCCTGAGAGATTTACGAAATTTTTATTCACAAAAAAGCAAATTTTCTGGTGTTCATTCTTTTTATCCAAGACAATATTTGGGGTAATTTTCATTCACCACAGTAGTCGACGGTGCCTCCGGAAAAATAGTGTTTTTTTAATCTAAATTATGGTTGAATTTAAATCAATGGCTGTGTAACGAGGCGTCTGTCACTTAGATTTCATCTATTACATATTAGGCCTAAAGTTAGTTAGTTACCTAATCGTTGGTGGTAAGCTTTTCATAATCGATTTTTATAATCAATAACGTATTCTGACGCTTGTGGTAACGTATCTGGTTGCCAATTAAATTTGCTCAGGTACAGCTATCGAGGCGTCCCGAAATCAGTTTTTTATAGCTTACTGGAGATGGATATCTAATCAAATATTTTTTGTGGAGTTCTATAGCTGTGAAAATATCTATAATGAAGCGCAAACTACTAATATACTCAACTACATATAATAATTTCGAATTTTACCCGTAGAATGGATCTGATGAATACCACGTACATATTTGATGAAAGAATTAGCAAAACTTTTATTTTAGATTTATCGACTGAATGTATTTGCTTATTGTGTTATGAATTAGAGCTTCGAAGAAATTACGTAGTTACTAAAATAAATATCATTCTTATTGTTACTGCCATATTCAGGTACACAAAAATAGATCTGAAAAATATTTTTCACTGGTCTTCAGGCTGGATTCCGAGAATCGGTCAGACAAATACTAAACTACTCAAATACTAAACTACTCAAATTGAGCTTATGGTACCAAAGGTTCGTCCGTTTGGGATGAAAGGTCAAAATTATAACATCATTCTTAACGCGTCTTCTAAAAACAGGTGTATATAGATCCATTGACATTTTTCATCAACCATTTTCTTGAGTTTATATGTCGGATAAAGCTGAATCAATGCTTATTTCATTGAATTTCTACAACGGATTTTCATACAGAAATATTCACGAACAAAAGATGTATGTAAAAATTCATGAAATAGTTAAGCATTTGAAACTGAATGAAAATATCATATATTTAACTTCTCTGCTCCAATGATATTGGCAAATATGTAGTAATAATGGTTGGAAGTATGAATATTGCAAATGCGAGTGAAACTGTTACTAGCATTATTGTTTTACGTTTTGATCTTGTAGTTTTCTGATCAGACGAAACCATTTTTGAACCTCTGAATAACTGAACTATTATAACAGAATTTGACGCAATGATCAAAGAAAACGGTATAATGTTAAAGTGGACGGCAGTTATGGCAAAATATCTTATTTGGTGAAATAGTTCGTGGTAACATCCAAAATATTTATTTTATTTTTCTCGGCTGTAACAATCGGATACAGTTACAGTTTAAAAAATATACGTCACTTTAAGGAAGGCGCCTCAAAAAGATTGGTAATTTTGTGTTATTGACTGTAACTTTTTCATGTTTTGAGATACAATGTAGAATATTTCATTGAAGATAGAGTTTTATTGGAGGATTTTGTTGATACTACATTGGCAAAAATATATTCATAGAAACGCGCGTGGCCACCGGTTGAGTCAAGCGTAAAGCGCACGCGAACGCGAGTGGTTGACCGTCGATTTTCTGCATGCGCGTATTATGCAAATTTTCATGGCAATTTTCTAAATTCTAAAGATTTTTTGGGGATTAGAATCAGATACTTAGCATTGGGATTGGACCTCGTCCTGAAAAAAATAAAAAATGTCAAGAAACTTGTCTTATCTGACCTAGAATGTTCAATCGTCGAACGCTAAACATGGGACCGAGCGTAGTGTCGATCAGAGAATAGAGTGACACGGCTTTCAATAAAAACTAAAAACAAGCGGTCGTTGTGAACATCAAACATCGTTGCAAATCTAATTACGCTGGGGAGACACCAAGTGCCCCCAATTCCAACATGGAAACAATCAAACGATGATTCTAGTCCAAAAAAATCTTTAGAATTTAGAAAATTGCCATGAAAATAGCGTATTGAAAATTGCCATGAAAATTTCCTATACAAATGCTGATACGTACACGTAACTCTTCTTCTGGTGGTAGACCCTAGAGGCCTGTATACATTTACACGGAAAGCATCAGGAACAACAAGCACGAAAAAGCGTCTTCAAAATTTCCCATGAAAAATACGCACCGCATAAATTGCTGATTTTGCCGAACACAGTGGCCACAAATCTTGATTCCGCGAAGAAAAATTTCAAAAAAGTATATTCTGTCGACGAACAGGACTGGGTGGACGAACGATGGACGAAACGTGAATGCAGTAGCCCCCTAAGTCTCTATATTAATTCAAATTTCAATTCTGTCACAAACTCACCTAAACCGATTCTGTTTTCGTAATACAAATTGCGTTCGCATTGAAATTGACGACATCCAGCATCCATGGCCAAACACTTGTCCTCTCCTGGTGCCGAGCAGTTGATCTACACGTTTCGGATCAAGTATAGTATATGGGATTGTAGTTCCTCCGGTGTATGATTATATAGAAACTTAAGTTGTGATTTGGTTATCTTATATTTAATGTCGGTTAGTTTTACTTGCCGACATTGCCGACATTGTGAAATAGATATTTAATGCCGGTTAGTTTTACTTGCCGACATTGCCGACATTGGGAAATAGATATTTAATGTCGGTTAGTTTTACTTGCCGACATTGGGAAATAGATATTTAATGTCGGTTAGTTTTACTTGCCTTTACCCGTGCCACCCAGAAATTCCCCTCAATCCACGGGTTTGACGTAAAGGTGCATTGTTTGGGATGATTCGGCGTAGTGAGTGCTGAGCAGCTCCTGAAAACCACAGGTTTGACGTTTAAAGTGCCCTTGTTGGCCGAGATTTTATGTAGAAAGTGCCCCGGTCTCAAATTCAGGTTCTTGGTACGATAGAAAATTAGAAAATCGTCTCGGAAAAAATGCGTGAGTTTATATCGAAACACTGGTCATTATGGCGCTGATTTACATTATAACCCTTCGTGGAAAACTGAGAGAAAAATTTTATTATTTGATGACGACGATCACTGCCCTACACAAAAAACGGTATTTCTAGGCCATTGATAAATAGCCTACATACTCACGTTTGACGGGTGCAAACGCAACAAGCAAGCACGATAACACAAATCCTTTAAACACGGCTTTCCTCAAACGATGCATTGCTCAAGTATTTCAGATGTGTGTTTCTGTTCAAAAGTAGTAACACTTTCAGGCAATATTGGCATGTTAAAAACATTAATCATTATATACACTTTAAATAAAAACGTCTTTAGGAAAAACGTCTTTTACAAACTCATACATAAACCATTACCAAGAAAGTTGACTGAAATAAGTTCCTTTAAAGTCTAACTCGAAATCTAACTGCAAATTCCAATTTTAACTGTGAATCTGATTCCTATTTGTTCATTAGTAGACCGAAGATGAAAATCAATAAAGTATGTAAATGATTTAAACCAATTACGTTTCCTTTTCCGGTCCCGCAGCATTTCTCATCGGAGCAGCATTTATCCATACACGTGTTTTTGAGGTTGGCCAGATGGCACTTTGGGTTGATCTTATAACAACAGTCTATCGGACAGTTTTTTGTCGTTTCGCCGGCCTGACATTTCCCGTCGTAACACGTAGGTGGTGCTTTCGCAGGTTGTGAAGGAGCTGGTGCATAGCCGTACTTATCGGTGCACTTATCGTGAAAGCATTTAGAGAAGTGCCAACACATGCCTTTTATGTTATTCCACCAACGGCTACACAGGGCAGCAACTTCCTCTTGTCCCGCACAACCACCGCAATAAAATTGCTCCCCGCGCTTTGACCCGTCGCCTGCTTTC
Source organism: Tubulanus polymorphus (assembly GCF_964204645.1). Lineage (NCBI taxonomy): Eukaryota > Metazoa > Nemertea > Palaeonemertea > Tubulaniformes > Tubulanidae > Tubulanus > Tubulanus polymorphus. Next base: position 10,550,083 of record NC_134027.1, on the reverse strand, counting down.
AAATCAACTCCACATGACCCACAGTAGATACCTAGAAATAACATTAAGCTGAAGATGTACATCTCAAGTGGTAAGTCACAGCGCATCATGTTTTGATCTTATGATAGAATTGCCATTCGATTGATTGGTTTGATATGTTCATTCTATTACGTCCCGAACAAACCAGAACGAGTGTGGTGGGTGATTCGTGCCACCTAATCCGTGAAAACCACTGTTGTGAAAACCACCTGTCGATTTCGAAAATAACTTTCAGGTCCAGAAAAGAACTGAAAGTTGTTTTCAGGACGTAAATTGTTGTTTTCAGCAGGTGCTGAATGTTTTTAGGGAACAAAAACAAATCTTACTTTTTCTCCTTCAAGAGAACTTTTAGCTACCATACGTACGTAGGTTCGTGTAGTAACGGCGCGTCATATTAGCAAGTCGCTTAGCGATAAAGTCTCAGGGGCCAGTTGCATAGTCACGGCTTAGACTTAAGACCAGTCTAATACCAACTTAATTCTATAGCAAATCTAACAATTTAAGACCAGTCTTAAGATTTAAGACCACTTTTTGACTGAAGTGACGACTGTGCAACTGGCCCCTGTTGACTAATGTAACGCCTGACAACGATACGCGTGACACTAGTGAAAACCTCTATAAACTTGTGATATCGTTAGATTGAAAATCAAATTATTCAACTATATGTTTTGTGATAAAGTTACACCCACCAGAAGACGCCGTGTGGTACGTTTTCTTGTCACATACAACAGCAGTGGCGTTGCCGTTTTTACAGTTGTTGCAGCATGAATACCAATGAACGCCTGTAAGCCCTCCCCAGTTGAATTCAAGACAGTGCCCATCAGACGCTTTGTCGCCAGCTTTTCTCGGCCACCTTTCACACAAAGCTACAATCGATAGATTCAACAACACATTGCATATTATCACCGACTTCACTTTCCAGTTACTTGGTCCGTACGTTTTCGCCATTTTCATTTAACACAGTAAATAAACCGGTTTTCCGCATACTTTTTGTTGAGGTCACGAACGAATGCGTGCATTAATTCTCGGTATATCAATGCTATGGCTTTTACAAATCTAGGGATTTTGATTCATTATAATTGGATATTCCTTCTAGCTTAACTCATTCCGATAAGTGAGCAAGGGATCCTTCATTATTCATTTCATTGTCAGTGAAAGTTCTATAATTTTTTTCATTTCAATGGATTGTGCTCCCTCTCTTTTTCTTTCACTATAATCTACTTTGGGATGCCGCCTTCAAATATATCTGGATCCATATTGGCAATTTTTGAGTTAATGAAGGGATGTCAATAAACATAAACATAATATAAAAGTTATATCACTTAAACCAACAATAAAGCAGTATATGCCTCTTACGTACTGAATTGACACACAGTAAAACAATGTAGAATTGGAGTCGTATTCCTGCGGAGATTTTAGGTAGAGTTATGTGCGGACGATTTGCGTTGCGAGACCATTTGCGATGTAAATGATTTTGCGTTGCGTCGTATTCACTTAAGTCCTCGCAAAAAGTGATTAGCAAATTTTCACGCAACGGGAACCAGTCCAACCATTGTGCATCGTAAAACGTCATTGCTAATTGATATTTAGGTCAACAACTTATTTTACCCTCATCATAGCTGGATTCCTGTGGTGACCTCATTGAGAGCAATTTGTTTCTGATATGATTTATCATCAAAGAAAGAATTACTATATTCACATAACCATTTCAAATATTTGTTATCCTTGATGGGGGATGGACGTAACTTATGATTGATTTTATAGTTTTGGTATTCGAGAATAAAATATTCAATTCGTTTTTATTTTACTTAAAAGTATTTTCTTAACAATTCTATCTTATCGTATGAGTGATATCACGATGGAGTCCGCCCGCCATGGCGAATATATTGATGAGTAGGGCCTTAACTAACAACGAATCCAAGTTGGGCCCAGTCAGTACGGCGCCGGCCTATAAAACCACGTCTTGAAAAATATCAATTATTTACGTAATCTAACTTTAAAAAGCCACGTGTTGTGGAATGTGAGCGTTTAGGGGTGGCCTATCGTTCACGCAGAAAAGCATGAAAATTGATGAATTAGCGAGGAAAATATTTGCGTTGATTTTAGTGAATTTTCGCTCTAAATTTGCGAATATCTCCGTATTCACCGACGGTGGACGAATTCCAACGTTATATCACTTGACGTACATTTTATGTTAATGTAGATCATCCTATTCTAAAGGTTCACTCATTCATTACCGTTTTTCACTAGTTTTCGTTCAAAATATGCCCGTGCTTCGAAACTTACTTGATTTAATTTTTGGAAAAAGAAGCAATATTTGCGCCCTGAATATGCTAGAAGTTGAGAAATTGCTTCTCTTGGCATCTAACATTCTGAGGGAACACCTTATACAAAATCCTCGTTCATAAAAATTGAACTCACCCGTAGACATGCCTGGCTACAGGCCTGTTTTTCATTCTAGGTTTAATTTTGGGGTCGTGCCCCACGCATCTTAAAGCTACTAACCTAATTGTGCTGAAGGAGATGGTGGACTGCCGTACTTGTCGATGCATTTGTTGCGAAAGCATTCAGCAAAATACCAACACAATCCTTTAATGTTATTCCACCAACGGCTACACAGGGCAGCAACTTCCTTTTGTCCCGCACAACCACCGCAATAAAATTGCTCCCCGCGCTTGACCCGTCGCCTGCATTCAAATCAACACCGCATGACCCACAGTAGATACCTAGAAAAGGCGATAAACTGTTATCTTTAGTGTTCAGAAAGTAACAGAGAAATACTGAATCTGAAGTGTCAACATTCTGTGAGGGAAATGGAACATCGAGCTAGCTCTGTGCATTGGTAAAAATGGTTACGATTAAACAAGTTCCGAAGCAGCTGAATCATTAAAACAGAAATGAGAAATATGTCTCAGACTCATGTCGCAAACGGCAGCTGGTCATTCATCAACAAATGTACACAATGCAACAATCCTTGCTTCATGTTTTTGGTTCGACTTCATTTTCGTGGCTATTCAACTACACGTGATATTGTTCAGCCATGCATGGTGTAGTATCATAGCATTTTAACAATCCATCCTCGAGCAAACACCTAGTTCTACCAACTTAAAAAATTAACTACAATCATACTTAATGAATAATTAACCTTAAAGCTTCGGTCACACATTTTCTTGCAAAACATTTTTTTTTCTTTTTTCTAATCAAATAAGTCTTTATTAGATAGAAAAGATTACAAACATATATATGACATGCCAAGTGCTGCATGGCACATTTTAGGCATGCTTTTACAAAATGAAACTAAAAAGACAAAATATAATAATACCGAATACCAATGAACGCCCGAACGCCCTCCCCCAGTTGAATTCAAGCCCCCTTCATGCGCATCAATGGTAGATCACAATATCCGTGATAAAACGATACGAGTAAAATCCCACAATAAAAGAATTAGATGATAAAATGTTTATTAAAAATTATAAGAAATATTTCGGGTGGTTACTACCACCCTTCTTCAGTCTAAAATGACTTGCCAAATAAAAATATTAATACATGAAATGTGAAATAGGACACGAATCGCTGCACATTACGTTATGGGGACTAGAGCACTGACAAAACTTGAAAGAAGTTTATTATGGGGGCTGAAACCATTATTGAGGTTGACAGAACGATCGGAATGAGTAGTAATCAAAGCAGATTCAACTATATGTCGTTTAGTCCGAATACTGTTGGGAAAGATAATATTGGCTCCAGAAAAATAAAAATTGTGTCCGGTAACCAAAGAATGGGAGACTACCCCACTTTCTAATTTAACCCATTAAATACATCTCGTTTATGTTCTTTAATACGATCCTTAATATTCCTACCGGTTTCCCCAATTTAAAAAAGGTTACAATCAGAACAGTTGATTTTATGAACTCCACAATGGACATTAGGGTTCAGATTGTTATTGGAGCAAAAATTAGAAATTTTGTTATTATACTTGAAAATTAAATCAGTATTCAAATGACGAAGAGCCGGTTTTATTCTAAACATTTTATCATCTAATTTTTTTATTGTGGGATTTTTCTCGTATCCCCTTCATGCGCTCTTCCCCCAGCTTTCCATGGACGTATAAACTAGATCTAGTTAATACGTCCATGCTCTCACACACAGCTACAATCGACAGATTCAACAAGACAATGCATATAATCACCGACTTCACTTTCCAGTTACTTGGTCCTTTCGTTTTCACCATTTTCATTATATAACACAGTACACTTTGGTTGAGCTCACAAAAAATTGCGTGCGTATTGATTCTTGGTATAATGCTAGGCTTTTGTAAATCAAGGACTTTCATTGAAATTAGTTGTCTTTTCTAGCCGAACACGCTTAAGCCTGACAGGTGAGCACGTTATCCTTTAATACTCATTTCATTTGGAAGTTTTATGATCTAATTTAAAGTGGAACTCTTTAGATAACACCATCGCCCTGGCCAAATTGGCCTAGATTTGCCATCCTGTCTATACCGAGGAAATCTTTTTAAGATTTTCAAAATCTTTAGCATACCGGTATAAATATTCGACTCGTTCACCTTTTGAACCTGTATTGTTGCACGAGCATATTGATTACTTTCTCTACCCAATTTGTTGATGAAGATAAAGCACAACCTGATAAAAAGATAACCATGTATATACTTTTATTGATCATTATATTCATATTTATTTGAAATAATGCGGATATCGGTAATCAAGGTTTGAGTTCATATTCTTTCGACGGCGACATTACGTTCTATGTTGTTGCCCTTCGTGAAATCAACTCTGTATGAAGTCGTAGTAAGGTAGTCGCCCTTGTGGATCCAATCTCCTCCTTCTGGTTCCCAGCCAACGTTCACCACGACTGATATGGTGACTAAAGACCCGCTACTCGGAGGCACAGTCATCGTGTATGTAATTGGTCTTCCGGCTCTGTGGTCATTGAGATCGACTTCCATCTTGTGCAAGACGATTGACTTTCCATCCGCCATCGAGTCATCTGAGAGGCTGACGTACATGTGCGTATTTTCGGGAAAACTCGGCGGGCCATCGCCTGGAAACCCAACGGTTCCGTGAATCGTCACCAAGCCATTCTGAATGAAAAATTAATCGTAAAATGTCATTTTAATGTATGTCAAATAAGCAGAATAAAAACGACAGAATTATCGAAAAAGGAAACGAGGAGACTACCGGGTAGATATCAACGCATGCAAATTCTTAGATGTACCAAACAATGTCTTAAAATCGTAGAACTTGTATGAATGACATTTAAAAGGCAAAGTACTGCGGTAACTTTCAGCATAATTTTACCACGTCAAGTATTCTTCCTCATTTACTACAAAGTAATAAATGCTGACTCTAGCATAAAAGGTCTCTTATGTTTATAAATTTGATCAATGTCCAGTCAGGATTCGTCTTATGCACGCGCACAAGTGCAAATTACCTAAACAATAAACTCGTAAACTCTGCGTTTTAGAGTCCAGATAAATCGGCCAAATCAATTTTGGCATCACTAATGTTTCATGAGTTTCGCCTCACTGCAGACGGTAACATTTCCAATTTATCATACATGTAGTTACGAGTAACCTTTTTTAAACTACCTATTTCATATAAAAAGGTTAACGAATGCATTCAAATGGTTATTTGATAATTCGATAATAAGCTTTGAATTACTTAGCCTAGATAGGATTTATACCGCAGTGACGTATTGAAATATTTTCCATGTTCGCATAAAACAAAGCTTGAACCAATGATAACAGAAGCTTCTGTGTGATATATAGCATTTCCATTGGGCAGCGGTTAATCCTCTAATATAAACCTCTATATCCTCGCAAGGAAGGATTATTAAAATGCAATGATGCTTACCCGAACGTGATGCAACTCGTTGGATGCAACGAGCGATACCAAAACCTGCAAGAGTATCAGACCAAGATATTTCGACGACATGGTTTTCATCAGACTGGTTCTGGCCACTGTTATAGCGAGAATGGTCTTCTTGGCTTTTATATCATGCGCAATAGTAAAAATGATCTATTTGCATGATTCATTTCCGCTATCAACTCGTCACAAATATTATATAGCTATTATCTCGACGTGGGACCGGGGTCACGTAAAACTTGTTAACACCGTGCATGGTAATGGCTCGATGACGTGATTATCCTGCTGGACTTAATAAAAGTGACCAAACTGGTTAATTTGAGGTTACGTTGGTTTCACGCTGGGTTTATCGTTATATGATGCTTTTAAACGACAATTTGTGGTGAATACCATCGTTATTTCATTATCAAATATTACTTAAGTATGGTTGAACTATGCTTGAACTACCAATTCATCATCCGGCAGAAGCCTATTTCAGCAGCAATTATACTTCAATTATCAGTCTATGACAACACGACGACATTTCTTTCTTACTCGACTATTTACTTATTTACACGATCCATCACTATTAACTTCGGTTAACATTTTGGCATGCGGAATTTAAACAATAGACCATAACAATAAAAAAAACAAGAACTGAAAACAAATGTGAGAGGACTGACAAATTGACTATTCGTTCCCGTGTGTTATGCACATTGAAATAAATCTCGTCTCAAAAGTACGATTTATCGTCGTATCCTTGTGTTTGCATCGCTCCGTTCAATGTACTTCCATAATCAACGATCAACCATGCAATGAAGTAATCCAAGGGCGAGTAATATTTAGAATATATCAATTCCGTTTTATAATATTTCAGCATCTTTATCTTTCTTTCCACTGCAGCTTGAAAAACTTTCCACCAGAAAGCTTGTTCTGAACTCTGATCTAACATTCAACATATGGGCCCTTTTATACAAATCTATCTCCCTGGTGTCAATATTTTGATTTACTACTTCCATGAAAACAAAATTCTGATTGACAGCTCAACCAGGAAATAAAGTTTGATTGACATCTCTGATAGTTTGATTGGCATTTCTACAAATTTATTTGGCATGTCAATTTTTTTGAGTGGGATCTGTACCACGATGTAAAAATGTTGATCGGCACCCCTAATTTGATTTCAAGTTTCAATTTTTTAGGAGATCTGAATTTTTGTGGAAATGATTTATGATAGGGAAGTTAATACAGTCGAACCTCGTTAGTAGGATGTCCGTGGAAAATGAACTAGAGCTCTAAGGGGCACTATGGCCAGCCTGTCAGCTTTTCATAAAATGGCAAATGATGCATTCTGTGGGTTGTATTTGTAAAAATACACTCCCAACTCAAGAGTCAATACCTACAATTTTCACAGTACAATCGTGTTTTGATGAGTGATGGTTTTATCGATTTGAATACGGAATAGAATTGGATTTACTGAAATTTGCTCAATAAAACAAAATTGAATTTGATGTTTGATGTGTTCATTAAAATAAAATTGAATCGGATTTGATATTTTTAACAGAATAAAATTTGATTGAATTTGGATTTAAGCACTTGAGAAATAGCTATTTCTCCCGGACTTTGCAGAATTGGCTGTAGTGCAAATTAAGATATTCCACCCAAAAAATCAACTAGAAATTTTACAGAAATCAATCTTGAAATACATTTTAAATCTTAAGATAAAATCCCAGAAGTAAAACAGTAGACCATACCGCAGTTTCAAGTGAACACCTGCTGATTTCTGCGGCTAAGCCAATCATAGAGGAGTCTTTGCTTTCTGATTGGCTCTCTAAAACCGATATTTTAGCGTTCAAATTTTCGCGAAAAAGTTCATATAGATTTCAACCAGGCCCTTTTTTCAGAATTTAGCTCGCTAGGATTTGGAGAATCGATAATGCTTTTATGAATGATTTGTATATATGAATATATGCTCAGTTGCCAAGTCAAAGGGCCTTTGCTCTGGAAACCATGTCATTTAAATTCGCTCCATTTGTATGTGTTTTAAATGGAAAATAATGCATCGATGAAAAGGTATCATCAAAAGCTTACACTGGGTATGTGTTGTGATACATTCGATAACTAATTCAATTTTAAAGATGTTCCTAGTTCCGTAACCGTACGAGATAGAAGCGTGTTCGTAGTTTCGTTTTGTAACCCTTTACTAGATATTCATAATGATATATCGGTTAACTTGGTATTCTTTTAGCGCCACATATACATAATGCGGAAAAATTAAATATTATTTATCGGATGGAAACATCTCTAATGTAGAAAACCCGTTATCGCTGGTTTGCACACATATTCATCGTCTTTCTGGTATTTTCACGCGAAAAAAATTCCGTAATACAGTAGCGATGTTGCCAGCCTGAATGAACAATTCGAGGAAAAAGAAGTATGAAAATAGAAATTACTTCCGCACTGTGCTTTCGAGCACTTAATTCTCGAAACGATTACGATGAAGTTGATTAACACAATCAGGCAATCCTCACACTTAGAATAAAAAAAACAATATAATACTTTTAACACTAGCGTTTAAGTAATAAAGTTATCAAGTTATAAATGGAATCATATGCTATTATAATTAGGGATCTATTTACATATGCAGAATGTGTTAACCATATGGATTAAACATATCGAATGATGATAAAGGAAATTCCTATTTACCAAAGACATTCTGTTGGTATAATAATGACTTGATACTTGCCAGGCGTATATCAAAACGACGCTTCGAATAGCCATTTTCCTTGTGCGGAATAGATAAGTAACATTCAATGATTTTGCATTTTTGTTCGTGCCCTCTTCATTGCTGATCAACTCTAGTTTTCTCGCAATCCGGTCGTATCCTTTCCATTAATTTTGGCTACGTATTTCAAGCAATTTTCCGCTTGGTCGATTTTCCGTTTTTCTAAGTACCAGCGAGCGCTCTCCGGGAGAAAACTGTAAAGCAAATTTTTGTTCGAAATCTATATTGATCCTGAAAGAATGACATTCGCTGGAAAACCTAATGGTAGATATTGCGAATCACAGATAATGTAAGAATTCTAGATATTACCAGATATTTATGCATTTTCAATATTATTCATTTTCGGACAGTGTTTCATATACGGGGGAACTCACTACGCGATTATAGGAAGTAATGGTAAGCTAACGAGTCCGGTTGCTAGTGACAGTTTCCTCCAGTCGGGTAACAGGTAAGCCATCAATGCAGTAGTGCATTGACCAACCGGCCAGCCGAACCGGAAACCGACAACTGTCCGCCATTTTGGATCCATGAATTCCATCACTAGTACTCCACCATTAGCTGCCAAACACCCTACAATGACATTTTAAGTGGTTCTTTCAATTACTAATAACCGAAGTTCCCTAAGCGGTAACCTAACTTGTTAGTTATATACCAGCTACCAAATTGGAGCTTTCCTTTAATGTTTTTCTATTTCGGACAAGGATGCTTATAAAAAATCGCGCGTACTTACCTACACACATGCCAGCTACAAACCGAATGGTTATGTAGATGGGAACTGAAGGTAACAACGATAAGACAGACTGCGCAATGATGAGTACGATCCAACAAGGTATAAGACTGGTCTTTCGTCCAAAACTGTCAGATATTTGCCCCATAACAACGACACCGACCAATAACCCTGCGAAGAACATGCTGACCACTAGTTTAGCGATCCAGCTTTCGTTGCAAACAAGTGCCCACTGAAGAATTTGACGAAATATTCTATAAATACATGTAAAACTTGGAATCGTTGTTCGCTTAATCGAGGAGGTGGTGACTTTTTGGAATGAGTACCTCTGAGACAATCGATGTGTATTGAGTGCTGAAAGTCATATTGTGGCAGTTGTCATTGTTGTTTTTACAGCTGCCTTCTGTAGCGTTAGCGCTGAACTGAGAACAGAAAGATCCGTTTGACACGTATTTTTCACATTTCAAACAGCTCCAGCCTGGATTTGCACCTTCTATGATGAAGTAAATCGTTGCACAACCGGAAATAAATTCAAAAGAAACATTCGCCATAATGTACACGAGGATCTGAAATCGGTTAGTACCACCAACGATATGCAACACATCCTCGAACTTCGCGGGGTCGTGTTCCGGATCATTTTCAACGTCGGCTAAGAGACTACCGCCTTCATCATCTTCGGCAATACCCGTCCCAGCATCGATGCTCGTTGTCAAATCCGACAAGTCTGTAGGTAGCTTCTTCTGGTAGTTTTTGGATTCGACAGATTTTTCCATATTTGCTTTAGTGTTCACCCTAGATAACGCTAAGAACTTAAATCTGCAAAAACAACCATTTCACCCGATGATCGATGCCATTACCAATGATGAATTGAATTCACGGTTGGTATTGCCCTTATTTTGACCTAATTACAATAAAACAGGGTCCGTTTGCATAATTTTGCATAATTTCAGTGGAATATGTACATCGCGTTGGTGAACTCTTAAAAGGCACAGGTTCCGATCGGGTTTGACCGACTGTTTAATACTTTATCAACGTGATTGAAATGCTACATAATATTCTAACAGGCTCAGCACACATCGGGGTCGTCTTGGGACAGCCTGATTTTGACGTACAAGCAATTTCCGAGGTTACCGATTGGCAAACCTTTGAGTGGTACATATTTGAGGTCAACTATATGGATATACATTTCAAACATCTACAGTTCCACAGAATTAGAGAATAATATGAAAACTTGTCTTGAAAATGTGTACTCAGCAAAAGGGACTTACTTAAAGGATTTACGTATGCATTAGGAATATAATTCAAAATCATCGGGGAAAGGAAAGAAATCCAACTATTTACCTTAGATATCCATGCGTGCACGTGTTTTTTTTTTTATTTCGAACTCCAGTATACCGTTGAAAAATTGACCCTCAGGCAATCTGTGGATATCTGTCTATAAATCGAAATCAACTACACGTAAAACGTAAGTGAGCGAGGTTTAAATAAGATCGCTCTCGGCCGACGCGAAAGCGGCATGTCCACAACACTCGAAGGTTCCGAAAAATGCCAAGGCACTCGAGGACGAACTTCCTTTCTGCGCCTTTTTATTGGTCTTTTCCCGCCTCTTTCTGACTCTACATGAAATGACAGCAGATAAACTAAAGTAAATTGATATTTATAGTATATCGCATGACAGCAAGGGAAGTGATTAAATTTGAAGAACGTTGAATAATCTTCTGAATCATTCTTATACAGCGTACGTAAACGTTATGTCCTTTTTTAGATTTCTAGGGAAAAAAAAACACGCACTCGAAAGGAAACAAATCTTTTATTCACAATGCTTGTAAAAATATATATTTCATTCTCTTTTGCATTTAACATCGTATTAGTTTCTTTTTGGTCAAATCATCTTTTGTAACATTCGTTTTCGATTAGCGACTTTTGGCAGATGTCGCAGCTTACAAATCTCACGATTGAGAAAGTACTTAATAGATACTTAACATATAGATATTTCACATAACACGGTATTGAATTTTCATATAACGTTTGAGTTACGTTTGACTTCCATTAACGATTACATTAGTGGTTCGCTAATTCACATCAATATTACAGAGGATGAGTGAACAAAAAAATCAATTCCTATGGTCCCCTCTAGAAAAGCTATTGATATTAGTGTTCGATTTTTTTCAGACATGTATTGTTATCGTGCAGAAACCTTTCTTTTTTTCAAAGCTGTGATAATTCGTATTTCCTTGATGTAGATTATGAAGATGGGCAAACCCTTTTTCGATACAATTTTGCAAAAAGGGTCAATATAGTAAACTCTGATCTGTCCATCGAGAGCTTTCCATTAGATATCGCCAAGTAGATAAAATGGTGTATAATGTATTTATTATCGTAAATATATTTACATTGATAATTATAATCTATATATTAACATGAATCTATGTACCAAATACTGTCGCAGCGGAGAAGAATTGGGCCTTGTAATTTGGTGTGGTATAAACTAATGCAACGGCTTTAAACGGGTGTGAAAATATTCATGTGGCCAGTAGGTAGAGCACGTGACTTTTGCCTACTATATCATAAGTTCGAATCCCGCATGAATGCATATTTTGTTCACCCCCGATAGTTCCCAGTATCCGCGGATCCAGGCTATCAAATATGGTCTCCTCAGGCATGGACACATGATTTTTTAAACGGTCTGACTAAATTCCATGGCAAATATATCGGACAGTTTGAAGTTCTGAGCTAATATTCACCTTTCCACGGGTATTCTCTAGTTAGTTTCAATAATTTTGATAATTGTTGATGATACATTTTACAATGAAGAAACTCTCCCTGGTTTACTCTCCTGCGTCGATTGCTCTACATGAAAAGGTGATGCTTATTAAGTCCAGTGAATAATGCCGTGACGCTAAAGGGTGCACCCGCTGAGGCAGCATTTATATAAACTTACCTCACTTCACTATTTCATTGATGGCTTACCTGTTACCCGACTGGGTTTTTTTTTTTTTTTTTTTTTTTTTAGATCTCGGCCAGTATCTCCAAAGGACATTTTGTCACAGCCGAAACAAGGAATTCTATATACTCCGCTGTCCACAGGGTTTGGATTCATTTTTTTTTTACTAAAGCATTGCTAATCTTGTTCTCATATGTAAAAATTATCTATTTTTCCAATAAAGGGAGAGGGTGAGGGTGACGATACTTTTCCAAGACAGGAACATACGGAACTACAATGAATTCAGAAATTTCAAATTTGAATTAATTCTTGATTTTAAAACATTTGATTCTGAATTTTGATTGAAAACTGTAAAAAACCCGTTATCGCTGCTTTGCATTGTATTCGTCGTATTTTCGTGTGAAAAAAGTAATTCGAATTAAAAAAGATAATCGATTTGTAACGTTAGTGATTTTATTAATCGATATAAATTCGTCAGTGTGCCAAACATTACCAACTAGAAATTCTAATAATACATGTAGTAGTCGAATAACTTGACCTTATGTTATATTGTCGATGATATTGATTAATATACAAGAGGGTTTTGCATCGGAACGGGGCATAACAATATTTACGCCACGACAACCAGGCCGTCAGCTAGCGCCCTCTTTGCCAGCGGGCGCTGCTGCCTGTAACTATGTGTAATAGTTTTCCTCCATATGCTATGGAAATGGTTGGAGTGTAAATAAAATCGTAATCGTAATCGTATCTCAAATTGGCTACACGGTTCTGCCAATCACAGACAACTTCTGGGCCATTCTTTCTGTTACAGGTTCCACAACAATAGGTCTGCTTTGAGTGAAAGCAAATTGCCAATGCCGTTAGAATCTCGTATCATCAGTTTTCTTTTATGATAATCGGGTCAACTTAATCTTTGGATTCGCGCTGTCTGGCTTTGGTTCATCGAGGTCTTCCGGCAGTGGTCTATTGGTCGTTTCTGGCAGAATGAAGAAATTCAGTGCAGCGCTTGACAGTGCCACGACGCCAATAACTACGTACGGTGCGGACTTGTGTAGACTACTCTGCAAACAAAAATTAATCCGACGCACACCATCGGTACGAAATCTATTTGTCGAACAAATGCACAATGTCAGAACGACTAAAAATTCGAAGTTGATGAACGATCAGTCTATACTGCATTTTGGGGAGTGATTCAATAAATCAACTTACCATCAAAGAAATTTGGGGAGCTATGATTGAACCGATTCTAGCACCCATAAATCCTGCACCAGTTGCGGTATTTCTGAAGTGAAATGAATAATCATACTCATAACCTTCTAAAAATACATCGATTTCACCCAAGTACTCACGTTTATAAAGCTAACTGTTAAACATTGATAAAAGTCTTCGTTCAATTATAGCAGTCCATACAATTAACGAATCTTACTCACCTCAGTAGCGTCGGATACAGTTCGGCAGAATAGTAAGTCGTAACGCACCAAGCACCGGATCCGATTATGAACACAGAAAGGAAAAAAAAAGTCATAACCATAGGATTTTTGTCCAGAGAACCGGTCAGATCCACGATCAGTACAGCTAACGAGCATAGACCCGGTATACCGAGGAATATCAGCAAGCTGATACGTCGCCCAATCCTGAAAAGAGTAAATCAAAACAATGTCCGAGGTTTACGAGTTGAAACAACACTGGAATGCTGAGTGATCGTGAAACTGATCGTGAACGGAATTGCTCAATATTTAGCAACCGTCACCAGTAGGCCTACATGCGATGGTGTGGTTTATTTGAAATGACTGAAAGAAATACGTCCAAATAAGTTCAAATATTTTCTTTGCGAATAAAACATACCAATTCACTATTAGTATGACTGCCCATTTAGTCAGTAAAATACTAGCTCCTGATATGAATACATCCAGATAAATGTTTCCGGTCATGTCGCCCATTCGATTAGTAATACCGTAAAACAGTAGCGATGTTGCCAGCCTGAATAAATAATTTCAAAAAAAGAACCGTGAAAGTAAAAATTGATTTCGCATTGTGCATTTATATGGATGAGTTCGAGCCTTTGATTCTCTAAACGAAGATAATTTACATATGCAATCAAGACACTTAGTGTAATACAATTACATATGCAAGTTATAAAATGGAAGCATATACCATAATAATTGGGGATCCATTTACAGAATATGTTTACGAAATTCACTAGCCAGATTGGATAAAGACGAAAGAAATGCCTTGTTACCAAAGAAATTGACATCATAATGACTTGATACTTGCCAAGCGTATATCAAAACGACGCTTCGAATAGCCAGTTTCCTCGTGCGGAATAGAGAAGTAAAATTCAGAGATTTTGCTTTTTTCTTCGTGGCCTCTGCATTGCTAATCAACTCTAGTTTTTCTCGCAATCCGGTCGTATCCTTTCCGTTAATTTTGGCCACGTATTTCAGACAATTTTCCGCTTGGTCGATTTTCCGTTTTCGTAAGTACCAGCGAGCACTTTCCGGGAGAAAACTGAAAAGCATTTTTTTCGTTCAAAATCTGTATTGTTTTTGAAATACATGTAATGGCATTCGCATGAAAACATATTGGTGTATATAACGAAACACGGACAATGTTTCCAAATATGTATTTCCAAAATCATTCATTTTTGGAAAGCATTTCATATTCGGGGCACTCACTACGCGGTTATAGGAAGTAATGGCAAGGTAACGAGACCGGTCGCTAGTGACAGTTTCCTCCAGTTGGGTAACAGGTAAGCCATCAATGCAATAGCAAATTGAGCAACCTGCCAACCGAACCGCCAACCGACAAGTGTCCGCCATTTTGGATCCATGAATTCCATCGTAAGTACTCCAGCATTCGCGGCCAAACACCCTGAAATGATATTTAACGAGGTTCTTTCAATCATCATTAATCGTAATTCCTAAAATTGCAACCTAACTGTTGAGTATGGGACGGCTACCTAATTGGAACATTTACTTTTAGAGTATACCATGATTTTCTTTTACGGATGATGATCCTCATTAAAAATTGCTCGTACCTACCTACACACATGCCAGCTATAAACCGAATGGTTGCGTAGATTGGAACTGAAGGTGCTACAGATACAACAGACTGGGCAATGATAAGGACGATCCAACAAGGTATCAGAGTGGTCTTTCGTCCAAAACTGTCAGATATTTGCCCCATAACTACGACACCAACCAATAACCCTGCGAAGAATATGCTGACCACTAGTTTAGCGATCCAGCTTTCGTTGCAAACAAGTGTCCACTGAAGAATTTGACGAAATATTTTACAAATACACACAAAATTGGAATCATTTTACGCTTAACCGAGAAGATGAAAACTTATTCAAATGAGTACCTCTGAGACAATCGATGTGTACTGAGTATTGAAGGTCATATTGTAGCAGTTGTGATTGTCGTTTTCGCAGCTACCCTCTGTAGCGTTAGAGCTGAACTGAGAACAGAAAGATCCGTTTGACACGTATTTCTCACATTTCAAACAGCTCCAGCCTGGATTCGCACCTTCGATCATGAAGTAAAACGTTGCACAAGCGGCTGCGAACTCAACAGAAAGATTCACCATGATGTACAAGAGAATCTGAAATCGGTTAGTACCACCAACAATCTGCAACACATCCTCGAACTTCGTGGGTTCGTGTTTTCTATCATTTTCGACGTCGGCTAATAGACCATCGCCTTCATCGTGTTTGGGAATACCCGTCCCAGCATCGATGCTCGTTGTCAAATCCACCGATTCAGGAATTAGCTTCTTCTGGTAGTTGTTGGAGCTGATCGACTTTTCCATATTTGGTTTATTGTTTTCGATAGATAACGGCTCAAACGTAAATCTGCGAAGAACACAACTTATGTAATACATACTTGATGACCGAGGATATGATATCAATGGCAATTTGAATTCGCCCTTCATAATGCCCCTTATTTTGCCTTCATTACAACCACATTGAACTCTTCTTAAAGAGCGGATTTCAATTGGGCTTACAAAACCTTACAAAATTTGATACACTTATAAAATCTGCGTACCTCGGGGTCGTCTTGGCACCCCCTAATTCTATCTGAGGTACCTGCAATTTCTCTGTTAGGTGATTTGCAAACTTGAGGCATTTATGTTAAGTACTCAGTGCAGCCACTATGCTGTACAATATATGATAGATAGTATTATGATCATTTTCTAAATGCCTATCGCTGAGTCGAGTTCTTCACGCGTTATCAGGCTATAACATCAAAAATTCAAATGATGTTAAAAATTACCTACCCGGAACAAATCGAATGAGTCCGGTTTGGTTAACTGTCATGTACGTCAAATTTTTTTTCTAGTATATCTGAATCACGTTTTTCAGACTGGTGCGTCATTAAAACTAGGGGTCCAGGGACACCATGCCCATGGAAGTGGTTTGAATTGCTCAACAATCTGACAATTCGATATTCAACGCCCCCTGGTAAAGATATACTGAAACCAATGACCTTTTATCCTCACAACAATCATAGGACATGTCATGGGCGTCAATTTTGTTAATAATTGTGGTAACAACAAAAAACTGTCTTTAAGTACCAATATGATAGATAATACTAAGTTCTTCAGCTATTCAATCCACCCCCGTGACCATATACAAAACCAATCAACTTGAAACTCCCCGCAATCATTCAACATGTCATGAGCTACGAATTGATCGTAGTTGCAAAATATGTATATGATACAAATTACATATGTATCTATTGCCTTTTGCAGAGTGAGATGAAAAGTCCGTAATTTCTATCACAAACCACTATCATTCTCAATACATCGTACGTTAATATATTTCATAGAATATCGGGTGATCACATCATTCGAAATCAACAAGTCTTATAGCCAACCTGGTAAAAACAAGATTGGTGCCATACATTTCAAACATTTACAGTTCCACATAATTAGAAAATGATACGAAGACTCATCATCAAAATACGTAGTCAGCAAAAGGTGTCACGTTAAGGAGTTATAATTTTTGATGCATTAAGATTATAACTCAAAATCATTGGTGAAATCAGAAAAGAAATTAAACTATTTACCTTTCACTAGCGAATCCTTTACGATGTATGTCGTGCTAATCAACTAAGCATTAGTGAAGCTGCCCGGACGACCCGGTGTACCATTTCGTCGTGCACGGCATTTGTCACTCGATGGAACGTCTAACCAATCACGCCCCGTTTTCTGCTGACTTAATGCGACTCAAACACAGTGAAGTTATATCATTCTTCAACAGGACAGCACGTGGCGAACATCAGGGCAGACGCACACAGACGAAAAAATCATGAATCGAAAACATCTGATATTTCGTTAGCTATTCTGTTGAAAAACGTGCATTCCAAACGTGCTTTCTGACTGCCGTGTTCTCTGGCTTAACGTATCAATATTAATCATCTATCTTAAAGTTGGTAGCCACCATTTCTTTAGTGTACTGTGATTTCTGTTCTTCACAATCCACCGGGCTTATACTGATGTTACTGAGGGACATACTGATGTTACGAAATATGACAGCAGATTGAGCAATGTACAATGATATAGATAGCATATCACACGGCTACAAAAGAAGTAATTAAATTTGAACGTTGAATAATCTTCTGAATCATTCTTGTACGTATTTTTGTGTAGGCAAACGTTAAGTCCATTTTAATCCACGTTAAGTACATGGGAAACCGTATACGTAAATATTTGATTTGATGTCTTCGATGCGACGGGAGGATAAAGTTTGCCAGTTTAAAACAGAAAAAACATTTTTAGCACTAGTTCCTTGCATACATCCGGATACCAAGAGCGCGGCTTTGTAATAAAGCCTATCTAAACTATCAAGGGCACTCTTGTATAATATGTCGTAATAGTCAATATGAGGAAAAATAAACGAATGGTAAATTAATGACGGGAGAGCACGCGCTTGGTGAATGCTTTAATTGGGTTTAGGCTTTCCTCTACTTTTTCAAAAATTGGGTTTAACATGTTCAGTGTTAGTAAGATGCTCGTCGAGTATAAAACCTAAGTGCTTATGAGAACAAACTTTAGGTATAGGGCTATTGTCTAATAACAATTGACAGTTGTTACGTTCACCTAGTTTACAGAAGGTTAAATCACAGCTTTTGCAAGGTTTGAAAGTGAGATTTTTTAGGTTTCATAGAAAAACCACCCACTCGAAAGGAAACAATCTATTTGTCATTCACACATTATACACATTTACACGACCTCCTTTGTTTTTTTTTGCACTTAACATTAACATCCGATTAGTTTCTGTTTGGTCAAATTATCTTTCTGTAACAATCGTTTTCGAATACCGTCTTTTGCCAGATGGCACAGCCGACAAATCTCACGATTAAGAAAGCACGTGGTGTTGTATCAATTGACACTTAGCATATAAGTATTTCACATAACACGGGATTCAATTTTCATTTCACAGTTACGTTTGACTTCCATTAACGATAACCTTAGTGAATCGCTTATTCATAGCAATATTACAGAGAAGTAAATAAAAAATCAATTCCTGATATGAAATCTATCAAAATCACGATGTTGTCTTTTATGTTCGGGTTTTTAACCCCTGATGATAGCTAAATAGTTATTAGTTTCCCCAGACAGGCTATAGATTTTAGCGTTCGATTTCTTTGAAACGTGTATTTTTTTCTTGTAGAAACCTTTCCTTCTCTCAAAGCTGTGATGATTAATATTTCCTTGATGTTGATTATGAAGATTGGCAAAACTTTTTTCGGATACGGCGCAGTACCTGCGATGGAATTCATGGATCTAAAATGGCGGACAGAGTAGTTGGTTTCCGGTTCGGTTTGCCGGTTGGTCAATGCGCTACTGCATTGATGGCTTACCTGTTGCTCGAGATCCAGTTCCACAGTTCTAAGTTGAATTTGACTCTAGATTTAAAACATTGAAAATGAACTGATTTCAACTCATAGCGAACTCAAACTCACAACTGTGGAACCGGGACCGACTGTAGGAAACTGTCACTAGCAACCGGCCTGGTTAGCTTGCCGCAACGATTCATGCAATTTTCATTATATAAAGGTAAATTCTTCTTCGAAAACTTTCTTCAATTTACGACATAGAGACATAGTTCCTTGATGATCTGCCCGTTCACTGGGTTGAGCCATTTTTGAAGAATTATTTGTTATTAGTCTAGAGAATGTTTAGAATTCTGAAATTAGACATTACTCATACTCTTTACGTGCATTTCATTCTAGCCATTTTATTGGTCTTTCATTTCCCGCTAAACCTCATCAGTTTACGATATTATGTGTCAGCATAGTATAGAGAATAAAATAAAAGTTCAAACCAGGTGGTCGGAATTGGCAGTTCTTCTAAGGATTTCAGTCATAGTCACTCTCCGTGTGACAGCAGGTATCAAATCGCTGAATGTACCCATCTCCTCAGACTATCGGCTTCTCATGGGCGAAACGTTGCCGTTGTAATTTTCCTTCCATGGTAATGTTTAAATGTTTTCGGAGTCGAGTGGAAACGGCAATTCTTTTTCAAATGAAAATACCTCCTCGGGTCCAGTGTGAGAGAAGACATGGTGAAATATTGACATTTTCGAAAGATTAGCAAGGGGATGGGTACAGACGGCAGATTGTCGAAGTCGATGGATGTACAGACAGGCTATGTACAGTCATTGTGATGCATTCCGAGTGTGTTGAGCAATTTTTCTCTTGGCAAACGCTCATGAATTACAATTTGATAAGGGCAGTTTAGACCCCGATCCCATTTGGATGGAGTATTCGTTTAGCGTCGACGACGTTAATATTTTGCTTGCATGGATTTCAAATCAATAGTCAGTATGGTGTAAAGAATATGATTGAGGGACGGATTGATCTGCAATAAAAGAACCACCAGCCAAGACGTCACCTGATTCAGTATTTCTACCGGTAATACCGCGCAATATTGAACGGTAATTATCGGCAGCCAGCAAGATAGATAACACGAATTTATTACCAAACACCTGCGATCGGTGGGATCAATTTTACCCGAGCCGGACGTGCGTCTAGATACGAGTCTGTACATCTGCGCGTACGTCGCTATTATCGTTGCAAGTATAATCGAGCTGGACGCAGCAAAATGGCGCATGAATATTGACAGGCTTTAACATCAATGGTTAGCAGATTCATAGGTGGACAAACCCCGATAGTGTTTAGTGAATAAGTATGACGATTGTGACAGTGGTAGCAAATGGATCATATTCAGAATGAGGAAGCGAATAATATCCAAATATTATCGACATGTTTAGGAGATGTAAAGACACTTTACATCTCATAACAACCAGCAAAACGACATAACAAACTGTACGTCCAAATTTAAGAATCAAGGAAATAAACTCCTTTGTTAAGGTTATCGGCTCCTGCGATCTTGGAAAGATAAATCGACATCATTAAATCGTAAGCTGCGAGATTCATGATGTCAGAAGATCTGTTGCACGTTTTGGATGAAGATACTTGAATTCGAAGTAGAATGACAATACTGTTCACCAAGAAACTGAATGCAGCGACGACCCAGATGATCGCTCTGATGACTGTGTCACCCATCAGGACAATGCAGGAGGAAAATTGATCTGCTCTGGCAAGGCACTGGTCAACTTTCGAAGCCATGCGGCAAAATTCATAAGCATCAGACTTTAGGGAGACTAATGATGTCAAATTGTCGAATATGCGACTTTCTGCGGAAATATAATTTGAATTTCTCGCTAAATCGAGATTTTAAAGTTTAAACCAGAGAAAGGATATTTCGATATATAGTTGATTCTATTGCTGCTGGAACTCAACGAAGTCATTGAAGATAGACCTTTGAATATATTTGCACCGAATAAAACTTCCTTCCTCCAAATATCGAATTGGATTATCAATTATGAATAGTTCCTATAAACTATACGTGGAATGCATTTAAGATTAATATGTAGTTATTATGTGTAATGTCTAAGGTACGTAGATTGTGCCGGTTTGAGAGCGGGTAGGGCAAAACATTCGAGGAGATGTTAAGCATGGGAAGAAAAACCAAAGATGAAAACGTCAATGAATTCAAAAGATCTCTGTTATTCGACAACATTAGAATTCGAGTTGATACTGTGATGAGAACCAGTGAAACCAACATCCCTACAGTAAACAGGATAACCTTGGCATTTACAACTGCTAGGACACGTGACGTTACAGAAAGCCTCATCGTTAGTGGTAATGTTAAATGCACAACACCATCACACGCTTCAGATTCTGGAATACATCGATGTTCATGGTCGCATTTAAACATTTCTGGATGTGACAATGTCTCGCAGTTTTGCACATCTTCTGGATGGGACAATCCGATTGACCATGCTGCCATAAAGGACTAAAAATCCACCAACAACTCCGAGGCTCACATTTCTCCCGCCCATAAAGAACCGGAAACAGGACACATAGTCCCAAGAGGCACACAGTCCGGGGACCACTATATCAGTGCACGATAAATCGCAGAACACCCATTATCGCTGGTTTGCAGCTATAACAATTTTTCCAGGTATTTCCATGTAATTTGACTTGATGAAGAGAGATAATCGATTGATAACGTTAAGCATTTTATTGTAAAATACAAATAAGTCAGTGCGCCAAAAATTGCAAACTAGAAATGATAGTTATGTACATGAAGTGCCCTAATAACTAGGCCTAGTGTTGTATTGTCTCTAAGAATAAATGTATGAGTAGAATATGATGTACGATGCATTCTATTATACGGATTTATGACTTCCTGAGAGATTTCTGTTTAAACTGATCTTAAAAATTGTAATATCTCAAATTAAGACAATGAGAACGAAAAGAACAAAATCTTGCCGGCGACTGAAACATCACATGATTTTACATACTCCTATGGACATTGCCAATGCCATCAGGATCTCCTATCATGACATGTATTCTCTTTTATGATAATCGGATCAACTTGATTTTTGGATTCGACCTGACTGGCTTTTGTTCTTCGAGGTCTTCCGGCAGTGGTCTATTGGTCGTTTCTGGCAGAATGAAGAAATTCAGCGCAGCGCTCGACAGTGCCACGGCGCCAACAACTACGTACGGCGCAGACTCATGTAGACTACTCTACAAACAAAAATTAATACAATGCATACCATCGGTACGACCAAACATTACGAGGTTGGTATACAATCAATAAAAATCATATTTAGGAGGTTAGGATTAAACAAATCAGCTTACCATCAAAGAAATTTGGGGAGCAATGATTGAACCGATTCTAGCACCCATATATCCTGTACCAGTTGCAGTATTTCTGAAGTAAAATAAACAATTAAGACTCGCTTTAGAATCGATTTGAATTATGTACTCGCTTAGAAACCTAATTTCAAACCTTAAGAAAGTCTTCGATATAATTATGCTAGTCTACGAACGTATCTTACTCACCTCAGTAGCGTCGGATACAGTTCGGCCGAATAGTAGGTCGTAACGCACCAAGCACCGGCTCCGATAATGTATGCGGCAAGGCCGAAATAAGTTACGAACATAGGATTCTTGTCTAGAAAACCGGTCAAATCCATTATCATTATGGCTAATAAGCATAGACCCGGTATACTGAGGGATATCAGCAAGCTGATACGTCGTCCAATCCTGAAAAAGAGCAAAAATCAAAACCATGTTCAAAGTTAACAAGCAACGCCGGAATGCTAAGTGAAATAGATCTCGTGCGGAGTAGTTGCATCAGAAAATGATCGAAAGGCCTAAGTTCAAAAATTTTCTTGGCAAACATACCAATTTACTAAAAATACGAAAGTCCATCTCGTCAGTAAAACACCAGCACCTGATATGAATACATTCAGATACAGATTTCCGGTCATGTCGCTCAGTTGATTAGAAACACCGTAAAACACTAGCGATGTTGCCAGCCTAAATAAACAATTTCAGGAAAAGAAATTAATTTCCCATTGTGGCATTTTATGGATGGATTTTCGAGCATTTAATTCTCGAAATCATTAAGACGAAGTTGATTTGTAATCATCGCAATCTAACGATACTTTTAACACTAGCGTTAACTTGAAGTTATACTTGCCAAGCGTATATCAAAACGACGCTTCGAATAGCCAGTTTCCTTGTGCGGAATAGATAAGTAATATTCAGAGATTTTGCTTTTTTCTTCGCGGTCTCTGCATTGCTGATCAACTCTAGTTTTTCTCGCAATCCGGTCGTATCCTTCGCGTTAATTTTGGCTACGTATTTCAGACAATTTTCCGCTTGGTCGATTTTCTGTTTTTCAACGTACCAGCGTGCACTTTCCGGAAGAAAACTGAAAAGCAAATTTTTCTCCTCAGCTTTGAAGTAATATACATGTATAAAAAGGAACAGCACAAGGAAACCTTGGTAGACATTGCGAAGCACGGAAAATGTTACAATTCTAAATGTTTCAATATTATTCATTTTCGGAAAACATTTCATAATCGGGGGCACTCACTAAACGATTATAGGAAGTAATGGTAAGCTAATGAGACCGGTTGCTAGTGACAGTTTCCTCCAGTCGGGTAACAGGTAAGCCATCAATGCAGTAACGCAATGACCAACCTGCCAACCGAACCGGAACCCGACAACCGTCCGCCATTTTGGATCCATGAATTCCATCGCCAGTACTGCACCATTAGCTGCCAAACATCCTGCAATAACATTTAACGTGGCTATTTCAATGATCGATTACTGTAAGTGTTCAGCAAAAGCCGGCTACCAAATTGAAGGATTCAGAATATTATGATTTTTTTCCGGACGAGGTTGATTTTTAAGAATCGCGTGAACCTACCTACACACATGCCAGCTACAAACCGAATGGTTACGTAGATGGAAACTGAAGGTGCTACAGATACAACAGACTGGGCAATGATAAGGACGACCCAACAAGGTATCAGACTGGTCTTTCGTCCAAAACGGTCAGATATTTGCCCCATTACTACGACACCGACCAATAACCCAACGAAGAATATACTGGCTACGAGTTTAGCGATCCAGCTTTCGTTGCAAACAAGTGCCCACTGAAAAATTTTACAAAATTTTCTATAACCACATGTAAATATTTGAGTGGTAAGAGCGTTCGACTCCTGGGAAGCCAGTTCACGGTTTCGAACCCCGTACATTACCGTAGTGGGCAAGACACTCATCCTCATTGCCTCTCTTAACTGCTCGGAATAAATGGGTACCTGATCTGATAAATGACTCCTGAGCGTCTAGCAGCTGCTCGGACGTTATCTATTCCAAGGGAGAGATGACTGATAAATGGTTGGAGGGGTAGGCTAGGGCTATAATACCACTGGAAAGCACCGTTGAACATTGTATCACAGCGAAAAGGGCGATATAGAAATTAAATTTCGATGAAATTACTATTAATTTAATCACTGGAATCGTTGTACGCTTAACCGAGGAGGTGATAACTGAATGAAATGAGTACCTCTGAGACAATTGATGTGTATTGAATGTTGAAGGTCATATTGTGGCAGTTGTGATTGTCGTTTTTGCAGCTGCCTTCTGTAGCGTTAGCGCTGAACTGAGAACAGTAAGATCCGTTTGACACGTATTTTTCGCATTTCACACAGCTCCAGCCTGGATTTGCACCTTCTATGATGAAGTAAGTCGTTGCACAAGAAGCAGCAAATTCAAAAGAAACATTCACCATAATGTACACGAGAATTTGAAATCGGTTACTACCACCAACAATGTGCAACACATCCTCGAACTTGGCGGGCTCGTGTTCTGTATCATTTTCCACGTCGGCTAATAGACCATCGCCTTCATCGTGTTTGGGAATACCCGTCCCAGCATCGATGCTCGTTGCCAAATCCAACGAGTCTGAACGTAGCTCCTTCCGGTCGTTTTTGTAGTCGATCGATTTTGCCATATTTGCTATATTGTTTACGATGCTTCGATTGTCATCTGCAAAACATACGTTACATAATTCATACTTTTTAGACATTACTTCATGTATTCTACATGAGCACAGATAACATTTCTTACAATATTTCCTTACATAATCTAAATTAAACAGGGAAAGAAAAGGATACAAATATCTTATAATAGAAGTTTTGAACATTTTCTGATGTATAAAGCTAGTCTTCTACCTGTCTTGAACAATTCAATACATAATATAATTTATGCATGTTTGATGCATTGAAATTTGGTATCAATTGCGTTCTTAGATCTTTGAAAACAGGACATTGTAAAATAAAGTGACACTCATCTCCAATTGCAGATCCCACAAATTGCGCACTCTTTCATCGTGAGGGGTATCAAAATATCTTCCAGTTTCTATAGCTTTTATAATTTGAACACCGGAAGTGTAGTACGGTCATTTTGCTTAAGAAAATTTAGGTCATTTTCACGACCCCAAGTAGTTTTTGTTATTTTAGTTTTTATTGATAATGCCTTCATTTTGCCCGTATTTAAAACCAGATTGGGGTTGTACAATGTTGGCATAATTTTAGTAGATATGCACATCATGTTGGTGAACTCATCTTAAAAGGCAGGTTTCGATTGGGCTCGACCGAAACGCGAACGAAAAGTTAGAAATACTTGTAAATTCCGTGTACCTCGGGTCGCCTGATTTTCTATCTGAGGTACATACAATTTCCGAGGTAGACGATTGGCGAACTTAAGCGAGGGACTAATTCAAGGTACTCCGCCCTGTAGCCCACTATTCTGTACAATAAATGATAGTTGGTATCGTAACGATCCTTTTTCCAAACGGCTACCGTGGAGCAGAGTGCCTCACGTGTTATTAAGCTAAAACGTTGAAAATACATAATGTAAATGACTTACTCGTAGCAAACAGACGTAAGATTCAAATTTTTCAGGTTTGGTTCTCTGTCAAGTAAGTATAGCATAGCTGTCGGCTTTGTATCCAATTTTATTCTTTTTTTCTAATTACAATATATCTAAATCAAATTTTCAAACATAAGTGTGTCATACTAAACAGGGACATTCTTATACACGAAGCGTTCGATCAACCTGATACATATATTTTTCAACAGTTTTTTCAAAACCTATTCAAACACAAACCACTCTCATTCTCAATATTGTACTTAAATATCTTTCAAAGGATATCGGGCGATCACATAGTTTGTATTCGTCGCATGGCCAACAAGGTAAAAACTTAAGTGGATGCCATAAATTTCAAACAATTACACTCGAATTGAGAATTAGAAAAAGCGCTAGTCTTTGAAATATGTACTCGGTAAAATAGGTTACGTAAAGGATATCATGTTTTTGTATGCATCAAGATTATGATACAAAACCATCGGAGAAAATAAAAAAGATATTCATCCATTTACCTTAGATATTCAGTTGTGAATCCTTAAGGATGTTTGTCGCGCTACGTAATAAGCAAATATGCACTTTTTATTTCGAATACCAGTATACATACGTTTGTATAAATTCAACCTTAGAATAAAGTTGCAAAGCAGCGAAAACGGGTTTTCTGCCCAGCAGCAATATTAATATGCGAACCTTTGGAAATTATCAATAGAAATTAAAAAATTGTTTATTGTTGGCATTCGAACCTGATATACTTATGTCAATGTATTATATCACAGTGAAACCTTACAAATTAGTTTCGATATGACAGAGGTCGAACAAGCACTATGAGACTATCAAATCACTTAAAAGGTAATTTGAATTGACGTGTATCTTGAACTTGAACTTGATATTATATTTATTGCGCCCTATATAAAGTTTATACATAGGTTAAGACATGCAATAAATTGACAGAAAAAAACATTGAAGAATGATATTCAATAAACGCCCAAGTGTTCAATGAACACGTTCTCCCTCAGCTGGGACTCGAACCCAATGGCACCGCACGACTGCATATCGAGGCAGTATACCGTGCCATCGGGTTCGAGACTCCGCTAGGGTGAATAAACATACATTTTTTTAACATATAGAAATAGAAAACTACAAATACCAGTAATTACATGGAAAGAGGTTAGATGGCGCCACACTATATGTTAACTACTATTAAGTACCAATCCTAATGGAAGTTAAGTATTGTAACCTGCAGTGGACTAGCGAGTTAACCCAAAACGGCGGTTGCGAATTAGTTGGGAGTGGAAACCAAATTCTATTTCAATCGGATTCGAACCCAATGATGACTGACACTGTCGGAAATAAAGAAGCGTTTGAAATATTTTCATATCCGAAATAGAATCTGTGTTATAGATATAAATCTTTTATTTCAAATAACCGAGATAATACTAGTGCCCAATTCTCCAACGCTATGAAACATGATATACCCAGAAGACACTATATACATGCATATTTGACCTTCTAAGTAAGTTTGTTGACGATTCATATTTTTCATCTCTAAGATAACGATCAACGGGTTAAACCAGGGGATACCAAGAGCATCAAACACAACAGGAAACTGGCTAGTTATAAAGCTATGGTAGCTGATTCGGGCCATACTAAAAAAGAATTTCTGCACGGCTAAAGCAACAATAAAAAAATTTTCACATTGGCCCGTTTTTTGGTTTTCTCGCGCGAGAATTGCAAAGGTTTGGTTTTTTCGCGTGGGAATTCAAAACTTTTGGTTTTCTGACGCGAGACTTTGAATTCTCGCACGAGAAAAACAAACTTTTTGAATTCTCGCGTGAGAAAACCAAAATGTTTTGAATTCTCGCGCGAGGAAACCAAACTATTTGAATTTTCGCACGAGAAAACCGAAATTTTATGTTTTCTCGCACGAGAATTCAAAACTTTTGGTTTTCTCGCGCGAGAATTCAAAACCAAAAAACAGGCCCATGTGAAAATTTTTTTATCGTTGCTTTAGCCGTACAGAAATTTTTTTTAGTATGGCCCGAATCAGCCACCATACACTTGGCAAGGGCGGATCTAGTAAAATTTGGAAAGCCGGTGTCAAGAAAAGAAAAGGCATTTGCATTGTCTACTTGCGGGGTTCCACCCTCGGTGTTAGATATTTTTGAAAAAATACAAGGAAGGCAGGGGTCCGGACCCCCGAGATCACCCTCTAAATCCACCACTGCTTGGTCATACTATACCGTAAAAGCTGCAAAACATGGTAACTATGCTGATACTTGCTGATGATGTTGACGCTCGACGGGAAACGAATTTCGTTGATATAGCAAGCCCCAGCGACGACGTAATGACAGATTAAGTGAAGTATCTGGCGCAGATAGAAACTTCCTTCTGATAGGAAATGATACGTTGGAAGATTCTTCTCCAGTGAATAGTATTGCTTTTTATTTCTATCCTCCAGTTTCGTCTCCTGGTGTCTCGGTGTCTCTGATCTCTCTCTTAGATTTTGGGGACCCTCCTTATATTAGCCACTCGCCAGACTGCCACGTCAGCGAGCGTATTTTTGTCTACTTCTTGTTGTGGCAACAGCAACCCGTTTTGTCTAATCCTTGTTATGGCAACCCAAAACGTTTTGTCTAATTCTTGTTATTGCAACCCAAAACTAAGGTTGTATTGAGTTCAAATAAATATAATTCTAATACGGGTTCAACCATAATTCAACGACTATAGGGTTCAACCACCCTTTTAAAATAATACGTAGCTGCTGTTACACTTTTTCTTTAATTGAATCTTATTGATTAACTTCCCAATATAAATATTATTATTTATTTCCTAATACTTCCACGAAAATGGAACGCTTTCTTGATTGATCATTTGAAGTATATTGCACCGTTTCATGGAACGGAAACGCATCTTAAGTCGTCGAGAAACTGTCGTCTTTTACCCAGACTCGAGCATCTCTTCATCGGATTGATCTCCCATTGCTAGGTGAAACACGGAAACGCGTTCAACGGTGTACCACTAACGACTAACAACTGTCGACATCCTGAACAATGTGCCATAACACCGAAATCTTCTGCGCGCGCCGGAAATGCGCTGACGTCTACGACCGATATCAAAACAATCCAAGATGGCGCTTAATGTACGCCGAGAATGAAAAGGCAGCACGGAAATATGTATTGAAAAGCGAGAAAACAAAACATTTTGGTTTTCTCGCGCGAGAATTCAAAAAGTTTGGAATTCTCACGTGAGAATTCAAAACTTGGTTTTCTCGCGCGAGAAAACGAAACTTTTTGAATTTTCGCGCGAGAAAACCAAACATTTTGAATTTTCGCGCGAGAAAACCAAAATGTTTTGAATTCTCGGGCGAGAAAACCAAAATGTTTTGAATTCTCACGCGAGAAAACTAAAATCTTCTGAATTCTCGCGGAAGAAAACCAAAAAACGGGCCAATATGAAAATTTTTTTATCGTTGCTTTAGCCGTACAGAAAATTTTTTTAGTATGGCCCGAATCAGCCACCATAAAAGCAGAACAGAACACTGAAAATTCTAAAATAAAAGTGGTCATAGGCACACAAAAAACTGCATCCACATGAACTGAGCAAACTAAATCAAATCATGCGTTAAGCGCAACTAAACTCTCTGCGGAAACAAAAATGTGGCCAACGAAATGCGGAATAACAAACGAACTCCATCACTGATAAATTTCACAAAATGACGATTAACGTAATATAAAGAATTATAGAAATATTCTTTTCTTTCTAATCGACTCATAAAAAACATAAACGTTTCCTTTCCTTTGGTTTTCTATATTCCTTTGATAGGTCAATTTCTAATAATGCACCTAAAACTCCACGGCTCACATTCCTCCAACACAGCAGGCAACAGGACACACAATCCATGGTCCACGTACAGTGTACAGTGGACTACACACAGTGGACTAACCCCAGACACGGCCCTCAGACTACACACAGCCCCACAGAATCCTAAAGGCCACACGATGTAGACAGTCGCGGGAACGAAAGCTAGGTGTTGTAAATAACCACAGCGCAGAGGCCCGTCCGGCAGTGAGGAAAACCAACGCCAAACTTATTTCTTCCATCTGTCCGCAGTGCAACGTAGTAATAAGCGATTATGTTCCGGTCCTACTTCCGGCTAAGTGTGGCTTGTAGAAAAAGTCGTCACCGAAGGGTCCAATGAAAGATCCTTGAAATCCAGTATTTGAATCGAAGAATCGGCAGGTATCGATTGACGCCTTCTGCGATTCAGCCGTCGGAACGAGAATGGGGTATATCCATTGTTTGCCATGTAAATGAACATGCTCTATTCGGAGCTGATGAATTTTATCAATGTCCCCTCCTCTGCTCGAGGTTATTGACAGACAGTGGTGAGATGCTACAAATGAAAGCCCCCGTACATAACAGGGCTTGGGTGAAGATTTTGACCGTTAGACCTCAGCTTTGCGCTAGCACGGAAGTTATTTGTATCAACACAAAGTTGATTTAAAAAGTGATGGGCACTTTTAATCCGTTTAATCCCGTAGAGTCACCTCCAAAATGCGGGAATATTGATCTATTCAGTGGATGCAAAATACTCTAATGCAGAAAACCCGTTATCGCTGCTTCACTTCTACATTCATTGCTTTCCTGGTATTTTCATGCGAAAAAAAGTAATAATTCTGTTATCTAGAAAAATAATCGAATTATAAAGTTTATGATTTTATTATCAATACAAATGCGTCAGTGCGCCACTCGTTACAAACTAGAAATTATAGTTATACATGTAGTACCCTAATAACTTGGCCTAGTGTTATATTGTCTATGATAAATGTACTACGAGTAGATTACGATGTATGATGAAGGCTATTAAATGGATTTTATGGCTTCTTGTGAGATTACTTACTTTCCAGAACTACGGAAGCGATAAAGGGCCTCGAGTTGTCGCGTTCCAACTCGACAAGTCGCCTTATTTATGTCGATATATCGCGATATATCGCGTCAAGTCGACATGAATATGTCGACATATCGTGACGTTTTCACGACAAATTTCGCTTTTTCGCCTATTTTCCACGGGACAAGCCGTCATTTGAAGACACGTCTAAATGTAAGATGAGGACACCAGTGATATGACGACTGCGTTCCAAGTCGTCATGAATATGTCGACTTTTCGCGAGGAAAGTGGTCGTGAAAACGAAATATGTCGTCAAAAAGTCGCGATATATCGACATATTCATGTCGACTTGACGCGATATATCGCGGTATGTCGACATAAATAGGACGACTTGTCGAGTTGGAACGCGACATCTCGAGGCCCCTCATCGCTTCCGTACAGAACACATTTACTGATTACTTACATGGAAATTAGGAATATTTTCTCAGATTAGGAGAACAAGATCAAAATAATTTCTGGTGACTGAAATATCACATGCTTTTATCTACTGGTTTGATAATTGCCGATGCCATCAGAATTTCGTATCATTATTTTCTTTTATGATAATCGGGTCAACTTGATTTGCATTAATATTGGGATTCGCCCTGTCGGGCTTTTGTTCTTCGAGGTCTTCCGGCAGTGGTCTATCGGTCGTTTCTGGCAGAATGAAGAAGTTCAGTGCAGCGCTTGACAGTGCCACAGCGCCAACAACTACGTACGGTGCGGACTCATGTAGACTACTCTACAAACAAAAATCAATCCAATGCATACCATCGATACGAAATAACTTTGTTCAACATGCACAGTATCGGAACGACAAAGAACTTCGAGGTTGTTTTACGATCAGTGTATACTGCATTTTGGGGTGTGATTCAACCAATTAGCTTACCATCAAAGAAATCTGGGGAGCTATGATTGATCCGATTCTAGCACCCATAAATCCTGTACCAGTTGCGGTATTTCTGAAGTAAAGTAAACAATTGAGACTCGTTACCTTTGGAACAATGCATCGATTTTAATCATTTACTTACATAAAACCTAATTTCAAACCTTATGAATGACTTCGATTTAATTATGGTAGTTCAAATATGAACGTATCTTACTTACCTCAGTAGCGTCGGATACAGTTCAGCAGAATAGTAGGTCGTAACGCACCAAGCACCGGCTCCAATTATGTATGCGGAAAGGCCGAAATAAGTTACGAACATAGGATTTTTGTCCAGAAAACCGGTCAAATCCATGATCATTATAGCTAATAAGCATAGACCCGGTATACCGAGGAATATCAGCAAGCTGATACGTCGTCCAATCCTGAAAAAGAGTATAAATCAAAACCACGTCCAAAAGTTATGAGATATAGCAAAGCCAGAATGCCGGGTAAAACAGACCGTGCTAGAACGATCGTGACTCAATATTTAGCAACTGTCCCCGGGACATTCATCGAAATATCCGAAAGAATATGAACAAAGTTCAATCATTTTCTTGGCAAAACTTACCAATTTACTAAAAATACGAAAGTCCATCTCGTCAGTAAAACACCAGCACCTGATATGAATACATTCAGATACATATTTCCGGTCATGTCGCTCATTTGATTAGAAATACCGTAAAACATTAGAGATGTTGCCAGCCTGAATAAATGATATCAGGAAAAAGAAGCATGAAAATAAAAATTTATTTCTCATTGTGCTATTTTATGGATAGGTTTTCGGTTTTTGAAGTTGATTTATGCATGAAACCAGGACAGTAAACAAAACATCCAACGATACTTTTTACACCAGCGTTAACTTGAAGGTACTAAGATATAAATGGAATCATGTGCCATTATGATTGGGAATCCATTTACAGATGGAGAATGTGTTTACCATATTCATTAGCCATATCTAATGACGACAATGGAAATTCCTAGTTACTAATGACATTGGCATCATAACGACTTGATACTTGCCAAGCGTATATCAAAACGACGCTTCGAATAGCCAGTTTCCTTGTGCGGAATAGATAAGTAACATTTAATGATTTTGCTTTTTTCTTCGTGGCCTCTGCATTACTAATCAACTCTAGTTTTTCTCGCAATCCGGTCGTATCCTTTCCATTAATTTTGGCTACGTATTTCAGGCAATTTTCCGCTTGGTCGATTTTCTGTTTTTCAACGTACCAGCGTGCACTTTCCGGAAGAAAACTGAAAAGCAAATTCTTATCCAAAATCTTTATTGATCCTGAAATAATGGTATTCGAAGGATCAAAAATCCTATGTAATAGAGAAAAAATGAACCAGTGCCAGAAACCTAAGAAACGCGGAAAATGTTCAAATTCTAGATGTTTCCAGGTATTATGTATTTTCCATATCATTTATTTTTTGGCTGTACTCACTACCAGATTATAGGAAGTAATGGTAAGCTGACGAGACCGGTTGCTAGTGACAGTTTCCTCCAGTCGGGTAACAGGTAAGCCATCAATGCAGTAGCGCATTGACCAACCTGCCAACCGAACCTGAAACCGACAACTGTCCGCCATTTTGGATCCATGAATTCCATAGCCAGTACTGCGCCATTAGCTGCCAAACATCCTGCAATGACATTTTAAGTGGTTCTTTCAATTATCGATAATTCCTTAACTGGCTACATAACCCTTATGCGTAGGTCAGCTATCAGATTGGAGCATTTCCCGGACGAGGATTCTTTTTAAAATTTGCGCGTACCTACCTACACACATGCCAGCTACAAACCGAATGGTTACGTAAATGGGAACTGAAGGTGCTGCAGATAGAACGGACTGGGCTATGATGAGGACGATCCAGCAAGGAATCAGACTGATCTTTCGTCCAAAACTGTCAGATATTTGCCCCATAACTACGACACCGACCAATAACCCTGCGAAGAATATGCTGGCTACGAGTTTTGCGATCCAGCCTTCGTTGCAAACAAGTGCCCACTGAAAACATTGACGAAATATTTCATAAATACATGTTAAACTTGGAATCGTTGTACGCCTAACCCAGAAGGTAATGAATAACTTTTGGAATGAGTACCTCTGAGACAATCGATGTGTACTGAGTATTGAAGGTCATATTGTAGCAGTTGTCATTGTCGTTTTTGCAGCTGCCTTCTGTAGCGTTAGCGCTGAACTGAGAGCAGTAAGATCCGTCTGACAAGTATTTTTCGCATTTCAAACAGCTCCAGCCTGGATTTGCACCTTCGATGATGAAGTAAGTCGTTGCACAAGAGGCAGCAAATTCAAATGAAACATTCACCATAATGTACACGAGGATCTGAAATCGGTCAGTTCCACCAACGATGTGCAACACATCCTCGAACTTCGCGGGCTCGTGTTCCGGATCATTTTCAACGTCGGCTAAGAGACCATCGCCGCCATCATGTTTTGGAATACCCATCTCAGCATCGATGCTCATTGTCAAATCCGACAAGTCTGGAGGTAGCTTCTTCTGGTCGTTTTTGGAGGCGATCGATTCTTCCATATTTGCCATATTGTTTACGCTTGATAATGCTTCGAATATTAATCTACAAAAATTCCGATTATAGAATTCTTCATAAACGCGAACGTGCGTAAGCTTAAATATTCCAATAAACTCTGCGTCTTTCGATTTCGTCTTGGCACCGCCTGAATTTATCCTGCCACTGCAATTTTTGAGGTTGTCGATTGGAAAACTTTTTGCGAGGTACGTATTTGAGGTACACAGCGTAGCCCACTATACTGTAAAACATATGTTAAATAGTATTATGATCATTTTCCAAACGAGTCGAGTGCGTGCTCTACGCGTTATTAGGTTAAAACATTACGAATAAAAAATATAGATTACTAACTCGGAGCAAACATACATCAAAAGATTCCGGTTTAGTTCACAGTCATGTTTGTCCAATTTAGTTTTTCAAATTCTTATATCTCTAAATCTAATTTTTCAGACAAGTGCGTCATACAAAAATGGGTCGCTCTTATGTATAAAATTTTCGATCAACCTGACATATATATTCAACAGTTTTATCAAAAGCTACGCATTTATTCAGGCCGATGGTAATTACGCAAATATACGTCATTATCAATTGTCAATTCATCTTCCTTTGTTTGTGCTTCGGTTGGAATGGTGAATACTAATCATTTATCATCTTTCACAAGTATCTATCGCATTTGCAGAGTGTGATGAAAAAGTCAACAATTTCCATCACGAACCAACCGCTATCATTCTTAATGTATCGTTCGTTGATATTATTCAAAGGATTTGGATAGATGACTTCGTTTGAATTCGAGCACTCTTTCATAGCCATACCAGGTAAAAACAAAATTGGCACTACATCTATATATTCAAATTTAGATTTTGAAAATGATATAAAAACTTATCTTCAAAAAATCTATTCGGCATAAGGATCTACGTATTTTGTACGCATTAGGATTATGAACTGAAATCATCGGGGAAAGTAGAACAGAAATTCAACTATTTACCTTTGATATTCATTGGTAAATCCTATACGATCTTTGTCGCGCTACGTAATCAGCAAATATGCGTGAACGTCTTTTTTTATCTCATATGCCAGTAGAACACGATTGTATAAATTGAAACTCGCACAATCTAAGGGCATCTATTTATCAATCGAAGTGAGTGAAGTAAATATATATATATATATATATATATATATATATATATATATATATATATGTATATAAGCTGCCTTGACCCAGTGCACCATTTAGCGTCAGAACATTTTTCGCTGGATGGAACGTCTAACCGATCGCGTCATGTTTTCTGCTGACTTAATGCGACCCAAACACCGTCATGTTATATAATTTCATAGTCTTGAACAGTGCAACATGTGGTGAATATCAGGGTGGCCGCACACAGACGAACAAAACGGAAAACATCTGAGGTTTCGAAAACCATTGACTGCGCAAAAGTGTTTTTTCTTCTGAACGTCACGTGTTTCCCGACTGCTATGAACGCCCGGCTGTAAACTCTTAGTTGGTACCCGCCATTTTGTTAGCGTAGTCATTTTTAGAAATCATTCGTGATTTCTGTTTTATCATAATCCACCTGGCTTTCGATAGAATTCTGGGTTATCGCTGAAAAACTCTGGTTCCAGGATTCATCTCAGAGTTTTACAATACGGCACGAGTGAGAGAGATTCTGAACACTTTTGCCGTGTGCGTAAGAAACTGCTATTTAGAATTGAAAAAAAAATCATAAAGCGCATGCATAAGCACCTGTTTTCAAACGAAGTTTAAAACATAATAATACCTTTTTGTAAATTTTTAATAGCATTGATGAAAATATCTGGTCATTATTTGTACTATGGTCGCTGAAGAAGATTCACCAATTGCCATAGCTCATTCAGTGCAATATTGGAAAAACACCGACGCGATATTTCCACAACACTGGAAAGTTCCGGAAAATGCCGAGGCAGGTAAATGTTATGTCCATATTTCAGATTTCATAGAAAAAAAACACGCACTTTTGAAAGGAAACAAGAAAAAAACACGCACTTTTGAAAGGAAACAATGCTATTTATTATTCACACATTATATACACGTACAAGATCTCTTTCGTTCGTTTTTTCACATAACATTAACATCTTATTAGATTCTCTTTGGTGCCAAATTATCTGTCTGTAACATTCGCTTTGGAATGGCGTCTATTGGCAGATGTCGCAGCTTACAAATCTTCCGAATGAGAAAGCACTAATGCGTTGTATTTAATTGATACTTAGCATATAAATATTTCACATTACACGGTATTGAATCTTATATATCACAGTAACGTTTGACTTCCATTAACGATAACATTAGTGGATCGCTTATTCATAGCAATATTACGGAGGATAAGTAAACAAAAAATCTATTCCTCACATGGGATCTATCAAAATCACGAACGTACTTTCTGTCCGAAAGTGCTAGTTTACCTATGAAAACTTCGGTTGTCAGAGTTAGTCGACTATAGTTGCGAACGAAGTGAGCTCCTGGACTAGAGTCCATGGTAAAACCGAAAGTAAGTTAGTCGGAACTAGTCGACCACGGTATTGGGTACGGTCACTGTAGTTCAGACCTAGTTCCAAGATGGCCGACATTGTGAAATGCTTTAAAAGACCGAACTAAACAGCGTTCGGTTATAAGCTCCGACTGTTAGTCGAATTACAATGAGAACCGAAGTCCGCCCTGATGGTTTACGAAGCGGACTGATACGTCATCATATTACGCAGCTGAACTGTGTTGGTCATTGTGTGTCCCACCGTCCAGCGGACAGTGCCGAGTCAATTTGAGGATGATGATTATATGTTCTGATTATTTGATGAATTTGACTCATTCATTTATGTATTTGTCTTTTATGTGCTGGGTTTCTCTTGGATGCCAGTGCACAGCCTTCACATTTTGAACTAGATATGATGTATACAGTCACTTAGAAATGTGAAAAAAATGAAGGCCTAGTGTGACAATCACTGATAGAAAGATATATTCATCAACCCAAAAGGTTGTAGATATTAGTGAATTATTCGATTTCTTTCATACCTATCCTGCAAAAACTGTTCTTTCTTCGACAACTGAAATAGTTTCCATGTCATTGATGTAGTAGGATATAATTTTGCCACTGCATATATCAATGGATTTATAAAGCAAAGTCTGATCTTTCCATTAGGGGCTTTCTGTTAGATATAGCCGAGTAGAAAAAAATGGGCATATTTATGTACATATATTTACATTTATAATCGTAATTAGTTCCAATAATAAATTCTGGGATAAACAATAAACTCTTTATGAAAAACAATCGGCAATGAATATTAAACCATCTTAGCACATTTATTCACAATATTAAGGTTCCCTCCGGCGTCGACTGCTCTACATGAACAGGTGATGCTTATTCTAATATTCAAACAAGAAACAAAATTCTTTATATGGACTTTCCTAAATTTACATGAGTGTAGGTTTGATGCAGCATGAAAATTAAACATTGGTACTCTAGAGATCAAGCAGAACAAATGAAAAAAGTGAAAACTCTATTGGGTTGAATTCAAATGATGAAAACTGACTTATTACAGGATAATTAGATCGAAAATTTCTTTTTTTCAAATTATGAATGGAAACGTATACCTAAATTCACACGAAACCCTGTAAATTTTTCTATTTCATAATGTAATTTTGAAATGCAAAATAAATTCAATTCAATTTAAATCTTCGACATTGAGTTTTTGAATGAAAATCTGTCTACGATCTCCGTGAATTGGCACTATATACATGTTGTAATCACACAACTGCATGATGATTCATCATGAATATACACGGTAGTGGGTCCCCTCTTCCATTTCATAGTGTAACGATTTCATTTATTTCTAGACAATTGATTTTCTAGATAATTTAGACAATTTGTTTTCGAAAATTAAACATATTTCGTCTAAGATTCGGTCTCCCCTTTTCCAATTTCACTGCCCTTCTATAAAATTCACTGCTTTTCGCGGCCGCCTACGACGAACCCTGGCAGTTGAAGCATTTGCAGTTTCCAAGTAAACTTAAACTAGGTCACACGCGAGGCGCGCTTTTCATTTACTGAATAAATTTTGAAATGAATTAAATTATACATGCACTATATACATGCATTCATTAATGAGGAACGTATTCCGATGAAATTCAATAGGGATGGAGATTTTATTATTGCATTGGATGTTTTGAAAGTTCCGAAGAGAAACTAAGCTTTGTTCGGAAGTTATTTTGTACCAAAGGAAGAAAGTTTCATATGCGTAATGATTCGATTGGTCAACGCCGCCCTCTACTCGACGAATGATCGGTTGTTGAATTCGTGAGCATGTCCGTTGCCGTTGCTGTGGTTGTTCTTATCGCCAGATGGCGATGTTTTACTGAAACAACAGACGAAATATTCATTTAGACAGAAAAACCAATAAATAACTACATTATAACGCGCGAGATATATCAATATTAGACGCTCAGTTTTTGAAGGAATCATCACTTCAGTTATTGAAACAAGTCACTCACAATTATTGAGTTAAAAACCTCGAAACCTCTGTTGGAAGTATCGGAAGAATGGATTTCGCATGTGATAAGTATAGGTATATCTAAATAGGTGTTAATTGTGCAAGGACGACATAAATGTATGTTAGCTCGATTCCGTACATAGAGATTATTAGTACAGGGTTAGTTTATCTTATCAAAGCGTAGTATACACAATGTCGCAAAAGATTCTTGATATCAAAATCGGCTGTTTTGGTGTAGGAACGCGTGAACTTAAAGAAGGCTGAGAACGGAGGTTCTTGAAAGCCTTCGTTCGATTGTAATATTAGCAATGTAAAAGAATGATTAGTGCAAGCGTGGTCCTATTTTGGTTAGACATCTAAATTTCCTAGTCCTGTTCAACAAACCTTTACTTTACCGAGCACTAGGATTTTCCGTTATGATGTAGACAACTTTGGGATCTTTGCGGTATTTTCTATATTGGATTAAATGCAAACAGCGGGAAAATCAATGAAAAAAATGTTCAAACCGAACCAATCAGCAAGCTGAAAGGTGCGTACAACTTACGTAGCCGTCATGTTATAATCGTGATTTCCTACATCGAACCCTTTTCTAATCAAAAATAAAAAGCCCCGTCCACATGAAATATGTATCATTTAAGAGGACCCAAATCGATATTTTCTCCCTTGCTTTGCACGATTTGGTGCATCCATATTTTTTCAAAACGGTCTCGCATAATGTCAGGCGCACACAGAGGTTTGAAAACACGTTTCGAACCGAAAACCTGTGCATATATGTTTTATCAAACTGAGGTTATGTGATAGCGAGATGCTACTGGTTCATTGCCAAATATTCGCAGGTTTTGCCGAAACAAGAGTAAATCGTTTTATTGTCTCGTTTGTACGTCTGTGCGCGTCCGACTTGTGATGATATTTTTTTTTTCTAAAGGCCACCGCTCACTTCCCTAAGTGTGTACTCAACCTGGGCCAATGTTCACAGCGGTGTCGGAAGATTTCCATTATTCTTCCAACAATTTGGTTGGCAAATGCCATACATACCAGAGGTATGTGGCAACCATCGGGCTTAACCTGAATAGCCTTATGATAGATCAGGAGGAGTTACGTGATTGTTATGCGCATTTTGAACTTGTTGTGACAAATTAATGGGTAAACAAATAATTGAAGAAACCGAACTATTCGATTCTGCTCTCTGCATTCCTCATTTCAGAATAGAATCAAACAAAGCAATTTATTCAACAATATAGATACTCGATTTAAACTTCGTGTAATAAGTTCGAGTAAATCCAATGTACCCTGTTATCTCGTAAGTACATGTTGTCTCTTACCTGTTCGATTTATTAAAAAGGACGACGATTATGATGACGATTAACAATACGACCAGTAGACAACCGATGACGATCAGCGCTATTTGCCACGGTTTCAAAGTATCGTCATCCGGAGGCAGTGGTACCGGAGGCTGAACCACAGCTTTCGCCGCACCGCCGTAAGACACGTTGCAGCAAGCTTTCGTATCACTGGCGATGGTCGTTTGCGCTGACTGTACGGCGCCCAACAAAGCGTCTTGTGGCAATTTTATGGCTGCAAATATAAACGAACCGACAAATAATATGTGATTAAAACTATTGAACTGAATTGCATATTGCCACACGAAAGAAATTCGGCATTATATCTGTTATAATGTCAATCTTTAACCCCGATATACATCAGATGCCCACAAAAATAGATTTACGGATTAAGTTGAGAGTCGTAAAGGGGCTGTTGACCCTAACTATAACCCTTAATCCTGAGATCTATTGTAAAGGGGGCATGAATACGTGGAGGCGTTTCATTCTCTTACACCGGTGCAGACCTTAGCGATTTCCCACATCGTCGCTTCATCGCATTTCATCGCAACATTTCCGTACATTTGGAAGTTTCTCGCACGGATCAAGTTTGATCTTAAGCGATGATGGAATGAAATAACACCCTTGCAAAAAGCACCCCCCCCCCCCCTGTTTCGTTCCCAGCAGGTGTAGTGGGTTTGTAAGGGACACCAAATCAGAACAAATCAAACGAAATGTAACAATCAAATAATTAACAGGGTCAATCCTATTTTAAGATCATGTGATGAAACGATCACACGTAAGAATCGTTAAAACGTGTTTGCTTTGAACAGGTAATAGTCTCATAGACATTTAGCGTTACCAGGTTGTACTGTCTGTAGAAGTCTTCGACGACCGACTGCTGCGGTAGTGCACAGCCACACGGCTTTATCCGGGATCGGGTTGACGAATATCAATATTTTCAAACCATTCCCAGCCGTTACAACTGGAAAACCTTGTCCGGTGTGGATGTATTGTCCAGAGGTATACTTCTTTGTGCTGAAGAAAATGACGAACACAGTCAGACAGAAGTTTAGAAAAAAAGACGAACTTGAAAGTTTATTGCCGCCTTGAAAAAAACACATGTGATTGTATAGCGTAATACTGTCGACAATGAATAATGTAATTTAATCAATAAATTATATATTACTAATTGAACAAAGAAATTATTTTCGATTTGAATATGTCGATAATTGAATTGACTGGCAACCAGTCTAAACCCAATCCATTGATGACATAGTGCACATCCTCTCAAATACAAATAGTAATTATCAAAATAATATCAGAAAATGAATGCCAAGATTTTTCATTTTAATCGTTGTTCTGAAACGCAAATATTGATGACGTAGTGCACATCGACTCAACACAGAACAACGCATACTAGGTATCAATGTATATAAACATTTATTGTAACGGCTTTTACGATGTCAAAAAATAAGAGGTATTATATTTGCTATACAAGCTATTCATAAATACGATCAGCATTGCAATGCTCAAACTCAATGAATGATAGTTAAAGGAGGAAGAACAAAGGGTCTATACGCACTTGTCGTATGTTAGAACGGCTGTTGACGAGATGGCGCAACAGGATTTGTATTGGTTGTCGTTCGTGGTGCAATACGTATTCACTGCGTCCGTTACTGCGGCGTTTATCGTGTTCCAAAGCATCGAATTCTGCCACTTTAATAGAACCACGGCCAAGATTTTTAGATTCATGTGTAATAGAAACGGCAAAAATCGAGGGTGTCCATCGGACACAATGAAATAGAATTCGGAACTTCCTGTAGCTAGGCAGATATTCTGCTCGTGATTTCTTATATTTTTCCATAAAAATTCAACATCAATATTTCTCAGCAAATTGTAACATTTCGTGTAAATCTTCATTTCTATACTTAAACATACCAAACTTGGTTGTACCGA
This sequence comes from Tubulanus polymorphus, assembly GCF_964204645.1. Classification (NCBI taxonomy): domain Eukaryota; kingdom Metazoa; phylum Nemertea; class Palaeonemertea; order Tubulaniformes; family Tubulanidae; genus Tubulanus; species Tubulanus polymorphus. Next base: position 10,507,750 of record NC_134027.1, on the reverse strand, counting down.
GATCGGCCCGTTAAGATTTAAAAGGACTCCAGATTTTGCTTCATTCTGTGACTCTGCAAGCAAACAAGAACAAAAATGATAACTTACGTTGTTTTTTGGATTATACATGTACCCCTGAACTATGTCTCTAAAGAGATACCACATTTCAAACACTTTTGAGTACGTTTAGACGATTTAACAAAGGAAAATTGGAATTCATTGGTTGGTCATACCTGTGCAAGTTGGTCCCTGCCATCCATTCGGACATCTGCATTCACATGTTGCCAGAAGTTGACCTCCATGTTGACAAAACTTACTATTGCAGCGGGCGTTTGGATTGGCTTATTCCGCAATTTGCGTTGATTAATAGAAATGGATACGACAGTTTAAAAGAGAAATACTATTCATTCGTTGGTTGCGGGTGCGGAATACAATATACCTGGTGTCGAGCAGTTGGCTCCGATGAATGTTTTCGTACACTGGCACGAACAGTCTTTCTGCATCAAAGTTCCTCCATTCAAGCACGGATTGGTGCACGGAGCTGAAAAATTCATATTCATGCAATATGAAAATATGTGTATTAGTTACCGATCTATTAATACTAACTATCTAAAATTTTCATTAGCTCTAGAATTGTTCCATTGTACTATAGTACGATTTTTTTAGAGAACAACTTGCTGAGCCAACGCTATCATTGCGGTGGTCCGCTATAGAATTGCGACGTGACAGAGACACGAAGATTTAGTAAAGTATTGACATAAGTAGTTGTAAAATGTCACGCAAGAATGTAAAATGACACGAGAACACAAAATAGCGCTCCCCAAAAATATGTTTGATAGAGTGGAGAAAAAAATGTCCACGTGAGAGCAAACAAAGCTTTCATTTTACAGGACCGACTGAAGCTAGCATAGTTCGAAGAATGACATTCAATCATTGTGAGGAGAGTAAGTACATACACACATACAATACAGCAACACATTAAACTCCAATACAAAAATTGCAGACGAAGAACAAATAAAAAAAAAACACGCGCGTCGAACGAATTAAAAACATAGACTGATATGAGTCCTCGATAATTAGTTTGAATACCTATAGTTGCAGCAGGAATCGATAGGCTTGGTGATTTGGAACAGCTGTTCGTCCCGTTCATTTTTTTAGAACATCTTGTTGTTTTACCGGTGGCTCCGATGGTGGATGACACAGCCTTTATCGAAGCTTTTGTAGACGCTGTTCCCGGTAATGCCGTTGGAGCAGGTGTTCCCCCAGATGCACCCGCGGTAGGTGTTACTTTATTTTGCATGGTTGTTGCCCCGGACTTGCCGGGTGTAGACGCACTCTTTATCGAGCCTTTTGTAGACGCTGTTCCTTGTAATGCCGTTGAAACAACTGTTCCCCCAGATATACCCGCGATAGTTGTTACGGAACCTGCCATTTTGGTTGTCGCCTTCGAGCCGCTGGAGGTGGAAACGACCTTGATCGGACCATTTGTTAGGGCCGTCCCCGTTAGCGCCGCATTTTGACTTGTGTTCTCCGGCAACTTAGTTACATTCGGTCCTACCGTAGAAGATGACTATTTTGTTAAAGACGCTCCCATTTTTTATGAAACAATCTTCACAACAACACTGTTGGCCTCGGACGTTTTTTTTCTACATTGACATCTGTGGCGTTTGTCATACTACAGCAAATTTTCCATCCTCAGAATGTCAATACAGTCATTAGATCTGTAGGATAACTTTAATGACTAATACTACAGTGCTAGCAATCCCTGGCGTTCATGAATTAAAAAGAAAATACATGATCCCATCTCATCCCACTGTTGTGGCTATGTTGGCTGTAATAGCTGTTGTGTGCCAGGATCTGCTAATGTATATAAATTTGGAAAAAGATCGTCTCTACTTTAAATGCTAATAGTGCAGTGGTGTTGGGGTGGGGTGTAGGAAGGTATTCAAAGGCAACTACGTACACTTTATATATAAGTGCTTTTATACATACGTGCAGTAGTTGTTCCCGTGGTAACGTTTGTACCTGCGTGATATGCAACAAGAATATTTTACAACTCGACACAAGAATTTTGCAGCTTATTTTCCTACGGGGTACATCTCATCCTCCATTGGCAGGGAATCGGACCTGATGGCGATCGAAACTCACCACGGCACGAAATCCAGGCTGATTAGCCCAAGTGCGCAGGTACGGTGCCATCAAGTTCAAATACCTGTAGAGGAAGGATCGGTACATCTACATGTATATTTACGTATTACCTTGGAGTAATCATTGAATGCTTCGATGATTTCTCCAAGGTATAGCAATTTTTCCATCCTCAGAATGTCAATACAGTCATTAGATCTGTAGATTAACTTTAATGACTTATAATACAGTGCTAGCAATCCCTGGCGTTCATGAATTAAAAAAAAGAACATGATCCCATCTCATCCCACTGTTGTGGCTATGTTGGCTGTAATAGCTGTTGTGTGCCAGGATCTGCTAATGTATATAAATTTGGTAAAAGGTGGATCGTGTCTACTTTAAATGCTTGTAGCGCAGTGGTGTTGGAGTGGGGTGAAGGAAGGTATTCAAAGGCAACTACATACACTTTATATATAAGTGCTTTTATACATACCTGCAGTAGTTGTTCCCGTGGTAACGTTTGTACCTGCGTGATATGCAACAAGAATATTTTACAACTCGACACAAGAATTTTGCGGCTTATTTTCCTACGGGGTACATCTCATCCTCCATTGGCAGGGAATCGGACCTGATGGCAATCGAAACTCACCACGGCACGAAATCCAGGCTGATTAGCCCAAGTGCGCAGGTACGGTGCCATCAAGTTCGAATACCTGTAGAGGAAGTATCGGTAAATCTACATGTATATTTACGTATTACATGTACCTTGGAGTAATCATTGAATGCTTCGATGATTACTCCAAGGTATAACGTACACTTTATACATATCAGTGCTTTTGTATATTATCTGTAGTATTTGTTCCTGTGGTTCCTGTTGTACTTGCGTGATATGCAACAGAAATATGTACAGTACTCGACACTTGAAAAGTTTTACGGTTTCTTTCCGTACGGGGTACATCTCATCCTGCATTGGCAAGGTTACGGACCTGATGGCATTCGAAACCCTGGCTGATTATAGCCAGACTGCGCAGGTATACGATGCCATCAAGTTTGAATACCTGTCAAGGGAGGATGGGTTCATTTATATATCTATGTTCATTTACCTGTGACATTTGTTTGCATTGTTGTAGCATTGTTGGTACCTAGAACAGAAGGTTTTGAAAGTAGAAATTAAAATACAGTAACATCAACAGTCTACTCTTAATTGGGGTCACTTATCATTACGGTAGACAGCTTACCTGTGACAGCCGTTGGGACGGTAACACTGGCAGCTGTAACAAAACAATTCAAATGTAGAAAACGTTAAATCAGCCTTAAAGAACGTATTATTTTTGGTTAGCTCGTTGACCAATACTTGTAAAATCATTTGAAGGAACCATGAAGCTATATGTTTGTACGATAAATCCACACCTTCTCACTGTGAAGTAAGTAATTTTTAGCCTGTTCATATAATTCACAATTCTGGTGAAGAATATTCCATATTTTACCTCCGCTTGCTTGTGTTGTACTTCCAGATCCTCCGACAACAGCTAGAAAAATACAATTGTGCATGAATCTCAAATTGCCATAGTAAAAGATATTTGCAGGGACCGAATTGTTCATTAATATATGTACTTAGAAGGGAAAAGTCTGCGAATTTTCCTTGTAATGAATTGAAACTGATTATTTCATTCAAGTGGCTATTTTAGTGGCATTGGTATATTTCCTGTAATTTGATCTGATAATCAATCCATCAAAAGAACTTCCTTCCATAAAAGTTTACGAAATGAATCAGAAAAACGTTCACAATTATCAATCTTACCTGCACAATTATTACAAAGTTTTGGACACGCAACTTTTACTTTCTTTCCATTGAATTTCGGTCCGAACATGGGAGCAAGTTCTTTTGGTATAGGTAAATCACAGGCTGAGATCTGCATACTTGTACAGCTCGCATGATCATTGCAAACCTTTTGGGCTAGTGATAGAAAAACGAATAAGGTGTCTTTGATAACGTGTCTTTGACTTCCAATCGTTCTAAATGATGACACGCATGTCTTTATTAGATAACTGAATTTGAGGAAATGTCAGTTTCTTTATTGTGAATGTCGACGGAAGGCCTGATGTCTGCTATTTCAATCGCGCAGTTGGAATTATTTACTTTGGCAACTTGTTCCTTGCCATCCACTGGCGCACTGACAGGTACATGCATTCTGGTCCACGGTGCCACTATTTTGGCAAACTTTCTTGCAATCTGAAAAATGATATTATGTTATCGGTGATATTTAATTCGTGAATAGAAGAATATGATAAATTACTTCGAAAACAGAAAAACCGCGACCGATGTGGGGGTTGACTAAATAACTGATGATGATCGTCTTATTCATTGAAATAGCCTTAAGCCACGATGAAACACGTTATGTCTTAATCATCGGTAGATAGGAGTAGTCAAATCATTACTCCAGGATAGGATTTGAAATATGAGATGCATAACGCATGCTTACCATACATTAAATTGATGCTTTACGCTATGTGAATTATACTTACTACAACCCGATCCAGTGGTGCAAGTTTTCACTGAAAAGTACATTACAGATGGCTATAAGTGTGCATTAAAACATTTCACGAAGTAATTCCAAAGTAATATCACCGCACGAAGGAAGAGTTTATTTCAGGATAGACATGTTTTTTTCAAGTGAATACGATCATTGGTCACTTACAGCAAAGGCCAGTTGATGTGCACCATCCAGGATTGCATCCCACGCAGACTGGAGTTCCCTTGGCGTATGGTTTTGATCCACTTAAAACCCTGCACATAAGAATGAGAGTATATGGTTGAAAATAACAGGATGTCCTCGCAGCAAAAACCGATTACTTCAGTCGGATTTGAATTAACAACATCGAAAACTATTTACGATGGCAATTGAAAATATTCTCCATGCTTCCAGTCTATCGATGTTCGGGTATATTGGACATCTCGATAATTGGTTAAGGGAATACATATAAATAGAAGTTCTGCCCGAACATCTCACGTATCAAGATATGGCGATAGTTTGCATTTCTCAAAAAAGACTATCGAAAAATATCGAAAGCGAAAAGGGAGTATCTTGCGAGTACTATGCGGGTTCATTTTATTTATACTAATTTTCATCTAGAATAGTCAATGCTTCAAATACGAAGATAAGAAATATTTTTTTTCCACTTACGCCTTATCATAGCGACATACTACGTTCGCAACGTTTGATTTCGATGCTGCTCTTGTAGCGAGGGACGTGCAAAATTTGTAGCCGCAGCCTATTTTTGTTGCTGAATGGTAGACAAACTGAAAAAGAAATCATTTAGTAACGCCCACAACAAATAATGACGTGGCACAATGTAAGTGCATAATTGGAGAATCTTCTGCTCTTCAAGGGAGAATTGCAAATTCAGTACACCCTGAATACGATGTTCAGGCCACGATTTAGTGGCATAAGAATTACTTATAGTCATCCGGTTAATTCATCGAATAATTCATGAAAGTGTTCGATACAGAATTTCTCCGATCCGACTACTTGTTCCAGGAATATAGCTACAGCAATCTTTAAAGTCACCTGTTTGTAATGACCGATTTGTATATTGGGATCGATTGCGTTGTTACTGGCATAATTGTAGTTAGATTTCTCATTGTACCAAGCGTCCAGACTGTAGGTGACATCCGCCTTGACTTCGGCTGTCGTCGCGCTAGCTTTGCTCGACCTGTAACCCAGATTTTCTCCTTCTCCGTAATTTGTCAGCTCGGCACTGTCGTGATAAAACTGACACTTATCTGCGTAGGCTTGTGCGTGTTGGGCTAGTGTACTGTCGAATTTCTGTAAATGGAGTTTAAGATGTTGCTTTCAGTTTCTATGAAATCGCATCGTTAGACGTTACGTTAAACCTCTTAAGCCACGTTACCTACAGCCGTCAAATTTGGCAATGGTATACGGAAAAAATTCCACCGAAAAAAATGCCACAAAATTTTGCAACATAGGACAAAATGCCACCGGTAAAAATGCCACTTTTTGTATAGAAGGAAAAATGCCACCAGGAAAAAATAATGTTATTTACGTACTAGATTTAAGTTGACTGCATTTTAATCAGTCATTCTATCAATGATCTATTTTCTATTGAATTTCGAACCAACTATTGTATTTGGCTGTATTTCAGTACCCCTAAGTTTCCCCACTTTAAAAACTTTATTTTGTGGCTGATTTTATATTGTATGTTAAACCTAGTTTGTACTTATATTACCTATAATTGTACATTAATACCCCATCTCTGCTTGAAACTTGTTTAGTTCATAACTGCCTTTTCCGGTGGCATTTTTTCCTACAACCTTTGGCAGTACGTGACCAGGAATATTGGTCGAATATCCTAACAATTTTCAGCGTTCAATGAAAAATCCACGAAATAAAATGTTTGTACATTGAGTGACGTTACTGCATTCTAGAAATTTCCACCCATACTGTGGCTGGGTATTTGCTAGTCGTGAGTAATGGATCTTAAAGGTTGTTTGCAATATGTTTGTTTTTTTCAATTTGAGTAGAGCGCATATATGATCAGAAAAAAGCATTTCTACACAAAGTTCATTCGTTGAATTTGCGAGGGCAATTTCGTAGCATTCATAAACGCGTTAACCGGTGGGAAAGTAAACAAAAACCGCATATTCCACAAGCCAGAGAGTTAAAATCACTGACGTCAAATTATGATTATGAACTGATTCATCCACGCAATTCCTAGGTTATGCTCATGCATACGCCCTATGATCTGAACAGGGACGTACGTATATAAGGTTAAAATAATTGATACCTCGTTTCTCATGATTAGCTTAAAAGTTCCCCGGCCGGCAGCCTATCTACCCTGTACATTACTTTTTTAAATCATGATCAATTTTACCATAACACACCCGGCAGCTATGGAAACGAACTGGACCCCAGTTCCACAGTCGTGAGTTATAGTCAACTCTGGGTTAAAGTCCGTTCATTTTCTATGAGTTAACTCAGAGTAAAATCTTGATTCGGAACTGTGGAACTGTACTGATTACAAATTATATCGCATTCTACAAAGTGACCCGGCCGATTGGTAGAAACAAGGTATCATGTTTGTTTAGCCTAAACTCTATTTTTTAAGTTCGTATCTGAGTATTCGAAGTAAAGCGACATCCCCCCTCGACGTTCTTATGTAGAATTTCATCGTTGACTATTCATTTTGAAAACAATGGCAAACCACCACTCCGGAATTCGTTTTTATGTTAACCTACAAGGTCTAGTCGTTATGCAAATTCATTTTCACCATGTTTACGCATTTCGCAGAATCATACATATTTGAAACGTACAACACCTTGAAAAATGCATAGACTATATAACATCGGGTATGACGTCTATTGACATTTTTCCGATAACAATATTAAAAACTAACCAATTATCCGGCATTGGTTTTATTTCGCATGTTGTTTTGACGTTGCTCACCATGGTTACGAAGCTGCCGTTTTGAGATTTAGCCCAAACACATCACATCATTTCGTTAATTTTAAAGAACCGCGTAGCCCATGAATGCGGTAAAGATTAAAGTATTGATTTTCATCGTATAAAATACGAGAGAATAAATAAACATCCTTAGGAATTCATGAAATTCAATAAAATCTACCTGGGTGACCCATATGGGTAACGGAAAGCATTATATTACATTTTTCTTTCCTTAGAAATATTCTAAAAAGCTATTCCAACAATCATTTAAGTGCGAAACATTGGACATTGCTGAGAGATTGTCTGAAGTGTGAAGCGCGTATGTAACCCAAACAAACTGTAAATAATTGAAGGCACTGAACGATAATTTGACGCAGTGAATTTGGGGCGATTCAACATCGCTGACAAAAGATATTTCTGCAATACTAACAAAACTACAACACTCCAAAATTACTTTAAAAATGACTGGTGAAAATCTAAAGGCTATCAAGAATGCTGAACGATAGTTAAGGTTGTTTTGAAAAAGATGCTTAACCTAGAATATTCGGTATAATTTTGTTGGAAATCAGTATTTGTGTATGCGACAGATCCGATTTCCATGGAATGGTATGGTATTTCAGAGCCCCAGAGCAGGCAATGCACTGGCTAACAATTGTCTCAGGGTCGAAAACATCAGAAAAATTGTGTTTTTTGTCCGACAGGTTGTATTACTATCTTTCCGCCCTCTCAATCTCACAGAGATAGTATCTTTGCAGCATTCCCTCCATCCAATGTATTCAAGTAAAGGAACTACGAAATTTTCTTATTCCTGTCAAGTCTATTAGAGCTTTGGGCAATTTTACAAATTTTCACCGATTTCGGATTCAAAGGCCTATTGAATTATCTGGCATAATTGTGTGTTTGTTATCGGGGAATTCAAACATATGTATAGGGCCCATTGCTTGTGAAAAATTCAGGTAGCGTGGGGAAGGGACTCAAATGAAATGAAATAGTATATACCTTCAACGCCTACTCGGCTGCGAAATTACATAATGCGCTAGTAAGTACCATTGAATTAGAACTTTAATGTATACATATATTACCAAATAACTACTTCAGTTAAATATAATTCGCTTTGACACTCTATTCAGGTAACGACCATGGTATGAAAATTCAGAGAGATTTCGGTTGTTTGAGTCAACGTGGTTCTTTTTGCATTTTTCGAAAAACCACCTATACACGTAATAGTGTATTTAACGTTTTAAGTCTTTTGGTTGGAAATAATTGATGCATTCTATGTAAAAACATGCGTATATGAATAATATAATAACGAGCAAAGCGTTTTATAATCCGTTTCAAAAGCGACGAATTTCGAAACGAGTACGTACAAAATTCATTATTAATTCAGTTTTCAAGCGAATGGAAATATAAGTGGTTAGCGCGCCATGTGTTTGAAATAATTTGAAAAAATTGGTAAACTTTTAGATATTTCCTTCGCAATATTGAGTTGGACAAATGATCACGTTCCTGTACAAATAATATTTACGCACGAGCACTATTTCTCTGCATCTTTTTACTCAACTCTCGTAATTGTCATACCGAATCGGGGTAACTTGCTTTCGCAGAGCACTAAAAGCATCGATACCGAGATAAGAAAATAAACTATGGTGATTACAGCACTAAATGACTATACCCGCTGTGTTAATAAAGGTAATCGGAAAAAATAGAGCGATTTTTACTCCTTTAATCTTATCTTAATGATCCAATTTTTTGTCTCGTCTGCGAGTTTTTGTTACTCACCAATTCATATATATTCGAAGCCGTGTCGGCTGTAACTTCAGTCGCCCGTTTCTGGTTGTGAGTTGTGACTATATAGTCTTGCAAGTTTTGCGTTAACTGTCCGTTCACTTGTTGCGTTTGAAGAATAATCGATACCACTGAAAGGGCGGCGAGGTACCCTTGGAAGTGCATCATGTTCCGAGACATTTATACCCTTTATGTTTCTCTTTCCTATTTGACTGGAACGTTCGAACCAGATATAGTCCGTGGTTTTCCGTTAAGTTCCGATCTATTTGAAACCTCGATGGATATCACAAATATTGATTGAATTACTAAGGAAAGACTCAGTCCTACGCTATCCGACAGTTGACAGTTGTATACTGCCGCGACGTATATAGTCGAAAAGTTTTTATTAGTGTTACTAAATAAATGGAAAAACGAGATCAGAGTGCTCTCAAATATAAGTCACGTGATAGCACTTGTACCTGCCATAGCGATGGTTTTGATAATCAATAGCGAAGCGCGTTTACTGATATACATATATGTCGGTTTGTTTTCTATATATGAGACAACTCACTCACATGACATCAATTATTCAAACTGGTTTTATATATGTTACTTAAACATTGGCGAAGATTTTTAGTTAGCACGCCCATTGTTTCAATATAGAGATAAAGATAACGCAGACTTTGTAACGATGTCACGATTCTTATCGGGAAATATAATATTACACATAAAACACTGTACATAGTAAAACGCTCATTACCTTACTGTTACTCTGATGGTGGGATTGAGATTGATAGATGTAATATTATTCATTGTAAGATCGTTCGATATATTCTACACTGAGAATGCATCAGTGTTTCCTTATAAAAAACAGTGTCAAAAATGACATCGCTAAGAAAACGACTTAAAAAAATACAAAAATGAACATTACCGATCTTAGCCCCATTAAAGTTATTTCCAAATCTTGATGTATTGATTAGGCTGCAAACAAAATAATCCCCCATCAGTCGCTTGCCGGTTCATGTTGGATGGATGATTATTCCAAGGAACTGGAACTCACATTTCCAATTATGTACTTCGATTTTGAAAAAAAATGATGTAACCTCGACCGACGACAACTCAACTACATTTTGTACTTCGATTTCCGATTTCCAAACCAAGCCCCCTGTTTCTTTCTCGGCAGGTGTGGTGGGGTTCGTAAGGGACACCAAATCAAAATCTAACCGCAACAGTTCTAACAATTACTAGTCATATAAATAATAATAATAATGTGATGATGGCTTCTACAATTTGGATGTCATAATACGATGTTTAACAGCTAAGACAAATTCTTAGCTTATGTATTAGGTATACACTCCCGTGTCTGATTTGACGTTACGCTCGCAAAATCTTAACTTTCCTGGATAAATAGATGTCATCAAGCGGCAGAAAGAAAACAATGACAATAGTAGGCGTTATGATATTACGAGGAAACCTCATCGTCATGGAAGAAACGACTGTATCACATTCACCAAGGGCTAGCAGCTGAAATATCGGATCAAATATAATTTGATGAAATACGACGAAATTGGAAAATAGAGATGCTACTCGACTCAGTAGAATATGTTACTGATGAATTTTATCAGGCGATTCACGTGCGGTTATGATTAATGCTACAAGTAAAATGAGTAAAAATCACAACAATGTTAAATTAAGCCAACAATGTAAGGCAAGTATACCGATATACTACCCGATGCACTGCTGTTGGCCGCAATGAATTCCTTTCGTCGTCATTGAGTTTCCCCTTGGAGAAATCACTTGTTAAATGATTACTCCAAGGTCTCCCTGACCCACGAAATTCCTCGGACTAATTTCAGGAATACTAGTTGGTTAGTTTACTTAAACTAGATACGTACAAACTGCAATACTACCCGTTCAGTGGTTCTAAAAAAGACCCGCACCTTGGTCACAGAAAACAAATATTCATTGATTTCTCGATTAGAAGAGATGTGTTGCTTCAAATCTTTACTTTACCAAACAGCTTTAAGAAATATTTAAATGTAAATAAAATGTGGGCTGCGTCGTTTAGGTCAACTGAATGTGCTAAACAAACCCTCAGTAAGACAAAAACTCGAAAGGTGGCGAGCACATCTTTTAATTCATAGCACAAAGCCCTAAGTCACAGCACTCTGAATAAGTTTTGTTGGTTCTCGACATCATCTTTTCACTATCTTTTGGTGGTTATCGCCCGCCATAAAAACAGCCTTTGGTATATGCTAATAAGTCCAACGCGCACGACGCAGGGAAACCCGAATACACAAAAACATGGAATCAAACATGTTTGATATCAGAAACATTATTTCCCGCAACCACGTTTCTCGTTTCTCGTAAACGCTCGGAAACATGTTTCGGTATCATTACACATCAACGGTGTCGACCCACTTCAATTTCAAGGGGAGAACGCCGCAATGGAACAGCACTAGAAATTAAAAAGTGGCGCTTTCGGGATATTTGTTTCGAGTGTGGTTCAGGGAGAAATCTAATTTTGTAAAGTTTATATGTTCCCAACTAAGGCTTTGCATTTATATACTACAAGTGTCGATATAAACATATATTCACGTGGACGATTTTCGTCGCCTGCCAAAAAATCAATTTCTGACGCACATCTAAGACAAAAATATGTCAGAAACTAAAAAGCCTATGTCTGTTGTTCATTCTCAATCGCAAAACAATGATCACTATATGTATTCTTTACACGGCACGTAAAATCCCGAGCATTCAAGTTGAATATTCTGCCGACGACCTGGCAGCGATCTGACTAGCCGACGTCGGAGAGACTATCTACGAAGAAACGAACCATTTTGAGATCATATCCGACGTTGGGAAGAAAATGAACAGGAATTAATGCTAGATTTGTTTGACGTTATCAGCTTCGGGGGCATTAATGAGACGACGTTAGGTGGCAGGAAACGTTGCCTGAATGAGAGGTTTCCTCGCGGAAAATTTATATTTGTTACAAGATAAGCCTGGACGCGGAGCTCATGAATTTTAGTAGGCGATTTCCATTAAAGTGGTAATGATAAGTGAGGCTTACAGTTGTTTAGCGCTATTCAATGGTTGATTGATGGTTCTGTAATGAATAATCTGGAGATGCGACACTTACTGCTGTGTATTCTGCGCGGCACAAACCGGGACTCGCCGTTCGCTTTTCATTTCGACTAAACTATCGTCGGATTAGTATCATCATATACGGCATTGGGAAATCAAGGCAGCGCGCGGTACTATCGGTAAAATGATGTATTTGTTCTGATTGATGGTCGTTTTAGTATATAGAACGCGTCGAGATTGTGCTCTGTCGAATACATATGAACTTAGAATGCCGTTTTCTCTGTGGGTTCTATTTCATTTTGGTCATATAACCCTTATTCAATAATGACAGCGCAACACAAATTCCAGCCATTTTTTCATAGAATCTATCAAGAAGAATAAAGATCGAAAATATATGATTGATCAAGGTAGAAATTTGAAAAATCCGATTTTAAGGTGGTCGATGCCTCTAGCCGACACATCAGTGATGAATTCCATTATATTCTTGAGGACTATTTCAATCTTACCGGAGATTTATTTCATGAGTTAGATGCAAACTGTTAAGATAAAACATTAAACGCAAATTTACCAGTGAAAATAAGCTGGTATGCCATCAGTTCACCGTTGTTTTTTAGTAAGCTCTCATTGTATAGAAATAAATGATTGCAAAAAAGCATTGAAACAATATTTTTTCTGCGTTTCGTCGATTATATTTGACAGTTTATTAGTTTATTTTGGAGTTCATTGGTCCGAATATTTCAAAATGCACAAAACAAATGGGAAAAGACAAACAATTTAAAAAAGAATGTGTTCCTTATAAATGGGAAATAAAGTCATCAAACACGTCATCATCAAAGTCAGAACATTACGTTGATTTTATTTATTTGCGCGTGTTGTTTTGGTGATGTAAATCTTAACATATTCGTTGTGGTAATCTGAATTTTTAATTGATGCTTTCTGAGCGAACTGCGTGAGATGTCAATGGGTAACCCTAATATACACTGCAGGCGTCCGTCTTAAAAGTAGCTCCTGATGCTAAAATTTACACCGATTCAAATAATGCTCGTCTGCTAAAATTGAATGAATAAATTAACTCGACCAACGCCCGGCACTGACCAATACGCATAATAAATGGCGCGTGGCGAGAAGGGCCGCGTGCGTGTGGACGTCCAGTTCATTTCGGAACGGCAACCACTCCCCGGGTGGCTTTTGTCCGCTACCGAATCACGTCCCTCTCTAAAATGGTCATTTAGTTTATATTATAGGATGCAAGCGGCCAACGAGGCCCGGACAAAGGGTAGAGTTTTCACGGCTACGCGACGACGCAGAACTAGGTGCGGCCGTAAGAGACCCTTGATTGTCACGAGTGACCATCGGAGATTTATAACGGTGATTTACTCTTCAATGAAGATCGCTGAACTCTCTCTCGAAAACGCGTTTTGCCAACGGCTATGGCCGTCGCGATGACCACTCAGGGGGGGCACTTTCAGTTCATTACAGACAACAACGAAGAATTATCATAATGTCCACTCGATTGAACTGAAGGCTTCGCAACTGACCATATCACTAAGTAGCTTACTACGCGCAGTATTTTGTTAAGAGTGTATTATTTAATGCGTAGTGAGATCATTAGCTTGACAAAAAACATGATTTTCTATGATTAATGCACGAATGCAATTGCTTCGAAGATGATTTGAGCTATTCATTCATCTCACGTCACTTGATGGCGGATGCTAGTTTGCTGCCAAAGTGGTGTGTTGAATAAAATGTTTAAAATCGTCCGAATATTCTGGAAAATATCTTTACGGTTGAAAAATGATACCTTGCTTCTCAATCGGCCGAGTCATTTTATTAATCGCAATGAATTTTGTAATCAGTTCATTTCTGTAGCCTTCGGCAGTGACACTGGGTTTTTTAGTCCAATGGGGTACCCGTAGTGCTACTGTGGCAATCGAGGATGGCAGGCGAGGATCCGCCAGGTTCACTAGTAGATAGTTGGTCATCCGCGTTCGATTTCTTTTACATTTCAATTAAATCTGAATGAACTTTTCTCTTAAATGAATCAATCATTTATGAAAACAATACCGATATCCGAGTAGAAGAATAGTATTGTTTATTTGGTGGGTTCTGTTATAATATATGGATTCGGGAGTCTAAAAATCCGGTTAAAAATTCATTGAAAATGAATTTTGACAGCGGGCGACCTACTGCTCGTCACGCCATTTGGCGTGATAGCTGGTTTTGCGGGTTTCACATTTGTAGCTATCAACTCGACTTTTCCTTAGATTAACTGATAAATCGGAATGAGCCTTGCTATCATTGTCTTCGTAGTAGTGATGCCGATACTATTTGACTGAGACTAACAAAACTCCCCGGTCAACAATACGCTCTCAGTTTACGAAGTTCTATCATCCGAGCTATTGTTCGAATTTGGCGAAGATTTGTTTGCAGTTCAGGCGTAAAACAAACACCGTCATTGTCGTCCCGTTGTCGGAATTGAATAATTTCGACGATAATCCCGTTCCGAAAATAGGCCTAATTCCATATTAATGAGTGTACGTTGGGATTAATGTGGCGCGAAATGGCGCGATCGGAATTCGAGCGCATTATTTCGAGACAAATGAATAAAACATCTTGATATTGAACGGCATTAAAAAGGCAGAAATAATAGAATATAATGCGCATCAATGAATCAATGAACAGTAATGAATGTTTTAATTCTGAAACCTGATCGTATGATATATAGGTATGTATTTCCTGTGGCAAGTCTTAAAAGCAAATTGGGCTGTTCGGAAGATCGTTTCAATGAACCGGAACCGAAATTTCCAATTATGTACTTCGGTTAAAAAGAATTCGATTCTGTAGATTCGACCGCCGATCGCACAACTATATCCGTACTTCGATTTCCGATATCAAAATCGAACCGCCTGCTTCGATTCTGTAAGGTGGGGTGGCTTTGTAAGGGACACCAAATCAAAACAAATCAAATAAATAACAGGCTCAATCCATATCTTAAGATAAAATAGCGAATTAGAAAATGAATAGTGATAATTAATTTTTGTCCACTATAACTCCACGAAGCAAGAAATCGCTTGGCGTGTATTACGAAATAACGTCATAGCTATGGTGGTGTTTCTTTGCACAAGTCCAATCGATTCGGTCTTTCGCAAAACCGTTGCGCCGAGGCATCGACCCGCCGAGAACGGCCGCGGATATTTTTCGGATCAAAGGAGCCAAGCAGCAAGGATTATTTCCGTATTTTGCCTTTGATGAAGAAGCACTTCCTGACTGGCGTGTAGCGTCTAATGTTTGCTCATACTGTAAAAAGATATCGATGATTAGGTAATAATTACCGACTCGTTCGACGGGGGAAAATTGGCCGCGCGCCTTGCGGAGATGAATAGCCGGTCATCGGTGGAAGGAAAACATATCGAACCGTGGAGAAAGTCACATTTCCGAGTCGCCAGACGTCGAACCAGATAAAAGATGCCACGGAACCGTATCAAGGAAGTAGGATGTTGTCTTAGCCTCGCCGAAGCTCCGGCTTAGGCTTCATATAGTATGTTTACCAATACCGCAATAAGGAAGGGTGCACCATGGCTATTATTGAGCGAAGGAACAAAGCAAGCCGCGACCAGCCGTATCGTCAAGCGATATCATACATTGAAAAAGATGCGAACAAGGACCACATATACGTAACATGTCTTTTTGTTGAACCATCTAGTGTGTGAGGTGATTATAAAAATGAACTGCTCGCACGAGCTCTTATTTTTCTCAGTAATAATCTTCCATCGTGGCACATTTCTTAGCAAGTGCAGGCCAAAAATCTGACAGCGAATTTCACGGGAAGTTTTTGAAGGGAATACCGTACGTCGTACTGGCGTTTACGCTATACGACGAATGTCGGCCCAGTTTTAGGCAAAAAACCAAAATTGGCCGATTTATAGCGCTGATCGGTCGTGTTAAAACACTGCGCCGTAAAACGAGGACCAGAACCGGCGAGTGTTCGGTAAACACGTTCTTCGGTAACGTGATCTCGTTACAAGTGTCCACGGCGCAGCGTTAAAACAAGCTAATGGTAATAGCTTTTTACAAGTGACATTAAAAGACATTAGGAATACAGACCAGTTTATCGAGGCTTGTTACGAGCTCATCTTACTGCCAGCCTAATGCATCTTTGATCAGTAGCAGACGACGGAAATGGATAGGTAATACCCGGATGGAAATTAATACGCCGCTCACCTACGTATTATAGTTAACTTTAACCGGGATAAAGCCCGATCGATGCGGTAGAAACTACTTTTTATTTATTGTGTATCAGAAATCAGCAATACGACTGTTTGTATAGACACTAACGGTTTTATGGACAATATGGATAATATATGAATACGATCTTTGGCATTTTTTTGGTTACAGAGAAGAAAAATGAAGAAAAATAAGGATGCTTATATTTTTTTTGCGCAGATATTTTCTCACGCGTAACATTAGGTGCGTGTAACATATATTTCAAGCACGTGCCCGTTTTATCGGCGTACTAAATCTTTTTCAAAATCGCATTTCGTCGAGAGTCGCTCTCGAGCTGGAATTAAAATCTCATCTCGTACTCTCTCTTCATTTCCACTGACTTCCTGCCTTCCGTCGTACTTCGCGGATTTAAAAGCCCTTCGAGCGATCGCCGCGCCTGAGACATAGAACCCTTAACGTTTCCTTTTTCGGTAAAACAAATCGCCGAGACACTTCTCGTCAAAATATCGCCGGAGTTTCCTGCCCAGGAGTGTTTCGTGTTTTCATCGCATCCAGGGCCCCCGATCTACCTAGAACCTCGCGCAAATGTAACGTCGCTTCCGATCATTGACGATTCCGTATCGTCGAGAACGTCACGTGACTTCCGATTGTTGCCGAGCTCAATAGCGAACGTTCACGTCACTTCCGGTGGTTGAGACGACTGTGAGTCTATATTTCACGCACGGCAATTATTCGAGTGTCGTACTCTGAATATTACGGGGTATCGGGTTGAAGTGATTTATATATTTTTATCGTATGCTCAATCGGCATGAAATAAGCCCCATTTTCAGATATTTCCATTTCGCTAACAAGCAGTCGATCGCTTTAGTTCTTCGCGCGCAAAGCCAAATTCCATTAGGCATCTTGTCATCTGACAGCAAGGAGCTTATACGTCGGTATCGGGAGATTCACTTCAATCCCATGGATATAACTTAATGTGGATTTCTTCAAAGAAATCGTAGTTATTTCCATCTATATACTGTACGTATATATGTTTAGTTGTGTAGTTTCTATAAACTTTGCGCAGAGGGAAAACATGAAGATTGTACAGTAAAAGTAATTTATAATGCCACTGTTAGGACCAATGAAGATATATACGAATTTGGCGATATAAAAAACGATAATTTCCTTGAATTTGAGTTGGATTGAGCAAATTTGTTCTCTGAAAAAGTTGGCGTTAAGTGAGCTGTAGCATTAAAAAGGATGGGTTGGACTTTAGCCGCGATCACACGGAGACGCCATCTGGTGATAGCTGGTTTTGGCCAGGGACAAATTGGCACGGATCAGGCTCAGGCCAGATTTGGCCCGTGCCTAATTAGAGAGCGCGTTCACACGCAAACCATTCACTCGATACTAAACAATGCTCAAACAAAGCGTAGTGGATCATTCCCGGTGCCAGATGCAATCGGCCCGAATTTGGCACGGGCCAAATTTAGCCCGGGCCAAAAATGCTCGTATGATCGCGGCTTTTGACTCGTTGACTGTACTTGTCGCCAAATTAAATCGCTTACGTATTAACGACTGGCAATTTCGATGTTTTCAACAATGATCGCAAAACGAATTTCAAAAGTTATTTCATTTTCAGAGACATTGATGCCACAATTCCACACATTTACGAATGAATATTTCTATCTACTGGTTTATAAAGTGTAATTCACTATTAACAGCGCTAAAAGATAGATTGAATTAGAGTTAAGATTTTAGAAGATTTGATATAGATTCAGCGAGAATAGTTGAAGATCGCAAAAAGGCCAAACATTCTTACCATTACGGTAGTGTTCACGAATCCCAATGAAAGCGGGGTAGAAAACAAAGAATGGCGTAAGGATGGATCGTGGTTTGTTACATGTGACACGATGAGGGAGAGGCCTTGAATTGTTACTTATTGTTATCTCTCTGGAACATTACATGCAGCAATTTCAATATATCCTAGTATCATATGCATGAATTTTAATAATATCATGAACACGAATATCTGTCATATGTTTATTAATATATCATTTCCTCTTGGCGTTCCTGGATAAACTTGATATCTTATATTTCTCCAGCGAGATGAATGATTCTTACCGCAGTCGCCACAGGAACTGCAGCCCCAATATCATATATAGCTGCGCGTATCACCATTTCTTTGGTCGTATTCGATAGGGTAGCAATTACCGTTAATTACGCTTTTGAGTAATCAATCCTGTCTCGACACCACCGATCGGGGTTGTG
The DNA here is from genome assembly GCF_964204645.1 of Tubulanus polymorphus. Lineage (NCBI taxonomy): Eukaryota > Metazoa > Nemertea > Palaeonemertea > Tubulaniformes > Tubulanidae > Tubulanus > Tubulanus polymorphus. The sequence goes on along the minus strand of NC_134027.1, from coordinate 10,488,857 downwards.
AAGACTTCAATTCAGTCATCAGCTACTTCGCCGCGATCGATGCCAACTTTGATGTATTGTAAAGGTATGGAATAATCTCTCGGTAAATTGACAGTACCGAGTCTTATTTTGATGTCGTGTCTCGTGCTGCGCTACGGCGTTTCTTTACAATCGTCTTACATAAAACGTACCCTATAATGGCATCGCACCTCGAGGTTTTCCGGTAATTTTTTCTCGTTCGGTTCGATAATAAAAAAGATCCTGCCCATAATGCACTTTCTTTGTGTATCGAAACCAAAAATAAATCTCCGTATACAGACATCGCCACCGGTCTGTTCTAACACCGATTTGCGTTTGCCGCGCGATCACACGAGCATTCTTGGCCCGTGCCAATTTGGCCCGGAACAATTGTTTACACGGATGCCAAATGGCCAACGTTGGACCAGGTCCGGGCTAAATTTTAACACGGGTCAAATTATTGCGGGTGAACAAATGCAATTAGTTCAGGAAGTGGCTCACTTCGCTTTGTCTAAGTATTATTTAGTATCGAGTGAGTGATTGGGCCAAATTTGACACGGGCCTGAACCGTCTAATTTGGCCCGCGCAAAATCGTCTCCGTGTGATCGCGGCTTAAGATTTGAACCATGGTTGAATCAATTAGAAATGAAAGTCCAACTCTAGAATGAAACTGAACTCATAACTGCGTTACTCAAACGACAGCTCATCCACTGCTCATACTTAAGAAAATCGACTAATTAGATATTCTTGAAACGCCATGAAACATTGATAGGGAATGAAATCGTTTTTAACTTGCATAACATTCGGCTTTGTACTAAACACTTCTAAACCCAGTCCGGGTTGGCAACAGCTTCAATTGAACCGTCCAAAAACCCAGGCCCTTTTTGATGAAATGAAGTGGCAAATCAAACAACCCGGACGCCCACCTTTTTCTGCGCTGGCGCATTTCGCTCGAAAAGTATACACATCAGACAATGGTCGAAAAAAGCGTATTGTTGACGATTATTTTCGGTAATAAAGCGCATTAGCTCGTCTATATCCGTGAAGAGACGTTTCGTGTTTGTTTACCCATACAAATTAACACGCTGAAAGTGACAGAGGCCCGATAGATAAGAGTCATTTCAATTGTGTATACTCACGCACGCTCATTTGGATATGGGCTGTTTTATCGGGTGTTCATAACTGACACAAAGACGAGGAGGAAATTTTAGAAGCCGCATCGATTCTGGCGACACACGAAGACGTGCAAGTCAAACTTACGTTGATAAAGCTGCGTCTGCAATTAAACCTGAAAGTTTTTTTCTCTTGTTGTTCCCTTTTTTCTCTTGAGAAGGATGTACACGTATTTCTTTGAAGCGCGAATGTATTACATGTATATCAATGTATGTACCTACAAAAACTCCTGCAAAATTGTTTTTGGTCACCTTGTAATGACACGAATTCTCCGACAGAATAGTCTGTGCTCAATCTTTTTTGGGTAAAATATGGAGCCAATAGACTTTGAATCTTGAGTGTAGATGAACGATATAGGTCGGGATCATGAAAATGTATCTTCAACTGCACAACTTATTCATAAACAATATTTTCAATAAAATTCTAACCGTAAGAATAGCTGGTTGTATACTTATAACAAAGAAGCAGGCCGGTGCGAAGCTTTTATGAGGGACAGTTCTATTTCGGGAAAAATTGCACTTTTTCACTGTCAAAAGGGACGCTATCCTATTGACAAAGGATAGATCTTAAATACGTACCTGAATAAATCATTTGAGAATGGATTGCTTTTCATTTTTCAAAAAAAAAATAAAAATTGCATCAAAATTTCGAATAATCTTGACCCGAGTTCTTTTACACGGACTTTCAAAGGAGGACATTCAAAAATTGTAAAATTGTTAGGGGGTTTTCTACCTAAAACCGAAATAAAAACATATACATTCGTAATTGGTAAAGATATACGATATTAAGATTTATATTGTCAGATTGGTACTCCGAACATTTCTGTCGTCGGCGACGCACGATTAGCCACGCCGAGAGAACTCCGGCGACGAACTCTACTCGTCTGCGTGTCAACGAAGATTTATGGAAAATCGAGAAAATAATCATCTAATACGGATGAGATCACCCGAAAGCCAGAAATTAAGGTGTCTCAAAAAACGAATACGGCGAACTAACTTGACTGGCAATAAATATTTGGTGACATGCACCGGATCAAAGCAACTTCGTTTTCGTCCGGCACGCGTCGCGTATTCGCCTGGACGGCCAACGTAATTGGTTATGATGGATCAGAAAAGAACAAACATATGCTTCACTGGGGATTAATGCCCTTGCTCTCCTCCCAGAAAATAATACACAAAGGGAGACTGAAAGTGGACACTTTACCGTTTTGAAAGATCGAATTCGCGTCATTGATAATGGGCTCTCGGCTCAAAGCTTTTGTATCAAGTAAGATTGGTTTATTATGAAGAGAAAACAAAAACCCGCTAGCACGAACGATTAATATGTTCTTCTGTGTCGTTCGTTCGGTTTCTAGGCCACGTCGTTTGCCCGCGTCGAGCCAATTGGAGAAATAGCCCGTTCATTCACGGCTGTTCCCCTTTTGTTAACGCGTTTCAAAAAGTTCTCCATCGACCGCTTGGGTCATTGACGCGACACAGAGATCCTGGAACGTTGATGGGCGGATTTAATGGGATATAACTGTCAAATTCGAACGAACATTTCGACAGCTGAGTCGACAGGCAGGTGGGGGAATACCTGACGTCGATATAAGCCAAATACGAAATAGATCGCCAGAAAATTGGTCTTCGCTAAATAGGACAGATTTCGTCAGCTATTTTCCTCGTTGAAAAGGTTTCTACTTGGCAGGTGCCATATTTTGGCATAATTCGATATGAATGTCATTAATCAAATTGAACCGTCGCGTATTTGGATGTCAGGTGCACAAAACACCCTTATTTCGATACATACAAACTGACTTCGGATACGTTCCGTCCAGACTGTTTTTCTAGCATAATCAGAAACCATTTTATTCAATTGACTTTCATCTGTGACCCATCGAATAATAGATGATATTTCGTTTTTGTGTTGCGTGATGGGAATAAGTGAAAAAAACCGGATGGTAACGTCGAGCATCCTGTTTTCTTTTTTATGGCCCCAACGGATGGTTCGATAATGGGGTATTTGACAATTCTCTTTGGAAATGGCCTGACTATGCGCTAAATTAGCTCCTCTCGCGCGGCAATCTCGGCAGAGTATTTGCGATAATGAAGTCAAATGTTTAAGGAGATTTCAATTGGTTTATTGTCGACGGTTTGTAACTACCGCGTGGGTCTAAACCACCGCGCGCCGAATAAAAGACAACATTACCTGAGTTTCGTCGGCAATGATATCAGTTTACCAGTGATCATCCGCCAGCAGATTGTACTTTGGCCGTTTGCTTCGGCCAGCACGAGATATGGAGGCGTACGACTAGAGTGACCAACACGCAATGCCTTTTAAACGTTTTCTATTTTAAGCACTTAGTGGAAATAGAACAGATTGGATTGGTTATGTCTGGGAGATGCGACAGACACGTGAAAAACTATCAAAATGTTGGCAGCCAACTAGATTAATCTCAATCACTCGCTTGCCGGTTCAGACTGGTTGGGAGATTGTTGAATGAACCGGAATCGAATTTCCCAATTATGTGCTTCGATTTAAACAAAAGATTCTGTAAAACTCGACCACCGATCACAAAACTATACCTGTACTTCGATTTCCGATTTCTGAATCAAACCCTCGTTTCGCTCCCGGCAGGTGTGGTTGGTTTGTAAGGGACACCAAATGAAAAAATTCAAACGAAATCTACCGATCAAATACATTACAGGGCAATCCCTATTTAAGATTAGAAAAAACGCTCTTTTTTCATTTCGGAAATATTCTGAAATATAAATCGACGTTTTATGGTATATTGATATACTATGCGATCGTAAGCTGCTCGCTAGATAGCGCTGTAACCAGTCAGCGGGACTCGGGGAAGCGGAATGGAAATAAACGAGTTCCCTCCATCACGCTGAAGTTCCTTCCTGTGACATGGGGAAACCGGGGCGTCATCGGATATTTATTGACTAAGTTTTCCGTAGTTGGTTCATCCTACTCGACTGCGAGGCCGGCCCAAACGTTTGTAAACCGAAATGGAGATCGTTTGATATTACTTTTTGGTTTAGAGCCATTAATTAAATGATCTCCGTGTCAGATTCTATAAATTCTTTTGAAATTAGCACTCTTTGGAGGGAGACCGAACATCGTGACATTTAGAAATTATGTAAATCGTTTTAACTTTTAGACTGTCAGTTTTTCATAGATATCCTACAGAGGACCTATTAGAAAAAGCTACGAAGCCAATCGCCAAAACTATTCAAGTCCACTAGAACCAGTGGCTCTTCAACTGGATCTCTCATTCAGGAAATAATTCAATTTCCATTACATTGCCTTATTTTTTACTCGTAGGCAGATTACAATCAGGATTTTGGCACTTTCGAGTGAATGCGTATTTTTTAACCTAATCGTTGCACGGATTAAGATAGCAGAAGCGTCGACGTACGTACGTTGAGTAGCTTGTGTAAATACAGGTGTCGAATCGGGGGAAAAAATATCCAGCGCGAATGACGACCAAAATTACACACACAAAAGACCAATTCGCTATCATGACCGAAGTGTATTTGTTATGAGGCATTGTTTTCTTTAGATTTTCTGATCATCGCAGTCCATAAATCTAACGAAATAATAGCTCGACTGTCGCTACAATAATAGCCCGCTGAATTGATGGGTAATAGCTCCGGCGACGTCGTCTTTTCCTGTTCTTTTATTCGAATCTTGTAAACAGTGAAATTATGCAGAATCAACATTTCGTTGTTTAAGTGCCTAATTTGCATGCTAGAACGCGCCGACTTTTTTCTACGCTTACATCATCGTGACGGGTTTTTTTCGCCGGACGTCGTGACACGCACACACCCCGAAGATTGGCGACTCGGAAGGGGCAAAAAGCGCCGGCGAATAATCTAGAACCGCTATGAATAACATTTTTCGCTCAACTGAGCCGAATATTTCTTTCTTTTCAGAGAATATCGTGAATTATCTTGATTGTTCATTGTTGAACATTAAATGCAAACGATTCTGCTCCATTCCACGAGCACCAGCAGGAGTTCAATAATCCTCCTCTGGCAATCAAGGATCCACCAGGAGCGCTAATGTACAGTGAACCATCACATATCATAAATAGTACGTTCTCAAAACGTTTGTTATGTTTTAAAACACTTTTATTTTCTATTTTTGTAATAAATTGTAAATACTCTTTTCTTCCTTAAACCATAGAAATGGGAGTGCAATAGTTCGTATTCGTATTTGTATTCCATTTCATCCTTAAACCCAGAAATCGATTAGAATCTAACCAAAGATTTTCGTTATCATCATCAAGTCTATACATATATTCAAACGATAACATCATGACGCGAAGTTTAAGTTAACTAGACATTGACTTTTGATAGACTTCTAGGCGTCGATTTCCACTTGAATCGAGATACTAATTCTAAATCATAGTAAGAGATATGACTTCTCTATGAACTGGGACAAGCACCAAAGCCTATATCATTTAAAGGTTTTCTGTAGAACGCCGTTTCGATTGTAGAAGTGGTCGGGTCATTTTAATAACGAAAATAGGACAATGAATGAAGTTGCGTTCCTAAGTGAAAAGGCGCGTTGCCGCTCACCGGTTCATCATTCGGCTTGAATAAATGAATGCTTAATCTCGCAAATATACGTATTGAATTTGTAATAACGGTTGCTAGCCTCATCGCTTCAGTCAGCGTCCGTTGACACGATTCGAATATAATCATCAGCCGATTCAAGTGACCATCCTCGACAAATAGTTGGCAATGATACGCGTAATTCTTTGGAAATCCTCTCCAGAAACAATTCTCAATCCGCGTGCCATTAGCTAACCAAACAATAACTGGGTAAAGTAGTGGCCTACATATACACCGCCTGCCGCCTCAATAGTGTTAATCTCGGGCTTGTCCGTTGGTCAAGTGGTCAGTCGTGACGCAGAACCGATGGTCAGGCGTTCAAGTAAAGCTGAGTTTCAGTTATGAGATACTGATGCTACGATATTCAATTTCCAAATCAGTCGTCAGCCTGGGATTCTCTGGACGTATCGGCCCCACTCCGCGCGGTTGCGCCACCGCGCGGGATTTACGCGAAGCAGCAAACACAAACATGGCCACTCTCTCAATTTTCAATGTTAGAAATCGTGTGTGCATTTCAATTATTTCGGCTGTAAGGGCTTTAAGGCACAATATAAGTTGATGATGTGATATGGCGATGTTAATTAATGATAATTCCGCAGTGAAGCTAGTCACGAACGGTGCCGATTGAGTGTACAGCTACCAAAATCACTGAAATGTGCGTAGTTGCGTAACTATTTGCAGTGAATTGCAGACGAAACATGAAGCCTTAACGGCCGATTAAAAAAAAATTATACCAATCGCAATTGTAAAATAAAAATGAGATAGAACCTAAGTTAAAATTCTGGCCATTTCTAAAATGTTATTACTAATTTTTAGTCAGTGCCGAACGTTTAGTTTTCCAACAATAATGAGGGGTGGTAGGTAGTCATGCAATTCAAGTCATCATTTATTACACGTTACTTCCGTGTTGTTGACAATCTCGCAAGTCCTGGACCAAACCCCATTGAACAATGTGATCTGTGTGCTGGCCACAAATGCACACAGATCACACTACACTACCCATTCATTACATACTCCAGTACCCGCAGCTTTCATATATCCATCCAAATATTTAGAGTGTCTTTCTTCCTGGATTTGTGTTTTATACGCTACATATGATAACATCTAATAACATATGATAAGATTTTAAACTTACTCTTAACTCGAAATTGTCTGCAATTCGAGAAATTCCTTTTTGGAGACGACTAAATTGTAATGCTTGTAACATTTTTAGATTTGATATGTTTGTCCACGGACGGACTCTCAAACGAAAGACTTGAAAACCTCTTTATCAATTCGTGACCAAAGAAAATACCACTTATGACTGTCCTGCAAAGGTTTTCTTTCCATTATTTGTCAGCGCAGATACAAAACGTTTTGTCCTTTGCCGCCGAGCTATTAATTTCCGTAATAATTTCTATGACAGGGGAAATTTGAAATTTGCGGTTATTTTTGTAGTCGATTGTGAAAACTGAGGTGTCGCATTGACGGCGCACGTTTTGATACCTGCTTTTACTTTTTATCGTTAGCGTGTGCAAACCGAGCGATACAGCTTGAATGGTGAGCGCATTATCGTCGCCCGATAAAACAAAAGCCTTAAACGTTTAACATAAATTTATTTATGCGGTCACGCATTGAATGGCGAGGCACACGTCGTCGCCGTTTCAAATGAAGTCACACGATTTGCCTATGGCACTTCCATGGCCGGTAACGCACAGTACTTGTTGGGGAAGTCGGTGTGAAAGTTGGCTTCCATCTAATTCAACATTGTTTATAGATGTATCCGTGGCCAACACGACCGTCGACAATGCCCCGTAAACAAAATAGCCTTCGGTCGCGGGCGGATTAATGGTCAGCCAATCTTTATATTGAATAAATTATTCATAGGCTTCAGACAAAGCTAGATGTAATAAACAGGTACATTATGAAGGATTGTTGGGGCAACCTCCGCAACGGGAAACACCAGTGAAAGGGGCACGGTGCTTCAATTGAGGAAGGTGTGAATTTATTTACCATCGTCGTTAGGTTGGCAGTAATGTCTATACATACATCGACGAGTTGCATCAAAAACCACGCAGATCACATGTATTAGACAAATATCGGTTTGATATCCCATCATCCGCACGTATTGGGAATACATTCCTTTTCAAATATCGACCATGGCAGTCGACTAACAATAATTTCTTAAAATGAATTCGAACTTTGAAGAGCAAAGATCGACTTAACTATACAAACCCAAATGAAAATTCATCGAAATTTGCGTGAAGAAATACGATAACTATTGTAGATGACTGGTAAACTGATAAATTCTCATCAGTTTCAAGTTAACAAGTACAAATCCACATTAGACATCTTAAAAGTTCATTTGCGGAAAGTTTCGAGGTTACTAGTAAATCCCATCATCAAAGAAACAAAGACTTTGTTTGATGGGGGTTTAGTAGCTTTCTAACTTTTGAAAAATCTACTGTGCGTTGCACTTGTCAACTTTAGCGGACTTTTTTCTAAGTGTTTTCGGGTAAGGAATAAAATCTATTACATTCTGCTAGCAGAGTATTTTTAAACTAGTACCATTTGTAAGGTGTCTACAAAGGAATATCTTTTTTGTTCATTCGACGCGAACAGAAACAATCTCTATTTGCACGTTGCATGATCTTTTCCGTCATTAAGTATCTTCATGAAGGGCGGACTTTGGTTTCTTGATGAATGTTTCTTCTTGTTCAATGTCTGTGTCAAAGATTGCGTACGTGTTTGATACGGTCAATGTGGGAAAAAATGAGAACGTCAACGAACATGCGTCGCTGATAATAGCGCCCGACGATCCGATCAATACGACCACGTACTGCGGGATATTTTCAACTCCGTTGAAGATGGATTTTGTCGAGTATTCGCTAAACTTTCCCATGGGACTTACAATCATATTAGAATTCCATGACTTTCAGCACGGTGTATGGCACGCGTTTTTTGACACAACGAAGACACTAGCACGCATTAAAATCGGCCTGTTTGTTGCGTTTACGTCGTTGCGCTGGGTTGTTTACTGTCACAGCGCAAGAACAAATCCAGGTACAAGGCGCACGGCGTGTGTCGGCTAGGTGAGCTGGACCCAGATTCGTCAACCTGCCGTGGGAATTGCAGTCCTAGCCGAATCCCGGCTACTTCTCCCATCGGATGTCAACAAAAGCCACGTGCCCAAGCCTCGTTCATCGCGCATTCTTAACAGCCATCGATAATGCGACGTCAATCAAGCATCCACGCGACTCCGCCACGCCTATTGTCGCCAATAGCTTGCCAGAATCCGGTGTCGAAGCGCGCGGATTGGCTGAAGCAAACGCCAGCTAATTTGCTATGATTACCTTACAAATATTGCTGGAAAGTGTCAACTTGTTTATATCCATCTATCCACGTTATAGCGAAAGCAGGACGTTCCGACAAGTGACACTTATCTTCATCCGCACCTACCGGAACAACGGAACTTAGTTGATGAAAACAGACGAGCTACGGAAAAAGCCGTCTAAATCCGATCCGACTCGCGCCGAAGAAAATCAGAAACTACACATTATCATCCATATTTATGATATCTTATGAACAGAACTACGACAACATGAAATCGTATTCGTTTAACAGCGGACCTCAGGAAGTTTCGATGCAAAGCATGAAACACCAGGAATATTACAGAGCCTGCACGTTCGGAGGCATTCCCAGCATGATGTTTCCAGGTAAGAATTGTCTTGTTTATAATTTCTTTATCATCCCGAATATATAACATCCTTAGCTAAGGAGTTAATTGTTTATGGTTGAAAAACATTCGGTCCAAATACCGTTAATTGAAATGAATAGAAATAAATAACAAATGCCTTAATCTCAATTACGAGATTCCACTTATCTCAACGATTAGCTCTTTTATCTACACTTCCGAAATAAGACGAGGTCATTAACGAAATAGCCAAATATCATCAATATGTTCACTTGTGTCATGTCATTCATTTTTCTTAAATGATAATTTAGCTTCCTATATATTTAGATAAATTCAACTGGATATGGTATAATCGGTTTTACATTTTAGTTACAGGATCATGTTTCTTTCCGTATATCGAATATTGTTGATTGTGTTATTATCTTATTTATTTGAATCAATTGCTAATTTGTATATGTGGTTATATTCATGTGGTTTCGTCGATTATTTTTCAGAACCACCATATGGAAAAACCCCGTGGACCCCGCAGACCAGTCCGCAAAGTCCTGGTAAGTAATATTCTTATCACTAAACGTAGCGAAAATATTCACGTATTCGTTTCGTCCTATGTTTCTTCAAATTCGAGAAATTAACCGATAAAGAAGTCTTTGACACGATCGAAATTTTAGCACTTTTTGCTCTGGAAGATTTTCTAAAAAAAAAGCGATTGACCGTTTTATTTATCTGAATGGTAGATTTCGTTTGGTTTGCTTTTGTTCTTTTTTTCGCTTACAAACCCGCCACGCCTGCCGGGAACGAAACAGGGGGTTAGATTTTGAAATCGGAAATCAAAGTACAGATAGAGTTGTGAAGATGCACTTTCAGACGTCATATTGTTTTAGGTTGTTACGCTTTGAAAAATATATTGCACCTTATTTGTACAAATTCCCTAGCTTTGAATTTCTAGATAGAAAATACATTTAGAATAATAGATAAGATAGGCGTAAAAATACTGAGACCATTTGTGTTTAGCATTGACGCCGAAACCGTTTGCAAAAAACATACTCAAAAAAGAAAACGTGAATTGATACGTTCCCGCTCGTTCGCTGGCGCGCGCGCGCGCGCAACCAGTTGTGATCGCCTGCTGGATAGTTGTATACAATACTGGATCCATTAAATAAACATTAAATCATGCAGCTTCTTTTAATTAGAATCTATCTATTTGATAAATTGATAAATCCTGCGCGTCGGTCGGCTGCCGACGGTGGTCGTGTTATTTGCGTTGTAAAGTCGAGGCATTTTGCGTGCACCTGTCGCTCAGAACGACATATTGACTTAACGTGTTGAACCCGGCGCGTCCGTCGTAGTCGATTGTTTGTACATTCGTCACGGAAATGTTATTAAATTATTGTACGGATTTGACGAATCTAGATGATCAAACAAATTCGTATTCATCCTTCGCGAGAGTGATACATCGCAAATTCCGGTCTGTTTACCCGGAATACTGTTGCCAGCCAGCCCAACCTGGCCGCGGCCGATTTACGCCCTCACAAGATTATTCATCATACTTAAACGCAACCCGACCATTCCTGAAATTAGTCTCTCAGTAACATACGGGTGGGAAAATAAGAAATGTCTGTTATTTTGCGTTTAAAGTTATCTTAAAGTTTTGATAATCGATAACCGAGGCGGTCGATGCAATTCAATATCATATCTGATATCTGGGATGAAATTATACGTCATCCGAGCCCATCCCACGCACTTGGTATAAGACATGAGAAAACTTGTCACATCGTCGAGAATACGTATATGCTTATAGTTAAAGGGATTTTAATTTCTCTTGGCTAAATACGGCTCGAAGATGTTTCACGTGCGGTCGAGGAGCCCGACACGAGCGCAGGGATCGGCCGTAGCGCCGTTCGGCAATAATTAGACCCGATTTCCCACGTTAAAACGTCGCCGTATCGGCCGACTGAGGGTTTTCGTGTGAAGAGCAGTTTTCGCGATTTCTTCGAGGCTAATCAACCATCGAGTACTGTTGACGTTATATCAATTTCTGTTCGTCGAACGCGGACGTTCGGGCGGCGCGCACGTGTTTTATGTAATTTGAAATAAGTTTGCTCAGCGAACGTGCGCGTACGCGGCGGAAAGATTTTGTTTTATTGCTTTTCGCCGTTAATCAAAAAATCACCGACGAAATCCGAAGTGCCGCTACTACTAATACACTCCGGATCCAGTAATTGCATCTAAGAATATTGTCAGTGTCAACGTCGAACCCCTAACGCGCTAACCGACTTTTGGTGAAAAATGAAATCGGTCAATGCCCATACTTTTAATTAACTTTCGGCCTGATATGTTCAGAGGATCCGATGAGGATATGTTCTGAGAATCCGATGATGGCCGGGACCCTAACTTAATTAACGCTATAAATTAACTTGAACCAAAACTGCAAATTCATTTTGGCACTTGATATATATTGATTCATTTCCGATGTTATTTACAATATTATGATGTAAAATATGAAGACAAAAATATATCAATTAACGAGCCAAAAACAAAAAGGAAAGGCAAGGCACCGAATGCTGCATTCATGATGAATTGTGATATATAGCTCCCAATACGAAAACCTAAAAGGGCTAAAATAATCTGCGAAAGTTCTAAAGATGAATTTCTTTTCTTTTTAGGTTATGCACCCAGTGCATGTTCATTACCAGGAATGACTAAGCCAGCCGGATTAGATGCATCCCACACAAGCTGGAGACCACAAGGTATGTTAGATATTTTTTTGTCGCTAAAACGTCATCTTGCTCGACTTATTTCCACGACCCCTGTTGTTTCGTATTGACGTCCCCGTAAGCGCGTTATTGTCAGTCTTGCATACAAATGCATCCGTCGCCTTGTGTGATCAGTCAAAGCGCATCGATCAAGACAGGATTTGAAAAGTTTGCATTGATAAAAATTAATTCTTAGATTTGTACCAGCAACGGAAATATCTTGCTCGTATATATGCACATATAGCTTCTACGAGAAATCGCGTAGATTTTCCTTAGCTTCTCGTGCACAATGCTTTCTCTCCCCGGCGATATAATTTTGTGGGGAATAAACTTCGACGAATCTACTCCGACTTTTGGTATTCTCTCAACCGAGCCCCAGCACGTAAGCTCTTTCATCGAATCCCCTAGAGAGTCAGCCGCTGAATCGGCGGACGACAAAACCGTTTACGAAGAACAATAGAGCTTAAATGCGCACTGACATACGCGAGCAAGCAGACGAAGATACGCACCCGGTGACGGAATCACGGCGGAAACTTAATCGAATTTTTATCAGGATCTTGTGAGGCTCATTTAGCCAGTATTTATACGGCGAATAGAACATGTTTAGCGCTCAGGACATTCGTAATTACATTTACACCCGCCATTAAAGCAGTCGTGATGTGACAGGAAAGATGTTTAAATGGTATCGGAAATAGAAAAAGGAAACCGAGGGTGCAATCTGTGATTGATTCGTTCGCCACACTATCTCCGCCACTGTATAAACTTCTCTCCGTTTTTTAACTATACGCTCGCTCTAGCCTTATCACTTAGTTGAATATTTTTATTGACTTAACTGCTATAAACTGACGATCAGCTTGTGAAAACTTAACTATAATTGAAATCTTTCCTTTGTGCATCGTAGGTAGCGGACAAATCCAACTGTGGCAGTTTCTACTGGAGCTCCTCAGCGACAGCGGCAACACGAACTGTATTACGTGGGAAGGAACTAACGGCGAATTTAAGATGGTCGACCCGGACGAGGTGGCCAGACGTTGGGGCGAACGCAAAAGCAAGCCCAACATGAACTACGATAAATTGAGTCGCGCCCTACGGTACTATTACGACAAGAACATTATGACGAAAGTCCACGGTAAACGATACGCGTATAAATTTGACTTTGCCGGACTCGCGCAGGCGATGCAGCCGACTACCGCCGACCCATCACCATACACAAAATACCAACAGGACCTGCTTATGAGTAGCTACCACCACAACGCCAAGTTTAACTTCATGAGCGCCCACGCGCCTATCACGTCCGGGGGTTCCGGATTCTTTCCGTCGCCGTCGAGTTACTGGTCGTCGACAAATGCAAACTTGTATTCGAACTTTGCCAATCACGCCGCAATGTCGCATCATACTAGTCACATGCCATCGCATCTAGGCTCATATTATTCATGACCTGCCCGTCATCTGCTCGGCATGTTAGGTGCTGCTAGGACGATAAAGTGGCAAATTAAGGCACAGTTGATTCAGTTTTTAAAATGCAAGTGTATTCACTAAGAAGCGGCGGACATTTCACAATGAAATAAGGTTTCAAACCTTGTAACCTGTTTCCATTTTTTTCTTTTGTTTTCAAACACAGTCGCACCATCTATAAGATCGAAATTCTCTTCCTTCGCTTCGGTGTCCTTCCGCTACCAAAGCCTCTTTGGAAATATCCACTTACTACACGAGTTTGCTATTGATGAATAAACGATAAATTATTTTTGTTTTTGGCTCAACAAAATGAAGACTCGACAAGCGACTGATGCCGAAATCCTCCATAACCGTCCAAACTCTACTATATCGTTCGAGGTACAACAGTTATATATATAGTAATTCGAATAGCGTAGACTGAAACCTACTGGTATTCGCCAATTCTCACGATAAACCACAACTCTCCAATTATGTATTCCAAATTCTGAGTCGGATAGATTACTAATTTATTTTCTGCGACTCTTCTTTGAGAATATTGTACGCCGCGCGCATGTGCAATTTCATATAACAAACAACACTAGTCATGAATATTCAGCAGAACTATATTATTTATATACTGATATCAGGTACTCGATGCATTTTCTAGACATTATCATTTAAATTGTTAATATTACACTGTTGTTTACGATATTTTGCTCTGTAAATAAATGATAATATATTTGAATATCCTGACATAGCTCGTTCCATCATATCGGTGGGCTGTAAAAAGTGTTTTCGATTCTCGATTTGAGGATCTTGTATTATAAAGATGACAAGAAATATATTCTTATTGTATGTAACTGCAATGAAATGATGTTTTGGTCGTTGGTATTTAATTAAATAGAGGTGGCATTTCTTGGTGAATGACGAGAACGCAGAGGTCCAAGCATTACTGAAGAACAGATTAGGCTCCCTTTCCAAACTAGCTTTATCCTTGGTTATTCTCTCAATTCGAAAGGACTCCTCGTTTTAGAGTCCATGGTTCTCCGTTGCAACAAAATGGAAGTTACGAATGCATGAAAAACGTAAATACCCCCGGAACCCATTAGCGTGGACGAGGATGCTGCAGTGAAATACGGGCCCATGCTAAATCAATCTTGCTAAAGGTTTCGCCTCTTTGATTTCGAATTCTAAAATCGAATCTATGACATGAATTTCTGTGGATTCGGCGATCATGACCTTTCTTCGCGCACGGTTATTCGACGCAACACGAATGATTTATCACACCTTAAAGCAATCTTTCTCACCGGTGCCGACGCCATTAAGTCGTTTTCCTGAACAAATCGGGATGACAGCCGGCGGTCCATCAATTCAAATTTGATGAAAATCTACGAGCGTACGTATTACCACGTATTCATTCGTGCGTAACATCCGACTGAGCCCATTACGAATCAGCCCATAACGCGCCAACGCGCGAAGAGCCTTGAAACTGTGGGTACAATTCGTCGTACTAACGCGCGCGCGCGCGCGTATCCACTGTTAACGCCAGTCTTTTGTGTTTTCAACAAGTTTTCGAAGTTTAAAAAGGGATGGAATTTCAACGCAAATGATCGATGTTGTTGCAACGTCGTAATATGCGTGCGACCACAGATGCGCCTATTTAATGAGGCGTTGACACAAGACAACACCGATGCCTTAGATAAACACGAATTTTATAATTGTTTCGTTGCTACGCGGATCGCCAGCCAAAACTACAACGTATGGATTTATTTCGTTGGAAATTATAATCGACATTTATGTGTGTGTGTGTGTGTGTGTGATTTTCAGATAACTGACAGTTTTATTCAATATTTGACCGACGTTTTGAAAACTCGACGAAAGACGGCTTTTGTCGCAGACGATGGTCGATGATAGTTCGATCGGTTTGAAGGTACACGTGCTTCGTATAGTCGATGGTACAATAACCAGCTGCCGAAATTGGTATATTTCGGATCGAGATAGATCGTGGAGACAGGTTCACGTGACAGGAGACACGACCGAGACGAAGGCAGGTGCTTTAAAAAGTCGCCGAAAACAATGTCTCGACATCTTCGAAGTTTAGAAAAAATTATAGTCAATGTAACCTTGGAAGGAAGAAGTCCGATCATTCATCACGCAGCAAATGCCACTCTCCTTTTCAAATTCATAATACGCAATTTCCATAATAAACACAAAACATTTTAAGTAGATTTTAACATTTAGATTACAACTTCCTAACAACGTGACATTATTTAACCATATTCACAGAATATCACTTTATCGAATTTTGAGACAAACACGATTTTTCTTATTACTAATCAGGCCCATGCCGAGGGGGTAGTGGTTTGGGGATAGCGAACGAACCCCCTAAATTTTCAAAGCGCCCTTCAATAAGTCAGTCTAAAAAAAATCGACTTTTCGAAATTTGGATACAATTTTCATGTCCTTTTTTAATGAAAGTAATCCATTCTCATGATTTATTCAAGTACTCAGATTTCTTAAGTCGAGACGTTGATTAAGTTTAGGTTATCGAAAAAATCATATTTAAGATCTGTCATTTTTCAATAGGAAACTGCCCCTTTTCACGGCGAAAAAGTGTTATTTTTCCTGGAATAGAACTGTCCCTCATAAAAGCTCGGCACGGCCTTTTAATGTCTTATTGCGTATTGTCATTTTCTTCAAAATGTTCACATATAACGTTATCGACCCAGTTGCATCGCTTAGAAATGGCAAAATAAGATCACATATTCCGCAGTATAAGACACAACACCTACATCATAGATACTGTTCTAAATCAAGTTAAACTCCAATATCCGTTTGAGCCATTGTTGCTCTTCTTTGACCGTTCAAATGGCAGGTGGACGGTCAAAGGATGAAATTCTAATTAACGACCTTGATTAGCCTATCGACGCGAGCCGATGACCATTCATGCGGCAATCTTTGCCTAGAGATTGTCTCACGCAGCTAGCCTGGCACGATCATGATATAGCTAACGGGGCCTCAGGAATAGTTATCGTTAATTTGTGTGTGCTCATTTACGATGAGATTTCAGGGTTTATTTTAAACTGATATCGCCAAGCATTTTGAATATTGTGGCATTGGTGGCTAAACAAAGAACAAACGAAGATTCATCTAGACAATGAATAGCAAAACTGAGTATTGATGTTCTAGTTGTTGGATCATACCCTTAAATCCTTAAAAGCAGATGTCAATTCCAGCCAAGTTACACCAAATCTACTATTGGAGGGGTCATTGCCGACTGCCTGATAAGTAAAAGAGTGAACGCAGTATCATTGAAAGCTCCTGGATACCCCGATCACGTAAATAGTAATCCTATTACGTACAAGACAGTGGTAGCTGATGAATTTAGATGTAATTAGCAAGCGTTTTTTCTTGTAATTTAATCTGTATACTGTGCAAAACGTCCCAGTGTCCGCAGTGCTGAAACAACTGATGAGGTAATTACATGTTTCCGAGTCTTTTTCTCAATTAGCACCTTTCCGAAAATCGTTTCGGGGATTTTTTGCATCGTAGGTCAGATTTTACATGTAATCACTATTTCATTTCGAATGATTACCTTGTTCGATCACTATCATTTTCTTCAGACATCAATCAATCAGTGCTCGCAGAAAATCAGAAAATACAAGAAAAAGATTGATACTTGAAAATGGCCGCTTGGGTTTAACAGTTAGGGTGACATTTCCCAATTTAACGTAAAATTACGTAATTATTCTATTTTGGTTTCTCTGCTGATGGAATTTAGTCAAAACTCGTAACTCCTCGCTTTGTCAGATAGTAAATGGTTTAACCATCAATTGTGGGATATTACTTATCAACTCTGAATATTCAGTCTACCAGTCAAGAAATCTCATATTCACTCATAAACTTCAATAATTACTTGCTGTGATTAAATTAGCTGTTATCTAGTATATAAAAGTTGTTTTTCGGCAGTTAAAAGAACAATCATTCATATGCATGTATATGTACTGACGTGTATATCTTGCTCTGATATCATAGCGCATTATTTAGCCGTCTGGGGAGTGATGTAACGAATGACCGTCAATTACATCTTAGATCGAAGTCTCTTTCGCGCCTGTTTTATGCCGATGCATGGAAATATCTCGTTTCGCTGTAAACTAGATTATTAAATAAGCTTTATGCCAGAAATTGAGTCTGAATGATGACATGCTTCAGGGCATCCTTTTTCCCATCTCGCAGTGCTTAAAACGACTATTATCTATCGTCCGGCTACGCGAGATTTCAATAAATCCTGCCGACTTTGCCATTAGCCAACAAAACGTGATATCCAACATTGAACGAAGCGACAACTAATAAACGTTTCCAATATCACAACCAAATTGATAAAGTAAATTCTTCCAGCGCGGATTATACCGCGCGGTGCTGCAGTAATAAGCCTGATCTAATTCCTGGTTTATCGGGGGTGATCGCCGTTCTTTGATCTCGTTTATTACGCCTTCAGATCCGACGAATCACGGCCGCAAAATATCTGACGTCGGGCGGTGATTACTGCTGCGGGCGCTGGACGGTTTGATTTAAGTAATTTCGTTTCGGCGAGCACGGATGCGGGCAGGAAATAAACTTTCCTGTCGAGGAAATGTTTTCTCCGTCCTCTTCATGCGAGGACTGCTTTTTATGGCACGTGAAATCCGTTCCAAAATAGCGGCATGTTTAAGCCACGATGTTAAAAACACGGTATTCAATCCAGATAGATTTGGGAAGGATTGGCTTTTAGTCAGTACTTCGGCTTCCCGTAAATTCAGGTATTCCACTAGATGGCGTAACTAACATACTTCCGGTATTCCATGTTATGTTTTATAATTGTAAATACTTTTTGATGTCCTGCTTTGAGGTAATGATTGTCAATAAAGTTCATTTTATTTCATTTAAAAAGTTTAGTATTTCATCTAATGATTTAAGAGTTTTAGTGAGTAAAGTTGTTTTGATTGTTATTGACTAACCACTTGTAAACCTGGCCGGGCCTCACTTGTCACAAGATGGCTTTTCGGTTACAATAGTTGCACTCGAGAAAGCCCTTTATGAAACAAGAGGAAACAGTCTTTTCTCAAAAATTCAAAAGTTCTTGTTGTAATGATGCATCGATATTGTAGTTCAGAATGATAAAGGTGAGCTTCACTGAGCGTATCCGTATTCTTTGTTTCAATGGATCATGACACGTTTTGCAAACCATCAATTTCAAACCATCAACAATTGCACTTAAAGAGCAAAATGATAGATAGACCGATACGGCGAATGAGTGTGGACTAGATGAATGAACGACTGATTGATCTTCGTTGGCAAAACAAGGTAGTCTTTCTATGAAATGAAACGCTAACCGTTTCAGAAGAAATTCGCCCGATTATTGTGCGTCGTGTATAGTACACCATTTATCGTTCATTAAGCGATGAAAATGGAGAGAAAATCAGCCGTGCTCGAGAATTAGTAGCGAACCCTCGGGCCCGTGTGGAGTCCGGAAGCCTGGCGGTGGTTACGCGATGCTCTGCTATTATTGCCGCGACGTTTCTCGGTGGCCGTGGGCTCAGCATGACAGCCAATTAGGACGTATAACGTATCAAAACAAAGCCGTGCCGATGATGACTCCTCGTCATTGCCAGTCACCGAGAAAATATTCGTGACTTATGTAGCTGTCCACGATTATCTAAGTAACTAACGCAAAAATTTAAAAAACCATTGGTTTCGCAGTATGCTCAATATCATGCATACAGAGTTATAGGGTGATATGGAACTGAAATTTTCCATTGTGTATGTGCTTCGATTTAAACAAAAAGTTCTGTAAATTCGACCGCCGATCACACATCTACATATATGTACTTTGATTTCAAATTTCAAATCCCCCCTCCTGTTTCGCTCCCGGCAGGTGAAGCAGGTTTGTAAGGGACACTTAATCATAAGAAATCAAACGAAAACTACCAATCAAATAAACAATGGGGTGAATCCCTATCTTAAAAACATGGTAGTATATCATATGTGCAACATTATGAAAGAAAACCATTGATAAGTTCTCCTAGGACCAATGGACCGTTACTAAGGCAAACTAGTAAAACACACAAGTCAAAGCAATTCGGCACATTGCTCTTGTTACCGTGCGAGAAAGTTGAAAAAAGTAACAAAAAACTCAGCGCATGGCCTAATTGTTTTCGAAAATAATTATTGCCAATTAAACTCGCCCTGGTATACCTCAATCAGTGGCGATGAGGCTATGTTTGATATTGTCCTGCGGCGCAATCGACGCTACTTTCTCTTGCCGGGTACGTACGAAGAGTAACCATCACGCACGGCGTAGTAAGTTGCCACGTGCTGCCCGAAGATATCTCCGCGGGCACAAACCTTTAAGGTGTTCTTATTCAAGAAATATTCATTGTTACCGATTTGTGTGTCCTAAGTACGTATTTTTATTTAAACAATATCGCAAAACGAACGTGCATTATTTCGACGCATGCGTTTCTCTTTTCAATGGCGGTTGTTTCATGGGAGGCACAAGTGCGTCTATTTGTTCTCGGTATGTATGACTAAAAAGTAACCATACATTGTGTGTTTTGCATGTGAAGATATGCCGTGTATAGGCTCACCGCCATTAAGGCTTAATGTACCTTTATTTAGTCACGTAAGGACACCTGGAGTTGGTGCATGTTTTCTTGTACTGTGAAATTGCGAATGAGTATTCAGAGTATATTGTAGTAGTTCGAGTCAAGTCGTTTGCGAAATCAAACGCTTTTTGCGCTTTTATTTCACTTTTTTAGCAAAACAGGATGATTTTGTAACAATTTTGATTTTGTGTGAAGGATTTTGTGTGAAGAAAGGTAAGACAGCTGAACGCAAGGAATTCGTGTCAGACTTGGAATGCAATCACGTTGATAAGTGTTTCAATGGGAAATCTGCGACCTTCTGTGGCAATCGAGGATTCCACTCATGGCATGCGAGGATCCACCAAGTTCGCTAGTAGTTAGTTGGTCTTCCCATGGACGTATAAACTAGATACGTCCATGGTCTTCCGCATTCGATTTCTTCTACATTTCAATTAAAACTGAATGGACCTTTCTCAGAAATAGATCAAATTATGAACATTATACCCATATCTGAGTAGAAAAATGAATTTATTGTATATTTAGTGGGTCTTGCGATAATATACGGATTCGGGAGCCAAAAGATTCGGTTCAAAATTCATTGAAAATAAACTAATTTTGACTAAGAAAGACTGAGTGTTCACCACGCCATCTGGTGGGTTAGCTGGTGTTGCGGGTTCCCAATGTGGCCGTCTTAATGAGACAAAACCCACAGCCTTAGCTTCTAAAGCCAAACCGATGTGATTAAATTCAAAGCTATAAAACTAAAAGGGGCCCAGAATACGGGGTAATAGTACAAGGGTGTAGGAACATATTCCATACGTTGGTAGATTAGCGCATAAACTCGGATGTAGTGCGGATGAATGTAAATAGGTTATTCGTCCTGGAACTACTTAACTGGACTCTACATTTGGGCCCCGAAAGGCATGCATAAGGCCGTGAGACACGTGGAAGAGGCGAAAAAATGTATCATCTTCGCCGGCCCAATGCAAGGGGTTATACTGAATGACACCGTCGGCGCTCTAGTTATGAATCTAATGGTAATTTCATGTTATCACAGGTGCGGAAAATCACCCCATCACACGGATCATCATTCCAGAAATAAACAGCCAAATCGCGACCACCGGTCATTTATTGACACGGGCGTCAAATTTATGCCGTTCAACCGTCGGCCAGATGAACGCCGAAGAAACAACAGAGGTGGCCGCGCGTACGACGATATTCCGGCGACAATAGATCTGTATCGCGCGCGCGGGAATTTTTAAACATATGTAAAATGCACCGTTTTTTAAGCCCGTTCTCGTGATTCTTCGATTTTTCGTCTGCGCGTATACGAGCGGCATTGATTATTTTTAAAGCAATTAATGCGACCGCACGATATATCGCCGCCAATGGATAAAAATTCATAATAATCGTTTCCGCGTATTATCCGCGATATGGCTTTTTCGAAAAATCCGTTCGAAAATCGGCACGTGCAGTAAACACACTATCGAGTTTGTGTTCTCACAACTCAGGCGCGCTGTTATTTTCCAGTTCATTCAACTAACTAACGTAATTCAACGTGTGGCTAATGAGTAAAAACAGTTCTAAGTAGCACTTATTATTATCCGTAAAAAGCTCGCCATTTTTCGCGAGTGTGTTCATCGATTGACGAAATTCAAGTGATTCGTATATTCAAGGCATCGTAACTTTCGCAGTTGAAAAATGTGGTTCCTCGTGGCCCACAATGCCATATCTTGTAAACAAGTAAACTATCTTGTAAACAACAAACTTCATTGATTCATTGAAAAAATAACACATATATTGCTTAACATTGACGACAATAGATTATACGAAATAGATTATATGATATTAATGGTCAATAAAGTTAATTCGAATTCGAATATATCGATAATTGTATTGAATTGACCGGCACCAGTCTAGCCCTGATATGTTGATGACCTAGTGCACATCCTATCAAAAATGATTATCAAAATTTATCAAATGTATAGAATAATAGTTCACGCCAAAATTCACCATTGTAAATGTTATTTTAAAACGCCAATATTGATGACGTAGTGCACTTCGACTCACACAGAACCCCTTATATAACGCATGCTAGGTATCAGCATATAAGAACATTATTGTAACGAAAACTATAGAAAACACCATTGTATGTGCAGAACTTTCACAGTTGAGTGTTAAAATCATGATCTTGAGTTAAAACATTCGAAACGAACACACTCAAGGGCCAAATTTCATGGGTCCAAATAGACAATGTGCCTTATCGATCAGTGTGTCGAGTAGAAATAGGCTTCAGCATTTTGAAAACTTCTTACACATTTTCATTTTCAATGCCGGCGTGAGGCCTAGATAACGCCGGCGGCATTGTCATTCCGTGTTTATAGCAAATTCTTAAATACACGTCTCGAGCTATAAGGAGGCTATTTATTCTCGGTGACCCGTTCGTACGGAGATGCCTGGATTTGCATTATAAATTAATTGTGGGTAATTGAGCAAATTAATAACACCGCAGATAACAAATGACTATTACGGATCGAACGTGAAAAATAGAAGATTATGTCAGCGCAGACAAAACAAGACTCGATGAGTTCCAAATCCGGCGAGCGGCTGTCCGGAATGGCTTTGAATGTGGAGCGTGTGTCCAGTTAGCCGTGGGCTCGTGACCGTCTCAATAGAAGAAATCAATCTGGGCGAAGAATTCGGATTAGGCCGAGATTAATGCTGGACATTGCGGAACACGTGCGATATCGCTATTCATCTCGGCAAAGCTTAACTGCAGGTTTGACTCGAGTAAGCGATTTATTGCCCCCTAATCCAAATAGAACCGATTCATAACCGAAAACAAGCTTTCAAAATATCGGTGTCTTTGTGCCATAGCGGGCTTTGTCGGATCACGTGTCCGCTCTGTCCAGCTCCAGAATCGTCGTACCGAATGATGACCAAGATACCCTAATATTTTAGATCAATACGCACGGCCGAAGTCGACGCCGCCCGCGTTTAGCAAAGCTATCGATGAAAATGCATTGTGTCCGTCGATAAATCAAATACAAACTATGCGGTAATTGTAGATTTATTCAAATTCGATTGACGCTCGACTATACAAATCCGGATATCGCGGCCGACGCTGGAAGCTCACAGGTGTGTTCTTAAGATATCACAAATAAAACCCAACGTTAAAAACACCGGGGTCGTCGCGTAATGGCCGATTTTTTAAATATCAAATTAGTCCGTTCCGATGTATTAAAGAGATGTACGTATATTTCATTATTACACGTTCATTGTTTCCAATTGTCAGCGATGCCGTGTTTGGCATCGGACAACAAATAATGAATCGATTTACACGTATCGTCACGTTTCGACCACAAATGCATAACATTGATTTATTCGTCAACTCGAGAGTCGGATAAGTTTTGAATGAAATTCAACCGCGTTCGACTCGGCGCAAAACGTGCGACCGGCACGTACGGATTTCACGACGCCGCCGAAGCTGGGAAAATGTTCCCACTCCGCGATCGGGCGCGTGGCGCGTGCTTACCGCATCGACGGCGCATGCGCGTTTGTTGTCTGACCGAGGTTCGCGAGCGAGCGACACCGCGACTTCATCAATAACTAACGAGGGAAAATCAACTGTACGCGATGCTCGACGACAGGTAAGAGAATGCTCCGTAATGTGAAAAGTGTGTGACAACTCTATGGGAAAACCAACGCAATCTATAATCCAGTCTGTGATGCCGACAAGACGAGCGGAATCGCGATATAACCGATGTTTACACTTGAAGAGAACGGGACTTCTCAATTATCTGATATAAATTCACGAATATATTGGTTCAATCTTCCAAAAACTTCTTCAAAATGATATATTGACCGGCAGCCAGTCTAGCCCCAATATTGTTGACGTGATGTACATCAACTCATCCGATAAGCATTATCAGAACGACATGAAAATTCATAAATAGAAAATAAAAGTCATGAAATTATTTGATTAGAAAATAAACGCAAATATTCAAAATTGTCATTGTTATTTCGCAACGCCAATATTGATGACGTAGTGCACATCGACTCACCTAATTGAAAACCTAATTGGGACATATCTCGTTTCATCTGTGGCACCTACTCCAAGATTCTACGATAAGTATTTCAGAGTAATTGATTCTGGCCAATTTCAATTTTTGTTTCTTTTTTTACAAATTTCAAATCAAATATTCGTTTTATCATATCTGCGAGCGGTTTTTTATGAAGCCACGCACTAATTTTCCCACGATCTGATCACCCATCGCAGCATTTAATCTATCGATCTTGCCCACGACAAAATCATCAGCAAAAAGATATGATCAAAATGCATTATCTAATCGTCTTTGTCTCATTTAAGGCCTTCCTTCGTCGATCAAGTCAACGGTAAATAATGGTGAATTAAGCCGTCGTCGAATCCACTGAATCACTGAATCTAATATTCGAACTATCCGGCGAGCTAATATTGCCGGGTTTATTGATGGGACTCGTGCTTATTGTCACCCGAGCACTATTATCACGTTGTTAAGGCTATTCGAAAGCGCGTCGAAGCTTTTCTCTCGCGAGAATACAAAAGCTTTGAAATCATTAATGCGGCTATTAAAAGCGCGGCTAGCGCGGCCGATTGTCTTTTTATTGTTGTACGAAGGAGATGGTGATTTTCAGTGCGCTGCATCGGGAGCGACTCTCATTAAATACACTTGGCACTGCAACAGAGTTTCAGCGTGCGCCCGCCACCATCTTTGACGGAGTTTAACGATCAAGTAGCTTGGGCTCCAGACGGCTTTCTTGCGGATTGTCAATATTTTGCCATCGCTACCAAAATATTTCGAATGTTTTACTAATTTTTCAGTAATATCGTTCAGTAAGAGAAGAGTGGTGGAGATTATCTGGTCGATTTTTAATGGCTGCCTCTAAGATCCTATTTTAGTTTGAGTTTTTCTATTTATCGCAATCAAGGTAACATTATTTTCAATGAAATAAAGATAAAAAGGGGCAGAAACAACATGACACAAGAAATATACAAAGCTACAAAAAGAAATAGGATTTCGCTAATTGCATTTTGGGGCATTCTTTTTCCTAAAAATTTGCCTCTGAATCTGCAACCGGATAAACGTCTGCGATGAAGACGTCGCACTCGACGAAAGAACGATAGGATCGCGTCGCACACAAAAGCGCCGTTGATGATTCGATGAAAGATGTCGACCGATCAGCACAAGCCGTAATTAACTACTGATGAAGTTATGAGATGTGTAAAGCTCATATTCGATTATGTCATAATACGGCGCCGATCGTCGCACGTACATGTCGTGCACGGTTGATGTGTCACCATTGCCGTATATGCAAATTAACGTGTCCATTTACGCGGTCGAATATCGAGGAACGAACGACTTTTGACGTATACAATAACGCAAATGGAAATAAGAATTGATAAAACGTATGAAAGATTAATAAAACTACAAACGTTTATATCACGGTTTCATGTGGTTTTAAATGGTCTTATCGTATTTAGGCTGAGAAATTGATCTCTCATTTCTGCCTAGCTTTAAAAGTTGACCCATGTACATTACTTTTCTTAAAATCACGATCAAGCTAACCCAAACAGACCCGGCAGCTATAGAAATGAACTGATTACTAGATTTTGCTGCATTTTGCAAAATGACCCGGCCGATCTGGAGAAACGACGTATCATTTTCAGCCTAAGGTGGATTAGTTTATTTTCGGATTCGATTTCCAAGCGGCATGTTTCAGTGACAGGAACAATGCTCCGCTTCCACATCGTGAGGTATTGGAAACCGAAAACTAAGAAGATTTTTATATGCTATCATCAGACACAAAATGTACCACTGTCAATCGTACAAAAAAGCCTTCTCCGACAGCAGATATCAGCAAATTTCCTGTTAAATTTGCTTCAATCAGCCGAGTTCCTTTGGCATGGCCTGCGCGGAAGGAAAAGCCTCATCAGACACGAAGCCTATAACTGATGATATCCCAGTATGCAAAACAGCCCGTCAAAATGCAGTAATTTATTGAACTTCAGGAAACAAAACACATCAGGACTGCACCACGAAACGCCAGACAAACACAAATAACTTCCTGCTACCAGTGCAGCGTCTTAAACATGCGCGATGCCGGTCTGAACGGTATTAGCCGTGATCCAGAAATTACATTCACCATCACAACAGCATAATCTGGTTTTGTGACGAAAATGTGATTTGCATCGTAAATTGTTCGCTAATTGACAGATAATGACTTGACTCGGGAAAAATATTGCACGCTTCCCACAAAGAATCAAAACCCAGAAATATTATTCTGTGTATATGTAGATAAATGTATTAATACGTTTTCCGTATATTATGTGCTGTGATATGAATTTTCCTTCCATTTTTAAACAAATCTTTTCGTATAATATACCTAGACTGGTGGCATATACGAAATAGAGCCCAGAGCGTTTCGGAAGTGCTTTATGGCAGAACCATTTAGAGAAAATTTAACTAAATCACCGGTGCGAAAATTGAATTGCAAAATATCGAGTTTGATTTCGGAAGACGCAAATTAAATCACGCGTTCACGTAGATTATGCATGTCAGAAGATAAAACTCGTTCAATTATGCGTGATCATTACTACATGGTTGATCACACGCCAAAACAAATAATCACCACGAAACCTTTATTGCGTAAAAAGTGCATAATGAAATACAGCGGATCATTTCAAATAATGCCAGACCGGTACTATGCTACATATACATATACAGCCTCATACATAAATGATATACGATGACCAAATGGTAAAAGATGTACGCGAAAGGATTGACACGCGATATCGTTAAAAGCTACCACCATCGTCATCGGGAGTTTAATCCTATCGATGTTTTAGCGACAAAAGCACATTTAGCGTTCATCAACTGTGTTTATACTTTTTTATCGCGGTATGATCATTTTTATGATTTCGCAAGATGGATGCATGGGTGTTAGGTCAATAAAATCATTACGTGAACGCGAGTGTCATCTAAAATAGATTCCTACAGCACCAACTGGCCAATCGGCGGAAGTTGGGGACTATTGCCGCGATCAAACGGAGATGATTTATCTATTTATTCGTTTATTTATTCATTTCCTTAATAATTTTCATCAATAAATACCAGATTCACAAAATGACAATAGATAATTGATTTGTTTTGCACATATGTATATATAAACTCATGTAAAATAACAGCAGGGCAACTAGAGAAGATCTAAATATCTAATTAAAAATCACAAGGTTATAAAAAGCGGGTTCACACGTAAACCACTCACTCGATACAGACAATGCTTAAACAAAGCGAAGTGAATCACTTCCGGAACAAGTTGCAATTCACACGCAATAATTTGACCCATGCTAAATAATTTGGGCATGGGCCCAAGCACTGATGTGAACAGTAACTGTCGTGCCAAAATGCTCGTACGATCGCGGAATGAAGTCGATTTATTTTGGTCATCCCTGAAGTTTATTCGGGACCACAAAAACCTTTCACTTTCCGTCTCGTGGCCCGGACCGTCCATTTTTGTTCGACCAAAATAACCTATAAGAAATAAGAACATTTCGACAACGCAGTCAGCCATTTATTCCCGACCCGGAAGGACGTGTGGCAACCAGTCTTCCGTGTTCGTTTCTAAGATGAGATCCGATGACAAACACGACTTCCCACATTTCCAATCATAAGTTGAATTTCCTTCTCACAGCAAGCGACATATTACAGCTTTCATGCGCGTTCCGTGAGACTGGAAATAGGAAAAA
The DNA here is from genome assembly GCF_964204645.1 of Tubulanus polymorphus. Lineage (NCBI taxonomy): Eukaryota > Metazoa > Nemertea > Palaeonemertea > Tubulaniformes > Tubulanidae > Tubulanus > Tubulanus polymorphus. Next base: position 10,460,814 of record NC_134027.1, on the reverse strand, counting down.
TTCCAATTTCCCGCCTCTTTCATCGCCAGATCAAGCCGGCGCGTCGTTAATGAAATAATGTTATTGGAGGCACCGAAGCGATACATGAAATCACAGCAGTGTGTCGGTGACATCGCGAATAATGCATCTCGTGTGTCTTGTTCTAAAAGCCAAATCGTTAAAGTCGTTAACTTATATTAACCTGGAATTAACGATCTCCGCTGATTATTCGTTATTCTATTCGAATATTTCACGATTATACATAATACGTGCGATGATGACGCCTCGGCTGATGATGACATTTCGCTTTTGTTTAATAACGGGAAAGTTGTGTATTTGCAATCATTTGCAATCATCTCGAGCGAGCGATGTAGGCGAGCGGTTAGAGCGTTCGAAACTAGGAATTCAGGTCGTGGGTTCGAACACCGAACTTTACCGTAGTGTCCCAGCGCAGGACACTTATCTTCATTGCTTCTCTTTTCCCATTAGAGCGATAATCCGTGTAGCCCCCATGTCTAACGGAAAAGTTGTATATATTTGTATTCTGGGTATCCAGTTCACAAGTTCTTGGTTAACATTTGACTCTAGAGTTAAAACATTGACAAGAACTGATTTTAACTCAGAGTTAAATCTAACTGTGGAATTCGATCCCCGTGTAGCCCCATAATCTTGTCACATTTTTCCCGTGTTGACTTCGTCATTACTTCGTCGCTACCATTAGACCTTTGATAGATTCGTGAAGCCGTGTTAACCTGGTGAAAAATAGATACAATGAGACGTAAAATACTTTATAGATTAACTAGTTTATTTGACGCACGAGCTTTCACTACTAGTGTATGGTAGTTTCGAAGCTGCTACACACTAGTAGCGAAAGCTCGTGCGTCAAAAACTAGTTAAGCTAGAAAATACTATACATCTCGTTGTATTTACGCTAATACACAATTCTACTTCTTAATGGTCACCGGTCTGGATATCCCAAATGTATAGAAGTAAACCTTCCTGATACCCGAATGAAATGCTAGACCTGTTTTAGAAGCAGTTTTTAAGAGCCCGTGGTAAAAGGTATCCGATCGGTAGACTTAATCAGATCGTTTATCACTGCAATATACCGCCGCTAACATTACAATCCGCGAAAACTAATAATCAGTTCATCACAAAAGCCCAGGAGGAAAATTTACGGACATGTTGGTGTGATGTTCGACTTTTACCGCTTCCACGGTCCTCATTTCAAGTCATAATAAATGGAAATGTGTGCTAAGGAAGTGCGCATACGCTACACAGGACACACTGATCTACCTGCCGGCGGCACTGCAGAAAACGGGAAATTCTGACGGCTTTTTATTTTCGTTTCGACTCTTCAAAGCGAGAGAAATCCTAGATCGACTACGTATGAGACTCGTCCGTTAGTTTAACATAGATCAAAATTATGCGCGCAGTATTCTGAAGTGAAAGCACTGGTGAATTCGATTGGAAACCTGGCAAAAATAATCGACCGAAAAAAGCGTCTCTTTCGTGAATGCGCCGCGACAACGTATTGCCATCAAAGTGGAATATTAAGTTATACACGAAAACGGCAGCGAAGATTAAATAAACATAATAACTCAAATGGAGAGGATGATGGCATGCTCGGGGCAATGGAAGCAAAACAGAAGACACTTCGCTAGTTTTCTCTGCACCTCAGTGTTATTATATCCGTTGCCCCGTCGAAGGAAATGGAGGGAAGGAAGACGGCCTTTCTTCATCCTCAACACGATTCGGTAAACACTGTCGGTCGATACGCTGTTATACGGTAACGAGTTCTTTGTTACTGGGATACGAGCGGTTTTGAATGTTTTTAACAGCAACTAGAAAATATCGAAAGGCATATATAGATCATTAACAATCATCTACGAAACCGATCGTGCGACCGGATCATTTTTGTCGGTTTTTTATCAGGTTGCTGAATTCAGTGGTTAAACCTTTTGATCTTAAGATAGGGCATGTTGTTATTGATTTGGTTGGTAAATTTCGTTTGATTTGTTTTGAGTTGGTGTCCCTTGCAAACCCACCACACCCGCCGGGATCAAAGCAGGGTTTGATTTTGAAATCGGAAATCGAAGTACAGATATATAGTTGAACGGTCGAATTTTATATACTTTTTTATTTAAAGCGAAGTACGTAATTGGAAATTTCGGTTCCGGTTCATTCAAACAATTTTCCTTCAACCAGCGAGCGACTGATTGGGGATCGGTGGTTAAACTTTATCCGTATGATCTATCGCCCGTATAAGCTGGGTTTAGCGAAGCAAGTACCCGAACACAACGTATAACCACATTTTAATCAGTCCGTGCATTAAAGGATTGACGACCGTCCCAAAAAAAAAACAATAAAGACTCGCAGATAATGATATAGGAGATTGTTAGGATAACAAATGAAACCGGGGGAACCATAGCCTATAACTTCGATACAATGTACTAAAATACAATACTCGAAAAATTAACAAGACTGGTAAAACCTCGCTCGCCGCGACGTCTATCGTACCGGTCAGCATGGGTCCAAAATACCACCCGCAGCAAAAATGATTATGATAGTCTCCCCGAAGTGTGATCATAGGTTCGCTGAAAAATATGCTCACACAGCACGGGGTAGAGCCCAGAGCAGAGACAATGTTCAGAACTAGAGGGACATAGCAACCGGCCATCGTGTCATTAACATAGTCAACATAAAGACGCACTAAAGACGCACTTATAACGGTAGCCTCCCGCGAGGAACGGCCAGGTTGATTGCGACGGCAAAGCGGCACACGTGTCCGTCGACCAGTGGGCATCATGGCGGGACTGATTATCCGTTGACGGTCATTCTGGTAGGAAAAAACACTAGGCTAATGGGCCTAACCGTTCCCGTCGCAGAGCGAACACGCGTGGTTAATGGTCAGTGTCATGCGATAGCCCCTGGTCAGTAATAATCTATTCATTGTATCGATGTTTTGCAAACAATGCCGAGGCTAAGATCACATCAAACCCGCATCTTTTTTTATGACGAAGAACTCCGCTTAGTCCACGTCTTAGCGGACATCATCGAACCGATCGAATGAACAATGTGATTAGAAATGTGGTAGAAAGTTCTAATTCCTCGATATTTTGGAGATCCGTAGAGGAGCGGTGTAAACCTGGTATATAATGCATAGAACGAGACGAATAGAGTACTTTATAGGTTAACTAGGTTATTTGACGCACGAGCTTTTGCTACTAGTGCATAGTAGCTTCATCAAGTAAATGAGTTAAGTCAATGGAGAAACAACAGCATTCATAGGCAAAGTGACTGCTGTTACTTGATTGACTTTACTTATTAGCCTCATGAAACTACTATACACTGGTAGCGAAAGCTCGCGCGACAAATAAACTATAGTTAACCTATTAAGTACTATATTCGTACCGTTCTATTGACAGTTTTGGCGCAGTGTACTTAAAATCTTTCAACGATTTTAGATATTAACGGTAAATATTCTTCATTCCCTGATAAATATTGATTTAGCTCGTAAGAGATGAGATGCCGTTCCACCTGAATAATGACATCATAATTCACCATTGACGCGAAAAAGAAGAAGAGAATGGATCGAGTTCATTTTAGTTCATTTTGTCGGATTCCGCTGTAAATTCCTGCCATTGTTTGCGGTCCGTTCGAGCACTTATCTCGGTGAATCGGATTTCACGGTTTCTCCATTATTGCCGATAAAAACTGATGCGTCAATGAAGCGGTTTTGTTTCGCAAATTTTTACAATCATCGCACATCACACATCAAAGCCCAAAGGTTACAATACGCAAAATTAGACCCACCTTTGTCGCTGACGAAATCGATTGACACTTCATAAAAAAACCCCAATAGTCGTCACGCGTGGTAACTAGGCGGTTGGCAAAGGCTCATTTCGTTTGAGTGCTAGAACATTAAGCGATATCCGATCAGAAGGCTCGAGGTGTTTTAATATTGCGATATCTTAATTTTTTGACTCGCGTGGCTTTTTAATTGTTAGTCTGGGAATTCGTCGACTGTCGCTCACACGCGTTTGAATACGCGAACCCCCGAATGCCTCCTAGGCTCGGCAATTTCGGGTGGAAATTTGCGTTTTTACGTACGAAAACATATGAAGAAAGGGCAGGTGTTGTTATCTCAATTTCCACCGACAAAAGACTCGGTTAACCCGTGAATTACGCCGGCAGCCAGATATATTATAAAAACATGGCACACCGCATTGAAACATTAATACACCCAAATTTATTCAGTGTCACCGAAGCGACTTCGGTTTCGGTGGTTTGGAAAGGTGTCCATTACATGAACCATTTAGTCATCTCGGAAGCACAATAGCAAATTCATTGTCGACGAGGAGTTTTTTCCCAATATAGTTTACCGTACATAATAATGAGTGAAACCTTTTGTGAAAGATTAAAAAAAGGGAATAATCTGGAAGAATTGATAATAGTCAGATAGCCAGTGTCTGTTGCTGGCTCTATTTCTATTTGAGGAGTGGGTCCTAGGGGAGGGTGCGACACCCCCCCCCCCCCCACAAAAATGTCAATTCCACGGAAAATGCAAATTATTAAACTGATACCTAGAAAAGTTTGAATTTATATTCGTCCGCTGTGTTTCCAAAAATGAGTTCATGTTCTCCGGACCTTTTTTCTTTTGGGGCTCCCATTAAGTTATTGTGCCCTATTATTGGGATGCACCCCTGCTCGAATCAGAGCCTAGATCCGCCTTTTTTATTTCATATTCTATTTCCATCATGATCATGAAACGATATATCAACGAACGGTATAAAACATAGAATTTATTTTTTTACTTTTTTTCTCGGCCTATCGTCTGGCTATATACCTCAAACTTGAGCTATACGAGCCACGTAGAATCGTGAATTGCAAAACAGTGATGCGGACCGACGGTGACATGCTTTTGTTAATCCTTTTTCCCTGTTTCGTGTGTGTGCTTAGAATTTCGCGGTCGGTCTTATTCAGGTGATGTGACACAACGATGACGAAGAAGATAGCGATGTAAAGATGTCACAGAACCTATCCTATACTGTGGTCAAAATTGTGTGTAAATTAATACATTAAATTCTTAAGTCAAATGTTTAGGCTATTCATTGTCGTCTGGATATACCCAATTAAGTTTGGAATCCTGGATAGCTTTTCTCGGTAATAGACAATATTTCAATGCTCAATGATTCGCTTTTCTCGCTTTCTGTATAACTAATGAAAATCCTCCGCTCAATTTTTGATCTAGAAACTCAAGAACAAAATTAAGCAGTCAAAAAAAAACATTGTCAACAATGAATGATAATATGATATGAATTGTATATTATTAAGGAACAATAAAGTTATTTTGGATTTGAATATATTGATGATTGAATTGAATTGACCGGCAACCAGTCTAGCCCTGATATATTGATGACGTAGCGCACATCCTCTCAAAAATGATTATCAAAATCAATCAAAATTAAGAGTTATGAAATATAATTAAATTCAAAATAAACGCCAAAATTCGCATTCTTATTTTAATTGTTATTTTGAAACGCCAATATTGATGACGTAGTGCACATCGACCCAGACAGAAGTCTTTAAATAACGCATACTAGGTATCAATGTATACAAACAATATTGTAACGGTTTTTAGGATGTAAAAGAAAGCCTGATACACTATAACGAGAAGAGAATTTCTCGCTACGTCAATTTCGGCCACGTCAACGCCTAATCACCGACCAAAGATCGAACCGTTAAAGACCGACGAAACGCGATACTGTTTTATTGCAAATTATCGTATACGTTACGAATCAATGACGGCGATCGCGCGAAAATATTCCTCAGATGAAAGATAAACAGTCTAGACGCGCGTGACATGCTCGTCTTCCTTTTCGCCGGCTACACACCGAGTCAACAAAACAAGATCCATCATTGTCATCGCTTTGTAATCGAAAAAGAAACGGTTCGCAGAAGAAAATCCATTATTCTTTTAACTTTCTCTCGAATTTACGACGCGCCACGATATAAAACCGTTGCTCATTAATCATAATGGTTAATAATGCCCTGGCACCGGCGCTGATTGGCCATTTTGATAGGTTACCGTGTAGCACGGCGCTTTTGTTTACAGTAAAACATCATTTCCTCGAATTTTAACTTATCACGCAGCAAATCGGGGCCATTTCACGCACCGTTTACGGCGAATGTTAACTTTGTTAATTAATTTCGGCTTCGCGAAGGAAACAATGCGTTCTCTCTAGTACGCAAAATCTTCATCAATATTCAAAAGATTTTGCAGCGGCCTACGCGTGTTTCAAAATAACAATCAAACTATGACGTAGCCATATAATCTGCATCGCCTTTAAAAGAATGCATTCGCTAGGATTTCAAGACATAAATACATCATTAAACATTAAACGTTATCAATAGGTATAAGGCAAAAAGTACATGTATTTTTGGTATAAGAATTGTGAAAATTTTGATATTCTAGTTGTTGAAGAGTTTTATCTAAGAACGATAAAATCATTACATTATTTCTGTCATTAGAATGATAAACATAGAAATAGTTGTAGAGAGTACCACAATAAAAACGAGAAAATGTTAAGTCCGAAAATGTTTCCTACTGGAGCAAGTAGTTTATTCGAAGTTCCGGCTATATTCTTATAGTCATCTTCCAATAAACCACTGGCTCTGGGAAACATTTTCGGACTTTACATTTTCTCATTATTATTGTGGGATTTTCTAGGTTATCCTCATAGCACGGATATAGCGTTTTATCAATAGTTACAAACATATGTATTTCAATGACTTTCACGGCTAAGCCACGGGCCTGCGTTTAGACGCCGGCAACGAAATTACCATGCTCCCAAGAATAACATATGCTCGAAAATCTGGCCGCCGCTTGTTGACTAATAAAGACGCACAGAGGCCGCCTCAATATAATAATTCGCTTTCACGAACTATAATTTAGAACCGCAATATTACCGTGGAATATAATTAACGGTGACGGAGCGTATCGCATTTCGGTATGAATACAAACGGCGCGGTCTAATTAAATTCATATTGTCGTTGCTTAATGCAGTGAAATAATACCCGGTCATTTGAGATGTTTCTATCAATCGGATTGATCTGCACACCTCGCGTGGACCAGTGATCTGGGCAGAACGCCCGCGCGCGATCGTCGTTGCATCTTTCGGTGTCTCTATGGCCTGCGCTACCGATGTCGTGTTTTGAATATAATTTAGGCGCTCGCGTAACGCTTTTCCTATATTAATTGAGATGGCAATGGATACGGTGAATATATGCAGAATTTAAGTAATATTACATACAACGATGGCCATGAAATGTTTGCAGCCAATTTCCATTGTTGCCTATACTCAATTTCGAATCGGCCAGCTCGTTATTTCAATTCAATACGATATTCATTTCATAGAAAATCAGTTTATGAGCAGTATTATATGGGCCCATTAAACCATCGACAAATTTGCAAACTCTCTATAGTAAACCTAAAAGTTTGTGTCCGCTAGGTCTATATATTTTGAAAGATTCGCGGAGGAGTGGTGTTAACACCTGGCGTGGAATAGATGAATAGTACTTTATAGGTTAACTAGTTTATTGACGCACGAGCTTTCGCTACTAGTGTACAGTAGCCTAATCAGCTGATTGAGGATTGAGTATTTATTAACTCATTCACCTGATGAAGCTGCTATACACTAGTAGCGAAAGCACGTGTGCCTGATAAACTAGTTAACCTATAAAGTACTATTCGTCTCGTTGCATAACTATGCTAATGCATTAATGAATACTTTGATATTCTCGGGCCAAAGTAATAGTATCGAGAAAAGATCGTATTTGCCCCGGGAAGTTGGCCCACTCTAAATCCAAAATAACGCTGTTTAAGTCAGTAAAACGCGTACTTAAATACAATATCACTGAAAGTTGCAAATGAAACATCCGATTTTAGATTTTCTTAAAAATCATAAATGAGGCGTTGTTTAAGCTTAGGTTATCTGATCGTATTCAAGATCTGTCCTTTTTTGATAGGAAATTTCCCCTTTTCGTGGCGAAAAAGTGCCCTTTGAAATAGAAATGCTCCTTAAAAAGCTCGGCACGGGCCTGAGAAAGTAGGCATCAACGTCGACAGTTATTGGACGTTCATTTCAGAAAATTATTCAATTTAATCAGTAACTATACGACACCTTGTAAAAAAACCCTTTTGAGAGAGCCCCAAACAAAAAAGGGAGTTTCATCATGACAACCGGTGTTTCAGATTCGTAGACTCCATAGAGTTCCTCCCACCAGGTTGTCCGATTACAAAGCCGCATTGACCGTTCGGCCACGTCTTTCAGACGACGCAAAAAATGCGTGACCTTTTCGCATTTTTTAATGAACTCTACGGATGATATCTTCATATAATATCCTCCACGTGGCCGGACAATTCGAAAGACAATTATAAACTTAAGCGTACGGTTGACCGTTAAATGGCCTTGTTGTACGTTGGTCACCAGAAAAAAATGACAAATACCAGGAATGCTTCGAACACAATAACTAAATGACCTGCCAGACTGGACACAAAGAATCCCTTATAAGCTCATGACGAATTTAAATTCAGAAAAAAATGACTCCCTATCCGGTTAGTTAGGCACACATGTCGGCTTTTACCTCCTTGTAAAGCGCCGACATTACTTTGTTTTGGAGCCGGAGTGATTTTTTTCTCCACAGAAATAATACAGTGGAACCTCGTTACAAAGATATTCCAGGGACAGGAAAATCTGTTTGTTATAACCGATGTAGTTCGTTGTATCAAACCATTAAAATTGTCTTACTTGGGACGAAATTTTAGTAAATCGATAAATCGTTATATCCAAGGTCGTTCTAACGAGATTCCACTGTAGTTACAAAAGGTTTTCTTGGAGCAGACGACATTGGGTGGATACGATGCTAATCACCTAAGATCCTCATTTATAAATCACATCGTGGATTGCTCTTTTTAGAGTTTAAAAATGAATCAAACATCCTCGATACGAACGCGACGAAATAAAACTCGATTCGATGATATTTGTAATTACAGTGGTTTGTCGTAGCTTATCGTTAAATCAACAGTGTTGATTGCCGAGTCGTTACATGGCCGTCAGTGTACACGGGGAAGCTGAGTGGAAACCGGGCTTAGGTCCCGGAAAACTTCATGTTATCTATGATGTATAACGCAATCTAAACCGCGCTATGCGATTAATAGGTGCCGTAAATGAAAGTTAATGCCACACCGACAGGGAAGTCAATAAAACAGCAAATATGACGACTTCATAAATATAAGTAACTAATGGTCTCGAATCATAAAGTCAAACAGGTACCAGGAAAGGCTTTTAAATTCGTGCTTCGCGCGACTTTCAATGGGCTTCGTGAAATGGGATAAACAATATAAACTAGAATGGAAAACGCCGCCGAGCGGACATCGCCGCGGCTATTGATGATCGAGGAAAAATAAAGTGAAGCGAGGAAATCAGCTGAGGAAATGAATATAAATCGAGAAATCGCCGGTCAGGAAAGAGCGGAGCTGGCTAATAAAACAAAAGCAATAGCGATGATTTACATGACAATATACCATCGACGGAACGTGATTCCACTGAAAAATAGAAGCCGACCAAGCAGTGAAACATGACGACGGCGGCGTCGTCTCGATAAATGCATCCCCGACGCCTCGAACATATAGCGAATAGTATAGGTTCATCAGATCGAAGAAATCCCAAATAAACATCGATGAGAATTGTATAGTTCCTCCGAGTTTTTATCGATGCATTTGACTTTGATATTTGTTGCTCATCGTGGCTGAAAAGGGCATTTTCCCGTTAAAGAAATTATTCGCGTCAAATGATAAACGTTGCACAATAACTGGTCCCTTTTCGGCCATCATACTTATAGAAGCCCAAGAAACCATCTCCAAAATTAGATTCCACTTAATTTTGATAGCAATTCATCCATTAAGATTATGCACGGAATACAGAAACTATAAAGAGTGCGGATCCAGGAGGATGCTGTGGGTTGCTTTGCTATTGAAATGCCCCGCAAGACAATCTTTCCTTCTTATTACTTTCAGTTTTCCAGCGCTACATAACAAAGTACAAGGTATATTTTAAACTTATGAGATGATCCTAAAATATTCACTCAGAATGAATGAAAACTTATTAAAACTTAAAACTTAAAACGGACTTATTTTCCCAGGTTTTTTGGGGGACGATCAGCAGAGCACCTGCACTTTGAAAACTCTAGATCCACCACCGAGTAATCACAGCGTTTCATTTTGGCGCAAACGTCTCTTAAGTAAAATTTCCAAAATTCAGAGCGTAAAAAGTCTGTGACATCTGCGCATAATCTCTTTGTGCCGCAGTTTTTTTATGAAAGTTTCGGTAAATGAAAGTTGAGGATTTCGCGGTGCGATGTAGTGATGTAAGCGACGTTTCGCTGCAGTGTTTATGAAGAAAACGTAGGAGATCATAATCCGTTTTATTGCAAACCGCAACGGCGTGAATTTTACAGTGTTTATTTACGTGCGTTGGATAATCACTCGGCGTTGCCCGTCAGATAAAAACAGATGGTTTTGTCGCGCCGTGTGATTTGATGATGTGAATTCGCTCTCACCGCAGAAAAACCTCCCGTGTCAATATCGACCCTCGTTATTACGCGTCAAAAGCTGTTCGAACTGACGGTGATAAAATGACGATTGTGAAGGTATTAGTAGCAAGAAAACTAACTTGAAAGTTTATTTACGCCTTTAGGAATATTTCGCTTAATATTGCCGAAAATGAATAATGTAATTTAAATGATACACTACTAAGGATCAATGAAGTTATTTTTGATTTGAATATATCGATTATTGAATTGAATTGACCGGCAACCAGTCTAGCCCCGATTTATTGATGACGTGGTGCACATTCTCGAAAAGTATCATTAGAATCTATCAAATATGAAATAAGGCTTATGAAATATATTTGATTAGAAAATGAACGTCAAAATACACAATTGTAATTGTTATTTTGAAACGCCAATATTGATGACGTAGTGGACATCGACTCCCCTAATATAACGCATACTAGGTATCAGTAAATATTATTGTTACGGTCTTAAGGCGTCGAAATGTTTTGATCGAAACATCTTTGTAACCGACGTACGAACTCGTTGGAATCAGATAAGTCTCTAACATGATTCGAAATGCCTCAATTTGGTAACTTGGTAAAGGATGTCCGGTGAAGATCTGTCACACCGGAAAACTTATATTTCCGTAGGGTGCACGTCGTCGCGTATAATACGTTCGTAAGATGGCGGTTGTTAGCAAAATAGACCTCGAGAATTAATGACCCGTACAGTCAACGATAAAGACTTAACTAGCCGAGTGAAATGTAGCCGTGCGGTCGCAATTTAGCGTCTATTCAACCCCAAAAGTCAGTCTGAAAGCCCCGCTAATAACGACAATCATTAGATGGACCAAGGAGAAGAAAATCGTTGTTCAGGAACATGGAAATTGCTAGTTTCCCCGTAACACGAAAGTTTCCTTCCGTTCGCATTTGGCTAAGTATAGATAGAAGGATGGCAAAGTCAATAGCGTCGGCGCAATAATCGTTACTAATGGCCATGTTCTCTGGCGTATCGACATCTAAAACATATAAAACCAGCGGTATAGGGTGTTCGATTAGTAACCATTGAAGACACGCAATGGCACCTTGAGTAAACAGTACATTAACTTCATACCACATTTGAATACTGATGCTGATGAAAAATAACCTCGTATATCAAGTTACACTTTAGCGAATTAAGTTTACAGTCAATAAACCGAAATTGGACCAAAATTATCATGACGCCTATACTATATAATATTACGGCTTGCCTGCTAAGCCTGCTACTCGCGCTTTGGAGTAATCAAAGAAAAATAGTTGTAATTAACGGTTTTGAATTAGCGTGCTATTGTTAAGAACCATTTTCCGGGTTCATTAAAACGTCCACTATATTTCCACATTATTGCATATTAACCAATTTTCCAGTACTGTTTTATTATACGAACGTAACCAGGTTTGAGTATTCACTTCCGGCTGTGCGTCGCTCGCTCATGCGCACACGACGATGATCGTGCTTTCGTCAATTACTCTCTGCGGATCAAGAGCCTTTTTGCCTTGCCTCTCCAGCATCCGAAAAGATGTCAGTAATGTTAAAACAATCAATTGGACACTCGATGTCAGAATTTTAGTAGTCAGTTTCCTGGCTCCGAGTGCCGGCTTGTTTGCAGTCTGGAATCTACCTACATCTCTTCTTGTTTCCGTTTTCTGCTATACTCGTCCGATGCTTCCACGTGACTTCCGGTAACTTAAGTATATGGAACGTACATAGACGAGGTGTTGTTAATATCTGGCGCACTTGAAACCCATTAGTAGGCTGTAACGGGTGGGAACACGTGCCCGTTTTATTAAGCAAGTATTGGATTACTTGATACTCAGCTTTACTTAGATATTACGTTTGACATATTACGTTTGACTTACGAACGGATATATATACATACATATATATAATTTCGGCGTAGATTTTTTCTATTCTTTCTATTTGGTAGATACGCGTGCAAAAGCACCGAAAGGCAGCCAGCGAATAATGTCCCTTAACCGAGGACGCGATTGGTACTAACGCCATACTGACGGCCCGCAACTTCCTATTCGAAATACTATAATTTATCAAGCTCTTAAGTGCGTAGAGGCTCTCTTTGGAAAACATATTTCATGTCTTGATATCTCCAAATGAGGACACCCAAAAACACTCAACTACCTCACATGAATTCATCGGTGCCTGGGTTTAGGTCCACCTTGGAGTAATCATTTGACTCACCCATTGTCAAATGATTACTCCAACGTTCCACCGAGGACTATATTCGTCATATATGGTTCATGGTTAAAACATTATTATGAATATTGCAACTCCTCCGGTTGTGATTTTCATAAAAGTTCCCATCGATATTTTTAACGCAATAAAGAAGTTTCCAGTTTCTAGGCGCCATTTTGTGGCGGTCCCTCGAGGTCCCCATTGTTGCGATAATTTGCGCTCATTTTTAAAACATAAGTTTAGATTGAATATCATATAGTTCTGCAGTCCTTTGCTCGACGAAATCAATTTACACACCATTTTAAAGGAAATGAAATGCAGATATTTGCTGGCGATTCTTGGAATTTTTGAACGCAACAATTGAGAACAGTGACGATGTGAAACCAAGGACCGCATATCTTAACCGTGCGTAAAAGAAATCGCAATATTTATTAATTTTAAAATATCTAAGTATCTCTTAAAGCTATATTTTCACAGAGGTTAAAGAGGGTTATTTGCAGTTAAAGCCTGCGTTGAATTTTTTAAAATATCTTTCCTGACGACTGATCTGTACCCGCTTGAGTTTGAGATTACGCGCAAAAGGGGTCTCCCACTGCGCATTGCAATTTCACTGAACATTGAGATTTGCGACAAGAAATTTTTAAATGCAATTTGATTTCTTCACATTTTCCATGGGGATACTTTGAGATGATAATCCATATCTTCTTTGTACCGTATTTTGGCGGGAGCAATTCGTTAATCTGGTTCCGGGATCCGGTTTGTCCCGCTATTGAAGTGTGAACGGCCCAGTTGAGGAATTGTCGTATACAGCCCGTCCAGCCTAGCGCCGATTTTGTGTTCGGTGAAATCAAACGTTTTAGAGTCGATGGTGAAATGTGCCAGTCAATTTAAACGCTTAGGACATATTTAACACATATCTCTCTCTGGTAATCCCTCATTCTGGGATCATACGATGAATTTAATGAATCTCAACCTTCTTGCTGGAAAACATCGACCAGAAAACCTTACTGATATAAAATTCCAATATAATATTTAAAGGGGTTCATATCTGTCCCCCATTTGATATTCTGTTTTAGGGGGTCAACGTCCAGTTCGGCAACTTTCAGCTGCGCCGCATATTCAAAAATATATAAAAACTTAGATTTTTTTTCTAGTGTCCAACCATGAGTGGTACATTCGGTTGAAACGCAAATTAGGTTCTCAACTAGGCCACATTTGCAACCAACACAGAAAGTCCCCACTCTAACAAGAAATCCTTTAATTTCCCAACGCTACAAAACTCGAATTCATCAAAACACTTAAAGTCCATTTTCAACCATACGAAAATAAAGGTAATATATAACCATCAGAAGCAATATTGATAATTACAAACCAGTATAAAATCTTATTTTTGCGATTTCTTTTCACAAATCTCAATGTTCAGTGAAATGGCGATGCGCAGTGGGAGACCCCTTTTGCGCGTAATCTCAAACTCAAGCGGGTACAGATCAGTCGTCAGGAAAGATATTTTTAAAAATTCAACGCATGCTTTAACTGCAAATAACCCTCTTTAACCTCTGTGAAAATTGGAAATATAGCTTTAAGAGATACTTAGATATTTTAAAATTAATAAATATTGCGATTTCTTTTACGCACGGTTAAGATATGCGGTCCTTGGTTTCACATCGTCACTGTTCTCAATTGTTGCGTTCATAAATTCCAAAAATCGCCAGCAAATATCTGCATTTCATTTCCTTTAAAATGGTGTATAAATTGATTTCGTCGAGCAAGGGACTGCAGAACTATATGATATTCAATCTAAACTTATGTTTTAAAATTGAGCGCAAATTATCGCAACAACAGGGACCTCGAGGTACCGCCACAAAATGACGCCTAGAAACTGGAAACTTCTTTATTGAATAAATTGTAAAAGCTGAACAGTTTGAGTCGGTATTTTGTACGTGTATCGTACGAATCTATGTCGAGTTTAATTTATGACCGTATGAACTTTTAACGACCGTTATAGTCGCGCACGCCAGAACGTATAGCGGATTCTTTGATCACATTTATCACAGGAATCGATAAAGTCATTAGTTTAGAGAATTGAAATATTTGATAGGCGTACACGTAACGCCAAGTGCGTTTCCATGTATTCCAGCGTCTCCCGCGACGCGTCAATTACTCTATATAATAACAGAGTGACTGCCACGCGGCTATATTGAGATATCACGGGGAAATAGTGATTTCCTCTATTTCCAATGCTATTTGCGGCCGTAATAGGTAAGCACCAGGGGCGAGGAAGTCCCGGGACTGTTCGGGGAAATGCAACCGCTCCGATACGGATCTAGCTGGGCTTAGTTAATCCGGTCAACGACGGAGACTGCGAGAAGAACATCCTTCCGACATTTCCGCGGTTCGCTGCATCTCGGCTCTATCTCACGCTCGCTTCCGCTGATTTGAATAATGTACATAGAACGAAATCCCTAATTCTCGATCTTTCCACGATATAAAATAATGTCTTCTGGTTTTATATCTAATTATGGGATATCCGTCCTCAATATTGGACTCTACGTATTATGAGAATGTCATAACTCCCTGTGAAAATTGAGAACATAGAAGTTTATGCAAATGAATCGTTAACCCTTTGTTGTCGACGAAAGAAAGATTTTTTGGACAGAAGGTGATTTTTGGTCGTTTTAAGAAGTTGTACAAAAATGGAAATAAATAGACCTTTTTTGTTAAAGCATTTATGGCCGGATTTTATCTGGGCTATAAGCGAATGACAACAAGTGCCCCATTGTCGCCTAATTGAGCCCAGTTAGGCAGAAACTAACTTGTTTTTACGGATGTCAAGAGATTCTTAAAAACTTCACGAGCCACTTTTTGAGGCACGTGTCGAGCATCATTCTTTTTTGTGAGGACTCTATATCGAGTTCAAGGGCGTTTCGTTTGACGACGACCAAAAAGAACAATCGTCAGTACAGCAGCAAATGATTTAATAGATATCCTTTTTCAAGAGTCTCTAATTCTTTGAAAGGTAGGCCATTAAAATGCAATCGAAAGATTTATAATACGCTCATTCGACAAGGCTCGGTGAAATATAGTACGGTACAAAGACCCATTCTTTAAACAAACGCGTGTGTGCTCATTTTGCTATAGGCGTCATTTTATTTCAAATTTTCTTCAAATCATCTGTAACTACCGATTTGCTCACATAAAGACTCGACCATAGAATATAAGTAGCATTCAGAAAAATCGTGGGGCGGACGCTGGAACGATTTTTTGATACGGAACGTGTCGTTTTGATTGACGAGTTTTTTCATTCGAGCCACGAATCAAATAAACTTCTTTTGTCTTCGGTTTCTTGATGCATTTCGCCCGGGCAAACATGTTATTGACACTCGCTTTTACGACTTTTTATCTGGCGTGTCGCGGAAAATCCGTATTGTGTAGTCACTTAAATGAATTCTGAGCCCGTTTCCTTCGTCGCTTAACCATATTGGTTTAGGGGAAGAGGCACAGGAAACCGAGCTAACGCAACCGCTAGGGATTGTTTACTGCAACCAGGCACTACTATTAGTTTCATCAATTTTATCTTGACGGTCCGGCAATACTCCATAAAGCTTTCCTTCCCGTTTCGGATCGAGTGTAAATACGGTCAAATTAACCGGCTCCATTGACGACATGATCGTATATAAACACGCAGTCGACGGTCGTTATTACCTTGATATTGACCAATTTCAATCGTCGCGGCTTTCAATCTCAATTTCACCGTAAAATCACGGCTTCGACGATGCAGTTATTGATATATGAAACCACACACAGCCGCCAATAACGGCGGCATGACGTCAGCGCAATGGTGGCAGTGTTATCGGGGAGCGGCTAAAAATCAGTTCAGCTTCTATACTCAAAAGTACAACTAATCGTTTTTTTCTCCTAATTCCTATGCGTGTGAATAGACTGATGGGTTGTAGTCCATCAATTGGAACTGAATAGATATGAATATTGTGGCTACAATTCACTACAGACCTTTAAGGTTCAGTGAGGTTTTCGCCTCTCTTTCCATTTCTTTTCATTATGATCGTACGTGTCAATAAGCCGATTATCTATAGGACTCTCTCCACTGAGTTGTTCTCCTTTCTAACAACAACATTACAGAATTGTTATTTCGTTATGGAAAACTATGATATTCTTTCAAATTTGCCGTTTGATTATTCTTAATTAATTGATATCTCAGCCTTGGCTGAATTATTGTCGAAAAACATTTGCTTTTGTAGGTTTAACGAACGTCCGCATAAAAATCTGAGCGTACGTACATTAAGTCGACGATGCAGGGACCAATAAACCACAGTCGGATACTGCCTCGGTCGTGTGGAGACTCGTGTCAATCGAGAATGGTGCGTTATTGAATATTTCACCAGCCGACTCGAAAAGTTATAAAATCCTCCGATATTAGTTCCATAATCATTTAGCGCGTACGATTACGGCTATAAAATGACGATCTACGCTGGTTGTTAAGCAATGACGTGCGTCGACCGACCGAAGCCGATCGGGCGCACCGGGGCAGTTTACGACCTTTTAACGAGGACGAAATCTCGTGCGTCCACAACCTAGGCCCACCTGTATGTACAAACTGACGGTGTATTTCCCGTGGATACAGACCCCATCATCTCGGTAATTCGTGGTCGACTGCATATTCATTATACTACAAAACCTTTCATCTGCCACTGTTTCTTTGACTTAGCTTTTGAAATATTATGAAACACTTTGGTATATGGAAAGACCTGGAGTCCCTTAGTGAGTTCCGATGATCGCTGACACTTCAAGAAAACATGGCTGCCCCACCATATGTCTCTTATTGCCATTTTTTAAGATAGTTTAATACCAAATAGCTTTGTTTTCTAACTGATTTTCATGTTTCTTCAGTCAATCTGGGAAATTTTGATGGGGGATTTTCGCGGATCTAGTACCGCGTGAATTTCGAAAATCGATGGTGAAATCCGGGCGTATATTCTAAAATAAGATGTTTACATTAATCGGTTAGCCTTGAAACAATCCATAATATCTATTTGATCGCACTTAAAAGCCCGGTTCTGCGAGGGCTAATGCTAAAAGATGGTACCTTGTTTCTCCTAAACATCCTATAGTCATTTATAAAACGCAATAAAATTTGAAATCAGTTCATTTCTATACGGCCGGGTCAACCTTTAAGCTTAGCCGAAAGGAGAAACAAGATATCATTTTTTAGCTTAAACTATCATACAAAGCAACTCGAACTGTTGGTCGTTACTGTACGTCCGTATCTAGGCACTGACTGTTGCAGACGGTCATTATATTCTGGAAGGCGCGTGGGATCCGAATAGAGGATAAAACCAACAAACGCATTTTAATAATCCCGAAATCGCTAATACGCTCGAAATTAACTTTAGTTAGCTTTAGTAAGAGTAGGCGCACAATGGGCTGAACATGACCAGCATATGATCGCACGCGACGAGCCCACTTGAAAATATGAAAAATACATGCGCGTTTAAACAAAAGCGGATTTCAGACATGAGACGGGAAGCAAGTTTTGAGCGATTCTCGTGCACCGATGCACTTATGTTTGGCAAAAGTTTGATTTTCCCAAGAACTGCGCGGACACGTGTCGGTGCTGTCCGTGTTGGGTCTGCATGTTCCTCGTGGCACTTTCCTCCCCCGACAGTCGACATAAAACGTATGCTTTAATCGCGTTACGTTTATATTTTCGGTGTGGCGTAATTTAAAAATCAAACGTCACAAACAATACGTAATCGACGTACCACTGTAGATTATCGAGTCCCGTGGGATAATGCAATGCTCGACAGTCGCATCGCACGGACGCACGCGCCGCGCGCTACCTTGTTAGAGATTCCAACTTCCTCCCGAAATACCCGAAAAAATTGACGAATATTACTGTCATGCTCCTTTTAATTACCAATCGCATTTCTGACGTGTACCTTCAACCTTGTTTAATCTGCTGTAAATCCCTATGAAATGCTGTAACACAAATTTAGTTCTTTATCTGTTTAATAGAGCCTCCGAAAGTCTGTACTCCGCTCATTCTTTGATATTTTCTACTGTGGATGTTTACTGGTCATTCGGAGCCATAAAAATTACGAAGAAAAGTGCACATCAATTTCTTTAAACCAAATCATTCCCCCATAGATAAGTAAGAATATAACTACAAACGCGTAGACTTGAAATTAAGCCAAATCGTGCAGAGAATGATTATGAATTTTCAGAAGGACAATTCGCATTTAATTTTTTTATCTAATTTTTACAAACGGGATCGTTCATTTTTGGGGTTATTTATGCACATTCTGTAAACGAACGAGTTTCAGGAATGGTTAGTCGGTGTATGCGCGCGTATCCAGAACGACCGCCTACTTAAGCCAATCACCGAGCATAATTAATCCACACGCTCAGCGATTGGTCCATTCGCGGTCGTCTGTCGCTGAGCTTATAAAAGCGCCAACGTAAAATGCACAGAATTTATGTATATATTTCGTGTAAGAGCACAAAGTCAATTCCTGAAAATTCGGAAGTGAATGATTTTTGATTTTGGTTTCCGCATCCTCATATCGGTGATTCAATGGTTCGCTTGTTTACGAAATAAGGGGAACTATACCAGAGGCAAGTGAATAACCGGTTGAACCGCATTTTCTAACGTCGCCCGCCGCATCTACTGATGATGCAAGGGATGAAACAACAGGACTACTATCGGGCATGTACCTTCGGAGGTCTATCAGGTATGATGTTTCCAGGTAAGAAATCTTCGATTCATTTTTAAAAACGCTCTACTGATAACTGGGGTGGATCCAAGGGGTTAGAGAGTTTCGACACCCATGCTCCGTGTTCAAAAATTTTCTGATAGTGATCTTGATAGTATCAATGATGAAACTAACCACAATTCAAATCGTTATTAATTGTTTTGGCGTCTGCCAGAAATTACTGTATGTAATGCCCAAATACTTATGAATGAATTTTTCATTGAAATATCAAAAAAATCTATATACCTGGGAAAACACCGTGTTTGACCCGTTCTGCTCAAATTTATGCATCCGCCATGGATAAATGGTCAGAAAGTAAACATTTCAATTTGATGATGACGCGTGGTTTCACGATAATCTCAATCAATAACGCATATATGAATATTTTCTCGCATTCCCGCTCTCATTAATTGGTTAATTAAACCATCCTAGTCGGTAACTGTTTTCCGTTTTCTTTTTAATTGTGTCGTTTTATTAATATTCCGCATACATGACCTTCGTTGTTTGAATAAGCGGCGTACTGAATGCATTAGCACGTGAAATAAACATCGTGAAAGTAAAATTCCGAAACCAAATCAATGAATGTACGATCAATTTAAATTTATTACTAGTCTTTCGTGGGAAAATATTCCATTTCGTCGACCGTTGGTATTTTCCATAATCCGTTGATTTCATTAAACTGCACAAAACGTTAAACCCGATCTCTTTTCGGGGGTAAAACTCGGCAGCATATGGCCGAAATTTGCAAGCAAACACGTAATGATGGCGAATTTTATTCCGAAATTTGTTTTAAGTCGAGAATAATGAAGCTTGCCGGGGAGCGAACGAGCAAACACACACACGAGTTACCGAGGTTTCGATCGGAACCAATATAAACAAGGGCATATGCCGCGTAGATTTTATTGAGTTTGATCTCGGCTATCTTATGACCAGGTCAGTTTTCAAGGACGAAATTGATGCAATGTTGTCAACTAGAATGTTTGCCATCGAGTGAAAAAGCTTGTAATACAACCCTTAACAGCCCATTAATCCATCGTTGACAAATTAAGAAGTTCGGCTATCGCGATTATCATTTTCCATCTGATCGGATGTTTGCAAAGTCGTATTCGAATAGGCTGTGCCAAAAGTGTGATTTAGAGGCGGTGGGGGATGAATATCACTTATTACTCGTCTGCCCGTACTTCTAGGAATCCAGAGCTAGATACATCCCGGAGCGTTATTGGAGATTCCCCAATGATGTAAAGTTGTATAATCTGTTCAACTCAAATTGCCAAACCCTTAAAAAACTGGCGTTGTACATACGTAAATGTTTAATACATTTCTAATGTTAAATGTTGCAATGTATATTTTAGATTATTTTCTGCTCCGTGCAATTGTATAATTGTGGAGTAAATAAACTAATTGTAATTGTAATTGGAGTGAATTGTGCATTTTCGCATTTCTTACTGCCAAAATGAACTCGAAGATATAAACAGTTGTAACAATTTGACTGGTAGACTGATATCAATCTCAGTCCTCAGACTTCATGAGCAAACCCCACAGTTTATAATTAAAATATTAATTTTCTGACATTTTCGAAGTTCGGACGAAATTCATCATGAGAGAAACCAAAAACAATTTTGGTTTGTTATTTCTCGATGAATTCGAATCCCGGAATTCTATTTTACTAATGATATTCCAATTATGGTTTTATCACAATTCTGATCTTTTCACTATTGCAGATCCGTCGTACGGAAAATCACCCTGGACACCACCACAAGCGAGTCCCCAACCTCAAGGTACATTTTTATTCTCTATTTTAGAAAAGAGATAATCGTTTTATGCTATATCATTCGTATTCACGGCTCCCGGGGTAAGAATACCTAGATAAACACCCCTGTATTATCATCTAAATCATCGCGAATTAGGGAATAATTAGATGCAGAAAATCAAACTTCGATTTAAATTCTGAACATCGCTATTTTATATTTATGGGACATAACACCATTTAAGAATTGAGGAGAGCCCATATTAGCCAGCCAATTTTGTTATAAGCCATAATTTGCGATGATCATTGTCAAAAAACTAAATAAGCCAAAAATTCCATTCATTGACTCGAATGCGTTTTTATGCATGAGCGCTTTGATTGGTGAATCAGCATTGTTTCTTCAAGTTTTTTAGTCCGGACGTTGATACGATAATACTTTGGTATTACTTCATACAGCTCGAAACCGAAAAAAAAAACATGTTCGAAAAAAGTCGTTGCAGAAAAGATGAAAAAAAGCAAATTAATATAATCATTTTGTTATTGCTAGAAAAAGAATTCGACATTTTTCTTGATTTCTTGGCGACGTTGCCGCATTCGTCACCGGTGAAATCAAAATCAGACGTCAATGTTTCATTATATCATGTCGTCGTTGTCGTCGTCGTCGACATATGAAATAAAATGATCGATGATTATTTTGAGTTCTAAACACAGCGGATTTGAAATGGAGTCAATTAAACATTAGCCATAATCATCTCTCCAGACATGTCATAAAACCGCGCTCTGCTCGGTGCGCTGCGCCGCGCTATGCCGCGTTCGAGCTGCAAGTGCTCGGTGAATCACTGCAAAACACGGCTTAATGTAACTCCGAATCGGCGTGTAGAGAAATGATGATGGACTAAAGACCAGAACCCGTTAGATTATATTTGATATCGTAGATTAAATGATATTGACATGGCCATTACGCGGATAGAGTCAACAACGGCGGTGTGTGGAGTATAGTGGCGGAGACGGTCGGATCGCTATTCGACTGTCGGAAATATTATCTCGAAATTTGATTTGCCGGTCAATATTTGGTGAAATAGCAAAGCACAATTCTGTCCGGCAATATGAGTTGATCGCTTGTAGCGAGCGCTCGTAATACATAAATTACGGTAAAATAAATAGCCCCCGCGGACGAATAATGTAAACCGCGGAACGTAGTTGATTTATTGGCTAATAATGTCAGGAAACGAAAACAATATCGCTTGACGGATTGTTTCTATTTTTTATTTCCGATTACTGTTAGAAAATGACACTGGTTCGAAAGTTGTTCCAACAGATGGCACGGAACAAGTTTCAGTGACATGCATATGACGTTCATAACTATACCATCAATTTTATACATCCTTAGATTAAGTTTAATTTTGGTACCGCTGTCATAGAATCAGATGTCCCCGATGTCGGATACCCTAACAAATAGTTTGACGGATGGATTAAGTGAATAGTCCACAATGGGGCCCTTACCTACAATCCTGAGATCTACAGTAAATAAATAAGGGGAGGCATTTCATTCTATGACACCGGCAACGATACTGTGGCAAGCGATGATTCCACTTGTGGCAAGTGACCATCCGCCAGGTTCGCTAGTATACTTCATTATCCAACCGCTAAACTACATCTGCTATCAATGGGAACTATACCAAGCAACGTTGTTGAAAACTAGTTCTTATTCTTGATTCGAGAGCCTACAAAACCATATTCAAAGTTAGATGAAAGTGAACTAACTCCAACGAAAAAAAGGATTAGGATTTTATTTAAACTCTAACCATTTCTATGGTACATGAAGATAGACAATATAATATACAAAATTCACAATCAAGCCGACCGTTATTCACACCATCTAGTGGGTAGCCGGTACCTTATTTCTTGGTAAGAAAACTGATCAGCTCCTCTATAACGGGGGAGTATTTCAGATCTTTCACGTGTTAAACATCCACACAGAGCTACGGTTTCCTCGACTCCTGCCGATTCATCATTTCCCAAAGCGAACGGGTTGACTGAGAAACGAATTCTAACTTTTGAAAAGAAGTCGTTACTGCTCGATATTGTCCCAAACCAGCGACGAACAAACAAATCTCTCTTTCTGTCGCCTTATACGGAAGATCCCGAACGCGATACGCTTTCGTCAATTATAACACAGGCAATTAGAGAAGAAACGAACATTTCCGAAAACTCAATAACAGCTAAACACGCGACTCGAGGAGTAATGTCTTCTTCCATGGGTCTGTGTCAACAATCTTATGGAGCAGCAACATGGACAAATCGATCCAGTCACCCGCCTACTTGAGGGGCTCAAAAGGGGATAGCTATCCGTGGTCTATTATTTTTCGAACTTGAAAAATAATGATGATTGATTTTAGGAATTATCCATAACGAAGAAAATTACGATGTTTTAACTAATTAGTAGAATCTTCAGTTCAAGTTCAGTTTGGCGATGTATTTGTTCTAAATGAAATGGCATGGGCGGATCCGAGGGGATGGGGCAGTGGTGCCCTGAAATTTCACGTGAATATGAAAAGTAAAAACTGCATCCTAAAAAAAGTTCAAATGCAAAAGTTCAAGCTTGTACTCCGTATTTCCAGAAGTAATTAAATGTTTTCCGACAATCTTTCATTCGAGGGGCCCTTTCAGATGATATGCCCTATTTTGGGAGTGCGCCCCTCTCTGAGTCAGACCCTACCTCCGCCCTTAAAAATCTTGATCAGATAATAATAATGTTTTATTTACGAATTAAATTACAATATAAAGTAGTAGGAATTAGTACAAAATATTGTAAAATAGAGAAGATCCAATGAATCGATAAAACCGGCCCGCTATCGATTCTCATTATTGTTTTTCACCTAAAGTTTTATTTACCACGAGATAACGGTGTTTCAATAGCCGGATAATGAATACAATTGCCACAGGGATATATAAGCTGCCCCTCAGGGCTAGCCCTGATACGTTGTAGTCGAACGAAATTAACTCGATGCGCATTTTCGCGAAGTTAAGAATCAATTTAGTCGTTTCCTGCGAAGTCGTCTGTTTAATTATTAATACTGCCAGCGAATGATTATTTCCTCCGATCTACGGGAGTCTTCGTGGCTTATGGGCAAACGATGGTGTCGTCTCTTTGTCTTCGCCAGATCGTAGTAATTGGCAAGATAATGTAGGATACTTAGCCGACAATTTTCTCGTGTTAATCAGGCTTATTGTTCGCTAAGACGAACAGCGTCTTGGCGCATCAATATTCATAAAGATCCTCCGTTTTGCGAATAATTCGTCCCTTCCGCCGAGAAGGTATCTATCCGAACGCTGCGTGTGTTTTCTCTATCCTCTACTACCGTAATTGCGCTTATATCGCAATATCGGATCCAATTCGGATACTCAGATGTTGCATCTCCGCGCAGAGGAAACGAGCACCGCGAAAACGGGTAGCGTCTCTGAAGATAAAATGAAGATAAAACAAACATAAGCATAAAGAAATCACATTAACGACCATGGGTGACACGACACTATTTATTAATGCATAAATGTGGAGCTTATCCGATACGAAAAACGTTTAATCATCGGGCTCTGAAAGGTTATGCAAAGGTATCCTTTTCTCCGGATGTAACTGCAACCACAAAGCTAATTTCGGTTCAATCTTTTATTTATCTTTCAAATTCATTCATGATGATATAGTTTCAATGATATAACCTAAGTTAATCAATCGTATTTCACCAAACAATATAGGATTCATATTTTCCACAGACTCGTACGCGTTTCAAATGTGAAGGCCGCTCTTTTTTCTCGCCGCGTTCGGCTTGGTGCGGCGGTTCGTTCAGGCTGGCATTGAAATTTAGACGCAATACGGCAGAATCCCCTGAAGACGAGTTTATTGAATTTCGTCTGACACAATTACGCCCCTAATTAATAGAAAGGAAACGTTTATTAGCCAGAAGAACATCGATATTCGGTCTGAGTGTACAATTGAATCACGGTCGAGATCATCTCGAATCTGATCGCGCAAACCACCGAGGGAAATCAGGAAAATAATATTTAAAAAGAGAGCACGAATCGAAATTGATGCTCATATCGTTTCATTTGACAATAGAAGAAACTAAATGGTATTTGTATTACATTATTTCGGGTAGTCATTTAGACATTTGGTTAAACTTGGCGGGAATGCAGTTCATTTGTATAACGTAGATTATTTAGCTCGTAGGGCCTACAGTAAAATACAAACGTTCTGGACCATTTAGAATTGAATTTGTCATTAGCAGCAATCATTCAAGGTCAATTCTATAATATCATAATATATCATATCACTGCACCCTATGTTCATCAAATTCAGTATACATGACCGAAAATATGCGTCCGATTTCCTAAACGCGTTAACATTTTTCAGCGTTCGATAAAAACCCAGTGAAATAGCATTTTGTACACGGTGACTTTATGGTGATATCTACGCAAGCTTGTCATTCATTTTAGCGTCAATTGACAGTGAATTCCGCTATTCAGAATTTTTACGGATTAAGTTGGAAATTTTGCTATTTTGTATTCGCAGGTTATGGAGCATCGCCGATAACGAATATATCGAAGCCGACTGCATTGGATCCTACGTTCTCTTCGTGGAGACCTCAAGGTATGTACCACGTCCTACTGGCCAAATCCATCATACATTCCGACGCAAGCCTCATTTTCTTATGCGTATCATTGAAGAAATGTTATTAAAAAGCGGGAATAGCGAGCACTAAGTTAGCGACTCACGAGGGATGAGGGAAATTCGACTTATCGTATGTAGGGCCGCATGGATCCTGCTGTATAGATGTTATTATCCGTATTGATATTCTATACGACCGTAGAGTCGATTCCACTCTTTGAGCACGGTGTATTTAACGTCGTATTATGTTTTCGACGCAATGGGACCAAAGCCAAGTGGTTAATTGACCTGCGAAAGCCGGTTTAAGCCAATTGATGTGTAAAGTGACGATAATACAAATGCGGCAGAGAGGAAAACGTCATGGCGAACGACTCGATAATTGCAGATGGGTGGCTAGACCGCTGTGAAATGATTCCCAAAGGAACAGGTTCTTGTTGTGTACGGGTCCCAAAGCGACCATATCACAACCTTAAACCAATTTTAAAAGCTAACAGTGCGATGTCTATTGTTAGATTATGTTATGATAACTGGTTGAATAGCTCAGATCGATAAACCTTGGTATATAGCGAAATTACCAATCGATTTCTTCGATTTTGAAAAAAAATTCAGTAAATTCGATCGCCGATCACAAAACTATATCTGTGCTCCATTTTCCGATTTCAAAATCAAACCCATTTTCGTTCCCGGCGGGTATGGTGGGTTTGCAAGGGACACCAAATCAAAACAAATCAAACGGAATCTACCAATCGAATGAATAACCATTTCAAGATTTAAAAAACCTTGGTATATGAAATATACGTACTAGTACGTGAAACACCATTAGCTCTTGATCAGCCATCACGCCGGCGTGGCTGGAGCACCATTTTTGCATTCGATATTAAATTTTATTTCATTGTTTCATTCGCGATCGATTGTCGACGATATATCGTTGTGCACGTCCTTATTCACTTTCAACTCGTTGAATCATACGGATTGCAGAACAGCGTGAAAAACGATTTGATCGGAATATACTTAACTAATAGCTTTAATATAACGTACTTGCAAAAATCTCCATGACTAAGAGCTATTGAGCAAAGAGTAGCATGTCAAGTCGCAACATTAGCGCGGTATTCGTGCTACCCGTAAAAGCAGTTTCAATTGGGGAACTACTTCACACGAGCATTGACTTCCGGCCTTTTAGCCAGTCCCTTTTGCGGAACACGGCGTTGCTAGGCAACTTAATGGCAATAGAGTGTTGCCAAACAATGCTTTCGTGGCCCGTTACCTTACCGTGTTTGTTGTGACGTGCGGAGGTAAAAAGCAAATTATCGCCAAAGCAAAACAAAAGAAATGCAGACCCTTGTAGTTGATTATTATTCTTTGAGATTCAGCGTAAAGAGATCGATCGA
The DNA here is from genome assembly GCF_964204645.1 of Tubulanus polymorphus. NCBI lineage: Eukaryota > Metazoa > Nemertea > Palaeonemertea > Tubulaniformes > Tubulanidae > Tubulanus > Tubulanus polymorphus. The sequence goes on along the minus strand of NC_134027.1, from coordinate 10,433,427 downwards.
TCGCCAATCACGCCATGCTTTACTCTCCTGCGCCGAACAACAAAACGGTCCGAATCGTTACTTCGCCAACGGGGCAATAATGCCGCGGTGATCTATACTGAACGCGACCGCAGCCCGCTAATTGGCTCTAGAACAGATCCATCGGTTAATTATGAGTCCCATCGTCGAGCGAAACGATACTCGTACACACAATAAAAGCCACGAACGGCTCGCTGGAGGCGATGTCGCGCAAGTACGATCACAAGCGCTCTTCAATCGAATAGTTCCATCGATGGTCGTGTGTGACAGGAATTTTGTTCACAGTTCACAAAAAAATTGCAAAATATCGATAAAGTTCGAGCTAAATTTAATCGTATCGCGATATTTCGTAAATATGATTATATTTCTTTGACATTGCACACAACATTGAGAAACCCTTCAACTTGGTCTTGTACATTCTAAAATCATGATACCAGAAATATTCGTCGAATGATTTTCGACCGGAAGCCACCAAATTATCACAAACTACGTAACATTGCCGGAAATAGGAAATGAAAGAAAGTTCCCTCCGATCTTGCGTAGGCTGTGTGATAATGAATTCTTCCGTCGGTGTGGCCAGAATTTCTGATTCCTATTTGATATTTCCTGCTAGTGTTCTCAGTGCTATGCGTACATGACAAGAAAATGAAGAAATGACAATTCGTTGTCGGGCAAATGAAGCTTTAAAAGCCTTTTGCAATCACAAGATGTAAAATTAGCATTCGTCGTGTCTACCGAACGCATTAGATGCCGATTAAATCATTAACTTGTCAAGCACGTATTCTTTGTCTTCCAGGTAGCGGGCAAATCCAACTGTGGCAGTTTCTACTGGAGCTTCTCAGCGACAGCGGCAACACGAACTGTATTACGTGGGAAGGAACTAACGGCGAATTTAAGATGGTCGACCCGGACGAGGTGGCCAGACGTTGGGGCGAACGCAAAAGCAAGCCCAACATGAACTACGATAAAATGAGTCGCGCCCTACGTTACTATTACGACAAGAACATTATGACGAAAGTCCACGGTAAACGATACGCGTATAAATTTGACTTTGCCGGACTCGCGCAGGCGATGCAGCCCAGCACCGTGGAAACAAGTCCGTACAAGTATCAACAGGAGTTGTTCATGTCCAGTTACCACCACAACGCCAAGTTCAATTTCATAAACGCGCACGCATCGATGGCGAATTCCGGCCCAGGATTTTTCCCAACACCGTCTAGTTATTGGTCACCCGCCGGTGCTAATATATATAATAATATCGCCAATCATCCAGTTCCACATCACCCTGGCCATATGCCATCGCCTCTAGGGTCCTACTACACATGAATTGCGTCAATATCAATTGAAGCTGCTGATTTCATGTCCAACATTCCACTCCTCAAACTGTGTATATTGTAACCCCCTCTATATATGCAGATTCGATGTCTATAAATAAACCGGACGACCCTAGGAATGAGAATAATTGGGTACATAAATCACGTAGCTGATTGTCGTAGCCAAAACTCATCGTTGGATTATTATGTTCCTAAAATAAGAGCAAGATTTCCCGACTTATTTTGTTTCATCCATGAATTGCAATTGCTTTGCGGTTTCTCTTAAAATCTCTGAAATCGCGACGCGGTTATATTCCATTACGAGAGTAGAAATCGCTACTGCCTTGATGGCGATTTCAATAAGAAGATAATTAGTCTTCAGGCCTTTTTAATTACTGTGAGTACGTATTTTTTCGGGAAAGAATAGAAATAGAAGGGCAAAAGAACTGAAATTTAAAGAATTTAATTAAATTTTCATTATTCGACTTTTTTCCGCATGAAATGCGGAAGGACTGTGGGAATGATTTCTTTAAAAAGAGTCAAAATTGTATAGAATTGAGTTAAAATGATCTGAGAAATGAATACATTTTCTGCAAATAATTCGGTAGAAGATTAAGACGAAAATATCTAAAAGTAAGAAAAAGTTGTTTTTTAGAATTAATAGTTCGACAAAAAACAATTAAAAATAGAATAATTTCCTATACGAAGTTTTATTTTCATGTAGCAGAATCCATGCTCTTGATAATTGAAATAGCCTCAGTTTTATCTAGTCATTCAGAACATCCGAAATTCATCGAATTTTAGTATATAGTATCATTGTCACATCAAATTACGAAAGTTGTAAATAGCGTTGAATGTTTTACTGAAATGGTGCTGTTTTCGGAAAATGAATAAAACGAAGTTATTTGTATGTAACAAGATAAACTTTCGAGTGTTTTTCCTCTGAGAATGGGTTATCGCATCGACAAAGTTCCTGACCATCATCGGATCTCAATGGAGTTTTCTTGTCATGCTCGTTCAAATGCACAATGAACCTAAGGAGCTTTCTGCACGGGACAACACAGTCATTGCTTATACAGGTAAAGTCCTTTATAATGCCACGGTTGGGATCAATAAAAAACGTGGTGCTTTAACGAATTTGACGTTATAAGGAATGGTATTTTCATGGAGTTTGAGTTGGATTGGGCAAAATCGTTCTCAGAAAAGCGTTGGCGTTAAGTGAGCTGTGGCATTAAAAAGGATGGCGATGTAACGGATTTAGACTGTATTTCAGGCATCGTTCTTACGAAGATCTCAACAAAACCGCCAAACTATTTTCAACTGTCACACGTAATGATGCCTGGGCCCAGTTTCACAAAAAGTTTAAGTCAAATTTTTGTTGTAATCACTATTGGTTACTTCACTTTTTCAATGAGGACAACAATTCAAACTTAACCGTGTTAGGCTTTCACTTTTTCGTGAAACTCGGCCCTGGTGATATGATGCCGTAACGCGACAGAAGCGCGGTTGCAGAGGTTTATTCTCGTTTGAACAATTTAATCGGTTACAGTCATCATCGTTTCAATTAAAAGAAAAAATGAAATAATCATAAAATCTTCCCGAATATCCTTCTGACTAGCCGTCATGTCGATACGGTCATTTCAATTAAATTCGCCCCCGTAGTTCTTATCAAGGTACATTTAGAAAATCATAACATCGAACATAACGATAAGAAATTATAAGCTCCTAAAACTAAGTTTAGTCATATGATACGATCCGGTATGTCAATATCGCCATTAAAGTCATTCTATTCTATATTTCGCAAATGGATCGGATTTGCGTCTCCATCGAATAAAATGCTGGCAGCAATGTCGTAGGTATACGAGCGTATTAAAAACGAAGCAAATTTGAGGAAGGAAGAGAAATTACCATAATATGGATCGTTGGAAATTGATAATAACCGTTGTGGAAACGTCGAGTGTTTGTTGCGCTGGAGTGGCTTTGACGGAACACTGGCTCGGGGATGGGGGGACAATCGTTTCCTGTATACAAATGAAAGGCGATGCAAATATGAATATCGCGAATACCTACGAACCCTGTTAGTAATCATACACATTTCATTACGATTCTGATTGTGAAGATATCTAGACTCGCCACGGTGGCACGATTCGAATCCCTGCCGGGGGATTAGTTTCTTTATTTTCCACGGGCTATAACTTAAAATAATTCTGCAGGATGATCGGCTGATGAATAATGACGTAATTCTATATGAAAATAAATTGCAGATACAACAAAAAACTACAACTGGGTGATTTGACTATCGAGGTTTTAGTACGGAGATGGCACCGTAGATTCCGACTACGGGATGTTATCCTCTGATAGTGGGATACGGAATAAGGCCTTAATTCTACAGGCCCGCAGCTATTGAGATGATTTTCTCCCGGGCCATTCACAAAGACAGCATTCCTATCATCATTAGAGTGACTCGGCGTATGCATATTGCAATAGTTACCAATGAGAAATGTCTCAATTACCCCTTGAAATTCCAGGATATGCGTGTCAATACCCATTTGCAAACTCCCTGCAGTAACGCGAATGTTAAATCTACTGCCGAAATATGCGAACAAATCTGTCACAGAATGCAACCTTTACCGATGTCACGGTCCCGTTTAATTAAAACCTCTACACCGTCGGCGACAATCCTGTTATTGTATAAACGTGTAAAGGTATGCAGGTAACCGCCCCAGGTTGATGGCATCATCTTCATGTATAACCCATCTCAAACCCAGAAAACACGAAATGTTTAGTTCAGTGTTTCAAGGATTGTATATCTATGGGTTGCTTGGGGTCCTCGGGGTGTGAAAATAGCGCTTATTAGTGTTTATAATGATGACATGGGGTCTCAATAATACTACAAAGGCAATCGAGGATTTAAGTAACAGCCCTGCCTACACTAGATAGTTAATGCGGATGTAACTAGTAGATACACTAGTAGCCTAACTATTTGCAAGTATGGGGTCCAGGGATAACAATGCCTGCTTGGCGAAACGCTTGACAATCTGAAAATCTAGATAGCCGACACACTCTGGTGGACAGATACAGTTATAAATTACCTTGAAACTCATCACAACCATAGAACATGTAAATACATGTACCATGATGTTCACAACTATTCAACGCCATCTGGTGAATACAAACAGAAACCAATGACGAAACTCTATACCCGTACATTAAATATCAAGACTTTAAGTTGAAACCTTTTTAACATTTTCGCCTGCGAATGAGGACTAATGAGACAAAGATGGCTGTTCATTGCTCAATAATTGAGTGATAGAAAAACCCGCCTGAGATGATCCTTTTCCAAAGCTTTTCCAAAGAATGCTATCACAAATTTCAATGAAAAATTCGCAAGCCAATCAGGCCAAAGATACCTTTTCAGAAAAAGATTTCACAGGATGGCGCCATTTTGTATCCTATCGACCAAACATTTCTTAAAATGATAGGCCGTAAGGGGAAACATAAACATGAAACATCAAGATAATTGATGAAAGCGTCTTCAAAATCTCCCTCGACATCTTTAAAAATGTACGAAAAAAGTGCTGGTTTTTTGTTGAACAACGGACAGACATGGACGAACGAACGCGATAGCTCTCTGGGGCTACAGCCCAGGTTAGCTAAATTTGCTCGATCGGGATTCTTCTGGTATGTAGATGGACAACAAAAGGTCTCACTAAGATCTTAACGGCAACAGAGGGATTACTGAGACCGAAAAAAACTCGCCTGCCAATGTTTATTTACCATGTCGACGTATTCGATTAGTCCGGGGTTTTATGAACCCCTTATGAACCCATACCACTGAAACTTTGCGATGGACTAATCATTTACGCCATCAAAATTACGATCCCGAAAGTGTTTAGAAATACTTATCGTTGGTCATAGAAAATATTCAGGGAGGTCAAGGAGGCTTTCTAAATGTTTATCTGTTTGCACTGGCTGTTCTTGTGTGCAGGTTCAATTTTGCGAAATGGTTACTCACGTAGTCGATAATTTCAATTAACTCTATCGCGAAGGTGTGAATTATTTCATTAACCATGATTATTTTGGGACGTTACATATGATAACAACATATTTCTTTGACGTTAAAACTAATGAACTAAGGTGGTTAAGCTAGCTGCAGACGAGTGAAGTTCTTGTCCAAATTTCCTGGCGATCACGAACTGGTCGCTTCGATTGCACATATCCCCGCTCCATGGGATAGGGTGAAGGGCAAGGGGATTAGGGATTGGTTTGTTTTCGTCCGCTGGATGTCTAATGGTCAAATTAACACTTTCGCGGCATTAAGCCCACTCATTTCCAACTGTATTTCTAGGTTCTTTCCTCAAAACGAAATCGTTTTGCCACGCTCGAAGATCAGAGAAAATATTGTTGAAAAAAAAATTGCACTGACCGTCCACCGATTGACTGAATGATAACAGTCAAATTGCTGACGAGCCATCATCATCATCATCATCAACGTTTTGTTTTTAGGCAGACAAAGATTTGCGCTCGCGATTGATTTATTTCGTACTTATTTAACGCTGTCGTTGGCATGAAACAATAGCGGCAGCGTGCGGCCGTCGCAGCGCCATTGTTGCCGGCCGGCGTCGGTCCGAAATCGACGCGTACGCCTCGCGACGTTCGTGATTTGTCTTCGGCGGCAATATTTTCAAATATTATGAACGGAATGATAATAATTGGGAGTTGATAATGATTAGCGTTGAGCGCGTTCTTTTGTCCCGCGCGTAGCCGTTGTACCAAGCACATTCTACCTGAATGCGCGCTGGACTTCCGACACGGCGGGACATCCCATCAAGCGATCAAAATCTACGTCGTCTCGTTTAATTCCCAGACAGCTAATTTGGTTAACACTCCGATTGATAATAGCCCCGGGGCCATAGCTCTACAAAGGCTAAAAAACGTGGATAACTTAATAACAATATTGACTTCACTCGCCGAAATAATAACCTTAGTGAATACAGTCTGTAATTACGCGTAACTTAAAGAAGGTGACTTTATTGGTCTCTCGGGGCGATTTAATTAACCATTTTTCTGTCTGTATCACGTTTCAAGATTTTTGATTTTAATTGCCGGACAAATGATAGGATGGAGGGTGATTCCGGATGGAAAAATGACGCTTATCTCGTCCGGATTTAAAAGAAGAAAAAAATGGTCTCATCTAACGATCGACTAAAATACGGTAAACGCTTGACAACGACCTTGTCGATTATCCCGGAATCGTGACCGAGTAGAATTATGTCGCATCGCTTGAAGTAAGAAGCAATAAATATAGCTGCAAAGCAGCAATAACTGACTTTCTGCAAAGTAGAACATAAACATATAAGAATATATTTTCATGAATATTTTTGGGGAATCTTGTAAACTTATACGTAGTTAATCGAAACTAAAGCTATTGACCGTCCGTTTCAGATCGGCCGACGACGCCGTCAAGTCAGACGGCAAGTGACTTTTTTACTTGCAGCCTTACTATATATACCTATTCGCACACGAATGTTTTGACACTCATTCACTGCGCCACTTGTTTTCTATTAAAAAGGAAATTACACATTACGGAAGAGCATTAGGACCATAGAACTTTTTTTAAAATGTTATCCTAGCCAGTAGACACTTTGACTTTATAACTTTGCTCCCATTCGACGAATTGTTTGGTAACTTAGAATGACACTATCGTACAGAAGAGCAATGTGGCCAACAACATTTTATTTTAAGTTAAAAAATAGACTTTTCGAGTTTGTAAGTCGACTTTACGACTTCCAAAAGTCGAAAAGTCGACTTATCAACTCGAAAAGTCGACTTAATAACTCGAAAAGTCGACTTTAAACTGAAAATGAAGTGTTGTTGGCCGCATTGCTCTTCCGTAGGATAGTGTATCGTGCCCGCATTTCGGCACAGTTTAACCCTAGTTTGAAGGGAGAACGATAAAACTGATCGCAGTGTGGCATGTGTGTGGATTTTACAATATAGCGTGCGCGCATGTGTTAAAAAGTCAAGATTTCGAGTTAAAATGTCGGAATTTCGAGTCATAGAGTCGAGATTTCAAGTTAAAATGAAAACATTTCCAGTAATTTAAGCCGAGATTTCGAGTTTATTAAGTCTGAATGTTGACTTAGAAAAACATTGCGTGGCCGCAACATTCTGCCATGCGATGACGATCAACCGTATCACAACAAACAGTAGAATTCCTTTATTTCATTCTTTTTTTAACCATTTAAAACATCCGAAAAAACCTTACTATTTGAAAAATCTACGCAGAAAATTAGACATCATTCATAATTGCGAGATTCTTACGACATCGTCGAGTCGCATTGACTTAACGCGACCACTCGATCGAAAATCAAACATCGAAACGGCTTTATAATACGGCGTGTTTAATCTAGCCCGCCGGGTGGATGGCTGACAGTACTGTGAGAATATTTCAGTTTCAGCCAGTTTCCCACACTTTTCGCGCAGTCGTACACGTGGCCCGCGAGTACTGTAAACTCAACACTCGGCTTCAGTCGACCAATAACGACGTTTACCGAAGTATTGTTTGTCGCCATTCAATAGAAATTACCTTTTGCAATCCACGATGATACTACCCTCCATCGATGGTTTTTATAGTTATCGCTTCTTCGAGGGCTCTTGATTATTAGCGGAGTTTTCCCCCGCGCTGTGGGAAACGGTTTTTATGTATTGTGAAAACTCGCAGTCTCGGTTTTCACGCGTTATCGATACGGGGACCGGAAAACTTTCATTTCGGTCGCGCCATCGACTTAAACGCAGTCTGTATTACGCTTTCGTAATATCATTTTCACCTCGGCGACAACGAGTCTGCTTCAAGTATGTTTTCCTCGACTAATTTATCTCTCTACAAGTATATATAAACCAACAACAGAGTTGAACATCCCTTGTCGAGTTGTCGCGACGTAAATTTGTTTTTGACGCCGTAAAAGCCGTTATGATAATGTTTATGTACGGTACATTGATACCTATTATGAGTTTTCAAGGGGTTCTGTGGGAGTCGATGTGCACTACGTCATCAATTTTGGTCTTTCAAAATAACAATTACAATTTTGAGTTTATTTTGTAAATTGAATACTTTATTATCAATTGTGATAGATATATTTCATAACTCTTATTCAATTTTTGATAAATTTCAATTTTTGAGAGGATGCGCTACGTCATGAATATTTCGGGCTAGATGGTTCGCCAGACATTATCGATATACTCAAATCCAAAATAACTTAATTGTTCCTTAATAAAAGTAATCTATATCAAAATATTATTCATTGTTGACAATATATCACACAGTATATGTGTTATTTTTCCCAATAAATTTTCTAGTTAGTTTTCTCGCTTGAATATGAGTTCACACCAATAGGGGAACATTAAATAGTATTGAATTAGATCAATTTCTTTTCCTGTGTTTGGTATATCTTAACATAACAGTTTTTCTAGTCAGTATTCGTTTTAAATCGTTGATGAAACTTCTATCATGTACGAATCCCTAAATAAGATTTGAAAATGGAGTGGATAAAATATAGTCGAAACGTCAAATAAATATCAACCCCAGGAAAAACTCTTTATTCTTGTTGCGGGGATTTCATATCAAGATTCAATCGCATATCTACGGAAGATATACTTAACTGTTTGATTTTTGAGGGGATCGATATAATCTGCATACTTCAATTAAGTACGTTCAGACTTTTACTCGATTTATGAAATCGTGTTATTCGTTAATGCGCTTGTGTATATTGGTAGTCGAGGTAATTAAAGCAGTATTGATATTGGTGTTGAATTCGCCCGATCCGTCTTCTGTGCCGATCAGTCGCTACTTCCGGTTTCCGGTTCCGTTCCAGGCCCTTTGTGCGACAACGTCTCCGGGCTTCTACCAATGTTCAAATACGGCGAAATCCGCCTCAAAAATAAATAATGGCCACTTATTGTCTGTTTTCTCTCATAGTTGAAATAATTCGCCAAGGTTTGATTTATTAAAACTAATGTAAACAAACGAGAGCGCTGACTTAATGTCTGTCTGCAGAGTGTCGTCGATATATCGACTGATTTTTCACATTTACATCGACCTGTTCTTTCGACGATCAAATGCGACCTGTGAAGGATGTTTGATCTTCTTCAGTATTTTCATTCTTATTATCATTATCATCATTATTATCAATGTAATTATCATTATTGCCATCATTATCATTATCATGATTACTTATATAATATTTACATAACGCCTTATTCCTGAAGGATCTACGGTCTAAGTAAGGTGTTCGACAGAAATTGAAAGAAAAACAATTAAGGTACACAAAACAATGTAGTGATAATGATAATGAACGATTCATTTGTTTATATAGCGCTAAACTATGAAATAATCATAGCGCTTTACATGAAAGAGGTTACAATATTCTCAATTTAGAATACAGTAGATAGAATAGGACAGGACATAACCAGTAATGCAGCAAATGGTGACAAGATTTTACGTAAGATGCTATCGAAAAAGTCAAATCTTACTTAACAGTAGGCTACATTGAAAAGCATAATTAATGAGCTGGACCCAGTTCCACAGTTGTGAGTTAGAGTTAACTCTGAGTTAAAATTAGTTCATTTTGAATGAGTTAACTCTGAGTTATATCTTAACTCAGAACTGTGGAACTGGACCCTGGCCTGCTACATTCATAGATGTAGAGCATTTCACAACCCTGACTCTCGTTAACATAGCACAAGCTGGAAAGTCCCATCGTAAAGTATCAAAAAAAAGTGCGTAAAATCATTTACCAAAAAGGCCATGTTGATAAACGTTTTGGTGCCACTCATTTCAAAGCTGTTTTTGTTGAGACTATGAATATGGACAACTCAGTGAATTTAGATTATCCACTATAGTGTCGCTGATAGACTTTTCATCAATTGATTGGCATCGTTTGCAAATAGATCACAAGTTTACTACATCGATAAGGACTGAAAGTTTTTTCGCTCTGGGTTTCGATAACCGAGAAGCATCGCACAATTCAATATTTCCAATATGTACTCAAAGATCATAAGACTCATTGCGTAGACTTATCGATCGAGTTAGTGTACAAGGGGATAAACTTGAACACAGGCTCAATCGATCATAATTCTCACCCTAAGAAACGTGGATAATTAGCCAGTCTTAGAGCGGGAGGTGTAGCAACGCAATAAAACTCACCGAGGTCTTTGTCACGTTCGACTACGGATTTAATAACGACAATAATGAACGCTACTTCGAGTATAAAGTCTCTTCGTCTAATCCGAAACTTCGTAAAGATAATTCGGGTTCACTTGGCTTTCTTTTGTTGTGGTTAATTCGCTGTTCGTTCTTCTAGAAAATACGGAGTTCGCTCGCGTTTAAACTCCGAATATCATGGGCTCGGCAAGGCCGCTTATTATGCGTTCGATAAGCATCTTTTCGGACGCAGCGAAGCCGAAGGATTGTTACCTTTTGACGGGTAACTAACTGACGGCGCGATGATATGCAAGATCAGTCATCGCCAAGAGCTATGGGCCTTGTTTTGAAAACAATAAAAATCGTCTTCTTCGGTATCGCATCGATCTTTTTGCCGGTCCGGGTGGGTTTGCAACGGCACACGTTCTTTCGGCGGGACGCTGCCGAGCCCCGGAGGTGTCACGCGTTGGCTTTTTGAAAAACGCGAAAATACACACACGCACTGGCGATTTATTCCGGCGATTTGCTGGCAGGAATCTACCGTCGGGGCTGTATCGTTTTTCTCGTATTGCTCCCAGATCGTTTTAATGAACCAAGAGCCCAGCAGCGCCTCATAGGTGGTCAGTCTTAAGAAAGGTCCGCGACACAAAACATGTAATCGACTCAAAACGAAACAATGACAAGAAAAACATTTTCCGGCGTCCGCTGTCAAATTAGGAACAATAAGATATCTAGTTTTTTTTCATCACTGTCGGGTGGGTGATACTCATTATAGTTTGGCTTAACCATAGACGGAGGGTATTCTGCACGTGTTGAGCTTGACCTGTGCGCACCTTCGTAAAAATAAACACCTACACATAAAACTTACGTACGCCTTTGGTGTTTTATAAAATCTATGATATGATTAATCTGTAAGTTCACCTTACTTCAACGTTTTTGATGGAATGGACCTCAAAATTGGAATGGGCACTTAATTTGAAAAAGGCTACAAGCGCGAACATTCGTAAAGTTTTATTGTTTCGCCCACAAACATAAGGACAAAAAGAAGCTTTGCTGGCAGCTATCAGAATCCATTTGGATTTATTTTTCGGCTTATCTTAATTTAACTTTTTGGGAGGAACATTCGAATTTTGAAGTGGTTGGCCAGTCTACCCGGTACACCCCGTTAAATCCGCCCTTGCTATCTAGCGTTTTTAGTTTTATAGGTCTGCGCTTTTCCATGTCGCGCGGTGAATCATTTCAAATTTCATTATAGGCTTTCACTTCGATGTGAAATATTACGGCGATATTTCATGTTTCCATTAATGTGCTAATACGCTTTGGATAACTAATGCATCCTATGGCGCCCCCTGCGTGTCGACCTCGTGATCTTATTATATCAAGCAGACGTTTAGCGTGCTATCAAGACGGGTAATCTTAATAGAAATCTTGGCAAGAAATTCATGAAGTCATTCACTCGTCTTTATCGCTAACAAATATAAATTTTCCGCACGGAAACCATCCAATCCTGTATTGTTTCGCGAACCGCGCATTTCTCGCGTAAAACGAGATTACGCGAGATAGTGTCGTACAAATCATTGATTAATTCCCGGTTCTGGCTCGGCTTGAATCGCGATAACATCGGCAAACTCCGGTAGCAGTTTTTCAAGGATCCGGCGACGTCGATGAAGACGCTATACGGAGTAGCCACACGGGACATTACTAAGCCTTTATTCAATTTATCCTGGCCATTAAATGCAGCCGATAGTTGCCAGGTAATACCTGGAGTGCTTAGCTTTTCAATTATGAACAATTAAATCTAGAAAACGGTTACCCATCAACAGGACATAAGCAGGATAAACTAGGTTTTTCCATATTGAATCTTGGGGCGTCGGATATAGGTGTTTATAAGGCTGAAACGTGGTGCCCGGAGTCATGGTGCGTGAAATCTGGCGACGCATTGGTGGCGCACAGTCGTTGTTCGGTCGTTGCACCGACTGGAAATGGTGCAGGAAGGAAATGGAGGAAGACGCCGGTCCAGTAACGGCCTCGGCTTCCGACATTTGATCCGCAGCGGTTCTATACGTATATCATTGCGCAAGAACAAACATCAGAAACCATGGCAGACTTACTACGTGCGCGCATCCGCGTACCATATTACACGTAAGCCGAAGGCGATTTTATGTATACATGTTGACCACATGTTCTTTTTGAACACTTACTTTATATACGCATTCAAAAAGACCACGTTTGAGTGTGGTTATTTTACTATGGAGGATATCGTATCGATATATCTTATTAATCCATGTTCAGCACATGTTCTTTTTAAAGCAACACTAACTTTATACCAATATATACATTCAAGAAGAACATGTGGTCAACATTGATTAATGAAATATGTAAATACGATATGTATATACAGAGCCTCGATTGTAGAATAACCACACTCAAACGTGGAGAATATGAATATATATCATTATCAATATCGAGGCTATATGATTAACGTTAACGTAAAACGCGCACGCGTTGATATTTTGACGTCCGAAACGTCATTAATTCACCGTTACCATTAGACGTTGATATGCTTAAAGGCTCTTATGACAAGGCCTAATGCATTTTACAGAAAACGCACGACTCTATAACAAAAACGTTTCAGATTGAGTTTTACGCCGAAACGACGACGACGACGAACTGCTTTAATGACGTGATCGATGCATAAATACGTTATTGCTCATGTTTCGTATTATACAACTCCGTCGTTAATATTGTGTCCCATGCGCGGCTGCGGATGTAAAAATATTGAGAGCCTTTTCACTCGTCGTAATGTACTTCCCGGAGGAAGCTTTTTAATACGAGAGTCCGGATTTCTTCGACATTGACGTCATGACTTCGTTACGGAAGTCGTCATGTGTGTAAGTTTCCTTAATGGCCCCGGTTTTACGATGATAGATGGACGAATGAAAAAAAATACGAGCTCAAATGATATCGAATAGTACGTCGCTCTCTGAGATCACGTTTTTGTTCCTATAGCAAAATATCCTCCGTCATTATCTATAGCTTTCCTTTTATCATCATAATTCTCAATTTTTCTTCAAAAGACTGTTATGTATTTTACATTTTTCATATTCTAATTCGAATAACGAGACAAATTTTCGGATGGACCTATGGACTAGTTTATAATTCAATTCATTCAATATTCATTCATCACAAAATCTTACACGAATGTGGATAACTTTGAATTTCTACACAGAAAAAGATGGTGTTTAAAATTTGTACATAGAATAATACAATAATACAAGAAAATTCACATTGATGCAAGTTACCATGTCCACGATGATCAAATGTCCATGATCGGATCCACGACCAATCGTGTAGAATATTTGCAACTCCAGTTCAGAGATCATTTTTCATACGCTTAGTGATAAATGAATATGAATCGCTTAAATTCGATGAGAAAATAAGAAAAGAGAAATGAATGAATGAATGAATGAATGAATGAATGAATGAATGAATGAATAATGAATGAATGAATGAATGAATGAATGAATGAATGAATGAATGAATAATGAATGGATGGATGGATGGATGGATGGATGGATGGATGGATGGACGGACGGACGGACGGACGGACGGACGGACGGACGGATGAATGAATGAATGAATGAATGAATGAATGAATGAATGAATGAATGAATATGGCAAGCAACTGTAATTTGTGCTTTTGGTTTTGGACCGCAGATTCTTGCACATTCTCTTCTATGAAAGACAAGCATGTTCAGCACGATATGATAATGTTCTTTAGCGTAAATCGAAAATGGCAAAAAATTGGATTTCAATTTTTCATTAGGTCAAATAGAGCTTTACGGTATTCAAATGAACGGTAACTAAAACAGCTGCGTGAATATCTAGAGGTTATACATATTTCCGATACAATATATCGATAATTGAATTGAATTGACCCGTTATATTGATGACGTAGTGCAGATCCTCTCAAAATAATTACCAAAATTCATTAAAAAAAGAGTAATTAAATATACTTAAATACAAAATAAACTCAAAAATTCTCAATTATAATTGCTAATTTAACACCAATATCGATGACGTAGTGCACATATAACCACGAATATCATTTTTCTTTGTTGACATTTTACCAATATTTTCTCTTTTTCAACGCTGAAAATACACTCGACACTATCCGGTATACTATAACGTTAGTAGTGAGTAGTAGTTTTCGACGACAGTGACTCTAATTGAGATAACAATGCATGTCTAGCGACTATCAAAGGGCCTGGTTTATGATTCAGTCTGATGACTATTATAATGTTATTGTTTCCTGATGTATCAATTGGTCATTGCGGTTTAGGAAGCGGTCTCCATGGTGATCGATTGGTGCAGATTGTTTGTATTAATTGGATAATTTACTTTTGAAAGTTTATTGCTTCTCAAATGGTTCCGCAACGATGATCTTTTTTTCCCGTAGCGAATATGTTCCAGAATAATTATTCCAGAAGTGATTTATTGCGGTGGAGTAAGAGCGGAGGAAGAATAGCCCGTGACGTATTGTCCCGTTCTCCGTTTTTTCGATCATATGATCACAATTGAACTTACCCCGCATGTGTAACCAGTGAACATACTAAGCTAAGATGTACACCAGCATAAAGCATGATTTAGAAAAACGAAAACTTGAAACTGTATTGAAGCCTTGAAGAATAACACATATATTGCGTAATATTGCCGACATGAATAATATGATATGAATTGTATATCATCAAGGATCAATGAAGTTATTTTTCGATTTTAATATATCGATAATTGAATTGAACCGACCGGCAACCAGTCTAGCCCCGATCTAAAATGATGACGTAGTGTACGTCATCCTCTTAAAAGATTCATCAAAAGTAGAATACGAGTTATGAAATTAATTTGATTACAAAATAGATGCCACAATTCACAATTGTCGTTACTTTGAAACGCCAATATTGATGACGTAGAACCCCCAACACAAAAGGGATCAATGTTATTGATATTATTGCAACGGTTTTTACGGCGTAAAAAAAATCTAATCGATCAAAAAATTTCTTTGATGATTAAGATCAATTAAAGCGCCATCATAATTTCTGTTTCATATCTTCGCTTCGCTTATACAGGGTGACAACGAGTGCATAGAAGCCGCTTCTTTCTCCGTTGTACAGGAAGGAGATGGTGTAGTTTAATTTACATGAAGTGTAATTCTTCTTAACAACGAAGCCCTAAAGCCGAAAATATGTGAAGTATAGTTTTTAAATGCAGTTCGCTGATGCTTTCATGGTGTTTGATAGAGCCGTGCTCCGCTACTAATCAAACGACATTAAATAAGCTTAAACGCGCCAGGCGTTCTTCGAGTTACAGTATTCTAATTAGAATGGAAACACGTTGTTCCATGTTTTCTGTGTCCGACGTTGTTTCTTTTATCAATTAAAACGTTATTCGTTTTCATCGATGCATCGACGTACGTATTTACAGCGCGTAGCTAACTGCCTACTCGGTTTCAATAGTTGGCCTTATATAATCCCATACAAAAAGAAATATTTCCGACGAGATAAATGAAGTCGTCCACGAGTACAAAGCCCGTTGCGCAACTTCAGTGTCAAGACGGCACATTCCGTATTTCTCCTCGGAACTTTCTAAAATCTCGGCATCCTGCACTCAGCCAAAATAGCTTTTAATTTCGCAACAGATAAGACGCGTGGCCTGTATTTTCTTTCAGGTTTTATCGAAAGCGGGCAAAAATCGAACGAGTAAAAGCCGTCAAAGAACGTCGTATCCCGAGTGCCGGAAATTCAAAGGAAGCTCACTCGCTCCTAAGTAAAATGTCAAGTCTTACAGCGTAATGTAGCCCTACTCGCTATCTAAAAGGATGGCCTTAATAGTTGTTAATTTTCCAGATATCAATTGCGCGGGTTGTCGGCAGTTAAAGCAGTCAACGTGCATTTTCAAGTAGCGATCATCGGCGTAATTTTGCGAGGAAATGTACTAGAAATTGGTTCTCTTCCCACACGGGATAATCACAAGCCATCGTATATCTTTTGATGGCGGTGGATTTAGTGCGCGACGTTTTCCTTCATCTGGCTATTGAAAGGCTGACTGCGAAATTGCGCCACCGATATGCCGTTTTGCTGTAACACAACAAAAAAATGAAGGAATACGCCACAGGGTAAAAAATCAAATAGATACGACGGCTTTGTCTGTGGTGTCGTCCTGCTTGCTAGAAATGTTTCTGGGTAACATCCGATACATTAGTGAGTGGGAGCTACGTATTTGGATCACATGTATTTTCCTCAATCACTAGGCGTAAACTATGGCGGCTGATTCAGGCCATAAATGAAAAATATTTTCTCTACGACAGAGGTACGATGGAAAATTTTACGAAGGCCCTTTTTGTTTTCTCGCGCGAGAATTGAAAAAGTTTTGAATTCTCGCGCGGGGAAACAAATAATGGGCCATTGTAAAAAAAATGTTTATCGTGCCTCCAACCGTACAGAATTGGTTTGTGGTAGTAGTCAGCCACCGTAGTAAACACACATGAAATCATATAATATGATATCATATTCTAACACTCAAAATACGAATTAAAAAGAAATACCGTATCCATACTCCTATGAGTACAATCAAAGCGATATAGTGTATATGAAATAAAGAAACGCAGCTTGCTAAAAACGAAATAGCCCTAGCTCTTGCTAAGAGAACGAAATGATGATGTTAAACTGGCAAAATTCAGTTCAGACGTTTAACTTCAGATGATCCGAGTGCAGATAGAAGCCTAGAGATTATTTGAAGAACTTAAAATAAAGATCTACCAAATGGTTCTCAGCGCTATTATACACACGCCACCTAGAGATATCCAACTTCCAATAGCCAATGCCTTTGATAGGGAAGAATTGATTTCAAATTGCTTTGCGATTAAGAGGGTCTTTGAGAGAGATTTTGACCAACAAGACGGATAAACCTTGGTTAAAGCATGGACTCTAGAGTCCATGGTTAAAGTTTGCCTGTAACGACGCACTGATTTCACAGAGTCCAATTATTCACGCAATACCTTTTTTATCTACATATATTACATTGAAAATACATGTTTAAGATAATTCACGCAAGTGGACATTAGTCAAGTAATGTCAAGATCGTCATCTCACTTGATCACGATATTATTTTACGACCAGTCGGCGCGCGTCAATTTACGACAGATGTCGTACGGTCGTTGTCGATAAAGCGAAACGAACATTTCAGGCGAAAACGAACACAGCCAATGCAAACAGATAGCAAGGCGATTTAGATAAAAATGATTGACTGTGGCTGAATGATTGTTTCGACGGGACGCCAAAACCGTTTTGGTGCGCCAAAATCGATTTAAGATTCCTACGGAGCGCTAAAATGGACTTTTAAAAGAAAATTCGACGTTTTGGCATTCTGGCGGTCTGGCTCCATCATTTGCATATGAGGTATTTAACGTTGTGGCCCGAATCAGCCACCATACTCACTGGATCCATGGTCGTGTTCAGTAGTAGAGGAGAATGCCACGCTCCATTCTCGCGTACTTCACGATGTATACGGACATAAACCGCCCGAACAAAAGAGCATGCTTACTGGGGTTATTTCTAAATCATATTTACAGATGTTATACCACTTAAGTGAATAAATGGCTCACCATTATTATCATAATCAAACATTAATTCACGTAAAGCTGAGATGATCTACGTATTCCTCTCAAATAGACAAAATTAGACTGTTAGTAAATTTGAGGAAATGAAAATATATCTGTCAATTCAATTCACGCTAATGACAGGCATCTATGGCGGTGGTTCGCACCCTTACTCCTTCCTGACCAAGTGCCGTTCAGAAAATTCACTTGGTATAGGCTTCTTATCTCCTGTACTGATTATGATATAATGTGCTCTAAAATTGCATAAAAATGTACCTGAATTTTCCCAATCCCCAGACCCCCTGCGGGCACTTCGCGCCTGCAGACTAAAAAAGTACCCTCTTCATATGAGGTGAACCCCTCCATCTTCGTCCGGCCAGGATCGACCTTGGCATTTAAACCGACTGATATTATTACGAATGGAACGTTTGTGAAAAAAATTCATTGAATTGAGAGTCGACCTACTGAATGTCATTGACGCCTGTGGACAGCTAACAGTCATCATGTCTTCTCCGAGATCGTTACCCATTATAAAAGCTTCTGGGACGCATTATGAAGTGGGATATCAAATCGTAAGTGGTCACTTTAGTAGCAACGTTATTTCCTTATGATGGTGGCTGGCGTCATAACGAAAGTAAATCTTAACGGTGTTGGAGGGGTCCATTCTGGTAGGGCCCCAAAACAAGAAATTCTTTGTTTCTGCTCGTCGAAAGAGGATTTTTTTCTAAAAAGATTCGATGTTTTACCTTGTTTTGTAGTTCAAGCGCTCCCATATGCACATTAGAAATAATACATTGTGGGTGAATTATCTACCATACTTCTTTATTCAGTGCTTCGCAATTTGGGGGTCGCGGTTAGTGTTAAATTAAGCGATAGCTGTGAGTAAGGAATATATTGCCCGGTAACTGTTTTATTCGATTTTAATTAAGCCAATTTTTACCTAGGCTTTATTCTGTGTAGCTGATCATGATCGTAGCGAATAATCAAAATTATACTTTTTTATTTTCGGATTCATTTGGTTGATTCGTGCAGATTCGTTTCATTTCAATAATTGTCGTAATTTCGATGTTTTCACTATCGGCAGCTATATTTCAGTATCATCCGCGTAAAGAGATTCTTACATTTGCTGGTAGTTATTTTTGTATTCAATATTTGTTTTTTTTATCAACATGTACCATAAACGTTTGTTTTAATATTCAATATAAATAAGATTGCAGCTTGCAGATTGAAGTCGTTTGATTGATAAGGTTTATTTCTTTTCTAATGCCTGCAAACGATATCATAAGAGCAAATATCTTTTTAATAATGCAATGAATACCAAGAACATTGTTAAGCTTCTTTTCAAATGGGGATATCCTAATCCTGCTTCCAATCAAATTTGAGTTTCATGGGATTTATGTTAAACTGTTCGACATTTGGGACAATATATTCATATTATACCTATAAATATCAACAAAAATATCTATTCCTTCTGGAAGGACAAAGTACAAATAATAGCCACGATCACAAGTTTTTTGGCAAATTAGGCCTGCGCGTGATGTTTTGTTTGGTACCCTACCTCTCACCCACCTATATTATTTTTATACGATCTAAAAGATGGCGAGTCCAATACGTCTAGGGCCTCGGCTTGGCAATCATATAATCATTTCGGAGGTCAGTTTTTGTGTAAAGCATAAGATATCATCATCTGCATTCGCCCTTTCATAATGCATAAAACGTTTCATTTTGAGATCATAATTTTGCCCTTAAATGAGATACCATGTCGATATATCGAGCAAATTTTTCTGTACCAACCTGAAAAATACCGTGTTATTTTCTTCAATCGTTTTTCTCGATTTATCATTTGATTTCTGGAAAGAGATAATGCGATTTATACTTGCGGATTTCCAGGGAATAAAGACAAAGGAATTGATTCACAGTGCGCTTAAAAAAGAACTATTTGACAAGGCTGTTTCGAAAATAAATGCTGATTCCGAATACAAACAGGTGCGTCTAATTCGTTAGTTTTAATACATACTACAAAAGTACATAATACAAAACGTAGCAAGGAAAACGAAGATCGAGATGTCAAAACGAAATATCAATCGCAAAACGTATATCCGTGTTGACGCGATGTAGAGAGAATCCCACAATTATAACGAATAAGTCCGAAAATGTAACTTCGAGATAGTAGTTTATTTCAACGTTTCGACTATATCCTCATAGTCATTTTCAGGAATAATGAGATACTACAAAAATTATGAGATATATATACAATCCAGAGACAAAGAGACTAATTCAAGTAATCAGAGATGATACAACACTCCTGAAGGAACTTGACTTTACTTTTGGCAGGAACTTGACTTAACTTTGAAGGAACTTGACTTAACTTTTTACTTTCTACTTAGCGAAAATGAGGACATATTATGGTGCCTCTGCCAACTGTTTCTGATTTTCAGTATTTGTTATATCGAGAAATACTGATTTGATTTGTTTAATGCATACAGAAATAAAATTCAATTCGTTACTGATTTCAATATCAATATGTCACAAATCTTTCAGAGGTTGGCAGCCCTGTATCTAAATTAAATTACTTTTTCGTAATATGAAATGCTTTCTCTCAAGTTGTACGACGGGTATTTGAGTGTTGTGGCTGAAGAGTACCCTCAGTATGTTGAAGAAATGCAAGGTATTGCAGACGGCTCAGGGACGTCATTTCAAAAGGTTATGTATAAATTCATTTATTTGAGCTCTGTTCTTTTAGTTGGATCGTGTGGCTATGTAGAATAATTAAATGATATTCTGCCATTGCATTTAGCTACAAAGTTTCGTATAAGGAAGACCTCGTTACAAAAGCTTCAGGTGAAAGGGCGGGCAATCTTATCGCCAACTGATACTTGATATGACACTGTTGGCTTTCTTTGAAATTATAGTGAAGATGAGGGCCTGGCCAGTTGCTCAAAAGAGTGACATTTAAAAGTTACTTTGGTATTCATTTATTGGTTATCTTCAACCAACTTTTGAGCAACTGGTCCCTGCTTTTTACACCTGTAGTGCCTACTCATAACTTAAACAAAGGTTATGATTAGTCAAAGAAACTAGGATTTAACATATCTATTGTCCTTGTGTGTGTAGATATTCATATGCAGTCTTTACGAATTTCAACTACTTCTGGTCGAGAAATCAGCATCTTTAAGATGTACGGACGTCTTCGTCAATACGGAAAAAGCGGTAGGTTTCAAATTCAACGCGATTCATTGGACTCACACAAGCTCGTAGCGCGAGGGTGGGTTCGTTCTTAATTCGGTAAGGACTGAGGGGCCTGGGACCGTATTCACGAAGCACCCGTAAGCCAACGTGTCATTTTGCAAATCTGATGCTCAGAAGGGCCTCTGAGCGATTTCCGTTGATAACGAAGGTCGAAGTAAATGAACAAATTTGATATTCATGTATGATGTTGTAATAGTTTTAAGTGTAACATTTCTCTTTTAATAAAACGAGCGGAATTAAATTTGTTCGTAAAATGAATTTGTCATTCAACTAAACTGCCTTACCAATGAAGTCCAGGAGTCATCAGCTATTACTACAGGGAGTGAATTTACGTTGCGTAGGCCTATTATCAAAATCATCCCCATGTTGCTCATCTATAGATGTAATGTTATTCCCTGCCGGCAAATCATGCATTCTAGACATGTTTTGGTCATAACGAGGACGCTGTAGAAGAAGATGTCAATATTTGCTACATATTGGACGCGGACATCGTGAACGATCGACCACGTGGTAGGCTGTTAGTTGATCGAGAGCGATTCGTCTGCTTTTGCTATCCGGGTATACGTTCATAAATCACAAATTAAACATCCATTGAAAACAACAAGTTCCAATGCATTTTTAATGCCGAATTTTGTGCCTTTTAGGTAGTCTTGCACATTCGACATTAGGCTACAATAGCCATGGCTTGAACACCAGCTGCAATTACATATTAGGAAAATATGTGTTGAAAAATAGATTACGTATGTAAATTAACATACATGCGGTAATTATATGACATTTTATGTAGAAGACTATATCAATGTTATATCGATGTTCCATATCTAATTTAAGCCATGAACGTTCTGCTACGAGCCTGTTTATCAGCAACAAGTCCAATACACCTACGTGAAATCATTATCAATCATGGGTATGGCGTAGCTAGTCCAGTCAGGTAACATAAGATAATCGTGATTTTCATTGCTTCTGGTTCAATAACGTAATAATAGGTATCTGATAGAATAAACATAAGATCTAGATTTGAAATTATTCTACTTACTCAAATAGACTACGTCATACGTTGGTCTTTTGTAAAGGAATTCTTAATCATTGAATTAGTTTTATTTGATTTATCACAACAATTGCGATCTCTGGTCGTCTATTTTTAGTTTGAATGTAGCTTTTCTATCGGATAAGCAAACTCTATGCCATTATGACATATACACCAGCCGCAATTCGGACGAGCACGGACGGAAAACCGAGTATGAGTATTTGGAAATTCGGAAACAGAAAGAGACGGCTGGTGAACAATATGGCGAGAAATACACGTATGGATACTTCTTCCACGGTAACGAGTAAGTCCTTTCATCATTACATGTTTTAAAGCTAGTAAGTACATGAAACACACTAATCCACGTTAACAAATAATACAACTCCCCCCTAAGAGTATAAAACGAATAAAAGCGAATTCCAGAATGTGCTTTTGTGACCAAAACGTTTCGAACGCGTTAGCTGGTGGTAGTAAAACTAAAGGACGTTAGGGGCTGTCCATAAAAGGCGTTCGTTCATTCAGAAATGTATAGAATAACTTAAAGTAATGATTAGTGAATGAAAAAAAAAACATTTTTGGCATGACCGGATATCAGATGTCGCATATTGATTTTTGTCCGATGGACAAGGGAGGGGTCGCTGCTGATATACCCTTACCTTCCCGGATCAAGTAAATCATTTTGTATTTCAATCAAAATACATAGAACAAAAATCCTAGTCGGCAAAGCTTCAAGTTAAAATAACGATTGTGAAGTCGAATGATTTTGTCGAGTTCTGATGTTTAGGTTTAGATCCGTGAAAAATGTTTGTGATATTCACCCGAACAGTGCTAAACGTACGCAATTCCTGGCAAGTTTATGCACCAGCGCGGTGACGACGAAAGCAAACGTGAAGGAACTTCTGGGTCACGACAGAATCTATCAAACTATGGAATCAAAAGACAAGATAGGCGTTATGGTGACAATCGCCACAGGTAATATGATGCATATACTGGTTGGTTGCCGGCGCTAATCCAATGGGGTGCTAAGGGTGCTTCAGCCCCCTTGGAACATAAACGAAAAAAGAACATCAACCCCAAATGAATGATGAATAACTTTGGTGGCTTTCCTCCCCAACGAATGTTGATATCGGATAATTTTGTTCTCATAATTTTCTTCTCAGAAGAAGTTTTCTCCTCGTTATCATAGCATCAGGCTGGCAAGAAAGAATCTAATACCGGCACCGGTACACAAACCATAACCTACCATTCCTTATTTTTCAGCTGTATTTGATTTGGACAAAGAAGAATTAGAAATCTACGACAACACAAGACCGCATGCAAATATTGAGCCAAACATCGTATTCAAATTAGATGCGTGTGGTTCGATAAAACCTTTGAAATAGATAAAATGAATAATATTTTCCAAAATACAAAAGAACCTTTCATTGTTGATTGTATTGTATATTTACATTCTAAATGTTTCGCGGGTGTTAGTCGATATACAAATATCTAGAAAATAAAATAAAATAGGCTTTCTCATATCATGATAATCATTTGCGTATTTCTTTCTTTTCTTGCTACGCACTTGTCGTGCGGCGTGCCGCCTTCGTGAGGTGCTGCCACCAATAACCATCGATAGCGGGCACTGGCATACCTATGATATAATCTCTCATATTTACATTACATTACTTCTTATTCCCATTACATAAATATCTTCTTTAGCCTAAGTATTTTTTTCTTTGATGAATATGTTTTGACGTAATATAAACGATCAATTTTCAAAATTACAAACGAAGCGAAGTAATTGTTGAATCGATGACGAGACTATATTGTTACTACAACTATCTTCGATCAATAATGGCGACAGCGGTGTAAAAAGTGTTTGAACGTGGGCGAAAATCGCGTCAATAACAACCGTTCCGGGAGACAATAGACAGGCAGAGAGTGTCGATGATATGACAAACACCGTTAAGAATGTGAAATATTGGTAGATACGGTGTGACAAATTGAACCAGGCCGTAGATTTAGCTTAAAAGGAGTTAGAACGAGAGAAGTCGAACTCGAAAAAAGTGTTGCAACTCAAGCTCACTACTGAGGAGACGCACGACAAGTACACCCGTTGAAAATCAGGAAAACTGTGTAGTTTAGTTTCGCCATTGGCTTTTAACTATTAAAAACCTTTTACCTCGAGCAGAATGTATTACTGATGATTATATGCCTGATTCATTCAGAAGACTACCACGCAACATTTACCAGTTACATCAACAACAAGGAATAACCACAGCCGTTACATCAACGCCAGTGAACAGACTTAAGTTTTGATTGAGTCTTGTTGTCGTTGAGGAGTGTGTGCCTTCGATTGACTGCATGAACAGATATTTCATTTAAAGGCTATCGGATTAAAGCTTTCCAAAAACAATTGAATCGTTCACTAACTCCACATTCCGAGACTACTTATGGTTCGATGATAATTGGATATTTTTTCCAAAAAGGAGTTCAGTTCTAGATAAGACTGGAGGTCTTGTTGTAGCCTATAGGATAGGCCTAAGTGACTTGATTTGAAATATATGCAGTCACACCAAATTGATAAAGAGTCAATGAGACTGTTGGTGAAATAGTACCATAGACTATATATGTCACTTCTGTTTGGCCTAGGATATCACGATGGTTTGGAAAATGGAAAGAAAAGGAACAGTATCATCAGGTAAATATACTTTCCACTATCAAAAAAATGAAACTGAAAAAGGATCTTTTAAAATCACTCAACCAATAGGCAGGATAGTCTGAATACCAGACAATCTTGCAATCCCTAGAAAATCTAGACTACATTTAGTACTGTTACTAGCGGATTTAGAGTCACGGTTCCCAAGGAAGAGAGATGCGAAAAGAATCTCCGGAATTCGAACCTGTGAACCCTCGATTAAAGAGACCAGTGAATGACCAGCTTTGACTGACCCCTCCTTGAAGAAAAGATTCCATGGGCTTTGAAGTAGTTTGTTAGTAGGCCTACCAGTACCTAGCCATTGTTTCCAATCCAAATCAATAGCTCTGGTCATTTCATACCGACACATACCTAATGCACTTATTTTGTGAAACTAGGAACTTTCTACATTCTCCAGATCATTTTGGACAAATGAAATTAGGCCTATTTGAATCTTGTTGGACTTATTGATATATCATATCAATAGGCCTAATTACTATCCATTTCAAGAAATGATTGTATCATAGCTTTTCTTTGATAATTTCGCAGGCAATGGAAATAACAGTGCTATGAAACGTATGCATATAGTGAATCCGAACTTAGACAATTCCGGCATTCAGCACGCGAGTCGGTTAGGAATAACGTTAAAATCACAATGGCTGCCAAATAGTAAAATCGTGCATAGCTCGTTTCACGGCCGTACTGCGCCGTCGACGTTTCATTGGAAAAGTGCATTAAAACACGAAAAAAATCAAAATCAAAATAAGCGACAAGAATTCATAACGGACTTCATCATGCCAGTGAGTAGAGACTATTCTATGTATTAAAGAAGAGCCCACAATTGAAAGAAACGTACGAATCAACAGATAAATGGCTCATTTATAATTTGAGGTGAAATGTCAAGATAGCCTTAAAGTTTCTTTTGATTTTAGGTTTTCTTTGATATATGCATGAACAATAACATTTCTATGGAAATGAGATTTTCAGGGTTGACACGGGGAAGAATCATGTTACATGAAGAAAAAACTTGTATTCATTTTTTCAATGAAGTTAAGTTGCATATACAGTGTATACATTCTGTGCATACCAGTAGGACAAAAAACAGTAACACTGCCTATTGATACATTACATAAACTGCTTTGAACTCCTTTGATATGAAGTGGTTTCCTGGGCCATTGAAGTCATTTTAGTTGTACACAAGGTGATAACCAGTACGTTTTTTATCGTGCTGAGAACAAAATCTATAGAATCTTTTAGTATTCATGACCTCAAACAGGGATAAAGTGTTTTAAAGCATATTTAGTTTTACCTATTGATTGAAGCTATCATTGCTAGAATGAAAAAAAAACCTTAGCCTACTACCGGGTATGTGAAAATGATTTTCATTTACCGGTAGTAGGTTTAAGTTTGTTTATTTTGGCGAAGATCAAAGGCCTTGATGTTTGTCTTTTTACTTTTGTAGATTTCTGCTCAAGTTGATGACAGAAATTTTCAAACACCTCATTCTTCTTATTCGTTTTGGTAAGTTTTTCTTCCTAGTACATGTACCGACATAGCTGTATTCGGCATCCATTTCCACATGTTGGTTACCGGTACTTGAGTTTGGTTACAGTTAAGATTAGTTCATTCCCAGTGTTTTTAAGTCATAAGTAAAATATAATTCAAGAATTATGGAACTGGGTTCATAATTCTACTTTTACATATCAGACCAACAACACTCCATGCTAAATGCACTTTTTCCTCAAATTCCAGAAAAAAACTTCAGAAACTGCTGCCTAAATTTGTAATTTCCTCAACCCTAAGTCTGGAAGGCAATAAAAAACCTTCTACCCATGGCAGTGTATGTGTCAGATGAACCTAAGTTTGATATTACTTGTGTTCTAAAAGGAGCAATCCGCAAAATTTGTGTTAATTAGGCCTAATTGTATTTCTGAAAGAGTAGATTTAACATGTTTGAGGTTTTTTTTGCAGCTCAACCAGTCGCTTCAAACAAGTGCCATTGCCAAATGTCAGTCCACGAAACCCATCTGCCAAAACAATCACGCGACCAGTGTCCATATGTTCTGAAAGATACTTGGTGAGTTAGCGTATCAACCTATTCTAATAAACAAAACGATTTTTAGCCCACTTGGGACTTTAGTCCCAGCGGGCTATTGCGTTCACTTTTCGTCCGTCCGTCCGTCCGTAGCCGGAATCCAGTTATTTTGCAGATATGAGAATTCCCCGCGGATCCGCGGATTTCAGTATTGAAAAATATCAATTTTCCAAATAGTCCAAAAATGATGTAAAAGTATGGGGGGGGTGATGATCTCACTCAATTGGTCCGGCGCGATCGGTAATCAGGTGAACCGTAAAAGCGTTCAGTGCCTGTTTTACTTATCGTCACGGAAAAGTATCGCATTTCAATGCATATTCATTGCAACACAGCGATTTTGTATGTACATTTGTACTACGATGAGTGTGTATGTATTTTATCGATCGGTTGCAGACACGCACGCACAGCAACAGTAGTAACGTATATAGGTCTACTTACTGTTGCTGCGTGTGTGAGGCGAACGTCTTCGGATATCATACACTACTACTTGGTGATGATTTTTAGTGAGCATTCATCGGCGCATTTTTACTGCAATAATTCAGGGCTCGACCCGTAATGCATGAGATGCTGAATGTCATCAAATGAGGATGTACCACATTGGAACTAGCCATTACCTTCCAAAATATAATAGTCGTTCATGGGTTCGAGATCGCTCTGAGTGCTCGGAAAACGTATTTGATTTCTAAAATTTTCTTGGGGGAGGGCCCCCTAACCCCCTGAAATAGCTTCGCGCCTTCGGCGCTCGCTAGTGCTGACAGCTACGCCGTCAGCTGGTTCGCGTATGTCACTCAAGAAAAATAACCCGCGGATTTTACAGGTCGGCGTTCTCATCCCTGATTTTGGGAAGTTTTGAAGACGCTTCAAGGTAATGTCTTGATATTTGGGTTACGCATGTATCTACCCTAGACACATCTTTAGCCCAAAAACTGGCCCTATCAGATTCAAGATGGCCGACTGGCAGCCATTGTTGTTCGCCAAAATCAGCACTTTTTACACATTTTTGAACTTATTGAGGGAAATTTTGAAGACGCTTCGATCAATTACCTTGATCTTTCGGATATATGTGAATCCCCCCATGGCCCATCAGCATAACAAAAATTGGGATGATCGGACTCAAGATGGCCGTCCTGTGACCTTTTTAGTGCCCAAAAATGTTAATTTTGGCCCGAATTCTGAGTCCTGTAGCTTCCTACTGGTTTACCATTTCTTATTGCATTTTGTGATGGGTATTCTTTGGAAAGGGATGTTTTATACCTGAGACAGGTATTTTTCATCAGCCAATTATGACGCAATTGGCGGCCATCTTGGTGTCACCAGTACTCATTCGTAAGTGGGAAAAAGTTTTTCCACATTATATTGATACCTAAGCATATTTTGTTACCACAATCATTTAGAAAGTTGTTACATGTTCTATGATTGTGGTGAGTTTCAAGGTCATTGGATTTTGAATATGGCCACCAGGGGGCGTTGAATAATGCAATATCTTAGCATTTCTATATTATATTCGTACCTATGCATATTTTGTAACCACAATCAATTGGAAAGTTGTAGCTCATGACATCATCTATGATTGTTGCGAGTTTTAAGGACATTGGTTATTCTCTATGGTCACCAGGGGGCGTTGTATAGTGGAATAACTTAATATTTCCTTATTATATTGGTACCTAGGCATATTTTGTTACCATGATCAATTGCAAAGTTGTAGTTCATGACATGTTCTATGAATGTGGTAAGTTTCGAGGTCATTGGGTTTTGAATATTGTCACCAGGGGGCGTTAAATAGAAGAATAACTTAGTATTTCCATATTAAATTGGTAACGAGGCATATTTTGTTATCACAATCAATTACAAAATCGAAGCTGCTGACATGTTCTATGTTCTAAATTGTTGATTCAACTAGATTAAGCAAGTTTGATCACATAGGTAAATATATTATGGCGGGTAATACCTAATAACTGATGTATTAACTGTTATGAATATCGACGATTAAACGTTCTTCGGCACCCGGTGTGTTGGTCATGGATTACGAACCGCGTTTTCGTCATCCAGCAGTCGATGCATCGCTATGGAGACTTTGCAGGCGATGCAGATATTTCTAAAGCTTATCGACAATGGATTGTTGTCATAATAAACACGTCGCATTATTAGAAGCTCGAAGTGTGACTGTGAATTCTATAATCCTTGCATAAATCACACATTTTGTTCCGCGTGATATATGATAAACCTTTTGTTTTTATTCGGGTTAGATATCGTTTTTCGAAACATTTTCACGGGTAGTTCAGCCTTAATAAGGGATAATTAAATCTATAGCTTGAAAACTAATTTTTAATGACAGTCATGAATGAGTACCTAATTATTAGTCCCTTTTTCATCAGACATTGCAAATCATTTTTACTTCAGAAGAATATAACTGCAGGGCGCATTCTATATCCATGGAAAAATTGAAGAAATTTTGAACAAGTTCAACGATTTTTAGCTCATTTGAAGTATTTTCAGGCTAATAGACATGCTGATAGGGGGAGTTCAGATTAAAACATTCGGAAAAAAGACAAGTTATATAGTTCTCTATCACTTTTGTCTAATGTATTTAGTTTTCATCTTCATTTGCCTATTCCGCGTTTTCAAACAATTCTACCGTTCCCTAACTCCGTGAATCATTATGAAATCTAAAGGTCTCGTAGAATTTCAAGAATGACCGCTGAAAGTCGTGATTTCATTATGAAATCTAAAGGTCTCGTAGAATTTCAAGAATGACTACTGAAAGTCGTGATTTTTCACGTTCCATGCCGTTTAAAGTGCTAATTTCTGTCTATTTAATATAATCTCCCTAAATAATTATAGGCCTATATGACTTGTTATTATGTTCCGAACAGTTAACGCTACAGGAGATATCAAGCGATGGCCGTGTATACTTATATTATTATTTCGACCAGGTTAATCTTCTGGCATGCAATATTTTCTATCAAATTTACAACCTATTATGTGAAAACAGAATTAGAAACTCATAAACTTCGCAAGAAAATCGTATGGTTAATTTCTAAATATGGGGGTCATTACCACCAACCTGAACATTTTATTTTTAGTTATTCTTATTTCGGAATTCTCATTAGGAACAAAGATCTGTGTACTTATAGCACACGTCAGTGTGTTATTAGACAGCTGTCAGCAAGTCTAAAAATCAAAAGTCTATATGACATAGATATAATTTATATGCATGTACATGTATAGCAATAGGACATTATGGAGCGTTCTCAAAATGTATAAATCCATTTTTCCACAAAGAGAATCACCTAGTTTACATATTTGTGGCAGTCTAAAACATGATTTTCATTATGCAGTGAGGCAGAATGATATTAGGCAGAATAAAGAACTGAAAAATCCTGTTGAAGTATTATTAGTCTCTTTTTCACCAGATATTGAAAGTCCATTAACTTCAAGAGACAAAACATACAATTTTAAAAGAATCTGTGAATTTCTTAATCCAGCTACCGGTACTTAACCCTTTCAGCGCATCTACACTGTGTATAAATCAGTGATAGATTTTGCTAGTACGCCGCACTGCAGTGTATTGATGTAATTACTGCCATTTTTGCAGGTGCTGCCATTTTTCAAGAGTAATTAGTAATTATCTCTCTTGAAAAATGGCAGCACCTGTCAAACATAGTGAAATACTAGTAGCTATCGATACACCGCGCCGCGGTGTAGACGCACTATAGTGGTATTCCTGTTATTCAACCAGCTAGGGTGGAATTTTTTTAAATTTTCAAATTATCTCTAGCACTATAGGGTATTAATTAGTCAGCACTGAAAGGGTTAAGTGTGCTGTCTAATAAAATGCGAGTTCCTGCCGATTGATACTAATAGTCTTATTATATGAACTAAGAGCTAATTCCTAGATAAAAGATTTTGTTAGATAAAAGGTTTTCAGATTTTGACAACGTGACAGGACAATAAATCAAAGCCGAAATCTTGATATTTATATTTGCTCATACTTGTGAAGTAGTTAAAACCTGTTTAATATAAATACAGCGTATATAGATTTAAATCTTTTTAAAAGGTATGTTAGTTACGAACTTTGTTATTTGGTTTTTCGGTTTTAGCGCATCATGAGACCTAATCTGGCACTATTCGATTGTGCCATATGATTTCTTCAGATTTTTCCATTACGTTTAACTTTAAGTTATATCTTTGAGTAATCAGAGATAACTCCAAGGTTATATTGTAGAACTATAAGCACCCGGAACACGACTCCTTAGCCGCGTTCACACGACAACTAGTTAGACCGGTCTAAATGGGTCCGTACCTGGTCCGGTCCAAATTTAGACCGGACCAAATATTGTGCCCTTCAAAAAATCAAATAATTTGGGTCTGGAAAATGAAAAGTAATCCGTTCTGAAATGACTTATTCGGGTACCCCTGAAACTAAGTTATATTTAAGATCTGTCCATTTTTAATAAGAAAGCCAATTGATAAATTCATTCAGTTTGTCGCCTCTACGAAATCAGAGCGGCCAACTGTCCTGACTGTCAGTATTTGTTACTCTTTTATAACAAGGAATGCTGATTTGATTTGTTAGATTCACTCGAATGCAAAAATATGAAAGATGTTACTAAGGGTCTTACTGTTGATTACTGATTCATTGGAACATTTTTTTCAAAGAAATTTTACTGAAAAAATTCACTTTTTCGAGGTTGGCAGCCCTACCAAATGAATTTGGCAAGCGATCATTTGATGGGCAAATCATTCTTCATACCGAATTTGCCTAAAATGTATCAACCCTGATCATAAAAATTCAATCGCGGGGTAACTATGAAATTTTGTTACCTAGTCTCGCAAGCTGTATGTACAACACAAAATAAATTGAAGCATAAACTCTAATTAATGCCCTCCACTTTCGAATTGTCATTAATGCTGATTACAGTCTCATGCATGCATTTAATATAAAATGCATTACTGACCACACGTAATGAAGACTTCATTGTTTCGTTTCATTATGAACATCAGGCACCAACTGCTCAAGTTTCAATGTGTTCTATAAATTCGTGATCAAAGGGAATCGATATCTATTCAACTAGCTAGTACGTTCTAATGGACTATTGTTTCTCTCATATAGTTTGCATTTAAATGGAAGACCCATGTGCAGTTATTGGTCGAGAAATGATTCGACGAGTGAATACAGGATTTCCAGCAGCCCACCCAAGTCCTTCTTTATCCTCTAGGAAATAGTCTGGACATCTATGTCCTTCTTTTTGATTCTATATCCTTCCTTTTGTTTTTCCAAATATCATTTTTATGTGTTGTTTTTGGTCGCAATGTTGTTGTGAATTCGACAGTTTGTTTGGATGTAAAAACTTCTTGGTGAAGGCATTGCTCAAATGCTTCCTTATGGGTCCTCATTTTATTGGAAATTACTTCTTTCTCAGTCAAAAAGTCCTTCTTTTTGGGTCTAAAATTGCCGAAAAAGTCATTCTTAGTACTTCTCTTTATCCTGGCCTCACCAATAAAAACTCTGTGAATAGTATTTCATAGTATTCTCCCTTTTTATCTTAAAATAGGGGTTGATCTTGTTATTTTGTTTGGTTGGTAGATTTGGTCTGATTTTTTTTGATTCGGTTGACCCAGATAGTGCGATTGGCGGCCGAATTTACGGATTTCTTTGTTTAAATCGATGTACATACAGTGGAAACTCATAACAGCGAACTTCACCAGAAGATATGTTATATAACCGATGGTTCGTTGTATCTAGTATGAAATTAGTTAAATCGTCTTAATTGGGACAAAATTCTATATTTGTTTATATCCGATGAATCGTTGTGCCCGACTCCATTATAACGAGGTTCCACTATAATTGGAAATTTCAGTGGGAAAGCATTCTCCTTTTAATATTCGTTGAAATCAAGTAGAATTAGCGGTCCTCAATGACATGATCATAACAAATTTCCCCTAGATCATATAAATGTAAAACATGAGTATGTTGATGTAATTTGGAAACCGGTTGAATAGTTTGTCCCGAGATTTTGAACGAGTTTTGTCCTCATCGCTCTTTCCAGGCAAGCACCGGTAGCGTTCCTTTGAGAACGGCGTCATCGCTGAAGTCGGCCGAAAGTCGACGGTCGACCAGCAGTCGAGGCGCGACGCCGAGCGAGCAGTCGATTCGATGGATTACGGAACAACAAGCGAGAGAGAAGAGTCGCATTTTGAAACGGACTACTGAGGTTACTGTTCAGTTCTTTGAAAATCAAAAATAAACCTTAACTCTCGTGGCGTTACCAATCATCGCGTTCTTTAGTGATTTCCCATTAATGTTTCAAAATGATTTGATAGCAAATAGATTCAGACAAAATCTAAGAACGTGGTAATTTACCAAATTCACTGCTCGCAAAAAACCTTCTTTTCACCAACAAATACGTCATATTTTCAAGGGAAAGGGAATTATTGATTCCAGACTTTCAATGATTTTGATGGGAAGGAGACCATACAGTTTTTATGAAGGAATTGATTTCCATTGAACAACAATCAAGGTTCTAAAGGCCGTTTTGTCTAAATATCAGGATCATAATTGTATTGCAGATCAAAAACTACAGAATCGACCAGGTCTACCATATGAACGGAGCTGCTTGCAATCTACATCCAAAATACATGGTCGAGGAAGATGATTTGAATCAACTTCGGGAAACGGCAAAATCGAGAAAACAAATCAAATCCAGGTGAGTTCCACCGTCTCGGGTTTCATAGCAGTCCTTGATGGTCCTCAGAAAATTTGAAATGGGTATGGATTAATTCAAGGCCTTGAGTATCATGGATTGGGTCCTTAAATTCTTAAATCGTTGTCGTGGTCCTTGAATGGCATCAGTCATAAGTAATCATCTGCATATCTTAAGATTCAAGTTCACTGTTACAGCTCTTGAAATTTACCGATTTTAAGAATGCCTGGAAAATGAAGATAATGATTATATAATTATATGTCCTGAAATCGGAGTTGAGAAAGTCCTTCAAAGTCATTCAATGAGATTGGTCAGGGATACTATGAACCCTGCACTGTAAACCAGTGAGCACTGGACAGTCAGTCGTTTAGATGTTTGCATTTAAACCTTCATAATTAAAAAGTCCAAATAGAAACATGCGTTAGCTCAAATCATGGGCCAACATTTCAAATTGGACGCTTTTTGTGTGTACAGTCTAATCCGGTTCCTATTAATTTTGTAGTCGGTCGGCGAAACAATCATTTGTTAATAAGACGATAGAGACTTCAGTTGATAAAAAAGCGGAGGTAAAATCCTTTTGATCGTTCCCTTTTATTTTCATTCAACGCAAAAGCAATTTGTTACGCTTTAATTGTGGTGTCGGTGAAGCTTATTTGTCTCGCAATATTTTCTCATAACACTTGAATTTATTGGCAAGGCGCTTCTTATTCATGGATTTGAATATGTATTTTGATATTAATTTTTTCATTTTTAACCCTTCACTCAGTACCTACCGGTTAATTATTTTATATATTAATCAAGGGGTTTTTGTGTATAAACTTTTGAAAAACTGATTAACATAAAAAATCTACTCTGAAGATTGAACTTAATATTAACTCATTTTGATTATTCCACCATTAACAGATTTATGGGTAAGCTATTTTTTTGTATTGATTTTGTGTACTGAGCGCACTTGACTGATCGATTAAGAAAATACACATAAATCAAATTTCATAGCATTTAGCGAGAGCACATTTTTATTTATGCAGTTTTCTATCTTTCACCTAAAGAACATTGGAATAAAATGATTATATGATTAATTTGCACGACTTCTTTTGGACTCAATTACACATTTCAATCAATACGAGAGCTTCAAACAAAGCACACCTCGAGAAGCAAGGCTGAAATTATACTAATGCTTTATTTACAGGATGAAGAACAGCCGACATCAGATGATCATTTACCACCAGTGAATAGCGCAACTGCGGAAGAAGGTAGAAAAATTTCTTAAATAATACTGAAGAGTTCTGGATTTGGTCATTCAGACAAAGATTATATCGAATCATATGAGAATTGCCTTTGGATTTAAGCGAAAGTCAATCAATCCAGCAGAGTCGTTATGAGTTTCAAAACTTAACTCAGTTCTTGACGAAATTAGTTTACTCTTGATTATAATCTTAACTCATCTCTATGACTGGATCCTGTTGGGGCGGATCCAGAGGCCAATTTTGAAGGACTTGTCACATCCCAAAAGGGCACTAATGTCCAAAAAGGCAATGTTATGTGTATTCCTGCATTGAAATGCACCAATTATCTTTGTTGAAAAAAGGGCATTCAAAATATTTAATGGACTTGTACAAGTCCCCCTGGATCCGCCCCTGTCGTGGTTGATGGTTTTTCTTTGGCCCCTCTCGCAGCAGTTCAGAAATAGAGACCTCAAACCCCCTTTTCCTTTTGAAGATAATGCAGAGAACACCAATGTTGACGATGTCGGCAGTGTGCATTCTGAAGGAAAAGTCAGCAGTCATAGCGGAATTGGTGCCGAGGAATTGTTGCCCGTTATTCAGAATGAGGAAGGAGTCGCTGAGCATGCGGAAAATGCGGATGCAGCTGATGGAAGCCAATAAAGTTGAATCCAGCAACGGATAGCTGATTCTGAAAACTGTTCTCTCCTATCTATGTCAATCGAAAAGGCAATACTGAATATTAATTTACATAGAAGAGGCCCTGCTTCATTGGATAATTTGTGGATCATGAAATCGTGTCATTGTTACCATGTAGACATAAGATTGTTTAAATATTTCAGAATATCCAAGAAAACAATATTGATTATGTAATTCGAAAGTGCTTTTTGTGATATTTGAAAATCTAAGTTTGTGCAAACAAAACAGGTTTCTGTAAGCCGTTCGGCCAACATTTGAAGAACGTTTTGTCTTATTTGTGTTCATTGATTTAAAATTGATGAGCAGACATTTTGTTTTGACATCAAACAGCTTTCATACACATGCCTTATGTCAAAATGATTTAAGACACACATACGTAATGTTCGGTCAACATAATGTAGTACTATTGTTTTCTCCCCGTATACTGAATGAGACTACCAGTTTATATTTCAGTCATCCGCTTATTACATAAGCATAAAGAGGGTTCCAGAATTAATGATAAACGTGAGGAGATTAAGAAAACCATGACTTTTCATAGACGATTGATAAATTACCTTGCCCTGTATATAGATAGAGTTAACATATAACCAAAAATATGTATGAATACATTCTTTATGTATTTTTGATATAACGTGTAACTTGTATTTTGTAGCTAAATATTAAAGACATTTTCATACAAAATGAATTAGGTTTAGTATATATTTGTATTATATACATATGAACCATGATCGGCATAGTTGTTTTGCCTTGATTATTCACCTAATCGATCAAAAGCGTTAACCCCCAACATTCAAACCAATTATCTCCGTCCATAATAATCTCTTAACTGAATACTTATAAAGCAATTTTGATCATGTTATGACCGTATATAGCTGAGCAAAGACTACGTTAATGCCCCACCGACTGCTTTAGCCAGATTGGTTCACTTATCAAGCATGTCATCTTTGACTTTTCCAGACAGCGAAAGGAACTGGGTCCAGATTACAGTTGACCCTCATTTATACCGTTCAGTTAATCCATTTATTACGATGAATTCTACATGTCCCAGCTGAGATATCTATATTACATGTAATACACATTTGGAAAATAAAAAGCCAATTCAATATGACAATTTCACTGTTGCCCTCAAGTTTTGTATGAACTAGGTTTGACTGTATTAGGAAATGTGAACCAACTGATGCAGGTTCACTGGTATTCGCGGGTATCATTCTGCATCCTGAACCCTCCTCTAGTCTGACATGTCTGACAATCGCCTTTCTTCTGATCACCACTGGCAAGGCTGACATTTTTGCAGTTGATAATTAACTTAACAAAATGGACAACCAAACCCTGAAATAGGGACTGGTTATCTTCGTAGAGAAATGTCAACTTTTATCCCTACCAAGATGAGTACACACGTTTACTTAATGAAAGATATTGAAGATATTTTATCACCAGACTTAAAAAAAAATGACGACCGCCAAATATCCCAACTAATGTCTCCAGCATTCAGACTGATACCAATAATGTAGTCAAAACTCCTATTATAGCGAACTACCATTTGTTCTTTATTTGAAATTGATCATTCTGTACATTTACATTTACCGATGAATATTACTTATCAAAATGTAAGCACTTCTACAATCAAGGTTATGTAATGAATACCAAAGCAGAAATACAACATTTTTTAGTGCCATTCATTCATTATGAATATGGTAAAAATAAGTCGTCTACCATTTTAATGATAGAACTATGTTTATGGAATTATGCTCGTATATCTAGTAAAATGTACATCTTATCATGATAAAAATGCTTGCTAGACCTGTGTTATCTTCGAAACCCACTGTTCCGAACATTTCTGTCATATGTAAGAAGAATTTATATTTATTTATAATAAAACATTATATGTCGCAAATCATTCCAGCGCTGTCCTGAATTTCATATTCGTACAAAAATTAGTCGTTAATAGGTTTCGTATTGTTCTCGTTCTTTGTAGGTATCCCTAGAGATTTACTAAATGTGTCAAAATATAAAAATTCTCAGTATCCCAGTATGAAATCATTATTGAGGGAATTGACTAGTCTGACGCATGATTCATCTCGATATCTGAAATCAGTTTCACTCGCCACCCCTGAAGATAATTACAGTTGGATGCACACAGGTCAGACAACTCTCACAGAATTACTTTCGCAGTTCATAAACACAGGCATGCGGTTTCTGGTATTACTTAAAACTGAATTTCACATCACCATTGTCTGGTTTAAATTCGACATCGATGTTTAAAGCAGCTCCGACTTGTACGTTGAACGGTTGTTTCAGTAAATGGACCCCTTGTTGCGTTTCGATGTCCCATGTGGGTTTATTGCCAACATTCAGCGGTTTAAGCGTTCCTCGCGATACGTGTTCATCGTCGTCTAACTCGTACTCCATCCAAAATGCAACACCATTGCACCGTCCTTTCCTGAAATGATAAAAAATACTGTATATTGAATTGACTGGGCCGCAAAGAATGAAGAAATTAAACGGACTGAAGAGTTAACTTTTCATGAGTGGGCAAGATATAGCTACGTATGAATCTTACCTTTCGAATTCTAACTTTTTTGTGCATTTTTCTGTAAACGTATGATAGACGTTTTTCTTGAAGTCGAATGATATGACGTCAGAGACGGCGGTCAAAGCGATGCTAGGATATTCCCACAGTGGTTGAGGCTCGACTAAAGCATCTACGAGGTCGGACGCTTTCTGTAAGTGCAAATGATCAGGTCAGAAGTGGTGCAGACATTCTGGAACTTATCACACAATAAAGACGATACAAATTCATGGAGCTATCAATATGCTGTCTGTACACCCCGACAATATTATTGACTGTCACCATCCTTATCAATAAAACTGTTTGGCAACACATGTCAGGTCTGCTGTTTGAACCCGAAGCATTTCTATTCGTTTCCTGACCCCAAAATGTACACAAGAACTGTATCCCTATGTTTCTCGATTCTAGTTGTTATATAGGAAATGGGGATCAATCATTTTCTAAAGGCATTGAATAGAATTCAACCAGGGTTTTCATTATACTACAACCTTCATGATTCTACGACTTATAGCAAGACGATTTAGGAGGTGAGTCTGACCTTGGAGTAAAAGTAAACATTCAATTGATCCTAGATTCGACCGTTCCCAAGACAGTGATTTCGCTAGTAACAATAAACCTACCGCAATTGTCTTATCAAATGTGTCTAGATTGAAGCCTTCACAGATTCCAACCGGGGCCCGTATTTTGCCGAGGTCATCGAAGTCGAGGGCAACGCATTTCATCGTCGCTGATTTTGGAATGATATGAACGTCTGGACTAGAATGCTCTAATATGGTACTGGCTCCGTACCAGAAGTGAAGATTGTGCCACGGTAGAAGACTGGAGTAGAAAAATGGCTCACCAACGATGACATCAATCTGAAATGAAAAAAAAATAACCTGATTGCAATCATTTGCCCTGCATGAGATAAATTATAAAGTAGACCCTACCTTACCTAACACTGGTTGACTGGGAAACCACTCAAGGCAACTCAGTATTCAGTCAACTCAGTGAAATAATAACCTAATTACCGGTCTGGTCCCAATGCCGCTCAGTATGGCAGAGTCTACTGTATACATTACATATACATGTACAATCAAAGTCTACTATAATGCCACCCATCCTCTTTAATGCCATTGCTCGCTTAATGCCAGCATTTTTTGGATAAAAAACCGGCCAGTAAAAATCTACCCAGGTCTAACTCAAATTCAATGAAAATATCATTTTGTGTAACGCAAATTTTGTTATAATGGTCCCAACAGTGGCATTATAATTTACAATGCCACTGTTGGCACCAATTGATTTTATTATAAAGGGCTTTTTACTGTGCATGTACATGCATGGGCAAATATCATTAAAGCAGTACAGTACAAGAGTACACTTTACACTTCTAAAAAATCTACCCTACCTTCAAATTTTGATTTTCGATGTGTTCATTCATGAGTTCTAGTGAATCGAATATCGTTACGAAATTCCCTAGATTGTTCGTATTCGCGTACGACTGTAGCACCTTTTTCGACAACAAATTCGATTCGACGGTTAGCACCTGAAAAATAATGCAATACGATGTCAGTAACAAGCAGACGGCTACTTAAACGAGCGCTACGCTCAAGGTATGTGTTAACCAGCATTTCAAACTTGATATCAAAAGAATTTCATCAAAAACATGATTAGACATACCTTTTTACAACCAAGTTTAGCAGCTATTAGAGGTAGATATGAGCCATCACTGAGAGACACGCAAACACTTTCACTAGTTATGACCTATTTATCAAATTTGAAAAAAACTACAGTCATTTCTCAGAGAAAGTTCACAAGATTGACAAGAATCTACCCAATGTCAAATCAAGAAAGTTTGCAAGCAGGTTTTTTATCCTGATTTGAAGCCAATCTGTTCATTAAATGTACAACCTACATGATGACTTTCTGATGATTATCATAAGACCATATGATAGAGGATGCATCTTACGTAGCTGGTGACAAGTCTAGTTGGTTGACAAAGAATCATTAGACTCCACCTATAGCGGTAGAGTCGAGCCATAATGTCACCAGCCTAGACAAATACCAGTATAGATTTTCGGGTGTTTTACATTCACAAACAGTAGGGACAGAAAAATATTTTCATTGTTTTAGGACTCTGAACGGATTACAGAATAGACCGGTACCACTATAGGCGAAGTCTACTGCACAAGTATATGTGACAGGGTGTATAACAGTGTTCCTACTAGCTCATCTAGCGGGAATATTCCCTTTGGCTCAGCGGTAGAGCGTCTGCCTTGGACGCCAGGCATCGAGAGTTCGAATCTCGGGAAGGACAGACATTTCTTCCTGTTACATATAAACCTGCCCAGTGTGGAAAGTAAGACCTACTTTTTCAAGAGCTTTGATGTATTTGTCGTATGTAGTTTGATTATTCAAGGATTGGATTCGTGAACGACTAAATGCAATGTGTGCACGACACCTGCACACTGGTCTTTCTGGAGCACTGTTCTCACCACTGAAATGACATACAGAACCATAGGCCATTGAAATCGAAGCGCGGAAAACCAAGCGAGCCTGGCTTGCCATAGTAGTATCCCTAAGGCAAAACCCTTCACGAACTAAAGCGAAGTATCATAGTTATCACTATACCTTTCTTGTTTGGACACATCAAACCATAAACTGTACTCATCATGACATCCATGAATGCGAATCTGTTCACCTTTATCGACACCGACAATCTTTCGTGGATAGTAACAGGCTTGCATCCAATGGTCTCGCCACTGAAATTATATCGATAAATTTATACAACTTCACTCTTGACATCAAAAGACTTGCCCTGAGCTTAAAAGATGACTGCAAGAGAAATGCAATGCCTTGCGATGTCATTCTCCGAACTTTTTCGAGGAGGATAACCGCAGGCTCCCCGAGCCTATCACAGATCCTTCATAACTAATGATGATGATGAATGCTGTATTCAAATTTTTTTTAAATCCTTCAGTCTTTACTTGAGACTAGATCGAATACTTTGACTAAAAGCTTGTATTGCAATCTTTTCTGTATTACAGATAAGGAGATGAAGGGGTTTAACGAATCCCGAAATTAATTCATTACGAATGGAATGTGAAATCATTACCAACCGGCATTTTCTCTGGTTCTGGGTGAGCCCATCGAGGAGCGCAACTGAGTAAAACATCACCACATTGGTCCATATCGAGATCCCACCACATGAAAATTCCGTGACACAGGCCGGAATTTTCAGCGAGAACAGTTTTCACCGAACACCGGTCTTCCTGCAGCAGTGGCTTACCAGTGAAATCAAAACTAAACATAAAACGATAAAAGGCATTTCATCCGTGTTACAATAAATTATCAAAACTCCGATTGCATTCCCGTGAGATAGGTTTCTGGACTTGAAATTGAGATTTTCAACTATAATCACATATGGGCTACTAAGGGTTAGGATATTTACTTTTACTGTTCTACACATTTGACTTTATGTACAGTCAACCCCCGATATACCACCCACATTAGTGATTCAGGATTTTGCAGTATAGAGAGTATGCTGGTATATCATGGATTATTCTGACAACAGTGGAACCTCATTAATATGAATCTTGTTGGCAAAAGTTAAATTATTGTATTCAACGGATTTCGTATTATCCAAATCTGGATTTATATAAATATCTTTAGCTGAGGCATCATCGTAATGATTGGGTTTCACAGAATCGTATCAACTGAAGTTGCAAGGACAAAATACAGGTCTTTTGCCCTAGACAGGAAAATCTGTGGCTGACTACTTTTTGATACGTACTCGAATATTTTTTCTGGTTTAGTGATCGGTGTGAATTGATCAGTGCGAAGCTGGTCAAGTTGAATATCGTGAACCGACGCAACTCCGAGACATTGTCGAACTTCGGCGGGAATTTCGATCGACGCCGAATCATTGACTTTTATCCGTTTCAAATTATGCCAACGTTCCACTAATTGCGAGTCGACAACTTGCATGTACATTCGACCTCTAGACGGTACAACGATGCAATCATCCTGTAGTGTAATAAATAATCTTTAGGTATGAAGATGTATGTCTAAAACGTATATCCATATGATGATTTAAAAAAAAGTTATGTACAGGGTAGATTGGCGGTCAGCTGGGTAAACTCATAAGCTCAGCAGAAATGAGAAACATAGCCTTATGTCCTAATAATAGGCAAAGATGATTCAGCTACAATGCCAGGATTATTAAAAGATCTACTTCTAGACCTTCCCAAAAATTAACTTACATCGAGTAGGTATTTGTGAGCATGGTTGAACGTAGATATACCACCTTCACCAATCAGTTCGGTATCGAATACTTCTGTTACCAAAATATTGGCACGTTGCGTCATATCACCACCTGGAAAAGCAGGTATAAATTAATAAGTAGGGCTCCTGAAAAGAATGTTTTGGCTATCATAGAGTCATTATACATGTACATATACTGATATTGGAATAGGCACATAAAAATTTGTTTAATCCTGCAACCCACTGAGTATTATTGACAGTTTCAAAGGTATTTTTTTATCCTTTTAATCGGCATAGGGCTATATAAAAATTAATTATATCAGTTTTTGATAAATCTAATGGTTAAAATGCCTGACATTATACCTAGGCATTCTTTATTATCTGTCTTTCTATGCCATTAGGTATTTAACTTAGTGGGGATATTCTCAATACATTAACTTGATCACTTGCCATCACTCGTTGTGATGTCGCTTTAGTGTGAAAGGATATTGCAATTTATTCCTTTCCTTTTTCGGTATCCTTATATAAATACTATTATCATAATTATTTTATTCATTTTTTTTTTCTTAATTATTCGTTTGTTTTTTTTCAGCTCAAACTTATCAAACTTATCAAATTTCTTTGAATAGGGCCCATGTGTTTAGGCAATGAGAATTTTTTCAATAGATTTAAAGATGATGATTACAATCTAAACAATATTCTAGATGATGAAGGATCTGTAATCTATAATTTTAGGTGTCCATATATTGAACCGGATAATTTCTCTGATTTAATTAACAGTGAAAAAAGTTCTACGTTTAACGTTCTACA
This sequence comes from Tubulanus polymorphus, assembly GCF_964204645.1. Lineage (NCBI taxonomy): Eukaryota > Metazoa > Nemertea > Palaeonemertea > Tubulaniformes > Tubulanidae > Tubulanus > Tubulanus polymorphus. The sequence continues at coordinate 10,389,942 of NC_134027.1, read as the reverse complement.
GTGTAACATACATAGTCTCCCAAGTAAAATTGATAATTTGAAAATGTTAATTGAAAACTTTAGGCATCAAAATATTGAACTACATGTAATTATGCTCTGTGAAACATTCCTTACTGATCATAATGCTCAAACTTATATTTTACCAGGATACTCATTATTTGAGGTACACCGTAAAAACTTATCTAGAGGGGAAGTTGCACTTTTTGTGAAAAATAGTTTATCATTCAGAACGCGGACCGACCTAAACTTTTATGAGGAAGGCAAATATGAATCTTGTTTCATTGAGATCAGGAAGGGCAAATCCTTTCAAAACAATTTGATTATTGGTGAAGTCTATAGAGTACCTGGCACCCCTGTGAATGACTTTATTTCAAGCTATGATAACTTACTTAAAACAATCAAAAAGGAAAAAAGTGACATTATTCTTGGAATGGATCAAAATATAGATTATATTAAGATTAATTCTCATAATAATACATCCAAATTTTTTAGACTGTAACCTAAATAGCAATTTGTTTCCTTCCATCTTGAGACCAACTAGAATTACTCACTCAAGTGCTACCTTGATTGATAATATCTATTTATAACCAAATCTCTGTTCACGGGCCACTAGTGCAATTTTGACCACTCATATTTCAGATCACTCACCTTGTATAGTATCAATAAGAGGAATTACCAAGTATCGAGAAAGCACTGAAACCACCAAGCGTAACCTATCTTAAAATAACTTTGCCCTTATCAATAGAAAATCACTAACAACTGACTGGACTGGCCTCGCTCACATGAATGCCAATGAAAGTTATTCTTATTTTATCAATAAACTCAGTAATATAGTGGTGTAGCGCCTGTAATGAAAGTTAAAGCTAGAAATCACATTAGAGAAGAATGGATGACGCCATCCATTTTAAAATCGTCACGGAAATGTGATAAACTATATAAGAATTGTATTCACCTAAATAAAAATGACCAGAAATATAAGGAATATGTCCTATATAGAAACAATCTGAACTATATCAAAAGACGACAAAAACTTGATTACTATTCAAACAAATTAACCATGTTTAAAAATAATTCTAAAAAGCTCTGGCAATTTATGAAAACAGCCATTGGGAAAAACCGAGATAAAACTTCAGTGACAACTAATAGCTTTATAATTAACGGCAAAGTGACATCTTATCCAATGATGATCTCAAATGGCTTCAATGATTATTTCTGTACTATTGGAGAAAGATTTGCAAATGAGATTCCGAAATCGAACAGAGACTTTACTAGTTATTTACCAAACCAAAACCCTAACTCAATGTTTCTTAGCCCTACAAATGAACAGGAAATTGATTTACTAATAAAATCTCTGCCCAACAAATTCAGTTCTGGTCACGATAATATTAATAATTTAATAGTTAAAAAAGTAAAGCAAAATATTCTCAAACCATTAACCCTAATAATGAATAAATCTCTCGAGGAAGGAATTTTCCCTGATGATATGAAAATAGCGAAGGTTATCCCTATATTCAAAAACAACGACAAAGATCTTTTTTCTAATTACAGACCAATTTCGCTGATGCCAGTTTTCTCCAAAATCCTCGAGAAACTCGTACATTCTAGGCTTTATTCTTTTTTAGTCAAGAATAATATAATCTATACGAGCCAGTATGGGTTTAGACCAAATCACTCAACGGGCCACGCTATAAATGAATTTCTAGGCGCCATACTAAATAACATTGAAAATAAAAAAACATCTCTCGCATTCTTTTTAGATTTGTCAAAAGCTTTTGATTCCCTTGATGTTAGTCACCTACTCTTTAAGCTTTCCCATTATGGAATCAGGGGTCACTGCTATAAATGGTTTGAAAGTTATCTTACAAACAGAAAAATGTATGTTAATTATAAGCTGAATACAGATTCTCAATTAAAACCTATCAAATTTGGTGTCCCCCAGGGCTCGGTACTCGGTCCTTTGCTTTTTTTTATATATATTAATGACCTTAATCATGACCTAAAAAGTTCCAAAACAATTCTTTTCGCAGATGATGCTAATATTCTTTTTGAAATTGATAAAATTGATTCAATCCAAAAAGTCATTGACGAAGATATCAAGATTTTAATTGACTGGTTCCGCGCAAATTTATTAACGCTAAACATACCAAAAACTCATGCAATCCTTTTCTCGAATAAAAAACTTGAAGACATCCACTTAAGATTTGGTCCAGTGACTATAACACCCACTAAATCATGCAAATTCCTAGGATTAACAATTGAAGACCAACTCAACTGGGATTCACACTTGAAACAGCTTGTCTCTAAAATTAACAAAAACATATTTCTTCTCCGTAGTGTAAAAAATTTTCTCCTACCATGGGCTAAACGTCTACTCTATCATAGCTATGTACATTCCCACCTTACCTATGCATTAGTAGCCTGGGGCCCAATGCTATCTAAATCCCAAGTAAACACTTTATTCAAACTACAGAAAAAAGCCATCAGATACATTGATAATTCATCATTTAACGCCCATACTAGTCCTCTTTTCAAAAAGTATAAAATCCTCAAATTTGAAGACCTTGTCGAATTAGAACTGATTAAATTTGGCTATCAATACGTAAATAAAATCCTTCCACATCCAATTCTCAAGCTATTCAATCCAAATTCTTTACACCATACATACAATACCAGAAGAAAAAACCTACCCAGAATCCAATATCATCGTACTGAAATTTTCAACAAATCGCTTTTTGCTCAAGTCCCCATCATCTGGCAAAACCTACCAATCAAGTTGAGAAATGCTAAAAGCCTATCATCTCTTGTATCTGATTTCAAGAATCTGAAGCTGAATAGTTATTAATGAGCTAATCCATAAATATTGTACTGTGATTCTCCTTGTCTATTACTAATATAATAGTACATTTACTATTATTATTACTTATTATTATTGTTACCATTGCCTTTATTGCTATTAATCTTTATCCGGTTGCCTTAATAATTATAAGTACAGCCCTAGGCTTGCACTGTGTCCCTCATCTTATGTCTGTAAAAACTATGTTTAACTCCTATATTGTATCTTGCATGACATAATGATGAAAAATAAATATATATATTAGATACAACCAGAATTCAAGCCCTGAAGCTTAGTGGCTTAAGCCTTATAACAGTTTTGCCACCGAGCCTTGTGGTGTAATTAATAGCTTCACAAATAGTCACAGATTGTCAACGAATCTCAATGAGGACAGTGAGTTTTTCAGCTGTGCATTTGATGAAATCCCTAACAAAGAATTATAGCAATAGAAATTTTTGACTTACCGATTCCTACTTCAATATCCGTCGAACGTTTCGGAATAAGTAGAATTTTTCCGCCGAATCCATTTTCCTCAATTACTTTTCTGGCGCAGTCGGCCATCGGCGTGAAAGCCTCGCAAGCTGTCACGCTATCCGCGCCACTACGTACCGCCATCATTGACAGAAGACCAGTGCCAGTACCGATATCCAAGACATTTGCCGGTTTACCGCGCCTGTGCATCTCTTCGATGGCCTTCCTCAGCGCGATATCGTATTTCTTGTTCTGCAGAAAATTTATAGTGTAAAAGTCATCATACCAAACTGGAATCCTTTCCACAGGTCCGGTCCAATTTCATGAAACAAAATTATGACTAGTATATTGAAATATATGAATAAATAGAAATGAACTCACTCTTTCTGTATCATGTAACATATCTGCATACGCTGACCTGAAACATAAACGCGTGGATTAGCAGTTGGAATCTCATTTATGACATGCGGATTTGCGCTCACTCACCCCTCCCTATTCCCAAGTGTTTCTATAAAATACCTGATCATTCAAATATTAGCATTGATGGTTAGAGCCCCCTGTCCGGGGTCAAAGCTGGATAGAGCTTATATCAAAATCAGTAGATATCACCTTATTATATGATGACTTATTACATAATCCCCATTTGAAATTCCGGCCACACTGCACACTCTCGCCATAGTAATCGTGAATAGTACTTGATGTTGCCGAGTGAAAATTCCCCCCGAAAAAATATTTCAGTTTGCCAATAATATACAACTACCAACCACACCTTTATTCGCAAGACTTCAGAAAGAAAGAAAACTGGGGCACAGTAATCAGAAGTGCTTGTTTCAACATTTCTGTGGCCCCATATGCCGATGTGTTAGGCTACAGTAATAACATATAACCAAGTCATTCCAGTGTCGCCATCTTTTGAATCTAACTGTAACTGGTATTTCAGAATTACTGGCGCATCATGTGCTGTAATCATAGAATGTCCACATCCAAACAAGAGTAAGATAGGCCGAACTCAACTGCAATCAGTGATATCTTATTGATCTTTCATAAACCCCGGCGGTCCATTGGTACAACAACTTTGGGACGTCGTAAGACATACAAGGCACTGACTGGGTACTGAGATAGTGGGATAATCAAATCTATTATTTTCCAAATTAGAAATTATGACTAATTATTTGCATGACTAATAAAAAACCAGATGCCCCGGTAGGTGCTGTCACCTACATTACAGTATTTTTGTCGTTTTTACCTTGCTATCTCCTGATTGTAGTCGAAATTCTCATCTTCGACCACCCAGTCTTGTTGCCCTGTGACTGGGTTACAGGTCGATCGAAATACGTAGCTCATATCGTTGGACATTTCCTTTCTGATTTCTTTAAATGCGCCGAAAAGTCGATTTACATGTCTAACACCGGGCGCGGCCATATTGCTCCACATCCAGGAACTGTGAAGACGAGTCTACGAAATGTGGGTAAGAGATTTTATTTAGCTTAGTAGCTTTAGAGGAATACTTTTTCAGATAGAATACAAGTAAAATAAGTAATTAATATTTCTGAATATGTATTGTGCTTTATAAGGTATATCGACAAAAATCCATGAAGAAATTTTAACGCCGTTTCGGTATATAGGATTAGTGATGAGACTTTACGTGGCCAGCGCCATGACAAACCACAATATTATTAGACCTCTCGCGGAACTGACAGCAAACTTGATTATTGCAAGGTGATTGTCAGGAACAGGAAGGTAATTTAGATTATTTTATATATTTTAAAGTGCTACAACGGGGGTTTCGTTACGGGCTTACCATAAACCTAATTTTGTTGGTCTATTGGACCTGGTGGATGTTGGAACATCCCCTGGCCCCAGAGCAACCCGCGACTAGATATCCCACCTCCTTGGAATTCGCTATTTTAGAAGCCTATCCAATCAATTAAAATTGGGATAACTAATCAATTCAATATGTTATTCAGCACCTATGTTATCACTTTATTTTAGGTGTGATTGGATAAGTAGCCTAGTGAAAACAACAAATATCATCATGTTCGGAAGCAATCCGTTGTTGCAAGACGATCATCCGGATAAAAGTAAAACAGGGACAACGTCCGGATCTTCGATCGTTGACGATTTCATGTATGGATCAAATGTTGCGCAATGTCATATATATATACGAATGGGTAAGTTCCATGGGTAAGCCGTGGACCCTTTCACTGCCAGATATTATGCATAACCACGCCTTGTACCAGATGGCTTTAGCTTATTTTTGATGAAGCATGTGTGGATTAGCCTGGTAGCCAATGATTTGGAGTATATCCAATTTTTAAACCATTTGAAATAAATTGAATTACTTGATTCTCATCAGCACCTGCAACGAATTTAGCGCCCACCTGGATTTTTTTTTATATTTTAAAATAAGAATGCAATAGCCCACTTGGACTTGAATACCAAGTGGGCTAGAAATAATGTTACAATGGATAATGATGTTATATGAACTCTCTCTATTAAAGAATTTCTAAAAATCATTATGGAAAATACGGGTATAGAAATTCTTATGCTTCTATTTATAGTTTAATTTTTTTTAAATTTTCAGGCTTCCTGAGGAAGGTGTATGGCATTTTGTCAGTTCAGTTACTAGTGACAACCCTCGTCGGGGCATTCTTCATGTTCTGCGAACCTGTAAAAAATTTTGTGCAACACAGGTAGGTGGATGATTGATTGGCCTTAAAGGTTTTGAGTTGTTTCAAGAATTGGATGAGAAACAAGCTATGAATTTTTGTCTGGCCTTATATTAGTTACAGCAAACCCTGCTTACCGGTAAATCAAATCATTTGGGACGGAGGGAATGAATCAGGATTAGTACAGGCTGAATACCAACAGAACGATAGTAGTCGAATGAAACACTCTAATCCATGTACACTGTAGATAATCGAAAATATTTTGACTGAGGCTTTTAAAACACCTGATGATGGCTGTTTGTCAACAGCCAAAACGTTGTGGTTTTAAAATAATAAATTTTATCATATACATACAATTCGAATTGAGTTACTTCTTCAATTACCAATGGAATGACCGAATTTAAATGGGTTTACTGTATATCTAATAGCATGGCTGGCTGTTATTACATGTATGAAAAAATCTCTTTTCAGAAACACTCAAAATCAACTTGCATTGGTCAAATTTGATTTGTTGTTTTTTTTTCAGTCAGCTTCCATTGATGTCTGCTATGCTGCTGACATTCGTATTGATTTTTGCGTTAATGCTGAAACGGAATGAAACTCCAACAAACTACATTCTACTCGCCGCCTTTGTAAGTAGATTATTTGATACATTACTAAGAAACTTGATTGAAATATTGAAGAGTCACGTAGGCATCGTCGATGTGCAGCCTGGACCATCTCCTCAGACTTTCATTCCTTTATCCAGGGTTCTTACAACAGGTTTCGGAAAGTTTTGGAAAATTGGAATTTTCCAGGCCTTCTCCTATTGACACAATTAAAAAAGTGATCGTCAAAGTTGTTTCTAATTATTTCCTATTTCTGATGTGTTTTCTTGTCGTCTGTTGCATAGAAAATAGGGTATCAGAATCCTAGAATCAGAAAATAGATTAACTGAACACTAAACGTTTCTAACTTCGAATGCATTTCTCGATCTATTTCCGTAATCCTCGCACGAGAATGAAAATTTTTTATCTATTTGCAGACACTAGCGGAATCATATCTAATCGGAACGATTGGTAAGTTACCTAAAGTATCCTATGATTTAACTCTTTCTCTTTATTCGTGAACTTGACAAAAAATAAAGTGCCTTTGTGGAATGTTCTTTGAATTTTATTTTAAGTTACATTTTCATTTGATCATTACAGTGACGTTTTATGATAAGGTGATAGTATTAGAAGCGTTCGTTTTGACACTTGCAGTAACTTCCGCGTTGACTGTTTACACCCTCCAATCCAAAAAGGACTTCAGTAGTTGGGGAGCTGGGTAAGTAAGAATTGGGTTCCTTAATTGCAATAAAGACCATGATAATCGATATATTGATGCATGATTATTGCATTGAAAATTTTCAGACTTTTCGCCGTATTGTGGGTGTTGATCTTGGCTGGATTGATTCAGGTTAGTTTAAACAATTTTTATCTTTAAAACGATATACGGTTTGCTAACAAGTGCCGTATTAAAGCTTGAACTGATCTTACTTTATTAAGTCTTTGAGTTAAGCCCAAAGTGGATTTTGAAACTTGTCTAACTTAAACTCATTGAATTACCTGTAAACCTCGTCTATAAAACAGCAGCCCATGTTTATGAGTTTCGTGTCTTTGCAGATGTTCTTCCCACACAACAAAATGTTAGAGCTCGGCCTTTCGATCGGTGGTGCCGTTCTTTTCTCGCTGTTCATAATCTTCGACACAAATATGATGATGCACAAGTTATCGCCGGAAGAATACATTTGCGCCGCCATCAACTTGTATCTCGACATTTTGAACTTATTTCTGTACATTCTTCGCATTCTGCAAGCTTCGCGGAATAACTAACTGCTCGCGGAATGAGCTGTCAGATTGGACTTTATTGTATATATACTACAGTAACCTGGTAGATTGAAACATTTTTGAAAATATCTGCGTTGAACAGTTTCATCAGAAAGATATAGATATTCAGATCTGAATCGAGCAGATTCAACTAACTATATGTATATCATGATATTTTACCTACCATTAAAAAAGTAAAGATGAGATCTTCAAAGAAATTTATAGATTGGTAATTTGTGGATTTTTAATTTGAGCGTGTTCTAAGAAGTTGCCACTACACTACAGTTCAAATAAATATTTGACAAATCCTTCCAATCCTTATGATAATATTTGTGATAATATTTCAACGATCGAACCTCATAACAACCTTCAGGGTCTACGAAATCATTTCAGTATAAGCATAAGTTTGTTATATCTGGTAAGGAGACGAGTAGAATTGTCTTTATATTTGTGTCCAAATTTTATGCTTCTGTTGTAGCCTGTGAATCGTTCTATCCGAATTTATTATTACAAGGTTCTAATGTAATTGTGAAAAACTTAACATGTATCAAATGTGTTCAGTTCATCTGCTCTTCAGTAAATTTCTCGTCGGTTTTTGGTTTCATATTTATTCCATTGTTTCAATATATATACATACAGTAGACTCTGCTCGTCTCCCATTTTGCGGGACCAATTAAGTCGGAGTAGGATAGGTCATTATCACAATGAATTGGAGTAAGAAAATTTGTTAAAAAATTATATTGTCTGGGGCATGCAATAATTCGAGGCTATCAAAGCTGGGGTAAACGGAGTCTACTGTACTACAACAACTTATTTATTATGTCTGTGATATTTTGTAAATTAGATCAATCAGAAACCAGTTGCACAGTAGAGTTTTCGGTATTCTTCTGGCCTTATATCATATTAAAATTGCCTTCTAATGCTTCACCTCGGCATAGGTATACTAAAACCAAGTATGTTAGTTTTTCCTTATCTTTGTTTTAAATTGACATTATTTTGATTTTGTGTTGGAATTGAAGGACTTTATCTAAATTTTATGAAATATACAAGAATAAGTCACATATTTCTTTGACTCCCTTTCTATCTGGAGTAAAAATGTTGTTGTAGTTTTAGCTGATTATGAGCTACCAGGCCAGTTAACACTATCAGGTGCAGTCATTCTGTCTTCCATCCATTCCTTCTTCAAATTGAAGTGCTTTACTTCCAAAAACTGGATCCTTTAATCCATTTTTTCAGTCATGAATAAACATTAATGACAACTTGTATTCATAGTGGAACCTCGTTACAACTTCAAAGGGGACTAGAAAATCTGTTCATTATAACCGATAGTTTATATCTAGTATTAAATTAGCGGTTAAATCAAAATTATCCTCTACTTGGGGACAAAATTCTAAGTTCGTTACCCGGTACATCCAAGTTTGTTATAATAAGGTTCCTCTGTGACCTGACATGAACCCTTCAAACTCATTATAATGCCTTATAGTACAGATTTTGAGTCTAGTGTAACGCATACCAGTATCGAATGACAGATTAAGTGTACATGTATTACAGCAAATCAGTTTATTCATGAATAATACATATGCTTATTGAATTAAGAGTCATTTGACTCCTCATCGATGACTTCTATTAGTTTCTTACAATCAGATGCACTGTCAATCTGCTTGAAATCGTCGCCATGTGCTGGCAATTCGACAAAATAATCGTCGCAGTTTGTTCGCTGGATTTGTCCATCTGAACTATCTAACAGTCTAGGACAGACGACATTGTCCTTATCATCTGATCTTTTATCAACGGAATTTATAGAATCGTCAATGAGTTCATCGCGATGTTCACCATCGTTATTCGTCGAGACAATTTCCTGTATAACTTCGACAAGTTTCTTTTCGATATTGCCCCTAGGCAATGCCTTGTCGGCGGTAGAAACGGTTTCGGGTTCGCGAATAGGAATATTGGAATCGACGTCACTATTACAGCTACTACTATCATCATCGCTATCAGAGTCATCACTGGTAGACGTAGAGTCAGTGTCGCTAGACTCGTCCCCATCATTTACATTCAGATTGGCAACAGCTACACAAATTCCAGGATTGTCATCACGCAAGTTCTGTAGTAGAATTATTAAACAAATTATTAATGTTCATGTTAATTAATTCAAGCTTAGGTAAACTCTGCAATTAATTTACTAACTACGCGTCCAGCACAGGAAAACCCTGTGAGCACCAACTGTGGATAGCAAACTGGTTAGGCATAAATTTGGTGCAGGAAAATGCTACTATTGTCTTCGTGTGGCCTAATTTCAATCTGCTTAGCCTAACCATGGATAAGCCGCTAACCACGGTTAGGCTAACAAGGTTTTCCTGCACACGCCCCAGGTCGTTAGGATTGAGATTACTGGATTATGGTCTAGCAAGGCGGAGACTCGCACTTGATCCTGCTCGGATTCTAGTTTCAAGCACACTCAAATAAGCAGCAGTAGCAATTTTTGGTCTCTATTCTGTATTCCCACCGTTGCTGATTGAGTAAAAGCACATCACCCGACACCTATTCCAGGCATTAACACCTTAAAATTGATTTTCATTTATTAAGGCGGGCGTAGGTCGGCCTTGCGACGGCTTGCGACTCACTGCGACGCGACGATCGCATCGCAACGACTCACCGACCTACGCTACCTTGCGACTGTCAGCGACGCCAGTCACAATGAGTCGCACATGTTCTACTTTCTGCGACGCGACGCGACCGTCGCAACCGACCTGCGTGCTGTTGCAACTGACAGCAACTAGTCGCACACAGTCGCTGACAACCGCATCGCAACCGACTTGCGCGGCCACTTGTGACGCAACGCGACGATCGCGTCGCGTCGCAAGGCTGACCTACGCTTGGCTTTACGTACCTGCTCTGATATAGAAAGCTGACCGAGTTGTGTCTGCACGCTATCAGTCGTACTACTCTGTAATGCGGAATCCGCTTCATTCTCGAGTTCCATCAGATTCAATCCTACTTCGTCTTTGTCCATTTTCACCTTCATCAAACTTCTCGTCAGTGAATCGAGTTTCTTCACACTGAGAATAAAAGAAACAAGCCATAGGCGAAAACGGTTCTCGGGCTCCGGATCGAACTCTGAAATTGCGATGCATTAGTTCCCATTGCATTTTTGGATGTTGTTGTATCTAGGCCCGATAGCTAAATTTTGACGAGACAAATTTTTGAATTTTGACTCGGTTCCTCAGTTATGAGGTCATCTTTAAGGTCATGAAAATATAGTGTTTAGAGCCTTGTTCCGTCACTAGGTGACACCCTGGGCCCATTATTTGCACTCCACAACTAGACCCAGGTACTAACATTGTACAGATTTTACTTCAAGATCGGCTACTATTAACGAAGCTAAGTTAGTGGAAGACACACAGTACACACAGTACGAAAATAAGGGTCTCCTAATGGAAGCCCGAGAACCAATAACAATCTTCAGTTTTGTGTCAGTTCAGATTAAACAGCCAAGTACTAGGATATAATGTGGCTAACCTTGCAGACTGGATCCACACACAATAATCTGTGATATACAAATCATTCAGAATGTAGTACGATTCACTGTGACACAATATCTGATGGATATCCAGTAAACATTTTAATAAATATTTCCTCCCTGAAGAAAAATGCAAGATCCAAAATTAGACACAAGAGAAAAAGAATAAAAGAAAGTAATTCCTAAAGTTCATCCATGGCAAACCCATTAAAATTTCACACTAACCTAGGCTAAATATGATCTTTGTGTCTTTCAAAATTTTCCGAGACAATTTCCAGTTTCTGTGCAGTGGAAAGCACAACGATCTGCGCGTACTGGATATCACGACGTGTTTCATGTTCGTAAATCTCTACAGAAGCAATAATCTACGTTTAATACTGATGTAAACTTGTGTAATTAATATTGAGCAGAGGCACGACATACCTCGAACCAGGAGAGTGTTGCACTCAATTTCCGAAGCGTCCACGCCGATTCCACATTGTTCTCCCCTTCTGTGGTGCGGTAATTATACGCGTACGCATATATTATATCGATGAGTCCCAGCCAAACGGACATTACATCACGTTTATCTAACAGATGTAGGATAATCAGTTAAAGAAGAGTATTAATACCACATCATAAAAAAAAACATACAAAAACTGCCAATTCTATCAATACAATTGACGTGTTATCTGAAGGCCTTATAAAAAGGATATATTCTTTGGCTGGTAACTTCCGCATTATATCTTTTTCTTCAGCAGTTAGCGAGACTGAAAAAAATAGAAAACAATAAATGATTCAAAGCAGTATCCTCCACAACAAGTTTCAGAGGGGCAGCTACCCTTTTTCATTTTAGCAACCAACAGTCTTGAGAGAATCGGCCACCCCTCGTAAAATATCTGCTGTCCATACCAGAATGGATATCATTTTCTATCAATGCTTATAATTGCTTTCAAATATTTTCAGCTTATGTGAAAAATGGTAGAAGATTACACCAAACTGAAGCTAAAATTATCTGTATTTTTGGGGGGATTGAAAGCCTTGTTACTTCAGCAGCCACTATGTCATACACTTAACAATGAATGCAGCCCCTTTAAAATTCCAGCATATGGAGAACACTGAGAATATTTAAGAAGTAAATAGCATTTCAACATAGCTACGATAACTAGACTGCACATGCCTTGGCAGATAAAATGATCTTAGTTTACCAAATGAAGATATAATTAAAATAAAGAATTATATAAGCTTTTTGATATCCACCTGAAAAGAAAATGTTTCGAGGATAAAGGTGTGAGAGTAATAAATTCATTTCAAATACCGGATCATTGTTTGCCCATAAACAAACATCCAGCATTTGAAATGAAATATATTTTTTCACCTTCGCATGATTTGGAGGCTTTCAAAAGTTGCCACGGAGCACGATACTTCAATAACTCATCGATACAATCGGTTTCATATAGGTCAGCTCTAAAAAGAAGGAATAAAAGCAATGTCAGAATGGATTTTAGAATTTGGTAGCATAAAGTATCGCGATCAAGTCAAAAAAAAAATTGTTTCAAAATATTCAATATACATAACCATATTTCAACTATCTTCATATAATTCAAAAGTAAACCTTGCCATACTCGGACATGGCCAACTCAGACCTCTGACTAACTCAGCCGAAAACCAAATCATTTTTCTGAATCTTTAACATATTTTCCTATCCTTAACTTGGACTTCACTTGCCTTGGACCAATTCTGCCGGTCCAAGTTTGTCTGAGGTTTACTGTACATTCTTACATGTCAATTTTCGAGATGTGAAATCCAGGTTGTAATATAATGAATAGTTTGATTTAAGTCGTTAAAAGGACATACTTACAAGTAATGTTCTGGATCAAATTTTTGCTGTTCATCCTCAAAACGCAGCTCACAACGGGTAGTATAAGACGTTACATCGGGATCGCGAATATCCAGCACTTCATGAAATTCTTCCTACGCGGTAAAAAGAAAAAATCCTGACTACAGAAATTTGTCATCCAAGTTGACTCTAAGCAAGCTATAATCTCTCTAAATATATATCATTCAGAATGAAATATAGACGTTGATATAAATCAAATTTTCACGGTCCTAAAAATTCTGCTTTGTGCAGAGCCTACTGATTACATTCATCAAATCAGACATGAGCCTACTTTTAATCTAGTAAAAACACCGGAGCGTTGATGAGCAAATCCATAGTAATAGCCTTCAGTTGTTAGCACCTCCTCCATGACCTCGTATGGAATCTGTTCGATTTGCCAATCGATATCTTCTTCATCTATGTCATCGAATTCTGCATTCGAGGAACTCTCTAAAACCATTTGTTCAAATAAAGCCTACTAAGTGTTCATTCCATACATACATTATGAAATATAATACTTGTTAATAAATTTCAGTTACTCATATGTACCTAGAACCTCTATAAGCGGAGCCGCAGCAGTGCTTTTTCCTTTGGGCGCCAATAGTTTGGTTATCATATCTAACCCTTCAAAATATTCACCGGGATTCAGTTTAGGTACTTTCACCGTGTAACTGGCTGCAATAAATAAGTCGGCAATTGATAAATTTGCTACATGGTAAATTGATACATTAAGTGCATGCAAATCAATACTGCTGAATACATCTGGCCTTAATTAGACCATATCTCATACCTATATCGGCTTCATATTTAGCGCTCTCTTTGCCATTTTCAATGATTTTTCCAGGTAAAGTAAGTCTAAGAATAGATAACCAAAGTAACCGTTTTGTTAATAATGTGCATGGAAATCATTTCAAAGAATTACAAGTGGCTGAGCATCATCTCTTTAAAGATATAGATCAGATAGGACTTGTCACATCCCAAAAGGGTAATTAAGATGTCCAAAACGGCAATAATAACAGGGGCAATACTGCACTGCAATGCACCAATTATCTTTGTTGAAAAAATGAAAAAGGGCACTAAAAAAATTTGAATGACTTGCTTGTACAAGTCTTATTACGGTTGTCCACATGGATCTGCCCCAGGATCCAGTTCCACAGTTGTGAGTTAGAGTTAAATCTTAAGTTAAAAGCAGTTCATTTTCGATGAGTTAGCTCTGAGTCAAATCTTTACTCACAACCGTGGAACCGGGTCCTGGGTTTGGTCTATCAAATCCAGCACTTATAACTCCAACTCACCGAAGGTAGTACGGTTTTGAGTAGAATTTGAACTCATCTTCTTCCATGAATATTTCTGTATCTTTGACCTATTGCCAAGAGAAGGTAATGATTTTATAAGGAGTCTACGGGAATACAAATCATTTGAACAGTCGAGTTAAGTGGGATCTCACTAAGATATTGAAGATAACAATATATCTACTCACTTTTGACATGGGACATTTAATGATTATCGTCAAGAAATGTTCATCTTGAGATATTTCAAACGCGGGGGTCAACATTTTTGTTCAGCCTGTAATGATAGAAAACACAAAACATCCCTTTTCATAGATTAGTTTTAAAAAACGAGAATGACTGACTCAAGTTTCTGCGGCATTGTTTTGATTTTTCCCCATCAAAATGAAAGAAAGCTAGTGTTTTCTCCAGATACAATTTAAACCTGCGTGGACACGTATTAACTTCCAGACAAAAGATGTTTAGATCCTTGAAGCTCATAAAAGAATCTTTTTGTTCAAGTGTGTACTGATGGCAACACAACTGTGAGCGTAACTTCAAAGATGTACATCAATAGGTTTTTCGAACTGCACACTATACAGGAGCCAATACCGATGACCCCAAATGATTCAGCGATGAGATGATAACGTTTACCTTGCAACCAATTCACTGGTATAGGTGCTTACACAGTGGATAGGTGCTTACAGTACACAATATCAATATGCTACCTTCCCCTGGCCTCAATTATTTGATAAATTATCACCATTCTTATAATTTATGATCGTCAAGACTTTACCAGTCTTCAGACCTCACCTCAGACACGACCAAACAAATGGACTTCAAATACCAGAAATCAGTTAAATTCTATCACCATACATCAAAACTTCACACTAAAACGGTGAATCTCTGATAGCAATGGGTTGGTGGATCCAGGCTGCAGATTGATACCAGCATTAATAACTCCACAGGGAGAGTCCGACGTAGTAAATACCATAACTTGAATATAATGATCAGGCACTCTTTGTTAGATTATAGGCACAAATGTTTATTTTTGATTGATAAGGCAAATACAAAAGTTTCAGTAAATCAAAATGATTAATGTACCGGCAAATGCAAACGCAACTCAATTCAGTTGATATCAACGACAGGGTTGTCAGTTAAGATTATGTCTGTAGTAAACAGCTTTCTTGCCCAAAAGTAAGCAATTTTAGCAAAGTTATTCACCCATTAAAATCGCACAGCAATCACAACCATTATCGCAAAAAGTAAGTAGGCCACTTGTAAAATGATATACGGTCAAAGTTTGTCATGTCATCCTTTTTAATGCCATTGCTCACGTAAGGCTTACATTTTTCAATATAACGCCATGTTTTCCATTGGTCCTGGCAGCGGCATTATAAAGGACTTTTAGGCTACTGTATATAATTTATTCAATTCAACTTATCATTGTCACCACACATCTAAATAAACCTTGCATATTTCTAAGGACCCTTTTGAGCAAATTTCATAGACTTTTTGACAAAAGGAGCTTTTGCAAATTTTTTCAATTGAGGTTTTCAGTCTAGCTGGCAACCCTGTCCGTAAGAAAAGTTAACGAACGATCAGACATCGTCGGTTTTCGCAGATTCCGTCGCTGGAGTAGACTTTTCCTTCTCAGTTTTTTCCGTCAATTTTGCGATTCGCTTTTTTTCGAGTAGCTCCGCTAGATAGGCTTGTCCGCGTTTCTGCGCTGCCTCTTTTGACTGGCGCAACTTATTCTGCGCCGGTCCGTACGGATGATCGCTTCTTTTATCCATAACGACCGTTTCCTTCGGTTTGTTGCGCAAGCGCATTTGTCTACCGGGACCGTCCAGCGTCTGTTTGATCGTCTGCAAAATGTTGACGTCGTCGGGTATTTGCACGTAGCGGATATTCTTCCCTCGCACGTAGAAGACGTCCATTTTCGTTTCTTTGCCGAACGGGTCCGAAAATACGACATTCGACATGTTAGTGTTCATGAAGGCGTCGACGTAATCGATACGCCCGCACACCTCGCTTTCGTTGCGCAATTCGACGACGGTTATTCGACCTTGAATTCCTTTCAACAGACAGAGCAACGAATTCTGGACGATAACCTTCTCGCGCAAAGTCGGTAAATCTTCGAGCGGCATTTTTATTGCATTTTCAGATGAGGAGGAGTAAAAAAGGTTGTTTAATGTACCTATTTGGAAGTTGGCGTTTTTTTTCGAAGAAATGAAGAGTCTATCTTTTCCGCGATAATCCTTGTCGACCACTAATCGATTCAAATTTAATTTCAATGAGAGCAGCGTGTCTCTGGAATGGAGAATGGGTAGGAGGAATAGTTAGACTAGAGAGAGTGGACTAGGCATGCTAGAGGAAGGGGAAGTCTACAAGAAGGCCCAAGTGAAGGGAAGAAAATGGAACAACATTTTCACTTAAATTTTAGTCCAAGATTTATTGCAGAATTCGAAATGATAATTTCTCATATATATAAATCTAAGCTAATAGACCTACCTTTGACATGCAGATGCAGGGTCTGTTCAATTATCAATTAGCTAATTTTGTGGTTTTTTAATCGACCCGCTTTTTCATGGAGGCTGACATATTGGTTTTCGCGATTCAAGGGCGTTGTGGGTAACAATCAAATTCAATTTAACTTTACTATTATATCCTATTCACGGTTCGGCCTTTCTTGCTTTCTTCCGTAGTAATTGAACAAATAGTTATAAGGCGTAGCTGCGATTTTGCCGTCTGAATTTGTCATTTAACGCATATCATGGACAAGACAAAGAAATTCCGCTTCTGGAAGCCTGGTAATGAACCGAATCTTATTTAACAAGAAGCCAAGTTCACCACACAACTAATTACCACAATAAAAAATCCAGATATATATATTCTAAGGCGTTTTAATCTAAGCAACTCGAATCAACACGAATCGAATCGCCCATTTATTTAAGCAACGCGCCTACAACAATTTGCCTACAACGTCCGTTTATTTAACCAAATCGCCAACGCGAGTACCCAACGCGACCAAATCGCTCATCGATTCGAAGCGCTTTGAGTGTTCGGTGATAGATCAAAAACAAAATGGCGGCTTTTTCAATCACAGAAAATTCGGGTTCCGGTTCTGGAGAGTAGGGTCATTTATTTAAGGCGATTCGATTTGTACCACGTGACAGTAATCGACGAAGCAAAGCGATTTTATACGAGTTGCTTAAATAAAAACGCCTCTAATGTACCTACTAAAACTTTTGAATTGATAGCATTTGATAGTTTAATGAGCATATGATCATTTTCATGGAGCGAGTTGGTTGCTCCTTGGAGTAATCATTTGTCAAATGATTACTCCAAGGTTGCTCGGATAACTGTGTTGAATGAATGCAAATTGGAAATCGATCATAAAAATTTTATATTTTTTTTTCCCTGTCAAGAATTGCAATCGCCTCGATCGCCTTGACTCATATTGATTTCCAAGGAACCCGAAGTGATTGACTGGGTAATGTCCGTTGTTCAGGGGAACGGTAATTGTGGGTTATTGTTATGATAAAACAATTCAACTCGCCCCATCGTCGGGTCATGATATGACGCTTCACTCGTTTTGAAGATGATCAGTTAAATGTGTTTTCTGTTACAGGAACGGAAGGTCCTGGCGCTGGATTATCGGAGGAACGAGTTTTAACTGATACCGCGGGAGAAGGTGCCGGCAACGTCGCGGTGTATAACTCGAACCCGTCCTTATCGATAGAAAGGCAAAGGCAGCAATTGCCTGTCTTTAAAGTAAATACTTGATCTGAATTTATAGTAGGCGATTGCCCTCCATACCCATCCATCCTTGATGACTCTTGGCACGGATTTGATCCTGATATTGCATCAAGACTCTGTTATAGGACAAACTGTTCTAGCCAGTGGACCTTGTATATTGTCATTCATACACCATCACCACACCAAAATGAGACCCAATGCAATTTTCCCTTTTATGTTTGCTCTTCTGTAGGAATCATTAAAATGCTATTGTGATTGTGCTGATTTTGCCATATTCCAATGCATGAATAGCGAGTGCCCCTAGCCCACTAGTGCTGTGGCAGTTAAATTGAGATACCTTTCAGATATGATTTCCTGCTAAGTTACTTATCCAAGTTATGCTACTTATGTGCTCTCAAGTCAAGTTGAAAGAGACATTAGTCAATAGTTTAGTTTAGTTCCACCTTGGAGTAATTATTTGACTAATAGTTACATGATCAGATATTTTCACATATATTAACTTCATCGTATAAGCCCATCCCATTATAAAAGATTATTACCAACAATTACGTTACTAACTACTATACTACCAGTTAAAGTGTGCCTCATCATGTTGCGATGTATTTTGTTTTTCCATTTCAGCATCGTAACAATTTTCTTTATATGGTCGAAAAATATAAAACACTGGTGATAGTTGGTGAAACGGGTTGCGGCAAAAGTACGCAGTTACCTCAGTACCTGATGGAGGCCGGATGGGCTGCTAATAATTATGTGATAGCAGTCACACAACCACGAAGAGTAGCAACTGTGACTGTAAGTGTATATATACGTGTATTAGCGCTTAGCCGGCCCCAGTGTCATCCAAAATGTGATCACAATTGCTAATTGACACATCTCCCTTAAGTTCTTTGCACTAACAAGTTGGGGTGTATTTAGGCTCCCCAATCTATGAAATCTCTCTGCGCTTCTCTTTTGGGACTACGTAAACATAAAGTTCCATATTCTCGGTTGATATATTACCCTAGGGTTAAAAAACCAATAAGTCAAACTTGACCTAACTATGGAACTGGGGTCAATGCGTTGAGTTCAGAGTAAAGGGTACCGATGTGCTATGTCATCGAAATGATGGTAATGAAATTTCTTTAAAGGTAGCTAAGCGCGTTGCTGAAGAACGAGGTGTAATGCTCGGTGATGAAGTAGGCTACGCAATACGATTTGATGATGCTTGGGATGAAAATCATACAAGAATAAAGGTAAGCAAATATTATTCGTTTTTATCAAGTTATTACTTTCATTTCAATTGGCCATACCGCCAATTGTCATATCCAAGGTCCGGATAAGTTGTCTCCGCTTAATTTGAAGAACTTCAGCTGGATTGAATTTTCAATTTTTAGTTCATGACCGATGGATTGCTGGTTCGAGAAATGATGAAGGATCCACTGCTCTCAAAATACAGGTATGAAAATTGTTTCGATATTTGCAACAACCTTTACCGTCTCCCATGCACCTGTTCTGTTTAAATCCATGTTTTCCATTGAAAAAACATTAAATCCATATCTTTCTAGTGTGATAATGTTAGATGAGGCCCATGAAAGAACATTGTATACAGATATTGTCATTGGCTTATTAAGAAAGGTTAGTTCGAGTTTTTTTTTTACTTTAATCTTCCACCAGATACACATGCATTACCGTCATTATAAACAATGCCTCCAATATGTATGTAGGCTGCTGGGATCATGTTTTGGCACTTCTTCACTACATTTGACCAACAAAAATGCAAAAATCGTTGTGATTTAGTGATGAAGGGCCTGAAATGGGAACTCATCTATCTATAAAACCTACTCATACAGTCAAATATTTTTCGAATAGATAATTCATATTTATCATGAATGTACGACTACGTTGTACTTACAATTTGCAGATCCAAAAGAAAAGACCAGCATTACGCCTTATCGTAGCATCAGCCACGTTGGATGCAGAGGTAATTATTGTCACTGTTCTAAGTCTAGAAGTTACAGATATATGTATACAAAATACAGTCGGTTCCTTGAAAATGTGTCTGAAAACAGTGGAATTTGACTGGATCTGAGTTGAACAGTTTTCAGAGTCGATCGTACCCATCCTTCGTGCAGTCTGCAGTTTGTATTTTGAATGAATTCTTATTCTCTTGCCTTGCAGAAATTTAGAGATTTCTTCAACGACAACCCGACTAAAGACTCAAGGTAAAAGTGTTGGATCGATATGTTACTACTTTGATAATAAAATGCGCATAAGCGGAACTTTTTTACAAGGAATCTGTTATGACTGAAATGCATTCGTTTTACAGATTAGATACAGCCGGTATTCTGACAGTTGAGGGTAACATGTATACGACAGACGTGTTCTACTCGCTGAATCCTGTACCGGATTATATGAAGGCAACTGTAGAAACGGTGGTGAAAATTCATCGCAGTGAACCACCTGGAGATATTCTCGCATTTCTAACCGGACAAGATGAAGTCGATGAAGCGGTATCATTACTTATGTAAGTTCTGCTCGTAAACTTAAAGGTCCTGAAACACAATAATCTTCATGCATGTAATGTATACTTATCATTCCCATTGATGATGGCTTCTTAGATGTCGCTAAAAAATGTGGTCTCGTTGAAAGTATCTTTCCTTGGGCATTATCTGTCAGTAGGACTCTTCAATACATAAAGAAACATGTCAAGCACCTCATGTTAATGCATCAAAAAAGATAATCTTAGTTTTAACTGAAATCCTTTTGCTTGATTCAGTGAAGAAGCTCGACGATCATCTAAAGACGGAATGAAAATCTGGGCTCTGCCGATGTACGCCGCTTTACCATCTTCTGAACAGGTGAGAAATAGACAGTTTTATCCTTTATCTTTAATCCAATATTAGTAGGTGCGAATGGAATCTTATCTAAAAGCTGGATGATGTATAAAACAGAATGGAAGGGATTGGAAATATATAAGATAGTGGCAATATTCTTAGGAAAAATATTTTACTTGATTTACATATGATCCATTTCAACGTTGTTGATGGAAGTAGTCATCATCTTTAGAACAGGTTAAATGGAAATATATGAAATAGTTGCTGGCAATGTTTTCAGAATAAATGAGTTGAGATTTACGTTTTACTTTATGTAAATATGGTTCATTTTACTGTTGTAGATGAAAGTATTTGCAAGAACGTCTCAGAATACTCGGAAAATTGTGGTTGCGACTACGATAGCAGAGGCCTCTATTACTATCAATGGTATCGCTTATGGTAAATATTCAGATCACTTGGAATAGTAATTACCAGATGCAGTGTCTTAAATCATTGAAAAGCTTTAATTTGTTGCCTATGTTTCAGTCATCGATTGTGGTTTTGTGAAATTCAAAGCTGTCAACGCAAAAACTGGAATTGGTGAGTTCGCTATGTGCAGTTTGGTATCTAAATGTCTCAGGTTTATCCGACCGATATGGAAGAAAGTTCTAGTGAATATGTATACATGTCACTGATAATGAATAATCAATTTTAGAAAAACAAAGGTTATGAGTTTTGCATATTTGGACGCACGATTTTCTTTTTATGATTTTAGAATCTCTAGTCACTGTGCCCGTCTCACAAGCGTCTGCCCAACAAAGATCAGGTCGAGCCGGGCGGGTCAGATCTGGAAAAGCTTATCGCCTCTATACAGGTATGTACCTGGTATATAGCGTAGATGTGAATGTGTAATGGCAAGTGTAACGCCAAAATGTTGGGCCCAGTAATTTCATTAGTTGAAGAGATGAAGATTTGTCCAAACCAAGTAGTTGATATGATACTGAAATTGCTTGTGGATCTGGGAGTTAAGCGGTTAATCTAGATAATACTCTTCATATTTTGTCTGTACTGTAGTACTGCATGATTATAGGTCAAATCCTGTCTGTAGGTCAGACATTTTATAACATCAAGACTTTGTCTTTTCATGTACCCAGAGGATGATTTCCATAAACTCCGAGAAGATACTGTTCCCGAGATGCAACGTAGCAATCTAGCACCAGTGATCTTGCAACTGAAGGCTCTTGGAATTGATAAGGTTCTGAGGTTTCATTTCCTTTCTGTAAGTTGGACGAAGTTTTAGTTTTCAAGTACCCAGATACATTGAGGTTTTTCCTTGTCATTATTGCCATTTATGTCGAAGGTACAGTTGTTGTTGGGCAAATGCTGTAAATGATAAACTGTATCTGAGCGCTCTATTTCAGCCACCACCTGCTCAGAATATGGTTCGAGGCTTAGAATTGCTCTACGCTTTGGGTGGTAAGTGCATTATACATTCGACTGACTCAAAACACAGCAGATTTTTTGATCTTAGACAAATCACTAACAAAAAGGGGCAAATTGTACAATGCCACACCTCACTGTTCTTCTTTTCACATTTTTAGCATTGGATGATGATGGTGATTTGACAGATCCGCTTGGAAAGATGATGGCTGAGTTTCCACTTAATCCCATGTATGCCAAAATGCTGCTCTCATCAGGTACAGGCTTTCAACTGTTCAAGTATTGTTCATTAAATATCTACATGTGTCATGTATTCTAAAATTTGTAAGTTCTCGAAGTTTGCAACTTACTTTGTTCTTCAAATCGTTCAGACGTTCTTTATCGTTTCGTTATTCAGGAGATCTTGGTTGTAGTGAAGAAGCTGTGATTATCGCCGCAATGACTCAAATACAAAACATCCACATTACGATTTCTGGCAAGAAAATCACCTCGGTATGTAGAAATATATATTTTCAAAATATTATGATAACGTTGGCGCATACAATATGACCTGAAGCTAGTTATGATTTTGTCATCATTTCTTTTTAGGATAAAGCGAAAAGAAAATTTTCAGTAATGGAAGGAGATCATTTGTCCCTTTTGAATGTGTACAGAGCATTTCACAAGGTAAGCCACGGTGCCAATATCTATCTTTTGTGAAGGTACGCGATTCCTCTACTCTTCCAATTTGTCATTGCCAGTAGTTGTTGAATGTCGTGATGAAAACTGAATTTTTTTTTTCCTTTTTAGTATGGCCAAAATTCTCGTTGGTGTCACAATAACTGTCTGAATTATAAAGGATTGTGCAGAGCGAATGAGATTATACAACAACTCAAAGTGATATTGAAACGATTCAATATCCCTCTAGTATCTTGCGATGGTTAGTTTAAATGGCATATTCAGTGAATAAATAGGTCATCTACCAATTACACAAGACTCAAGTCGGTGAAATGATGTACTTGATCTGCCAAGTTAGAAAATGTATAGTTTTTTATGATTTGTTTAATGAAAACTGGTTTGCAGCGTCTATAGCTAGAGCCACATTAACAAGCAGATTTCTAACTCGAAATGTTGATAGATAATCAGAATTCTGACGATTTTTCCGGAATATACTAAGATTTTTAAGTGTTCTCATCATTATTTTCAGAAAATTTGTTTAGATATTTATATTCGTCTATACATTCTGTACATTACAGTCCATACAGAACCCATTTATAAATTTTAGGACCCTGTTACACAAACCCTGTTAAAAAAATCTCATGCTCATTCAATGAAACATCGTATGAACAGATATAGTTTTTGTTATAGGTGATGTTGACACGATTCGCCAATGTATCGTGATGGGATTTTTTGCAAACGCCGCGCGGCTACACTATAGCGGAGCATATCTTACGATCAAAGATGAATATACTCTGAATATACACCCGACATCAGTATTATACACTGAGAAGCCACCAGAATGGTAAGTACATGTACTATGATGGCTGGATGATCTGATATTTCAAGAGCCATCTAGCTTGTTGTGGGTCTTTCTGCAGTCAGTACAGTAGAACTCACTTAAATCGTATTTTTCAATCCGGTTTTTCTCTTAATTCGGATGAAGTATTTGGTCCGTTTAACGTGGAACCATGTAAACTATTATTCATAATGCGGATTTTGCTAAATTCAAAGAAATCTGGCCAGTCCTTAGTAATCTGATTTAAGTGAGTTCTACTGTACATTAGACTCCACCTTACTCGGTGTCATTGGGTCTGCGATAATCTTAACAAGTTGATTGAGAATTAGTAGTAGTATTTCTTTCGACAGCACCCTTTGTGAAATCTTAATGACTTGAGCGGTGTCCCGGCGTTGACCAGTACTGAGTGAAATAGAGTCTACTGATGATAGAAACTTGCTTTGTGTAAGACATCCCCATCAAAATATGTTGTATAACGTCTTATATTTTGTATGGTCCATGGATGCTATTCTTTCGATCTTGAAATTGGAAATGAACCTGTTATTTATTTGATTGGTAGATTCGGTTTGATTTGTTTTGATTTTGTGTCCCCTAACAAATCCACCACACCTGCCAGGAATGAAACGGGGTTTGATTTTGAAATCGTAAATCGAAGTACAGATATAGGTG
Source organism: Tubulanus polymorphus (assembly GCF_964204645.1). Classification (NCBI taxonomy): domain Eukaryota; kingdom Metazoa; phylum Nemertea; class Palaeonemertea; order Tubulaniformes; family Tubulanidae; genus Tubulanus; species Tubulanus polymorphus. The sequence goes on along the minus strand of NC_134027.1, from coordinate 10,365,318 downwards.
TGTGATTGGCAGTCGAATTTACAGAATGGATGCTATAATGAGCAATTGAATATTGTGGTTAATTCCAATACACTAGCAAAGTATTGTTGAATATCACTTTCTCTTATTTTGTTGCAGGATTGTGTTCAATGAAGTCGTGCAAACTAAGAAAGATTTTATGAGGGACGTGACTGTCATAGAACCGGAATGGCTGTACGAATTGGCACCGCATTATTATCAGTACGGCACAGAAAGTGAAATAGCGGCTTCCAAACGACCTCGGATCGGAACGTGACACATTGACATTTGATACATTGAATTTGGTTGTTGTAAATATAATTTGTAAATATATCATGCATTTATTTTGAAAAATGTATGAAATACCGGTAGTAGTTCGGAATTGTTCAAATCGTTGGGCTCAATTTTCAAATTATGCAAGTTATGATGTATAAGCCATTGAATTGAAATTGGAAGTATTGAAATGTTTTGATTTTCTGATGATTATTTGATATGCACTATAACGTCATTTTGAAGAGAAACATTTTGATCTTGAATGCAAAATGATGTGAAGTATTTCGAAGTAAGTAATCTCGTTTGTTTATCATTTGTAGCAGAAATTCGTTGCATCTTGTGTCCTACCGATATCTAACAGTTACACATTGTATTGAAATTAATTGCAATCGTAGCAAGGTTTCTGCCAGGTTTGCACTATACCTGCGGTAAACCCCGTAATGTTTTTGTGACAATGCATGAAATATATTATGACATCTTACTCGGATATCACTGAAGTCTGATAAATTACCACGAGCGGAGTTTACTGTTCTAACTTTCACAAATCACGCCAAATTCCCCCCCCCCCCCCCCCCGCAACGCCACATGACTCGATCTGGATCTGGATTTGGTACGCCGACGGTGTGGTTCGCGGGTAAGGGGGTGCTGTTCAGGTTAGTAAGAGAGGAGCCTAATGGTACCGTCGTCGCTAGGTAGTTGCAGTCGATTAGGATTAGTAAAGGTCTGTTTGCTGACATAACTGGAGAGCAGTTAGTTACATAAAAGTTTATTATGCTACCACTGCCAAATGTTCGACGATCTTGATGAAGCGTAGCTGCAATCGAACCCCTGTTCAACGATTGGGAAAGTCTAAACTGTAAGTCGAAATTTTTGTCCACGTATACATTAGCGGGTTCACTGAACATGTAGTTTTATTGACATGGAAATAGATGCCGTAGCGCGAATGAAATCAAGATTGTGTAAAATACATTTATCTAATTTTATCTAAATCTATTTTTATGTAAAAACTCGACTTTGAAACGCGACCCTAGATATTATTTAGTGGTTGAATGTGTGTGTAATTGATAGAACTAATATTTCGTTGTGAAATAGTTTTATTGTTAGCGCTGTGTTTTGGCTACGAATGAGGCATTCAGTCAACTGTCGTTTTGCAAAAATCATATTTTTCTGTGAAAAATCGCTTTTAGTTGATTTCTAAAGCGACGTCTCGAAGCGCAGTAGATAAAGAAATTCGCGGATGCTACGATCATTCTGACCAAATCCTGAAAAACGTTGAAGTATCTGTAATAGAAATATTTCCCCAACTCGCTTTTTAAAGCCATGAGCAAATTGCCGATACCGGCAGCCAAATTAAAAGACTTCTTTACGATGTACAGACAAGAAATGAGAACTAGTGTCAAAGTTAAGCTACGATCGTTGCTGCTGCTGCTGCTGCTGCTGCTGCTGGTAGTTTGATTATTTCCTCCTGACATGGTTTTTCTCGCCGCTCCCGCGGATTTCAAAGTGAGAATTAATCGGATAGTTATCACGATCACTATCACTGTCGGGATGAACGTGAATATCGGCGCGCGAGCGAAAACCTCGTAGTATCTGACGTACATATTTTTGGCAAACGGAGTCATTTTTTGTACCCAGATGTAGTCGCCGGTGCAAGGGTCGCGCATGCGGCGGGTCGTGAACTTGAAAAAGTTCTTAATCTGATCGCAAATCGAGATGATAACGGCGATGTTCGCGTAGATGTAAGATTTTTTCATGCTTATCACGCGCATCGCCTGCAAAGGCTGGCAAACTACGATGTATCGGTCGATGGCGATAAATAAAGTTATGAGATCGCTAAAGCTGGAGAATAAAAGTCGACAGTTTTTCGTGTACGAATACATGCGCTTCATGACGTGGTTTATTTCGGCGCCCATGTCCAGTAACGCCGATTGCGTGTAGAGGCGGTACTGGAAGTCGAACAACACGTACGACAAACAAATGAACATGTCGGCGACGGCCAAACACGTCAAGTAGAACACACTCGTGTTGTTCGAATGACGTTCGCGGCCGAGAATGACGAAAGATAGTAGATTTCCGCAGACGCCGAAGCAAGAAACGCTGAATACTAGCCAGTTCACGACTTTCAGTAACATGCTGAGGGTCTCGTACGTCGGGTCGGTGACGTCGCATAAAGGATGCGGTACAAACCGACCGTCGCCCATGATTGTGGTGTTTGCCGATACACCCGACCCGTTGATTCCGCGTACGGTGGAGATATTCGCCATCGATGCAGTAATTTTCTCAAAAAGTTCCTGTTATCTACTTTTTTGAATTCTAAAGAGACGCGTTTACGGTAAGGGAAATAAGCATCGCTGTTCGAAGCAATATAATATACCTGAAGAATTCGATGTAATGTTAAACGCGAATTGGCGAAGGGTGAGTCTCGATGCGCAAAGGATCAAAACATTCTTTCTTGAAATACGAATGTGACGCACGTATATACTGCAGGTGGTAGTGAAACTGAAAACCAAATGTGGAAAACGATCTTCAAATTGTGGAAAATATTCGTGGTTTTTTGGTGCGACGACGAGCAAATGAAGCGCTAAATCAAATAGCAAATAGTGGCTCGCACGCACTGTATCGATATTTGAAAAGAAAATTGACGGATTCAAATCATTCAAACTAACGCGTGTGGCGCCAAATAATAATGATTAATGGGTTTGAAATAGCTACAATGCCCGTCAGCAAGTAGAGTTGCGCAGTTGTTCTTATCGAAATAGAAGCTAATAATAACATGAACCGAACGGCGATTTTTCGTCTCGCCATGGATATCGATTTTTCCATTATCTTCTGACGAAAAGAGGAAAAAGAAATCTTCTAATTTTTCACGAAACAACCGCAGTGGTCGAAAACGTCGTGAGAAAATCATTTTTAACATAATCGACTTCGTTCTGAAATGTGTACCTTAGTTTTCCCACCATCAAACGACCCTTACGATATATATACATTTTATCATCATGTATTATTTTTCACTAGAACCTCGCGAACGTGGATGTAACAACCCTTCAAGAAATATGAAAAACCTAAGATTGATTTTGGCAGAAAATAATGTTGATGTGAAACTAACTATCGGCTCAAAAACGAACTGGGTGTTACTAAGACTATGCACTGCTAATACGAAAACCAAAGACCCATGGACCCCGAAAATTATGGGACTACATGTACACTAGGAGTAATGACTGTAGGCCTAACCACAGGTACGATGTAAGTAAAATGGTAACTTTTCTGGCATAGGTCTTCGTTTTAGTCTAAGTAATACCCAAAACAAACTCGCTGTTTCCATACATTTTTTACTTACGTACACTAGGAGTAATGACTGTAGGCCTAACCACAGGTACGATATAAGTAAAATGGTAACTTTTCTGGCATAGGTCTTCGTTTAAGTCTAAGTAATACCCAAAACAAACTCGCTGTTTCCATACAATTTTTTACTTAAAATAAAATTGTTGACTGAATTGAGTATGAAATACCGTGCCAGTTTATTTTTAGTATACCTAACGAATACAGATCACAATTCTTTCATGATGTTGTAACAAGCCTGCATACAGTACGGTCCGTCACATTCGCGTGTACAGTCGTCGTATTCGGAACATTTATCTAAACACTTCGTCCAGTTGACTTCCCCGGATTTCACTTTCTTGTGATTATTGCATACGAAATAGCAGTCTGCTCCTGCAGAGACTGCGAACAGTAGCGAAGCGATAGCTGTAGTAATAAAGAAAAGTCATTGATTTTTGTAAATAGGTACCATAAAGCTATTTTCATCAAATTATAGAATATGGAGATAATGTATATACATTAAGTTGAACCTTGTTAATACGATTGATATAGCTATTTCCAAAATTTCGATGTATTAAATTAGGCAGCCAGAAAAATTCACCCCAATCAGTCGCTTGCCGGTTCAGACTGGTTGGAAAATTGTTTGAATGAACCGGAACCGAATTTCCCAATTATGTACTTCGATTTAAACAAAAAAATTCTGTAAATTCGACCGCCGATCACACAACTATATCTGTACTTCGATTTCCGATTTCAAAATTAAACCCCCTGTTTCGCTTCCAGCAGGTGTGGTGGGTCTGTAAGGGACACTCAATCAAAAAATCAAACGAAATTTACCAACCAAATAAATAACAGGGACAATCCCTATTTTAAGATTTAGAAAAAATACGATTCTGTTTAAGACGAAACACGTTTATTGATTTCCAGTCGATGTCCCGGCGAAGATCACTATATCAATCAACCGTTCGATAATACGAATCCCATTTAATACGACAATTTCACTTCTGCCTACCAGATTCGTTCAACGAGGTTCGATTGTATACATGAAAATAATGTTTTCTGTAGTTTTGCTCAACGCGGATTTAGTACGTACCGACGAAAATGTACAGCTTAATCATTGTGATCAATCGATGTTCGAATGCGATCCAAGTTTTAAAATTTGCTATTTTGAACAGATGTAAGAATTCCCTTGTATTCTTATCTTCTAATCAACTGTAGTGGTATCAAGTATCATATTGCAATAATTCAAATAGATTACTGATTAAATAAAAAAATATACATATATACATGTATTGAACGATTGTGTAAATAAAACTGCTTTAGACTTTTTAGTAAATTATTGTTCATAGTCATCTTATCCCCTGAAATCTTCGATGAATATTCTATATCCAACTCTCGTCCGGGAAACTACTGTGCTCGATACAAACAATGGTGTGTAGCGAGGACAGAAATGCTGGTCAGCATCCAGGTCACGGTTAAGTTAATTTTGGTTCGAGGGGCAAATTTCCAATGAGCACAGTATAGATAGAACTGAATACTAACAGCAGAATAGAATTATCATGAAATCCATGTAGACACTTCCGTAGCATGCAATCAGTAAATATCATTTCATTGGTGGCCAAAAAGCAAAAATATCTTCCCTCGAGCCGGATTTGAACCAGCGACCTAAGGATGACAGTTCTGTGAATCAACTCTACAGTCCTCCGCTCTACCAGCTGAGCTATCGAGGGAACATATTTATGCAACCGTGATAAGAAAAATGGTACTTCATGTTTCTTATGTCCAATGTACCGGTAATGTGGCCATTAGTTACAGCTGTACGATACCTTCCCCTTCGTGTGACATACGATGAGCTGGTAAAAACTGCAGAATGCTTGGCTCATAAACAATGCAGCTTGAAATGATAGATTGTTTGATGCAGTGGAGCCATTCTTATTGACTGGTATCCAGGTCACAGGTCGGAGTCCAGTTTGTCGGTCAACTTCAGCTCTTTGCCGCCATTTTCATATGTGGCCAAAAAACAGAAAAATGTTATCCCTTGAGCCGGACGTGAACCAGCGACCTAAGGATGACAGCTCGCTGAGCTATCGAAGGATCATAACATACAAACCGTGTTAAGAAAAATACCCCTTCATGTTTCTTACGTCCAGGGCCGGTAATGTGACCATTAGTAACAGCTGTGTGATACTTTCCTGTTATAATTCGTGTGACAAAAACGTCGAAATGGTAAAAATTGCTGAGTACTGACTGCTTAGCTTAAAACTATTCAGCCTGAAAGGATGAATTGTTTGATGGAGTGGAGCACTACGGACGATTCATATTGGACCTGAATCCAGGTCACAGGTCGGGGTCCAGTTTGTCAGTCAACTTCGGCTCATTGGTCAAATTATTAGGATGACAGCTCTACTTACTCTACAGTCCTCCGCTCTATCAGCTGAGCTATCGAGGGATATGGTGTTTAGGTGTTGAGAAAAAAAAGTACTTCATTCTCTCATGTCCAGTGCCGGCGATGTGGCCATTAGTTACAGCTGTGTGATACCTTCCTCTTCTAAATCGCGGGACAAACGACGAAATGGTAAAAACTGTGCTGACTGCTTAGCTTAAAACTATTAAGGAAAGGATGAAAGAATTGTTGGAGAGGAGCCGTACGTATCATTCATATTGGACCTGAATCCATGTCACAGGTCGGGGTCCAGTATGTCATTCAACTTCAGCTTTGGTCAAATTTTAACACATATTTTGAGGAAAATAGTACTTCATTCCCTTAAGTACAGCGCCGCGTGGCCATTTATTTCAGCTGTGTGATACCTTCCTCTTAGATCGTGGGAGAAGCAATGAAATGGTAAAAACTGCTGAGTGCTGGTTACTTGGTTACAAACTATTCAGCCTGAAAGGATGAATTGTTTGATGGAGTGTAGCCGAACGGATCATTCATATCCGACCGGATTCCAGGTCACGGGTCGGTGTTCAGTTTGTCAGTCAACTTCGGCTCTTTGGTCAGATTTCCACTCACAACAGTGGAATTGGATCCTAAAAACGAACAATGAAATAATCTCCGTTGCTCATGAAAACAAATCAATCGACCCTGTAGTGACCATCGTTTTTTTCATAGGGGGTCAAAAACAGGAAAATGTTTTCCCTCGAGCCGGACTTGAACCAGCGGCCTAAGGATGACAGTTTATGATACTTCTACAGTCCTCCGCTCTACCAGCTGAGCTATCGAGGGAACATGTACGTCTTATCCACGTATGTGAACAAAATGTTCCCAAGCGTAGGTATATAAATGTACCCATTAGCTAAAGCTGTGCGATTTTGCTGCGTGAATGTTGCGAACGGTTGCAATTTAGTTCGATATTTGAAATTAATTCACTATTTCAGGAGACTCTATCTGAAAGTTAAATATTTTTTGGTTTGAGTGAAGACTTTTCGTTACAGAAGCAGTATGTTATCTATCGATGCGTACAGCGCAAAATGTGCGAAACTATGTGAGAAGTCGATCAATGAACATTAGGCAGTACTTTTTGAAACAAAATCGAATAACTCGGAATCGTGCGCATTTTTTGTCTTATAAGGTCGATAGTGTGAACCCACATTGATCCACTGTGATCTTGTTCACAACATTGCAATTAACGGAGATCATCGAAATTGATCAGAAGAACAAGCCAAAGGGCCGTTTTATTTAATCAAGTATAATCTAAAAATATCTATTCTATTAGTCATTTTCCTACATGTTATCAACTACAATGGAAGCGGACATTTCACTTTCCGTTTACTTTCCGGGGCGTTGGTGTTTTCGCCTTGATAAAACTCTTTCAACAATTTCACCGCCTCCTCGCCTTCGACGTCTGCGATACAGCGAAACTCGCTGCCGTACGAGTCAATCTGGTCGCTGTGAATATTCAAAACTGAACTGCAACCGCCGAAACGTTGATTAGCGCAGCCGTAAACTACGAGTGGAATATTCAAAATACGGATAAGCCCCGCACACATTATGCAAGGTTCTACGGTTACGTATAAAGTCGAACTTTTAAAAATTTCGAGATAGTTTTCGTTTTTCGAAGAACACCATTCTTTCGCTAAATCGACAGCTACGAATTCGGCGTGTCTGGTGGCGTTTTTGGTCTCGTTCACGTGGTTGCTTCCTGTTCCGATTTCACGATCGTTAAAGACGATAATACACCCGACGGGTACCTCACCCCGAGATTGTGCTTCTCTGGCAACGTCGAGACATCGACTCATCCACTTTGAATGCTGCATCTTAAAAGATACAATTGACATTTATTTGCGTTATCGAAACAAATGTACAGTACTCCTCGTAGCTTTTGGGAGCAGTGATTTTTATACGGATTAAGTGAAACACGAGTTATTTCTACGAGTAAAATGACACAAACAGGTAACAAACTGCATTACAAATGTAATTAACATGTGTCATTACGAAATACGCCCAATAAACTGTTAACTCAGCAATGATAAAGAATGAGGATTTGAGATAAGTGAATCGTCAAAAGTTTTCAGCAAACTGAATTTGGTGAAATTATAGACACATGTAATTCGTAAGATTTTACACACTTTCGTAGTTTTTGTCACGATTTTCTGCACAAAATTTAAACTTAAATCATATCAAAATATAACAAAACTGTTCTGTAAAATGTAACGATATTTATATGCATCAAAATTTATTAAAATTTCTGTACCAAAGTGCTATCGAAAAAAAATCGAATGTGCTGAAAACCTATTCGAAGCCGCCGTTGAAAATCCAAATATCGTACATACATTGTGTATCGTCGACGTAAACGGGAACTTCCAGTAGAGCCACCGGAGCCACCCTTGATTATTTTCAAAATCTCAAAGCAAAACCCGCGAAATCTATACAGTCAGAAATTGAATCTATTCCAATATGAAATAATTTTACTGACCTGAACCCGTAAATTCCAAGACGATCAATGAAATTTCCAAGTTACTTTATGGGCGATAAACGGTTCACTCCTCCGATTCGGTAACGATTTCAGCAGCGTGCGCGCGACTACTAATCATGGAGGTGGAGCAGGAAGAAAATGAACAAAATATTCGTCGCCGTCAAAAAACGAAGAAAAAATCGTTGACCTGGACCCATCACCATGTGGCAGTATTCGTTCTTACATTTTCCAGGTGCTTTAAAGTGAAATTGATCCTATGTAATTCGTCGCTTTATTGAAAACTGCATCATTATCGGGGTACCTATTAAATTTGAAGCGAAAGATTGCCAAAGTCAAATGCCAAATGAAATTTTATTGAACTCAAAATATCAAATACCGGTTAGTTGTCCCAAATCCCCAAACGGTACCTTCATACCTGATCTTATCCATAAACTTGATATATAACTAAAAATTGGATAGTTCTAGAAAAAGCAGATTTTCAATTCCAGTTTTGTACTATCTTTCTAATTATGTCTGTCTTTCTGTCATGGCTTGACATATGTGTGATAGTGCACAAAGAAGGAGTTTCCTGCCACTTAATGCACCAATACTAATTAGTACTAATTAGAACAGATTTGGTTGTAGCATTTAGAAAACAGTAAGACATTATTAAAAATTAGGATTTTGAACAGAAGAAATTGAATGTTTGTAACAAATTAAATATTGCATTTGTTGACTTGAGAAATCCAGAGCAGATTTTTTATGATAACGTAAGCTATGATATTTTGCAGCTATGCATTTTTTCACGCCACGAGGAAGACATTCAGCAATGTCAAGGCCACCCTGTCTCAAGAATGGACTCCTTCGGAAAATAACCTAACCCAGAATCAGTCTAGAACTGACGACGTACGTGTTCCGTTGAAATAGTCCTAAATCATGAACTTTGAGTTAACCAGCTAGTTTTGTTTTCTTACGTTATGGAATGAATGAATCTGAATCGCTTAGAAATGTGATGATCTTTTTTGCAGATATGGAATAAACATCACTTGTTCAAATCGGATGAAGACGCAGAATTGTATCTGGGAACCCTCGATTCCATATTCATGATATCTTACGCTGTGGTAAAGTAACAATCCTGAGTCCTCTATACCTTTTGACTTCTTCGTCAAAAATTTATTTTTCTCATATTCCAGGGGTTGTACATAAGCGGTTTCCTCGGTGATCGGTAAGTGTAAAAAGATAATGAAGATATGCCATATATGAAAAGATGAAAAGTTAGATTTTTTCCAGCTCAGTAATGGTTATTTGAAAAGGATTCATGCATCGTTTTAGGTTGAATCTGAGAATATTATTATCTGGTGGAATGTGTTTATCAGCTATTGTGGTGAGTTTCATAAAACGTTCAGTTAGGACCACAAGTTATTAGTCCATCTGTTTTCAAATTTTCCATTCGATTTACACAAAATCTAAAGCTGCTACTTGAAAACTAAATCTCATCGAATCTGAAACATATGTTTTCAAGATTCACTTTAATGGAATACCGGTAATCATTTCAGGTATTTGTATTTGGTTGTTTAATGGAATGGGTTGGTCCATATTATAATATGTATGTTTACGGCGTGTTATGGTCACTAAATGGCCTTGTGCAATCCACTGGCTGGCCTTGCGTAGTGACCTGTATGGGTAATTGGTTCGGGAAATCGAGGTACGCTAGCCCAAATAGCTATGAAATTCTGATAACAAGGCTCAACACTAACTAACCAGTAAATTTGTCTTTGTTTTGTATTTTGCTATTAGTCGTGGGTTCGTACTCGGTGCATGGAGTGCTTGTGCCTCCGTCGGTAATATCATTGGTGCTCTGGAGGTGACTGAAGTGCTTGACTACGGATATGCTGTAAGTAGATTAAGTAACTCTCTGCTATTGTGAGCATGTCTTGAAATAATTTTGCTAACCCCCTTCCCCGGTATTGGCCCTAGATACAGCATAAATCCAAAATGCAATGTGTACTAACCCATGGGAATTTTGGAGTTCCGGATTCGAGCCCGAGTCGGAGAACCGTTGTCGCCCTGTGGCTTGTTTTCAATTTTCCGCTATTGTAAGCTCGTTCTCGAAATAACGTGTCGTCTTGTCGTATCTTTTTCAGTATGCATTCCTCATTCCTGCTTCAGTGCTTTTCGCCGGAGGAGTCATAGTATTTTTCGGACTCGTCGTCTCGCCGAAAGAAGTGGGTAAGTCGATACGGTAGTCGTTAAGTCAATAGTTCACTTACTTGATCTCATTCAATACAGTAGTCGTTAGAATACTAGATCTCATGGGCCGTACTCTTGTATTCAATACATCCCAACTGTTAGCGAATTTGTCAGGCATCCCTAATGCGGAAACAGTGAATGCAATGAACATGCTGCCAATTTAAACGTAAACTATTTTGCTTATCGACTGTTGTGTTTGAGGGGCGTTTTGATCAGTTCTGGTTTTTATACACTTTTAGTATTTTCGCACAGCTTTGTGTGTCAACAGTTACTTGACTCTCAAACGACACAACTACAGTATATTGATTATCCTTATGTAATGCTCAATGAGGACTCCATACATAGATGCTAATGTGCTTAACCATATGTTGGTGTTAGTATTTCCAACATTGTGTTCGAGGTTAAATATAGTAATGTATTAGAGCAAGTTGAATGGCCCGACGAGATAATATTGATATTTCATCTAACCTGTGTGTACTCACGGCTCAATAGTCGAGAACCATTTAGCTGTATCGATATAAAAACAACCTACTCAACCTGAATTCTAAATTGCAAAAATGAAAATGCACCACTTTCAACATTTCAGGGTTACCAGAACCGGATGAAAATCAATCCGATGTCCCCGTTTCAGATGAAGGTTCTGATACAGGTAACTCATGCTGATTAAGTTTAAAAAGTAAAGATGCAGGACGGTGAAAATCAGGGAATTTTCTTTTCTTAAAAAAAGTCGGGGAATTTTGTAGAAAAAACAAAAAATCTTGTGATTGCTAGATCGCGCGTAAAATCAAACAGTATCCATGTATGTCTTACCTATTTGACTGTGTTAATTGATTGGATTCTTAGCAGGAAAAAATATCGTGTATATGTATCAGGGAATAGTCAGGGAAAAAGCAAGTGAAATAAAAGTGGCCACCCTGTGAGATTGATTACAGTTGTTCACATACGGTATACGGTAAACTGGAGCCAATTGATAATAGTTGTTAGTCGGGTTTTCATTTTAATCATAGAACCGTTATTCAATGACATCGATGAGAGTGTGAATGATGACAATGAAGAGGAAGATACCAATCTACGTACTCTGATCGCTAAAAGAAATAGAAATGACGAACGAAACAAAGCGATAGGATTCTTTCAGGCGTTTCTCTTACCCGGTGTTATTGTGGTACGGTAGGTTTAATAAGAAATCCTTTCAATAGGTTTAAAGCCCTTGCATTAAGGTATTATCGTTATATTTTCAGTATTCGTTGTCCTACGCCTGTTTAAAGCTAGTCAATTACGCGTATTTCTTCTGGTTGCCGTTTTATTTGCACAACAAATTCGGCTGGAAGCCGCAGGTAGCGGATGAACTGTCTATCTGGTATGATGTGGGAGGAATTGCAGGTATAGATATTCATGAAGGACTGTTTAACATGATTGTTGGGGAAAATGAAATTGGGAAACCCATATAAACCCTGTTCAATTGCTCACATTGAATCAGATTTGATGATCGATTTTCTTCTATCTATTTGCAGGTGGCATAGTTGGTGGATTCATTTCTGTAAGTTCAATTAGTTTGTTCTATGAAAACCTGTATCACCAAATAATGATATGTGCACAATCTAAGCTGTAATGGAACATGTATATTTCAGAAACTAAAGTAACAAATTATTTCTGAATTCTGTTTTTAGGATCGACTTGGGCACAGGTCACCAGTTGTCGTAATAATGTTATTGCTGTCATTTCCGCCTATTGTTGTCTACAGCAGTGAGTTCCTATCCTGTTTCCTATGTTTTCAATATTTATGTCAAGTTCATTAAGAATCATGAATGATGGAGATAAAAACTGTTTTTATTCATATTCATCACCGATTATTTGCAAGTGGTTTATGATTTTCTGATCTTAGAGGCACCAGCTGACAAAGTCGTCAACAGTATTATCATGGGTGTGACGGGATTTTTTCTCGGCGGCCCGGCAAACCTTATAAGCTCGGCAATTTCTGCCGACATGGGTGAGTAAAGTTACTCATATCCAATTCTAAATTCTAATTGCAGGACTTCTTCAAGGTTATGCGTAAGTGTTACATAGGACCTTAAGCCGTTATGTATGTTCACTGAAAAGTCTTTCCATCGTTATACAGGTCGACAAGAAAATATCAAGGAGAACAAAGAAGCATTAGCTACAGTGACCGGTATTGTCGATGGAACTGGTAGCGTAGGAGCTGCCATTGGCCAGTTTCTCGTTCCCGTAATTCAACTTCATCTGAACTGGCAATGGGTCTTCTATTTCTTCTTGCTTATGGTGAGTGAAAAATTGTATCTTAATTTCTGCTGAAAGGATTCTTGATATTTGTGTTATATTGGTAATGGAAAAGAAAATAGGAAAGAAAAAGTGCATTTTCTTTACACCGATGAAGTTGGATTCGCGTATTTTTGTTCAGATCTGTCATGGATTGATAGGTGATTTTTTTCAGCACCGTTGTAACCAATCTCTATGAGAGCTAGGCGCATATGTACATGTACTATCTGAACACATAGATGTGTGAAAAAACCTCATGGTATACTTGTACCGTACATTGCAAAGCGTATGTATATATATATATATATATATATATATATATATATATATATATATATATATATATATATATATATATATATATATATATATATATATATATATATATATATATATATATATATATATATATATATATATATTATATATATATATATATATACTGAGTTGGGAATCGGGGAAATTGAGTGTCTTTCGAAAAAGATTTTGTCACCAAATTGTATGATTTTTTTAAGTCAACCATTGTATCATAAATTCCTGATTCTTAATTAACAGTTTATTGATATACATATTTTTTTTTTCCAGTTGTTCCTGTCTGCGCTATGTATAGTGAAAATATTCATTACAGAAACAAGAGAATTGATTCGTCGATTCAGGTTACGACGCAGACGACCGAATCATCTGTTGATTCAAGAACCAGATGAGGTTACAGACGAAAGATAGTGATGTTGTGATTTGTAAGAAATCAGTGTTAAGTTGAACACTGTTTGATAATTGTTCGTATTCCCGCTGCAATGATAATTTTAAGAAAAACTGCTGAAATTTTGTATTTAGAGTGTGTTTCGTAAACGGAAAAGAACGCATCTTTTTATTTTAAAATGATTTTTAAACAGCTTTGTAGTGGGGCCATAACTATTGTATTACATGTGCCGACCTGTAGACAGAAATGATTTTGTGTTTTGTATACGTATGTATCTATTCATTTTTCGTAAAAATGACTCCAAAATTCCTGGTCTTAAAAAACCTAAAGGTCTTATTTATGAATGCTCTGTATCGTGTTTCGTATATTTTATTGTTTTGTCGATGTAAATTTTAAGATATGCTCAAATATAGCAATAAAATTACGTATACTTAATTTTCGAAATTAAAGTTCAATTGGTCTTAGAGGGAGATTGGAATATCCAAAGGTCGGTGAGTCAAGTCAACGTGAGATACGTCATCATGAATGGGATCATGAATGTCGACGCATAAGGCACTAATTGACGTAACAAGTGTAACAAATTACCATTAGATGAGAAATGTGACATGGTGGTAAAAGCCTCTGAAGGCAAATATTTCGATGAACCGCGCCTTACTAAAACTAGTCCCGTTGCTGCCACTATCTATTTGAATTATTTGTGAAATCCAGCGACTATAAAAGGCTACCGAGCCAAATAAAATGACCCAATAACCCACTTGATCCAGAGCTGCTAAATCCGGATTTTGGTCTAATCCGGATATTATTTACAGTCCATTGGTTCATTGAAATACAAGAAACTTCTCAATTCTCTGAATCCGCTTAATTCGCCTCGGATCATTTGGGGACAACAATAATTATCCGGTTAATGGGAAATCCGGATTAAAAGTCATTTTCTCTTTTATTCATGAACAAATAGACTGTAAATTATGTACAGATTAGACCTAAATCCGTGTTAAACGAGTTTTACTGTACTACAGTAAAACCTCGTTGCAACGCCGGACCAGAAAATCTGTTCGTTATAACCGATAGTTCGTTATATCCAGGATATATTCCTGTATGAAAATAATGATATTGTCTTATTTGGGAGGAAATTCTAGGTTTTTTATAACCGATAAATCGTTATACCCGAGGTCGTTAAAACGAGGTTCCATTGTACGCCCCACTTTCATTTTCCACCAATTTGACAAAGAAAAAATAAATGCAAGTTCTATCGTCTGTTGGCGTTCCAATCTGAGTATTTGGCGTCGCCTCGTTGTACCATCATAAACCGACGCGCGATAATTTCGGATGAGCAGTGATGGTCTTGTATCGTTGAATTGAAATCGTTTATAATTTGATTCCTTCGAATCCCGTTATATGGTTATATGTACGAGTGATTCGCGCTCACGATATCGTCCTCGTTATTGGTATGTTTGTGCAACAGCTGCAGAATTCCCGGGGCGCCGTCATCGTCGTCGTAGTCGTGCTGAAAGAGAGGATAGCAAGATCGCGGTGGGATGATCCACCGAGAGCTTCAACACGACAGCAATAAGTTCACTGTATGTTAAGGATACGACAATTGTTCTGACATTTAGAGGCATTTTGACTAATTCATCCACTAAAAAAATAAGGTAAGAACATCAGATTTCGGGAAACCGATGTAAATATAATACAACGGAATCTCGTTAATACGAATCTTGTGGGCAAAAGTGAAATTTTCGTATAAAACGGGTTTCGTATTATCCAAATCTGGATTGATATAAATATCTCTGCTGGAAATCATCGTGATAAACGGGTTTCCTCTTAAACAGAATTGTATTAACGAGGTTCAACTGTACATCGTTCTGATAGCCTCTGTGCATGACAATCATGAAGATATATTCGCCATTTCAGTTATCTATTATTCAATTATCTATTATCACGAAAAAAAGAATAATCAGTGGTCATTATGGCCGCTTTTTCAGTCGAAATTTGGTGTTATGGCTTCCGGACTTAGACTTTCGACTTCCGCAACCGGGTTAAGATTGCAACGATAATCACCACACTCCGAAACGATCGTGACCAACGCCTCGGACACAGAGGCCGATTGCCCGTCGTAGTTAGTCATCATCGATCCCCTGGGGTGCGTATAGGCGATTTGGTGTCTAACCCAACCCCCAGAGCAATATGCATTACTCATTGACATTTCCCGTAGACATTCTAAGCTTATATCAATAGAATTTAAGCCCCGCACACTTAAACATATTGTGTTTTAAGCGTTCTAGAATATCCGATTCCAGGCAACGTACGTCGATATATCCTCGCGCGATGGCTGAAAGTGCAGGTGTTTTTATCATTTCTGGATAGAAAATCAACGAACAATAAAACATCATAAGTTACTTTATTCGTAGATAGTACGTATGTAGACGGATTTTCCGGTGGTGGAATTTGATATATAGGAATCTAGCTGTCGAATCAATTCCTATGATTTATAAAGGGCAACGGACGACAGATTTGACATTCGATATAGGCAGTCATGCAAACTGTCGTATGATTTCGTCAGTCTTGACACTGTTTTCCTCCCATAAGAGTCAGACGACATGTTAACACGTTCCCGCATTTTATTGACAGTTGCCTCTCTCAGTTATCGCAAAAAGTAAGTAATAACGCCAATATGTATGTGACGCCAATCCTTGGCAGCCGCGTCACATTCGTGAGAAATTCCGTCTCTTCGGCGAAAAACACTCGCTAAATATTGCATGCACGCCCCGTTCCAGGGTGACTGAGTAGTTCGAATGATCTGTCACCGATGATAAGCGACTTCCGCGATTGAACCTCTTAGCCAGCCATCGAGATCCATAAGTAGTTGGGTGCAACGAATACTTAGAAAATGGCTGGGAACTCATCTCGAAAGAACTTATTTGGGTTGATCAATCGCTAGCTCCGCACAATCACACAGACTTGAATATATCGCGTTTTGATACCGATTCTGTAATTATTGTCTTCGAGCTTCAACCGTCGAAGTGATGACTGTAACTATAGCGCCGAAGTCAAACGAGCATTTCTGAAGCCTTGAAGTTGCTCGATTGTGCTTTCAAGTCTTAATTTTCAAAATTCGAAGCTTCAGAGGGGCCTTTTCTGCGTACATAAGGCAAGATGTTTATGAAATTTCCGGAATATGTAAAAAAACAAAATTTGTAACTAGAAAAAAATTGGCGTAACTTGGATTAAAAACCTCTGGTGACGCCCATGCAACTCAGATTCCAAGAATCTTTGGTAACTTGGAAAATGAAAAAAAAAACTCTTGCAATTTTACTGAAGAGATTTATAGTTATATAGACTAGGTAGTTGGGTACAAATCAATACTTAGAAAATGGCGGCGAACTCATTTTTGAAAACTCATCAATCGCCAGCTCCATATCGCTCCATGTCTTTAATTGGAATTTGTTCCAACGTACCATAAAATATGTTGATCGGATATCTGTCCGGAGCATGCCCGCCATTATTAACCGAGTCACCATTAATCATATTTTCAAGTACAATCTCGAGATCTTAACAAAACTCTAACAACTCCATTATTCTCGCCAAAGTACGATCTATATCATTTGCAGGCTTGCGCTGAAATCTGATCAAAGCTCGCCCAGCTTATCAGTTACGTATTCAAAAAGGCAATTATGCTTTCTCGAGTATTTGCAATTGAAATGATATGTCACTCGACGACGGCCTGTATTTTGATATAGAAAATTTGTCCCATTTTCGATTGATTATTATTAACTCGGAACAAACAGGTGCTGAATCGCAAATACATGTAGTCACTCGCGTGGCAAACCGTTTAGTTACACATAGCTTTTATAGTGAGGAGTGTTTTGCCATTTGTAAGTTTTTTTCTATCATTCACTGATTTTATTGTAGCAATGTCGACGGAAATTGTTTAAGTCTTTGCCCGTCTGTATGAAAGTACATGTATGTACATACTCGACCATCGCTTGAAAATCTTGCGTTTGTTGCTGAAAACTTATCTTTAAAAACGATAAGCAGCTTTATGATACACGGTATATATGCACATGGGGGTTACCCAGTGTATTGTTTTCACCACCAGAGGGAGTTGAAAATCGAAATGTTTTGAATATTTCCATATTCATATTGGGATCTATACACATTCAATTTCGAAGTTGTAGCTATTAACCTGTTCTATGATCTTTATTGAGGTTTCAATATCATTAGTTTGGGTGTTTGTCAAGTGGGCATTGAATTTTGTTAGTTTGATTCTCGAGCATTTTGGACCACTTTCGATGTTGGCATTGTCTCCCTGGCCCCCGATGTTATTCGATAGGTTCCTGTAGATGTTTGCAAAAATGAACACATCATAAATGGGAGTGCGTGTGGGTGTTTTTGTGCGCTGAGTGATGATATGATCAATATTCCCATGGACAACACGATGTCGTCATTAGTAAGTAAACATTTTATAAATGCCAAACGCACGACAAACACACGCACATGGGTCGGCCAGAATCCCGGCGTGTACGTGGATATATTTCTCTATATATTCAAGGCGGTATGGTCACGCGGCAAGCAATTTTTTAAACCATGGGAAGCATTTCATTTGTCCGTTGGAAATCTTTAGAATCCCCTGAAAGCTTTATTAATCGAAACCGTTCCGAGGCATTATAGCCGGGATTCACAGCTATATTAACGTTTTACCCAAAGGATTTGTACTTAAATGGGATTTTCATGTAAATGTATCGATGGAATGGCGATGTTGGCATTGACATTTTTCAGGCGCGTTCATACCATTCGATAAACATGGAATTTAGCCCGGGCGTCGCGCTTTTCTGGTACCGATTCCGAACTGAACGCATATACCTATATCATATGTGAATTAAAATCTATGTATCGATCTTGTATGTGATTTGTGGTTAAAATCGATCTTCACTTCGATTATCTATCGGCAGAAAAATGAATGACATGCATATATATGTACATATCTAGTATTCTATAATTTGCAGCTGTGACTGAAAACAGCATAGACTGGATTATATAGAGATCATAGAGAAATTCGTACGACGTCGTTTATCGATGAATCATATATAGACATGTGCAATATACATACGGCATGAAAATTTAAACTATCTAATCATCGTTTTATTTAATTATCATTTTTAAAATGTGTACGTATCCAGGGGCGGATTTAGGGGTGGCTCCGGGGTCCGTACCCCTGCTTTCCAATCGAGGTCGCCCTTTTCGCCAAGACGGAAACGTCGTGAAAACCCACGAGTTTGACACTCATCCTATCGGAAATTGCATCGTTTCGGGTTTATTTCTCCATAATTATCGAGGGATAGACCCACTAGCGGCCATCGACATGGCTGCTGTATCCGAGATGTGTATTTTCTTTTCTTCCGGAACCCGGCCTTTCGATTTTCGTAGATCCACCTCTAGTATCTTCGGTGCTTACAGGTAATTATCCGCATACATCGGCAGGATTTTGAGACAAAATATCGATTACACCAATCGTTTTCCGGGCGTAATATTTAGTCAAAAATTGGACAAATGCCAAAAAATATTCGTTTAATCCTAAGGTCCAAATATAACTCGAACGTAATGGGTCAGATCATTTGGACAATATACCTCTGACCATTTCTAATTTCGCAGATAACTCACACCGTATACACAATAACAGAACTACAAACTATAATCGTAGTAAAATCTTATTTCTTGTACGTTTTAACTGGGAGTGTTTCGTGTTCTCGTTTCACGATGTTACAATCGTTCATGGCACGGTTTACAGAATCTGGCCGAGTGCCCGAAACGAACCACGTGGAGCCAGATGAAACTACGGAGGTAATCGTCATTCATTCGGGGTGACTTTAATATCATATCATATTGTCATATCATTTATTCCTGAATAATTTATATCAATATATGATTAATTATAATAATGATTTTCTCGGAGACCATATATATACGTAGGCATCGCATCTATTAAAAATCCAGCCGTAGTAACGCTCGTAGTATCTCTGTACTGCCATGGATGTAGTCCCACAACGCGGTAACATAATAGAACTGATAATCCGATGTGGAAAATGCCCGTAACTTGTCATTTGCTTGTATTGCTATGGGTGGCCATTTTAGCGTATGGTATTTAGGTTCCCAAGTTTCTGATGAGTTTAGAGGCGTACGGAAGGGCCTACCTTCTACCACAAAGCGCGTAAATGTAGGCACCCTTAGATGAGAAAAAAGACAGATACACAAATTATTGGACTTTTACAAATTTTTCCAGTCACAATACAACTCACAGTTGGAAATTTGCACACGGCTTGACGCATGATGAGGAATTGAAGGAGCTAAGTCGTCAGATTTTCAAACTAATTTCCCATTCGATGTTATTTGCTTAAATCGTTTATTCACGTTGTGTCATCATTGTTATTATACTTTATACAAATAACATTATCTTCGAATGATGCAGTGCATGAATTAACCGAAGCTGGGTTTTTAAATTGTCGACTAAAGCGCCTGCCAGGTGTATCTAATCTCCGCAATATCACGTTTTGATAGCAATTTCGTAATTACTGTCTTCGAGCATCAACCAGCGAAGTTATGAGAACTGTAACCTTTAATAGGGTGGCTTATCGACAATTCCCCCCCCCCCCCCTAACTACTGACAAACGAGCTCCGAATGGCACAAATCGTATTTCATCACATATTACAGTAGCGAGATCCTTTATGATCGAAGCTATACAACGAAGTCTAATTCATAGAATTCCAAGTAGCTTCGGTAATGATACTTAGGGAATGAAAATAAAACTCTAGCAATTTTACTGAAGAGATTTATAGTTATATTGACTTCTAGCGAGACGTTGAAATAATGTTAGACAAACATGATCTTCGTTCAGAAAGTTATACACTTTTTTTCGTAGGCACGAAGCCAACGACTCGTGTGTGACCTTCACCGAGAACCTTAGTGTCCGATGTTGTGTACACTAGGATCGTAGAGCGACAGAGATCAGTGTGGATGCGACCACTTCCAGGACCGGGTGAAGTGTGAGCTTCTTTATTCGATATTTTCATTTCTTTCAGGAAAATATGGATAAACACAGTCATCTGATTGCGCAACTGAAAGACAGAGTAAAGGACGTCAAACCGCTAGAAGATGATGTAGATTTCTTTAGAAAGGAAGAAACGTAAGAGCAACCCATCAAATACGCAGTATATACTGCTTAAACTGTTTGTTATTGGCCAGGTTTCCTTTTTAAATCAAACATAATATTCACAAGGAATATCGGTCTTTTGAATGCATTATTCATCTCGGTATCGTTTTCTGGAAGTGTGTAATTGTGCTATCATAAAAGCGATTAATTATCGGAAAAATCTTCTCTGTTGAGTATATACATTCGCGTGTAGAAAAATTTCTTCTAGTTTAAATTGCTTACGAATGATGAAAGCTCTTCGATAGGAGTGAAGTTCAGGGCCAATCTACGTTAATAGAAACGAAAGACGGGCATTAAACACTTTTTAAAGTGCCTCTTCATTCGGCCGTCGTTCGTGCCGCAATATTGCCGAACTCATCAAATATGGACACTTTCTCTTACGGCGGAATAAAACGATGTAGACATTAACGCGTAAATTAACGGGATTTCCTGCGTTTATTTCGATAATGGCTTTTACGTTTTTAGCTTGACGAGGTTTTTAAAGGCTCGGGAATGGAAGTTGAACGACGCCGAAAGCCTGTTGCGAGCCACTATAGACTGGCGTCGAGAGAACAGACCTCTTCAAATGGATTGTCGCTGGTGTCGAGAACGTCCCGGTTTCCACAATATGGTAAGATTACTCCCCGAGATCGATCGATACCTTCGTCAACCAATGAACCTGTTTTCAACTGTTTTCAATTCTTTCAGGGCGAATAAACGATGCTTCGGTTAATGCTTTTTCAATTGATCTTAATTTCTTTCACAACAAACCTACTGCTAAAATTAATATTCTTCACTCACCGAACACCAAATTTTCCGACAAAATCTGATCTTCAATACAATGTAAGATTCAACCATTTGTGTTTCAACAAAAATGATAGACAGTTGATAGTTGCTAGCCGCCATTTTGATGGGGTACTAATTTGTCCTGTGTTGGATCATTTTTTTCTCTTTTTAAAAGCTATTTTAGATGCGTGTTTTATCATATTTTTACCACTTCTCGTTGGATTTCGACAACTTTGGCAACATTCAAACCGCACGAATCTCTAGTTTTCAGTTATTCAAAATTCATCTCTGAGATTTACAAGAATGCGACATGAGAGCGATATAAAAAAAACTGTGGCACATTTTAACCACACCCATGAAAGTTGAAGGTACTCAAATCTGAAGATTGTCATTCAAAATGGTTTTCGAAAAATTGTTTCGGCTGTTTTCGTTGTTTTCTATGCGCGTTCTGGTTATTCGTGATTCTCTTGTTATTCCAGAAAATTCAATATGCAAATACTGTAATGAACATTTATTTTGACGGATATGAAAAATGACCTCAATGAACTGCAGCTGTATCAACGCACCGAATTCGGCCTGCTCGACACTAAAAAAAATACAAACATGCAGCTATATTTGATTACTGTCGTAGATATAAATCATCATTGTTTCCGAAGCCATTAAGTATTGATCTGACATCTTTACGAGGTCTGCGCCGTCTCTAATTTGTCGGGAATATAATTCACATCAGTGACATCCCGAGAGAACAAACCGCGACAGCCAGTCAAACGATGCCAGGAGAATGGGAAGAAAATTGCAGTATCATTTTGTAAACGACACCGAAACAATGAGTCCGCCGCTGAAACGATGCGCGGTAAAAGAAAATGCGCACGTCGCGCTGATGATGCATGTTTACGTTGGCTTTCCGTTGGTTTGTCTCGGTCTCGTACTCAACTCTATAACTTTCGTCGCTTTGGGCAGAATACATCGCAATTTCCACTCGCTTTATTACTTGCTTCAAGTTCTCAGCACTTCTGACTCGGCGTTCATGTTCATGTCGTTCCTTTCCGAGCAGTTGCACTACATAGCCGCCGTGTCCATTTACGGACGCGATTTTTCTAGAATAAGGAATGGTCGAATATTTCCGTCGTTGCATTTCGCCGCGCAGCCGCTACGGCACTTCACTAAACAGGTTCGCAATAATTTGACGGCCTTTCTCGGGATTGAACGCCTCGTAAAGATATCTTTCCCGTTGAGGTCGCGACTGTGGTTGACGAAATCGTCGTGCAACGTCTGTTTAATAGCACTGGTGATCGTCATGATGACCGCTAATATCATGAATTTTCTGTTCAAGGAAGTAGTTCACGTGTTGCGAAAATGCCCGTACGGCGAAACCGGCTGGGTGATGAAAAGGCTACCGAATAATGGCCTCAAATCGAGATACTCGGCAATAGCTTTGCCTTTATTCGAAACGATCTTACCATTGTCCGTATTGATATCCACTAATACGATCTTGATCTATAAGATATTTCTGTCAGCTCGAGCGGCCAAACGACTCGGACAAAACAACAAAAATCCGATCGATAGCGCAACGAAAACTTCGTTCGTTATAGTTTCCGTATTCTTTATTTTTGAATTTCCTCACGCCGTTCACCACATAGACGCTCGTCTGTTTCGGAACCACGTCGGGAGGTTCGTGAAGAGACATTTGACCGTGCCTCTTCCTATCTTAGCCGGGGTGTTGTCAATTTTCGATTCGTTCTGTAACTTTTTCATTTACATTTTCACCAACTCTCTATTTCGAAGGAGCGTCTTGGCGTTCGGTTACACGAAAAAGTAAACACAGACAAACCCACTTAATCCGTATCGGCTTAATCTGGATTTTGGTCTAATCTGGACGATATTTGTAATACAAGAAAATGACGTTTCAATCCGGATTTCTAGTAAACCGGATGAATTTTGTTGGTCCCAAATTATCCGAATTAAGCGGATTCTACTATATATACGCGTCCACATCCATTTTCAAAGCTTTCTTCTTCAAACCGTTACGTATGGAGTGAACGTCTATATGCTGTTATAGCATTTTGAATGAAATACATACAAAATAAAATAAATCAATGGTATCAATGTAGTATATGCAAAATGTATAAGAAATTTATCACGCACTTCGATAGTCATTATATATCATCTAATCTAATCGTTATTTTAGATTTAAATATCCATTTTGAATTATAGAGAGTAAACTTCCCGTATGAAATTAATCGGCTTGAATGCGGGGTCGTATTATTGTATTACGATCACATTCGATTGTCCCATTGGTTATTTTAGTACCGAAAGATAACTTTGAAATATCGATCTCCACGAATAATCACGATAATCATTCCGCAATAAATCTGTTCGTAACGCGTCATTCAAATCGTTATCCACAAACACGAATGAGGTAATTGGTAAAATCATGGAGAAAATATGGACTAAATTTGAACTTAATTGAGTCAGTCCACCTCATATATATAGCTTTTCATCATCAGGCGATTTACGAAGATTTTCTCTTCTCTACTTTATTTGAAATAAATACGCCTTTTGAGACGGACATCACACTATAGTTACTGATAAAAATATGGTACCATTCCTCAAACAACTATACTTGATTTCCATCGATTTGACCATGGACTCTAAAACTGGAGATCCTAAGATATCAAACAGATATTCCTCGCAAAAAGAAAGATTCCTTGCATGTTTCTTATTTATTTGATTTCCCCAAAAACAGCCATACGACGCGGATTGAGGAGATGAGGACAAAATACACGAACAAAATATTGACTTGTAACTGTAAAATCATGCCTCCGCATCATATGCCTGCCCATTGCATATGTAAACGTGTAGAAGAATCGTGGATTTTCTTTCGCAAACATCGTCAACATCGAGAACGTAGGGAGCGTGAAAGGAAAGCCTCCGTGCGACTAATCTAATATTCTAATATAATGATGTTTCACATATCTGCGGGCTATTCGTGTCACTTTGATCATGCGCTCCCAATACCGGATATATATCAGAAACAGAACTCTCTGTTCCATCATTTCTACGAAATTAGTGATTTTTGTGATTTCATAATATACGTACATTACGTAGCATAATTTCATGATTTGAAATTTAAAGATCCATTTTAAACTTATGATTTTTTTCAAAATGGTCAATATACCATTATTTGAAATTTTTTTGAATATTGTATTGTAAGCTAATGGATTAATGGATATACAATGGAATATATATGGATATACATATATATATATATATATATATATATATATATATCCATTTTAAACTAATGTATATATATATATATATATATATATATATATATATATATATATATATATATATATATATATATATATATATATATATATATATATATATATATATATATATATATGTATATATATATATATATATATATATATATATATATATATATATATATATATATATATATATATATATATATATATATATATATATATATATATATATATGTATATGTATATGTATATGTATATGTATATATATATATATATATATATATAGTTTAAATTTGATAATGGTTTTGTTAATATCTTTCCATCTTTTCCGTTTTTCTTTCAGAGACAGGTCGGTTTCGATGAGCTGGGCAGACCGATCATTTACGCGTGTTTCGCGCAAGCGGCGACGCACAAAAATACGGTCGACGATTCGATCGCTCACGTGACGTATTTGATAGAGAACGCCAAGCAGACGATGAAACCTGGAGTGACCACGTGGGTTTTCATCATCGATTGCACGGGTAAATCCAAAATTCTAGAACGAATTTGATCTACAATGGATCCATTCGATAAGATTTTTATGGATTTATGAATGAACTAATTTCTAAACGAGAGACACTTTGGAGCGTATTTGTTTTTCCATATCGTCAATTTTGGTTTGGCTAGTTACCTAGTTCGATCATAAGTTAATGTTGATTGATTTTTCACATATAACAGCCTAATCTTACGATTAACCTTTTTGGAACCAGTTGGTTATTGCATAGATGAATCAAAAACTGCTATTGATTACCGTAGGATACAAAAGTATTGCAAATTTCCCAGGCCCGGTCTTAACTCGAGACATCCGTTTGGTTTTGAAAAATTGAACCGACATAAAATAAGAGTAATGAAATATTAATTAATATACTAATTAATCAATTAATTGATTTAATTACAAAATAAACGCCAAAATTCACAATTGTAATTGTCATTGAAACACCAATATTGACGACGTAGTGCACATTGACTCACACGGTACCCCTTAAATAACGCGTAATGCATCAATAACGTATATGATATATAACGTATCAATGTATATAAGCATAATCATAATAGTTTTTACGGCGTCAAAATAGAGTACGCCCCTCAACTACGCCAATGTAGTGGACGTGGAACCCGGCTCGATGACGTCATGAAATGAACCGCTCTGGAATAAAACGTGCTGGGAACGATACATCTGCCATCTCGTTTTATACAGCTTATTGTCGATTTAACGGTGAACTAAACAGGATTTGAATTCTATAGTGCATTTATGCGTCCAGGTGCGGGCAGAATATCAAATAAACCGTTTAAACTAACAGTTAGTATTAATAAGATTTAAAAGATCATTCCACTTGCAGTATTGGGATACCTATTTTCCGTATGTGATTTCATTAGGGCATTCGACGCGGAGATCAAATCGGCTATAACCAACCGACGCGAGTTGTTTCGGCAGAGAGGGGTTTGGAGGCACTCTCCCAGAAAATCTTCAAATTTTCAAACGTTATATTTCGGACAGTTGGAGCTATTCTAAAACGTAAAAACGTTTATTTCACTTACTTCTCATTCAGAAGAAAAGATTTTATGATAAATGAGCGGATGCTAGTTAGGAAAATGGAGGTCTATCGTACCCCCGGACCTATTCTGGTGATGCCCTTGCTTCCTGCTGTCATATTGTCAGCCCACCGTTGCGTTCTCGGCGTCTTATTACATTTGTTCTATCGGAAATAATAAATAATCAAACATATTTTATCCGATAGTGAAATAGCCACGGAGAGTACATATTTCGAATCGCGCAACACAACGTATAGTGCCAATATTCGAACGTCGGTAAAGGGAAGAATCCGATCTTTTCGCATACTTTCTTTTCCGATCCATTACAACATCCGAATAAATTCGTCGTAAAACGTCGAAAAAAAGAAGAATCCATTATACGTTACGCAGGAGCGTTATCGGGACTTGCCAGCCCGAGCTTGAATTCCTTCGAGAAAACGCTGTAGATTACGCAACCTTTCAAGGAAAATTAAGCGCTGTAGTTGATTTACGTTTCGTTTTTCTCTGTTTTTTGTTTGAGCGTTTCGATAAGAATAATGGACGCGATTCATCCATTTACTCAAATTATTCATTCAGGTTTAGAATATTCGGCAGTATACGGTAAATGGAGTACAGAGTTGAGGATAAATCAAAAGTCTTAGGTCTTAGACGCAACTGCTGATTATCTATTTTCCCTCTGTGAGTTACGTAGATTCTTTCGATTTGCATAACTTGGTAAAGATTTACGAAACGCTATTTCGCGTGTGTTTCGTAATACAGAACATTTGTCATGGAGCTTCCCGATTTATGACGTTACAATACAAATGATTCATGTGATGTCCTCTTCAAGTTCTGATTTAGATGTATCGAACAGCTATTCTTTTGAAAATCATACTTTCATACTTAACATACGTATTACTGCATGTTAACATATGTATTACTGTGTGTTAACAATATGTATTACTGAATGTAAACATGCGAATTGCTGTAATAATGTAATAATGATTGATTTCCACAATAGATTAAAATATGTCAGATGTACAAGAATATACAAAATATGAAATATCTTATCATGAATATTAATATAAAGTGGAGGAGATTAGAAGTAGCCAACAAAGCTTATAAAAGTTTCTAATCCCCCAGCACACACCGATTCACAAAAGATCCGTCTTGTACGGAGTCTACTTATAGTATGGTGGCTGATTCGGACCATGTAATAAAAAATCACAGACGTTACAAATTTTTCTTTACAGAAGCTTAAAAGTCGTTTTATCGCGCAATAAAACGAAAATTACCTCGTTGAAACGAGAAAACGCCGCGATAAAACGGGATTTTTTCGTTTTATCGCGCGATAAAACGAGAAAATAGTCGTTATTTTCCAAATTCTAATTTCAGGTATGACACTACCCGCCTGCAACCCTCGTCTAGGCTACGGCGTTACGCAAATCATGTCAAACTTCTACCCGGAACGACTAGGTCTTGTCATCTGCCTTAACCACAGTCCCGTCTTCCAAGGCGTCTGGAATGCCATCAAAGTATTCCTCCATCCAAATACTGTCGCCAAAATGAAACTAATTCGCTCCAAGAAAAAACGCATGGACGTATTCAATAAGTATTTCTCCGCCGAAATGGTCAAATGGCTATCGACGGAGATCAAAAACAACAAGCAACGACCGCTGGCGACGACGCAACAAGAATTCTGGAAAGGTCCGATCAGTCCGATGGACCACGACCCGCGGGGAGCTCCATCGTACGTGGCCGAGTACATCGATAGTTTCCCGATGCGTATGAACCGAAAGGGCACGCACAAACCGCACCCGAATATCATAGACTTTTATACGGGTAGACTGGCCGAGTTGTCCCGTTCGCCAGACGTGCGACGACGCGCCGGTGCCGATCAACGCGACGCCGCGATGGCCAACGGCGACGAGTCGGACGCCGATGACGACGCCGATGCCCCGGAACTGGAAATCGACGAAGAATTCCAGATTCCTAAAGACGCTAAGCCCGTTTACTTATTATAGACAGCGACATTAGATGAATATAATTTTCAAACTAAACTCAAATATAGTACTTAGAAATATATATGTATATAAACGTATGGTATATGATGTAAAAGGTGATTTATTTTTTCAGAAGAAAGATTGACATCACCATAGCAAATGTAAATGTATTATTATGTTCTACGTAAATTCAGTTCATCGTCACGAACCATTGTCTCGAATGTACCAGGTCAAACAAAATGACAAAACTGATTTAGAATCTGTCACCGTTAGTGTGTATTAACTGTGTTGCTGCTGAGATGGAAAGAGAGGGTTCACAGAAAATTCGCACGGCAGACAAGTGCTGTCAAACTATCAACAGAGTTTTCTGTCGTCGTTCTTCCGAATAAAGAGAAATATTTTCGAAACTATGTTGTTTTCTCTTCGGAGATTGTCATTGTAGCCGTGTATTGAGTTTATACGTGTGCAGATAGATAGCTTGAAAACCCTCAACTTTTCAAGGACGTGACGACCACCCCATCCTGTAGAATTCATTGGCCTCTAACCTGAGAGCTGCTCCCCGGATGTACCAACTGTCGGGAAAAACTTTAAGACCTTTCTATTCAAAAGAGTTCACCAGAGCCTTTGAACAGTGTTATCAATGAAACGGGAGCTCTGCAAATGATAAATTTGATTTGATTGATTAATAGAATGATTGATTGGAAACCGGCAATTTGCTTGTTCTATCTGTTTATTGCCTGCCTATCTTAGCGAACGTGGTGGCGAATCTTTCAATGGCAGCAACGATTTAAGGAGTTTTACGAACAAACATTAAACATAGAGCTACATGTCCTTATTTTCAAAAGCCATCACTCGTATATGTTGTATATAAGTAGGTATGTACGTATATATCTATATATGACGCCAGTGGATCAACTTGAATTGACATGCTTTTACCGCTGAGACTAACAAAGCAACCGCGTCCGTGTCAGTTTGGATTTGAAAATGAATCTCATCAGACGTCGAATGCATCCACAGTGTTTGTCATGATTTGTTATTCTAATATTGTAACCGATGGCTCGCACGCATCTGCACAGACTACATTCGTTAGATTCGAGGGAAATCGGACACAAATACGATATTGAAGCGTGTGACCTCGAAATTCGCGAATACGGATAGGTCCCGTTTATCCTTTTCATTTGAGAGCGAAAAATGATTTCCCGTCAGGTTTTGATGCAAAGTTAACCACGCCCAGTTTCACAAAAAAAACAATATGATGATTAGCTAAATATCGAATAAAGGAATTACCACGATAATCATAATTTTTATAGACTTTGGGATCGATTCCACCATTATAATCTTGGCCGATTGTCCTATAGATTTTACATTATAGATTCAAAATGTAAATTGTGATCATTAGGTCTGCTTCTGCTGGCTTTAACTTTCATAATGACGGTTTACTTATTCTTGGAGCAATCATTTGTCAAATGATTACTCCAAGATATCAATAATCCGATATCGGGAAAGGTGTGAAAGCCCGTGCAAAATAATCTAAGTATCAACGATTTTCAGGCTAATGATATTTCACCCCCGAGTTGTGCTATATGTATCGAGAATAATACGTTATATATTATTTTTTAGTTAGAAGTGTAGTGAATAATCGAATAATAACGATGATGAGCATCTTCAATTTCATTTCAAAATATTACAGTCAGATAATTTCACAAGTCAGTATTAAGTCTGGGAAAAATCCATCTTATAGCTCACCACTCGAAAATCCGATGAACAAACAGGAAGTGTCGGTCATATCGTTCGGAAAGCAAATTGGCAAATTTATTTTACTTCCGAATACGGCCAATTGTAAGCAGGTTCTTTCGGAACGTCGGGTTTGTGAAGATGTAAATGAAAAAATTGCAAATCGAATCGAATATTGACAGAACTCTTGCTAACATAGGAAGATGTACGCCGAGATGCTCTGATATCAACTTATTAACGCGATCCTGAAACAGTCGAGCGTCAATATGGTGAACGGCGTGAGGAAATTCAAAAATAAAGAAAACAGAAACTATAACGAACGAAGTTTTCGTTGCGCTATCGATCGGATTTTTGTTGTTTTGTCCGAGTCGTTTGGTCACTCGAGCTGACAGAAATATCTTATAGATCAAGATCGTATTAGTGAATATTAATACGGACAAGGGTAAAATTGTTTCGAATAGTGGTTTTGCTATTGCCGTGTATTTCCATTTTTTAAAGCCACTCGATAACCTTATCATCACCCAGCCAGGCTTACCGTATGGGCATGTTCGTGGCCTGTAAACAACGTCTTTGAATAGAAAATTCATAACATTAGCGCCCATCATGACGATTACAAGGACTACCAGAGAGACGTTACAAAATGCTTTCGTCAACCACAGTCGCGACCTCAACGGGAAAGATATCTTTATGAGACGTTCAATCCCGAGGAAAGCGGTTAGATTATTGCGTAATTCCTTTGTGAAGTGGCGCATGGGCTGCGCGACCATATGCAACGTTGGAAAGATTTGACCGAATCTAACTTTCAAATAATCGTTTGCGTACAATCGCAGTGCAGCCAAAAAATGCAACTGATCTTCGAGAAATGACAGTAACAGAAACGCGGAGTCTGACACGCTGAGAAATTGAAGTAAATAGTAAAGCGAATGGAAAGTGTGATGTATCCTCCCTAAAACGACAAAGGTTATGGAATTGAGGACAAAGCCTAGGCATACCAACGGAAATCCCACGTAAACGTACATCACGAAGGCAATATGCGCTCCTCTCTGTTCCCGACAGCGCATTCGTCGGGTCGTGGTATCAGTCGTGGTTGTGGTGATGTTCAAATGAAGAAATTGCATTTTCCGCGTCGTAGACAAGTTTTCGGTTTGATCTCGTGTGCTTTAACTGCGCCGGCGACAGAATTTTCAACGCAATTATCATTGACTGGGGCGCTGCAAGATCAATACTAATCGTCCTGAATTCACTGACGCAAAAATCAGATAAAAAAGTGATATATAAACATAACCGATCGATTGAAGAACAAGAAATTTTAGATATACGTTGTAGATAAATAAGCTTATTATGTTTCATTATGAGGTCGTTGGTTTGGAATAATTTCTAAAAATCATTTACAATAATTTTACTGTCACAAAGATATTACTTCGTATGTCCCCTCCGGGGTTCCGTATATAACCTTGAAAATGAGCGAGTGGGATTTTCAATTTGGCACGCTGTGATTGGAAAAACGGTTTGGTCGGTAACTTATCACGAAGCGATGACTGTGAACAACGCATAGATGTGAGAATTCCACATATACATGTTTAATCACCTTTCGAGACATCATCTTGCCTTGAACAATAAAAGAAATCTTGATTTTTTAATTTCACTCAATCTGCATGTGATGTTTGCAAACACTCTGAATGTCGTTCTATACCCGGAAGATGATAATGATTCTGACATTGGACAGAATGACGGGGTCAATTGAATACATAGCGTAATCATAAGCTTGTATTCACTTCCCAATTCATGGAAGAATAAATCATTTTGTTTTACCAAACTGATATGTAAAATAATTTCCACCAGAGGAAGGCTTCAATGATGTTTATTGTCAGAAACATGTCATCGCATCACAATTAGGATATGCGCCGATGCGACGTGTAACCTACCGTCTGGCGGTTTACGTGATCGCTATAAAGGTCGTTATATCTGGAAATGAAAATCCTGCTGAAACTGTAAATAATAAATCGATTGTTTGATCGAATGAATGAGCAATCAAACTGATTGATTAGTTGGCTGTTGTTTTTGAGGTGACCAGCTTTGGCAGATAAGTAAATATATTTTTGCATCACTAAAATCTACAATACAGCCTCCAAGTTCGCATGAATATTCGCTTTCCATCGTGGAATGTAATGAAAAGATATTGTGACTATCGGTAGTAAACAGTGGCTTAGTCGCTTCGTAGGAAAAAATACTCAGAGTTAATTAGAAAATTAGTACTAGCAGCGGTAGATCAATACGAGGCAGGGGAATTCTTTATTCGTGTACTTCCGCTAAAATCATACATGGAACTGGAAGGTACGACGTAGAAATCAGCAATAAAACCCGCCGAACGATTGAAGACTACACTGTAATAAATCGTGCAGATTATTTGCGGAAAAGTCGTGTACCAGAGGTAAGTTACTAGTGAAAATGGATGCACTGTAGAGGTTACAGGTAATCGTTGCGATTAAAACCCAAAAATGGTTTAGTTTATGGATGGACTCCTCGTATCAGCGTCTATGGTATAGGTCGTTTTCGAAAGTTTTCATTCATATTCTGTGCATTCCTATTCTGTGGATATGTTACGAAAAGTGGCATAATTTTACTAGTATGTCATTGAATTGTTCAAATAGATTTTATCGGCTTACATTAAACCCCAATTAGATTTCGACCGACCTTTCCTATATTTGCATTCTACATATCTTGAATTGCGTGGCCTATTAATTTCACTTATATTTTCTGAATTGAAATATACATGTGGCATCGAAACATTGCTACACAAAGTTGCATAATAAAACTTAGCGATCAAATCAATTCGTAATTCACATTAGGCGCTAACGCCAGTATAGCTGAATTCCGTTGGTAAGGTAGGCGTAAGTTCCTCAAATCATAAGATAAGCCATGGTGATAAAACCTATATGTTCTAATGAGGGATAGGCACTCATCTTCTGATAACACCTGAAAATACCTTGCCATAAGCGATCAAATATATATATGGCATTTTCAATCAATCAATTCTATTGTATCAAAATTTGAATTCTTATTTGTCCAAATGCTTGTCCTCTATAGTATATATATATATAGTGTATATATATATATATATATAGTGTATATATATATATATATATATATATATATATATATATATATATATATATATATATATATATATATATATATATATACACTAATATATATAATGATATATGATATATATGATATATATATATATATATATATATATATATATATATATATATATATATATATATATATATATATATATATATATATATATATATATATATATATATTACTCTGTATATGATATTTATCATTGCTTGCAATAGGCGTATAACTATGAGCACGCGGATCGTAACGAAACATGATACGGATAAGATTCTCCAGGGAGCGGTTGTTCTCGGATGTGGTGGTGGTGGACCATTGTTATTCGCGAGGTACCGTAAGATAAAAAATATGACTAACACCTCTGATATTCACTTATAATCATATAGCTTTAAAAGTATATATGATCGTCTTTTCATTTCATACGTTTAGGAAAATGACCGAGAAAATGCAAGGTCCTGCAATTATCCAGTCGGGATGTCTGGTGTCTGAATCTGATTGGATGGTTATGATAGCTCTGATTGGTTCCCCATCTAAGGTGAAGGAAAAGTCTACGCCAGGAGCGGACTCCGCAGCTAAGGCAAATAGTAGTGTTTATAGCGCTAAGAGTCGTTGGAAATTTGCGATTGCATCGATCAGAAATCAGAAAGCCGCGAAAATTGTGCGCGACGAAATCGATGGGTTACGACTCGCAGATCCATCACATTCGCATAGAACATTGCCTCATCAAGGCGAAAGCAATTTCTTCGAACTAGTCCGACGGGTTCAAAGGTTGAATTTTTTCTCGCGCTGGGATGTCGGAACCGATGAAGTTGACGGGTCGGCACTGATTTCCCCCGTCGTTCCAGTCACCAACACGTTCAACTATATACAGTCACAATGCCGAATGCGAGCGAGCGATTTGCGAAACTATCCCCGATTCAATGGTTTCGAGCGATTCAAATACGTACTAACCGGCGAACTAGGTGTGGTTAATATTGCCACCTCTTTATTTTTATCGTCTGCATTCGGTGTCACTGTATTAGACGGTGACGGTGCGGGGCGCGCAGTACCGTTCGTTAACATGATAACCTACGCCAATAAACTAAACGTCAGCCCGTCTACTGTCGTTTCCCCGCAACAAGCAGACGATCTGTCAAGCGTTGCATCCGTTACAATGGATTTACCTCGCGGTAAAGAAAGTCTTGTGGAAGAACTATTGGCCGACTTACTTATCGATCCTGATGGGCATTTCACGCCTTACGTCGGCTACGGTACATACGTTACCCGCGGGCACCAGCTCCTCGACATTCCGATTTGGGGCACATATAGTAAAGCGATAGCCGTTGGCGAGGCCTTGTCAACGTGCGTCAGCCACGAACGAGTAGATCGGATCATCGACGCTCTGGCTACGCATGGAATACGATCCAAGATTCTCTTTCGTGGTCAGGTGATTTGCAACGTGTTACAGGACAACTCGGCCAGAGATATGGGACATCTGACGATCGAAAACCAACGAGGAAATTCGAGGATGAAGCTGTGGTACATGAACGAGTTTATGATGGCAATACCGTCTGACACGAACGTTCCCGTGGCAATGGCACCGGATTTGATAATGATCGTTCCGTCGGTCGGGCCTCCTGTCGATTTGTCCTCTATTGGTCAAATTGGCAAAACTGAAGTTTACGTATTGGGTGCTGAGGCGAGTTCGAAAATCAGAACCACCGAAATAATTGAAAACTTCGAGAAAGTATATTGCCTTTTTAAAGACGATTGTGGCAAAACCATATATACGGGAAGCTACCGACAATTAACTTTTGCTGGTTCTTAACTATCGCTATTTTTCACAAAGCACCAATTTATTGAGAAGCATCTGATCTGTTTTCTATATGATGTTAACATACCGGTATCTATATTCGTGTAGCAGTGCCTGATTTCATCTACCTAATCGTGAACAATTGTTTATGCTAATTCGTAACCTGGGATTGATTAAGTTGCGTTACTCTTGAAAGGGCTACTTTTCTCTCTGCGGTATTCGGATCAAAACTGATGTTACAGTTGAATGCAGTTCCTAATAAAAATATGGCATGAATGTCATCGAAACAGATAGAATATAATGTGCAGATGCAATATAATATCCTAGTACTTTAAACGATATTACTGGGGACTTTTATTATCTTTTTATCGCTATTCTTGTTCGAGTTCGAATCTGTGAATATCGGCTATTCTGGTTTTACGGCATTAGTTTCGTCAAAGCAGCTGCAGGGCTCGTTAATTTCGACTTAAGACTTAATGATTCCTAGTTTCTCCCAATCGACTGGGTCACTTTGTAAACTGCAATAAAATTTGTAACATCTATTTGTAATAAAACCAGTTCATTTTTATCTGCCCCGCGTCTATTGTTTTAGCCTGATTTAAATCCGGCCGGGTAACTTTCAGCTCCGCAGAAAAGAGAAACAAGGTATCAATTTGTTTAGCCTAATCGCATTATTGATATAAGCTTAGACACATTATTACTTCTTAATTTTCAAAAGAGCAATTAATTTCCGATCTGGAGATAAAAGCTTTCATCTAATCATTTCACATTTTGTACTCTTACCCAACATTGATTCCCAAGTTTTTGTAGCGAAGTGGATTCCGAGACCTGTATAATTTCGGAGCTACCCATTATTAACACCATAACGACGGATTGAAATGAAATGGGCAATAAAGTTTAATTTATTTATTTCTCGAAAATTTCGTGAATAAAACCACTACAGATCTTCGCAAACGCAAATATGAGTGCTGTGTGAGTATCGATGATCTTACATTCATTAAACTCTGCAAATAAGAAATGAAGATGATAAATTTAGCTTTTCAAATGAAAATTTATAATGAATGAAGATTGAGATACCAACCAATTCAAAAAATCATTCTCTCAGTCTCTCAGTCAAAAACAGTAAAACGACCAAAAAATCCCACAATCTCAAATAATCAGTCACAGGCACTTGAATATGGGCTTTGACCTTGCTGGTGTGTTGAAAATGATTAAATTCATCGTAATCTATAACAAAATATGGAGGATATTTTTTTTGGAAAGTGGGCGATCGGTCCAGCGACCAAGACGGCATTGTGGATAAAATATCTCCATTCACCGGGGTTCGGCATCGTAATCATTATAACCGATGATGCGTAAAACAGATACACCAAATTTCCACTGGTTTTCGCACTACTGACGGGCTGATAATGTACCCAACCATGGCCATGCCGTGGTCCAATTTAAGCATTACAGAGATAGGAGCGTTTCCTGCCTTTCTGTATAGTACAGCCTACAAAGACAGGGGGGAAAATGTTATTATAAAACATGGCAGATGATTGGAGTAGGAATAATATATCGCTGGTGAATTATTAAATATTTCCCCATTATCAAACCCACATTCGTCACATTCGAATTAGTCAATTAGCCACATTCGAATCGGTGGTTCAAAATACCGACCAAAACCGTCCAATACCGACCAAAAGTAAATTTAGTACCAACCAAAATTGTAACAACCACAAAAAGTAAACTATGATACCGACCAAAAGTAACTTTATTAGAGACCAAAAGTAAAATAATACCAACCACTCGCCACCATAAGTAAATTCGGATACTGACCAACTCAAAAACTGGCCGGCAATCGGACAGATAATATCAAATAATTTTCCATCTTCGATCGTTCGACGAAGGATTGGGGTTGGGCATGATTTCCGCTGATTTTATCCTCACTGTCAAATGTGACCAGGAATTTTGGTTGGGTGGCTTTTGGTCGGTATTAGACGGTTTTGGTCTGTATTGGACGGTGTTTAATACTTCCCCATTCGAATTAGTCAATCAATGAATACGTATTACCCTATTCGTTATGGTGAGATTCCAAGTCAACTCGGATGTCAGAGTGAATTCTGGGAACCGTTTAGTTGACTTGGCCGTTGTCACGTGATTCTAAGTATCAATGTATATTTAATTAAACATTATTGTAATGGTTTTTACGGCATCAAAAAAGTTCATGAAGTTTGGAAATAAACATCTTATTTGTTTGATGCATTTGTTTTAGGTCTAGTAGGATTGTATCGGAATAGATAATCTATTTTCTAGTGTCAGTAAGTGATTATACACCCAATCCTGCACTGATCTCTTGCTGAATCATCGGACACACATTTTTTGGCACTGGCTTTATGCCACGAGCTGACATGATTGATATGCAATTACCAGAGTACTCCTGTTGCTCGAATTTAGTGGGGGTTCTCTTCACCGTGATTTTTATGCCGGTGTTAAGATAGCCAGATTCCAGTCACTACTAATTTCATACCCCTGTGTCCTAGTTACCCATCAAGAAACATGGTAGGCCTACCCAGCATGGGGTAAAAAGATTTGCATCTACAGTACCTTATTAGGCTATTATCTTGGGTACTGCATGTATTTCTGTACCCAACTTGTCAGGAAGATGATAGAGCATAGGCCTAACCCTTTCAGTGTCTACAGCCCTTTTTAGCCGGCAGTATCCAATGCAAGCGTGATGTTATCACCTTTTTTCACCTTTTTCTTAAACATTTTCTCACAACACCACTACTTGAACTGAAACCTGTTGTTTTTCTGCAGTGAAATGTATAGTGTGTCATCTAGCTATTTGAATTTCAATTTCATGACTGCTGTTGTAGTTAATTCCTGTACATAAACGTGCGCTAGCTTCATCAGTTTAATGTGAAAAATGGATATCTGCTTGAATGATTATTCAAAAATGTGAAAAATTTAGGAAATCTATGAAAAGTCATGCAGTATGGAGAATCCATGGTGAATATGCACACGCGGTGTTAAAGTTTAAGAAATCTTATTCTAATTTGTCCAGATTTGTGATCGCCAAACTGCTTATGAATGTCATTGTACATTGACCTTGAAAAATCTTGGAAATTCTCTGACAGAGAATGTGAGAAATCCTGATATTTTCCATGAAGCTGTAGGTTTGCTTTTATAAAATGACTGTAGGCCTATTCAACATTTCATTTATTTTGATTTCAGCGGTGCACCAATCAGATTTGAGACAAAGACACAAGGTGGGAAAGCACAGATATTTTGGGAGAAAGGTATGTTTACCTCGGGGAATTTGCTTTTTAGGTAGATACTGCAAAGGTAATATGAAGAGATCTAGAGGCCAATTCCTTCTTTTTTTTCAGATCGTAATGTCAAAAAATCGAAAAAAGTCAATTACAAAACCAGAGAACAAAAATTCCCACTTCGGGGAGCGAAAGCGAAACAACAAGCACCCGCTCCGGAGGAGACTGCCGCTAAACCGGCTCGCAAAACCACTGCTGTTGGTAAACGGCAATCGCAACGCAAACAGGAAACGAGGACCGATAACGTGGCTACGCCAGACACTGCCGAAATCCAGCCAGGGACGGTAACTCTGACTCAGGAACAATTGAGCGCAATTCTTACTTCGATCGCCAAAGTAACCAAAGAAAATCCGTTACATATTAGCATAGGTAGGTGGATCATTTACTGCATTAACATTTGGCAAATAAGTCCAATCCATCCGTCCAATTCAAATGGAATATAAATTGAAATGCTGTTCCCAGAAACTAAAGGCTACCCTAACCCACATTTAATGAGCACTTTTCTTCAGAAATACTCACCTGCACATTATATTTGACATCAAATATGGTCGTTGAAGTTTAATTGGTACGGACAATTCTTGCTAGATTATTTAAAATCTGTGCAACAATTGTTCATCATCCAGGTAGGCCTATAACAAGAGGTCTCCTGCTATCTCACTTGCCACTTTAAGTCATATATGTATGTTGTTGTACATTCAAAGGTGTAGCTTTTGGTCTGATTTGTGCAGTTATTAATTTCGATTACCGGTATCGAGAATAAAAATAGTTAGTTGCAGTAATTAATTTCAATTCCCAGTATTGAGAATAAAGATACATGCAGTTAGTTGCTAATGGCCTCGGATCAACAAAAGACTATCAGGTTTTCATTATACCACAGTACAATAGCATAATATTGATTAGTAAGTACTGACTCGAATCTAGAATATGATATTATATATACAGTAGTTGGCTCCTTAACCTTGCCTTGAATTGGATGCATGGCTTCATTAGGCCTACCAGAAGTTTTGTTGAAAGACTGAGCTCTTGCATTCCACTTGCTGAACTATTTGGATAATGTATTTGCATTAGAAATATTGCCATTTAAAGCAAGATCCTAGGAATATTTTCTGCATTTTGAACATAAGAAAAATGGTATTTGAAATTATTCTGCTGAATGCGAATCGATCTTTGGATCAAATTATCTAAAATGTTTTTCTTTTTCGTATGCAATTTAGACAAGGAAACAAACAAAATAAAGGTTGAAGAAGAGGAAGATACCAAAGTCGACGAAGGCGATAAAGTAGATGAGAAAGACAACGTTCCAGGCAATGAGGAACAAGTAGAGGAAGATGAACCGGAAAATGTGTTGAATCTACTGAAAAAATTGCAGTCCGATAAAGAATCCACCAATATGACTGAGTCGGCTTCATTGAAAGCAGCATCAAGGTATGCTCCTTTCTTAACCCCTTTATGATTGAAATCCATGATGCCTAATCTATTGACTCGTATCAAAAATACATGAAATTTATTACTACATATCTGGACGATGATATCGATGTTGAATTAAATGTCAAAATATTGTGGTTTATGTCCCATTCGCAAATGCAGGGATATCTGATATTGTATTTGCTAAAGATTCTGTCCATTTTCAGGATTGAGTCCGTTGCTCCGTCGCCTGTAGCAGAAAAAGTTACTCCTCCCAAATATCTGACTGTCGCTGAGAAAAAGCGTTTGCAATGGGAGACAGAACGGGGTAACTATCCATCCAGTGAATGCTTACAATTCCCAAATCATCGCTAGTGATATTAGTGTAGAACACTGACCAAGACTTATGATGTTAGATCTGAATATAAGGATTAGCTCTTCGGTCCAGTTCCACAGTTATGAGTTTTATTTGACTCTACAGTTAGACTATTGGAATCGTATAGTAAATGTCTACTCTAGAATCAAATTCAACTTAAAACTGTTGAACTGAGTCCTAGAAAAGACTTGGGTAGCGAGGGTTAAACATGTTCTGGTATCTTCGTAGATCATGATGTGAAATTCTTTTCTACTTGTAGCTGAGCTCGCTAAAGTTGAAGCTAATGCGTCAAATCCGTGGGGTCGTCCCGGAGCTGGTGCACCGCTGCGCGACAACAGGGGTGATGTTCTAGCTGATTTCAACACCAGAAAGGTCAGTCAGTAATGTAGAGATATCTGAACGAACCCTATATAATCTAGCTATTATACGAAAAGCTTAAAATGATTAATCAATTTTCGATGTTCACTTCCTCAGCTTTCCCCGCGCTTTTATGTATGTATCCTCTTGCTTTGCCTTCTTAAAGGACAGCCATAATACTGGCAATGCTGCTGCTGCTTCTAAGAATATCATGCAAAATTCTCCTGCTGCCAATGTAAGTTCATTTGCACTTC
Source organism: Tubulanus polymorphus (assembly GCF_964204645.1). Taxonomy (NCBI): domain Eukaryota; kingdom Metazoa; phylum Nemertea; class Palaeonemertea; order Tubulaniformes; family Tubulanidae; genus Tubulanus; species Tubulanus polymorphus. The sequence goes on along the minus strand of NC_134027.1, from coordinate 10,324,434 downwards.
TGCTTAAAAACCTGCCACAATCATATTATTACCCGGGCAGATCCAGAGGCCAATTTTGAAGTACTTTTTATTTCCCAAAAGGACACTTTGATATCTAAAAAGGCAATATCAGGTGTACTCCCGCACTGAGGGGGTAATTTTGAGGAACTTGTCAAGTCACAAAAGGGCACTTTCATATCCAAAAAGGAAATATTATGTGTAGCACTGAAATGTGCACAAATTATTCTGTTGAAAAAATGAAAAAGGGCACTTAAGAAATTTGATGGACTTGTCTCTCAAGATCTGGATCTACCCCTGCGATACTGCTGCATGAATTTCTTTTTCGTAAGAGATAATAAACGAGAAATGATACCTATAAAGAGTTTGGTGGAAAAGCACTATAGTCTGCTCTCTATGGATATTTATGTTTCGAAAACAGCAGTTGACCTGAAGCGGTCAATGAAGAAGCGGTCACTTTGAATTTAATGATGTTCTCTAATTTTCATCAAAATCTAGTTTAAATTTAGTTAAATAGATTTTTGAAAATTTAGTTTCGTTTCTATAGCCAATTCAACGAGTTAGCTGGTTGATGTTTTTTATTAGAAATATTTTTGGTTTTGTTTTTTTCAGTATCAGAAACTATTGGACGCAGTTTCGCCGCGTCAGGAAAACCCGGCGTCGTCCACGCCGGTTCAGCAGACGTCGTCACCATCAGAGCATTCACAACCATCTGCTATACGCAGTTCATTTGTTATAGGAGTGAGTACAGTCAGTCATTCAACGAGGCATCGTTTTCAGCTACCGGTATCTAAGAGTCATGAGTCATGACTTGGGTAGTAAAGACTCCAGTTACGTAGACAATTTGGCTACTAAGCTCATTGCAATGTGCTGCTGCATGGGCTATCAGGACAATTGTCTGCAGGAGATCATTTTTAACCCACTCGGGACTGGCTATTACATTCAATTTCCATCTGTTCATCCATCCGTAGCTGAAATCCAGTTATTTTGGAAATTTCTGAAGACGCTTCAATGGGTTGTCTTAAGTTTATTCATCTTATGCCAATTTTTGTTTCAATTCTTACACTTGGTGGCCGTGTAAGTCTCATCAATCCTCATGCGTAGATGTAAAAAAGAGGTTTTTTTGGGGAAAAGGTCAAAGGTTTTAACTTATGATTATGATATTTGATGATTGTTAGCATTGTTATTGGATACATCTCACGAGGTTACCCTTACACCTATTTAACATTTTTCCTACACATCTTCTAGAATCGATCATTTCAACAAAAAGCTTTCTTCATAATCATGCTCAATTATGGATATTTTAGTTCACTCCTGATGATGGCAGAATAAACGCCAGACAGAACAAGTTCTTAAAACGAAGTTACCGTACTTTTGTGGAATACTTGCGTATTACTCGGGATTTTTGATAATTTTAGAAATTGGCTCCTCAAGAAGATAGATTCACTTCAGTCAAAGAAGAAGAAAAGAAGAGATGGTTAGAAGACCTAGGTATGTTTCTGTGCCTGCGCTCTCTGCAGTTTTCCAATTCACAAACGGACTTCTCGTATATTTACAAATGTTCTCTTCATTCGCAGAGCTACAAAGAGAAGAACAACGTTTACGAAAAGAAAAGGAAAAAGAGGCTGCAAGAGCTGATGAGAAGGAAACGTGGGCGGATAAATTGAGCATTTACGAACCGGTGAAGCTGCCCGAACAATCGAAATCGCCTCCGCCCCCTGCTGCCAAAATCAGCGAATCGGAACCCGTTCAGACGCGTATCAGCAGTGCCCCAAATCCTGCTGCTTCAATTGATAATACAGTCATGGAATCTATGTATGTATCTTAGTGAACTGACGGATGATCTTACGTTCATATTTTGATATTGCACGTTTAAAGGCCGAAAGGTGGCGTAATCCTATGGGGAAAGAGATTTTTTCGAACAATGGGGTTTTTTTATGGCCTAGCCTATCGGAAATGATGCGAGGAAAATTCTATTTATACGTGATTATATCAGTAAATATCGGTGTTGTTTTCAGGACATTTCTTCGTGGACAGAACATTCATTTAGATGCCCTGACTATAAGTGAACTTCAGGAGAAGCGACTCAAGCATTTAGAACACCAGGTAAATTTGAATATTACCCTAAAGACTGATCACTGGATATGGTACCATTAATTAGGTCAGCTCAATTTGATTTCAACCTCGATTGTCTATCTGTGGTGATGAAAGATTTAGAAAATTGCCAACCTTAGGTAGAAAAATCCTGGTATTTTATTGAAAATTTATTGACCCTGTAGATATAATTCAATAAGTAGGCATATCAACATTTATCAGATTTCAATGCCAGGCCATAACATGAAACAAGTCATACTACTACATGTACAGTTGAACCTCATTAAGACGATCCTGTTTAAGACAAAACCTGTTTATTACGATGATTTCCAGCATGTTCCAGCTGAAATATTTAGATCAATCAAGCGCTGGATAATACGAAACCCATTTTCTATGACAATTTCCCTTTTGCCCACGAGGCTCCACTGTATGATCATTGACGAGATGCTTTGGGTTTTATACCCAGTGTATGGTAGTGGTTTGTATTTCGATTGAATTGTGTTGTAGAAAGCAATTCAAGCCCAAGTGGAAGAAAAACAACGTCACAAACGAGAGGAGAGGGAAAAACGCATTCAGGAAGAACGGGAAGAAGAACGCAAACTGCAGGATGAGCGAGAAACGTTGCAGAAACAGTTCAATCTCGAACAAGAGAAATTACGCAGAAAAGAGGTAGGCCAAACGAACAGTTGTAGCTGGCTTCAGGGGCTGGTTGCCTAGTCATGACTAAGACTAAAGACTGGTCTTAGACCGACTTAGTTCTGAAGCCAATCTAACAACTTAAGACTAGTCTTAAGATTTAAGTCCACTTTTGGACTTAAGCCACGACTGTGTAATGAGTCCCAGGGGCCGGTTGCACAGTCATGGCTTAGACTTAAGACTGGTCTTAGACCAACTTAGTTCTGAAGCCAATCTAACAACTTAAGACGAGTCTTAAGATTTAAGTCCACTTTTGGACTTAAGCCATGACTGTGTAATGAGTCCCAGATCTATAGGATAAAACATTCAATGGATCAAGATACTTTTGTTATTTGGTATTCCTGTATTTCTCAATGTAGGAATAAAATTTCCATTCAGGATTTCTCGTCACCCGGATGAATCATCGCCGCTCCTAAGTTGGTATTACTGTTAGTTACTGATATTTTTAGGAAGAGCAAGACCGTCGCGTCCAATTGCTGAAAGAGGCCATGGAAGACGCGCAGGAAAAAGCCACGCACGAAAAACACCTTCGTCGTCTGAACGACTTACAGAAACGCGGCCACGACGTCAGCCATCTTCACAAAAACTTCGAAGGTTCGTGTCTCTTTCCGTTGCATTGTCGTGCAGTAAACCTGGCCTAACGCCGCGAAAGTGGTTCGAGGTTAAGGATCAGAAAATGCATTAGGAAGTCCGATAAAGATTTCTTTCGTAATTATGATTAGTTTCCGCTTATGACAGCGTTCTCCTCGACAAATGGCTAGATTGAATGTAGTTTATACTATTTACAGCGTCTCATACGCCGCGGGCACCGGCACCAGCGAACGCTCAACCGGCAGTCGAATCGAGTTACGTCGTACCCGGTCTGAATTTGAGAGCGACTGTCAATCTAGATGGCGCCAGCGTACCTATCGATCAGATTCCCGTGTTGAACAAAGTCGTTGATTTGTCGCCGCGAAAAGAATTTGGCACCCAGACAGGTATAACTTAGACCTTTACTGCTCAGTAAATAGATAAGAAATGAGATGCCAGCCATGACTTTAGGCAACATTTTTTGTGTTTGATTTTCTATATGCGCTTTTCTGTTCAAAATTTCAGATGAAGATATCGCGAATTTGTTATCGTCGGCTAGTTACCCGAACATGTCGCAATCGGGAACGCGCGAAGACTCGGCGCACATACAGTTCAAAGGTCAGGTGATCTTGAAAGGCGGCGACTCGTCGAAAAATCCGCAACACATCGGCAACAAACTCGTACGCGTTAAAAGCGCCGACACGGTGAAATCTTACCAGAAAAAGAAACGCGTCGTCAACAAACGGCCGACCGAACAGCCGCCGCTGCCCGGATCGAAAACGTTGTGGAACTATCAAAATAGACAGCATATGAGACCACAAAAGAACTCGGAGAAAGACCCGAATTACGCGCGGCGAAAGAAAGCCATCGACGCGCGGCGGGCTCAACGCGAACAAGAGCTGATAAAACAGGCGGAGGCGAACAGGAATATGATTCCCGTCGAACCATACGAACGACGAACACGTAGCTTGTCGCGTCCGACTGCCCAGAAAGATGAAACGAAAGCCGCGCGTCGTAAAACACCCGAGCCAAAATCCAACCAGCGAAATCAGGCCACGAAAGGGGGCCGGTCGTCGAGCCCGGCGCCGACAAGAGATCGACAACGTATCGAGCATTCGCCACCTCCGGAGCGCACTCGTCCACAGTCGCCGTCTCGCAACGAAACCCACGAGTCGCCGAGTGGACGCGAGTCGCCGCCCGTGCCGGCAGTGAAACACAGACTCGCCGACGAAAACCATCGTGAACAACATTCAAAGCATAAATACGGCGCTGACGAGCACGCTGGTCTGCAGGACGAGGAATTCGTACCGTTTCTGCGCAGCAGCGCGTTCCTCGACCCGTCGGAAAGTCAAAAACCGTTGCCGGTGTCGCGCGAAGCTACGTGCGTCCAACGCGGCCGGAAGGCGTACGCTCGCGGCTTGAATCCTGGCGATTACGGATTTCGTATGACAAATATTCACGACCAGAATCCCGAGAGCGTTTTAACGAACAGGACCGCTGTGCCGAAGGTTTGTAGTTTTTAATTATGTCAAATTTTTCGGACTGATTAGCATTTGAGAGTGATTTCTTCTCATTCTAGAATTAAACTATGCTCAGAAATACTCAGTGATAATTTGATTTTAGATGCTATGTATTTAGACACTATTTAACTGCTAATTAGCCCAATCGGGACAGGCACGTTGGAAGCAATTTTTGATTGTCGTGGCCAATTGCTGATTTTTTTACAGTTTTTCATATGTTACTGAGGCGAATTTACTTCAATTTCGTCAAAACATGATATTCAAAGAAATAAAACGTCGTCTAGTAAATCATTGCCACAGCTTTCGTCGCTGCAGTCACTGCACTTCCAACACCACTGCAGGGTGTAGCTCCAGCACCAGAAAATCTGTCTGTACCATGATTTTACTATTCTACATTCAGGATCCAATAATGAATCCGAGCATTGTGCAAGAACACCCTACACCGCGACAGGAGGTCATACTGAAACAACTTCAAGATATTAGAAAGGTTTGTTGTTTTCAATACACCATCTGAAAATCAGCTCTCCCTTATGAAATATCTTCTGGGTGGATGTCAATATTCTATCAATGCTGATGATTGTTTTGAAATGCTTATGTGAAAGATAACACCAAAATTAAGCTCATATACGTAACAATTAATGCACCCCCTTTGAAGTACCAGCATATGGAGAACACTGCTTCTCAGTTCACCGATAGTCTCGTCAACTAAGCAGAAATGCATAAAACATATTTGTATTTTTCAGAACTTGTTGCAGAGGCAGAGAGAAATTGAGACTTGTTTATCGCCGTCAGATCTGAGTCGACAGCAGGTTCCTGTTGACTAAAACAATATCTAATACTAAAACAATATCTAATACATTCCAATAGTTTTACCTGATATACATGTAATTCATTATTTTCTCCTACCTTCATTTTCTGTAAAGAATTTCTTCGAAACTATATTCATTGGGCCTTTACTGCTTAGATGCTTGATATCACTGTACATTAGACTTAACTCGATACTGGTCAATACAGTAATTTTACTAAAATGTATTTGGAAAAAAAAACCTGCTATTTTCCCAATTTTTAACTTGGGATCCGGTTAACTTGAGTAATCTTTACACAGACTCAAAGCTACCGAGTAATATGGAGTTTACTATATATATATATGTAAATACAAGTATGATAACTTTTAGCTATTAAAGTATAACTCGCATAATTCGGATCGGTTTTATTCGGATTTTCACTTATTTCAGACTAGAATTCCAGTCATCTCTAGGGGATTTCTATTCAAATGAGAGCACATAATTCGGATTTCGTTTAATTCGAACAAAATTCCAGTCCCAGGTGATTGAATTAAGCGGGTTCTACTGTCAATAGTTCTTTTCAATTTTCTGTGCACCCAGTCTACCCATCTTTTCAGTCTGGTATACGAGTAGTATGGTATTTACGTGCAGAGTGTTGTCACCTCCAGATAACCAATTATTAGGATAAAGGCACTGTCGGAATTTATATTAATTAATACTCATTATTTTATAAGCGGCTATTAACTTAATTAGTTTAAGTGATGTGCTGGTCTATCACTGAACAATGTAGATTTTCTTTAATTTAGTACCGATGTTTTATATGTACCTTTTATTATAACTGAATATATTACACGTATTGTATTTGTGTTGATCGCAAAAATAATGTATTTTATTGGATAACATCTGGACTGAGGAGTATCACAAAAAGGGCAAAATTAAGGCTAAACAAAAATGATACCTTGTTTCCCCACATCAGCCGGGTCACTTATGTAAACTGCAATGAAATTTGTAATCAGTTCGTTTCTATAACGGCCAGGCCTGTTATTGTTAGCTTGATCATGATTTTTAAGAAAGTAATGTACAAGGTAGATAGGCAGCCAGCCGAGTCAACTTGTAACCTCGGCAGAAAGGAGAAACAAGGTATCAATTATTTTTAGCCTAATGTCAGGAATTCCATTGCTGTATATTAACTTGGCATATGACAGTACAATATCAAAATATCTGTCAAAGCTTAAGGCTGATTTTTCGTGGAAACGGTCGTTTGCTTAATGCGATGGTATATTATATAATTTTTTCAAAAATCTACTTTCATTATGACACGCAATAGATTGAAAATTAAGAACTACTTATTTTCTTTAAGCCCATATGCAGTTGTGTAACTTTTCATTAATAAAACTCAAACTGTCCTGAAAATGGGCTTCTGCAGATTCATTCCAATAACAACCAGATTTCATAGGTCAATTTTAATGGAAATATTGTCATTTTATAAACATGTTTGATATTTGTGTCCTGACGATGTTTTTTACATATGAACAAATAAAAATGTTATCAAAATTCATAGAAAATTATTGTCTAATACTATAAACTCATCGCGAAGGACATTACCGGTATCTTGAAAATTCTGGTTGGTGTGTTGATAAGTGATAAAACGAAACGATAACTAATCTAAGGCCTTTTGTATACGTTCGCAAAATTCATAGGAAGACAGTGAAAAAAATGCGTTGTCGGCAGGATTCGAACCTGCGCGGGAAGATCCCAATGGATTTCTAGTCCATCGCCTTAACCACTCGGCCACGACAACTGCTTGCAAATTAAGCGTGTAAATCATTATTTGAAACAGTATATGCTAAGCCATGGCTTGGATTACGTAGTCTAAAATTAAATCTGAAATGGGATTGTTATACTTTCTATATCCTCCTCGAGCTTTCTATTTACAATAAAAGAGCAAAAGAATATTAATTCTATTATAAGTTTTTTTTATCTACTCTATTCCATGTTCTATTCACCCCTTAGAAACATCGCATGCAATTCTCGCAGGGACCACTGTCGAGGGTAGCACAACTCATAATTTAAAGGGCATTCTGAAATTTGAAAATCTGCTTTTTGCTGCAAATTCCAAGCAATTAGATGCGAAGTGCTTTCTAGTATTTTAGCTGCAGAGATGTAGTTTCCAGGCAATAAAGACTAAACCTTGAAGAATTTATGTGCTTTTGTTTATAATCATCTACCTCATCTTCTAAAAAGTGCCCTTTTCTTAACTTCTTTGCCCTTTTCTACTTTGGGCATGAAAAAACGAAAAAAGGCACGAGATTTTCGCGACGGTACTGAACAGCACATGCGGTCTACCGTCTGAATCTGCGCCTTCGTACTGTAGATAGAATTCATACACGATAGAATTAATCGAATCTATTAAATGGTTAGAAAAATCAGTCGTATGATTTTCGAAACTGATCGAGAAAATAGAATTTGTCGTATCTATGAATATCCATATCGAATGAATGGGAAGACAAAATAGATTACTTAAGTAATATTAGAAAAAAGGATAGAAATTAAAACTTCTATTTAAGATTCCACACCATTATTATGATTTTAGTACCGGGTATGCTGTCTCCAGAAACAGTTCTAAGGGTGTCCTATAGTTCGAACCACCCCCGGAACGACCTGGATACTGAATACTGCGACCCACTCGTTCAAACTTGTGCATTATCCAATCGCGGCGATGTCACCACAGCTTAAACCCAAATAGATACTTAATCGGAATCTCGATGATAGAAGATGAGTATAAGGCCGGTCTCTAGAAGTCAGAGAAAAACCAAACATTTTACAAAAATTATTCATTACAGTTACATCAGCAATGTCGCGCTAGTTAATTGAAATCCACAAGAGGGATGAATTAACATCGGCTGAAGTCCAGCCACTAAGTCAGAAAAGTTATGTATCCACGTATCTTATATTCAGATGCCAGAGAAGAACATTCCCTATAAAAAAAGTCACGATTTGAAATCACGATTCTATAACTCGTAACCTGGACAAGACTCATTATAGGCCTACTCTTAAGATATTTAATGAGGCAGCATAATCAATTGCCTCTTTTGGACAATGACATATTGTTTGTTTTAACAGTTGTTGTTGAACAGCCCACGTTCGCCCAGGCCATACAACCATACAATTAAAACGATTGAAAAACCATAAAAACCCCAGCACACCAAGAATGTGATATTTGTAAATGGCCAAACCTGAATTTTACCAGGCACGAACAGCACGCTATTGTTCGAGGTTGATCATTCAATAAATGTGACCCGGCTATAGCCCTCAAAAATGTTTATTATTATTCATGGAGTTATTTTGTTATTGTGGACATGATATCAGAGCGTGTCGATGCAAGATCATGCAAGTTTGATGTCAAGAGCAAGAAAAGTCTGCAAGCATTAGTTCACGTAGGCTGTATAACTATTTTGGCAATTGAGTATAGAATGTTCATGTAGAACTTTAAAGGTTTAATTTGATTTTTTTTTCAATTATCATTTAATCTCAGGGAGCAACCATTCTGGTCAGGACGATTACTCCAAGCTCGGTGCGCAATGATCGTCGTAAGGTCCCACTGTCCTAGTACCTGTTTGTAAAGGTATCCTAGTCGGAAGGCAAATTCTACCGTCAGCTGGTTTCGAATACAGATCACACGGGTACAGAAACGTCAACCAAAAAAATAGTTACAGTCGGCTGAATTTAGGCGAACACCAATCCGACTTTTTCTAATTTCTAGCGTAAGGTTGAGATATTCTGTTGAGCTAACCGTTTTTCGGTGTGCATTACCTACAGGGTATTAGTTTATTGTCATTTCTATTTTTTAAAAGTACCAGCCTAGGCTTATATGTCACGAGGAGAGAATCCCACAATGATAATAAAAAGTCCGAAAATGAAACTTCGAGATAGTAGTTTATTTCAGCGTTTCGACTATATCCTAATAGTCATCTTCAGGAATAATGATTAGATGACTATTAGGATATAGTCGAAACGCTGAAATAAACTACTATCTCGAAGTTTCATTTTCGGACTTTTTATTATCATTGTGGGATTCTCTCCTCATCGCGTCAACACGGATATAGTGTTCTACCAATCGTGATTATATGTCACATGTATGTCAATTCTATATTCTATAAAAATTCTGCCGAGCCTCGAATTAGATACCACCATTACCATAGAAAATTGTTATTAGTACCAGGGATGAGCCAGTCTCATTCGAAAAAGAAGACCTACAAATGTTGTCACAAAAAACCGAGAACCCAAAAATCATTCAACGACAAAACCTTTTGGCTATAGATGATCATCGCATAACCATTTTTATTTGTATTTTTATGAATACAGTTTTCGATAATACTAAGTAATTAGAGAACTTTAACAACAAACATTTGGATTCACGAATACGAGTATACTGCTGAAGCGGATGACAAGCAAGGTGCGATCACTTTTTTTCTTCATCAATAGCTGAAATAGAAGAGGGTAGAAAGTTATGAAATGGTAAAGGAAAGTTCATTTTCATCAATATTTTCACAAGGTTAGAACGTTGCCAAAACCATCAAAATCCATCTATAAACAGATGAAACAGAATTTTTAAATAAATTTAGTTTATATATAATAAGAGAAAAAAATGACCCAACAATACAGGACCAAAGTACCCAAACATAATAGCGGCTAGCAACGGAAACTTACTTTCTTTCGTTGGAAGTGTGTTTTTTTCCTGTGTTTCGGTTTTCTTAAGTTTGGATTTGTCAAATTTCGTGACTTCTGAAATGTCTGGTTTGTCACTCATAATGTTGTTCAGTATTGCACCTAATACAAAATCAGGAATCCATATGTTATTTATATACAAGAAGAGTGGCGATTTTTTGAGTCACGCGGTCACATTTCAATTCTAAATTTGACTTTACTGCTTTCTTTTTTTGTTTTCTACGTGGAATGTCATTTATCAAAAAAGTTCCAAAAAAATATTTTTGTACGACTACGAGACTAATAAAAGACTATACAGAATCCAGGCAACAATTCGTGGCAAAAGAATGTTGATGCTGTCAGCCTTGGAAATAATATAGTCATCATATAGGGAGATTTTCTATAGAATATCCGAATAGCAGAAATATTTCAAACGTCATCGTTCGTAAGGAACAATGAAAACGAAACCTTAATAACGAGTTATTCAAAAGCTGTAAAACAGTAAAAAAAATTTCAAACAGAATTCCAGCATACGTTTACCTTACACTTGTTAAAACCGCGGTGTCCTAGATGTCAATGACAATCGAACCGGAGCTTCAACGTTTATATGGACCTAATCCACCAATCAAATGCTATTTTGAGGGCCCATATATTAAATTCATGATATATATATATATATATATATATATATATATATATATATATATATATATATATATATATATATATATATATATATATATATATATATATATATATATATATATATATATATATATATATATATATATATATATATATATATATATATATATATATTTATATATATGGTTAAAGCCCGCATGGTTGATTTCAAACGCGATTATTCTTTACAGAGCGAACTGGCCGAGCTGAAAATCACCACGGCGTGACTTGTTGTTGAGACATATTCTATGTTACTTCTTATCTAAAAATAAATCAAATTGAATGCTCTAGCAACAAAAACATGTTTTCGTACATGGTATTTAATTTTTCATACGTCCTTGAACCTAAGAGACCCGGATCACACGGGTACTTCTCATCCGTTATTAAAATTCAAACAAACGACACCAGCTGCGAATAATCGCGTTTATATGCGCGTTGCGCTAGTCCTATTAAATCGACTGAATGGGATTTGTTGAAACGCTAAATCGAATGAAAAACATTAACATATATCAGTTATACATTAAGGATACGTATGTTCTGATTACCACAGTAAATATATATATATATATATATATATATATATATATATATATATATATACATATATATATTACCGTTACTTGTAAAAGTCTTGTCAGCGCCCAAGATTCGCCAGGTCCTATAACAGGCGCACATCCAGCGGTAGGAAAAATCTCCTTCGCCAGGAAAAAGTTGAGATTGCATTGACAAGAATTGTTTATAGTATGCTCTAAATATTGAAACCTTGATATATCAACAATTATTTGTTCAAATTGTCAATTTCAGAGATCAAGTAATGGAGCAGTAATGTTTTATTAGCAATTTACGTAGAATGGAATGGGGAACAACAAATTGGCAAGACAGAGGATGAGAGGTTGTGTGCAAATATTGTGCCAAAATGATGAATTACCAATCGTTTACCATTATCGTCTTTCATCATTTGAATCATATTTTTAAATGCCGAATGCAAAAGAAAAGACACATTTTGTATTTGAAAATAGAACATTGTATCATAGTAAATAATAATAGTAATAGTAACCTTGCCGTGTGACAAGAAATTTACATCACATCCTCCGCAAATATAAATATTATAGAAGCTAATGCAAAGCTGCGGGTTTGGCCTAAAACCTTTTAATTGGTACTGGCACCGATACATTGATAATTCTCAACACGGCGAAAATGGCACAAATGAACGGCTGCCTAAAGGTCGATACAAAATTACTGAGAATTATTCAGCGGTCCCGTGAGCAAATTATCCACGAAAAAATATGAACAGAAAATTAGATAAATGTCCAGAATTTTTATTTTTTTCTGTAGAAATACTTCGCCTTGCCATTTAACGTTTGAATTCATGCAGAACATGTTTACGAAATGACCATGGACGTGAAATTTGAACCATGTCAAAACGTTTTTTTAATTCTTGAGAGCTTGCTCAGTTGCAGAACGAAGATTTATCCGAAGTCTGCCCTATAAGTACTCTGTAAATAACCAAGGATCTTGAGACGCGGGGGCGGATCTAGCTTTTGGGAAAAGTGAGGGTGCGAATATTGCGTCGCTAATACTTATGACATGCTTTTGTTGTCCGTAATGACAACGCGGTCCCCCAACGAAAATGTTGAAAAATTAGTGCATCTCGATGCATTCTAAGCATTTTCCTGGTTTGAATATGGAATGAAAAATGCTCACAATTGCACCATTTTCTAAACAAAAATCTTGGGGATAAAAATCCATGGTCACTTGCCGAAAGGGGGATCGCGCGACCCCGCGCACTTCCTTGGATCCGCCACTGAGACGGGTATGCCCTCTCATAGGGCTAATGCCAACAACACAGAATCGCAACGGCTGGATGAAAGATCGGTAACCTTCAAATGCCGTCGATTCGACCGTCCAACAAAATATCTGAAATTGGATTTCCTAATTCAAAATCAATCCGCTGTTTCTTTCTTGGAACTGGGTTTGTAAGGGTCACCAACTTAAAAACAAGAATCCTCAGGCTAATCGGAGAATGTTTAGGCAATCAATACCCGAATAAAAATACGAAAACAGCGCACTGTAAAGGTTACATCTTATTGATTCAGTATTTCTTTATTCATTTATCGATTAAATTTCAGATATCTATTCATATAATCAAGCACCTTTCATACACAGTAGGCTTACTGAAACAGTATTTCTCCATTAATATCAGTCCAGCAATTCCATCAATTATCGCAATAAAACTACATCATAATTTTGTTCTACAGTAAGCCTATATTATATACAGCATAGAAATTTAATTAGATCTCATCATCAGGTCAAAGAATTTCTGTTATTAGATAAATTACTGTATGCAGGTTGTTTGTAACAAGAATCCAATACATACAGAGGATAAAATACATATCTTCATGTATTCATCATGAATGCAGGGTCCGATCTCAGAGCACTTGTCCAACTGCCCTGGACAAGTCTATTTTCATTAGGGCAAGTACGTTATCATTATCACTTGTCTGCCGGGCTAATGCAATTTTACGCTTCAAATACTTTTCCCAATCGATACAGTAGGACTGCCTGTGTAGGGCAATTGGATTCCTAAGGGAGCAAGTAAATTTCAGAGTTGTTTGCCACGCCCCCCCCCCCCCGGCAAGTGGATTTTATTTGTCTGATCCAGGTGCGGATCCAGGGCCATTCGGTGACTACAGCACAGTGGAAAAAGGGCACCAACTATGAAAAGGAACAATATTAATGCCCAGCGAGCGAGTTTGAGTTTGAGTGCCATTTATTGGTATCATGCCACTAAATTTGCCTTCACATTCAATTTGCTTGTGCCTTTTTTAGATTTTTGGCAAAATTTGCCCTTTTTCGATTAAATTTATAGAGCAACAATAATGTCTCTTTCAATAGTGCCCTTATGAGTAAAGGAAAATGCCTTAGATTGCCTTTTTTTATTTGGGCAATTCATTTTCATTCACATTTTGCTTTAGGCCTAGTACAGAAAGGCAATATTTTTTATGGCACACAAATTGTGTGCCCTTTTTACTTTTTTCCCGAAACAAAGATTTTTCAAGGGCATTTGCAAACTGCAACTACCGCACGTGCTACATGTACGATAGTCTGGATCCGCGCCTGTGATCGGACTCTGTGAATGTGCATTTTTGATATTACATTTATCAGTACGTGAGTACATTCTAAATATTCTATGCAGCTCACATAAGAAAATAATCAAAGTTCATATACAGCTGTATAAGTGGTGGCACCGAATCAACAGGCCCTAAAACATTAAGTATATTGATAAATTGTACTCAGTACATAACATTGATCGAACACTTACAAATGAACTACAAATAATCAGACTTTGTTAACATGTGAGCCACAATTCTCCCTACTAATACAAAGGCAAATAATTTTAACAGCCTTTTGTTTTGATATTTCCACGTACAATTTAACATTCATCTTACAAATATATATTTCACTCGAGTTTAGATACCGCGGGTACGGAAAATTGGATGAAGTCTTGCTTGGATGATAATGAACAATTATTCGCAGCGCGAGGAAGGTCATGTTTGTTTGTTGAAGGTCATGTATTCGATGGGTCCATCATAATCGTTCTTCAATCGTTCGTTTTCACGATCTTTACAATCAGTTCTTGCGTCTCTCCAGCGGTATTTCAGTCGTTATGTACTGAAACGTTCAAAAGAAAGTATACGAAACATACCACATAAAACTCCAAACATACCACACCTTACATAGATCTTTTGACAAATGATTACTCTAAGCATAGAACCGAAAATTTTGAGTGTCATAATTGTTTCTCCCAGTGAAACTAGTATTCTGTGTTTCTAGTAGCAATCAAATTTTCTCTTTAGGTTTAAGATTCTTATATGATACAATCAATACATCGGAATTGTTGAACTATAATTGTTTAAGCCAGGACAAAAATTTTGTTGCATTTTTATATTCTACATTCAGATCGTCCTTCTCAATGGCTCTTATATTCCGAAAAGTCAGGACAAAAATTTGGTAATGTTTTCATATTCAAAGTTTAGACCTTTGTTTTCAATGGCTCTTATAGATGGCATTTAGTTTTGTTTTATGCCAATTCAGGATCTACAAACTATCAACCCTGAAGAAATACTTTTCTCAAAGCTAAAAATATTCATGCGTACATACACAAGAGACAATCCACACTGTGGATTACATTAAATTTGGTGAACTTTGAACTGTCTGCATAGGGCATGACCTATCGTTATATTTGAAAACAGATAGATTACCTATTCATAGAAAACCTAATAGGCTGGATTGTTGACTATATTCAATAAGAATAGAAAATAGGTATAAAAGCTACTATGTTCAAATGATTTAATTACCCGCTTGAGTCTATCCATGAACTCTGCATGAGTTTCTCCTTCGAGTTCCAATAATTCTTGTTTATAGTGACGTTTAACAATGGTCAACATTTCATCCTTGGCCATAATATCGACTGGATCAAGGTTCTTTTTGTTGATCAAACTCACCAGATACTCTTTATAATGTACCCTGAAAATATCACATTCGGTAAACATACAAATATTCATGTATTCTGTTAAAAGAATAACATGATTTGTTTTTTCGTTTTACATTTGAAAAATTGATAATCTTTTCTGCAATTAGGTCCAGCCAAAAATACATGAAGAGGATTTTTGGTCCAGCGCATAACAGACATGAGAAACAGGGTCTTTGTGTTAACGATCACCCAGGGGTCTGACTGGAGGGCCCTGCTATGTACCTGCTTTCCCCGTTCGCTGTGATGGTTCAGGGGGCTTTGGCCTCAGATCCCGGTTTCACGGGTCAGAGCCCTGTGAGTGATACATGAAGGCTACAGTGCTGCCATCTCTTTGAAACATTGATAATTTTGTACTTTGTTTGACTTTTTTATTTTATCATAACTACATTAACTTGTATTGTATGATACTTGTGTAATTTTCTTTACCTGTCTGTGCTTTATTGAAATTTACCCAAATGTTTTGTTTTTATTGTAAAATTTTAGAGTTCAATAAAGTTCTTTTGCATTGTCCAATACGTATACATATATATATACATGTATAGAAGACTCTTTTCTCAGTACTGACAACTAGAACCACTACAATTTCCATACAAATATTATTTTGGGAAATCCTTTTTCTGGTAAGTGGTTCCAATGCTACCCAATAAGGCTGTGTGTCTCATCTACGTATTTAGACTCGTTCTGTCATTTTTTGAATGATTCCGGCATTACGACATGTGCTTAATACTAACATGCACAAGCCAGCATCCTGAATATCTTTGCCACACGGCTCATCCTTCAATTGGATCTCTCCTTGCACGTTCACTTCATGTTGCTCCATCACCGGACAAGTAATGACCTTGTCGGCGTCTGCTGCTGCCTCAACTTCATCTCGTTCAAAGGCAACATCATTATTCTGCAAAATAATTCTTGAAGTTACATTTCATAATTCTATAATATTACAGGTAAAGTTTCTAGAGTTTTCTTGAAAATAAGCTCTGCATACAGTTTGTTGTTATTTTCATCAATTAGTTTATGCCTATTTGTATTAACCATATCATTACACGTGGTCCACAGTACAGGTCTTTCACTTATCTAAGCGTCTATTACTAGTAATACTGTTGCAGAGTGGTCATTTCCTATCATAAGTCAAAATTAATTTCGCACTGGAAGTTAGAGATGATACACGGCACTTTTACTCTGTACTAGAACCATAAAAAAATGGTATCTTTGGCCTGAATAGATTGTCATTTTAAACTTGAAATACTGGAAATGGTATCTGAATGAATTAGGTATTTGGGATGTATGGATATCACGATACTGGAAAAAATTTTAAAGAAAAGTGTTTTTTTTTCACAATGGACACTCACTGTTAATAATTCCTGCAGCTTAACAATTTCCATGTCTCTCAAATAGAATAAACAGTCCCGTGGATGGTGACAGTGCATGCCGAGATTTTTACAACGCTCCTTGCCGAACGTACATGCCTGAAAGTAAATCGATGTGATTATCAACCTGTTACCATTCAGAATTTTTAGTTTACTGTCAATTCGTGACAGAACGAAAAGCATCATTTCACTTAAAACATTCGATTCAGGACATAAACACTATCTGAAAAACATTTTGACATAAGCCCTATTTATTTCATCAATTTCATTCAGCATTTTCAAAACATCTGAACCAATCTCAGCCAGCGAATTGTTAAACTGCTCCACAAATCTATGCAAACTATCAAGTGCTTACTTGTGATCTTGCGAAAGATTTATTGCAACCACAGCAGAACTCCAAGCCACACATTTTCGACGGATTTTGGCATTTGAAGTGCATACAGCCACCTTTGGCAAGCGCATATCGGAACTTGCAATTTGGGCAATCTAAAAATAAGGTCAAAATACATGCGACTCTTTAGGGTAGAAAATACTACGTATTCTATGATAGGGTATTATTAAGCTCGAGGGTGCCATATTCGTTTCATTCAATGTTTCAGAGCTTTCCTGATTTCATTGCATACATCTGCGATGAGATAAAATTCACCTATTCCATTTTCAGCCAAATATTTAGCGAGTCCAATGCCTTGAGTTTTTGGATCATTCAGCAACTTCCATTCGCTGAAGGCCTCACACGTTATACCATCATGGGCATCTTCCCACTTAAAAAGAATCAATCAAATTAAGCTACTAGGCCCTGAGAACACGATAAATTGTGACTGGGAATATGAAAATTTTAATTTCACTGTGTGTTGAGAAAAACCACCTATTGCGTAGAAACCAACCAAAAATTCATTTTCATATCCACATATACATCTTTCATAATTATTTCGATTGATACACAAACTGGTGGAACTTCTCAATATCACCTGCAACTTCTTGGGTTCACAGTTGTTAAAGCAATTTTTTTTTAGAAGTTACCGGTTTTTTGCATTCGAAACATGTATGTTTTCGGCATTCTGGACATGTCATTTTGAGCTGTTGTGGATGTACGTACAGAAACCCGGTCACGCACTATAAACGATATGCACGAGAAAGGATAGACATATCAATCAAACAAACATGTCATTTTAGTAGCTCAAGCCAGAGTTTAAACACGCTCTGCTTTTGCACGAATAGCAACTCACATGAGAACACCAGCGGAAATTGGGATCATTCATCAAGTTCCATTCGGTCAATCGATCTTGGAATTTGCGATGTAGATCGATAGGTAATAAGTTTTGAAGCTGAAAAGTTAGATTCGAAACTCACAAATGCCGGTACACAATCTATTTGTAAATATGTGCATAATAAGAAATGGGGTATAGTCTAGTAACAGTATTACCAGGTACAAGAAATCCACATACATTAAAAGTACTGTTGTTGCTCTGCGAATCTTATATTGGAAAATATAGCCGCAAAGCAGCGGATAATGCATTTTCTGTCTTGCTGATTTAAATGACCGTACTATTAAGGTCGTAATCGGTCATAAAATAAGGTTATTTAGTAGAAGTACCACCTAGAAGGGTCAACAGATTAATTAGATATGTGGATCAAAATGAGCTACAACCCCGGTAAGTGCGAAGTGACTGTGTACCAAGTGTAGTCAATATAGCTTTGAAGATAACTAAGGTTTCTAATTTGGTAACCACCTAATAAGAAAAAAAAATCCTGTTTCCAACTGTACCGATTTAGGAGTAGTTTACTTAACAACTACAAACTAGATACAAATTTCTAAGCCTATTTCTCAAAATTGAAGGAGCATTAAAGGGGTTTTTGGGTACTTTGCTCAAATTGAAGGAGTTTCAAGCACCTTTAAAAGCATTTTCCATCTAGAAGGAGTTTTTAAGGAATCAACGGGTCGTAGGGACAGTTCAAAATGCCCGAACAAAATATCGTTACTTACAAGGAGATCTAACATCATGAAGTAGTTTTCAACTGTCGTTTTGTCATTCATGCCTGGACTTTCACAGACAGGACACATGAGCTTATTGACCCGTATACTGGCTTCTTTGATCTTCAGTTCGAAATTCTGTCGCATGCAGCTGGCACAAATTTTGCAATCACAGCAGCTTAACGATCGTATCTAAATGAAATGTAAAACTACATTGTACAATTCTACAAAAACGCACAGTTCAATGACCCAAAATGAGAAATGTCAACCTTTTTAGAATATATTGAGGATATATGAGGCACCACTAGCGAATAAATGTGAAGTTTAGTTTCAGTTGCACAAATCATGATCATTTATCAGTATGTAAACACTTATTTTAACCTGTCATTATTTTTCTATTTTGGACTGTGGAAATAGTGATTTTGAATGTTCAATCAGGGAGGTCGTACACATAAAATCATGCCAACCTAAACTAAACTCACATTTATTTGCTAGTGATGCCTCATCTACCCTCAATATATTCTAAAATGCCTTATTGTCACACCTATTGATCTGCAATCTTGTATTCATATCACAAATACTGGCAGTTATTTATTTCTGCTGTGGGCTTATATGCCCTTCTGAACATAGTTTATTTCATACATCATACCTGATGAAGCTGAAGTAACTGTGAACGATTGCATCGAAATATACTATTTTCAAGGATGAATTGTTATATACGGTAGTTGTGATTCTATTCTGTCTTTATCAACCTACCTTATTCATTGGGCAGGCGCTATAGCATAGTTCACAATCTTGACTGAGGTAATCTAATGACCTGTTGACATCTCCGCAATTGCGAACAGCGTCGATGATATCGGAAAGTTCAACATTCTCACACAACTCGTCTGCATGGTCATCTATAATCTTGACGACTAAACCAGCACGGCCCCAGCTTTTCAAATCGCTCTCAATGAGTATGGCTCTCGTCCGTCGCTTCAACGAATATCAATAGCAGACTTTTCCGTTAAAACCTTTCCTTCATTATTTTACTTACGTTAACAGGTCCCAGTTGCCTGGTTCAGCATTAAAATTTTTTTTCAAATATTTTTTGACGCCTTATAAAACGTTACCATTATGAAACCTAAACAATGTTAACCATTCAGCGTCATTTTACAAACGACAACCGTAAATCGATGTGCAAAACGTCACAGGTTTATGTGTACACATACAAGCTATTTGGCAAAATATTATTGATAAAGATGTAGAATGGCTCCCTGTGATTATATAATGACCTCTATTTGAACGTTGAAATGTTATATTGCATTGAATATCATGATAAGACGTATTGTAATAGTAAAGGATGTATGATTATATCAGGAGCGGCAGGCATAAATAGAAATGATAAGTAAATCGGATTATTCGGTTAAATGGCGGATGTATACACGATTTGGAAGTCTGATATAAAAGTCAGACCCTGACATGGGGATGCTAGTGGAATGACGAAGCTATCTACGATCTGAGTAGGGCCGGCGTGAATTTCATCGGCGGCTACAAGCAGTCTATATAAAAACGTGTAAACAAATAATTTCAATATTCAAATGTTTTAGAAAATATGTTCGATATTAGGGGTATGCAGGTTTCATGAGATTAACAATCTATGATAGCATAGCTGTCATATACGGCTCCGCGTCCACTGATGGCATGTGTATAAGGTGACAATTCAATTCAATACTTTATTGATCCTTATTACATTGAAATTCCGGGATGAAATTCCCAATTTCAATAAAGTTACAAATTTTAGAATAAGAAAATACAAAATACAAGACACATGGGTAATTCATACAGAATAACATGAATAAGTTATTTAAATGACGATGTCTACTTCAACCCAGACTCAAGTCTAGGATATCGAGTGACAGCCAAACCCAACCGGGCCCGGGACCGGGCCGGCTGGCTACACGATATGCTCGAAGTCATGATGAAGCAGACATCAGAAGAGCTCTTTCTTCAACCATGGAGGCAATGAAGTAACAGACAAGCTTAGAGCAAAAGTGAATCGAAGTCGGTCACAAGTTGACAATTTTTTTTTTAATTAGACCAGTCGAAGACTGTATCATCTGCCCAATCGCCAAATCTCATAATTCCCCAAATTTCTTAAAACTTCGATTTCAAATTTGCAATTCCACATTAGCTTATCCCAGAAATTCTACATTTTTTCGCAGGCGTCAAATAATTTATTAAAGTTAATTTTCTTGTTTATATATATATTCAAAATTATACAGAAAAACTTTGCATCATCTAGCAAGCGTAGAAACATAAATATGCCCATGATCTATTGCTGAATGTTGACACTTTATCTATTGGAATCCTTTTCTAGGTTGTCAGTGCGATATCATTCTTATTTTCTAAAATATTTTAGCTTATTTCCAAAGAGAAATCGTAGCCTTCATTTTTGCCAAACAGCCATTTCGCGGGTTAACAACAATCTTTATATCATGCTTTACCTCGACTTGTTGTTGTTTGTCGAAGATGAATTCGATGAATTGCGCTTGTTCAATGATTGGTGCACTCGATTCATCCAGGCCCCATATGTACGTGTCGAGCGG
This sequence comes from Tubulanus polymorphus, assembly GCF_964204645.1. NCBI lineage: Eukaryota > Metazoa > Nemertea > Palaeonemertea > Tubulaniformes > Tubulanidae > Tubulanus > Tubulanus polymorphus. The sequence continues at coordinate 10,302,920 of NC_134027.1, read as the reverse complement.
TTGTAAACACTGGCCGCTCAATGTTTCCAACAGTCGATCTTCATCGCCGCAACTTTCCTCTATTGCATGGATAATATTTTCTGCCGTGATGTGATTGAACAGCCCTTTCATCATATCAATCTACAATTTCAAGTAAGGTGTAAAATATCATCGATACCATTACCGGTACTGTACATACAGCAACAGCCAAGTTCATTTGTCTTGTTACCGCTATTGATATATATATAGATGAACCAGAAATTTGTCTGATTTTCTGAGTATTTTTAATATTTTTTGTGAGTAATCAAGGTCTTAACACATTTGCTGCTGGCTTGATAATACAGTGCTGCCCCAAATCGCCCATAAATACACTCGTAGGTTGGTACTGGAGCTGTTACATGGTCAGCCTTTGCTCAAAATTGACCGATGAGCATGAAGCAGAATTGGTTCAAAGTACTAGCCAATCAGGAACTGTGTCATTCACCTGTGCCGGAGTGCAAATATCAAACTGTAGATAGGAAGAATCAGCTACAACCATATTCGTAGTGCCACTGGTGACAGAACTAAAAGTACGAGTATATTCATAGCTGGCAGCAAACGTGTTAAAGAATAGATACATTGAAAATTACCAGTTTTCCTCTTTCCTCAAGACACATTTGAACAGATTCGTCAGCGTTCTTCGTTTTGATCAAATAATCTCTTATTTCGTTTTTCGTGAACGTTCCGAGATTATGCTTCACAGAATTCACTCGATGCATCTGAAGTTCGAGCATCTGTTCCCAAATTTCCGTGCGGATCTCGATGGGGGAGACATCGTCGGCGACGCACGCCAAAAGAGTTTCGATCTCATAGATCGTTAGATTCGAGTTGACTTCAAAGTTCTGGAAAAGGAACCATCACATAATATCTTAACAATGACATTCCGATTGATAGGAGTGGTGTTTAATAGTGATGACATGGTTCAGCTATATTCACCAAACTCAATATACACGATATACATCAATTTTCAGAAATCTATAACCTACCCGTATAAAGAACTTAAAACTATCATGTCTAGTCAATGACATTCTCATTGCAGGGTCAGTGGCATTGGAAGTGCAGCGACTGCAGCGGCGAAAGCAGTGGCAATAATCTACTGAATGACTTTTTTTTTTTTGAATACCACGTCTTCGAAGAAATTAAGTAAATTCGCTGCGGCAATATTTAGAACCTGTCCAAAATCGGTATTTGGCCGCAGCAATGAAAAATTGCTTCCAACGCGCCTGAGGGTTCTCATGGGTCAATAAGATTTTTGCATAACCAGATTTTAAGTTTCCAAACCGCTACGTTACACATCGCCAACCTAGACCAGATAACGTAGGGGTTTTCTAAGTAAATAAGAGCCAATTATCAATACCATCGACGGAGTGTCTTCATAAAGTTTGTTATCAATGTGTAGTAAGAGATTTAGACATAAAGCCTAAAATTCAAAATAGAAGGAAAATTTTCATTTCCCATTTTCAAAAACTTTCCAAGACTTTCGGAAACCCGTAAGAACCCTTTATTGAAGAAAGCGCGAACTTACACGAAGGCACTGTACTAACTCCTTCCCTTGTCGATAAATCTCCTCTTCTTGGCGCCTTTTTTCCATATACTGAAATTTCTGTTTCCCAGCACTAAAAGGAGTTGGCAACTGCTGGGCGGCTTTATTTTCAGGCTCGTTCTGTTTGGGAATCTCAAGTTTTAACTGAAATCATAAAGAAACATAAGGAGTTTTTAGACTGAAGATCGATTGAATTGACTTCCTCAGATTGGAGCGAAGTGTTTAGATAAACTGAGGCCAGTCATATAAACAATCTTTGAATGAAAACAAATCCTCGTAAACATATTGTTGGTTCATTTGCTTTGTTAGAGGAGGGTCACAGTAAAGCTGGTCTATAGAAACATTCCCTGCATTCAGAATTAGTGAAACCGTAATGATTATTCATAAACAACGCAACTAGATATTGTGTATCAATTATGGCTGATGACAATCACCAAATGCTTTTAACTATTGTAACATAAGGCTTACTGGAATTTTGGGCTGTCGCTTTTGATGGTGCAATTCTGGTGACGGCTTTGGTTGTTTGACGAGCCGAGGATTTGGACTAGTTTTCATACACATATCACAGGTATTACTTGATGAGGAGTTGTGGAATGTACAATAGACGCATTCCCAAACAAAATCTTCAGCTACTGCAATGGGTGGCTCATCATGCGTAATACCATCAGTCACTTCGCAATCATTCGCAACTGAATTTCGATCAGCAGTCGTATGAAATGTTTTCTTCGAATCCAAACTGATATTATTAGTGCGCACGAATTGTGGGGCACTCTTCGAAGGAGGTTTATCATTCGTTTGTAGATTTGGCGTAGCGACTTTTTCATTCGGTAAAGAACGATTCGGTTTAGGTTTAGGTGAATTTTGAAAATCCTCCTTTGCGTCGTAGTACTCATCGCTAGAACCGGATTCATCTCGAGAGAAAAACCGGGCTGCGAAACTTCGTTTTTTCTTTGCACTAATCGTTTTAAGCTCCGCTTCGAATCGATCTTTTTTTCGTCGAAGTCCCCTCAACTCCGCCTCATCGGAATCGGTAACTTCGTCAATCCTACGGTTAACTTCTTGAAGGTGAATACGAAGCTCTTGCGCGATTGCATTTTTAACGACATCCTTCGTATAATCCAATAACTTACACAAGGTTGGCATCAATTCGGTAGAGAAGGCATTATCATTAACCAGACGATCGAATTCCTGCTTTTTCTGGGCATATGGCATTTTTTCATCCCTCGAAAAATGGATGTTCACGTATGTACTGTCATCTGCTTCTTTGTCGATTTCCATTCTGGATTGGAAATCGTTTTTCATTTTTTCGAACGATTCCATCAGCTTGTAAATTCTTCGTTTGCAATCATCTTTTAGACGGGTCATTTTCGTGTACTCTGGGTTATCTTGGTACGATGGGTCTTGGACGAGTTGGTCTAGCAATTGTTCATAGTCGCCGTATTCTGTGGTATTCTCGCACAACAGCACGAAGCATCGCGTCAGGTGTTTCATGAAGTTATGCTTTTCCATCTCGCTCACTTTTACCGGAGGTGGCGGTGGTGTGGCTTTTGGGCCAGAATGGTTTTCCTCGAGATTTCTCATCGGTAGCTTGCTTTGCGGATTCTGAAGATAGCCAGTTGATTGAAAAGCCTACAGAAGTAAATGAATATAGTCGATCAGATAACCGAAGCAACCTACACTTATCAATTTATTACCAAGGAATTGCATCTTGAACTGAATCTATATGTCTCCCTGATTTAAGTCATACAAATTATAAGGATACATATCTACAATCTATTATGGGAATATTCATAATACTTAATATATCTTGCAACACAAGAAATCTAGTAATATCATATTGTTATTACCATTATCATGGTTATCATTATCATCAAGTATTTCATGTACTAAGATACGTATATTAAGTATTATGAATATTTGCATATTAAATTGTAGATGTGTCAGCCTGCCGTAATAACACCCAGTAGGTTACATATCCTTAAAAAGTCGAACAGCGTTAAAAATAGATCTACCATAAAGGTAGAGTACATTTTGGTTTTGTGTGTTACCCACATACCGGTAGATCATAGTGTTTTGGATAAATAATGCTAATGGAATATCTAGCACAATTCTATATCCGTATGAGAACAGCGCTGCGAGCAGCGGTCCGTTTCACAAAATGTTTAACAGTACCGGTATTGTGTTACCACAAGGTTTTAGGCCCCTATCCAGTTAGTTTACCAGTGAATTTTCTTGCGAATCCTCCAGATTCAATCTGATGCTTGGAATGACCGTAATCGCATCGTGCACGGTCAACGGAGGAAACAGATCGATTCGTATGTGACCGCGTCGTACGAAATGGTTGTGCCACTGTTCATCGCAAATGTCGCATCTGCTGTTGCCACATTCGGTGCAACGTTTCGTCGCCGTATCGGTGCCGCACATCGTGCAGTACTCGAAGTTTTCTGCAACTGAAAAATGATCAAGTCGTTGACTAATAATCAAGTATCCCTAAATATCCTTGCCCGTCATAATAATAATATATAGTAGAGCATATTAGCAGAGCTGTACATAAAACATACACATCATCCTAACACATATCAATGATATGTTGTTTTTAAAGTTAAGTTTTCACAGCAGAGACTTAGATTCACCAATATCCATGCAGCTAAGTAAATCAATAGGTACATTGTTACATAAAATTGGAGCAGCCCTGAGGCAAAGCACATTTATTGTAAGAAATTTCATTAAGTAAAAGGTACACGAGGCAAAATCTTGTAGATCTAAGAGATCGACTAAGGTCTATGAAAAGACAGCATTTCTTTCATATACAGAGGGGAATGACCATTTAACGCTTTAAAACCAATAAAACTAGTTTTTCTGGATGTAGCCAGTGCAGTTCAAAAACAACAGGCGTCATAACTTACTTTAAAATAACTTAATAGAACCTATTAGACCTCTATTAATCAATTAATCAGTAATCAACAGTAAGATCTTCATGTATGCATCATCAAACAAATCAAATCAGTATTTTTTCAGGATAAAACAGTAACAAACACTGAAAATCAGGAACAGTTGGCAGCACTAACTTAATCATATTCAATTCTCAAACTACATGCATAAAATTAATACGAATGATTTGACAAATTAATACCATAGTAGCAAATAAGTTAAAAGGCATTTGTTACTAAGTAAAATCATGCATATTATAGAAATACATACCAGAGGGGGTTGTTGGAATTGGTTCTGGCATTTTTTGTGGAACTGCTTTTTTAGAATCGGCTGGAGATGTTAGTCTAGGAGGTATTGGAGGTGGAGCGTTTCTCACAGGTATCGAATCCGGTTTTACGAAGAAATTTTTGACTCTATCAACCTAACAGAAAAAAAAGAGATTCGCAAATTTCATACACAGTTAAAAACTCCAATGAAAAAAATACACGAAAATGAAAAATATGCAATTACTTACTAATCCAGGCAAAGGTATACCACCAACCGGTGCTGGATGCTTCATATCGGTATTCTTAAAAGTAGTATCTGATTTGATGAATGGCGAAGGATCGTCCGACTTTCTCTCAGCCATGGGAACTATCCAGTCGAATTGTGATCTGTTCGAATTTGGCGAAGCAGCATCGTGAGAACGTTGGGTTTGTAGTTGCACGCTGCTTTGAATGATCGGTTCGAATAAAGTTTTGTCGGGATGAAATACTCTAAAAATAATCCGAGGGAAATTATCATCGGAACAAACAGGCCCAAAAGGCGACAAATTTTGGTCCCTCACCCCATTCTCTAGAAATAAGGAAAAGGTGTTACACGGCTCATACCGGTATTTGCATTTTCAATTTCTTCATTTTCCAGCCTTAATCCCAGTGATATGATAAAAATAATTTCAGCCCGTATACACCTATCCCAGTCATTGATAGTTTTGGGGAAGAAGGAGTTCCTAAAGTCTTTGGCTTTTGTGCGGATTGTTTGGAGTTTGTTAGAACTCACGATTATTGTTGCATATTTCATTACCAGTAACTTTAAAACACTTACCTCGCCCTTTTATGAATAAGAGTTTCGAGATGCCGCGGGTGTGGGTGTTCACCTTGCGAATACAACAATATTTCCTGTTTGCAAATCAACAAATCACAGATGACCAGAGCAACGCTGAGTGGATTGGGTTCGACGCCAGTGGGGAACGCTATTCCATCGTTTAAGGGCACTTCATACCCGTATTCGCTTAGGATTGCCCGTGTTCCCTGTGTGACAAAGTGAGTTGATATTAGAGAAAAGACCGTGTTCCAATTCCATACAGCCCTGGGACCAGTTGGTTAGAGTTATCTCAAACCAACTTTTGAGCAACTGGCCCCAGTATTGTAAAAACTAAAAGGTTGATGTTGAACATCAAGATTTTATTTAAGAGTTCCCGCCCTACAAAATTAGCAAATATCAAAGGTTTCACATGTGGTAACTATAGAGGTCCTGGAGGTGGGCAGGGGATTCACAAACTTTGAGGGTCTGTCGTGTAAATCAGTTGAAATTGTGTTTGCCAACCAATATTCCCAAGTCATGGGGAAAAAGCACATGGCTGCAAGACCTCCATAAATGAGTCTTTGAAAATAAGCCTAACAAACTTTCATCATTTCCCATAGCATAGCAATTCAATTTTACTTCAAAGCTATTTGCCTACTAGCAAAAATACCTAAAGAGGACTCTACATATTTGTGCTACTAGGGATATGTCTTAATGAGGAATTAAGTTTTTGAGTAATGACAATTTCTGGCAGATTATAAAGAATGAATAAATTTCACTAAATATAATAATTTCAGCTTCATCAAGGTTTACTAGAACTGCAAGCATATTTATCATTTACCATCACATTATCAACTTTGTCCTTGAAAGCCCCATTGGAAAACTTGACAGCCCTCCAGTATTTAGGGCGTTGGCTCTCCGGTTTGAGAAGATTAAGTCCATATCTGATGAGCAAACCGAATGCTTGTAACACTTCAAAGAGACTGTCAGAATTCTGAAACAGCAGAATAAACATTCCCAGTACGTCCAAAAGTAAAGCGAAATCAAGAGATTTATTTATGTAGTTGCATGGAATAATTAAAGCATGCTTTTTGAATAGGACTCACTTCCAGATTTCTGAGATAAAATTTGACTCACAGTTAACGCATTGCTAATTAACTAATTCTAACTTAATTAACTCAAACGAACAACTGTGGAACTGGATCCAGGACAGATGCATAAATTCTAAATCTTCTGAATAAGGCATTCGAAAATGAATCTTTCTTAAACCCTGAATTCAATATGAATTGGAACTCTGGAATTGGTTCCTGATTTCTCTCCCCGCACCTAGGCCTTATAGTAAGTAGAACAGCGAAGCCATTTGATGGTTCCATATGATGGTTCGTATTTAAGGGGGTGGTTCTCCCAGAATCGACTTTTAAGTTCATTTTTGAAACTTATAATCTTTTCAAGCAGCTTACTGACGTTCGAAGTAAGCGATATGGGACGGTAATTAGTCGGTTTGTGGCGTTGACCATTTTTGAAAATGGGGCAAACATTCGCCTGTTTCCACTGGGTGGGGAGTTCCATTTCACTGATAGACTTTTGGAAAATGAGACATAGAGGGTAGGCGAGTTCATTTTTTAGCTTTGACAAGCAGAGCGGGTGTAGTCCGTCTGGACCAGCAGCTTTGGATACATCCAAGTCGGAGAAGAGATTCTTTACTTTGTCATAGGAGATAATCACATCAGAGAGCACATTGGTGATTGGGTCTCTATCGAGTGTTGGCATATCTATTAGATTTTCCACACTAAAGACCGAGGCAAAGGAGTCATTCAAGACCGTTGCCTTTTCATGGTCCGTAGACACTAAGGGTTTTCCATCACCCTGTTCCAGCTTCGCACCGTCATGTTTCGATGTCCTATCCCTCATGTAATTCCAAAAGGATTTTGGATCTGATTTTATTTCCTTTGCTAACAACATCTCAAAGTTTCTTTTAGCCTTCCTACAGTTAAATGACTGATAAAAATTCGGCTAAGCCTTATCCCTACATCCTTATTTTCCTCTTAATTTCACATGTCTCTATTACGCTATGTTTTAGGAGGTTCAACAGTTACTTTCAAATTATGTACTACCATATCTTTTTGAAAGAAACACTTTGTCTTGTGTATTCAATCACTGAATTACTACGGATTTCACCTAACCTTGCAGTTATCCTTCAAAATAGTTTTGATATCTATTATCGAACACTTTTCCGATAATGAAGCGTCAATATTCAGCAAAGCGATGACATCGGGATCAGGTGGCTGGCCGCGTCTCATAGCTGCAACGATATTTTTTCGGCTCACTTTGATTTCTTCGCGACAGCGGCTGACAGTTTGATTACCCGGCTCATTGTAATAAGCCATATCAAGTGGATTGAAGTCACCGAGCATCATACTATCATAAAGAAAATAGCCATGAAAACTGATTAATTCCAAGGCCATGTTCTGGCTTGGGCCTTTTGCATTTCCTAGTGATTTTTCAGTATATTTTCAGCTTGTATAATTTTTCTCCCACACCACATCACACAACATTTCGTGCGATTTTCTTCATCAAAATGGCTTGTTATGGTGGGGATCCGAAAGCTATTCAGACTACCTACTACCGCACATTTTGACTGTTTATTTGTTTTTTCAACCATAAAAAATCATTATTTGTGATAGTACAAATGGAAAGTATTGAATAGTAAAAGGTGGAGCCTTCAAGTCTGCATAGCCCTATGTCAGAAGTATTAGGTAACGCACCAACAAGAAATGATTGAAACTAAAAACTATAGTTATTAGTTTCAATCATTTCTTGTTGGTGTAGCCCAAATTAATGTAATTATCCTGTTTTATTTTTATTTTTCTTCAAACATGAAAGTGATGACGATAAACGAAAATACCTCGCCAGCGCGGTGATTCCTTCCTAAGCTTTCTGTTTTCCTCCAAAATCCATTCAACAAAATGAAACTTGAGTGACACTTTTCGTATTGGGATTTCCCCAGGATGAGTAATCCTCGCCTGCCAGAATATTCAACATTGCGGGCCTCAGTGGGTTTCCGGTGGTTTTCAGGACGAAATGACATATTGTGTAGAAACAAACTGACTCGATTTGTATCAACGAAAATATGAAAACATTTACACCATTTGAAATAGAGTTGCCGACATATTCGTCTTTTGTATACAGCTTCGTTCCGTGTAATTGTCGTTATTTTAGGGAATGCGCACGTTCGATACGGCCACCGGTCGCACCGCGGTCGACTAATTCTGAAGAATTTAGCCAAAGAGAGAAGAAGGATATTTTGTTGGGCAACTGAAATATATTTTGCCTGCAATAATCATGGCCCAGTCGGCGCTCCGTGGGGGATTCTACAGGACAGAATTGAATAAAACTCTTTGGGAGGTTCCTGAGCGTTATACGGACCTGCAGCCGGTCGGGTCAGGCGCCTACGGACAAGTTTCGTAAGTCAAAAAAGTAGCAACGGTCAACTCGGGATTTCCGCTTGTAAAAAATGTCTGAACAAGTAAAATACGCCTAGAATGTGCAGATAGAGAAATATTTGGGAGGGGGTACGATAGTGCAATTGCGCGACGAACAATTCCAATTCAGCTCAAATTTAAAGCGGGGGCCAGTCATGACTCATGAGTCATTTCAGTGCATTTGTCATACCAGCTTCACTTGATCCGGTGCTAGCGGTATATATCACTATCATGACCCCTGGCCCTCAAACTGCGGAAGCCAAATACGCGGTGATCTTCAAATTAACCTCTAATAACCTATATTGTCATTATTCAGTTCTCGACCGATTTAAATGAATAAACTGTTTAGATAATTATTATCTTAATAATGAATATTCAAATATTCTGAGTGGTGAAAGTGCCGACTGAGCGCCAGTCGGGAATTTCGACAAAACACTGACAGCGCGACTGGGTGGTTCACGCGAGCTCTAGTACATGCGGTATACGGAGAGCGCCGCGAACAAGCCACTTTCACGACTCGGTGAAGTACAAGCCAGCTACCAGCAGACCATCAACTCGGATAATTTGCATTTTTTCAATCTCCTAATCTGGAATTAATACCGGCCAAGATCATTTGGCAGACTTTGTATTTGATGCCCCATATTATGGAACTCTTTGGATTCAGAGATTTCCAAAATTGATGATCTGAAGAATGCGTTTAAAAGCATATCTGTGTTTCTGAAACATTGCTGTTAAAGCATATTGACTTATAGATGTCATTTACTGACACGCAAAAAGTGCTGCCAGTGAACATTTTTTAAACATAATGGCGTTCTAGGCCTACACATTTATGGATTATTGTTATTGCTTGGTAAACAATTTTCAAATGTTTTATTTTCTAGATCGGCTTTTGATACATTCACTCAGCAGAAAGTCGCGATAAAAAAACTCGCCAGGCCGTTCCAATCGCCGATTCATGCCAAGCGAACTTTTCGAGAAGTAAAACTTCTGAAGCACATGAAACATGAAAATGTAAGTGAGCATGTCAAGATACGTATGTGAAATTCTTGTCTCCTGGGCCCAGTTTCACGAAAAGTTTAAGCCTAAATCGGTTTGGCCTGAATTTTTGTCCTCAGTGAAAACATGAAGTAACCAATAGCAATTACACCATCAAAAATTTGAGTTAACTTTTTTTGTGAAACTTGGCCCTGCACCACGTTGCAAAAAAGAAAAAGAAATCGGGACTGATTAAACGTTGCGCAGTATTTGTCACTTCACTTGTTTCTGATATTAACTGTCTGCCTAGATGTAATAACAAAGGTAGTTCCGATGATATCTAACTAATGATATTGGAGATATCCAGGGGGCTGGTTGCATAGTCATGGCATAGACTTAAGACCAGTCTAAGACCAACTTAGTTCTACAGACAATCTAAAAACGTAACACCAGTCTTAAGATTTAAGGCCACTTTTGGACTTAAGTCACGACTGCGCAACTGGGCCCTGTGCTGTGGCTTGATGGATAAGGTGTTCGAACCCTACTGAAACCATGCTATTCAGGCAGGAATCAGTGCCGGTCGACTCACTGATTTAGCAACAAAAAGTTGTACCTGCTAATATTACTCATCTTACGGAGTGTTCAGCAGTAACTTGTAGAACAGCGTTAACTTATAGATATTCGTTTCTCTAGAGCAAAATTCGACGAAACCGAAAACTTACTCGAGTCTCGTCTTATGTTTGAAATTTTTCAGATTATTGGTTTGTTAGATTTATTCACACCGTACGATACGCTGGAAGAATTTCAAGATGTGTAAGTTGATCCGTGCCTGCCCCCCTAGCTTAATCTATGAGTTGAGAACTCGGCGCCACAGCTGCCATCCTGTTAAATACCATATGCAAAACAGGACTAGTTGATCACTGACTATTACGTTAGAAAAATAAGATGACTCGCGTCCCTAGATAAACTCGGATTGATCTTTAGTTTATCTGTAGTTTATTTGATATAGCATGATTTTTATTCATCATTCACAGAATTTTAGAAGCAATGGATAGATTTTGATCGAATTTTGAGTAGAAACCCGATGTCGATGTTTGAATGCACACCGTTGCCACCTGGCGGGTGGTTCCTTGCTCCGCAAGTCGAATTCAGTCGATCGCCTAGTTCTCATTTACTGTACTATGATATCTTATTTTATCAACTGTTTGTGTACTGTTTTATACTGGTATTGTTACGTCTATCCAGGTATCTAGTTACTCATCTGATGGGAGCCGATTTGAACAATATCATACGCACACAACGACTCAGCGATGACCACGTGCAGTTTCTCGTTTACCAGATACTGCGTGGTCTGAAGGTCAGTAGTTTGGAGAAGAGGTGTCGCTAAAATGATCGCTTTTATGGATGAGACTTTCTGCGTTAAGATCTTAAGATTAGGCTTATTGCCTAAAATTGTTCATAACACTCTCATCCATTTTAAAATTACACCAGGGTAACCTGGGGCAAATTGTCGAAAAGTTGATTCAAGTTAACCATTTAATGGATACAATGCAGTTTTAAGTTGCCACTACCAGTGTGTCTGTTCTTACAGCAACCAACTCCTGAGCAACTGGCCCTCCTGTTGCCAATAAAATGACTTAAAGTGTGTTCGTTGTTCTATTTTCAGTATGTTCATTCAGCTGGTATCATACACCGGGATTTAAAGCCCAGTAACATTGCCGTTAATGAAGACTGCGAACTTCGAGTAAGTGGCGTCAACATTTCCTGTGGTCCCCAGCTAGCCTGTGGGGGCTTCTGTTCATTTTCCCTGACTCTCTGGAACTAACGATTTTCTCGACAAATTCCCGAGGTCAATGAACGTCTTGTTTATTTGGTTGAACTCATTTTTAAACCAGAGTAGTAAAATGACTCCTTCCAAAATTCATTGTTCCTTGTTTCCACGCAGAATGTTTTTTTTTTTTTCGCGCCTCCAGATTATCTGGTTTCGTTTTAGATATTAGACTTCGGTCTCGCTCGACAAGCTGACGACGAAATGACCGGATATGTAGCGACGAGATGGTACCGTGCACCAGAAATCATGCTTAATTGGATGCATTATCATATGACCGGTAATTAAGATGAAAATTTGGATAGAAATTCTTTACAAACATTGAAATATCTAAGGCCATAAGAACTTTGGTTCATTTCCATAGTTGAGAATATATTCAGTTGAGGTAGTTTTACTAACGCGACACTAGAAATTAATGTACACCGGGGCCTTTATTGACAAATTTGGTTTTGAGTTTAACTTAAACCAAAGTAGGTTCCGCATTTGATGATATTATTACTGATATCGTTATCTTAATTTCCAGTTGACACGTGGTCAGTTGGTTGCATAATGGCCGAATTGATGACCGGTAAAACTATATTCCCTGGCAATGACTGTATCCTTTAATAATTACAAATTAAATGTTCTAATCTATACAATGATTTTACAAATGTACTCGACCTACGTGAAAGGAATCTGCAGTCGTTATGGTATTTATGATATTACAATTTATGAGATCTAACAAAAGCGCGGGTAGTGTCTTACTGATGGTAAAGTTTTGCTTTAAATGCAAAGCACTGAAAATATTAAGACGAAACGTTTCGACATGTTTCCACTATTGGTATCTCATTTTCAAGTCGGGCGAATGAATATTATTCTGCGCTTGGAATTTTTGGTATGAGGTTGAATCGGGAGCATTTCATCGAATTGTGATATCAAATTGGAAGCTGCATTTTTTCCAGAATATATCAAATGTTTGATTATTGGTCCTTAACGTAATTTCTGTCAGATATCGACCAGTTGTCGCGTATTATGTCAATTGTTGGAAAGCCCGATGACGGGTTCATGAGAAGAATTATTAGCGATGAGGTGAGGCGACTTGTTTTGTTCGTTTTGAATTGAAATTTCAGCTACCCGTCATCTGGATATAGCCTTACTGGCGTTGCATTTTTTACATCACACATAGTCATAGTCTTTTTGCTTATGTCTGCTGATTCCCACGCGGGGTAACCAGAACCAGTTGAATATCTTTGTGCAAAGAAAAGCTGAATTTGCGGTAACTCCATGGGAAATCTGACCACGATTCACGTGATATTTTGTGAGAAATGTTTAATGGCATCGATCTAGCGACCAGTTTAATAGAGTTATTTTTAACTTTAACCGAGGGGATAACTCAACGGGAAACCGGCTCGCCGGCTATCTCGTCCAATGCCGACACTGAGATACCAGACACAATCGATCAAAATTAGTTCATTTTCGTGTAACTTTGATTTCTTTTTCGGTATTCCAATCGGAGAATTAGGCAAATTGCGCATCTAAATAAACTCTAATATTCGTATTTAGAGTTCATATGTGGCCCGATTTTCCCTGCATCTTCTATCGAATTCGAGAAATTGTTGTTAGTTGAATTTGAGAACTAATCCAGCGTTGGTGTCATATGGTACACCAGTAAACCTGGCGGATAATGGTGGAATTTCGCTTGCCGCAATAGCGTTGATTAATGATGTATAAAACTTGCCTATTATTTCACAACTGAGATATTGATGATACAGGCTGGTGTGCGTGATGTTTGAAGTAATGTTAGCCTGAGCATAGCCAATCAGACTTCGGCAGTATTATGATTGTGTGAATGGTAAATACCAGAAATTATTAGGAAATAGCGCAGTTTCAATATTATAGATTTCCATTTCAGGCACGATTGTACATCGCATCTTTACCTAAGATGGAAAAAAAATCATTTACCCAGTATTTCTTGGGTGCCAATCCTACAGGTATGTTCAATTGTTAAACCACTGCGTATATGTGACTCAGCAGATTTGTTCAGATTAGTGGTAAAATAAAACCCCTTTGATCTGGATTGCGTTTGATCTGAATTTCGAACTATTCTGGACAATAAAAATTGATGCTATGTAGAATATGATTATGAACCAAATTGCTTTCGTCGGTACCGAATGATCCAGAACCCGACTAGCCAACCAGTAGCTTAACTCTTGGCGTCGTTGATTTTGTAGCTGTCGATTTGCTCGAAAAGCTTTTGGAGCTTGATCCCGATAAGCGAATGACGGCGAAAGAAGCGTTGGCGCATCCTTATTTGAAACAATACCATGACCCTTCAGACGAACCCTCCGCTGATCCGTATGACCAATCGTTCGAAAATCTGGACTTAAACATTCCTGAATGGAAAAGTAAGTGAATCTACGAGTTATATAAACAGGAAAGCTAGACTAATGAACGTTAATTGATGCCTTGAAAATTAACACATATATTACGTAACCCGGCAATAAATCGTATCAGTTATTCCGGTATATAATAATATTAGGATCAATAGCATTATTTTGGATTTGAATATATCGTTGACCGAATTGAATTGAGCGGCCTCACAATGATCCCCCTTTTCCCTCAATAGCTGGTTATTCAGACTACTGTTTTCCTAGATACATGCATAACCATCTCAAATTGCAATAAAACTACAATATTCTAAAGATTTGATGATGAATTGTAACCAACAGACACCTTGATGTAGATATATGGCTTTCATCCGTTTTCAATTGTGCTTTTGACCTCTTTAAAGCAATGACCGAGCGTTGACTATTCGTCATTTAATATAGAATCATTCTCGCTGATTTGCGGTGTTGCGATTGCGATATATTTCAGGTCTGGTCTACAAAGAAATTCGGTCGTTCGTGGCGCCCACATCGATGGTGTAAATCGCGCGGTGAACGACTGAGAAGTAAGCTGTGATTAAACATCATGTTTGATGTTTGTTGTTTAATGATTGATGTCGACACGCAAAAAAAAAGAAGGACATGGAGTGCCGCATTTACTATCCGTGTTTGTGTACATGAATAAGTTAATATACGCAATGGGTGCAGCTTTTATCTACATGGTTGTGTTTAGCTTATCGCCGCGATAATGCGTGAAATCGAAAACGATATATTTCGATTGCCGAAATAGAAAATCATGTACAAATTGCTTTCAGTATTTAGGTAACTTTTCCTTTCATATTTCGATGAAATGTTCCTGGTAACTTGTACGGAAAGCATTTATAGATGCGAGCGGGACTTCGGTACCAGTGTTCGGAAATCGTATTATCTTCGCGATAAGCTAACATTAAATGTGAAATCCCGCAATATCGTTGAAAGCCTAAAAAGCTTTATTTCAAAATACTAGAATCGAAGTTTCCTATCACTCTTCTGTCTTAGAAATGCAGCCCGCGTTCTGGTGATTCGCAAGAAAAAAGTTTATATTTGGTTAATTGTTAATGGGTACTTCGCATTTTCAATAAGGTCAAAAATCATGTTAAAAAAAAGTTTAAAATCCCTCGATAAAATGCATCCAATTATTGTAATCATACTCAATATGATATACGTATAATGTTTTTACGATCGTAAGATAATCGATATAGCGATGTTTACTCACGATATTCAGTTATTTATGCCAGTCAGAGATTCGAAAGAAACATAATTAATGCTTTAGTCTTGTAACGATGTTTGTACGTTTCTGTTCAGTCTACGTTTTTATACATGATATACCCCGGTCGTTGAATATAGATGTACGTACTGCTTGTACCACTGTAAAATTCAAGAACAACAAACATATTTTGTTTATTCAGTCTTGCCTCTGGGCAGTTTTGTCTAGCTGTACATACGGTATGTGTAACGCTTCTTATATTGGTGAATTCAAGTCTTTTGAAAAACTTTTTCAACTGCAATTTATGCTCTGTCGATGAAAATATGCTAAACGTTCTTAAGGAATTTTGAATTGCAAGTCTAAAAGTAATTATGAATGATGTATGGTAAAGTGCATATTAACCATCGTCACTAGTGCCTGGTTGTTCAGTCATAATTTCGAATTGGAAATATGTGTGTGATATCATGTAAACTCGGTGTTCATTTCATTGTTGATATGACTAAAGCGTGGTATTTACAAGCAGTTTCCAGTTAGCTTTTCCCAGCTGCCGCAAAATTCTTCGGCTGGAGATTGCTGGCTGGCATCTGCTCATTAAGATGCTTGCCCCAGCGTTTTCCAGCGCTGCCACCAAAATTCGTGCCGCTGGTATTGAAATCGGTTTTCCAGGTGACCATGCGCATTCGTGCTTGTTGTCGGTCAGGGCATTTTCACGTAGCCAGAATAATCCACCGAAAGAAAGCTAGCTGGAAACCGCTTGTGAATACCAAGCTTAAAAGCGAAAAAGACTAGAGCCGAGAACAAGAGATTGTGATTATTTCCACGTCGCTGGTATGCTGATGGTTTGTCTATTTCTCTTCGGCATTCCGCTATCGCAATCGAGCTTTCAGGAAAGTTTTTGCTCTTCGAAACATTTTATCAATGGCTGTCATCATACTTATAATAGATTCAAGAATTTACTATGGCAATTATAACATTTAATTTACGTATATATCGTTATATATCTATACAGATCTTGTGTTGTATTTCCTCAGTACGCCTGTACCTACGGTGAATATTCAATGAGAGAAACAGTATCGAGATTATAACTGTACCCTTTGGTCTTGGTGATATTGCACGTGTATTATCCATTGAAATTGTACATAACTGACAAGTTTTAAGAGTACATTGTACTGTGGAATATATATGACTTATGATACATGTAGTATTGTAATTCCGTGTCATCAATAGAGTGGAAACGATGAGCATCTGAAATTGACAAATAGTTTTCGGTTATACATCATAGGACTTCATCGCTTGAACGCAGCAAGAATATCTAATTAAGTTATTGTTTAAGCCCCGAACATGTCGGGTGGTTTTTTAAAGTGTATTATGCTTTTACTTTTGGAAGGCTGCTTAATGTATTCTTCGCGATTTCTTACCTTGATTACTTGCACTAGGATCTTGTTAGGAACAGCCGCAAAAGTATCTTTTGTGACTGACTACCCTTGGAGCTATTGTATTTCGTACCGTATGTAATGTACATTTCTCTGACAATCAATGGTGCCTAATGGATGTACATCATATTGACTGTAAATGTATTAGAAATATGAATGTTCACGATGCGTTCTGTAGTTTATTCATGGATGCCTCAATCAGCCTGCAGATATTTCAATTGAATTCAGTTTTTCTGTGTATAAGAGTAAAAGCATAACTTGCTTTCATTTGCTTTACCCTTCGGTATTCTAATGTCAGAAATGCCTAGAATTTTGTCTGAAAGTTATTTGTTCAAGAGATAAGAATAGGTCTTACAGGGTAACATTTGCTACTCCTACAATTGGAATTAGTATATAAGAATAGTTTAACCCACTTAAGCCACAGCCCAAGCAGGCTATTGAGTCCACTTTTCAATCACCGCCAGTTAGTTTGTCCATTCAGGATATCCTTAATTTGTTCACCAGGGGGCGTTGAATAGTGAAATTTCTACTTTGGTACCTGATGGTACATGTTTATTTTGTAAACCATGCTCGGTTGCAAAACTGTAGCTCATGATTTGGTCTATGATTCTGGCCAATTTCAAGGTCATTGATTCTTGTATAGTAATTCACCAGGGGGTGTTGAATATTGCATGTCAGCTTGTCAAGCATTTCACCGAGTGGATGTGGCATCCCTGGACCTCTAGTTAATGATTGATTGATTCTTCTGTCAAAATCATGTAACGATTACGAATGAAAGCTCAGAAAATTAAGAAAATAAAGGCGAATTATGTTTTTGGCATGTACCAGTAATATGCATATGCACTGGCAATTTCCATACCAGGGTTGCACTTCATGGCCAAAACTGTAACGTCACATACTTACGATTCTTACTAGTCAAATCTACGCACGTCACTGATACATGAATTTACAGATTACTTATACGTAGCATAATTGAAACATATATTGATGCATATATCATTGGAATAGTTTTGATGATATTATTAGTTCAGAGATATCCATGTACTGTAGGCTTGTAACTGGTATTTCTTGTGACCCTCACTAAGCCCCGATGAAATCTCGGGCTTCGATTGAAGGGATTATACTGCTAGTATAGATGATGACCCGTATGGAACTAATAATTTGAATTCAGTTGCTACGTTAGAATAATCTGTCTACTATTCTTTCGCGTTAAAATGTATATATATAAATATATTATGGTAGAATGTGTATTGAATCGGGATTCGAGAGCTGATTTGTCTGATTGAACAAAAAACTGCTGAAAAGAGTTGCGTACGTATATTCTCTTTGAAATGCGTACTAAACATGTGTATTTGATTTGAAAATTGGATCGCTGAAAACGCTGTTCGTCTTGAATCTGCTTCGATACGGAATTAATGCCAATCCGACAAACTATCTCTCTGCTGGACATTCGCCGCCCCCAGGTCCAACTATAATCTGGATTGTGATTAAATCCTTTCTCTGCACGCGGGTAACGGATATGCACAAGCGCTATATGTTATCTCTTGTAAATCTTATTTTCACCGCGGAGTTCACAGAATGGCGATGCTACGACGAAATCGACGCAACATTCGTGAAAATTGATTGTGCTACGTGAATCGAATCTGTGATTTTTCACCGTTTTCAAAGTGCAATTGAAGTGAATACGAGCATTGTCGCGGTCAAATGATATCAAAAATAATCGGTGTTAGTCTGCAATTTAGTTTTATATGAACTGTTCACTGTTGTATGTATATACTGTGCTTAATCGTCTACTATTCTAGAAACAGAGAAAAGCTGTGACAGAGTAAATGTTTTGTTGTCGTGGCCTTTGTTTAAACGAGTTATCACGGAATCAATGTATGATTGGGACTTTATTAGTGATTCAAGCCTTGCCTAAGTGGAATCGGCCGAAGTCGGATGAATATTGGATAGTCCAGAGATTTTACCTTCTCTTTTTCAATGGAATTTCGAACATTCCAAAGTTGGATTTTATAAGTCGTAACTATTGGCCTATTTCGTAGTAATTTTCTTGGTCCCAAAATAAAAAAAGTTAAGAACACTCACCGAAAGTTGGAGGGGCTATTTTCTTCCCATTGGGGTTTGATTTCTTCCCTGTTCCAACCCCTGTTCCTGGCTTAACAATCAACAATACTTGTCAACAGTCGTTTTAGTGTGCTCAGTGTATTCATGGACGTATAAATTACATTTATACGTCCATAGTGTATTAGAATAGAAAAATAAACCCAAAATATTTCAATGTTTTTACATGATTTCTTGTAGATGTTGATTCAATTTACAGAAATTGATTATTAAGTAGTTGAAGTTTTTGGAAAAAGGCTGGAAATCTGACTTTTTCAAAGTAGGAGGATTTTTCTTGTTCCCAAAAGATCAACACTTAAGCATACAGAAATTAGACAAATATGTTCACTGACGAAAATGTTTTCTTCGGCCCTCTGTCGATGCCAAAAGAAAAATCCCCTCCAACTCTTAGACAAAGGCTAACAATTTCAGGGTCAGAACTCATATCAGAGTAAAGCTGGACTAAATTTAATTAGGTCTCTTCGTAAACTTTTATGTATTTCACTTACCTAATATAGCCGTAAATCATTTCATTCATATTTGTGTAAAACAGAAAATCTCTCAGGATCTCTCAACGACGATGGACTTCACAATGTAGTTCGCGAAATGGTGTTTACTTCGATTTGAATGGAATTAATCGTTGTCAATTGCATTCATAAGATTGATTAGAAAGTGAAAACGAAATAAATCTAGTTTGATTCGTACGGTGTATTTATCAAAAAAATGGTGGTACATGTATATACAAATGTATACTATTAAGATATTCAACGATGATCATAGAAATTATGTTCGATATAATAAACGCATTAATAGTTTTATAGTCTCTTATCTAGTAAATAAAATGATGTTACAAAATTTCGTGTTGTGTTGTTTTTAAGGAAATTTTGACTCGTTTTGCCTTGTCTTAAAAATTTCCAAACACCTAATTAAATACTTAAGTATTCTGACATTTTTTCTTGCAGCTTCGAAAACATCAACATAATTATACAATCGGTAACTAATAAATAACATCAATAACTTCAGTTTATAGCCGTTTCACATTCTTTATTGTTGAAAATACATGTCCACTTTTTATTGTAGTTGATTTTGGCAAGAGAAATTGTATGAATTTTATTGAACTCATTGATATCCTCAAAGCATCCGTCCACAATTCATCCATCTCAATAAAATCCAGAGAACAGGTACAACGCAAAGGCATTCAATACGTAAAATTATTACATGAGTTTATTTTATTTCACAAAAGATTACATTAAATATCGATAAAGCTCAACTGGTAGTTGTTAGAGCTGATTCTGATTTTAAAATAACTTTCGAATTGCTATGATTCTCTTTAGTAATACTGATCCCATCATTGATTGCAATAACTTCGTCTTTGAGTTTGTCACAATTGTCGGGTGATTTTTCGTCGTCAGTGTTCCCGATTATAGTGTTTTCATGCCCGGTATCCTTTGTCGGTGCCATCAATGGGCAATCTTCGCTGCCATCGTAATACCCCAGAGCGTATAAGCAAATAGCCGCAGCCGACTGTTCGGCGCTCTTTTTATTCTTTTGCCTAGAAAATATATATAAAAGAGTATCAGGATTAATCCTCTTGATTCTTCAAAGTTAGGGATCATTCATTTATTACGTACGCATTAGGGGAGGGGGAGAGGTCAGTGCAATTGTGTAGTGTAATGCTTAATGTATATGAAAAAATGGCCGATTTTGCGTACAGGGGGGGGGGGGTGGTAGAAAAAGTCAAATTTTATGCGTACATAATAAATGATTGATCCCGTTACCAAATATCACAATAATAATCACACGACTTGGTAAAATAGGGAATTGAAATCATCGTAGTGTCCCCTGAGCACTCGATGATTTGGAAGTGTTGAGCATTTCATCACAAGGACAAGAAAATTTCACCCGACACATATTTTTCCCACTTTTCGTTAACAGCCAATAATAGTTGCGTAACAACTGATGTCATGTATTCGGCATGTACAATAAGTTCCGAGGGATAATTACCAGACGGTTGAAGAGTATTTTTTCTTGTTCAGAGTCAGAACACTACGGAAAAACCGTCCTTGTTGCGTCTGTAAATCAATATATCATTCATTTAACAATCATTATACATGTAATCTCAAATTGTTTGTGAACTCAGCTACCTAAATAAGTGTACCCTACGGTTTTTATCAAATTGATTATTAGAATTAGATTTCGAGGTATTTTAATGTTTTGCGTCCATGCCACAGCCACAAGACACTATAACCTCTACCCTCCCTCAAAATTGCATCATTTTCGTTTGGGATTGTTAAATTAAATCACACATTTATTAATTCGTGACAATTGTACTGCATTTCAAACATTGTTGAACCACAACGTCAGTCTCATGTAACAAGAGAACTTACCGTTTTGTAGTCTAACTTTCCAAGATGAGGATTTTTCTTCACGTAGTTGAAGAGATTGGCGCGGGGACTGACCTTACTTCTTTTATTCTTCCTACCAAAAGATAAAGAAGAACACAACTTTATCGCATGATGACAAAATAAATTCTTTAACGGACGCTTCTTTCCTTTTGGAAATAACATACCTCTGAAAACAAAGTGCTAACTCGTAAAGTTCTTCGCCGTCCTCCAATTTGCGTTTGTTTATCGGAACTGTTGACACGTCTATATTTTTCTTAATCTTATGCATCTCATAATAGTCGCCTAGCCCCCATATCACACTAAATTCAAAATATACTTAATAAGTTACAAATAAAGCCTGTTGTAGCCATAAAATCGAGATATCAAGAAGTTAGAAGATGTAGACTTCAAGACTGATACATGTAATAAATAGCATTTGTGCTAGATTTTTCAAAATACAGGTGTTGGTTTCATAGATTAGTTATAATATTAGCCTAAACTCCACTATTAGTCTATTGAGTTGTTTAAAGTTAAAATTGGTGTATATTCGGTTGGATTTAAACCTTTGACAAGATAAATTTCACTTGCACAGCCTTACCAAATATCACGAATATCAGATGAATGCATCAATGCATAACCATCTGGAGACTCCATATTTTGATGATAGAGTTGTTGAACATTGTACTTGATGTTACAGAACGCATTGTCCAACTTGATTGCCTGCAGCACAATAAATAAATGGTAACATCAAAATAAGTCAATCAAACCACTAAATTTATTCTGTTTAACTGGACAGGGTGGCCACTTTCCATCCATTTACAAAAAGAAATTTTTAGGTTTAAAATGTTACTATTCATTCATTTTTTGATGGATCACGTACATAAAGAAACATATGGTCAATAGCATCACCAAATTCCCCAGAGTTTTCCAGATTTTTGGTAAAATTTGTCAAACTCCCTGAGTATTCTCTGACTTATTCTAGATTTTTCTGAGTTTTGCCGGGTCACTGGCCACCCGGCTAGTGTGTGAACATAACTAAGTCTAATCCAATAGACAATTAGCTTAGAGCTCCAATTCCTAGCAATTTGAATGATATAAAATTCAGTTACATGACACAATCAAAATGGTGGTCAATTACTCGGTGACTCAAATGTTGTCAATGTAGGAACTTACTAGTTTAAGATATGATTTGATGACATCAACAACTGGAAGCATGCCTTCTTTGCGGAAAATAGAAGTATTCCATTGGGCAGCTCTAGCAATCATAACCGAAGATGCACCTGTTGCTCGCCGAAACTTTTCAATATCTTCATATTTCTTAATACTTTGAGATCCTCCACTAAAAAGTTTAATCACAATTCAAATACAAGCAGCCTGGACAAACTTCGGTGTTTGTAGCTAATAAATCAACGCGCTTTAGTTCAGTCTTTTGCATTTCACAGAGTTGGCCATCTTGGAACTAGGTCCGAACTACAGTGAATGTGCTCAATCCCGTGGTTCATTATTTCTGGACTATAGTTCGGACCACACTTCGGACCGCACTTTGCAAATAGTTGACTAACTCTGACAACCTAAGTTCACCCCATTGGCTCATATAGTTCATGAATACCCTCCTGTACAGTGCCCTCCTGTGGGGACAAATCAGATCTACAGTTTTTAATTCTAAAACCTGAATAACTTACTTGGCTATCACAGGTATTCCAATTGTTTCCGCGATTTTCTGGATGACATCATTACGATTATGGTGGCGAGGTCGTTCCTCGCGAGTACGCCCGTGTACACCGAGCGCTGTTACACCAGTCGATTCTATCAGTTTGACCAGCTTTAACGTGTCATCGAGCTTTAATGGATATAAGAATACTTGAAAATCTCTTGTCAAACTGTTATAAAACGATTCAAGAGTAGCCTGGTTACATTATTAGATAGAAGATTCGAAGAAAAGCCTTCTTATTCATGATTGTGACAATGACGATGGTCGAACAACCTTCTCTAGGGGGTCTGAAACATGTCCCTTATAATTTGATATAGTTTTTAGTTAACTTCATAACTGGTGTAGCATTTCATATCATCCATACTCGACTTATGTCCATTAACGAATACTTACATCTGGCAAAACTCTGATTTTGCACGTTATCGGTATTCTAATATTTTTCACCAATTCCGAAAGGATTTCTCGTACTTTTTCTGGCTGTGTCAGTAGTGCAGCTCCCATTCCACCCTGAAACAGAAGAAATCCAGACGGTAATGGGGCAAGAAATACAGGTAAAATATTTTGCATACTTCATAGAAAATAGTTTTTCATTAATTTAGTAGGAATTTTTAGTTCAAGTCCGTACAGAATAAGTTAACTTGTCTCAACTCCTGACAACAGGCCATAACGCTGTGAACAAAACATTTTTCCCGTTGAGAATGGGGGTTTCTGGCACCATATAGATGCCATTCTCAAAATAACCTCCAATTTCAAGAGGAGTGGACATCTCACTTACCCCAATCCTCACACAAAGTTTCATGGAAGTCCATCAAAGATTGTAGATTGTATCATGCTATCAAGATTATAAATGCAAGATCGCTGCCATGGCAGTCATACCGTATAAGATGGCTGATAACTCCATTTTCGATAGGGATGACATGCCTTAATCTTCACACCAAGTTTCAGGGAAATCTAACTAGAATTTCAGGCTGTATCAGGCAAACAAGGTATCGAGGGGATGACAAACAGTAAAAACTGTCTTAAAAAGATGTCTCCTCCCCCAACTAGGAGACATATTACAGAATAGCAGTAGTTTAAAAGTTTTCAACAAACAGCACAAATTAACCTTTTAGGATTCAAATTTCAAATGATTCTGAGCATTTTTTGGTCATTTTTTCAATCACCTTGATAGAGAATTCCTTTGGACAGCCCATATTGATGTCTATTGCCGCCACATCGTTTTCACTGAAAAGACAAGACAAGACATTAATTCACATGTAGAAATTTTGGAAATATCCCATACACATGTATCGACAAGCAGCCTTTCGACCGGTATAGTTCCACTGTGTTTCGTTAACTTCTGACTTCAAATATCTTCCGACTTTTGGCCACTCATTGGCTGAACTACTGACTGATCACGTGTGGTCGAGTCACACGGGCACTTCTGTCAGATGAATCATTTGTCCGTTTTTCTGAGCCAGCAGTCATGTACAGTGTTTTTGAAGTAGATTCAGTAGTACATTTGCGAAACCACCAAAATATATTATGCCAAAATTGATCAGGAGGCTGCCAATTGAAACTTTTGGTAAGTGAAATAGCCCTAATAGCATCTAATAGCCCCAAGGCACTCTAAAGGCACCCTTAAGAATAGCTATGTAGCTTAGTAGCTGCTGCCCCGTGGAACACCCTTACTTAATTTAATGATCCAATAAACACTGGAAGTCTGGTACCAGGTATCAAGTCTCAAAATGGAGGACTAGCAACGATTTAAATTAAAAGTTGAAAGACTAACGGACCGCGGATGCCTACCGGACCACGGAAACACCCTAAACGATTAGGTCAGCAGACCTCACACTCTGGTCACAGTGGAGGTAATAAAATGGGATAAACCCAGTGGCAATGTACGCTGAAGGCTCTTATATTATGATCTATTTTATGAAAGTTATTTTTGGTGGTTGAAATTGCTGAATTAATGGAAACCTTTTGGGTACTTACATCTTTTTCGCAACAGCAACAGCCCTTTTAGCATCAGCAGTGCCCTTAAAATGATAGAACACTCTCTTATTTTCAATTATTTCTAAGATTATCGGTATATATCCAGTATGGCCACCAGTTGCATGTAAAAGTTGACTGATTGAAAAACCTATCTGATATGTTTAAGCTCCCTCCCCAAGATATCACAAATATCAATGAAAGATGGAGAATCAACAGTAAGCTACAGGTCTCGAAATTCAGGCAAAAATGGCCTTTTCGACCAAAAAAAAACGGTTACATGACTCTAGGGGGATATTAAATATACGTGATGTGAATCATCAAGAAAATTGACTGCAGCATCCTCAAATTTCACTTGAAAACATCAAAAATGTGTGAAAAGCGCTGATTTCGGCAAAAAACGATGGCTGCCATTTTGAAACTAATCAGGCCACGATCGGGCTGCAGTCAATCTATTGAAGCATCTTCAAAACTCCCAAAACAGGACTCGGGATATTCTGTCTATGGATGATGGATGAAAAGAGGACTTGATGGCCTGCTGGTATTTAAGCAACAAGTGGGCTGAAAGATAAAGATCTTTGAGTTATACTATCTTTTTTTCAAAATGCATACCATCTGGAAGACGACTTTGCCTTTTTCATCTTGATGAGTTTGAAATGCGATCGTGCCATCATCCTCGATAAAATCGACCGTTCCAGTCACATCTGATTAAAGGAAAATAAGCGATGAGTTTTATGTGAGTGTAAGAATTAATGCAATAAAATGCTTCAGCAAGTAGCGATTTCAGGCTGCAAATGATGATATACTCAACTGTTTTCAACTCGCTTAGTTCTCAACATTCTATAATCGATTACTTCCTGAAAAAGTAAAAGTTATTACTTACGTACGCGATAGGTAAACTTGAAAGGGTAAAGAATCACCCTGGTAATAGATAGGAGGGAATAACTACCTCAGAATATACCAAATCTGCTCCGTAACGTAATGCTTGTAACCGAGTGGTCAGCTGTCCGATTCTGACCATTGGGGCCAAAATATTCTTATTCCTGAAATCTACTGTATCCATCTTATTTGGCTGCATTATAACGACTCATTAATCAATTGCTGGAATCATTAAACATTGAGGGTCATAAACCGCTTCAGTTCTGAATATTGAGGGTATTGAAGACTTCTTAATAGTCTGCTGATGATCTGAAAAAGATAAGACAATTTTCAAATAAGCATCAATACGTAAGATATTTTAGGGAGACATAAGAATCAATGAACTATTCAGAGATGTGTTGAGACCAGGTTCGTACGGTTGTAAGTACCGGTAGTCATAAATTGTACTGTCGTTTCATTCACACTACTACGAATAGGAATTGAGCACATACAATTAGGAACCTGTACATCATCTGGTATTCAGACTCCAAATACTGGTAATATAGTCTGAATCATTTCAACATCTATTTGTGCACACATAGTTAGTTAGGCCTACTTAATTGCTTTCATTTTCAGCACGGTAAGCATTTAAAATTGGATAGGCCTAAGCTTGTTTGTGAAACTAGACCCACATTTAGGTTACTGACTAGAAGGCAGGGGGCCATAAGAAGAATCAACAACAATAATCCGACAACTGCACTCTCGACCGCAAGCCTCAGCCACGGCCCACCTAGTCAGTAACCTGTCTGTGGTTTAGTTTCACAATCGGATATTTTCACAAACCACATGGTTGGTATAAGCCCATCCGATTATAAAAAGCTTACCACCAACGATTAGGTAACTAACTACGGCCCACCCACACCGCAAGGACTCGTAATAGCAATAGCTGGGCCCGGAGGCCAAAATCAAAGACTGTATTTCCCTTAGCTTAAATTAGAGGACATGTACTATTGCATTCACTGTCTTTATATGTTTCCTTTCTCGTTTTTCTTTTAACTTTATTGTCAATCTATGTATGTTGTTGTGAATAAAAATATTGAATTGAATCCAAAGGTCCACACGTACATGGCTTATCAATCAGTATCAAAAAGTCGAATCAAAGGACCTTAAACCTGAATGATCAATCTCTTAAGTAACCTAAGACCGTGTGTTGGCTGTATGTGAGAGTTTATGCAGACTCACACTTACACAATTTTTCAACCTTTGGGAGCAACAAATTTGTATTGAGAATTGGTGTGAATGGTGACCTTGACTAACTGTGGAGCTCAGAAATCTTTTGCAGGTTCGTAAATTTTTTCAATTTTTCGCCAAATTTACTGTTTTTCAGGCTTTTTACTCATAAAACGAAGCTGTCTACATAATCCTTACGATAAATCTTTAATTTGAGTCAGATTGTACTTTTCAACTAATTGTATTTCTTTAAAAAAAGGCACGAACCAAATCTTACCTGTGCTAACAACTCCATTAATTACTGAGTAAAACTGACAGTATTTGTCATGTCCCACCGGCGGCGTTTCTCACTTAAATTGATGACAGTGTAAATCCAGTATTAAGAAAACACCCCACTAGGCCTAATACATTAGAATTATTGTTATAACCTTATCCCTGATATGCTGATATTGAGATTGTGGACATGTCAAGGAAAATACCACAGGTCCACAGGAGGGCGGGCTCGTATCACAGGGGCTCGTCACGATAGCTGGGGGTCAAAAATCAAAGATTTGACCCAGTATCCTAGGTACCACCTATAAAAAAAGAAAAGGGAGCTAACATTTTGACATACTAGAATTGACCTTCTCATTTCAATTGCTCATTACTTCGTAACCCATCGACCGATTCTTTTTTTATAGGTGGTACCTAGGGTACTGGGTCACATCTTTGATTTTTTACCCCTAGCTATCGTGACGAACCCCTGTGGCTCGTATTTGAGGTTTGGTGGTGAACTGTAGCTTAAGATCATCCAGTATCCCTGGACGAGCCCCTGCGGAAAATACCGTGGTTGGAAGATATAAAACGGAATATGTGAAAATTAAATTAGAAAGTATGTGACTTTTAACTTTTCAGATATGATACTGAACAATATTTCGTAATATGGTTATTGCCATTGGATTCGAAGGCAGCGCCAACAAAATTGGAATTGGGATTATTGAGGATGGCAACGTACTGTCAAATCCCAGACGCACTTACATCACGCCACCTGGCGAAGGTAATACATGTAGTAGTAGGCCTATGTTATTTATATGCAATGGAAGTTGTTGCGCTAGCTCTTTATGTAAGCTCCTCGTGGTAATCGCAAAAATTATTTATTTTTCCTATAGGATTCCTTCCGAGAGACACGGCCAAACATCACCGAGGCTGTATACTGACGGTACTACGAGAAGCTCTTGATGAAGCTAAAATAACTCCGGATAAAATTGATGTTATTTGCTATACAAAGGGTTTGTACATATTGATTTGTTTTTCGAACCTAGGCTATATTTACGATGCTGTAAACGAACTACAATGTGTAGAATAGTGTCCATCACAAGCTGGACAATTGCAAACTCACTGAAAATGATTTGAATCCTTTGGTTGGTCTTTCTGTATGATGTATTGAAAACTGTTATATGTTAAAGCATAAACTCTCCAATATCTCGGTAAAATATTCATATACCGGTATGTAATGTTTGACTGTAACATATCAATTTAGGTCCTGGTATGGGTGCGCCATTAGTATCAGTTGCTGTAGTGGCCCGGACTGTTGCACAACTATGGAATAAGCCCATCATCGGCGTAAACCATTGCATTGGACGTATCCTTTTGATATAATATGTTGATTTGCACCCAGTCAACTAGAGCTGCGCAATTCAGAAAGAACTGATTGAATTCCTGTATACATAGATTATGATGTACAGTCAAAGTAGTTATAGCTGAGATGATCATTATATTGACGACTTATCCAAATGATGGCTGAAACATTTTGATAATACAAACATAAATTGAATTGTAAATATGCAAATTATTGGTACTCACGAAATAATGAGGACCAAGGAATGTGATGACCTATCTGATGACAACCTAACTGAGTTCAACTACTGGATTAAAACAAATGGTCAGATTGCTCGCTACTTTATAGGCCTACCTGGGGCCAATTTTAAAGATTTTGTCACATCCGTAAGAGGGTACTAAATTTTGATGTCCTAATGGTGATATTAGGTGCACTACTGCACTGAAATGCACCAGTTTTCTTTGTTTCCAAAATGAAAAAGGGCACTTGAAAAAATTTGATAGATTTGTGCAAGTCCCACAAGTCCCCCTGGATCCAACCCTGAATACTAGGCCCATATACTGGTTCATGGCTTTGGTATATATATACAAAAGGCCTGCACACTCATATAAAGTAGTACAATGTATGTAAAAATCAGCCTATTTGAGCTGAATGAAACTTTTTGCATTGATGTATCAGCCATTACATTCATCTTTAACCAGACTGTAGATATTGAAATGGGTCGCTTGATAACTGGGGCGAAAAATCCTACAGTTCTGTATGTTAGTGGTGGAAATACACAGGTACGTGTATATTATTACGATGTACTAAACTGAGATATAATATTCATTCATTGCCGATGATTTTCCCATCGCTATCATCATAGATTTTTGATTGGGAATTTGAATAGGCCCTAATTTATTATTAGTAGATATTATCAGGCAATTGCGAATGAGTCTTCTAAATGATCCAGATTTGATGGGGAATGTGGAATACTGCCTTCTTGTTTAAGACTGGCCTTATTTTGTGTTTTCTCTTTGTATTTGGTTATAGGTTATAGCTTATCTTGAAGGCAGATATCGTATTTTCGGAGAAACTATCGACATCGCTGTCGGGAACTGTTTGGACAGATTTGCTCGAGTTTTAAAAGTGAGTTGCCATGTAACAAAATGACTCATACATCTTGGCATACATGCAGAAAATTAATTGTAATTTTTCAGCTTTCC
This sequence comes from Tubulanus polymorphus, assembly GCF_964204645.1. NCBI lineage: Eukaryota > Metazoa > Nemertea > Palaeonemertea > Tubulaniformes > Tubulanidae > Tubulanus > Tubulanus polymorphus. The sequence continues at coordinate 10,272,983 of NC_134027.1, read as the reverse complement.
AACGATCCCAGTCCTGGATATAACATAGAACAGTTGGCTAAAAAGTAAGAATGTCTGAATGGAAACTTAATCTGGAAATGATTCCTCAAGTGATCATTTAGACATTCATTTTTTTTTTGTGTACAGGGGAACTAAATTCTTGGAGCTGCCATACACGGTCAAGGGAATGGATGTCTCATTTTCTGGATTGTTATCCTACATTGAGGTAATTAGTATTTCAACCACTTTTTCTTGATTCAGATTTTATTCCGCCTCTACTCTGCTGTAATGAAAATGTATGACCAAAAGGGTAGGAGGATATACTTGGCATTGTTCATATTCTGTAGGACAGAGCTGTAAGTCTTATCGACAGCGGAAAATACACACCGGAAGATCTTTGCTTCTCTTTACAAGAAACAGTATTTGCTATGCTTATTGAAATCACCGGTAAGTGGAAATAACAGCAGCATATTCCAGTGATAGACGTATACCCGGGTAAATGAAAAAAAAGAATATTTGTGTATGAATGTGTCTTAACATAATCGTAATCAATGCGCGGATTCTTTGTGATGAAATAAGATACCTTGCTCATATATTCCTGAAGAGTTAACTGTCAGAGTTAAATCCTATCTTATGTTGCGCGATTTTTATATTCTAGAACGAGCTATGGCACATTGTGGTTCAGAAGAGGTATTAATAGTTGGCGGTGTGGGATGTGAGTATATATATATATATATATATATATATATATATATATATATATATATATATATATATATATATATATATATATATATATATATATATATATATATATATATATATATATTATTCTAGCTTATTTCTATAAAGAACAATTCGAATACTTTTTAAAGGTTTCTTGGGATAAACTATTGAATTTTATGCGCCAGTATACACAATCCCTAGATACCCATTTTCAGAAAATTTTGTAGAAAATGGCAAATTTCAAGTCTCATAGTACATACTTAATGAATGACATCCAATCTGTACATAATTAATGCTTTGATGTTCAAGAAATATAAACTGGTGTCTATTTTCATATTCCAGGCAATAAACGATTACAAGAAATGATGGATAAAATGGCAGAAGAGAGGAATGCAACTTTATTCGCTACCGACATGAGGTAGGGTATTTCAGCGTGTGTTCGCGTGCATGTATATTCTAGCTTGTGACAAATTCAATGATTCATTGCGTCCCTGGACTACGTACCTAGTTTCATCAGGAGTAGAATCTGAACCTTATTACAACAAAATTAGTGAAAGGATTAAGTTTCATAACAAAACACATTTGGTAAAAAATCAGTTCGCTCCCTGCAGGTGTGGTTGGTTTGTAAGGGACACCATATCAAGACAAATGAAACGAAATCTACCAATCAAATAAATAACATGGTCAATCCCTTTTTAAGATAAGAAATTTTGATTTGATATATCCAGTATTGAGTAATGTTTCACTGTTTTTTTAGGCTAAATTTATATCTGTGTTTTGTAGATTTTGTATAGACAATGGTGCAATGATTGCTCAAGCAGGTTGGGAGATGTTCAGATCGGGTCAAACTACGCCATTAGAAGATACATTTTGTACCCAAAGGTATGTAACTACATAAAGTTTCTTATCAAACTGAACTGAGGCAGAATTTGTTCTCCTGCTCATTCATTTGAGACTGCTATTGTATGGAAGCCAGCCTTTGTATACCAGATTGCATATTGATATATTATTGATTTGACAATTTTGTTAATGTACCATTTGGAGTTTTTCTTACAATTTCGAACCTGAAATTTTTCAAACAAATGAGTGTGATTTTGTTTAATTTCAGATATAGAACAGATGAAGTACTTGTTACATGGAGGAAAGACGACAAAACCTGATGTCCATCATATATTTCTAAATTGTTTTCTAATAAAAACTTGTATGTAGAATTTATCTCTCGACTTAAACTGGTTGTGTTGGGTATGGTCTTGTTTCTATCAAACTACTTCATTTGGAAGTAGAGTAGACTCCACCTAAACCGAATCATATGTCAACTAGTCCAGAGTGATCCGATTAGGGGTCATTCATTTATTACGTACGCATAAGGGAGGGGGAGGGGTCAGTGCAATTGCGTACTGTAATGCTTAATGTATATGAAAAAATGGTCGATTTTGCATACATAGGGGGGTTGAAAAATTCAAATTTTATGCGTACGTAATAAATGAATGATTCCTTAAGTGTATTCTACTCTGGATATCTTGCATCGAGAAGTGGTCAGAAGACTGATGTTGCACTTAGAATCGTAATATTCTTCATCCACAAAAGTACATGTATAGATTGCGAATTATTAGCATCACCAATATGTTAGGCCCTGCAGTGAATACACAATACTAGATGCATCATACCTAGCATTCGTGTTGGTTAATTCCTCTGGGTTCCACTGTTGATGACAAACTCCAAATGTAAACTTGCATCATTACATTCCAGTAAAGCTTTTGAGATCAAATCAAAATTAAATGGATAATGAAAAACTTGGGTCAGTCAAAAAGATTTTATTATATAAATGCAGTTTAAGTAGTTATAATGCAATAGTTTAAGTCCAGTCTTGTAATGCATTAACCGTATACAGTCTAGTGACATAAATGCATATGTTCAACAGCTTCAGTTATGGTTCATATATTCAGTGTACCAGTTGTTCAAATTGTCAAATATTATACATAGTATAGTTAACCAGTTATTCAACTGCCAACCAACAACTCAACCGATAGCTCCGTTTGGCATTTTCAGAAAAATTGTAACAATTTTTTATACATAATCAAATACAAAGAATGATTTTCCAGATAGAATCCAGAAATCGCTCCAGAATAACATAAATCGAAATAACGAGCATTGTCTTATTTTGGAAATAAATGTTCTCGAATCAAATGAGAAATACCACATTGTCAGCAACCATCAATTTATTGTCGTTGGCCATTTGATCGATGGCCGCATCGATCTCCGATGACGAGAAAGTGTCCAAATGTTGTTGAATCGTTGCAAGCGAAACGGAATCGGCGTGTTCCGACCTGAATAGCTTCAACAGCGACGTCTTGAACTGTTTTAATCTGAAACATCGAAAAAAGAGATAAATGAAGTTGAAGAAACGTCCATTTCTTTAGTACGGGGGTCTAGTCATCCAGTGCAATGAATATGCTCAGTGCTCGATCTAGCGACAGAACCAGACACTAAAAACTGTTTTTCAGCAACATGATCTTAAAGATGACCTTATAACTGAGGTACAGGGTTGATATTCAAAAATTCTTGACTATATTTAGCTAATGGCCCTAGATGCAACATATCCAAAATACAATGCGAACTAACGCATGGGAATTGAAGCCCAAGAAGGGTTGTTGTCTGCGGTTCGTCTTTATAATAAAGGGAAAGGAATTCATGTCATAATTTCTTGGATCGTTGAATAAGGAAAAACCTAAAATTACTAGCAAGGTTGGTCACCATTGACACGAATCATTGTTTTTCGAATATCTAATATATATACCTGTTCTCACTAATAACGGCGGGTGTTGGAGTGGAATCCATCGGTTGTTCTTCATCTTCAGCCTCGCTAGCAGACGCTGTTGCTTTACGTTTCTGTCGCCTCTCGTCAAGGGTTGGATTTTCTGTAAAGCATAATATTGAATTTAAAATACCTGATACATTGATATGTATCTTTCTATCAAAGTATCTTCTTCGGTTGCCTTGGTGACAGCTTTCAACACTGCCACCACAAGTACATGCAGGTGACAAATAATTGAAGCATTTCAAGTTTTTAGTGAAACAAAACTTAGCATACGATACAACAATGGCTCAAAGCATACAAAAGAACCGTGGCTTAGATCAAAGGGCCACTGCGCATGCCTTTTGATTCTAACAAAAGAATGAATGATAAGAACAGTAAGGTACGGTAAATCATTTACCTTCATCTTCAGTTTCAGTCTCTGTTTCGAAATCGTACGGATCATAGCCTTCTTCGCCTGGTTCTTTTCTTGGCTTCCTCTCTCTGATCTTCTTAGGATCTTTCGTCTTCTTTGTTCTACAAAAATTACAATTGTTATCATTTCTCTTTAGCTAGTTACAGACAAATAAGACAATATAGGAGACCTCCCAGAGTTGATCTCGTAGGGACCCTGTAAACATTTATTCATAACAAAATCGACCCCATACTTTTTGGGTTTCTTTATGGCCTCCTGCCTTTCTTCCGCCTCCTCTTCGCTGTCGCTGTCAGCGTGGCGACGTTTCTTTTCGCGTTCGAGAACACGTTTGAAGTACGCGAAATGAATCAACTCGACGGCTGCCTGCGCGTCGTCGATCGTGACCATTTTCGATAGACGCGATTTCGCGTGAGCCGTCGACAGGCGGATCATCGTTTCCAGCGCCCGAGCTGTAACCGGCTGCGTACGCGCGATATTGTTGTCTTGATTGTCCATATTGCGTAGTTTCGAATATTCTTCAGCTATGTAGTCAGATGCCTCACGCGTCAGAGTCGGCCGAAGAGCTTTCGCCACGTGTATGTATTTACGCATAAATCTCATACTAAGGATCTTGTCACTGAAATAGAGTTAGTTAACATGAATGTCACAATTTCATGTATAAAATCATTTCCATTTCACAACATATATCATTATTCAAGAGTAAGATATTGGGATATATATGTGGACCCGAGGAGTCGACAAACTACTGTGCTCACCTTTTCTTTCTGCTGCCTCCATGAAGAAGGTGATTATACTTTTCGTAGATCGACATCTCCGTATCGTCGTCGTCGTTTTGTTCCTGTTGGTTTATCGTCGACAGTATCTCGAGTCCCATGCTGAGCGGCAGTGGTTCGCCGTCTTGTTCACCGGTCGCTCGATAGCGATGCATACGCAGCACATGATCGGAAATCATACGATCGTGATCTGGCTCCATCTAAAACCGATAGAATAACAATACATACCGTTTTTGTCCGGGGCAGTATATGCATTGTTGTAAAGTGTTACTTATATCATTCAACCGTGTAAATAGTTCATCCCATTATTATTCTAATGACATTTTAACCACCAGACCAATGTCCTTGCTAACTGTGTAATTTTGAAAAAGAACTGTAGCAAGAAGAAAGTGGGTAAAGAGGCTTCTAACTATTTGTCCACTTTTTCATCATGAGGGAAAAATCTAAGGGAGTCAAAAATGAATCAATTTTATCATTATCATTTTAATACTTAGCCAAGTTGTGGAGATTGAATAATACAGATTTTTTTCAAGTTGTGAATATTCATTTCATCCAGGAAACTTATATGTACAAAGCAATAAACCCACTATTTCAATTGAAATTCTTTATCAATTTCTCTACATTACGGTTCATCATCTAGAAAATTAATGTTCCCTGATGATGAAGGTTAAAAAATGTTGGAGATCAAAGTTTGTGAGTCCATCGCTTGTCTTAATCTGTGTCAGTTTAATCCAAATCTAATTTTTCTCGATCTAGCCGATAATTGGGCTAATTCATAATAAATACCTTGTCAAGCACGATGAACAACATGTCGAAACGAGACAGCAGCGAGTCTTGAAGTCCGATGTTCTCCATAGGCGTCTTGTACTGATCATACTGAATTCACAAAAGCAACAAGTTCCAAGAAAACTGAAGTTAATCCGCAAAAACTCTCTAGTTCCTACAGGCGGGTTAATAACTTATATTCTGATCAGCCCAAAAAAAATTAACCCCAATCAGTCGCTTGCCCGTTCAGACTGGTAAGAAGATTGTTTGAACGAACGCAACCAAAATCCCCAATTATGTACTTCGATTTTTACAAAAAATTTCACATCTATATCTTGTATATGTACTTTTTCCAATTTCAAAATCAAAACCCCTGCTTCGCTCTTGGCAGATGTGGTGGGAGTGTAAAGGACACAAAATGAAAACAAATCAAAACAAATCTACCACTAAAATGACTAACGGGGACAATCACTATTTCAAGATAAGAAAATATGGGTAAACTAAAACTCACACGACCATAAACCGGGTTAGCAGCCGCCAATACCGAACACCTGGCATTTAATTTCGCGTGGATACCGGCCTTCGATATCGTCACGCGTCCTTGTTCCATGACTTCATGAATCGCTGTACGATCTATATCCGACATCTTGTCAAATTCATCGATGCAAACGACACCGCGATCGGCGAGAACCATAGCACCGGCTTCCAATCTTCGCTCGCCTAAAAGATACCGAACATACATCGTTTAAAAAAAACGATCAACGAGCATCAGGAAATTGCGCGAATGAGCATTACATTTCGCAAATATCATCACCTGTTTCTTGGTCAGTAGTAACGGCCGCTGTTAGACCGACACCAGAAGAACCCCGACCGGTAGTTGGAATAGCACGAGGCGCCGTGTAGAGAACATACCTGAACGAAAAATAACAACATTAGAACGATGGATGATAATTTACCTGAACCAGGAACATCGGGACAGGTAGAATCCAGATAAAAGATAACACCAGACGGTATCCAACACATATGTGAAATCAAAGTGATATCCATAAAATGATGTCGGATTAAGCCGATCTGGCTTATCCGTATTCATGAGAGGCGCAGTGGCCGAGTGGGTTAAGCCGCCGGTCACTCGTCTCGTCAATCCAGGGTTTATGGGTTCAAACCCTGGTAGCGAGGGGGTTTCTTGGTCGAAGGTTCTTCTCTGGTCTCTCCCCCATTGGGAAAAAGAAACATCGAACCTGCTTATAATTCCCTGTGTGGTGCTTAGCGCGGTGAGGGTGTTAAAAAAAAAAATTAAGCCGATCTGGATTAAGCTGTTTTGAAAACAGTATATAGTGGAAACATACCTGAGCATTTGAGATTTTGCTACAGAAGGATCGCCAATAAGTAGCACGTTTATATCACTGGAAAATAAATCGAAATTCATATTCAAAATCCGTAAATTAGATTCGGAAACCATCATTTCATCAGCTAATGAATTTAATTAATTACCCCCTAATTCTTGATCCATTTTCAAGTACTTTTTCAACTCCACCGAGCAACATACACAGAACAGCCTTCTTGATGTATTCATGACCATGAATAGATGGAGCTAAGGACTTAGCCAGAACTTCGAAAACATCCTAAAACACAGGATCATCCATTTCTGATTGTAATTTTGCTGATGCCTTGTGTTACTTGATTGAACATATTCCCATTAAAAAGATGACATCGTAAATTGATACAGTAGCACAAAAAGAACCCGAGAAACCTTGTCTGAAATGGTTTTTGACAGACCAATAAAGAAAAGATAATTTCAGTACATGTTAAAAAAAATATCTTAGCATTAGACAAAGTTTACTGTAGAAATATCGATATCTGGAATATTTCCTTGAGTCCCCTATGTTTAGAGCAAAAATTCCCCATCACCGAGAAATTTCTCACTGTACATTCCTTTGTGATAATCAACCATTTTACGATGTTTAACCAGCCTATGATAATGATGATGATGATGATGATGATGATACTTACAATGTTCTTTTGGCGACTTAATTTCTTAATCTTGGCGACATCGTCGGCGGAAAACATCGGGGAAACTTCTTTGCTCAAGGGTTTGATGTTGTTGGCTATAAGAATCGTCCTACAAACATACATATGATTTAAGATGATCATTATGAAATACCATCAATATAGCGACAATTTCACTGATTCAATATTCAAAGGAACTTCCAAAGGGTGGGAGCGAGAAATGTGAAAGATCATCTGCCATAGGCACTAAGCCTATACATGTAGTTTGTTATAATAAGCAATTTGTCCAATCCAGATCCAAGTTGACAAGAAGCTGAATATTCTGGGAAAATTTCACAGAGATAATCTATCAGGAGCCAAGCCATGGCAGCTTGTGAAAGCGAGCAGCAACAGTTTAAATTCAATCCTTTGTTTAATTGGCAGCAACTTTCAAGGTTCCTACAGATCAGTCAACTCAATGAATTTGAGGGGTCCAGTTTACACTTGTATAGATGAGCAAGTATCGGAGATTTAAGAGTTATAAGATAAGTTGCGTACGGTTATGAGTTATAGTAGAGCTAGTGATTAAACTAATGAACGTACCTGAAGGTTCCAGAAGTATAACCATTTTTCTTACCAGGCAGGCACCTGTACGTTCCGACGCATTGAATTCGGTCACCAGGCTGAAATTTTAGAATGAATCTTCCTCATCATCATTTCCAATGGCCGGGGTCATACATTAAATAACACAAGAGTACGTAAAAAACAACTCCAAACACTTCTTGTCAGTTTAGAAGTCAAAGGGAAAAGTTATCATCGCCAGTTAAACCTTTAAAATATGATTTGGCTAGAAGCCCCACTATTTCATTAATAACTAACCAAATTCTAATAGTAGGTTAGCCGGTTTATTGTCCTCTTACTGAGAATTAAGGTTCGACCACAGTTTCAAGACAGATAAGTTTTTGAATGGTACTTGAAATGCATACCCTGGTACATACGAATAGGTGATGCAAACTTAAATACCAGTTAATACTCTAGGATGAAGTGAATATAAAATTAACACAAAATCCTTACTTTGCATTTATCAACAAGATCGTTATCCACGATGATATCTACAGACCGAGGCAACTGTCCAGCAGGTGCTTTTTCAGGCATTTCCTAAAAGAATAATGTAAAATTTATTGTATATCAGTTTAGAGTTAAGACATACCTGTATTGAAAAACTTCTGCCACTTCACCATATGAACTTACTTGAATCGTGAAGGTCTGATGATCTTTATAAATTGATAAACCGAATTCAGTTTCCAACAAGTTTCCATCTTCGTCCTGAAGAAAAATAATTTGTAGAAAAAGTTCCGTAAAATTTCAGTCGAATTGAGAGGGTTACAGTTATCAACAAATCATTCGAATTTTTTTCACATAAAAATAGATTACCTTAGTGGGATATGCTCCTGCACTTGGAAATGCATCTAAAGATGTCATATCAGAATACTTTCGCTCAATTGTCTTTTTCGTTGCGGGACAATAATGAACACTGCGTACAACTTTCGGCCGAACCAGAGAACCTATGATATCATCAACATTTCACAGTGAGTGTTGAAGATGAGGGGTTCGTTTAAATCGACTAAACAAAATTTTCACTCCACTGCCAGCCAATGAGAAACCATGTTATTCCGATTGAAATCATTCAAGTAAACTTGGTTGTTGCAATGGTAGCGCAATTAGAAAGAACAAGAGAAATTTTCTCAATAAACAGTGAACGCTAATCCCATAGTATGATTAGATCATTTACTTTTCTGAGTTTTATTTTGACTAAACTCCAGCATCAGAGAAACCAAAATAACACGATTATCATGTTATCATCATATTGGGGAGTAACTAAAAAGTAATTTTAATACATTTTAAAAGATTTTTCATCATCATAAAAACTCCAAAACTGTCAGAAAATAAATGGTCTCATCATCTGTAGTGGATTTTTACTTATTATTAGCATTGAGTTAATGCTTCTCATAGATTCTAAATTATCAACCGGTGATGTAAAATATGAAATAACACTTTATTAAAGAATGAATGCTGATTCACGGCGAGTGCTGCTAGCGACAGCTTTTGAGAAATGCTAGACAGGTACTTACACTTAGTAACAATTCCTTCGACACATACCATATTGCCAAGGAAACGTGACGTTAATGATCGGGGTGTAACATGTTTTGCACCAAAACTGAAAGATACAAAAAACTGATCAAAATTTCATGGACAACCGATTCATGGAAAAATATTCACGAATTGACTATTAGTAAATCTAAACAAATCTACTGTATCAAATTTAAAAAAAAGTATCCAATCGGACCTGACTAACTGCAATTCATACTAAGAGTAGTTTTACAAGTCCACGAATAGGAGTAATTTTACATCGAAAACGACATCTCAACTGATAATAAATTCAACATTCAACTGCCATCTGATTTTGATATTACATGCATCCTGAGTGATCAACAGTGGAAACAGTTTATTCGAAGAATTACCACAACCTGAATCGGGATGTGGTGAATGTAAAGAATACTGCAATCTAATCAACACCAAGATTTATAGAAATTCTTAATTTCAATCTCAAGTCAGTAGAAACTATCCTCAAACAGTTGCAGTCAGATGGGTACGCATGTATGTATTATAAATGTAATCACCTTCCTTCGAAACCGACGAAGAATTCATCGTATTGTTTGCCGAACACTTGATCAGTAGATAACACGTACTCTTTCAGCGCTTTTTGAAATGCTAGGACCTCTTCGAATGCTTGGTTCTGCAACCTTAAAATCAGAGAAACGATAGCCGTAAAGACACATTGAGTGTATTAAAGCCTATTCTAGGGGCGGATCTATTGGAAGGTGGGGTCCATATAAAAGAAATCTTGGTCTTACCACTCTTGGTCTAAAGGCATTCCTCAGAAAAGCAGCCATGCCGAAAGGGCACAAGCGGGTCCAACCCTCACAGGGTTGCCACTTTCTGCCCATTTACAAATCCCCTTGAGTTCTCCCTGATTTTACCATGTGATTACACAAAATTCCATGAGTGAATCAGAGAAATGTTTAGAAGATAAAAACCCACTATCACTATCCCACTATCAAATTACCATCCGTTCACCACGTTTGAGTGTGGCTATCATTCTAAAATGTTTAGAAGGTTCAAAATGTTACAATGCATTCATTTTTCATTGAACTACATATTGATAAAGAAACACATGGTCAATAGCAGTATCCTAAATTTCTACTAATTGCCTACTTCTCAAAATTGAAGCACTTTTTATAGCATTTTGCTCAAATTAAAGGAGTTTCAAGCACCTTTTAAAAGCATTTTCCATATTGAAAAAGTTTCTAAGGAATCAAGGAGTCGTAGAGACCCTGCTTATATACAATTCTAGTGAGGTATCTTCTCGGGATACAAAAGATAATCACAAGTCTATTATTCGCGTAATAAGTTTCTCGGTAATCAAAGTTTGCCTTCGATTGAACTCAATAAAAAAAAGTATAGGCAATGACAAATTTAACATCTTTAAAAAACGGTGATATTCATATCATTTCACAATAGTTTCATTTCGAATTACCCAGCTAAGCATCTGGGTACCGGGATATTGCCAAAATAGAGCCCTGCTTCAACTCTAACCTGGGGTTAACTGAATTTCATCCGTCAAATGGGGTTAACCCAAGATTTCAGTAAAGTCATAACCGATAACTGTTTTTCTTCATGAATTCTGTCAAAAAGCTTATGCCATCAGATAAAATTGACCTTTTCGAAATAACATGTTTATAATCACTCACTCTTGCGCTCTGATCGGGTTTTTTCTTCGCAGATCATTTATGTTGACGACGAGACGAACTTCATTGTTAGTTATCATATCGCGGACTCGTTGCAAATAATCACCTTGATCATCCTGCATAATAAATTATTGTCACCAATTATCAGTCTAAAATTGCGGCGATTAGCATACAATATAAGTCAATAAGGTTCTCAGCAATTGGCAATTGACATTGGTGGACGCAACACATCTATCCTGTAGGCCTAACTGTTAGCAGCTGGCAACTCATTCTGACTTGATTAAGGTATGCGCAACACAGCTTAATTTCTGCGCATTTTGAATTTATTACAGTTTTTATCCAGCGCCATTGTCGCGAGATTAATCAACAACCCGGAAGTAAAATCCAAGCCCTTCATTTCAACAAAAACCCGTCCCGTGGGCGTGTGGCTCACAGGGGCTCGTATCAGAGTTGTAGGTAATGTAAAAACGATAATCTGTTAATCCAATGTATATAGTATATATAAAATAACAAGGGGGCTAACGATGCTCACAAACAACTCAACTTCGGTCGCTTACTTTTTGGTTATTTTTCATCCGATTTTGATTATCCAGGCATGATATGAAAGCTAATACCTTCCTGCTTCTAACGAAACTAATGCCGTTAATTTCCGATGAATAGTTCGTGAATTATATGTCTTTGAACGCGAAATTAGGGCCGAAATCGCCTGGACCGAAAATGGTATGACGCCGGTTTTTGCCGATTTCGAAATTCAAAACGTTGAGTTCGACAAGAAATGTGAGAAAACTCCAACAAACCATACATTTTTTAAAACTATGAGGTCATACCTGTACGCTAATCTCATTTATTTGTATAATCCACGCGATGGGTGAGCTCACAATCGAAAATGAGGACGAACACGGCGTTCAACTTGTCATCAACTGGGCGGCCATTAATCACGTGATATCGTAGGAATGGGCTAAATATTTCACGCGCATTGATTGGCTTAGAGATTTCGAAAAACATTACAAAAATTATTAAAAGTTCTGTTAATTAATAAAATATCCGTATTATGAAAATATAGTGCAACATTCGTCTGAGGGGTAGTATTATTAGCAAATATTTCCTTTTTTCAAGTCTACAGACGTAGACTTGTCGCAGTTCTATTAACATAGCCCGAACCTATGCACGTCACGTGATTAATGGCCGCCAGCGCGATAGTGCGAGGTGACTTTTTCATAAATTTGTTCGATTTTGAGCTTGTGAGCTCACCCATCGCGTGGATTATACAAATAAATGAGATTAGCGTACAGGTATGACCGTGTAGTTTAAAAAAATGTATGGTTTGTTGGGGTTTTCTCTAAGATCTCACATAGAAATCATCGTTTGAAGTGAAAAAAACGACCATTTTGCTGTCCACCATAGAATCGGTAGGCCTCCATTTTGAGCTATCTCTCGTCAAAAAAAGGTGATTTCGTTGTGAGATAATTGTCGGAGAGTGGTGGTTGAAGCTGCTCGTTCGAAGCAGAAAGTCTTCTAGGTTGTATTAAAGCTTATTTCATGTGAATCGGTTGAGAATTTTTGGAATTACAGTCGATTGAAGTGGAGAAGTCATTGTCAGTTTGACAATTTGTTGCCACCCTTGTTTTTATATTATACAGGGATAGTGGACCTGGTCATTGATATTGGTTTTATTCATTCACTAACTATCATCAATTGTGGTGACAACAAAGTCCCTGCGCGTGGCCCAGGCCAGGCCTATCCTTTCAAATCAAACCCAACTGAAAAAAATACCTCATCGTCGAGAAAATCCAAATACTGCCTTTGAATATCGCGTAATCGCTGATCTATATCGGCGACATCCATGATCGTCGGTTTTTAATTAGGGCCTGGTGTGAATTTCGCGCGGGTGTTCGCCAACGATGAATTAAACTGTTTATTGTTGATGTAACTATTTTGTGTTCCCAGCAAGGTGAGGTTCGAACCCCTTGTTTTTTATACGCGACCAATAGACAGTGAGACGGTTTTTATGATGGTCTTGCTCAATTAATCAGTAGAATTCCTCTTATTCATAGCCCCAACTAATCATATGACTATTCGATTATCGTATAATTATCAACATGATGAATAAATTTTGATTAATTAACTTGAGACCGCTAACCTTGAACAACACGCGACATTGCGTTTTGACGTTTCAACTTCGCAATCCGGAGCCGCAAAAAAAAAAAGAAGCCAGAAAAGAAACCGGACAAGTTTATGCCCGAGGAAACTGGCACGTATTTATCAACGTTATGTGGACATTACAAAGTTTGAGAGATCCAGGTATGTCTAAATTTAGTCTTGAGACTGTCAGTGTCAGTCAGGAGAGACGATCTGTCTTCTTGGAATTAGATTGATTAGTAGGCCTATGACGTATCTTTGATTGAATGAAGTGGAATAAGAACATATATTTACAGCCCTCCTTATCCCCCACCCCACCAATACTATATTACAGGTTTTAACGTCTGACGCCGGACACTACACTTAAAAGGTTAAGGGTATCACTCAGTACTCAGTTTTAACAGTTTGATTACAAAGGTGGCTGTTTTTACGTCACCTGTTAAAATTAATTTTTTGCTATTTTTATTTACGGATATGCGGCGGCATCGCGATGCACATGAGCGGGCATCTGACATAACAAAAAATTCATGGCTATTTTTACATTGCACAGGATGACCAAATGAGTCACATATTTTATTTATATGTCTTCCGTAAAAACAGATTCTGGCTATAGGCCTATTCTATATTGCACTGAAAGAGAAACCATCTCCTAAATAATTCTTAAGTGCAATTAGGCCTACTGTATTCAGTAACATAGCGCAATGCAGATCTTAGAATATGAATTTGTAACAAGACAAGAGGAAAGATGTCAAATTCTGTCATGACATTCTGTCTGGATTCAAGGGCAAAATCAGATGGGCCAAACCATCATCTATTTAAACCTTTTGATTATCAAATGACATGTAATCATGTTTTGGTGCCTTTCCATAGTATTCTGGCAAATTCGGCACAAGTACCATACTTAGTATGGCCAGAATCTTAACAGTAACAAATGACTCAGTGATGGATCGTGAACAAACCACTGAGCCATAAACAATTAAAACAATGTATACAAATATACAAATACCCAGGCAAATATACAGTTTGTGATGACATAGAAGTGTGATGGAAATAGAAAACACAAGGTTCTTGTTTCAAATTAAATCTTCCTTCATTAGGCCTAATCCGCCTATGCTATCTTCATCATTTTTTCCCAGGCAATGGTAAAATGCTACATTTTATTATCAAACCTCTTCAATGCAGATTTCGTATATGTTCGAAGGATGATATATTTAATTTCAAATCGGATCAAAGTACACATCGTCTTTTGTTCATTTCAGTTAGGAATAGGCATATCATTTGGTTATTTCTAAAAACTAGTAAATAGCCCATATTTTCTTTCATTGTAGATTGAAGTTCTTGATATTTGAAATATGTCAAGATCCCTACAACTCCTTGATTCCTTAAAAACTCCTTCAAAACCGAAAATGCTTTTATAGGTGCTTGAAACTTGTTTAATTTGAGCAAAATGCTCTAAACTCCTTAAAAACTCCTTCAATTTTCAGATATAGGCTATCAGAAATGTTTGTAGTTGTATAGTAGGCTACACCTAAATCAGTACAGTTGAACCAGGAGTTTTTCTTAACCCAATTTGGCAGTTACCGAATTAGAACCAGAGTTTAGAAGTGTAAAGTTGAATAATTGCTTTCAAAAGTTCCACCGAATTAACGGTTTATGGAGATCGATTTAGGAGTCTACCATAGTGTAATTCGGATATGGAAGTGATGTCTCCTTGTGATAAGAAATTTTTTTGAACGCAAGATTACCGTTCTGTGACATTTTTTGTCCCAAAAAAGGTCATTTTCTGCCTGAATAAGTTATCGCATGTGTTATATATCATATAGTTTTCATTCGGCTAAAGAATTTGATATTCTTTTTTTATATTTTCAGCTCTCAAATTTTCTTTATTCGTCGGGGTTGAGTATACAGTCGGCCGGAAAGATTGTAAGATACTCATTCAGAATGATTCGTCGATCAGCCGCCAACACGCAGTTCTAACAGTCGTTCACCCGGAATCGAATGTGGTGTGTTCAAAATTTTGTGAAATTTCATATCACCTACCGATTAACCCTACTTAAGGCCCCAGCATATCTGTCTTAGAAACGTGGCTACCATTTTCATGTATATGTTGAATAATCACTATGAAACTTTAACCCTTTCATTACTAACTGATACCCGAAAGTGCTAAGATGAAAAATAATTTCATAATTTAAAAAAGTTCCTCTCCAGTGTGTTGAATAATGGCCACACAATTTTAGTGATACATCGCAGTGCGGTGGATGGTTAGTTACTAATATTTCACGATGTTTGTACCCGGCATCAACATTTTGTCGATGTTGATTTTAATCCCCTAAAGGTTTCTGTTGTTTCCATTTTCCTAGGGTTTCAATTGATTTCAGAAAATTAATGTTTTTCACTTATGAAAATTCTTGGTGTTCTGAATGAAGACCCTAGCGACGTCTGTCGGATATCAGGGGAACGAAATCATGCGGCGGTTTCGAAATACGTTCGAAACCCTCGGGTGATGGGTGTTGTTATGAACGTATATTTACAACCAAAACCCTAAGAGAATGGCTTTTATTGGATGTATCCATATGCCCAAAACCTAGTTTAAGAGGTTTTCGGGATGAAAAAAAATAGTTATCTCGCACTGGGATACTGGCGCCTTGGAAGCAATTTTTTGATTGCCACGGCCAATTGCTGATTTTTATCAGGTTCTATAGCAGCACCGAATTTGCTTTACAATTTCATAAAAAAACATGATATAGAAAGAAAAAAATGTTATTCAGTGAATTATCGCAGCTGCAGTCGCTATGGTTCCAACGCCACTGAGATAGCGGCTATCGACGTCGGTAATCCGTCGATGTATGTAATGTAGGATCGTTTTCAATGTAGGCTCATCCCGACAGAAAACCGTCGGTGACTATAAAGGATCTATCGAAGTTCGGCACGTTCATCGACAACATCCGCGTGTGCGAATACCAGACTGTGTCGCCAGCTCCGATGAAAATATTGATCAAATTCGGTTCGGTTGACAGCGAATTCACGTGAGTAGAAATCGTGCCAGTCGTCGTGTGATGAAAACATAGAAGTGGTAACTTATTCGTAAAATCCCGGGTTAAAGAGTGATAAGGATCTACCAAAAACCATTCCAGCCAGCATGACTTTTTCGGGAAATGTCTTCTGACAATGTGTCGAGACTAAGTTATTCACGACTCGCAATTTTTTTGTTTTTGACAAACTTAGCTTGAGTTATGAGCCCTTCATTTTGACGACGAGTTGTTTGGATGCCGCCAAAAAGAAAAAGGTGAAGTCTTTGGTTCATAAACTAGGCGGACACGTGTCTGTCGATTATACTGCTGAATGTTGTATGGTAGTCATGTCCAATCTCAGCGTTACAATCAAGGTTTGTAGCATCGGCATTAGCTTCAAAATTGGTTCGTTTGCAATTAGTTCAACTCATCAAATTTACCATAAGTCGTACTGTTCTATGGATGGAACTTTTCATGAAAGCGCTTTTGACAAAAAGTCCAATAAGATAGTTATCGTACCTAAGCATCTTGTTGACTTGAGTCATAGCCGGTAATTGATATTCTTTCTTCTTCAGGTGATTTGCGCTTTGGTAAATTTCGGAAACATCGTCACGTCGGATTATTTAGTCGAATATGTGAATTCGATTACGAATAAGAAAGAGCTTCCTGACCCGGATGCGTAAGTATAGCTCTCAGGTCATTGTAGAGTGTGTAGCCTGGGCCACCATCGGTTTTCTGAGTTAGTCGACTAGAGTCGAATTAAACGAAACCGAATGTCCGTTAGTCGGAACTATATTCCGGAAATAGTTCGAAAATCAAGCGCATTCGGATATTAGTTCCGACCACTAGTCGACTAGATACGAAAACCGAATTTGGCTCTGCATGTGAGCCACACTCCTGCATTCTATAGCGATAGCATACAGTCATGATTAGGTCCCCTTCTGTTGTAGATTTTGCTCGGTTAATCAAGTGATTTTTCAGAAAAATACAAAGTTCCCATCTTGATCATCGAATTAGTCAACCCATTCAGTGCTGACTAATTAATACCCTGAATTGCTGGAGATAAATTGAAAATTAAAAAGAATTCCATCCCAGCATGTTTGATTACCGGCATACAGCTATAATGCGTCTTAACTGCAGTGCGGTGTATCATTTGTTACTTTATGTTTGACAGGTGCTGCCATATTTCATTAGAGATAAAAATCAATTACCAAATACATCGATACCCCGCAGCAAAGTCCATCACCAATTTATACTTAGAGGTTAAAATGCCTATTAACACTGCCATAGACAACAAATTCTGCTTGAATAACATAATGCCGATGCTTAAAAGGAAGCTTTGTTTTCAGAGAAAAGATTCTCGGAAGTAATTTCATTTATCGAGTACTTCTAGATCTAGCTTCATCAAGCGATTCGCCCTTGTATTCTTAACGCCACCGGGTTTCCTAAGGAAACGATTTGAATTTGTTCTTCTTTCTTTCCTTTTTTTTGCTTTAAAGTTTTTTGCCACCATTAGCCGAATCTCAAATTGACCCGAATGAAATATCGTTCCAACGCAAAGACGTACGAAAGATGTTATTCGCTGATAAAAAGTTCTTCTTCCTCACTTCTAAACAGGTACAGATGACACAATCGAAATCGATCATTTCGAACTCTAAATTTCGGCTTGAAATATTGCCTTCTTCTTGAGAAAGATCTTTCTTCATCGAGGAAGATCATCTTCTTCGGAGGAAGATCAATTATTATCGCGGTGTGCGCCCATACTTTGGAACCAATTCATTAACATGCTTCAAACAGTTCTGGATATGTCATTTGTCTAATTTGAGTATCACTGCAAAAATTACTTTTCCGTGCTTACCTTGACACTCCAGGACCCGGTTCCACAGTTCTGAGTTACAGTAAACTCTGAGTAAATGAAAGTTCATTTTCAATGAGTTAACTCGTAAGAGTTAAATCGTAACTCAAACTGTGGAACTGGACCCAGATGAGCGCTTTTGATTTTTGTCTCAGGATGGAATCACAGTGCTTTATGAATATTATCATCATTCTTGTAAATGTTCATTTCCATTGAATGAGTGCTCTTATGTATCAAGAGACACGAATATCCTAATAGTTATGCTGGAACTTAAAGATCCAGATGAAAGTTAATTGAAAAGGAACTGAATTTTGATTTGAGTTGTCCTTATTGTCTTGCGCACCATCTATCGGGTAGCTGGTGTGACAGGGTCGAGAAAAGATTTTTACGATTTGATCATTTTTGTGCGAAAACATTACCTGGTGCACCGGAAGCACTCGATCAATACTTTAGAAAAAAATAAACATCTTTTCCAGTATGATAAGTTACACGTGGCAGTCGAAATGGCGGGCGGAACGGCAATACTGGCAAGAAACGAACACAGTCACATGCTTACTAAACCGGAATCTATAGTTATGTACAGCGATCCAAATGAACAAAGTCAGGCTCAGACTCAAAACACTCAGGACAGAGTTAACCATGTTATCAGCTACTTATGCAAGTATGTGAGCCCCATTAAGGCTTTCCAGCTCAGTTGAATGGCCTTTTCATCGAATTGTTGTTAGAAATATATAGGATGTGGCTCAACTGCATGGCTACCACATTTCTACCGGACCGTCTAAAATCTCAAAATGAACGACATGCTGTGTTCGAAGTGGAGTCATTCACCATCCATCGTAAAAACTATTACAGTCGATAGATATGAATTCCTGTTACAAACATTCTTTTATGTAGACAAAAACCCACAATAAAAAGAAAAACTATCTGGTAGCTTAACGTTTCAACTCAATTCTATGAGCCATTTTCAAAAAACTTTTTTGAAAATGGCTCATAGAATTGAGTTGGAACGTTAAGCTACCAGATAATTTTTCTTTTTATTGTGGGTTTTTGTCTACTATTGATATTGGACAGCCACTTGTCTATAGAAACCAACAATTCTTTTGTGTGTATTTCGCTGATAGATATGGTAAAAGAGCTATTCCTGAAGCCGAGTTTGGTTATGCTGTATTATATTGTTCCATAGAGAAATACTGTAATCCAGATGCTAAAGTCGGTAAGAGCCATGTTTCTTATGAAATCTCTTCAGCGCGTGTCGAATATTAACCTATGGTCACATGGCATACGTAGACATCGATAGACTAGCTCGCTTTTCTAGAGGTTGATTGTGGAATTTTCCTAAAATGACAACAGGTATTTTTACAGATGCAAATTTCTTTCCGGTGCCATCTCAGTCATTATCTCAGAAACCCGAAACTTTGGTGCCGCAGTCTCAGTCGCAAATGTGAGTAAAAAAAGAAGAACCACTTTCATAGTCTAGCTTTCTATGGAAAATGTTCGTAATATATACTGTAGATGATAGTATAGTGAAAATGTTGGCTCCCATAGAATCCTACCTAGTAACAATACAAGTGCAATATTTCTGAATACACTCAAATAAATCCATCTGATAGGACCTCGGTTTCAATACATGGTCACTCTTGTCTTCAAATATCAGGCCTGTGTGGACGAAGTAGCCAAAACAATATATCGTCTTACAGACAAACATGCTTACTCAGCCAGGTATATCGGGATCTTGTATTGCTGCAAACCAAGAAGTGAAACGTAATCTTTGATATTCTGGGCTAATCTGTAGAGCAGGCAATGTTGATTGCTGAAAATATCGTCATAATATAATATATATAATAAATTGTCATAATTTGGCCCAATATATCCTGATTCTAGTTAATCCGCCTGCCCTGAATATTTTTCATCATATTCTTTTTCGTTTCAAGTCATGACAAAACTCTGCCACTTGCTGCTGACGTTACGACTAATATCATCGATGAAACGACAACTTCGCAACTGGTAGGAACGAAAAGCTATAATTGAATATTCTAAGTTCGTTTTTTTTTGTAATTGGAAAAATAAAACAAAAAGTAGCGAAAATTTCTAAAAAACCTTCCTGAATTTCATCGCAAGTTTTGTCCGTAATCAGCATTCATCCTTAATTTTAGTCGGGGCCCCAAGAGGGTTACCGTTTAATGTTTTCATCGTTTTTGCACTGAACAGGTTTCCACAGTTGCTGTCAAAATAGAACCGCGCAGTCAAACAATTGTATCAAGAGATTCATCTACCACGAAAATTCCAGAAGTTATAAATGGCACCAGTAAGAAGAGGTAAGGAAAAATCGATGCCGTTGCACCTGCCAGTGACACCAGGTGCAACATGTCGCACATTTTCTACTTTTTGAGGATTTGCCTGTATCTCCCAGTCGCAGCCACATAAGCTGCTCTTGTAACTGACAGAGATACTTCTCGCACACTGTTGCATGTCAGTCTAGTATTTAGCCATTTGCGACTAGTTGCAATCGATCGAATTGTGTGCTGCAAGCAGTTAAGAGTCTACCTAAGCCCGTCTTGACAGTCTAGTGGTTATATCAGATATCCCACCAAAGTGGTAAATCTTCTTTGGTTCTCGAGTGTTCGTTAGGCCCTTATCCTCGAAACTGTGCATCTGTGGTTCTGTCTTTCAGCTACTTAGCTCCGTTAATAGTGGGTACATCTTGGTAAAGTTAGTGTTCAATATCAGTATGGGAGTCTCGTTGGGCAGTGCAGAAAATGTGCCCTAAAATGGGCCCAGTGCGCCACCTAGTGACAGAACAAGGCACTGTTTTTCAGCGATATGACCTTGAAGATGACCTCATAACTAAGGAACAGGGTCGAAATTCAAAAACTTGTCTTGACAAAATTTAGCTATTGACCCTAGATACATCAATCCATAATGCAATGGGAACTAACGCAATGTAGTTTTGGAGTTGGAGTTTGAGCCTGAGAACTGTTGTCGCTTATGGCTTGTCTAACTTAGTATGAATGTATGAGTGATTTACATTGATAGGCAAAGAGCTGAGAGCCCGGAGACATCTGCACCCCTGGCGAAACTGATCAAAAGTGAAATCAAAAGCGAAGATGCTACAGCGCCTGTTGTAAATAACGATTTGTTCGACTTCGTTGCTATGCCCCGGTCATCGAGGCGTTCACAGATTCCGGAAAAAACTGTCGAAACGGCGTTACCGAATACTGCTGAGAATATGGATACGAATAACACTGAGGTGATCGACGATTTTAATACGATAATGTCCGGCCGTAGGCGTAGAACGTTGAACACAAAATCTGTGTCCGATAACGGACAAAATCGCATAGAAGTCATATCTGCGGCGGCCGAACAGTCTGTTTCCAAATCGAATGACAATGCTAGCAATCGCAATTCGAAACAAAGTATTAAAACTGAATCAGATGCCGTCGAGATCAAAGAAACACTGCTGGCCGATGAATTCGATGCAATTCCGGCGTTGCCGCGACGTAGAACGCGTATTAGGAGCCAAGATCAAAACAACGCGCAACGGAAAGACGACGAGAAATCAGCGTCCGGAAAAACTGAACTACCATCGGTGAGTATCCAATCATATGAATATGTTCAGGGTGGCGGCTTACCTGGAAATCGAGGAAAAGTCAGGGAATTTTCTTTCCTTTTAAGAATTTCAGGGATTAATGGGGGAACTTTTTAGAAAAGCTAAAACTTGAGATTGCTAGATCGCGCATGAAATCAAACAGTTTCTGTCTATGTCTTACGTATTCGACTGTGTTCATTGATTCGATTCTTTGCAGATCCAATCAGTGAAAACAATATACGTGTCAGGGAATTGTCAGGGAAACAGCAAGTCAAATTAAAGTGGCCGCCCTGATGTTACTCTAAGGTCTATCTAAGGTCCAATGATTTGATTACTTAATTGGGTACCCAAGTATTCAAACTAGTCCATAACACTACTGGTATGTTGGTCGTATAATTTAGAAATCGTGTGAACCAACTCAACCTATTGAAATTAAAAACGAAACTGTTGAAATGTGGAACCTAGCTGAGGCGGAACCAACTAGCCACGGATACCTATCCAAGCAGCATACGGGAAATGTGAGTATGATGACGATGCAGTTTCATCTGCCCAATGTCATTTTAGCCCACAGGAACCGTAGACGGTTTGTAAAAGATTTTATACGGCAATATTTAAAAAAGTTCCAATACGTACGTGGACTTTCTTTTTCACCTTCTCCATGGAGTTTTTGCTGTCTATTCATCTGCTTCCAAGAGGCATTCAGTGATTGGATCATTCAAACCCTTTCAGTACTATGAGTCAACCCTGAATTGCCAAGACCAGTACAAAGTTTCCAATATGGCATAAACCACTTTGCCACTTGACGCTTCAATGTCAATGAAGTTTTTGTATGAATACTTTGAAATGTTTAGAATTGATCGGATGATACTTTTGGGAGGGCTATTGTGTTCTTTTTCATCCATCTTTATTGGTGCTTATAGCGACTCAGTGTGCCTGTTCAGAGACTGTTCCTGATTTTCAGTATTTGTTACTATTTCATAACGAGAAATGCGAATTTGATTCGTTCGATCGGCATATTGAAATTTGAAAGATGTTACCGTGGGTCTTACTGTTGGTTACTGATTGATTGAACATTTTCTTTCATATTTCAATGAAATGTTAACCCTTTCAGTGCTGACTAATTAATACCCTATAGTGCTGGAGATAATTTGAAAATTTTTCAAAATTCCACCCTAGTGTGTTGAATAACGGGAATACCACTATAATGCGTCTACACCACGGCGCCGTGTATCATTAGTTACTAGTGTTTCACTATGTTTGACAGGTGCTGCCATTTTTTAAGAGCGATGATTACTGATTACTAATTACATCAATACACCGCAGTACGGTGTACTAGCGAAATCTATCATTGATTTATACACCGCACTGTGGTGTAAACGTACTGAAAGGGTTAAACTGGAAAATAAATTTCAATTGGTTAGTTTCGATAGTTGTTGTGCGTGATTCCTATGTTTTGCCGCATGAAATGGAAATCCCGGTTATCGAATGAATTCTAATGGAAATCAGTTTGTTTTTGTGCTCTTATTAACGTGTATGTATATTTCAAGTCTGAGACGCCTCGCACAGCCGAGCACGATCCCGACCCAGATATACGTTGTGGCTGCATGAACGTACGTGTTGTTCCGCTTGTGCACAGGCCAATGAATACAATTAACGATGACGACACGGAAATTGTAGCGCGTAATGGCCATCCCGTTCGAAATTTCAAAAAGTTCAAAAAGGTAATTCTATACTAAATAAGATACTAATAATATTTTTTATAGCCAATATTTTGGATTAATTTTACTTTTGATTTTTTTTTTTGCAATCTTGAATTTGCCGCAAAAAAATTATTTCGTCGATCAACAATGGAACTTTGCTTTTAAATAACATTTCAAAGTTATTGAGACCTAGGCTAGACAAATCTTTCCATGTCAGTTTTGATGGCTACCTTCCAAACCAGTGGATGGGGCTTGATTTTGTTCTTGTATTTCTGCTCCAATTTCGGTTTTATTGCATCCAAAGGATCTGTCTTATCCCAGTCAATTGTAATGATGTTTCACTGTCAGGATGGCCACTTACCAGGAAATCAGGGAATTTTCTCTTCTTTAAAAGAGTTAAGGAATTTTGAAAAAAAAGAAGCTAAAAATCAGGGTAAAGTCAGGGAAATTTGTTGAGATAGTTAGATTGTGCGTAAAATCAAACAGCCTCTGTCTATGTTATGCATATTTGACTGTGTTAATTGACTTGAAACTTGTAACTTCTGCAAGTGGGATCGCAGAACATTTTAAAAACAAATCTCCCCAAACTCTCATCTGTTGATCAGGAGTTGGAGGTTGATCGAGGTGATACTTCCCATCAGCGGTTGTTGAGCCATTGTGCATGTCCCTTCAGGTGGCTGGGGCTGCTGATCGTGTTTATCGATCGGATTCTTAGCTGATCAAGTCAGGGAAAACAAGATGCATATGTTGGGGAAAAGACAGGGAAAAATCAAGTCAACTAAAAGTGGCCACCCTGACTATGAAACTGCTCGCAACTGTAGGCATTTTTATGAACGAATGAATGAATGTACCTTACTCCTTCGTCATTCTCTGTTACCTCCAGGTATTGCCAGTACCAGTAGCGGTGAATCAGTCGATCACTATTCAGCTAGCACCTCACAAAGACATTATCAAACAGCAGGAATTCAGAAACCAACAAGATGAAATCGAAAGGGTAAGGGTATTATTCTCACAGTCAGAATGTTTTTCAATCTTAACCGACGCCTTGAAAAATGACCCATATATTACTCAATATTGTTGACAATAAGTAATGTAATATATATAATATTAAGGATCAATATTATTTAAAAGTTATTTTGGATTTGAATATCAATACATGGGTTGAATGGGTTGAATTGACCAGCCCTGATATGTTAATGTTGTAGTGCACATCCTCTCAAAAATGATTATAAAGATTTATTAATATATATCATAAAGATTACAAAACAAACGCCAGAATTTGCGATTGTTATTGTTACAGAGATGCTAGTTTTCCGGAAATTTAGGATGGCCGATGTCAATTCCGGAAATTTGGTGAGAATTCCTCGCGGCGACCAGTAATGGCACGGACCGTAAAAGTGTTCGTTTGCTTGTACTCGTCGTCGCTTCTGTGTTATTTTATCTTGGTCTCCGTTTCCGAGGATGTTCTGCTACAATGTATATATGTGTGCTTGTTGTGGTATCTGTGCGTGCGTAGGCGGAGCGCCACTGTTGTGACGCCATTTCCAATTATCTTTACGCGCCGTTGTACATCGTCCCGCTGACAGCCAACAATGTGAAGATGCACGTGATAATAATTAAGATGATATTTAATAAATATCATCTTAATTATTACCACGCACGTGCTTTGTCCTGAGGCACGCAGCTTTGTAACTTTCTTTTTGCCTGCAGCTGTCAAGCGGGACGGTCTGCAAAATGAGCACGCACGGAAAGATTGTCAGTCGGGAGTCGGCTGATATAATTGACAGCGGTATAAAAAATAAATTTAACTGGCACTGGCTAGAGTGTAAGGACAGTAACGGGGACTACTTATCGAACTACATTCGCAAGTTAGACTTAGCTGGCGTGGCGTACTGCGTCGTTTGTAAAGACCAGGTCAAATACGGTAGTGGCGGGAAAAAAGATATTCTTCGTCACCCGGTTAGCGCGCGGCATAAGAAGGCAGCGAGGGATGTGAAGCACAATGAATGCCTGCCGTCGTATTTTCAGATGAAAGATGCCGATCGTGATACTGCATCTCCGGCGATGCAAAAACGCAAAATTTTTTTCTGGGGGAGAATT
Source organism: Tubulanus polymorphus (assembly GCF_964204645.1). Lineage (NCBI taxonomy): Eukaryota > Metazoa > Nemertea > Palaeonemertea > Tubulaniformes > Tubulanidae > Tubulanus > Tubulanus polymorphus. Next base: position 10,247,324 of record NC_134027.1, on the reverse strand, counting down.
TTTCAGACCCCCCCGTTCTAAATTCCGGAATTTTGGTACTTAGGCCCTAGCATTTCTGTTGTTATTTTGTAACACCAGTATTGATGATATATAGGATATCGACTCTCACAGAATTCCTTAAATAACACATACTACTAGGTAACATTATTGAAACGGCGTTTAATAGCTCTAACACCACAGGCTAGTATTATCGTCCTCTACAAGAGCAGCCGAACATTTTCGAACCGCAAGATGTCTTGTTTGGGACTGTAATGTGTTTTTTATGCGTTTTACTTCCTTGCTCTGCTTTAAGTCGGCCATTAGCGCTGAACCTACTAAAACTCTTTTCTCATACCATTCCAGTCATAGTAAATGGGGCACAAACATGAACATTAACACTAACAAAACTGTTTCTGTCCTGCATGTACGATATGTAATGTTTATTTCAACTTGAGTTTTCAATGAAGACTTTTTTGCAATCCTTCAATAAAGCGTATAGAATGGATTGAAGAACAATGTTTTAGTTCGACTGCCGGTCCATTCTGGTCCTTTAAAGACCTGTATCGGGTATGTCACACCAAAACTGACTGAGCTAGGCCACCGATGTCCTCTCGAGTCAAGTTGAAATAGACTTTAGCTGTTTATCACTGCCATATTCGCCAGCCTGGGCTTCGTATTAAGTAAACTATTTTCATACCCTATTTTCTGAATGTTTTATTTTTAGATTCAAAGCCAGGAACAAGACGCTGAAGATGAAGCCCTTTGCAATATGTTCGAGTAAGTTAATCTCCGATACTGGACAAGTGCGACTTCTAGAAAGTTGGAATCTTACGCTTTACGATGAAATAACGATTTAACAATGAAAAAAACATTCATGATTGCTAGCAATGCAATCTTTAGGCACATAAGTTTGAAATCATTTTGCACAAATTGTTTCGGTTTGTTTTTGATAAACCGGCGTCTTTGTTTGGGCGTTAACCTAAACGCTTTGTGTAAACCAGCCATACCAAACCGACTTTTCGGAATAAGCAAATTTCTGCTGGTAGCCGACTCAAACCTACTTTTTGTTCTGTCGCATTTGTTTTCACTACGGCAAACCGGTTTGGGACGCAAACTGCTTTCTATAAACCGATTTCAAACCAATGCACCTTTTGAATTTTGATTTGAATCCACTTATGACAAGGACGATGTTGTTTTCCATGTTTTGACTGCTGAGCTATGACGCCAATTCTCCACGTAACGGCTAAATTCAACTTCGAAATTATACTACTGACAACTTTTTAAATAGAATTATATCGGAAGTCCATGTTACAAATTTTTAGCTTGTTGACGTACGTATACAATAACAATAGCTAGAATTGCAATCTTTAAATTCAGTATAAATGGACATGACGACAATGATGTTAATGACATAAATTTTCACTCGACAGTTGAATCAAACTCGAGAATCGTTGAATTTATTTCTGATAGCATTTTAATAAAAATCAAAACGCATGTAGCTCAAAATGTAACATCTCCATAAATCTACGTCGATACTCTCCGATAAGAGGTGAGCAGTGATAATTCGATCACAGAAAACTCATGAAAATAGCTTGAAGCAGAATTGAACTCGGGAACTAATTTTAACTTGTTCATATTTCAATGTTACTGAAAAAAAATCTATTTGTTACTGATAGCACTTTTCAGAGGTTGGCAGTCCGGCCTATTTAAGATTTTTAAAAAGTAGACAATTTTCAAAGGGCACTTCCAATGGTATCGGTCGACATCGTCTAAATACATCCCGGCCCAACAGGTGCCATATTCCTACAGTGCGTTGCATATCAGTAATTTTCGTCAGGAGTGTATCCAGGCATTTTTTACTGCGAGTTTGAATTTTCACAAAGTCAGACATGGAAACGGATAATGATAGGCTTGAAAGCCATCTAAAGATCCGGCAATTGATGATGACGATGATGATGATTGATGATGTTGAAGTCGATGAACACGAACGTGTTTCAGGAGCACTGGTCGTGTGCAGTTTAGATCGAGTTTTTTTCAATATTTTTTATTAACGGAATATAGTCAACGACTGGAAATTTCTCCTGACAGACGTAGTATCTCGGCACCATCCATGAACTGTTTTTCAACGACATTACCATGAAAATGACCTCATAACTTAGGAACTGGTCAAAATTCAAAAATGGGAACTAACCCATGGTAATTTTGGAGATAGGTTTCGAGCCTGAGCCTGGGTCTTTGTGTCTGTCTTACAGCTACTTATCATTAATAGTTGGTTGATCTTGATGAAACTCGGGTACAATGTTAGTATTGGGGTCTAGTTGTGTAGTCCAAAGAATGGGCCCAGTGCACCACCTAGCGGCAGAACAAGACACTAAAAACTCTGGTTTTCAGTGACATGACCTTGAAGATGACCTCATAACTGAGGAACCGGGTATTCAAAAACTTGTCTTTGACAGAATTTAGCTATTGGCCCCAGATACAAGAACATCCAAAATGTTTGAGCCTGGGCCCGAGAACCGTTGTCACCTATGGCTTGTTTTCACTTTTATTATGATTTTTTATGCAGCACTGGGAATCCGGTGAGCAATTCTTTCATATCTATATACTATGTGAATGTCCTTTTGTTGTTATTTAGCTCCCCTGGTCCGTCTGTCAGTCAGTCAGTTTGTATTTCAAAATGAATCAACCCCTTATGGATTTCAATTGTTCCTGGATACATTTTCAATTAATTGTACAATATCCACGATTTTCGCTCGTAAATATTACAGACAGCTACCAGGTGCACTGGTAATAACTTGTGCGGAGCCTACTCGATACAGTCATGCACCACATTGGATGGCTCGATAAGAGACAGTGAAGAGGACACATAATCGGTTTGGCTCGTAGCATCATGCCTCTAATCATGTTGAATGTGGCAAGCTAGGTTCCACCAGGTTCTCTAGTGTGCATTCAGACTCCCGGATTTCTCCTCACATTATAATAAAATCTATCCATTATATCTCAAATTCTTTGAATGGTGATTAGTAAAATTCACCCTATTATATGAACCTAAAGATTATCTGAGTTTATCAAGAGGAGTGATTTGCCTAATTTCTGATGATGGAGGCTAAAAGTCTATATGAAAGTTTGTAGAAAATGAACTAGATTCCGACATGGTTGTCGTGCTGATACGCACGCAATCTAGTGGGATAGCTGGTGGCACAGAGTCCTCATTGCTCTGATTTTCACTTGGCATCATTGTAAACAAATAGATATTTTGCTGTTCTTCAACTTTATTTACTATTACATTTTGACCGAATGCCTGAATGGGGGCTATCTGAGGGGGTAGGTACAGGCGGCAACAAACTGATTGTTGCCTTCACTGAAATACTTGTTAGATTATTGATTCTAACGTTTTCCGATTTTTGCAGTGAGTTTCCGGTTATACAAAAAGGACGAAGACGTTGATTTCGTATCGCTCGTGGGTACCCGGTAAGTTCAATTACTTCCAACTTGCAGACCAGGACCCGGTTCCACAGTTGTGAGTTGGAGCTATTAGCCATCATCAGGCGTACTAGCAAATTAATAGCTAATAGCATATAGCCGAAATGTTGCTCTTAAATATAATCATTCTAAAACTTTTCAATTTTGGCTTCATTATTGTTTGGCTTCATTATTCTTGTTATCATCCTACACGGATATTGTGTATTTTCTCGCCTAGATAGTATTTGGTGTCATCGAGGTTTGTCTTTGTTTGAACAGTGTTATGTTGTCACTGACAGATTTTTGTTTCTTTTCAGGTGTTGCAGACTTTCCTTTTCCCGTAAATCTTGCGATCGGTGTCAAGTCGAAGTGCTATTGTTCATTCGTTCCAAAATCATGTTTGATGGTGAATTTCGGCGTTATCAACGATGCATCGTGCATTAGCGTTCAAATCAGTTAAACCTCCCTGAATCTGAATCATTCAGGAGCAATGACATTAATCCGATTTATGAGACACAGCTGCTGCCAACTGTTCCTGTTTTTCAGTATTTGTTACTCTTTTATTACTAGAAATGCTGATTCGATTCGTTTGATGCATACAAAAATGTGAAAGATGTTACCGTGGGACTTACTGTTGATTGCTGATCAATTTAAAAATTTTCTTTCATATTTCAATGAAACGTTACTGAAAAAAATTACTGACGGCACTTTTCAGAAGAGGTTGGCAGCCCTGGAGACATCTGGATTTGTAATAACCAGTTTGTTTTACATTTATGTATGTATATTTGAAGCGGTATACAATGTTTAGATTAGATCAAATTCCAAATTAAAACTTTAGAATTAAAGATCCTAAGTGCATCGGACATTTTAACGATGTAGAATGTGTAATTTCAGGGTCAGATCGAGACAGGAGTACAAGGGAGCATGTGCCCCCATCGCAATTTTCCAGTGCTCTTTTGAAAAAGAAAATGGAAAATTTCTTCTCGAGTAATTTATCTTTTAGATTGCTCTTGATTGTCACAGAAATGCTTGGAAATTGCAAAATTCAAATGCACTAAAATTTCAAAATTTCCAAGACCCCTGTTTTGGCTTACATGCTCACTCTGTGTTGAAACTTGCTCTTTTTAACTGTTTACCCTTTTAATTTCTATGCCCTCCGGTGAAAGTTGGTGTGCCGCTGAATCCAGCCCTAAATTTGAATGTACACCGCCACTATATTTCATAGTTAATGTTATTCTGTTGTATGTAAGAAGAGTGGAAATCCTATCTAAAGTCGGGGTCAGTTCATCTAGCACCCATAATGACTGCCCCATCATTGATGATAGACATCTCAGTAAATATTATTCTATGAACTTCGTCAGAAGAAGGAAAAAACCAAAAACCCAGAAATTTTCTAATTAGGCTTAACAAAAATGTATACCTTATTTCCCATTTCTGCTGAGCTTAAAAGTTGACCCAGTCAGCCGCCTATATATAGCCTGTACATTACTTTTTTTTAAATCATGATTTTGCTGACAAAAACAGACCCGGCAGCTGTAGAAATTAAATGATTACAAATGTTATTGCATTTTATAAAAATGACCCAGCAGATTAGGAGTTATCATTTTTTAGCCCTAGTAAACATTCATTTATTATGTACGCATAAAATTTGACTTTTTCGGCCTCCCCCTATAAGTAAAATCGTCCATTTTCATATACATTAAGCATTACAGTACGCAATTGCACTTACCCCTCCCCCTCCCCCTCCCCTAATGCGTTCGCATTAAATGAATGATCCCTTTTAGGGATAAGTTAGTTACTTAAATGAGAATTTGCCTTTTGAGCAATCGCACTTCTGACATTTTGACTTAAGTTTTTGAATTATTTGAATTGGATTTAGCATTAAGCGACTCCCTACGCCTTCTCTACTGGTAAAACAACCACCGGTTTCAGTTGAAACAGGGTTTTTCTTAAAACGTTTGTTGATCAAATTAAGTGTCATTCTTGTTAGATTTTACTGACCAGTATTAGCTGCCCGACTCGCAGCAGAGTTGTCTGATTAACAATACACGTTTGAGTCGAGAAAAATACCGCACTGTCTCGTAGAAGCTGTTTTAGCATTTCATATCGTCACCAGTTTCACAAAAAAAGTTACACTCAAATGTTTGGTGTAATTGCTATTGGTTACTTCGTGTTTTCAATGAGGACAACAGTTCAACTTCAACCTTTTTTGGCTTACACTTTTTCGTGAAACTGGGCCCAGGAGTCTTTTCTATAGTTCTCTGCTCAGTTAAAGATCATTAAAGCGACCAACGAATGCGGTCTGCATCCAGTAATTTGACTGTGTTTTTCTTTCATTTGTTTTCATGTTCAGTTTGACACAACCGGCAGCGGATGACTTCTGCTCACTGGTAATTTGTATGAGATAACAAAAATCAGAAAAGAAACTGCAAGTTATCTCTCTACCCAATGCATTTAATATCACTACTACATGTACTCTATATTTTGTTACGTATGTTGTATCATACATGTTTATGACTGCTGTTTGTTCAGAAATAAATCTGTTTACTCCGTATCTAAATGAATTCAGTCTGTTTTGCCGACTTCGGACTTTCGCACTCACTACTCATTCGTCTGTCCATTCAACTTACCATTCGTCTGCAGTCCGTCCGTCAGGAGGAATCCAGTAATTTTTGGAAGTAATGGATTGCGTTGGTGTTTGGTTTATACGTGTACCCAGACACATCTACAGCCCAAAACCTGGCCCGATCAGAATCAAGATGGCTGACTGGCGGCCATTCGCCGAAATCAGTACCATTAAAGCTTGGAAGGAAAATGTTTTTGAAGATGCTTTGATCAATTTTCGCCGAATAAGATACCGTACAAATAATGATTAGCAAAGCCAACGTAAACTCTTCAACCGTTCATTGAATTGCAGCCAAAAAGAAACGACTGGGAGACTGCTGCTTATTTAAGAACGTAAAAAATCCTCCTATACACTTGATTAAAGAAAAGAGGCTAACTAAGCTGTACATGCGTATGGTAGCTGATTCGGGCCATACTAAAAAAAATTCTGTACGTCTAGAGTCACGATGAATGATTGTTTACAATGGCCCATTTTCTCGCGCGAGAATTCAAATAGTTTTGTTTTCTCACACGAGAATTAAAAAAATGGGCGATTGTAAAAATCTGGCTCTAGCCGTTCAGAAATTTTTTTGATCTTCGCCTGAGGAAAACCAAAATAGATTACAACAAATGTTAAAAAATAAGGCTGAAATTATGTACCTATCAATCTATGAAATTATATCTAAAGAAATTATGTTTATAATCTTGTACATATCATATATGAGTAAATAAATTATTCATTCATTCATTCATTCATTCATGGCTCTGTATTGGCGACTTAAAAACATCTTGTTGATGAATATGGCGTTACAATTTCGCAATTACAAAACTCGTACGATCGAAAGAACATTTTTGAGTTCGTTATGATGGCCTCAGGACGGCAATGTTTCATAATTCGGAATTTATTTATGATTTAATGATGCAGATTCTGCTGTTCTGATGCAGTTTATCTCGTCGAAAAATGGGTATAACAAATTTTAGTTGATAAATCGAGTTTCTGACGATTCTCATAAAAAAATGCCAGAATTTAGATTTTCTTTTACGTAAATCAGATGTTCATTTTTTCTTCATTAACAATCAGCAATAATCACTTTATATTATAAGAATTATTGTGTTGTATGAAAATATATTCTTAAAAATCTATTCGAAATATTCAGAGAGCTACTATTTTCTGTTTATCTTGCCTATTTTGTCCATTATTATTGCCGTAGGCCCGTTTTGTTCTATATGGCAGCATTAATGGAGGTAAACATCCGAAATGTCTTAATCGCTGCCGTCAAATTAACGTAGAAACAAATTCTTTTTGAATCCATGATTGTACCTAATGCCAATAACAGTGCTATTGTTATATTATACAATATATCAACCATTCGTATCACCAAAAACATGATTGCCTCTCACGAAATGTAGGCTTAACCTATGTAGCATACTAAATGTTGTTTATCCAGCTCCACGTCTGTCCGAAAAAAAGTAGAGATATTGTGGAGATCGATAGAACTATGATGGAAATTCTTTTAAAGGCTTCAGAATCCGATCCTGGGATTATTACTGCCTGGAAGTGCATCGCACGATCGCTGCTTGCCGATATCACGTTGGAATGCTGTATATTGAGAGGCAGTCATTTCTACGACGCAGTGCGCGTAGTGCGGTAACTCGCGTACTGCCGTAACGTATACAAACAAATTTTTTACATCAAATCGAATTTTACTAATCACTACTCGTCATCGCTATACTATCTGCTTCATCGACATCGTCATGTGCTATTTATTTTGGTTCGTTGGCAAAGGCAGCGTAAAGTGATTGATATGAGAGGCGATATAGATATGTAACAATTCATAAGCATTTTCACAATTCGAGACAGGGATGGGATTGAATAAAATTTTATATTCGGAATACATCGTATGAAAAGTGGACATCGAATGATAATATCAGGTAACTTATAATGCTTCACACTGGTTCAGTCAGTAGAACCACATTAAATGTTTTCATATAGTACTTTGTCCTTTCCAGTAGAACTTAATGTTTCTTTAAGGGTTTTAGCGTAAAACGTATCCTTGAACGGCTATTTATATAGCTTCGTATAGTTTTTTACTTGAATTGTAAAAATATCTACGTATCTCTGAGCCCCCGGTTTTTCTACAGTTGTGAGTTTAAACTCGGGAGTTAGAATCGCTAAATTATCAGAACTAATCGAGTCCTGGATAGGGAAAAATTAGTCTGCTTTTCACTTTATAACTCAAGCCTTAAACGATTTTGCTCAGGTTAGTTTAATACGTCCATGATTTCTGTAAATCATCCACAATGTTGAAACCGTTGATTGTTCTGGAGCGATATTGCACGGCATCATATAGGGAGGATATGCTGGTCGTAGCATCCATACGAAGATTGATGGATTACTCGTTCATGCATAGACTGATTTGATTGCACGTCATCTGCGTCTACCACACGAGAGTTAAAATTATGGTGATACGCATTTGCAGTTATGCTGTGCTATATGTCATGTTGTTGTAATGTTTATTTTAATGTCCCCTGAAAAATATCGTCATTGGACGTAATCATTTTATCATTTCAATGCGCCACTGTCTTTGGATTGCAGGGGCGGGTCCTGTCTTATCGGAAACTTTCTTGAACAAGTCCTTAGAATTTTTGGGTGCTCTTTTCATTTCGTTAACATAAAAAAAATTTGTGCATTTCAGCGCAGAGTGACCTCATATTGCCTTTTTGTACGTCAAAGTGCCCTTTTGGGATGTGGCAAGTTCTTCAAAATTAGACCTGCAACCAGTATACACGCTTTGAGCGCCGAATCTATCATATTCTAAATATCGTACTGAAACCAACTTTTTATCGCAAGAACCTTAAGAAAATATCATTTCTGACAAACGATCGATTCCCTCCGTCCTCCTGGCTTGTTTATAAAAATGAGATACTCTAATGATTTCCTTGTCTTACGTCTCCATCACAGCGGTGGTGTATAGATGAGCTACACGTATCTACGTAATAGTTGGTTTAATTACAGCTGGCGCAACGTTCATCGGAACTGGCCAATTCATCAAGTCGTTATTGGTTATATCGATGAATGATTTATCTCTTACTTATTTATCCCAAGCATCAATACACGGGGATTCGCGAACGTTCTGGCGCGGAGCAACTGTTATATTTTATCAAACGCTGTTTCAACGAATATTTTCTTGCATAAGAGGGTCTCTGAATTACATATCTCGATTGCATCCTCCCCAACACACTTTCCTGATTAATATAATGAACAAATGTCAATGAATTCATACGCCATTTATTGCGTTAGAAAAACATCTATACGCGCAAATACACAAAAACCGGAAGATAATAAACTACTAGCTCAAGGACACATTTTTTGGACCTAATATTAGTTTTTCGATATTACTGTGGGATTCTCTATACATAGGGGTCTTAGATTCAAGTGTTGACACCCTGAAAATGTGCTCCCTTGTACAACCGTGCATTGTAACTTTGAATTGTCTGTTGCGTACAGTCCTTATTTGTAGGGTTAATTACAAATGGAAATTGATGCTGTCTTGCTCCGGTATGACTGTATCCTGCATCGAAGAGAGCGCAAATTTCTTACGATGCAGTTGCCTAGACAACCGTTATGTTCGCCTGGTAATATGGCTGGCTGGCGGATTTGATTTAGAAATTTATCAACTAAATTTATTACTTGTATCTCTGAACTATAATCACAGCCTAGGAGTTTTAATTAGATCATAATCCGTTATTTTGTGATGATAAGGATGAGTATATGCTTACTGCGGTGGACATGTGGCATCCCCAATATATTTGTTCAGCTGTGTTTTTCAAATAATTTCTCATTCTGCAGAAAACGATTTTTTCCATTAATATACTTATCCTAACCGTCAGAATATTTCTCTTATTTCCATTATTACTCTTATTTTGATCGATTCATATGCACATCATTCAAAACTTCCTATCTAACGAAAATTATTTCGCTTATTGAACTTATATATCATTTTGCTATATTGAAAAGGTGATACAAAATGTTTGAATAATCTATGAATTTATCATGTCGTCCAGGTCGACGGAAGAGAATTTCTTTTTTTGAATCCCCAGTTCCATTGATGTGTGTATAGAGAACAGGCTTCATACGTAAATGATTCTCGTTTACTGAAATATGGAAGTTTATTTCAGAAATGGAAATAAACACTCCATATACACTTGAATGCGCTATGGGCACACACACACAATCTCTGGTTACAAAAGCAGGTGTCACTAAAACTAAAAGCACTACGAAAAAATCTATCCATGCATAGGGAATTAATATATATATACTGTATATATGTTAATATATAAAATGTCTACTTGGATTCATGTACGTAAGTTCTGTGAGTCTTTAAATTCCTTTCGCACGAGCGTGTCAAGAAGAGTTCATTTTAAGTGTTGATATACCGAGCTTTTGAAAGATTTCATTTCTAGTAGATATATATTTCATTTCTCAATTGAATTTTGATAAATGTTCGATTCGCTCGGTTTAGAGTTGTCATATATTTTCTAAGTTATCATTATAACAGAATAGAGATTTGAAACGTCAAAAAAAGTATTTGAATGCAATTTCATAAACGGGTCTATGTATCTGTAGTGAGACTGGAGAGGACAAATTCATGTACATACATGTAATTACAATGCACTTTAAGTAATCTATCTATATTTTCAGATCGGCTGCACAAATAGGCCATCATGGAACTGTTTGACGAAAACAATCTAGCAATATGCGCGATAGTTATAGTGGCGATGCAATTCGTCTTCTTCCTCATCACATACTGCTTCCGTTTCAACAAAGTGACCGATTTTGCTGGTGGTGCGAACTTTATCGTAGTGGCGATTCTAACATTTCTACTAGCCGGGGTACTTTCTGTTTCTTTTATACCGGGTATGAAGACTGACGAGTATTGAGGCAACCTCAGTATCCTTCAGCGTTTACTAATGGCCTATAATTTCAAATTCCTCATCTTGTGAGTGAAAAGTAAGAAAATTAAGAGTTAGAAAAGGCCTATGTTTACATCTATTTGATGAATGCCTGATGATATGTACGTAAAGTAAGGTTAAAAAAATGATCACATATCTTTCAACCGGGTGTACGATAGTATTTACCAACCTAGGTACGCTCTTGTCACTAAAAAATCGAGAGCGTTGTTACTTTTTTCGGAATTTTTTTTGTCGGATTTAACACGTGAAAGGGTTTGGGTCTTGGTAAGATTTCTCCAAATTTCGATGATTCGTCAGATATCCGACACACAACCTTTTTTATATGTATGTTTCTATGGCAACTGCTCAGTTCTCTCAAGGCTAGGTCTTCTGTCGTCTGCGATCAGAAAATGCATGGAAATACAATTTAGCTTCTACCGAAAAGAAAATTTATGTTTTGTTCTTATGGTACATGTTCTAGAAACAGATACTTAATAACGTAAATAACAACTTCAGGCCAATTTTCTGTAAGAATGTCAATGGTTTAAAAGACCTGTTATAGGTTAGGATGTAGTAATTAATTTTTCATTCGTTTATTTCATAGGTTTATCGTTCTCGTCATTACATCGCATTTTCCTTCTTCTCGTTTTTGACAGACGTACACTAAACGCCAAGTGTTGATCACATCGTTCGTATGTTTCTGGGGTTTACGACTGTCGTCCTACCTTTTATATCGAAATATCAATATCGGTGAGGATAAACGCTTCGACGAGACTTTCCGTAACAGTAGCCGTAAATTTGCCTCATATTGGACGTTTCAGGTGAGTTATAGATATTACATTCCCCACGCCTGCATACAGAATCCAGACCCCTCGTATCAGTGATGAATATGCTTTGGTTCACTACGGATTTAAAACTTTTTACGGATTTAAACGGTTTGCTGGGTTAAAACTTTAGTTTTTGTGGGAAAACGATTAAAAACGACAAATACTGTGTAAGGTAACAGATGGTCGATCAGCGGGAAGGTGAGGGGCTCAGTTCCACAGTTGTGAGTTAGAGTAAACTCTTAGTTAAAATCAATTCGTTTTCAATGAGTTAACTCTGAGTCAAATCCTAACTCAGAGCTGTGCAACTGGATCTACCGTGTGGCAGTGACCTTGAATAGATTTCGCATCATTATTATCATAATATACCCGTAGTTTTAAGCATACAATTGAATGTTACTTTGAAGCTCTCTTTTTCAGAACGTAAAATAGTATAACCATCGATTTTTCCCCTAAGAGTTTGGTTGCATTTTGTGGATGTGTTTGTTTTCCAGGGAATATGGTTGTTCATCGTTAGCCTACCAGTGATATTCATTAATGCGCCACGCAGCGCTGCCGTTCATCCAAACCTGTCTTCATTCGATGTCATCGGAATATGTCTCTACGTAGCTGGAGTGTTGATCGAAATTTTTGCCGACATGCAGAAGTTCAATTTCAAAGACAATCCGGCTAACTCTGGGATATGGTGTGATTATGGTTAGTTTAGCAGTTCTTTGTATAGTAAGATTACAGTAGAGATTATTTTTGCTTCTACTTCCACCTTCGTAGCCGCGTTTTATTCCGATAGAGTTAATGACTGATCTGAGATAAAAATGTAAATATCGATGATTGATAAAGGTTGGTTATCGATTAGGCTTATCTGCGTATGCTTCATCAAATAACACATATATACATATTGCCTGTTCAAACATCAATCTAGTAGTTTTTTTTCTGGAAAAGAATTATCGACTGATTTTACCTATGTGTGTATAAATTTAGGAGTTTTGGTAATACATACGTGGCATACGGATATTGCCAAAATCGTGTTTGTTTTTGTTTCTTGGTGACAGCCCCAGAAAAAAATCATGATATATAAGTGATAGATATTCTAGCCTTTCGATTTTATTGTGGAAATAAATTTATTATTATTTATCTAAATGCGTTGTTGCAAATCTTTTTCAATTTTTTCTATGATTTTCTTTCTATATATAGGTTTGTGGAGTTGGTCGCGGCATCCAAACTATTTCGGAGAGATGTTAGTTTGGTGGGGCGTCTTCTTGATCAGTGTAAATGTTTTGCGCTACAGCCAGTGGGTGTCGATAGCGAGCCCGGTCTTCACAACTTTGATATTACTATTCTTATCCGGAATTCCGATAATGGAGAAAAAGGCGGATGAAAGATATTGCAAGTAGGTTTCAAACAATTTGTGATATCTACGTTTTAAGTTCGTACTGTTTTACGTTATTACATTCAGTATTGAGTATCAGGGGTGGATCCAGAAATCTGAACGCAGGGGGGTGAAGCGAAGTGTTTTCCAATTTCAATGAAAAAATGCATTCATAAAAATGTGTGCATTATCTACAGTAATTTCTGGCAGACGCCGAAACAGCAATCGATAAAGATTATAATTGTGATTAGTTTCATCATTGATATTATTGATATCAAATTTTCGACACGGAGAAGGGGAGTCGACACCCCCTAAACACCCCTCCTTGGACCACCCCTGGTATGATTAAATAGTTTTGTATTTTGGAAAAGCAGTTTTGTCATTAGTCAGGCCCTGGACCCTAAAACGTTTTAGATTTAAAATTCGTTTTAGAGTCCATGGTCAGGCCAATATAATCGTGGCACTGTAGGGACACGATTGCGTATATAAACGCGATTGCCGACGTTCATTCCCATGACGTCACAACACGTCTGGCTTTCAAACACAAGCGAAATGCTGCCGCTGACTGCCAGTATTTATGACGGCCAGTATGACGCATATGAGAAATACGCGTGCATTTTTTACTCTATAAGAAAGTATATATTTCATTTAAATTATTTCTTAGATTGAGCAATTACGTGCATTACAAGATGAACACAAGTCCTTTGGTACCGATTCCACCAATTATCTACAGATACATCCCACGAACTTTGAGATGCTGTCTTTGTTGCGAATTTCCGTGCTACAATTTCATGGATGACTTTCTAGCTGTGGAAAATACCAATGTTCAGTCAACGAATAACAGCGAAGACCGTAGCACAGTTACGGAACCGATCGGTAAAACGCAACCCGTTGATGTTTAGACAGAATCAGCAGTCGTTGAAAATTCGATGAATCGATTAGAATAGAGAACTGTTGAGATAACACTCGGAGAAGTACCACAATTCGAATTTTTAACGAAAGAATTTATCAAATTGAGACCTCGGCTGTTGACTATCAGCAATCATTAGCTTGAATTCCATCTGATGATGGCTGTTAGTCAAAAGCCGAAACGTTGTGGTTTCATTTTGATAAATTCTATCGTTTAAAATTCGAATTGTGGGACTTCTTCAATTATCTACAGTTTACACGTATTAGAGTGTTTTATCGACTAATAACTCTCACATTATAAACAAAAAACAATGTCTTCAAAATAATGTACACATTCTAGTCAAGTCCGTTGCTGAACCTGTAGTGAATAGTTTCACGGGAATTATACCGAAATTTGAAATAGAATCGCATCAGTTGCTGATTGTTTAAAAAAGTTGTACAGTTTGACTATTCTAATTTGTATATACCATCAAAACCGTGCACCCCGAAACTAATAAGTCAAATGAAAGAAATACACATCTGTGTAGATAGATTCCTTAGAGTGATCTTCCTGATATGTATATTACATAAATCATATACACGAAGAAACAGTAAAAGTATGCATTTAAATTTGTTATTTGTTGACGAAAATTCAATTATTTCTTTTACAACAATTACCATTGTGTATATAATGTATATACCGTTACCAATTATAACCGCAATATGATACTATAGTGTATATAATGTCAGATAATGTGTATCTCATCGTGTTGTTGGAGATTTACTGATTTGAAATTGCTTATGATGGTAGAATATCCGCACTCTGACGTGGAGAACAGATAATAGATTTAAAACCCAGTGGAACCTCGTTATAGGGAATTTCATGGGACCAGATGATGTACGTTATAACCGATAGTTTGTTATATCCAGTATGAAATTAGTCAAATTGTCTTACTAAGGACGAAATTCTATATTTGTTATAACCGATGAATCGTTGTAGCCGAGTTCGTTGTAACGAGGTTCCACTGTATATACAGAATATGAGAGATTAAAAACGCGATGATCGCTAGTGTGTGAGTTGGAAACGTCTTGTATTTTGATTTTAATTCTTGATAAATATAATTTTCAATTTTTAACATAATGTTTTTAATCTCTTAAATTCTAGTGGATTTTAAACTCATTACTGGATTTTATAGCATTTCGTCAACTAATCAGCTCTACGAAGTGCTGCAGAAAATCGCTTAAAAATCTGTCACGTGGTCTTCTATTACCTGTTGCACTTTGCTAAATCACTGATCTGCTTGTTTGATAGAACGTGTATGTATACAAATAGTAGTTTACAGTTTACCAGATGTTTTATATGATAATGGTACGTCAATAAATCCGTGCATTTCAAAGAAAAGATTTAAATTTTTTGATTCTGATTGCGAAGTAGATACCCACGGTACGTGCTTTATCTGCAAAAAAGTATTTATCAATGCTGAGCAGGAAAAAATCTTAATGCCTTTTGCTTTTTAGCCCAGTCTTAATGAAAATCCGCTCCTCTATTCAATCCATCCAAATGAAAATTCTATGTATCTTTGGGAAAGTTCGTCGGTTGCATTTTGAGAAAACCATTTCTTTGACATTTCCTTAAACAAAAATTAAAGTTATACATCGTTAGAATGGCCAGTGAATATATATGTCGACTTGTTTGCTGGATCTTGGCAATTCTTAAATTTGGGACTCACCCTATACTAACTGTTTTCTAATTCATAAGCCTTATACTGAATCGCATTGTAGCCACGCCATCTTTCTCATCATGGACTCACATATATGCAAATTTGGGCGAGTCAAATTTACGTATGGTTCATTTATTTATTCCAAAATTAGAACTTCAAATTCAACTGTGAAAATTATCGCACCACAAAGGTTGTACTTTTTCCATAAAAACTTATTTGCGTAAACTTAACGTTCATTTCCATTTATACGCGAGTCTCTATAACGAAGATTTATAAGGCTGAAAAAATTAAACTTGTTTCTCCTTTCTGTTGAGCTTAAAAGTTGACCCGGCCGCCGCTTACCAACCCTGTACTTATTTTATTGATCAAGCTTACAATAACAGACCCGGCAGCTATATAAATTAACTGATAACAAATTTTTTTGCGATTTACAAAATCGCCCGGCAAAATCACGCGAAACAAGGTATCATCTTTTTAGTCTCACATGAACATTGTTCAGTTAATATCCATTTTATTACTAACCTAGATTATTTTTTCGATAAACCAAATACATACAACTATATTATTTCTAGATTATACAAACCTGTCTTCATTATCTAATCACGGTACGCCTATTCACACGGAATAACACGTATATATGGTTGATTCGAAACCGGAGTGTTTAAATCGATAGCGAATTGACTTCGACTAAAGATGGCGCGAGAACTTCTGACCTATTCAGCCAGAAATCTAGCGAACTGGATGGAGTATCTTCCTTCGCAGTTACAAGAGTTGCAACTAACTCAATTGCTTATTCCAGGTATATAGAGCCATTTACTACACTTCTCCATTGATTGGTACGTCATCTGATACTCTAATCAGTTGATCAATCAGAAACTTTTAATTATCATGGCATGGTGCCGGCGTAAGGTATATGCTTCTTGATTGCCTATTTCTTTTCGAAATAGAACATTTGGCTTGTATTATATTAGAAACATGTTTTTAGTTGTATGTATATGCCAAACACGTAGATAAAGAAAATAGTGTTGTCTTTTGCACTAGTTGTAACATTCAAGGTCTATGACAACCATTCATTTGACCGGGTTAAGGCCAACTATCAAATGGTATACGTATAAAACTTGTGTGACTACAGTGGTCATGTTTTGAAAATTAGGATTTTGAAATAAAAGTCAGTCAATTGACACCAGTACCTTAGAGTGTCTTCTCAATAAGCACTCCACTCAAAAAAATTCATATTTTTCATAGAATAAGATAGAATAAACTTTTTGCAGAAACAAATATGAATACATATATGGCTTTATAGGTTCACACAATTCTGCCAATTTCCGAGATACGTCAATCGAAGCCATCGATGAAGCTGTCACTTGTTATCTCGGCAGACGACAACCAACGAAACAACACTATTCGTCTGGACAACCGACACAAACTTTAAATTTCAACCAACAACTCGCAATGGGAATTCGTTATTTCGATATCCGAGTCGAGTATACCGAATCTAAGGGTTTGGTGTTGATGAACTGCAAGCACGATTTTACCGTGTCCGAAACATTCCAAAGCATCAACGATTTCTTGGATGTGCACCCGAAAGAGGTAGTTATCCTCGATGTGACGGCATTTCACAACTTATTCGAAGATCACCACGAACGACTTATCAATTGTATGACGAAAATCTTCGGGACGAAACTGCAACACATGTGTCCCAGCGATGAGCTGAACCTGAAAGACCTGTGGCTCAACGAAAAACAAGTAATGATTATTTATCACGACGAAAAAGTTGCCAGTTATCGATGGGATTGCTTCAGCGGTAACAATTTAGAAATTTCCGATCTTCGAACGGTGGATAATTTGAAAAAGATGTCCGCGTTCAAAGTCGGGAAGAGATCGATGGACGTATTTCATTGCACACGATGGATTTCAAAACGAAATGCGGTGAGCAGGTCTACACTAGCGGCTTGCACGGGTAAAAAACCACCGGTCAGTATCAACGAGGCGTTTCCAGCATGGTTTGAGAAACGGAGTCGGAAATCTAGTCGTTTAAACATTCTAGCATTCGATATGATTTCAGATGAAGACCTGGTCAAATTTATCGTGCAAAAAAACTGGTTATCGATTAAACTGACGCAATGCATTACCTACGAATCGAATGTGTAAATCGGAATGAAATCTTGAATGTTTAACAATAAATAAACAAAGTTATCAAATGTCAATTGCTTGAGTACAAAGTCAAATGCTACATTTTTCTGGAACGTTATTGGTTATCGGGCTTCCCTGAGATACTAATTCAGTGTCTGTCTTTCAGAGCTACTTATCCTCGTTTATAGTGGGGTCGATCTTGATGAAACTTGGGTAGTGTTTGATCTTAAAATAGGGATTGTTCCCGTTATTTATTTATTTGGCTGGTAAATTTCGTTTGATTTTTGGATTGAGTGTCCCTCACAGATCCACCCTACCTGCCGGGGGCGAAACAAGGGGTTTGATTTCGAAATTGGAAATCGAAGTACAGATATAGTTGTGTGGTCGTGTATAGTTGTGTAGAATTTTTTTGTTGTTGTTCAAATCGAAATACATAATTGGAAATTCGGTTCCATTCAGTCTGAACTGGCAAGCGACTGATTGTGGTGAATTTTCTTGGCTGCCTTATTCAATACATCGAGATTTTGGAAATAGCTATATTATAAGGTTGAAGATAATTTTTATATTTTTTTGGTCGTTTTCTACGTGTGAATAGTCCGATAGTTTATTGTAGTTTCTTCTCGGGTAGATGTAGAAGCTTGGGTAGTGTTAGTATGGGGGTCTATAAGTGCACCACCTAACGTTAGCACTAAAAACTGTTTTTCACAGACATTATACCTTGAAGATGAACCCAGAGGAACGGGGTCGAAAGTTGTCAACGAAATTTAGCTATTGGTCCTAGATAAAACATATCCAAAATTCAATGGGAACTAATGCATGGTAATTTCAGAGCCCGAGAACTGTTGTCGCCTATAGCTTGTTCTACCTCAAATTCTAAAATAAATGTTAGTAATTTATTTCATTTTGAATGAATTTGAGTTTGTATTTTTTTTTACGTTGATGGATGGTGGTTTGGATTCCCGTTTCTTCATCCGATGCGTGACCAAACCAAAATACCATCCTGTTACCAGTATGTCTGGCAGCTGTGCATCAGTTAACCATGACCCATGAATGAGAATCGAAGATTCATTATTGGTTAAGATGGATTCAGATTCAACAAAAAATGACAAATCAAAACAGTTGATTTATACGTAACATTTAGACTACTTTTATTACAATTTTCATAAATTTTAAAATTTTTCAATAATTCTATGTGTAATCGAAGTGAGTCATCTCAAAAACGAAGTATGTACATATACACTAAGATCCACTACGGATCTTTCAAAAAAACATTACATCATTTGAATACGGTAAGGTCGTAAGTCTGCTTCTATATATCAATGACAGGTGTCATGGAGAGGATTTCTTCCAACTCAGTAATCAATCTGAGTATTACTACAAGGTCCCAATAATACATAAACGAAGGATCGTGTAGCACAAGAACATTATTGGCTGATATGTACGTTGATTTAATCGAAGGTACTCTGTGTTTTTTTTCCATTTTTCACTCGGCCTGAATATCAGTGAAAAGAAAGCGGAAACATTAAATTCAACTTTCAATCGGAATAGTTAGTGGGATTCTGTAACATGAAGGGATGAGTTGTGAAGAATACTCAAAACATACGCCTAAATATACCGGTACCTAGGAATAACAATACATGCGCCTAAATTTACCTAGGAATAACAATGAGATACTTTTGTTATCAAACTGACAAATATTTGAATCGTGCAATTTCCAATAACTTATCAGTATAATCATCTTGTTTGGATACTCATCCCACCAACACTTTCAAAAGCAGGTTCCAGTTCCACAGTTCCGACCTAGCTCTTGAACGTTGGGGACAAACCCTAAAAACAACAGTTACCTAGAGCCCAACACCGATATAACAATTCATCATATAGCCCTAACAAAAACTATGTTAGGCCTACGTATAACAAAATTCTTGTCGGTCTCGAGTGAAGGATTGCACATAGAATTTCTATTGGAATTACAATATATTTCACGAGATTTTCCAAAGGGCAAAAGTAGATGCAAAAAGGCACCGAACCAAAATTTCTGGCGGAGGGGCAACTGCCCCCGCTAAGTAGCGCCTTGGGGTTGACTCCCTTGGGGTTAACTCGAGTTAAAATCAGTTCATTTCCAATTTTTTAACTCCAGAGTGATTCTATATCACAATAGATTTACCTAAATATTGCAGATCATCTATTCATTATTTTACACTTCTTTGTTGGAATCATTCGATAACATATCATAATTCATATATAATATCATTATTTACCATCGAAGTAGGCCACGCACTGGAACAGAAACTATCAATAAAACACATCAATAGATGAGTAAAACTGGGACAACGTATTTTACCAACTTTATCTATACAATTCATAATGATAAAGTGCCTAACCTAAATGCATGCATCTGGGACTTAACTGACTGAAAGTATTGATCGAAATCAATATCGACTTACAACATGAAAGACATTCCCTGTAATTCTGGTTGCCAAATTATCAGCAGTTATTTTCGACTGAATATCAAGCGCTCTAGTCAGCGGATTGACATTTGGCATAGTCGCAATAACCGGACGATCTTTCAATTACCCCTAGTTGTTTCAGGGAAAACAAGTTAGTACATGTGCAATAGTACAAAACATTTGTCAATGAATCATTCGGGCACAATTCAGCTAGCGTGTCCGGGATTTATAGGGATATTAGCATACCAGTAAGCGAAGTTTTGCTCTGATGCACTAAAGAAAAAAAGTTTCATAACAATAACAATATAGTAATACTTATCTGAACAACAGTAACTAGAAAATAGCTGATAGTCCGCTTATTTTGTAACCTTAGATTTGAGATAAATAAAAATGTTAACCACAGTCGAAATCGGTTAACCGATAAGTCATTTTAGCCGAGACCACTAAATGATTGAATTGGAATAGGACTAAAAAATAGGGACGACTTAAAGTAAATGCGACGACTTATCTTGGTTCGACTGTCATAGTACATAATGACCCTGTTCTCTTAAAAAAAACCTGAACAGATCTTTTTTTTTTCATTTAAAATATAAAATGCATGTATCTAAAATTCACAAGAGAAATGCGCATTTGAAACCAAATTTTAGTTGGAAAATTGCAGGAGACTACCTGTAGAGAGTATCATTTACAGCATGCCAATATTCAATATGACCATGGAGTGGTTTTAGAGTCCATGATATGACCAACAGTAAAAACTGACATAAGTGGGCATGACTGTCTACACAAAGCATGCTAAATTGATCAAGGAACCACAGGTACTGTCTCTCAGGGTTTGTAACAGTCCATCTGAGGCAAAAGCAAGCACTCCATTTTAAAATTCTTTTTCCTGAATCCAACAAACCTGAACACATGAGAAGAGACTATAGATCACAACAGAAATTCTCTGTGATTTTGAATCGAAAAAGTAAGTACTTGAAACCACTCTCAGGATTTTACCCGAAATATAAGCACAACCTCGCCACAAACCCTGGACCTTCTGCATTATGTATCAGGGTTCATAGAAGTAAGGCTGAGACATAAGTAAGTAAGAAAGTAAGAGTAAGCACTTTTGTAAGGTAAAAGTTTTTTTGTCATTTACTATAGGTATGACGTATGATTGTCCAAAAAAAAATTATATGGGACACCAAAAGTCAAAGAAAGCACTTTAAAAGCACTTTTTGAAATTTTTTTGTGAAAACTTAGTAGTTATCGAGGGCCATACTAAAGTTTATGAAAAGTAAGCACTTTTAGCACTTAGGATACTCGCTATGAACCCTGTAAATAATATAACAAAATAAATACTTTTGGAATTAAAAATCAGTGGTGATCATATTCAGTATGAACATATAATAAACCATAACAACGACTATCCAGATGACCATGACGGCGATACCGACGCCGAGCGCGATCGACGCGTATTTCTTCGCTTCGTTCGAATATCGCATCGCGTTCGCTTGGTCGCCGCGTCTCGCCGCGTCGCGACAATTCACCGACTTGATGATCGCGAATATTCCGACCGGCCAACAGCAGAGGATCGTCACGACGATCGAATAGACTAGGTAATCGTCGGGCGGATTCGCCATCGGCTGCGGCGCAACCATTATCACTGTTGGTTGTTGGTAGATGACGCCGCCGGGTCCCGCCAACGCGGGTGCAGGTTGACCAGCTGAAAATATAAGAGATGGCGCATAAAGTATAAAGGTACCACCTTTAAGTTATCACATTTTTATCGCAAAAAAGAACACATGGTTGTGTCCAATTGACCCAATTTCCATTATGCTGACGGGCTATCAAGATAATTTATCAAAGCGTTTTCAAAATTACCCTTGAAAACTTCAAAAATGTGTAAAAAGTGCTGATTTCGGCAAACAACAATGGCCACCTGTCAGCCATCTTGATTCAGACCTGGCCAATATTTTGGCTGCAACAGATGTGTCTAATGTAGATACATGTATAAACCAAATGCAAAGACAATCCATTGAAGCGTCTTCAAAACTTCCAAAAAATTTAACCATATTTTTAATCTCATAAGTTGTAACGGTTGTTCATTTGTGGGTTAAGAAAATCAATTCAAAAAGAAAACCAAAATCAATTTTAAATCACCCAAACCAAGTCAACTTACGAGCAGCATAGTAATAACCAGTTTGCGACTGTCCCGGCGATTGAGGCTGTCCTGGGTACGGATGAGATGGTGAGTACCCTACTTGAGGCTGCGGATAACCCGGCTGCAGTGGCTGTTCCTGTTCCAAAGCTTCCTGGTAAGATGGAGGCTTGTTGGTATTTTTGGCGACTGCCTCGGTCATGATTTCGGAGAAACTGTCAAAGATACGTGAATTAAGATTTCATTTTTTGGTAGGCCTAAAAACTTTTGAAATGCATTAGGGGCCTAGCTTTCTGCCCTGCGAGTTATGCCATGAGTAATATTCTCACCATAAAAGTGTGTACATAATCAAGGCATAGAATTCTACTTAGATCGATGAGATTTCGAGCCCTGTGCTATTTGATTGGAGTCAAATCCCAAGAGGAAATTTCTTAAGGCAACACCAAGTCCTTATAAGGATATTTGCAAAAAGTGGCTTTATTTTCATGCCATGAGTTATATTCTCACCATAAAAGTGTGTACATAATCAAGGGATAGAATTCTACTTAGATCGATGAGATTTCGAGCCCTGTGCTATTTGATTGGAGTCATATCCCAAGAGTGACATTTCTTAAGGCAACACCAAGTCTATATTAGGATATTTACAAAAAGTGGCTTTATATTCTATTTACACCAGCTTGATAATACAGTGGAGGATTAGGGTTAAGGTCATTTTAGGCTCCACTAAATTATACGTTACGGGAGTTACTCATTGGAGGGTAAATAAAGCCACTGTCTACGAACCACTAAATAAATTGCCAAAGTACACTTGAACCACAATTACTTTCTAAGGTCCCTATAGATTGGTCATTCCTGGATAAAAGGAGTTTTAAAGAAAATTTCAAGGAAGTGTCTGCATCACTTTCTTATCCCAATTCAGTTGACTCCTCCTAAATCGGTAGGCCTACTGTTTAACTCGATGATGATGATGAGGAGACAACCTCTAGTGTTGTCAGGTCTAATTTATTAGTGTCAATAAAGTATTTGAATTGAATTGGTCAGAGAGGCATAAAGATGCCTGCGGTGTTGGTTATGAAGATGCTGCCAATAATAATGCTACCTTCGAAAATCACCATAAGCATAAAGGACATGACATCACCCATGACTCATGACATCACCATCATCATTGATGGACGGGGCTGGGGGAAGAAATGGAAACTGATAGTGTCACTGTCACACTGGCACTGCCAACAGTATGTCAGTAGACCTACTGGATTCTGGTGCTGCTGGTGCCAGTCCCAGGTGGTGGATGGACCTGAACTGAACGTCAAAAAAAAAAGATTGAAGGAAGGCCTGTACTGTGAAAAATTAAAAGCTTTAGAGGAATAAAGAAGGACAATTAACAAGTTCAATATTTTCGCAATATCTTGCGTTACTTACTTGAGTCGTTACAGAGCTAAATCAATCAATTATGATTTATTTACGTAGAAAAAATTATTATGGATCACTTTCTGGCTCGCCGGCGCCATGTTTGTTTGTGTCACGTGAGTATAGATAATATTGATGAATTTCAAGACGAAACGACGGATTTTTCGCGGATACGGGCTTAGTGGTAATCTGGTTTAACTTTTCGGATTTTTTTATTGAGGGACTACCCAACAACAGTGCTCATATCGCTATACAGCCAGTATATTGCACAAAGAATGCGCCAAAAACCTCGATGAAAAAACCTTAGATATTAATGGACGAAAGACAAAACAAGCAACGCGCATTTACGCAAATAAGTCTAAGAACATCGCATCGGTTTTTTATTTTATTAACGCAAATTTACAAATTTTCATCAACGAGAAAATTTTTCATGACTTAATCATGCAGTTCATTGATTCTTTTTTTAAGTAGGGCCTATGCTTTGCCTGTCGTGTTTTTCATCACAATTTGCAATGAAAAAGAATCCATCAAATGAAATGTATAAGACTTCATTTTTTCTTCGCGGGCACTTGTAAATGTTGAGAAGTTTTGGAGTTGTCAAAGATTGTTTCCAATATTCATCATGTCAATGAATAAACTGTACGGTATACTTGTATTTAACTAATCCGCTTAGATTACCAAATTTGTTAAATTTTCTTATGATGTTGTATACAAATTAATCTAATCATCGAGTATGAAATTGTGCCTTTCACGCGTTTATAAATTACTACTAATTAAATATAGTTGTGGCTAATTAACCAGATTAACCAGATGTGGTACATCAGACACTTGTGTAGTACAATAACCGCAAGAACGTGGTAAACGGATAAAAAGATAAAAACCCACTATGTACAATTAAAAGAATTCGAGAATTTATTAAACACGAGACGTTTCGATCTCAGGGATCATCGTCAGGTGTGAGGTTATCACTAAAACAGAAGGCATATAGAGGAGAAAAGGTTAATTGAGTAAAATAGTGAGTGAGTAAATAATTAAGTGTTTGGCAAGGCATGAAGTAATGATATACAGGAAAGAAGGGAATGTGCGGAGAAAAGCCATATTTAAATTGGTGCTAATATCTGAGCCTCAACTATGTGGCGTTTAGTGTAATTGCTAAAGAAGTATAAATGATTTCGGCTTTATCAAAATTAAAACGATGACCAGTGTTCCAAACATGAACACTAAGGGTTCATGGTGAAGGTTAAAATCTTGAATCTTCAACGACCACGTTTCGTCCGGTGGATCTCGAATGTGGGTTTTCTGCCGTGGCATGACGTCACGGGAGGATTGCTAAGCTTAGCTGAGCACATGGTGCAGGGTGACGACGGAGGAACGGTGGTTCAGGGACGTCAAACACGGTCGAACGGTCAAAATTGCTCCCGTGGAATGGTGCATCGATACGCGGAACACAATGGGAATCAAAGGCTTTTTGCAATTCATACAGAATCGCTGCCCGAATGCGTGCCAAAAGGTAGATTTACTTGACATTTCCAGGGGCAGCAGCAGCAGCGGTGGTGCTAGCAGTACTACTGCAGCGGGGAAGAAAAAATCGCGGGGTTTCAAATCGGCCGCAGCGTGTTCGGGCGCCTCGCTCGTCATTGACGCTGAGAGTTGCTTGGATCGTTTGTACGGTGGTTACTTCCCGGACTGGACATGCGGAGGTCAGTGGAACAATACGGTCGGTTTCTTGACGAATCTAATGCAAGCATGCGTCAGCTCGAATTTGCAGCTGGTCGTGTTTTTCAATGGAAGCCTCGAGTGCCAAAGAATTTCCGAATGGACCGAATTGCAAATCGAAGCGCGCGACAAGGTGACGAGGATTATCAAGCACGTTCAAATGAAAGGTACGCCGCCGCCGAAGATCTGGTGGATCCCGCCGACGTGCCTGTCGGTGACGTTGCGGATGATGCTGCGTCAGTTGGCGATTCCCGTTTGTTGTTCGATGGACGACCATCATCAGGAGGTTATCGCGTATTGTCGAGAGAACAATTTTCACGGCGTCGTAGCCGAGGATCCCGAATATGCGGTATTCGACCCTCCGAGGCTGTTTTCGGCGCATTGTTTGAAGTTGAAGTTCACGGGTCAATTGGAAACGATCGAGTATGTGATGGATGAAGTGGCGAAGTGTTTGGATTTGCACCCGAATAGATTTTGTGTGCTCGCAGCGCTTTTAGGTAATTTGTTTTTGCTAAGAATTAAAAGTGGATATTTAGCCGTATACGGCAGAGTGTTTACTCTTGCTATTTTACCGTACATCGTTTCTATATATTATAGTATAAACTAATAAAAGTAACAATAAAATCATTTTATTGGGTCTAGAGTTAGGGTTCCGATGGGTTTAGGGTCTTAAGGACCCAGAGGGTTAGGATTAGAGTTAGGGTCCGTTTTACCCCTAGGGATAGAATTAGGGTAAGGTTAGGTACTATATCTAGTTAAAAAATTCGGTTGGTTATCAGTGAGCTCGGTGGTCTAGTGGGAAGACGCTGCGCTAGTAATTTACTGGCCTGGGTTCGAGTCTCGCTCTATTTTCTCTAACTCCATTCTCCACACTTACTTTGAATTTTCTAAGTCGCGCACCTTTGTGCGCATGCGCGGCGTAAAGCAGCCAATCAGCGACGGATGTACAGTAAAATAGCGGAAATAAACACTCTGCCGTAAGTTTGACTTATGTTATTATCATTTCGGTAATTACGGTCAATTTAGTTAACCCTATGTTTTTGAGACGTACTGTAGCTGCCCAAGAGCTGAATGCGATGCGAAATTGCTTGTAAGGCCATTATAGAATGAATCACTTGATTGTTACAGGGCTGTCAACCTCAGAAAAGTTTTATCGGTAACAAATTGAAAATTTTCAAATTAATCAGTAATCAACGGTTTAGAGCCTCAGTAACAGCTTGCATATTTCTGTATGCATTTCGAAAATCAAATCAGCATTGTTACAAGTAGGCCTACAGAATAGGTAACTACTGAAAATCAGGAACAGTGGGTGGCAGCTTAGTTCTTATCAGTTTGATTCTTATATCTTAAAAATAAAATATAAAACTACCACCTCGGATAAAAAATCACCCTAACAACATTTTGAATACGCTAAAGTCATCTATCTGCTCCCAAACATGTAAACAAAACTTGATAGTCTAAACAACCGCTATATAGACATGATACGTAGTTGTCAAATGAGTTCACAATATTGATTATTGAAAGCTAGTTTCGACATACGTTGACTCATTTTCATTCGGAGACAGGATAGAGGTGTTGCTAGTCTTCATATTAGAGCTTGTGGAATATTTTGTATAAAATATTAACCTCTCTCTCCTTCGATGTTTTTTTTCACAGCGGATGAGAATCAAGTAATTTATTTTATATGGCCTTATGAGGAGTGTAGGGCTTATAGGATTCAGATCAGATTTCCTCAAATCCCGAAAATAGTAATCTCATATTGGATTGTTGTAAGTAGTGTGAAGTTCGACTGATGTTATTATCAATTCGGTAATTATGTTCAATTAAGTTAATTGTAGGCCCCTAAATATAACAGTTGAATGCGACGCGAAAATGCCTGTAATCAACAATCTAACGTTGATATAGGCCTATATCTTAAGTTCATTTTTCTGACAGTTTCGAGACCTTATCCGGTAACTACATCCCATCTTCAAAAAGTGCTGGTCTCTATTTTTGTTTTAAGAATTGTTTTTTCCACTTGATGAGTAGATAAACCATGTAATTTAGTTATAATTGACACCTAGAGGGCTAGTGGGCAAGGTGTCCCCGGACCCCTACTTGCCACATACTTTGATGGGAAACATTTGTAGCTTTGAAGGCTTGGGACTTCAGTCCCAGTCGACTGTTGCATTCACTATTCACATGAAATCCAGTTATTTTTGGATGTTTTAACCCAAGGCGGCAAGGCAATCCTTCGACCTTTTTTCTATGCCCAAAAAAATTATTTTGGCCTAAATTTGGAGAATTGTAGCTCATGTATTTCTTGTCATTTTTCATTAAAATTTGTGATGGATTTACTTTAGAAAGGGGTCTTTAACATATCAGACAGCGATTTTTCGATCGTCAATTTTTGTCCCAGAATTGATGGCCATCTTAGTGTCATCATTCCTTATATGCGTATATGTGCAAAAAGGCTGTTTGAAGAAAATAACAACAGGTTTTAGATACAGAATTCGCAGCGAGTCTCCAAAGGGCTTGCTTTTGAGAAGATTTAATAAGGCCCTTTCAAATTTAAGAGAGGTGTGTTAAATACAACTTCACGAAGGACATTGAATATCAAAACAAAGAGGCTGTCTGGCCTTCTTTGATCGTAATGTGATGATATGATATAAAAGGTTATGACATGCTTTGAGATCATTGATACAACTGTTTTAAGTTTACCAGGGGGCGTTGAATAGCAGAATAACGTGGTACATCCATATGTAATGGTACCTATGCATATTTTGGAACTGCATTCAATTGCTCAAGTTCTCGCTCTTGACGAGTTTCATGATTTCTGGTGAGTTGCGTTGATTACTGTAATGAAGGGAGTGTTTTGAATATTGAAATTGTGTCAACGTGTCCAAGCATTTACCACGTGGCATGGTGTCCCTGTTTTTCTAGATTTTTAAAATGTCAACTTCAACCATTGTGCACAAATAACTTATTCTTAGATAGAAAACGCTTTTGATGATATCAGTGTATCTTATGATATAAAGCATACAATTAGCATTAGGCGTGTGTCAAATGTTTTGATCTTTACAGCCTTCCTACCTGGAACTGTCAAATATAACCTGGCTTCTTTGAAATGGAGGGATATCTCGTGGCATTTGCCACTGTGAGCTATCGTTTTTCCCGATTCTCTCGCCTTAGAACGTATTAAAGTTGAATTGTAGTGAAGTTGAAAAAGAATTCCCTAGAATCTTGGCAGCAAATTTTTCAAATTCATAAGGCTTTTAAATTAGTTCAATGACCGAATTTTTGTATTTTCAAATATAAAATCATGTCGCGTGGTTTCATTTTTACAGGTAATTTCATCCTGTCCGAAGAGGATCTGTATGAGTTCTTCTGTAGTTGTTTGAACAAGAATCCGAAAGCGAAGAACGTGGAGGTAGTGTGAACAGAAAAAAAAGTTTTAGAAAAATTTGTAGTGCCTTATTTGAGATGCGAGTTATGCATTTTTGATCTGTAATTTTTGGAAATTTGCCGCCTACATCGCTGTATTAAATTTTGTAAAGCAGTTTGATGGCGTAAAGATCATGGCCTATTCGGTGTTTATTGCATCACTGATGATTGATTCCGAAGCAACATTATTCGGCTAATACATCTTCGAATGATGTCGTTAACATGTAAAAATAACAAATAAATGTTTGTTATTGGTATGATCATCACAACTTTTTTAAATGTTGAGGACGTTCCAGTTCGTTGGAAATCAGAACCGTTTCGAGTGGGCTTTAGCTAATTTCTGACTTCAGACTTGACGGAAATCTGATATCATGGAGCCAGTTTTAACTAAAGCCTAACTCGAGCCGCACTGAGTTCCGACCCAATCATCTGCGATTCGGTCGTAAGTACATTCAGGTCGCATACGATCAGGTCGTTGTCGAACATGCCTGATCAATTACAATTGTGCGGGCGGCTAGTGTTGACAATTTTAAGTACACTCATGTCGAAAAAATTACCTGACTGAAAAATCGGCCAACTGACTACCGATTCCTTATGACGATCGCGTCAGATCTTGTGCGACCTGAGACGGGCATTATCAGGGGAACAATTTTTTTATCAGAAACCAGGCGCCTTATTGAGAGAAATGAAATGAATCGTAACCAGTAATAGTTACGGATACATCGGTATTTACCGGATTCTCATTTTAGAAATTTTTCCTTCCAGTTGCCCGAATCGGAGGTTATTCCCGCGGTTGTTTCTTTCGTACGATGTCTCCCTGATGTTGAGGATCTCGATGACGT
Source organism: Tubulanus polymorphus (assembly GCF_964204645.1). Lineage (NCBI taxonomy): Eukaryota > Metazoa > Nemertea > Palaeonemertea > Tubulaniformes > Tubulanidae > Tubulanus > Tubulanus polymorphus. The sequence continues at coordinate 10,217,419 of NC_134027.1, read as the reverse complement.
TGGTCAGCGTGTGTTCAGGTATATATATATATATATACTAAACTGATTATAATTTAAACTCGTGTTCCCCTCAGTTCAGAATTAATGAACAGTGTGTTACGTAACAATTGATGAAACACTATAGGCCTATCCATGCTATGATAATCTATAGGTAATTGCGCAATAACAAATAGAAAATGTTTCCTAGAGCTAGTAGTTAAGTCGACGTTTCAACTGTATTCTTCTCATAGTGATCGTCGGGAATTAGCTCTAGTAGGAAACATTTTCCATCTTAACATTTTCTAGTTATTATCGTGGGATTCTCTATAGTTTATGTATTTCCTCAATGATAAGATTCTCTATAGTTTGTTACATATTTCCTCAATGATAAAATTCTCTATAGTTTGTTACATATTTCCTCAATGATAGGATTCTCTATAGTTTGTTACGTATTTCCTCAATGATAGGATTCTCTATAGTTTGTTACGTATTTCCTCAATGATAGGATTCTCTATAGTTTGTTACGTATTTCCTCAATGATAGGATTCTCTATAATTTGTTACGTATTTCCTCAATGATAGGATTCTCTATAATTTGTTACGTATTTCCTCAATGATAGGATTCTCTATAGTTTGTTACGTATTTCCTCAATGATAGGATTCTCTATAGTTTGTTACGTATTTCCTCAATGATAGGATTCTCTATAGTTTGTTACGTATTTCCTCAATGATAGGATTCTCTATAATTTGTTACGTATTTCCTCAATGATAAGAGGCAAGAGTGCAGTCGATATGAAATACAAAAATCGAAATTCAACTAACATGAATTTGGAGTATTTTTGGTCAATGGTATACTGACACTTCTATATTTTAAAAATATTATTCGATAGTCGTGAATTTGAATAGCGAGGTCTCTTGGATATTACTGTATTAAACAACTTTTGAACTTGAATTTCAGTAGGCTCGGTTGTACTTTGTTACAAAAGGAGAGGATCGCCCATTTCAAGCATTGCGTTCAGTATTACATGAATGGAACGAAGGAAGGATTTCTCAAGTACTTTCCCAGACCCCGAGGTAGAGTGTAGTACAAGATGTACAATTATACAATTGTCTTGCTTGTCTAAGAATGATTAACCCTATCACCACTTCCTTAAAAATGAAATTAATAAGTAGTTCCACTGGTTTTGTACTGCGACTTCCACTACCGTCAACCGAAACTTGTATCGTGTAAGTATGCTTTTGAGGTTGTTCTCATTTCAGTATTCATGGCTCCGTTACCAACTGTTGCTACTCGTCAGCCCGGTGCTTATCCCATCCGACCCGAAGAAACTAGACGTGAAGAAGTTGCAGAATCAACTATTGAGGTACGCGCGTCGAAATTCGATCGCTTGCAATGATTCTGAGATAACATTCTCCTCGGGAACACGCCTGATAATAATCTCTACCTAGTGAGAGAGTTCGAAGCGTTCGTCTTTTTATATAGATTTTTGATGTATAAAATTGTTATAATCTTTGAAATTCTGTATAAAGTGGGTTTTAAACTTGGGGAAGTTCGCCAATATCTTATGGGAAACGCTGTTCTAGATTTGTTAGTCTCGGTTTCGTAGGTCGAAGTCGTTCAGCCTCCCTCTACGACGTATGAAAGTACTTCGAAAGAAACAACAGCGGGATATAGCGGCGTTACGACGACGGCAACGACCATGGTGCCGCCCTCTATTGTCATCGTGAAGGAAGAATCAAAGAAAGAGAAGGTTCATTTTGCGCCCAAAGTCCAACCTATTGCTGGTATGTAGAGTCGGAAATTCGAGAAAGAAAAATCAATTTTGTTTGTGTCTTGATATAGGAAACTATGTTGGTTGTCTTCTACCGGGATGCCCCTGACCTGTAGAACCTGGAAACTCAGGGAGTCAGAAAAATATAGAAAAATTCGGGGAATTTGACAAATTTTGCCAAAAACATGGAGGGGAATTTAGATAATGCCATTGACCTGGTTTTTTTATCAGTACATAATATTCAATGAAAAATGAATGAAATGCAACATTTTAACACTAGAGATTCACTCTGATTTACCCAGGTAATTTTGTGTTATTACATTGAAGGATCGGGGAAAATTCGGGGGATTTGTCAATGGGCATAAAGTGGCCATGACCCTGTCCTAAAGTTCATTGTCATTGTGTTCATTGGCGTCCTTATACTTCCGATTAAAACTTATGAGTTATGAATTCATTCTGACAGTATGTAATGAACGTTTAACGACTTGTTTTGTTTCGTTAGGTACGTCTGGTGAAGGCGCCAAACCGAAACTTGCCAGCGATCCGCACAAATTGAGCTCAATCAGCTCTTCATCTTCGAGCAGCGATGCTTCTAGTCCACAACGACTCAGTCCAGAATCTACATGGTCTCAATTTCCGGCTAAATCGGTGTGTGTACACTCAATGATGAATTCACATGATTTAAATTACAGTAGAACTCAACTTATATTCGCTATTCGGATTTTACTTCATTCGGAGAAATCTGGGCAGGCCCTAGTTATTCGAATGAAGTGAGTTCTACTGTATTAGCTTCATTGTGCCATACCCCCCTCCCAGTAGAAGCCCAATATCATATAATGAATCAAGCGATAACATATAGCTTAACTTCTCTAATTATTCACCTGGCCACTATTCAATGAGAATTGTCTCTGTCGAGTCAAGAAATTAGGAAGTTGAAGCTCATCGTTTATGATTTATGCTTTGTTGCAGTTATCAACTGTGATTAAGCCAACTGAGAAACACGTAGGTGAAGCGTCCACTCTACCATATCATGTACCACCTGAGATTATGCGCATAGCCAGCGAACGTCATCAGAAAGGTCTGATGATGCCCTATGTATATCAAGTGTTGACCCAGGTAAGGGAGTTCAGTTGTTGGAGACGTAACTCGTTTAGTTTCTCTCTCAAGAGTTTGATTCGATTTGGCTTTGTCAGCCTTGAAGTATATTCTAATATACCGCATGTTTAGCTCTGCTTTGACTAATGGTCAGCGGAGCTGATGATTATGGAAGATCCCATCCTCATCCTTCTGGCTGTCATCAACTTTTACTTTACATTGCTTCTAGTCCTACAATTGCATTTATTTATGATCGAGATAAAACTGTATCAATGATCCGTTGGCCAATGTCTCAAACAATATAAAGCGTTTTTTGGATCTGACCCTGAGGGTGGTTACCCTAGGGGGACCTATATTTCTATGAATGCCCTACTGAATGCTAGTCCAACAGGCTGTTTGTTTCGTGTCTTACTAGGCTGAGATTAAGCTACCTGTGCATTTAGAGGATGAGCGATCATCCGAACTGCCGACGGGTGCTGAGTTGTATGCAAAACTTCGGCAGCATGTATATGGTGTACTACTGGCCTATCCTCGACCCAGGAAGCCCAAGGACAAAGGTATGCAACGGTGTAGCATTTTTACGGGCGCATTGAAATTAAGAGTCGATTGAACAGTAATTTAATTTCAGCCGATCCCGCCAGTGACATCATAGTGAAAGAATGGCAATTGCAAAAAGACTCGAATAAATTGATATGCGAAAGCGTTCAAGCTCGATCTCTCGGTTGGTCGACGCCGACGCCACCTACGATTCGGCAGCTATGGCTCGGTCAGAAGGTCGAGGACAAAAATCGTCGACTGCGTGCATTCCTGACCTGTATGGGAAGCGATTACACACCGCTCATGTTGAATACAACTTATGTACCTCAAAGGCTGTTGATAATGTGTGCCGTCCTCAGGTAAGTTGCAGTAGCTTCAATTGTATGGTTGACTCCGCTTGCCCTGAATGCAATGGATATCTTCTGAGGCAGTTGGGAGTATCCATGGGGCATTACCAGATGAATTGTTGTAAAGAAAGGAAATTTTCTAAGTGGCGAGAGCAATAATCTGATGCAGTCATCTCCGTTGCTAGCAGAGTCTGCTGTAAATGGGCCAATTAAATGCAGTAGACTCTGCCAGGTTTTCATAACATATCTCGAATATTGATACTACACTAGCAGCGCCAATCTGAAATCAATGTCCAGGAATGTGGCCTACCGTATTTTCCGGCCAATGAGCCGACTCGGCCAATAAGCCGAGGGCAGTTTTTTAGCCTAAAATACATGGATTTCATAAAGCTTCGCCCAATAAGCCGAGGTCAGAGATTTTAATTCACTGATTTGTCAATTAGTTCGTCTTAATTGACGATTTAAGAGGCTGACAGTAGCGCCCGCCGATGTGTGAGAGTGCTGTGTATACTATCATCGCCGAGTGACTGTGCTGTGTATAGACTCACTCAGCTGATTACTATACACACAGCCATACACGCAGTACGCGGCTCACTGCTGATTTGCATATATACTAATGTATGAACTGACACGTGGTAGTACGATGAACTCGCGCGTTATATAAATACCATTGCCGCTGTGCGGTGATGGAACAATCAAAGTAAAAATAAAATAGTTCAAAATAGATTATAATTGGTAGTAAATAATGACCTCAAATAAATATCGACCACTTTTCTTGATTTTGACGATCATTGAGAGCATTAGAGTGGCATAGATCGGGAAGTGATTTTTTATGTCAGATCGTATCCGCCCAATAAGCCGATCACGATATTTTGGGTAAAAATCTGAGGCTAGAAAATCGGCTTATTGGCCGGAAAATACGGTAGTTCTAATTTGAAATAAATCTTATCAGAATACCATACCTGGCTAGTTCTAATTGGAAATAGCCCATAACAGGCTGGGTGATGAATGAAATGTGGCATATTGATATCCATAGATCTTATGTTTATTTTGTGAAAATCGGGTCAATTCCCTTCTATGATGTTCCAATTTATGGAATCAAACTTGCCGCTTCAAAATGATCGATAAAATGCTCTTCTCAAGTTGTTTAGGGTTGACAAAAGCTTCTTGTCATTTTTACTAGAGATCGGCGGCTAATTTCGTCTAATTTTGCCTTAAATACAGGTACATCATGATGCATGAAAAGCTGGTATTAAGACAGTATGAACTCGATGCATTCCTGGCGCAAAGTGTTTCGCCCATGTTTCTCACACCGCGTCACTTGACAGATATTCAAGTAAGTAAATTAACGGTAATAATGATAGTGAGAATGATAAACTGATAATCACTTACTGCAACAATCCTATATTTGATTCATTTCTGATTGTGATTTTACTTATTGTATTGGCATGATTTCCCTTAGCCCAGCCCATATATTCTTAAGTTGAGTGAGTCATCTACCGCGCCTCATCCGTGAATGGAGAACTCAACTATATTACAAGTCAACCATTGATAAAGAAATATATGAGATATATAAGAGATAGACCTTTATTAGAGATTGTTTGAATCGGACAGAAACACAAAAGAGAATCATTCAACTAAAGTTTGAAAAAAAGTTTGAAATCAATCTGTGTATTGCAGAGTTTTGTATGGATCAAGTTATTGTAAAGTGGCAATAATGAACAGATAACTAATATAGAATTAACAATTTGCCGTGCAGACATGTTTTCAAAGAAATGAATAATTCCTTTTTACAAGGAAAATGTCAACAAAATTTTTTGAGTTACATGTATTTAAATTTCAGTTGCCCAGCGTCGACGTACGAGGGATTCATGTGGCGAGTTTGTTTATGCAAGGAATCGAAGCGGCGATTTTTGCGAACGATGGTTGCGGTGCACCGATCCCCTGGACGATGTGTTGTCCATGGATGTTCTTCGACGGACGACTTTTCCAGCTGAAATTGCTGAAAGCCAGTACTGGCGCGTCATTGCACGAAATCTGTGATGGTCAGGTACATATGACACGTGTATAAATATGACTGTGTGTAATTGTGAAATCGTACATGCATGCCTGCTATTTGCTCTGTCGAATGATGCTAGTTGTCTTAAGAATTACTCAACCCATATTACTCGGGAATTTCACTATGTGGTGTCTAATTCAAGGGAAAATCCACATTATCATGATACAAAATAGCTCATTTCCAGTTGATTTCCATGTACTACAAGTTGGTGTTATTTTGTAGTAAATAGTCGAGGCTTTCATATGATATAAGATTTGATGAGGTGGGCCACCAGAATCGTGACCTTGCCCCCCCCCCCCCCCCGAAATTCATCCATTCTTACTTGTTTTTATAAGTGGGTGCTTGGATCTGACGTGTTCATTCTCCAAATACTTAGGAATTTCAAGTAGGAAGATGTACAGAATTGGGACATCTTAGGTGTCTAGTTTGTTCTAAGCTATTTCGAATCCCACTACAATTGTCTTTGTGTAGCAGATGAAAAAAGTCGGGGCAGATTCGGGGGGGTTTGAAGAGTAATAGCCAGAGCGGGTTTGGGGAGTTGAGTGTTAATTGCTAAATGATTAATTGATTGAGTGTTTGGATAAGAGTTTCATTCAATCATATAGGCATGAATCTTGTGGGAGAATGCTTGTTGGCAATGATATGCATGTACATATATATCATATAGCTTTGATGTAGTAAGTGGGGATAGCTATTTGAATTTAAAGCTATAGACGCAAATAAGAATTCTTATTAGAGAGTTGTGCTTGGTGCCGTCAGGTTTGAATCCTTGCAAAAAGGTGCCTGGTATCTATGCCGTTGGCCTTTCCTTTAGCAACGGGTTTGGCTGAAACTTACCTTCACAAGTATAACAATAGAGGGCTTCCACACGATGCCTCGCTCGTTTGGCAGCCAGTGAATCTGACTAATTGTGCTTACCAACCAATATGGCATAGCCACATGGGAAAAGCACATGGCTGCATGACTTCGGTAAGAGGCACACTAGATGAACTATGAATAGTTTACTGTGATATCGCATTCGCATTGGGTATGACTGACAGATTGCTTGTTTTGTTATTTGCAATAAGTGTATGATGTGTATATAGGGTAATTTGACACTTAACGATTTCTAAATATGATGTATCCTACCACGCAACAAAGAAAAGAATCTGAATCTCAAATCATCTCTTTAATACCTATCATTTAAAGGGTTGAAAACCTATGAAAAAGTGTCAATTACCCTTAGTTATCTTGGTAAGATGAAAATAATTATAATTCATGTATGTGTATGTGAAACATTGCGTAGTGGACAGCAAGTGAAGTGTGTATGAAATGCCTTGTGTTTGTAGGTAGAGCTTGTGATGAGAGTTGAGCGGATGAGGCAGGCAGTTGTAGAAGGTTTGAAGTTGGAGTTCGCCATGCCGAAGTCCGTGTTTGGTAGCGCATTTCCCTCCGGTCTCGGTCCATCATCGTCGCTGAATGTCCTACCGGCCGGCTCCTCTTTCGCCGCGTCGTCTCAGCCGTCGATGCGTGGTCGAGGGCGTGGTATGCTCGGTCGGGGGCGGGGTTTAATGGGTAAGTTGAGTGAATGAATGATTGCGACCATAATAACGTGTACGTGTTAGTAGTTTTCATTTAGACAATGGCGTCAGTTCTAAGAACTTCACGTGACAATATATACTACATTTACTTTTCAGGTCCTAGTCCGATGTACCCTGAGTCGCATCTCGGTGGTGAACTGCAGGTGGCTGGAGTGGTAGTTGGTAGTTGGGGAGGTCCACCCCATCGTCGAGGTGGAAGGCGGTAAGTTGGCCCTTCTTTTTTCTCTCGTCAGTTCAAACATTTTGCCATATTTTATCATGCGAAGTACGCGGAATAAAGCTCTTCATACATATTAGGATGATTTGGACACATTGCGAAATTCTTCGGTACAGGTTGGCAGCGTGCATTTCAACTGGCAACAATAACCTCGCATCATATCAAGACTAAGCCTTATGGAAGAGGCTTCATTTCACTTCACGTTTACAGTCAATGACTTCAACTATCGTATTCATATTTTTCGTTCATTTTGCTTCTGATATTTCATAAGAGTAAAGTCATCCTTCGCTGGTTATATCTTATTGATTTCCCTTCCTCTTCCAAAAGCATTTCATTATGAGTCCAACCAATATTAAAAAATCCTAGAAATATGTATGAATCGGCTTCTTTTGTTCAAATTCATTATACCTTTCGATCGTTGGTTTTCACTTGGTCAATGATTGGAGACACCTTTCAGGTTACGGGTTTCGAGAATGTCTCATGTAAGACGTGACTCGACAGATCTTGAATTTTGTTTTCAGAGGTCCGTCACATGTTACGAGCTATCGTGGTGCGAGGGGTCGGATGCCTCCTATGATGCCGGCCTATATGGTAAGGCCACAGTTTCTACGTTCAAGTGATTCACTCAATACTTATCGTCAAATTGCTTTGAAATAATTAGTCGGCCTTTGTCTTTGAATTGCTTTGGCCTTTCTACTTAGTTCTGTTAGATGGTTAAAAATAATGATAAGCCCTTCATCCTTCGAAAATGTCAATAGAATATGGCATAACGGATAATAAAACTGTGGCTTTACTATACTACATTGTAGGGTTCTACAAAGCCTGCATTTTCTAGTCAAGGAGGTCGGCCGTTGAGGCCTAGCACTCCGTCTCGTCGTTCAGGTCGAACTAAATCTCGCAGCGCATCGCAGTTGGCAAGGGGTGGTGGCGCTAGTAGGGGTAGTACTGCCGCTCCCACTGCTAGTGCTGGGCGTGGGATCCGAACTGTGGAGCATGCCGAAGGGTAAGTGTGCCTGTTACGTGTATACGGGTGGCTTACTATACGCTCTGCTCCTAGAATCTTGAGAACTCGTTATAAAATCGAACAATAGGATCGCTTTCTAGATTTTAGATTTCATTTCGCTTTAAAACCTGTTGTCAAGATTCTACCCATATATGTTAACTGATGTTTGTTCTAATTATACGTGTTAATGGCTTGTTTGAGATAGGTATGCACTATATTTAGATATCATGGGCATGGTTGAGATAGGTATGCACTATATTTAGATATCATGGGCACGGTTTCTCAAAAGAAGTTCAACCTTATGTATGTAGTGTGATGGATGCTTTTATTTGACCCTTTCAGTGCTGACCATATAAAACACTTTGAAAACTCCATCACAGTATATGTTGTATCTTGTAAGGGCATATGGCTATAGTACGTCTACACCGCATTAGTTACCTATGTTTTACATGATTGACAGGTGCCATAGAGATGAGAACTGATTACTAATTAGAATGATACACCACAGTGCCGTGAATTAGCAATGTCCATCACCAATTTATAAACTATACCTGGGTGTAATGTGGTTTTGCTTGTTTGTCTAAAATTTTCATTAATTCACTTAGCCTTGCATTAATGATAGGTATAAATAGATAGGTATCTGCAACCATATTCATAAAAGCTTACCAACTTTGTTGCTTGCTAACTATGTAGTTAAACTATAGGTAGTAAGGAACTTAGCAAGCAACTAGGCTTAGTAAGGTTTTATGAATACGGCTACTGGTTGAGATCTGCTTTGAAATCCTGCTTTGGACCTGGGTCATGCTTTCTATCTTAGTATTGTATGTTATTTGAGTATGTTTAAGTGTTCACGATTGATAAAAAACCACATCGTGTTGAGACGATAATGTAAAGAGAATACCACAATAATAACGAAAAACAGTTGTTACTGAATACAGTATTCCTGAAGATGACTATTAGAAGTAGTATAGTCCAAACGTCGAATAAACCACTGGCTCCAGTTACATTTTCCGACTGTATTTTGATATTATTGCGGGATTCTCTGTACATGTTTAAGTGTATCTGGTACATGTATTTTTTAAACTTCTCACGTCATTCAGCTAACCCGCTAAATTCTGGTATTTGATCTTCTTAATTCGATACGCATATTTTCAGATCTCCGGAGCGCGTTCCTGGACTTGCCGGCGGGGACACATCCGCTGGTGAGGGCAAAGAAGAGGCAGCCGCCCACGGCGAGGTTCCGCAACAGTTCGAAGATGTCGACACGAGTCGGTTGTTATCGCCTAGTGCTTCGCAGCACATCGAAGAAGGCAATAATAACAACAAGATGAAATACAACGAACCGGCCGATTGAAGCGCGACAACCGACTTTCGGACAACGTTGAAAAAATAGTTTTGACGACGATCGTCTTCAGCTGACCGAGATGTTTCGGAGACGTTTGGAATGAATGAGAATTTCGTGCATGAAGGAGCAACTTTGGGAGCAACAAGATGAAATGACGACGGGTAGAGAGGGCATTTATATACAGAAGTCGAACGATGGAAAAACTGCATTTATTGGTGCTACTTGAAGTAACGTAACTGCGCAATACTGGTGAGATTAGATCACTGTCGAAAAAAAAAACGCTATCTCTTCTTCATTGACGACTAGCAGACGTACTTTTGATTGATTGATTGATTTGGGCTGGCATACGAGAGCGATGACCAGCAATACTAATACCGATATCGATAACACAAACCTATATCTCCCTTCATACCGCATACGTGTGATACTCATATCGAATCCACTTTGTATAACTACTGTTCATAACGCATCCTACTCATAACGCATCCTATCTCTTTAAACGAATACGTACGTGTATTATGTCTGCGATAATGTACGTGTGCGTGTATGTCTAAATTTTATGTGATGAGGCCGAAAACCAGTTTATTAGTTGCAGGTAGTTCGCTGTTGTAGCATTGTCCTGATTGTTATGGTATCGTTAGTGTGTATTGTAGTTGTAGATTCTGCGTTGTGCCGTGAATCTATTTTCGAATACCACGCCGGAATATTGCGTTGTTGAGTTGACGCTATATGGTACACTCCGCTTTTTCGTTGAGTTTAAGTGTCGTTAGAGAGGCTTGATGGCGAAAGCAAAATTATTTCCTTTTAACTAAGCCATTTTGAACATTATTCTACCTACTTGGTATAAATGAAACATCAGGGGACAATATTTCCTAGAAGCATTTCGAACATTATTAAACCACAATTCTACCTACCTACTTAGACCTATGGTATCTTAAGCATTTTGAACATTATTAAACTACTCTACCTACTTAAACCAATGGTATAGATAAAATATTGTGGAAGATATTGGTAGTTTTTGGCCTCCTAGGTCTACAAATGACTAGATTTTGTACCATTAAAGATCGCTGTCTCAAGATATTGCTCAATTTCTGCACTTTTTAAAACTATTTCTGTGTACAGTGCTGGTCCTACTTTCTCAAATCCATATATTGAACTTTGTGGGCTACAAAATAAACTTTAGACTGAATGCAGATGAAGTTTCTTGATTGGAAAGTAGATAATTGTCGAACCAGTCTTTTGCAATCACGATAACAATATATATTAGTCGTAACATTCATTTCAAAACTGCTCATTAACATATATGCATTTGCCATCGATATTCGTGAAGATGTTAAAGAGATTATTAGTCATATTGAGATTTGGATACGCAACGAAAGCCTTGTTCGCCGCGATGAAATTACCTGTTACAAATACGGTACCGTATATGCATTTATATATTATCTATCTACCGGTATTATTTACCTATCTATGCATCGATATTGAGGCTTTGGAAACATATTAAAACTAACTAATACGCGAAAACATGTTGACGCATTGATTACCGATGATATGCGTTCGATTAGTACTAATACACAGGGTTCGCTAAGTTTTTAGACATTTTATCTCGACGAATCCTGGGACAGCCTTGAGCCTGCACCGGGTTTTTTATCGCTGATTTTGTTCGACATCGACTTATTTACGTCTTCAGTCATTGTTTCATTGAAAATTCGATTGATAACTAAGTACCGGTTGTACTAGCGTGTCAAGTTCTGATAGTTTGATAAAGTACTAGTTCGTTTTAGTTTTTCAAGATGGGTCAAACCCCGATTAGGTTGATTTTTCATGCACGTGTAAATTGTAACCCCGATTTCGATTTTACTTTTTGAGTTCGATGTTTGCTTGTAATCTTTGCTGGTATTTGAAAATAGGTTCACGTTAAGGCAGATTCTTATAGCATGTATATTATTATAATACACAACTCACATCATAGGCCTACAACATGATCATAGTTGGAAATTTTCACGAGAAAACCTGGTGCTTTAGTTTGCGGAAGTATCTGATGAATATTCCTTCAGCAGAGTTCTATAAGATACTGAACAATAAGTATAAAGAGTGTATTTTGAAATACGGTTCAATCACTGATCTTTGATCACATTTTTTGATGCCATCATAATGATCAGTTTCAACTGATTGAAAATCTATATGATATGGTTTTTTGACGAATGGGAGATGACAAAGTAGTTCACTTGACTTATCGTTAGAATTTCACAGAACTTTGAAGCCAGTCTGTTTATCAGCGTGCTATCCTCAGTTTTCTGAAGTCTTGATTTTGACAACCATCTGACCGGCAAAAAAATTCCGATCGACTTCGAGATGGTCCGCAATCGATAATCCCATCGGTGGAATTCGTATCCATGACTATATGTTGTTGAGTATATAGAAACTTAGTCCACAAATATACCAACATCGCCTGATAATCTCGAACATTACACAAATGGAAATACGTAAATATCTCATTATTCATCGGTTTTTTGCATCCTCGCTTGCCAGGGTTTGATCGCCTCCTGCCGAAGCTCGCGCCAGCATAAACCCTGGCCGCAGACTCTTCATTGGTCTATAACCTCGCCCAAAATTGGCTAGATATGTACTGGTGGCCTCTGAACGGCAACCTGTTTGCAAAGAAATCTTGGGCAGTGCGATAGACCGGTCTATCACACTGCCCGAGATTGGCGTGAGCTTGGGCTGGAGGCAATCAAACCCTGGCAAGTGAGGATGTGGTTTTTTGAAACCGACTGGTAGACAGATAGGGATTATGTCCGATCACGCGTACGAGAACGTACGTACGATGTTCTTCGTTAGCTCATCATAAAAATATATATAACGTATATAATTCGAACGGTTCACGGGAGGTGAACGGACATGATGTAACAATTACTCAATGCCTACGTGGTGGTCCAACGCACAAATCTTACTGATGAAAAATACTATCATGTACTCGAGACGTGTACATACTTGAATGTATCGTTGAAATAATATGATTTTTATACAACAACATCAATATTAGAAGGAAACTCATGTATTAATAGAATGTGACGTTTTTTCAAACGAATCACAACTAATTTTTTGAGATATACTTTTTACAAATGGCCAATTTTAATATGATTATTATTATTAAGGTGATTATTATGATTATTATAATTATTATTATATTGATTTGGTAAATACTTATATGATATATATACGTGCGTATACAGAGTCTGCCATTTTTTATGACGTTGTCGATGCTGATTTTTGTTGTTAGGTGGCGTTTTTCTTCATCAAATGTAACAATGATAATATGCGATTGTACGTGTGCATAAAAGTGTGTAACCGGGGTATATTGTCGGTTCTCGGTATCAAACTTCTTGTGCGTGTGTTCTCTGACTAAAAACAATGAGATTTTTGTTCAATTTCAGCCTTTTTTCTGGCTACGCGACCATATATGGATATATGCGCGTATATTTCTGACACCAGTCATTACGAAGTATTAAGATATGTCTACACAGACGTTTTGAATGGATCCTTAGATGGATGAACTCTGATAAATTGAATTTTTCCATTCAGACTGGAACTTAAATGAATCTTGACATGTAATTGGACGTAGTATCATGCAGTCGTTTTACTTGTGGATCTCAAGGCGTTTTTTAATTGCTTGGAGTAAGGAAAAGAGATAAAAAGATCAATTCTTTTGCAGGCCTTTTGAAATAGAAGGAACAGTAAAAAGTAAGAATGAAAACTTTAATTTATTCTAGTTTTTGGCAGAATTCTAGGTAGCGGATATGTACTCCCCAAGTGATAAGAAAAATGTCTCAGTTGTTAGTCTCACTAATGCAAAAGTTCATTGGATCCCGTATTCTTTTATTGCAGGCCGTCGTTATCGAATTTCATTCCCACTAGTGTAAATGGGAAATAGATACCTCTATGAGGCCTATATACTCGATACTCCCCAGGGCTAGAGCTAGTCTTGACTGCATTTAAAACTTAAATTGATAGCCTCTGTGAAGACAGCTGATGCATAAACATTAACCGTTAAATTCGGGCATTATCGAGTGGAAAATATACATTTCAGATGAAATTTCTTCTTTATACTGTTACTGGTATTGATAGTATCGTCAGAATTCATATTCCGGAAATTAACCTGTAGGATTGTGGGCTGAATATTATAAATTACATATAGTTATGCTATAGCGCTATCTGTAAGAAACAACATTTTCATATTTGTCGGGTTTCTTCGTTTCTAAGATCGTTATCACCCATGTTTTCAAACCCGGGAATAACTTAACAAATGTTGCCGTATAACACAGTAGACTCCGCTCGAGTCCGATCTTATGGTACCGTGTCTGAAAATGTCTCTTTAAGTGATATCCGAGTTGGATGTGTCATGTAATTCTTGAATGATAGGGTAACAAAAAATATTTCAATAAACATTCGAATTGTACGGTTATCCGAGTTGATCGGATCCATCTGGCGCGGAGTCTAGCTTACTAGTACTGTGGGGTACGCTCACGTTTGATAGGCATATTGACTGGTTTTTGGCACCATAAGTATCGTCGCGAATCACATTGAAAACCTCACGGTGAAACCTACTGAACGGATTTCATGTTTGTTGCTCCACCGCAGATAAAAGTGAAGAATCAGAAAGCTGCTGTGAAAATTTGCAATTGTATAGACGTGTACATAGTATAAAAAATGTATTATAAAACGATGTTTGGTATTTGATAATGTTGTAATTCGTCGAGCCCTATATTCACTATATACGTTGATGTTCAGATTTATCTGATTAGTTATGAATGAAGCGGTTACTGGCTTGCGTTTTTGAAATATTTTTGTATCCATATTTAGACTTTAACGACAGCGATCGAACAAGTTTTTTGAATGGCCGGTTTTTAGCTGTTTAAGTGTGTGACGGTGTTCAGTTTCGTTATTTTTAATGTCATTGACCTTTAACCGATGGACGTGTCGATATTATTCGTGAACATTTCTCCGCGTACGATGTTTCATTTCTTTATCGTTTCAGTGTTCTTTGATTTTGATTCATCGTGTTATATTTTGAATGTTCCTGGGAAGACATTTCAGTTGCATTTATGGAAAAGTTTATGGTTTAGTTATTCATATTCATTAAATATATATGATCAATGAATAGGTATACCAGGTTATTGTATATGTGTTAAAATGCATAATATCGAACACATTGTCTGTACATATGTGTATATAAACATGTTTGTTCGGGTAGATGGTTTGGAAGCATTTTTAGGGTCAGTTGTTCTCTATGGGAACTGGGTTCGAGCAATTTTTGAATAGCGATGATTAGTTTTTTAAGTGTTGTCGGTTTGTAATCGTGTTCGGTGGTCGTTCTCTGTTCGTTGGATTATAAGAATTTTTTACTGCTGTAATTGAGTAATCGTACTTTTCGGGTGGAATGAATTCCGGGCAGTGGGGTCCAGTGTTGTTCTCTGGCGAGGTACCTACATGCTAGCGAAGTGATATTCAGTTACTCGTTATTGTATTCTACCTGACATGTCAAGAATGACTGACAAATCAGATCTTCACCCTGTCATGCTGACTAATTAATACCCTAAAGTGCCGGAGATAATTTGAAAATGTTTGAAAAATTCCAGCCCAGTGCATCAAATAACAGGGATCAGCTATAATGCTCACCACTGTGCGGTGTATCGTTAGTTGCTTATATCTAACTGCGTTTGACAGATGCTGCCATCTTTCATTAGAGATACAAACATTAATACACCACAATGCGGTGTACTAGCAAAGTCCGTCACCGATTTATACTCTGCACTGCGGTGTAGACGCACTGAAAGGGTTAAGAGACAAAATAGGGCTTCTTGCCCCGCCTAGAAGATATTGGCCTCACACATTTATCACCTGGTACTAAACGTATATGATATTTTTGTCCGTTAACAAAAGAAAATCATTAATAGTGTCGAAAACCTCTATGATGTATATGCATATTATTGTACATACTACAATATTTGAATATCCAAATGTTCAAATTATTATCAGAAAATTGTTACATTCTGAAAAATTCTATAATAATGTATATATCGGTATATATGTTACTGGTATATACGTCTACATGATGATAATGGATCCTGTGTAATTAACTTGTAAATGTGCATCATTTTTATCCTGACGTCGTTGATTCAAGAAACTGAAAAATACCCGACCGTCATCCGTGCGGTCGGAACTCGGCTGTTACGATATATTTTGTTACTATATGATAGAAACGAGAGCTGTGTTTTTTAAGCGTTGTTTGAAAAATGACGGACCGATGCGAACCTTTTTTTCCTGTTGTAAAATTCCGCGTGTTATTATCAATCATTCGTTATTTTTACCGTTATCGGTGTCGTCGTCGTGTCTGTAGATCCAACGAAAGATGTGCGGTTATTTTGAATATTTGTAATAATCGATATATATATATATATACGCGAAATTGACGCGAAGAACATGTGTCGTCATTTTTGTACACGTAATTTTTGATACCAGTTAATCTTTCATCATTACTCATTATAGAAAATGAAATTCATGTGTTATGGGTTATGGAATGAGTATCTATGTTTTTTGATATGACAGCTGAGCTCGCTGGCGCCTGTTGTTGGCGTGCCATGCGTTGCGATTTGTTTAACATTCGGCGCCTTGGTTCATTTTTGCGCACTGACTGCTTCTGATGACGCAAGCCACCCGATCTTGTCCCGCCAATGTTAGCGATGATCGTTATGATAATTGTTGTCCAGCGTAATTTCAATTTCGCAATCTACATTTTTTGTTTGATTTGTTTATTAGAGACTTCAATCGTAAGCAAAATTGCTCAGAGTGAAGGATATATAAGATAGTCTGAATATGATTTTGTTTTATCTGAGTTAGTCAAATGTCTAAGATGGGCATGTCCAAATAAGGCGCGGTGTACTGTATAACCTACCAATATTGTCATTGTCAAGGGCTTTAAAAAATTCCATTTATTTGCTCCTATAAGCTTACATTTTACCCTAAAACATTTAGCGCTACATTCGGTCATAAGGAATATGAGCTTTCTAAAGTATTACCTACCCATATTAATGTCATTTTTACGGTCTGAGGCTTTGAAAATTCAAATCATTTGCCCCTATAAGCTTAGAAATTTGCAATAAAACATTTAGCACTACATTCTGATTTTTCTAATGTGCAAATGCTTCCGAATAATTGATCCTACTCTAGCAATAATTCGTTGGTCAATTTTCAAGGGGCAATTTGCAGTACACATACATCGATTTCAATATCATATGTGTCGATCTGAATGAAAGCTTTGCTTCTCAAATGACGAACGCAACCGTTTTAATTGTGGTTTCATTGAATATTCATCTCTTGACTCTGATGCCAGGAGGACAAGCTACGTCAACGTTATTGAATGTTTTTTTTTTGTCGTTGTCGTGTTGTCCGTTGGTCGTTCGATATTACTAACGTATCTACTACATAATCGTAATCATGTCCGGTGTTCTTTATTCATCATTACGACAGTTTATAACTTTTTGTGTTCGAACGTATGAATTACGAGTGATCGAGAAAGATGTATATCGTGCCTTGGTCGTTATTTTGCTTTGCTTCTTTTTTTTTGGAGCGCACTTGTCTCTGCGCGTTACTGATTCATCATGTCCTCCCCCGCTTCCGATGTTGCTCGTAAATTCGTAAAAAACGGAGTTTTCGAAAAATTTGTCGTTCGTTCGAAGCTGGATTTCCGTTTAAAAGATGTTGTTTTAAAGTAGAAACCTATATTACATAATCCCTCTTGTCGGAGATGAGATTGGTTTTTTTTTAAGTGTCTAACAGCACGAATGATTTTTGAGTTTTTGGTGTGTCTTTGCTTTTATATATATATATATATATATATATATATATATATATATATATATATATATATATATATTATATATGTATGTATGTTTGTATGTATACTTCAAATCTCGGTACTAAAGCAGTCGATATGTGTGTGAAGGCATTTTTGTACTTTTGTAATTGATTTTTTCATATATAATCCGGTTAAGTGAAACTTATTCAATAAAGCAGCCTCATCTACAGTAGAGAATGCGAAGTAAGGTTTTGTTTCTACGGTCAGTCGAGTGCCGTAACTCCGGGGTGCGCTTTGACGTAGATGAGGTTTTTGATGATTAAGACGATACAAAGCAAGAAACATATTTTCATATCGCGTTTGTACTTTGTGGTACGTGTATAAAACGGTTCGAAGACATAACTGAAAACATAAAAACGGAATTATCTACACGTACGGAATTGAGATACAGCTAGATTATGGGCTTTGTATTATGGCGGTTGTCGCCGATACCGCTGAAGTTTTCATCCACATGTCGCGACATGTATTCCGGTAGCAGGATTTGTTATGAGATGAATAATGTACCTAATATGCTCGGTTTCTTTTCAGAAGCCTTCGGAGATACTTAGCTTATGATGTTACAATGTTTGAACCATTGACAAATTTCGTTTGCGCTGGGTAGTTTCTCAATCACTGGGTAGTTTCTATTTTTTAAGACCGATTGAATTTGTAGACTGACTCAATGCAAACATCTCATTCTCTCAATCCTGCTTTTTTAAAAGTTGACTCATCTGGGCATTGATCCTTAAGTACTATTTGGTCAGTTAGAATCTATCATGTGATAAAATTTATGCTATTGGTACGTCTAATTACTAGCTTGAAAGTAGCTGTACGATTGTACATTTACATGTATTATGAAGGTATTCGAACAAACCTGATATAAAAAGGCTGTGTGGGGCATATTCTTATCAAAATAACAAAAATATCTTAAGAATTTTTTGAAGTTCGGCTTTTTGTTCGATTTTTGTTGAAAAGAATTTATTTTACGACATACATACAAATAGTGGTACCAGTCCTTCTAGCATAGCACTTAGTCCTTCGGTGGGCTTCCAAAAATGGTCAGCTCAAAAGAACATTTTGAAACAAGGCAATTAATAACAAGAAGACGTTAGAAATTTTTTTAAATTAGCGCGTAGATTTTTAATATTCTGCTTTCATGCAAGTAATGATGCTCTTGCTAGATTTTGCACTATACTCAACCTTGGACTCCAGAGTCCATGATGACTCGACGAACAATCCTTAGTAAAGATAGTTTGACGCCATAGTTATTCGAACTGCTTAGAATACTCGAAATCAGTTGTAAAGAGCAAGTGAAGTTTGTTGAAAATTAAGTGTAACAATACAATGTGTTATTCCTCAAATTGATGTGGTAAAAAGATCATTTGGTCGATGTTCGATGTTGTCTTAAATTTCTAGTATTGGTTTTGTTCATCGGTGAAACGCGTTTATTGGAACACAATTATTTTTCGATCTTACCGAGGTTTAAGAGAAGAAAAAAACAGTTCGAATTGAAGGTACTATTTCAAAGTTTTCCTCGAAAAATCATTTTAGCTGACAGATTTTTTCTCGGTGATAGAACCAGACGAAAGTATTCGATATCGGTGGAAATATATCATTGGCAATGATGAATTCTGTTGTATCTGTAGTTCACCGTAATTTTCTTTAATTCATCATTGAGCTTAGTCATGTTTCTGGCATCAAAATCAGTGCCGTTTCTAGTTAGCAGTCAATGTCTGGGAAAAATCATTTGCGTTGTAGTATTTATTAGCATCTATCGTAATTTATGTTGAGGAATTATTGAAATGCTGGATATTCGTAGTGCGGTTGACTTGAGTTTCGATTGGTTTTTTATTCTCCATTTCTCCATTTGATGCATAGACATCGATAGCCCATGGAGCAATATGCTTTTGATAATCGCTTAAATTTTACTATCGACAATCTTAAAATGGACTTGCGACTTAGGCAATTAGATTTACTCAATAGTTGGGAAAAGGAAATCGATGTTACGCACACATGACAATCTCCACCTATGTAATGTTTAAGAGAAGTGACAGTGAAATTACGCGCACTCATCGGGGATCGAACCCGGTTATATAGTACGTTGAAGTATAGTACGTAGTAAATATAGTATGCAAGCTGTATAACCACTGGACTAGTTCTATTGGTATACTGGTTAGCACGCTTGCTGTCTATGTACGAGACCCGGGTGCGATCCCCACTACACTTAATTGTTACCTCGCGACATCAAATTTTAAGTGTGACTAGTACGACAAAAACTACAACTTAAAAGACAAGTTTTTTGGATATGGATTAACAGGATTTTAAAGTTTATATGACCTAGGTGATTATACGTGATGACTTGCGCGATTTTGACTGCAAAATGTAGAATAAGCGTTGTGCCTACTGTAACTAAAACCAACAGTAAAATCCAGACAGCAATTTTTCGATATCGAGCATGTATGAAATAGTTTGCTTTAAATGGGTTTGGTGTACTCTATTTAATCTTTACTGGGGTTTAAAATAATACCGTGCACTGCCCTACTGTAGTAAACGGGGAAACTTGTAAGTGTAATTCCTCCGCGAGTCAAATATACTCGGTAAAGATCCGATAATGATGACCAATTCGTCGCTTTGATCGAGATAAGCAGCCCATAGAGGGACTTGATCGATAAAAAGCGTTAGAAGTAGTTGGCTGTATTCGAAAGTTAGTTTCAGTTGTAGCTTCAACGAGTCCAAGTTGTACTTCCGTACATGCTGCGAATCCAGCATATCAATGATAATGTAATAAAACTACTGTTGTTTGATCCTTGATTTGGAAGTATGAGAAGGTTTTGGATGTGTAGTACCAGACGTGTTCGTCTGGTTTAATGGATTATCGATTTGGTTCGAATGCCAATTCTTTAGGTCGAGTAGGCCGTTATTGGGTTCGATGCGGTGCCTTTAATTTCGAAATAGTTTTAGATTAATTCGAAATTGAAAAGGCGACCAGTTTATAATCTCTAAGAGCTAGTATGGAATTTTTAAGCCTTTTGTCTTTCTTTGCAAGATAAAAGATTTATGGGAGTGAGCTGATCTCATTGGCTGTTTGTTTAGGATTGTTAGGGATGACGCTGAAAAATGTTTTTGTATGAGCCAGATTATTTTGGGAGGCGTGCATTAGAAGAAAAGGTTATAGTTTGCTAGTTTCTTGTGAAGGAATGCTTTTTGATAATATTTTTGAAATAAGGTGAACCCGATGTTGTGAATAATTTTTTGGGGTGGGATATATATATTATATATTGCTAATTAGAAATAATGTTGATAAATTGCATCTCTTAAAATCTCAATTTCACCGCTCGGCGAACTATCAGCCATTCTATCAAAGTAAACTTTCAGTGATATTTTCATTGGACATAGTTGGTACATTACTCAGTTCGCATAGATTAATTGTCTTTCTGTTCACAAACTGCTATCTCCAGGTATTAAGAATTCGAAAATTTAAGAGTTTGATTTTGTGTGCAATAACTTTATGGAAACACAACTATTAGTATACATTCTACCAAAAATACATCTTTATGCATTTTTGATTCTACCTAGTCCATATGGGTTTTCAAAACCAACTCTCACTGAAGCGTATATGATATTTAATGCTGATGTATTATTCCATATCTACTTACCGTAAGTGAATACAGATAAGATTTATTGTTTGAGACAACACTTATAATTAATGTTTTTTTTTTCTCCGTGACCTGGTAGATTAGAGCCTGCTTCCAGGTCACTCTAATCAGGATCTTTGAGAGTATTTTTTAGGGTGGACAATGCTCAGTAAATTTGCCATTTTTGGGAAGCAGATTCCTGTTGTTAAACCTTGCACACTCCTGTGGTAACAATGAGTTTCGGTTGAACTAAAATTTGAAGAAACTTTGAGGCCATTTTGAACACAAAATAATTGCGCCTTACCTTGTACAAGGTAGATGATTACTGAAGTTTTAAAGTTAAATAGATCGTATGTATTTTATATCATGTTAGCCATTCCAATGGAAAAATGCATTTAATTTTAGTTCCGAGATCGATAAGATCAAGAGTTGATCTGAAATGGGTTTTGTTATTCGGTTGATGAATCTGAGTATTTCTACATATTGTACAGTGTTGAAAGCCTTCAAGGGGTAGAGAGCAAGCTGATGCTTTAGAAAAAAGCTCAAGATAAACTTGATACCAAATTGACACGTGCATTTGGTCATGCCGAGATTTGAGGAAAACGTGCGAATAAGAAATATCATTACTAACAAAGGTATTTCTTGTTTACATGTCTAATTTGTGAGTTGGTGTTGAGCTCAGGTGGGGTAGGGAAAAAATGGTCTGTGGGCCACTGTCAGATATAAACTGGGATACTGCTGGATGCATGCTTAGTCTGGTTGCTCTTTACCCGTATAAGAAATGTTATGAAGAAAATGTATGGCAAAATAGTCTGTTCTGTTAAAGTAGATTTCCAAATCAAGCGAATAAAATACTGTTGATTGGTTAAATATTTATTTGTTCAATCTTCATGTATTGTCTCTGAAGTTGCCGTTGACGAATATTTTCTTACATATGGATGAAATTTTGGGACACCATGCCGCTTGGTTAAATGCTCGGTCGGATATCTGATCCCTGGCCCTTTGTGATCAAATACAGAAACCACTTGTCGTAATTAGAAAATGTTGTCGGGTACAACTCTGCACTCGAGTGTGACGCCGTAGTCAAATAGAAACTTACCCTGGCGATGAGAACAATCACTAGGTAATCCAAATTCCATGTGCTATTAACAATTATCGATACATGTATTTCTCAAAGAAACAATCTACATCTGTGAACATGGACATTACTGACGAGTCTACCTGTCTGATATGTTAACTTGGCTCCTTACCTAAGTACATTTATTCCCTTCTCAAATTTCAATGTAAAATTTCATATATTTTCGTGATCTCCAATCGCAATCGTAATGAAAAAGCAGATGATCAACAAGATAAAGACTCGATTATGCTGACTTAATATTTTTATTTTATTTCTAAAAATAGATATAAAAACAAGTGAAATGACTGAGGATCGGACACTAGTACATCACGTAGAATCAAGACATCATCATTAATCGTCAGACTCATGTTATTTATTATATGTCGAAAAAACCTTCATGAAAATAAATGCTTGATAGTTTTTTTCTGCCCATTGATGGCTTCTGATCAATTCGGTGTGATATACGCTTTGACGATTTTGATCTCGTCGCGCGGGTGATCGTTCCCGTCGGTGTCCGCCAAACCGATTCGATTTATCACTTTCATTCCAGCGGAGATACGTCCAAAAATTGCGTGTTTCTTGTCCAGCCACTGCGTCGGAGCTAAAGTAATGAAGAACTGACTGCCATTCGTATCCGGCCCACTGTTTGCCATCGAGAGAATTCCAGCTCCTAAAATAGTAACATACAGTAACTTTTTTTATAGATACACCCTGAAAGATTCATTTACAAACAGGCCTCAAGTCGGATGATTTCTTGGGGCCGTAGGAATGTGTCTGAATTGGATATTATGTATTTCATAAATAGTATCACAGAAATATTTCAATTAACATCCAAATTGAACGGTTTATCCGAGTTGACCGGATCCAACTGTCTAAATGCATATGAAATATTTCCGAAGTTTGAAAACAACAAGGTTATTCTAATCTTCATTTTCACAGAGTTCCAACATTCTTTAACGTATTGTTTATACCATCCTCCCTCTGCAGGGACTCGAACCTGATGGCATCGCTACTCGCTACACTCAGCCACGGCACGAACCCCTGCATCAGTAGACTGGGTGCGCAGGTACATGCGCGGCTTTCCGAACGAAAACTGGCGGCACCAATCAGATTGCTCATTGTATAATCGTTGAGGCAAATTTCAAGGAAGAACTATAAATGGGAAAACCCGGGCTAAAATAAAACGGGATTTCTGATTGGCTAAAAATCACATCGTCTGAACTGCGCATGTATCTGCGCACTCGGTCGATTATGGCAGGGTTTCGTGCCGTGGCAATCTCGATGCCATCAGGTTCGAATCCCTGCCGGGGGAGGATGTGTTTATACCTGTGTGTTTTAAATCGGGGTGAATTTCGTCCTTAAACGTTTTACCATAGATAGAGGCGCCTCCACATCCTATAAATAAGAAATCATCGAGTCCACAGTTTAAGCGAGTATTACTTTCACTTTTTCAATGTCCAAGCAGTGAATTCGATTATCTACACAACACAAGTTGACGGAACCTACCTGTTCCAGTTGGGTCTCCACCTTGAATCATGAAATTAGAAATGATTCGATGAAATTTGATGCCATTGTAGTATCCACGCCTCGCTAATTCAGCAAAGTTTCGACACGTATTCGGAGCGTGATTCCAATACAGTTCGACGATAAACGATCCCATACTGAAATCATACAAACAAACAAAAACTGAAGGTATAACAGTTATACAACACGTATTATTGAGCGTCCAATCATTATATATTGCGCTGGGCCTACAGTTCCAAGCGCAGCGCCATACCACTAGACCACCGAGCTTGCTGAAAACCAACCGAATGTTTTAACTATCTATAGTACCTCACCTTACTCTAATCCTATCCCTAATCCTATCTCCTAGGGGGTAAAACGGAACCCTCTGGTCCCTGGACCCTCTTCTCACCCTCTCGACACTAACCCTATCGAAACCCTAAACCCAATATAATAATTTTATGGTTACTTTTTATTAATTAATACTACATATATAGTAATAATGTACGGTAAAATAGCGGAAGTAAATACTTTGCCGGTATACGGACCACGGCAACATATCCATTTCGAAATTAGAATAGAATAGAAGGAATCACTTACGACGTGTCTACTGTGACATTGGGAGGCTGCCAGTTCGACGGCGGAATTCCAGACATGTTTTACCGCAGTTTGTCACGCTTTACGCCCGATCAAAAGAAATGTAAAGAAGTCGTTGAAGTAAAATTAGGGCCCTAGTTTGTTCGAAAAGGTATAAAAACAACTTCGTCGCTTAATAACCGAAGACGTGGAGGCTCAAATCAAGGGTTAATTCAATTCATTATATTGATCTTGCATACTTGGATGGGATTTATAACAAAGCAGTTTCTATGTAACAAATAGAAAATACAAAATAGTGAATGCAGAAAATGGTCAGAAATCAAAAGACATAGGATGATAAACAGGTTGTTGCTGGTGCGCAATTCGAATGGCAACCAATCTAAAAACTGGTCAGTGCCACCTACAGGCAACCCTTACAAATATAATATATAATACACACGTCATCTTTCAAATAAAAAAGACAGCATTCGTTGCGGTACCACTGAACAATGGACGAAAACGCTGAGTTATACAAGGAGATCAAATATCTTGCGGGTAAGATTTAAGAATGATCACCGTGGTGGTCGTGGTGGATCTGGACTGGTTGGTTAGTTTTTGGCCAGTCGTTATCATCCAATGCGGCAATTAATCACACAAGTCGAATTGGTTTTGCTACTTCTGTGATGTGTGAGTGGTGTTGGTGTAACCAGTGGTAACTACTTGTAACTGGGAACAAGAATCTGATGAGGGGCTAAGTGAATAAAAAAAGGAATTGCGGAAAGTCTGTGACTGAAATGCAAGGGCTTGGCAACGGGCTTCGTGCGACCACTATCAGTCCATTGAGAGTGCGGAAAATGAGCGGAAAATTCAATGCTGAAAAATAGCTGAATTTGAGTGGAAATTCACTGAAAATGAGCGGAATTTAACATTTGTAGTATACTGAAAATGAGCTGAATTTGAGCGGAACGTGTCCCCCTTTCCGCTTATTTTCCGCTCATTTTCTGCTGAGTTCCCTTAGCTGATTTTGAGCGGAAAATTAACAACAATTCTTTCAGCCTCGATTTGGACTAATTAGCGTTTTCAAATCGAGGCTGAACTATTCTGGAATGCCGCTTCCTTAAAAGCTGGCTTATGTCGACAAGCAACGACGCCTACGGAGCAACCGCGATCGCAGCCCAACTTACAGTCTATGTTGAACCGATAGAGCAGCAACTAGCGGCTTCTTGTAGGCGATAAACCCAGTTGTGTCGGTAGGCGTCGCGTTGCTTGTCATCATAAGCCATCTATTGGCTCGATTTCGTACCACGGTGTCTGTGGTGACACGGCATCCCTATTATGACGTAATTTTTGCGTGGTCTTCCTGCCTTAGTTTTCTGATTTTTTAAACAATAGCAACAGCACAGGTACAGATCCAGAAGGGATTCGGGGGGTCTCTATTTTTCCCCCTTTTCTGATCAAGTGCCCTTTTGAAAATCGCACGTGAAAAATTCCACCTGACATTGATCTATGACAAAAGTCCACAGTACTTTTTAAAGCTGTAATATGCACTAAAATTGTACCTTAATTCTCAAAATTTTCAGCAGGAGGACTCCGAAACCTCTTGCAAAGGAATTGGGAGCCCTCCACCAGGTATATGATAGTCTCATGGTTCCTACAGATTGGTCTTACCAGAATTTTAGGGCTTTTTTAGGGTTTTTTAGATGATAACCTAAATTTTAGGGTCCAATTATAATAAATTATCAACACGGTGTTTCTACTCTAACTAAAAACAAAAATCAAAAGCATATAACCATATGTATTAACAAAAACCCATATTTATTCTGCACTGTGTTCATATTCACAAAAGTAACAATGATATTCCTCACGATTAGAATGTCTATGCTCAAATCTGTGAAATTGCGTTTAGAGTTTTCATTTCTTCTTCCACAACAGACAGTTCACTGGCTTTGTCTTTTGCACGTCTTTGTAATGTATTCGATTGTGTAAGAAGGGAAAGCGCTCTTTTCTCCCCAGCAGGGTCTGCGAGTGTTCCTGAAGTTGAATTCAATGAAATAATGTCCGTTTCGAGGCGTCTCTTTTTCGATGCGATTTTGACTAACTCATCTTCATAGAAAGTCTCAATAGAAGAGTTTGACAATCATTGTAGAAACTCAGTTTAGCATCTTTTATTGCCACTTTGGTTGCGGAGCCAACTTTGACATGAAAATCAATATTGGACAAACATGAATTAGAATAAATTTTCTCTGAAAAATATTTACACTACAAAAGTGCAGCAATAAATATCACAATCACAGCTAGTTCCTATTAATGTAACATTTGATGAATATGATCTTCCAGGACAGTTGAATAAAAAGGTAAAATGCAATTTCTTTAAAAGGTTCTCACCTTAACAGGAAGAACTTTCTTCTCAAAATCAACATTTGTAATCTTGTACTAGTAACAGCAGACTGCATAACTTCAGGATCAACATAATCGTAACATAAGCCCTCATAGAACTGATAAGAGCTCTTCTTATTAACTTTTACTAGCTTGGCCGAGTGGATTGTCGAATTAATCAATCACTCGGCTTTCTGATACAATGCTTGGCCGAGCAAATGGCCGAATAACTTGTCAATTGGGACTATATTTAATAGCTCCCTCCACGAGTAATGAGGTGCCCTTGTCATATGAGCTGAATCAATCCCCCTTTCTCCCAGCCTGGATCTCCCCTGCAGCAATCAACAAAGTATATTGGAGTATCACTATACCTAATTAATCTTGGACTCCTTTCTTCCATGAACTTTGAAGTAGGATTAATCAAACATAACTTTAAACAATGAAGTTTTTTTTGTTAATGATAATGCAACTCTAAAGCATTAGGAATTTCAGGCTGAAATTGAGCTGAATATCAGCTGAAATAGAACACTGTGGAGTACCAAATTAAGCTCTTTTTCAGCTCAATTTCAGCCAGAAAATATTTCAATAAATTCTGCTGATTTTCATATATAAATTCCGCCTTTTTTCAGCTGGTTTTCAGCCACACAATTTTCTGCTTATTTCCAGCTCATTTTCAGTCCATTTTCCGCTCATAATTCAGCTCTTTTTCAGCTCAAATTCAGCAATGGGCTGATAGTGGACACGTTGCTCGCTGGTTGGCTACGCTGTTAAATAAGTTCCTGTGGCTGTGTTATCTAAATCCATGGCCAACCAAAATAGAGGCTGTGTACGGGCCTGACGCTACTATGACTTTCAATCTTTCTTTTCAGATTTAATAAAGAATGCTAAAAATAGTGAAGGGAATGTCAAACGCAAACCGGCTGCCTCCCATCAAAGTGGTCATGAACATAAAACGACGAAGCCATCTAAAAAGAAAAGGATTTCTTGTTTCGCTTCCTCAACATCCACTGGAACAAACGGAAAAAGTCCATCGAGAAGGTTCATACGAAAACCACAAAGTGCCGATCTTCTCTTAACCAGACCGGTCATCAAATCAAGCAATCATCAGAAACTCAATCCTCCTACTTCGTCATGTGCAATCCCCTCCGATCACAGTCTAGTCTCGTCCTATTCAAAAACGGCGCCCAGAAATAATCCTTGCGACAGATTAGTTGTAATCAAGAAAAGGAACAAATTACAGAGACAAGATTGTAGAAAGCTTGACTATGTTCGGGAGAACAATTCTCCCAGTGCAGCGGAATTGACTCATTCACAAAGTTCTTTAGGGGCAGTTTGTATGAATGCGGCTTCTTCGCAGGCTTACAGTAACACTGCTTCAAAGAAGGTAGCGGGCTTAGAAACGCTTGGCTTGGCTTCGCAATATTCAACTTCTACTAAACAAGATTATACTCCAACTCCGTTAGATTTGTGCCGTCCGAGTCAATCAGTTATCGCGAAAAACCATGCCGCGTCCAAAATTGAAAAGTACAATTACGTACCCACTCCGATCGCGAGGGGATCTTCCCGACAGGTGTCTGTCAGCAGAAAAAATGACACGCACACCTCGACGTCATTGTCTAACCGTCAAGCCGCGTCAGCGTCGACAAACTACGCTTCTAGTCATGCCATTTGGTCATCTCAAAAAAACTCTACACAGCCACGTTTATCATCATCGGGAATTTCCTCGTTCGGCGATAGGAAAACAAATGCGCGGGCGATATCTCTGACGAAACATAAGACTGACGCTTCGGCGGATGGGCGGGCGAAAAATATCAGACTTCGGAACGAACGCTGCGTCAAAACTCGAGCAGTATCGCCGCGCGTGAAAATAGTCAAGTCGAAGTACTCGATGAAGTACGTCAACGCCGATCAAAAGCCGAAAGATAGAATAACGACGAAGAAAAAAGCGGCCGATAAAGTGTCTCGCTACAAACTCGTACGTCGTCAGCCGGAAAGTGCGAAGCGCCGGCGAGCGTCCGTGGCTATGTTGTTGATCAAAACGAAATACTCGATTCAAAGAAAACCAGGTGAGTAAAAGCAGTCGCGGTGGTTTTAGCTTTCGATCGGCGATGAAATCATCGACTTATGAAGTAAGAAATAAATAAAGGTCTTAAAGGGGAACTGCACTGGCAAAACTACAATATGCCATTCATTTCTACTCTTGTTGCTGTTTAGCATAATGCTAGTTGAATTTTCAAATTCTCACTGATTTACTCATAAACAACCAGTTTAATTTACAGCAGATGAGAGCTACCATTCAAACTCCAAAGTGAGGCATGTAAACATTGATGACGTAGTCCTGGCCCATCACACACACGAGTGTGTACAACACATAAAGATACACTCATTGAAGATCTCAGTTGAAAATCGTGATTGAAATACTCCTGCTGGGCTGTCAGTGTGATCATAGTTATATCTATCCGCTTCTAGGTGGAGAAAATGGCAGCGGGCCCCCATGGACTCAACCAAACCCTTATTTTTAGAAAAAATATTACATAAAATGCTTTTCTGCTGTAGCGAAAATGTCTTTTTATAGGTTTCAAACTTATTATTAGATATATAAGATATTTTACTGTGCACAGTTACCCTTTAAATACCTGTGGTCTGTGAAAATTGATAGTATAAATTATCAATCAAGAGAAAAAAGGGGTTCGTTTGTACTCTCAACTTCATGTCAGTAATATTCTTAATATTTTCAATTCTTTACGTCACTGTTTAGTATCAAGTTTAGGCTCTAGGGAGTTGCTTCACTCGCTTGGATCGAAATCGGCGTCAAGGTCGGTCCGTGGATATGTAGCGAGTCGGTTCATACTGCGCAAACTCAATCTGGCTGGAAAATCCGACCTGGAGGCTAGAAAATTCCAGTAAGTACTTGAAAGTCCTATAAGAACATTTTTGTTACCTTCCCTCAGAAGAAATATGATTAAGCAGTGTTCAAATTGTATTTGCGCCGAACCTAAATTTTGGCCTCCCCGAATGATCAGAGATGCTAGTTTTCCGGAAATATCCGGAATTCCGGAAATTTAGGATCGCCGATGTCAATTCCGGAAATTGGGTGAGAATTCCTCGCGGCGTCCAGTAATGGCACGCACCGTAAAAGCGTTCGTTTGCTTGTACTCGTCGTCGCTTCTGTGTTATTTTACCTTGGTCTCTGTTTCTGAGGACATTCTGCTACAATGTATATATGTGTGCTTGTGGTATCTGTGCGTGCGTAGGCGGAGCGCCACTGTTGTGACGCCATTTCCAATTAAAAGTCAATTATCTTTACGCGCCGTTGTACATCGTCCTGCTGACGGCCAACAATGTGAAGATGCACGTGGTAATAGGCCTAATTAAGATGATATCTAATAAATATCATCTTAATTATTACCATGTGCGTGCTATGTCCTGAGGCACGCAGCTTTGTAACTTTCTTTTTGCCTGCAGCTGTCAAGCGGGACGGTCTGCAAAATGAGCACGCACGGAAAGATTGTCAGTCGGAAGTCGGCCGATATAAGGGCAATTGACAGCGGTATAAAAAATGAATTTAACTGGCACTGGCTAGAGTGTAAGGACAGTAATGGGGACTACTTATCGAACTACATTCGTAAGTTAGACTTAGCTGGTGTGGCGTACTGCGTCGTTTGTAAAGACCAGGTCAAATACGGTAGTTGCGGGAAAAAAGATATTCTTCGTCACCCGGATAGCGCGCGGCATAAGCAGCGAGGGATGTGAAGCACAACGAATGTCTGCCGTCGTATTTTCAGATACCCAGATCGCTCTAGAACGCATTTCCGGCGATGCAAAAACACAAAAAGACCCCCGTTCTAAATTCCGGAATTTTGGTACTTTGGCCCTAGCATCTCTGAATGATATATCACGATGAGGATCAATTTGATATCTGATTTTATTAATTCCATCGAGACCAATGGAAGACATAGAGCTAGCTATCTATTCTTCTATTCTCGGGTATGTACATACATGTACAATCAATTGATTAGTCGGATGATCGCCCATCATACGCTGATGAATTAAAAAAACGACTGAATGAACTCTTCTTTTTGATTGATTCAAAAGGCGAACTGCATCGAATAGGAAGGAAAAAAATACCCTGAACAACCAACAGAGTCACATGAAAAAGTACGTTATGATCAATGGATATTTGTACAAGTCGAATAGTACTAAATTGGTGAAACAGTCGGCTATTCAGTCACCGGCAAAGGTGAAGCCTTTGAAACCTGCGCGGAAAACGAACGCACTTGTGATCAAAAGTAAGTTGCACAGAAGTTCCACGGTTGAAAATAAGCAGTACGATATAGGATGGTACATCCCAGCAATTTGGAAAACAAATTTTGAACCTGATGATTATACCTGTAAGTTAGGCCTCTACAGATTGAATGATGTAAACGGTTTCTTGAATGATGGCCTGATATATTGAAGAATTCCCATGATTAGAATTAAAAAATTTTCAATCTTTTTAATTTTAGCAGCTGACGAAAACTACTGTAGCTATTTCAATTAAAAAATTTCAAAATTCCAGTTCTAAATGCTTTACTTTTCATTGATATGATAACAGAGATGACAACGGCTAAGATGAAGACAGTCACAGTGCGAGGTGTGAAGTTTCGTATGGATCCAGCTGGTAAAACATTACAGAGGATAACTACTGGTGAAAACAGCCATAAAAGTCCGACTAAAGGTCTCGCGGTTGATGGTAGTAGCAGCGGTGGTAAGATAGATCACATCTGGAAGTCATGTCTGGATATTTTTCTTTAGACCTTACAACAGTTTGTTGTTTTGGCTTTTAATTATAATTGATGAAAAATGGATCATGTATAAAAAAATATACATTCTGGATCCAGTTCCACTGTTAGAGTTGACTCTGAGTTAAAATAAGTTCATTTTCGATGAGTTAACTCTGAGTCAAAACTTGGTCTGAATACCAGTTGTGTTATAGGTTCCCTACAAAATGTTGTTCGTGGAACGACGGCTAAGTACTAGACTAAGTCAAACCTTAACTCACAACTGTGGAACTGGGTCCTGAGTGCGAAACTGCGGTAGCATACCAGTTTTTGATTTTATTTGCTTAAAGGACCGAAATCTGGTAAACTACAGGATTTGGCGAAACGGCGTAAAAAGATATCGCGGGTTGATATTGGTGGCGTGACGTACATTCAAACGAAGCCTGGTACATTAGTGAAGGCCAGTACGACACAAAATAGGCTTCGTGCTAGGTAAACTGATAACAGCGAATGAACTGGTGTGTTCATGACTGTAGACTCTACGGCTCTACCTGATGGAATGTTTTCGAAGTTCTGTGTCGAAAAGAACTTTATTTCAGAACTGAACCGAATATTAACCTGTCCTAGATGTTGAAAAATAATGACATTAGCCAAATGCTAGCTTGTGCACTAATGTCTCTTTCAACTTTACTTGGAAATCACCTGGTGGCCTAGCTCAGTCAGTTTTCAGTAGTATAGTAAAATATAGGCCACAGATGGGCAGATGAACTTAAGCATTTACCATTTGATGTTTAATTGTTTATTTACAGTCATGCGATTCAGCGGAGTATTGCGCAAACGACCGCCGCGCGATACAAGAAAGTAAAAATCAAGTACTGTTTGTTCTATAATCGTTTCGGAAAGTGTAACCGCGGCGACAAATGTCCGTTTAAACATGACCCGACCAAAGTAGCCATCTGCACGAGGTACTGTTATATTGCTTTACGGTCAAATTTGTTACAATGCCATCCTTTTTCATGCCATTGCTCACTTTTCAATTAAGGCCAAAATTTTTCGTAGAACATTTTTTCGCCAAATCTTACTCAAATTCAATGAAAATACCAATCTTCATAACGCCAATATTGGTTATAACGCCATATTTCCATCGATCCCAACAGTGGCATTGTAAAGGACTTTTTGACTGTAAATGATTCCAGGTCAGTCACTGCTCCCTAATTGGTACAGATTGTAAAACGTGTAGATTTGCTTTGTAGATTCTTACGTGGAACGTGTAAGGTGACCGACTGTCCGTTCTCTCACACCGTCTCAAAAGGCAAGATGCCCGTGTGTTCGTATTTCCTACGCGGTGTCTGTAACCATGACAACTGTCCTTATCTTCATGTGAAGGTCAACAAAGGTGCTAAAGTGTGCGATGATTTCATCGACGGATTTTGCGCACTCGGCGATGAGGTGAATATTTCGGAATTACACCGATTCAGTCTGAACGAAGATTTTAATCGATGTTTCTTTTCATTTAGTGCAAAAAGCAACACACGCTGATTTGTCCGACTTTCTGGAAAAAGGGCAAATGTTCTTCAGGAGCTAAGTGTCGAATGGTCCATCTTCAAAAACGAACACGCGTACCTGTCAGTAGTGGTAAAACAGTTGCAGATTCGAGCAAAACTATTGCGTAAGTACAGGTCACTAAGACACACACATTGACTCGCTGACAATGTAGCAAGTCTGCTACGCGCTACTTAACTGCCGACTAAAATCTCTAATGATAGGGGGCCTACATGGCATATTGTTTGACCAAACATAAGCTGATTTGGTACCGAATATGTGGTACTGTCCGCCCGCTTTGTCTTGAGTACATTCCTTTCAAGAAAATGATTTTAAAAATTTTTGATAGCTGAGCAGACCCCTGAATCAGCGCCTGCTACTTTATCTCGACCAATAGTGCTGCAAAGTGCTACCTTTTGCTTATGCCTTACTGCTAGAAACTATTCTTGAAAACTCCAGTTATTGTTCATAGAACAACAATTTTGTATTTCAATAGCTCGGTGCACAGAGGACATACTGGCGACGCTAGTACTACGGAGGAAGAAACATCTGCAGGAAAAAAGCGGCATTTGTTAACGAAGCAACCGTCGTATATATCACTGAATGACTCGTCATCCCAGCTTCAACAAACGTCCAAATTAGAAACCGGTAAGTTGGATGTTATGTATTTCAGGGGCGGATCTAGGATTTTCCATGGGGGGTGTCCAATGAGAGAAAGGGGCACTTTTTACGAACCACCACGTACTCTGGATACTTCCACAACATTTTAGGGGGTGCTTTCGGTCATTTCATGCGTTGAAAAAATATTATAGCTGGAAAACCTTGGTCAAAAAAATTTTGTGGGGTGACATTTTTGAGGGCACTTCAAAGTTGAGGGGGTCCGGACACCCCGACGTCCCCCCTAGATCCGCCCCTGTATTTCCTAAGAGTCGAGCGGTTATCCAACTGGTCATATCCGATTCGGTAGGAGTCGGCTGTACCCTGTACATTTTTCACCGGTAGCTGAATAAACTTGCTTGTATATTTTTAGCCTCAAGATCTACTTCTGCAGTTCCATTAAGGATTCGACCCATTTTTCTCGACACTCCCTAGTACGACTATCGATTGTCGACACTGATACTTTATACAAAAGCCCGCCTACCATACGATCCATCTATAAACTCAGTCAACATTAAGTTTTAAAACCGGAACGGATCTACAACGTATATTTGACTGCTGAACGTTTTCTACGTTGCGAAATACTAAGTTTTAAGCTTCACTGACCTGCGTCAACTTTCTGGTTTGATATTTTAACTTACAATCAGTAAATAAGGTAAATCTTTAAATAAGAATCGTTCTCATATTTTCTGAAACGAGGATCCTTTGGTGCAGGCGTTTATTTAGAAAGGTAAGATTTGATAGCAATTGAAATTCAGCATCCTGGGGCCAGTTGCTGAAAAGTTGGTTAAAGATAACTGGTGGATAAATACCATAGTAACAATGACAGTCACAGTGTCGACTATCC
Source organism: Tubulanus polymorphus (assembly GCF_964204645.1). Lineage (NCBI taxonomy): Eukaryota > Metazoa > Nemertea > Palaeonemertea > Tubulaniformes > Tubulanidae > Tubulanus > Tubulanus polymorphus. Next base: position 10,182,576 of record NC_134027.1, on the reverse strand, counting down.
ACTGGTTACCTCTAACCAACTTTTGAGCAACTGTAGCTTGTTCAAGCAATAGATGCTACTAGGTCATAATAATTTATTTGAGTCTGAGTTGAAAAATCAAGCTAATTACTCTAGATTTTGGTAAAAATTCACTTATGTCCCAATAGACTGGAACTCAGAAAGGAGTTGACTGTCATTTCACGGTAGGTTTTAACCTTGTTGAGTCGTCGTTTCATCCACCAGGTAAGAGCAAAGTTCATCATGCTGAACATCTATATCCGAACGAATGCAATAAATTTAAATCGATTTCATGTACTTTATATACTTTAGATTGGTACGTCGGTGTTAAGCATAATGAACTTTGATTTCTAGAAAGAAACTTTATTTTGTAAATATTAAATGTATGTGTGTTGTAAATAAGTTCCAATAAAGGATAATTAAGTATTCTTGATGAAATTACCAATGGTTGGAAGTTCTGTCTTGTCATGTCAGTTATCACGAGGATTCCAGTTGAACAGTTATCAACAGTCGCTATAGCAGGAAAGAGGCGATCAACTTGTCTGTTAAAAAGAATTCAGGAAGAAAAACTAAATGTAAAAAGTTTAATTCAGGAAACTTTATCAAGACTTTTTTATTGACTTCATATGGTAATCAGCCATACATTTTTTGAAAGCAGTAACTTGTGTTTGGCATATTCTCCAGTCTCTGTGATCAGCCATACATTCCTATAGCGAGAAAAAAGAAAAGATACGTCTTATCATACGAGCAGTGGAGGAAAGGAACCGGCCCGAAAGGATCATTTATTGTTGCTTCGAACCGTAATATGGCGCCACCTAGTGACGTCGGACTAAAACGCTGGAAAGTTAGAAGTGTGATAAGGGCAATTACCATAACGTCGTAATGTTTTTCGAGGCATCCCGTTTTCTTTATCATCTCCTCGACCGGATCCGTATCCTCGTCATCGTCGTTTAGAGATTTTTTCGCAGTGTCCCAATTATGACCAGTTGGTGCTGCCATCTAGTGAGAAAACCAAACACCCGTTTAAAGGCATTGAGGGCCCATCTCAAAGTGTTTACAGCATGAAATAACAAATACCCTAGATATATTAGCTAGAAATTTTATTCATACTTTAACTCTTAACTTAAAACAACCAGTAATCTTAATTTATTTTTCAACTATTTCGCTCATCCAACGCAACATTTCATAAGCAGCTATTATTGTTATTATGAGTCGGTCCCTACAAAATTAACCTACGCCGCGCTACGACGAAGAAAGACCACCAAATTCCTTCCACGGCATAAGACTCAGAAGGATCTGATCCACTTACCGCAAAGTGTTAAACACAGAAATCAAGATAGAACAAACTTTCGAAAAACAGACTGTGAAGAATATTCGTTACAGCCGGCGCGAACAATTGCCCTAAAATTAAATTCAAGGAAAATCCGCTAAAATATGTTGAAAATCTGGTAAATATATCACGCGTTTCACGCTGGAATCTCGCTCGAATTTTTGTTCGACGTCCGGCTCGATATTCTACTGATTCTATATTTGCTGTTGCTGGTCGGTTTTCGGCCGTAGAATCTTTGATTCTGGTCGAAATTCTGAAATTCTTTTGGCCCAGGCAACAACCAGCACTGAGTCTGAGTGTATATAATCCAATTCAATTTAAATATCAAATCACTACACAATTAATAAATCAAATTTTATTAAAGGCTATTAGTTCTATATCTAAGATAGCTTGTTCATATCCCTATGCTATTCCTAGTTATGCATTACTCTCATTTCGATCTCGATTTTATGTCTTTGGGATTGCCGCTGCGGCTCGAATTTTATGCATGCTGATGTAACGCATTGACATCGTGCAGGCGTACCTATCCAAATTTCGGCACAGACTCCTTTGAAAGATTACAAATTTTAAACTTCACAAGCATTTTAAACTCAATTCACAAGCCTTTCAACCGTACAATCATAAAGCACGAAATATGATTCGAGATTTTAAAGATTTCCTGGGCCAACAACCCTCCGATTATAGCGCCGAGCCTCTTACAAATGTGTTCTCTTCAAGATTCATTGCCCCTGTCATTGGAAATGGCTGAAGATGCTCAGAGAAGATGATGGTAGGCAGTGCAGCACCCTTTATGTCACTCACTGAACCAACAAAAGATGCTAGAACTTTGTTTATCGCCGACCACCCCCAATACTAATAATTACAATCATGATTATCCTATTAAACACGCCATTCCTAAATCAATCTCAAACATTTCATTCAAAATCTGGCTATTTGACTAAAGGATTGTGTCTCATGTGTTGAAACTTACATTGACTATGAAAAGATATGAATTTTGTCAAGATATGATAGCCTGATACTTCTTTCTATTTTTTTTTCAGCAGGATTATTACGCTATTGCCGATTAGATTTTTCGGGTTATTATGGTGAATGTGATTTTATTGCTGTTGTATTCATTTTTCGAAGAGGGTGAAGCGATTAAGACTCGCGCAAAAAACAGCCAGTGGTGGGTTTCCGGTGTCGGTCCGAGCGGTAAAATTCAACACTACATGCTGACAATACCTCGAAAGGCAAGAAATTGATCGTAGCAAATAGATTTTCGAGGACGTATTATTTCAAGAGAAGGTAAAAAATTCTGACGAGCCCCAAAAGACTGAAGAATTTAATTAGAAAATCACTTATATGAGTTAAATCTTCTTATGTATTGTCGATTCATTTTCAGATTTGTACTTAGACTAGTCATTGGTTATAATAGAGATGGCATCAGAAGATAAAAAGGTATGCGCTTAGTTTGAAATGGCCTTGCTCAAATCTTATGTTTTAGTTAAAAAGTTAATCATATTCTTAAATCCAACCCATCCTATCAATGAAGATTAGACGGACGTAAATTTCAAACAATTTTTTAACTTGAAGTCGTGATTGCCCTGACTGACTGGCTGTGGGGTTTATAAACTGAAAATTTCATCTAGTTCACAATGGAAAGACTCACCAAAAAGAATCTTTGTGAAATTCACCATTTCAAGTAGTTTTCCGAGTTAACAAGTACCGATTAAGGAGTCTGTTATCCATTGAGAAAAAATCATTTTCTGTTTTTTTTTTTTTTTACAGTTGTCAAGCGGAGATGTGCTTCCCGATCACGATTACTCAACGGTGGGGGGAGGCGGCATTGAAAAAATTGAACCCAACGACGATACTTCACCGAAAGGCATGCCCAACGAGGACATCCGTATGCTCATCGACGGAGTCGTCGACGACGTCAGCAAAGAGCAACTTCCGGTCGCGGCGACCGAAGTCGTCGCACCCGTTTCGCAAGAGCGTACGACTCGGCGAAAAAAGAGCAACAACCCGAAGCATATCAACGTCATACAGATAAAGGATAAACCGGTGATCGTTAAGCAGGAATACATCGTGCAAAAGGTGAAATCCGACCCGGATGGCTTTGAGCAAGAAGTCGTGATCGAAGTGCCGTCTAGCGAGCAACCGTCGAGCAAACGTATACGAAAACCGAATCCGCGCTACAGCGATACGGAAATGTTCATCAAGATCGAAAGGGCGCCGACGTCGCCGAAAGCTCGCAAAAGTCCGACGAAAAAGCGGCGGCGGATGTCCGCAGCGGCGGCCGTGTCATCAGAGGAGGAGGAGGAGGAGGATGAGAAAGAGGAAGAAGAAGAGGAAGACGAACAGGACGCGGAAGAAAATGAGGAAAATAATGAAGAAGACGGTGAAATTGAGGACGACGATCGTAGCGCTGAAGAGGAGGAAAATGTTGATGAAGACGTCGAGGCGTCGTCGTCCGCGGAAGAAGAGGAGCCGCAGCCGCAGCCGAAGAAGAGTCCTGCGCGTCGAGGGCGCAAGAAAGCGCAGAAGAACCAGCCCCACATGAAAATCGTCGAGAAGTTTATGAAGATGAAAGACAGATCAAAAGGAGGTGTGTATAATATGCAGAGTCGAGCGGCTAACTAGGTTCAGGTTAAAGACTATTAGTCATCATTAGGTGTACTGAGTTTTGAGTACAGTGCGGGCCCATATTTAAGGGGGAGTTGAATCGCTCATCGGTGAAACTTTTTCATTCGTTATCATTCAAAATATGCACATGCTTCGATACTCGCACCAATTAATTAACGCCAATTGCATCTAATTTTCAAAAGTTTTCTGCGTAAGTACTCCCAGTGTACAAAAAGTTTCATGAAAATCGAATCCCAAAAGAATTGGCTGGCTACAGGCCCGCGGTGAACATTTAACGAGTACCAACTTCAGTAATTTCATTTTAAGCTTGGATAAAGCGCTCTCCAAGAAATTATCGCATGTCTGTGTGTGTGTTGTTTGTTATGATCACGTCTTAACCGGAAATGTGATTAATTTTGTTTTCCATTGTAGAACACACTGTAAGGATTTATTTCGCCGGAGAACAGATGATGGTCACCGAGAAGGATTTAGAAGGCAATGTAATGACCTATCAGTATTCGCCTTCGTATCAGGGTACGAATGTTGCCGTAAATGATTCAGTACGTTATTTTACGAGTTCAAAATTCGATCTCGAAGGAATTACTTAAGGTTTCTTTTGTTTCCGATACCTAGGGAGAAGAAACCTTGGCAACCAGGGGTCGTTCATTTGTGGAATCTGTCAAATCGATTTCGCTTTGAAAGAAAATCTCGAAAATCATTTGATGAACGAACATGGAACGAGCGTTCACGACGAAGGTATGAAAAAAGATACTAATTGATTCTTAAACCGGGTTATTACGACTACTTGATTCCTTAAAAACTCTTCAAAGCGTGCTTGAAACTCCCTTAATTTTGAAAAAAAAGGCAATTACAAATTTTTTTGTCTGGAAGTTTGTAGTTGTACAGTACGGTAGACTAGTACCCCTAAATTGTAACAGTTGGGACCTGGATTTATTAACCAAATTTGACAGTTACCGAATTAGAAACCAAGTTTAGGTAGTGTAAAGTATAAAAATGTGCTTACAAAACCACCTTATTAATAATGGTTTACCGAGAAAAACAGTACCGATTTAGGATAAGTTTTCAGTAATTGGGATGAAAGTGATACAGAGGTTTCTTGGAAAAACTTATCACCAAGAATGACTGATCTGTAGGGGCCCTGTTAAAAATGCTCGATTATTTACAAATATGGTGCTATCGTCATATTGAAAAAAGTACGTTTATGAAATGAGATGTTTTGATCCGCATTTCCAATTGACCAATGATCTGCTGGATAAGTGAGGTTTACTTAAAATGATCCTTGAGTAGTGTAAAAAAAGAAATACAGTCAACCTCCCATATAATGCCACCCCTGCCTACCGCCAGGTTTTCTCAATGTACATCTCTATACAAAATGCATAGTAAAACACCCCTGATATACCGCCAGACTCTCTATATCGCCAAAATCATTGTACACTGATGTGGGCAGTATATCGGGGGTTGACTGTATATTTATTCCAACTTGTTTTAAATTTTTGATTGGGAATTTATTTGATAATTTTAGGAATGAGCGCAGAAACTTCAGCTGTTGATGATACAACGTTAGATTACGACACACTAGTGAGCATGATCGACCAGCCGGATGTCTTGGTCTCGTACCAGTGTGACAACTGCCAAAGTAATTTCGCGGATTTGAAGCGCCTCGAACGTCACAGCATGCGTAACGATTGCAAGGTCGCCGAAAACCGCGGCGGCAACCTGGCGTGCCCGACGTGCGGCAAGTTGTTCCGCTACAAATCGCTGTTGAAACTGCACCACTACACGCACACCGGCGAAAAACCGTTCAAATGCGACTACTGCGACCAGAAATTCGCGCAGCCGGGCAACCTGAACAAGCACCTGCGCACGACGCACAACGAGCCGCCGAAACGGTTCCCGTCGACGATGAAATGCAAGGGCTGTCGGCACCTGTTCTCGACCGACGAGAACTACGAGGCGCACTTGTCGCCGGTCGGGAAGTCGTGTCGATTTTGCTACAAGATCTTGCCGAACAACTGCAAGCTGAGTCAGCACATGAAGAAGAACCACCCGGAGTCGGGCGGCAAAAAGAACGGCGGATTCGTGTGCAATCACTGCAGCCGGTGTTTCGACTACCAGGCGCAGTTGACCGTTCACGAACGCGTGCACACTGGCACGAAGCCGTTCATATGCGACATCTGCGAAAAGGGCTTCTCGCAGAAGGGCAACCTGAACGTTCACATGAAGATGCATTTCCCGAAAGAGATGCAGGCGGAAAAGCGGTTTCAGTGCCAATACTGCAGCAAGATGTTCCCGCATCGGCCGCACTTAGAGGTGCACCTGCGCATTCATCAGGGCATAAAGCCGTTCCGATGCGACGTCTGCGGCAAAGCGTTCAGCCAACGCGGAAATCTCAACGTTCACCACAAGATTCACACCGGCGAAAAGAATTACGCGTGCAAGGAATGCGGGAAGTCGTTCGCTTATCGTCCGCAGTTGCTCGTTCACTCGCGTATACACACCGGCGCGCGGCCGTACGTGTGTAAAATTTGCCAGAAGCAGTTCTCGCAGGCGGGCAATTTGAACGTGCACATCAGAGCCGTGCACAACGCCGACAAGAGCGTCGTCGTGCGCCGGCGCCCGAAGATCAAGAAGCTCCAGCCGCCGAACATGATTCACTCGTATGAAACCAGCGCCAGCAACGAAGAGGACAGCGAGGACGACGAAGAAGAGGATATGGAGGATGCGGAAGCGATCGAGGCGGTGCGACGCGAATACCAGATCGTGCCGGCCGGCGAACGCGAAGTCGTCGAAATCGATCAGCAACCGCAGGCGATTCCGCAGGAGTACGAGGTCGTGACGTCGCCGACCGAAACGGTCATCGAGGCGACGACGACCGCGTCCGGCGTGACGGTCGTCACCGACGCCGATGGCAATGAGTATCAACTGATGACCGATCAGAATATGAAAGTTTTTCAGTTGCAGAACGTGTCCGGCTCATTGCAGTTGGTCACCACCGATCCGAAAAACATGGATAGCTTGCCAGTTTACATCTCGAATTCCGACGAAGTTCCTTCGGGTACCGTCTATGAAGTCGTTGTCAGTAGTTAAATCGAAATGAAAGCAGCATACGCAAAATTTCAGTCAAACTCACTAGTTCTACGTACATGTATATACAAGATTGGTATTGCTTCGATCCTGATAATGATGGGAAATGTTGAGAATGACTTTCCTGTTTTCTCGTGATTATTGTAACCTTAAGCCACCATAGTAGCAACCTAAACAATCGAGTGTTATACCTCTCGTTCGTATTGGAATAATGGCTGGGAAAATTTCTTCGCATTACTGGATCAACGTTACTGGATCAACGTTATTTCGTTTTCTGTTATCTCTAATAGTTGACCGGTGTAACAACATGCTCCGCCTATACGTTTTTGTTCTCATTCTTTCGGCAAATAATTGTAGCCATGATAATGTTCTGCTTAATCTAGGAATATCTGTAAATAGAATTTGCGATTTCGTCTGTATTGTTTTATCGCATGCGCAACGGTGAAGGTTTGCAGCGACGAAAAGCTGGAACTCATATATATAAGAACATTCAATAAGTGTCGTATGACTTGTATCATAAAACTGCCGATGTTTGTATAATCATCATTATGATAATGTTGTACATAGATTTCAGCTTACAATGTTTTTAGCAATGTATGATAATATTGTTCGTGTATTTCAAGTTATGTTTTGAAATGTAAGATTATTTTCATCGACTTAGAGATGGATTAGATAGATATCAATTATTTTAGGTTTACTCGTGCATGTTTATATTGATAATCTCACTATTTAAATGCTTTTTGTGCTTTGTTTGGTACGTCATTAGTTACTCATATACCTGCCTCCATGTGAACTGATGAAATGTTCTTATTTGTTACAATTAATCTACGTAACTTTGATTCAAAATGAACTGGGCTTGAAATGAATTAGCAAACAAATAGATCATGGTATGTAATGGAATAATCCTATACAGTAGACTCCGCTCGAGTCAGATCCGTTCAACTCAGATGTTTGTTGAAATATAGTTGAAATATTTTTGGGGCACAATGAAATACGTAATATCCAACTAAAGTCTGACACCTATTTACAGTGCCAAAAGGTCAGACTTGAGCAGAGTCTATTGTACTATATTTGTGACGTGTATTTTCCTAGATGTGGGTATTGTTAATGATGCTTTCAAAAACTCAGTTGATTGTCCAGATGCTCAAAATGCTACAGATTAAGTTTGATTCCATGCTGTATTCAATCTGCAATGTGTATCACAAGTAGGACTTAACATTGTTGTTGGACGGACCTCTCTGAAAGTGTTTTGCATTTTGTTATTAATGATTTTGCTGATTATATCAGTAGCCTACGATCGTGCAGTTACCAATTTCTTCATAGTATGGTGTGATGATCCTCACGAAAATCATTTCAAAGTTTTCCACACTACTTGACGCTATGTATGATATTCGTGGCTGATGATTCTTCATTACCAGTACCTGTTATGTCATTTGATTATAGTTAACTCTTGCAAGTGTATATTCTTTTGTCATATTGTATATTTGGTTCATTGTTTTTCGTTTTTTCAACAATAAATATCTAACAGGTGTATCGAAAACACTTTTGTTGAATGATTCCATTTTGTTCTTGGTTTGACACAGTGGTTTATCTAGAAAATTTGAAAGGCTGGGCTCCAGAAGAAAAGAAAAGGCAATTCTTGGATAAAGCAGCTAGGCCAAAGGCCTCTCGGGGTTCTGCCATCGGATTTAGATATTTTTGAAGAAATACATGCTGAAGATTGCAATTTCCGAGAGGATGAGTCAAATTTACTAGTTTAATGATCTCTGTCTCTGCATTGTACATATGAAAGTGTCATTGTAATCGAATTTCGTAAGGATTCAAATAATAAAGCATATGCTCTCTATTGACATTTGAAGCACCCTGCCTATCGACTTCTGACAGCTAGACGAAACTGAAGGACATAATAATCTTCATGGGTTAGCAAAAGCATCTGGAGAAGTGAGGCTTGTATCAGGATAATTAAGTCGCCAAAAGACAAGAAATGTCAAATCATCTGAGAATAATAACAAATTATATTTGATTATTGATAAACAGCGCCAACACTTCGTTACACCATACAATCTAATACATCGGTTAAGAAATGTACAGTATTTATGTATTGTTTACCTGGAATGAGTGATCGGAGACTTAGTGGTATCAGCTTGTTTTAACTAGCAACAAATTGACCTTAAGGTACTACTAGAATGAAATACCGGTACAATTCACGATTCTCTTGAATATCTCTACATTCACGACCCTATTTAGTCAATCGTACAGTAGAACTCACTATTCGGATGACTAGGGACTGCCCATATTTCTTCGAATTTAGTAAAATCTGAATTATGAATAATAGATAACATAGTTCCAAAATGGACCAAATATTTCATCTAAACTAAGCGAGAAATCCGGATTAAGCGAGTTCTACTGTATAAGTTAATCAGAAATTTCACGCAAAAGCTTGCAATAGTTGTTGGATAGTGAATGTCCTAATTGAATGAAAAGTCTTAATGTAACTAACTGAAACCAAACCAGAGTATGGAATTTAGAACTTTTTTTCATGAAATTGTGAATTAGGAAAATACCAGGTTCTGAAAGACGAAGATGACATATATATATATCGTATACCGGTTGGTGCAGAATATTTCTATATCACCGTGATATAACAGGATTTTTCTGTCCTTAGTTACAGTTACATGACTAGAGTATGTATACGTAGTACTTATAGCACAGAATGATTTCCATCATTAACATTATGAAATATATACACATATCTGCCATTTACCCGTTAAGTAAATGCACCGATTACTGTGGCAGTATCATTGCATAATGTTACTACGATATTTAATAATGCTACCTTATGATCTTCCTAGATATTGTATGAAAAATGAAAATGTTCCATTTTCATATTTGTTTGCGCTATAGTATTTGTGGATCAAGAAACAGTGTTACTTGATTGGTTAAGACAGAAGTAGAAGGGAATAACATTTGATTGCTCATTATTCTAAAAAAATAAAATTACATATGCACTACTATAATATTAGTCTAATATCACATACAGGATACAGGGCGGATCCAAGAATTTGAAGGGAGGGGTGTGAATGGACCAATGTAGAATTATGATGATGCGGTAGAAAGATCAGGACGGCTCAGCTGTCCTCGCACAAGCCAAGTGATTCACCTATAAGGGGGTCTAGCCCTCTTCTCGAAAACTTTGAAAAGGTACATTCTTTCTGGTGCTGAACACTTTTTTGATAAAAATCAAAGGATTATAATGACAAATTCTGCATCAAATAGCTATGTACCTTTTCATGATAATGACCATGTTTTTGAAATTTTTCGTCGGCCGTGAAAAGGAGGGCGTGTGCTGGGTGCACCCCTACCTGGATCCGCCACTGGTACGTAGATACATGTATATCTCAACGATTCATTTCGTGGAATGCATTGATCACTGGACGAGCATCGCACTGATGCAGCCCAATTCTTTGAAAGAATGTCAAATGCCTGGCAGTTCTTCAGCTGCTGTTAGCGATACAGTATTTTGGGGTCTTGAAACGCTACGTTTTACATCCACTATGATTTATCACATCAATAACCACTTTTTAACTTTGATTAGACATGATTTCATTTCTTTTTCAGTAGACCAAGTTCGAGTCAGATTTTGATTTTAGTCGGCAATTTCATCAATGTTGACACTGATTTCAGTACTAATTACATCGCAGAAAAGGACGATTTTTTTTCAAACTTAACAAACATAAAATAAATTACATCGGTAGATCCTTTAAAAATAGAATTCTGCGAAACACACACCCTCGACAAAGTATCAAAAACTGGCAGAAACACGAAGCTGATAACTCCCCAACTTAAACTGGAGCGAGTTTTCATGACGGTCTAATGTTATCCAGACGTTTCGGTTGACGTCTCGCGGATCGATGTTTCTCTTGTATATCGGTAAACTGTTTGACTAGCGCATCGAAATTGATCTCTTTCAGCGTCGGCCGATCTTCTGGATCATTCTTCGGAGCTTTTCGTCTGAAAACAAGATGACAAAGCAGATCAGATCAAGCACGCCATTAACGACTTGAGATTCAAATCGTATGTCTCATGTTTTAATCTATTCTAGATGATTCAAACAATGTGAAACAAGATAGAACTGGCCACTTGAGTGAAATGCTTGATAATCTGACAATATTCAATATTTCAATATTCAACGCCCCCTGGTTGACAAATAGGGTAATCAATTGCTTTGAAGTTACAAACATGTCATGTAACAGAACATGTCATGAGCTACAACTTTGCAATTGATTGTGGTTAAGTTAAAACCCGCTGAGGACTGGTGAGACTAAGATTGGGGATAACCTGTGTGATATGTCAAAGATCCCTTCAGTATACCCATCAAAAATCATAATAAAAGAAAAAAGATGGCAAACCATTAGGAAACTACAGGCTTTGAAATTCAGGCCAAAAATGACATTTCTGCCACAAAACTAGGGGTCCAGGGACACCATGCCCACTTGGGAAGTGGTTTCAAATGCTCAACAATCTAACAATTTCAATATTCAACGCCCCCTGGTGACCATTTACAAAAACCAACGACCTTGAAACTCACCAAAATCATAGAACATGTCAGCAGCTACGATTTTGTAATTGATTGTGATAACAAAATATGCCTCGTTACCAATTTAATATGGAAATACTAAGTCATTCTACTATTCAACGCCCCCTGGTGACCATATTCAAAACCCAATGACCTCGAAACTCACCACAACTATAGAACATGTCATGAACTACAACTTTGCAATTGATCATGGTAACAAAATATGCCTAGGTACCAATATAATAAGGAAATACTAAGTTATTCTACTATTCAACGCCCCCTGGTGACCATATAGAAAAACTAATGTCCTTAAAACTCGCAACAATCATAGATGATGTCATGAGCTACAACTTTCCAATTGATTGTGGTTACCAAATATGCATAGGTACGAATATAATAAAGAAATGCGAAGATATTGTATTTTTCAACGCCCCCTGGTGGCCATATACGAAATCCAATTACCTTGAAACTCACCACAATCATAGAACACGTTATGAGCTACAACTTTCTAATTGATTGTGGTAGCAAAATACGCTAAGGTATCAATATAATTTGGAAAAACTTTTTCCCACTTATGAATGAGTACTGGTGACACAAAGATGGCCGCCAATTGCGTCATAATTGGCTGATGAAAAATACCTGTCTCAGGTATAAAACATCCCTTTCCAAAGAATACCCATCACAAATTGCAATGAGAAATGGCAAACCAGTAGGAAGCTACAGGACTCAGAATTCGGGCCAAAATTAACATTTTTGGGCACAAAAAAGGTCATAGGACGGCCATCTCGAATCCGACCGACCCAATTTTTGTTATGTTGATGGGCCCTGGGGGGATTCACATATATCCGAAAGATCAAGGTAATTGATCAAAGCGCCAAGTCCCAAGTGGCCGACTAAAGTACCAAGTGGGCTAAAAAGTCACAGGACAGCCATCTTGTGCCCGACTGACCCAATTCACTTACAATGATGGGCCCTAAGGGGGTAAATATCTATATATGCAACATTAAGATTATACATAATCCATTGAAGCGTCTGCAAAACAACCCAAACTGGATTCCGTCTGTGAATGGACACACAGATATACAGACAATGGGTGAAAAGATCATCAGGATTATCTTACGGTAATATTCAGACTAGCAATAGGTTTTGAAAAAATTGCCTTGCTAAATCTATAGTGAAATCATAAAAGATCGTAGGATCCTGTGCTTACTTTTCTTCTGGAGGCACAAGCTGCAATGTTGGCACGCTTTCGAGACGATTGCGTAATGTTTTAAAGGCATCGCTTTGTGGTAATAACATCAACAAGCCGTACAGACTCTTCAACAGGTAATGATTGTGCTGAACTTCTAGCATGTGAAGTCGTAAATCTACAATGCAGATTAAGCCAGAACTCTTACATTACAAACGATACCTGGTATATAGATCTATCAATTTATCATTTTTAAGTCAGTTGTGATAACATGTTCATTAGAACACCTAAAGAATTCTTATGAAAACAACTATTTAGGGATGGCCTTACATGTGAATATAGGCGACTCGATTAGCTGGACTAGTTTATCTACTTCACGTAAGAACTCGACAGTCACTTCAATATCACCACTAACAAGTTAAGGGCAACAAGCAAAATATATCTATAAATGACCACATGAGAGATATTGATCATTGATCTGACTAAGAAGGTCAGAAAAATGCTGGTTTAACAAAGTTTAAAAGTCAATCATAAATGACTTGTGTTCGTCTTTGCAAATAGATAGCTACAATACTAAGCGCTGTATATGAAAAAAGGATACAAATGCTGTAAAAGATGACAGGCGTGTTTATAGTTTTGTGTTAGTAAACACAACGATATCGTCGCTACCGGATTGTGGCACCAGGACTTGTATAAACATCGGAATAGCGCACAACTCTCCTACAATTGAGAAAAAAAAAATTGATGATGAAACAGTCGAAAATAACCAATCAAATCAGATAGAATCCTTATTGAGTGTGGTTAAAAAATATACCAGTATACATGGTTATACTTAGTATAACCATGTATACTGGTATATTTTTTATTACTATCACATGTACTTGAATTCATTATGCCATATCATGATATCATTCTGCAAACTTACACACAGACAAGGACTATAGTGACTTTACTAGAAGATCAATTTTCAGCCTGGTCTTACCTTGGTTTTCAAGTCTTTCAATTGTGTTCGCAGCTCGAAAAGTTCCGTCGACGTCAACAATATTGCATTTAACGTCTGGATCATCTGCGACGCGAATTTCATGTCGGGTTCGAGCAAGAGAATTTCCGAGAATGTTCGGTAAATATCTTCGGCATTCAAAAGCAAAGCCAGCTGCCTGAAAATTCGAAAGTATAGAGTGGTTCATTTTTTCCCTACACATAGTTCCCTGACCACAGTTTCGTGTATATTGTCCACAAAAACCCAATCATCATATTCTAATTTTTAACATAAGGCTAAAATAAATTGATACCTTGTTTCTTACTTATCCTGTACATGACTTTTTCTAAAATCATGATCAACCATAACAGACCTGACAGTTATAGAAATGAACTGATTGCAAATTCAATTGCAGTTTACAAAAGTGACTCGACCGATTAGGAGAAACAAGGTATCAAGTTATTTGAGCCAAATCATCATTTTTTATGTAAATCAACAACCTTAACTTAGTTCCAATCTTAGCTTATTTTCAACCAAACTGCACCGGTCTTATTTTCTGGACTTAAGTTTAGTAAGTCATGACTACGCCACTAATGAGCTCTAATTCATACAAGCAAAGTTCCGGTGTGCGTTATCGAACAAAGATGACGGAAACATCTCTGCCTACCTAATGATAAATGAGCCACGTTCGTCCAGCAATTGTTTATCTGAGCTGAAAAGTTTCAGTAAACTCATCATGAACTTCGTGAAGAACTTATTCATGCCGTGAGTACTTTCGAGCAGACTCTGCACTTCCGGTTCTAAACAGGAAGAGTCTTTGTTGTTGATCGGTGTGCTGTGACCGGCTGGACTCGATGATATTTCTGCCAGAACTTCTAGGTCAAGCAATACCACCTATAACATGTTGACACGTATATGGTACTTAATTTAGGTCTATATGATTCGTATCAATATTAAGTCGGTACCAGTCATTCATCAACTTCCCTCCCCATGTACCCCAGTGAAGTTCATTACCTGTTCCTTATTCCTTATTCCGTTACTTATTGAGAATTCATCTCCCAATGAGGAACAAGTAACTTGTTCCTTGTTCCTTATTCAGATTTTCATCTTTACCGGTTCAATTTTCGTTACTTATTGAGAATTCACCGCCCAATAAGGAACAAGTAACTTGTTACTTGTTCCTTATTCAGACTTTCGTCTTTACCGGTTCAATTTTCGTTACTTATCAAGAATTCATCTCCCAATAAGGAACAAGTAACATCTTCCTTATTGGGAGATGAATTCTCAATAAGTAACGAAAATTGAACCGGTAAAGACGAAAATCTGAATAAGGAACAAGGAACAAGTTACTTATTGCAAGTTAACATTTACGGTATTGCAAGTACAGATTCATCATGAGATATCATAAACATCAATAATTTCAGAAATTACGAAATATTTGAATAGATATTTGCATTTACAAAGGGTAATCTTCATGCAGATAGTAGTTTTATAATTACGCTGTTAGAAGACAGAGCTAAGATATGAACATTTCCATTAAGATTTCACTTATCAATAAGTCTATCTTTAATTCAACTATACCTCATCCGATGGATCTGATAGTGACTTCATAAGGAGTGGAAACAAGTCTTCGACATGTCTAAATATCTGTAAAATAACAAAACCAAATAGATTAGCGAGATATGAAACTAGGGGTCCAGGGACACCATGCCCACTTGGGAAGTGGTTCCAAATGCTCAACAATCTAACAATTTCAATATTCAACGCCCCCTGGTGACCATATACAGAATCCAATGACCTTGAAACTCACCACAATCATAGAACATGTCAGCAGCTACGATTTTGTAATTGATTGTGATAACAAAATATGCCTCGTTACCACTTTAATATGGAAATACTAAGTTATTCTACTATTCAACGCCCCCTGGTGACCATATTCAAAACCCAATGACCTTGAAACTCACCATAATCATAGAAAATGTCACGAACTATAACTTTGAAAATGATCATGGTAACAAAATATGCCTAGGTACCAATATAATAAGGAAATACTAAGTTATTCTACTATTCAATGCCCCCTGGTGACCATATAGAATAACTAATGGCCTTAAAACTTGCCACAATCATAGATGATGTCATGAGCTACAACTTTGCAATTGATTGTGGTTACAAAATATGCATTGATATGAATATAATATAGAAATACTCAGATATTGCATTATTCAACGCCCCCTGGTGGCCATATACAAAAACCAATGACCTTGAAACTCACCACAATCATAGAACACGTTATGAGCTACAATTTTCTAAATGATTGTGGTAACAAAATACGCTTAGGTATCAAAATAATGTGGAAAAACTTTTTCCCACTTATGAATGAGTACTGCTGACACCAAGATGGCCGCCAATTGCGTCATAATTGGCTGATGAAAAATACCTGTCTCAGGTATAAAACATCCCTTTCCAAAGAATACCCATCACAAATTGCAATGAGAAATGATAAACCAGTAGGAAGCTACATGACTCAGAATTTGGGCCAAAATTAACATTTTTGGGCACTAAAAAGGTCATAGGACGGCCATCTTGAGTCTGATCAACCCAATTTTTGTTATGCTGATGGGCCCTGGGGGAATTCACATATATCCGAAAGATCAAGGTAATTGATCAAAGCGTCTTCAAAATTTCCCTCAAAAAGTTCAAAAATGTGTAAAAAGTGCTGATTTTGGCGAACAACAATGGCTGCCAGTCGGCCATCTTGAATCTGACAGGGCCAGTTTTTGGGCTGAAGATGTGTCTAGGGTAGATACATGTGTAACCTAAATATCAAGACATTACCTTGAAGCGTCTTCAAAACTTCCTAAAATAACTGGATTCCGTCTACGGACGAACGGACGGACGGACGAAAAGTGAACGCAATAGCCCGCTGGGACTAAAGTCCCAAGTGGGCTAAAAAAGTAAATGAAACCTGTTCCAGGATAGTTAGTTACTTTAGCGTTGGTGGTAACGCTGATTTATAATCAGATGGGCTTATTATGAAAATATCCGATCATGAAACTAAACACTAACAAATTCCAGGATTGATTGGACTTTAATATGAAAGGACAGTTTATTTCCGTTTCATCTAATTTTTCGGACTGGAGACGGATCACTTCATCTCGAAAAATATTTGACCCAATTCCTACAAACGATAGTAAGTAGTTTACTTACTTTGTTCGGCGTGTGAATATGAAGATGATAAATCCATCGAAGAGCAGCGATTCGTGTTTGCATCGATTCATTTTTCATCTGATACGACAGAACATCGACGATGGATGAAATATTCAGCAAAATCAGTTCATCCCTGCAAACAAGGCAGAAAATCTATTCATATTCTTGTAAAATGCAAAAAGTGTAAATATGTTACGTAAAAAGATTTTGAATGCTGCAATAATATCACGTTTTAAACACTTTCTGGAATGTTCTACAGTCTCACTAATGATATAAACACCTCGACGAAGTAAGTTCCTTCCTAATTAAAGGCTCATTTTTTTAGGATATGAACTTCATTTTGGTTGGATTCACTAAAGATAATAATCAATATGATCACAGGAATAACATGTGAAAAGAGTGATTCCATAAGTACTGTTAGTACAAGATTGTCCATATATTGAAGTAGAAAAACCTATATAGTGTTTATATCACTCACTCCATCTCAGGACCCTAGTTGAAAACTAGTAACTAACAACATCAAAGTCCATTGCCAATCTATAATCCGCACAGAAAGGGTTGAAACATCGAAAACGATATAGAACTATTTCAAATCGGACTTGACCAAGTGGAACTGCACTCAGCAGTATGAAAGATCATGCTACTAACTTTTCATCTGATGCGTTCAAAGTATCGTCATCCATTATGGTTTTGTGTTCGTTGCTCACTGGAGTTATCATATCATCCTCAGAGGTGATCAGTCTCATCAAACTTGCATTCACAGCTTTGGCAGTCTCATAAATATGTAAACAAGTAATATTAAAGAACAAAACTAACATCATGTAATCATCTTTTTCTTTTCAGACTTTCAAATTTCAATCTATCAGTTTCACAAATTCTAAATCTGCTTTTTCAAAATTCAACTTCAGGTTGGCCCGCTTTGAAATTCAATTCTAAACTTAGATATAATCTTATTCCAATTAGCCTAACCTATTTTACGTAAATTTGCGAAAAAAGGATATTTCTTCTGCCATCATCGTCGTAAGATAGGCATGGAAGAACAGCAGTCAGAATTCCTGAAGCGAACGGTATCATCCCTCGGCCAGATAACTGTAGAAACTCTTTCAACCAATAAATTGCTGTATATTGTATGAGATCATCAATGTAACCTGTGTCGAAATAGATGAGGCGGAACGTGATCACTGGGCATGTATCGCATGAGACAAAATCTGACTATACAAGCGAAGGGGAATAACACGTTCACTGCCGGCTGTGAATATATTCATACTTCTAGGTTCTGTCACCAGTACCACTAAAATATATTCGTAGCTGATTCTTCCTATCTACAGTTCGATATTTACACTCGGGCACATGGGAATGACACAGTTCTTGTAGAGAGAATCCCACAATGATAATAAAAAGTCCGAAAACGAAACTTCGAGATAGTAGTTTATTTCAACGTTTCGACTATATCCTAATAGTCATCTTCAGGAATAATGAGATACTACAAAAATTATGAGATATATATATATACAATCCAGAGACAAGGAGACTAATTCAAGTAATCAGAGATGATGCAAACTATTATTCTCATTATTCCTCAAGATGACTATTAGGATATACCGGTAGTCGAAAAGTTGAAATAAACTACTAGGCCAATCTTGAAGTTTCATTTTCGGACTTTTTATTATCATTGTGGGATTCTCTCTACATCGCGTCAACACGGATATAGTGTTCTACCAATCGTGACACAGTTCTTGATTGGCTAGAAGTATGAACTAACTCTGCTTCATTCTCAATGCTCATTGGTCAACTACGAGCAAAGGCTGACTAGGTCACAGCTCCAGTGCAAACCTACTAGTATATTGGTAGTGGCAAATGAGGGCGGCACCATATTTTCTAACTGGCAGCGAACGTGTTAAACAAACTGGTGACCTCAGAATTAAACACCAGTGAAAATTACTTGCCGCAAAATTGTATCATTGTCTGATTCAATTTTCAGTATTAATTCATGGATGTAGGCATGATTATTACTAATCTCTAAGAGGCCATATCACAATATGCTGTGTCTAGAATAAAACTGTACATAAATTTCAAAGACAGTTGTCAGTTTTAATGATTTGAACGTACCGCCAGATTGACAGTGTGCAATCAGAATGTTAACCATTGCTGAATAGTCCACGTTTTGAGGATTACGTCGGATGCCTTGAAGGAATTCACCCAATAATGCCTCACACCTGAAATAGTTAGAACACATATCTTAGTCACTTTCCACCTTGCTTTTATCCTTGGAGTAATCAGAATGAAGTTCAGTCTGATTACTCATGAAAATTTTTATCCAATGGATATGATCATTCACATAACACACGGGAGTCGAATAGTCACAGATACACAAATATCACCAACCATCCTATCTTCATAATCATGATTATACTGAAACAAATTGAAGTAAAAGATCAAAATCATCAGTTGTCGACTTCAGTTCGGAAGAACGTCACATAGGTAAAGGTGTCTGAAGTTTATTTCTTTTTGTCTGGGATAGATTTTTTCACTGGTCATATTAAGACCAAATTGAGGTATGATTTCAAAAGATTAAGAGAAATATTTAAAAAAAATCGATTCCAAACAAAAATAAATCGACTTTAGTGAACGCAAGTTTCAACTGTGTTGATCAATAAATACCAGGCTCCAGTTGCACAGTTGTGAGTTAGAGTTAACTCAGAGATAAAATTAGTTCATTTTCAATTAGTTAACACTCTGAGTCAAATCTTAACACAGAACTGTGGAAGTGGGTCCATATGGATAAATCCAGTACTCACATGCGACGAATTTCAATATTCTGGTCACCAAGAATGTAAAATAAACCGTCTAAGATTTCAGGCAAAAATACGACCATATTCATATTGGGGACTGCATCCAACACAGCAACCTAAGAATGAAATAGCAATAATGCTGTGATATAGAAAAGCAATTACCTGTCCTGGCTTTGAAGCCGAGTCTTTTTATTGCGGATATTCGACAATTCCTCAACGAATGCAGCCACAGAACCCATTGCCAAAATGTTGAGCAGTACATTAAGAATAGTCTTTACTTCTTTATTATGTGTATAAATAATTGGGAACGAAGCACTGAACTATGGAGATTAAACAGCACATACAGTACGTTTATCAGCAATAAAGCTTTACTTGCAGTACACTGTGATATAACATCGGGCTATTAACCTAGCTAGTAATACCTGGATTGAAATATATAAATGTCATAGATTGTATTACTAATTGTCTAGGCTACTGGTTATGCAAAGTATGATTTCTAATCTTCGCACATCAAGGGTGAATTCATACTAGGCCTATTGCAAAAGCTGTCCATACAACAGGGACTAATTGTATGAGTAGCTACTTCTACATATCATAGGTCTAGAAAGTAATTATTTTCCTTTTTTAATAAGATTACTTTTCCAATGAACTATGATGAGTTTTCCCTGTTATTAAAACAGGTATGCAATAAATTTTCTAATTTAATTAGCCTAATGCTCTAATATTGTTTCGTGACTTAGCATTACTTACCCAAGATACGATGAACTGTCGAGCAAATGCATTTTTCGTGTATATCCTTTCCCTGAGAAGAGGCATGAATGCTTCAAGATCAAAAGTCTGCGTTTCGGTTACAATATCCTTCATTAAACGATCTAATAACTCTGATCCATTTTTCACATTCTGGTCAGTATCTGCAGCAAGCTGAAAGACGATATCCCGATGAAATTATATCAAATTCATTAAAGTAGCTTCAATTAATCATTTTTTATGTTTATTATTGCATTAATGTAACCCTTTCAGTGCGTCTACACTGCATAGCATTGAATAAATCCGTGATGGACTTTGCTAGTACATCGCATTGCAGTATATTGCTGTTATTAGTAATTAGTTTTTACCTCTTTTAAAAGATAACAGCGCCTGTCAAACGTAGTGCTAAGTAACTAACAATACACCACACCAAGGTGTAGATGATGAACTATAGTGGTACGCCTGTTATACAACTGACTGGTGTGGAAATTTTCAAATCATCTCCAGCACTTCAGGGTATTAATAAGTCAGCATTGAAAGGGTTAATCAGATCACAATAAAATCAAATGTATATAATCCAAAAGTTAAATTGTATTTGGCATAGATTCTTAAGCGCCTTGCAGCTATAAAGCTAGTTGCTTTTTATTGCTTGTTTGAGAGGTCATGAAAGAATTCCATGAACCAAAGGAGACTGCTGGTGTAATGCACTGGTGAGATGGTGCCAGACTCGTGGTACAGAATGTTCTCGATTCTATTGCCTCGGTAGATGACGACCAAAATTACATCAACAACAGTTACCTTGCTTAACCCATCAAATACATCATTGAAAAACTGCAGCACCGATCCACGAGCGACTTTGACTATGTTATACAGCGCTTCACAAGCGTAATACCTTACTCTGCTGTCTGGGTCGTTGAAGCACGCCAAAACCGGGGACACCAATGCAGCTACATACTGACTAGAATCCTAAAAATATTCAGAAGAACGTTCAATATTGAGATGCTCAGAAACTACAAGACTGTTCGGAAAAATTCGGTAGAAATGTGACCTAGGATCATCGTATAAAAGAATACTGGTAATCCTGAAGAGGTATGAAACATTCTGGACATTTTGTTCTATTCCTAGTGTGAGATTCTCATAAGGCTTATCATTCAACACGGACAGTGTTCCATTGATGGCAAACTAGGATCAAATTTAAGTTCCAGTCATCGCTGTCTTTCTAAGGAATGAACCTTGTTAGGTATATAACAGATAAACCGAGTGATAACAGTGACGAGCCTACCCTTCCGAGTGCGATAGCACAAGCAGCAAGTCCAATCAATCCACCTTTTCGAGGATGAGAATTTGTCGAACTTGCAAAATCTTGGCCCAAAACTTTGAGTAATCTTTTTATCTGATTCGTGTTGTTGAGCGTTACATATTCTTTGACCATTCTGAAAAATACAAACAACGTTTATCAAGTTGAAATATTTAGCACACTGAAAAAGATGAACAATGTTAAGCACGTTAATAGATAACATACTAGGGGTTGAGGGACACCATGCCTACTGGGGTGAAATGCTTGACAATGACAAACCAATGAAACTCCAGTCATCAGGTATCAAACTGACTGGTACTGGATTAAGTTACCAATTATTGAGAGAGATACATATTTAGTACAGAATCGATTATACGTAGCTTCAATAAGAAATATCACATCTCAATAATTGGTAACAAAATCCTCAAAACACAAAGTCTCCATCTCACATTTTGATCATCACTATAGATTCTTAAAATTGTCGATCTGATTTGAATCATCAGATTTCCATCTGCCGTTCATTCAATAATGACGTCGGCTCAGAATAGATCTCAGGTTGCACCGTCGTGCGTGAAATACCTACCGATCAGAGCTAATTTTGTCGATACATTTTACGTCTTTACGATTTAATACGGCGCGCGTTATCGCTGGTCGGCATCACCGCAAATATTCTCATTATCGTTACAATCGAACGTTACATGAAACAAAAATCCTATTACGTCTGCAAAATCCCGGCCACAATGCCGAGACATCTATCGATAACTGGTTACGTAATACACAACTATCGAATGCTGACGATATTCAATCAATTCGCTCTCACTTCAACGGTGTTCAATTCCGTTGGAAATATTTTCGTTCTTATCTCTACTGATAGAAGTACTTCGAAATTTCATGCGACGCGTAGTGCTAACTGCCACATTCTATAAAACGTAGTGCAAGGTCAGGTTAGACTCGACTGGATTCGTGCCATAGGATCTTTTATCTCTGGCCTTAATGAAAAATAACCAATCACTCAATTAGCTAAATTCTGCATAGCACCAACAAGAGACCATGGAAATAACCCGTGCCTTTCTTTAACCAAAAGGTTGAAAAATATGCACAGGTATTAATATAAATGGACAAATTGTAGGCCTATATTATTCAATATTAAACTCCCCCTAGTGGCAAGAACAAAAGATAGTGTAATATGAAGACTATTAATTAAAACCTTGATATTTTCCACTTTTTTCCACCGACGAATGAAGACTGATGACACTAAGATGGCCGCCAATTGTGTGATAATTGACTGATGGCAAAATGCATCGGATATGCTAAAGATCCCTTCCCAGAATGTACCAATCACAAATTTTAATGAAAAATGGCAAACCATTAGGAAGCTACAGATCCAGAATTCTAGATTCTGACCGGGCCAGTTTTTGGGTGCAGATATGTCTTGGGTAGATACATGCATGAGCCAACTATCAACACAATCCATTTAAGCGTCTTCAAAACTTCTCAAAATAACTGGATTCCATCTATCAACGGACAGGATGACGTGAACGTGACATGAAGTGAACGCAATAGTCCATTGGTGGAGGGAAAAGAATATTATCATTCAAACTGTATTGAACAGGATTTTTGCACTATGCGAATGTCAATTTTCATTATCAAATTATAAGCACGTCAATGAATTCATAAAGGCATTAGGCCTACCTGGCATGCATATCCAACATATCTTTGCCTATATAAACCCTAACAAAACTACTGTAGGCCTACTGATACTTAAACTTACTTTTCAATTTCCAAAGCGGCCGATTTCCTTTTTTCATAAAGTTTGTCATTCAGCGCTCGTACACATGACGCGCTCAGCGGAGCAAAATCTTTATCATTCATTATTGTACACTAAACTGCTGCAATTACACAAAGGATATTATCTTATTTGAACCAAAAAAATGCTAGTAGCCCGGCTCATTTTGTGCTTTAGGCCTATGATCCAACACTGTCACCACCCAAATCCTAGCCTATCGAATAAAGTTTTTAGACCCATGATTATCATTAACATCATCATCATTATATGGATGTAGGTTGAAGATGATAGGTAGGTCGATGATATAAGCTTGTAGGCCTATGCTGGGGGATATTATTTGGATGACCAGTCTTTTCACCTTAGTATCCTCGCATAGGTATAGGCCTAGCCTACATTTAATGGGCCAAGACCATCAGTCATCTGACCTGATACTAGGTCACTATTTAGTGATGCTAGTTGCTAACGGCTGAACGTTACAGGCCTAACTAATAGGCATATAGCACTTAACTTTCTAAACTTAACCCTAACCCATCATAATATCAATACTGTATACAAGATACTGTGGCATAATAGTCTCGTAAATCTAGTCAGTGTAGGCATAGTCCCTTCACTGTGGCATAAACATAGCCTGTTTATTTCAGATACAAGAAACACCAAAGAGGTCCAAGATTAAGAACAAATTAAGTACATGATGGTATCAACTTGAGAAGTGTGGGTGGTCTTTTTGACAGCATTCCGTCCTTACTTACGCTACTACTAGTAAGTAGGGCCTACCTAAATCTAAGTACTTTATTAGTCTGTCTACTTGGCTTAAACTATTCAATATAATCTACCAGTCGGTAGGTAGGCAGGGGAACGGGGTCGGGGCCAACTTCTAAATACAGTGTAACTCTGTCTATAGTATAAGACTAAGACTAAAAGGACTTATATTTTTTCATAGATCGGCCTACAACATCATCCATTTTGGGAAAAGACGGATATTAGAGAACTAGTTTAGGGATACAATAAATAATCAGCTGATAATAAGCATTCAGAAGAACAGAAGTGACGGAAAATAACCTTGAAATTTAAACCGAAATCGTTTCAGAAATTTTCAAGTACGACCACCATTTTTAATCATGTGACCTGCTGCGGCGGCGGCTCTGTTTAACCCTATGCTTGCCACGTATCATTTATTATCTTGTTGTGCACGGTTCGTAAATTGAAAAAAAAACAATACGAAAACCAATTTTGAAAACAAATGAACTCTATATTAACAGAATACTGGAAGAAATACAACTTGTTGGGCTGACTAATAAAAAGGATTCGAACCCAAATTTTGACGTTTGGAACTGCCGTACGCGCACTGCCCTGCTTGGATACGCAGCGTGATTATCGTTTCGACTATCAACTTATCTTCTTGGTCCAGAACCACTGGCACTATCTCAGGATGTGATATAGGATTATCAGAGTGTAAGCTGAATCCTTTATTTTGTATGGTTCAATGTTTCTGTTGTCATTTACCTCTGGTGAAGAAATAGATTTGTGATTTCGGTTGTCGTGCGCTCGTTACCTACCTTGTGATTTTAAAAGTTCTTAACAGGCACAATCACTATTATTAAACTTTAATAGTAATACTATGACATCATTTTTTGGCATTTTTATTAAAAATGACACAAACATCTTTTAAAAGATCTTTTAAATTTTCGGATAGGCTATGCCAAGGTAGGCCTATGGATTTTACTCTCTATTCCCAAACTCTCTCTGCGTGTAGGCCTACTGGTATTAAAAAAAAATGTTTATTGATTCTCTCTCAATAGGGCCTAAGTCTATGTAGACCTAGAATAAGATTCTTTACCACAATTTCATTTGTAGACCGGCTGTATTTAGTCTTTGGTGTTGGATATTTTTGAAGCTCATTTTGTTTTGGAGCTTAAGAACATTGAATATGAAATAGGTAGGCCTATGCAGTTACTCAGTCGTGACCTACATCCAAAAGTGGTCTTAAATCTTAAGATTGGTTAGATTGGCTATAGAACTGAGTTTGCCTTAGACT
The DNA here is from genome assembly GCF_964204645.1 of Tubulanus polymorphus. NCBI lineage: Eukaryota > Metazoa > Nemertea > Palaeonemertea > Tubulaniformes > Tubulanidae > Tubulanus > Tubulanus polymorphus. The sequence continues at coordinate 10,156,932 of NC_134027.1, read as the reverse complement.
GGTCTTAAGTCTAAGCCATGACTATGCAACCGGCCCATGGATCCTGCTTCTGAAAGATAACCTAGAATTTTCTTTTTGTTTTTTTTGGAAAAGACCAAGAGATAATTGGTGGAAAACTGAAAGATAGCACGATTCCTGTTGCTTGATATACATTTAAGAATTGATGACAATTTCATGAATCACGTGTTTCATTAATTTACTATGTGGTAATCCCACTAGGCTAGTTCGATTAGGTATTAAATATTCAAGTGTAGACAGCTAACACACTGTAAACCTACAAGTAAGGCTTGGTTGAAGAATACCCTAAAGGGACTTGCTTGAAGTTATTCAGTTAGGCCTATTTCAGAGTACAAGCCGATTTTCTAAACACTTTTCATAGAATGTAATCTACGCCTATTTGGTGTTCATTTGATATTATTAATTTTGAATTGTGTTATTTTTTAAGCCTAGATTGACCTTTTAGCTCTTCATAAGATTTACAAATCTTGTTATGTAATATTTCCTGGGTTTTTTTGTGGGACAATTTTTTTCATAAGGATTTAGGGGGACCCAAGGCTGTATTTTTTATCGAGATCACATTATTGCATGTTAATTTGGTCTTAGTTGGCCTATTACTCTAGGTGCTTAGAAAATGATTAATTTTTTGGGGGCAGGCTCCCAACCACCCATTAGCCAATATGTAGGCTATATATGGGAGTTTTGGGACCCTTTTCCTGGATTTGCCCCTGATAAGGATAATTTACAATTGAACACAAAAGGGAAGTCCCGCATTGTTGGACAGATTTTAACATTTTTTAAACTAAAACCTTTAGTGCGATTCATTTTAGTCGATCCCCTTTTGCTTCAAAAATTTAAGAAAAATAAAATAAACACCATCTGAAAATAGAAATTGTTAGGCCTACCTTTCTAACGATACATGACTTAAATTTTTGTAGCAAAAGAGGGATGGACTACAATGAATCGCGCTAAAGGTTTTAGTTTAAAAATGTTAAATCTATCCAACAATGCGGGACCTGTGGGACCGCCTCAAAATGGCGCCTGGAAACTTCCCTCCTATATAATGTAGGTAATCAATTATTTATAGGCTAGGCCTATGATGTTTAAACCAGTATGATTCCATGATATTGATGATTTGAAAATGATTCCAGTTTGTAGGCATGGAAACATGAACATGTTCGATATCTATCAAGTCTATATTATCGAATGGAGTCTCTTTTAGCTAGGTATTCTTAGTGAAAGAGGACTTAAACCATCCTTCAATACAATTTGAAATTGATTAAAAGTCGATGATTTAGTTCGATTACCTTTCCACTAGGGCCATTTTAGGACCTATTTAGTAATGAGTTATTGCACCCAAAAAAAATAATTGGGCAGAGGGTCTATTACGGAATCTGATAGTACCAACAAACGACTGCCTGAAATCAAAGATTTTTACTCAAACTCATGAGTCAAACATCGAAAAAGATTGATGACGATTTTATCGATTGAACGGGAAACAAACCTCGGTCTCTATTTGAATGGTTAATCAAACTAACAACTTCAGGAGGGAGAATTCTTAGCGTAAGAATTGTCGGGTAATTATTCGTGTTTGTTTTGTCCTCGATGTGGAGAGCTGATCGGTGATATCTGACAGTGCTAATCAAATAAATTGTTGATTGCCCAGTAAGTTGCTGTACATGTACACTATTTAGTATTACACATCGTATAATACTTAGCTTTTTATAATACAATGTTGCTGCCTTGTCATATCGCCCTCGACGTTCAATAGTAAACAGGTAGTTGGACACGAGGTAGTTATCGAATGAGCAAACAGGTAAAGATTGTGACTAATAGCTAGAAAACCCACTAAGTGTCAGTCGTGTTAAACATGTGCTTATATTCGGGCCTTACTTGCTAGTTTATGGATAAAGTTTGTTCTCAAGTTAAAATATAGATGTTCTGGGTCGAGTTACAAAGAGTTAAACTATAGAACTTTCAATTGCTTTTATTGCACTGTATTCACGCCATAATAATAAGACCTCGGTTGTCGCTAGTTTATGGCGTAAACTTTTAGACCCAGTTCCGCAGTACAGTAAAGCCGGTCGATCTGAGTCCAGCTACGATTGCCATTGATCAGAGACTCAGTCACTGGAGTTGAAAGTGTTCAGTTTCTATGGGTTGCAGTTTATTTCTAAGACGAAACCTGTTTATCGCGATGATTTCCATAATGTCCGAGCTAGCCTGTACATATTCTTATGTCCATCTAGATTTGCATATGAAACCCGTTTAATACGACGGTTTAACTTTCGCCCACAAGATTCGTATTACTAAGGTTCCACTGTAACCCTGAGTAAAATCAGTTCATTTTCGATGTTTCAACTCTATAGAGTCAAATGTAACTCAGAACTGTGGAACTGGATCCTGATCGTGGAACTAAAGTCTTTAAAAAAGTCAAATAATTGTCGAAAAACTGACGAACTGGCCCTATGAAACCTTATAAAGTGATTCATATGGAAAATGACATCTAATCATATGAAATACTGTTTATTTTGTATTTTTTTTCCAGGAGAATGTTGTTTACTGAAATCGGAACACGCAAAGCGTCGTCGCAGCAGAGCGTAATACTACCGAATTGACAGGCGATTAAATAATGGGCAAATGTACGTCGAGGATTTCGTGCTTTCAAGAAAAAGCAAATCCGGACACGGCGTGGAAACAGCAAAACAAGGAGGCGAAAGAAAACCTCGTGTACGGATTGGTGAATTTGAATCAAGGCGGCACGTTGGTCGACGCGTTCAAAGGCGGGACGGACGAGGCGGCCGTACGGAAGATCATACGCGATACGTTCGAGCCGTATTTGTACAACGGCGGAAAAAGTCAAATTATACGTAAAGTTGAATGGGTGAAATGGATCAACTTCCGAATGTCGAAGGCTTTGGTAGGTATTACGTCTTGCTCCGTGACCGAAAGATTTAACCTAGCCTTAAGTTTCGTAGACTTATTACCGATTCATAGTTTCGCTAGCCACGATCACGTAGGAGCCTGTGCCCAATTAGGCCTAGAACAACATCTGTTCATGTGGGTGCGCCAAATTGGCCAGTGCCTGTTTGGCTCAATCCTAATTTGGTCTGACTAAAAACCTCGGACCAAATTTTAACACTGGTCAAATTATTGCGTGTGAATTGTAACTGGTTCTGGATGTGACACATTTCACTGTTTAAGCATTGTTTATATTGAGAGAGTGGTTTACGTGTGAACACGCTCTCTAATACAACAGGGACCAAATTAGATTTGGGCCTGATTGGACCAAATTGAATCGGTGTATTTCTTTCCTTAGAAAGTTTATTTGATTCGTATTATGCTTTCTGTAGGTTGAAACTCATGACAACATACACGTAGGCCTATATAGTTTAAGCGTCTGAATAGATTCAGATGGCAAGGTTTATGAAACCGCAGTCGCAAGATTACTCATATTTATTTCAAGGATAGGATTTGTTAAGCTATCTCCGACACTTATATATTGAATAGTCTCCTGAGTATTGATTCGATGATAATATGTTTAAAAAGTATCGTAATCCTGAAATCCAATGATCGGATTACGCAATAGCAATTACAATGCGACTGCTAATCCTCTTAGTAAAAACGATGTAAAGTACTGAGTATCGACTGAGTATTTATATATATATATATATATATATATATATATATATATATATATATATATATAACTTTGTCATAGAAAACCTAACTATTGTCAAAGAAATATTTCTTTCATGACAAATTATCATGATACGTACATATACAGATTATTATTTGGAAAACGAAGTATTTAGATAGGCCTACTAGGAATAATAAGCAATCGACAGGAGGGAAATTGAAACTATAAATTGACTGACTCCCGCTTAATTTTGGCCTTTTAGTAGCAAGTTCATTCAAATTGCGTTTTTCAGAAAACATGGATTTATAAATATTTGGGTTGTTCAAGATATTTTGCAGGATGTGTCTCAATCATTCGTCTCTAAAGAAGGGGTGAATTACCAGAATATGATGTGATATGATATGTGATTTATTTTCTCCTGAAAACTTTTTCTATAATTAACTAAATATATATGATAGTTGATTGACAATATGGGTCACCAAGGGAGCATGTTTAGTTTCAACAACATTTAGATCGCAGTATTGGCATATTCTTTCTTATGTACGTGTGGTCAAAATGGGCCGAGTCGAGATGACGTTCTGCTGCAGCGTCGTCGTCCGTCACACGTATCACGCGTTTTTCCGAGTAAATATGACTTCGTTAATTACCCACTTAACGTCGATCAATAAACCGGCCGGCATCGCTGACGACGCATTAACCGTTGCCGGATCGGCGCGAGGTTTCGGCGGCTTATTTCCTGCGCGTAATTGTGTTGACGATATATAACGGCACGCGGCGCGTTACCGGTTCGATGAAAAAAAATGTCGCCGTGTGACGGAACATGCGGAAACACCGGCTTCCTCTTCGTCGTGGTCGAGAGTGATGATGATGTATGGGAATCTATGTGCCATGCGACATGTGATTCGTAGTGGGCGTAGCGATGACATGCATCAATGTTCTCTCTTTGTATTTTCATTTTTATATTTCGATGAGATCCTTGATAGTAAGCCTTGAGTGATGTTGCGGTTGAATTTGTTGTTGCTACGGTGGTTTCCCAATACACATCCACCCCTGACCTTTAATACCTACTCAGGCTGGAATAGATCTTTTATTACGATATTTAATAATTGGCGATAAACATTTCTGAATAAAAACATGTCCAGTTGCCCATTCGAGGCTTCGGTTGGTCATCTGTCTAACCCCATCTTCGTTGTAAAGTCAATCTAACGATTCCAGACCGGTTGTAATGGCCCAAACTGTTGGACCAAGCAGAAATGGTTTTGTTCATAAATGCGTGTATATATTAAACGTTAATCATCGTTGCACGGTTCCGTAATTCTCCCGAATTATTCTAGCAGTCTGATAAGAGTTTGATATAGATATCTGGAAGTATTTGAGAAGAATCCTACTATTTACATCAATCCTTAACCCTTTCAGTGCATCTACACCGCATTGCGGTGTATAAATTGGTGATGGACTTTGCTAGTACACCACACTGCCGTATATTAATATAATTCGTAAACGTTTTTATCTCTAATGAAAGATGGTAGCTCCTGTCAAACACAGTTTGATATAAGTAACTAATGATACACCGCACCAAGGTGTAGACGCATTATAGCTGGTGCCTGTCATTTGATGCACTAGGCTGGAATTTTCAAACTTTTTCAAATTATCTCCAGTACTTTAGGGTATTTATTAGTCAGCACCGAAAGGGTAAAATGTATTATTAATTGTGCGTCTGTTCTTGTCTTTTACAGGGATACGCAACGGTTGATTCACGACCCGACGACGAGATTCTTGCGGATTACGAATCGAACCTCCCTCATCGGTTCATCAAATTCGAAGAGCACAGCGGCTGTTGGGATATATTTCAACGCGGGGCGATGGGCGAAACGCCGCTTCACTTGTGCTTGCTGTTATCGGGCGATAGTTACATGCATCGGAAACTCGCGCTCATATTGCTCAGCGAATACAAGTATCAGGCCCTCGATTTCTACGAAGGCGAGGAATACTATGGTGAGTCGTCGTTGCATTCGCGCCCCAATAAAAACGCCTCTTCGACCTACCTGAACTTAAGCTTAAGGGTTAATGAAAATCCCCAAATCTTCAAAGTAGGTAAAAATCCCCCACCTTTTGACTTTGAGTGCAAGTAGATACAATCTGAAGGTCAATTTATTCATATTGATGTATTCAATCAAAAATTCATATTCTTTATGAATTTTCGATTCAATGTATTCATATTTTACTATAGTTATAACAAAAGAACATCATGAGCATACAAATTATTGTATGATTGAAATTAGAAAAATGCTACAGATTATCAGTTCATTAATACTAAATTGATACTAAAATTTATTGCAGAGTTCAAATGTATTGTAGTTTTATTGCTAATGAATAGAATTGGAGAATTATCTTGCGTTCTTGAAAAATCGCCAAGTGGAGATTTTTACCTACTTTGAAGATTTGGGGATTTTTACCTAGCAATCCATGTGAATGTTTTATTTCTCTGTTTGACCCACCTCTTGTGATATAGAGAATAAATTGATGCCTTTTAATGTATTAACACTCCCTTGGTCCCAAGTTCAGAAAACTTGTTAATCGAGTGGCACTCCGGCTTATATTATAATATTGCAAAAAATGCTTTCATTGTAAAAACTTTCTTTATCGAATGGAATGTCAGCTCTGAATGGTGCTTTTACGCATAATTCACTGCTTGTGTTTTTAAACCTTCAATTTTGATTGATTCATTCTTCCTCGTGAATTACCCGTCAAACTGGTTAATCAGTCTATTTTGTGGTCACAAACGACGTTAGCTATGTATACATTTATTTCTTTTGCATCTTTTTAATCACTATTTCCTTGGCCTATTATCCGCATTCGCACTTAGGTTGGTTCGTTCGTTCTTAAGTGTAGGTATGTGGCTAACAACGTGTACATGCGTGTCAAAATGGAAGAAGTCAAACCACGTCGAGTACACGTTGAATAATATAGCCTTTACTGGAACTGTGTTAGATCGACTGAATGAATTGGCGTCTGCCCCTGAAGAATAGTACGCAACGTTGATCAGGTGTTTTTATTTGTATTGATTCGAACGATGGTTCCCATGAGAACCGGCCACCGAGAGATCAGTTTGCTATCGGTCCCGTCTATGTTGTAATCGCAGACGTTAATGCGCCGCGAAAGACATCAATTTTTTTACATCAATCTTTCGCGGATGAAACGCTTCGTCATTGATTTTCATTTTTCCAGCGCCTCATTCCGATCGTATTTGAAATTGGTTGCAATTCTCTGTATAAGTATCTCGGACACTTTTGATTATATTTTGTTCATTTAAGAAGACTTTTTTAAAGCTATTTTCTTTTTCCAATAGGTTCATATCGGCATTGGCAAGTGTGTATTCATTATTCATTATTTCCAATACCAAGTGTTGTCTTGCCCTGATTCCAAGCAGCTGTGTCAATCTCAGAAGTTAATTCGGAGGATGAAATTGTTATCTGGGATATCATACGAGCTTGGGTCTACCTTTCCTATACCTTTCTACCTTTATGTGGTCTTAAAATTCAGTACAATAACTGCATTATACAGTGGACTGCACTCAAGTGAAAACCTGAAGTTAGATTCCCTTTCAAAAAATGTTTCAGGAAATATTCGAGTTAGATGCTTGTTAAAGTTAATTAGATCTGACTTGAGAGAGGAGGAGCCCTTCGTAGGGATCTATTGATAAAAGAGTGTTACAAGTATCTCAGAAATCTACCAAAAACTGCACAATGGATAGGCCTAATTTGAACTTAGAGCCGTAGGTACTAATCTTGATGTTTATTTGTGCCGAGGTAATGCTGATCCTCAAACCCAAGTGATAAAGCCGCTCACAGTGTATGGATGGTTAACTATATTCAGGCCCGTAGCATGGAGGGCAGGGTTTGTTACTGGCCTCCGCCAAAAAATTCAGTTCCGTTTCTTATTGCACAGAAAATATTAAGCATAAAACTTTACACTTATTACACAACTATAACAATAATTGTTCATTTTATTTGGACCTCTGTTATTGCAATGGAAATCTCTTAGAGATTCCCGTTCATTCAGTACGAATCAAATGAAAAACGAACCAACCCACTCGCATGTTCCTCAAGCCACGGACCTGGTGTTCGTATCGAGAGAGACCAGAACCTTGTAGATACGTGTATGCATAAGATCTGTATAGTTGTGCTGCGAAGAATAATCATTTCTATTGGAAATTTATCTCATTTCCTCGTTTACACATCTATCGCATTGGAAACTAATAGATTCAACTACGGCATCAGCAGGTGATATCAAGTGCATTCCGTTTCCTACAAAGTCCTTTTCGTCGGGATAAATGTAGTCTTCCATCCTTTCGCTAGGCTGTATATTGCCATTGCGTGGCCACTGATAAATTCATAACCTGCGTTTCTGATGGATTCTTCCTATTGCCCCGTCACTGAATGATGTCTAAAGGCTGGCTTATGTCGACAAGCAACGCGACGCCTACCGACGCAACTGGGTTTATCGCCGATTAGCGGCAACTAGCGGCCTACGAGAGGCCGCCAGTTGCTGCTCTATCGGTTCGACATAAGCCGGCTTGCGACGGCAACGCCTACCGACTCGTCGCAAGCCGTATCCGGCTAGTTGCCCATGTTCTACTCCGGCCTACGGTAGGCGGGCAGTTGCTTACGATCGCAGCCGACATAAGCTCATCTGCGACGCGACGGAACTGAGCGCAGGGGTTCCAGCCAATGAGAGACCGCATATACATAGTACAAATTATCACCGCTAGTTAGCGTCATTCGTAATTAGTCATAAACTTTCAAATTCAAGTAGTTCAAAACGTAAACCAAACCTTCAGCACGGCAGAGGACTGGACCGAAGATCTGGAAACGAAATTGGTAGAATTATGGTGTGAGCGGCCATCTTTATAGATGTTGCTAGCACGTTGTATTCAAAACAGAATCAGAAAGATCAAAGTCTTAAAGAAATAGCTTTTCTAATAGAAATATATTTCCTAATAATTCAAATTTATTCTCAAAATGCTTATCACGTGACCATTTGAGCCGTTGCAGTTGCCAGTAATCGCAACTGACATAAGCAGGGAAGCAACTGGGAGGATCTCATATCCCGCTAGTCGGCCTCAGTTGCTGCGAATCGTAGCGCAGTCGACATAAGCTGGGCTGCGATCGCGGTTGCTCTCAGTTGCGTCGGTAGGAGTCGGTAGGCGTCGCGTTGCTTGTCGACATAAGCCAGCCTTAAGTAATTGTCACAGTCGGCAACTCCTTACGTCAATGTTTTTTCAAAATTTATTTTATGAAACTGATTAATGATAAAATAGATTATAGCCGAAGAATCTATTGTATCTGATAGGGAGGAAATTGAGGTTTATGTCGTTGCACTCACAAACATTTATTGTAAATGTAAAATCCCTCGTTTGTTGAAAGACGAAAAAGTTTATTTAAGATATAAACTACTAGAAATAGAAGTGGTACCACCCTTCGTCGGTCTTTTTTCCGTTTTTTTAGACTGACGAAATGTGGTAAAAACCACCCAAAATATTTGTTATTCTATCAATAAACTTTTTAGTCTTCCAACAATTGTGAGATTTTAGATTTATTGTTTCATCACGAATATTGTGATCTTACTGATTTAAACGTCTATCCATTCATTAGTTAGGGTTTACTAAATATTTATTCGTGGAAATGATGAAACTAATGATTGTCTGCTTTGTTTCAGGAGAAAGCGGGCTTCATTTAGCTATTGTAAATGGTGATTTTGACATGGTCAAAATACTTGTATCATATGGTGCTGATGTCAACCAGAAAGCTACTGGTAACTTCTTCCTTCCCGAAGACCAAAAAGGCAGTAATCGCAACAATAAGCAGACTAATTATATTGGTAATTATCTTCGATTGATAAATGGTGAAGACATTCAAACAGTTAGGTTGAATATGATACTCCAACTAGTGGTTCAAGGTCTAAAGAATATTCAGAATGATTGTGTACTTGTGGCATTGATATCAAGCTGAAATGAAAAAATGACATATCAAATAGATGAACAAAAGAGATTAAACATTCGTACCAAAGTTCTAGATTCCACATTGCATTTCAGAACTTCTAACTCAAGGGATCATTCATTAATTACGTACGCAGAAAATTTGAATTTTTCAACCTCCCCCTCTGTACGCAAAATCGGCCATTTTTTCGTATACATTAAGCATTACAGTACGCAATTGCACTGACCCCTCCACCTCCCCTAATGCGTACGTAATAAATGAATGACCCCCAATCAGAAATCTCCCATCATAGTCTAGGTCGTCCACATTGTTCTTTTATGACTTACTGGTAGGCGAAAGATACATTGAAATCTTAAGGCCGTGGTCTGAACGAAGATCAGCTTAAGCAGGCTCGGAAGAAATCTTAACCTGCACTCGGCAATGGGCCCCATAGCATGATGCGGCGTAAGGCTTGGAACGATGATTTAGTGATCAGTTTAAACATATTTCAGGCTATGCATATTATGGGGAATATCCGTTATCGTTTGCTGCTTGTTTCGGTCACGAGGACATTTACGATTATCTCATTTTGAACGGCGCGAACCCGAACGTCCAGGACTCGTTCGGTAACACGTTACTTCACATGGTCGTCATCAATAATAAACTGGTAAGTTCAGGAATAAACCGTGCGTAAAAAGGTGTCTGCCTCATAAAACGTAAAACCCCATAATATGACATCATCAAATTATCTATTAGTTATGGTATTGGTGCTGATGGCAGTGAGAAAAACATTGATTTAAGATATCCATTTAGGAATCTTGATATTAGCATACTTTTTAAACCCACTTAGTGAGTATGTATCCCTGTAAATGCGTTCTTTGTGTTGGCTTTTTTTTTTAACCGGTTGTTTGTCCTGAACTCGAAGAACTCTCCGATGGGATTCCAGGATCATTTATATAGCCAGTGCTGAGCATAGCTCGAAGTAAATTATTCAGATTCAATTCATTCGTGATTACCCAGGGGGTTCCAGCTCATAGAGGGTTACAATCCTTCTGATCTTCTGATCTGATGAAGTCATAAGCCGCGATCATGCACGCGTTTTTGGTCCGGGCCAAATTTGACCCGTGATGAATTAGGCCTGTAACAACCATTCACACGGGTGCCAAATGGGCCCGCACCTGTTTGGCTCATGCTGAATTTGGTCCGCCCATAAATGTCGAACTGATTGTCGGCCAAATTTACTCGGGCTCGGGCCAAATCATTTCCGTATGATCACGGCTATAGCTGGGCAATGGGGGAACCTTCAATGCTTCTAGGACAAGCAAAGATCTGCCAGGTTGACTAGCATGCAATACTTCAATGGTGGCTTGTATGATAATAGTAGTCGAATAACACTCTTATCTGTGTACACTGTAGATAATGTAAGAAATCCCACAAATCAAATTTGATATAATAAAATTTCTTATTTTGAAACCACAACGTTTTGGCTGTTGACTAACAGCCATCATCAGGTGGAATGACCACCTGAATCCACCAGATGATGCCTGTTAGTCAACAGCCGAAACGTTGTGGTTTCAAAATGATAAATTTTATCATATCAAATTTTAATTGTGGGATTTCTTCAATTATTGTATGGTAATATTAGATGGAATCATAAACCCAGTTTTTGCAAAGCAATCATTTTCGATTAATCGGGTTGATTTGATAAGTTAATTTGGTCATCCTGTGTCTTATAAGATTTTTCCATTAGACGTCAATGAAACAATGGATTGAATCAAAAAACAACAACGTTTAAATGATATTTAATCATCGTTTTAAGCTGATTATAAACACGACAAAGACAGTTCAAATAATGAAATGAAAACATTTCACGCAGGGTGATAGCAATTCATTCAGCAATCATTAGCTATTAAGGAAAATTGCGCCTATCGTTTGCCCTTGGCAATTTATGGAAGCAATTGGAGGGGGCATGTTTCTACGGGATTTTCGTATTAGTGCATGCATTAGCAACTTTTAGTCGCTCAATAGCACTTTTACAATCATTAATAAATGTAGTAGTCATTGATGATCCTAGAATATGACTGTAAGACCTCCTGGTTATTGATGCATAATACTGCACTTACTATGGTAACCAGGAAACAAATACGGTCTCCCCCGATCGACTCTCTGTATTCGTACGGTTCGGTCGATTTTATGAAATTGATTGCTTTTGTTTCAATGACACCTTCAATCTAAATATAAGGATTTATATGGATTGCAGTCAATGAATTAGTGATGCTTATTTCCTCGTACCATTCTCACCAGGACAGAAAAATTCATCTTTTGCTAATGATGTTCAAAAACTTTATCACCTGGGCCCAGTTGCACAGTCGTGACTTAAGTCCAAAAGTGGTCTCAAATCTTAAGACTGGTCGTAAGTTGTTAGATTGGCTATAGAACCAAGTTGGTCTTAAACTGGTCTTAAGTCAAAGCTGCAACTATGCAACTGGCCCCTGGTCCTAAATTTAGTTCCAAACCCTCTTCAATATTACTTTTAAATCAATAAATTATGCATATGATTATTCGAACTGCATTTGTTTTCTTTTATTGTCATCATTTTATGGTCTTTCAATCTCAGTTTGTCTTGTACCGACAAAAAATGTTGTTTTGGTAAGTGATGATCTGAGAGTTGCTTTGTCAATTGGGATTATCAAATTTGCGGACAATATTCCTAGTTCACAACTGAGCCTTTCATATTGTTTTGAGTACCCCACGCAGGTCTTCAATTTTTTTTTTCATTTTCAGAATATGTACAGCTATGCAGTGCGACATCCGTCCAAACCAGCGAATACTTATATAACAAATGCTGAGGGTCTAACCCCTTTAACTCTGTCCTGTAAACTGGGCCGTCACCAGATCTTCCAAGAAATTGTAGAATTAGGCAGCATCGTACGTATTGTTGCTTGAAACAATGAACGCTTTGAATTCTGAAAAAGAGAAAAATTGTCTCATTTTTACTACAAATGAAGAAAAAAAGAATAACAGCCCTTCATTACCTGTTTTATTTAGTATTCCCTTACATATGTTCCCTGTAAAATCACAAATAGCCAACGCTCGATTGGCCAGAATAAATGCCAGAAAATGGCTTTGAGAAACCATATAGTGGCACCCTTGAGATACATCACCTCTTAACGCTGGCGTTTGATTCGTTAGATTACATGTATTAAGCAATATTGAATAATACTGTTTTTGGAGCCTGAGTATTGATTATGAGATGCGATTATGTTGTAACCATTATAGGAAGTTTGGCGTTACAGTAATATAACGTGTTCCATGTACCCGCTGACTGCTCTAGACACTATCAGACCAAACGGTGAAACGAGTGAGTAAACGGCTTCAATAATTAACGATTTAATCAAGAATTTCTAAGCAGCAGTGTTCAAAGATTCTAAATATGTTATCCAAGAATAACGTACATGTACATATGAATGCAAGAAAGCCCTTGGTGTAGCATCTTATCATGATAGTTGGGACTGTAGCTTGAGGAGTATGGGGGACGGGTTCGTTTTTAACTTGGTTGGAACTGAATGCGGCGGCCGATCCCAAAGAAAATCTTGAAAAATTTGATGCTCAGATACAACCTCTGTGAGATTTCCCTTGGTATGATGATGAAGGTTAAATTTTGAATACATGTATTTTTATGTTGTTATAGTTGTAAGTCAAGCATTTCAAGATATGAGTGAAAGTTAATTTTTTTTTGGGGGGGGGGGTGGGGGTAGTTCAATCGCACTCTCTACGCTACGGGTGCGAGTTATGAAAATCAGAAATTGGATTTTTTCGCATTGAAGATTGGCAATCTGCTTTGATGATAATCATCGATGGCGAAACTGACGAACATCTGGAGATGTTAGAGGGAGGCGTGATCAGACAACTTATCGATGATAAATGGAAAACGTTTGCCAGGGTAAGTACGGCATGTTTTCATTTAAATCTTATCGATCATTGATAAACTGATAGATAATTTAAGTGTATTTGATGGAGAGCCAAAGGTGATTGAACAATCTTATTGGAAGAAGGTTTACTCTTAGGCTTATCCTGACCCGCCTGAAGTTGTTTTGGCGGGAATAGCGGAATTCAGCGTTGACATGCAAGCATAATGATTTCATGTATCGTGCGTATACCTTACCTAAACTACGCGCATATACCCAGGGGCGGATTTAGACCTTGTCGACCGTGTCGCCCGACAAAAGTGCCTTTTTATTTTTTCTCTGTATCAAAATTTGCCGTTGTAACTACCTGAGATACACAATAGATATTTTCCCAAATATATAACCTACGTTTCTTGACTAAAATGCCTCTCAGAGATGCTCAGAAAGCTCTAAAATGATAGTAAAATTTCAAAAATTTTGCTGATATGCTTTTCCGCCCTAAATTAAGAATATTGCCCTTTTTATTGGTCGACATGGTCACAACATGCCCCTGGATCCGCCCCTGTATACTAGATAATTGCTCGTAGCGTTTACCTAATCTACAAGCGAGAGCAATGCGCTATACTTAATCATATTGTGCCTTAGAGTGTAGCCTGTCTAATCGGCATTAAATGAATGGTATTCTGCGCATTGTTGTGCAAGTTCACATGCTAACCGCATGAGGTCGCAATTATGCAAATGAATCACGGCGCAATCCGTATTTCTTCTATATTTCTTGATATAAATGTCTATTTTCTAGAGTTGCACACAAAATTTTTAGAAATCTTCCCAAATTAGAATTTCGGAAACAGAGTAGATTTTCATTTTTGGAATTGACTTTCTCTTCAATATATCATGCAGAATAATCCAGTTGATAGATCATATTTATATACAACGAACACCAAGAAAGAGCTTTAATTGCCGGTAGTATATATTCAGACGACCTACATGGAATAAGCATACTTACCTGGCACAGGGGTAAACCGTGATCTGAAAGGCGGTTCCCCCAGGGCGAGGCCTTGCCATTGCACTGAGGCAGGTTGACCCTTGCGATCTCCCCAAATGTGGGAGACTCGGGTGTACAATTTCTGGTAGTGGGGGACTGCGTTCGCGCTAACCCCTGTATAATGAAAATAAAATCTGGAAACTGCCCTTTCTACTCTGATGAAGTTGCAATTTGGGACTAGATCTCCCTTTAATCCTCGTGTAAAGTAATTTGTGAATTCTAGAAATATTTTCATTACTTTATACGATAAAGATTAGTAAATTATACAGTAACACAAGCACATACTTCCAATGAATCTACAGAACCTTCAAAGTGCTATTTGTCGCTTACTACAGTAAAATCTGTTAATTCAAATCATTTTGGACCTAAGAAATTCATCCAGCTCCAGGATTTATGGGAAATGACTGCAAATATTGTCCGAATTAGAACAAAATCCCTGGATTAAGCCGATCCGGATTAAGCGGGTTTGACTGTAATTATCAATTTCGCATAATATTTTTCAGAGGCGATTTTTTGAACATCTGGCTATGGCTTGTATTCACCTGCTGTGTTTAAGCATTGCTGTATACCTCAGACCAAATGGGTCGGTGCTTCTGGGCACAGATACGCACAGTATTGTAAGTATTGTGAGCAAAAGTATTTCTAATCATATATAGCGGCTTTCCGCAAAGGCGGTATAAATTCCAATTCCCTGATTAGTAAGTTTTGATAACTAGGGGATCTTATTAGTTGAATAAAACCTTCTAATCCGTGTCAAAGATAGATAAGGCTAAGAGAAAAGGACACCTTGTTTCTCCTAATCAGCTGGGTGGGTCATTTTGTAAACTTAATAAAATCTGTAATAGTTCATTTCTATAGCTGCCAGGTCTTATGGTTAGCTTGATCTTGATTTTAAAAGGAGTAATGCACAGGGTTCACTTTTAAACTCCAGCAGAAATGAGAAATAAGGCATAGATTCTTTTGCCTAAATGAAAAAGTTAGGGTATCTAGTGGTTTATGCTCTTGATCTGAACTCTTGCATACCTCTCCAAATACCAACCCATACATAATGATGATCTGTTGGTTTTAATTCATTTCGTAGATTCGTTATTGTTTCGAAGTGATTGTGATGATCGACTGCTTTGCTACTGTTTGTTTACATTTGGACGAACTTCGGGCTCAGGGATTTCGAGGTTACCTTCAGAATTTGGTAAGAAAACCTGTAATAGAACTATATTAATTATGTCACATTAATTATGAAACATCTTATTTTAGTGATTGTGCACCGTTCCCTTTCTTTTTGAGATCTTGATACAACCTGCAATTCTTTATGGATTTCCCTGAAACCTGGTGTGAGGATTGGGATTAATTCTTACAATATTAAGTAAACTTTGTTTTCTTACTATGAACAGGGAAGTGTAATCTATGAAGAAGCAGGCGTGGATCCAGGATTTTTTCCAGGAGGGGGTTCATAAAGAATGTTAATTTTAAACCGCCTACTAGAATCTCTGATAGGGGCCTATATGGCATATTGTTTGGCCAAACATAAGACGATATGTTAACAATTATGTAGTACTGTTCACCCTCTTTGAGAAAATTTCTTCAAGAAAAAGATTTATAAATCTTTTTGGTAGCTGAGCAGGGGGCCATGACCCTGAAACCCCCCCTCTGGATCCGTGCCTGAGAAGGCAATATGTTACTCTCTTCAATATCTTGCACTTAACTGTTTGCTTGCAACATTCTTGTTTTTGATGTCATTGAAAATATCTATTTCAGAGACATGCACCAGCTAAGGCAGTGTTTGTTATTGCGTGTATACTGCTGTTGTTATGCATTCCATTTCGTTTTACGCAACGACAACTCGTGGAGGAAACTCTGATCATAATTGCCGTGCCGGGCTCGTGGGCATTCCTATTGTTCTTTGCCAGGTAAGCTGGTAGCAAAAAATGTACTTATTTTAAGCTCTAACTTAATCTTATCCCACAATAATGATGAAACTCAGGCTGGAGTATATACCGGTAACTCTTTCAACTACTACCCCACCATATATGTCAGTATTATCAAGAATTCAAGTCTTTATTGATTTTTGAATTTTTACACTGAGCTCAGATTTTTTCAGTTCAGATATTTCCATAGGTTTACATAGTTTCGAAACCAATAGGAATCGAATAGGAGTCGAATCCAATTCGAAGTCGAACTGATTTCAATTCTCAAAACCGCCCTCCTTGCCAAAAATGAAAATTGTTGGAACAACTGAAACATTATTTCATAGGTTGAGTTTGTTACTGGGTAATTACATTAATCGTTTAATCGCCCAAATTTGACTGGTTCTGCTATTTTTTCTTTACAGACATAAATATAAAACAATACTTATACTTGCCGTATAATCATTAAACAAAGTAAGAAACAATAAACATGAAGTATAAATCGTATCAGAAACTGTCCTTACCAAGTGATTCAGTATAATTGTTCAAACTGATGAATAATTTTGTCATGAGATTTTTTTTACCCTACAATATTCATTTACACCTTGTACTTTGTCATCATCCATTTGCAGGAAATATTTTTTCCCCATATTTGTGCGGTAAATGTGTTCCTCGCTCATTTTCGATTTGTTTCAAATTTAATTTTTAGCGATCTTAATGATATTAAGTCTGAATATTGATCAGGTCTGTTCTATTCTATTTCTTGTAATCATAGCGGGCTGGAGGCCTTGGGGCCGTTCATACAAGTATTCCAAGTCATGCTCTTTCGAGATTTGACTAAGTTCGCGATCATTTTGTGCGTGATATACTTGGACTTTGCATTCGGTAAAAATCTTTGACGTAGAAAATCTTTCTCATAGATACAGTTTGTAATACAGTGTTGTAAATTCTTGATGCACCCAACTTGTCAGTGGAAAATTCATGGAAGAAGTGAGCTAACTTTGATCCGCAGGGAACATCATGTTCTGTCAAGCATTTCGTTATTTCATCACAAATACTGATAAGTAGATTCATTGTCCTGAAAAACCCTAGTCTGAAAAATGATTGGCACTTGTTGCTCGGGAATTTTAAATCCCTATTTTGAATATCTTATCTCATTGAAAGTTAGGTGCATGAAACAAGAAAAGTAATTTAGAAATCAAAAGGTACAAGTACACACATAATCTTCGATGATTGACAGGAGTAGAGAGAAGATCAACCAAGATTTTCAGAGCAGATTTTCTCCGATATCACCACAGATCCTTTTAGCACATGTTAATTTTGCATGAATGATTTATAGATGATATGACCGCACTTAATACCTTTTAAGATCAAGATTTCCCAGGTTGGCAGGATTTGACCTGCAAATTCAAGCATTTCCAGCATTGATGGCTAAAAAAATTCAATGCCTGTGATGAAATTCACTAGAATTATTCATGCAATCACTTTTATTACAAATTCCACACAATCAGCAACAAAATTTTAGGCAATTGACAATGATTCAGGACAGAGAAGCAATCATTCTTACACAGCACCTACAAGCAATCATGAGGATTGCTCGTAGACTGCACACACACTCCCCGACACACACATTCACAGAACATCTCGAGAACCGACTTGTCGTTTCCAGACAAATTAAGACACAAATTTTCATCATAATGTTGTTGCATGATTTCGATGTTGTATTATTCTTACAGAGGTGTCAAGTTAACTGGTCCTTTTGTCACAATGATTTATAAAATGTTTGTCGGTGATTTGCTACGGTTTGTCATCATTTATGGCATCGTGCTCATCGGATTCGCCTCAGGTAACAATGCTTACCAGCTGAAATTTCTGTTTTTACCGCAAATATTCCTGACAGGAGTAACCGAACTTTCAGTTGTAACAATCTAGTTGTGTAAATTAGTGATTAATGATCGGATAGTCATAATGTAATGTTTGTTATTTGTACAGCCCTTTTGATTGAATGTTTTAAAATGAAAGATTTAAAATGCATCATAAATTCTGTGTGTTGAATTATGACATTAATGATGAAAGACATTTACATATGCCTTTACATATGAGTTCAACCTTGATTTCATTCTTTTAAAGAAGGCATCATTTTCAGTTCTGTAAATCCTCGGTACATCGGTGTAAAACCTCTCTCTTTTCTTGCTTTCAGGTTTCTTCTTTTTGTTCAAAGATATCGCCAATAAGTCGATTAAAACATTCGAGACAATGCCGGGCACGATGATGACATTGTTTCAAATGACGCTCGGAGAATTTAAGGTTAGTCGTTAGTTGGATGTACACACATGTATTATAACTGCGTTTATAATATCCGTGTGATTCTTTCTTAACTCTTCTGTGAGACTTGCATAAGGCTGGCTTCCTAAAACCCTTTTTAACACGAAAAAATATATAAAAATGAGAAAACTGCTGTGTGACTAGGCCATTTCATGCTCTGAGTTGAGCTGAAAATCTGCAAATGCAGTTTTTTCATATATAGGTATTCTATAATTCACATTTATTAGTAGGTCTGCTTCACGAGGAAAGGAGCTACTAGCACTTTTGATTGCTACGCTAACAGATTGTTGGGATGTTGGTGTTCAAATTTTGAAATCTTACAAATTTCTTGTTGATTCTACAATAACATCTTGAAATATATCAGATTCTGATAACACTTTTCATCAATTTCTCTGTCCGCACACAGATGTCTAAAGGAGAATTCGGTATAAAGGTGACTTCGTTTTCTGAAAGCGATTTTATTGTATATTATTTAATTGCTGCCCGCATGTTGTAATATTCATTATTTGTACATCCAGGAAAATCCTATTTTCGAGATTCACTTTAAGTCGATATTTTACCGCATAGATCTACTGGCGTTAGGTTGTGCTATCCGTGTATACTTTTATTCGAAATTAACAAATCCAATGATAAAACTATACAAAAGATATTAAAGTAAAAAGCATTGAATACATATAGGAGTCCGAATTGTGAAGTCTTGGTTTGTCATTGGAATTGCTTCATCAATACAATTTTAATTCTAGAGTATAATAGATATTTTTTCATGGTGTTAAACTAGTTCTACTTAAACCAGAAGACAAGATTTATATCTTAGATTAGTCCATCAATGATTGACAAATATTTGTGCCAATGTGTTAAGTGTATGTATTCGTGCATTCTAGAGCTACCAGTACATTTTCCTTTCTTCGCGGCTAAGGAATATTTGATTAATTGTTGCTTTTGCCTCCTCTGTGCTAATAAATGTTCCTGTGTGATACCTGAACTGCCTATGGCTTTATGGAAGTCTCACATGCATTTTTTCAAGATTTCAACTTTTCAGAACGTCTTTCATGGACTTCTGATGTAATCATTCGTGTCCTGTAATATCTACAAGAGAAATTAAGGATTTGTTTCATTGAAGGTCATTGACAGTTCAGTAGGCTTTATATCCTGCTTATTGGGGCTGTATCTTTTTAGATATGGGATTACCAAGTACTGGCCACTATGTTGTCAAACCCCGGTCAGACATGCCAGTAAAACAAAACTACCATCCAGAATAGTTGTTTATTGGATTCAATCTGATTGATTTAAATCTTCTTGAATTTTCTGTCTATTAGAATATGTACGAGGCTCTTCATTTATCAAGCGAAAAATACATTTCGGTCCTTCCTTGAGTGAGCTATTTAGTTAGTAATTTCAACAAAATTCAAGTAACATACCGGTAGTGACATTTAAGTTGAATTTGACGTCAGGATAGACCTACAAATTATGAAAATGTATACTGATTTCTGTGTTTCACTAGTCTTCTTGAGTTAGAATGGTGAAGGCTATAGAAACCAACCTATTTCATCTACATCCAAAAATCAAAACAAGGCATTGAACTGTTTTATTAGTACTATAAATGAAATTGAGTGATGTGAAAATATTTTCCAGTTGTTTCTCTATTACCATTTTCGATTACAGTACGAAGAGTTCGACTACACACATTATCACGTGCTGACGAAGATTGTGTTCGTTGTTTTCATGATTCTCGTGCCAATTTTACTGCTCAATATGTTGATTGCCATGATGGGTAATACGTACCAGAACGTTATCTCGAAATCGGAAAAAGAGTGGAGGAAACAGGTAGAAATATTTACTTGAGTTTGATGGAAAAAGTGAAGGATAAATCAAAAGTCAAAAGTTGTAGTAAGATTCTCACTACTACCAGGTGGGCTTTATTCCTTAGGAATGTAGCCTTAGAATTGTATTGAATCATTCTATATAACCCTTTCAGTGCATCTACACCAGTCTGTGGTGTATTTATCGGTGATGGACTTGCCTAGTAAATCGCATCATTGATGTCATTAGTGATAAGTGTATATCTCTATTGAAAGTAGCAGCATCTGTCACACATAAAGAAATATTAGTTCCTAACGATACACCGCATGGCAGTGTAGATGTACTTAAGTGGTTTGCCTGTTAAATAACACACTTGGGTGGACTGTCTCAGGGTGAATGTTTATGCATGGAAAATTTTTCATCAAATGTGTGTACATGATAATATCATTTCGTATGACGGATCTGATTTTTTCAGTGGGCAAAAATTGTTGTCAACCTCGAACGTGGTTTCTCCAAACGAAGGCTAATGTATTTTCTGTACAAGTATTCGATCGAGATGATGAAACCGCCGAAAGATCATCGCGGGGATTATGCAAGCGGTGAGGAGGATTCGAAACGCCATCGCGCGTTAATGGTCATTAAAACGTCGCACAAAACCAAAGCCAAACAACGCAAAGATGCCATCTCTAACTGGAAGGTAATATCTGTTTATCTAACTTAGTTAACCCTTAGTAACCCAAATTCATCTGCAAAAGGGCCATTTAACAGAAACTTCTGTGAAATGGGTTGCAAGGTACTTAAGGGTTAGGGTTGACAATTTTGGGCCACAAATATTTCCGTCGAGTACTGTACCCTTTCCTATGGTTTTTGCCAATATTTTCTAAATTTGGATTTATCGCCAATGGTTTTTCTATACGACCCGGCCCTGCGGTATTGCATTTAGCCACCGGCGAAATCCGCCATCTTTTTTCTTGGCGTTCTCGCAGTAGAACGCGTTGGATTTTTTCGCCGTAAAAATCTGGGAATTAGGATATTAGGGAGTTTTCACTCTCATAACGGTGAGTCCGTTCGGTTTGGGGGTTATCCCTGGTTTCTTTTTTTCCATAAGAATTTTATTTACAAATATAATTTGATTGAATTGAATTGTTTTGATTTGTAACAGGATAATTATGCCACCCCCTCCTAAGGGTCAGCATCGTGGCGGGGAGGGATGCGGGCATTTGTTTGGCGCCTGGGACAACCACGATTCATGTGCGTCGTGCAGGCGCAAATCCGGTCAAATATGTGCAAGGAGCAATCCTTGCAATATTTGCGTCGTGTGGTCCGAGGACCTTTGGCTTCGGGCCGATAAGGCTCTTAAACTAAGAGATCGTCGTCGAGTTAGCAGGGATTCGTCGGTTTCGGCCGATGTGCCAACCGACGTTTCTAATCCTGTTTCTTATCGTAAAGCGGAGCGGTCGTCGGTCGTTCAGGTACGATCGGCTTCCCAACTCCGTTCACCGGGGAGGAACGCTGGTTCACCGGCACCGGTCTCCGGTCATTCACCGGTCTCTGGTCGTTCACCGGTCTCTGGTCGTTCACCGGTTCGGCAGGTTCGGCCGGTTCAGACTACATGTTCGGAACCAAGCGCGCGCCGCGGTAGTCGCGAACGGCCCGCTCCGGTTCGGTCGGTACCGGTCCGGGTCAGGCATCGGTTCTGTTCGGCCACCGGTCCGGTCCAGACGTCGTCCGGTTCAAAACATCCGGTACGTTCATCGTCTGATTCTGATCGTCGCTCCGGGGATAGAGCTCGCTCTCCCACTAGATTTAGACGCCGTGACCGTAATAAACGAGCAAGATCTCCTTCTCGCAGATCAAGGTTTGATCGCGAGAGGGACTACGATCGTTATTGTCGGAAGTTTCGCCGTCGGTCTTCTCATCGTTCGTCGACGTCGGTTAGCGATGAAAGCGATTCTTCTAGTAGGTCGCGATCCCGTTCGAGGGACCGTCACCGAAGTCGGCATGATCGTCGGGATACTGGAAAATACCTGACTCAGAAGGATTTCCATGTATTTGAGGAGAAAATTTTAAACTTGTTATCTTCGTCGCAACAAGTCGCTGCAACTTCTACAACAGGTAAGCCTATTCCTGATTGTCCGGTTAGAAGTTCGCCAGCCCACTCAGTTTTTCGGAATTCTGACTCTGAATTCCTGGATGCTGCGGTAGGGTCTGATTTCAATGAGGATCCGGTCCCAGAAGCGGCAATTCCTTCTGGGGTCTTTCCTGTCGCAAGCAATTGTGGGTTGCCCCAGACGATGGGGGCTTCCCTGGCTCGCAATATATCTCCGTCCCGTTCAGTTTTATCCGAACCAGCGGGGGACATGCCATTTAGAGCGATGATAAGTGAGTTCTTTGTCAAGCACGGGGCAACTCGCGCTAAGCCCACAGCAGCTCCTCTGGTCGGTGAGTCAATGGAAGCTTATCGCCCTCCGGACTCCGATCTTAACGTTTTACGGGAATCGTCAGCGGTTTCGAGAGAATGGGCTCGATTGGACACGCAATTATGGGGTGAATGTCGGCCTGGAACATTTTCATTTCCCCCTCCAGAACGGGGTATGAAATCTGGGAAATATTTTAGTTCAACCGATCCACCTATAGGCGCATTTCGCTCGGCGTATTACGCAACTCCAGGTGCTGTGGATCACAGTCATAACTGCCTGGATGCTGATTATACTTCGATCAGCCCGGATACTGTTACAGCACAGTCGGGTATTCATTTGCCTAAGTCCGGTTTGGTGGCCATGACGTCAATCCTGGACAATCTTACCAGATATGGCACTTAAGGTGTTGACGGGTGAGCTTCGCGAGACTCACGCCGCCGTTCATGCGGGCTCCGACCCAGAGTCAGTTGCCCTAAAACTGGAGGGAATGGACCGGATTATCCAATCTTTGGCTCGGTCTGTTTCGCATATAATTCCGTTGTCGGTTCGGGGTCAGGCTAATCTGGTGTTAGCCTCCCGTCAGTCAGTGATGGACTCCAGTGCCAAAACTCGTCTACCGGATATGGTGTCCAATGCTTTGCCGAGAGCCCCATTGGGGACGTCTTCACGTCTCTTCTCCGGTTGGTGCGCTCCGGTTTCCGCAGAGCTGAGGAAGATTCGGGAGGTTCAGGCCAAGTCCAACCCCCGAACTCCGTGGAAAAAGCGTTCTGGTCCGACGCCGGCGGCGCAAGGTTCGGCACGGACGCAAACAGGACCATCTCAAACTTCAGCGCTTTCTCAGGCGGCTTCGGATGCCGGTTGGAGAACTAGCGCGCAACTTCAACAATCGTGTCAAGCCTCGTCCGGTCGTAACAGTTCCGGTTCGTATCGAGGCAAGGGGAAGGCTCCAAAAAGGGGCTCTTCCTTTCGGAAAAACTCGAAATGAATTCTTGGGACCAGTGGGAGGTTGTCTGCAGCAGGCAGCAACCCACTGGTCCGACCTCTTTGGAGACGGTTGGCCCTCCCGGGTCGTCTCTCGTGGCTACCGTCTCCGTTTCCTAAGGCGACCGCGCCTGATGAGGTCACCTCCCGACATGCGGCCAAAACCAGGTCAGGAGGCCTTAATCTCTCCGGCTCTCAAGGAACTGGCAGAGAAGGGAGCGATAGAACCAGTTTGCAACGAAACTTCTCCCGGTTGGTTTTCTCGAATATTCATGGTACCAAAGGCCACAGGGGGTCAACGGACAGTGATAGATCTGTCATCCCTCAATCGGCACCTAGACATTCCAAGGTTCCGGATGACCAAGCCCAAGGACGTGATTCAAGGGCTCCGTCCCGGTCAATGGGCGGCTTCATTGGACCTGAAAGATGCTTACTTTACAATTCACCCAAAATCTCTGCGATTTCTCAGGATAAAGTGGAAAGGCCGCCAGTTCCAATTCAGGTCTCTTCCATTTGGCCTCATTACGGCCCCGTGGGTTTTCACCAAGTTGGTCAAGTCAGTTCAGAAGGTACTTCAGTCAAGGGGTGTTCGACTGTTCGTTTACCTCGACGACTGGTTAATAGTCGCGAATTCGGCTCAGGAATGTCGGGAGGCAATGACCTCAGTCTTGGACTTAGTCCATCAGCTAGGGTTCCGCGTAAACAGGGAAAAATCTCAGTTGACGCCGGCCCAACAGTTCACTTATCTCGGCATGGACTTCGATCTCCGAATCGGCAAACTCTTTCCGTCTATGGTTCGAGTGGCCAAACTTCAAGAAGCTGTAGCGGGAGTGTCCACAACCCCGAGAACAGCTCGTTACTGGTCACGGCTTCTAGGCTCCATCAGCTCCATGGGTCTGGTGGTGCCCTTAGGCCGCCTCAGAAGCAGGCGCTTGCAATAATATTGGAAGGCCTTCTGGTCGTCTTCTGGTCTCAGTCGAAGGGCAACTGGGAGGCCTTGATTCCCGTACCTCCATCTGGAGAACCGAGTCAAAGCCGGGAAATGGTCTCGCTACGAGGCCACCAACCACATAAATTTCCTAGAAATGCTGGCCGTGTGGAAGGCCCTGAAGTTCTTTCACAGGAGAGTGGAGGGCCACCACGTTTGGTTAGCCAAAGACAATTCAACAGTGAGGGCTTACCTTCAGAACCAAGGGGGCACTCATTCAGAAACCCTCACAGGTCTGTCGGCCAAAATTCTTCTTTGGTGCCAGACAAAGGGCGTGTCCCTGACTGTGGCACATTTAGCAGGGAAAAGGAACGTGATGGCCGATGCTCTGTCTCGTCGAGGTCAGGCTATTGCGACAGAATGGGTTCTCCACCAAGAAGTAGCCGATCGGGTTTGGGGCATTTTTGGCAATCCGCTGCTGGATCTGTTTGCCACCCGGTTCAATCGGAGGTGTCCTCTGTTTGTGTCCCCGTTTCCAGACGCGGAAGCGTGGGGGGTCGATGCCTTCTCTCTGGACTGGTCGGGGATGCATGCGTATGCGTTCCCGCCCACACCAGTCCTGCCGTGCTTACTGGATCAAATAGAGAGATCAGTCAATTGCAACATAGTTCTGGTAGCACCATGTTGGCCGGCTCAGAAATGGTTCCTACCACTTCTCAACCTACTGTGCGACAACCCCAGGATTCTTCCGAATTTCCCATCGCTTCTGTCTCAGGGGATCTTTCGGCATCATCCAAACAGCCAGTGGTTAAATCTGCTCGCCTGGCCATTGTCCAGCGATCCTTGTCAGCTTCAGGCTTTTCAGAACAGGCTGCCTCCTTTATCGCAGGATCTAAGCGGCCATCAACAAGTACCATTTACGATGCCAAATGGAGTCATTTTGCGGATTGGTGTGCTGCAGGGGAAATTGATCCATGCTCACCCTCTGTAGCTCAATTGGCAGATTTTTTACTGCACCTATTTGTAGTAAAAGGTTTACAGGTCATAACTATTAAAGGTTACCGCTCCGCGATTTCTCATACATTGCGTGCTTCTGGATGGCCAAATGTAGCAGGGGATCATCGGATATCCCAGCTGGTTGCTGGTTTTTCTATTTCCCGGCCTCGGGTAACAAGGACAGTTCCACCATGGGATCTGTCTGTAATTTTGAAGAAGTTAATGGAGGCTCCATTTGAACCTCTTTCGGCAGCGTCATTTGCAAATTTGTCAAAAAAGACTGTATTTTTGCTGTTCTTGGCTTGCTCGGCCCGTCGCTCTGAGATTCATGCGCTTTCAGTCCGACAAGGTCATATTGTCTTTGGGCCAGCGAATGAATTTGTTTCGCTGCGGCCTGCTTTGGAATTTTTGGCAAAGAACCAACAACCAGGCTCGGTTGGGCGTCAATGGCGAATTGAAGCCCTAAAACATCGAGTGGAACCGGGCATCCCGGACAGGACTTTATGTCCTGTGCGGGCGTTGTGTTTCTATTTAGATCGCTCTGCTTCACGGAGGGGTTCACGGGAGCGGTTATTTATTCCGCTGCTGGATCACCTAAAGGGGGATATTTCGCGGGACACAGTAGCCCGATGGGTCTCTTCAATGATCAAGGACATTTTATTGAAGGAGAATCTTTCCTCGGAGGGAGTCGTTTCTCATCAAGTGAGGTCTATGGCTACTTCCTGCGCAGCCTTTTCGGGTGCTCCGTTGGAGGAAGTCTGTCGGGCCGCCTTTTGGAATTCACCGTCGACATTCACGTCATTTTATTTACGGTATGTTTCAGGCCAGTTAGGCTCATTAGCTTCACTTGGTCCTGTTGTCATGGCTCAAGGTGTCCGTTCTTTCCGATCGGACCCTTTAATGTAGAATATTTATGTAGCATTATCAGGATCACAGGGGGTGTATCCTTGTACATAGTTTGGGCTCATATCTGCAAGTATTAATTTCGCAAAATTCTGGGGGGCCCCTGAGCTGGACGGACTCACTGTGGCCAACCGGTCTTCCCTGTGCTACAGTGCTCCATTCCGTGCTTGGGTAAGTGCTCTCTTTTTCCCTCTTACCTTGCGTTTGAGCGGTGGTTTTTCTATCTACCTTTCCCACCATCCTTGTGCTAGGCTAGTCTAGCAAAGGAAATAGGTACCATAGGAAAGGGTACAGTACTCGACGGAAATATTACAATTTTTGGAACTAAAATTTGTATTTCCGAGTAGTACTTACCCTTTCCTATGGTGGGAATCCCGCCCACCTGCCCCGCATAGCTGTTTTTTTTGGTCTGCTATGACGTAAAAAGATGGCGGATTTCGCCGGTGGCTAAATGCAATACCGCAGGGCCGGGTCGTATAGAAAAACCATTGGCGATAAATCCAAATTTAGAAAATATTGGCAAAAACCATAGGAAAGGGTAAGTACTACTCGGAAATACAAATTTTAGTTCCAAAAATTGTAATTTTGAGGTGATGTGCAGTCTATAGATAAGTTTGTACTCTCAGAAAAGTCAATTTTCTTTTTAGCCCACTTTTGGGACTGAAGTCTATTGCATCCGCTTTTGCAGCTCACTGTTGCATTCACTTTTCCATATTATATTGGTACCTAGGCATATTTTGTTACCATAATCAATTGCAAAATTGTAGCTCATGGCACCTCCTATAATGTGGTGAGTTTTGTTTTTTCAAAGTATGTTCACAAGGAGGTGTGGAATATTGAAATTGTCTGATTGTTGAGCATTTCAAACCACTTTCCAAGTGGGCATGGTGTCCCTGGACCCCTAGTTTGTCAAAGTAATTTGCTAATTATTTCTAATAGGCATCAATGGATGTTGTAACTATTTCCTCTTTCTTTGATACTTATCAAATCCCATCTGCTGTCTTTTCAAGTTGCCATTTACCGTATTTGAAATTTTTAAAGAATTTTCTTGTTTTTCAGCGCTTTTTCTATGAAGTGAAACAGCTGATTAAAGCGCACCACAGCGCCGGAAATACAAATGAATTCCGTTTCCCCGATTGGCGTCGAACGGTAAAGATTTCAACGCCAAGACAATCGTTTCTGTTACAGCCGGGATACGGTATTCAACGTCGCGACAGCGCGACGTCGCGTTCCAGTAACAAAAGCATCACGAATGCTCTAGAGCAGCTGGCGTGGGAGCACGATCTGAACATACCGGCGATGCAACGTTCGACGAAACGACGCCGGTCGACGTACGAGGACAACACGGACAACAACGATCAGAAAATCACGCCACGCAGCTTGACCTCGCGCTATTCGACGAGCTACGATCAACAAGAAAACAGTTTAACGTCGGCGATCAAACAGCTAGCATGGGAGAAAGACATTAATCTCGAAGTGAAAACGACCGGCAGCCCACGGAACGTCGTCGGCGTTTCGAATGACGCGCCGAAAAGCGATCGTTCTGCCGCTACTAACGAAGACGATCGCATTCCGCTGGTGAAGGCACCTACGAGACAGTTTGATAAGTTCGGGTACATTAATCCGAACTGTTCGGAGATATATCCGGATAACTCGGCCGACGGCGGCGAAGTTATGATTTCGTTGCCGAACGCAACCCAACAAGTGCGCGATAGTTCGAGTTCGGCAGGCAGTAAGAAATCGTTGATCGAACGGCGTAGAAAGCGATCGAAAGCGTCGTTGCCGTCGCTGCGTATGACTGCGCCGTCGCCGGTCAAAACGGAGAAGATAATAATCAAGCGCACGAGCGCGAGCACATTGTCGATATCGTCGGGCGATAAAAATCGCGGCGAACTGACAAGTGACGCCGATGAATCTGATGTTGAACGAGACTCGAAATTGTGACAAATTGATCGATAATTTATGCAGATAGATGGCTTTGTATGTATGTTTAATAAATTAATTTGATACAGGGGTGGATCTAGGAAAATTTAAAGGCTAGGATCCTGAAGTTAAGAAAAGGCATTTCTTGCATTAATCAGCTGTGTCAAAGGTCATTAGTAGAATCCCACCCTTGGTGTTAATATATTTTTGAAGAAAACATCATAAAATATGCAAATTCGGAAAGGATGAATATGAGATTTGCAGGTTTTAACTATCGCGGTCTTGACAGAAAGGCCACCTCAATTGGTAAAAGATATGTTTGAAATGAATAAGGAATATATTCAAAAGGTGCATTTTTCAAACATTCAAGATTGGTATGTCACTTTGATAGGTTATCAATACAAATGTAGCTCTGTTTTATTTACCGTTCATCTCCAGAATAAGTCCCATTGATATGTATGAAGTGTCATGTTAGCCAGCATTCAATAAAAGATTTCACAGATCCTATGATACTTCGGATATCATCTGAATGCTTGGTTTTGGTGGCTTATTATGAATAGTACTGATATGGAGAAATAATCAGGGCTTGAAATCAGGCTTGGAATCATGTTTGAATTGCTTGATTTAAGTGAGACATCTGAATTTTCTGATTTATTCTAGCAAAATATTTCAATTCAGATAACATTCCTCTTAAAATGCCAGAAATTGCACCAATCCCAATTTCAGCGGGATTGATTAGGAGCGGTTTGTTCCTTGTTTGCAGCAATGTGATAACAAATTTTTATATTTTAGTTTATCCCTTTGTTGACATGTGCATGTTTTGTGTGTACCCGGTATGTATCATATGCGTTATACAAAAATTGACTCTGGAGTCTGGTTTCGTGGAAAATTTATTTCAAGTTTTGGTTGATTCGCTCGAACTATTTTATGAAACTAGATCCAGCAAACTAATTACAAAGCTTCCGTCCATTTATTCTGACTTAAGATGAGCCGTGTATGTGAATAGATATGATGTCAAATGTTAATAAAGAGATATTTGAGAATCCAGTGAACTTGTTTCAGATGAATGCTTGAAAATAGATGAATAAGTATTTTTATAAAAGATAGCACTAATTGTTGCGAAGGGACAGGAAGGCCTGGTCATCAAAAAATGAATACAGGAGGCAGTTGCCCTAAAGTTGGTTAGATTTAACCAGCAGATAGTTGACTTAGTGACTTAAAAGTTCATTGTTTATCTGCCAGGTATATTTAACCAACTTTTGAGCAACTGGCCCCTGGGTTTTCATGGCAAGTTAGTTAGATTTAACCAGCAGATAGTTGACTTAGTGACTTAAAAGTTCATCTGCCAGGTATCTTTAACCAACTTTTGAGCAACTGGCCCCTGGGTTTTCATGGCAATTTAGGTGTTCATGTCACTCCACATTTTGATGTTAAGTTTCATTTACAAAAATGGAATTTACATTAGAACTCGCTTAATTCAGATTTTTCAATGCAGATTTTTTTTCTTAATTCAAATGAAACAGTTGAACCTGGAACCACGTAAACTATTATTCATAATTCTGATTTCACTTAATTCAAAGAAATCTGGGCATCCATAGTCATCCAAATAAGGTGAGTTCTTCTCCATTAGAAATACTTAGATGCTGTTTTCTCTGGAATTAATTCTGATACCGGCAAATTGTTTTTTGTAATAACATTATCTGGTTTATATATTTCCAGTGATTAATCTAAGCTTGTGATTAATCCAAGTGTGGCACAAAATTGACATTGAAATTATTAAAAACTTGTGTTATGATTGTTTGTAGGCTGATTTATAAAGGAAAAAATAAAAACTTTTAATTCTTACACTGCTCGTCTGTTTTTTCCTGGAGACAAAAGTTAAGTAACAAGGAAGACATCTTAAGGGACCAGAACTGAAGTTGATCCAGAACTGTGGAAATTGGTCGATAACTGTGGATGTAGTGGATTCAGAACTGTGAAAACTTGTGATATCATATTTTACTGATTGAGAAAAAACGGCGTGTGGATATAATATGTTGAAATAGAATTTGCGCGCTGAGCGGCCGTGATGATTTCACATATTGTGGGGTTCGAACTGCTTGGAACCTGTGACGTCACTAGCCATCGACCAAGGCTTTTCAGAATTTGAATTGAATTTACAGAAACTTATAGGCCTAAACAGGATTAAGTCATGGAGAAGACGCTCGGAAAGGTCGTTGATGAAATGTAAGAAG
The DNA here is from genome assembly GCF_964204645.1 of Tubulanus polymorphus. Taxonomy (NCBI): domain Eukaryota; kingdom Metazoa; phylum Nemertea; class Palaeonemertea; order Tubulaniformes; family Tubulanidae; genus Tubulanus; species Tubulanus polymorphus. Next base: position 10,125,950 of record NC_134027.1, on the reverse strand, counting down.
AATGTTTAGGCATGAATTGCAAGCAAGCAATATTTCATGAATTCCAGGAATTAAGTTTCAATAGAATCTAGTTAGTTACCTAATCGTTGGTGGTAAGCTTTTATAATCGGATGGGCTTATACCAACGTTAGGGATGACAAGGGCCAAAACACGGTTGAAAAAAGTAACACTTCAAAAATATACTTTCTATCCACTTCAGTCCACAATTAATGGCTTATTTCACAAACTTACACAGGTACCTTTCGAAATAATCCAATTTTATGCATGTTTCGAGTGATTAATCAACATTATTTTGAGAAATTAATTAATTTCTCCACAAATTTCGCCATTGGCCGCCATTTCTCTGTATTGCACATGTGGCATGATAAGACAAGGGGACCTACAAGGATTTATATAAAACTTCCAAGACGAAACGACAATTTTTATTTTTGATGGTTTTCCAACCTATATTTCAAATCTTCGTGTTTTCCTTAATTAATATTTAAATAATAAATTCTGGTAAAAGAAAAATGTGAATAAGTGTTGATTTCTTAATATTTTTCAATTTCGTCGTTTCGCTTTGTTAGTTTGTGCTGTTGTCCTGGCCTCAGTCCACAGGTGCCAGCACCTCCAGTAATTTTCAAAATGGCAGCTGTTGACTCTACGGAAATTTACTCTCACTTTACGGCCGATTTGCACATGGATTAAGATCGTCAGGTGAGGTGTTATAGGTATCAGACAAACTACGAATCTGTTGTGCGTCGATTACAACAAAAATTAGACGGATATCTTAAGAGAAAATGAAATGCCAGGCAAATTACTCGTCAGTCAAATTGGCTGACGAAGATTTCATACAAAAATGACCTTCCCATTCCTGACTGTGGTTTGTGAAAATATCCGATTGTGAAACTAAACCACAGAGAGGTTACTGACTAAATAGAATCAAACTGCTATTTATTCAATTCAAATCAATTAAAGTTTTATTGACATTTTCCTCATCATGATAATAATCAATGATTCACGTATTCTCTACAAACCCCTTTCTTGAGAAAGATGACTAATGTCTATGTAATTTTCGACTTAACTTGAGGGGATGTCGGTTGGCTTAATTCAGTCAGTTTGAAATTGACATTTCTTCCTGAACGCTACGCTATGGACTTTGTCACAAGAGTGACAATTATTGATAGTGAATGAATAAAACCAGTATCAATGACCAGTGTGGCCAGGGATTCTGGAGTTGGTCATTGATACTTAATCACTGTCAATTGGGACAAGTTTCTGACGTTTCTCAAGTTGTTTTTGGTAGTAAAGCCAAAAAACCAATCTTAAAATGACCAGCACATGGAGATGGGCAGCTGACCTAATGAAATTGATTGTTAATCCATTTTACACTATTGAAAGATTATCAAAAAGTCTCTTTGAATGTGGTTGAATAGGGAAAAAGTACAGAAACCATGCATCAGGTTGATAGGCCTAAATGTTGCCTGCATTTTCAATGAATGAATGATTCGTATGCCTTTCAGCACCACCAAACAGCAGGGTGTCCTCGGAACGGTTTGTACCGATCGGCAGGGACTTTGTCTGACATCATCAGGATACAACAATCCAATAAACGCCGGTCTGATTCACGCCATCGCCCAACAAGTCGAATCGCTACATCCCGATATCAGCCGAACCCCGGTGATCAGTCTACAGTCGGACGGATGGTAATTATCAAAAACTGCTCTCTGGCGAACTATTATTCAATTCTATTCAGATCTTTTATCGACTACGTGCAAATAAACATATTAAGCGAAATACATTTTCGATTAATCAATACAAATAGTAGTTAAAATGGTTTTCATGAAAAAATTAAAAGTAACATGATAAATCTATATACGTATGCATTTAATTAATGTGCAAAGGCAAACATTATAGCCTACTTAATTGAAGTTGAATAAGACAGAATACTAGATCTTAGGGTAACGAGGTCATTGACTAGATTACGAGAAATGGAACCAATTTTCGATTGATTGTTATTAGCTAACAAAATAGCTAATAAGACAGGCAAGAGAAGGCAATATAAATTGTGATTTCAAAGTAGGGGAATGACTTTCGTAAATGAAATGGGTAGCTGCATCCTCAAATGAATAGCCAGAGCGTAGTGGATAGGTTGTATTTTCCAAACGATGAAGTGGTGAGCAGTTTCAATCGAATATGTGTGCGAAGTTTCTTTCCTAATAATGGAATTTTAGACTGACCACATATCTTTCAGTGTAGGAGCCCTTTTTGAATGATTTGTAGGTGTGAACTAAGGGATTTTGAAATGCTATAAAGGTTTTTGATATGCCTTTAGATATTACAACTTGATCAGAAGTTTATTCAAATCTCATGGTCTTGGCGCTTCTTTGTCAGCGCTACCCATCTGTTTTTTGTCACACCTTGCGTAATTTCTAATCAAATTTTCTTTCAATTTTTCAGCAATTTACTCATCAAAAGTCACAACAAGGCGACGTTGGGCGTCTACAAATCTTCGTGATGGTGCTACATCATTTTTGGAGTTCTTCGACCGGAAATATATTCGTGATCGCTGTATAGTCATAATATAGAAGTGAATAATTCTTTTGGAGGAAAATGGTTATTGCTGTAGAAATGACGAGTAATTGATTTTTGTATGAATGAATAGAATGAACTTTGATAGAACAGATAGATAGATTAGGCATTGATGAAGTTACTATGAGACATTTTTCCAATTCGTTTCTAAGTATAGCAGCGGAAACATAGGGGCAATATTCCAAATTTGTAAGCTTCCTTATAATAATGATGATTAAGAGTATCTAGTTTTATTCAGTGACTCCTTAGCTGTGTTGAGTTGAATATCATTATATTATCTTCATTTGCGTTATTTTCTGTGGTTCCTTCCTTCTCTGAATCTTATATATAGACATTGAAGTCTTACCCTCGACTGGTATGTACCTTGCGTCATAAATACTGTAAAACCTTGTGAACAAATCATCGATACGATACGAAGTAATAGTCTATTGTTTACAAAAATGTAAAATCTCAGATAGTCTATTAGATTGCCCCCAAGATAGAAATCTGCATGGACTCATTCCACACTGGCTATTCGAGATATTCAGTAGTTTATTTGAATCGATAAGCTCTGATTTGTCTACAATATCGGCAGTCTTGTCCATTTGCTTCAATCGCATCAACTTTTTTGATCCTTTTCCTTGCCTTTCTGATTTGTCTGGAGCAAAATTATTGTCGATGGGTTACGCTGGGCATCGAAAATTCTTCGACACATAGTTCCTTGTAAACAAATCAATAATAAATGATATTTATCGACCATAAATCATAAATTTGCGAATAGATCATGTATAGGATGGGTCGTCCAGTATTTCATTTATGATATTCTTGTCTGTTAGTTGGATGCCATTATTTTCGATATTTTCCTTATCTAAAACAATTCAAAGGATAAATAGTTTGACAAAAAATGTACTATATACAGTTCATTTTAGTTCACTGAAATTATGAATTACCTTGAATACATGATGAATCAGACCAAGCAAGGACACAGTGCCCTCTGGAGATATAGTCTTCTCTTTTGTTTGGTTCAATGCCACTTGATGTTTCCTCTCATTACACGTCTCAATGTAATCAATGTTACGATTGCCGATATACCTTTTAACATGCGCTTTAAATAATAAATAATAGTGATATAGGCTAGTTTGCTTAATTGGAAAACTACGAATCATCTTTAAGATATGATGAAATGGATCTGCCGTGTAAATACTCCACTACCTACTGGAGATTGGTTCATCCATTTAGTATCGGTGGTCATGTATATCTGATTTTATTGGTTGTTCGTAGCCATCAATTTCGACGATTTCCTTTTATCTAAAACAATGAGCAAAGGGTAAACAAAATGCTTGCAGAGTTGAAACTAATCTATGATCAATTATGTGTTCAATACTTTATGATAGAAAACCACAAATTACCCTCAAGACACCGTGAGAATAGAATTTGAACGGATCCATGTCCCCACTGGAGGAAATGAATGTTGTTACATGGAACAAATCTATCAGTTCTTGGCTCAAGCTCACCTGCCCATTTTTGGTAGAAATTGACAGTTTCAGGCATGCTGAAAGCTCATTTTCAGCCAAGTTCACCTTCCACCAGTTTGTGTCTTGGATCTTATCCATGTTCATGTACATGTACATGTATTCTTTATCTCACTTCTCAGAAATAGTATGATGTATGAAAAGGTTGCCAAAACACTTGAATGCTTTAAATCTACAAGTATATATTTGCAAAAATGGAATTGTCATGTCTGTGTTGCTGTAAGGTTGAAATGCTGTAGGTTATTTATTGACTATCATAGATATCTGTAATTACTCTCTAGAATTTAAATATGTATGTGCTAATAATATATATCTGTCTTATTTGTATCATTTTGTTGATAAATAATTGAAAAATAGAATTCATATTTTATAAGAAATTAACTGATAGCTATTGTTACTGGAATTCAAGCTTTAATACTCTAATGGAATTTAAGGAACCCCCGAAACTGGACTGTTTAATAATAATATTGATAATGATAGACATTAGCTGCAATCACACGGAGACCATTTGGGCCAACCAAATAGACACGGATCAGGCCCTTGGCCCGTGCCTAATTTGAGTGTGTTCACACGTAAACCACTCACTCGATACTAAACAAAGCAAAGTGAGTCTAGACTAAAGAATTGAATTAGACAGCGATGTCCCAGTCGCAGACACAAGATGCAAGCAGTTTCCTATCCATTGTGATAATAATTGTTGTTTTGTATGTTTTCTCCTTGTCAATGGAAAGTGCATCTTGCCTTCCAGTTTCATGGTTTGTAGAAAGGAGATCTAAAGCCTAGTGTACATCGACACTGCGATTGGAAACATTGGAGGCAGTTTTCGGCGCATGTGAGGAACTGGCTGGATACAATCAGTTGCTTGAATTTGTCGATGTGACCGAGCTTACGATTGGTAAGCAACGATCTATCTCCAGTTCCAGCCAGTTTCCCATGTTCTACTTTTTAGCAACTAGTTGTACTAAGTGACAGCGATGTAAGCGCTCCGTAATCATCAACACGTGGCGTAACTGAATAAAACAAAGCAATTTGACATGTGACTTGTGATGCCTTCTAGAATATTTGCTAGATAATACAACTCAGTTGCCATCAATGTGCGCTGTGGACCTAGAGACTCGCACGAGCCACGCAGTTGCTGGTTTTGCTAGAATTTCTATGTGCGCAGGGTACTTGCTCACTAGCAACTGGACATTATCAGTTGCTATATATCATGATTTCGGGAGGTTTTTGTGATATCATTTGGGATCCAAAGGACATTTCGATGCTCTAACCCCTCAGATTTCCACTGAACTATCACAATAGATCATTTGCAAAGAATTCATTCTATTTTCATATAGTAATAGACCGTATTCGAACCTGGGACAACCCGTTTGTTATCTGGATAGTATACAGATCACTCAGAATCAGAAACAATAGACAGGGTTCGAGCCCGGGACACCCCCGTTTTTCATCTCTCAGTATCCAGATCACAAATAATCAGTCACAATAGACTGGGCTCGAACTCCTTCAGTATCTTATTCAGTACCCTAAGCCATCATTAGGTCGCCAACTATTGGAATTTTGCCGAACTGATTACATCGCCTTTTTATCTCTAGCTCTTCTTTAATGTGTTAAAATCACACTCGCCATCTAGTGGATCAATTCAAAAAAACGTTAAACTACTACATCAATCCACCAGATGGCGAGTGCGATTACAATACATCGAAGAAGAGCAAGGGAGACAAGTGAGAGCAATCTGGTCAGTTCAGCGAAATTCCAATAGGTGGCGATTAAAGCCAAATTGGTTTGATTTGAGTTTAATTTAGGGAATATATAATTGATAATCAATTGTCTTTTTATCTGGCCCCAACGAAACCACCCAGAATCGATAACCAATGCCAATCGGGTTTGAACCTATTCCGATGTACGCTAGGCTTAAGTGGCTTGAAAATCAATTTCGAAGTGCGTTTTTTCTTTTAGGCCTTACTACTACAAACCATCAGTTACTTAATCATCTTGAAGTCCTCTTCACACCCAGTCTATCCTCTTAAAGAGTCTTAATTAGTTAGAGTTTCAGTTCAGCCTTTTACTAACCGGAACTAGGTCCAAAATCTCAAGCCATTGCAACATCTGTGCTTTGAAGGAAATAGATGCAAAGGTGTAAGAGAAAAGAAAATGTAACATGACACAGGAGATGTTTTTTCAATCTTTAGTTTTTATTTCAATTTAGATATATACACATTAAGTGTACTAAATCATTGAAAAATGACATTTTGGAGGGAAATTTAATAATGTTTACACACTCACTTGTCCAGCAGTCATTTTTATCAAGAACAGATCAACAATTTGCTTCTTTTATGGAAAAAATATAAATCAATCACCTATCGTTTTCTTTATGGTGTCTCATGATTGAAAAAAAAGAAACTGACCACCAATAAAAGAACATGCACCGACTAATGGTAAGCACAAAGATTTAAGCCAGGTTCTAATTTCACATCGACACCATTTACTGGACCCAGTTCCAAAGTTCTTGGGTTTGCCTGAGTCATCGAATTAGTTCATTCCCCATGTTTTTAACCTTTGAATGAAACTTTAACTGAGGAACCGGTTCCTGATTATGAATTCACAATCTATTGGCTACCACAATTAAAATCTCCCTTCTCACCATCCTCTGTTTACAGGAATTCTGATGGCATCACAAGACTCTCAGCATGGATAAACCCAACATGCATATACTTTTCTGATTGCCTGTTTGATGACAAAATGGCAATGCTGTGCAGCTTCATGTGCACTGGGCCGATTCGCACATGGTATTGTACCATGGGAGTCTCGCAATGCCAACGGAATCGAATCCCTGCCAAGGAACTGGCCTATGTTTTCCATCTTCGGCCTGAATTTTTACATACAATGCTGCACCGGCTACGAAGTATCTGGAAGAACACTTTTTCGAAACCGAGTGACGATTTTACAGAAATTGCATAATGGTTTTATGGACGTTTTACTTCGGTGATCACCATACAATTGATTGGTCCTTTCTATATCAACTGGATAGGCAATTCAATGACTCTTATTTACAGGTTCGCTGCCAGCTTGATGATGCAGTGCCCCCAGTTGTCGCTACGAATATATCCATAGGTTGGCACTGGAGCTGTTACTTAGTCAGCCTTTGTTTGAAATGACCAGTGAGCATTGAGAATGAAGTTTCTTCACATTGCCAGCCAATCAGGAACTGTGTCATTACTGTGTGCCAGAGTACAAACATCTCACTGTAAATAGGAAGAATCATCTACGAATATATTTGTAGTGCCACTGGTGACAGAACCAAAATTACAAGTATATTCTTAGCTGGCAGAGAACGTGTTAATCTAATAGTGTCTTAATCGGAACACAACCAAACACTGTGCATCACAATGAAGTAAACCAATGGATTAAGAAATCTATCTATGAAAAAATCAATCGGATACATGAAACTTTTTTTCACGACTGCCAATATACGTTGGAATTCGTTATCTTCACACGCAAAACATCACCAGAACAGTGGCAACTGGCATAGTGATGGAACTATGACTTATCTCGCACAATGAAGACAATGCTCTAATGAGGATATTAGCCATTTCATTTAGCCTAGCCTTAAGAAGAATTAATATTGCAAGAATGAGATAATAAATTGAGAATCCCACACTAACATAACGAGTAAGATATAAAGTGTGGGATTCACAATTTACCGTCAAAACACGGACACAGCGTTTCATCAATGGTTGTAATCATGGGATACGGGCAACACCAGATGGCGCAACAAAATACTGGGTTATTCACAGTGAAAATCAGTTCATTTCCAATGAAATTTGAACTTGATATCCGAAAATTATCAAATGAGTCATCAGTTCCCCTTTCTCACTCAGTGTACGGTATACATTTCACTAAAGATTGATTCACTAATCGGAAAATTAAGAAATTGAAGCGCGGTAACCCAGTGCCACTAGCGATCCAGGCGCATTATCGCCGAATCCGCGCTTCAATCAGTAGCCTTGCCGATATCCCATTTGATAATTCCTATTTCAACAATTTGTTTCTGATCATGCCACCATGAACACCGTGAACATTTATATCGAACAATTCCTCTAAATCCTGCTTTCTATCTTTAAAAAACCTTTACAACAAACACAGCACCAATTCACAAGAAAAATATCTGATATCATCCGATAAAATGCATAGATTAAAACATATGCTAAACTAATGACCTTCTGTTGTCGTTCTATATACAAATTCTATTGCATCATAGCAAATAATTTATCAGTTTTTATCCAGTTTATATTTAAAATCATCGTTCATCGATATTTACACCTCGCCTGGCTTCCCCCCCCCCGGCTATCGCTTCAAAGATTACATCATCGTTTACGCGACAGTTTGTATTTACAAACGATAAAAGCGTGGATAAATAAATGCAAATTAAATTAGAAATACATGAAACAAATATACAAACCATATATACAAGTATGACGCTATCGGGACTATGCTATGCGTGGTTTTAATGATCTTTTGGCTTAATTACCTATAAAGTCCCTCGCATCCATTCTAAGATTATGCAGTTAAGTGCTGCCTACTGAGGTAATTGTCCGCTGAGAGTGGTTTCCTCCCATAGATTAGTTGTTCAGTTGACCCTCAATAATACGATTCTGTTTAAGAGGAAACCCATTTATCAGATGATTTCCAGCATATCCCAGCTTAGATTTTTATATCAATCCAGATTTGGATAATAAGAAACCTGTTTAATACGACAATTTCCCTTTTGCCAACTAGATTCGTATTAACGAGGTTCCACTGCAGCTTCACTGAGATTAGTTTTAAGAGTGAATCGTCTGCATCTGATGAAATTCACTTATAACATTTCACCAAAAATACATATGTATTTTTGGGACTTTACTGATAACCGTCTCTAACCGACTTTTATAAACAATGTCTGGCAGCAGTTTATCAGAATAATTAACAATTATTTGCATATTTTTTTCTGCAGGGAAGAAAATTCAGGGAACTTTGATAAAACTACGCTATATACGCACAATTTACATTACGAAATAATACAATGTTTGCTTCGAATCTTTTTCTTGTGTTTTGATTTCTTGCCGCCGGGACCGGGAAATGTCATGTGACCGCTTTGCATGCCGCCGCTGCCGTCGTCGGCGGTAACAAACGAAATGCGCGGCCGTCGATCGTAGTAATACTCCTCGTCGTCGTCGCTGGAACTGGAGCACGTGCTGCAGTGTTCGTGATCCGCACTGGCGCCGGCGTAACCGTCATTTTGCAAAAACCGATCGACGACCTCGTTCTGCAGAGTTAAATCCGACGCCGTACGACTGACTTGAGATCGGTTCTCGGCGAAAACGTCGCGCGCGCTCGGACGGCTGTGACTATGATGATGATGATGATGCGCATGATGCAGTCGAGGTGGCGGCATATTTCGCGGATACATGCCGACCGCCTGCGCCGTGGTCGTTGCGTACGCCCGCTGCTGATCCGGCCGCGATATCGGATTCATTTTCTCCGTACTCGACGACAGGCCAGGGTTCGGTACGCCGCCCGCGCGGTTGTAACCGGTGCGCGCGTACTCAGACGGCGGCGTATCGTCGACGCGTGACGTCGACGTCGCTCGCGGTAAGTCCGGATTGAAACGGTTCTGCGGCGAGAACGGATCCTGTCGCGGGTCGAAGCGAACGCTCAAATTTCGATCGGAGCCGTTGCGCTTGCCATTGCTCAAACTGCTCTTACGCGGCAGCTGATCGGTCGCCGGCGCGTCCCTCGTTAGATCCGGCATTGAAAACCGCGACGTTAATCTAACCGGTTTGTCATCGGCGTCAACATCATCCGTGCGTGCGGTACGCTCCGTATCAGAATGCGCGATTAATTTCTCCAGTTCCGAATTGTATAATGTGATCGGCTCACGATTGCGAGGGGGTAAAGTCGGTTTATGATCGGTCGCGGTGACCGGCGACATGTTCCGCCGCGCTACGATATCCGGACGTGGAGACTCGCTCGTCTCGCGTTGCGCTTCCGCGACCGTTCCCGGAATCAACAGTTTTTTGATATGAGACAATCCGCGACTGCACTCGACCGAGCAGAATATTTCACCGTGCTTCGGCAGAAACGGCTGTCCAAGCAGCGGCTTCGTACACCGTGTGCAACAAAAACACTCGTCCGTCGCGTGCCAGTGTTGGCCTTCGTGCGTCATTTGACCTTGACCGACGCCGATGCGGTCGCCGCACGCGTCGCAGTACTCGGCGTATTTCGTTTCGAAACAATCGCAACAAAACGGCCGACCCTCGCGCATGATGTAACGCTGTCCGCCGAGCTGTTTATCACATTCGAAACAACAGAAATGTTTCATATGCCAACTACGACTTTCAGCTTCGGTGCATTCATCCGCAAATATGATCTGTAAGATAGAAATGCACATACATAACATATCAAGATTTCAACTGTTTTGAGTACTGGGGGGAGGGGGATGTCTCTAGTTATTTAGAATCAATGCACACAACAAAATGCTGTATTCTCCCAGGCATGCAGCCATTTTGGGGTGAACCCCCGATTTTTTCAGAAAAACTCTCGGATTAGATAACCAGCCATGCCTTTTTCCCCAATTTTAATAGATGTCCCTTGTCAGGAATGCTCCAGGACCCAGTTCCACAGTTCTGAGTTAAATTTGACTCTAGAATTAAAACATTGAAAATGAACTAACTTTAACTTAAGAGTTAGCTCTAACTTACAACTGTCGCACCGGGTCCAGGGTGTGTTACAAGATGACACATCCGTGCATTTGACGTGGCCCTTCAAGACCCTTATTTCAGCAGTTTCCACAAATTTTGGTTGATAATAGTTGCGTGAATTGAGCTAAGGCACTTAATGATAATTCATACAGCTTTATGACGTCTTATTACATGGAAACTATCTTGTAAAATCTTCGGAAAACAATGGCCAACATGGCATCCGAGACCCACCTTTGACAACCTCATGGCACTAGATGTTACATATTGAATTCATTAAAACTGAACATTTTACTTCAACTCACAGATTTCCTAAGGAGATACCAGTACAGCGGTATTCAAAAGTTAAATATAATCAGTGATACTTATTTCTTTGGTGCAGTATTTTGAAAATATCTACGAAGAGATGTAGATCTAAGCCAGTTGAACTAAAAACTGACTGAAGAAACACGACCTATGAAATTTAGTTTCATTAAAGAAATTACACCGTACCTCATCGCAGGCAGCACAGCGCGGTTTCAACGTTTCGGCGTGATGTCGTCCGCAGTAGATTCCATCCGCTCTCGAGAAATAGATGAGATCGACGAGCAGTTCGTCGCACGTCGTACAGTTGAAACAGGCCGGATGCCAGCACACATCTGGTCCGAGTCGCGACGCGAATACAGCCACGTCGCCTCCCTGTAACGCACCATCGCACTGAAATAATACAATTAGTAAAGTCTGAATAAACCGACTGATTCGAAGTGGTTAGGTTGCGTAACACTCTGGGGCATACAGAATTGATCTAGTGATTGACCGGCGAGGAAGGGTTTAAAGATGCGCAAGTGGTCCATCGGTCGCTGTCGAACAAGAGTTCACTGATTCGATTATCATGGAGCTTCTCTTGCTCTTGTGTTACAGCCATCTCGAAAAGGATACTTAGTACACGTCATACTGCTGATATTGACATAATCGATGCCTCCAGATGAGCTGGCAGGCTCGGTAATACCAGTTGAATTAGCAATACAAACACACAATTAGCTCAGAAATCAACAGATAAATTGGTTGTTAATAAGATGTCCCCACTGTTATTAGCCATGATGTTAGTTGTAAGCATTGTTGCAGCTTGAAGAGTTGGAAAAATTTGCAGGGTGGCCACTTTCCACCCATTTACAAATTCCCCGCTGAGTTTCCCATGCAATTACACAAAATTCCCTGAGTGAATCGAGAGAAATTTCTAGGTTTAAATTGTTCCAATTCATTCATTTTTCATGGAATCATGTACTGACGAAGAAACACATCGTCCAATTTTTCCAGGTTTTCCCGGTCAGTGGCCACCCTGATTCGGTAGAAGTATGGATAGTCTCGCAGAGCTGGATGACGGGTAATGAGTCGAATTCAAAACGAAACAAAAATCGAAAACGTTAAAAATATACCTTTCTGCACGTAACATCGCTGACGTTGACCGGCAACGAACGTACATTTCCGCGACCGAGCGCCTCGCGTTTACGCTGCGAACTGAATAGCTTCAACTCTTTGCGTTCGGCTTCCGACAGCGAGTTGCAGTAACGCACCTCGTTGTCGTGCGGCGGCAACTGTTGCAGTAGTTGCTTGATGCGATACTTTTCGCCAGCGCTGTTTATATATGGTACTTTGTCCTCGGGCAAACTGCTCATGTACTGGTACACCTGCATCGCAAGAAATAAATCGCAATTAGCATCACGGATTATGACTTAACCGCAAGGAAACCCACTGTTCTATCTTTCTCGTGTACCCCATACCCGCATGGAAAATAGTTCATGGTAAACGTAATACAAACCCCGATCACGGGCCAAAATATATCAGTAATCTGTCCGATTGATCTGCCTCGAAAAAACATGAGCCGTTGTGCAACAGGCTGCTTTGAGATCATAATCGCTATACAAAGCTTCGGTAAGATGAAAGCTGGAGCGAGGAATAAGGACAGTTGGCCTCTATGGCAATGTATTTTTTGAGAAAGAAGTCAGATTTCCCAATTGTTTACACCAACACTTCGGTAAATAAGATAGAAGCCTGTGATAGGAATAATGATTTGACCGTATATGAGTTATCAGCAACAGATAGGAACATTTTCATGGTATGAGAAAATCTTTATTCAGTAATCAATGGTAAGACCCTCAGTAACTTAACACATCAAACATATAAAATCAGCGTTCCTCAAATGAGAATAGTAACAATTGCTGAATATCAGAAGAACAGGCAACAGGGGCGGTTCTAGGGTCTGACTCAGGGAGGGGTGTGTACCCTCAAAATGGGGCACATAATAAATCATATAATTAATAGGGTACCCTGAAAAAAGCTCAACAGAAAATATTAATTCATTTTTGGAAATACAGAGAATAAGCTTATGAATCTAAACATTTTAGGTATCATCTAAATATTTTTCATTTTCGGGGCAACTTTTCACAGCTTTTTCAGGGGTGGATGTGCAATCCCTGCACCTTCCCCTAGTTGGATCCGCCCTTGGGTTGCAAGTATTAATTCAAGGCTATCAATAGGCCTATAGTTGCAATCAATCTAGAAAACAAGCTTGATGCGGCTTCAATATTTTCTGAGAATTTCGAAATCTCAGGCTGCTGCATCAATTTTGATATAACTCGATCGTTTTCAGTTTGCGATTACCTGTTCGGGCTTGAGACTCGGCGGCACCCACGTGTAATCTTCCAGTATACAACCGCTATCATCATCCGACACGGAATTACGCTGGAAATCCTGTATGAGTTTACTGATACTGCGTTCCTGATCGATACCACCTCCACCATCGTGAGCCTCGCGCGGACACTTGCAGTGCCGACAGATTTTTCTGCAAAGAGAAATAATAATAATAAAAACAATAATAATAATAATAATAATAATAATAATAATAATAATAATAATCTTTATTTACATTGAAATTATAACATAATATAACACTCAGTTTTATACATAATTATATAGCCCAAAAGCTTTTTGATGAAAGCCCCTAATGAAGCAATCATACATTGAACGATGACTTGGCTATCTATTGTTTTAAGCATTGGCAACATATCCAATCAATTAGAGGGGCTGATTTTTTCAATAGGGCGACTGATTTTCATAGAGGTCGATATGATAATCACCGGGGTGACCCACCCTCTTACGGAAAATACTGGTTACGACTGTGCAACTAGCGTCAGGTTTTTAGTTGTGGTCGGTGCCATGGAAACGAGGTGTCTTCGAATCAGATGAAGGAAAATAAGTCGCTGATATTATTGGCAAAATGGGAATTAGGTTTTTCCGTACTAATCTCTAGGCCTGAAACTCTCGGTAGCAAATCTATCACCAAAAACATCTCAAAAATAGTAAATGATAAAAACAGTACTTGTAATTGGTAAAAAAAAAACTTGCACTGCACTACATGAATTAAGATCGCCACATCTCAATATTTCAACCGAACAAATATAGACAAAATTTACCAAAAAACCGTATTACAATGGGATACCGGCAAGGCTACCACTGAGGGCAGCGAGGATTCAGCGATAATCCACCAGGATCGCTAGTGGCACTGGGTTACCGCGCTTCATTTTCTTCTACATTTCAATAAACTTCGAGTCTAATTTTCTGATTAGTAAATCAATTTTCAGTGATATCAATACCACACACTGAGTGAGAAAGGAAATCTTATATCTATCCGATGACTCGTTTGATAACTTCCGGATTTGGAAGCCTAAAAATAAAAATGTTCAAATTTCATTGAAAACGAACTGATTTTCACTACGAGTAACCCAGTGATTCGTTGCGCCATCTGGCGTTGCCGGTATCCCATTTACAATTTTCTCATATAAATATAGACAAAATTTTCACGAAAAAACCATACTTCAAGTTACATATTTTCTCATATTTCTTCTCGTATGTATTAACGGCCTATCGGTACTAATCACTACCGTATAGTGAAGTTTTATGATAGGAAATGCACTGTGCTCGCGCGCGGCACACTCACACACGTGAAGTACGCCTGAATCATAACGTTAGATGGCAGACACAGTGAAGAACTGAACTAATATTTGCTCAAACTAATAACGACGACTAAAAAGAAATCTCTTTCGAGTTGTTGATTTCGTACTACGTCATCGCGACGTATTACAGGCCTTACGCAGATCCGCTAAAACATTACGCAATTCGATCGAGTCTTACATCGCTATCGCGGTCAGGTCCGAAGGGGCTGCGTAAATCGGACCAGAATTTTGCCATGACATTTCGAACCCTTGCCTTCTGAGATTCGGGAAATTCAAGGAAATAATACTCGAGTTTCTCGTGAAAACCGCAAAGTCACCTAATTATCACAACATTATAACGGTACACTTTGACCGAACACTATACCAACTTTGATAAAATTCTCGACCCCTCAATGAAATTCAATGATAAAAATCAGATTGCTCGATGAAATTCAATGAAAAAAAATCAGGTAAGTCGAATTTGGTTAAGTAGAACGAGCCTTGTTTCAACATTTCATTCATCTAGACTAATAAAGAACACTTGAGACCACCGAATAAGCTTATCTAAAGCCAATGAATTCGAATGAAGTAATAATCATAGATAAATCGACTGATTTCGAACTACGACCAGCCAATATCTAGAGAAACAAAGCTTTCTTTCATGGGAAATGAATAAATACTGCCTACGAGAAAAAAAGGTACCGGTACTTGAACTGGTTCTATATGAATGCGACGTTTACATTGTTTCAGGTTTTCATTTACCTGATTCACATGGTTAGCCGGCGACAACGAAAGAACACAGTTTTTACAAGACTGCTTGCTTACGTCATGTCTTATAAGTTTACTGAAGAGAAAAAATATTGGTAAACCATTTTTTCAGAGGATCTGCAAAAGTAAAGCAGCGTGTAATAGCTGCCGATTCCATTCCAGGGGCCGGTTTTATAGGCTGGTATCAACTTTAACCCCCCAGGGGCAAACTCAATTTATTTTCAGTCAAGTTAACTGCTGGTTAAAGTTAATACCAGTCTATAAAACTGGCCCAGGAGTTTATTAAAGCTATGCATGAACCATTAAAGGGATACTATACTCTCTACCAGGGAAGTAGAGAGCACACTTACTCATTACACTTCCCTGTCTCTACACTAACCCTCAGTTGAGCTTACAAGTTCCCAACATTTCATTCATGTTTTTGAACGATAAAAAGAAACGATGAAAAGACCTGAACTTAGATAAGAAATAGATTGCCAAGCCAACAATGAAATGGCCTGAAGATCTCAGCCATTGCTTTCGTAAGCGTCAATCCCAAAAACATAAAATGTAGATATGACACAGATATCGGAGATCTACTTTTATTGCCAAAAAGACTATTAAGTATATGCTGGG
Organism: Tubulanus polymorphus; assembly: GCF_964204645.1. Lineage (NCBI taxonomy): Eukaryota > Metazoa > Nemertea > Palaeonemertea > Tubulaniformes > Tubulanidae > Tubulanus > Tubulanus polymorphus. The sequence goes on along the minus strand of NC_134027.1, from coordinate 10,109,777 downwards.
GATACACTGGAACTATTCATTAAAGTATTAATGGAAATGGTTTAGTTTACCCTTGATGGAAGATTAACAATTCAATAAAACATTGCTGATTCCAGCTTCCTCGACCTGAGATTAATACTATACTAGCATAAAAACACCACTCCATGACGAGGTCAAAGGCAATATTTTGTTGTGAATTAGTTCTACCGCACATCTTTAAGGGGAGTTTATTTGAGGATTATAAGATCAGTATAGACTAAGCACTAGGCAACGACCTCAGATTGCATCTTGAAAATGTAATGTTTAAAGCTGGGCTTAGACCGAGTCTTGTCGGAGAGATGTATGATAATCATCTGGAAACCGGGTTTAGACCGAGTCTTATTGGAAAGGTGTATGGTGATCATCTGGAAACTGAGCTTATACCAAGACTTGTCAGAAAGGTATATGCTAATCATCTGGAAGCCAGAGTGGCCAAATCAGGATAGCTAATTAGAATTGATTAGTCAGATGATTGCACACCACATTGTCATGATACGATCATGGGACAAATCGATCGAAGAATGGGAAAGAATGGGAAATGTGCGGCAGGCTTAAAACATAAATGCAAAACTGAAGGGAAACATGAATGAAAAGAACAGGGGTATTCATCGGGTATCATTGTTTATGTTGTACATTATGCTCCTACTGGGATGGAAATCTTAGCAGCTAAACAGCTCACACAAACCTGTGTACGTTCTGTGGATTTTTCCCGTCAGAAAAGTCTGTTTCAGTCATGATGTATTTACTCACAAATCCCCCCAGAGCTAGCGCTTGGGAACTCAAACATTTTCAGTTCGCTAACAACATTCACTACTCACTAAATAGTAGAATCTTGTGTAAGATCCTAGAAAACAGCCAGTTTTACCGGGAATATCAATTTTTTGTCTTTTCAAGGGATATATTGGGGTTTGAAAGACTTGTCATATCTCAAAAAGGCATGCATGTACAAAAGGCAATGGTGTACTCCCGCACTGAGGTGCTAATTCTAAAGAACTTGTCAAGTACCAAAAGGGCACTTTGGTGCCCAACAAGGCAATACTAAGCATACTCCTGCACTGAACTGCACCAATTATCTTTGTTGGAAAAGGGGCACTAAACAAATTTGATAGACTTGCACAACAACAATTCCCCCTGAATCCCCCCTTGGTCTGGGTGCATTACGATACGGCCAACTGGAAATTCTGAAATTCCAGTGCATCATTCCAATTTTCTGATATTTGCAACTCACTACCAGATTGAGCCCAGATTTCGTTAGCAGAAAGTTTCCGATAGAGTATTTCCAGTCAGACCGGTTTATATTTCTCATAAAAATCGGTGCTAATAAAAACGTAATATTGATGCCGGAGGCAGGTGAGAGGGTAGAGTTGCGCGTGGAAGCTACTCGAGTCTGTCAGAACGTATAGAGAACTCAGGCTCGGAGGATGTCAGTCTGTCATGTAACCACTTGCCCGCTATCAATCCGTACAGTAAGGAAAGAACTAGCATATCCCCTCTTGCTCCGTAATATCTGGCTCAACTCTTTGATATCAATGATCTATAAACTGCCTATACTGTTCGGAATATCTTGTTACTTTCAGTCAAACTACATCTTATAGCGCCTGAGCAAGAATGTTATTGCAATTTATCATGAAAACGGATATTTACGAAGTAACTTCAATCAAGTCTGGTGCCAGGATTCTGGATTGACCGTATAGTCTACCATGGACCTTAACCTATTAGCCCTCAAGCTGCCCGTATCTGCCCAGCCTTACTCCTGAAGCTGCCCTGTCTATTACTCCTCACGTCACCCGCATCTGCCCTGACTCTTTTTCGTCTACGATACAAAAACTGTTAGAGCGGGATTCGAACCCAATGGCTTAGGATTAACTATAGACACCCAAAACAACAAAATATCGTACAGAAATTAACATCTTACAATTTGAAATTCCTTTTATCTAAGTAAGTCCGAGTGAATATGGGGGTGGGGGGGGGCAAAGGGTCACAATTTTGGTGGCCCACCTCATCAAATTATATGAAAGCCTCGATTTTCTACAAAATACAACCAACTTGTAGTACATGAAAATCAACTGGAAATTAGCTATTCTGTATCGTGATAAATATGGATTTTCCCTTGAATTTTCCGAGAAGCAATAGACACTGCATAGTAAAATTCCCAATCAATGATGGGTTAAAACCGAACCCACGAGTAGACCGTCTACACGAAAGACTTAAATGGTTTATAATAGCTGGCTTGAATAACATCTATGATTTAAGCCAGTTTTTTGCTATACCAATAATGGATCTGTAGAGGTATGCATTATATAAAGAACAGCGGAAAACCGCAAATCGTTCAATCCATCCGACTGACTGACCGCAGACCGGGCATTTTCACAATACACACCGACTGCGGGCTAATCCTTCTCCCGTCAGCTAGAAATAATTCGCCACATCGCGAGAATGAAAATCTTCGTATTTTATAGAATTTTTTTGACAGATCGCGCTATGATGAATTACATTTGCAGACGATGGAACAAAAGGACAATTTTCATCTACGACAAAGGATTCAGCGCGTATAGATTCATAGAACCCGCTCAGTCGCGTACACCTGATACAGAAACCTGAAAGCATTGTAAGCGGCTATTTTTGGATTGTGAAATGTTTAAAAAATCCGATGAAAAAAAGAAAGCCGGCGAAATAAGTGAAAACACTGCGTCTCAACAACTGGGATTCTATATGCATGGATCCTTAGTCGGATCCGATGGCATCAGGAACCCTACCCAAGTTATCCAGCGTATACATATTCATGCATGTACGATTCGTAAGATCCTGATTGAATTCTTGGATCACTTTTACTCTCAAACACGCGTCCCAAATATTCTCCTAAATAAACTAGAATTCTTATCAGGCGTGGATCGAAGACATAAAGTTAAAGATAGACAGTATTGGACGAAAGGGCACTTTTGCTAAGTAAGGACACCGGCGTACTTCCTGAATGAAAATGAAAACGCGCAGGAGTGAAGCCAATGGGGTTTTGCCACAGCCAACCCTAAATTTTCTTCTAATGTATTCTAAATCCTTAACCTACCATATGAACCTTATAAACCTCCCCTCGATATGTGTTTCAACCCGCACTAAACCCCTTAATCTAAGTACACATGGCTATGTTAAGATGGGTACGTCACCAATTACTGTCATTCTCGATGGGTCCCAATAGAAAATAGACATCAGTGCTGTAGTTAAATTTCTCTGAAGTTCAGAATAATGACTAACTATTCAAATTAATCCTTATTATCATTTTGAAGCTGGCCCACAGGGATTTCTGTCCGTTCTCAACTCAATAAATCACCAGTAAATATACCATTATACATAAGTATCTTTCTAAAAAGAAAAATTTGAATTCAAATTTTCATTTAACTAAATGTGCCTTTTTTCTAATTTTTTCTTTTTCAATTCCCTCAACCACCGGGTTCGATGTTACTTTTTCCGGGGTAGAGACCAGCGAAGAATGTTCGATCAAGAAACTCTGTCGCTACCAGGGTTCGTACTTATTAACCCTGGATTGACATATATATTGACAAGACCAGTGAAGCCTTTTTATTAATCATCATTTTTGCCATTACTTAGGGTTGTTTTTTTAGGTTTTTTTGAGGGGGCATACTTTTATAAACGCGTATAAAATGCCTTTACACATACATGACAGTTGTATTCTATTCATAATTGCCTCATCGATTACTGGCATTACTGAAATTTAAGTAGCGGCATTGTAATACAAAATCTCAAGGGCCCTTCAATTAATCACCCATTGTCGAATACCATTATACGCAGCATATACACTCTATGGGAGAGAGTGTGAGAGATCCGATAGTATTTAATCGGATCATATATAAGTAACGTTTGTATTCAGCGCGATTCCTGAAACTGTTCAACTGTTTCATTGTTCAGCCGCGATCACATGGAGTTGATCTGCTCCGGGCCAATCGAATTGAGTAGTCAAATTTGGTCCGTGCCTAATAAGAAAGCACGTAAACGACTCACTCGATACTAAACAATGCTTAAACGAGTCATTTCCGGAACCAGTTGTAATTCACACGCAATAATTTGACCCCTTGTTTTAATTTGGCTCGGGCTGGGTCCGTCAGTTATGTTGCCAGGCCATATAGCGCAGGCCCATTTGGCACCGATGTGAATGGTAAGCCGACGCAGATTGACCTGGTGATGCGATACACCGACCATCGTAGCTTATTACTCAGATTAGCCACAGTCGCAGACCTATTGCTATCCATCGCATGACCAGAGTGAGCTTGCTAACATCAGCTGATTTCTTGCATCATCATGAATAGCTCATGATGATCCATTCAAAAAGCCAACCCAGAACGCGGGCCATGTTGATATTTGCCACAGCAGCACTGAGCTGGATGTTGGAGCAAGAAGTGAAAGACTCCTAGTCTTGACTAACACCCTCCATCTGGCACCACCACAACAGTGGTCATACTTCATGTGACTAGACTCAATCAGCAATATGAAAGTGTGACACACGACTATAGACGCCGGGAGAGCCAGTTGCAGACAGTTAGTTCAGTTGCCGCATAAGGTCAATATGAGTCTGGTATGAGTCTGGCATTATGTAAACGCCTACCTAGATTTATAGATTAGTTACAACCCAGGGGTTTACTCCATTTGTAGCTCCAATGAGTTCACCCCGCATGGTTAAAGTTAAGTTCAAACCGGTCTTTAAACTCAGAACTCAGTTTTCCATCCAAAGTAAAAACTTGTAATTTTTTTCCTACATAGAATACATAGTTCTCAGGGGTACAATTTCACAATATGATAAATCTCATATTACGTATCTTCGCCGGAGCAATTTACGATAATTAATAACGATTTGATTGCTGATTAAGGTTACAGAAGGGCAATGCGTCTGCCGCCGATACTAATTGTGGATAAACTATAGATAACAACTGGTCGAGTCTCACCAGGGATATGAAGTTATCGCAAACTCAATGGAAGTAGATTCATAAAACGCAGCGAATTGATGCAATTAAGGAAAACTGAACTGAATGAAAAAAAACTCCCTTCTGATCGTTCTGATATTTTTTCATATTTACATCATTAGATAAAACAATTTTGCATCATGGCAGATTTTAAGATGGTGGTCCACAAATTCTTTCACCAAATCGATTCCAAGACCAAGAGTAACTCAGGGATTTTTGCCCAGACAATAGCGCAGGTGGTTTTATATACAATGTTTCGCATACCCCAGCTTTGGTACTGAAATAAATTTTCAGTACCAAATCTAATTTAGTCATTATCGAACTTAACAATTCAAATTATCATTCAACTAGATAATGTATTCATTCTTAAGTGCAAAATATGTACAAGCCCATATAAAAAGCATGATATAGGGAGAAAACACTTGCCATTGTTTTACTGGTAAATGTTTCTATGTTACGCCAGGTGGAAAGCAGACCCTCAAATATTAGTAAGTATCTAAAATTAAGCTACGTTCATTTCCACCAAGAAAAACAATGCGTGGCTTCATGAAAAAACTAGGCACACTAGTAGCAATTGTGAATGAACCATTGTTTCATCATTGTGATAAGGTTGGATTACAGTTAGTTTTTCATTCAGGGTCAGCTACTGACAAACAGTAGTGCCTTATTTATATTAGGAAAAATGACTTGCCACAGCATTGCTAATATATAGAAATCTATTAGGCAAGATTTAATATAAAGACTTTGAAAATGAGAAATCTAATCTTTGGCCCAGGCCAAATAGGCACAGATCAGGCCCTGAGTCAAATTTGGCCGGTGCCTAACTAGAGAGAGCGTGTTCACATGTTAACTACTCATGCTATAGTAAAAAATGCTTAAACTAAGTCATTTCGGAACCAGTTGCAATTCAGATACGATCATTTGTTTTGTGCTGAAATTTGGCTCAGGCCTGGTCTGACGTTTTGGGTCGGGGCAAATTTGGCCTTACAGGCACATACCTATTTGGCACCTGTGTGAACAGTTGTTCCAAAAATGCTCATGACCATCGTGGCTCTTGTCTACCTCTGATGATGGACCGTATAACCTAGAGTCCATGATTATATCCAAAACATACGGATTCGAGGTGAGGGGAATATCTCAAACGAAATAGGCAGAGAGATAGCTAATTCTAAATCGATATCCAAGAGAAGAAATACCTATTAGAAATACCTAGTTCAACAAGAGCAGATCTAAGTTCTCAGCTGAAAAATTACGTAAGAAGATTACGGATATTGGACTATCGATCCAAGAGGAATTATTAGAAAATGCTGATTGATGGAATTGACGTCAGAACGGAAGTGTCGCTCTATGAGACGGATGGATCGAGAGAGAGACTGCTCAGTGAGTGCGGAATGATTCATTTTCTATAACGAACGATTATTAATCTATAACTAACGATCGATTGAATTTCATTTACAGGTATTGCAACTTATCAATAGTTGACAGAGAGAGAGAGAGAGAGAGAGAGAGAGAGAGAGAGAGAGAGAGAGAGAGAGAGAGAGAGAGCGAGAGAGAGCAGAGAGGGAGAGGGAAAGAGGGGAGAGGATAGGGAGCGAGCGAGAAGAGATAGGGAGAGCAGAGAGAGGGAGAGCATGGAAGAGAGAGGGAGAGGGGAGGAAAGGGAGAGGGAAAGGGGAGAGGAGAGGGAGTGAGTCTGAGAGAGGGGAGAGGGAGAGAGAGGGGAGAGGGAGAGAGGGAAAGGGGGAGAAAGGAAGAGAGAGAGCAGAAAGAGCGTTAGGTAAAACGAGCAAACTATCTGCGCACTTGATGATGATGATTGCGTTAGCTCTCTCCTCAAGTTATATTACTATACGTCTGTCAGTGTGACTAACAGAACGTACACAAAAACGTGACTCAATAAACTTCATGAAACCAAAAATGAAGAGAGCGCGCAGGCATACAGGAGCGATGGTAAAATGATACATTTTTCTACAACGCAAATTAACTCAACAGACGTGATGCAACAGATCGTCTTCGTCAATACTCAAGATGTCTGTGATCTATGAATTATGCCGCATTCAGTCCATTTGGATTTCGATGTTTCCCAACAAATCTACGACTAACACTACTAAATAGTTACAGTATTCGAGTAATTTATACACCACGGAAATCGACCAATCAACCAATTGAAAAATGGCGCTGTAACGAAATCGGCAGCGTAATAACTAAAGAATGGCATTTTCATCGAATTCGATTTTGATTGGGCAAATTTTAAGACGCGACTCAACTGGTCGGCGACTGGTTTTCCGGCGACTACCGCCAATCGTCGCACGATTTTCGTCGCCGATTCTAGTCGATCTGAGTCTAGCTACGACTGTTGTGCGACAGTTTTTCACGATCGGCGACTGAATCGCAGGAGTTGAACATGTTCTACTTCTACGACGCGACGGAACCAGTCGCCGACTCGTCGTCGTCGATGTGCGTGTTTCTGCGATGAGTTGCCGACTCCACAACTAATTTCAGCCAATCAAAGCGGCGGATCAAAAATGAACATGGCGACCTCATGGCCCGCCAAATATGAAGGAAAGCTCATTGTTATTGTGAGAAGAGAAACACAGCCTCCATATACTTTCCACGACATTTTTGCATGTTGATAATAAAAAACCTTTGATGAATAACCTAAAATCATGAATATTATTTGAATCACTCTTAAAATTTCAATTTTTCTCTGACAATAATGCCGCTAAATAGATGGAGAGTTTATGGAATAAAAATGGCATACATATTGTTATTTTTATTGGGAGATATGTGCACGTAACTTTGAATGAGTCACGTGATCTACTCGTTGGGAGCCCAGGACTCGGTGTATTGGTGGCGATGTGAGCGCGCTCACGTCCAGTCGTTACGACCAATAGCAACTGGTCGCCGATTATCGCTGAATTCGATCTGAGTGCAATCTACGATAGTCGCCCACAGTTGAGTCGCGTCGTAAGGTCGATCTGAGCCTGGCTTTAAGTATTCATTTAGCAATTTTTTTCTCAAAAAGCAAATTAGAGTTAAAACAGAATTGAATCACATATTGAGATTTTGGGCTTTCAGGATTTCCATATCGGAGCAAGAGATTCTCTCGTTATTCCCAAGGTTATTGCAAACTGGAGCTATACCAGCAACAAGTGGAGATTGTTCCATTCCTTAGATATTGAGGTACCACTTAGGAATAAGATCTCACTAAAACTGACTAGAAATTGCATAAGAACCTTATCAAGTAGAAGAAAAGGAAACTGACAATTTGAAATTGTGAAAGAGGAAAGAAAATGAACAAACTTTTGACGCATTTTTAATAAATCATTGAATCACACTTCTGAGAAATTTGCACTCGGTTTCCGTCTGAAATCTAGTTGTCATTCAGTCCGATATTTGGTGCGTCAATTGACATTTTCGGAAATGGAATGCAATTCAATTCACTTGTCGGGTACCGAGGGAATTCTTAATTTCCGACTCGCGGACAGCGGCGCAGACGCGGGAGTTAGCTGGTTAATTACCCCGAAGAAAGTGCTGCGCTTACGCACTTACGTACGTATATTAGAATCTGTGAAGAGCTGCGTCCTCGGGGGTCGTTCATTTTATGCCGATTCGAGAATTCGCCGAGTGTGACATCGCCGACTGTCGTTAAGCAGAGAATGACAAATTGAATCTCTATATGTTGATTAAGTTTGCGTCGGATTTATTTCGATGGACTCTCTCTGTCTCTCTAGACGCAGTGACTAATAATATACCATCGTAAATCTGTTGCGCTAACACGACCGGCTTAAGACTCCAATACGACTTGGTTAATAATCAAAACGAACAGGAAATCCCTATCATCCGTTCGGATCTGAACTTCTTTTCAAATTTCAATGCCAAATTTTAACTACAAACACCAAAGTCTTTTGCGCACAATTCCACATTCTATCACTGAAATAACTGCCCCTTTTAAGTAGATCATCTGCCCTAGAACAGTCAACATGGGGATAGGTTTTTTTTACCGTAGGTCACTTACAGCTGGGAACGATTCAGAGATCAGTCCTCAACAACTGAGTGACAGTACAGTTGAAACAATCCCTAAAACAAGCTGCGAACCCGTTCCCTGATATGAATGCGACGATATCATCTAATCATGTACAAGCCAAGGCAACAACAGTTGTCGGACTTAAACTATGGAAAATAGTTCCTCTATTGCATTTTGGATATGTTGTAGTTCAGGGCCGATAGCTAAATTTTGACTGAGACAACTTTTTTAATATCGACCCCGTTCATCAGTTATGAGGTCATCTTCAAGGTCATGTCTCTGTGAAAAACAGTTTTTAGCGCCTAGTTCTGCTACTAGGTGGCGCACTGGGCCCATTCTTTGAACTAGACTCCCAAACTAACATAGTACCCAAGTTTCATCGGACAGACATACACAGACAGCATAAGACAGCACAAGAACAGAATTTCCGTCACATATTTCTTATTCATGCGGAAGACCGTTTCGATAGCACATAATCATCGTTTTACTTGGAAGTTAGAAAAATATTGTTTCCATGGATTCCGAAGTACGTCACACGGTCTTGCGACACCACAACGACTCATTCATGAAAGAATGTACGTGTACGCAAAATATCCCCAGTCAGCGAGAAAGAATGTTTTCAGCAAAACGGTTACGTACGACGACAGCGTGACACAAATATTGAGCTCGCGCGTGGTTTATATGAGAAAAGAAAATAAGCCACCAGTCGAGCAAACAAGTTCACTTGAACAAGTTTTCTACGCGGCCCCAACGCGAGTAGAGCGTAGAGGAGAAAATGACAGTCAATTGCGAGGCGTAAGCCGAAATAATAGTTTTAAATCGAATCTAATCAGATGATTAATGTGTATGTTAAACATTCTAGTTGAACTTCGGTAACTGTTTACAATAGACCGGCCTTTCAACGGACAAACATTCCTTAATATAGTGAACAACAACTATTGACCTCAATTCATCCATTGATATGTAATTATTTTCGGGGCGACAATTTTTACAAATGTGTAATATTGTTTACCCTACATCCCAGATATAATGAAATCTAAGTCCATATATAAGATATGGTAATATCAGGAATAATTGCGGTCCTTAAACACAAATTTTTAATACTCAACAATGTGAAAGCAACTATATTAATGTGTATTCACACATTACAATCGCGACGGATATTTATAATAGACCTACATTACGAGGTAGAGAAGTGAGTGTTTTGTAAGGATCAGTCACGCCGTGGTTAACCACGATATTACTAGCAAAATACCGAACTACCTGCAGTGCGCCCTCCTTAGGTCGCCCGATGCCTCCAGTTGCTTCTGATAGTATTGATGTGTTGTAAAGATGACCTAAAGATGGCTTACATATTAGCCCGCAAGCCGCCTGTATCCGCCCTGCCTATTACTCCTCAAGCCGCTCGGATTTGACATCCTCTGCTATACAAAAACGGCTAGAGCGGGATTCAAACCCGTTAGCTCATGATAAACTAGATACCCAAGACTTCAGAATTCCGTACAGAAATCGCCATCTTCCTACTTTGGAATCGAAGTGTTTGGGGTATGAACATGACAGCACCAAGCGCTCAGTTCTATCCAAGTAAATCAAGATGAAATTTTGGGGGATGAAGGTCACGATTTTGGTGGCCAACCTCGCATCAAATCTCATATCTTATGAAAGCCTTGACTATTTACTTCAAAATGACATGAACTTGCAATACATGAAAATCAACTGAGAATGAACTATTCTTTATCATAATAAATGATTTTTTCGCCTTAATTTTCTGACTAATAGACACTGCATATTCCTGAGTGATAATGGGTTAAAAGGCATTACTTCTGTGCAACCACTTTTATACTACGATTTTTAAAAAAACTGGATCCTTTTTAATGAGAATGATGATATCAACTCCATTAAAAATTCTACCGCGCAGATTGAGAAAACAAACACTAGACATCTAGAAACACGGAAAAAAGGGCCGATACCATGGATAATTTGAAAAAATGTTTCATTCAGCAGCATATTTTTCAGCGAAATGAACCAACAAAAATGACGTACATTTTTCAAGTGGCTACGCAAATAGGACATCATGCTGCATTATACTGGCCGAGTGGACTGCGCTGTCAAAACGGATAGACTCGAACAAATTTCAATAAAATGAATTTGTCTGGTATTGAATATTTCAATAGCGATAACACGAGAGCTTTTGGTAATTTGTCGCGTATCGTTTTTCAATAAAAGTTGCCGACTTTTAAAGTGATGCATAATTTCCTTAAAAACTGGCTGCACGCATCGATATTATTACGAGGCAAACTTTTACATTACGAGGCTCGCCAAGTGATGAGTAACGCTAATTACTGTAAAATGAAATATTTAAGACGTCAAAAGTTTGACAGATGTTTTATTTGTTCATCCACGGATAATGAGAAATTAATCTCATGTCAACGCGACCACAGCCGTAGTAGTTATGGTATAGCGATGCCCGGGAATAAGTAACTACCCTCATCAACACGACGGGAAACAGAACAGAAAAAACGCGCATATGACCACTGTTTTAGGATTTTGACTAAACCCTTTCAGTGCATCTACACCGCAGTGCAGTGTACAAATCAGGGATAGATTTTGCTAGTACACCGCACTGTGGTGTATTGATGTAATTAGTAATTATCTCTCTTGAAAAATGGCAGCACGTGTCAAACATAGTGAAATACTAGCAACTAACGATACACCCGTTGTATTCCCGTTGTTCAACACACTAGGGTGGAATTTTTTAGAATTTTCAAATTATCTCCAGCTTTGTAGGGTATTAATTAGTCAGCAGTGAAAGGGTTAATCTCCTACTTCAGGGTCCCTATACAGATCAGTTCTTCCTGGATATAAAGAGTTTTAAGGGAAGAAATTTCAAATTTTTAGGAAGTGTCTGCATCGCTTTCATATCCAAATTACAGTAGACTCCTAAATTAGTGCTGTTTATCTCGGTGAACCATTAATTCAGTGCTTTTGTAAGTAATACACTACCTAAACTCAGTTTCATTACTGCCTAAATGTTACTACATAAAAACAAATCCTGATCCCAACTGTATCGATTTAGGCGTAATTTATTGTACACAAACATTTCTAATTGCCTATTTCTCAAAATTGAAGGAGTTTTAAAGGAGTTTTGGGCATTTCGCTCGAATTAAAGGAGTTTCAAATACCTTAAAAAGCATTTTCCGTTGAGAAGGAGTTTATGTTTATGAAGGAAACAAGGAGTTGTAGGGACCTTTTTCATATTAGTCACATAATATAGTCATTAACATACTCTGCAACAAAAAAAAATGACAGCTTATTCATCTAGAAAACCTCGTGATAACATGTAGGTAAAACCGGTCCTATAAAGAAACTCGAGGTTTGTAGAAGATCGTTTAAATGAAACAGAGAACCAATCATTTACGAAAAAGCTGGATATCCTGTTACATCATAATTACATTACAAAAGGTAGGCCTAACAAATTAAATAGTCACGTTAGTAGTCAGGTTTGTTTTCTAGAATGATGGACAACTAACGCGCATCGGGCAAGGAAATCTCTCGGGAGAAACTCGCAGTACGAGATTGTGTTTTATTCCACGTGTGGATTAACATTTTTGCCGTGTGGCTGCTCCGCATAGCCTACATAATCTAAACAGCACCGGCGGATAACCTGCGGAATTCCATTTCTACCTGATCTACTATTTTGTAATCGACAAGACTTTTTTTCCGATGGTTGACTGTGCGGAACGGAACAGGCGGAAATTGTATAGGTTTTCATCGTCCCGAGATAAAGGATCGTCGAACAACAAAAACATCGTCTTAATATTCCGGGAATCTACAGTATTCGCTCTATAGGCAAACGTTCTGGGTCCAGTTCCACAGACGTGAGTTAAGATTTGACTCGGAGTTAACTCATCGAAAATGAACTTATATTAACCCAGAGTTAACGCTAACCCAAGACTGTGGAACTGGATCCCGTTTGAATCATTTTAAAAATGAGATCAAACGAAATCGATTGTTCAAGTGAAATTAATTGCTGTTTCGAGGAAACATTTCACCTACAATGGCGTACCCGCAGTGCTACTGTGGCAATCGAGGATTCCACATATGGCAAGCAAGGATCCGCCAGGTTCACTAGCAGATAGTTGGTCTTTCGCTCGAATGTGCCCTCTAGACAGGAAAAAATTTTTCAAAAAGAAAATTTCAAAAAGACTAAAAATAAATGCAAATTGGCCCTGATAAGATCAAGAAAAGCCCCTGTTTGTCCTAAATTTTCTGTGGGAGGGCCACCAGAACCCCCAGTAATGTAAGCGCTTGCAGCCCTCGCATTGCCAAATCTGCCCTTTTCAAATTAAGTGCCCATTCCTATTTCAAGATTCACCCCTTCATAATATCCCATAGATCCTCCATTCCATTGTAGGCCCATAATCAAATTTTGACCTTTAGCAAACAACATTTCGTTAAGAAGTGTGCAACAGGATTCTGGTTTCAACAGTTTACCCATGGGTGAAATCTAAAATACCAAGTTCTCAATACAGTCAGCAGCTTATCGCCCCTTTGAGACCCTTTACATGCTATAATATCACAATATATATTATATATATGTAGTGTAATGAGATGTTACAAAGCCATATATATTCATTCTCTTACTCATATTAAAACTATTTCTTTGAAAACTGGCCATAAAATGGCAGTCAAGTTGAGCAGTTGAACTAGAAAAAAATTCTATCGATTCCATACTAATTAACCCAGATATGTCCTGCTCATTTATTGACTTTTTTTTCACATATCAACACTCATTAGCTAACCCCAGCAATCAGAAGTCAGAGTCGACAGTCAGTCAAGTGTCTAAAGCCATTAGACCCACTACGCTTGGCGAAATTAACCCTCTGATATTTCCGACTTTATGTTAACGCGTATTCAACACTGAACATTTGTTACGATGAATATTTCATTTTGGCAAAATCAAAAAAAAATTTGAGCCGATTTTGACTATGCATCTAATACAATTGATACACTTGTAATATTAAGTCTTTTATGAAAAGTACATAATTTTCAGCAATAGGTCCTTGAAACTCAAATCTTGTTATAAACTATTTTTAACATTTTAATTTTTTCAGTCAACATGGGGATATATTTTTTTTCCACTATCGGAATATCTGCATAAAGCTAAGGCCTAATTGTAAACTTTGTAGTAGGTTCAATAATGTATCTATTTCTGGGATTGAGAATACACAATATTAATGGTTGTGTCAACACGCTATTCTTAGTCCAGTCAGTTTTAACTTATAGATCTTCTACTTCTTCTAGTACTAGGGGGAATGGCAGGACATCTGGAACATGTTATCCTATTTCACCTGCCCAGCTGGTGGCAGGTAGGTACCAATGTAGGGGTATATAGTCGGATATCTGGATAATGCACTTGCTTGATCTCTCATCAAATATGTATTAATAAGCCTGCCACATGGCCAGCTGTCATTGCATAAAATGCCACAAGTCCAATATATTTCAGAAAAAGAACTACTGAATTTCACACTACAATGCCCTGCTATCACCAGCCTCATTCTTCTCCAGCATCCTCTCAGGATACAAATTTCATCTAACTTGTCCAAGGATTTTCATGAATCTTAATCAACTTGAACTTTTCAGTTCAGATCTAATAAAGAATAACCCCCCACCTCCCCCAGTAAATTCAAACCCCTTTGAATGCGAACTTCAGTGAAAGCATTCCCGATTTAATGAACTTAACGAAAAATGCTAAGAGCCGCTCGTCATGAAAAGGTGACTAAAAAAAAATCGGAAGAAGTTTAAGCATGAATGATTGAAAATCTCTCAAGAGGGACCTTTAAGAAACTCAAGAAACCAGTTGAATAATCAGCTCCAGTAACTGACATACGAGCAGATAAACGGCTAGAACCTATACTGCCAGTTCCTATACGGTTCAGTTCTATAAGATACGTCGAGATCATTAAGTGATTTTCCGAAGTTGTTTCGTAGTCTCCCTACGTTACCAATTATCACCGTTCGAAACAGGTGAATTTTAACCCTTTCGTAGCGAGTTTAATGTAGACGATTTACTGCCAAAACGTCATTTCAACTTCGATTGATACTTCCCCAAGCAAATTTCATCAACCCAAAAACTTTCTAGTAGGAAGTACTTTACAGACTATTTCTTGTTTAATCAACGCCGATAACTTTCAAGTTGCTGAATTTACGAATACGTTGTAGAAAACCTTAAATTACCACGATCTTTCATTGCAGCATCAGTTAATCGAGTAAAATATTTGGGGTCCCATTAACGGTACCGATTAGAGGAATGGTCTACTTAACCACAAAAAGGTTAGAGAGAAAGATCCCACAATAAATGCATTGATAGGTAAAACGTTTATGAAAATATTAGAAATATTTCTGGTGGTTGCTACCACCCTTTGTATTCAGTCTAAGATTACTGGCCAAAAAGCTCTTTTATTCTAATCATTTTACTACAGATATTGTGATCCACCACAACTGATTCACCAAAAGGTTAGACCTGAGAAAAAACCCATTTTTCATTACCTAATTCATTCACTTTCATGGAATTATTATCAACTCGACGAGCAAAAAGGCGCAAAGAAATATATATAAATTCAGAAGTAGTTAAGATTTGACGGTTCGTTTGATGTCGAACTGAAGAGGAGATACGAGAACGCATTACGTATTTTATCGCCGATTAAAGGCGGATAAATCGGTGTTCACCGGCCGCGAAACACAGCGCGCCAGATCAACCGATGTAGGCTTCAATAAACCACTCTGTCGGGTTAAACACCACAACTAACCAACTCTCTCTCCGGCGAAATACGATGTTAGCCCCGACTATATTTTGCCTTTGATGATGATGATGATGATGATGTCAGTTTCGCCGATTGCAGCGGCTCTATTTTTACCGAGTACAGACGAGAGCAGCAGAGATCATCGAGGAGAGCGAATTCACCTGTAAGATCTCAGCGGTAGAACCAGAACCTGGAGAACAGCACGCCTAATGTTTCCACTTCACTTGTGTTGTTGAACTGTCGGGTAATATATATAAACAGGCCTCGGCTGAACGTGTATTCACGGTTATTATCGATAAGGCTGGGGTAGAGCCAGCGATGGGTTAGGATTTTAATCAAATTTGATTATTTGTTCGGTCATTAATCCGCCAAATATACAAATATCATCACCTCTCGTTACCCCAAACGACTGTTTATAATCAAATTATGCTTCACGGTTTACGCAGTAATGAACATGTATACATACGCGTTAGCCAATCATAATTGTTAGTATATATTTAGCAGTTATTGATTATTAAATTCTACTGACTAATTTATTATATAATCGTCAGACAAATACGCTAATATGTTTGTAGAAAATGAAATTGATCGAAAACTTTTCAAAAATTCATTGCCAACTCTCGAAAAAAAACCTTATAGAAGGGCTTCGTAGTAATAGCATATAGTCAGCATTCAAAGAACTCCGATATTAGCAATTCATACTCTACAACTCTAACCTATTTGAATTACAAATGACTACTTCACGCTATCAGTAGGGGCATATAAATAGTTCTAGAAATGAAAAAAAAAAGTATCACACAAATTCGAAAATGGTCTTTAGGCCTCCTATCAGTCTGGAGAGCGTCTGAAATGTCTCATTTCAATTGACAAATATTCTAAGCTCCGTATTTAGAAGCTTTAGGCTTTTCGGCGTTATTGAAATGCTGAAAATGAGAAGCCTAGAGGTCTTCTACCTAGTAAAACTTTTTTACCAGGTAAAAGACCTCTAGTCTTCTCATTAAAAAACTCCTCACTCTATTCAAAATACAAAGACAACCAGCTTAACCAGATCAATACACAACAAAGTGGCCAATAGTTGACTTATCAGTGGCAAAATTTATTTCCAGACCTACATGCGCGGAATCTTACCTCCAATAGTGTAGAGCAAAACCCGGGCACTGATCTCCACATTTAAGACATGGCCGCCCGCGTTCAAGTTCGCCTGATATAATAGTTGCCTAAAATCGAAGAAGAAATCATAATCACAATTTGTAGGAATGAAATAAACATCCTATTGAGAACAAAATAAAAATCTCAAAATGACATTTTTGAGTAGACATTATCAATTAATCACTCAACAACAAAGTTATATGAGGATTCAATTTTTGAGGCTACTGGCCTAGTAGGTAGTTCAATTCAGAGTTCAATCTGAAAGTCAAATCCTAACCATCAACTGGCTTACTAGATTCATAACATTCAGTCTTGTGAAATACAACTTAATAGGTCCAAAGCCTAATGTAACGTAGGTAGACCCTATGTCCTGAGTTAATCCAGCTCCTGCTGACACTGGCATTAGAACTAAATTAGTTGTTTGTCATAACAGACTCCCTGTAGGCTAACTAATTGTAAACTAATGCCACAGTAAGCCATGATCGGGCATGCCATGACATTTACACCAGTGCCACATTTCTAGTATCAGCAGGGTCGAAATGCTTCATCCGCCCAGGTAGGTGGGACCTCCCTGATCCGCCCAACCCTCTAGGTTTTGAAAAATTTTTGTTGATTAAGAGTAGTACCATAAGCCTATACTATTAAATTCAAACTGAGCCCAAGGTATTTGGCATTGAGTTGATCCAGGACCAGCGCCGCAGGGGTCAAAGGCTGAAATCTGATAGGCCTGATGTAGGCTTTAATATCGAGCCTGTGTAGAAAAAAGTTAACGTACCGGTAGACCTACCCTCCCCCTCCTCCGTCCCTACCCCCCAGTTAGGCCTAATATTGCACTCAAGCGCAAAGTTAAAATCTCACCAAAGTGCCATAAATTAGATTCGCCATTATGTGCCTTGGAATCAATCAATGTCTTAAAATTTTTATTCCTTATCTTTATAGGCCCAACTCAAACTGGCACTATCACATGACTAGCCCATAACGTTCCTATCATCATGTAGCAGACCCATACGCAGACTCTATTTTGGGTGGGTGCAAGTTTAGATATGGTGGAACTTAATAGCAGAGCCAGCAATGGTTTGGGCCCTCCCCCAAGAAAATTTTAAGTGAATATTTCATATAGCCTAATAAGTCACTGAAACACTAATGCGTAATTAATCTAATAAAATTTTTTTAGACAAAAAATAGTGGAACCTTTTTTGGGGACGTGCGTTCGCACCAAATATTATAGGCCAACCCCGGGCCTCTTGAGTACGGGCCTATAATTTAGTAGAACTGGGCCACATGGAACTGGGTGAAATATTCCGATTCCAGCTGATTCCCATTAAATAATCAAACAGTGGCGTTGGCAGTGCAGCCACTGCAGCGGCAAAAGCTGCGGCAATAATTTACTGAATGACGTTTTTTTTTCTTTGAATACGTTTTTTGAAGAAATTAAGTAATAATTTAGAAACTGTCCAAAATCGGTGTTTGGTTGCAGCAATCAAAAATTGCTTCCAACGCGCCTGTCAAATTCTAAAAAGTCCCCACGCAGTTTATAATACCTGGAAAGAAAAGCCGGAATAAAATTCCTTGATTGATTTTGCCGATTGAATTTTGGCAATTAAAATTTCGAACCTCGACTTATTTAATCACAGCGACATTTACTTACTTTCATCGATTCGCCATAAGCGGCATGATTAGCAGCAGACATAGTAATTATCCTTATCGTTAATTACATAATTCGATAGTAAATAATATCCATAGATCGATTAAAATAGTCAATTTCCATTCATGATTCCCTCCTCTCGACTCCGGCGTACGTCGAACTGTGAGACAACGTAGTAATGCCTTCCAATAGTTCAATAGTTTTCCGCTAGATGTCGCACTTCTTTGCCAAATGTAGGAAAAGTAATAACTGCAAAAAACCGGTCCGCAACAGATGGTTTGGCAGGGACTGTAGAGATGCACAGAAGAAATATAATTATATGAAAAAAAGATATAGGGGTTGCCCTACTCTTTCCAATTTTGAATCCCTTAAGAACTCGTCTAAAAACTATAAAAAGGTCATCCGAGAAAATAAGAAGAAACAAAAGGATGAATTTATTAAGGAATTGAGAGAATGCGAAATTAATAACCCAAAAAAGTATTGGTCGATGCTAAACTCTGCGAGCGGAACAAAAAATAATGAGGCTAATATAGATATTGATATTTTTCTTGAACATTTTATGAGATTAAATGATTTGAATAATGTTAACAATGAAACCGATGACGGTGATGAGCCCCCAGACGTGGGTGACCATCCTGTCTATGACAATTATATTTTGAACAGTGATATAACCAGTGATGAGGTAATTAAGGCTATCTCTTTACTCAAAAACAATAAGGCCCCAGGCATTGATGGAATCACGAATGAGCTGTTGGGAGTTAGTCAGTATCCGTTTTTAGTTGATATATTACAAAAATTATTCAATTTAGTTCTTAAAACAGGATATGTTCCAGAGATGTGGTCTATAGGCGTCATCAAACCCATTTTCAAAAAGAATGGCGATCCCTCTAATCCTGATAATTATAGAGGTATTACCTTAGTTAGCTGTCTTGGTAAATTATTTACAAGTATCCTAAATCAAAGATTGTCAACATTTCTAGATACGAATCACATTATAAGTGAAGCCCAGGCTGGCTTTAGATCGAAATATTCCACCATTGATCATATTTACACGCTTAAAACAATCGTAGAGCTGTATCTTTGTCAGGGAAGAAGACTTTTTTGCGCCTTTGTTGATTTAAGAAAGCTTTCGACTCGATTTGTAGGGTAAAGTTATGGCGAAAATTAATTGCTAACAGTGTTAATGGAAACTTTTTCAATGTGGTCAAAAATATGTATAACTCCATAAAATCATGTGTTGAATTAAATGGTTGCACGTCACAATACTTTGCAGCTGATAGAGGCTTAAGACAAGGCGAAAATCTCTCACCTATCCTCTTTTCGTTATTCTTAAACGACATTGTAGAATTTTTCATTGATCGTGGAAAACCGACTTTGTCATTTATAGAAAAACTAAATTTGAATCGTGATCAGGATATTGATACTTTACTGAATTTATTCATAATACTATACGCAGATGATACAGTTATTCTTGCTGAGGATGAGAAATCTCTTCAGCTACACTTAGATACCTTATTTGAATATTGCGCCGCTAATGGTCTCACTGTTAACTCAGAGAAAACTAAAGTACTAGTATTTGCGCGAAGTAAATCCCGGATAAAAACGATTTCGAAATTTATGTTTGGTGATCAAGAGTTAGAGGTAGTTGAAGATTATGTTTATCTCGGAGTAAAATTCAATTGGAATGGTAACTTTGCTAAGGCAAAAAAGTATCTTTACGATAAAGCTATCAGAGCTATGTTTTCGATCGTTCAAAAAGGCAGACGTTTGAAATTGCCCATAGATGTTATGTTTAAATTATTTGATACGTGTGTTGCTCCAATAGCCATGTATGGGTGTGAGATCTGGGGATATGAAAATCTTGATTTATTAGAAAATATTCATTGCTTCTTCTGTAAAATCTTAATGAAAGTGACGAAATATTCTCGCAACTTACAAGTTTTATCAGAGCTAGGACGTTACCCTATGAATATAGATGTTAGACGCAGGATGATTAACTTTTGGGTGAAAACAGTATCTGGAAAGCAAACCAAACTTAATTCAATACTCTATAAAATATCTTTCAATTTATTTTTAAGGGATAAATTTATGAGCCCTTGGTTATCATATATAAAGAAAACGTTTGATGACTGTGGTTTGTCCTGCATTTGGACGCAGCAATTCATGACTAACAGTAAATCTTTTTCAAAACGAATAAAACAGATACTCCGTGACCAGCACCTTCAAGAAACTGTATCTGCCATAAATACTAATCCGATATACACTAACTTTAGGCAATATAAAAATGATATTAGGTTAGAGAAGTATATAATAGAACTTGGTGATGACTTAGGAACTAGTTTATTTGAATTTAGGGTCGGGTCCTATATTTTACCTGTGAACAAATTTTCAAACCTTCATTTAGACAGAGCCGATAGAATATGCCCCACTTGTAATACTTTAGGTGACGAATCCCATATTCTGTTTGACTGTACCTTACTTAACGAACAACGCAAAAACTTTTTGAATTTGAATACCTTTAATACCCTTGATATTCTGAAAAACCCAACGGTCAACTTAGCTAAATTCATTAAGACCGGCTTAGATGTATATAGATCCCTCCAATAGTATATATAGTATTGTAAATAGTTGATGTATATAATAGTATATATAGTATTGTAAATAGTTGATGTATATATATATATTTCGTTACGTTTTCATTCTCTAAATTTTAATCACTTTAGTGTTGTTTTGTAAATATTTGTATATACATGTGTAATAGTTTTCCTCCATATACCATGGAAATGGTTGGAGTGTAAATAAATCGTAATCGTAATCGATGTAAATAATTATTTTGTGCATGTACGTGTATATATATGTGTATACTGTTAATAACTGTTATGTTTTAAAAGTGTTATTTTTCTGTAAATATTTGTAAATTCTTTCATGCATTTTCCGCCTATGTACCATGAAAAGGGTTGGAGTATAAATAAATAAATTTGTAAATTTCCGAAGGCAAATTCTCTTTGATGAATGGTGTATCCCTCCATATGTATTGTCACAAATAAATGTAGTGTGTGTTGTAAATAAGGTTTGTAATTTTTGAAATGCTTCTATTGTCTGTTTTCGTACTGGTAACTAATTGTAACTCATACTCTCATTTTTTCCTCCATATGGTTAAGACTACATGTATAAACAAATATGATATTCGATGAACTTATTGTATTTACGCACAAATTTCCCAGCATTCTTGAAAGGGTGTCGCAACTTTAGAATCTTCTAATAGCCAAATCTACCGTCAATGACATATATGGCAGTTGAGATCTGAAATACCCTTTTGGTCCTCACATCAGGATCAGTACATAGTTCGGAAGTTAGTATGAAACAATCAAAATAACGAAGATAAATACATGTAATGAGGTAACGACTGAAAACAGTATACTTTTAACTTCATAAATAAATTTATTTGGTACCAACATGATTATAATGTATTCTTAATAACAATTACGATAAGTGATGAAAAATAATTCCCTTTTACCAGAAGAGCCTCTTTTGGCTTAAGGATACGAATAAGTTTCTTCTTTCACTTATTTTAAGGTAGTGGCATTTAGAACATCTGATCATAGGTATATACTTAGCCTTCATTATTGTTGATCGATCGACTTTTTCACTTCGAGGAATTTGAATAAGTTAAGCAATTTATTACATTGTAATAAAGACAATAAACCTATGTTGATGCATATACATACCGGTAGTATCAAAAAGTAGTGCATTTTGTGTTGGTTCAAAAAAGTGTTAAGTTGCATAGTATAAATACAACTCGACATACTGGACAGATTTAAACTCTGGAAGACATGGATTATAGATAAATAGAATTCTATCATAATTTTCATGCTGTTTCTATCAAAATTTGAAAAGTACACCACCTTGTATTATTGTAAAATGTTTGAAAAAATCCATTTAAACAGAAATGCAACATCATGATCGAGGAATGTACTAAATGTTTGATTCACAACCATACAATGCATCACAGGCTCTTCGCCTAGCTTATAGGTTGAAAATATATTCCCTGCAATTGACTCCCGGGTGGATTTATGAAATCGATTTTGGTCAAAAGAATTCCTAAGTTACAATGACAATGCATCTTCCTTTTGTTGCATAACGTGACATCTAAAAATTATTACCTGAATGACTAGGGGTCCAGAGACACCATGCCAACTTGGAAAGTGGTTTGAATTGCTTGACAATCTGACAACGTTCCCTGGTCAACATCTACAGAAACCAATCTTGAAACAACCTTGAATGGTACCAAGTTTGCCAACTTTGGGGGTTACCTTCAGGGTCTGACCCCAAGGTCACAGATCCCAAGGTTATCCAGATTTTAGGGCCATCCATAATCAAGCACTGTCATCAGATTCATCCCAATACGAATTATCATCAGAATCGTTCATTACTATGTCCAAAATAGCAGCCAAAATCACTAGAGAACGTCTTTAGTGCATTGGCCATTACTACTTACGATCTTCTCAACCTTGGAAATCTGACCCACGTGACACATGGTTTCTATACCCCCTAATACATGCCAAATGTTTGATATATCACTTTCCTGCTTTGTTAGACATTGTAGGCTGTCTGGTGCCGCCATCTGCTCACAGGAAAATGAGTTAGTATGCTACACTGAAATCAATACTTGACTATCCTATTCACTATAGCTGGTCTATTCAAATCGGTCGCTAGCGACCGATTGCCGATTAAAGGGTTAATCCATCAATCACAAAGCTGGCTCTTACATGCAGCCCACAAAATGGCACCAAATATTATGAATTTAAGATATGATTATGCATTCAATTTCGATCCATGCACTGCCTTAACCCCCTCCCTTCGAGGCATTTTATCTAAAACGACTGAATTAACAATTGATAAGCACGCTTTATGCATTCATACTGTTATCAATCTAAAAATTATGGCTGTAAAATAACTAGCCATTTAATCTCGTTCCTGCAATTATATATCCGGAAGGGTAGACAGACGTTTGAAGTATTATCTAAGAAACTGATCTAAAAACATCACTTGAAATTTTCCACGTGTACAACAAGAATGTGTATAAGACCTCCCAATTCAACTCCAAATGAATCAAATCAAAAAGTGTAACCCCACTGCATTGGAAATCCTGTCAGCAACACTTCAGCCATGGTTTTTTGAACAATTCTTGCACTTCTTCCAGTTGTTTGCCCTTGGTTTCTGGCACAAGCCATATCGAGAACAACAAGCCCAAAAACGCTAAACAGCCGTATAAGTAGAAAGCACCTGAAAAATTTTAAAAAAAGCAAAAACAAACATCAGCATGAGTATATCCAGAGTATTTTATGGTGGGTAGGTGGTCAGCGTGGCAAAGGGACTACAGATGGTGATGAAAGTTACAAGTGTATGTCATTCCAGTATGTTTAAGTAATGGTGGCCATCTTGAAAGAGGGAGTGACTAGAATGACTAAACCATCCCAACCACTAAGTTTCACAGGTCCACTGTTTACACATTCAGTCAGTCAGTAGTTCTGTATCGTAAGGTTCCAATTGCTGGGGAACTTAGGAAGTAACATGGGTTGCTCTGTTAACGCTTATGTATGTAGAAAAGTTTCATTCAAAATTCTAAAATAGGGATGTTATATCTAAATCAATAAATATATCTGTCACGTGATTTTGGGAGTTACAAAGTTGGGAGAATGACACCATTGTCGTTTGGATGAATCGTGAAATAAAAGAATCGTGAAGTAAAATAGAATGTCACTCCTCCCCCACCCGCTTTCGTGGACACAGACTCACCGTATTTTGTAATGGAAAGAGTTAAAGATAGGAATGTCATGGATATGATCAAATTGAAAATCCAGTTCGTTGACGTGGCAACCGCTGCGCCTGCACTTCTTGCCCACAATGGATATATTTCACTATTTATCGTCCATGGCATCGGACCCATACCTGAAAAACGAATCGAATTATTATGATTTCTCCGATCCCAAAGACAAATCAATAATTTCTCGATGCAATTTTCTCTCAAAAACAGCATGAAACTCATAATTCATAGATATCGATTGAGTATCTACCAATAGCAGGTTCAACTGTACCAGCTAATAGGAAAATTTAGAAGAAACAAATCTTCCCCTAATTAACTAAATTTAATTGTACAGCCCATGCTGGAATCAAGATTCAAATGGAAAATGGGGGGAGTTTTGGAAGAAGTCACACAAATCCTGCATTAGCGCAATATTGTAGACTTACCAGGTGCAAAAAATGCTAAGTATATAACAAGCCCAGCAACAGCCATCCAGGAATAAGGCGTAGGACAGTAGCTGTACGCCCAGATTTGACTAGCATCTAAATTTGTTCGATTACATGGACCGTATTGCGACCTTTCATGCGAAATGTTCGTCGCCGCGAGGCATGAAGAATTTGTAACGCTGCCTTGATCTGATGTATAGCAAAATCCGCAATACGGATTACTGATACAAGCATCACAGGATCTGGAATTAGATAAACGGCTAAATTCGACTATCGAATAATCAACTAAAATGTAGTGCAACTATTAGACATGGAGACGATGCCAGTTGCTCAAAAGTTTACTTTAAGGTCTATAAAACCAGCCCCTGATATTCTAATTCAGAGACACAAATTTCATATTTTGAATTAGGGTATCTATTATATTTTGAACGCACTTACTGGTATTTGTTGCATTGATCGACGCTGAACCCATGCTGAGTAATATCCGGTGAATATACACTGGCCAAGTTGAAACCTATCCCTAGAGCTATGAGACTGAATACAACACCTAAAACAATATAACGAAATAAAGTTAAATTACCAGTGGAACTGCAACTAAAGTAAGCTATCAATCAAATCCATCCTAAGTGTTCTATACTATAGCACTTTCTGTTGTCAGTGCATCATCCTTTTTGTACTTAGTATCACAGAGAAGTTTATACAGCAGACTCCACTAACTGGTCAGCGGAATCTACTGCATTACTAAATATGTCTTCTGCGTACCTGCTTGACTAGATATGATAAGGGATCGGCGGCCGATCTTTTCAACCAAATACAGGCCGACGAATGTGAACAGAAAATTAGTCGCAGCGGTCAACGCGGCCAACCACACGGCGGACGAATCGCTTCGAACTCCGGACATTTTGATGATTGTGGCGCTGTAATACCTGAAAAGAAATTGAAATAAGTAAGGATTTACCTATCCAAGCATGCGTGTATTATTTATCGTACGTGCCCAGTATGAATACTATTGAAGTAAACTTACATGACAGTGTTAATTCCGCTGATTTGTTGAAACATTTGCAGCCCACAGCCAACTACTAACGCTTTCCTGACGACAGGATCTTTAAACATAGCTACCAGTATGTTTCTGTTGCCTTCAACCAAAGTAAAATGCTTATTTAAACAAAAAAACACGATATTTGCTCCATAAGAATTTGAATTCATAACCTTCAGAGTGACTAAAAATTGTATCAAATATTCCGCTAACTACGATGCAAAAACCAAACTGACCTAATATGGCTGGGACACAAAAAACCTTTTGGTCGATTAAGCAAGTTTAACTGTAGTGCCAACCATTCCCATTGTTGTTTTACGTTGCAAATATATTTTCTTAACTAGAGCCTCAAATACTGAATCGATTTGAATTGAATGACGCCATCGGGTTCGAATCCCGGTGCAAGGCGTTACATTATCTGTGGTAGTGAAGGAGTTCATCTGGCTCCGGACCCAGTGATGCAGAGGTCATACTAATGTTTACCATGTTCGCTTTGTTCGCGACGGGTCTCCAGTAGCGACTCTTGAATCGTTTCGAGCTCTTTATCGACGTCTTGATCGTCGCGTATGACCGACAAAACTTTACGCGCCTGCTCGTGTCGATCGTTGATCACCAACCAACGAGGACTTTCCGGCATGAAGAAGAACCCGATGAATTGGATCACCGACGGCACTCCGGCCAGTCCGAGCATGTACCTGGGAAATTCAGAACAAACGGATGCGTACAGTTATTAGAAATAAATGATTGTAACATAAGTCTTAGATATCTTTTATACATTGATGTAAATTATTCAGAAAATAAATATGATATGACATTAAGCAGTGCAGGCTAAACCCGAACGTAGGCCAGCTTAATGAACTAAGTAAGCACAACCAGTTGAAGTGTATCATACCAAAGTAGTGGAGTTGACTTTCAGGGCAAAACAACCCAATAACTTTTTCATACTAGACATAACTACCTGGGGCCAGTTGCTTAAAAGTTGGTTAGAGTGGTTAACCGGTGGATAGTTGACATTGTTACTATGGTATTTATCCGCCAGTTATCTTAAATCTACCATTAAGCAACAAGCTCCAGTATTAATTCTTCATGACTGAGTCATTTAAGGATGAAAATTCTGTATGTTCTGGTCATTTTTTCATAGCGGTAATAATGAATGATCATATAGGTGACCGAAATAATATAACAATAATTATAATAATGACTTAATGCATAATACGATTCAATATCCGAAACCATCACCAGACCAAAAACATCACATTAAAATTAACCCTCAGTTTGTGATATTAAACTAATGTTTAAATACGTAAGAATAAAAGTCGCAAAACAAAGTGGGTTTTCTAAACATATCTATAAGTTAAAATTATGTTAGTGGTCATAAGGTTTAGTTGAAGCACAAACTACTATGCCTAATTTTTATATAGGTTAACATAGAAAAATGAACTATAAAAGTTAACAAAAAAAGAATGAAATATGGAAAATAAGTTTCATTAGCGAAGAACCACCAGATGATGTGTACAGAATAAAATTCAGGATAATATATCAGTACATATTTCATTTAGACAATAATACATTCTAAACATCATGAAATATAAATTTGATATCATAATTACGTAATTTTTACATTGCATCATTATCAATTCAATAATAGACATTTAAGCAATTTTTGAAGGGAACACATGTTGACCTCCAATTTCAACCCTTGCAGTGCTGACTAATTAATACCCGAAAGTGCTGGAGATAATTTGAAAATTTAAAAAATTCCACCCCAGTGGGCATACCATTTAAGTGCATCTACACCGCGGTGCGGTGTATTGTTAGTAACTTTACACATGACTATGTTTGTCAGGTGCTGCCTTCTTTCAATAGATAAAAACTAATTACTATTAATATCAATACACTGTGATGCGATGTACTAGCAAAGTCTGACTCTATCGCTGATTTATACACCGCACTGCGGTGTGTAGACACACTGAAAGGGTTAATGTTTCATAATACAATGTTGTCTTAATGAACTATGTATTTTGTATCATAGAATACATATGAATCATGATATAGTCCTGAGTTTCATCAACAAAAAAGAAACGTTTTTGCCTTGTCACAAAGCGAAGATACGTTACATGCTCGGTTAGAGATAGCTGAGTCGAGACACCCTACCTCCAACCACTGGTCGGGTAATAGCTGAAAGCACCAGCCATTATACCCGATAATAATATACCAACAGTTATCGACATCTGGTATAACGTTACAACGCGCCCCCTATCCGAGGCCACCGACACTTCGGCGAGGTATACGGGCGTGGTCATCGACGTGAAACCTGGGCAAATCAGAAAATCGTAGTCGGTATTACAACAGTTACGATAAAATAACTCACCTCCACCCGTTCTCTTTATCATAACTGAACGCGCCATCTACGACACTGGCGACGAATTGGCCGAACGTAATGAACATTGTATAAAGTGTAACGAGACGGCCGCGCACGTTGGCCGGCGTAGTCTCGGCGACGTACACAGGCACGGTCATTGAAGCGAGACCTACGATCGAAAAGACAACCTCGAGTAAGATTTCTTGAATTATGTGTCGCGCAAAATTTGTCGATTTCAAAGCATTATCAGGGCGGGCCACTTTTATCTAATTTGGCTTGCTTTTCCCTGACTTTTCTGTGACATGCATGTTGCTTTCCCCTTGACTCGATCTGCTAAGAATCCAATTAACTTACGCAGTCAAATGTGTGAGACATAGACGGAAACTGTTCAGCTATCATTGCCAATGCGAGTTACCTCATAGCTGATCCTCATTATTCAGTTGTCTGATATACACTCGGTCATTTACACATGATCCAGTTCAATTGGCAGACACTTAAGTAAACTAACTCAGCTTCATTCTCAATGATCGGCCTAATCATTTGTCAATTATGAACAACGGCTGACTATACAATACACTCAATTGCCAACTAATAGATAACTCACATTAGCAACTGGGAAGAACATGGCAGCAGCGTACATGTTAAACTGTCTGACTGGGCTTTGACTGGTCTTGATATATGGTATATTTGTTTCTGCTTGATTCAATATAAAAAATAAATATATGAAAGGTCTTAATCTAAATTTTGACTGTGCAACTGGTCTGGTTGATGTAAACCAGCTGAAGAAATACCATAATAGCTGCAGCTTTAATCTTAACTATGGTACATATTCGGTGGTTAACTTCTATTAACTTTTATGCAAATGGCCCTATGCACATTTAGGGAGACGATCAAATGATGAGTTTAATTCATTCTCAAATAAAGCAGATGTCAAAAAACAATGGACCACTTCCTTCGGTTTTCATTGGTTTTTCTGCGGCAAACCCAAATTCGAAAGCAAAAAATCGAAATTTTTTAATCAAAACATAAAAATAGAAGCCGAAAATTTGACGGCACGCTTACCAATTCCGGCGCCAATTACGATACGACCGATCAACAAATGGTATTTATTCTGCGAGAAGCCGAGAATTACGGCTCCGACTGTGAATATGAAACTGGCGAGTAAAATCGTCGGCTTTCGACCGAACTTATCGTTCAGGAAACCGCCGACGAACGAGAAAACGGCCGCCGCTCCAATCGTAACGCTGACTATCAATTCAGTCCAAACTTCGTCGAGGCCGAATTGTTTGACGATGAAGATCATCGCGCCCGACACGACGCCCGTGTCGTAGCCGAATAAAAATCCACCGATGCACGCAAAAAACGCGATCACATAGACAAAATTCGTCATCGCCGGCATGTGTACTTCATCGGATTGGCTGTTATCGCCGTTAATTTCGTTCTTCGGAACATTTTCTTCGTCGTCGGGCGTAGATCCGTAGGAAACGGCCGTGTTTTGCAATTCGACAGATTCGTCAGAAGACGGAGGAGCAACCGCAGCTGCTAACAGCGGTTCTTTGTCCGACATTTTCGGACGATCCTCCTTTTGTTGTTGCTTCGATGCTGCCGATCTTTGTTTGACAAAACCGTCGGGAGAGTCGCTCATTTCTTAATTTTTGACAGCGAATTTACGCCTCTAGCTCCTAGCTGCATTTAGGTCTGTCTGCAGAGTTTCCAGAACCTGTCATGTCAGGGCCCAAGACCTGACATGACAGGTGGGACCTCAGGTGACAGGTCGATTCGCTAAAATGAAAATCGTTATGACTGAACCGATGATAGTCGATTAGAAGATATGATAGGCGCGGATTTAGAACAAATGATAGCCGATAAGAAACAAAAAGAACATATCTTAGTGCTTTCTGAATATATTATTCAAAAACAAAAAACAAACTATGATGTGTTATGAATTCATTTAAGAATTTATGTTGGTCCGTAGTTGTTGAACTATATCGCCTTGTATATGATAAAGATGCAATGATGGTGAATGATTTGAGAACATTGAAAGAATTGTTTACAATTTATTAATTTTTTTGTAACATGAAACATGAAAATATCAAGATCAGGCAATGATACCAGTACCGGTAGTGCCTTATGTACTCATAATCAGTATTAATAACAATCAGTATACTCATTATGATTAGGCCCTATATATTTACATATTTTTATTAATTACTCGCAATATAATTAATTCACCAAGTGCACTTATAATTTAAAAACATTTCAGTCCAAGCTTATAAGTTGACATAGGATAAATTAGACATAACTGTGATTAATTAGTGAGACCTCACACGGCAGCTCGCTCCATTTTGCAGAGCTTCGGGACCTGTGGTGACAGGTCTGCTTGAAAACTGATGAAATAGAAAAACCTGAACTTTTTATGATCTCTATCTAATGGTGAATGTAAAATTGTATGCTTACCATAGATAGATTAAATCTTGAAATACTATAAAACAATAATTTTGAAGCGAGACCTCACACGGCAGCTCGCGCCATTTTGCAGAGCTTCTCGAGACCTGTGGTGACAGGTCTGCATTTAAACTGATGAAATGAAGGAAAACTTTAATTTTTATGGTATCTTTATAGTAATGAGTATAATATCAATTGCTAACCATAGATAGAGTTAATCTTAAGTTACTATAAAACAATAATTATGAAGCGAGACCTCACACGGAACTTCGCGCCATTTTGCAGAGCTTCTCGAGACCTGTGGTGACAGGTCTGCATTAAAACTGATGAAATGAAGGAAAACATTAATTTTTATGGTCTCTTTATAGTAAAGAGTATAATATAAATTGCTAACCATGGATAGAATTAATCTTAAGTTACCATAAAACAATAATTTTGAAGCGAGACCTCACACGGCAGCTCGCGCCATTTTGCAGAGCTTCTCGAGACCTGTGGTCACAGGTCTGCATTAAAACTGATGAAATGAAGGAAAACATTAATTTTTATGGTCTCTTTATAGTAAAGAGTATAATATAAATTGCTAACCATGGATAGAATTAATCTTAAGTTACTATAAAACAATAATTTTGAAGCGAGACCTCACCCGGCAGCTCGCGCCATTTTGCAGAGCTTCTCGGGACCTGTGGTGACAGGTCTGCACTAAAACTGATGAAATGGAAAAAACTTTACTTTTTATAACCTTTATATAGTAATAAGTATAATATAAATTGCTAACCATAGATAGAGTTAATCTTAAGTTACCATAAAACAATAATTTTGAAGCGAGACCTCACACGGCAGCACGCGCCATTTTGCAGAGCTTCTCGAGACCTGTGGTGACAGGTCTGCATTAAAACTGATGAAATGAAGGAAAACATTAATTTTTATGGTCTCTTTATAGTAAAGAGTATAATATAAATTGCTAACCATGGATAGAATTAATCTTAAGTTACTATAAAACAATAATTATGAAGCGAGACCTCACACGGCAGCTCGCGCCATTTTGCAGAGCTTCTCGAGACCTGTGGTGACAGGTCTGCATTAAAACTGATGAAATGGAAAAAACTTTACTTTTTATAACCTTTATATAGTAATAAGTATAATATAAATTGCTAACCACAGATAGAGTTAATCTTAAGTTACCATAAAACAATAATTTTGAAGCGAGACCTCACACGGCA
Organism: Tubulanus polymorphus; assembly: GCF_964204645.1. Lineage (NCBI taxonomy): Eukaryota > Metazoa > Nemertea > Palaeonemertea > Tubulaniformes > Tubulanidae > Tubulanus > Tubulanus polymorphus. Next base: position 10,077,850 of record NC_134027.1, on the reverse strand, counting down.
GCACGCGCCATTTTGCAGAGCTTCTCGAGACCTGTGGTGACAGGTCTGCATTAAAACTGATGAAATGAAGGAAAACATTAATTTTTATGGTCTCTTTATAGTAAAGAGTATAATATAAATTGCTAACCATGGATAGAATTAATCTTAAGTTACTATAAAACAATAATTTTGAAGCGAGACCTCACACGGCAGCACGCGCCATTTTGCAGAGCTTCTCGAGACCTGTGGTCACAGGTCTGCATTAAAACTGATGAAATGAAGGAAAACATTAATTTCTATGGTCTCTTTATAGTAAAGAGTATAATATAAATTGCTAACCATGGATAGAATTAATCTTAAGTTACTATAAAACAATAATTATGAAGCGAGACCTCACACGGCAGCTCGCGCCATTTTGCAGAGCTTCTCGAGACCTGTGGTGACAGGTCTGCATTAAAACTGATGAAATGGAAAAAACTTTACTTTTTATAACCTTTATATAGTAATAAGTATAATATAAATTGCTAACCACAGATAGAGTTAATCTTAAGTTACCATAAAACAATAATTTTGAAGCGAGACCTCACACGGCAGCACGCGCCATTTTGCAGAGCTTCTCGAGACCTGTGGTGACAGGTCTGCATTAAAACTGATGAAATGAAGGAAAACATTAATTTTTATGGTCTCTTTATAGTAAAGAGTATAATATAAATTGCTAACCATGGATAGAATTAATCTTAAGTTACTATAAAACAATAATTTTGAAGCGAGACCTCACACGGCAGCACGCGCCATTTTGCAGAGCTTCTCGAGACCTGTGGTGACAGGTCTGCATTAAAACTGATGAAATGAAGGAAAACATTAATTTTTATGGTCTCTTTATAGTAAAGAGTATAATATAAATTGCTAACCATGGATAGAATTAATCTTAAGTTACCATAAAACAATAATTTTGAAGCGAGACCTCACACGGCAGCTCGCGCCATTTTGCAGAGCTTCTCGAGACCTGTGGTCACAGGTCTGCATTAAAACTGATGAAATGAAGGAAAACATTAATTTTTATGGTCTCTTTATAGTAAAGAGTATAATATAAATTGCTAACCATGGATAGAATTAATCTTAAGTTACTATAAAACAATAATTTTGAAGCGAGACCTCACCCGGCAGCTCGCGCCATTTTGCAGAGCTTCTCGGGACCTGTGGTGACAGGTCTGCACTAAAACTGATGAAATGGAAAAAACTTTACTTTTTATAACCTTTATATAGTAATAAGTATAATATAAATTGCTAACCATAGATAGAGTTAATCTTAAGTTACCATAAAACAATAATTTTGAAGCGAGACCTCACACGGCAGCACGCGCCATTTTGCAGAGCTTCTCGAGACCTGTGGTGACAGGTCTGCATTAAAACTGATGAAATGAAGGAAAACATTAATTTTTATGGTCTCTTTATAGTAAAGAGTATAATATAAATTGCTAACCATGGATAGAATTAATCTTAAGTTACTATAAAACAATAATTATGAAGCGAGACCTCACACGGCAGCTCGCGCCATTTTGCAGAGCTTCTCGAGACCTGTGGTGACAGGTCTGCATTAAAACTGATGAAATGGAAAAAACTTTACTTTTTATAACCTTTATATAGTAATAAGTATAATATAAATTGCTAACCACAGATAGAGTTAATCTTAAGTTACTATAAAACAATAATTTTGAAGCGAGACCTCACACGGCAGCACGCGCCATTTTGCAGAGCTTCTCGAGACCTGTGGTGACAGGTCTGCATTAAAACTGATGAAATGAAGGAAAACATTAATTTTTATGGTCTCTTTATAGTAAAGAGTATAATATAAATTGCTAACCATGGATAGAATTAATCTTAAGTTACTATAAAACAATAATTATGAAGCGAGACCTCACACGGCAGCTCGCGCCATTTTGCAGAGCTTCTCGAGACCTGTGGTGACAGGTCTGCATTAAAACTGATGAAATGAAGGAAAACATTAATTTTTATGGTCTCTTTATAGTAAAGAGTATAATATAAATTGCTAACCATGGATAGAATTAATCTTAAGTTACTATAAAACAATAATTATGAAGCGAGACCTCACACGGCAGCTCGCGCCATTTTGCAGAGCTTTTCGAGACCTGTGGTGACAGGTCTGCATTAAAACTGATGAAATGAAGGAAAACATTAATTTCTATGGTCTCTTTATAGTAAAGAGTATTATATAATGGCGACAGGTCTGCATTAAAACTGATATAGATAGAAAAAAAACTTCATGCTTTAAATTGATGAGTTGATTTAAAATCAGTCTCAATAAAATCAGTCTCTATAGTGCATTCGGCTCTTTTACATGTACATCATAAAGACAATGAATGTAAATAGTGAGACTTCAGGGGCTGGTTCCTCAGTTGAGATTTAAGTCAAAAAATGGTCTCAAATTTTAAGACTGGTCTTAAGTTGTTAGATTGGTTATAGTACTAAGATGGTCTTAGATTGGTCTTAAGTCTAAGCCATGACTATGGAACTGGGCCCAGGACTTCAGGACAGTGAGGAGTGTTGCCGAGCTGTGATAGTGAGCAGATAATTTTCAGTGTCTTATTGCGGAAACGAAATATCAAGACCTCGATTCATCTAGCGAAAATATTCTCTTATAATGTGCTCTTACTTCTACATTAATCAATTCATCTATGCCTGAAACTTATTTTTTCCCTTTAATACAGAAATAAGTCATAGTTTACACATAAATATTTTCTTCTTATAAATCAACCTTTCAAATGAATCATTTGTCAGAACATTTTCCTTATCGTTATTGTTGAATCATTTTCGATATTAACGACGGGTCAGAATATTCATTCAACTCAAAATGTTCTTCCATTCGTCTAGCACATGCCTAGATATTTCGCCGTTTCGTCAAATATTGTCATGAGTTTGGGTTTTTTCGGGACCTGACATGACAGGTCAGACCTGTCATGTCAGGTCTTAAGACCTGACATGACAGGTTCTGGAAACTCTGCAGACAGACATCAATCCCTAGCTGTCAAGTTCCAGAATGAATTATCGGATCGGCGACAACGCCGCCTATTAAATATGTCGACGGGTCAAAGTCAATGTAAAATCTACGATTTTATTGCTACGAATAAAAGGCGGGCTGGCGGACAATTCCGTAATCTATCCGAATAAAATACCTTGTAGATTTTATATAAGGCATACGGTATTTTAATATCTTTGACATTTTTGCTCTTCATGAAATAAACTAGAACTTGAATTAGAACTAGGATGAGTAGAAAAAGTATCTTGTTGAATCATGCTTAGATCCGTCACCCGAGTGCTTTCCCAAGTAGACAAGATTACTTTCGTAATGGCCGACAAATTTGTTTTTAAACAGTGCTCCTTTAGAATAGTCATAGAACTAAAATCAAATTTGATTTGAGTTCTATGGAATAGTGTCGAATTACCGAACAACAAAGGCATGGCCGAACGATACGGTGTTTCCCGCGCCTGCGGCCCCGGCGTGGCGGTCCGATGCCCGAGGGAAAGAAATTGAATAAATTTCAACTACTTCATATTTTTTGTTATTACCGTGATCTTAAGATTCTTCTTCAAACTATACGGTGCCCGTAAGCCAGTTCTACTCCAGCTCGAACAGTCTAAATTTAGTTTAGTAACCGTTGGTCCCAAACAATAACTCGTACAACGACTGCATGGTATTCAGCTCCCGAGCAGCGCAGGCTGGGCGGAGAATCTTTCATTTAAAAGCAATATACACTTAACGCCCCCACCTAGTCGATCGTTGGGCATTTGAATAAAATATCTAGACTTTCAGTAAAAACGGACCGAACAAAAGTATTGACAATGCCGAAAAATGTGGAGATATTTGAAAAGCCATGGGCCGGCTCTAAAAACATACTCGGGACACTGCAGCAACAGGTCGCTGATGGCTTACCCTTCGACTGACCTTCAATCTGATTTGATTATACTTAACTTCGGTTTGGAATGCGCGGATGGGTAGAGTTAAATGATTTAAACTAGATCCGCACAATAGAATCATGCGATAAAACCACGACGTATCGTCCGTTGACCACCAGCAGGCCTCACACGTTATAGAATGCAATATCATCCCTCTAAATAAGGCTGAACTGCATCAACAGCCGGAACATTTTAGTTACATTCTAATAAAAGTTTATCACTTAAAATGCTATTGTAGGACTTTTTCTACAGTTGCGATAAGAGTGTTCGACTCTTTCGTTGACTTACCGCCAGCCATTCTGTTCATTAAAACTAAAGACACCACTAATAACAGCAGCAACAAATTGGCCCATTGTAAGGAACACGGTGTACATCGTAGTAACCCGGCCCCGCAATCTGAGTGGGGTTGACTCCGCTATGTAGACTGGTGAAGTTACAGTTACCATCCCTGAAGTAAAGTGTATATATGCGAAGATGCTGAAATAACGATATCGTATCCGAATTTAATGGGTAACTGACTACAGAGATATGCACGGGGCCCTAGCATTCGAATTTTGCAGGGAAACAGCTGGATGGCAAATTTATTTAACAGAATATTTTCAATATTTTCCTGAAACTGGCCCTAGTTACAGAACTTGGCCAAAGCCAGGGTAAAATTCGATTAGTAGAAAAATCAAGGCTTCAATTGAATTGATTGAAAATTAAATCAAACTCGGAAACTATGAGTCAAATTCTATACCTCACAGTTATCGAACCCATCCACTGTCTTATCCTTACCTATTCCAGCTCCAACGATGATACGTCCGGCCAACAGAGAGTATCTATCAGGGGCCACTGCACTGAGAATGGGCCCCACCGTACAGATAAAGCTGCTGATAATCGCCGTTGGTTTGCGACCCAAAAGATCGTTCAGGTGTCCGGCCAAGAACGAGGACAGAGCGGCCGAACTGGCTGCCACTGCCACTATTAGTTCGGTCCAAAATGTGTCGAGATCAAATTCATTCACGATGTAGATCATCGCTCCGGACATGGTACCCGTGTTGTAGCCAAAAATGAATCCACCGGTTGACGCAAACAAAACCATCGAATAAACGTAAATGGCTGTAAATCGAGTGGTCTCCATTGCGATAGATGTTGAGTGTTATCTCCTCGAAAAAATGCACAATTTAATATATCTTCTATATACAAAATGACAGTTCTTCCAGAACTTTCGTTTGATATTTAAAAAGATTAGATCACATTATTACGCATACCCGCTTATCGCATATATCATAACAAAGTCAACACATAGAAGGTCGTCGATGCTTTTTTAATTATCCTATGCCACGATATACCTAGTAAAGTCTGCGTCAAAAGTTACCTTGTGAAATCACAAAATGTCTAATTGAGTTGATTGTCACAGTACTATAAGGCCTTATCAATAGTATTTGTTTGGCACATATGTCACAATACTCATTTTGATTATCTCAAATTATCTGAGATTAAACTACTAGAAGGGCCGCGAAAAGATCTTAACTTCTAACGGGCATTAAGTAAAAGATTCATGCTCCGAATAGCCATAATTTTTGGATTACTGCGCCGAATGATAATACCCAACTTGGGCGAAAAACAATTCAAATATGTCATGACATAACTTTTCAGTTCCGAGCACCGATCGATTTAGCGAGTTAACTATTTTACGGTGATCAGCGCTCATAAGTATTTATTTTCGTTATATAGGGAAGACATGTATGAGATTTTGAAATATCGTGATCTGGTTAGTTGAAACAGATTAATTCAATAGGTGATGTTTCTTTTAATCAATATATAGTCAGTGCTTAAAGAGCCGTCCATTTTGCCGACGCACGGTCGGTACTGTTTGTTAAAATTCTTAATGAGGGCGTCATTTCAAGACAATTGGAGCGTATGGTACAACGACGAACTGACCGGTGCCAAGTGATGCAATTTAACTTCCGTTGATGTGATGGTAGGGTTAAATCGACAAGATTTATGGATGGCTATGGATCTTACTCCCGAGCATAACTTTCAGACTGGTACCAAAGGGGCCAGTGCCCGTTGAACCAGCGATAAATCTGGCGCCCGTGTAATGATTCAAGCTTTAGAGGAGATACTAAGATCGATGAATCAAACCCTCTGTTTTGCTCCCGGCAGGTGTGGTTTGTAAGGGACCACCGACTCAAACGAAATCTACCCATCGAATAGATAACACGGTCAATACCTATTCTAAGATCAAGATCAATGTGAATCGAATCTCGATACTGACCAACGTCAACGGGCAATCGTGACACAGTTTTACTCCTTTAGCCGCTTGCGCTCTATAGCCAATGTAACATTCTATGACGTCTCGTATAATGAACGCACTGTCTCTGTTGCTCGTCATCTCGAATAAAATATCACCCACCATCAAAATGAACACACCTACAGCTTTTTTTATGGAACCATAGTAATTGGTTTTTATTGTTGTCATAGTAATAACGCAAACATCATTATCATAATATATTCATCATCTTCACCAACACATCATCATCTTCATCATCATTAAGTAAATTATCTTACAACAATCATCATCATCAACATCATCATCGATATATCATCAGGGATAGAAAGAAATGTAACCGATAGATGTGAAAAAATGGTATATTTAAAACCCAGATATAACTTTACTAGTGCCTAACTATGTGATTTTCTAGAAGTATTGGCTCAACTGAGCATTGCTCAATCGAGCCTGATGAGTAACAGGGTCCGATCTAAGGAATGAAAGCCACTTGCCCGGGGGCAAGCATATCTGAAATTTTGCTTGCCCCCTCCCAAAAACTACTTGCCCTACACAGGCAGTCCAATTGGTGGCACTATCATCTGTTGTATCGAGTGGGAAAAAAGTTTTGTGACATAAAATTGCACTAGCCCGGGGGGCAAGTGATAATGATAACCTACTTGCCCTGAAGAGAATAAACTTGTCCCGGGCAATCGGACAAGTGCTTAGATCGGACCCTGGAGTAAATATCATCTTTTTTTTCACGTGAAAGTTTGAAAATTATTTTTGTTGTTGTGCTACACACTGATTTATACTACTAACAAATAACTGCATCATAAAAATACTAGACCATACAATGCACTCAGTGTGCAGTAGATCACAGTATCAAATTTTTTAAACCGAATTTACATTTGTAATAGCAGCATTTCAACACGCGACACTTCACCCGGTTCATTCAGGGAAAGCAGCATCTGGTTCATCTCCACGGCCAGTTCCGAGTAAAGCCTAATCGATGGACATTGCGCTGCTCAATTTATACGATCATTCTGGCAATTGACTAAAAAACTGTGAACTGAGATTTAGAACTGCGGTTGACGACATTAAATTGTTTAACATCAACCCTTTCATCGCCGACTTATTAATATCCGTTAGCACTGGAGGTAATTTGATAATCTCCACCGCAGTGTGTTGAATCACGGGGATACTGCTATAGGGTATCTACACTGTGGTGCGGTGTATTGTTGTAAGTCACTAATATTTTACTATGCTAGACAGGTGCTGCCATCTTACAAAAGAGATGAAAACTAATTACATCAATAGACCGTTATGCGATGTACTAGCAAAGTCGATCGCTGCTTTATACACCGCACTACAGTGTAATTGCACTGAAAGGGTTGAAATCTAAACCACAGTTTCAGAACTAGACACGAGGCCGAAATAAGCGCCTGAGAAATCGTGAAATTTTTCTGTATTTCGTAACGACAACAGTTAACAGTTACTTTTTAGACTTACGGCTATTTTCACCAAACTGATGTAAGAACTCAATAAACAAACCGGCCCCAGTTCCAGACCGATCTTAAGTCAAACTTTGAATGAAATGCATACTAAATTCAACTCCTCATACATTAAACCTATAACTAACAACCGTAGAAGTGGGACCTGGTTATATAACTGGCCCATCGACTGTCACATCAATGGCTTAAATAAAGCTTAAATAAAGCTTACACGAGCACATACATACATCAAATATCTAATACACCTAAACTTCGTCTATAAAGAAGATACTGGACAAAAAAAAAAACGAACAAAACGAAATACTTCCGACGCTTACAAGAGGTTTTTGCCATACATAAAACCTGAACGTTTCCAAGCATTTAAATCACGCATTTCACGAAGCTTAACAACTTTTTCTTTTCTAGAAAATATAGTCAATGGCATATACATACACGTATATATCCATATGTATTTGTTTGAACACAGAAAAAAGAAGCGTAGAATTATGTACAGCTTATCATCTTATATATAATCAACACACGCGGCTGAAAAAAGCGAAACCCATCACGAAATATAGTACAGTACATTTCACAGAAATCATTGTCATTTTAATTACCGTCAATAGTATCTAGTATCATCATCATTATTATTATCAATATTTTTATTATTATTATTATTATTATTATTATTATTATTATTATTATTATCATTATTATTATTATTAGTGGTTAAGCACATTTTTGTTTTCATTAATTTCGTGCAAGCGAATTTGTTTCGAAAAAAAAATGCATCTTACGGTTATCAAAATAAAGCTAGATGCATTTTTCTAAAAAACAAAAAAATACACTTCGCACACAAATTTCCTACTGAACTTTTGTATGATCATCATCGATTAAAGCGCTATTATTCATATTTTTACAGAGACTGATACATACAATTATATATATATGAATAGTAGCACGGAAAGGTTTTAGTTCTTATCCTTCAAGTCGTTGAAAATTGAAAACGACAATCAATCTTTTTCTTTTTAATTTTCGGTGACGCTGGAACCAGTCACACAAATCAGCACATATTCAAGTCGAATCAAAATCAGACGATATGACGGCAACATCGAATTCTATATGTTTTCATTCATTTCGAACTAACACCATTCAATAACTCTTTTAAGTTTTACCAGAATTTGAAATCATAACGCACAGCACACTGCAAAACAGCCACTTTCGGTCTAAAATGTACACGTTTTCATACAGGTCTCGTCGCTAGGTTCTTACATTACCGTGTTATTTACAGTTTTATATTATGTACATGTCAGATAAGTCGAAATTTCGATAATGCAACGAAATCAAAAAGCGGAACTTGAGCAAACGAACATTCACGACGTCATAACGCGATACAGTCAAATATCATTATAACATCAACATTTGGGCCCTATGAAAATATGGCGGTAAAACGAATTGGCAGAACATCGTATTACGCGATATGGCCCATGCACGATCAACAAGGTCAGAATAGTCTATGATTAATCACAGAACATTTCGTTACAGGATGATCAGATCTTGCCTGGGTGATTGATTACCAGGTGTAAGGTTAATTTGGTGTTAAACAAGAGACGCGATAACGAGCTTTGACTGTATAATCAAACTACCAAGGCCCGGTTTCAGAGACCATAGTAGACCTGCGCATTCTACGAATCAAATATTTCCATAGGTTCTCGTCAGTAATATCGCTTATAATATTACTACTGTTACTAGGTCATATTACTACTTTTACTCTGTAGTTATTGTCTAGACGAGGGACCAAGGTTACTTAATAGCCAATAACCTGTCTACGAAACCAACACCTGGCGTAGATAACGCGTATCTTTTCCACTTACACTACTATTTTTCAGTTTTTAACTTTTCACAGCTAGAATTGTACAGCAATCATACCGGTGTATATTTCGCATCCGTCACATATCGTTTGAAAAATATCACTTAATCATTTTAACCGGCTCATAAATGACGACCGCACACACAACATAAGAACAGTTTGATCAACCACTTATTTCAAGAACGCGAAACTTGAAAGAAATGATTTAAGTCGAAGATTGGTGAAGATCCGCTGTCATTATTGGTTGCATTTAGCAGGGTGGGTGTTCGGTGAATGAATGAAGATTCATCAGTTATGCTAGACCGAAACCTTCCGAACATTCGTTGATCGCCAGTAACAGCATATTTCTCAGTTTGTCATAAGTTTCGTAGGCGGGTAAATCTAGCTGATTGAAACTGAAATACAAGAATGAAACAATGAAAGTTTGTTCCGTAACTACTTTATACTGGCAATTGATTCAATAACCAACAACATTAAAGCCAACAGAAAACTGTCATACCTAAAATGACTGCGGCCAAGACCTTTGGCAGTCTCAACAGTCTTTGTAATTATGGATGCCTAATTAAATTGACAGAACTTAGCAAGCCACAAAGCCGGCTCGCTCAGTCATGACTGAGTTGACTGTCTTCCAAGAAGACACAGTGACACAAAAACTTTTTCAAACATTTTTAAGCCAAATTGCTTTTGAATGCAGGTACTGATAATTTGCCTCCAGAGGCCACTTTTCACACTTGGTTTCATCTCAGCTAAGTCAGTGTTCTCCATATGATAGAATTCTAAAGTGGCTGCATTCAATGTCAAATGTATAACATCATGGCTGTTGAAGTAGCAAGGCATAAATCCCCCGAAAAATACGGACAATTTACGCTTACTTTTGGTGTAATGTTGTAGTTTTCACATTAGCTCAATATGTTTAATTTGCTTTATGTAATTATCAGCATAGTATATTGACTTCCACTAAATGGTAGGGCAGCAGCCATTAATGCGAGGGGGCTGATTCTCAAAGGGGTGGATGTGAAAATGCAAGGAGTGGCAGCTCCTCTAAAACCTGTTGCGGAGAACATTGTTAATTTGAAGGTGTTGAATTGGTCACCTACCAGGTATGAGCAGATGGTAGACGGTCTGTCGAACGATCGTCGCGATGGATCTGGAATTTCTGAATACCGTTCATGCCTTCGAGGAACGCGAATCCTTGCAGCGGAACTTTCGACGTTCCGGTGACGAACTGCAGAAATCTGGCCCGATCAGCTTGATCAAATGATCTCAACGCGCGCCAAAACCATTGGATCTGAAATTATAATGTAATTGAGAATTTCGTTTAAATTGAAATTTAACAAGCCATATGACAAGGTGACAACAGGCTAAGGCTCGAATGTGGAACTCTGAAATTTCCATGCGTTAGTTCCCTTGCATTTGGGATATGTTGTACCAATAGCTATATTTGGATACTGTTGCTGAGTTATGAGGTCATCTTCAAGGTTATGTCACCGAAAAATAAGAGTTTTAAGTGTCTAGTTCTACCACTAAGCGGTGCACTGGTCCAATTCTTTGCATTACACAACTAGACCCCCATACTAAAATTGGACCCAAGTTTCATGTAGATCGACCCACTATCAATGAAGCTAAGTAGTTGAAAGACAGATAGAAGCCCAAGAACCAACAATTTTTGAACGCATCACCAGCAGATGGAGGGCCGAATCAATGACTACCAATCATATCGATCATCGTATAACATTACCTGCAAAGACGTCGGTTGATATTTATGATACTCGCTGTTCGATTTCAGATCGTCGATGTCGACTGTCGGCAGGCCGGATATGAGCAATTCTAATTCCTGTTCGTTGAATATCGATATCAAACGTTTCGGTATGATGTCGTAGAACCCTTCGAGGAACGCGTTCAGCTGTTTGCGAATGGCACCGGTCATTTTCATCTGACAAACGAGTTTCATGTATTCTTTTTTTGTCTCTTCGGTGACGGGAATATGTCGGCCGTTCGGTTTCATGTCACGAACTTCGGTGACGCCGAATTCTTGGATCTGTAAGAAATATCGACGAATGACAATCCTGTGGATATTTGAGCATCACATTGGCTTTTTTGTTTTCAATGCGTATTAGTTAACTTGGGCGTATATAGTTCAATGTGCTACTATGTATAACTATGGGGCCAGTTTTATAGACTCGTAACAACTTTAACCCGGGGGTTAACTCGATTGAAAATGAATTGAGTTAGCCCCCGGGTTGAAGTTAATACCAGTCTGTAAAACCGGCCCCTGATATACTCTTATTTTACCTCGGTGCTAAACGTCAACTCATAGCCGAGATCTTCTACACGGTGTTCCAGTAGGAAAACTAGACCTTGGTAAAACGAATAATCTTCGCTTTCCATATCTACATACCTGCAATGCAAAAACAAAATACAGATGATCCGTTCGCTTACACTTAAAATCTAAGTGCTTGTGTCTAAACATGTAAGCTATATCAATCATAACTGAGTTGTTATTCCAAACATGCAGCAGGGACAGGGTGGCCGCTTTCCACCAATTAACAAATTTGAGTTTTCTCCGATTTATTCATGCTATGATACAAAATTTCCTCAGTAAATCCGGAGGAATTTCTTGATATAGTTGATTTAGTTAATATATTTTTTTTTTTCTAGAATTTTATGACTCCCTGATTTTCCAGGCCACCGTGAGGGAGATTACTCACTTGACAAGGACGCCGAGTATATGCTTGTAGAACGATCGCGTGAAGTAACATTCCAACAGTTTGTTGTCGTAGATGGCTTTCGCGATGATTCGACCGACGAACTTGAAGTAACTGAGATGATTCGAGTTACAATGCGACGAAGGATTGATCGTATAGGTGACACGGTCTCCCGGCGACGTGCTGAACAGCGCGTACATCGGATTGAAAATCTCGCGCGAAATGATCAGATACCACTCGCGTAACAATCCACCGGCGTCTTGACCTTCTTCCCCTAAAGATGAAAATCAAATTGGGCGAGATGTTTCACCAACTGTGTCTTAATTTCATTCTAATGACACTGTCAGATACAGTCAAACCCGCTTAATTCGGATCAGCTTAATATGGATTTTGGTTCAATCCGGACAATGTTCATCAATATACAACAAAATTATTTTCAATCCGGATTTCTGGTAAACCGGATGATTTTTGTTGGTCCCAAATGATCCGAATTAAACGGATTCTATTGCACTAGCTAGTTCCATGTTATCAGATACAGTAGACTTGGGTCTACCCAGAGTGGATTGCCCCAGCCGTAGACAAATTTTCTTACTAATGTAATAATGATCCATCCCTGCTTGGACTGACCCATAATATCTCAGAGAAAATCTGTTGGTCCTGAGACATCCGAGGCAAGCAGAGTCTACCGTACAATCATCTCCATGCATCAACAGCCCAAATAATTTCCTGCACGACCTTAGACCAAAATCATGATACCAATACAGAGAAAAATCCTTACTAAACTATCCCACATACGGAGTATTTAAAATGACAAGATATAAACTATTTCTTACCTTCAAATACGATATAAAAACGATGTTTCCATTCATCGGGTGTACGTCTATGCAGCTCCCGGAACGAATCTTCGAATACGTGCTCGCGTCGTACGTGCACGGCTAAATCCTCGCGACGCATGCCTTCGTCCATTCGTTCCAATTCCTGCCGGAAATAGCGTCGTTTCACGTCAAAGTCGAGCACACGCGTATGATCGACCAGCACGGAGAACGGTCCGTCTGCTAACGGCGTCGTCGACTGACGCAGAATCTGATTCAACACCGTGCGATGGGTTTCTGAAGAAATCGAAAAAATTTAATGTGAACATTATTTCACTTCTGGTTGTAACAATAGTCCTCAGAACTAAACTGCAACATAACAGGAATTGTATCCCTAGCCCTAATCATACAGAACAATGGATAAATATTTTTAAATAATAACTTTTTAACGTTTTTTTTTTATTCAAGGCTGCCAATCTCTGAAATGTACTATCAGTAACAAATTGAATTTTTTTCCGTAATGTTTCATTGAAATATGAAAAAAAATATTCAATTAATCAGTAATCAACAGTACAACCTTCAGTAACATCTTTCATATATCTGTATGCATCATACAAATCAAATCAGTATTTCTCATCATACAAGAGTAACAAATACTGAAAATCTGGAACAGTTGGCGGCTCTGTTTATTGCACTTACAAATTAACTTCTCGAAAACATGCGTAGATACTTTTTGAGAATTCTTTTCCACTCATTACTATAGCTTCATCATGGGACAATCGATAAAATTGCACAAGTTTTGCTAGGTGCGATTATAAATTTCGACATTCTATCAAACTGGACCCCGGTGAATACTGACATTTCTCATTTAACAGTGGAGAAATATATAAGACTTATGTAATGTTGTAGCTATGCCCATCATTCTACATTATATGGTATATCGTATATCATATCATATTTCATTATTTACCATCAACTTTACACCAGAATCACCGGAAAAAAAACCTACCTGCAAATCTCAAGAATTTTGAAACGTCCGGAGAACAACTAACGATCGACGACGACACGGAGGCGACAGAATTTTCACGCGATAATCCGACGTCGGCGCCGCTGCTCGTACTCGACGGGTTCGGCGACATCGGCATGCCTATATCGACGTTCAGATGCGACAGCTGATCCTCGCGAGCTTGACGATAAATTTCACGCGGCTTGTTGCTTCCGTCCTTCTCCCCTAGAATATTTCGATACAAAACGCGGCATTAAATCTACGTACGTAGGAAGCTTATGAGGCTATGAACTGTTCTACTATCCAGGTGCCAATCATAGACCCGTCTTCATTACATTAATTTAAGATTTTACCTATCTGACAACTGTGTGAACCTCTCGGACTCAAAACTGGATCCAGTTCCACAGTTCTGGTTTAAATTGACTCTTGAGAGTTAAAACATTGAAAATGAACTGATTTTAACTTTAACTCATAACTGTGAAACTAGGTATATAAAACCTGTTTCAACAAGACGTAACTCTTTTGCGGTCTAGTTAAGATTTACTTAAGTTGAAAATGTTGATCAACAGTTAATTTTTAGCCGCAAATATGAAATTGTAAGATTTCTATGGGGCAAAGAGATAAATCGACTATTAAATTACCGGCGTGGACTATGAAAAAAGCTTCGACAGCTGGCTGTAACACGAGAACGGCATGTTGATCGGGTGTCTGAGCTAATCCGGTCAAACATTCACCGAGCGTATCCCACAGTTCGTCGAGAGATAGCTGCTCGCTGAGTCGAGGTAGAACCGGCGTGTCGTCTTTCTTCGTCGACTTCGAATCGGCGGCTGATGTTCCTACAGACGAAACAAAAAATGTTTTTGAATGAATTATACCTTTTTTTGGGCAAAATCAAAGTACCGGTAACAATATGTGTAAAGGTATGTTCGAAATCATTGTTAACTGTATACCAACTGGACATCTTTGTTCCAATCAGGATTTTTATCAACTAGTGGAACCAATAGTACATAGAAGAGAGAGCCCTTAAATTTGCCTGTTCTGCCTAGTCATATTAGATCTACAGATTCCTACAGTCGAAACTTTCAAATCAAATTTGAAAACACATCTTTTTTGAAACAAACCTATTTGTCTTAACGTTTTAATAAATTGGCAATGAAACGATTAGCTTACCGGCTTGATCGACTTCCATCGGCAGATCGTGACTTTCGACGGAGGCTTGTTGAGAAACCGAGCCGGTGTCCGTTGAGATCTGATTCTGTAGATTGTTATCCACTGAGGTCGGTTGACTATTGTTACCGCCGGCGCTGCCCGCACGAGCTACTAAATCCAGAAGTGGATCTTCCGACTCTAAGAATGACAGAGTATCTGAAACGATGAAATACGATCATTTTCGACACCATTTTCAAATCCTTCTTCAAGTTCGTTTATCATACCAGTGTCAATTCTTAATTTCAAATAGGCATTCTGACAGAACGCGATAATCTCACCTGATCTTTTAGCCTTTTTAGCGGCCATACGCGCGGCTTCCCTCAATTGAATGATTACTTTGAGTATACGCAGGAAGAAGTGTTGACTGGTCGCTTTGTTGGTCAATAATGTCATCGATGGTAACTGTAACTCACGACCACCTACGAAATAGAAACAGCAAATATTGAGGCAAGAAATCAACAAACTTTCCCCAAAATACCGGGTACCATGAAGGCATCTACCATAATCCTTATTCCATTTTGAAATTACGCTGAATGTTTTATTGTTCTAAACAAATTAAAGAAGTCATCTCAGCAAACCACACATACAGCTGAATTCACACTATTTGGAAATACTTATTTCTATGATTCTAATCTTGGAGAATAAATCATCTAGTCAGAATGCTACTGAACAAGAGGGTGAACTATAGTTCACTATACTGGCATGCAAATTGTAGATTTAGAGGTCTTCGTATGACTAGCAGTAGTAATACGATAGATCCACTTACCGCCTTTCACTTTGGATGGAGCGCTGACGACTACGACGCTACCGGTACCGAACCGGTCGGTAATAACGCCCTTCGGTTGCTGCGACGTGGCTAGAGCATCGACGTCTTCCTTTTCGTCTTCATCCTTCGCTTTGAACGTCACGTTACTCAGTTCGCCGAGTAATAACCTGAAAACAGATGAACCATGATGTATATTCTGATGTATAGGTTGCCTTGTTATGATGTTGCTACTGTTCAGAATTTCCAAAGTAAGACAGTAGGGACTTAATTCTGAGGAAAGTTTCGAACAGAGAGATGGCAGCATAAGATTGAAATTCATTGACCAAAATATATAAATCTACTACGGGCCTTGAAGTAGTTCAGGCTGTAAGATGTAGAAATTTTAGTTAATCGTTTTCTTAAAGAAATGTCAATTACCTAATATTTGAACAGACTGTACATCCTAACTGTCTCGCTCCTTCCAGCAGTAGTTTCAGTACAGTAGCTCGAGACACCGAATTTGCACGTGACAACTGTAACAGCAGATTGGTTGCATCTTCTAGACCTTCTTCGGAACATGCTTTTGATGTCAGAACCTGGAATATACAAAACAAAGCAATGCGTCATTGTTGCATTACTGTTCAAAGGTACTTCATCTATAATGGTTATCGACAACCCTACTGTGGCTAGCTAGGATTTGGCAATGATGTTCGCACCAAGTTTACAAGTGTTAACTGGGTTACCAAGCTTCAATTTTCTCAACATTTCAATTAAGTTCGTTTCCACATAAGTAAATTAATTTTCAGTGAAATCTATGCGATAAACTGAGTAAGAAGGTGAATCTCACATCTGTCCTATGACGATAACTTCTGGTTTTGGAAGCCTTAAAATCAAATTTCATAGAAATGACCTTATTTTCACTAACAATAACACAGTGAGTTGTTGCGCTATCTGGTGAGTGCCGGTACCCCATGTATCGATGAAGTGGCCAGGTGGCCCGCATTGTTACTTATCTACGCACATTGACGGCTAGTTGCAGTTGATTTTCCATTACGAGGCACTCCTCTTTTTCCTCACTTTGTTCGGCTTTTTTAGCATCGTCTGCTTTTGTTTCCGTTTTCCTAGCAGTAGCAGCCGGAGCGGGCGTGCCGATAGGTGCTTGGACAACCGGAACCGCAGCAGGAGTTCCAGCAGGTGATTCTGAAATGATATCATTTAGCAACTAAAATACACGCACGCGATCTATAACAGATTATACACATAACTAATCTAATGGATGCTATACAATAGTAGTGGGTATAGTTTCAGTATTTGAAAATAGTGTTCTATATTGTATCTATTATTCATGTACACGATCTTATATCTATTAAAATAAAATTCATTCAAAATGTGGCCAGGAACATTTTCTGTTCAAGTGATGATTTTAACTGAAGGTTGCTCAAGAACTCTTAACACTTATAGTGCTGTATCGCCCTTAATTAATCCCTCCTCAGAACATATTCTAGGCTTCTTATAATTGAATATATGGGTACCAGAGAGTGCTCAAATCTCAGGACTGGTCATCGGTAATGAAACAACCTTTCGAAATAAGCTTTTTCAATTTTTCATTTACAATTCAAAATAGAATCATTAAGCAACTTGATATCGTATAAACAGGGCAGCAATAGGGTCTCATGCAATGAATGGAAATTAGTGAACTAGGGCAGTATGCACGCCTATAGTATTATCTTATTCTCTTTTGCATCATTTTTTCCCTTTTCATTTCTTGCTTGCTAAGTTTTTCTATTTTCATTCCAATTTATCAGGGCCTCAGCCACAAAGTGTACAGCAACTGGGCTCCTTCCTTGCGTCAAAATTTATAGATTATCGTATTTATTGCTTGTATCTATATTATCATCAATACAATGAAAGTTCATTAATTCTTCACTTACCACCAGATGGAGCTGACGATGTATCCATGCGAGTTTCACCGGTTGACGGCTGAACAGACGGGGGAGCGCGATCTTCCGCCGTCACTATCACCGGTTCGACGGAGGTCGCCGTACCGACGGCCGCGTTCGGTTCCGACGACACCCACGTGACCTGAGCCGGCGGTGGCGCGATATTCGCGGACGTCGCGACGACGGTTGACGACACGCCGGCGACCGACGCGTTATTGGCTGCGGCCGCCGACGACGACGGTCGATTCAGATCCGGTAATCCGACCGACACGAGACCGAGTAATCGCAGCAGACGATCGGTCAACAACTGACTACGTTTTATCACAGGATGCGCCAACATGTTCATTAGTTGTCCGAGCGGCGAATTTTCGAAGTCGGCCGCGTCGACGTCTGCGTGATCGGTCGCCGAGCTCGAATGTGACCGCTGAACGCTTTTGCCTTTTTTGCTACTCGTCGTCGAATCTAACTTGATCAACAAATCCCAGAAATCCGACTCCAACGTGCTGCCGCTCGACGCCGAACGAGACCGACTCGGAGTTCCGGCGGCGCGAGCCGGACTCGACTGGTTCGATTTCGACGACGACGATTTACAAGAAGTCGTTTCGGAGTCTTTTGGAGTCGTTTCCACGTTCGAATCACATTTCGTCGCCTCTTTCGCTTTCTGACACGACGATGACGACGACAACTGAAGTTGGAAACTTTTCGCTAACGATATAAGAGTGTCTAATACGTGTCGGCAGACGACCGGCGAAGCTTGCGGATGTATCGACACCGACGTGCACGTGTTGTTACTCGATTTCTTGCCGCTGCGCTGAATTTGGAAGACGTTCGCGCGGCACCCGAGCGCCGCGTCGAGACTGATCGATAACCAAGACGGATGTGAAGTCCTAGACGATGACGACGACGCGTCCTGACTAGACGGATTGCTCGATTTGCGACGGTGTTTGCCTTTTCCGGATTTCTCTTCCGATTCCACGCGATTGTCGCTAGTCCGCTGCACGATCGACAACAAAGTGCGAATAACCCACGCGCGAGTCGGCGCGTGGTAACACAAATTGCGCAACACGCGATGTAATCTCGTCGGGTTCAATTTCGGCTCGTCGACGAACAGCAATATCAACAAACAAGTCAACGCCTCGTGGTCTAAAAGGTGGCGCCCGCGCATGTTCATGTTTGCGGCTGTCGCCTGCGTCGGTTGCGACTGATGACCGGGCCATCGCCAGGAATGCAGCGGCCTCGGAACGGCGCGGATCGCACAGCGCGTACCGACGCGTCCTAATCCTGTAATACAAGACGAAATGGGTCGATCAGAAATATGTTAGATATTTATTACTATCTATAGAAATAGTCAACAGGACATTTCAGAAAATGTGACAACGTATTTTCAATGTGGGCTGCTTTTGATTAATCATTGGTCAAGTTGAAACTTCATCAGGAAATCACGCCTGACTGAGCATCATCTCAGGTACAAATTCAGAAAACAAAAGCCCAAAACAAACCTACCACACTGACGCATGTAAATTAAACGAACTGAAAATCGAAACTTTTCTGTTTACCACCACAGATGATAAGAGTGCACTTTAATTTTAGTGATGAAATAAATCGCCACATCTTCTGAAATACTCCATACATGTATTTCGATGCTTGAAACCTCAGGTCTGTCAATGAGTGTTCTCTAGAGCAACAGCACCGAGTTTAAAGCCAATAATAGTACCGAGATAAATTCACTAACGAATGACATTTGAGATGCACAATTTTAGCGCAGATTTCAATCCGTTCAACGAAACATATTAAGAGACTAATTTTCTTAGGCAGAAAACAACAGTTGACAAACCTGAGTGTCTGAGAATAGCTGATAATGAGCCAAAAGTCGCACCTGCTTGTGCGAATAGGCGTTCCTGCATCACGCGACGATGTCGGTCTTCGAGTTCGCGTCGCAACGTCTGCGCTTCAGTCGCCAGCGTAGGTGGCAGCACTGCCAACATGCTGTCGTCCATGTCGGCGAGGACTTGTTGCCGAAGCGACGCCGGTAACGTGGCGATGAATCCCGCCGGGTCGACCGGCGCTTCTTGGGCGACCGTGCCGGTTTGTTGAGCCAAACGAGCGTGTTCAGCCCGTTGTTGCGCTAGGACCTGTCGGTTGAATTACGGATATACGTCAATAATATATCTAGATTTTAGGACAATTACCCCCCACATTGTTCAATGTCTTGTCAAGCATGTAGTTCATTTGCCAAATCAAAGGAAACTTAATAATTAGCTGCAACAGTTGAAACATCTGTAACTTCAGATCAAGGTCGAAAAAAAATCAGTCAAGACTCATGACAGTTGGAATGGTTAAGACTCGTAGAAAACATGCATCATTTCCCAACTACATGTAAACCAAAATCTAAGATACTGAGAAATCCAAATGTCTTAGATGCACTTATTAGCTCAATTAAGTGTACTAGTGAGCTTTGCCTAATTCATTGGAATTAGCAGTTAGTATTTAGGTGATTTAACTGAAATTCAAACATTAATTGAAACAAGAACGAATTGGGGGAGTAATTGTCCTAGTAAATATCATCGAATCCTACATGCTTCAAATGTATTAACACAACACGTAAAATAAATACTACGAACACCAAGAACTTACCTCTTCTTGAATGGCAGGTGGCAAGGCGGCGAGGAACTCCGGATTGACC
This sequence comes from Tubulanus polymorphus, assembly GCF_964204645.1. Taxonomy (NCBI): domain Eukaryota; kingdom Metazoa; phylum Nemertea; class Palaeonemertea; order Tubulaniformes; family Tubulanidae; genus Tubulanus; species Tubulanus polymorphus. Next base: position 10,057,179 of record NC_134027.1, on the reverse strand, counting down.
TCGGTAACGGATCCGCCGGCCTCGACCGCGGCCAGATTCTGTTGTTGAGCGCGTTGTTGTATTCGCTGCAGACGCAACTGTTCGGCGATCACTTCCTGTCTGATATTCTCCGGCAAAGCGGCGAGGAATGACGGGTCGACGCCGTCGGGCACGAGGGGATCGGATGGAGAATCCGAACCGACCGGATTACCAGTCACGCTAGAATCAAAAACAAATCCGCTACATGAATTGTAGAGCAGTTGCTGACTGGGATGCCGCAACTGGGTGCAAATGCTGTGCAGTATTGTAGCATCCCTGGGCAAGATCCGAGTTTCCTCTCTCTACCCAGGGGCAGGTTGCATAGTCATGGCTTAGACTTAAGACCAGTCTAAGACCAACTTTGTTCTAAAGCCAATCTAACAATTTAAGACCAGTTTTAAGATTTAAGACCACTTTTGGACTTAAGTCACAACTGTGCAACTGGCCCCAGGAGCTTATAGCTACCTGGCCGGATATATTACTCATAAGTCCTGGGGGCTTCATCTCCCAATGGAGATATAGCGGGAAATAATACCAACAAGCATGAGCACAAACTATACTCAGACCTGGGCTCCTGTGATTTCTAATCGTAGCTTGCGCTAGAGTTGACATAGAAAATAGCAATTTAATTGAAAACGAATTAAAAATCATTCCGATTCTGAGAGCGCCGAGATATATTTGGCAGTTGTTGAGGTCTAAACAGTAGAAACTATTCTCAAATACGGTAATAGTCATAACCAGGTCTGCTACTGCATAGGTCTCTTAAGCTAACTGAATGTCTATTATCATGAAAGAAGACTTCGTAGTAGACTTTGAAGAAGATTTTGTGATTTTGAATGCTAACCTGGCTGTGGTAGATGAACTAGGCGCAGTAGAGGTGACAGGTGTAGAAAGTACTCCAGCAATTAGACACGGTTCAGTAGTAGGCGTACCCGTGCTGCTGTCGGATGGCGTGCTGTGGATCGTCACCGCGTCAGAGCTCGTTACATTCGACGGCTCCTCCGGAGTGATCGTTCCTCCGCTCGGAGGGGGCGCCGCTGGGGGCTGTAATTCTCCCAATCCGGCGACTAAATGTACGAATGGAAAAGGAGATTATCGAAACGAAGGTCTCACTACAACAGAAGCAGAAGTCTATGGAGCCACTTCATCTAAATTTAATTCTAACAAGGACATTTCTGCGTAGTGTCACAAGTTATTCCTAATTCGTCTTATATATTCTTAGATTAGGATCTGGTTAGAATAAATTCCGATAATGAACAAATTTTGATTGAAAGCAACAGAATTTTTACGAGACACTCCAATTTCACTACCTCGTGTAAACCGGGCTAAGGGCTGAAATAATTACGATGCAGAATTATAACAGTTGGATTTTATTGTAGGCCTTATCTGATAGAAAATGAAAATCTATATTCAACGAAAAGTGTGGACTAAATTTGAAATAACTTATCAGCCCCGATAAAAACACAACCAGTGAGAGGAACAAATAAATATCGTAAATAACAAACCGGGATTGATGAGTCCATCTTGCGATTCATTCTGCAGGATCGCTGCCAAACTGTCAGCGATCGACGATTCGACAGGTGGCGGTTCGATCGCGCCCAGGTACGACTGCGCCGGCAACCACGATTCATTGAAACGGTCGAAATTCTCCGCCTCGCGATCGATTCGCTCGATGACAGATTCGTGCACGGTCGTGTCCATCGGAGCTTCGCGCGAACTGTTCGACGCGCCGCCCTGGAACGACTGCAACAGCGGCATCGAAAATGGACCCAAATTTGCGATACTCGACGTCTCGACACCAGGCGGCAATCTGCGATTACAAACATATTAAAGAATATGTATTAGTATTAGAGTCGAATAGTGAGCAAAAATGTCAATTTCTCATAGATTTTTGGGTGAAAAATTTTTGTCACGTAATTCAGGCAGGTTTAAGTTCTATGTAGATAAAACCGGACCCAGTTCTATATATAGATCTCCATTTCATTTGAAGTTTCTAAGGTTAAAACTTTGGAAATGAACTGATCCTAACTCAAACTGAATCGAAAACTATGGGACTGGGTCATGGAGGTTAACTGAAATATTAGTCATTTACAAGGGTTTTGCTTACAAATGAAAACCCTAGGTGAACTAAAATAATCAATTCATTCTTTTCTGGTCAAGCAGGAATCAATATTAAACTGAATAAGTGAGCTTCATTTTGTAAGTTGCATCAGTTCTCCAAGGTGTGAAACCCAACATAGTACCAGTATGTGTACTAGGGCATTCTTAAGGTGATCATCATTTTCTGCAACTTTTTTTGTCTTTATATTCGACACGCAACCACGGTCTAATAATACGAACCTGAATGGCGCCGGTGGCATGCTTATTTGTACATTGCTGTCGGATGGCGTTTGCTGCAGAATACTCGGACGATCTACCGACTGTAATATCATCGGCACGCTGGTCAAAGAGCCGCTGTTATTTGACACGGGAGGCGTTTCTACAAACGGAGAAAATTGGCAGCTTTTTAACCGTTCAATAACAAATGAGAAAACAGAATTTTGATTAATTAATTGTTGTTGTTGAAATACTTTCTTCAGTTCTCCAAGGTGTGAAACCCAACACTGTACTGATAAGTACTAGGGCATTCAACGAGTTGATCATCATTTTAACAACATATGCCATGATCCGATAGATCGATGGTCACGGTTGCAAAAGCCTCACTTACCGGGTGCCGACGTCGTGCTCGGCGCGAAAGGACGTCGCAGAGCTTCCTCGACGTGCATCAATAATTCCTGCGCCACACGCTCGGCAGCCGTGACCTCACCGAGTGCTGATAACGTTGCCGTAGTAGACGACGCCGAGGTTAACTGAGATTGAGAGCTAGTCACTGCGTTCGTGGTCGTTCCCGTATTAGTGGTTGCAGCTGCGACCGAACTTGAAGCCTGAAAACGAAGATACACCTATGTAAGCATTCTGCATCGATTTCCGGATCTTTGGAATTATTTTTTATCTTCATCTTGCTGAGTACCACACTCAACATTTATATCGGGCTTGAGGGTTTCTCAATGCCTAATTAAGGGGAGGACCTGAGTAGAAATCAACCCCATGAACCCTGCATTGATGTGACTAGCAATGAGCGGCTCGAGCAAATGCCTGTCAATGGACACAATGCCTGTCATCATTTACACAGATATCTAATGAGTATCGTATAGGATACTGATGAAGGTTTATCATTTTTTCAGTAATTTCTTTTCAGAATCATTCTTTCCGGTAAATGTTTCTTTCAGTTCAATTCAAAACAAAAAGGCTGCTCACTTACATCGGTACGTATAGGTGTAGTCCAATCCATCGCTTTCAAACCGGACAGATCGTTCTTTTTCTTTTCGTCGTCCGTAGTGTCATCGGACTTTTTGCGTATTTCGCGTCGTTTCGCGACTTCTTCGTCGCGATTTTTTTCCAATGTTTCTACGATATCTGGTTTTAACACTGAACGAAAAAAAAAAAAAATTTAATCGTGTGTCTCCCCTTTATCCTCGGCAGAGGAAGGCAAAGTCTATGGCAAAAATCTACAGACCGTTTAACCTTTTAAGCTTAAATGCTGTTCATTATGATACTCCAGTACTTCCTAAGATTACAGATATTGAGTATATACTTACACAGTACACAATCGTGCATACTATCGCCGTCTAGCACACGTGATTCCTCCGTCCAACGTGTCAGGGCGGATGGAACCGACGCTAAGACTCCCGTACCAGTTGAGCTATCAGCGTACTGATCCTGTAATATAAATTTTCAAGAATCTTAGCAATTAAAACATGTTCTTGCAATTTCTACATTGGCCATCAAAGCACTAAAACCCACAAAAGATTTACAATAAATTTTCAGTCAAGAGGCAAATGATTTGTAAAACAAAAAATCATGACTTGTTTTCAGAATAATTGATCATGGCCTGCAATAGCCTGACTTTATAGTCCAAACTCCCAAGTGGGGAAATTGGTAATTTAAAATGTGTAACAAGATGGAAATGGTGGCGAACGGTATATCAACAATCTAATTTCATAATGGTAAGTATCATAGTGTTTTGTATTTTCTCAAATTTGTGTTGTCTGAAACGTACTTTTTACCCAAACCCAGAAGAATTCAATCGAAAAGTGTTATCTTTTAATGAGAAATAAATGACACCGCATCAGAATAACCTAGAAATCACTCATTCCCACACCGAGAGTACTTTATTGGTGTGATATGAAGGATCCATTGATAACTGCATCATTTGCGAAGTGCGTGCGCAAATCAATTTCAACCGTACCTGGAACAAGTCTTCGAAGATGTCGTCTTCGGGCCGCGAGGATATAACACGGAGATCATCGGAAACGAGAACGCGAGCATTGGATGAGTTTCCTTGCGACGATGAAAGACTATTTGTAAGCTGTAGAAAATCTGGACCCAGCAACCTTAAAAACCAACAACGTTTCAGTCATTTCATGAGTCAATTTCATAGATTTGTGTCAGACAGTTCAATTGTAGGATTCAATTTGGCAGAGAATTAGAATTCACAAATAGATTTTTTTAGCTAAGAGACAAATCAATTAACACAGTCAAATATATAAGACATAGACGGAAACTGCTTTACTTTAGGTGCCATCACTATCTCAACGAATTTCCCTTTGCTTTTTAGCTTTTTTACAAAATTCCCTGACTTTTGTAAACATAAGAAAAATTCCGACGTTTCCCTGATTTCCAGGTAAGTGGCCGCCCTGTTTCTGTCACATACGCGGGAAGGGATGCATCAAACACAGAGAAACTGCCCGTACCACGCCGTGAATTGACAGGACCAGACAGCAATTACTAAAATCCATCGGCCACACAAACTACACTTGATCTCTCACCTTTGAAGTATAGCTGGAGGATTAGGATGCCTATTGCCGCTGCCTGCGTAATGAACATGAAGCGTTTGAGTATTCGGATTGTATCGATACGTTCCTCTCTGTCGCCCGAGACGGTGCACCCGCGCCGCCATGTTACCGGACACGCCCGTCGAACCGTCCGGATGGCGTACGAGTAACGGATGACTGGAGGTTACGTTCGAGGGCGCCGGCGGCACCGAAGGTAGCGTGTTTTCGTTGCCGTTGTCGACCTCGGGAACCGAGATGGGGAAACTGTACGTTCGGAACTGACTGACCAACTGCTGACCTGAGGTAGAAATTTGGAAATTATTCAACTGTTAACATTGTCCTCGTTATTACCAACGCAATGAACCCATTTTCTGTTCAAACGCGTTTGGAAAAGCTTTTTTCAGCATGCATAGCAACTTTGGTGAATATAATAAAATCTCACAAAATGACCATTCACACCATTTCCTATACACTTATATACTTCACACTACATTTTCCAGAGGAACATATTCAAACTGTTCGAACAGGATTCTTATGCCTTATGAGTATCATCATCTATCATTGGCCATCGGATACATTTGAAATCATAGAACAACATCAACACATTGAATCAGGAGAATAAAAGTATCCTTACTTGGTGGAAAAACATCTTCCAATTGTACGAATAAGTCGTTATCCTCGTTCATTCGAGCTACCGAATCATCCATCATATTGAAGTCAGCCTCCATATCTGAACCCTGGTAAATGAGATGAGTCAGCGTTCATTTCGATATCACAGCTCAATTGAAATATAGTCGCAATATAGGTAGGAATTGGAACAAAGTCACAAACATGAATCAAGAATCTGGAATGATGGACTAACTTTTGATTTGTTATGGTAGCTAAGTTTCTGGGATTGTCGAATTTCGATATATCGCATCAGAATAACATTAAAATCACTCATTTCCACACCTTGAGTACTTATGTGGTGTGATATGAAGGATCCATTGATATCTGCATCATTTGCAATATATGTTTTACACTTCACGAGCTACAAAAATATTCTCGAAGTCATATGTAATGCCAATAAATATATCGAATCGGAATATGCGCAAGGCAAATCAAATCTTTTACCGTAAGTAGAATCGGACTGTATATAAGTATATAACCCTTGCATTTCATCGGGTTTGAATTGATCTGAATTAAGCAGCATTTCGCAAAATTCATGTTTGGCTCTTCCAACAGAGTTATGAACATAGAAATACCTCATCATCGTCTTCTTCTTCGGTTTCCTCCTCGTCATCGACGTAGCTTTCATCGACATCGTCCTCGCAAACGTCGTCGTCGTCATCGTCGTCGTTCTCATCTTCAGTATCCTCATCGGCGACGCTGCACTGATCGGCGTTGTCCTCTTCACCGCCTTCCTCATCGACGTCCAGGCACGAAACTAAACCGAAATAATGACCAGAAAATTGTAGTACACTATCACTCTTCTGGGTTAAAGCGATGCCCATTTATGAATGGATTGCTTACCAACTATATTATCATCATCTTCATCTTCTACTTCATCCTCGTCATCGGACATATCCTGAGTGATCATTTGCGCATCACGAGGATCCGACGACGCAATCACAACTGTGTCCACTTGCGATTGTTGACTATTTTCAGCTGTGAAATGATAATACGATAATCGATGAAATTAAAGAATTGAACTGATCAGACACCCTGCAAGAATCAATTTTTTGCATGAACTCCAGAGTAGTTTTAATGATTGTCAAAATTGTTTTCATCTATTTCAGCATAATGATGCCACATTTTAGAGACATGATGAAATTTCCATAAACAATCATTGTTAAGATTTCTGATGCTACTTTCTGCCCATTTACAAATTCTGATTATTTCATGTTACAACACAAAATTCTGCGTGAGAATCAGATATATTTCTAGGGTTCAAATGTTATAATTCATTCATTTTCATGAATCCCGTATTGATAAAAATGTGTGGTCAATAGAATATTCGATTTCCCTGGAAATACAGTAGAGTTTTCCAGGTTTTTTCTTTTTTACAAAATTTGTCAAATTCCTTGAGTTCTCACAATTTTTTCCTAGATTTTTCTCCCCAAAGTTTTTCAGGTTTTCAAGGTCAGTACCCACACTGTCATGGTTCTTTTTGCAGTATATATTTCCTTACTTGTCATGATGATGTCTCCTAATACTTCGGTTTCCGGGTCGTCCAACGTTTCCCGTTGCAGCAGGTCGTCCAAAACTTCCTCGAGATCTGTTTCGCGGCAACTGCGCACGCGCAGCTCCGGCTCTTCGACGTTCAACGCGATCGATTCCTCTAAATCGCCGACGGCATTCGGATGATCGGATACGTCTTCGATTCGCACATCTGTTCCCTGCTGCGCAGTGATCGAATCAGCCGTATTACGCTCGTTTGTGGCCGCTTCTATAAACGAATAATGCCTCAAAGTTTATTTCCGAAAACCTCTCGAGTCAGAACGATACATCTATTTTATCTTGCTAAAGCATTTCAAATCCGTGTTCTTCATAATGCTGGGATTTTACAGAGTTTTAATTGCATTCATTACAAAGTGTTAAGTCATCTGTATCAAACACATTGTTCCTACAGTCACATGAATTCAAAATTCTAGTTCTTCCCAAGTATTTCATGATTGATTTTTTTTCGATTTTCCCAAAAGGAAATGGAAAGTTGGTGAAAATGAACATACCACCATATTTCAGAGAAAACATTGACATTTTAATGATGACCAATTTTGAAGAAAAATTGCTGGAGAAAAGTGTCCTTTGGAGAGCAATTGGCATCCCAGAAATATGCTACGCTAAGTTTAAAATGAATTTCCAAAATATTTTACTGATTTCTAAAAAGGTTTCAACGTTTCAACCTTCCAAGCATTGATCATGATTAATCTAATCTAACATCCTTCGCTGAGGAAATGAGGAAATTGATTACGTTTAATCTTCGTTGATGTTGATTAAAGAATGAACAAGCTTTCGAAGGCGCTAGATTTATACTCACCGGCTGAATTCATAGCCTCGGGCGCCTCATGCACGATCGACTCTGTGAATATCAGATTTCCATCCGACGACTTATTCTTCGCCGTTTTGTTGCCGCCAGTAACCGTTTGTGGCTGATTCACGATACGCGATAGCGTTTCCAACGGTTTCAACACGCAGTTCATCGTGTTTGCCATGTTCGGACTCGTCAGGTCGAGACTGTGCGGTATACGCGCCAAGTCGGTGACCAGTCCTCGTTTGACGAGAATCCTCACCATGTTGTTCATCGTTGCCTGTTGCCCCTTGAACACCTGGTTCGGCACTTTCCCGGCGACTGTGCACGAGTCTATCATGATGCTGATGACGTTGGCCAGCGACTGGACCTTGTGGTGTTTTTCGGCGCTTTCCGACAAAACGAGCGCTCGTTGCAACGCGGCTTTGATCTCGTTGACTAAAGTAGTTTGCGCGTCCGGGCAGCTGTTGCACGCGGACATGCTCGCTACGATTACACGCGCTAGCGCCGGACAATCTTTATCTCCGGCAGTCTGACAGGGCGGTAACAGATTGTCTAATATGTACGCCAAAACAGTGCAATCCTGAAACGACAAGAACAGTGACTTGAAGATACCAAGATCAAAATGCAGTTCTTCCAACGTCTCCGGGGTTACTAGTCCAATTAATCCTATCAGTACGTCTATAGGACAGTGCGGAGCATAAATCAGTGATGGACTTTGCTAGTACACTGCATTGTGGTGCATTTATGTAATTAGTAATCAGTTTTTATCTCTATTGAAAGATAGCAGCACCTGTCGAACTGATATATAAGTAACTGATGCTACGCTACAATGCGCTGCGGCGTATACACACTATAGCGGTATACCTGTTATTCAAAATTCTAAATTATTTCCAGCACTTTCAGGTATTAATTAGCCAGCACTGAAAGGGTTAAATGAAATAACATACCTCTGCTATTGATTCAGTGAGACCAGCGGGGAACATATGTTGCGCAATAAGGGTAGCTGTATGCGGATAAGACCTCACTAGTTCGGCTAACAATCGCAGGATCGCCGATTTAGGGATCAGCGGCCGATTCTTTTTCTCTTCCGCTGTTTTCGATTCCAATTTTTCCTTCAAAGCTTCCTTCGCAGAATCGGACAGCGATGAACTGTTACACGTTGCAACAACTGGTTGCTGCAAAGAAATGTGGATTTCGTTCATTGCTTTTTCAAATCTAAGGTCGCTTATGTTGCTTATGGAGTGTTTTATCTAGTTGCAATCAATTGTCATTGAGGGATAAGTTTAAACATGAAAACCTAATTTACGTTTACATCCACCTCAATTATATAACGTCTCTGCAATCATCTAAATTACGCATTCTTATGTATCTCATTTTATGATGAATAAATACTAGTATATGAAATTTCTAATTTTAGAGGAGAAATAAGATGTTTTCGCATCAGAATAACATTGAAATCACTCATGCCCACACCGAGAGTACTTTATTGGTGTGATATGAAGGATCCATTGATAACTGCATCATTTGCAAAATTGCAGAAAAGATTTTCTGAAGATTCCACCTATTTCCCCGATATAGGAGCAAGATGGGTGTTAAGTGGAATTTTCACATTTTTCTACACCATCCATTTTAACTTTTTCATATTTTTTCACCAAATAAAACCTGGATTTTTCACATCTTTCTCCACCTGCTTATTCTAGTTCCAGTCCCTAAATAAAATAACCCTTTATATTCAAATTTTCACCTCTGAAACTTGATTCGAATTGTCATCGTCCTGCGCGTGTAAGTCGATATTGCTATCCTGACGTACAATCTGCGTACACATGATATCTTGTCCGTCTGTAATCTCTCGTGCCACTTCATTCACCACCTCTTGTATCGCCTCTTCTAACGTCTGAGCAGGTTTCACGGCCGAGCTGGACGCCGAAGTTGCTGCATTTCCACCATTATCTGAATGATGATCATAATTTGTCAATTCAGATTCATGGCTTGTTTCCACATCGTCACATTAGTTTTCAAATAATGTTTCTAATTCATATATCTATTTATCTGACAATTCAGCTTAACTAATAGAGCTAACAGTGACGAACACTCAATGATATTAAATTCAGAAATTATTGCAGTGCACTTCATTTGAATACATGAATTGTAGAATTCGAGTGTCTCATAAAGCAGATAAATTTCATTGACACTGAATCGTCTGAAATCTCAATATATTTACTGAATGAGGTAGAACTTCACGTAGATAAAATTCTCTAGAATTGTTTCCACATTCTTTTGTTTCAAAAAGGGTCTAAGCCACAACAAATCGAAGTAACATTCGATTTTCGTATCTTCGCGAAACTCACTTTCTTCTTTTGGAATGATGTACTGCATTGCTAGTCCTTTGAGCAACTCGTGTACAACTCGTTGCACCTGTTCGCCCATTTCAACCGGTTTCTGTTGACCGAGCGGAGAGATTTTCAGGATTTGAGCCGCGTTTTGAGATGACAAACGGCTCTCATCTGCAAAAAAAAGAACCGTCAACGATAAACTAAACCAAATGCGATGAAAATTTACTAAAACCGAATGAAAATATACAAACCTTGAAGCGCTGATGACGTGTGTGTCAAGGCTATACGATATACGTCCTTCGCTACTTGTTTGAACAGATCAGGGCACCGGCACGCAGCTGGACTGAGAACACGTAGAACGTAGTGCATTTCAATGGCACCGATGCTCGAGTGAGCGACGCCGGTTACGCTGGAATTGTTGCCTGATTGTGGATGACGAACGACCTATAAATAAACATACAAACATAGCAAGCTGTATGTATGATTAAATATTCAAGGCAGGCACAAGTCCGATCTGCCTAAGCCGATTCTGGACCTACAGATTAGTCATTCCTAGATATAATGAGTTTTCAAGAAGATTTTAAGCCTATTCGAGACTGGAAACCAATAAACTGGAATGAATTACTATCAAGTCTGCTTATATGTCATTAGCTATCATTCCCACTACGTAATCACAAAATCAAAAGTAAATATGGAGTAAGTTACGAATTGTGAAGTCGAATTAATAGCTGAATAGCAATTACATTCAGCAAGTTCTTATTCCATGTAAAACGATGAACTTGCATCTTAGAGCACAAAACTTTCATTCAATAGACTTTATATATTATTGTAGACTTATCGGTATTTCATTTCATGCTGAATAGCATGAATGAAATTCCTAACTTCACCGAAGAAGTAGAAAGATTTCGCATCAGAATAACATTAAAATCACTCATTCCCACACCGAGAGTACTTTATTGGTGTGATATGAAGGATCCATTGATAATTGCATCATTTGCAAAATTGAGACGATAATAAAAATTGTGCGAGTAATGAATAATACATACGCGTTCCATCGTCTGTCTCAACGTGGTCGGTTCTTCCATGACATGACGCAGCAGCAACGTAGCCAACGACGTAAAACCTTGGAACGCCGACGACTGATTCAAACCGAGCAACAGTTTCGGGCCGTCGAGTTCGGCGAACAGCACGGCGTATTTGTGTTCACGCGTTAACCTCAGTAGTAATCTCATTACAGCGTGCAAACTGTCCGGTTCGACCGGAATACCGATTAAGCCGCAACATGACCTAAAAATGTCATACGTTTCTATTATCAGTATATGTACTTTCATATTTCCAAACAACTAATTTTCCTGGGCCATAGATGACAAGATATCAGCCAATCTAGGCAAACTCTATGACCCTGGCTATCAAGACATGTCTATTAGAAGCCCTATACATCGGGATTTGGTTAGATGGATGTATTCAGTGACTAGGAAAATTAAGCAAATATGGGCCAGCTGTATCTTGAATACTTATTCACAGTATGACATCTGTAAGTGAACCTGAGCACGGTTTTCTGTTTTGCACAAATGAGTGAAGCTATTTACCTGATAATGCTGGCAATCTGGTCAGGAAGTAGACAAATGATGTTGGATATCTTCTCCGAAATGTCGCAACTAGTATCCATAGCACTTGCAGCAGCATCTTCATCTACAAATATGAATCAATCACTTCACGATAACAATTCTATCTCAGATTATTAACTTCATTTGCACTAAGTTAACAACTAAGATCCATGGAAAAGCAGCAACCAATCTTGAAGCAGGGCCAGTGATAATTCAAGGCTTTGGGCGACCAGTCTATTTTAAAATTCAATTTCGTCAATAACCTTTATACCTTTCTTATCCTTGTTTTCATCTTTAGGAGCATTCTCTTCTTTCTTTTCGCGTTCTTTGGCCGCTTTTTCCTTTTCTTCTTTCGTCGGTAATGAGAGCATGATCGGCCGTCTATTTCCGGTCTCTTCATTGACTTGAACCATCGAGTTGAAATGCACTGTGTATCTACGTCGACCAGCGGTAAATCTGCAAAAAAAGAAATATCATTCAACCATCCACTTATTTTGCTCTCATAATCATTACTAATTACTAGGCAAGTTTTTTAATGTTATCGTAGACTATGACACTTCCGGTAGGAATCTAAAAATCTCAGCTAAATCTCTCATGGGTCAGATAGATGAAGTCCAGAATTTTCTCATGTTTTCTCATATCATTACAATTGGCGTTTTTAACATTTTTTTCATAACAAAATACTAGGATTTTCACATTTTAAATTTCAAGGAACACTAACATAAATGGTTATTGAACACAATCTGGACAGATTAGAATGAAATTTCTTAAACTTTAACAGAACATGTTAAGCTTGTTAACTTGGCTTGTGTAATGTGCCCCATGGTATACGGCATTTTAAGGATCATACATTAATTTGTTCACATCAATCGAACGCCTGATTTCAATGAAGACTTACCGTACACTGGTCTCTCCCGCTCTATACGCGTCATCGATACTTTTATTGTTGCTCGCGCTGTAAGTACACCATCTACCACCGCGATCGTCAAACCACTTCCATGTATGAGCCTCACCCTGCAACATCAACGTGATTCATTCATCTTAAACAAATACTATGTGTTCACGCATGACAAAAGAAATCATGTTTCAAATTTTCTAATACTGGAAATTCATCTTGGAAGATGCACAAGATCGACTTTTCGCAGCAAATAAATTCCAAATTATCGAAAAACTACTGCTATAGATCAAAATCAGGAACTTTTGGCAGCTAAGTATGACAATTCAGTTCTTACCAGAAGGTGCTTGATTGCAGACTTTCGTTGACATGATATGGAAACTCTTTCATACTGGTCGATCAGCAGTAGCATGGGAGCTATCCATCTAGAAATAATCAATTCATCCGTGAAATTAGGCACGCAATTTGATTAGATGTACGTCATTTCATAGGAGCATTTATGGAGGCAGCTACTCTATGATTAACTATGAAGTTTTTATGGCTTGTCAACCTACTTTGGAGTAGTCGTTACTTTGGCGATACTGAGACACTGTTGAGAGGCATCTAACAAAGCGACAAGTTGATCGATAAGCCCTGCCTTCTCTAATGCTTCAGCACATGGTACTTTCATTTCCTGAACAAAAAGAACAACATTACTACGTATCAAAACCTTTATCCATCATAACTAATATCCAATAGATATATAATGGTTCCATAGTAGAAATATATGATAATAACAGGCCTGGCTAATGATTTTATTCAAGTTGTTTACAGTTATCTAGTGGATAATTGACATATTGACAATTAAAATTTCATTGTTACTATGGTATTTATCCGCCGGTTATCTTTAACCAACTTTTGAGCAACCGACCCTCGAACTGGAGAAAACTCGTTACCTCAAACAGCAGACTCAATAAATGTAAGCGTGTAGCGAGTTTCGAAGCGTTTGCTACTGTTGATAGATGACTGGCCCATTCTTGGATATTGCAGGAGTCTGATACGGTTAATGGAGCCGAAAGTTCCACTAGTGTTATGGACAACTCACAGATCTGAAAATAAATCGTAAGAGCATGATTAACATACGAGTAAAAATGTACAAATTTCAACTTGTTGTTGAACACTTAATACATCTCAACCAGTCTTCAAGAGTTTTAAATTATGATTCAGTCATAGTCATCAAAATGCATCGGTCATCAAAACAAGATAAAACAATATTTCTAAATTTACTGACCTGTTTCATCAGATCTTGTAACATTTCATTGCGCCATGTTTGGCCATTGCGATTTGTAACGACAACCAGCAGGTCACAGACACGATACACGGTTTCGGGGAGAGTATCCAGTAATGATAAACAACCTAATATCGTAATATATGCGAACTCTATGAATATTCAAATATTTCTCTATGTCAAATCAAAACTATTCAATGCTTGTATCGTGATGAAGTTTAAACCTTAAGACCGAAATCTAAAATGATAAACTTGTAACCCCATTCATACATTGAAAGAGATTATAAGGTATTTTATCGTATAGCTAAGGTAAACACCAAAACTGTCGGAATGTACTGAACCAAACTCTAATTAGGAAACAATTATTTAATTCTTTATTTAATTACCGTGCATGACTGTGTTTGTAAACTGATCAAGGACACTTTTCTCCAGTGGCGATTCATCTTCCTCCTCTTTTTTCTGTTCTTTTTCTTCATCCTGAAAATATCATATCACCAATCTTGACTGAAGAAGAATATCGCCAATTTCTCAGAGGAAAATTCTTTTCATGATGCGCTTATGTATGTGTATGAAGGTACTGCTTACTACCTTAAAGAGTTATTGATATTGGATACCTAGTTCTACTTGTGCTACTTAAAACTATCTTCCCTTGCTGGGGTTTGAAGCTTATGGCATAGAAATTTACAGCAAATAACCTGACTAACAGATCGGGCAGCTACATAGAGATCTTCAATCCATGGGACTGAACAAAGAGCAAAAAGCCTTATACATATATTCACTTGGTTACAAAGTTAATGACTACTGCAGAAATAATTGTCGAATTAAACACAAATTCTTATGATTGGCTAGAATAATGAGTAAAGATGAGCGAGAAGTGACTCGGTTTGATTTCAGGTTTTGCCACAATAATCAATTCATACCAACTAATATTGAAAACATCAGACGATCGGCACACACAGATAAATACATTTCTAAGCTAACAATTTCTGGCTGAAAATCTTTGCTGAATCAAAACCATCAAGAAAATATGATGCCAATCACCAGCTCATGGATGATTTGAACCAGAGGAAAAAGTATGAAATACAATCTACTCGCATTATTTACGAAGCGAAGACATTTGCAATGGGGTGGCCACTTTGAACCCATTTACAAATCCTCTGAGTGTTCCCCGATTTATTTCCAAGTGATTGCACAAAAAAATTCCCAGAGAGAGTTGGACAAATTTCTAGATTTGAAATGTTATAATTCATTCAATTTTCATTGAATCACGTACTAATAAAGAAACACACGATCAATTATCCGAATTCCCCTGAGTTTTCCAAGTTTTCAGTAAAATTTGTCTCAAGTTCCCCAAGCTCTTCCTTTTTTTTTCTGATTCCTTGAGTTTTGCAGGATTTCCAGGTCAGTGGCCACCCTGTACGACATAATCACTTGCAAGCGAAATAAAAAAATCCATGGCCAAATGAATACCGAACACGTACAGAATGCTTGGTTAATTACCTGGTCGGTTGACATCAGGATATTCTCACCCAGTGACATCGCGATCGCGCGAAGCATTTGGTCGTCCTCGGACAGTTCCAAATCTTCAGCGTTCGACGACGAGGCCGACGACGCCGCCGACGCCGCCACCACTGCTGCTGCAGCTGCCGCCGACTGATCCTGCGGAATATTTACAGATCAATAACAACACGACGTCACTATTCGCATCATTCTCAATCGATCGACTGAATCGATCAATCAGCATGCAGATATACGGGCAGAGGAGGTCGAGTATCCTAACAGTCAACGTTTGACCACAAATACGGTAGTTTCGAACAACAACGAAAATAACGAACGGATACAGAACGATTCACCAACACAGGACGAACAAACAAAAACAATCAACTAAACCGAAAACTGTATCTAAACCTATCTCCAAATGTTCCCCATTTCATTGCAATCTATTAGCTTTTGGATGCAAACAATTCTACATAACTCTATAAAAGTAACTACGATCATCAGCACTTTCCAGAATGATAATCGCATTCGTCTTTTACTTTCTGAGTTAACTGCGTAATGGTGGCATTTATCTAGAAGCGGGCTGCGTTTTTAATGAGAATATATTAACGAGACACCGGACAGTATAGGCACATCTTTCACCCAAACTAGGATGCAAAAATCATAGCAGAATCATGAATAACTTACGAGAATAGCCACTGGAACTGGCGGTGGATGCGTGAGGAGGTATTCCGTAGCTTGTTCCATACTGGTCGTGTGCAATAACGCTTCTGTACAGTGTTCACGCGTAAAACCCATATCAATCAACTACAAAAAAGTTCTGACAATCAATATCGTAATCATCTTTCAATCATATTTCAATAAACCATGTGCATATAAGTTGTAGGCTTTGTAGAATAATTCATTGTGCGCCAGCTAAGCCTCCAAGAAACAGCTTCTATGTTCACGTCTCAAAGTAAGTCCTAAACCTTTTTCAATATTTCCAAGATGTGAAACAATTAAATTTATTTAGTTTTTCAAATTCACAATTCAATTATTATTACTCATCACTTCATACGCCTACCTGTTGTAAGTGTTCTTGATTGATAGCCGGCTCGTCAGGTTCCACCGCTCGTAGATTGTTAGCCAATGTCGATTCACCCGCTGGCGTTGTACCCGTTGCTGAATTGCCGGTGGCAGTTTCGCTGACTTTATCTTTACCTAGTTTCTCCTGAAAGTAATTTCCATATCATTCATTACCACTAGCTCAAAAAAATATACAAATTAAGATCATTGACATGTACACAGTATTAAAATGGTCCATAATTTTAGACCTATTTCTACTCACCCGAATGACGGCTTCGCCTTTAATGATGTGACACAATATGGCCAGAATTGATTCGGACATGCGGCCTCCATACACGCTCAAAGGCTTCTTCTCCCACAAATGCATGATAGATTGGAATGCAGACTGAAAGTAAGGATATATATGAAGCCCAACTTGAAACACCACTAACATCGATATAAAGCATTTTCAGTTACACGTTGGGTTAAATCTACCTTGTGCGTTTTCACTAAATACTGTACTGGACTGAATGGCGTTAAATCACCGGCGATGCGTTTCGGCATATTATGACGAGATTCTAATACATTTTTCGTGTTGACCATTTTCTCGACGAGTAAAAGCCAAGCGTCCAAAAATTCACCCGTTCCATCTGAAATAAATATGGTGAGAATGAGATGATGAATCATTCGATCGAATTCCGCTGATCAGCAACTGAATTGTTATGGGCAGACGGTAGGATAATTGTGTGATCAATCTTCCTACTGTCAGCTTTCTGACTGTCTAATGTACAACAAACTAAGTAAAATCTACATCAATTGTACGTTGTGGCCCAGAGTTCAACTCCCGCATGGCCGGGACCATATTTCTTCTCCTAAAACCACATATCTATTAACACTTCGTTCTGCTACGAGGATTTAGTGTAATTCTACGGGCCAGGTTAAGCAAGTTTCCAAGATCCCAGGGCATAGGCGATCTCACATATTATCTATCTCTACACTCTAAAATGCAAGGGCTTTGCAATGAAGATTTTGGCGTTCTGTGGTTCCCAAGAGTATTTCACTAGCCAGCTGATATAATACATAGTATTTGCAGTATCAGTGCAGATTTCGTTACGCTCTCAACGTATGAAGATTACTTTTTTTACTATAATGATATACTAAAAGCTTACATACCAGGTAATTCTGCATATTCTAATCCTTCGTTTAATGTCACCTTACCAGCACACGATAATGCCCACTTGAAAGCTCTGTAAATCAAAAGCGAGATCTTATATATGCAACGATGACCACTATTTACTATACATGATTTATATCTTGATATGTCCGGGGAGGAACGAAGAACATCGTTACTGCTCAACCGAGTTCCCAGAATTCCCCGATTTTCTGTTGGAAATACTTCATAAGACAGCAGTTTGGTCTCGCTACCTAGTCTTCTGATTATATTAGTTATTTCCGTATTAACTAAAGATGCAAAATCCAAATGTTATGGTTATAACTTACTCGAACAAAGCGTTCTGACCACCAGACTGGACGAATTTCTGCAGCATCAAATGATACGGATATTTCAATTCATCGAACAACATCGGCGACGTAAATCCAACACAACAAATATAGAATGTTAATCTGGAAAATTAACATTAAAATATTCAGCCCACTATAGGTTGCCTTGGGATGACCAGGCTATAGGCTACTCAGCATTGATGGAAGACATAATAAACACAGTTAGCCTTCAAATGATAATGATTATCGTACGTTTTATACAGTATCAAATCCACTTAAAGTGACAAAGAAAACAAATATTTTCAAAAACAAGTTTAGAGCCCTGCCTAAACACTGCTGATATCTGCAATTGGCCTTATCAGAGAAGACTTAGCTCTCTGATTGTCCTTTTGAAACTGATATCTTTTTGGCATAGATTTTCACCAAAACACCCCCTTAAATTAAAAACAAGGCCCTTTTCCCAAATTCGACTTCCTAGCAATTTGAATATGGATAATGCGTTAATGTATGCTTCGTATCAAAATGTGCTCGGTTGCAAAGTGCAAGCCTTTCATCTGGAAACCACATCATAAAATCCATATAAAATCTTTGAGACGAACTTACTGTAATTTTGGCACAGGAGATGTATCCGGGGGAGTCCACGATAATCCGTTAGCTAACAGTTTCGTTAACGCAGTCGCGACCGCCTGAGCGGACGGCGTAGGCGTGACCGGGGGTGTAACTTGTTGACTGCGACGTTGACGCACCGGCGATCCGACGCAAAGTTTAACTAGAAGTCCGAACAGTTCGGCGAGCGCGCGCCCGAGCCGCGAGGACGCCGACAACAACGGCTTGATCTGTTTGATTTGAGCTTGTAAGACGGGCGAGAGTTTGTTTTTCTTCGTCAATTCGTTTTCTAATACGGGAACGTCGTCCGATTCCATAGGACTAGGTACGCTATTCTCCTGCGTGCTTAACGATTCCATCGCGGCGCTGACTCCGTTACTGCCGAGTTCGCCGACGCTGCGCGTGAGTTCCATTTGCGATCCCTTCAAGTCTTTCATGTCTTTTGGCAACAAGTTTTCCATATCGGCGCGTCCGAATTCGCAATCGCTCGGCAGGATATCCTCGCTGCACAACGCGAGAAGAACGGTGCTCTCCCAAACGAGCGACGTGTACAACTGACTTAATCCCTTGAGAACTTGCAAGCCCAGCTCCGATCCCCAGTGACTTACTGATATCGTGCGAATATCAATCTGCAAAATACAAAATTGATTCATTGTTTCTTATCTGAGCAAGTCTAGGTCCATATCATTTGAAAAATTAACAGGGCTCCTGCACCAAATAATCTACAGAATTCCTCGACTTCCCACAACCTTTCTCCCAAATTTTCTATGAAAGTTCCTGATAGATGTTCTTAACTCCGAAACTCAATGCCTTTCCTGATCTCTAAGAATTTTAACTTTTGCATGAAGCATACTCAACAATGACCAAAAAAATATGAAGATATCATAAGCCAACACCAAAAATTCCATTTCTTCTCACCGATTTATGCAAGAAAAAGCGTTGAACTTTCTAAGACCGGGAAAACTAATTCCAAACTCCCTGACGATCATCAATTATCAATGACCGCAGGAACTCTGATTAAAACGAGCTTCACCTAGCATGAAATTACAGTGGATCTTTTGATTCGAGTTATATGAGGTGACTAGGGTTTGTAGATTATACTTCAATGAAATCAGGCATAAAATGCTCGACTTAGAAGAAATAAAGCATAAACCCCAATGGTTAATTTTGCACTGTTTTTATTCCAGACATACACTAGTTTGACAGGAGATCAAGATACAGTGCTGTTATTAAAAATTTCAAAATAATTTGTAAACATCGGAAATTGTAATCAATGTTTCTAGATTATACTCAAATAATCAGGTATAAAATACGCGATTTTGAACAAAAAAAGTATAAACCCAGTGGCTAATTTTGCACTACTTTTATGCCAGACAAACAGTGGTTTGACAGGAGATCAAGATACAGTGCTTGCTATAAAAAACCTCAAAATAACTTGTCAATATCTGAAATCATAGTAATCAATGTTGGTATATACTTCATTAATCAGACATAAAATGCCTAGATTGTTGAAAAAAAGCACAAATGCAATAGTTAATTCCGCACTACTTTTATTCCAGACAAACACTTTGTTTGACAGGAGATCAAGATACAGTGCTCTAAACCTTTTTTTCTAGAAAAAAATAAACCGTTTCAGAAATCCCCAATGAAATCTATCATTATGACCATTTAGAATTTAGTCAACTGGTAAATTTTAATCATATCACCTGGCAATTAGATGGATAGGTCCATACTCTTATGAAACGCGTGATGTAGTTAGCAGAGTAAATTAGTATTCAGGCAAGCACTTTATCTAAAAGCATACTACACGTACATACATCTATTTGAAAAGTTGAAATATTTTGCATAGTTTTTAGCCAACACCACAGCCAAAGTCCAACAACAAAGCCACGCACTTGATGCTTACTGAACGCTATCGAGTTTATAATCCAATCATTAGTAATATTTTGGAGAGTTTCTATGTAATCTTTGGCATCGCTTTAGATTTAGCATATAACTGTTATATCATGGACTCTGCTTTAATGAGATTAATTGTGATTACAGTAGATCCCAAATGACTTCAAGAAACTACTGCACTTAATAGTAGTGTTCAAGCAGAGTTAACATCGTAGCGTAGCGTGGCGGTCCCCACAATGTGAGCGCATTAGGTGCTAAGATTCATTTTCCTAGCATTTAGGGTTCGCGATCAACTAGTTTATGTTTGGTGATCTCTATGATGATAATGTGCCGTAGTGTTGCGGGGTGCCCAATTCAAACCCCTCTGCGTCTGGTGAAAAACCGAATACCGAGTGTAAGGTTGTTAAAAACTAACTGGACAGAAGCAATAATCAGGGGTCGAGTGACAACATGCCTACATGGGAAGTGGCCTGAAAGGCCTGACAATAAGGCTATTTCAATATACAATGCCCCTGGTGAACATATACATATTAACCCTTCCAGTGCGTCTACACCGTTGTGCGGTGTATAAATCAGTGATAGATTTTGCTAGTACACCGCACCGCGGTGTATTGATGTAATTAGTAATTATCTCTCCTGAAAAATGGCAGCACCTGTCAAACATAGTGTAATACTAGTAACTAACGATACACTGCGCCCGCAGTGTAGACGCACTATAGTGGTATTCCCGTTGTTCAACACACTAGGGTGGAATCTTATAAAATTTTCAAATTACCTCCAGCACTACAGGGTATTAATTAGTCAGCACTGAAAGGGTTAAACCTCAAGACAATCAATCAAAGGGTCTTCCAAGATTTCCCATAAAAACTGCAAAATTGCAAAAGTGCTGATTTAGCTGAGCAATAATGACAATCGGGCCAAATTGCCAGGCTGTAGATGTGTCTACATTTAACACAAACATCAAGGCTGTAGATGAAAGTGTAATGGAATTTATCCAAGAGAACTAAATCCTGTCTATTGACCAACCGATGGTCAGACGAAAAGTGAATGCAATAAACCGATGGAACTTCGCCCCAAGCGGACTTAAGTCATCTCTTTACTCAGTAGAAGTAGTTGCTATTCGACACATTTGATCAGCGACTAGCTAACATCGTTAGAAAAACCTCAACACAACGTTCAGGTACGAATGCTGGCAGTCAAAGTATCAAATAATAGGGCGAAGTTCCACTAAGCAAGCGACTATGTAAGATGAATGAATATATATGTATATAGTAGCGAGATACATACATGATTTCTTACCTGTCCCACGCGACACACATGCACGAACATCATTATATAAGCATGGGCCGCTGTCAACGAATGCAACAAAGGAGTCGCCGACGACAGGGTCGTCGCCTCTTGGATGTTCGGCGACGTGGCGAGTTCTCGCAGCAACACCGAGCCGCCGGGTGGATCGAGCGGTTTGTGAAGTGGTTTCAACGACTGTAGCACTTCGTTCAACTGCAACAGGCCCTGTTTCAGTACCTGCGGTTCAACGGACAACGTCTGCAAAATAACACGTAAACGGTTATGACAAATGCACTATTTACTAATTTTACCCTAAATCGTGGCAAACCACAAGGTGATAGATAGATTTCTAAGTAACGACAAAATCAAGCAAATTACACACATCAAAAAGTTTTAAATCTAATGTCTATTTCAACTTGACTTGACGACCCCTTCAATGAATACTTTTTTGCCATCCTTCAATAGTGAAAAATGGATAAAAAAACCATGCTTTGATCAACTGCCAGTCCTTTCTGGTCCTATTAAGACTTTTATCAGGTGCGTACCATCAAAACTGACCGAGCTAGGCCACTTGATGTGCTCTAAATTCAAGTTGAAATACACATTAGCAAGTGGTTATCCCTACATCAGTGTTTACAGCAGACAGACTTCAACACAATCAGGGAAATTTCAATACTGGTATGCGTGATCGAAAATAGTAACGGCCCTCTTGGGCAAATTGTAACTCTAAATGATCGACCAGGGTTTTTGCTTAAGATAACACCCAAGTCAAGTTGATAAGTATAACCGATAACTTACAAACACGGCCTTGCAGACAGTAGCAACAGCTTGACAAGAGGCAGATGCCGGAAAATCAATCGGCAAATTCGGTAAACTGAGTATCGACATAAGAGGCACGAGTCCTTTCTGCGTGACGAACTCGCGGCAATGATCATCGGTCGTGTTGTTACTCAAAATCGCTTCGACAAACTTCATCTGTTGAGAAATAATTGCGAAATAAAACAAATATATTTGTGAACATTAGACTAATATTTGTCTCATTCAACCGCTTGCATTAGTACGATAGACTCCTTACTTGAGATCTTTATTTGAGTAAAGGTAATTAGAGTGGAAAAATTTGATATTCTATTGCAGCGGCGCAGTGATTTTTTTTAAATTCTTTTAAATGATTTGATTTATGCAAAAAAGTCCTTCTGAATCAGTGATGAAAGAAGCCAATCGCAGAAGGCCCATATCTATTATCACTGATTATCATTACTGAATATCGTTATATTGATTATCTACAGTAGTGTACACGGATTCGAGTCTTTTATCCAACTACTAACATGAAAGAGGCCTAGTGCCAATAAATATATATCCACAATTGACAATTTGACTATGACTTTAAATACAATATTGTAATTTTCTGTATGAAATGCACTGATCCATTTGCTAAGGATGAGAAAGTTTAAGCCATTCATCGTGTGATTATCCATACATACCACATTTAGCACATAGTCCATGAGGGGAATCGGAGTCTTCTCGTGCGACTGACCATCGCTGGTGCCAGGCTCTGACGCCGGTTTCTCGGATACCGACGTCGTCATCTGATTTTGAGGCGTCGCCGGCATGTCATCGTCGTCTTCCTCTTCGTCCGAGGATGTGGCATCATTCGGCGCCGGAGATCGCGGCGTGCTGTTCGATTGCACGTCGCTTTTCGGCTGCGGCTTCTGACAAATGTAACGGGGATCGCGGCCCATCGCGACAACTTCTTCCAGCAACTGAAATTAAATTTTCAAAAATCATCTTTCCAATTCAATGATTGTTTCTACCATATTTCGAGACCAGACTTAATCTGCCACCATTTTCATTCAGGGCGGTTTCTTCTTCATATAGAATTAGTTTTTTTCCCGCCATCTGGAGCCTTGCCCTGGGCTAAAAACCTTGCACTCATATACCAAGTAGAAATGTACCTTTATAATAGCTTTGGTTGCATCCATACGTAGGGATGGTTGATGACGCATTAGTTCATCCATCGCATTGCCGAGGTTACTGGCCGTATCGCCGAGCGGATTCGAACTGCGCCGACGCCTCATCGCCGGCAGGTAATCCGGCGACAACAGTACTTTGAACAGACGTTCGAACGGCTTGCACGCGACGAACGCCTGTAAGCCACGCGCGTTCAAACACAAAGCGCTGAAAACATTCGGCAACGACGCCAAAACCTCTCGCGTTGCAGGAACCTAAACAAAACAAAATCGAGCAGTCTTTGACTTAGGGAAAATTTTGAATATTTGTCAAGTAATGGCAGAGGGTATATAGCCTTACTAACAACTTAAGCCTGATCATATCCAAATACATGCACCCTTAAATTCTGAATCTTTTTAAGCTCGAAACAATTTCTTTTAACTTTGCAGGAAGTATATAATAAAAGATTTTTACAAACATACGGTAATAGATCAAAGGAACAACAGTGAATTGTACTTACATCTTTGATAAGCAGTGATTGTAAGACAACATCCGTAAGTCCGTTATCTTGCAGCGACGACAACAGCGATGGTTCTTGGAACACGTAAACAGTCACAACATCAGTTGCTAGCGAGATAAAGCCAGAAAAAAAATATTGAAGATTTCCATTCATCGAGGATCATAAATCGTCTGATACGATTTCAACGTCTATGTCATGTAAAGTTTAGTTCTAGGTTAACGGCCTTGATAGGAAATGAAAATTGGCCCTAGAACCTTCAAACCTCATCAATGATTTCAACGATTGAATTGTTGAATTTGTAAGTTCGCTTACCTAACAGAAACAGCGACGGCCCATAGTATTCAGCATTGCTGATAATGTGTTTCAATGATCGCGGCAGGCTATGATCCATTACTTTATACAGAAATTAATACCATCACATAAATGAATGTTCGAACAGACAATGATATTGATAAATAAACTTCAATTAAAGGGTGGTCGTAGTACTCACAATGACGGATGCTTTCCGAGAATGCTGGGTCAGGAATAGCTTTCTTTAGAAAATTCAACATTGATTTCAATAACGCAGCCCTTTGCGGAAAACACTGAAATCCTGAATAACATCGAAAAATATCAAGTAAGACAATCATCTTTGAAATCACTCAGTTCAACCGAAAAATATTGAAGCATTTTTAAGTGATTTTTCAAACAGAACAATAGGATATAGGATCAATTTAACGCAAAAAATTTGTGGCACGATTGAACTAGCAGAACTTAGTTGATTTTGAGAATATTTGATGATACTATCTGAAGCTACTCTAGAATACTGTAAGATCTGAAGGACTGATTACAAAATACAATACACTTACCTGATTTAGCAGCACTATAATCAGGTTCTGAAGACGTCGATGCGGACGCTTCTTCAATTGTCATGCTACGCGGTGAATCCACGATCGTCGTACTGCCGGTAGAAGTAGCGGCACCACCTGCGGACGACGGCTCAGTTTCCATCGGCGAATGAGTACTCGCGGCAGCCGGCGATGTCGGATTCGAGTCGATGCCGCTCGAATGTTCTCCTTGCTGAGGTTTTATCACAAAAGGTTGAACTTTCCGGCAAATATCGACCTCGTGCTGAACAGATAGAAAACAAAACGAAATTCTAGATTGTCTCGAGTCAAAGCATGTCTTAAAATTTCATCACTGGGTTAAATCAGAAACAGAGTTGACCCTCCATTATCTCCAGCATCAGATCATCTACCACCGAAATAATGTAAACAGGGTCCCTACAAATCAAGTCATTCCTTGATATAAGGAGTTTTTAAGGAGAAAATTTCAAACTTTGAAGAAGTGAATTTATAAATTTGTAATTTTTCATCCTATACATTACCTAAACTAGATTTCTTAAATGGTAACTGCCACATTCAGTAAACAAAAAAAATCCAGATTCCACGAATTTATGAAGTAGTCTACTGTACAACTACTAACTAGACAAAAATTTCTAATTGCCAATTTCTCAACATTGCAGGAGTTTTAAGGGAGTTTCCGGCATTTTGCTCAAATGAAAGAATTTCAAGCACCTTTAAAAAAATTTTCCGCTTTGAAAGAGTTTTTAAGGAATCAAGATATAGGGACCCTGCTGGAAAACAAGATTATTTTCTTCATAGCAATTAATCACTCTTTGAGCAGAAACGTACCTCAAGTCGATTGATAAAAGCAGTTAGACCACCATGAGTTTGGAATGCACTCATATCAAGATTCGTGATCAAATCTATCACACGCACTGCTCTGGTGACAAACTGAAATACATATTCGAATAACAGGGCGATTAAACGAGTTAATTTTCAAAGGGATAAGACCATAAACACTCCAATTAAACTAACAAACTATAATTATTTCATAAGCGGGGAAACGAGAGTGCCAGTGTCCGTAGATATTTTCTGCAGAAATTTGGCGACCATTCAAATACATATTGCATTAGGCATTTTGGTAATACTTACTGTTATATGCTCTTGTCCTTCATCGTACCAGTTAATAACTTTCAGCAACGCCTCCATCATTCCACACGCTTCTAAGGCTTCTCCACCTGAAAAATTAGGCCGCAAATTAAAAATCATTTAACACGTACAATACGATTGTCGTAGGTACTATGGAAACTGATTACTCATGTGAATAGTTCCTTTCACTTCAATCTTAATTCTACGATAAGAGGAACGATACTCACCCGCTTCGTAACTGGCCAGGTGATAAAGGAATGAAAACAAAGCAGTAGCATAAGGCTGAGGGAAAGGATCCGCAGAGGTATCTGAAATATGACATGATGAAAACAGGTTAATCGCTCTAATACATTATTATCATTATTAACTTTCCAGAAAAAGCGGTGAATATTCAGTTTACTACTTAATGAACTAAGAGTACATTGTCTTCGAGTTTGGGACCAGTGAAATGAACATTGATAACAAATGATTGAAATGTGTTATCTTTATCTTTGCAATATGGATTTCACATGTGGTGTGAACGGACACAAAATTTCTGTTGTTATTTAGTATTTCATGTAGTGAGAGATATAAAATATTATGAACATTTTGATATGAAATTGTAGATGTCTATGATTATAAATTGTATGACTTAAATCAGGGTGACACACAGCAACGAAACTAATTCTTCACAAACCTGACATCGATTGTATACAAGACCGCACGAGTACTGGCAAGAATCCGTGATAGGAGGCAGCGCCGGTCGCGTCGATGATCGCGTTCAGTTTAGGATTGCGTTCGACGTGAATGATCGACGTTAACGTGCGCAGCGAGGCGGCCTTGATGTCGACTAACTGCGAACTGCGTAACTCGAGAATATCGACGAGCTCCTCGATGAGTCCGTTGTAGAGTAAGCTGTTCATATTATCCTGTATAGCACTTGAGTATACTGCGTTGGAAGAAAATAAAGAAGACCGAGTTCGAATATGATTGATGAACAATAAATACGACCATCCTGAATATACCATGAATATTATGAAACGATTGTGACTTTAAACGTTCTAGTTCACTTTCAGGGGCGGATCCAGGGGTAGACATTGACAGGGACGCTAATAAATGGAAAGGGCATACAGTTAAAATGGCATGTTTCCACATAGAGCGCGTGCCAAGCCAAAACAGGGGTCCGAAAAATTTTGAAATTCTAGTGCATTTTCACACAATTTCTAGTCACTTGAATGACATTAAAGAGAAGATAAGCTGAATCTTGTGCCGTGGACTGCTTGTCCATCAGACGTGTGTGGAAAAAGTGCCACCATAAAAGGCACAGGAGAATTGCGTCAGGAGCAATGAGTCTGGCGGATCTGCCTCTAAGTTTTGATACTTTTACATTTTTGTATCTCGAAATATTATACAAATAAACCTACCTAAACATCATGAATTGTGGGTTAACTTATCAACTATTAAGAACTGACATTTAATGAGTCGATTTTAGTTCACATCTCTCGACTCACCTAAAATTGAGATCGCTTGAAGTCTGGCCTGTACGCATTGGATGCGCTTATTGTACTTCGAGAATGAGTGGGCCAAACGGATATGAGTAAATAATGACATTTGTTTCGACGGCGGCACGTTGTACGTTTTGATGAGCTCTTCCATAATCACAGCCGGCTGCTTGTCGATGCGGTCGAGATTATCAATATGTATACAACTTAATATGTTAGCTGCATTCTGTAATATTGAACAATAGAAAAAAAGTGTTTCAAACGATATCGTTAACATGCACTTATGAACACGGTGATTTCGGAGATCCACTAATCATCAGGGCTGCCAACCTCTGAAAGGTGCAATTAATGGTGTAAATTTTTTCAGCAGCATTTCAAAGGTGTGGTTCCAAATCAATCAGTAATAACCTGCAAGACCCTCAGTAGCATCTTTCATATTTTTGTACGCAATAAACAAATCAAATCGATATTTCTCATGACAAAATGGTAACAGAATACTGAAAATCAGGAACAGTTGGCAGCTTTGAATCAGTATAGCTCCTTCACAATTCGTCTTTTCATCTATAAATTTGCTCTTAAGATTTTTTCTGGTTTTAAGAGTTTTATGATTAATTTGTCACTTTGGGAAAATATCTTTAAGAGCTTTGAGATTGTTATAAGGTAAAAGTGCTTTTAAATCATTATCATCCCCAATGCACCATTATTTCATTTATAGTTAGTAGATTTTGATAAACACTGAAGCATTCAACTTCGCGTCCTTCAATTGGAATCAAGAAGGGAGGGGGTCTGATGCATTTTACTAAATAAAAATTTACCTTTTTGCCCGACTTTTCTTCTGTGCTTTCCGCGTAGAATTCAAAATGTAGAGTAGTTGCACTAGATGGAAAATTCTGAAAAATATATACACGTACATCAACATTATTGCCATTCAAATCGTTTTCAAAACAGCTAAAACTGCCGATTAGTATTAAACTGCTACAAAATTATGTTGAATATGCTTCAAACAGATACCCGAATTAACGTTTCTGATTCAAATAAAGCATAGACCCAGAAGTTAATTTTGCACTATTTTTATTCCAGACAAACACCAGTTTGACAGGAGATCAAGATACAGTGCCTGTTTTATCAAAATCTTTAAAATAACCCGTCTATAAGCGAAATTTTAGTAATCAATGTCGGTAGATTATACTTCAATAATCAGGCATAAAATCCTCGAAAAAATAAAGCATAAACCCAGAAGTTATTTTTGCACTATTTTTATTCCAGACAAACACTGGTTTGACAGGAGATCAAGATACAGTGCTCTTATAGTTAGAATGAAACACTTCAAAATAAGAAAATAATATCTAAAATCTTAACAACTTTCCATGACTTATCCCTGATTTTTAGCTATTTTACTAAATTCCCTCACTTTTTTTAAGAAAAGAAAATTCCCCGACTTTTTCCCTGATTTCCAGGTAAGTGGTCACCCTGTTATCTACTTACATCCATAGTGACGTCCGTACAGCACTGAGCCAGCCCGAATCCATTTTCTCGACCGCCCCAGCTCTGAAATTATAATCAACATTGTGAGCCAGACACTTGGAGAGATGAAGAACGAGATAAAATTTGCGACACGCCTCAACTCAAAAAATTACCTCAGCTAGCAGTGTAAGACGAACAATAAGAGCTTGTTTCTTCTCAGCGTTCAATCGTGTGATGAAATTTGACCGTTTGCTGGAAATTTTAAATCTTATCTTATTCATTGAATCAAAAATTTCAAGACATTAAATAACATTCGCGTCGAACCCGAAACTTCGCGATCAAAACGATCAACCGCAATCGATGAATTACCTAAAAACGTAGAGAAGGTTCAATACAGCAAGAACAATTGTCATATCACCGGATGACATCAGCGTCGTTAAATGTTCCATCGAGTTGTACAAATGCCGACTGAAGCTGTGTTCGATCAACAGCGCTGTGAACTGCAGCACCTGCATCAGTAACTCCTTCATCTGCGATCAAAATGTCCACAATCTATTAATCATCTGCATTAAGCTTTAGACATTTTTCTAAAATTCTTCAGTTGGGATCAACGAGTCGGATGCATTTGACAGATTAGGGTACATAATATAAATAAAGGGTATATATGGGCTTATTTGGCTAAATCCAAACCACAAAATTAAAGACTTTGTAATTAGAAAATATCCTTTTTAGAAGTATTTTTGAAGCTTTCTCTTACAAGGCAACTTTTGCCTAGCTTGAACATTAAGCTGAATTAACCCTAGACATATTCTATATTGACTTCGAATTTTATCGACTCTGATGGAATCGTATCTCTGACAAAAAAAAATAAATCAGGGTCCAGTAGCTCAAAACTTGGTCGAGTTAATTAGTAGATAGTTGACATAGTGACAATTAAAAGTTCATTGTTACTATATGGTATTTATCCGCCAGTTATCTTTAACCAACTTTCAAGCAACTGGCCCCTGATATCTTATATCATTATTACAAATTATTACATACTTTAGCGTTGTTGTCCAGATCGACGGGCAACAGCCACTGTTTGTCATCATCTTTTTTGCACGATTTCTCCAGAACATCGTCGAACATGTCCAAGACATCGGACCAGTGAAATAATTCACACTGAAGTTCATATCAAACATTTCATGAGATGTACAAAGAGAGAGAGAGAGAGAGAGAGTTTACTGGTTACTCATTAGTTCTGAAGGTGTATTTTTAAATTTTGCTCGTAGTTACCTTTCCGAATGTCCATGATTTTACTTCTTTCAGTTCAGTGAGCAAGTCATCATCATTTGAACACGATTTCAGCTTATCAATCAGAGTTTTACAATCAACCGGCTACAATAAAGAGTTTAGACAATTCAGGTTCAAAGTCGAACCGAAAAATCAAAATATACATTTCCGTAATAAGGTATTCAAAATACCTACCACTTCAGAAGTGCTTTTCTTTAGCTTAGACTGGTCAATCTTCATATCGATGATTTTATATGTATTTAAGCTAACTACGAACAAACGTTATTCATAACCACATTTCAGCCTGCAAAGAAAGTTTTCACGGTCATTGATAAATTGAACTGCAGTCGTAAATATTCATTCATAATAATTTCAACTCACTGCAGAAGTAAAATCATCAATCTACTTTTGACATAATTAGGTGTTTTAAAATACAGTATATATTGACTTCAGATCATCTCGGTAAAAATAATATTTATTTCAATTGATCGACAATCTTATCTAAGAAAACCTTAAAGGTTAATTTTTCATAAATAGTCCACAAAATACGTAAAATATAGGCAGTAATGGTTATACTGGCACTAACTCTCAATGAACTCCTAAATGGCATAAATTCAGTGGAGCCTAACCTGACCTTCACTGCTGTATTTACACGTCAATGAAAATAAAGTCACTGTAAAATAGACACACCAGTTGCACCATGGTACTTTTACTAATACTAATTAATAGTCAATGATTAATTCAATTAGATAGATCTATCTAAAACAGGCAAATAACCAAAATGCTATCCATATTTCATGTATTCTCAGTTCATTTCAGTAAATTTAGTCATCTCAATGATAAGGATGACTGGCATTTGTTGTCCGGATATTAAATTCTAATTTTAAATATCTTTTCATTAGGCAATTCCATTTCACAAGAAAAAACAAAAGAGGGAGAACCTGTCTCATGTAGGCATCTCATTAATGAGACTGATTTTAATTTTTAACTGACGGTTCATCAGTCTGCAAATAGTAATAGCGGTACGAGTTGATGTTAGCGCCTCTTCTCTCGTCTCACATAAGCGGAATCGGACATTGCCTGGGCTTGGTGGATGATGGTGTGACTTAGTATCTAACGTCTTTTTTACACACAAAATACAATACAAGAACCCGCACTTATTTCCCCTGAACTCAGGCTGAACTGCTATGACGGGGAAGCATGGCTACAACCCTAACCCGTTTGAAAAGCTGAACACCGACGACTATGTAACTAATTAAGCACGGTAAATTTCGTAATGAATGAGTTATTTTCTGTGTTAAATATTCGCTAACTCACCGATGTTGGCTGCCATGTTGAAGACCAGGTTCCCGGATGAGTAATGAATAATTTTCACAGATGGCAGCACTTTAAACACCTAGATCAATTATCAACAAGCCTGTCGGCTTACACGGCTCTAACAAGCTCATAATTATAATCAACGCTCAGTTTTTCATCACATATAAAGATTCAAAAACGAACAAAATCGGTGGCCAAGCCCGCAGAGAATCGTGAGGAGTGTAGAGTGCTGCCACCAAGTGGGATTCCAGATACGGTTCCACTTTTAACTCCTTTCCACAAGACTAGTGTTACTCGATGTTTTGTTTGGTAATTTCGAAATATCATTTCATTTCTTGAATGTGCGCGAAACGATATCCTCGAGTGATATTTGCAAGTAATAAACGGCTAATTGAATTGGATATAGTTTCTGAAATGTCAGTTAGGTAGCGCTGTAAACCCGGAAATAAAATGCCGCCAAAAACACGTGGGTGATATGGACCAATGATCGAGCGCCAACTGTATTTTCGATTCGATGTACACATGTGTTACTGAGAAGTATATGTACGTTGACTTGATGAGACTGTGGTGCATATAAGAAACAGTTTAGCAGCGTGAGCAGAAAAAAGTGATAGTAGTTCATTCATTCCAATTAATATGAAGTTTTCGACGAATTTAGTAGCCCTGGTGGTTGCTGCAATCTGTGCATTGATCGATAATTCATTTTCGAAGAAGATCACCAAAGAAAATTGTGAAGGTAAAAATCAAGGCAAAACGAAAATGTAAAATCTAGCTAAATAGTTGTTTATAGCTTTACTGAAAAGTAGATTCTCAGTATAACGATTAAGAAAAACGAGACTGTTCCTTTCTGTCTAATTGATTACTTGCTAGTTTTTTTTCATAAACTTCACTTGTAATATCTTGTATTTCAGTATGTGTTGGGGTGATGGAAAAGTTCGAAAAAACTTTAACCAGCAGAAGCGATCAAAGCAAGATCAGAACTGAATTCGTTAAGTTTTGTGAAAAATTGAAGAAAGGCAGCAAAGAAGAAAGATTTGTAAGCAATAGTTTTTCTGCCCGAATTTTGCTTCCCAGAAAAATAATTACTTGGCAGTTGAAATAATCAGATACGGTAGTCAAGATTTAACTATACATCCTTTTTTAAGTTCCCATCTAATAAATTACTGATGATGTATTGAATATATGAACTAGTCTTTTACTGGTGCTACCAATTGGTATTTCCTTTTGAAGCAAATCCGCAAATAGAATACTTTTTGATTTGTTGATAAATCTTCAGTGGGGATAATGGGATATTTTTTACTGCCAGTAAGGTTCTGTAGTCAATTGCATCTCTAGGACTTTGAATTTAAGAAGATGAATAGTGAATTAAGTGAGTGACCCTATATTAAAAGACCATCAGGGTTAGTTAATGAAAAACCCCCGATTGTATTATTTGTTTGCCCATTTTCGTTGCATCCGACAATTTCCAGACTATTTCTTCAGTTTGTTACTAATTTTTAGTTCCATAGCTTTCAAATCATATTTGATCATTCAACTTGATATCTTATCTTGTAGTGTTACTATATCGGTGGAACGAAAGATTCTGCGACATCGATATTGAATGTAATGACCCGTCCAGTCAGTTTAACAATGCCTCCAACGAAAACTTGCGAGAAACTTTACGAAAAAGATAGTCAAATTTGCGACCTCAAGTATGGTAAGTGTACACCTGAACATTTGTGAATTTCTGAATAAATTCAAAGTCGTCGTTGGGGTCGTCATATTATGTTCAACCAAATGATGGCTTACACTCAGAAGAATGAATTGGAAAATAATACGGACAAAAAATAGTGACGACTTGTTATGACAACTTGTCTGATGATGACTTAAGCGAGTTAGGCTGTACCAGATTTCATACTGCATGGGTCTAAGATAAATTAATGTCTTGAATTGCTGATTGCTCTGAAGTGAAGAGGATTTCCTAGGCAATGAAAAGCTTACACCGGCCAGTGACTGAGTTCTCATAGTGGTACTTATAGTAAATGAGTTCAGATTGCCTTATCTTATATCTCATAGCATTGACCCCAACATTCTATCTATATTGGCGTATGGCCTACTTAGACTATACGTATGTCACTGGGTATAGGTATGTTTATTCATACATTTCTGTACATGACCTCAGTTCAAAACTTGAATACTCCTAAAGTGAAGCCTTGATGGAAAACCGATTTCACGGTTCAGTGCGTTTAAATTCGACTTTTGAGTTATTAGATCACTGGAAATTAACTTAAAGTTTTGATTGTAAACTTTATTCTCAGTGGGACTGAATCCAGTTTTGTTGATGGTTGACCTAAGGTTAGATCCCGAGGGCTTGGAATTCACAGCCATGTTGAGAGATCGTGGTTAACACCCACTTAATCCTAATTTCAATCATACCCGGATATTATTTATAGTCCACCTGCATCAATTCATTTTAGATTTCATTGTAACCGGTCGGAATTACTTAAATCCAACTGATCCAGATCAAATGCTTAACTTCTCGTGACAGTAGCTGAATTTGGATTTAGTAACTAAATATACAATATTACCCATTGCCTTTCAGAGAAGAAGATCGACTTGGTGAATGCGAACTTCCGCAAGATGAAAGTGAAAGAGTTGAAGAAGATACTCTCCGACTGGGATGCCGACTGTCGCGGATGTGCAGAAAAGTCCGATTACATTAAACGTATCATGGAATTGATGCCTGAAAACGACCCGGAGGCGTATGCCGCCCGAAAGAAGAAGGAAGAGTTATAATGTTGTAGATATTTAGCAGATGTAAAAAAACATTTTTATTTGTACAGTTCCATCGTTCGTTCGATTCATCGTTCATTTCGTACTCATTTTCTCTTTTGAGTACGCGGAGAATACGATCGCAGGTCAATATGGGTGATGTGCAGAACTTTGCGGTTCTGATTTCAGCAATAACCGACTTCCGCACTGCAGTCAGTGTTCGCGTCATTTCGTTGCTCAGTGACACTTTGGAATCGATGCAGTGTTCTCGTCGGTGTGATCGCTTGCGTGTTGTTACTAATTTATTTTGATCTCCAGAACATTCAACGTATTATTTCAACTTTCCATGATTTTCTTTTCATTTTGCGAACTTATTCCTCGGATAAGTTGTTACAAAATTTTGATAAGTCTATTGCGATATCTCTATGACAATTTCAAGGCTTTGTACTACAAGTTTTGAGGGTTTGTAACAGGGTTTAAACCTAATCGATACCAGATTCTCGAGACATGAAATTAAAAGTCTTTGCATAAGGTAAGGGCTGAACGACTGAATCATGATAAGTTGGCATTGTTTGATTACGCAATCTTGAGTTTCAATCAGTGTTTCCTGGAATTTCGGATGACGTAAAAGTCTTTGTCACGTATTTCGATTTATCTTATGTCGTGGCATTTAAGAATTTGATATCAGTACGGTAAATACTAAGTCTACTCGTCTGAGATATTCGATTATAAGTCTCTGTATGTGCTGTTGAATCTTGTTGAGCATTTCAGTACTACTTCCCAAATGGGCATGGTGTCCCTGTGGACCCCTCTTTACATCTTTTAATCTAACTGCTGGTTGACTTCCATTCTCTTCTATTCTGTACTAGATTGTTCACGTGTGATGTTTAACTCTTTATCTATGTGAAAAGTGCCATCGATAATGAAGATTGTACACACTATATACTTTGGAATTTGTTGACCGGGTTGTGTTAATGTCCGTTATAATTTATTTGTATACATTACCTGTACCTATGTATAGGCGAATGCAATAGGTCAACGAATAGTCTGGTCTCACCACCAAAAAGCTAGAAGGGGCACGTATCTGAAATCGGCTCAATTGAATTCATGTTAATTTTCAGGAGTTCAGTTGTGTTATTGATGTTATGTAGTTCAATGGGGTTCTACTTAATATTAAAACGTTTGAAAAATATTTTGTCCTGTCACAGTCCAACCACTAAAAACAGAAAATATGATGGATATTGTGTTAAAGGGGTTGATGTAATGAAATAGGACATTTCATCGTAATTTTTCAGTCAATAAAAGATTTTATAGATAAGGATGTATCGGTGTGCATTTGTTAGTAAATCTGACTTGGACTTATGGATTTCATTGGTAGGCTTATAGTGTGTAGGTTTAGAGCATAACGACGAACTGCCCAACATCCTAAAAGGTCCAAAAGCTTTCCGAAAGAATGAATTTGCAGAAATTGAATTAAGTCCCTCGCTTGTCCTATAATGTACTGTTGTCACGATGCAGATTTTTTTCCTTCCTGTGCTGTTTTCTTTTCCAACTGCCCATAAGATCAGTCGCGCTACTGGCCTGATTGAGGGTGAGGTATTGATGAGGTTGAAGCTAATGCTACCTGCAAAAGCAGGCATGTGGTAGCATAAGGTGCTGGATCAACTTGAGCTCTAGCGATCAACAGTGGATGATAACACATTGATTATACGCACAATTTTTTCAATTCATAGCGTCTTTGTTCCAGCACCTAAATGCATAGTGAGACTGTTTGAGATCAGTCTAAGAATGGAGGGGATGGAGTAACCAATGGACAAAACAAAGCAAATAGACCGCACGGGAAAACTAGGTCGATTGGTTGTACAGTAACCAAACGTGATATCTTTCTGGCTTCAAGGGTAGAAGAGCATCAAGCTTAATCTACATACCGGTAAATCTGATGAATCTACCACAGGGACTTGTCACGATTTATCATAATGAGTAAGACCAATGATAGGGGTCTGAGTATCCTGGTAACTGCATGATAAAAACATATCATACAGTGATACTGGAGCTGTTCATTGATACTGGTATATTCAATCATTCACTATCAATTGTGACACGTCCCTGTGAAATCTACGTAGAAGTTGCAGAATTTGAACCAGCCTCTTCTTATATGTAATATTGTCCCTCCATGCGTGACAGGCTTTCCCTTGTAGGATCGATGAAATTCGAGCCAGATGATGGAAAAAAGAAACGAGCAACGTATCCATCAATTAATAATATCTTCATTTTTATTGCACAATTGAACAATCCTTGCAACGGTCAAGTTTAAGAGCCAAATGGGGTTTCATATAATAATATTGATTTATCTACAAAACGGATAACATGCAACGATGATAGAGATGCGAGTGAAAAATACACGAGACCAAAGTCAAAAAGTACCAACGAAATAATGTCATTTAGAGAAAAATACATAATACTGCACGAGAAGCACCATTATAGAAAGCGTTATATATGCATGAATGGCAGTAGTAAACAAAAGGTGGATCGTGATGCTTCAAAATTTAAAAAGTCTATGCACCTCGAGTACAATTACCGACACTTGAGTACACACAGAAAGTACATCTAAAATCTACGGAAAATCACGATTTGACACTCGTTACACCATTCTTAAAAGCGAACGAAAGATAATTCATCATCGAAATCGATAATGTAACAACATTGAGAGCGATTCAAAATCGATGATTATGTGGTGAAATAGAAAGTACATATAATTTCAATTAAATGTCATACATTCGAAAGGATTTCACTCGGAACCATCCTGAAGGATTTCACTCTGAACTAAAAGTAAACATAATAAATACGTCGAGGAAACATTTGTACCGCTGAATCACTAGATAATCATCCGTTAAAGTGTCAAATAAACGTTACATCGATTATACATATGAAAAGTTTGGGGTATCACTGAAAAAATAATGCGAGATCATCTGAGGATAAACTGGTTAACAAAACAAAATAAAAAATTTGTAAAACACTGATTATGTCTTTTTTTAAGTATCACTATGCATGATTGGACTAATAGTTGAAAAATACACCGAGAAACTGTAAAATGATGATACGACTAGAGTTCTTATACATAGAAAATAACTGTATAATTCATTATTAACCACAATGATATGAGAGTGTACAAGAATTGATAGTGATACAATCAAAACTACGCTGAAAGCTTAATATATGCCACTGAAATAAGGAGATGAAGTTATGGTAAGCTAACAACAATAGAATCTTGTTCGCAGTGGACAATTTTGGATAACGAGCGAAATGTGTTACATATCAAATATGGTCATTATCTGTAAGTATCTTAAGGGAAAAAATTAAATACGATAGTTTTTGGGGTTCCGCTACTTGATAAATTAATTCATGGAATATCTTACTTATACCTTGCTTACCATAACTAAAATCATAGTCCAATTTGGAGACATATGATTTACACAGTTGTTTATGACAATAGCACGCGAGTATTTCTTAACATCACAAATTTATATCGATGAATCCAAAGCATTCAATGCAATAACATAAACCTCCAGTATGAAAGATAGGTAACTGGTTTTCAAATGAACACGGCCCATTTTAGAGCGAGATCATGGTCTATCAGCGATGAACAAATTGAAGTTATATTAATACCCAGGTAGCTAAAATAAGTATTATTGATGTAATTGAATAAGGAAAGTTCATAAATTACATGCACATGGCCTACAAGTTCCCTATTTGGCTCAAACCAAAATGAATCATTATAATACACGTCAATGGTCAATGAATGATTAGCATTTGGCTGTAGACTTAAAGCAGGTGACCTTGTGGTGAAGGGAAGCAAAGACAACAAAATATTGTATATATGTACTATGTTAGATAGATAAAGCAGGCAAGGATGAATGTATGTACATGTACCACTTGTGCACATCATTAGACTCGCCTACCCTGACCGATATTAAACAAAACCAAAAGTAATTTGATGACAAACATTCAGTATGGTAACGCCTATCAAATTAAAATTGATTCGGAAAAATTTGTAATGTTTCTGATACTAATCTTCAGGAGAGAAAAGCCTGAAAGTGGTGCACAGGTCTGATATACAAATACATGTTTATGTATTCGTGCACATGTATTTCATTTCTACGAAGAAATACTGGTAACGATGATAGATTAATTGTCTACTACATGTAAATTAGCTGTAAATTTTTTAAGCATCTAGGTTTAACATAAACGAGATTTGAACTGATAATATCACTCGGAAAATATGTTTCATTTGCAAATTGCGTCTTTTCACGAAAACACCGCCAAAAGGTCACCAGCCAAATGTATGAATTAAAGCGCCGCCAAAACATGCACTCAAATTCCTTAAGTAAAAAATTCAACGCTTTGAAAGGGGTCAACTCAATGCAAAAATGATTTTAAAATAAATTTGAATCTCGGACAAGCCAACTTCCCAATGTGTCAAAATCACTACGTAATCAAAATGGATTGATCGAATGAACATCACTTGCAGAATACTTTTCTCACTTTGTCGAAAACACGGCAGGCTTTACATACCCGGACACTTTTTGCCCACAGAATAACAACTCCCTCTGAACCAGAGTGTACACATATTCGCAAATATGAACTCGATTCCATCATACGCGAATCCTTACCAACCACACTTTTAACAAACATTTTTATTGGAATGCGTTTCGCGGTCATTTTTTTTTTCATGTTGGAAAAAAAACAACACATAGATAACCGAGGTACGTTAACACTTGAAGGTATTGCAACAGTGACCACAGGTTTCCCGGGGGACGAAACATCCAATATCAAGAGTTGTTTACGCGAACCCAATATTATCTCGAGGGAGCGCTTGCACATCCTAGCGTTTGACATTACGAGCTCTCTACAAATAAGAAACGAATAAAATGATCCAACAGATGATTACAACATACATGTGTACAAGCAACGCTACCGTATTCTATTCTATGAACAAAATTCGTCGAATATATTCAAAATGAACTGCTTCATTTGTACGTTCACGTATGCGTATATAGCTGCCGGGCAAAAATTCTTCTTTTTTGAATCAAGGATTTGAATCAAGTAAGGACTCGCCAAAGAACACCCTAGTAGTTTGAAAAGCATGATTAGGTCAGCTCACATGCCTCAAGTTATAAATGCCTGCCAGGTGCTTATTGATTCAGATGACCTGAGCTCTTGACTGATGTAAGTGACTAGAAACAACAGTCAAATCCAGCCTATGACATCCTTATAGCCTATCATATCCGGACAAATTAATAACGATTCTTGTCAACTTTCATTTACTGACATGCCTGTGTACTATTGATTTTTTGATTTTTACATCACTACATTTGATTCAGTCGTTATCTGAATTAACTATGTTAACTGCTTAAATATAATTTTTCAGCTTTCACGCGCTGCCGAGTAGCTAAAACATAAGTCTGCATATTGATAATATGACAATGTCGGCAACCTGCCAGCAGGAACCAACATTAAGATATCATACACGTACAATTAATAACAAATATACATCCAATTAATTACAATATACTTTTCGAACACAATACATATATATATATTACATTTGTACATATGTAATTTCATATACCAGTAGTAATGATATAACTATGCTAATTAATCAGTGCAGAACTATGGTATATGTTTCGTCGATATTTCTGAGAAGGCAGCGAGTATCGAGCCACGGTGTATCTTTGGCACAATAAAGTAGTCAAATCAGATCAGCCGAATCGTTATTAGATTCGCCTAGTTGAACTTCTGTTTCGTAGCTAGTTGACTAGTGGTCGGAACTAATAATCGAATGCACTTAGTTCGGTCGTAACATATTTCAGTGTCGGCCATCTTGGAAATAGCTCTGAACGACATCAACCGTACTCAATCCTGTGGACGACCATTTACGGACTATAGGTCCGACTAACTGAAATTCCGTTTTACTTAGTTCGACTATAGTCAACTAACTCCGATAACCAAAGTTAGCCCTAGATGTGCAACGCCGGTCTTGATCTGACTTCAGATTATGCAGGTTTCTTGAGCTATGATATGTATTGCAAAGAACTTAACCAAAAAAAAAACACCCGAGGTACATGTTTCAGAGGCAGGTAAAAACTTGATTAACTTTTGAATTTGGCTACGAACATATGTTTGACATATTGCATTCTGTCGCACTTCATTGTACCCACGAAGCAGCAGCGTTTTGAATATATCGAACGGAGTAGATACAAATCTGGGGCATGATAAAATATCTCGTTATTCAAATATTCTAGAATTTTCAATACCTAGAAATAGTAGAAATTAAAGCAATTATACAACTGTTACCCCATAAGGACAAATATCCGTTAGCAAGGATCAAGCATTGTTGGGCAATAAGAATGAGACACAGATAATAAAATTTCGTCATAAATATGTAATATTTCAGTATCCATAACGTACCTTGTTCACATCCATCCCAGTTAGTAATATTATTATTGTTATGAACATATATATCCAAATTTATTAGTACAAATATTGTCAAAAACATCGTCAAAAAAACAGAAACCAGTTTTATTGTTTTACACTCCGGATACAAGCGCCAATAATGAAAGAACTACTAAAAATGAGAAAACAAATTCAGTTGCTTTCAGGTTAGTTCAATGCAGGCAAGGTTTTCAAAAAGGCATGCCACTTAAACAAGCAATTACAGGTACCAGTAAACGAATATTGGGCGAAACCTCGTAATCAAATTGACTTTGCTTTCTTCTTCTGAGTGAGTATCATTAATTCCACGAGCAGCAGACATAGATTTGATTTGTGAATTACCAATATAATTCTGATAAGGATTGAAATGGATTTTTCTGAAGTGGCGTCTACACATAGTTAATTTCTACGCGAATAATACGAGTTGCTGCCTAGAACAGTAGCCTCCTTCCTTAGTATCGGGTCAACTCAGACCACTTAGAGATTCACTTCAACTCAGAGATTCACTTAGTTGGTGATATATTTACAGTTCAAACACTACTGTCCATTTCGTACATGTAAGCTACGTCTACACTTGCTTCTTATACGTGTTTACGTGTTTACACTGTGCTCGAAACACGGCAACGCAGAGTTTTCCGCAAAACCCAGGTTTTAATACATCCCTCTTGAAAAAGAAGGGTAAACTCTGCATTGAACCTGCAATAAAACTGTGTAAAACTCAACTCTGGTGTAGACAGTAAACCCATGTTCAGTGCAGCGTTCAGGCACTACAATTTGATCTTGAACGCGAATGTGAATTCGTATAACTGAAGCTCAGAAAAGTGTAGATGCTACTCATTGCAAACGTAGGTTTTTGTTGAATCTGGGTACATCAAAACCCGGGTTCAACGAGTTAGCGTAGACGTGGTTGTATAGTGACATTACTATTGGTTTACTGCAATTGAACACACTTTTCTGAACCTGGTTTCTGCTTCTAGTGATAAGATTTACCGAGAATTTGCAGTATAGATGCAGCATAATTCATATGAATTAACGATGGAAAGTTAATCTGTCCCCCCAACACGAGGGCCGGTTTTAAGAACTGTCCACTATTACATAATCGAAGTTTTACATTAAAATAGGTTTCTTCTGGTTCATTCACAGTTAAAAATCTTGACTGATAGAAAGATATATGTTCATTTTGTTCACATCACAGATACGTAAGGCACGAGGCAAAAAAGTCACACAGCCGCAAACGAAATGAAAAATCTCGAACACCATATAGTCTGCTCAAATGCGACAAATGCGTGACAATTTATCTACAATATTATACCATAGAAACTGGAATGATGACAAAATACAAATATGTACAGGTTTTTTGTCCGATAAATCACCCCTCAATGCCCTTTTTAAAATAGAAATTCAGTTTTGTTGCTGTTCAGTCAACTTCACTTGAAAAGACCAGCAGACCAGTATCATTTATTGTAAGTTTGGGTTGAACAGATGCTTTGAAAAAGAATGGTAATATCAATCCACTTTTTCATCAATCCACTTTGGCTGTTCAAGTGATTAGTAAGACATGAATGGAATCTTAAGACTAAAACCAACGAATGTAAGGGTGGATTCGGGGCCCACTTTGAACAGCTCATCAATTTAAGGGCATTTTGACCCAAAAAAACACCGATATTGATATTGATATCAATTTTTCCCATTTGAGTATATTATGGAATGCCTTACATATCACTCAATCTCCAATGAGCAAAAGTAGTCCATCGATTACCTAGGCTAGATATATGATTGTTGCCATATGAACTACGATCATCAATGTGTATTCGCTAGATTTCATCCAATCCAATATATGAATCCAATCTTTGCGACATTTGCTAAATGTATGTATGAATATTCGCAGGTATAAAGCAACACAAAATACGTTTGACTTCATAACAGAGTAACAGGTACACGATAGATAATGACATGTATACAGCATCATTGATTGCTTGCAACTTGATTTACTCCAGGATCGTCCATAAAGTACATATCTTTCCACGTTCAACCAAACCCAACAATTACTGTATTTAGGAGAAACACTGTTCGCAGTTTTATCACTCAACTAGTGAGCATTTAATCCGGCTAAGGATCATAAGTACCTGGTAATTTCAACAGGGAGGAATATCAGGCCATTTAGAACGATGATTGAATAAACACTATATAACAAGATTTAGAATAACTAGAGAAAAAAATAATTCAACAACTTTGTTTAAGTCATGGTTTGAATGTTGGCCATGTGGGCCTCCTGGTTTTTTTCCGCCGGGCTGAGATTTTAGTTTTGGCTATTTTCCTGGACAAATTTCTAGCATCTACAAATGTACATACACTGCTCATAAGGTGACTACTGCCCAATTATGGTGGTGCTATATATTGCTATGTATTGAAAAAAAAGGGAATGATTGGGAATTGAAGTGAATATCAATTTGAAATGCTAAAGGTTGTTAACTGTCTAAAAAACATATGACTATCTTCTCTTCATACGTGTTTGAATCAGCTAATAGAAGAATCCAGATACAATTGCCATTTGTGAAAACATTTGAATTTCATGTTAAACAATGAAAGCTTATATACGGGCAAAAAACTCATGCAAACCAATCATTTGCCTATGAAAATTTAAGAAGGTTGCAGTTTTTACATTTTGATGAAACTTCCGCAGGTTCTAGGGATAGATATCATCGGCAAATGCATTCAATAATAGGCGGATGACTAGTCAAAGTCACAAATGAACCACATTATTATTGGGCAAGATACACGATAAACCTATACCAAGAAGCCTGCAGCTACTATCTAATCAAAGATAAAATCTTAAATGGTGATAAATATATAACAGTATACATATATC
Source organism: Tubulanus polymorphus (assembly GCF_964204645.1). NCBI lineage: Eukaryota > Metazoa > Nemertea > Palaeonemertea > Tubulaniformes > Tubulanidae > Tubulanus > Tubulanus polymorphus. The sequence goes on along the minus strand of NC_134027.1, from coordinate 10,013,256 downwards.
AATACATATAGAACTAAGCCTTCAATTTTCATTCAAAATCTTTTTGTTAGGTTGCTGGTTAGTTTTTTTTATTACCATTCAATCGATAAAAAAAATGTAAAAATATATACAAAACTTTTTTGGCAACATTTCTTCAAGAATGATAATAATGATATGAATAATGATAATAATAATAAAAATAATCATGATAATAATATTGTTGACGTGTCGATGCAAAAATTCAACAACTCATCGAGTTATTCATCCTCATGCGTAATAAGTAAATAAATAAGTGCGCGTGTATAAAACGAACAAAGATTGTTCTTCTCTATAGTTCATTTTTAGTAGTATTAAAAATGCCGGTTTTTGTTTTTGTTTTAGTAATTTGTTAGGGGTGCGGCATATGGGGGGCATTCGCTATAAGGTCGTAACATAAACCATTTCGTCCTCTTCAGAGTCCGAGTATTGTTGCCGCGGTCGAGCGTCTCTACTGGTCGGCGAATACTGATTGTAGTCCTTCATTTCCTGCATTCCGTAACTGCCGATGTGGTCGTAATACGGCCGCGTTTGTGGATTGTTCGAGTGCAATAACTCACGAGCGCATTTATCTATTTCCTCCGCAGTCATATCGTTCGCCTCCGCGATCTCGCGTTTAAGATAGTTAGCGTCGACGTATCGACAAAGTCCTTCACGTTCTAGCACCTGTAATAATGTTTGAAAATATATGATCAACCGATTGCCCATGATCTCATCATTAGTTAGGTTTGAACCTTGGTGGCGCTCTTCACTCACTGGCCTCTCTCTCCCTCTAAAAGGGAGGGTAAAAGTTGGATACATGTATATAAGCCAAAAATAGGGCATGTATTGTATTCATATACTTTTACAGGTTAGAATATTGCACTAATAAGTTCACTATATACAGAATTCAAGAGATTAAAAGGAATCTTATTTTTCAAGAATTAAAACCAAAATACACAACGTTTCGAACCCTCACTAGAGAGATCATCATTACTTCTGCATTATTGTTCTCCACGTCAGAGTGTGGCTATTTTACCAAAACATGCACTAGTACTTTCAACTTTTAAACTGAAATGCTGAACCAGCTGATAACGCCTTGATGGGTCACAATGAGTTATCTGACCTGATTAGATCTGGAGAATAATAAGCCAGGAAAACTATTGAATCTAAAACATCTCAAACTTACCTTTTCAACTAAACTATCAGCACTTCCTCTATTAACGCCATGGCGACTCATTCTTTGAGATGGCGTGTCACTACTATATGGACTGCCTTCGTCGTATGAACTGTAGTATGGTGACTGTGGATCCCTGCGCACCGGACTGTGATATGAGCCTGTATTTGATAGGCTAGAATTACTGGGTGTAGACAGGGAGGGTCGAGCTGAAGTAAAAACATAAGCAACATGCCGTAAGAACAAATTGTTAGTATGAGGTGGAATGAACATTAATCACGGGGAGGGGTGTATTGTTTTAAAACAAGCAACATTAGGGATGTTTTCGCATTCTTACTCGCTTTCGCTGACTAGCATCTAACTGTGACCAAGCAAAGTATGAATTTGTTTTAGTTCAAATAATATAGATGAGGTTTAAGATAGGAAATGAGATAACTTCATGGTTGTCGATGAGATAAATTGCATGCAGGTCTAGTTTTTTAATACTACAATTCTATTCTACTTGAAATGAGTAAAATTTCCCATCACTGATGTATAGATCGAACATATGCAGGTAAAAGAAGCAATGAAAATATGGTTTTTTCATGGGAAATCATCTTTAAGGATTCCATGCAGTGAATTTGATGAAGAACTAACGTCAGCCATCGGGCGATTGTCACTAATGTTTTCTCAAATGTGAACCCGGAGATTTTGCAAGAAACAAGATTATCTTTTCAATACCCAGAGTGCAACGGGCTTATCCTATCTTGTTATTTGAACTAAAAGTAAGCATTAAGCAGACGGTTAACATTCTTCATAGAAAATAGCAGAATTTAGTTAATTGTTCATTAACTTTGTAAGAATCTTTGGCTCATGTCCAAGATGGAATAACCTCAACTCTCATGGAAATCCATCAAGAAATGCAGGCTGTTTCGTGATGGCCACACTACATTGCTGATAACCTCCATTTTCTCTAAAGGTGGACATCTCACCCACCCCAATCCATACACCAAGTTTCATGGAAATCCATCAAGAAATGCAGGCTGTTTTGACTAAACAAGAAATTTAAGATGGCCACTCTGGTGGCATATCAGATGGCGTATAACTTACATTTTTGATAGGGCTGGACATCCCACCCACCCAAATCCTCACATCAAGTTTAATAATCAAGAATCTAGAATTGCATGCTAACAAGGTCTCAAGGGAATGACAGGCACTGACTGAAATAAGATATCTCCACATAAATACACTGGCAAGTCGACCCTGGTCGATGCAAAAATGTTTTCATGACCAGGTGCAAACAAAACCTAGTCCTGTCTAAAAATTTCAGAAAGCCTCTGTCTAAAAACTCCAGAAGGCCAGTATTATAAACTATGTTATCATCTTTACAGCCAATTCCTATTCATAATTTGGAATTGTGCTTGGTACTGGTACTTATATCTCTCAATTGGTATCAGTGAAAATAAAAAATTTACTCAAGAAGAGCTATCAAGAGACCAAGCAGCAAATCGATCATAATTTCACCTAGTAGATGTCTGATTTAGGTTGGTCTTGAAACCTTTTATACATAGATAAAATGAGGTGATTATACGCTGGTGAGTCTATTGGTTCTGAAAGCAATGTGTACTGACACCGCAAGGAGCCACAAGAAAGTATGCTATATAGAGTACACCACGACACCGAGTACTAGTAATATAACACAGTTTGTAACACCAGCCTACCTGGAGTATGGTAGGAAGCCCTACAACGCCCTGGACTAGAGGGTGGAGTTCTGAGCACCTTCGGATGATCAATAGAACGGTGTTTACCTTCAGAATCCATGCCAGCAACTGCCATAGCCTTAAAACAGAAAATATATATCCTACTTATAATGTGAACTAACATCAATCATGTTTGTTGTTATCGTGGTTTGGAAGCAAGGGAATTAATCCTTAGTTCTAATTGGATAAATCTGAAGTTATATCGTCAATCTAGAGCAATCAGAGTAGGCTGATTATCTGATATCCCTTCTGATGCGAAACAGATATTTTGGAATCAAAACATACAAAAGAAGTTCTGAAATTCTTTAAGGAGATGACCAATATGCTACCCATGTATTTCTCTCACTCTGGAGTGGCAACAAAATGTATTGTAATCCAGGGGATTCACAAACTTCATTGATCGCGATTGGAATAATATTCAGGTAACAAAGTTATGAATCTGGTTGTGGTACCTGTGTTTGAGCAAGTTTCAGGGGTTCTGCAATTTTCTTTAACATCAACGGGTTTTCGTCACTCTGTTGTTTTCCAATGCAAGCCAGCTTGATGGAAGGAGTTCGTCGGTTTGCCCTTCGAGGGGGTGGAGTTGGTGGATGTGGCATCTCTGTTTCTGCATCGCTGTCTTCTGTTGGTAAACTTTAAACAAGAAAAAAATATAGTGTCTTTTGTTAAGAAATGTTTGGAACTCAAAGAAAGTCGTGATAATCATAATGACATGCAAAAACACGGTTATATTTCTTAAACAAACAGCGACTATTTAACTATCATTCAATTCTCAGGATGGGATGATTTACATTATCTAAGTTAACAAGAGTTCCCAAGAATAGCTATCCTGAATAAGACATACGTACTGCCTACAGCAGTAATTTAGGAATCTTGAAATTTGTGTGACACAAACTTAATGACCATAAGGTCTATCAACATTGAAACAACATATCAACATAGCGGATATTATATGTAAGTTAAATTGACATCTGATTTTAGTGAAAACGTACATTCACCATTGAATTTGATTTATAATCACAGTTAGATCAATTCTTGTAAAAAGGTCTAATCGAATGTAATCATATACAGGTTAATCATGTACATCAACAAGATGAATATACCGATTCACATTCAACAACATATTTCAAAACAAAACAGCCAAAATATTTTGAAGCCAATAAAGCCATAAATGACCTCAATAACTGAATCACATCTAACATCAGTGGATTTGCCTAAAAATACGTACAATATGAAACAAAAACTGCACAAAGCGGATAGCGGACACCTTGAAATGGCAAGTGATAGTTCAAATTGCATAAGCAGTTGTGTCGAATGTTTTAAGAACATTTAAAGCCCACCACACGAGGAGTGTCATCTACGCTAACTTCACTATTGCGTTCATCACCGCCTTCAGCTAAGCATGTTTGGCATGTGCCAATGGCCTTCCTAGTGCGCTAAGTTTCGCAGTTAAGACTTGGATATAATTCTCGATATCATTTTCCAGAATAAATACAAGATACCAGTTTCTAGCTCATGGTATACCGATACAGCGAATGTATATTTTGGATATACTGTCAACCCTCCATTATCCACCATACTGGGACCAAAGTTATTTGGTGGTTAATTGAAGGTTAAAACTGAGGAAGGCAGTACCCTCTCGAGGATTAACTATATACATAAGGAAACTTTCCATGCAGGTGAACAACTATATCCTAACATCGTAGCTTAGTATATACACATGTAAGAATTATTAACAATGATCAGTGTCCCTAATCATTATTGTAGACATTAGTTTTCTGCTCCACATTAAGAATCTCTGTGATTTTCAACATCGCCATCAAAGCACAGAATACATAAAAAACGACAATCGGTTGTGCATGTGCGCGCGTGCTTACAAGCAGAAGAGAAACGTAAATATCTCTCAAAAAACATTGAAACAAGACATCACAAGGCACTGGGGTTAGACGATAATGCACTGCAGATGGATGATGTTAGTAATAGGCCCCGTACACGAGGGCAGCGAATCATGCACTTACTCTCTATAAACAAACAATCCCCGTTTCTTCGTCAGTTCTCTGGGCGGTGCATCGTCGACACTCTGCGGACTATGTCCTTCGCTACCATTTGTGAGTGCATGCATGGGGATGTTTTCCGGTGTTTCCCGGCCGTCAGTTGGCAGCGTGGGTGAACTGTGATAAGGGGGAACGTCCAGTGAGATTGATATAGGTTCAATGTGGTCCAAAATAGGGTCGTTATCGTTTGTAGAAATACTGTTAGAAAGACGAAATGAATGAAAGAAAAAAAGTCGGTGCCAGCAGCTGGTAGGGGGACGGTATGATGAGTAGTAAAGAGGGAGAAAATGAGATGTTAGTATAAGAGAGGAGCATAAGAAATACAGCAGTACAGTTCAACAGTTTTAAATAATAGCACCTGCACAGAATGACACAAGGCAAATAAGATAATCTAAATGATTGAATAAGTTTAAATTAATGAAAATTACAAGGAGAGCCGGGTACAAGTCTTTTCAGATATTTTACAAAGATATTGAGAACAGCACTGATTAGACAGATAACAGTTCTTTTTGTCAGAAAATTTATGAATGGAGTTGACAATCGGATTTCCAAATATATATCTGCACCATTTTTTGTGGTATTGAGATTCATAAAAAATCTTTCCAAAGTGATTTTTGGAGGTTCATGATCGAATTTCGGTGGGTACTTAGCGCATAACATTTGGATAATCGCAATGCATGACGACATGCTTGGAGGAATCGACTTGTGGCAAAAAACGAAACAAATGTCAGAAGCCATTCCAAATTATGTGGGCCTTACGGGGAGACACGCGTTTGCTCATTCTGAACTATAACGTATTAGTTTCTCAAGGTGGAATGGTGGAATGATGACACTGTTACAGGTTGAGGTTTATTATAGCAAGTTTAGTTCGTCAAACGGATAGTGGCCTGTATTTTGTAAGAAAGATGGAGAAAAATAAGAACAACCAAAATACCTCGCGTCAACAAGACAAAATTGCACGAGAAGACAATGACGAAAAAATAAATTACAGATATCATCAAAATAATACAGCATGAACAGACGGAAGAGTATGAGGATGTTTAAAAATTTGCAAGCCTTCTAAAACTAAAAGTTTCAATTTTTCACCCCTTTCCCGTCATAGGTACATACACTTTGTGAAATCACGAGGACAATTCAAGACATTTGGGTAAATTTTCGGATAAAGACTGTATAAGAATAGAACAAGCAAGCTATTGTGCTTGAATCGCTACATCTTTGTTTCGAATTGTCAAAAATTATTGCGTGGAAACATGATGTAAGAAATAAACGTTTTTGGCGGTGATCATTTCGATAGTTCGAAGCGTATATAAAAAAAGCACACAAAATGTGACGCATTTGCAGTAAATATTTTCAATATACTTTAAAAGAAAAAAAAATATCGAACCCACGAACGAAACTAACAGGTGCCCATTGGTTAGATCAGAAAATTTGAGGCACCACGTAAAATAATTCATGACGAGTAAACTTCGGTATATTTTCATTTTCGAATATCAAACACACGGGTATGAATACGGTAAGCAAAATACATATATATGAATGACCGATAAGGCCCAACATGAAGCAGACCAAAACCTAGAAGGGACATCTACAAAGGACCAGCCCAACTCAAAAACGATAAAAAATGTCTTAGAATTGTTTTTTGATTTTCATCATCGACGAAATATCATCTTGGTTGCGCTTACCTGGAGTGACTAGGTCGACGTGAGCCATCCTCATTCGATGTGACCGGCGACAGACGGTTGTTTAAACTCGGCGCCGGCGACGGCGAACGATTGATCGCGTTGTGATAGTCAACGTTTAAATGGTTGTACGAACCGGCCGGCGATACGCGCCCGTTGTTCATCGAGTTCTGCGGAGAGATATTGTTGTGACCAGGTGGCGCCGACGTCGCCGTCAGCGAGTTCGTTGGCGATACTTTCTGATGCGGCTGCGTGTAGTTGATCCGCAATGAATTACTGCGATTCGGCGTCGACGAAGTGCTCTGTCGAAACGCTGACATTACATTACCGAACAACTGGTGTTTCCTCTGTTCAGAAAGAAAAAATGGAAACAAAAAACACATGTTTAAATGTCTTGCGCTCAATAAGAGAATTCGAAAAATCACGATGATGATGCAAATAATGCATTCATCACAATCACAGAATGAAAGACTTGATAATGTACATGAACAACATTTCAACCATCATAACCCTGTGTACTGACTTGGAATAATCTTTTGACAAATGATTACTCCAAGGTCCAGATGGGAAAGGTTTCTTATTATCGCAATAGAAAAATGAAGGGTTTCTAAGTCCCCATTGTTCCTTTCCACAATCCACATTGCCTAAAATCTGCATTTGTAAAACTGCAGTTGTGCACGTACACTATCAAAGGCCCTCATTGTCCTATGTTATCAATCTTGGCATATCTTAAGATTTATTTCACATTCCGTAGGATTTTTTACAAAGAAATTTCAATCAGTGTTAAGATTCAGAATACGAAAGGAAAAGAAATCAATGTGGATTATTGATGAATTGGGTTGCAACACTAAATCGGTTATCCAATAAGAGATTAAATATTTGGTGAAAGATCAACTGAAACGTGTATCGAGAAATATGCGGCAATCAGTGTTAATCGGTGAAAATTGGCCATACACATCGCAGTAAAAATGATTTTGTGGCATTCATCAGAGCAAATTTAGTATATCATGCTGTCAAGAAACTGAAGAACCATAACTTTAACCATGCCATAGGTAGATACTTGCTATTTGTGGCAAGGGCGGATCCAGCCTCTTATCCTGAATACCGCCTCAAGACATGATCACAGGAGCATAAGGGGGGGGGTGTGGGGTTCACCCCAAGCAAATTTTAGTTTTATCACCTCCAGATGCATTCTGAACGTTTGAGGGGACGTTAGATTTAATACTTCGAAAATGAATCTGCTCAAGTGGTAATGGCAGTAGACTGGATCAACGCCTGTGTGGGAGTGAGGGATACAGAACTGAGTGAATTGTACCAATCTATGGGTCGTTGCAGTCATCAAACCTACTTTCAAATAGCAAATGCATAGTATGAACAATTTTTCATTCCGGTTGGTTGTGTAAGTGAAGTGATTGCAAGTTTGAAAAAATTACTGCAAGTTAATAACTATACTTTTAGTTTCATGATAGCGAACTATAGCTGCAACAACAAACTGATTAAATGTACCGATAATGAATCAACATGAAATGAATGCAGATTTGACAGTGTTTGTTGCAACTATTTGACCACATCTGCCGCCAAGCCCTGTTGTTTCTACGGGATACTCATAAATGGCAATGAGAGCAGAAAATAGTTAACCAGCAACGAACAAATGTACGTTTGTTTTGCACTAACCAGTGTCTAGAGAATAAAGAATGGGACACCATTCTCAACATTGCCAGAAATATAGAATATCATGCAGCAAACAAGAAGGACCAGCTATGAGGTATCTCATTGCTATCTCATTGCATAGAAACCGTGTGATATCTCTATTTTTTGCAGTTGCTGTTAATAGCATAAAATTGCAGAGCAAAATATATAAGAATCATTAAAAGATATTACATTAGAAATTCTCACTCCTTGCAAGATTGCCAATAATTTCTAAGAATAATTTGGCAGTTAGATATTCTATAGTAATGATGATGTTGGTTCTAAATGAACCCATTTGCAAAGTTGAAACATCTAACCAACGTGATAAACCAGCATGGATTATGGTTTGATGGTTTGAACCAATTTTTAGACTGAAGTCATGACTTTCTGGCGTTATATCATGTTGGTGGCATCATATAATATCGTTTCAAAATGGACTATTTTGTCTCAAATGAAATTGCAAGGAATGAGACTGTGAATTTTCATAATCTATAATGTGAGATTATTCAATCAGCACTCCTTATACCTTCAGAGCAGATGAATTCATGATTAAAAAGTTATTTTTTTTAGAAAAACCGAATGGCAAAACTAATCAGGCAGAGATGTGATATAATTAGGGCAACATGCAAACAAGGACAGAAAGCTCTAAGCACACGCATAGTACCAAAAGAAAACTCAAGACAAACACACATAATCAAATTTCAAAATGAGTAAAAAACCATTGCAACATGGCAGAAACAAGAGACAGACTATTACCCTATGCATAGGTTCCTCAACATCGGGGTCAGGGAACTCGTCTTCATCTAGGTTTCCAGAAATAGCCCGTCGAATTTCCGGACCTAGGTCATGCACGGCACGCAGCCCAGCCTAATACAAAAACAAAAGAAGTTAAGAAGCATAGCCCGAATTAACATAATCCGCTAAACGTTTCGGCTCACGGGGTAGTCAATGTCCTATTGGTGCGCTTGGTAGGACGTACATACAAATAATATTGAAACCTATCGCACATTCAAGTGTCAAGTACATGAAAAAATGATTTTCACTTCTGATTCTACTATTTGCTACAAGATGTGCAGACGCCTAAGGTGTATCAAACATTATACGATAACATATATCAAAATACATCATTCCATTTGAAGAAATATAGAAATATCTATGAAAAATAACTTTTAACAAGTGTATAAGATATTTGGTGCGCGGTTACTCTTATTGTGTTAATTGTCAAATAACTTTTTTCCAGTGTATTATGGTTAACTGGTTATGCCAAAAGTAAGTGTACAAGTACAAAATTTGCAATGTATTCACTTTAATGCATTTGAATCTGGAGACACTTTTTGTACTTGTCTTAAAATACCCAGCGATGTTATACTGGAACATTAAGGAACACTTCGACGCAAAGATTATTTCTCTTTCGAAAACATCATTTTCAAAATTCATTGTGTCTGCGCATGCAATAACTGGATGGACATCACAGCTGTAGTCGATATTTCCGATTGCTTTTAACTGTCTACTACGATTACGAAAAGAAGATTGTCTATACAGCAAACCCCGAGGAAAGAAAAATTCTACGAGGGAATACGTAACTAGCGCACAATCACCATCTTAAAGATTACCAAGTTCACTTTTTTTTTCTTTTCGGTGCCAATACCGAGTACTGGGCAAAGGACGAGAGCCAAAATTCATTTTTGCGGTGTGCTTATAATACCAAAACAATATGTAGGCATTACTGGCTTCAGCTGAATACATAGTTTAATACAATATTTTTCAGTTATTTTCATTTATCAAGTTGTTTGGTGGTTATTGATATTGATAGTTATAAAAACAAAAATATCTATCTTTCATCAAAATGAAATCATTGATGAAAGGAGCTTGAACAGATTGATTTTATGTTCCTTACTTCTAAAACCAGTCTGAAGCTTTTTGTATGTACATGGAGAGCTTTGTCTGCTTTGTGTGAGCTACCACAAGTGGGACAGCCTTTAAATTCAAATGTAATTCTGCAGGACCGGATAATATGAAGTTATGATTTTGACTCCGTCCCTCACCTATGTTTGTGTAATTAGATTATGCTCGATAAGTGCATATCATAAGGTGCACATTATTACTAGGTAATCAATAAAATAATGAAGATAACAATGATGAAGATGATGACGATAATGCGGTCATAATTATGTAATAATTATGAATGACAGTTAGATCGCGTTATGTCCAGCACCAGACTTTCCTCTCTATCTGTTCAGTTTATTAATTCTGTTAATTCGTGAATCAAAATCTTTAAATCAACCCCTTCACAGTACTGCCACATAATCTTAAGTGATGCACTGCGGTACAGACCATTCTCAGTGCTTCAGATATATCTGATAATTCAAGGCAGTCACTCAGAAAGGGTTAATCTCTGTGCCGAGAGATGATTCGTTAACTGACAGATATTAAGGTTTCACCGATTATCCGAATATTATATGATATGATGGGTAGTGCAGTAGATGCAGATGAATTCATGTATCACCTCTTTAAACGGTGGAAACTTAATAAAAACATTGCCGTGGTTGATGTCAGGTCGTTTTCCTCCGCTGGCGTTTAAATGATCTTCGAATGACCTGATACAAAACGTATATGTATTTTGCTAATAGCACATCATTAGAACAATGGATAATAGATTTTGAGATGCGACAACCGAACGTATCGACGGATGCAGATTGAAGATAATATATTCGATAGGAATGATTCTATATACAGATGAATCGTTTCATCTTGAACATGCTAATTGTAACAAAGTAACAAAGGTCTGAAATGGAATATGGACAAAACATGTACATGTGGAAAAGACAGAATTGGGTATATGAATTATTGTAGTACAATGGTATATGAATTATTGTAGTACAATGCAGACTTATCGAACTAAGGAAAAATCTTAATGATGTTATCTTCAATCATGTACTTGACCCAGTTTCATAGCCATTCTCTCAGTTTCAGTTTCCTCAAAAGCCGTTTCAACAGGCTGAATAAGATCGCTGAAATCGTTGATAATGAGAAAGTTATCCAAAATCACGGTCATTAGTTTTTGAGAACGTTGTACCCGGGGTAAATTTCTAATTCAACAAATAATCCCAAGGATTCCAGAGTCGCCTCGACTTGGACCTACAATGGGATTTAATCCAAGGTTTAGTTCAATTACCCCAATAAATGATGCCATAGATGATATCTATACAGTTTAGTTTACCAAGTTAACTATGATCAAACTGACCAAAAATGGAATGAAACTGAAACTGACCCCAGAGAACATTAGACTTTTTCAGGTTATGCATAATCTGGCTCAGCAATGTACTTCTTTGTTCGCGATAGAATACTTGGTACCGTATACATTGTTCAATAACGACCAACGAAATGCCAAATGAAGTTCTGCACAACAGTCTAAGAGAACACGAAGCCTATTCTATTACAGATTCTAGTACATCAAATATTAGTAATGATAATAATAATGATAATAATAATAATAACAATAAACATGATAATAAAATGTATGGAATGAAACCTAGTAGCAGTATAATGAATAACATCACATCCTTATGATATTCAAACGCACACTGCGCCACCATGAAAAACATCAAAGGTTCGCAAGACAAAACATAATAACCATATTCATATAATAATTCTCTATAGTGGACGAAATGAACACATCATATTCAGGCTGTTTATGTAATCGTATACACGTATATGTATACACATATCTATATAAACTATGCATCTACGCATTTAGGACGTACCTGTAACGCGTTAGTATGTTCGTGGCCCATTTGCATTTTAACCATTTGTTCTTTGCGTTTTTTGAAACGCCTGAAGTAATCCTGAATAAGAAATGTTGCATAGAATTTGCCGACGGTGACATCATCATCTCCTGCAACGATAGAAAAAGAAACAAAAATCGATTTAGTTCGGTTTAGATGCATCTGTGAATTCTCTCTGGTTGTTGGTAGATCCCAGTCTAGATCGTTGATGGCCTTTCTGCGGATGCGCGAACCCATTGTACTTTTGAAAATTATAAGCAATTTTTGCGAAAACGGGATTCGAACATGCAAGCACATGAGAACTAATGGCAGCTCTCTAACCACCTGAGCTATTTCGAGGCCACCTGCAGGAGCACAACTTTTTTACTCCTTATAGCCTTACGCTCACCTACCACATTACAATCCATAACCTAACTCTAATCCTAACCTTCTGGACCCTCTAAACCCTGTATACCCAAAACCTCTGGACCCTCTAGATACCGTAACTACTTTCTAGGGTTCAAAAAGCCGCCATTTCGCATCAACAATCAAAACTGGGATCTCAAAAACTTTTCTATTTCCATTCCCAACGTATCAATGACAAATCCATGAACTTTGTTCGCATCAGTTAACCACAGATAATTCCAAGTGATTAGGAATGTCAAGTATGAAAAGCTGTAGCATGTTAGAACAAGGAGCTTAATATGATTATATATGTACATGTATGTAACAACACTAGGACAAATAAGAGCTGATTAATATACATGTATGTAAAGTCAACAAGTATCACACAATGAAATAGTGAAAATAGTGGTAATTTCATTAAGAATCCAATGTTAAGCATTATAAGGCCACTCCAAATTTGCACATATCTTCCTTGGAGAATATGCATAATTCTATGAAGACTTAGTTTCCTTCACATTTAGTATTGAAAGTTTATCTAGATTAAAGTCAAATCAGGTACTGGTAATGCTGATACAGTTGACAGCTGAAATGAGCACACTTAATGGAATAGTAAAATAGAAATTACTCAAAACATAAGATTTTTTTGAATAGCTTTTAAAAATGCATTTCTATCATTGAGAGTTTTTACCACTGTCTGCTTATAAGCATACATATTATCTATGAATGCAGAGCCTGGCCTACGGATGATCATAATCCATCCAAAAGCGCACTGCAGATGAAAATCTGTTGATTCACTCGACAGACACCCGCGTCTATGAACCAACCCGAAAGCGAATACCCAGCTTCAATAAAAAGAAAGCGATGAAGCGCGTCGAAAAAAGACCGAGTAGAAAATACAAAATGGAGGAAAAATCTATACAGCATATATAGAATGCAAATGTCAGAAAAAAAAAAATCGTTCAGTTGCACAGAATTATGAGAACGATCACATGACAATAGATTGAACTGAAATTATGAATGATCACAGCGTGAGAATTGAAATATGTTTGAGATGTATAAACAATGAACCAATAAGGGAACCAGTGAGGGACAATTTCGATTTTTTAATGAAGATATAGAATAATCGCTTCAGTCGCATATCCGAAATGTATATTTTTACCAATACTCCAAGATATCAAACAAATTTGTATTTTGAATACCCATGCATTAGTAGTGTTACAGAAACTTACGAGAGTGGTGGACTAAAATTCGATACTGATTCCAAAACAGATGTGTTGTACATGAAGAAAAAGGTTGGTATATATTAAAGATAGTTCTTTCACATGCTCAATGTCTTAGTGATTTTGGTGGTAGGGTGTGGTAATGAAGGAATTGAAAACTTCCAGTGGGAAGGAAGGTGGTGAGAAATGAGCCATGCAAAAAGATGAATGAAGTTGAAGTGGTGATGGGTTTTAAATACAGAAAAAGAAATGTATTAACCAACAAATGATGAGACAAAGAAATAGTGGATCATTCAATAGGTTTTGTGCATGCGATTTCGGGAATGATAGTACAAAATGTGTATATTAGCAAAAATATGTGAATATGTAAATGAGAAAATAATGCTGGCAGTATACACATGTATGGGCAAATATTTTGTGTATTTTGGTATGATATACGCTGAAAAATGTACTGGTTAGCTCTAAATCCATATGTACATGTATATATACTCTAACATGGTAAGAAGACAAATAATAAATGCTTTGATATATAAGGAATAAATATGTATTTGCAGTGTAAGTTATGCACTGAACGTAAGCTTGGTGAGTACTGTATGTGTATATATGTCTATGATTAAGCTGGGTACACTTATATACATAAGATAAATACACTAATGTGAATGCAAATGCAGACATGTAGATATATCAAGCAAGCAATACATCATCATTACATAATTTATGAATTTACATATTATATTGTTTAATAGAATTATCTGTACATGTACGACAAAAAGCATTTCACTTATCGGTGGCTGCGAATACTTGCATGCAAGTGAGTAAAAGGGTGTAAAAGGGGTGTAAAATCCAATGAAATAGGAAGGTTCGTTGTTACATTTCTTTTTTATCAATCTCAACAATATCAGCGTCGTGCTGATGATGAATAGTGGAGACAAAGTTTCGGGCGAATAATTTTGTGGAAAATGTTATCAAGTGAAATGCCCGCGTGATCATCGGTTATATAGAAATAATCAAATTCACGTTCAAACTATCTCTCATGTTGCACGTGCACAACTGTGATAAACTGTAGCCCCGTCCTCCAAAGGGGTTTTACAGCAATCACCTCCTGTGCAAAAGAACACTTACTACCGGCGGGAGGAACAACTGTGTCGAGTCGCTTTGCGTTTGTACGCTTCCAGATTTTCATAATCACTGCCCTCAGTTCTTCATTGGCTTGGTCAATATTGCCTGCAGTATAAAATATTGAGACATCAATGCTTAGTACTTAAACTACAGTCGCTTCTATTTGACTTGCTTATTTCATGAATTTTCCACGACTATTCCTCGACGTGCAAGTAGTTTTCCCTGACTTGATCTGCTAAGAATCTAATCAATTAATAGTCGTAAGATATTATAGAAGGAAACTGTTTGATTTCACGTGCGATCTAGCAATCTCAACATATTGACTTATAGATTTTTTACAAAGTTCCCTGACTTTTTTAAACGACTTTGACTTTTCCCTGATAACCAGGTAAGTGGCCACCCTGATCTAGTTCCATAGTAGTGGCAATTTTAGTGTGAAAAATCCCAAACAGTACCTCAAATACCCCTTAATAGTAGCTTATATCTTGAGTAAACAGCCCTTTCCATGGTTGTACAGGCTATAAACCCTTAGCTCTGCATCTCAAAATATGTGTTTGGACCTATAAAATTTTAGAGACTGAGAATAAGTTGATAGAAAATCTTTTTCGTACCTTCAGTTTTGATACGAAGAGATGTTCTCACAAGTGCAAACAGTGTTGCATTGAACATCACGGTTCCGTCGCTGTTTAGAGGCATATTCATTGATACCAAACGCTGAAACGTCAAATATTCTGATCAGTAGAGGTATCTTTAATCATACAATTATCGCCCACAATAAACTTTCTTACCTTGCACGCTACCCTATGAGGACATAGTTTACCGAATCCTAATGGAGGGGATATTTTCCTAAGTAAAGTAACTACATCTAAATGTTTTATCCGACCTCTGAAATGAACAGCACCAGATATTAGCTTTGAGATTTCATTTATCAAGAATCAGACTATTTTTCATAACTTTTAGAAACCAAATTGCCTAGGATTTTAACAAGATTCCCTGGGCATTGTTTTGACTGTTAAACCTGCAGTTCTTACTTAGCATCTGGATCGTACTCCGACCACAAACGAACAAATTCGTCAAGATGATGAGGACCTAGGATCGACCAATCACGGGTCAAATAATCAAAATTGTCCATGATGACCGCTACGAACAAGTTGATGATCTGGAATAATGAATAAACAATGCGTTATTCATTTTGAGTTGTGAAATGAACATTCTTTGAATAAATCAATGACTATTTGTTTCTATTTAGGGATAATGCAATATGTTCTCAAAACGTAGCACCCAAATTAACTCCATGGTTGCACAAACTTATTGCTTATACAAATGTATGTGATGAAGAAGAGCACTTCAAAATTTACTAGCAAAGCTATGGCAAATAGGTTGGTAAAAGAAGACTCACCAAGAATGAACATAAGATATAAAAAGAGATGAAATACGGAAAGGCAAAATTAGTGCCACATTTGCCAGTGGAATCAGATTTGGGATCACAATCTGCGTCAGTAGATGCACATGCCAACATGATATCTTGCCACGCTTCACCAGTGGCACATCTGAAATACATTTCAAATGTATATAGGTATGTGTGGTAAAGCTTAATTTCCACAAAAAACCTTGAACATGATGTAGGTACCTAAGATATAGAATTTATCTTATCTGATTGAAATACTTCAAATACAGCCAACATTTTAGCACCACAGTTAAAAGGTAAGAATTAAACTTTTGTAGGTAGAAAATGAACTTTTTTACTAAATCAGAGTACACCACATGAAAACAGTCCAATCTGGAAGACTACTGGGTAGATCATGAAAAGAATGTCCTTGCGAGAATATATCCAGTACCAATTGAAACCAGCCAAATCTTACCTGAAGAGCACAAGGACCGCTTGTGGAAATGTTTGAAAATTGTTGTTACGTGTGATGGATGTATCTGGATTCTGTTTGATTTTACCAAACACCTAAATGTACATAAATTCTTATATGAAAAAGCTGTACAAATAACCATAGATATTCATAAGTATGAGCGATTTCAAAACACTTATAAAGCAATTAAGAGATGGTAGCAATTCAGATTCATTTGGGCAAGAGCCGCTCTTGTATATTGTTTATTGCTAAATTTCATTCATTTTAGAACTCTAGAAGTTAAGTTTGCTGCAGTATGGGCTAAAAGATTTTCTTCCTTACCTGCATCCCAATTACTGCATAGATGAAGAACAGCATCACAATAAGGAGTGCAACATATGGCAGAGCCTGAAAAAAAAATAATACTTAAATCTTTTTTCTGCGACATCACATACGGTCATGTGAATAGATACTTTTAGTTCAAATTAAAAAAAAAAGTACGTGTTTACGGTTTTTACGTGTTTTCAGTTAGGTCTTGTACTCACTTGAAAGGACTTGATGAATGTCCACAGCAATGTGCGTATACCTTCTCCACGACTGAGCAGTTTCACCAATCTCATCACACGAAACAAACGGAAAAAGTTGATACTAATGATGTTTGACCCGGGCTGTGAAAGATAAATGCAAATTTTGAAATGAAAAAACAGACGTAGTAATGTAACATAACTTCTGAGACAAAAATGAGAAACTGTGATCAAACTCCTTTTATTGAGAATACATATCAATTGAAACACAATTACAGATGAAAAATAACCCGAGGATGGAGCATGAGTACACATGTGGTCATATGTTAAGTAAAATCATACCAATTCATTTCATCACTGTCACTTCACAGACTTACAGTGTACATGGGTTCGTAACATGTGTACATAGATATGTTCTAGTAGTATGGCCCTTTATATATATATATAATCTTTACTTGGTGTATAATGGATGATGGCAGCTAAAATATGAAACTTAGATGAAGAAACAATTTACCTCCTTGAACTTTTTAAATGAATCCATTTGATACTCTGTTAGATTGGCTTTTTTAACAGGTTGAAAGAAAATATCATAAATCATACTAAAATGGATTTCTTAATGAAAAACGGGAGAATCCACAATGAAATGTTCAACAGAAAAAAATCTTGATGAGATTACGTAGAAATCATCATTAAGCTTCAAAAGCGCACATAAAAATTGAAAAACTGTAAAAATATCGTAATGCAAGAACCCATTGCTAAGCTTTGCGCTTCAAAATCAAAACCCGAGAGACTTATCTCAGAAGCCAAAACATACACTTTATCTTTGGTTCTGACTGTCAAAAATATCTTAATAGAAGTCTTATAGTTTGTGTGCTATTTCTTTAAAAAGTCGTGAAAAGGGCACCATCTATGCTGTTCTGTTCAAAAGCCAACAGCGATTGTGAGAATAGAATGTGGGGATCAACAACCAACCATTGTGGAAAGTAAAAAGAATATGTTAAAAAAGGTGTTTGATTTTTTGGTATACTCCTACCGGTGAATTCGTAACCATAGTAACAACATCTGTAGGTAGAACAACATGCAGTGTGGTAAATATTCAAATACATCATTTGATAAGTTTATTCATTTCTATTCAAGTATGCATATAAGTTTACTTTTTTTCTATTGAAGCCAAGTGAAAAATAGTGGGTCCACGGACACCATGCCCACAAGGTGAAATGCTGGACACTGATTATATTTATGAAAAGTTGCTAGGTACCAATGCAAATAAAAAAGATGTATATAATTCAATATATGCCCCCTGGTGGCAAGAACAAATCACATCTAAGCATGAAGACTGATAAGACTAAGATGGTCGCCAATTGCGTATAAGTTAACTGACAAAAAATCTGTCTTGCATCCAAGATCACTTCCAGTAATACCATTTTTTTTCGAATTTCCTATGAAAAATGGCAAATCATAAGTATACCAATGGAATTCAGCCCATTAATCACCTTTTAGCCTTAAAAAGGTCACAGGATGGCTATCTTGTGTTCCATCAGCCCATCGTTTTTAAGATGATAAGGGCCAACAGGAATACATATACATATGAAACATAAAGAAAATTGATTGAAACAACTTCAAAATTTTCCATGAAACTTGAAAAATCTTGACACCAGGCCACTTTTTGGTCAGCAGAGGGTAGATACATGTATAAGTCAAATATCAAGAAAATCCATAGAAGAGCCTTCAAAAACTCAAAATAACTACAGACCAACAGAAGATGCAAGGAAAAGTGAACACAATAGCCCACTGGGACTTATGTCCTAAGAGGGCTAATGAAGAGATTTCACATTAATAGATGTCATATTTACATGTGTAGAGTACATGTATAGTAGAGCAGTGTAGTAGGAGCCATTAACGCCGTTGTTCTTTCATAATGTTTTCGAATTTCATGAAATATCTTGTAGAAATTCTAACGAAATCAGTCATCGTTTTAATTCGTGTCCCATTTTCTAACTGTCCTTATTTCCATTCATCTCATTTCATAATTTGAATTTTCAGTGGATGAAATTAATCGCATTTGAATCAGTAATTGGCAACAACCCTTGGGAGGAGATTGAATTACCAAGGATGTACGCCTACGATGTTGTTATTTGTTCCTTATTACTCATGAACTGTTGACTCGATGACACAGCCTGCTTTATATTTAGCTGTTACTAATGAACCTTTCCTTAATATGCAAATTGCTATTCGAACACGGTACCATAATCTATATAAACAATAGAATCAATGTAAATAATGCTAACCTTACTGCCGAGTTCGGTCATTAATCGAACCTACTAGCCTATAGCATGCTTTTTGTAAAAGGTATCTGGGGTTGGGATATGGGAGGGTACAGTTTGATTATCGGGTTTAACCATGCAGGATAGGTTTTTACATGGGCATTCAAGAAAAATATTAGGTTCTAATCAGGTAATTGATAGCAACTTTTGAGATAATATCAGCCAAATCAAATCTCCAAGATGTATAAGTGTATATTTGTTTGCATCTTTATTAACTTCTAGGTTTTCTCAAACAAAAATTACTTATTTGCAGGTAGATGGTATGGCTGGTACATCTGGAGACATTTACCAGGCTCAAATATATAAGTGTTACTATTTTGAAGACAAAGTTTGTCACATTAAAAAAAAACCCACTAAGGGAGAGGTTTGATAGAGGTAGTGAACTAATGCATCTACAGACAACTCCTCAGTAATGGAGCAAAAACGGTATACTGGTGCCGATTTCAAGGGGCAAATGATATGCAATTTAGTGATAAATGTATAGAAAATCTAAGTAGAGAATACCAGTAGTAGTGAGAATAAGAAATACGATTTTTCTCTATATTTATGGCTGATGCTACTGAGGATGCTAAGCATAGCTAGCTAGTCACAAATTAGACTATGGTAGACCCAAGAAAGACAGGTCTTTGACCGCAGTTACGGCCTGCAGTATAGCTAGGCTCTAGCATGGGCGCACTTACATACTACCATTGGTGCAACCCATGGCTTTAGACCCAGTCTTCAGATTGGAATCAATGTTCTTGAAGAGCTATCAACTTTCCCAATTTTTTATCAAAAAAAAAAGAAAGAAGATCAACTACTACTTATAAAGGTCTACCAGTAGTAGTAATGTAAAAATCGTTTTCAAAATCATATACTGTTAATATAAGATATAGTCTGCAAAGAGTAGAGCATGCAAGATATGTAATATATTATATACATGATAAAAAAAACGAACGAATTGTGTAATAATATTGAAAGCGTAATGATAATAATAATAATGATAATAATAATTCAAAACATGCAAGCAGCGTATATTCAACTTTTGGCATGCATAATAAACCAACCTCCATTGTCTTGAGACGCGAAATAAAATGTACAAATAAGTTAGTGTCATAGCAGGCCACCAGGGGGATATATATCTTTACATGACAGGGACGTCGATAATATGAATCTATATATACACGTTGTATATATAGATAAGGCTTCAAGGCAGTGAAGGGACACGAGGAATTTTCAAAAAAGAACTAAAGGCATGTGCTGCATTCGATGTCCCGATTAACAATCACCACTACGCAATGAGCGATATACCTGTATACGGTCAAATTCCAAACAAGTCGTCATTGGATAAGTTGTCACATCACTCAAAGATCAAGTGTAGCCCAAAATATCAACAATTGAAAATAATAAATTTGAAGGAATTTTCATATCATGTAGTTCATTTCATACCCATATAGATGGTGCTGATAATGACATAATAGGGGCTAAATGCTATTTTCACACCAATGTGAACTTCTAGCTTCATATTGATATTCAAAGTTTTAGTTATCCCTGGCGCATGTTGTATTCACTGTATAGCCCGTATGACATCACACGCACAGCAAATAGTCAATGCGCATTCAGAAACTTTGCGCACCTGTTATTCATTTTTCAAGCCCATATATTCATTCAAGGTCAGTGTTTATCGAAAAACAACATTTTCTACTGGTGTATGGGTTAGTTAACTATTGAATAAGATCATAAGAATTTTGATGAATAGGCTACACTTGATCCATAAGTCATCTCTATTTTTGAGTTTGAGCATTCATGTGTAATTCAATACACTAAGTCTTAGCCGTCAATTTAATCACAGACCCAACTATGAGGACTTGGCGAATTTGACTGTATACATGTATCATATATAATTTTGTTCATTAAAAGAAAGGAAAAAAAAAACAGAAAATTCATTCATTCATTCAGTGCATATTTTATCATTCAAATGAAAACTTAACCATTCGTGTTACATGATTTTTACGGTTATATCGCAAAATATGAATAACAGTATACGTCATCAAAGAAAAAATCAAATGATCACATTACCTGTATTTCATCCACAGATATTACTGTGTACATATATACAACTATAGACGGCCAGTTTGAATACCAGGGCCAGCGGAACTACGAGAGCCCCCACCTTCCATTGCCATGGGCAATTGTTTTCTCATAAGATACTTATATGGCTATTCAGCTCATATTGCTTCCCTCGCAGATACAATTGACTGACATTAGCCAAGATTTACAAGTCATTACTTGATATAACAGAGAAAACGCGGAGTTTTTAATCAAAGTACGATTAACATTTTGTAATTGTCGAAGAGCCTCAGGACGCATTTCCGAGTGTGTGACTTGTTTAAGATTATCTCAGGTAGACCCCAGCCTTTCAGCGCTCGCTATATGCTGGCATGTATCTAGTCGCACTTTCATTATAATTTACTTTTCAAATATAATTCAGCAGGCCCTGGATATAGATAGACCGACAGACAGAACTAATAGCTGAGGCAGAGGATAGATAGATAGACGTGATGTAATCGACGGGTGCATCACAAAGATGGGACTAATGTGTGGACCCTAAACTTGCTACGGTGTACCAGTTGTATTTCTATTTCACTGCAACTCATAGCAGAGTATCGAAGGCATCAAGATGATAGTAGTAATTTGGTATTCTCGTCTTATACACCAGACTTTAAATTGCCATTACTATCATTCACACGGCAGGGGACTCGAATATAGGAATGAATGATAATCATTAGCAGTAAATGGACGAATCCGAAATAGCCAGGTTGAAGAGTGAAAAGCATATCATGATCTTTCCACTTCACGCCTGCACGGAAATAAATAGTGCTCTTATATAGAAATAGCTGTAGTTATATTTCTTTTTTTGGCTAACATAAAGGAATAACTGAAAAAAGTTGCTAACATCACATCGAGTCGAGACTGTGCAAAAGATGTCTACAAAAACGTACGCATCCTATAAACAACTAATCCGTGCAAACAGCAGCAAATATTCATCCTATCCCTGCAAGGATTCGCAACCAATGGAATCGCGAAACTCTATGATTGCATGATATCCTCTCCTATAGTAGTCCGCATTTGATATACATACCTGGTATATCCAATCAAACATAATCAACCAGACATAATTGGCAAAAAATATAACATAATTTTTGATTGGTTAACATCGGCTAATCGATAAATATAATTCAATTTCTGATTGGATAACATGATTTCATGTTCGAATAGCTGCCCACCGAGTCTACTATAGGATTAGTAATGTTTCATACCACGGCAGAGTATCGGGATGACATCAGGTTCCAAATCTCGACGGGATGCAAATACATGAATTGGCAAAAATATAGAAAGAGCGTATTTATGTATTTTTGATATTGGTTAAAACGAGTCAAAAAATTGTAGTACATCACTTCTTATAATACCACACGTTCAACAAAGACACATTCTTACTAGATGCCATGTCAAATATCAAATATATAGAAAGAGGCAGAGTGAGACACTTTTCGACATGCAATTCAGTGACACATGGACAAAATAACACTCCCAAGTCATATCAGAGCTATATAACTGTTATCAAGATGTATAATGCAATAAACAAAGCCGAACATTCAATTTTCTTTGAATATGTAATGTAAGTTCATAGAACTGATATATGCAAGGGTGTAAATTGCAAAAATGATATATAAAAGACCGAAACTGATGTTGCGGATAAATTGCTTCTATCCATCATCAGAGATAATCTAAAAACGACTTGATTTCAAGATTATACCCGGTATTAATATAACTAGTTATCAATATTGCCTGTAGAACCGATACCCCGCGGACATCTCGCTCGACAAAATCTTAAACAATCAATTGTATTTTCATCGAGCTTATATGAATATGAAGTACACACTTGAACTATTCTCAAAAACTTAGGCATAATCTAGTATGTGGTGGAACAGTTTTATCGGATATAGTCCGCTGAAAAAGGAGAATCAGAAATGTTTTATTAAATGTACGAAGATAATATGGTAGCTAGCTTCATATTATGTATGATTACGAAGGTCCATGACATATGCAAATTAATATATTAGGCATAAGTTAAAATTTTTTTTATTGTTTACGTATACCGGTATGTATAGCCAAGAACCCAGTTCATGCGCTTTGATATATTGGTGTATCCAGCATTTTGCGGGTTCATGAAAAAGTTGACATGAATTTTTGGTTTACTTCACGTCCTTTCTTAATGAGCCATCGAGAAAGTTTTAAGCTGGATCTTTTTCATGATACTGTTGCCAGACTTAGTGATGTTTGATTTAAGATGCTATGAAAAGCACAGGATGACTGAACAAAAGCCTTTGGTGTTCTTAGAACCAACCACTGTCACAGATCTATTCTAGAAACTAGAAATCCTGGCAAGCTAGTAGAGAAACGCAGTTAAAGACATGAGAGTGAGAGAAGAGAGAGAGATATAGAGACAAATTGTGCGTCATGCGTTACAATGATATCATCATATAATATATATACATATATTACATGTATATATAACATGTGTGCAGCAACATATACAAATAGATTTATATGATATAGCTAGAAATATTGATAGAAATGAAGTTTACCCCAAGAGTCTCTGACTGGCGGCATAAGAAATGACGAAGGTTAGAAGGTTAAACATCGGAAATTAAAAAACGAGGCTGTTGTTGGTATGTAAAGTGGATCAGGTTTGATTTAGTGAAATAAAATTTGCCATTTGCGCACTCGTAAATCATGCAGTTAATAGTTGAAAGTGGACATATTGTTCAGACGACAGTATCATCTCATTGAAGATGAGAATCTAGCCAGCTATTTAATGCAGTTCTTATCATAGGTATGGAGTATGGCTTTTGTATGATTGCTAACTAAATACAAATGAGGGTGAACGTATAATTTAAATACTTATTCCGGTTACAAATGGCAAATGGCAAAAATACAACGAAAAATGATTTTCAGTTAACTCAAACTGCCAATTACCTATAAAACAATTTCAGCCACAAAAATACATGAGATATCGATTGCAAGATTCTTGTTGTATATGAAATTAAGATGTATTTCAAACAGAAATGGGGGCTATAAAACACTGTAGCTGATATGCTGATATACTTGAGGTATGAACTGAGCATAGCATGTCATAATCATCATTCACCAACTCAATGAATTGACATGCTGCCCTTGAACCATTCAAAAGCTAAAATTTTACCAATTTTCAGAAAGATGAAATCACCTGTTTGCATTTTAAACTGTCTGGTTTTTATGTGCGTATACTTATCCTCCCCATTCACATGTATTCAAACCTGACAGCACATAGCACAAAGTCTTGCTTGCACATTCACCATATAAGATTATATCGAGCCGTGATCAATTTTGGCAGGTGCAGATCCAAGCTATATTTTACTGCATTTCAAACATATTCAGAAAAATTTAACTAACACATCTTCTAGAAATACCTAATCTGACAAGTCCAGAATGCCTTAGACACAAGGAAATTGAGTCATTGTTCAAGATTTACTTACTCAAACCTGCCTTTAATAAGCTTTGCACCTATGGTCATATCAATCAGGTTGATATAGCCAAATTCACCCACTGGATACGCCCCGTTTGGGGATGATATTTTCGGCTTCAAGATAACTATGCAGCCAATTTATGTATTATACAGTGTATACAATCGTGAGGATTCATGTGCTATGTGCCACCTGATTTAAAACTCTGCCGAAAGGATGATATGATGAGGAGTTCTATTATTTCTACTTTTATGTTCAATGCTACCATTATTTAAAACCAACAGCTTAAAATGTGGATAATCAATTCTAGTGGGTTGCATGCATCGAATTGTGTTACGCCCGCTTAAGGATGGTGAATTAGGTATGTAATTAGATGCAGTACCCCTTGATTGGTTGAAAAATAGCGCGACCGCCGTCGAGTTACTTACGTTGACTTCGGTGTAGATGATATCAATGAAACTACCGAGTACGATAATAAAATCAAATACATTCCACGCGTCACCAAAATAATTCTGAAACGATAAGAATATTTAGTCGAAACAAGATCACTTTTAAAGGCAACCTTAAAACCTACTGTACTAAGAAGGAGTAATCAAGTCTGAAGAAGTTAGAAACATACTAAGATTCAACAATTCGCTTCTGTCATCATGGGACGAGTCATCACATCACTTATGTCAACTCTACTTTCTAGTTACAACCAATTGAATTTAGTATGTGAAAGTCGTCAAATAACAACAGCAACTACGACCTCTTACCCCCCTATCAGTGCTGACTAACTAATACCCGAAAGTACTGAAATAATTTGAAAATTTTGAAAAATTCCACCCCAGTGTGTTGAATAATGGGCATACTGATTTAGTGCATCCTACACCATGGCGCAATGTATCACTAGTTACTAGTATTTCAGTGTTTGGCAGGTGCTGATCTTTCATTTGAGATGAAAACAAATTACTTATAACATCAATGCACAGTGGTGCAGTGTACTTAACAAAGTCCATCAACAATTCATACACCGCACCTCATTTTATATGCACTGAAAGGGTTAAGTAAGGTTGACTGTACTTAATATATTCTGTATGGTGAGAGAAAATTGAGAATCAGCCTTTGAGTGGAAATAACATTCCCTTACCTTGAATCTAAACGCAACTAATTTGAGTAGGAATTCAGCTGTGAAAACCCCAGTGAAAACCATGTTCAGATAATCTAATGCTGCACTATAGGACTCATTCTGACCATTATACTGAAATGCAAATAACGAATTTTGTTGCCTGCATTACATATGTAAATCTATCATATATTAAAAATAACTACAAATTACATGTGTATACTACATTTTTTTTGCTATTCATATTTCATTCAAGTAAAAGCTTACCTTGATGGCAAGTGCCACTGTATTGAGCATTATAAGAGCAAATATGGCATATTCAAATGGCTGTGAGGTAACAAACCACCAAATTTTGTACTGAAGCCGTGCTTTTGGGATATATCTCCTCGCTGGCTTTGCTTTTAAAGCAAATTCTATGCATTTACGCTGAATAATATAATTGGAACATCGTTAATGAAGTTAATATCCGTGCACGGCCCTTGTTATGCATATAATCTTGTCTTGATTACCATGAATCATTACTTGGACTCATACATGCATGTCATACAGGCATATTTTTTGGAAATATCTCTATACTATGATGAATTGAACAGTTGTTTTACGTACTTGTACGTATTCACCAGAACAAATTGTACCCATTGAACTGAAAATATGTGAGAGTTTACCTGATTTTTATCGAGCTCGCAATTTTTGTACTCCTGCTCACCCTCGTTTTGAAATGTGACGATAACGAAACCGACAAAGATGTTGACCATGAAGAATGCGATGACAATGATATAAATGAAATAGAAGACAGCAACCGCAGGTCTGTAGTTATGAATTGGACCATTATTCTCTGTATGAGAATCTATTGATATGTACAGCAGTCTGCAAATTGATCGTATGTATATTCAGTTTTACAATTTTGTATCAGCATGAAGAAGAAAATTGAATTAGATCGGAGATTTCACTACGCCCATTCTTCAAATTCGCAAGCAGATTTAGACCCGATGGCATTGCTGTAAGTCAGTACAACACAAAGCATATTATACTATGGTCGCCACATATGTACCTTCATCGAATTCTAGAATGATTAAGATGATTTTTTGAAGATTTTATGGCACTTTTTCATTAATCGCCCCGATGAAAGAAGATCAACCTTTATGGAAGGAAACGCATCTCGATCGTTACTTACGCTGGCCATCCCTCAAATGTTGCCACAGTGAACAGTGTCAACATAGCTTTACTGACGTCATCGAAGTTTAAATCATTGTTGCTCCACTCACGTTGTTGCACTGTTGGTTTCGAGATATCGCCATCTTCGTATACAATGAAGTCTCCCCTGCAAGAAAATTGCAATAACGATGAGTATATTGAAATTCGAATGAAACTGTAAATGAAATTGAATATTGAAGTGAATTTAGTCAACTCACATGCACTCCTTTTCGGTGAGTTTTGATGAGTCGGTACAGTGTTGGAAAGTTCCCTGGAATTAAACATGGAGAAATCAGAAAATAACGAATGGATTCATGACATTCCATCTCATATACATATAGTTTCGAAGTAACAATAAAAGAGTAATCGCAAAGGCACTTGAAATCTTTGTTGGTAGATGTAGTTTAGGTGGCTACGCCTGATTACAATACTGCGTAAGTAGGATTCTTATGACCAGCCTCCTAACCACAAGAAAGTTGATACCACGAGACAGTGGGCAAAAATATTTTCCTCATCCTTATCATGTGGAATGATTCCTTCTGGCGAGTTGCTTTGAGAAACTATAAAATGTGTATTGATACTAAGTAAACCAGTAGGCATACCTTACTACTACTAGATATATTATTGTGTACCCACCTTGAACAGCTGAACACCAATGACAGCAAACATGAATTCTAATAGACATGTGACTAACATAATATTTCCAATGGTTTTAATGGCTACTATCACACATTGCACAACATGCTGTAAAGTAAAACAAGATTATGTTGTCTTTTACATGATTAACTTTGTACCCGGTGTGGAATATTTCATTAGAAACAAGGCAACCATTAGATGAAATTTTACATTACCTTTAGACCTTTGGCTCGGTTAATGGCCCTCAGTGGTCGAAGAACCCTCAGCACCCTGAGGATTTTCACTACACTAATTGCTCCATTTCTAAAATAAGGTTTTTGACAAGCTACAACATAATTCCCAGATCCCTAGTTACATTTCTCGGATATCTTTCTTCTGTTTTCACCTTACTACCGATATTACGATCAAAATTCAGTAATTATTCCCCTAACTATTAATCAGTGTGAAAAGTTGTGTCATAAGACAATCATAAATCTTCTATAGAATGATTGGTGGTTAAGTTTTGAGACGTGTCTGAGCTAGATGCTTGTGAAAGTTGCAAATATCGGAATGTACTTTCATCAAGTTAGATAACTTACGGTAGACCAAAGGAAACAAGAGACACGGAAACTACGACCAAGTCAAGTAAATTGAAGAGACTGCGGCAGAATGAACCTTTATGTAGCACCAATCCATAGGCAATAGCCTGAAATGTAAAATGAATCAGCTAACAATACGCAGAAGTACGCCACTTTCGAATTTCTAGACAGGAAGTGCAACCGGACTTACCTTTAGAGTAATTTCAATTGTAAATACAGAAGTAAAAAAATAATCAAAATAATTCAATATCTGAAAAAAAAAAAATGCAGATCAGTGACTGAACCAAAAACTATTGCAAGTATTGGACAAGCGCTACAAGTAGCATGGAAAAATATGTTGAAAAATTATGCTGGACTGGCAATGATGGCAATGAACCGAGATGCCCTTCAAAGAGATAGAACTTTAAGCTCAGTTCATAGTACATACATAAAATCCTCTACCTGGAATTTTCAAATCACAATGCATTCAAACAAAATCCAAAGATGGAGAAATACCTTGTTTCTCTCAGAGTCTGCATTGAGAGGATCTTCAGCGGCTAACATGACACTACTAACGAGAATACAAGCTAACACGACATTTCCAAAGTACGAATGGTTGCATAAAGTATGGCAAAATACACGGAATCTGAAATTTCAAACAATGTTCATTATTATCCAAAAAGAATTCACACATAGGCCTACTGCTCAATTGTTACTTATGTTGTAAATGCAAATTCAGTTCACGAAAGTGATAATAAAAGAAAAAGAAGTTAGCACGGAACTTAGTGGTAGTGGTAGTAATAGTATGTAGAAGCATTTGATCCATGAACCGCTAGGAAATTGTTGGATAACCTGTTATGCTTACAAACTAACTGTAAATGTTCACTTACTTGTTGGTATGGGAAAATACAAAGAACGATGTGAATTTTGGTATGGGGTGGACTTTATCAGCTATATGCAATTCAGACATTCGTCTTGGTCTGGCACCAGTTGCCGTAGAAACGGTGCGCGTTTCCTCCTCTTCGTCTTCCTCATCATTTTCAGTTTCATCACCGGCTTTTTTGTTCTCATCCGAGAACTCAACGTGTGTCTTATCATTAAGGTCATTTCTGAAAATTCATACACACATTTCAACATAACCTGTTAATCTGTATATAATATCACAATATAAATGACACGCTAGATGAAATGAGAAGTGGCTCTCATCCATCCAAGGAGTACATGAGCCATTTCTAGGTGTGGTCTGGTCTCTTTCCATCCCCAACTAGATTTACACACATCTATTCATTATTTCCTGACCCGTATAGAAAAATATTTGGCCATATTTTTGTTGAAATGTCACAAGAAATGTGAGTGACGACATGTGTTCATGTGAATGGAATTTTTCCCTTGTTATTCCCCTTTCCAAAATCTGCTTACGATGTGCATAGAGGTCGTGACCTGTGATTGGCTTTCAGATCATCATCATCCTCATTTTGATTTTCGTCATTAGTATCTCCGACCACTACCCCTTCATCGACTTCTTTAATCACCGACACCTACGAGTGATACAAGCAATATGCTACAGCTAGTTATATAGTACAAGACATTCACAGGTAAATCAATATGTAACTTATGTTATTGCGGAACTGATCCAACCGAATATTTTATGCAAGTATATGACAACATGATATGGGTAGTCTGCCGATCCGACCAAGCTAACTTCAGAACCTTCCATTAACCCTTTCAGTGCATCTACACCACAGTGCGGTGTATAAACCGATGGACTTTGCTAGTACACCGCATAGCAGAGTATCAATGTTGTTAGTAATTAGTATTGATTTCTATTTTAAGACGGATAGCGAAATATTAATAACCGATGATATGCTATGCCATGGTGTAGACATATCTTAATGGTATGCCCGTTATTCAATCCACTGGGGTGGAATTCTTCAAAAGTGTTTAAATTAATCTAAAGCACTGACACTCGTTAAAGAATGGCAACAGGGTGACGTGCATGCATTATACGGGTCAAAACTCAGTGCAGGTTATGCTGCTTTACCTGTGGACTCTGCGAGCGTCTGATCGAGCGATTTCTCTCTTTTTCCTCTTCCTTCTCATTTTCCATCTCCGTCAGGCTCTCGGCATCAGCTAAGTTATCGACAGCGATAGCCAAGAAGACGTTTAACAGAATATCTGCGCATTTCATTAAGCGGAAATAAATAACATTTCGTACATATATACCACATCACAGTATTAAAGGATATATCAGAGATCTCCGGAGTAGGGATATACCCGATGACCGCAGCCTATTAGATATTATCAGGTTTGAATCCCAGCACCACGACAAGATGGAGATAACCCTATATAGCCGCGTTCACACTATCACTAGTTAGAACATTCAAAATTGGATGGGTCCGTACCTGAAACGGACCAAAAAATAGTTCGCACACGCATTGTTAAATTGGCTTCTGATAGTTATGGCTCCCACAAGATGTCGCCATGAGTATTATACCCCGAAATTTACAAACAGTTACATGTGAAAGTGAACAACATTAACCAGAAAAAATGGGAAATTTCTTGTCTAGTTCGAAAAAGGATACAATTACCACAAATAAACAATATCACAAAATATAAACAAATCATAACACCGATTTTACGGACGCCACCGTAGGCCTTGATGCCATGGTACATAACCTCGTTCCAATCTTCACCCGTGAGTATCTGAAATATGCAGGTATTTATGAAACTGAATAATTTTGGTCAATTCTTCAATTGCGTGTGTTCCAACTGTTCCATCCATCCATCCATTCATCCATTCATCCATCCATCCATCCATCCATCGATATGACAAATATCAAGGAAGAAAATGGAGACTCACTGATTGTCTTCAAATTCAAGTACTCAAACCAATCGGCTTACTTAACCACTTTCTTAGCCACTAGTCAATGCCTATGATGCTTCTCGATCAATTGAGTAGCTATTCATTTTCCTCATTGATTGCAAAAAGGGCTAGGGAGGGTACAGCAATCGATTACAATTAGCAGCGAAAATTGTGGAAGGATACGTGCTCAGTGGAACAGATTCGCCGGTTTGTGTTGAGAATAGTCTCACACAGGCAATTTAACAGGTGGTTTCATGTAGCGGTTAATAGCTCTAGCTAATTGTTGGTTCGGACCAATCTTATGATTTATGCCCATATTTTGATTGCAACCATTGAATGTACAGTGATTGGTTCCGCAGCTGATTGACTTGAGAGGAGATAACGCAGAGTTAATACCAACCTGAAAGACTGTGAGCAATGACTGCCAGAACGTATCAAAGTTGCTGCGTGGTTTTCCCTCTGGTATCTCAAAGTTGAACTTGCCGCCGAACAGCTGCATGCCGAGTAACGCAAAGATGACAATGAACAAAAACAACAGCAGCAGTAAACTAGCAATGGACTTCATCGAATTCAACAATGAGGCAACCAGGTTACGCAATGATGACCAGTATCTAGATTGAAAAAAAAGTTACTTGAAACTCACAAAAAAAAAAAACATAACTGAAATTGCAAGAAATAAGAAATATAAGAAAATGTTTGAAAATTGAATTGAATTTTTTTTTGAATCCAACATCATGAAAACAAATGAAAATCAAGTTAAAGTTAAAGTGATTTAAGTCAAAGATTCTTAATGCTGGCTAAAAGCCTGCAACACGATGGAATAAAAAGCAATTGCACAATCAGCAATTGGCGAGAACTGGCTCATATCCAGGTTGGGTTCGAACCCAAATAATGACCACATAGACCCACGCCAATCATTAGCCCATGAATAACTTATATCTGTACCTGGTAGCTTTGAATACCCTGAGTAGCCTGGCACAACGGAGCACGGATACACCCAACGGAGGCATGACATTAGTGTACATGAGCACGGCTTCGATAATACTACAGATGACAACGAATGAGTCAAAACGATTGAACAATGAGACAAAATATCCCTGGAAGCCTAGACTATACATCTTCAGCAGCATTTCCAATGCAAAAAGGACCACGAAGAAAGAATTGGCTATATCTGAAAAATATGAAAATACAAAAATCAAAATTTCAGGATTTTTAGATTTCAAAGCAGGATATACATATACTGAGAATTATAGAGAGGTTAAAACAATTCAATCAGTGCAAGTCCGACTCTAAATCACGAGGAACTAGCAGTCAACTTAATGCAGTTGTAGCTAATAAACAGATTTAATTCAATTAACTTTTGCTCATCCACCCATGGCTAGTTTTTTAAACTTGGCCTTAAGTAACTCAGTGCGATGAGTTGTACCATTTAATGAGACTGAAAGTTTAAGTCAAAGACCCCTGGCTCCACCCACGTGAATTGTTCTTTGTATTTCATATCATGCTATAATCCATTACTGTCTCGGAAATATATAATTCCAGATGAAATGAGATTAAAATTGTGCTAGCAGCGACGGATTAGAGAAATGCACACATGCTACTCATTCAATACCAGCGCGTTTCATCACGGAGAGAGATGGGCACCTCCCTGATTTCATATATGTTTACCGCCGATCTATGCTGCGGCGTAATTGACTGACGATATATATATATTGTACAACGTAAATCAAACATGTCCGATAATAATATATCTGCATCCCTTCGATGATGGCAATCGACGAAATTATCAATTTATCGGTTGTAAAAACTGATGTTAACGTTCCGGTAGGCGAGTTGGCGTGAACGCAGTACTGCGTTTGCTATGGAAACGCGTTAAGAAGTGTAATTTAGCTAAGTTTGAAAAATCAAAGATACTTCAGAGCCGTACGGATTATTTCAAGATTACCAAACCCCAGTCGTGTTATTGATCTAGTATCGATTGAAAACACAAATTTACTAATACATCGCTTTATAATGACCATACACATTACAACCGTATCAAGGTCATATGGTGTCTAGCCGAGGTGGCCGTTTCGATATTGATTGATGGATTATGATCAATTGGTACTATAGAGAAAAGCGGGCAGTGTGGCTATTATAATATGCATGTAAGCTTAAGTACATTATAAATCTGGTCGTACAGCATTTACCGTGGCCATGATGGTTAAATGGTTGTTCATAATAAACATGTACAAGGACTTATGGTACGGCTAGCTCGTCTAAAATAATGTGCATGCACATTGGCAGCTGATACTGCACATACGTATTGAGATCGTGCAGTATTTACCTAGCCGGGGCATTTGCTTACATTGTAAAAAACGTGTGTTAATCAGTCAGCATAAATTTCATGTTTCATGACGACGATCAATGTTGACTAGAAGAAATGGTATCATCTCATTTTCGTCGGGGATTTTTTGGCGGGTTTTTTTACCTTGGAAACTTGTTAGCCAGGGCGGTTGTTTGTAATGTTCGGATGTGAGCACAACAGTATTCAGGAACACTAACACTATGACGGCCCAGTAAAATGCCTGCGATTTAACGACTCGTCGACACATACGCCGGCAACGACGATTCCATTTCTGCAATCGACGGCTGAAAAACGAGAAAAAAAAACAAACGAATTCTCAGAAAAGATTTTTGAATCAATTTGTATACATTGTATGTATATGTTCAATTTGTATACATTGTATGTATTCAGATTGCATATGTTGTATATATCAAATTCATATACACTGTATATATTCAATTTGTATACATTGTATACATATTCAATTCATATACATTGTATATATCCAATTTGTATACATTGTATATATTCAATTTTTATGTTATATATATTTAATTCATATACATTGTATACATCATTTTTGTACAGATTTGGAAAAACTATTGACAATAACAGTAGTTATCACAAAATAACCTTCTCCATTGCCACGCAACCAATTGGACTCCCGGTCATATGTACATTTGATACATTATCGAATCAAACCTATTTCAATGAATACAGTATTCCTACTCGATGCTGCTTTAGAAGATTTTTAGTCAAACTTTGGCGATGCGAAAACAGTACTATAGCAGCGCTGCAGTAATAAGAATTCACTAAAAAAACTGACATTTCGAACATATTCATTCCAGACACAAAACGTTAAAAAAATCAACGTGAAAAGCCTATACACATATTCATCGCTAAGGCAAAGAATTCTACTTCTGCTACTGAAATCTGATGGTATAGAATTTTCAAGCCAAAGCACGCTGTACAACGGATTCATATTCAATGGAAATTAGTTTTCACGAAATTCTTATTATATTTGCAGAGTAAAGACTCCGTCTGAATTGGAATATTTCTGTACAGCGTGCTCATTCACCTCCGGGAATAAAACATAAAGAAAATTTTGATATCCAGCTCAAAATGAAAGTACACCTACCCACTTATAGGCTTTTTTTGTATATGAACGAGAAAAAAACTTATATACAAATTGAAAATCTGATAAAACTTCTAAAGACAAGCAACACATATTAATCCATGAAACTACGATTAAGATTACTAAATACACCAAAAGCATACAACATCACAATCAAAATTCAGCGAATATGATTACGTCTAAATCAAATTACTGTTCTCATCGCTACTCTATTACCGCAGCTTTCACCAAAACTTGACCCCAAACCTTTCGATTGCATTAGTATTCATTTGCATCATCATTAAGCGGAATTGTTTATCGCGACTGTGATTTTGAATCTGTTTTTATTGAAACGTTCGGAAGTCTTTAAAAAAAAAACTTCAAGCGAAATAATGAATTCCTTTCAGGTTTATCAGCACAACCGATGAGCATGAACGCAACCAAATTGAATTTGGTCGAATCATTTGTCGATTCATTAAATGATAATTTCAAGTACCGGCAATGGGCTAATGACCTTGGGTCTGGTCTATAGATGACCTAGTAGTATTTGAACGTAAGGTTTGCAAATGATCTTGTTCATTAATGATCTTATGCACTGTTAAGTGACCTTATAAGTCTGGTCTGAAAAATGAACTGGCTATGTTATATATGGAAAAAACACGTAGCCATATCATTATACAATTAGTCACCTCTTCACCAGTGCGGGTTAACTATACCCACTCAAACAAATGCTACTAAACTTCGCTAGATTTGCCATTCTTGGCACCTAAGGTCATTGATAACCACAAAGTTAAACGGTCTATAGCAATCAAGTGATTTAATAGATAGCCATCTTTTCAAATACATCAAAATCAAATGGCTAGTATATGAGCACATGATGGTGGCACAAACTACTAGAAATCCTAAGGGTAGCAT
The DNA here is from genome assembly GCF_964204645.1 of Tubulanus polymorphus. Lineage (NCBI taxonomy): Eukaryota > Metazoa > Nemertea > Palaeonemertea > Tubulaniformes > Tubulanidae > Tubulanus > Tubulanus polymorphus. The sequence continues at coordinate 9,977,474 of NC_134027.1, read as the reverse complement.
GTTGTGATTGACCACAATCATACACAAGAAATTAACCAAATCAGAAAAGTTTAGTAGCGTGCTGCATATCCGTAGATATACACAAATTCAACCAGAATCATCATTTATGATAAGAAAATATTTCATTCGATAACATTTACATGGAAAGATTATGAAAATTCAAATGACATAAATCAGTAAACAAGTGCCTAATATCATTAATTCAAAAACTGTTGAATGGTCACCGGCCTTAATGATTGTTTCATTGATCTTGCTTATTAATATTGACCTAGTTGACCACTCATAATTAATACAGTGATACCCCTACAGCTTTCATGTGGAACGGACACAGATGTTTAATATCATTAAGAAATTATTGAATAACAATTTTCAAAGAATAGTCACCGTGCCTCATTCTGCCGTAGGGACATCATTGCCAAAGGCAAGCAAAATATCTGTATCATGCATCGGCTTTTAATACTAACACTATGCATAAGTTGAAAATTATGGCTGGAAATAAAGTATCGCTGAAAATCAACTGAGAAATTCGTAAAAAGTCATATGTTAAAAAGTTGAAAAAAAAACAATGCATCGACCATTCGTGAAAAACACCAAAGAAATTCGACGTCGTCCGCGCTTCGTCCGAAAAGAACAATGCATTTCGGGCCCTCGCACATAAAAAGTGATAGTGTCCGCCAGATTATGGTCACCACGGAAACCGTAAACAATGCGTTAAAAAAAACAAAATCGACGAAAATCCATGGCGACCATAACGCTGATGATATACCGAGTGTAAGCATGACCATATCATTACGATGACGAAGTGAAGTGTGGCGATGATTTTTTACGTGAAAATTTCCACGCCGTCGACGGGGAAAAGAAAAATTTTCATTTTTTTTTCAGAAGACAACGAAATATACGTAACGAAGAAAAAAGCCCGCATAATCATATCATATCGAACCAGGCTCCCGTGAAAATAAAGGCGGCAAAGCAAGCTACCGATTTAAAACCTTTTCATCGGTTCATATCAATGGTAATAATGATAATAATTAATAATAATAATAATGATAATCTACAACAGTTTGATATGATAATAAAAAATCGGACAACACCGATGCCAATGAGTGTGACTTACGTCGGTGGTGGTTGGGACTTAATGGTTTCATTGGGTGGCGAAGTAGCGTCGGTAAACTGCATTAACGTATGTATAGGGGTTGCGGCTCGGATTTTCCTATTGTTGGCGCAGAGACCACGCAGAGAGAGAGAGAGAAAGATAGAGAGGAACGAGATGAATGATTCGAATGAGATATATTTCAGAAATTACAATTCTTTCCTTTAACATTTCTTTTATTTCGAATGGTAGTTTCGTTCGACTTCCGGCCGCGTTTATACAGTAAAAACAGGCCCAGTCGTGCCCTCTCAATTGAAATGGCATTATCACCATTTATACCTACCAAGGATTACTGATCTAACAAATTAAGAATTATTCTTATCAAGACTGTATATACGTATATAGTAGTTATACAAACATATACGTAATATCCACGTGCCTGTGCCGCTTTCTTATTGGCGGTCTATCAATGCGCATAGCTCTGTCCGTTCAATCGCGATGCATCCATGGACCCTACTATGCGCTGCTTATAGAAACACAAAACAGCCTCCTCCCCCCATGTAAAACTTTCACTTTATGCAAACTCAGCAACGGATGTGAAGTACCAATTGCACCCCTTGACAGAGAAACCCATCCTCATTGGCACTACACCGTCGATGTCATACAACTATACTTCGGATACCAGAGCCATATATCCGAATGATTTGCATTTCGAAATGTGCTTGTTTTTAAGCTAGTCAACACGAGGGACAATCAACTTAGAGGACTTCTACATCAACTTAAGCTGCTATCACACAAGAGTTTTTGGCCCGATGAAATTCAGCCAATTTTTAGCACGGGACAAATGGTCGCTCGTGAATTGCAACTGGTTCCGGAAATGAATCACTTCATTTTGTTATCAAATGCTTTATATCACGTGAGTGGTTTGTGTGTGAGCGCGCTCACTAATTAGGCACGGGTAAAATTTGACTGGCCTGGTCAGGGGTAAATCGTCTTCATGTGATCGTGGCTATATACCCAACTCACAACTGGGCCCTGGTCCGCAATTCGTTTGCTTAAGAAAAATACCGTTTATGGTACCCACTATATTCGTCATCGGGTATAAAAATTTGTATATGCCTAATACCGAAATAGCGGTCAATATTATCCACTAGTATTAATTCTACTGCTGCGGACTTGTAAGGACTCCGACGAGATCATCAATGATCACACCGGGAAAATCTGCAGTGAACATAATACTGGCTTCTTCCTGTTCGTCGATGATTGAATATAATTTTCCGAGAATTTTTCAGCAGGCAGTACCTGGTCGGTCGTCGTATATGATCGCGATGAATCAACACTTTCGGTCGGCAGTGTCAACAGAAAAAATGGCCGGAAACACGATAAACCGAGATTTATCATGGTCAACAGTTCAATATAACAAACATAATGGAATCCTTGAGAAGCGATCAGCTTAGCAGGACACAGTCACTCTCACATCCTACGCATCCGATGTCGAGTTGTAACAAAATCTGGCTTTCTCCATTCCTTGGTGTGTAAATAAAGAGTTATGAAGTATCTGGCGGATCAGATGAACAAGGAATCGAGATTGAGTGGTTCTGACCTAAATAACACGGATGCAACGCTACAAGGACCTTTGATCTGTGAATGTTCCATCAGACTTGACGACAGAAATTGCATCCCGAGCAGCAGTAACGCTGGTCTCAAGATGGCCGCCACGATAGCTAATGTTGCAAAGATGGACGCCGTCGCAACTATTTTGAATATCTTGAGCATATCCTCGATGAATATGACATTTCTTGAAGAATACTATTTAGTTAAAGCCAGTTTCGTGAAAATTAGTTTCGTGGAAATTAGACTCCTGAGAATTTAAAATATAATATATATTTCTAACATGGCTACGTAGCTGTCATTATTGGAAGAAGGCATGTACAGCAAAAGCTCATTAAGCTTCAGCCAATATTGTAAGTAAAGTAATAGGCACCAATTTGTTGCAACGAAGGGGGGTTGCTATTTTCACGCATTACTCTTCTGGTGGTTCTAATTCCGTCAGCGTAATGTTAGACACCTGTTCTAGAAAATGACCGAGCGCTGAATTTTTCACCTAATATCGCATAGTCGGATGATCGTTATGCGGATTTGCCCCCCCCCCGCTAATGAAAGAATCCGTAATTAGCTTTATTAGAATGTTGGTTTAAATTATGCCAGAACAAAGCTAATCCAGTTTTGCGGAAAAATAGCCGCGGGCGCGTCGTCAAAATGTGGGAAACGACATACAGCATTATTGTCATGGTGACACAGAGCGATGGTAAATACCGGTTAGGCTAGTATAGGCCTCATGAATTCGGTATACTTGCTAATCGCTGCATGTTCCTCTTGATTATCAGCGAGTGCCACTCTTGAGTGGTGACCCCCATAATCTAAGATTTTAATATCCGAAATGTAAGAACGTTTCATCGATGCGATAAAAATCTTGCATCGGTGAAAAAGAATTCAAAGATAGTCATTAACCGCGTTGAAAATGCATAAAGCACGTATTCCACTATCAATCAACTGATAAGATTCCCTAAGGAATCTACAGCCACGATCATATGGATTTTGGCCGAGGCCAAATTAGGCCTGCGACAACTGATCGCATGGGTGCCTGTCTGTTAGGCCCAACCAAAAACATCAGACCAAGCCCCAGCCAAATTTCAGCTGCAGGGGCCAAATTATTGCGCGTCAATTGCAAATGGTCCTGGTAGTGGCTCACTTCACTTTGTTGAAGCATTATTTAGTATTGAGTGAATGGCCAAATTTGACTTGGGTATGAATCGTCTACGTGTGATGGCGGATTAAGAATAACTGGCCTAAACATAACATATCATTACGGCTAGTTTATGGTATTTCTGATGTATACCTTCCAACCTTTCTGCACGTTTAGTAAATTCCTAATATCCCACACGAGAGGGCGACAACAATAACAATCATTGAAATGAAATTTAGTAGACCATTGAATCCAATCAGCCGACCTTGTCTAGAGATCAATAAATATAATGAAGGATACTTAGAATGTCAACGATCCGAGATATTTCATTAAGATTTATGAAGCGGCAAATATAATCTATATTCTTAACAGCGGTAACAAGTCGATTTAACTAAATGGTTTAAGTTACTGGTTACTGTCTACCTATCTTCGTGGTTTTAACAAAATCAGAACTATTGTTTCGATTGCTTAGGAGGGTTTTCCAAGTGAAAGACACTGGAGTATGTAATAACCAATGGGGAACCTCCAAAGCTCCTGTGGCAAGCAAGGATCTGCCAGGTGTCGCTAGTAGTTACTCAGTCCTCCGCATTCAATTTCTTCTACATTTCAGTGAAAACTGAAGGAACTTTTCTCTTAAATGGATCATTACTATTGATAATTATACCCATATCTGGTGGCATAATGGCGTGATAACGTATGGTTTCAGGAGCCTTAAAACTCGGTTTGAAGCTTATTGACTATGAACTTATTTTGACAACGAAAGACTGAGTGTTTGTCACACCATCTGGTGGGATAACTTGGTGTTGCAGCTCCCCATCGGTGACAATGAGCGGATTACATGACTGATCACAACACTGCCATTTTGTTATCATGTGATGCAATCACTACTTCACTTATTGTGCCACTGTTTTCTTTCAATGTATGTCACATCACGCTGAGTCTACCATTGCCCAGGCAAACTATACAATGCAACACCTAACACACAAAATCCTTTTCTTGTTTTCAGTGTAAGGAGCTTTATCAAAAATACATAATCCATTCAACAGAGGAAAGCTCGCTGAAACCAATGATACCAAGATCATATTTCTATGACTATTCATTTGTGTGGAAATTGCTACCAGAGATGAATGGTTTACAGGCTTTTATAAGCGTTGTACATTATATCCTATTTATGTATTTGTGGTATTGTATAGCTATAAAATAAATTTGATTAATTAACAGTTTGGAAGGAATCCACGCCAGTTTCAGGTGTGTACTATCCACAACAACAATATCAATCAATGAACAGCTGATAATAGTTCATTAAATTGAAGTTGTACGGATCTGTCATAAATCATCAAGCAGCAAGTTCATACCGAAGATTGAGATCTCGTTGGGCGCATTGATTTGATTTATATGACCGACAATTCCGTGTACGCTAATATTGCTTTTCATTGTAACAGCCAATGAAAAGGCAGCAGGTTTTAAATTCCTTCAAAAACATCCCAGTGCAAAAATTGTTTTTGATGACGTTTATAATGAACACGCCAAGGCTCTCTTTTCTATTAGTTGGACTTTTCTGATTTCTAGGTATATGAAAAAAATAATTCATTATTATTTCTATTCGTGTGAATATTAAAGTGTGAATATTAAAGTAAACCTTTACAACGCGATACCTTTTTTGTTTCTTGTCTTGGGTGGTTGCTATGGAGATGAACGTTGGGGCAAAATCAAATTGCGTTATATCGAAAGAATTAATTCACGATTAGAATCTCGAATGTTTCACCGAGAATAACGAGAATCGTGTCGAATAATTTCACGCGAAAAAACAATTGATTATGGAAAAATATGCGGAGAGGAGTCTCGGCGGGGTTTTCATTCTGATCAGGTCAAGAATAAAGCCTAGCGTACATCGACATTGCGATTGGAGACAACTAGTTGCCGGGCAGTCTTCGGCACATGAGAGCAACTGGCTGGATACAATCAGTTGCTCGAATTTGTCGATGTGAGCCAGCTTACGATTGGTTAGCATCCATCTATCTCCAGTTCTACCCAGTTGCTCATGTTCTACTTTTGAGCAACTAGTTGTACTCAGTTGCTCTCATATCCGGCAATGTGAGCGCTCCATAATCAACAACACATGGTTGTAACTGACTAAAACAAAGCTATTTGTCACGTGACTTGTCATGCCCTCAAGAATATTTGCTAAAACACATCTCAGTTGCTGTCGATGTGTGCGCTATGGACCTAGCGACCGGCATGAGCCACGCAGTTGCTGGTTTTCATTAAATTTTCGATCTGAGCGGGGTACTCGCTCACTAGCAACTAGTTGTCTCCAGTCGCTTTGTCGATGTATGCTTAGCTTAAGAAGTACCAAACAATGTGGACAAACCCTGATACTATCTATCTACCCTTAATGAGTCCTTATGCGGAAACGAGTCCGTGAAAAATCGCAAAAAATACGCATGAAATGATTAAGCTCAACACAGTACAGGGTCGGATCCAGTTTTTCGGAAAAGGGGGAGCGCACTACTTACTACAGGAAATTTCGTAAAACTAGTTTATTCTGAGCACGTTCCTGGTTGAAATCAGTAATGAAATATGTTCACAATTTCACTGTTTTCTAAACAAAAAGTCTTAGGTAGAAAATTCCAAGGTCACGCTGCGGAAAAAGGAGGTGCACGCACCTTCTGGACCACTGCGGTACTTTCGATTCCAGTTTTATCTTCTTTGACCCGCATGCCAGCTAAGTCTTCCCGCAGCGTTGCTTCACTAATGACGCTGACATTTAGATACAGTTACTTCATCAACTCAGTCGAGAGAGATTGAATTCTGGAAATGTTGACGACATCAATGCCGACTCTCGCTTATTAAAGCATGTCGGTTTTAACGCAGTTCGGAAAGGGTTAACTACCATCTCTTCATGAGCAAACAATCCGGCTGACGCAAAGATCAGGACCCTGGGTGTTATAGACGATTCCTGTCAATAGCAACCTCTCGATTTCCTCGTTTAATTCCATCTGTCCATTTCACTCTCTATTGACTTGTTATTTGTTGACTGATAATGTTGCGCCGGATCAGATTGAAGTTATGGTAGATTCAGGCGCGTTGGAAGCAATTTTCGATTGCCGCGACCAATCGCCGATTTTTGACAGGTTCTCATGCCGCGGTGAACTTACCTCAATTTCGCCGAAAACATGGTATTCGAAGGAAAATACATAAATACATACATAAATTTTGGGGTGTTGATATATTAGGCAAAAGTCAACAGGAAATCCAGAGAATCTTAACGCTGAAGAATGGATGGGTATGGAAAGCATAAGTTTATGGTCCGTTCGCAAAAGTTAACTTATTAATCCTGTGAAAATTTTCGTTAGCAAAATAAAGTTACTTGATTAGTTAGCGCTATATATAACCTACAATCAAATTTGCACCCGATCAATTCAAAATGAAATCTACAGAATTTTCTCATTTCTGAAATAAGCATGGTTAGTACCTAGAAATATCGCCTAATTCAATAGGAATTAAACCTTGCGAGTTACGATTAGCGTACATGCTAAAATGTATTTTCAGATGAATTACAATTAAGAAAACCATGAGGAATTCATGAATCGACTTTACTTCAGGTATGACCAAAAATATCGCTGGCTCATTGGTCGATACCTTGACTTTTTTGCACCAAACGTTTTTCGAATAATTGCCGCAATGAATTTGTATTCCCATGGTCGAGCGGCTAACTTAAGAAAGAAATTACTGGCTAAGCCGCATCAAAAATGTAGCGTGCGCAGCATTGCCCGTTAATCTAATATAGCAACGAATTCAAGGCAAGACAGCCATGACGTTTTACTTTGTACTTACACATATAATTGCATTTCTTGTAGGCTATAACACAAAACAATAATATATTCAACAGGATCGTCTCCACTTATCGACAACATTTCGACCGGAATTAATCAAATTCGCACACATAAAAGTAATATGAAGTTAGTCTCCTAAAGGAGTCATTCTAGTAACATTTCAAACCAGATCTTATCGATCCCGACTACCTATCTAAGGTATTTCAACTAGTCTAGGGAACTTAAATGCATTTTTAGACTGGTACTCAGCGGAAGGGTTTACAGTTAGACATATAGAATAACCAAGTTGATATATTTAGTCTATAGAGTTAGTTAATCTAGTCATCAACCACTCTGTGTACATTCTGCGTTCTATGTACATTAATTATTTCCATCATTTTCATCAGTACATATAATATATAAGCATATAATGCATTTTAAATGCGGTTTGTAAGTCTATTTTGTAAGTCTCTTGTACTAATGTATATTATGGAAATAAATTCATTGCTAAAAAGAAAAACCATTCTGCAGAAACTTGTTTTCATCAACTGCTGATTTCGCATTGTAGCACTCATTCAACACAGCCTTTCGCAGAAACAACTAAAAGTAAAATGATATCTACTAATCCTTCGAAAACCCAGATTTTTCTTCAGCCACATGTTTCATCAATTTCCTCGCAAAAACAATGCTAAGCAACGCGACTCCGTTTTTCGCTACACGAACCAAACGTCGGATGTTTTGAAAAACATGGTTTCAGTGAAATAAAAGAAACCTTTTATTCTAACTTGTTGTTCTTAAACAAACCCAGGTCTTCGGAAAGCAATGTAGACAGAAAAAGTTATGTTTTCGAAAAGATGACTCTCACTAACACATCATACATGTCCATATTGCTTATCAAATCTAGATAAATTGAAAAAAATTGCATTTGAAGTCAAAGTCATGCCCAGCCAAAATAACATCTGAGGTGACTGACTGATCGCTATCAGAGAACCAATCTTGTTTTTTTAGATGCAGACAAACCGCATATATTCATGAAATTTCTCCGAAAGAGTCAAGGACACTTGGCAATGCCATCTTGAAGAAAATCAGACACGCGCAGATGACGAGTAAATATAGCCATCACTTTAGTAGTTGTTGTTTTCCACATCTAGAAAAATGTCCATTAGCAAAGGCACTTCTACTGGAGTGATTGTCAGATAATCATTCGGAGCGCATCGTGTCCTCACAAAGATGATAATAATGCCTCGGTGTGTTGGATATTTCTTTGTGTTTCAATTTCTTTTTTCCAGGCGAACAAAATCCAGCCTTGGTCTCGGCTTTACGCGAAAGTAAAACTGAAAATAGCCGCAATTACACTGAACTGCCGAGGAACCATCCGATAAAGATCAAGAAGGCATTTAATAGTATCAGCAGTTGAAGGCCATTCATTATTTCATCAAATGATTTATGATTTATTTAATTCAAATAATTGTGTTCCATAATACACTTGACTTTCATGAGAATGACACGAACGATAAGTTCACACAATGTCATTTCAATTTGAACTACGAACGCCATAACTAAACTTCACTACAACACTCGACCAGCACAACTTGGATTCATCTTTGCGCTCATGCTGCAGTGGTTTTCACGAGAAAAAAATCAATTCACTTTCAAGAAATATTGGTTCGATCGTGATGACCAAGTTGGCAAGTATCCGAGTCCGCCGTTGTAGCACTGACCATCGCACGCGCAAACTGTTATTACTCCGATATACCATACCCACATACCGTATGACAGTGATGACAACGGAGTTGATTTATTGACTCTGTCACGTCATACCTAACCTGGGAATTCGGCCTCTTGAAAAAAAGTCAACCGCCTTTGATAATCCCGCGCTTGAAAGACTTTGACGACGTTTACTCTGTGAAACCCAAATGACGGTGGATATGGAGATAAATATCAGCGCACTTATCAGATATAATAGACCTGCCAGTATTGTGTCTTGCATAAATTAATAAATGGGGCAGATTCGTGACTGATATGTCTGGAGCACGGATACATCTTTCTATATAGCTCTCTCGAGTTGGACGCCCTCCAAATTTACAGAATACCGTTGTTGAAAAGCCTGAAAATGCCTAAAAGATCCATTAAAGCGTTACGTATGCAGATTCAATACGAAATTCGATTTAGATTGGTATAATTGTAGGTTTTTCCAAATCCTGGCACACTTAACATGTCGCCATTTTTAAAAACGTCAGATGATTAATTCACCTTCACATCGCTTTGTCTGGGGTACCTATAATCAAAAGGTATCTGACTCCGGGGATTACAGAGTCTGTGTTATACAGATATCAGAAAAGAGAGGCTGAAACAGTAAAGTAAGTTGGGTGGCCCTGCCCTTCTTTGATACTAAGCCCTACGATCTAGATGATAGAAGTTCGCCCAATTGGTACCGATAATCCCCGTGTCACCACAATTCCGGATCTGCCCCTACAACAACCTTTCTTCTCAGGGTGGGGATGAAATTTGACGGCGAGACGAAATTAGTTCGTTATTCGCCGTCGTATTTGACCTAGCTGAGTTGAATATTACACGCCGCGCCGCCATTACGCATCCCGATGATCCTTCGTCAGATCATTAAGATCATCGCTCGCGGTGAAAATCATCACGGATCCTATGATGTAAACAGGACGTATCAATGAATCGTCGGCTACCCAGATGCAGCGATGACGACGATGACGAAAATTGTCTCAATTATGCTGATGATAGCAATAATAACGCGTAGTCCTAATAGTCACACGATATACTTTCTCAACTCTTAGCATAGGGAATATACATATATATATATATATATATATATATATATATATATATATATATATATATATATATATATATATATATATATAGGACCACGTGGTCACGGATAGCCGATGGGATCGTTATAAGCCGCGATCACACGGAGACGATTGGGCGAGGGCCGCACGGATCAGGCCCGAGTCAAATTTTGCCAAAGCCTTATTAGAGAGCATTAGACGAAGCAGAGTGAATCACTTCCGGAACCAGGAGCAATTCACACACACATAACTTGGCCTCCGCTAATATGTGATTAAGGCCTAGTCCGAGGTTTTCGGTCAGGCCAAATTTGGTCCGGTACTAACGGTTAGGCATCCGTGTGAACAGTTGTTCTGGGCCTTATTTGACCCAATTCTTGCTATCGAGGCTAAAATATTTTCTTTTTTTTCTAACACCCTCAACCCTCTAAGCGAGCAAGCAGGTTCGATGTTTCTCTTTCCCAATGGGGCAGAGACAGGAGAAGAACCTTCGACCAAGAAACTCTGTCGCCACCAGGGTTTGAACCCATGAACCCTGGATTGACAAGACCAGTGACCAGCGGCTTTAACCACTCAGCCACTGCGCCTCTGATGACTAGCTGTGCCAAATATCTGCTAAAATATCTGATGACTAGCTGTGCCATCCGTCTCGAAAAATATAACTATGCATGCTGGAAGCTATACTTCACATGTCTATATATAATTTGCCATGATAAACATTGCCAACGGGATGTTTGTTCGCGTGCACGCACCCGAGAGTGCCGAGACAAAATCAAAGATTTTATCAGCTAGCGGTTATCAAATGACGTGACAAAGTCATTGCAAGTATAACCGTGCCGAGTAATTCAACTCTCCGATCAATCCGGATTCAAACGACGGCACAACACGAAATGAACTCGCGAATCATCGAGTGTTTTCCGAGAAATGCTGAAATCTAATAATTTTACGAGAATTTTCGAGAATCGTCATAAAAATGGCAATAGTTAAAATCTCTGAAATTTACAGTTTGTTTGCGAAGGCAAGATTGAGATTTCCGCGAAAAAAAAAACTAGGAAATCATGAATAGAAATATTCAAATTTTATAGACTAAAAATCCAGAATAACGAGGACGACACTAGGATTTTTTGAAAGGCGGTTAGAACTTATATAGGGAACTACATGCAATACTTTGCACCGTATCTGCCAAGTGTTGAAGGAAAACAAGCATTTCTGAATCCTTGAAATTGCTTGAATGTTTTTAAAGTCTTGATTTTTGACATTCGAAGCTTGAGAGCAGCATTTTCTGGACCTTTTGCGCAAAAGTTTAAGGAAATTTCAGGTATGTGGAAAAACTAAATTTGAGAGCCGAATTCTCAAAGCTATCATTCAGATTCCCCGTACGTTCGGGTAAGTCGATGTTTGCTCGACCAAGCGTGAACGCGCAACAGATATATCCATAAATCTGCGACGAGCGTTATTGAATTTCATCGACGACGGGCGCGCGTCTCATCGCTGTGAAAATTTCAACGCGAGCAATTTTTGCTGAGAAATTTTACTACGAATCAGAGCCGGTTCAATTATCGGCCAATCAACTCTTGACAGATGGAATTTGAAATATTGAAATTTTTTTTGCAGCCGCAATGGCGTAAGTAGGGTTTCATCGAAATCTTCGATAAAATGAACAACCATTCCTATATTTCATCCTTTCATAACGGTGATCAACAATCATGGAATTACTCGCACCAGTAAATAACAGAATTTTACTAATCGCAGAAATCTTCTTTGATTTGCTGTCCATGGTTTCCCTAATGATTCTGCTACATTAACCTCTATCTCTAAACCTAACCCGGAATTCCCAGAAAGTTCTTGAAATGAAGTTCATATATATTTGAGAAACATTTCGGCTAAAGACTATTAGCCCATTATCCATTCATTGGAAAACACAAAATTACAACTCAAAAGATAGATAGCAGTTTGATTGGCAAGAAGAGTATAGGTGTTATGAGCTCAGTTCTGGCTTTTGACTTGCTTCTACTTAACTCTGACATAAGCCAAGACATAGCTGATTTAGGTAAAATTTGACAATTGAACAACCAAGCCCATAAATCTGATATTGCAACCTGACCATGGACTTTGTCTGTATGGGGAAATAGTCAGTACGAGGGTTAGGAATCCAGTAGCTAGGCGGAAGTAGTTGTCTTAAACTATCATCAACTATTTCATATTGATATAGCTTTTTGTTAGATATCAATGAACGGAGGCCCATGCGTTAAGGATGAATTCATGCTGCTGAAAACCATATGAGAATATAACGCCAGCAGTCATTATTCTTTCGTTAGAAACTATTGAAGAAACACTTTCAAACAACCAAAACATTTCGTCATATGGCATTCAGTTGCCTAAAAATTGAATATCTGTAATGTAAACATTTTAGTTTGAAATGCTGGGCCTAGTTGCATCGTAAGTTCAAAAGAGGTCTAAAATTTCAAGACTAGTATCATGTTGACAGATTGGCGAAAGAAGTTGATATCAGACTAGTCTTAAGTCTAAGCCGTGATCATGCAACTGGCCTCTGATGATTAGAAAATTAGAAAAATATTGCACTCCATATCAAGATCTGTACATGATTGCCTGTCCAATTCATTTCACATTTTCCACATTGAAATATCGGGAAAAATGACCAAAAACGTCCATTTTTCGCCCCTACAATTTTGCGGAATCTACCGAATTACCGGTTGCCATCGACGACAACATCCGAGAACAATAGAACGGTAAGGTCATACGGATCGCTACGACGACTTTTCACAATTCGATTGGTCAAACGATTTCAACGACGCGTCGCGTTACGAGATCGTCCGTCGACCGCTCTCCTACGGCTCGGCGACGTTCAATACGAGACGAGAGCCGTTTTCTTGAAATTATTGTCAGTCGCAGTTACCATGGCAACGATAGCTTACCTTTTTCTATGCCACCACGATTGCTGCTGGATATCGCCGCTACCTAGCTCCTCCGTTTTTTCCGATGATCCCGTATCACTTGTTGTTTTATCTGAAAAATTAATGTATATTTCTTGGACTCGGCGTAAACACGGGGACGTATTCAATACGGGAATGGTCGATGAAACGAAGGATTTTCCGGACGAGAAGGCGATGAACACTCAATTTGTTTTCTGTACAAACTGATGAGGAATGAATTTGTTTCATGTATTAAGTAGTTAAGGCCAAAAAAAATAATTGATACCTCGTTTTTCATTTCTGCCGAGCTTAATAGTCAACCCGGCCGGCCACATATACGCTGTACATTGATTACTTTAAAATCATGATCAAACTAACAATAACAGACCCGGTAGTTATAGAAAGGAACTGGTTCCAAATTTTATTGCAGTTCACGAAATGACCCGGCCGATTACGAGAAAACAGGTAACGTTTCACTTAACCCTAATCGAACGATAATATCTGCACATCATTCAGTGTGGCCACTTTCTGCTCTATTCTGTCTATTTTGACCTGACTTGAGAGCATACCGGGTGGCCTAGCTCGCTAATTTTTGGTAGTACATACCTGATGAAAGTCTTAATAGGACCAGAAAGGACAGGCAGTCGACCTAAATCATCATTTTTAAATCCATTTGAAACTGTATTGAAGGATATCCAAAAAGTCTTCACTGAAAGGGGTTAAATGAAGAGAAGTGACTCCATGATTTGAAAGGTTAACAATATGTTTCCATACCTACGCATCAAATTTCAGTTGGTAGGCATGGAAACATATTGTTAAACTTTCAAATCATGGAGTCTCTTTTCTCTCAGGAACCCCTCTCAATGCAGATTTTTTGGATATCCTTCAATACAGTTTCAAATGGATTAAAAATGATGATTTAGGTCGACTGCCAATGCATTCTGGTCCTAATAAGACTTTTATCAGGTAGGCTATGTACCACAAAAATTGACTGAGCTAGGCTACCCTGTATGCTCTCAAGTCAGGTTGAAATAGACATTAGTCTATAAACATTATTGTAGTGGTTTTCACAGCGTCTAAAAATCTATATCCAATGATAGCGGTTGGATTATGAGGGACTGCAGGTATAAATCATATAGGTAATCATATCTTCGGATACGTGAATGATATAGTGACGTAGAGCTACCGCAGACGAGTTATACATCTCAAATCTCGCCGAATATGGAAGGACGCAAATACAAATCAGCATTACCATGAATAATTTAGCAACATCTTCATCTAGCAAAGAAATATGAATAATCCATTTGCAATTTGTCATGTGTCGAGAGGAGGGGAGAGAGAGGGAGTGAGGGAGAGAGGGGGAGAGAGAGCCATAAGAGGTCCGTGCATCGCCTCCCTCTCAGAACATTTAAGGAAACATTTCATCCACCAGAAATCGCTAGCAAGTTTCTACCAAGCTTTCATCAAAGATTTCTAATGATTCTCGGAAATGGTATGAAAAATCTTGTCGATATTTCTACTGCTTGAGAAAGTTCTTTGACATAAACTCCTTTTTTTTAGGGAAAGTTGGTTCCACGAATCTCGTAATCTCTACTGCTTAAATGATTTTTTTTCAATTGCTTAAGAAACTAGGGTACTTCATTTTTTTTCAATTTCTGAAAACTAAAAAGCTGGTTCCACGAATCTGGCGATTTTGACTACTTAACAACTCTTTCAAACTCAAGTGAAAATTCACTGAATATACAGCTGCATAGTGGAACAGCTATAACAGGTTTTCTGCAGCCCAGGGCATTTTCATCAATCCTGTATAGCAGTAACAATGACAATGTACGTAAGACCTAAGACAAATATCATCTCATAAAAACTTCTTAAGCCGTTACGAGGACTGGTCCTCTGTTTTAAATTTCTAATTTGAAAAATTTTTTGAATGTTAATTTTGTTTTTAACCCTTTCAGTGCATCGACACCGCTGTGCGGTGTATGAATTGATGACTTTGCTAGTACACCGCATCGCAGTGCATTGATGTCATTTATAATTAGTTTTTATCTCTATTGAAAGATGGCAACACCCGTCACACAAAGTTAAATATTAGTAACTAATGATGTACTGCACTACAGTGTAGACACAACTGTAGCAGCATGCCCATTATTCAACACTGTGGGCTGGAAATTTTAAATATTTTCAAATTATCTCCAACACTTTCGGGTATGAATTGGTCAGCGCTAAAATGGTCAGATTTGTACCCTCGTTGGTTTTTGTCATATTATCTACTCTCCACGTTCTAGTACGGCTACTACCATTGTTATAGGTTCGTTAACAAAATTGATACTTGGGCATGTCTCCAATCGACGAAGGACGAATGAAGGTTCGAATCGAATAACGCGGCCGAATAATAATTCATAATCGGGTTACAGCGCCGGTATAGTCGGTCTTTTCATTGTTCGTTAAATAACGCGAGTAACTAAGCAACAGATACTAACACGGACGAGCGAGCGAGCGAACGAGCGAACGAACGCGTGCCGCGGCCGTAGTTATAGATCCGAATGAAAAGTCCAGCCACTCGGTGTTAATGCCGCAACATTAATCATCATCGAGCATTAAATAAGATTTACCAATGACGACGACACGGCGATTTCATACATCATACAGAGCGACGACGGCAACAGCGGTGGCCGCGGTGGCAGCTCTTTAACAGTACGCGACAGAAATTAATAACTGATATAACTTTGCAGAGCGGAATACAGATTCGAGTAGCGCGCCTGATCGATGATGACTGCGATAACAATACATTATTTTGCGCAGGTTTTGTCGTGTAACAATGCATGGCGCGCAGCGCGTGCCCACGTGCACATTCTCGCGCTACACTCGCATGCCATTACGCAGATTTAGATGAACTTGCAGCGCGGACCCCCATCCTGGATCTATTCTAGGCATTAGCACTGTTCAGTTAAAATACGTATGTGGGGGACCCATAGGATATGGTGGCCACTTACCACCGATTTACAAATCCCTCGAGTTTTCCCTGATTTTTGCGTGCGATTACAAGAAACTCCTTGAGTGTATCAGTGAAACATCTAGGTTAAAAATATTACAATTCGTACATGTTTCAGTGAATCACGTACTGATAAAGAAACAAATGGTCAATAGCAATATCTGAATTCCATGAGTTTTTGGTAAAATCCGTCAAATTTAAAAAGATTTCTTTCTGTCCAGTTTCCATGATTTTTCTGATTCCCTGAGTTTTCAAGGTCAGTGGCCACCCTGTGGGAAAATGTGAAAGCAATTCTTGTCTTCATACACTTTAACAGTTCTGAAAACAGTTAAATCGTCAGTAATAACAACATATTTTCTAAGGCCCAGAAATCTCAAATCGGATGACCCAGAAATCTGATGATGTAACAGTTAAAAGTCATGTGAACATACACGTACAAGTTTCGTATGGAAGTTGTGAGTTAAACGATGAGAAATTTGATACATTCACATCTTTTTTCTCATGGTTGGCGATTATTGGCTTCCATAAATTTCAAAACAATCAATCAAACTTTAGAACAGTATTTAAGATCTCCATAATTCAAAAGAGCTAATGAATTAATGACAGCAACCGACCGCAAATAAACAATTTCTTTCTCTCCAATAAAGACGGACGATTGCCTGATGATATGTATATATTTACAGCGAATATGGATCTCATGGGAATCGCTCTCAGTAGATTCTCAAAAACGACCTTGCAAGACTAGTAATTGCGCAGTAAGCGTGCTGATGGCTCGTTGGACGTATCGACAGCATTTGTTTCCTAGATTTCATAATTTGAAGCCAATCATCATCAGGAGAATGGAAATTACAACTCGTATTTGGAATTTTAATTTTTCCATAAATCTTAACAGCGTTCGACCGCTGCACTGCGCTAAGCAAAGCTCTACTAGAAATATTCCCGCTTCAAAACAGTACGGCCCCATCTGATTTCGAAGTGAAATAGCGCCGCTGCTTCTTTACTCAGACCAACGCGAAAAACATCTCGGAAGAATTTTCTATCGACAATCGTTCTCGCGTTCACGACATTTTGGCCTCGTATGAATCGTACAGCGCAGGGCAATGACCACTAATGGACTGCTGCTAGCATTAAGATTTGAAACAAGAATCCCTTATAAGACCATCATAAACATTCGGTAAGTGCCATGGAAGTGTATACTCGTGTTCGGTACTCTCGGGAGACCGGGTCGGTCATTCAGAGAATACAGCATCTAGACTAACGGCTGAATTAAGTAAGGATTCCATCGTGCGACGGAAATGTCCTTCAATATCGAAATGAGATTAAATACCAAGCTTCCGATGTACACACTATGCATGCACGAACGTTGAGTCAAATCAGTGAAAAACGATAAATATAGCAAGTGTATAAGTAGGAAATCAAACAACATTGTGCAGATGCTCGTTTCAATAAAGGGGTACCGGCAACGCTACTGTGGCATGCGAAATTCCACCATTATCCGCCTAGGTTCACTAGCGTGCAGTACAACGTCAATGCTGGCAAAAATTTCTCTAATTTTATGCATGGTGTTCGAAAATTGTTGCACATACAAACTCTTGGATACATTATTTGCCTAATTTTTTTATCATAAGACCGAAAACTGAGATCAAGGAAAATTTTTATCAGCATTTCGCATACAGCTAAGTGGCGCCATCTGCCAGGATAGCTCGTGTGCCTGTACCCCATCAGCAATCATACGTTCTTATTAGAAACTTTTACATGGCGAGACGTGGCTCACATACCCTAAGATGGGATACAAATGATTGGACCAGTGATATCACCCAGATTAAACGATGGTGATCAATCCGAGACTTCAATGTATACGGACGAAAAGTGCAAGCTCATATTTTCATGCTAGCAGACGCACATAAAATCGTTACAGGTTACTTTCCATTACATGAATAACGTCCGCAGAACGTGTGAAAGCGTTTCTGATTGATCCTCTTACGGATGGCAGGCTTGATTGCGATATCATCGAGTATAATTGGATAACTTACTATGCCTCGGTCCGGGATCAGTCCCGTCGTCATCTTCATTCTCTGGATCTATATCCTCGGCTTGCGTAATCCAATCTAAATATCCGCGTAAATCCTCTTCTAACTGCTGCTTCTCGCGTAGTTTCTGGAAGTCGCCGCGACTTTTCGCTTTTTCTCGCTCTTTAGAAAACTCACTGAAAATAAAGTCAGCGATAATATCATCATCTCATATGTAATCATCATCATCATCATATTTTTTTACCATTCATCTTTATAAAAAAAAAAACAAAAGCGAACACAAATATATAATCAGCCTAGCAAAGCGCCTAAGTGGCATTGTATGCAAGGGTGAATATAAATTTGATATGACTATAAGGCCCATCATCATCACCATTGCTTAGTTTTACAGGTAATTGACAGTAGACACCACTCAAGTCGGAACATGGTTCCCACAGAACAGGAATTGGGAAAAACTTGGGAATTTTGAGATAATAATTCCCAGTTTGGAAATATTTGGGAATTTGAAAATATTTTCCTCAAATCAGAGAAATATTTGGGAAATTCATTACATTTCACATATTGCATTTGCCAAGGGCAACTTTTCTCGGTGGTTTCTCTTGAAAATTACCTTTATCAACCAGTCATCGCTAAAATGTTGACTGTAGCATGACGATATGTGTTCATTTGCAAAATTGAAATTGAAAAATCACCCATGAAATACTTGGGAAAAACTTGGGAATTTTGAATTCATATAACTCAGTAAAAATTTGTCTGTGATTGATATCCGAATTGGATATCATTCACTTCTTTAATAGTGTCCCAAAAAGTATTTCGACAAGCATCCGAGTTGAACGGTTATCTAGTAAACTGCTCCTAGTAAACTTCGGTTCAACCATACACGGGTTCAAGGCCAAAAAGAAATGAATCTTAAAGCTTACACCAGATTGTTATTGAACCTAAATCCCAGTAGACAGATCTTAATCCTCCACATAGGAATTGATGGTGCTTTTTAATCTAGCTTATTTGGCAGTGATAATCAAGGAAACGAAGTAAGCCATTGAAAAGAAATCTAAATCCCTGAATTAACAAATCAAGATTCATGTTTACAACATACATTACGGAGTGAGAGGCAATTTTCGTCCTCATCTAAACCATAATTGGTCACCAAAATGAGTGGACAGTGTCAGGGAAATTTCTGAAAATCAGTAGTTGTTCAGCAAACTCAGCTTATCGGCATTGGACGTATACCAATGCCACCAATACCAGTTTTTTCAATGAATTGACTGATGAATATTTCATCAGAACACAATTAGAAATTGAGTCCATACTTTTACTTGAATAGTTGGCCAACTTCGAGAGGCTGTGTGCAAGGTCCTCAAACTTATGAGGGGCTTCTTTATGGATCAATTTTGTTGAAAAGGTCAAGGTCAGATATTGTGTGCACTGATTGGCTGAATATTTCAATTCGAACGAGTGACAGAATATTCTCTGTTTGACTCAGGAAAAAGGAGCCATTTTCTAATTCAAAAGATTTTCTTCAACTTAAAACAAATGTAGCTTTAAATGTGTTTCAATCAAATGACTTTCATGTTCAGCTCATAACTAAACTTGCAAAAATTGAGTTTCATTTAATTCCGATAATGTGTTTACGTATTCGCAAGTGATCCACTAAGTTACTGCGGAACGTGCATCTATGGCACGTTTTCATAAACAACGTCCGATAAATCTTTGCGGGACGATTAATAATAGCTTATACATAATAATACTAGTATCGACTCAAAAACCACCGACTAGTAACGACTAGTATCGATCAAACAGTGACTGATTATACTGCCGTCCATACTACGAGCAGGGCATTATATCCGATAGATGATAATAATAATCGAGTCGAAAAGGGCGCATCATATATACGAGATTGCTTGGGTGGAAAAACCGACCGCCGAAACAAAAAAAAAATTAGTTACTTTCTAGTATCAATTACAAATGTTATCAAGACCAATCGATCGGTTCTGTTAGAAATATTCTACTGCGGTGCCTGAAGAGATCTTAACTGACTATCATTCCTCCTTGAAATTTATTATTGGCCTTTAAACAATATTCATATATTCGCTATAATATCTATATATTGGAACCTAGATCAAAGGCCCGAACGTTGACATATTGCCGGCTGGATTAGACCTTGGATGACAACCTCTGAAATGTACCATCGGTAACAAATTGAATCTTTTTTTCAGTAACATTTCATCGAAATATGACAGAAAATGTTCAAATAAATCAGTATTCAACAGTTAAGACCCTCGTAACATCTTTCATATTTCTGCACGCATCAAACAAATCAAATCATAATTTCTTGTCATAAAAGAGTAGCAAATACTGAAAATCAGGAACGGTTGGCTGGTCTGTTAGACTGTCAGATGGAGAGCAGTTTCAAAATCTACAAGCTAATTTACCTTATTAATGAGGCTTCACAAAGTTAAAATAATTTGATTTCATAGTTAGGCATAAAATTCTATCTTTAGGGGGGGAGGCCTATATGGAAAATAACCAAAAGTTCTGCTGCCAATAAGATTCCAAATTATGAATTCCGGATTGATGAGATCAAGTGCTGACTGTTTCATACCAATTGACTCGAACGCGTCTCCTAAAAAACCAATCACACACGAAGACATATTGCCATTCCGTAGTTTAGCCAGAAAAAATCTGATACAATCAAATACAACTTTCCCTCGGGAGGAGAGAAAAATGAGTTGTTGCCGAAAAATATAGGACCCATGAGGCCCGTGGTTCAATTAGGCGCAGAACGATCCGAGCGATGGAGTCGAGAACTGAATTCCACAACTGACTAGACAAAGTAGCGAAGAGAATCTTATGATGAGGTAATTAATCAACGAACGCCGTAATGAGAAATGTGCCACGAAATAATCGCCGACATGACGTATTACCAGCAGTTCTCTAATGATGATTTCAAGTTTATGCGGTCCGCCGAACAGCTTTCGCAGAAACAAACACTGACACCAGTCACATGGGTTTTTATTTCATTTTTTTTTTTAAATCATAGCAGGGTCAGATCAAGGGGGATGGTGCAGGGGTGTACACCCTACCCCAAAATATCAAGAAAAATATCAAACTGTTACCTAAAAAAGTTTGAATTTAAAGTTTAATCAAGCTTGTTCTCTGTATTTCCAAAGATTAGCTAATATTTTTTTATGAGCTTTCTTTTGGCGTGCCTTTTTCATTATATGATATGCCCTATTTCGGGGGTGCACCCCTCCGAGAATCAGACCCTAGATCCACCCCTGTATAGGTCATGCCGATTCTCAAAAACATTTCCCTGGTTTCTGGTGTCAATTCCTAACGCTGAAGGCTAATTTCATATGTATTTCATCTCAGAGACATTTCTCCTTCTTGCCCTAACACTTCATTGATTTTACTAGGTTGTGTCATAAGTATACTTTTTCATTATCTAGCATGAAGTTTATATCGATTTAAACATACTTCCAAACGCTATCTAAATTCACAATTTCCAGATATCTTCCATAAATCTGCTCGGAATGAAATGGAAATTGCAATTTGATCAGCTGAAAAATTCTTTCGTTTTATCTAGAAAATTCGGGAAGATCTCCGCAAAGACAAAGAAATGTCACTGATTCCCGATTAGGAATTCATGTGCATACATGATGATAAACCGGTAGCTCATGATATCCGTACGACAACCGAGCGAATCTTGTCAACGAGCTGCCTTACAGGATACATCATAAAGAAACCCGAAGGCTTATACTTGATAACCTTTAGACCCGTATCAGATTCAGCCATGCCTGATGTTTCTGTGGAATGGTGTCACCAAAAAAGTTTCCGACAGAACACAAAGATCCAGACCAGACTCAGCAAATTGGCCAATTTCATAGTCTATATTTTCTAGTTTTGTTCTTCAAACGACCAGGAAGCAATACCTCGTGATCAACTAATATATCTTTCAGATGGTATAAAATGATGGCTTTTGGCTTAAGAAACATATTCATTTGGTACCGGATTTACCAAAATACCGCGCCTATTCAACCATTTGCATGCACCCGTGATAACCCCACTTTGATTATGCAGATATGGGGGAGTTTTTCAAGACGGTGTTTCAGTCCATTAGTTATTATCCTTAACTTTCTATCAACGCGATCTCCTATCCGTCTGAAGGGTAGTTGGAATTGCCAATATTCGGCATACACTCAACTGAACTATCAAGTTCCTTTGCAAACGTAGTAGTTAAAAACGATTAAAAACATTGACAAGCGTATATAAAAACTAGTCATCCCCTGATTGAGTGTTTTCAGGGTTTTCCGTTGGGAATCACTTTCTACACTTGATAAGCCCGGTATTCAGTGCTGTAATGAATACTTTAACTAAGAATAAGCCTTGAATAATTTAACCGTCTAAAACACTTATCGACATACTGAAATCCTTGTGTAATGGCTGCAGCTATCATGGTGAAAAATATAAATTGGGCTATGTTTTCATAATGGGTTTGCCCAGGAAATATTATTAGCTGATCCCTCATATTAGCCGTTTGACATTTTCAAAGAACACAGATTTTACATTAAGTAAAACGAGACAGATAGTACTTTATAGGTTAACTTGTTTATTTGAAGTACAAGAGCTTTTGCTACTATAAATGTATAGTAGCTTCATCAGGTGAATGATACAGAAGTTGCGAAAGCTCACGTACTTCAAATGAACAAGTCTACCTATAATCTAATAATTTCCACCTCATTTTACTTATGCTACACCAGGGCTGGGTTTCATAGATGTGGAAGAAAAATAGTCCCTGTGAATATTTTGAAATTTGTCAGTTATAACCATGGTTTCTCATTGTTACTATGGTGGTTGTTGCCCAGATTGAAGATTTACCCCTAGGGATAACTTTGATACTCTATGAAACCAGGCCCAGGTGAACACGGTTCTTCTATGAATCTAACTTCAGGTTTTTCATCATTCTCCATGCCAGTGGAAACAAATTGTTTCATTCTCATTGTTCATCGACCAATTCGGAACTAGTAATCTTTTTCTCAGAACTAGTTTTCACTTTGTCATAGCCAAACGAACGATCTTTGGACTAATGGCAAAGAGTTCATTCTAAGCTGGTAGTAATTTTTCGTCTTAAAATCAAATCATACTTACCCACTCAAAACACCAAGTACAAGGTTCAACACAAAAAACGATCCGATAATAATAAGGCTTATAAAGTATATCCACGGCCATTCGTTACCCATTGCATCATTTATCTGAAAACAAACCAAATTACTGTTGACAAGGCGACTGTACCCATGAGTAACTTGCAAGTTATTTTAGACTGGAAATGAGAACTCTTTCATTCTATTTAAGTTCTCAGAAGTAAGTTCACTGTATCCGTGAGTAACTTGAGCGAGCGGTGTGGGCAAGTGGTAAGAGCGTTCGACTTTGGGAAGCCAGGCCGTGAGTTCAGCCCCGTACTTAACCGTAGTGTCTGCGGTCAAGACACTTATCCTCATTGCCTGCGCTATACAAATGTCAATTATTATTATTGCTAACTTGCAAGTATGCATATATAGGCCTATGTTATTTTGGACTGGAAATGACTCTTTCATTCAATTTAAGTTCTCTCAGAAGTTATTTCACTGAAACACATTATCCAAGGGCTAATGAATAATGTGATAGTGAAATCGACATTTCGTTACATCAGTTCCTGTATCAAACTGTCTGTTTAAAAAAACACCCAGGTTAATATCGCAAACAGATCGTAAAATCGTCTACGATTTCTTCACAGGTAGCGGACCAAAATGAAAGCGTTAAATATAAACGCATTTGCCGCTCTTGCGTCGCTGATAAACGTTTCGTAAACGGCAGCTACATATTTCATTTACGGTTGGTACGTCTGCACTTTGATCTCATGGAAGAATTACCTTCACATAAACAAGAAACATTACCATATAAAAATATAAATATAAATATATATATATATATATATATATATATATATATATATATATATATATATATATATATATATATATATGTTGAAGTAATAACTGAATCGATGCACGCGTCGGTAAGCAACTATCCGCCGTTATTCGCGTCTGCTGTTGGCTTTTGTCGTTATCAATGAACGAATTACGGTGAAACGATGTGAAATGGCTCAGAAAATGAGCCCCGATAATACGGAACTTTTATGAAATGTAATGGTGCCGAAGAATCTGGGATAAAGCTTTCACGTCGAGACGACGACGTAGCGACGCGATATCACCTGGCGCTCACCGAAACAAGAAACGGATTTTGTGTTTACGCGTTTCGATGTTTAGTCGTCCCACTGCCCCAAGTAGTATCACAAAATGAAATGGCAGCAATATTGTTGAATCACATGATAGCAAAAATACATAAGGAGTATGTGAATTTTATGACTAATTGTATTTTTGGTGTATATGGGATCATGGGTGAACTACAAATTGAAACGCATAAACACAGAATCCGTTTCTTGTTTCGAATTTCTTCTTCCTAAGGCCTTAAGGATGTGACAATGGCTTCTAATTGTGATTTCTTCTCTATTGATTACAATCACATGGATGAAACATGAAACACATACGAACAGTAAGATATCAATTTTTTTATAATTCCTGTCAAAAGTAGATGTTTTTTGCTATGATAAAGATGATGCGGCATTAAGATGTTTTAGCGTTGGCAGAATTCTGAGCTATATCCAATGTTTATTTATTGCCATGGAGATGGAATAAAAACGGTGACGTCAACTATACTTGCAGCAGCAGCAGTAGCAGCAAACTGAAGAAATACATTTTCGTTCCCACAATGAAGTGAATGATTAGATTGCGGTGATGGATTAAAAACAAGTCACAAATCGACGACGCAACATGATGAGATATCCTTTTTGCGGTGGCGTTATTTCTTATCCAACAATGTGTAAAAATTCCAGAAAAATCTACTGCGGCAAGCAAGGCTACGTCTAGTAAACTAGTACTTGATAGTGATAGTCTGAAGAATGAAAATTTTGCCAAAAACCAAAATTTACCGCAAGTCTATCTAGCTCGGTCATTGGACTAATTTAGGGATGCGAAAGCTTAAAACTGAGATCAGTTGCAGAATGAGCTAAAATAGATCTGGCATGCGCGGCAGACCAATTGGTCAATGGGTTAACTACCACTTTCCTCACATGAATGTTAGAGCTCTGAAAATTAATGCCCATCATTATAATATGACATTATGATATATGTGTCTGACATTTACATATCATAATGTCATATCAATGATGGCCATTACTTTTTAGAGAGGGACTTTTTTCACGGCATCATAAGAAAACAATGAAGGACCTACACAATAGGTCATACTGCATCAATTTGCCCAAGGCACTGAAAGTTTATCGAGTAAGGTGAGAATGCTAAGGAAAATTAACGAGAATACAATTCCGATGCGATGATCATTAATTCCGGATTCTGATAGCATCATTGTCATAGGCAACGGTAGTCCAACAGTTGCTATTGGTGATCAGTTCGAATCCTCGCTAATGCGAGACAACAATGAATGTCTACGACAATAACGATCTGCCGAGATCGCACGTGTGTGCGTTTATCGATGAACGCTTAACGATCAATCACCCGTGAACATGTACGAAGACATCGGCGGAACCGGTTCGTAGAAGTTTTCGTACACGCGAAGCGCGAATGAGATGCTAATCCGTCGCGGGTAAACGCCTTGTTTGTGTACGCCGATAGCTTTCAAATTACTCGTATTTGCATCATTTCGCTATATTCCGAAACGCAGCGCGTGAAACGTCGACCGTCTTATGCAGAAACGCATAACGTTACGCTGAAATTAACTTGGGATTGTGGCCCCTCAGATCCCCCGTTACTTACATTGTATAGGACATTCGTCCAGCCTTCCATTGTTATGCACTGAAACACGGTCAACATAGCTAATCCAAAGTTGTCGAAGTTGGTTATTCCATCATTCGGTCCCGGCCACCACTCGCGACACACAGATTTGTTATCAAACTTTTCGCAACTAAATCCACGTTCGCCACAAGGGTGCGGATCCTCTAAAGCTAATTCCCCTGGAATGTAAGTTACGAGAAAAAGTCTCGGTGAAAAGCTGATTAAAATCATATGAAAGGTAATATACGTTCACACAAAAATATTTAAATATTTAATATCGAAAGTGAAGTAGATGAGCTAATAAAGCTCAAGACTACCGCTATTACTTAGTTGGAAAGTGAATATTGGCACTGGTGTGGAACTAAGGAGCAAATGGATAAAAAATAAGTGACATCCAAGATGACAACTATAATTTTCGCCAATCTACTAACCTGTGATGTTGTTGTAGCAAGTCTTATGCATTTTCCCTGAGAAGAGTTCAAGCCCTATAATTGCGTATGTTATCATGACAAAGATAACGAGCAGGGCAATGTGTAACAAAGGCACCATAGCACGAAGGATTGAATTCAATACTACTTGTAGACCTGGAAAAAGGAACAGTTCATGTTTTGAATGATATTGGTAAAATCAAAAATCGTACCATTTACCGGTTTAATGGAATAAGTAAAAAAGAAGATGAAAAGTGGCATGTCTTGTAAAAGATGTCTGCTGCATTTTGTGTCTTATTGGTTATTCATTGATAATGACTGAATGTTGTGTTAAGTTATCATAGATTTTTTCTTTATCGTTGGTATTCCCATAGCTAATAGCGATTGTTTGGATCTTGCTGCGGTACATGGACCTAACACTTGAGATACAAACTTGCAACCACATATGGACACAACTTAAGGGCCTCAAACCCGTTGCATTTCTGGCGATCTCTTTTTAACATGAGCTGCGATCACACAAGCACAAATTTGGCCCGGAACAACTGTTCACATGGGTGCCAAATGGGCCCGAGCCTATTTGGCCGGACCAGGCCCGAGCTAAATGATTGTGTTTGAATTGCAACTGGCACCGGAAATGATCCACTTCGCTTTGTTTGAGCATTGTTTAGTGAATGGTTGAGTGAATGGTTATGGTTTGTGTATGAACACGCTCTCTAATTAGGCACAGGCCAAATTAGGCCCGAGACTGATCCGTGCTAATTTGGCCCGGGCCAAATCGTATCCTTGTGATCGCGGCTATAGTGGATAAGCAAAATGGTTTACATATCGTTATACTGTATAGAGAATAGTGTAATTGGTCATCTGGCGCCAAAACGGAAAATATGTTGTCAAAGTCGACAAAATCTACAGCTCTTAGTTATCAGCAATATATGCAATCTGTAACCACTATACCAATTGACAATTTGTGGGTGAGCCAGTACGATCGTGCCATGTTATGTATGCGGCAACAGACAATGCGATTCGATATAATTAATCAATGCCCATTCATCAAAATATTAAAGGACAACAGGGGAACATATGCCATAACTGGTTATTCAACCCAATAGGTCATATCGCTAGTGTCCCACACCGCCATTAATCACAGATGACAAATCACCGATATTCCATCGATACCAAAATCTCATCCGAATATTCGTACATCACGTAACGAAGCATCTAGTTCTCGATTTAAACTCCCATACACCAGTATGCTAGGACCACGATGGGCTCAAAATGATTTTCATAGACATAGTATTGATGAGGCATTTTTGAGCGAGCGGTGTAGGTGAGTGGTTCGAGCTGTTGCAAGTGTTCAACTGTGGGAAGCCAGATCGTGGGTTCGAATCCGGTACATAACTGTAGTGTCCTCAGGCAAGACACTTATCCTCATTGCCTCTCTCCACACAGGAGTAAATTGGTCGTGGCCTGATAGATCATGACTCCTGAGAGCCTAACAGCTGCTCGGATGTTAATTCTCCCCAGGGAGAGATGACTGATACATGGAATAGAATAATAGGCTGGGGGTAATAATACCAAAACTGGAGCGCATCTGAACTCACTCTGGTTAGGATACCTGCGCTATATAAATGTCAATTATCATCATCATTATAATGAAAATTAAGATCCATCAGTTGTACGATATGTTCGCTCTATCATCTGAAGTTCGAAATATCAATTGAAAAATCGATATTAGGATAATTATTGATTTCTCGCCAATAAGAGCAAGTCTCCGGCGATGCATTTTGGGCGAGGCCCCCGTTATCGGCAAACGTGCTGGATGAGATGGTTAATAAAACGCTATTTATATTAAGCGCAGCTAATGTTATAAGCTTCGTAAGCCCGAGGCGAAACAACCGAACGAAGAGGAGGAGGAGGAGGTGCATCGATAACGCGACAGTTCCTGCAGGACACATGCGCATATATATCGCATTATGGCAACACATCTGTGAAAATATTATCCCAATTTTTTGATCGCAGGGACTTCCGCATTAGACGCAGATATATATATCAAGATATCGGTTTTGTGATCTCGAATCTAGATATGTTTGACTAACTACGATGTCCTACGACTTGTTCTAGCAATATTAAAAGACTGAATTTATATATTTGTAAACACACCTTAGTACTACTACATGTAGTGATATATCACAATTGATGTTATAGACTTATATAGTAGAAAGTGTCAAGAAAAGAGAAAAATGTATAATAGTTTGCCTATCGTTATTTCCTTGATTATTGTAATTATTGCACATTTTTCTTTTTCCTGGACACTTTTCACTTTTCACTATAAGTCTATAACAACAATCGTGACATATATATTACTACATGTTACTAAGGTGTGTTAAAAAATACTCAATATATTCCGCTGTTGCTGATGATTGTATCAGAGTCGACCTAAGCACTCATTTGCAACAAATCTCGTCAGGCGCAAGTAGTCGTGAGTCGACCTATGCCCACTAAAGATGAGTAAAAAATGTCACGTGCAGCAAAAAACCTGTTATCACTGCTTTGCAGCTATATTTCAAAGCGAATTTATGGATGCATATATACATTATGAATTCTCCCACGGGGAGTTAATTTTGTTCACAGCCCTCACAGAGCCGAGCAGGTGATTGCGTTCATACACAAAATGGACATTAGCAGAATTTCATGAATGGGGAGATGGGCGGCAAGACTCAAATAGCACAGCAGACATGATTTGTAGACAATTTTTTGTCAAATATTGCAGTCGAAATGCAATCTTTCAGAGGAAAATAAAACTGAATTTATGTCGGCATTATTTTATTTTCCGAAAGGATTGCCTCGACCTATCAACAGACGCGGAGGTAATGAAACAAACAGCTCATCATACTTACTAGGTACTCCTGATACTAAACGTAATGGCCGCAACACCCTGAAAGCCCTCAGTGCTTTGACATCAAAATTTTGCATGTCTAATAAAGTTAATAGAATACTTATAAGGCTGAAAAGAAACAAACAAAACAAACGTTAGACGGATCAGATTTTGTCAACGATCTTTTCGGCGATCGTTAATTTGAAATTTACATATGGCTGTATTGGATACCATTGAAAGGGAAATGAGTCGGCATTTCCCAGGGGAAAACCAACGTTAGGTAGATAACATTACGAGTGAAAGGCAACATCCAGTGCCGGCGTCAGTCCTTATCCGAACATGTTCGGTGTCATCTCTTCTTCATGAAAATATTCCGTTACATTCACACGAAACGATTCTCCAGAGAAACGATCGCAGCATGTTAGAAGTTTAAATATTCAGAGGCCGATACATTATTCAGCTGCCACTCATTCAAAATGAGACAACAAATCTATGTCGACAAAATACTTTATATCCATTCGCTTCATGCAAATTTGTACTGGATGGGAAGATGTAGTCCGTGCTACGGACCAACGACACCAAGGCTATATCGATATGGAAGTGTCTACCTCTCCCTCCAAATCATGATATTCCATAGATATCGGATTTGAAGACTTTCTATTGAATAGTTGACAAGATCGTTAGCAATAATCTCACCTTGAATGACTCCTAAAAAGATGAGCCAATCTCGTCCATAACACATGACCATTTCAACAAATTTACTCAACAATCATAATCATAATTGTATCATCATCATAGGAGGCGAACGAAAAGCTTCACAGCTAAAAGCGGTCTTAAAATTTACCCTGGGTATGATTAGATAGATTTCATAGCAACAAGAGTGCCAACCAAAACACCAGGTTTATCCTAGAAATCTACTGTATTAGATCAGTTGGTGCCTTTGCAAAAAATTTCAGCTTTTTCATTTATTTCTTGAATCATGAGTGATATACATATATTGAAAACTAATCAAAAAGATCTGCCAATCCTAGCTAGAAAAACATGTTCAATCAACAACATTTCATCTCCACGTAAGTGATTGATACCGGACCAGAGATCAGATTTGATTAGCTATTCAAAATAACTGCAAATCTACGCTCCATTTGGATCTGCTTAAACATTCGTGGTACGAGTACAACGATCCAGCTTATGATCGCCATACAAGGGGTATGAAAGTGTCATTAGAGTATAAAACCCTGTAGTAGCTAACTAACGATCAATTGAACCATTGCGAAAACATGGAAACAAGTGGGATTTCTGTCATAAACGCGACTAAGTGTAGTAAATTGTTGAATCAGGTTACTGTAAGAGAACAAATCTATGATTCGCAAATAGGTAATAATAGGAATTACTGAAATATCTGTCTGTGAAACAAAACCTATCATTTCATATAATACAGAAATGGTTCTCGTCCGAGTCAGCAGCAACAACTTCCTCGAAAGGTGTACAGATTACCTATCACGCAGCTAAACAGGGCGCTGGCATGGATTTTCAATTGGTGGTTTTATAGCAGTAATTGCAAATGCACTTATTGGCCTGGGCCCAATCTATCCTAGCAAGGGTCAAATAATTGTGCGTGAATTGCAATTGGCACCGGAAGTGGCTAATATCGCTTTAATCTAAGCATTGTTTAGCAACGAGTGAGTGGTGAACGCGCTCTCTAATTAGGCACAGGCCGAATTTGACTCAGACCTGGTATGTGCCAATTTGGCTTGGCCAAAATTATCTCCAAAATTATGATCGCAGTGTGTCTAAAGCCAGGTGCTTTTGGAGGTGCCGGCATCATGATTATGAATGTACATAGATTTATACTGAACGACACTAGAATTCAGTAATTCTAATTCAAAGACAGCTGAAACAATCATGCAAGTTGTCTATCAATGACATATTGTGTATTGTATA
This sequence comes from Tubulanus polymorphus, assembly GCF_964204645.1. Classification (NCBI taxonomy): domain Eukaryota; kingdom Metazoa; phylum Nemertea; class Palaeonemertea; order Tubulaniformes; family Tubulanidae; genus Tubulanus; species Tubulanus polymorphus. The sequence continues at coordinate 9,945,925 of NC_134027.1, read as the reverse complement.
TATGGATATATGCCTCACAGAACTGATAGAATTTGATTGTAATGCTGCTGCATGGGTGACAGATTGCAAGAGGCCCTTGGTGACAGTGCGACCAAGTTATCAAGGATGCTTATATAATATTCAATGGGATATGATACAGTCGATTTTGGTGAAAAATACCAAGTTCAGTGGCCCTACAACAGAAAATCAAAGCCCATAAATTGCATTTTCCTTAATTTTAGAAAAACTTTCATTAGTAATAACAATGCCTAGTTTCAGTTCGTTCTGCTGGATCAGGACTGAATATAGGTGTTCGATACTGGATTATCTTCGTTGTAAAAATTGTACATCTCCATTAGAAGTAACCATCAACACCTTGGAACTAGAAACTTACAGGATGTGTGAAACGTAATAAACATGTTTGATGATGCCACTATTGAGATCAATCTGCATCTGGTATGCGCAAACATTTCTGACTCCAAGATTAAGTCATAAACTACACGAAGTTTTAATCAAAAACAGTTGATGACTTACAGTACTTCAGGTTTGAAAAACCTTGTAAATCAAACCTCAACTCAGATATATATTAGTCTGATGAAAACTAATGGACGCTATCAGATTCATTAGCCACGGGGCTTCATAGCAACATTTCAGGAAATACAATGTTTGTCTTGGGCCTCAGAAGGACAATAAAATTGCGCCGGGATCCATCACACCATACTACTACAATCAAATATCATCATGTAAATTGATGGACTGCCACGGGGAGCAGAGTCACTGTAAACAACTACAGACAAGCATATTGCGTTGGAAAAGGCAACGCATGCGAACTGGAAATAAAACGCCGAGCACTGGCTTGCCGAATCAAACTTTATGGAAACGGCAAGATCTATCCAGAAAGGAACACGGAAACTCGAAAATGCATCCGAGTAGAAAAAATGTGACTGATCGGGGGATATATTCACAGAAGCTAAGTTAAGATGAGGTCTTAATACCAAGCCCTGGCATACGCCGTTCGTGTGTTATAACTTACCCAATAACTACTATAACAAAATCTAGCAAATTCCAACCATTACGAAGATAGGCACCTTGATGCATCACAAATCCATACGCTATTATCTTCATGATTGCTTCTACGGTAAATATTATTAGAAAGACATACTCAACATTTTCCTGAAAGTAAATGAAAAATGTCAATTATTAGTTAAGTGTACACGATAAGCATAAACATGAAAGCATCGAAATAAAACCTAATTTCTTAATATCGGTAATCGCAATAATGTAAACATGATGAAAAACAGCTTTTTAATTGAAAAATCCTGGTTGATTATTTTTCTTCAATACCTTAGGGTAACTAACATAGAGGAAAGGTAAGAAGATGGCAACCATATAATCTATTCATGAATATTGGAAAGGTATGAAGAAACTTTGGAAGATGGCTTCTCATGAGATACTAAGCACACCATCAACAACAACTTTTTCCAGGATGGACCGTTAGACAAGCCAATGAACCAAAATGAAAAATGTTGTTTCTACGTTGCTTTTATCAATTAGTTGATTGAGTATTGCACAAGGTTCCTTCAGGTGACTAGGAATATATGAGAACAGGTTCCATTTAGGAGCGGATCTAGGAAATTGGAAGGCAGGAGTCCAGAAGAAAAGAAAAGTCATTTTTTCGGATGAAGGATCCCATTCCAAGGCATTTAGTGGGGTCCCTCTATCTAGGGATAGGCATATTAGGTAGAAATACATCCTAAAAGATGACACTTCCGAGAGGATGGAAGTCAAATTTGCAGGCATCAACAATCTCAGTCCTGGCAAAAAAGGGTAACTTCAATGGGAAAGCAGGGTTCCGGACCCCTGAGACCAGCCCAAAATCCGAACCTGAACTGGAATGGGCCTCTTTAAGTTTATAACTGCCGTTCCCGATATCGAAGACCGAAAACCGTAGTCGACTTTGTCACAGGTGCAATACGTAATGAACGCCGGTCATCTAGTTTGAGTTCGGCTATCGTCATAACTATGACAGAAATTACACACTATACAGCAACACGTGGTGTTCCAACAAACACACACACACACATGTACATAAAGCCTCCTGAGAATCGGCAGGAGTCCTCAGAGCGTTTCACAATGGGATCGAGAGATCGACGACGACTGTCAGAGACAGTCGACCTTAAGTCGACCCAGTTGAAGCGACCCTTGTCGATCTTTAGCACTGTAACATTTTCATGAGAACAATAAAGTCAGTTGTAGTATAGAATTCACAGCGTTAGGTTCGGTATTCGTGAAGCAGTCTATCACAGCTCCGGGTTTGGGCCCGTAAATCTCACATGGTGCCGTGACCAGGATAACACAACGCAATGGAAGACTTAGTTTCACTCAAAACGAAACGGACAACCCTTCAAGGGTTATTCGATGAGGAGTATTCGGCAATCAACAAGATTATGAAGAAAAAAACGCATTCAACGGAGGAATTCTCCGAGCTCGAGGCGAGAATGGAGGAAATGAGAGATACATACGAGACATGTCTGGATTTAAGCGACAAAATCGAAGCCCTCTCTATAAAAGAACCGGATTATGCTAACGAAATATCAACATCTAAAAAATCGCGAACTGAACAGAGGGTGACGCTGATGCGCATAAAAGCATTCCTAGATTCGAACACAACGAAAACGGAATCAAACAACGATGATAGTAGACCAACAAAAAAAACAGCGCAATTACCGAAAATCAAGCTGCCGACATTCGATGGAACACCCACAAAATGGGCTTCTTTTTGGCAAACGATGGAAGCCGACGTCATGAACGGTGATTATTGCGACATCACAAAATTTAATTACATCACCGGACAACTTCGTGGAACAGCGGCAGATGCCATGGTTGGAATCCACGCATCAGGAGAGAATTTGTCAACAATCGTATCAATTTTAAAGGACAGATTCGGACAACCGAGAAAAGTAATTCGCGCCCACGTCAACGAAATTTTGGACCTCACCCCACCAGCCAACAATTATATGGCCTTGAACCAATTTTTATTTACCGTGAAGGGACACATTCGATCTCTCGAGAATTTGGGAGTAGATAGTGCAGAATGTTCGGCGTTACTTGTACCAATTTTGGAACGGAAAATTCCTAAGCCAATCCTAGATCGTATGGGGACCTGTGACCAAACGACAAAATTCAACATCGAAAAATTCATGAATGCGTTCACGGAGGAATTAGATAATATGGGTGAGAGAGGCAATCAGGAACAGAACCAAAACCACAGAATACACCAACAATCAAATATCAGACCAAGAACCGGGACCGCGGCGGGGCTGGTAGCCTTTACACGGGATACCAGTTGTAGAATCTGTTCAGGGAACCACAAGACATGGGAATGTCCTCTATCCCCGGCGGAAAGAGGCAAGAGGGTTAGTGAAGAACAAAAATGCTTCAATTGCTTAGGAAATAACCATCGTAAAACGGAATGTCGTAATACGAAATCATGTCGAGAATGCAAACGAAGGCATCATACCAGTCTGCACGAATACTTTCGTTCATTGGACAATAACAGAGGAGAAAATCAGAATCAGAATCGCTATCAAACGAAACAGCAAATGGTAACCATATCTGAAAGGAGCGTGCCAGTTGTGCTATTAGGCAACAGGGGACAGTCGGAAGTGTCGTTCGTCACACCGGAAGTGACCAGCGCAGTTTCAACAGGCACCAATGACATCGTGTTATTGGAAACTGCACGTGTTACTTTGGGCAATATCGACAACAATAAACAGTTACATAATCAGGGACTGTTGCTGGATCGAGGTAGTCATGATACGTACGTGACCCGCAAAGTAGTCGACAGTTTAGGATTGTTGATTATCGGCAAAAAGTTGAGAGAAGTACACGGATTCGGAGGTCATGTGACGCAAGCTCAATGGTACGACGTAGTAGAACTTAAAGTCAGGACCAAAATAGGTTGGATTGTCATGGACGTTATAGTCAAAGATCGGATTGTTACCGATATCAATCAAAGCGGATGGATCGAAGCTACGAAGCTACCACATATCGCGAATCTGGAATTGGCGGACAGTTTCAGTGGAGAGGAATTATCAGTCGAAATCCTGCTTGGTCAGGATTTTGCTTATTTGTTCTTGGAGGGAGAACTTAATTGTGATACAACGCCGATTGTTCAGCACTCTGTATTAGGATGCATTATCTCAGGACCTCTCGAACCAAAGGTCAGAAACGTTCTCAACTCAGCAACAGTGAAGTCGGATCTTATCGAGTCATATAGTACGCGTGAAACGGATAGTATTCAACAGGAATACACAGAGTTCGTCAGGAAAAATGTCTTTACTATACCGTGCGGAAACGACCAAGAGGAACGTGAGTACAATGAAATTTTTCTCAAAGATTATGCAGATAAAATCGAATTCAAAGATGGCCGGTACGCCGTTCCATTGCCATGGAAACCAGACCACCCGGTCTTAAGTAATAATATCGAATTATGTCAGTCTCGTTTGAAACAAGTGGTCAACCGATTACGTCGATTGAATCTCGTTGACGCATATTGTGCGGTAATGGACGAAAACATTCGGAAAGGTTACGTTTCAGAAACTGGAAAATCGATCAATGAATCGAAACATGATAGTCATTTCATGCCGCACTTCCCCGTACTCAGGGATAGTGAAACAACCCCAGTCAGAATCGTGATGGATGCGAGTTCAGGGGAACCGTCGCTAAATTCTTGTCTCTTTGAGGGTCCGAACCTCATTTCGGATTTGAGTGAATTGTTGCTACTGTTCAGATCGCGGAAGATTGGACTAGTCGCTGATATCGCTCGAGCATTCCTGTCCATTTCGCTGTTAGAGGAGGACAGAAAATTTGTTCAGTTCCTGTGGTACGAAAATAACGATATAACGAAACGAATCGTACCTTACCGTTGCAATACGGTGATATTCGGCAATGTAAGCAGTCCCTTTGCACTCGGAATTACATTGAAGAAACATTTGGATTCGTACGGCGACTGTACAGTAGCGAGAGATTTGGCGGGAAAATTGTACGTTGACAATCTGATAACGGCGGTTGATAACAGCGAACTCGCCATTGACTACTACCAAAAAACACTGGAGATAATGCAGGACGGTGCATTTCTAATGAGACAATGGGCCTCAAACGAACCCAAGATAAATCAACGTTTTCAGGATGAGAACAATGGTACCAAGTCGGAGATCGTGTCACTCTTGGGGCTCAAATGGAACTCAACGACTGACAGTATATCATTGGCGAACAAGAATGTTCAGGCCGGAGACTACTCAATAACCAAAAGATCAGTTTTATCGAAATCATCGGCGATTTATGACCCACTCGGTCTGGTGGGTCCTCTTGGATCGAAATCGAAAGCTTTCTTACAGAAATTATGGTTACTCAACAAAGATTGGGATGAAGAGCTAACATCGGATGAACAATTGGAATGGGCGGAGATAAGCAGAGATCTCTCACAGTCCCATGGATTCGGGATACCGCGCTGGTTAGGGTTTGACCGAAATGTACCCATCAATTTCGTTGTCTTCTGCGATGCCTGCCCTAAAACAGCGCTTGGCTGCGTAGCGTACGCAACACAAGGCGATACTGTACGGTTGATTGGATCGAAAAATCGAATCGTTTCGCAGAAAACACCAAATAGCAACACAGTACCGAAATTAGAGCTACAGGCAATGGCACTGGGAGCGTCATATGGGCATTCGTTGAAGGAGATATATCAGAAAGAGTTTAACGTCGTCAACACTTTCTACCTGACGGACAGTGAAATTGCATTGTATTGGTTGCAGTCGGACAAGAAACTCAAGCAATTCGTGAAAAACCGAGTAGACAGCATCAAACAGGTGTCAGACCTAGATTGTTGGTATCACGTGACCACTGAAGAGAATGCTGCTGACATCTTATCACGCGGTGCGACTCTTAGCCAGTTACAGCAGTCAGTATGGTTCGATGGCCCGGATTGGCTGAAGGAAGACAGGTCAGCATGGCCTATATCGAGCGTCGGTAGTAAAACAGCGACGCACGTGTGTATGTTTACGGCGGGCACGGAAATCAACAACGATTTCACATCTGGTATTGCACACATTATAGACATAAGCACTTTCAAGGATTTCAACAAACTGATGAGAACCACGGCGCGGGTTCGCAAAGCGTTCACCAATCTTAGTAGCACAGCCATCTCAACAGCTGATCTCAATAATGCAGTTGAACTTTGGGTCAGAACGACTCAGCAGCAGTATTATGGTGACGTAGTCGAGTATCTCACCGGAAAATCAACAAAAAAACCAGCCATCGTGCATCAGCTTGGACTCCAATTGGATAGAGCAGGCCTGATACGCTGCGCGGGGAGACTTGGCCACGCAGACGTCACTGAACAACAAAAACAACCGTACTTGATACCCACTTATTCGAAACTAACGGAACTCATCATAAACAAACAACACGAGAATGTATTTCATTACGGCGTTGGGATGACAATTGTCAAAATAAGAAAGAAATATTGGATCCCGCAAATAAGATCACGCGTCAAAAAACTATTGCAACAATGCGTCACCTGCAAAAGAATACAAGGGAGAAACTACCAACCCCCAGAAACTCCACCACTGCCCGGATTTCGATTGAATTATGACACGCCATTCAACGCGACGGCAATAGACTTCACAGGCCACGTAACAGTGTCTACTGGTGTAACTTATGTGAAGAGATACATCGCGTTATTTTGCTGTTGTGCCACACGGGCGATACACCTGGAGGTGGTAAAAGACATGTCGGTGGAGTCGTATTTGCGAGCGTTCAGACGTTTTTGCGCTGCGCAATCGACCCCACGAATACTGTACACCGACAACGCCAAAACGTTTATCAGTGGGGAAGCGGAAATAAAACGATTACTTACTATCGCCTGTGACACCAAGGCACAGAAATTATACACAGAGAGACTCATCAAATTTATCTACCCTCCGGCGCAAGCACCTTGGATGGCGGGGGTACACGAACGGTGCATTGGCACCGTCAAGTCAGCGATGAAAAAAGTGCTCGGGAAAACCATGGTCACCGAAGAAGAGTTTCAAACCCTACTCAAAGAGATACAGTGTGAAGTCAATAACCGACCCATGACTTATATCAACGAGGACATACACGATCTTGAACCCATATCACCGAACAAGCTAATTTATGGTCGAGATTTGCAGATTATACCAAACGAATCAATTGACAGCGACGACGATCAGGACTACACACTTTCAGACAATCAGTTAAAAACCGTAGCTGACAGGAGAGCCAGAATACTCGAGAATTTCAAGCGAAGATTTCAGGATGAATACTTAGCCACACTACGTCAACAGCACGCGTATGAGAGGGGTAAACACAAAAAACCCACACGAGTCAACAACGGAGACGTCGTACTTATCAACGACAAAAATGAGCCTAGGAGAAAGTGGAAACTAGGTATCATCACACAAGCGCATATCGGCAGTGATGGTTTCGTCCGATCGGCAACCGTAAGAACAAAAAATGGAGTCACCAGGCGGCCAATTGCCAAATTGGCGCCAATCGGAGTCAAACTCGACGAGCCAAACGATGCGATAGGAAAAGCGCGGGACACGGAAGCTGGCACCAGGCCGAAGAAATTACCACGACGAGCTGCAGAAAAAGCGCGGGAAAAAATTCGAAACCAGATTCAAGCCCGGGATTCAGACGATGAAGACTAATGATGTTCGAATCCACAAAGGGTTATGGCTTAAGACCAGTTCCTTCGGGGACCGAGCTTAAGAAAAGGGCAGTAAGACGTCCTTTTCCCTGAACCATAGTCTGGGGTCACGAAGTTGAGCGGTCGTGAGCAACCTCAAGCTTCCCCGATCGGGGTTACGATCATTGGTGGCAGATGTAGATCACGTAGTTTAGTTGCCGTTAAGCATTGACATGCCGTCTCTGCATTATAACGGGGATACCTCGACGGTTCCTCGAATGGAAAGCCAGTAGCCATAGTTTATCACGATGGAGAGGGAAGAAGATGTCTGCACAACACATCAAGATATATTTAAAAATCATAAATTGCAAATCAAAGATTTTACATTGGCCGCGGGGAGTGTCAGAGACAGTCGACCTTAAGTCGACCCAGTTGAAGCGACCCTTGTCGATCTTTAGCACTGTAACATTTTCATGAGAACAATAAAGTCAGTTGTAGTATAGAATTCACAGCGTTAGGTTCGGTATTCGTGAAGCAGTCTATCACAGCTCCGGGTTTGGGCCCGTAAATCTCACAACGACGACGACGGATGAAAATAAGCAAGATGTGACACACGCAGAACACTCATTCGAGACCCATCACAAACAATACATCTTCGTTTCTATGGTAACTGAGTGATGGCTAGCGCAGTGACATTAATCAGTGTAAGCCATGGTCTCAACAAAGACTTTCTTCAGGAAACCCGACATGATCCCTTTATACCATATATATGTATGTAAATACATTCATGATAAATATATCTATACCTCAAGCATCAAACTTCAGAAAAATGAGATTTCGTCAATGTTAACTAGCCAAGAATGTGGCTAAAATTCAGGCACGTTGGAAGCAATTTTTGATTGCGGTGGCCAATTGCTGATTTTTGACAGGTTTCCATACGTTGCCGCAACGAATTTACCGCAATTTCATCAAAAGCATGATATTCAAAGAAAAGAACGTCATTCAGTAAATTCAGCTGCACTTTCAACGCCACCGAAATCCCTACAACTCTCAGAACCCAACATCATTGTTAAAATTGAAGGTTTTGAGGTCTCGCTCTAAAATGATCAGGCGGCATGAAACAATCAACTATTCCAGTCGTGTGTCTCACCAGTCGTGTCCCGCCCCAAGCATACTGACATTTTTTGTTACAAAAAAAACTACGATCACCAGACCGGAAAGCCAAATGCTGAAAAAGTGACAGAAACCATTAAGGCTATGCCTATCATGTCCATTCCACCCCCCCTGGTTCCACACGGCTACTGTACCGTCAATGAACCCATTAGACCTCATAATAAATATCATCAGCCATTAGATGTATATCACAGCCACCTTATATGAAAACTGCATTAATGGTGTTGACACACGGTTCGAAAATAAAGATGTCAATTATTTGAAGCAGCAGCTAACTACATAACTTCGCTTCGTATCACAATCCACCGAGTGTCTACTTCAGCGAGCAGATCCATGTTAGCCAATTCTCATAAATGAAATTTTAAAAAAATGGAAAATAATATCCACCGCGCATATATAAACGAAGTACCGCCAGTCGCCAACAGATGGCGTGAACAATGATTGGCTTCAATGATTTTGTTATGTTTTTATTCTTTTTTATCACTTTAATGTTATTTTGAAAACATTTGTATATCCGGGCTGCCAACCTCTGAAAAGTGTATCAGTAACAATTGACATTTTTTTCCAGTAAATTGCATTAAAATATGAAAGAAAATGCTTTCATATTAATCTATCAGTGATCAACAGTAATTCCCTCAGTTACATCTTTCACATTTCTGTATGCATCAAACAAATCTAACCAGTATCTAGAATATTAACATATACTGAAAATCAGGAACAGTTAGCAGCTATGTGTATCATATGTGTAATATATTTCTTCCATGTACCATGGAAATGGTTGGAGTATAAATACATTGGTATTCGTATTCATATCTATGTAGTCGATATTAATTCATTTTGGTCAAAAGTTTTAACTTCACTTCAAACTAAATTTCTAGGCGCCTGATTCCAAATAACTGCTCCACGAATGCCGCCATTTTCAAGGATCACATGTCTAGTTATCGCCATCCACACGTCAGTTCGATATGAGTTTTTCAGCGACTGATAGTGACAAGTTCCACATAGTATAGCCATCGACGACCCGAGGCCCCTTAAGATTTGACGTGGAACCGGACCTAAATTACTGTTCAACAGCGAAATGCAGCTTGTATAAGAGGAACTTGTAGCGTGTATGTACGCTGATTATATATATATATATATATATATATATATATATATATATATATATATATATATATATATATATATATATATGAAAATGACATCCAATACTAGTTCCCATAAAACACGAGATATAAATATGTTCCATGGGGGAAAAATTCAGCAGTCAGAATAAATATAACAACCGAGAGACAGGAAAAGAAGCCGCGCAACTCGCCGTGCATCAGAGGGTTAGCATCTAGGCTGTAAGCCTGTAGATGTTTACATTCATAATATAAGAAGCAGATATAATTGTTCATAGGCAGGTAAGAAAACAGGAGCACCACGGTGGGGGAATACGAAAATGAAGCGATCGAAATTATGTATCCCGTCGAAACGACGTATTATCAACGATACTGGCCGGAAAGAATGAAGAAATTTTCCATACCCATATTTGAAAATTGAAAACATGAAAAATTTAAGATCGATAATACGTGATATCCTCGTAAGAGATCTCAAACTACCAACGACGGTAACAACAGATCCTTCTTTTCCCATGATCCAGATAACGGAAAGTAGAAAAAAGGAGCGCAATAACTTTACAATCGGAAGTCGGGAAGATAACACGAGATATCGGTGTCAGATGAATATACAAGACAATGATTCCAGCTAAAGATGTGAAGTTCTCAAATAGAAGTTTTTATGTATTTGAGCAACGCTAAAGACTATATTAGCCATCATCAGGCGTACTCAAAACTTAGTATGTCTGATGATGGCTAGTAGTCTGTAGCCGAAACGTTGCTCGAATATATAAACACTTCTATTCAAGATTTTTGTATCTTCAGCTGAATTATCATGAGATTTCTTTCTTTCATTTATGGGATTTCTTTCGTGATATCATATCATTCTTGAAAATCGAAAATCAGATAGACAAAAGCCACCTCCTGGATCCGCCCCTGTAGGGTTAAAGATAGCTTCAACATTCTCAGACTGACGGATCATCAAATCGGGGAAAATGTATCAATAAGTAGCAGATGTCGGCCTGATCAACATGATATACGTGGTGGCGTACATATTGAGTGTTTGCCTCCATCAACGACGGAGAGACTCGAGATCAGACTATTGCTCAGCCATCAGACCGAGAGCAAACAGGACACTGATAAGAGGATGTTAGGTCAACGTCCATGTAAACCTGATCCGCAATATCATTACTATCCACTCACTTTACTATCGTGGTCGTCGCAGGCGAATAGGAGTAGTACGAAACGAGTATACGAAAGTTGAGGCAGTTGAAGAACCATCAATGAGGGAAGCTTAATTCTAGACGTCGTCAAGTTCATTCCATGTTATTGAAGAACGAGCAAAAAATGTACCCAAAAAGGTCTAGTACGAATGGCGGCTGAATCAGGTCAGAAGAAAAGATTTCGTGCAATACGTCATGGCGCACAAACGGAAATTTGCGCTCAAAAATAAACTTTTCTCGCATTTCTGCACGGTTATGTTCACTTTCTCACCACGCAGAAATAGACGAAGAAACGAAGTTCATTGACAGATCAGCTCGAAGAAAAGAGCCAAAAGAAGCAGTTCAATTAGGCGCAGTAATCTCTTCATTTTTGCACTGCTCAAGAAACAGACGCAGCAACAACAAAACGCCTATATTTTACCATGGCTTATCGCACAGAATTTCTTTTTACTTGGCCTCAATCAGCTGCCATGAATACTACTTGCCCTTAGTCCATTCAGTGTAAAATATAATTAGATAAATAGCAACTTCATTTCCCGGCTCGGGGTATACAGAACTGCAAGATTAGTAAATCAGTACTTGCTGACTTTTGCACCTGAGTTTATTTCGAGTGATTCTATGCAATGAAGATTCATGGAATACTCCGCACAGAAATAAAAGGTTACTCAGTTCCGTCTTGAGGTTGAAATAGAATATGATGGATAATTCGAAACGAGTCAAGGAGTCATACGGATCCGAGAAGAAAAATCATGTTTACGATAAACGATTATAAAACGGGTCCACGTGTTACGACGATTTTAATTCAAATCACATTCAGACACATAATAACTACAAGTGGATGATAAATATTGCCCGCATTCAGTATAAATCTGGTTCAAACTGATCGATATTCATCTTTTTTATGACGATTTGGATTAAAATCACATCAACAAGGATTTAATGAGTGGCTGGATAGCATTATCACACGCATCAGGAGTTAACCGGACTAAACTGATCTGTATAAAGAGAGCTTAAAGATCCATAAATACCGACTTAACTTCCCGCAAATTTTTTCAATAAATTTTCTTAAAAATACAAACATTTTTTTACGCTCTTAAAATTCATAATTCGTTAGGAAATACATGGCATCATCGGCCGATCAGCGCTCGTTATTCGACAACCGCGCGATCACCTAGTTAGAAACCGTTAAATTAGCAAACACGGGCGCCTACGACATCAACGTAACCGTGGTAACACAGTCGAGTTGTGTGTGTGATTTTCCCGAGGAGAGAGCCATGATTTGTAGCACATGCTATGATGCTACGGTGTATAGTATAGTAACACACCCAATTCTGTCGTTTCATACTATTATCGCTGCCGACTTCGACGCGGATGATGTCGACTACCGGCCGACGCTTTTAATAGCTAGCATCGGCGCGCTCACAAAACCGGCCCTGAAAGACCAATTATGACATGTAAATCAGAACCACTTGGCCTTTGTCGATGGCGGTGATGATCGACATTATCCGGCCTACGAATGATTTTGAATACAATAAATGCAGTCATTTTTCATACACTGATTGAAATTCGATATCTATAATGCATCGTCAGATTGCGAATATACGTTTGTACACACACGGACGCGCGTGCGTATGGGAGGAATCGGTGATGATGATGATGATGATGACTTATGTCTCCACAGTAAATAGAAATGATGATCACCATCGCCATTGTATCCTGAAATATATCATCTCTCCGCAACACTTCGCCCATATTTGGGGAAAAACTGAGCCCGCCGGACCCTAAATTCTTTTAAAAAACTGCTGTTTGATTACTTGCTAAGAGGTGGTAAATCATATTTTTTAGATTGAAGGCATAGGATTTTAACAAAATCATTGATAATGTTCGTACATATTGCATCCATATTCTACATCCGTAATTACTCTTTGTCCTCTGAGACAAGTCTGTATCTTAATATATGTTAATCATCATTTGTCTGGTTATCGTGAGCTCTACTCGTCACCTTTGTTATTACATCAATGTCCATGTATCTACCTGTCTCGTTCCCCGACGTATATAAATGGTTTGCGTGTAATGTAAAGAGAGTCCAGTTTTCGTATTCCGAGCGGCTAGTTGAGTTGTTACTCTATCTATTTGTTCTGGACCTTTCTTCATAAATAGGACCAAAATGAACTATGATAAAGAATAATATTCTCCGCGACTGCTATAGTACTGAAAATACAAGCCCAACCACCTCTATCCAAGAAAACATTTCTCAGTTGGTCCTCATCATACTAAAGGATTGTACTAATGCGCCTTCTACTGTTTAAAAATCTACTGGATGTATGATCTCTTTCATAAACTTTGTGCCTTCCATACATATCTTAAAAGGACTCTTACCTGTGCTGCGGCGGAAACTTCAAAAAGGAATTATGAAAAATATTGAGAATCATGAACGGCCCAATGTCTGCACAAATTGACTTGTTAATTCGTCGAAATGTCGAGCTGTTTATCTGTTTTGAAAAAGTGACAAAGCAATCCGCCGAGTTAACAGGAACCTTGAAACCATGGCAACGGAAACACAATTATTTACATTCTATAGCCGATCAAGAGAAGCGGATGTGATCTCTGTGACTGTCTCCAGGTAATAAAGCTTTAAAACACACAAACAGAACGCTGGGAAACAACTTTTTGACTAAATGAAGATGACATCTGACGTGTCGACACTGAATTACAGTTGACGATATACAGGTATTGCGTCGTTATCAGACTATTCCATATTTCAAATTCAGAATGGGTTTCATTAAAAAACGACAGTGCCGGTACGTTCTTACTTCTGCCTGGCTCACAATTTTCTAGTTTTTTTTGGTATTTTTTTGGCCAATGACCAGAAGAACTGTGACAGTATAATGCCCTGAAAAAGCGGCCAATTCTGCCATGTGTATGACCCAAAATTCATGACCTTTTGATATGACCAAGTCGAATCTTAGCCGAAGCTTTATAGGAAGTTTTATATTCAGTGCTGGCCAGATCAGTATGGCCCAACTGTGCTTCCGCCTGATGATCAGGTAAAAAAGGTTTGCCAACTGGTACGCAAAGTTCTTCTGGCAAAATACACACAAATCATGAAAACTATATACGCTAGCATACGTCATTGCTAAACACGTAAAACTTTTCTTACAGCAGACATATGCACGTACATATATCATATCTATGCGTATTTGATTAATTGCACGCCGGTATAAACATCTGATTCTCCGACGTCCCGTACGGAGACTTATGACCACTTTCCGAGACCATTTGTGGTCATTTCAGCCGTCTATAAATAAAGATTTCACACAGTGCCGGTTGTCCGCAGTCCGGCAGTAAATCAGGATTACCTAGGCACTTGTTTTGACACAAATGAGTTACCATGACTTATCATGACGACTGCAGCTGGTCGGAATAAATATATGAGCCGCGCCAATATTTGCGCCATCATTGTTTAATTAAACAGACCCATCGTCGTTGACGACGATCGTGCATGCATTCTCAATGAAATAAAGGCCTGTTTTCGATATGAATTGCTGTTCGTGAAGTTTCTGCCTCGATCAACACTAATTTCGAAGAATCGTGGAATAAGAGCTGGATATAGTTCTAAACTTATTTTGATAGTAGATGGCGATTCGAAACTGTTGGCATCGAGACTCTCCATGGTGTAATGACCTGATGCGCTGCTAAATGCGCGGCTCAGATGATGTCATTATTGGCCAATCAGAAATCCCATTTTATTTCTAAGTTTGGGTTTTCTTATATTTAGTTTATCCATGAAATTGGCCACAGCAATTATACAACAAACAATCTGATTGGTGCCTCAAGTTTTGGTGCAGCAGACCTGCGCATATACCTACGCACTTGGTCTAGTGTGGGACAAGGTTTCATGCTATGATTGAGTCTAGCAATTCCATCAGGTTTTTTTAATATTTCAAGATCCATCTCTAAGAAAGCAGATAGGTTTGTAATCACACGCAGCAGGTATATTAGATTTACTATTGGAAGAAATCATCTAAATAAATAATTTAAATCGAATGAAAATCTTTTCACCAATTGATTCTAAATAATGTCTACGAGTCATTGCCAAATCGGTATTCTGAGATCATTGCTGCTAACAGCAACATATCGAAACAGGTTCAATAATGCACAATACAGCAGTGCCTGATAACTCATTCCTGGCGCAATTAAGAAACAAAACCAAACCATTGGTGAAACACTATGTCTTTCTTGTGATGATATGATAAAAAGACAATGTATTAGCCTAATAAATTATTAGCTCTGAAGGAAACTTTTCAGCATACATCTTTCTAGTTACATGTATATCAGTGTGCGATTCTCTATATAGAACCAGAATCAATTTCAATGTTTTTTTGGCAATTTCTAGATTGACATTTTCTGTTTACATACGTATCATTATACATTATATATATATGGGTAAAGAATATTCATCATGAAGCTATCCATCAGCAGCCGCTCGGTAGGAGCTGCCAACAACGGCGAACAGCCCGGATTTGTAATATTATTGGTAAAGGTAGCTATTGTGTTATGTAGCCGACTACAATACAAGAACGCGGCAGAATCCATCGATTCTGATGCTGTGAATAGATATTCCACAGCGAACCTCCTCCTGTACGTATCGACTAACCGCGCTGATGGCGCGCCAGCTGAAGTGCAGAAAACAACCGAAGCTCAAAGAGGTGAACGAAAAGCGCTCGGCGATAAATCTGAGAAACATAGATTATTAACCCTCTAAACACAGTTGAATCGGATTGTTTTGGCACAACAGATGTATACGCGTAGTTATTACGTAGCCAGGGACAGGAGGCAACACAATAATACAACTATTAAGTTCGTTGTTAACGTGAGCAAAATACATTCGTCAAAATATTTCTATACAAGTCAAGTCAAATGACTACTGCGTTTCCTTGATTTTTCCGATTCCCAGAGTTGTCCAGGTTTTTACAGGTCAGTGACCGCCCTCATTTAATGAGTTGACCTTCTTTTTCAATTGGAAATTTGCGACCGGTATTCAATGAATGTGTTCCAATAGGGTTAGTCTTGGGATACCAAGATCTGAATCATGTAAAGCCAAAACAAACAAACAAATATAATAATTGATTTCAGTCTACATCAATATAATATCACAGTAAAACTGTACCACGCGATATTATTAGGAAAGACATCGATGCAACTTCTCTGAATCACGTTGATCAAATCGTAGCGTGTTTATCATTAATCATACACGTATGTCTATATTGTCATTAACTGCGACATGAAATGAAATTCGTATTCAAAAGAAGATTTCACCAACGCTTAAACATCTTTTTAGCAGCCCCACAGGCCATAACTAACGCCTTCACTTAGCTGATGAAGTTAATTTATAGCCACGATCCTCGTTCACAATCAGAAACTTTTAGCCCGTGCCAAATTAGGGCTGGAACATCTGTTCACACCGGTGCTAAATGGTGCCAAATTTGGTCTGACCAAAAACGTTGGTCGAGGCCTGAGCCAAATTTTAGCACGGGACCAATTATTGCATGTAAATTGCTATGGTTCCGGAAGTGACTCACTTCGCTTTGTTACAACATTCTTAAGTATCGAGTAAGCGGTTAAGGTGTGAACGCGCTCTCCAATCAGGCACGGGCCAAATTTGACTCGGGCCTGAACCTTGTCACTTCAGCCCGGACCAAATCGTCTAGGTGTGATCGCGGCTTACGACAAACTAGATCATTCATTGAAAGTTTAGTCCAATTCCGATCAACACGAAAAGCTTGAGCTATTTCGACTTTCCCCGTGGTTAATTCCATTCATTCATAGTCGAAATAATCCTTCGCAGAGATCTCAGAAACTGGCCTTCGACTATCAGCGAGAGAACGGGGATTTATCGGCGGATAACATATGCAACGGATATGCATGATAACCCGACTAAAAAATAGCAACAGCTCCCAGTCGCTAGGTAATAATAAATGGTTATGTAGTAGTAGCATCTCGGTATCAGTGATTAACTAACGAAGCATATGATCATGCGCCTATTTATAAGATGCTACCTACGTATAAATAGTAATCACTCGGGGTATTAACGCATGCATTTGTTCTCAGCCATCAGCCATAGAAGATTTTCAAGATGGTAACGATAATGAATCTGAGCGTTTTTTACATCGGGCACCACTTAGCGCCGTGCTTTGTATCGAGTCAAGGTTTACAGCGCTGACCATCGTAGAAGAAACGATCGAAAGTAAAGACCCAGAGATTTGAACCTCGATACTGAGTAAGATAGTCGCCGTGGAACAGCTTCGTAGTCAGTGAATCATTTCGTATCGATTATAGATTTTCGGGAGTAAGTTGACGTCAGTACCCGCAACCAACTCCAAGGTGTGACGTCATCAATAAATGACCTTGTATATAAATATATAACAAAACCCATGCATCCGTCCTTCGTGGTACATAAAAGCAGGACCTTCTTTGATGGATCAGCAATGTGTTGAATTTGTTATTTCAAATGTTAAACTCTAATGAGTATCAAACTACTACAACCGCAGAACAGGCTCCTGCATTTCAAGGCCATGAGAAATAAGACGGCGAAGTTGTTATCATGCCAGATGACGCTATACTGCCAGAAAACTTGCACACACACACAAACACGCCGACAGATCCGTCGAAGATGAAACCATTTAATTTTCCAATATCACCAAGTTGCGGTGGTTGCACAAGCAACATTTAATGATTGAAATTTGCGCGAGAAGAAATATCGCATTGTTAGAGGGCACGAAAACCTTTGTTCTGACAAAAAATGTAATATCCCAAGCCCTTCAGGGGCAACGTGAAAAATAGTCTTTGAGTTTTAAAATCATAAGATGAACCAGCGACTAGCCTACAGGTGAACACTTGTTAGTGTGTAAGGAACTCAGAGGGGAAAAAGTTCCCTGCATTTAGGTATGCCAAGGGAATCGAAACAGTCACTTCAATAGCGAGTAAACTTCAATATTTCATTTATCATGTATGGCTGATCTTCATAGATAACACCATTACAAACACACATCTTGGACCTAATCTCATCTACTAACCCTGAAACATCTAATTCTTGGAGAAACCTCAGAATACTTTTCACAACAATATCTAGAAAAACATACGTACATAAAATCAAGATAGATTCCTTTTTCAGGAAAAGGTTGTTAATTAAGTGACCCCTCTTAATTTTACAGACTCAGTTGATCTGAAATGATCAAATTCATTCAACTAACTCATTCATATCTTTCATGTTTTTCATAATCAACATGAGAATATCGATAAATTTTGTCGCGAATTCAACTTGGCAGGATTTCTTACCGAGGGAAAAGATGTTTACCAGGGAATTTTTAGGTACATTCTCTAATAAGACATGCGAAACACTTCGACCTTCGAAGGAAAATACAAATCAAAGCTCGAATGGCCATGTGATTTGTACCACAACACGCGAAAGGAATGCTCATTTGTAAGAGAGAGAGATTAAACCATATCATAACTTAGCTATGTAAATCGCTGAGTAAGAAGAAGAAGAAGAAGAAGAAGAAGAGTTAAGTGAGATGAGATGCAGTCAGATTGCGGCTAAAACCTTTCTATAAAGCATTACGCAGACTGAATGCATTTATATATAGCAGCATGAAGCAAACAGGTGTCGAATGTATGTTCCATAGGTAGAAAGAGAGCTAACGCATAATATATATATATATATATATATATATATATATATATATATATATATATATATATATATATATATATATATATATATATATATATATATATATCGAAGGCGTCTATACTAAACAGCATTTTAAATATGTACCTTCACAGAATCCGCCCGCATTAATTATGATAAATTTGCGTCTACAACACGCAAGACACCTGCAAGTTCGACCGACGAACAATTTCAGTTGGAAATCATTCCTTATACAAATACTAGTGTATAGCGAGATGTACTGAAAATTCAGAGTGAATCTATGTATGCGAGGAAAAATCGGCCGTTCAAATCAATCCGAAATGCATTCAACGCGCCCTTACTAGATTAAGTATCACCGTTAGATCGAGAGTAGACAGGATTTTGATCTTTCAACTAATCACGGTAGTCTTAGAAATTCATGATGATTTTCTATCCGTTCAAGTCTGGGCCATGATATCGGAGAGGTTCGTTTGGTATCAGAGTCTTGAATAACTGTAACCTCTTTTTTTCCAAAGTCTGGAGATTCAGATGAGTGTATAGACTGGGCTATCATATTCTATACTATACGGTAGACTAATAACACATCACTGCCTGAAGGAACTCATATATCTGTTGTAGATGCATCTTGATTACTAAGACATTTCAAGGAAGTAGAGATAAAATGCCTGAATGAAAACTGGCTAGCAGCAGCAACCAAGAATAACCAGTAAAAGAGTCACCAGGGTAATTCTAATAGCGACGATCACATGGAGACGATTTGGCCCGGGCCAAGTTAGCATATTTGGCCTGTGCCTAATAAAAGAGTGTGTTCGCACGTAAACGCCTCACAAGATACTAAAGGCTGGCTTATTTCGACAAGCAACGCGACGTCTACCGACTCCTACCGACGCAACTGAGAGCAACCGCGATCGCAGCCCAGCTTATGTCGACTGTGCTCCGATTCGCAGCAACTGAGGCCGACTATCGGGATATGAGATCCTCCCAGTTGCTTCCCTGCTTATGTCGGTTGCGATTACTAGCAACTGCAATGGCTCAAATGGTCACGTGATAAGCATTTTGAGAATAAATTTGAATCATTAGGAAATATATTCTATTAGAAAAGCTATTTCTTTAAGACTTTGATCTTTCTGATTCTGTTTTGAATACAACGTGCTAGCGACATCTAAAAAGATGGCCGCTCACACCATAATTCTACCAATTTCGTTTCTAGATCTTTGGTCCAGTCCTCTGCCGTGCTGAAGGTTTGGTTTACGTTTTGAACTTGAATTTGAAAGTTTATGACTAATTACGAATGACGCTAACTAGCGGTGATAATTTGTACTATGTAAATGCGGTCTCTCATTGGCTGGAACCCCTGGGCTCAGTTCCGTCGCGTCGCAGATGAGCTTATGTCGACTGCGATCGAAAGCAACTGTTCACCTACCGTAGGCCGGAGTAGAACATGGGCAACTAGCCGGATATGGCTTGCGAGTCGGTAGGCGTCGCGTTGTCGTCGCAAGCCGGCTTATGTCAAACCGATTGAGGAGCAACTGGCGGCCTCTAGTAGGCCGCTAGTTGCCGCTAATCGGCGATAAACCCAGTTGCGTCGGTAGGCGTCGCGTTGCTTGTCGACATAAGCCAGCCTTAACAATGCTTAAACAAAGCTAAGTGAGTCACTTCCAGAACCAGTAGCAATTCACATGCAATAATAAGATCCATGCTAAAATTTGGCTAGGGCAAACAGGCACGTTGTCGTGTGCACAATTGTTCCGCACCAAATTTGGCATGGGCTAAAAATGCTGGTATGATCCCGGCTTTTGAGCTCAAACCACTATTCCAAAATCTTCTATATCCTATTAGCAAAAACAAGAAATTCAAGAGTTTAGTTCATATATAAGCGCGTAAATTCAGGGGAAATCCTGCTTATGGCTCACAGGCCAGCATCTTAGCTATGCATTGAAGTGGTATTCGTCACATACCCAACCTAACTTTTGAAATAATCAAACCTTTAGAAAGGAGGGGTATCCCAATACAGGTATGCCAGTACATCTCAGCCCAATATCTAAGGGAATCCCCACCATGTTTGGTACCATTAATCCAAGCAAAAGAAGTCCAGGGAATCCCTTATTTCATTATCAATCTGTCTCTCAGGATCAATGGATTTCATACATATAACCGAAATTCGCTACCTATCCCATTTGCAAAAATTATGGCAACATTTATGGGGGACCTCTTCTTCACTCTAGGTTCTATTTTTGGGGTCCGGCCCTACGCATTTTCCGAGCTACTAACCTAATTGTGGTCTGATTCCTTTTGACTAATAGAAGCCAGTTCAATCCAGATCATTTGGGACGAACCCATTACCAGAATCGCATTCTACATACCCCGATACAAGTCATTCAAATAAGGGTCAGAAAACGACAAAAAACCTACAGTCTTCGCCCGATACGTATGAATCGAATCAAAATTTCATCGCTCAAGACATTATATTCGACATCATCAATACATATTTATGGCCTACGTCGTATTGAATTCACGCGCAACAGCTGCTGTCAGCCGGCAAGGGATTTTACTGTCCAAGTAGTACTCCATAACCACGCTAGTTCTTATTATTAGCCACGTTTCACTGTGTTATTCAATTCAACCCGCGACAATAGAATATATTTATATACATATACATAGATGAATATTACGCTTCGGGCTTTCTTTTGAACGGGAAATATTCCATATTTTCCATTACGCGCTACACGCGAATGACTTTTCAGAGAACCATCTTCAAGAAAGGCTGACGTGGTGAAATGGTAGCCAAATACTCGGTCAATCACATTCATAAAGCGTCGAGATAACACGGAGACGATTTGGCCCGATTTAAATTGGCACGGATCAGGCCCGAGTCGAATTTGGCCCATGCCTATAATTGGAAAGCACGTTCACATGTAAATGACTCACTCCATACTAAACGCTTAAACAAATCAAAGTGAGTCACTTCCGGGAACCAGTTACGATTCACACTTATGATTTGACCTATGGTAAAATTTGGCTCGGCCCTGGTCTGACGTTTCTGGTTGGGCCAAACAGGCACAGGCCCATTGATCGCCCCTATGGACAGTTGTTCCAGGCCAATATGGCAAAGGCCCAAAGTGCTTGTAACTGCAGAACTGTTGAACTGGGCCCTGAAGTGTTGAACTGGGTTCTGAACAGTTGTGCGAGTATGGCTAAATTCATGATCATTATCGAGTCACTTGTTTTGAGGAACTGACGGAACCATATTCAAGGGACCGAATATTCTAACTCTTGATTTATTTACAACCCGCCAAATCTATGTCTCAGGGTATAAAGTCTTTAAAAAAATGAAAATCTATCGATATTTGGTCACAACGGTATATAGGGATTTGATGCGGGAACTTTTTTTGAAATGCGGTCGGTTTTTTCTGTGATTTGCACCGCTATATAAAGAGCATAAATTTGCGGCTTACAATTTATTCGTGGCGCTAATAGGCCTAATATCGACGAAATGTCATTTAATTAGCGCGACTCCGCATGAAAGCAGTCGCGAGTAATAGCATCGGCAACAAATGACGTCGACGGCCGACGTGTTCCAAGAGCGAAAGAATGAAAATTTTTCCGAAAAAAATTCATAATTTCCGTACAAAACGAACCTGACAACTCTAAACGTGCGTCGCGGCGATATTATTAATACTACGACTCGATCGCAGGTAACCGCGCCACTTCGGTACGGGTCTATCAACTAAATAAAAAGCATCGCGGTTTATCATTTGTCATCGTTACGCACAGATACGGCAATAATCACCAGATAATAATCAACATCATCCTCGCGCGCCGATGAAATTGCTACAGCCATCGCAAGCGCGGCAGTCCTCTCGAGGGCTACATCTACGGCGTAGTTTGACGTGCATTAATATCGCGCGCCCCACACAATTGGATTGATAACCCCATCGTTGTCAATGTTCATCATTGTTATTCGTTAATGAAATGCACTGATTTGAATTCATCATGCCGAGCGAGCGTATAGATGATACTCGCTCGGCGAGCATGTTTACCTTAAACACAGTTAATACGACAGCATTTTTAATTAGTTGCCATTGACAACTTCATTCGAAACTCGATCATTTTAGCCTAAACGCTGAAACAGCCCGGCGCCCGGTTTCATTTCATATATACGAGCTCATGGCGATTGAACTTCAGAATTTTCTAACCGGATCCTCTGCCCCCGAAAAAAGATTAAGGCCTCAATCCAAAGTAAATCCTAACGACTTCGAATATCTAACCAAAAGTAAACAATTTAATCAACTCAATCTCAACTCAAATGACAACGAACTTAAGAAATAAGAGAAAAAGTATGCTACACCCGTAACAAAAATTGGCTCGGGCCAGGTCCAGCATTTTTTGGTGGAGCCAAACTGGCACCTGTGTGAACAGATGTTCCGGGCCTAATTTGGCATAGGCCAAAAATGGTTGTGTGATCGCAGCTTTATTCTATAAAACTGGCTCTATGGGATAATATACTGTAACTAGTGGGACCAGGTACTATTTCTAAGTCCTCCTTGATCTGGCCAATAGTGAAAGATATAGGCTTAGTCTATGTTTATATACTCTGGTTTTCGACTGGTTTTCATACTGAACCAAGACCTCCTTGAATAATGAATGACCATAGGGAGCATGGCACGTGACAATCACACCTAGTTCATTTGCTATCAGACAATATAATTACTATAGGCCTAACAATTAGTATAATCATGTCCACAGTGCAATGAACCATTGCAATTAACATATTTAACACTACGGACACAGATACAAACCACAGTGGCATTCACATGAAGATTTCAGTAAGGTACTAAGTGGTTAAATTATTCGAGGCTTTTTGTCATTTTTCAGTATGGTACCAAAATACCAGGCTTAGTAAGCATAGGGAGTGATTGCGCACTGACAACTGAACTCAGTATGGTCCTGAGCTGGCTGTGTACCTTCTGTAGTCTGAACGTGGGCGCTTAGCAAGCTGCGTTATTTTAGTATGCTACTCAACCAGGGGGATGACCGTATTTTATTCACGTGCGTCATGTTTTCAATCTTTTTTGACTCCCATCTTTAATACAAGAAGCCAATAGAAAGAACACGTATATACGCAGTAAAAGTCACATGATTTGACGCTCACTTTTAACAATATAATGACGAACATATTTCGCCCACGTTAGCGAGGAACTTGATAGTAGTTGAACACCGAACCAGCAATTCGAACTACCATCGGGAAGGCAGAAGAGCGGGTTTAAGAATGGATCGAAAAAAAAAGAAAAATGAAGATAGCATGGAAACACCATCATCTTGAAAACACGAGCAGGCATACTAAGCACCAAATCATGTGTGAACGCTCTGTTTATCAGTGCGGTATTGCATATTCAGTACTATATAGGAACGGTACTTGCTATAAGCCCAGAATATCTTGTGAACGCCACTTGTATATCTATGAACTCTACTTTGCTTGACTTTACATCTGTGGTAACCCATTGCGCCCGGTCAGGTAGTGGAAATTGTTCCGATAACTATGACTTGTGATAATATGATTTGAAAGGCAATAAGATTGCCTGAATTCATATGAAAATATCAGTACGAAGATTTATGGAGACATTCTTCAATTGTTTTTCAGCTTACTAAACTCTAAAATGTGTCGATATATATCGTATTGGGTCTATTTTGATTAGAACAAAGCATGAACAAAACAGAAACATAATTGTACGATGTACCAATGTACAACTATATGAAATATAAGCGGATTCATGCTGTATATTTTCAAATCATCAATGAAAATCGTTAACTTACCAATGCAGCATTGACCTCATTTGAGTCGGATTCTGGATAGGGCGTGTACACTGCTAATGCTACGCAGTTGGCAAATATAGTCAACAGTACTAAATATTCAAAAGGCGTGAAAACGTTAGGTTAAGGAAATTTGAGCAAAATTTCAACAAAAACAAAGCCGTATTTAACCCATTGAATCCACAAAATCTATACAACGATTATACTCTCAGTGGTGAAAGCTATTATTCGTCTTTTAACATCAATAGAGGAGGGGAGACTTAAGTCTTGCAATATAGCGTTCCTTACGCATGACCTATGCACAAGGCCGACAGACTGGGTGCAATTGGATTGCTGACCAACGTTTCTCTAAGGCAGCATGAAAATATAGAATAAAAACTTTTAAGCCAACATAAAAAATGTGCATCTTTTTGAGTTCTGGTAAGGGTGTTGTTGGCAAAAATGGCGCATGGCCGACCAAATAGTTTTTCGTTTCCGTCAGGCCTGATGCATAATCATTTTGAAATGGTGTATCCACCCTTCTATCATCATTCAATTCATTAGTCGTGTAATGTAATAAAAGGATATTTCCACTCAACAATTCCGATACACAGTTTCCGTAAAGGGTTCTCCAAACTTAAACAGTACAAAGCCCGTACCGGTCGCACATTGGCCAGGGCTTGTCGGTTTTGTCTTTGATTAGTCCTGCGTTTTGTCATGGTTGAACTGTCCCCGCCTTGGGCAGCCTTTGCCTGGCGGGCTGCTTCCAACGCGTTGGCCCAAGCGCTACTTAATCCGGGTATATTCGATATAGTCGACTGGCCTGATGGAGCCGCGCCAGTCTGCTGTGACGCCCCACCTTTCGGCCCACTACCATCGGCAGCTTTTGCCGGGCTGTTATTAACCGATGTGCTATTCCGCTGTGGACTGCGATTAGGAGTAGGCTGCGGCGACGCAGGATTGCTTTCTCGATTGTTAGCGTGTCTCGGTGAATAGGTATTATCCTCCTGGTCATAATTTGACCCTGCAAAGGAATAGAAACGATATAAAAATTTTACCACAACTATCGGGAGAGGTTTTACTTACTTTAAACCCCTACTTTAAACGGCTACTTGAAATTCAGGAAGATTTCTAGCCAGAGCAAAAACTAAGTTTCAACATCATATATAGATCTATCATATGTATCTCACAGGTAAGAATAACTAAATCTTTTGAAATGCTGCAAAAAAGGGTCATTCCAGAAGGAATTCAAATCAATAAGACAGCAAAGACGCAGCAAACCATTTAAGCAAGTAAAGATTTGTAATATACACCACAATCAATAAGACAAACCAAAAAAAGAGGAACCACCAGGAACCATAAGCCTACCTGGTACAACAGATCAAAAACCGATCACCGTGGCATTTAGTTTAGAAAAAAATTAAGTCAAGCAAACCGCGGTGTAAAATAATCATGGTCGTGTGAAAAAGTCAAATTCAAAATACATTTACCATGCAGAACAACCTGAATAGAAAATCAGCAAAGTATTACGCCCAGAAATTACACAAGGGAATATATCGTCGTTTCTAGTTTCCGTTTAATGAATATACAAACGAGAAGCATTGATTCAATAGATTCGTTTTTAGTTTTACATACAAATTTATATGTTAACATCCTACAACGCTCTTCAACAATGTACTTATTATATGCATAATAATCATTGAAAATATGAATCGATAGGGTGTTTTCGGCATCAATAATTCGCTTTTCTAAAAATACAGATGTTGCAACCTTTCATATATGTATATATGCAAAAATGCATAGGCTATGTACAAGGCCATTTTTCTTGTTCCATTAACAATTGAAATAGGCGCCAATTTAAGGGCCTGGTACAGAATAATCAAAGAAAGTATGTATTTTCAATCCATGGGACTTTATTAATGATCATGATGGATTCATATCGATTCTCCATAAGTTTCTTTGAAATTTATTGCTGTAGCAAGATACTTTGTTAATACGATACGAAATGACCACTTATTTTGATTAATCAATTCCTAACCTGACAAAGATAGGCCTATTCAAAAATCATTAGTCACCTTATCAATAATAGATTGCTTTAAACATTAATTGACCTTAACTGCGTTAATTAGCCTAAACACATAGAAAAAAATTTGGTCGACGTATCTAATCAAATGGAATTAAAATGGAGATTTTTTATTCGATAATTTGATACATACCTGGCCTGTATGAAGACATGGTGGATAATGAAAGCGGGTCAATTATATCGAAATAATGATTTCTCTCATAAGACAATATAAAAACCGCACGGCTATATCAATGATTTCGGACAGTATCTTATAACAACATCCATGATTGAACAGGATACGAACTCCGACCAGCTGATCCGCAAGAATAGACAGGCTGAATTCTCAGTACTACAGACACTAGAGAAGCTACGCGAGGCAAATAAAATCAACTACCAACAAGACTTGTCTAGCTCTGTCTTCTACATTAAAATCCCTAGTAGTTCTATTAAACGTACGAATAGACATTGTCTAATAAAAACACAATATACATACAGATTCCACGCTATTATTTACAAACACGATAATAAAGGTTATTAAATCCAGATTTGATTAAATCCAAGAGAGTTGAGTTATATACGGAGATTCACATAGAAGCGGCGTACAAAATTCCCCAGCGTCTAGTTTAGAGCAGTGCTGTGGTGATGTGAGCGTGCAGCAGCTGCCTGGTTCTGTTGTTGGGAGCTACTTGCAGTGTAAAGTGTTGTAGACAGTGCTGCTCTCCTACACCTACTGCTTCAGTACAATACAATACAATGTCTTTATTCTCATCTCAGTGAGACTTAGCGAGACGTACGCCATGAAAGGCCCAACAAAGCCCACGCGCCCCGTGTTGGCTATTAATTGGCCATCAAACCAAAAAGTACATATTTCATCAGGCCCTCGATGATGATCATCACATCATGATAGATTGGATTTGTACAAGTTACTACAAGTCACAGGCCGGGGCATTCGTAGGCACTCATGTTGGTCATCTTGCGAGGGAAATTTGGTCTAGTGATGTACATTCATTTAGGAGTAAAAAAAATAATCGTTATTCGACCTCACTGGAAGTTATTTCGGATGACTTGAATCATTTAACGCCGCCGCCACACGGCAATGTTGGTAAATTTTCAAATCATTGGCGTTGTATTTTTACGATAGATGGCGGTCTAGTGCACTGTCACGCCCAATTCGCGGTTGATGTAATCACGAGAGACACGGGCTTATCACGTGAATGAATAAAACTGGTATCGACCGACCCTAGTATCCCTGTATCATAAACAAATGTATTTTACAAGGATACTGGGGTTTGCAATTGACACTGGATTTATTCCACAGGGCTCGTATCAGAGTTGTAGATTAATATAAAAACGATAATCTGTTAATCCAACGTCTATAGTATATATAAAATAACTTTTATTATTATATTATTAGTTATCTTATATAAACTATGGATATTGGATTAACGGATTATCGTTTTTACATTAATCTACAACTCTGATACGAGCCGTGGAATAAATCCAGCCCCTGTGATTTATTCATTCATGAATCGATTGTGAATTTGCTGCACTGTACGAGAACAGATCTGGGTGGACCAACATTTCTAACTCTGGCAGTTGAAACATTATTGCGGACGAAATTGCCGTGTTTTGATCCGCTTTTGAAAAACCCTGGTTACGGGCCTGGGAATCTAAACTCCGCGTATTATCGGTCTACTAAGATTCATCACTTTTTATAACTGCTTAATGACATGATAGTTTTATGATGGCATTTAAAGATAGTCGGTGCTAGATCGAGTCAAGCCATAATGAAAAACGCGGACCGCGGCATGACAAGCAAACGAAATTTAAAGCGTGTAGATCCTTCGCATCATCTATGTAATACCGTAACCCTAATTGTTAAAGATTGCCCCTTCTTCTGAACTATCAAATTTACGAAATTTATCAATCGCCGATTCCTTTCCCTTTGTTCATTCCTTTTTCCTTTTTTCCCTTACTGGGTGCTCGCAACAGCAGCCTAAGGCTTTGCTCGGCCCACACAGAAGGCTACTTTTCTACAGCTACTCTCTTTTCATTTGGATGAAAAAATTTTGAATTTATTGTTTGTTTGTTTTTTCTCTGCTTTAAGCTCTATCCCGTCGCATGGAATGCATTTGAAGAACTTAAACTTCATGCTGAGCTAACCAATCATCCAACCCCATTTTCATTCCAAAAGGTGCAACTTGGTGGTGGAAGCAGCAAACAAAACTCCCCTATCCGATCTTCTTTAGACTATTGCAATAAATTGTCGCTTCCATCCAGCGCACCGAACAGAAACAACTAGAACACGCTAATAAATCGACAATATTTATTTGCAGTGGAAATGGCTGGACTTTATTGCCCCATCGATGTTATCTAGAGTCTAGAACAATTCAAGAAAACCGAAATGGCTGAGTACGTGATCTACGTATTCGGATAGCTCTCTGTGCAGTGGGTTACGTAGGTGGCCTCGTCGAACCACCGAAATTTGCACCAAGACCTAATTGAGTACAAAATGTTCCGAATCAATGAATAACTAATTATCTGTTTTGAAAAACTGAATCATAGGCTTACTAAATCTATTAATGAAAATGAGGTTTGAAAACTTTTTAGTATAGTGATAAATGACCTCAACCGACGGAAGATGAAATAATGCTGGGGAGAACTTTCAGATGCCGGTGTAGTACTCTTCTGTACAAACGAAAAACACGGGCTTTTTATTCAAAGCAATGAAGGCCGTCTTTGCTCAGTATGGATTGATGATAAATTATTATTTTTTTTGAGATCGATCATTCAGAATCGGCGACCAGCATCTATACCGATACCCGCTCAAAAACTGGCAATGGCACCCGGGCAGGCTTCCCACAGTCGTTTCACCGCCGGTTCCATAGTTAAAATAAGCTTGTCATTTAGGGGCAACTCAAACCCCAACGAAACGAGAGGATAAATAGAACTGTCGGTGTAGATCAATAATTCAATTTAGATACACCATAGGCCTAAAAATGCCTTGGGGGTCGTATTGTGCCCGCCGCACGCGCAGTCGGTCCCCGGCCAAGGCACGTTTTCGGACGGGCCTTTTGGCTCAATGCAGGGAACTATCTTCGCTGTAAACATATCAGTATCTTTTTCCTTTCATGACGGTTGAATGTATTTCCAGCATTTCTTCATGCCCGTACAGCCGAGAACCATTCCGGCGAAATTCTTTCATTTACGATAAGAATAAATTCCGTTTGAATTGACTTGCACGAATATTTTGTCGAATAAATCTTCATTGAATTGCATTGAGAAGTATGATAAACAAATAAAAATGGCGGCGATGCTTCCTGAGGAACTGCTGAATCCCGAACCCGCGGCTGAGGGTCGCATAAACCTCGGCGCACTGCAACAGAGAGACCCATACATAACAGATATAGTCGACACGGCTAGTCAAGTAGCGCTGTATTTGTTCAATCCAAAACAGAGCGAATGGGTAAGCCGTATTTTACATTTTAGTTGAGTAGACGAGTAGTCTGTGTGTATTCCGCTCTGGAGCAGCACTACCGTACTACTGTTATCGTTTCAACGATGTGCAACGCGGAACGGTATCATTTTAACACGCAGAAATATAAAGTGATAATCGATTTAAGTAAATGATCATCAATGGAATGATTCCCAAAATTGCCGTTTGATATCAATTTTGAAAGTAGCAGCTTATTGATACACGTCACACGAATACAGATTCTTGCTTCCATTCTTCATCCCAATGTGTGGAATGTCTTGTCTCTACCTAGGACTCCTCTAAGTCTTTGAATGAGAGTATATTCCAAATGCACCAAGTCTTGACTCAGACAGAATCAGAGTGGTGCAATAGCTCTGTCAAAATAGAGTTTACACAAAAACGAGTTTGTACAATTTGGGAATAAGTTAATGGTTATACAGCTAGCGATGTATATACCCTGATCCCCCTATCTCCGACATTAAGGCCTATTTGACACTGTCGATATATATTTCTGCTCAGCACAGGATTCAATAAACAATAATCGCCTAGCCCAAAAATTAAAACGATTATTAGGCGAAGCTATCACATCAGATCCTCGACCGGAAGTTGCAAAATTTGAATGTGGAACAATTGTTTATCTAAACTTACCACGTACTAAAAATCTAAGAAAATTGACAACAGTCAAATAGGCTTAATTTTGCCCTGTCAAAGTTAGAATCTTGAAAACATACACCTATGGGTAGCTCATTTGTACGTGGATCACCTCTTTATGAATTCGGCCATGTGTTTTATCCTGTTCGATGTACAGAATCCCCTCTTACATATTTTACTGAAACAGTATGGCAGCCCGTGGGTGACATTCTGATTATTTGGTGATTTGAATGGAATTGAACTGAAAATGTCTGTAATTGACTTCTGTAGAACTAACGATTTTGAGCTTTGACACAGAGACACCTTTAATGGCAGCAAATTTTATCATATTCGTCTGTAGTCTTGCTTTTTTTAACCATTCGTCCAATCATCCTGACATTATTTCGGTGTTTAAAAACTTTGATCACTCAGTTAAAGGGGGGTCTAGGTATAATATGCATTGATAGCTGTACTGAGGGGAGGTAATGAGCTGGTGGTTGGATGGTCATTGGCACATTTTGATTAAGGGTCAATGATCTATACCTGATAATGACCACTAGGGTGTGGTCAAATATTTGTTTCTACTTTTAAGTAGAAATTTTGACAACTCATTTGAATCCGATTCAACTTCGAGTTCATTTTCATCACATGTGATTGTGTTACATGGATTATTAGAACACTAGTATCGTATAGTAAATACGGCCAAAAGACCGAATAACCTGACCAATGTAAGCAGGCCCACTTTCTGCTTTTCTGATTTTAGTACTTAATCGTCATTGTCAATACATGTCTCTGTTTATTTGTTTTACCACAAGGTGGCAGAACTGAAGTGCAATGTACGTACTCGGGTAGCACTTAGTTCCTCGCTGTGACTAGAAATAAGCAATTGCCTATAGGCCTAATGTGTAGAATCTCACAATGATGAATTATTACTAAAGAAAAAAGTTTCGAAAACATTTTCAATTAAATGGGTTTCTTTATCCATCTTAAGGGTGGATTGGGTGGCAACGCGCCTAATGATTCGACCAGATATGCGAAAAGGTTTTTAATTCAAAACGTTTCAAGCAACACGTTGCAAGGTGGGTGAAAATCCTGCTGTGAAGACCGAATTTTTCCCTATGAGGAACAACAAAGCTAAAAGGGGAAGAAATGTAAATTTTTCCAATTCATGGTCGACTCAAGAGTTGTATCACATATTTTGCTCATTACCAACTCTACGTAGACTATGATTCCTACGATGAAATAAAACACTATAATTGATGAATCTTTTCGATGGAATGAAAGACCGATTGATAGAAAATTCATCCTTTAGTCTTGAAAAGACGTCTCGCGCGTCAAACACGTATGTAAACTTTCTTCGTTCATTATCACTAATATTATTAGTTATTGATGTTTTTCAGGAAAAGACGGATATCGAAGGCACTCTTTTTGTCTATACCAGGTAAGCAGTTACGGCGCTTCGTATTGATTTCGTTACAGTTAATGAGGAGCAAAATCCGTCGGTCGATCAAAGATGCACGGCTTAGATGATAATGGTCTACGTTTGAAAAATAATCGTCAGTGCAATAGCAATAGATCACCAGGGACTGGCTTCGTAGACCAGTTGTATCAAACCTACCATCGATCTAATTGGCTCGACCACAGTAAATGGCAATGGTAAAAGCTGGTGAACTCCTGAGCGCATTTGAACTTTAGTTTGAACTTGTTCTTTTTGCCTGGAATTATCACGCTACAAAAACTTTATTATTATTATTCGTTATTAATTTCAATATGTCGTAGGTTATTTCGTACCCTTGCCGGCCTGGACAATTTCTTGTTTTTCAGTTTCTTCAAGTTTCTTTTCGTTTAGTTCTGAAAGGCAGTTAGTTGATTGTCAGCTGTTTTTGGGTCATTTTAGTACAGGCTATATTTCTGATGTCAAGTTACACTCAGACATGAATAATATTCAAAATACAGTAAACGTTGCTTTACTCGGATACGGCCAATTCCGACCTTAATCAACTTGGATAAAAACAATCATTTTTCTGATTTTCCTATCTTAATTGGACTTCGCTTATCTCGTACCGATTTTGCCAGTCAAAATTATGCGAGGTAAACTGTAGCCATTTTTTTTCGGTTAACAAATGACCTTTTTTTTAGAACACTGATGGTAATTCATGAACTAAATAGGGTTGGGTCCAGTTCGAAGCAATTCACTCAGAAACCAAGAAGACCTGAAATTCAATTACCTTACTTGAGTTGAATGTCAATGATAATGACTAACCATTTTTTGTTTGCTGTCGGCATAGTTAACGGAGAAAATAAGTCCAACACGTTTTCTATCTCGATTGTTTACTTACCGGTAATCGATTACCGATACGATTATTTTTAAACGGTCCCTCGATCGTCTTGTTCTATGACAAAGATCAATAAGACGTTTCGATATTATCCGTAGAAAAAACTGCCCTGAATCGAGGACAACCAGAACGTCACCCGGTATCAATCCGCGTCTGTCGTAAAAATCACACGGTGACACGTATGCGGTTGGCGAAATAGGAGCGCGATCATGAAAAACGCCACGGGGGAATAACGTCTGTCTAAAAATCCGACAAAGTATTTCCACAACGTGCGCGCGCGTGTGTTTGCGCCTGCAGAAAATTCAGCGAATGCAAGTGAACGTACGATGCTACATGCACGCGCTCTCCGGTTTCATAGAGTATCGTATTTACATATGTCGAAATATTGAACAAAATCATGTCAGTTGAGCATCATTCGTGTGTATGCGGAAACTTATTAGCCTCATGAAAGAATGCTGCGATGTTGTTGCCCATCATCATTCATGATGAATCGGTACCTTTTTCACGGTGAGGCCTCAATCTTATGGTGTCCTTTGTGGCATTTCCTAGTGTTGTGTATCTTCTTGAAAAAGAAACGTGCGTTACCATATCGGTGACTTGGTCAGTTTTAAGATGTCTTCAGATTTTATAGGTACCGGCAGTTAAAATCTATTCTGTAACAAGATAGCTACTTTTTATAAGGTCCACCAGCGGTTCATCCTTCTTCAACATAATGGTGTGATGTGGTGTGATGCCACGTTTTGGTTGTATCCATGGGTTATCCAAATCATGTCATGGACTTAGTTTTGGCATTTGGCAAAGAGGCTCTGTTTCTGGTTTCAGGTTTTCTTTCACTAGGCATTCAGTTTTTCCTGTACTTCAGGAGAAGTGAAAAAGTTTTCATTATCTAGATTTATGTCTGTTAATTGGCATTACCCATGAGTAACGTAAGGTAGCCTGAATTCAACCCACCATGTCGCGATGCTGATTATATGTACTGTTTAGTGTTCAAGGTAATTACGTACCTTTCTTTAATGGGAGCATTTATGTGTTACATGTTTTGGTGAAGTGGTGAACTTTTGTTGACTACCACCACCACCAGCAAGTTAACATGAACACTCATTTTCTTAGTAATTATACCTGGTGAGATTCCACGTAGGCTCGTACAGTTAGTTACTTGTTGTAAGTCATTTTTAGCCATACCTTGATTATTGACTCATTTGTAGTAACAACAAATGGAGAAACAAGTGATCGGTGTAATCAAACCATGGCCTCTACACTTCATTAGAAGACTTCCTTCCAAGGTCCACGTTCGATCTATATAAAGGGTTTGCAATTTTAGATATGTTTTCGTTAAGAAAAACTCTGTCGAAATTATAATTAATTCAACTCTGTTGATTGTGTGTTTAATGGATTGTTATCGAGCAGTTTCAATCGTACGAGGAACCTGCCTCTAAAACAACCATAAAATCTGGGAAAATTGCCGATGAATAACTGACTAAAATATAGCTGAAAATTGGCTATAACAGGTCTTGCTGCATCTTGTGACATTCATACGAATGCTTTATGATCCTTGCCTAGGGCAATGCTGTCACCTAGCGGTCATGGCATGTACCAATAATAATCAGGGTATATCTCAGAAGTACCCTATTCATTCTGATGATGGGTTTACAGGTTACAGTACATCTAGCTATTTAATGCATGGAACTGCGTTAAATTGATGGAACTGGGGCGAAAAAAATTGAATTTAAGATACGTTCGATAAAGTTGAAACGACATACGGTTGATTTTTCGGTGGTGCCACGTACCAGTAGACGCCGAAAAAAAAACCCGCTGCTGGATTTTGCCGAGACAGGTTTCAGTTTACGAATGAAATTTTTATTCGTTAACTCTATACTGAGATTTATATCAGTTCACTGCAGTCAGGTTTCAGTTTTCTGCATCAGTCGGGACTGATATGTGAATGAAAATTTTTTGCTCGGATAAATACGACGGCGCTTTCAAAATGGGTGAAAGTCACTCCTAGTTCGTTTCGACATTTCATCAGTAGCATCATTTCATCAACCGACGAAATGAGATACAACAGCCAACTCGAAGTTTTGTGCTGCCATCTATTGATTGCGATAAGAAACACGTGGGGATTCACACAGATGTTGATAAGGCAATGATCGTCATAAATTATGAAAAATTTGAGAAATGAAGGTAATTCATTCACGGCTGTTGATATCCTGTGAATTGCGCTGTTTGTGAAATAAAATATTGCTGCTTGTATTATTGTATAATAACGCTGGGATGTGTCAAACTTGCGGAATAAATTGAATTTACACTTTGAATTGGTTACAATAGCGATATGAAACTTGCGGTAGATTCCCCCGAAAAGTCGACGAAGATAGATAAACATTGAGGTCTATTCAGTGGGGATAAATATACTATGTTTAACGCCAGACGCAACAAAGGCAATGATTCTTAAAAACTCAGTATTTGCAGTATAGTTAGATAATTCATGTCTGAATATGATGAGAAAAGAACAGTAAAGTACATTTAGTGATACACTTTCAGTAAATAGAGGGGAAAAGGGTAATGATGATACTAATAGAGGGAATAACTATGGGTTTTCTGCCGTATGGGCAAAAACCTAATTACAAAAATTAATAATTGATAACAGTGAAATGAAGCTTGCCTGTGTCCATTCTCGCGCTTTAGAATGATTATGAGTCTCTAAACTGTCTTGATTCTGATTATAACCCATTTAATCAACCAAAACACTATCTACATGGCTTCTTGTGTTACGTGTACCTTTCATTCCGGGTGCCGTAACATAAATACAAAAATATATACATGGAGATAAGATGCCCCTTAAAAATAGCTTAATGCATCGGAAACATACATGATATTGCAAAACATACCTGAAGCTTTCAGGGATCTTCTCAGGCTTCTGAAAATACTTTAGATCAAATTAATCTCGTTCTGCCCTCGTTTTTCGTGTTGTCATGTTTTGAGTAGATTGATTTAGAAAAAGCTATTTTTTGGTCAGGATTGTCTGAAGGCAAACACCGCGATGTTAATCATCGATTCTGCGATGTTCGGCCTTCAGTTGGGTTGAATAGATTCAAGGGGTGAAATTGGACAGTCCAGAACATTTAATTCTAATTTCCTCCAAGTCTTAGGATGCTTATAGGCTCTCTGCAACTACCGTGATTATCAGTGTAGACAGTATTCATTAACACAAGCTTCTTGGTCTCAAGGTTATTTCTTCAACTGCAAATTATGCGAGTAAACTAGAATTCGGTTACCGAAGGTGAATTTTCTTTACTTTTTTTGTTCCATTCGGCAATGACACGTCAGTATTACGCCCTATAAAAAACCTTACTGGCGTCGTAAATCAAGGATAAGCTCGACTGCAAGATTATCAAGATTATCTTAACGCGGCTTTATTGACTACGTGTAAGTGCAAAATGTGCACAGCTTCAATGATTGTAAAGAACGAATAAATGTTACATGTTCTTCGTTGCGTGTTTTATTTACAAGGGTACTGTGGCAGGTAGAGGGAGTGTAGCTTTTTGACAGATGTGTTGTGCAGTCTATACGAAAACAATGGTCGAATATACCTCCATCTAAATACCCTATATACATATTATCGTGGAAATAACACTAAAAATCGGTTATTGTCGGAATGCCAGCTAGAAGAATGTTTGGTACGCTTTTCATCTTCGGGAACCCGCTATTGCGCTCGTCACTAATATAACCCGCCGTTTTTTCACGACTGACCATTAATTGATTTAACCTCACGCTGACAACGATGACATCATCGCATACAGCCCGGTTTTACTTGGACTAGGTCTGACCTCGTCACGATGTTTGCTGTCACGAAATCCCAAATTTCAGTCTACAGCGAATATTCGAACTTATTGGCAAACCTAATGGCAAACCCGGGCAAACCGACCTGCCTGTTCTCAATTTTACGAACAATGTAACATTAATGTTACATCACAGGATACGCATACGTTGATGTATTTGCGTCTTTCCCTCTTATATCATACAAACCAATTGATTTTCAATTTATTTATTTTCCCCCACGGCGACGACTTGTTTTGCGCTGGCATCTATTTTGTTTAGCCACGTCGAGAAAATCGAGAAAATTCTTTTGTCAGGTTCCCCCTCCTCCCCGCCACAATCATGGGCGTATATAATATGTGTGTGAAATTCGAGCGAACCCTCGCGGCGATGTCAATTTTTACAACTATCGCTTTTTAAGCCCTAGTTATACTTAATATGATAGTGCTATCGACAATATCTTCAATAGGATAGCTTTCGAAATCAATTATTATCTTTCACATCTTTGTATAAAAAGAAGGCACAGGGATACAGGTACAGGGCTACGATTCAAACAGTAGCACTTCAAATGGTAGCCCCATGGGCACAAAAATTTTGTGCCCCTTTTTCATTACATCAATGCTTCGAAATTGCACCAAAGAACAAATTTTCAAAACATTTTGGGGGTTAGGACCCTAGATAATGCTATTATTAGCATGGTAACAATGAACTTTTGACTCACTATTTCAACAACTTACTGGTTCTCTAACCCTTTTTTTGAGTATCCTGCCCCTGGCATCACTATCCCTAAAAGCTCAGCATTCAACAATTGGCCATGCTATATCCCCTAATCTGGCTCAACTGTCAAAGTGATTGCCACCGCAACCTGATCCTACTGAACCCGACGGCCAGCCAAATAACTAGATACAGCTCAAACTGATTTTTGTCGGGATGTTGATTCGCCTCGACTACTGTTCGATCCATCAATACTACCTCAAGCCTTATAGTACAGATAATTCTCACGGTTAGATTTCCGCACGGCTTTATATTACGGATCAGTCATTCGTATGGATATATATGTGTCATGATACGGCAAAGACTGATCCGATTAGTGACCATTGTTTCTTTTATGGTTGCTCATTGGAAGATGAAAATCAAGATTCGATTGCGTGGGAGATTGGGTACCCCACCGCCTGACAGTACCTGGTTGCCCGTTTCGGCAATTTCACACGGCAGTGCAACAAGCCCTGGCCTGGAAAAGTTAATACGCACATTTAGCTCTGTGAGTAGATTAAGTTAATTCCCCATTCGCTGCCAAATGAAGACGATAATAAAGGCATCGTCAAATTTAAGCCACGTCGCATTCTCTTCGATGCTTTGTGCGCATTAGAGGACTGGCCTAACTAGGAGTCGTACTTAGAAAATCTGCCTCGCGCCCGAGGCTTGGTTGGTTAAAGAAAAATTGGTGCCTTGAAATGGAAATATTGCCGCAGTCAGTGAGAAAATTAAAAGGTTGTCACTGGCAACTAATCATATTTCATTTCATGTGCTCCAAGCTGGTTTTAAACTCTCTTTTTTTTAGAACAGTGCTGCCCAGAATTTCGATTAGGATTGTATTTTCAACTGTATCCAGCCAGAGTGAAAATTATTCTAAATTCTTGGTGGCTTATGCTTAGGTCTTACATCAAAGGTCATTGCATTGGCTTTCTGGTGGACGGTCATAAATGCACTTGCGTTGAAGCTGAGAAAAATCAATTTGAAATTTTGAACTATTTTGTCGCTTTCAGTTATCAGATTCATTTATCTTGGAATGAAGTTACAGTAAGCTGATTTAGGTTTCTTATTAGCGTGTCGAACAAGCAAATACCAAAAATGGTGGAAAAAAGTAGTTGCCATATTCGACAGGGTCCTCCAGTAAAACCATTTGAGATGGAGTGACCATATTGGACGGTTCACCATGCAATGATCTTATGGTTATGTATGCCCATATATGGTATTCAGCGGTTTGCCAAAAGAAAAAAGGGGGAAAATCGTATTCAGCAATAATTAGTAACTAATAAGCTTGAGTAATAAAGTAATTAGCTATCTGATCCATACCAAATTTGCAAAAATGATACAAGAAGACGGCGATTTTGATGGTATACTCAACTCATTTTTTGATGAAATTAGCATATTCAACCTTACGCCAGAAAGCCATTGGTTTATAAAATATAGCTTTGTCCATTGAAATTGATGTTTGGATGTAATGGCAAATTACAGAATTCTGCCAGTACTCGGCGGGGCGGGCGATGGGATGTTCAGGGCGGTCAGCGGTGACGACATCGAATTAACCGATCAGCGATTAAATTGATATAATTGTATATGTTCGCGGGCTTGAACTATTAGCGACGTGTCTAATGAGTATGGGACTGTGTTGAATTACGTTACGTAGACATCGGTCGTCGCGTTGTTCTCGGCGGAGCTTGGCTTCGCGGGATCAGAAATATCGAATTGAAGTTAACGCGCGCGCACACACACACGTATGTGTCTACTTTCATTGATTATCTGCGATTGGAAAGTTCTGTGGTACATTAATGTACGCGCGCGTCCATCTAAGTCCGTCCATTTCGCCAATAATTGAAATTCAGTCGAATCAACACTGCATTGAAAATCCATTCGGTTCGCTATATATGATACACTTTTGCAGTTCCGGGTACTATGTTCGACGTATTGGTGTCAACGCGATTTTAACCCTAAGCCTGTGTCGAAAAAGCCCTGACAAACTCAATTTTTGTTGAATTGGCATAAGCCGCGATCACACAGAGATGATTTGGCCTGGGCAAAATTGGCACCGATCAGGCCCGAGTCAAATTTGGCCCGTGCCTAATTAGAGAGCGCGTTCACACGTAAACCATTCACTCGCTACTAAACAATGCTTAGACAAAGTAAAGACAATCACTTCTGGAACCAGTAGCAATTCGCACACAATAATACGATCCATGCATTTGGCTCGGGCCTGGTCCAATATTATTGGTCGGGTCAAACAGGCACCGGCCCGGGCACCCGTGTGGACAGTTCTTCCGGGTCAAAGATGATTAGTATTCCATCTAGTAGTATCGAAATCATTCTCAATTTCGATTTTCAATTCGAAATCTGGATTCATCCGTTGATACATCGATACGTAACTCATCAAAAACTTGCCTTTGAAATGGGCCCTCAATTTCACGTCAAAATGTATACCTAAATTAAGAATTTAACTTTCTCTCTCCTCGGAGAATACGATTTGAGCGATCCAGCAGTTAAGTGGTATTTAGTTAAACATCGAACAGATGGCCAAATATTAATTAGCTATTACCGCTACATTAATCTAATATTGAAAGATACGCATAGTTTATGTTGCTGAGATGATGCGCGCAGCAGCACATGGTCCATCGTCGGAACGAGATAGAAAGCGTTAACCGGCGGCGAACGCACATATCTATGAAAAGTGTATACTCCCGGAAAAATAAATGTGATCAATGGTAGAAAAAAATTTTAATGCATTTTCCGTGTTGACAAATATATCGGGATAGTAAGTTTTGAAGGTATCGAACTGATGACGAAGTTTTGAACGAATTTTATGGTACCCGGAATGATATGATTGAAGTAGCCCCTGTTTAATATGCTACGAAGATTATCAGATTAGAATTGAAAAGGACGAGTTACAAGGTATCGATCTGTTGTTCACCATATTATTTCAGAAATTGCGATCTTATTTGGTTTAATGGGCAAATTAGCCTATAGAATTGCCTGTTTTGTTGATTGCAGCAAGGTGCAAGTATGACTATGTAACCCATTAAGAAAACTATTGGCGCATTCAATCTGCTTTGACTTCGTGAAGGATTAATTTCGCAGCTAGAAAAAAAGCCTAATAACTTTTTCTCCATGTGCTATTGAGCTATCCGAGGTTTCGATAATAATAATACTAATATTTATTTCTCATATACCGCGCTCTGTATACATTTCAGCGCAGTTTTCTAATATATTAGCCTTAAAAACAAATTAAAACATTCAAGTAAGATATTGCCTAGAGAGAAATGTTTACAGCTCAGTTTTAAAAGTAAACTATATCAGTGTAGGATCTTATTCTGAAAGGTAAAGCATTCCGTAAGATCGGAGCTGCTGAGGCAAAGGCGCGGTGACCATAAATATGATGCATCGTCGAATTCTGCGTTTAAACAAGCAGATTATATCAGAGCTGCTGAAATTGTATCTCTATTGTCGGAAGAAGTATAGCGTATTGCGGAGTATTATTAGAAGTTGATCGATTTTTGAAACGACGAATCCAATACTAATCTAGTATCTGGTCGCTTGCACGACACTGCGCTCTCTCTCTCCGATCAAGTACGGAATTCAATGTAAGTTTAGTAGTCGCGGCGCTCCTTCTATTCTGCTCGTGAATTTTACCCCCGTGTAGAACAAAAACTTGAATCGATTCTCAGTTTCTAAATGGCACGGGCGGAAACGAATCGATGAAGATTCGTCGTCGAGCTAAAAATACGACGATAAAAGCGCGCTGCGTATCTAGACGCTTCGATAAAAACGCAAAATCAGAAACAAACATATCTTTTCCTATTTTTGTATCTCTTTGACTAGATTATATATATATATATATATATATATATATATATATATATATATATATATATATATATATATATATATATAATCTATATATATATAATCTACATATATATAATCTACAAAGAAAAGTTTGGTTTTCAATTCCTGCTCTACAGACGTCTTATCGAATATCGTCGATTTTTGTTAAACGTGCCGCTTATATATGGCTGGCATGTGTACGGATTCAAAAACGTAAGGGGATTGAGAACGATGATGGAAAAAGTGAGCCAAGGAGTTTATCAGCTTTCGAGTCTTAGAAAAGTGAAAAACGTTCAGGATCCATTTCCACAGTTGTGAGATGAGTTTTGACTCGAAGGTAAACAGTTGAAAGTTTTGACTAGAATCTTGAATTTAACTCTTGAGTCTCGTTTAACTTAAAGTGAACGTCGTCTTTACTCGGTCACTGTAACTTAATCTCGCGAGATAAATGAACGTGTTTCCGGAACCGAGAGTGAAGAAAAAAGTTCAAAATTGTCAATTGATTTTTCTCAGTTTCAACGCGTGTATACATAACAGTTGAAGATCTTGAAAAGTTAACTCTTGAGTCTTGTTTAACTAAGAAGAATTAAAGTGAACGTTGTCCTTTTTACTCGGGCACAGTCCTCATATATATATATATATATACGTTTGTTTACACCATTGCTCGTATAGGAATGATACGATAGTCGCGCTAATGAGAGAACCGTGTGCTGTGCGCTGGGAGCTACGAGGATAAAAATGAAGACAAATGAGTGTCTCAAAGGTGATTGATAATTACAGCATATTACTTGTATCATTGTCGTCATTTGTCTTACCTACAGATAGATCGTTTCTCTTCTCGTGCTCTGTCGTCGTCGGGTCTCGTGCCGAGTGATAAGCCATAAATAACAATCTAACAATATCTCATTGTCCGTGAGGATGATTGACTTGTGGCATTTTTTTTGCACGCTAGCAATCTGGCATTTTTTAGCTAAATTTGGACATCTCGGCTGCGAGAAGCCAACAACGGCACCTTCGATACTAGAATTTGATCGCACGGAACATCTAACTCGTCCTTTCCAGAATTTACGGATTAAGTCAACGACTGAGGTTCTGGTTTACTTAATAGTGCCTGTAAACGGATAGGCCCTAACTGTTATTCGTTTTTTATAGTCCATGATGCTACTTATTTCTACTAACCGTCTCCTAACTCCTTTTTTCTTGTGAAACGAACTGCTTCACCCAAATTTGTCTGATATGAGCGTGGTTTGTTATTGTGACTTTTAAGGGTATCCCCTTAAGCTAGATATTAGCGCTTGATTCTAAAGTAGTAGGTTTTTCCATGCCATTTGTTTGAATGTGTGTAACCCACCTAAGCAAGCATTGGGCAGGGGGCTTCATCTCAGGATCCGTGGAGAAGTATTGGATCATCCTAGATGAAAGAGTGAGCCATTCGTTTTTCCCTGAAACCCGCTGTTTCGCATGATCGAACTGAAAACTTCCGGAGTTCCCACGGAGTCAAACGAACAAAGACCGGTATACTTAAAGTCTGCTTCGTATTACCTCTTGAGAAAAGGATAATCTACGGTAATGAGGCTCCAAAAATCTACTTACGAACCTGAAGCAATTCATTTTCTTTTTGCGAGTGTTGTTGTGCCGTTCGAGATGCAACACTTGTTGTATATATGCTGCACTTCGGGCACGCGTTGTTAACTTACATTTTTTCGCAGAACACGAGTCGTACTGGTTAAAAACAGATGGAAACCGTGAAAGCTTACGCCCCGGTAAACGATAAAACCATTTCACGAATTGACAGGAGTCGATGTTCGAGTTAACCTAGCGTACTGCATCGTGCGCTATCCCGTACTCATAAGCGATTGAAGTATAGCTCCAGAAAAATTTGTAAAGATATAGTATTTTTCGACGTAGATCGTACGTTGGCTGAATTGCACCTTGTTAAGAAAGCTCCGACGAAATTAGATCAATTCCTAGTTAGTTCGACAAAATTACTATTTTTAATGTCAATTCGTCGTAACTATTCCAAATGGGAATGCTAAGTGTGAAAAGAATTGAGTAGATAAGTTTAAAGCGCCGGTCAGAACGAATAGTGATAGGATTGGTGAAATTGGATGTAGATCAGCAGGTAACAGATGATCCCTAACAGCCATCGAAGACGCCATTTTGATCGGTATCAAACAGTCATCTTTGGACCGGCAAAATTTTCTTCTTTACTGCTCATTTGTAAAGTGGGCGCTTTGTTTTGGCATTGCAATTGCCACAAGTGGAACAAGAAAACTTACTTGAAAGTTTATTGACGCCCGTGAAAGATAACGTTTATATTGGTTAAATTCAACAATGAATAATATAATATGAATTATATAATACTAAGGATCAATAAAGTTATTTTGGATTTGAATATATTGATATTTGAATTGAATTGACCGGCAACCAGTCTAGCCCTGATATATTGATGAAGTAGTGCACAGCCTCAAAAATGATTATTAGAATTTATCAAAAATAGAATAAGAGTTACGAAACATATTTAATTACAAAGTAAATACTAAATTTCACAATTGTAATTGTTATTTTTAGATGCGAATATTGATGACCAATAACGATGACGTATAGCTCAACGACTCTCACGGAACCTCCTATATAAAGCGTACTATATGTAAACATTATTGAAATGGTTTTTACGGCCGTCAAAAAATGTTCTCTGATTAAGATGCAAACCGGAATGCTTTAAATTAATGCCAACCAGAAAACATCCATCTGTTCGAAGTCTTTTGAATTAGTTGGGTTAAGCGGTGCTCAAATAAATATCTTTTGCGTTCTGCGCATTATACCCCCTATACCCCCACCCCGAGTAATTTCCGTGCGAAACAGTTCGTATTTTTCAGTA
Organism: Tubulanus polymorphus; assembly: GCF_964204645.1. Taxonomy (NCBI): domain Eukaryota; kingdom Metazoa; phylum Nemertea; class Palaeonemertea; order Tubulaniformes; family Tubulanidae; genus Tubulanus; species Tubulanus polymorphus. The sequence continues at coordinate 9,901,439 of NC_134027.1, read as the reverse complement.
TGTTATGAGAGAGAGAGAGAGAGAGAGAGGGAGAGAGAGAGCAGCAACAGAGGCCCGGTTCGGTTCGGTTCGGTTCGGTTCGGTTCGGTGTTTTAGCCAGTTACCAACGTACCTACAGGCTATGAGTAGTATATACACACACACACACACATATATATATATATATATATATATATATATATATATATATATATATATATATATATATATATATATATATATATATATGTATATAATTTGTTGGAAAGATAAAATCGTTTTGTTAGTTTGTAGAGAACGAATTCTAACAATATTATGTATCGCTCTGGTTAAATAGAACTAGTTGTTCTTGTATTACCCGGCGAATAATGCGGTATATTGTGTTTTCCATTCGATTGTAAATACTTCAGCAGCATCTTTTTTTTGGTTTAATACGTGAAACCATTTCGTACGATGTAGTTTCAGGTATTTTGTCTTACCTGGAATTTTGATGATGTATTTCTGGCACACATTTCTGAATGTTGCGCGCGTATCAGCGATTTCTGAAGCTCTATGCACATCTTTTTTTGCCCTTTTACATTTACACATTTCCTTTTTTCCCTTTAAGTGAGCTTCGGTATGATATCGACTCTTTGATACAGACTTTCCTGCTTAGTTTTGATTTTAGAATAAACTAAGAATTTAGTTTCCAGATAATCAATAATGAATGTAAAACTTCGCAATGATTTGCGAAGTTTAATTAAAATATTTTATTTATATTATTTTTATTTAAAATCAAATATTAGTTCCACAATCGCGAAGCTGAAAAGTTAGATGTTAAAATTTATTTATAAAAATCCGAAATTTCATTCAGTTTTCACCTAAAAACCGTTTTCAAGCAACAATCATCATTCCTTGCTCTACTAATGGTTTTTAGATTTTTAGAAATAAATTTTAACTATTCTACATTTTATCTTTTCGGCTTCGTCATTGTGGGACTAATATTTATTTCAATAATTCATTAACGTTTGATTGTTTTGGTATGAAGTCATGTCAGACCACAACAGTGGAGCTTCACTGCTGACCTTGAATAAACATTTTTTCAGCATATGCTATCTAGGTAAATTCCACCCCTAGTTCATACTCATTCATTTGCCGGCATCTGACAGCCACGACTGATAAGTTTTGTTATTAAACCTTCGATATGTCCATCCGTGGTTTGGGAAATTCCGGGGATTTGTCATAGAGAAGCTGATCTCACAGATACGCTCTAAGAATGAGATTATCAGTGACACTGGCAACATACATACAGCCAATCTCCAAGTGGGAAGCTGACCCATCAACCGGCTTACTTGACATACTAGATACAGAGTTAACAAGTTAATTGATAAACCTTATATTCGAGCTCACAAGTAATGCATTATACTTGAAAACTCATAATGCAAAACTTCTTAACTCAAGGTTAGCTAATCTCTTACAAGTAAGCAACAGCTCCGATATGTAGGCAGCGCATGTACGCAATGTTTTTACGAAATTGGCCCCGGATACTTCTTCTTCGACTCACCTTATTCGATCGTAAAAAATGCGAGTTCCATCGACGAAATCGAGAGGTAGTTAAAATCCAACTGAATGAAAGTAGAGATAGAATCCTGATGATATTGTTTATATATATATCCTCTATATATGCGCTTTACATAAAGTATCGACGATGAATTATAGTTTGTGCGAATGATGTTAATCAAATGCAATTTCGTTTTGTCTTTGTTTTTGTTTATGTTTTTCGAACTCAGTGAGAGTGAGATCGGTCTCCGCGGCTGGTGGTTGAGTTGCGGCTGATGATATCCCGTCAGCTCAATGATGATACTGTGTAGTGTGTGCATGTATGTGTTCGCACGAGTGCCACTATACAGGGGGGTGGTTTCAGCATGTGAATTCTCGATATTGTCAGCTTACCATTCACTTCGTTGAAAATGATATTTCCAAAAAATAAACGCAGTGATATTACCATTATCGGTATATTTTTTCAGGTTGTTCGGGTTATAAATTTTGCCAGCAGTGGGAGAAATTGTTCATGTTGTATTTTCTCCTCATTATCAAAGTTGAAGTTTATTTAATTGTACCACCATGGCCCTTAATTAGGCCTATACATAGTTGAAATCCTCAATGTTTTAAAATTGAAATTCATTTTATGTATTTTTTATAAAGACGATCACCGAGCTACGATGCTATTCTTCAACACATGAAGTTTAATTTTGCAATCAATGGAAACCTTGGATGTATCATTATAATGTTCTTTATGTTGAAGTGATGTTAAGCATCACCCGAGAAAAAGATTCAATGAGCGCACATTGGGGAATTCTATCTATGGATGTGGCCTCTCCGATATTGTAGATATTGGCATTTGCGTGTATAAGTGCGTATCCATGGATTATGGATTTATGGATTATGGATTATGGTTCTCAGGTAATGATGAGAAGCGAACTAAAGATGGTAAGCTTCATCTCCACTTAGGTTCGCTAACTGTCTAGTCCATAGAATTTTAATGGATTCTAGTATTTTGTTCCTAACCGTATCGTTTTTCTTATACTGAAATCATGCTGTCGTGGTGTAGGATGTTTGTCATGAGTCTCATCCTCCAGATCTGTCTTCTGGTATTTATCGTCGTCTCTTGCATGGATGCACTCCACTTGGACTGGTACTAGGGTCAGCAACAAGATTCCATCAACTGGTTCAACCATGTGTATGTAGGCCTACACCTTCCTTCCACCTGAGAGTGATAAACCAATCAACAATAATGTTACTGTTAGTTTATGTTCGTTTTTACTTTGAGATCAGGGGCCAGTTGCACAGTCGTGACTTAAGTCCAAAAGTGGTCTTAAATCTTAAGACTGGTCTTAAGTAGTTAGATTGGCTATAGAACTAAGTTGGTCTTAGACTGGACTTAAGTCTAAGTCATGACTATGCAACCGGTCCCAGTGTACCAATCTACTGTGGCAGGGCTTCATACCATGGCAGGCTGGCAATGGTCTTAATCCATTTTGGATTGTCTATATAGGTCTGAAACGAGTACTACCTGAGAACTACTCCAGTAGCTGGGCCCTAGATCAGATATTTCCATCTAGTTTATGATACGTTGAACGCAGTGTAGACGTAAACTGTAATGTTATTATTAATGTTAATCAAACAGAAATATGAACTGATATTAGATAAATAAATAGGGAACATCGCTGCATTTATACGTGCATACACAGCTGACTGCATTTTCCTGATAATTCGTATTTCTTCGGTTTATGCATTCAGGCTCTTGGTTAATATCCTTTATAACCTTCTCATACGGACGGTAACCATCACGGCAACATTTGGGTTAAATCTTGATGCCTAGCCCTTGCTTGGTCTTGGTTCATCCCCATAGAATGAAAGTTTGATTCTATAGCGTCAACTTTTACTTGCCCATAGGTCAAAATCTGATACATTCTCACAAATTTACTTGGAAGAAATTGTAATGGGCGGAGGACATGATATTATAACTCTCATCTAGAATGTGACATCGGGGCCTGACCCTAAAATCTCACAAAGAAAATGTGCGAAATATGAATTTTCGTTAGTCCATCCATCAGTGCGTTCGTTTCTTGTGAGCAGCATACAGGTTGAATTAGAGGATCGAATGTTTTAGGATTCTATAACATGTTGTTGTATCATGTTAGGAAGCACACTATTGATTGAGGTTCCACCTTTTAAGATGGCTGACTGGCAGCCATCTTTTTTGTAATAGTTATTTAGAAAGGCCTTGTGCGCATGATATAGGCTGAACCAGTGGATGGAATCTTTGGTTTTCAGAACACTATGCTTGTTATCAATACTAAAAAAAAATATTTCTAGGGCTTAGCACTGGAAGTCTCACTCGCAACTGGGTCATGAATTTTATACATCGGTCTTCAGAAGAAAATATTTGAAGATATGATTGAAAGTTCATAATTCGTGGAATAAGGAATACACAAGCTGCGTAACAATGACAAAGGACTGCGTTGTGCAGAACCGTTCAACTCCTTGAAGGAATATTATCACGCTTATGCAGCTTATTATTGTTCGCTGGATCGTTCCTCTTTAGTCTTGACATGTGTCAGCGAAATCTAATTAAAACGTTTCATTTCCTGGGAACTGCGCCACTTGTTTTCACATCTTAAGGCGAGGCGGCCTCCTCGTACTCCCCGTAACAATGGTTTTGATTTCAATGATATACCGGCATTAGATACGAAATGTTAGTTAGTTTCTGTAGTGGTTGGTGGTGTTTTTGTTCTTCGAGCTGATGCTTTACCCGATTAAGACAAACCGGCTGTACGCATTGTTGCAAAATCAATTTTGGCATCCAACCAAATTTTGACGGCATCTTTTTACATGGAATCTCGTCTAGTCTAAATGTCACTCGCAATATCAACGGCAGACGTGAATTTATTTTTCATGTCTTCCGTATACTTTGGTAGATGACGAAATAAGTATTCCAGAATCTGAATATGCCTTAATCGTAGCCTTGTGGGTGCCCTTGCTTTATCAACAAACATAAGTTGCGATCACGCGGAGACGATTTGGCCTGAGCCAAATTTTGCTAGTGCCTCACACGTAAACCACTCACTCGATATAAAACCATGCTTAAACAAAGCGAAGTGAGTCATCTCCGGAACCAGTTGCAAGTCAAATAAGCACGGGCCCATTTTGGCACCCACGTGAAGAGTGGTTTTAAGGCCAAATTTTGCCCCGGCCAAAAACGCTTATGTGATCGCGGCTGTAGTCCTACAGCTAAATCGATTCCGAAAATTATGGAAATGGATCTAACAACCAATTCTCAACCTGTGTCGAGTCAGTGTGCACTTAGATTTAGAAACACATCCGATATATGGATGATTAGTTTCTTGTAGCGACCGGTCTGAAGATCAAATGGCGACAAAGTGCAATGAGCCCCGAGGTTGTCTCGGTAATGTATGGCATGATACGCTTATTATCATAAATCTTATTGGTGTCCAACTCGGATACACCGTTGTATACCAAATACGTAGAATGTAACTGGATGCAGAGGTGGTTTTCGATGACATTGTCGTCGGCATTGTGTCTATCCTCAATTGAACGAGGATTAGTAGTCAGTCAGTCGCTCTTTTTAGTGCATCGAAACCTGACTGCTCTTCGTTGACGGAAAAATCTTTCTGTTTCGTTAAGGCAGAGACTAACTTGAAGCCACAGGGTTTTCCTCTTGTTTTTTCTTTACGAAATACACTCTGTATAGGATGTTTGCATCAGGTGATATGGATAAAATGATCTGCGTCTCAAACAATTCAACCAACTCTTGATAAAACAGCATTTGTCGAGGATATCTGAGACTGGTGCTGATGAAGTCTTTTATCCTAGAGAAGCCTTCCATCCATTGAACCATCGTACGTTTTTTATGATCAACTCCTGGTTCTGAGAATAACCTTCTGCAGGGATGAAAATCTTCCAACCATAGACGGATTTCCGACCTTTTCTAACATTTTGTTTATTCCTGAGAACAGTGTAAATCACCTCAATCGCTTTAATCACCTCAATCGCGGGCGTCACATCGGAGCGCTCCGTAGTTAGGAGTGCTCCTTAAGACGGTTTTCGGCAGTTGTTAGCACAACTGTGGAGTCGGAGAAACCAATATGGCGTCTCATTCAAAAAGCGGCTCTAATTCAGGTCCAAACTATTAACATTTTTACCAAAAGGAAGTAATTTTTTTGGCTAAAAGTTACTGATTTTTGTTCCCCAAAAAAATTCTTTTTGAAAATATTTTCGGACTTTTTCAATATGGGCCGTTTTCATCCCTGCTTCTGTTGGCTCTTGGTGGCACAAATTGTAACAACTGGATGTACACAGATGATATTTTGTCATTGGTAGGATGTGTTGTAATTAAGATGGAATATTTCATCGTCAAGAAAATTTCCCAATTCTACTGATCGTTGCTTGACCTTGTTCTTTGGTAATGACGTCACTTGGAGAGCTCTTCAGTCACGGGGTCACCCCTGAGTAGTGGGGAAAACCTATTACCTTGTATACCTTCATATTCGAATCATAATCATCGACTTCATAGTTGCTTATGAAGTTGGTGCGTTTAAGGTAATATGGCATGAAGTTACTCTTTAGAATAGAGCCTATAAACAATTCGGTGGATGAGCACATTTCTTATTTCTTTACCTGGTCATTGATGGTGACGATGGATGTTCGTGTTTCAGCATTATTTGCCCTTAATGATTCCTGGCGTGCAGCTAATTGTCGAGTCGGCAGGCGTTGAGTGTCCGTGCAATTTCTCGGGATATGTGATTCCCACGGAGAGGAAATGATTGTATTCTAATGGTGACAAATGACTTTTTTCTACGGTAATCATGTTCTTTGCACTCCGGCATTCCTTTAGTACGTAACAGCATGAGACGAAGAGAAGGAGATGAGGGAATTTACTCGGAAATCAACAGTTTTCGCTTGCTAAAAATGCTTCGCAAAATTTCGAAGAACAAGAAACTGTTTATTGTGATGACCTCGAGACTTTTGCAAACATTTTGTAACGCCGAATAAAAATGTTTCTTTTCCGCGAAGTCCTATCTTCCACAGCCATTTATGAGAGCATGAAAATGGAAAATGGAAAACATATCCTTTATTATTCATATTTATTGATATTTATTTTATTATATTTATTTTGGGATTGGCTAATTTTGTATTATGATAAGAAATAATATTAATTACAAGGCTGTTGTGTGTGTAGGCAGAATTTTTACTTTCGTCTCTTTTTAGCGGATTTATTCATCGACGATATCTCAAAGCGATGAGATGGTTTTTGCCTGATATAGTAATCATATTGCTAACGTCTTCGTTCTTTATATGTTTTGCAGGTCGGCGCCACCTATCAACGGATTTATGATACTGAATCGTCTCGGTTTGAACAATCAAATCGAACCGATCACGAAAGATCTGGAATTTCAGCTGCAAGATCCATTTTTGCTGTATAAAAATGCGCAAGGTTAGCGTTAGTTCTCGCGATAATCATAGATAATTATTTTTTAAAAATAATCTAACTGAATCGAAAAATGAATAGATACACGTATTCGTGTAGTTAGACCAGGAAGTTTGTTCAATGTTGTATTCAGGCTTAATTTTATTTTTCCAGCCAACATATTTGGCATATGGTTCTATGATAAAGATGAATGTGCGAGGCTTGGACAGTTGATGAACTCGTAAGTATAACTGCCGGTGCCCGTAAAGACTGGTCAAATCGCTTCGATACTACCAACCCTCCTTCATGATTATACCTCCTTTACAAAGAATTTCGGTAATAATTTTCTTTCAATTGATAATGGCCCTGTATGTTACGTGGATTAAGAATATTCATTTACCGAACGTGTAACGTACAGGACCATCCATATTTAGGTAGAATATGTTTCATCCGATAACTGACCGTAGGTAGAAACCTCTCTAAAAGGTGAATTGTGAATCATGATATCTTGGTTTGAGATCCCACTTCCTGGTAGGTTTGGATTGGATATCGTTTTCGATGCCAATATGCACGGATTGGTGTCACTGACTAAAGTAAATAGAGCCCAATTATTGTTGACTCCCTATTCCTATCATACCAATGCAAATGGCGTATTGGCTTAAGCTAATTTTAGTTTACCTAGAACAATTACCTTTTATGTTGTGACCCGGTTTGAAGGAGCGCGCGAGACATCTTCCAATATCTGGATGTCTCGCCAAGAATCTTATTGAAAATAAGTACCGCGTAGCAATCAGATTCCAGGTTGACATAATATAATATGATTGAATATTACCGACTCGACATTCCCATGGGTTCGACTTCTCCATAAGATCTTGGCCAGATTGCATTAACATCTGATTGCATCTGTTGTGTTAGCCATTCCGCAGCGAAGACCACCTTCTAATAGTAAGGTCGACGACCACATTCTAAAGGCTGTGCACCCATAGCCAGATATGAAAATGTCTAGGCCAAATGGCCAGCATACTCCCAGTCACTTGCTATTAGTATCTTCTTAGTATCAATAATATATGATTCAGTTATTGGCAGTGGCTTTAGTATTTTCGACGACTAGATACTAAAAAAAGAGTTTTCTTCTGATATGAAACGACATTCTTCAGTTCAGACTCAAATATCTGGTTCAAATATCATATATAATAATGGATATCAAATATCAACCTGAATGAATGTGGAATTGTTCGGTTTTGGAATAACTTTCGAAGTTGGTTTGAAATATTTATTGCACAGTATCGAAAGAATGCGGTTCGCTACGGTGATGTTGCCGAGTTAAGCTTCTCAACTGATATTACTCGAAAATATTGTTACCCTAAAATCTTCTTTTAAGAAAAGAAGTCCGTTCCTATACTTATGTAAATAAGATTGAAAACTAAAAAGATAAAAATTTGCGTTCTTTAAGCTTGGAAGTCTTTTCTTCATTAATCATACTTGTCGAAAGAGTGACATGTCGTATTTTCAATAAATCATATTTCAAAAAAGACAATCAGTTTTAATGGGCTATTTTTGCAGTCTTCAGTACAACCAATTCAATTGATATGCGGATGACAATATCACTTGGCGTGATTGGGCACCTTGTTGCCCCTGTCAATCTTTCTAAGCCATCATTGTGACTTGATTAAGCTGTATCTCACCAAGAAATTCAAGATGTAGTTACACACCCTAGTTGGTACAGCTCGAGTATTACACTTTTATGTACTATATTGAAATCATTTGAATCAAATCTTGAAGTGGCTGATCTGCAAATTAGATTCAACTTTATTTTAACAATAAATATCAATTTAATTTTATTCAGCAAACCAACCAAATTCAATTAAATTTTGTTTAGCATGAATTGTAGGGAAAACAAGTCAGTCGGGGGCCAGTTGCCCAATTGTTAGCTAAAATGGGAAAAAAATTATTCATCTCTGAAAATATGTCTCTATATATGTCGATCCAAAGAGCTGCTTATGATACTGTGGTTGCGCACTGTTCAATTTGTGACATCAGAACTGAAGCTTACGTGGGCTTCACGTTTCTGTATTCAATTTGCCTGAAACTGTTTTGCAGTTTGTGCATAAATTGCTTATTGAAAGAATTGTCTATACCTGCATTATCAGTGGGTGTTGATGAGCAGATTTATTTTAATTATGTTCTGTGTTCTGAGGTTTTTAATCTAAATCGGCAATGATTAAGCAGACGCATGCTCCGTGCACAGTATAAGAATTTTGTTTGATTAAGTCGAGTATTAAGGATAAAGCACTGCGGAGCTGGTTGTGCGTGCTTTTCCTAATGCGAATAATTCACAAGCTTTTTTTCTATTAAACTCATCGTATCCTGTTTTTGTTACATGCGAACAACTTAAGATGATTAAGTCGATTAAGTAACAATTTTTATTTCAGGACCCAGTTCCACAGTCGTGAGTTAGAGTTAACCCTGAGTTAAATGTAGTTCATTTTCAATGAGTTAACCCAGATTCAAATCTTAACTCAGAACTGTGGAACTTGGCCCTTGTGTATAAGAGTCGAGATAATCCTGCGGCGTGCGGTATTTTCATTTGTTATTTTCGGTTCGTGTTTCGATTGAAAGATGGAAGCACCTGTCAAACATATGACAATACACTGTGAGCAAGGTAGACACGATGTTCAGCACTGCGCTAGAATTTAATTTGAAATGAAAAAAAAACTTTATGGATTTTAGGGGTGGAACGTTTACAACAATGGATTTTGAAGGCAACCATTTCAAAACCTGCATCGCCCCTTGTGCCTTTTGATTGTGTCGGTAATTCACTAAACCCTTTGAATATGATTCACTGGGGGGGGATATGCGCTACCGACCTGTCATCAATGTGTTAGTATTGCCAACATCAAAGAGAATTTCATGTACTACAATGTAGCACGCACATATTTTTGTAAATGTAGTAGATTTCAGGACGCTTTTATCAAAATGTATGCCGTTACTTCGAATAAAGGGGTTTATTACGATCTACTTTTTTCAGACTCGTCCAAGTAGCCGCTGAAACGTACGCACTACGCGCCGACAGTAACGGGCGTCTGCGCCGAGCGTCGGAGAGCGACACGATGTTCGAACGACGACCGAAACCGCGACATCACAATCAGAACAACACCGTAGATATATTACAGTTATTAAGTAAAGCGCAGCACGAGTACGACCAGGTAAGTCGAGACATCGGCCATCATCCGGGCTTGTCGTCAATTTGTGATTTCCATTTATATCTGGACCCATGCATATTTTTTGACAACATTCGATTGTAAAGTTGTGGCTTATGACATGATCTACAGTTAATCAGGGAATGTTGAATATTGAAATTGTCAGCTGTCATGGTGTCCCTGAACCCCTAGTTATCATGGAGGTTGAAATGCATCATCACCTTTTTAGGTCCCACTAAAGGGTCCCACTAGGTCCCACTATGGTTTCACTTTATTCTTCTCTTTTCAAGACAAAGAGTGGTGGTATAGCCGATCGTTCGGAACCAAAGCCAATGATTAGCAACCCAGGGTGCAGCGTGAATGGAAAAACTCATAGCCCGATCAGGAAACCGAAGCCCGTACGGCCTGATCATGAAAATGGTATGGCATCAAAATTTTACCTGAAACACAGTCCACAGTCTATTTGTCTTGTCTTGACGGTGATTTCTTTAGAAAATGTCGTCAACATCTTTTTGTCTTTTTATTCGTTTCATCTAGTCCAGGTTTCGAGCACGCCTATCAACTTAGAGGCACTGTTTGGTGCGAGTCGTGGCACTGTCGCGGGTGCTAGTGCAGCCCAACGACATTCCAATCAAGACCCTCATGAACTTAAGAAAGGAAAACAAAAGCCGAGGTATTGAATAAATGCTCAACTTGGTCCAATGTCATATAGATAGTAGAACTGGCTTCATTAATTATTAAGAGCTTCCATATTCTGATATATAAATCTTCTGAACCACCTAACCCAACTTGGATTTGAAGATCCCATTGTGTTTAGCATTTTTGGCTTTAGAATAGAATATGCCCGGAATATTTATGGTACTACCACGCCCACACTTCATAGAGACAAGAGGCTCTCTTTTTGAACACTGCAGTATTAGCTGAGTTCGATGAATTGATAGTAAACAGCTATGAAATTATCTAGGATCATTTATTATTATTTCCTCATGTCAATTGATGTGTTCACCATTTACTTTCAGGTCAAAGTCGACGGCAGCTATTCCTGTTCGCAGCGGTGTCGAGCAAGGACCGGACGCACAGTCGGCGACGCAGCTGTTGATGCGTCTGATGTCGAATCCGGGAAATATGGTCGACGAAATCGAACGCAAACAAATGGAGATGGGTGGCAGCGGCGACGCCTGCGATCAAAATATGCACTCCGCGAAATCGACCGGCGCCGAGCCAATGGTGATGGACTACAACGCTCCTCCGAGCCCGGCGACCGATTTGAAAATGAAATTGAACATGATCATGACACCAAAAACGCCGCAATCGAAGACGACAAGCGCAGGCGACTCCGTTGGTTTGCGTACGGTGCAGAGTTCTTCGAATTTGCTGACGCATTTGTCGTCTGGCGGTGCTGGTGACGGTTACGTGACGAAAATGCACGCGTGCATGTCGGAAACCAATATGTTGTCGTTGGTATCTCCAGATGATACCGTACCGATGTTATCGCAGCCAGCGATGTTCAGTCAAACATCCGGTAGTAGTCAAACATTGCAGAAAAACAGTAGCGCGGTTTCGCCGTCTGTTGTCGATGTGATGAAAATGAACTCGTTGCCGGAGAAATTAGGCGCGGCGCCCTTGTTGTTGAAACCAGACGATTTGATGGCTTCGTCTGCTAACCCTGCGAGTCTAGATAGTAAGGTACGTAGAATCGACGTACAGTCAACCTCCGATATACTGCCCACATCGGTGCAGAACGACTTAAACCTTCCCAACCTCTTAGAGATTTGAGTGGACTGACCAAACCAATGACTCGCAGCGATTTAATAACTGACGGCCTGTGTATTGATATGATTTATTTGTGGCTTTGTTCTTTTATTAGCATGTTCGGCTACGATTATATTCATTGCTGATTCTTCCTATTTACTGTTACATATTTGCACTCCTGCACACGGGAATGACACAGTTCCTCATTGGCTGGTAATATCTACTAACCGCTTTATTGGTTGATGAGCAAAGGCTGACTATGTAACAGCTTGGGGGTGGCACTGTATTATCAAGCCAGCAGCGAACGTGTTAAGACAAATTGTGCAATTCCTATTGAAATATGTCCGAATTTTATGTTATAGAGTTCTTGATGTCGTCAGATCGAATGCTCAACAACAAAGGGAACTAAAATTGGTAAAATTAGTTATTTGTTAGTTTGATGTTTTTCAGAAGAGGTCGGTAGGTTCACTGACGCCGAACTCGAAGCCAATGCCACCACCAGCCAGTGTTCTCATGTCACCAATGGCATTTCAGGTGGCACCGCAGATGCCGCCATTAGGAGCCGCAGCGGCCGGAACTCATCATATGCACCATTCCGCATCAGCGCAAGCTCTGCATCAATTAGCAGGTACGTGATCTTATAGGTCATTGATATTTGGGCAAATCAAAAGGATCTATAATGAAACCATTAAATCCCAAATTATCCATTCGACTTTTGACTTTAAAAGTTCGACTTTGCAATCCGTCAATAGATATATTACAAAATGAGAAAGGAAATAATGAAACACAAGGATTTCCTCAAGCAAAAGTTCTTACACCAATCAATCTTACTCATGGTTAGCTGTACTCCTTAATAGATTAATAGATAATAAGTTTATTCATCCTAACAATATAATAAACTGTACAAGGATATCGATTTAAGTGACCAATGTGCCATCTTCAGGTTGACATGTAAACTAAATGTCATGTTACATTTATCTATTCAGCTCCATACAGCATGACTTCATCCGTTTCCCCTCCACTTGCTATGGAGATGGATACCATCAATCCACTCACTAAAGAACAACTGCAACAATCTCTACTCTTCCTGCTTAAGGTATCGTCCCTCTCTGGTTCAGACCAGCGTTTCTATCATTATTTAGTGTAAAAAAAATGAGCTTAATTCCATCAGATCAAGTGCTCGTCATGATTATCGGTTTTCATTGAATCTGCCTAAAGCGATGCTTATCGAATTATGTTTTGTAGAATGATTCGACTTTCCTGGATACGATTCATAATGCGTATATACAGAGCTTACAAAAACACTAGGAAGAGAGTAGAGGGATGCAGCGCGCATTGTGATATTGGGGTGATGTGCGGACCAGTGCTGAATGATATTTTTAAGAATAAAAGCAATGTTTTTGTTTTTTTTTCCCTTACGTAGTGATGATTATCGCAAATAATACCAATGCTCATTTGTTGAGTATTCGTTGAATGGTTGGATTTTGTTTTAGTGCATGTTTTTCATTATCTTTCGAGTCATGTTTTGTTTGTTTGTGCATTGGGGTTTTTTTTGGGTGCAGCATCATTAGCAATATCCATTATATATCTCGGTTATTTCATAAGGACTTTTTTCACACCTTGATGAAGGTATTTACTCAGAAGTGGCCCATCTTAAAATCTGAGGTCCATTTTTTCATACCTTGATGAAGGTATTTACTCAGAAGTGGCCCGTCTTAAAATCTGAGGTCCTGCCAGGATATGAAGTTTCTATTTTTAGGCAATATATACACTGTCAGTCAAACTCGCTTTAAGTTTTCACCTGATAGGGTAAGTCGTCACATTACTTGTCTATTTTTAGTCCCAATTTGTATTTTCAATTGACCTTACACCAAAAAAAGATAACATAATGTCAACATAATGATGCTTCCAACGACCATATAAAAACTTAAACAAGTTTAACTGTACAGGTTTGCTATAGCGCTATTAGACACGGAAATATTCCGATTTGTATATTGAATGACACGATCCACTGTGCCGAAAGATAGATTATCTGTCAAAATGTTTTGCTATATTGACAGGTTGACAGTTCATTTTTCTATGACAGATACATGAAAATTTGTAGCGCATAGAATGAAATAAACATATCAGTGATTCATATGAACTGAATAGTGTTTTGACAAGGAATTGAAGGGACTTTGAAGTTTGAAATTTGTGATCTTGTAGAAATCAAGAGTTTTTGACTATAGATTAAAATGGCATAATGATGTATGCCATTATGGTGCATGTATACCGGTGCATTTATGGTGCAATGACTTAATAGGTTAAGAATTGCAAAAATGCATTTATATTGTATGTTTCCGTGATCACATGAAATGCTGGAATTGTAAAAATCAACTTGCTTATACTGTTGAAATGCAATTAAGGGCTGAGACAGGAAAACCCTGTTAGCCTAACCGCGGTTAGTGGCTTATCGGTTAGTGGCTAACAACGTTTCCCGTGCCTAACTATGCTTTACTAACCATGGTTAGGGCTAACAGGGTTCCCCTGCACCTGCCCTAGATTTTTTATTGTACGTAAATATTCCATCAAGTTTGATGGAATGATTTAAAATTCTGGTTCCATGCAATTTTGCGCATTATGTTTCTAGCTAATGTCCGAAAAGAAAGTTTGGAATACACCATTGGACTATGAACCATAGTTTATTGTGAATTCTTAATTTTAACAAATTAAAGCAATTAGTCTAGCTTTCAACTAAGATCATAGGTGTTTATAGTACCTTAGTGTCTCAGAAATATACTTGCTTCTTAGTTACATGTATTAAAGCCATGTCTATACAAGAATATATTAACCTTGATTTATTAAGTTTTGACTGGCTAGCCTTAGTGTGATTGTATACATATGACTTTAATCCAGGTTATATTATACCCTACCATATAATGGTGTTATCTAACACTATAGTTGGATATACTTTGTGGTAGAGCATGGCATTCTGAAAGAACATCATTTGTTTCATTAGCCCACTTGGGGGGGGGGCTATTGTGTTCACTTTTTCGTCCGTCCATCCACCAATCCTAAACAGGGAAGTTTTGAAGGCACTTTTATGGATTTTTTTAGATATTAGTTAATACATGTATCGTCTGTAGATACATTTGTTGCCCCAAAAACTGGCCCAATCAGGAACAAGATGGCCAACTGAACACTATCACTGTTTGCCAAAATCAGCACTTTCTTCACATTTTTGAAGTCATCGAGGGAAATTTTGAAAATGCCGCCTATCGATTTTCTAGGGGTTTCATGTGGATATGTTGCATAGATGTGAAAAAGGGTTTTTCAGCCCACTTGGTACTTTAGTCCCAGCGGGCTATTGCGTTCACTTTTCGTCCGTCCGTCCATAGACAGAATCCGGTTATTTTGGGAAGTTTTGAAGATGCTTCAATGTAATGTCCTGATATTTGGGTAACACATGTATTAGGTTGATACCTAAGCAGATTTTGTTACCACAATGAATTAGAAAGTTGTAGCTTATAACGTGTTCTATGATTTTGGTGAGTTTCAAGGTCATTGGTTTTTGTATATGGCCACCAGAGAGCGTTGAATAATACAATATCTTAGTATTTCTATATTATATTTGTACCAATGCATATTTTGTTACCACTATCAATTGCAAAGTTGTAGCTCATGACATCGTCTATGATTGTGGTGCGTTTTAAGGACATTAGTTATTCTATATGGTCACCAAGGGGCATCGAATAGTAGAATAACTTAGTATTTCCTTATTATATTGGTACCTAGGCATATTTTGTTACCATGATCAATTACATAGTTGTAGTTCATGACATGTTCTATGATTGTGGTGAGTTTCGAGGTCATTGGGTTTGAATATGGTCACCAGGGGGCGTTGAATAGTAGAATAACTTAGTATTTCCATGTTAAATTGGTAACGAGGCATATTTTATCACAATCAATTACAAAATCGTAGCTGCTGACATGTTCTATGATTGTGGTGAGTTTCAAGGTCATTGGTTTTTGTATATGGTCACCAGGGGGCGTTGAATATTGAAATTGTTAGATTGTTGAGCACTTGAAACCACTTCCCTAGTGGGCATGGTGTCCCTGGACCCCTAGTTTTTTTTAGAAAAAGAGTTTTAAAATACCAATAGGTTTTGAATTATCCACAATTTTTCTTTTTATATTGGTACCTATGCATAACTTGTAAGCACAGTGTGCAGCTGTGTAAAAATGTGTAGGTTATGACATGTTCTATGATTGTGGTGAGTTTCACAGTTTCAAGGTCATTGCTTATTTAGTTTACTAGAGGGCATCGAATATTGCGATTGTCAGATAGTCAAGCATGCCACCTAGTAGGTGCGGTGTCCCTGTACATCTAGTTATTGAATGCTTATCGTTCAGATATACATGTATGTGCTCCAATTGCATGTCGTGGTTGTGAATGTAATAACATGCATATAAGGATATCATTGTGCAAGACTATGAACACTTAAAAGGCTGTGAATCAAAATTTTGTGGTGCAAGTGTAGCAATTAGGTGTGAATTTTATGATGTTTTTCTTTTTACAACATTTTGAGTTGCTGGAAAAAAAATCAGCTTTGTCCTCCCAGCAATGTGCGATGTTAGAAATACTAACATGAGAAAAAGAATCGTATTTGCATCTTATGGATACAAAGCTTAACATCTTCTGAGATGAGATGTGATGAGATGATTAGGGCAAGCTTTCGGGTTGACAATTTCAGAAAATTAAACTCTATTTTGACACCGTTGATTATGAACAGAAATGTGTGCATTTAATTTCAGAAATGGGTCAAAATCAAGAATTTACGTACGCACAGGGGAACCTCGTGATAATGAACACAGATATTGATAGAAGAAATTAAATATATTTACCTGATTAATACAATTGCATCATTTGATACTGGATGTTATGAGAACAACACCAGTTGTAGAAACAGGCCGGTCCTCTGATGTTCGTTGTCACAAGGTTCCCCTGTGTGAAAATTACAATTATCAAACTAGTGCCATAAAATACTGAATAATGTGATAGTACTCAGAGATGGATCATAGCCATGTTAAGAGCCTCACCTGCCCGAGGGTCCTTTTGGTGGCAATCTTTCGGTGTTTTTGAATATTTTGTAGGACATTTTTGTGTAAAGCAGGTGAGGTACATTGTCCACTTACTGTAGTTCTTTATTATTATATTGTTTATATTTTTAACATCAGAGATTGAGGTTTTGAAAGCTGCGGAATTCAACTGTATTAAGATTGTTTTAACTCTTCTGATAGTTGAACAGGTGAAGTAGAAAATTAGTTCATAAAAACATAATTCATTAAGTATGTATGGTATTTGGAGGGGGTCAATAATTGGCCACTTTTCCTTATCTACGTGGGGGTGGGGGTTGGAATCAGTATTTTGAGCATACATACTTAATGGACATCCCTAAATAAATATTCAAGTGAAATGTTGTATTTGACGCCATCGTATATGATGTTTGTAAGATGGTGAATTCTATATAGATATTATTGAGTTCTACATAGATTTTGAGGTTTAATTGAATTTAAGAATTGACAAGTTAGTCAAATGATCTTAACTAGGTGATTTTCGATCAGAAAATGAAGTTTGTCGAAGGAAATTCAACAGAAAATAATGAACTAACTGTCAAGTTGAATGGGCTCGTTCAAAATGTTCGTTTTCCGTTATAGTGAAAGTCCTGCTGGTGGTACAAACTTGATTGGACTGTCACTAGTTAGTTGTATTCTTTAAACCATGTCAGATTTCCATAGGATGCCCTTGATTTTCATTTTTAGTTAGCAATCATTTGTTTTTGGCATCAATCATAGACTGAGCCCAGTTTCACGAAAAATTCCTCATTGAAAACATGAAGTAACCAATGGCAATTATAGCAAAAATTTGAGTTAAAACTTTTTTGTGAAACCAAGCCCTGCTCTCTTCTTGGTACCAGTCATTCCACAGATTTTTTTTGTGATAGTGTGTCGTATTTTCACTGATTGCTAAACTAGTTTTCGGTATGACATCTACACTATAAGAAGTTTCTGGCATGGTTTAAAAGAAAAATTATGGGGGCTGTTCTTGAAGTTTATATGAAAATTAAAATGTACCGTATTTACATTTTTAATGCAATTTTAGCATCATCTACCTATGAGAAAATGGCAAAACCTTGTATATGCATACTTCACATGAACGGTCTCCTACGCCATTACGTATTTCATCGTTGACTTGTCTAGATTGTTGAGTTATTTATATTCAAATTTGGTCAAATATTGGTATGCATTGTGATCGTTTAGAAAATTTGGCATGGGTCTGGTCATATGCATTTGGTCGCGCCAAACTTGGCACCAGTGCAAATATGCTCCTATCATTACATCTATGGATGTTTTCATAGGGATTTGATCCTGTTTGCTTCCAGACAACTACGATCATAATGCTTGAGTGGCATAGAATATGAAACGTTGGTTTTACATCAGCTCAACTGGTGATAAAATATGCAGTTTTTTGAGTGAGGGCTTTCGAGTACGCTTTCAGACTTTTGAATTTCACGAATCTTCCGATCTCCAGGTCTAGTTGCTAGCTGATGTAATAGAGGGATCGTCTTCGATGATCTGTTAAATGCTTCTGAAATGGTGTACGTAAAATTGATGATGAAATGTGTTTTGGTTGAAATAAAATATTTCTGCAAAAAATACCGCGATGTCATCGTTCTTGATAAGAAGGAGCTTGAAACTCTCATCTTAGGAAAAGCATCTCTTTAACTGGTATACACATTTATGTACATGTACCATGTTTGAAATTTAAGATGGGTAGGTATCCGACAGTGATGCATGTGAAAAATGTGAAAAAAACGTGAAAATTTCTAAAAAGTAAATATTTGTGTGAAAAAATGTGAAAATCTTGGAAACTATGAGAAATGTAGTTTTCCTTATAGGCTGTATATGTTCCATCTATGGGCTGTGCCTGGACCGTAGATAGTTCATAGTACATGTACATGGTCTAGTGTCAGTCATTGAATTGTATACCCTTATTACAGGTAAAAATTGTTACATTGTCTGAAACATGTTTAAACTATGTAATTCTTGCATAGAACCTCATCTAAAAGGAAGAAATCACATTTGGTTATGTCCCTTTTGAAAAATTTAGTGTTTTTAAAGAAACGGGGAAAAAAGTGGAAAATGGCAATGCGAAAATATACAGAAATTTCAGAATCTTGCATCTCAGCCCTGATCCGGTAGATAGTAGAATATATAACATGGCTCTTAAGTGTATCAACCGGATGGCTTTCAATAGTAATTATCAGTAATACACGTGTACATATAAACCTGGTTTGAACTGCATCGTTTCGAGCTATGCAGGTGTTTTCTGCTGATCCCTCGTCAAAAAAGTGCGAAGTCGGTTGTCAGAAAATTGACAATTTGACAGTGATATTAACGCTTGATAGTTGTAAGCGCGATTTGCATCGTTCACTTCGATTCATTCGTAATGATGAATTCTGTGATGATCTTCGCAGCCGTTTTCAGTCTGTTCGCTGTAGTTGTTTTCTTCCCCGCGGAAGTCGAACGTAAGTGTCGGTTTATACATATTTACATAAATTGATTTAAGCTTCACGAACCAAAATGTCATCAACATGTTATAATTTCGACAAAAAAAATAATTTCGTTTGAATGATGAATCGTACGAATTAGATTTTTAGTTAAGAGAACAAATCTTCATTTATTGCTAACGATTCATGGTCCCCAAAGAACAGGCAAATTGGGAAAAACTTGGGAATTTTGAAATGATAATTCCCAGTTTGGAAATATTTTAGAATCTAAAAAATTTCCCTCAAATCAAGGAAATATTTGGGAAATTCATTCACATTTCACGTATTACTTGCAATTCTCTTCTGCGATTGCCCTTGAAATGGACCTTCATCAACCAATCACCACTAAAATGTTGATTGTAGCATAGGATGGTATCTGTTTCCATTCGGGAAAATTGAAAAATTACCCATGAAATACTTGGGAAAAACCTAGGAATTCTAAATTAAGAAATCTGCAGTTATTCAGTTACTCGAATGTGACGTTAGAATCTCTTTAACCCTGGGATGACCCCACCTAATTAGCTGGTCATAAATTTAAGAACTGTTGATAGTGGGGTTTCAGAGCTCTTAGCTGTGTTTAATAGCACCTTTGTTACCTAAAAGCCACACTTTAGATATAGGAGCCTTGTCGGTTAGTGGAAAACTCACCAGGTGGCGCTCCATGAAATTAAGTTTTCCACTTTAAACCAAGCGGTCATAATGTGACCCATGGCCAGAACGTAGATTGTACGATTTAAGTCAACAAATTGGGGTCATATATGGGACATTTAAGGGACCCAAAATGAACTGAAAAAAAAATAAAAATGCACTTTGCCGTACTGCCAGAAGTACGTTTAGGCATCCCAGGGCTCATCGGTAAGAGCAAACGTCAACCAGCTGAAAACATGAACAACACTAACATGGTCGTATGCAAACTCTATGGTGGCTGATTCGGGCCAAGTTAAAAAAAATTCTGTGCAATATGCCGCGCAAAAAATATATTATGCTTCAATGTTTCAATGTTTGGTGTTTTTTTGCGATAAAATCCCGCCATAAAATTCATGGATAGGTGAAAATTAGTATTTTTTCCACGGATACCTGCTGCTCATAAATATACACTTCTTAGCCCAGGCGACTGTTTTGTAGGTAAGTGTAATGTAATGCTTATGAAAATATGAGCGATTTTGCGAGCAGTGGGTCAAATTTTATGCGTATATACGTAAAATGAATGATCCCTTAGCGTCTACGGCGCTTGCGTTCATGTGCAAAGTACGTGACAACTTGGACTCGGATTTTGCCACACACCCTCTCCCTCTATTCAAAATTCCTGGATCCCAAGTAATTTATAAAATTGCTTATGTTTTAATCGTTTATCATCGTACTTTCACTATTGGCAATCGTCATTTCGCTTTTTGGTATAGTTTATTTTGCTGGATGCGGCAACCGTCCGAATAAAACTCACGATGACAACGCCGTCAATGCAACGTATGAAGCTGCCGTTGATATTTGCGGGTGTGAAAGCTATAGTAACTGCGATAGAGAATGCTTGTTTGCAACATTTCTATGCCAAACTGGGCTTACGGTGGACGTAGCTAATATGGAAAGTTGTAAACAAAGAGTGAAAGCCAAGTACAGCGATATATTGGATTGCCAAAAGATCGGAGGGTGTGCAGGATATGAATGCGAGGAGCAGATATATTATGATAACCGAGACGGTTTAGGTGAGTTCCATTTTTTCGAACACTCGGCCACACGATTCAAATACGTACTGGCATATCAATGCATGAAAGTGGGGGACTGCATTCTTGAAACGTTTCTTTTCCAAAAATATCTCGGATGCGGTGTCTCTTAAGAGGTTTCATAAACAATTTAGTCCATCTTTTATAGATTACCCGATTGAGGAGAGTGATGCGCAAACCAGAGAAGATTTCATTTGCGCAATGTACGACCTTTTCAAACCTGGCGCTATGCCTAACCAAATTTGTGCGGAATAATTTTCAATGTAAAACCGACATTTTTCGGCCCATTATTCGACGATTTACGCAATTCAATTTCTGGATCTCCGCTTCAATCATCTATTCGTTCATCAATAAATATCAACCAAAGTAATTCTACATACGAGTTATCGTTTTTCGTGCTGAGTCCATCGTAAAATGTAACGATGCGGTAATCGTCACATTGTTATGTTCGTATAAACAATACATATAAACATGATTTTTCATTCTGGTTGTGTTGAGATAATTTCATGTTTGTTAATCCAATCATTTATAAAATTTCGCAGCAATGAACCACTCTGTTGGCTAACACCCAACTAAGAATATCCAGTTCTTAATTATTTAGTTTAGTTACAAATTCCAAATAAGGTAAAATTTAAATATCAACCTCAACCCGGGTGATTAATTGATATGAGGCCCGAATTTTGAAAGTTAAAACAGAGTTTGGGAGGGAGTTCTGTGAGAGCCTATAGTCTTATAGGGTTCTGAACAAGAGCTCTCTAGTGCAGCATAAGAAGAAAAATGTATGCTGAATCATTAAACTATGCTGTAATACTATATATGCAGACTTGTCGTTGGATAACTTAGTTGCTTACTGGTGGACCATCGATTCTTGAAGTACGTCGAAATAGTACGACGCTAAAAAATCGGCTTCGGATAATGTTCAGTACTTTTAAAACAATTTTCTACATTGATTGCATAATTGTAGTTAAAGTTTCTGAACTTATACGTAAAGAAATTAAAAAAGATTTGGGGGTCGCTGAAAACACCGAGTACAAAAAACCGAGTGACTAACCATAGCGGACAGATGGACGCATCAACCTTGGAGCTCCAAGCATCAACATACGCATCAACATAAGCATCAACATACAAAACCAAATAATGGTACATAAACAAACATTTGGGGCAGGAGATATTGATTTCTGTCCTTCATCTGTGAAGGCAATATAAGGACCAATTATAATTTGAAAGATAAATGTCTGGCCATTAATCTGGAATGATTAAGTCCACAAAAGTTATTATTAACGATACCAAGAAGAACTATTCAAAGTGCGGTATACTTTTCCCTGGGACAGGCTGTAGGGGGCCTATACCCCATAAGCTGAATAACCAGCCACCTGTCGCTGACGGCCGAGATATCTTATAAGCATATACATCGAACACATAACTATGATGGATCATGTAATACAACCACAAAAAAAATTATTTAAATCGCAGAAATAGTTAGTTATGGTATTTTGATTACCACCAGGGCTCAGAGGCTCAGGCTCAGAAGGACTGGGGAGATCATATATAGCACATTGATAGAGTCTACCGAACATTTACACATGACGGATTTATTGCTTTAGTTATAACGATTAAAACTAAAACAATATGAAATTATCATTCATTTGAGAAATCAAAATTTAGCGAAACGCACTCAAATTCATGGACATACCCAATTCATACCTATACTACATGTAGTTACTTGACAAAAACATTTAACATCGGAAATACATACACCGTACTAGATTCTAATCATATTGGGATATGTTAAAAACTTCTTACCAATTATTCCAAAAAATGTGAAAGAGTGACATAAAAATCTAGATTTTTAGGAGTTCCAGGAATTTTGGGCCATTATAGATCATTGTGAATTGTCTGTGATTATTCTTTTTGCAGTTAATTCCTTACATCGGTGAGTACTATGGCTGTGTTTAGTTTTGTAAATAGATTCTCGTATTAACTGGGAAGTAGATCATTCATAGATTTGAACACGGAGATAGAGAACTCGCTGATTATTAACATCGAATATTCTAAGTTGTTTCGTAGGATTTCGAATATCGTCCTGAATGTTGTAGGGAATGTTTCTTATTTGTTATGCGCATTGGTTTTCTATGGTGGTTGATAAGGGCCAAATGCAATAATTTTTACACGACCTCGATTATAGTAAAATGCAAAACGAAACTTATAGAGCAACTTATATTTGTGCCCCAGCAAAAACGAATTTTACCGCGCAAAAACGAAATATCACAGCGCAAAAACGAAAATATTCGTTTTTGCTCCATGATTTTTCGTTTTTGCGCGATAGAATTCGTTTTTGCACCCTAACAATAACGAACTTTCGTTTTTGCTACCGCGCAAACACGAAATATTATAGCGCAAAAACGAAAATATTCGTTTTTGCTCCAAAATATTCGTTTTTGCGCCCTGGCAAAAACGAACTTTCGTTGCGCAAAAACGAATTTTACCGCGCAAAAACGAAATATCATAGCACAAAAATGAAAATATTCGTTTTTGCTCCATGATCTTTCGTTTTTGCTCCAAAATGTTCGCGCCCTATTTTGCGCCCTAGCAAAAACGAACTTTCGTAAAACATGGAGCAAAAACGAATATTTTCGTTTTTGCGTTATGATAGTTGCGTTATGAAAAGTTCTATAGTAAAATGAACCAAAATGAGTCACCTTATGATAAAATGAGCCACCTAATTTCAATTCATTTCACTTTCGAGAGTTTTAGGATATTTGCTACTGTGAATCGGATTTTTTGTCTTCTTGACTGGAGATAACCGTTCAACAGAACCAGGGAGCTCCTCCCTGAAAGAATCATGTACATACGTACATAATGACCGAAATTGGTTATCAACTCGGTTATAGTTTGGTCGGAAATTTCTATTTGGGTATCAACGAATATTGATCAGGTTTGCATCGTGCAATGTTTAATGGAATCCCAGCAATTTCGATCGGGTGCACGGAATGATAACCGATTTCTCTACTCTTCATCTTTCGCAGTTATGAAGCATTTGTTTTCAGTGATCTGGATCGCATGAATCTTATTCACGTTGACCGTGTTTTTTATTTGTTGACCTGATGAGTTCCTTTTTTCACTCGTCATTTCTAATATGATAATTACCACGGCGTCCTGGAGACATTAATTTATGATTTATTTTCATTTTACCTCCCTCATTTATCTGCGTGTTAACAAAGGCGCAAACGAGTCCGCCATATTTATCTGCGTCTTTACAAAGAAGCGTAAAAAGTCCGCCATATTTATTTGCGTGTTTACAAAAGCGCAGAAAAAGGACATTCATTTCTGTTTTCATATAAAAAGCTCATCTTGTCTTTTATGTGTTATTAACTACCAATATTTTTCTCCACTATGGTTACAGTTGTTTCTAGTGGATGTCGAAACATGAATGAAGCTTCTCCAATCGAAGCTGTGATGGTTGACGTAAACGCAGAAAACGTTAGGATTTGCCGATGTGATGGTGATGCAGGTGGTGAGGGTACATGCGAAGAATGTTAGTTTAAGGCATTTATCTGTCACAGCACTCAAAAATGCGCTCACAGGGGATGGTGCCATTGACCAGTGTAAGCAGACAGCGGCAGTCATATACAAAGCAGTAGAAAAGTGTAATTCAATCACCGGATGTAACCAAGTTGAATGCGAGGAGAAAATCTTCTTCGAAAATCGAAATGGCTTACGTGAGTAAAATTTAATTCATAATACATAATGAATGAAATTCCTTTTGCGCACATTTTGCTTTTACCACAACCGCTTTTTAACCATCTTTTTACAGGATATCCGATTGATGACAGCGCGAGCGACCGACATAGCTTCGTCTGCGCTTTATACACCCACGTTTATAAAAATGGCACGTTCTGTAACCAACCTTGTGACGAATAATAATCTGAATCGTTATTCGCCGACAAAATCCAAATTATTCGAAACCCTGACGAATTCAAACGATATGTTTGTTCGGCAATAAACATTAATCTATGGCATACTTGATTCGAGACAGTTTTAGTTAGTCTTTTTCTTTCTTATGTCTTGAATTTAAATGTCGATTCTAAAGATTACACATTTTACAGTTATTTCCATGTTTTGCAAGTGGACTACGGTATATCCAAACACAGCGAAGACGTTCTTCCAAGGGACGCTCATCATACACTCGTAAACATATCAGAACCCGGTTGCACAAAAAAGAAATCTCAAATCGTTGGTTTAAAACCAATGACTACTAACTAGGCATCAAACCTAAAAACTTTCAGCCTATTTCTCAAAATTCAAGGAGTATTTAAGGATTTTTGGGCATTTTGCTAAAATTCAAGGATCTTATAAACATCAGTTTTGGTGAAGAAGGAGTTTTCAAGGAATCAAGGAGTTGTAGGGACCCTGGTTTAATTGCTTTATATTGGTTACTCCATGGTTTCAATGAGGAATGAGGTTTCTTAGTAAACGGAGGTTGGTTCTTCAACAACAGTGACACCCTACTTCAGTTAGTTTTAATTTCACAGGAATTCATCCGATCCTTGTGGGATAATCCACTAAGCGACCGACGACGACGCACGCGTCATCACAAATCAGCATCCATCTTCTGGGTTGAAATTTCTTAATTCGGATACATTTTAGAGCAAAAACAGACGAAAAAGTTTTTATTTGATTTCATTTCAGTTACATCTTTTTCGTATATTATAATGAATAAGTCTTCGACGTCGGCAACGCACGTTTCAACGCGACAACCAAAAGAAAATGTCTGCCATACAACAGTCATTATCCAACCAGCAGGTGCGGATCGTCGAGGTCTTCCGTGGGTCCCAGGACACCGTCGATATTTGTCAGTGTACTTTCTTAATTACGATAAAGGATTAATTCTATGACACTTACCAGAGATCAGAAGGGCACAGCGTTTTGAGGGGTACATCAATCCCATGGTCAATGGATGGGCATAATCTTGACGAAGCCATGAATGTGCCATTACAATGGGCGTGAAGGCCGGAAATCTAAGGTTAAATTGAGAGGGGCAATTGAATGGTAAAAACTGTTGGGTGCAGCAATGTTCTGTTTTTTTAAATGTGTTCTTAAACGCATAACCTTTTGACAGAATGAGATAACATTAAGCGTAATTTGGACTCAGTCGCGGATCCTAGGGTGCTACACACCACCACCCTTGAAAAATCTCCTGCAGACCAATCTTACAATATTTTCTGAGGGGATAAACAGCAGAGCACCCCCTTTGAAAATCCTGGATCTGCCCATGGGGCTGTTGTTCACTTCTAGACGAAATTATCTTTTTCTTTGAAAATATAAGTACGGTATAGCGATTAAACGTCGACCATTCTCAAAGCTTGAAGTAATATCATCTTGACCCAATACAGACTAATCATCAAAAGTTCTTCTTTGAGTACATTTTTAGCTACATCTTTATTCGTATCTTTTTACAAAAGCAAATATTACAGTAGTGATAACAAGTAGACAGAGCACATCCGGTATGAAATCAAACATTGTGCTGTAATGCGCTGAATTCTTCTTTGACAACAGCAACAAACATTTCAACATGATGACCCATAGAAAATGTCTACTATTAGCAGTCACATGATCCCTAGAGATCATAACATAGTCTTTGAATGAACAAGCGAATGGTCATATGCACGACTTATTTCTTCTGCTTTTTCTTTTCAGCCTCTTCTTCTCGCTCCTTCTCGATTTCAGCCACAAGCTTTTCAATTTCTTCTGGGTCCATCATCTACAATATAGTGAGAGAGAGCAAATTTACACATTTTCTAGTATGAAAGCCAAGAAAACCTTTGGTAACAAATAGCATTATACAGGGTCCCTACAGATCAGTCATTCCTGGATATAAAGATATTTGGTTACCACCGAATTGGGTAAAAAGAATCCTGGTTCCAACAGTACCGATTTTGTCTACTTTAAATTTTCAAATTCCCTATTTCTCAAAATTGAAGGAGTTTTGAAAGAGTTCTGGGCATTTTGAGGTTAAAGCATTTCCCGTTTATGAGTTTTTGAAGTAGTCGTAGGGCCCATGTTACAAATGTTTTACGTCGAACAAGAAATTTCGTTAAAACAATTCTCAATTTTGTCAGATTATTGATCGGCATCATATTTTCAGCATTATATTTTGTATTGGCTGACTGTATATAACAGGTGGATTAGATCCAAATGATTAAACTGATCCAGATTAAACGCCGTCAACAGCATGAGAATAAGAGTAGAGATATTACAGCATTTTGTTAAGGAGGGATAGACTAACATTTGTGACAAGCGTGAAATGATTCAGATAACATTCTATTAAAGCTTTTAAAGAATTGTGGGAGCCTTAAGAACCTCTGCTATCAATCGAGTTGTTTTATCTACGAGAAGACCTACCTTAAGGGGTTCATCGTGTTTCATTATGGCTATTTCCATCGTTTTACCGCCGGACTGTACAACCTCCATCAGCGCCTTCAACGCCAGTTTAACCGTACCCTTCTCCGTGGTAACCGACTCCTCCGAGTAAGACTTCTCCAAGAATTCTCTAACGGCCTTCGCGTTACGCCCGATGGCATTAGCCTGGCGAAAAAAAATAAAAACATGCATAAAATAAATTGTACTTCAATGTAAGAAACACAAAAAAATGCAGTTTCAGACTAGATGCAAAATATTCATTTGATTTGCGAAAAATTATCAAGATTTACAAAATTCTATTCTATAACACATCAACTATTAAGTGTATATGTGAAACTATCATTTGTTATTGAAATTTGATTGAAACGGATGAAGTCTATAAACTATTTATTCATCTACAGAAATTAATATCATACAACGTACATGGTAGACCCCGCCGATCATTTGCGACCAATAAATTTATCCAGAAGAAAAATTTAGATTAAAAATCATATCTTATATGTATATGCAGACTGTAAATAATATCAAGATTAGATCAAAATCCAAATTCAACTCATCCGGATCAACCAGGAAATGCTTTTAATGCGCTATTCTGAACACCCCGGAAAGTTACCTTCCACGCGTGATACGTCCCCGAAGGATCGGTCTGATAAAGATTCGGCGTTCCATCGTAGTCGAAACCGACAATCAAAGCAGACAAACCGAACGGACGGCGACCATTGCTTTGCGTATATTTCTGAAATAAATCAAACGTCAAAAACTTTACGATATCATTGACGCAATAAACAGCAACAATCATCGGGATCCGAGCACTGAGAAAAAGAACCAACAAAATTTTATGAAAATTTAATACACAAAAGGAGGCACAGCTGAAATGGGTATGGAGTGGAAGGGTACTAGTCCATCTGCTGCAATAGTTTTCAATTTTGCACCGGGTGCGAAGCCAAGGAGGAGTCAATTGGAAATATCAGCCTCATGCGGTTTTAACAAGCAGGCAGGGGCGGACCTAGGGCTGTCTTGGGGAGGGGGCCCTGTTAGAGATTCATTCAAGCACTCACAATGCGCACCATAGGTGCGCAAATTTTGGCATAGGATGGACAATCTGGGATCCTCTGCCAGAAAATTTTGAAATTCCACGTGCAAAATGGTGCAATTTCCTGCATTCTAGAGCTAATTCAAGAATTGACACCGCTCTCAAGCCGGGGCACGACAGTATTTGGGAAAATACCGAGTAAAGAATAGACGTTCAAAACTTCAAGGGGCCCACCCTAGATCTTGCGCTAGCTGGCCTACCTGTTTCAACTGAGCGATGTATCTGGTTATGTATTCTAATGTCACCGGATCTTCGACCATCAATCGATGGCTTTGACATTCAATTCGAGCGCGATTGATTAATATGCGAGCGTCAGCCGTTAGACCTTTAGCGAACGAGACACAAAATATTGGTTAAAAAACGAGTAATATCTAGTGATTTGAGAAACATCTTCATAATTACTGTAAAGGTGCCATTTTTGGTATAAAAGGCAAATTAGACGAGTCCCTTGCAGGTATTCTTGTTTCATATAGTCTTCCCAAAAAAGCGCACCTGGAGCCACCCAATCCAGAGGTACGCTAATAAATATTTTGTGATAGGGATATTCTCAGAATCACCTGTATTTGAATAAATGAGGAAACTAATACCAAACCGATGGTACCACAATAGGTTTCATTTACCGGAGAGATTTTCAATTTTCGAATTTAATCAGTTTTTTTCAGTTTACCTGCAAAAGCCATGGCGACGTGTTCATCTAACAACGCGATCTTACGCACAGTTCGATCTTCTTGTAACATGGCCACCGCTTTTTTCTCAACGCCGAGTACAACTACATCTTTACCGCGAACTCCGACCTGTCGTGAAAATACCATAATCAGATTATTTTCAATTTGCTAATCGCAAGATAAGAAAATCATATTACAACGGTAATAGCATTGCAACTCCCAACCCCTGTCAGTCACCAAATTGCGGAAAGAAAACCGAACACCTATAGACCAGGCCTCCTTTTCGTCCGTGATGATGATGATGTAAAAATACGATTTGCGTTGTGAATTTTCGAGGAATAAAGTGTATTTAGATTTGTATTGATGAATAAGCAAATCGCAGTTCGATTGAAAATGAACGATTAAAACCCATGTATTCCGCACTTACCGCAGTGGAACCCTTCTTCACTGCCTCCTGTGCGTATTCTACTTGAAATAAATGCCCATCAGGCGAAAATATAGTAATAGCACGATCGTACGACGAGGAACTCATTTTTCGCCGGTGACAGACCAAGTTTGGAGCAATTCAATTCAATAGAACAATAGAGGATAGCTCCGAGAATATCAAAATCGGGCATTTCAATTTCAATTTAAATTTATTTCACCGAAAAGCGTAACATTATTACAAGTTAAACATGGAGAGAAAAAATATATAAATTTACAAAATTCACAAAAATCTACCCTTACAACCCTTACAAGTCGCGGCGACCACAGCGGGTCGTCACAAAAGCGAGCGAGGGTCCAAAATCTGACAGTGTCATAGCATGCAGTATTTTGTTAATAACTACACTGTAAGTTATTTACAGTTTATGTTTAATAATAAACAACAACAACAACAACAACAATTATAATAATAATGTTTATTTACAGGCCAATTCATGAAATATCTCTACAGACTTTACAAATTCACAAAACATAAGACCAATTGACAGATAAAATATTACTCAATAAAATAGAGTTTAATCTCAAACGGTTGCTTCAGATAAAATCATTTGTAGTGCTCATTAAATAGGTGAGTTTTCAATTGCTAGGAATAACCTACTAGCAATCATCTCAAGATGAGATGATTCCTCGTAGCTTTAACCAACATTGAGTAACTAGCCGCGGGTTTCTATTCAACCCATGGTCGATCGCAAGCTTGTAGATCGTGTGTCGAATAAAATATAAATCTACGTCCGTAAACCATTTCAAAGAAAAAGCCTATAATTTGATTTACTTCGTAGAAAGACTCAATCACTAAATAATTCTTTCATGTCAATATATTCTTATTCAAAATGAAAAATTCGGATTTTCTTCATTATGTCGATCAACAAAAACTTCTTTTTGACTCGGTTGGGTGCAGTCGTAATGTCGCATTTACACTGACAATAAAACTGCATGAAATTTACTCTCGCTGCGTAACTAGCAGAAAAAAACTTGAATTAACCAAGATGCCAATCTCGGGAGTAACAGGTACATATAATTGAAATGACAAAGACCACCAAGCAAGCGTTACCCCAGGTGGCGATTGAATTAATTCGACACCGGACGATGTCATGAGACATTTTGGTCTTTAGACAGCATAATTCGTGTTTTAGAACGCTGGCCATGTTTGAGGAATCGTACGTTTTGGCCGTGGGTATGGCCCAGGAATGTGGCAAGGTGAAATATGTCTAAATGGAAGTTAGCCAATAAGTGCGTGGTGATTTGGCAATATATCGCGGCTGCGTCCTCGCATTCCATCCGAGCTTTCTCAACTCTCTAAAATCGAGATTTAGCGTGCGTTCCGTCGTTCATCTTCATTTTAATGTTAAGCAATTTGTTGTCTCTTCGTATGATTTCAGATGATGCTTGCCAAAATAAATGGTGCATCTATAAACACAAAAGAACACGCAGCCGACGCTGGGTTGGTTACCGAAGTGGATCTTAAAATCGAAAAATACGTCAAGGATAAGATAGCGCAATATTTTCCAGATCATCGGCAAGTAAATTGCATACATATTTCTTGTCATATCAAGTGTTATGTGCGTCAGGTTTTATTTAGCGTTTCGTTTTAAACATGGACGATCGATTGATTTGATTTCTTTTCCACGCACAGATTCATAGGCGAGGAAACAGACGGACAACGAACACTGACAGACGAACCGACGTGGATTGTAGACCCAATTGATGGCACCACAAACTTCATTCACGGGTACTGAATGGATGAGATAAGGTCATTTAAAAAAGAACATTGTGTTAGAGTACAGGAATAACCACACTCAAACGTGGTGAACGGATAATAAGATAAAAACTCACTATGTACAAATTAAAATAATTCTTAAATCGAGAATTCATTCATTCAGAAAATAATTATTCTCGCTATTCTTATTATCGTGTTAGAACTTGAATGCCAAGGAGCCGGCTGTATTCAATGAATATTCATTTAATTTTCTGGATATTCTCATTGTTTTCAAAATACCGATAAGAAATCTCCTTTCAACATAACTATCTATACATAATTGTGAACGACCATGACTTATGCTATTTTATATCGTGTCATTATTTGTTACTTATGTATACCCTTTGTCTTTTTAATCACTAGTTTTCCGGAGTTTTGCATATCGATCGGCTTCTTTAATCGAAGGAAAGTATGTTTTCTCGCTATTCTGTTTACGTAATGAATTTTGAAGGATATTACGTTGCTAGCATACTACGGATACTTTTAGGCAGTTTTCGGAGTTGTGTTCATCCCGAAAACCAATAGTCTGTACACAGCACGGCGCGGGGAGGGCGCTTTTCTGAATGGCGAACGTATTCACGTATCGGGAAACAAAGGTCAGTGACGGGTTGATTTTCTGCGACGTCACCAACGAATTGTCGTCTGCAACTAACCAAAAGATTTTCCATGGTCGGCATATTTGTACATATATTAAAATTTAAAGATATTCCAGTCTGTATCGCGATTAGTAACTGGATGGGGGCAAAGGAAAACATATTTATTGAGCTACACAGTTTTCGATAAAATTTGTTTTCAATGAAATGATTTTCTCAACCTTTTCGACATACGATTCCTCAAACATAGAAGTTGACGTCAATTGTATTTACATACCTAATAATAAATTTTCTACTATTTCTCTGTATTCAGATATTAAGGATTGTCTTATCCTGAACGAAGTAGGTTGCCCACTGTCCAAACGCCCTGACGTGTTCCGAACAAAAATGAGAAATTTCGAAAATCTTTCCGCTGTATCGAGGGGGTAAGCGATAGAATAGAGCGTTAGTAAAATGATTATTTCAAATTCGGATTTGATGATTTAAATGGTTTTGGATGTTTTCAGTTTGAGATGTGTTGGTTCTGCTGTTGTGTCTATGTGTTACGTGGCTAGGGGCGTGGCAGACGGATACGTTGAGTTCGGATTGCATTGTTGGGATGTCGCTGCCGGGCACCTAATCGTCGAAGAATCCGGAGGAATCGTTTTGGGTGCAAACGGTGAGCATTGGATAGGATTCGATCGTATCCCCGGCTAAGACGAGCCAATGGCCGAGAAGCACTCGTTGTATAAAACGTTGAATTTTGTAGGGGAGCCATTCGATCTGATGTCGCGGCACGTGGTATGCGCTTCTGATGAAAAAGTGGCAGAACGAATCATGTCATCTATTGAATTGATACATTTCGAAAGGGACGATTGTTCAGTTCGTCCGCTTACATGCGAGTAATGATACCTGGTGCAACGATGGCCACAAAATCGTAAAATACACTTCATCGTGCATCTATTGGACAATTACTAGATAACTTATCATAGCAAGGTTTCAGATTTTACATATTTATATTAAGATTCGTATCAGAGCCGTGATAAACTGGGGTTGAATACATACTTAACGAGACAAGTAGTAGCGCGTACCTCAAATAAAGTAGTTAACCTATTAAGTACTACCCGTCTCGTTGTAGGCTACATATTCATACACCCATTTTATCGTCACCCAAAGGGTTTTAGCAAATCTATTTCTTAAAATCATATATCATAATTATATTCTAATTATTGAGTTGGGACTATATCTTAATCACATAAATGTAGAAACATCCCTGTGTGAATATTTAAATATACGAATATACGAATAATACTTGCTATTGCTTTTCGTATTTCATCACCTGTTGCGCCTCGGATTCAAGTTACTGGAAAACTAAAATTTTCAGAGATGAGTAGGTAGAAGCTAGACAAACAACATTTACTGTTGAAAATGATTTTAGATTTGACCACCTGTTGCACTTTCGATTCAATTGACTGGAATATGATTCCGAGTGGCTATCATCGGGAAAAGATGAGTGATCATTTTCAATTTCAACAATTCTCTCATATAGGCCTAATTAAGGTTCAATATTTGAATCGAGCAATTGTGCAACCAAGCAACGTCTGACGAGACTCATCGTAGGTAATATAAATGGTGATTTGTTACGTTTTGTGATGTAGTTCTTGATATTTAGTCACTGTTTTCGTTTTATCAATTCTAACATATTTCTATTTAAGAGAAGGTTAAGCGAAAGCAAGGTACGATAACATTTCTTTATTTTGATTTCCCAGATACCGAAAAGGTTTTAACAGTAGTTCATACAATTCATCGGTCGTTATCCAAGAAAATGTTAGGTTAGTGATGTTTGAAGTACACTAATAAAGCATTTTGATTCGGGCAAAAGTACGGACTTTCGTATCGTATATATGAAAAATGCGAAATGATGAACGTAAATCGACTATCGACAATCATCTGGCCACCATATGTTAACGATTAAGCATTTAAACGGGAACTCTGTTGTCCATGCTATTGTCATTGTGTCCTAAGCAATGGAAAAATATACCTGGGTAACAGAAAATTCTACGCTATGACAGCATAGAAATTGCATGAAATATTTTGAATTAATTTTTTTCACCGATAAATCCCACGTAATCTTGATATATATATATATATATATATATATATATATATATATATATATATATATATATATATATATATATATATATATATGCAACGGTAATGTCAACTCCGTTTATTACTGCAGAGTCGATTGCCTCGGGTCATCGCGTGTTCTGGGCAATATTACAAACTTTCTTACTTCGTTGAGGTTGCCCTATTTATATTTCAACGATGGTTCGGAAATTGCTTATTTTCGGATTTATGTCTTAAAAAGTATCTACCACATAGGTGGGCCCGCTAGTAGCAAATGACATGGCTGCTTTATCTGAAACATGCCTCCTCTTTTCTTCTGGACCTCGGCGTCCCGATTTTCCTAGATTCGCCCCTACACATGTATACACAATACTAACATTTAAAAAACATTCACTCACAGCTTGCCAAAATCTTATGCCATAGTATTGGTTAGAACAGACTTAACAGTTGGATATTTGAAAATGAATTTATTTGAACCCTAAAGAGTTAATCGAACTCACGATATGACCCAAATAAACAAGTGTAAAGCGATGTCTCGCGATTCGATCATCGTCAAAACATTTTCAATTTATTTCGCAGATATTACAGGCATACAAGTATGAATTATAATGTGTATGCAACGTAGAAAGTAGAATGCTACGTGTCAGGACACGATAAGACGTTCCGTGCGTCTCAATCTTCAACCTGTCCCTGTCGTATTATTTCTTGCGTTGGGCGTTGAACGATTCTCACTCGGTTCCACTCGACTGCTCATTGTACCGTGGCTTGATTCCCACGCCGATTTCCGACGATAGAAAACCTCGCGCACCTGCAAATAAAATTCGTTTGAGAATTACTGCTTGTCTATCCGCAGTTGTGGTGCCTGGAACCAATGGAAATTTTTCGACGATAAACAATGGAAAAGTTGAAAATCCATAGAAGAAAAGCAGTAAAAATCTTATTTTCTAATGAGTATAAATGGGAAAATGTAACTTCCGAAAACGTTCGCTTGAATAAGCCTTTTTACAGTTTCCAGGCGCCATTTTTTTGGGTACCCACCGGGTCCGCATTGTTGAATTCTTTGTCTCTATTTTCCCCCGTTTAATTTTTT
The DNA here is from genome assembly GCF_964204645.1 of Tubulanus polymorphus. Taxonomy (NCBI): domain Eukaryota; kingdom Metazoa; phylum Nemertea; class Palaeonemertea; order Tubulaniformes; family Tubulanidae; genus Tubulanus; species Tubulanus polymorphus. The sequence continues at coordinate 9,866,019 of NC_134027.1, read as the reverse complement.
CATTTCGTTCATATCTCTGGATTGCATTAGGATAGAAACAAAGTAAAAATATCGATGAACTCAACTGATATTAAACTTTTTTATGATTACTCATTTAAAAATCTAATACAACAATGCGCGCTGGTGAAGTTATAAACATCGATATCGTCTTCCCGAAAATTCAACTTGAATTATTGCTCATCCCGATCAAAAATTCGTGATTCTTACAAATTTGAATCTAAATTTTTGAATTTTTCAGGATCAATAGACATCTCTATGTGGTATTATATACTTTTTACCTTTTTCAATTATGTTTATTAGTTTTTAAGTAGTATATACTCATTAGAAAATGAGATTTCTACTGTTTTTGCAACTATTTGAACTCTCTACCCAAGACAATGGAAAAGCATATATCAAAGTAGATGGTGCGTATCATGTATTCAACGGGCGGATGAAATTTGGAAGGCAGGGTCCAGAAGGAAGAAAGTAGTTTTTATAGATAAAGCCGCCATGCCATAGTCCACCGGTGTCCCTCACACGGTATTAGATATCTTTTAAGAAATATATACATCTATGGATATGCAATTTCCGAAAGGATGAGCGTCAAATTTACAGGTTTTAACGATCTTTGTCTTGATGAAAAAGGCAACCTCAATGGGAAGGCAGTGGTCCGTACCCCGAGACCAGCCCTTAAATACAGCCACGGTATATCGAATATGGTTGAATTAGCTGATTTGTATTACTGAATCGTATAGTCCAAGGGTATGGTCAAACTGTTATTTTTCGGTTTCGGTTTCCTTTAAAGCCTACCTCCGTGTTGATCAAGCAGTGACAAACGAACAAAAGAAGTCCTTGAAGAGAATTCGTCAAGGCGAACACGTACTGAAAGACGACCGTCTTCTCAGAGAACGCCAGTACGCCAAATATCCACGTCGTACCCAAGACCGGTAGGAGAACTAATGACGCTTTTGCAGCTTGCCTACAAAAAAAGTTACATAAAGATATTTTGAAACTGTGTACTAGGCAGAAGACTATTGCGAATTATTCCTACACGGACAGAACACGATATACGATTGGTTAAGATTGATTCAAACATTAACTTCAGATCCAGATCTTCGAAAAACGACATTTCTTCAAACTATGATGGTTATAGGATTCCAAACTGGAAGGTCAGATATTTGGCCATGATACGCCACTTACACGGCGCTAGTCATCTTGCTATCTTCTTTCGTTACACTCAAAACGACGATGACGTACATAACTCTGAACAGAATCACCAAATTTATCTGCAAAATACATCGATTTGATTGTGCGTCAATTTCTGTCGATGATGATTGGTATTTTTTACAATCAGAAAGATTTTATAGTTCTAAAATCTGATCACGTCACAGAAATGTGGACATTTCTGAAAGATAGACTTACGAAAACGATAGTAAGAGCCGGAACGGCGAACGCCCAGATTGAGTTGTCATTCGGTGATAACCAACACCTGAGCAAAGATACTTAAATTTGTTTGATTTCCATCAGAAATACTCATAAAAAATCAATTCCTCTTTCGAGTTGGCTTCTTGAAGAAAGTATAGTGTCGTTTGGATGTATCGTTAAACATTACTTACACTTCATGCGTTCCGATCGTATCGTGGAATAAACCGCCAGCGACCGCGACAACTAGCAACGGCAAACCTGAAAAAAAAAACGAACAGTCGTGAGCCCAGAATTCACGACAAAGTATCGCGTAGGTGCCTATTATTTTTTTCATTTACCCCATCCACATATATAGTAGAGTTTCATTTTCGTCTCCGACGCGAACACAACGATGACTTGTAAGTAGATATGTATTCCCTCGATAAGCATCCAGGAAAATGAGGACAGGTAAAAATAGAACAGCAAAACGGTCACAGCAACACATCCACTCTTAAAAAGGGATAAGCACTTTTTTATCATAAAACCAATATGGTATTTCGGTGGAGATATTAATAGTGCGGTATTTCCCATATATTCTTTGTTTAGATATAATGAGTCTATTCGTTAACCACAGAAAGTGCAAAATGCATCTGTTCAACAAAATATAGAAACAATGACGACAACACATTATATCAAATTTGATTTCAATAAATTTTTTTATAAATTTTCTATTTTTAAATTCATTTCAAGACTTATTCGTTGATACTGTCATTTCGATTATACTGACCGTATTTCGTTGAACACCGCTTCCCGCAAGAAGAAGAGTTTGCGAGAACAATATGGCAAGGGCTAAGTTTACGTGAACTAACACTCTATCCGTATACATCCTAGAATTATAAACTTGTGAAATTACATTTTTTTTTGAAATCTCATTCCCGACAACTACTCCATATTTCTATATCTTATATAACCTCTTTTCTTAAGTTCAGGATCTATGCACTGTTAACTGAATGAAGTTATTCATTTGCTTTACCGGAGAAATATGAATGTCAGAATCGTCAGCGTCGTCCCCAGGATGGATAACGTACAGCCGATGTAGGTGATGATCTCAAGGGCCTTCGTGTCTTTACTCGATAACTTGAAACATGACAATAATATTTTCACGTGAGGCTTTTTTCAATCGTTTGAATGAGGAATGAGGTGTGAAAATTATGCTCGTGAAATGATAAATACCGAGAAACTTTATTACAACGACCGATTTATTTTGAGGGCAAAAATCAGGACTAGAGATTTACCTTAACGCTCTTCACTTGCAGAAGTACTGCGAAGTTTGTCGTGTGGTTACATCGACATTTTACCATTTTGATCAAACCGCTGTCGTTAACGAAATCAACCAATGAGCAGCCGTCACCAGACCATCGTATTACGTCGCCTTCTGAACTGCATTGATTTTAGAATAACAGACGAATTTTGATGATTTGAAATGATACAGTATTGATTATTGAAATGATCAAAGATTTATATTTTCTATGTTTGAGTTCACCTTTTATTGCTCTTTTCCTTTTGTAAAAAGACACATTTAGGCTCAGCTTCACAACCGGGAATAGGAAATTCTATGTCAACTTTTAATTGGTTTAGTCCAGTATTATTAGAAACAATAGATACTCCAATAATGTTGCTACCAATGATGCTAAAATACATCGAACACATATGCAATTATAATTTAAAGTATTCGAAACAAATTTAAATCAGTCAATTTCATTGACTTACTGTGAGATATTCTCGATTTCATTTGGTAATACGGATTGGATAGACTTATAGGTCGTAGTAGCGACTGCTAAGGGATCACTTTCAACATCATTATAAGACAATAATGATACTGATCCAGTAACATTACCGCTTTCCGGAAGTTTGACAGGAACATTTCGTCGGTTCATCATCTTGATATTTACTTCTATTTGTCGAAAAATAAACGAAAAGATAAACCATGCATGTTCTTAAAAAGATAGGTAATGCTCAAACCAAATCAAAATATGAATTTCGTTGACATAGAATTAATAGACCTGCGTGCGGTTGTACGAATTCTAGTGTAGTGTTGATTTGGTGACCAATTTCGACAAGTCTGGATGAGGCTTGCGTTACTATCTCGTCTAATGAGTATACCGTTTGCGCTGCCGCCACTCTCGTCTGTGAGATGGGAAAAATGGTACTTTAAAATCAAAGGTATTTATCAATACAAGGTACAGATGGATTAAGGAACTGAATAAAAGATCGTGACTGACCTCGACAGTTTTGTTCCATGATTTAAGAACGGTGGACTGTTGAGCATCATTCATCACACCACTGATAACCTAAAATCCAGAAAATCTTTCGGGTAATATTACAAATGCTAAAATGCTAATCAATTGATTCATCATTACAATGGAGACGTGTATGTATTTTCGGTGATATTTCCAGTTTGCGTCTTACATCCGTAACGTCGATAACTTGTTGATCATTGAGAGTGTTGAATGGTTTCGATTCCTTCAATAATTCCACCAGTTTCGCAACTTTGAGTACGTCGACTTCAGGGTCTTTAAGCTTCTCGTGAATATTTGATAGCGATTTGATGGCTGAATCGAAACTTTCCGAATCTCGTTTGGTTGGAATCTTAATGGAAGCTGCACTGATAGGCGTCGCAGCTGTACGACTGGTCGACTCTGCATCGACAGAAGTCGTAGGAATGGGCGGCGCCCCACATATTCCCGTCGTTCCTTGTTGAATGAATACATTGAAATATTGTTGGTTTCACTTATATATGGAATATTTTGCAAAATAGAGGCTTGATAATGACTATGGAAATATAAACCTTCGAAAAAACGTATTCCCATATACTCTGCCGTATTACGTAACACAAATAAACGAAAAGGATTATTCAACTTCAGGGAATAGAATCTTCAATGTTACAAAGCCAAATTATGTTCCACGAATTGAAATGACTCACCATTAGGAAAGTTAAGGTTGTAGATTTCAAGTATTTCCAAATGACTGAGAATGCGGTCCCAAATTGCTAGTTCATCTATACTGCCGGCATAAGGCCCAATGACACTGTAATTTAGATATATATGATACCTAATAACATCATCAAAGGCACATCCTCTTTGGCCATATATAATCGACACTGACTTGGCATCATTTTTGCAACCGACATATAGGTGCGTGTTGACTATTGATCGCGTTTCATTGATGCATTCTGTGTTTGTCTTCTTTACTTGACCATTCAAAAACACGGAAATTCCTATGAAAACAATATCGAAAATATACTTCTGAAAATTTGTTACAAAACAAGATTATTTTTGTGTGGAATTTAGAAATAATAACGTGCAAAAGAAGATGATAATATCCCAGTAAAACCCATTCGAAAAAAGATTATACTCGTGAATTAAAAAAAGACCGTTAATTTGACGCCACGTTACGACAACGTGTCGTGCATTCTTCTGGTCAGTGGTCATTTCCGCGTCGTCGTAACCCATATGATACGTCATGATGACGTCACATCTTATTCCTCGATCGGCAACGCGAATCCTGAATTTATCGATATTCTTGTCGTACCAGACGACAAACCCGGTGCCAGTGTCGGCGGCCCCTGTAAAAATTTACGCACGACTAGTTTCACTAACAGCAAAATGGTCTAGAACCTATGTCTAGAGAACTCATCGTGGATATACCTGTATTAATGAAATAAGCGTCGGACTTGTACGAGTAGTTGTTGTGAGGATAGTCGTGTTGCGCAATGAGGTAGAAAGCGTACGTTACACCGGACGATGCGCATATTCCCGGGTCACTAATACAGGTCCCTGTCAATTGTAGATAATGATCTATGACCTTAAATCTAACCAAATTTATGAGTATAAGCATAAAATCATACGTACCTGAATAATTGCCCAAGACGGCACATGTGCTACCGTGTTTTGCTTGAAAGTTCAATTTATTCGATACGCGCCCTGGTTTCAAAGACAATCCGTTCGGTAACGGGTCACTATAAACTGCTCCGTTCATACTCCGTATCTGAAATAAGAAAGTCTCATGATTTACTCAACAGGTAAATTTCAGTTCCCTCGCTTTAGGGACCGCGCGGAAGTTTATAATTACGCGAAATACTTTCGAACCGTACAGATTAACAAAAATGATTTTACCGTTCGGTTAGAATCAAACTCGTTGAAATTGAAATACACCAACGCATCAGAATACGGTTTCAAATCTGAAAAAGATATGGTATAAAGAATATACCAAAGTAAGCTTACAATGGTTTGCGCATGTGTCACTATAAAATGTCAAACAAAAGTTAGACTTACATCTGAGACCAAACTTAAGTTTAAGTGGAGTTTTTTCGATCCATCGAAAAAAAACAGTCGCATTCCAAGCATATTCTATTAGTTAATGGGTTGTGTAACTACTAGCCCAGGTTACGTATTCGAACGGGCGTCATGTATATTTCTCATGCGATGTTGTATACTTACAGCAGAGTCCGCACATGGCCACACATGCGTCGGTGACGTAAGGGTGGTCTTTTGTACACCAAGAGCTCGTGTATCCGCTGCATCTATAGTTTGGGTGGCAGGAATTACTCAGATCTGCACATTCATCTGCAATGATAGATGATTGCTTCTTTCTGTGGGCTTTTAACTCCTCCTACTCGCCGCCATACCAATAATCGGGAAAGTGTAGAAGGTGGCTAAAATATTTCATCGGTAGGTAAGGCAGTAAGCATTGTTTACTATCGAGTGAGTGGTTTACGTGTTCTAATGCTCTCTCTCTCTCTAACTAGGCACTGGCCTAATTTGACTAGGGCCTGATTCGTGCCAATTTGGCCCGGGCCAAATCGTCTCCGTGTGATTGCTCTGAATAAGGGTTCATCATAATAGATTTCAGTTACCTTTACATGTTTTCCCCATGAAACCGATTTTGCATGCACACGTACAAGACGTGGAGTTCCATGTCCCTTCATTCGTGCACGTACCTCCTTCGCAATTTTGAGGCACTGCTATATCAGAAAATAATGTTATTGGAATACGAAAAGTTTTAATTCAAGGCAGTTTTGTTTTAATTACAGGCAGATTTGTTCTCTTAAAAACACGATGCAGTGTACTGATTTACTACAGTGATACTTTAAGTTTTCGAATCTTACCTGAGGAACATTGCGTCAAAGACAAAATACAAGCCTAAAGTGCAAAAATGTTTAAGTTACTCTAAAAGTAAACTTTTGTTTTTACTTTTAATTTCAGATGGTCAAAAATTTGTATGTATCTTGAGACTTGCACCAAAGCGCAAGATTTTACAATGTTTTAGAATAATTCAGAAAAAGTTTAGAAAATTTTAATACGGGAAGAAAAGTAAAACTTACAAAAATGAAGAAAGACACTCTCCTAATCCTTTCCATGAGCAGACCCGGCAACTGGCCCATACGAGAAACCCCGACGAAATGAGTAAAGATTGACGCAAAACATGGGACTTCTTCCTCGCTATGATTAAATATCGTCAGTAAAAACTAATCAACACGCTGATCTAATTACCTGGCTTTTCGTCCAATGGAAAATTAATTAATTAGTGACTGGGGACCGTGTGTTTAATCACTCGCTCCACAGCACGATCACGTCAGTTATGTTTATTGGACACGATCTTGTTATTTGATTGATAGAGCTCTCACGATATTTCTCTCCGAAAATAAACCGGTCAGAGTGTTTCGAGATTTACTTCGCTCCTTTTTGCCATTCTGTCGATATTGGCCGTCGAGTGAACTGATGGCACTGGTAAAGATGAAAGTATACGGTCGACCGCACGCATGTCCGTGTTTTGATGGCACTGGTAGAGATGAAAGTATACGGTCGACCGCACGCATGTCCGTGTTTTAGGCAAATCTGTTTCAAACATTCCGGATCCCTGATTTAGGCATTCAAGATGGCAGCGCCCATAGAAATTGTGATTTTTTCGTGAAAATCAATTTTGCTCGGTAAAAAGCGTCCTCAACATGTCATTTGAATACGAAGATGCTTGGGATGAAGACCATGATCTTGGTGTAAGTCGTGATTTAATCATTGACGTTCCTGTTTTTGGTTGCTGCAGAATTGTTATCATTTAGTTTGGCCGGGGGTTGGGTTACCGTGGCGTAGGCCTCTGTAGTAGTGGTCTTTATCAACCATTTTAAGTTAGGCTTAACTGTTCCCAAAAGATAGATGGTTGGATACTTCATAGGCCTACTTTAAATCAACAACTGTGGCGTTACATCCCAATTGTGTCCGTAATCATTTCCAATAAGAGTTTGCAGAAATGATCTAAAACTGCACTAAAAATATTTGGGATCGGATTTCAGAAATACAATTATTTTGGTGCTTTCTTTTCAGTCTCCAGAACATGAAGCAGAACATGATGAAGAGAATGATCATATTATACAGGAAGAATGTATTCAAGAATTCTCTACTAATGATTTCATTATGGAACCTGGAGTTTTTAACACCCTCAAACGGTATAAAATTTCTTCTGGACTGATTGTCAACTCAGTAGTAAACGTCACACAAGTTTAAAGAGCTGGGTTTTTTCTCAATCTTTTCAGTTATTTCCAAGCAGGAGGTAACCCAGAACAAGTCGTCGCTCTTCTATCGGATAATTATGTAGCGATTGCGCAAACTGCTAACTTACTAGCTGAATGGCTCATTCTTGTTGGTAAGTCTTACCTATTTTCACGCTTCCGCACGCTTACCCAGTTTCAAAATAGGTGGATGAACACTCTTGCCTTGTTTCTACTGACAATGGGGTTTATTTTTTCAGGAACCGATATCAAAGATGTGCAAGAAATGGTCGAAGATCACCTTAAGCAAATGATCCTGAAACATTTTGATCCAAAGAAAGCCGATTCTATATTCTCCGATGAGGGAGAAGTATGTTACTTGTCCTTGATTCTCAATCCATTCATATGATAACAATAGGCCTATATCTATACGAGAAAAAATTATGGCTGCCTCCAGAAATCCTCAATTTAACTAGAAAATCAAAGCTTATATAATAAGTTAATTGAAGCTTCCATCCTTTCTGATGGAAGTCTGTATTTCAGTTCTGTTTTGCTCATTACGTGGGATAGTTAATTCATCACTGTATAGCAATCCAAAATGTTTTCTTTTTCAGACTCCATCCTGGTTAGCCGAGATGATAGAGCATGCAACATGGCGTTCATTGTTTTATAAACTGGCGGAGGAATACCCTGACTGTCTCATGTTGAATTTCACGATTAAGGTACTATAAGCGCTATTCATACGTAATTAAAGTACGATATTCTCACATATATAGTACAGTAAACCATGCATTAGTCAGATAAATAGTTTGTATGAAAATATTGGGCCCTTTTCTCCTCATTTTCAATTGTAGTCCTGTCCCAAAAAATGTAGTTAGTTGTTTTATGATTCGAAATGTATTAAAATTAAAAAATCATTTATAAGTCGGACATAGAAGCTTTTTAGCAACATTATGATATTTCCGTCATTGAACCAATCAGGCTAAAATAGGGTGAGGTGTGTGTAGGCTTCACCTTTGCAGTTGTCATGTAAGATAAGATATATAGGCCTAGTACTATGATTGAGCTCTTGAAGTCACAATTTACAATCTAAAGTCATAGAAAATCATAGAAAATCACCCAGTCCTAAGACATCTGTCTTACACATAGTTTACCTTACTTCATGTATCTTTATTCATTTAGAATCAAAAGGGTCATAGGACCTATTTTCTACACTTCTAACCTGATGTGTCTGTCCATTTGTAATGCTGTAATTTCTAGTTGATCAATTTTCTTTTCAATTCAAAGTTGATTTCTGATGCCGGATTTCAAGGCGAAATCACAACAGTTTCTACGGCATGTCATCAGATCGAGGTGTTCTCGCGAGTGATTCGCACATCCATCAAGTCATTTATATCCGGCGGGGAAGAAGCAATTAAGAAGAATTTACCTGAATTCACAGTGAGTTTAATTTAGGTTTCAATTTTTTCTACCGGTAAAGCTGAAAATGTCACTTTTAAAGGAAGTTCTCTAGGCCTTAGTATAGCAAAATTTCGACATACATCAGAATGAAAACAAAAAACATTTCGGCATTTAAAATCTGTTCATTCTGATACTAGTTTACGCTCCAGTACAATTTATCAAACAATATCATAAGGTTAGAATTGAACTCAGTATGGATAAGTTTACTTTTATTTTTAGAAAATGTTGTGTCACGGAGAACATACGTACTTGTACAGCCAGGTTCTAATGCATATACTAGCGCAGGAGAATAAAGGTGGTTCGAACATACGCCGGCTTTGTCAGGAGTTGCAGAAGAGTGCATTGGAAAGGTACATATTGTTTAGGACGATGCAGTTCCTGAGAAAATATTTTTATCTTTGGAAATAGTTCTACTAGTCAGCATATAAGTATAACTCTAATCAGAAATGCATGATGCAAGAATTTGCTAAAATAACTTGCTGACCCTGTGAAAAGAGGTACATTGTGATTGTACCAGCAGATACATAGATTGTTTTCAACTTGCTGTTTAAAAGTCCAGTCTGATCTTAGATATTACAAATGAATCAAATGTTAATATACGTTAGAAAATTCCAAACCATTTTGAAATATTTTCAGGGGATTAGATGTTACACCTATAACGATGGCACTGAGTGGCGCGGCTGCCTATCCCCGGGCCTGTCAAGCATTATCCGCTATGTTGTCAAGAAGGGCGCTTAATCCGGCTGATATAACTGTGGTAATTTGATTCAATCCTCGAGTGATTTGTGCAGTCACCTCTATAGCTGTTTTGTTTTGGCCCTTTTGTAAATGTATTTTATAATTTTTTTTCTGTTTATTTCATCAGCTAAGAAAATTTGACTTCCCTGTAATCCTTCAGTTAAAGATTATTGGAGGTTATTGTGAAAAATTTCGGTTTCAATTTTGTGTGATTTATTTACACGTTTATCTTTCTATTCGTTATTGTTTTTAGCTGTACAAAATGTACACCGGACCAGATCCGCCTCCTGTTGAGCTGGTACGATCCCCGCAGTTATTAGGTAATTAATCATTGTCTTGATCTACTCTCTAGCTACAGGCATTGTAAGACATATACATGTACAGTGCATTTGTCATGATTTGGCTAGCTTCATTTTAATCTCAACTGTTTGAATGTTGTTTTATAGATATGTTCAATGTGGCTTTGTTCAAACCGGGCTCGAAGATCAACCAGGATCATAAATCGAAGTATATATACATTCATGCGTACGCCGTCAGCGTTATAGAGACGTATAAAAAGGTATCTAAAAGCCATCAATATTTGTAGGCTATTAGCGTTAATCCAATATGATACATATTTATAAGTGTTCTCAGTTCTCATTGCAAGATTCGATAATCTTTTTCAAAGGGCCAAAGAAAAAATATCAACAAAGACGAACTCAAACCTACGATTCAAGCGATAGAAAAGGCCCACGTATTGTGCTGTGAAAATAAAGGTTCTTCGGAACTGCTCGCTGATATTGGTACTCTCTTTCAGTGCATCAAGTAAGTTATGGATATGGTTTTAGTTTTAGTTATTTAAGAAGCGGTTTATATTTTGCTCACCAGTCGTAGCGGTGTTCTATAATATAAAACAGCTCTTCAAACAGCCCTATTCGTAAGTTTTAGCTGAATGCTGAAACCACTGATGATTAGATATTTTGATTATTGTTATGGTATTGTCTTCCAGATTTCCGGTTGTGTCTATGGGTGTGTTACTAGCTGTCGACTGCACTGTATCCGACGCAAGTTACTTCAAATTGAACACAGACCATACACCCCTGCATCTCGTTCTACTTGATGAAGTAGGTTTTCTGAGAATATCTCGTACTGGATCAGAGTACCGGTACTCTGTTCTCTAATTTGTGGTTGATTTTTAGCCCTCTTGGGACTTAAGTCCTCCTGTGGGCTATTGCATTCATATTGTGTCTCCTGGGCTTCTAGTTCTATATTGAATTACCTATAATTTGTTGTAGATTGTATCGTGTCACATGTTGATGCACAACAAGGTTCTTGATCTGCTCATCAGACTATTTGAGACAACATATGATGACCTGGAGATTCTTGAACAGGTAATATTGGCTCAGTGTCCCTAAAAAAAAAAGCAAAAATTTTACCCTACCCTTTAAAGGCCTTCAATGACGGGATATGCTTGGAATGCATAGAAATGTATCAATTTTAAATTTTTGAGGCTACTTATGACACCCCTCATTTTCCCTTCATTAGGCTGGATCGATATATCATGGCTTCCAACCCTGTATTATACAGGGTTGGTGGAAGCCGTATACATACGTTTGATTATGCCGAAAACTTGAATACCCGTTTTTTTCAGTTGGAACTTAAGAAAACACTATTAGATCGTATGGTTCATTTATTGAGTAGAGGATGCGTGCTTCCAGTGATCAGTTATATCAAATCTTGCTGGGAACGACAGGAAACTGATATATCACTAATCAGACACTTCGTTATAGAGGTATATAGTATACTATATCAGGATTCCTACGGGTCCTTAAATCCATTAGATATACCCTTATAATCAGGAAATCAAAATTTAAGGTGCAAAATACCCTAGAATTCTGAGCTTCGTCTTTTATGATTATATGATATTTGTTTAATTGATTTGAAGCTATGTGAAATACGTTAATACATGTACCGTACTTAAGTTAAATCGAAAAATTTGTTATTTCGATGGCTGAATTTAACAATTTGATAATTCTAAATCCATCTTAAAGTAGTCTGATAGCTACTTCTTTCAATTATAGGGGTTGCCATGCAATGCATTTTAGTAACTCATAGTATAATGTGCTTAATTGTTGTCCATTTCTACAGTGGAACCTCGTTGACGGCGGATATAACAATCTATCGGTTATCACAAACCTAGAATATAGGAACATAATTTCATAAAACAATAATTTTATACTGGAAATACCGAACTATCGGTTATAAAGAACAGGTTTTCTGGTCCCATAAAGTTCATTGTAACGAGGTTCCACTATATTTGATTTACTTTGTTTCATTCTTTTTCGAAATGACCGAAGTTGATTTTCATATCGTTGAATTAAGGTGCTCGATGTGATCGCCGCACCGTACACGCCCGAGTTTATGCAGCTATTCTTGCCGTTGATCGAGAATAAAGACGTTACCGGAATGTTACAAAACGAAGATGGATCTGATCCGGTTTCACAGTTTATCGGTACGCAGTGTTAGTCCTCGAGAGAAAGCATTAACATTAACTTAAGCCTTTAGCCTACAGGTTTAAGTTAATGCTAATGCTAAGGGTCTTAGAATGGGGGGGGGTCTACAAAGGGTGGTCTGGGGGGTCTAGAAATGGCAAAATTGTATTATGCGTTCTATTCAAACGCTCCCTTTAGAAAAATCACAATTATTAACTTTCATTATTAACAATTTAATACCATTGATTTCTTTTCTTCTAGCACATTGCAAAAGTGGTTACATCGGCTGAAGTTGTATTGGACCTACAATCAGTGATTACAATTGCATTTACATCGAATTATTTCGTGATAGAAGTATCTCAGTCTCAGAGGAGACTCACTGCCACATTTTGCTGAAGGAGATCCAAAGACTTTCGTTGTTTGAACAAGACATTATGGGACATCAGCATCTAAGCAAACATAAAAGCATTCAACAGATAATTTCTTTATGTATATACATTAAACAAAAATTACTGCATTCTAGTAGAAAAAGTGTCGTTGATATGGTGATTTATTTATGTATAAATGTAATTGAATTTTAAGAAAAAAATAAAATTCATTACACTTCACACTTCTTGCTCTGCGTTGTTTTTAAATGGAATACTATAGTCCATTCTGCGTCATCTTACTTTGGTTATGTCTTCCACTCCACAACTCTCGACTCATCATTAAACCGATAATTATTTTGATGTCCATACCTTGAAAAGAATGAGCTGTTTGAGAAATAAAAATATCTGGCATCAGGACATGTGAGCAACCATGATAAGGATTTTGATTAGAATGTACACCTGGAATTTAATATTCTGCTTGGGAATACTCGCTATCCAAATACTAAACGGATAAACATCGATATGTAACATGAACCAGGGAAGACAAGAGCTGGTACTCTACGTCATAAACTCTCCCAACATCATAGTAAGTAGTATACTTATGCGAGTAACCTGGGAAATGCTAGATCGACATTCTAGCCAAGGAGGGAGGATTGTGACAACGAAAAAGATACAATTTACTGCCTCGTTAGCGAAGCGTGCAAACGCATCGAGAATTCTTTTCTGGGAAAATAAAACCGCTAGACACATTTCTGCAACTAGGACTTTCTAATGCGAGTCATAAAACCTGGCTCTCTTGCTTAAGACGTTTGTGACAACTAAAGAAAGTGACTTGATAACGCGTTGCGCACAAACTACCGATACGTCGAGATTTTTCGCTGAGCAAAATATCAGTTCATTTTACGTCGATGATTGATGCTTAAAACAGTAATACCGGTAATGCCGCCGTTAATGAATTTGGTAACGGTCACGTTCATCTGTCTGTTTTCGAAGGCGTTCTCCGATATCAGGACTGATCGGTACATTCGAAAAAATGTTAGTCTCAGTCAGTCGAAGACGTACCCAGTTCAAACGGCAAAAGATTTGGTATCATGTGCAAAACAATGTTCCACCGATGGCGTCGCCTGTCAGGGTTTGGTATTTTCTGGCGGAAAGTGTACTTTATACAGGATCGCGATTTACGAGGAAGCCATTTATGAAAAAATAAAAACCATCCATTGGAAAGGTAAGACGGAAATATATGGCAATACAGTTCGTAATACTTAAAACCCAATATATCAAGAGCAGCCCCAGTCACTTTTAAGTCAGAAGAATTGCAGAAGCAAGCTCGCAGACGTTCAAAGGAATGGCCTTTCGAGTAAGTGTCCTTTAGAAAATTTGGTCATTTCTTATAGAATATGCATAGGCTTGCACCTTAGAAATTTCATAGTTCGTACACTATTTTATTTTGGAAATAAGTTTTTAGGGGCCAGGATAACCACACGTATTTCCGTGCTAAAAACGTCGTAGTTCACTGACCTAACTACCAGCTTTTGGCGACGATGAACATCTCCCGTATCCTTTAAAGGCCTTCAATGACGGGATATGCTAGAAATGCATCAATTTTGAATATCTGAGGCTTTCTGTTTTATAAACACTTCTCAGTTTTTTATCGAGTTAAAAGTATCTGTCCGCGATTGTACATTTTCATGGAAGCATATTCGCATATGCTGTGCATAGATTTGATCCTTGTGAGAGTGGGAACATCTGAGGCATTGATATCCAGATACGTAGTCAATTCAAACCTCATCCAACTTCTTATTTTCTCCATGCTCATTCCATGATAATTTGCATGGATCGAGCAACAAAAAGACATATTTCTAAAATTTTTTGCACTTTGCGACTGACTGGACAACGTTCTAAGTCTATCTAGATCCGGAAGTAAGAAAGAAAACAGGTCATATTAATTGTACGCCTTTCATTTTTCATTCTATCCCTCAAGGACGTAGCTCTCAGGAATTTATTCAAATTTAAACTGTTGAATCCAATCATGTTAGATATTTCAACGACAACGTTACAGCGACGATGTTACACTCGTGTTGTCGTGAATGGCTGGGAATTTTTCCGTGCAATCAAATTCTAATAAAAAGCGAAGAGTTTCACGACACCATCATTCATCAAACGCATTCATTGCAAGAGAGCACTTAATTATCTTAAGAATAGCACCGCTAGCGTGTCGAAGATAAACAAAACCCACCGCGAAATGAATTCCGACGACACAATGCAATCCAATCGTTTTTTCAAGAATTTCACAAACACTCGAAAAGGTGCCAATGGTGCATATCAGCTTCTGAGAAAATATAAATCAATTCGTGTGCGATGCAATTACTCGTCTCATAAGCTGCGTTTGTTGTTTTAGTGAGAACGTGTCGAGCTGGGTACACTTTGATCGAGACGTCATGTTTCCACGTAAACAACACGCTACCGTCCAGTTGGTATCAGGCTAAGGACAGTTGGTGTCCCGATATCAAAGGTAGACTGGCAGAACCTCGCACTAAGGGTATTTTCGAAAAACTTCGCAAATTCACGAACTCCTATTATCAACAGGGTAAGAAATGTCGTATTACAATTCGGCCTACTCGCGCGTAGTTCATGTGTGTATGTCCTATCCAAGATTATGCTCCATGTGGTCAAAGAGTTGAAATTTTACCAAGGAAATGATAGTCCACAGAACATACAATCTGATTGCATCATATATTTATGAAAATTTCAAATTCGATTTTTCTAAAAACATTGAAGAGATTAATTTGATTTGAAATCATTAGTTCCTGTCATCCAATGGAGTATATACATTTTTTTACTTTCGATATATTGAAATTATAGCCATCAATCTCTTTGGCGTGTGCGTTCTTTGATTACAGCTTCTCCATTCCAAAACAAATACTCAATACATGTATTTCGTGTGATTCCTTAATCTCCTCCGAGCAAAATGTTTAGCACGATCCTCACGGCTTACCCCATAAATGTTAGTCGCACCAACCACGATACGTTCTGATTTTCAGATTATTTACTTATTGGATGTTACGACATTAGCCCGAATGCACAATCGACCGCTGACCGTATTTGGGCTTGGGCGTCGGATCGTACGGTATCCATATATTCAACATTTTGCAACGGCCAGCCGAGCAGCCTTCAACAGAAATGTATCGGTTTATGGGAAAATCATCTATGGGATGATTTCGACTGTTCAAAGAATGCGAAGTTCATCTGTGAAATACCTTGAAACTCTGTATTGTACAAGCCATGTTTTGTGCACTCAATTTTACTTCACATACATCTACTATCATATATCATAAGCGGATGCCAATTCAACATAGTCTACAGGTCCATTGATGTTGAAATAGGCACATATTTTAGAATGCGCGATGAAACCTGGTTCTTCTACTATTCATTCCATCAATAAAACACTGAGACAAAAAAGGAACTAGCCGAAGATAGAAAATCTAGTAAACCTTTCGTTTTGGATGAATACCTTTTGGCAAATGATAAAGTCTAGTTGCACTTCGTGTAGATTGGTCGATTAACGATATCAACAGTTGAATATACCGGTACAAATTAAGTCAACTGGTCCCCGCCCCAAGAAACAACGTTACGTGGCACGAATCAATTTGATAATACTTTGCTTGTGTATTTTTTCCAGCAAACCTTTTCATTGGCGGATATGACTATCGATGTCAATTGGCACCGCCGCAAGGTTGGGTGTGGATCTCGGACTTGTCAGTGATGGGTTACGATTCGTTTCAATCGGGTCAGCCCAGTAGTTCAAATCAATGTTGCTGTACCATGTGGAGCAATGCTAATCATCTTTGGGACGACGACTCTTGCTCTCGGATGAAATCTTTCATTTGTGAGATACCTTAACGGCAGGCCGAATCCCAAGAGATCAGACAGCAAGGGTGGATCTAGGATTCTTTGAAGGGGGTGTACCTGCAAATTGTAAAGGGCACTAAATTTGAAAAGGGGAGATTTGTGAATGCGAGGGCTGCCAGCAAAGCATTGGTAGAGGTTTTGGTGGTTCTACCACAGAACGTTGAAGAACAAAGGGGATTTTCTGGCCATTAACGGAGCTCGTTCGGATTTACTTTAAGTCTTTTTAAAATCAGTCCATCCGGTCCACTACCTAAATCCACCTTTGGACATACTTCTTGTGAGTCAATATGTTGTGTATATGTTCTATCATTTTGTTGTATAGTATCCTGAAGACTACATTATAAGCGCGCAGAAAGTCGCTGTGCGGATATAGAATAGAAATAGAAAATGCTTTTTTATTCAGCATCGTGTCCTTGTTTGTTAGATCGCGGATTAATAACGTTAAGACGCGCAAAGGCGCGACTAAGAGCAGTTAACTTTGCTTAAACATTATCAAACGTCACCGCCACACAAAACAGACCGTGACCGCGGTAACGATTGCGCATGTAGTAATGATCATTAAAAAGATCCGGTTCAGGTCCGTGTAGATTACTGATATTTATCATTCGAAAAAATAGTTCCCAAGATCAATGATTCTTTAACGCTTGAACAAATTTTGTGAACTTGTTCGCATGTCATATTCTGTTCATGCAAGTGGCCAGGAACTAATAAACAATTACTGTAGAAATCATTGAGTGTTAATCTTTGCGGCCATTGTAGGCAAAATCTTACATACGGTTAAGTAAGCGAGAACTGATCGATCGCGTGGTGCAAAATTGTCGGTGAAAATGTCTCCTCATATTGCCATCAGGGTCTAGCCCTGGTCTCAAAAGAGAAATGGCAGAAGCAATTAACACCATTGCAGAATGTTCTCGCGAAGCAATAGGATCGCAATAAACCATTTTACAGTTGCTAGCCGCCATTTTGTTAGGGTACTTTTGTCCCGTATTGTTGGGTCATTTTTTTCTCTTTTTTAAAAACTATCCGTGACGTGTATTGTATCATATTTCATCTGTCCATGGATGGATTTTGACAACTTCAGCAACATTCAAACCGCATAAATCTCTAGTTTTCAGTTATGTAAAAATCATTTCTCAAATTTACAACAATGCGACATGAGAGCGATATAAAAATCGGTGGTCAGTTTTTGCCGTGCGCATAGAAATCCAGGGTACTGAACTTTGAAGTTCGTTATTTTCAGAAATAATTTTCTAAAAAATCCAAACATATCAAGCACTGTGCGCATAAACACCCCCTTTTAGGTGAACTTTGAAATTTTAAGATATCTTACCTAGTTTTTTTCCTATGGCTCTTTAACTGCAGCGCGTGTATTGTCATTCCGAGATTTGGCGCTGTTTTCTTTGCGTGTATTTCAGTATATGGGTGTTATTCCTTCATTTTCACTACACTTGTCTCTACGGAAAATGGTTTTAATTGTTGGTACGAGTATCAGGTTTAAATATTACGGCATTAATACTGTATTCCGTTCTCCGGCGCTAGTTCGTAATGGCTGTAATGGTAGCCGCTTTTACGGCAGGCAGAGGCTTACGTCCATGCACCCAAGAAAACCCAAAATATCACTCTTTTGTTGTAAATGCAATCCACACACTTCTTGCGTTTTTTGTGATGGTAGATGTCACTTTTTACTTTTTATCATCTGCGTCTGACATTCGAACTTGATACTTGATATTTCACCACCAAAACAAGAAAACGTTTTCCTATATTTTCTTCCCAATCTAATCAATCTTGAGTGTACTTAATAGAAAGTATTCATAGAAAGTAGCTGAATATTTGCCCCACCCCATTTGTCCTGCTTTTTGACCACTTCTCCATCCATCTAATTTCAGTAGATTATGTAAATTTATTGATAGACTACTGATTTAAATGGTCATCATACTCGACTTTGAGTGTTATATTTTTTTTCTTCTTCCATCTCAATATAGGCCCATATATTCTCTTCCCGCGCGCAACTTCGAATGCGTGATCAAAATGCCGCTCAGTCTCGCTGCTAAAACTGGTCAGAAAAATCCCTTAAACCCCAACATCTCTAATGTCTTCGATCTATTATATTGCATAAACGACGTGATATTTAAACCTGATACTCGTACCAACAATTAAAACCATTTTCCGTAGAGACAAGTGTAGTGAAAATGAAGGAATAACACCCATATACTGAAATACACGCAAAGAAAACAGCGCCAAATCTCGGAATGACAATACACGCGCTGCAGTTAAAGAGCCATAGGAAAAAAACTAGGCAAGATATCTTAAAATTTCAAAGTTCACCTAAAAGGGGGTGTTTATGCGCACAGTGCTTGATATGTTTGGATTTTTTAGAAAATTATTCCTGAAAATAACGAACTTCAAAGTTCAGTACCCTGGATTTCTATGCGCACGGCAAAATCTGACCACCGATTTTTATATCGCTCTCATGTCGCATTGTTGTAAATTTGAGAAATGATTTTTACATAACTGAAAACTAGAGATTTATGCGGTTGGAATGTTGCTGAAGTTGTCAAAATCCATCCATGGACAGATGAAATATGATACAATACACATCACGGATAGTTTTTAAAAAAGAGAAAAAAATGACCCAACAATACGGGACAAAAGTACCCTAACAAAATGGCGGCTAGCAACTGTAAAATGGTTTATTGAATGCAACATTTTCAATCAAGATCCGATCAGAATGCCAATATTGATGGAGGGACGACCGGATGGATCATTGGGATAATTTCAGAACTGGATAAACCTTTCTACAACAGGCGTCTTATGCATTCTATTGAAGAATATCACCTATACAATGTCAAATAAACGTAGGCTCTAATTGAAATCCCATACCGATTTAAGATTAATTTGGAATGAAGTCTGAAAAAAAATCAATGCATCAATAAATTTACCATAACTAATAGACTTTCTTGATATCCCTATAGATATATTTTACACAGTTTTAGTAAAGTCAACATAAAATACTCTAGGTTAATGAGAAAAA
Source organism: Tubulanus polymorphus (assembly GCF_964204645.1). Classification (NCBI taxonomy): domain Eukaryota; kingdom Metazoa; phylum Nemertea; class Palaeonemertea; order Tubulaniformes; family Tubulanidae; genus Tubulanus; species Tubulanus polymorphus. The sequence goes on along the minus strand of NC_134027.1, from coordinate 9,846,114 downwards.
TACGGTTACTTTTTAATGAGAATACGTTGGTCATATTCACTTTCAATATCGTATTGTCTAATCATTATATTCTGATAACTTCAACCAAAAGTCATGGCTATAGTTGGCATCGATTTTGAAGCGCAGCTATATATGGTAACCAGTCCATGGCAGGCTCAAAGATTACGCCTTCGTGAAATTCATCGTAGGGCCATCAAAATCTTTCGAAGGCACGGAAATAATCTGAAATGATATGAAATGTATAGATTTTATAACAAATGGCAACATGATATCATGTCAATTTACCGGCGGATATCAAGAAAAAAACATGCTTGTTTTTAACGATCGCATTCCAGGTGATACAATTCAGATGCAGTTGTCAGAAATCGTCAAGAATTAGAGATATCTCCCCTCTGATTGCAATATTACATCGATGATAACCTATTTGAATTCCATCCTTCTAAATATTCGCATCAACGCCTGTTACTTACGCAAGCAAGTTTGTTATCGCCTTTGAGTTCATAAATCGAAATGAACGTGTCGTCGATACCCTTTATTTTAGTACTGCAGTGGAACTTGCCGTCTTTGTACTTGATGGTAATCTACCAAAATTCGTAAAATTTCATTGGATTAATTAATAACAAATAAAACGATACTCCGTTATGAAGAAGAAAATAATAAAACAATGTCTTAGGGAATTCTAGATTGTTTGGGTTGCTCGATGATTCTGCTGTTACTGCTGCCGCTGCTTTGAGTTATATAAATAAATCTAGTTCCAATTCAACAAACTTTTAATTATCATACCGTTACACCCTTCCCGGGTCGAGATGTACACAGTGAAATTCTAAGTGACACACTTAAGTGGCAAAAGTGACAAATAAACCATACATATAAGAATTTACATCACCATGATATTAACATCGAGATAGCATCAACTGGACAATCAACAGTACATGTATACACCGCGATACACCGAAAATCTGCTATAAACTTGATCAAATATTAGTATCACTGGTTAAAATTTCGAAATTTTCGGAAATATATTTCCAAATTGAATCACGCAACTTGTTGTCATTAAGCAAATTCCTGAATATATGAGTGACGTCAGGATTTCTTTTTGAATGTGGACGTGGCCAAGGAAGGCGTTGGTCAGTTTTTTTATCGTACCTTAGCATCGCGACCATCCACTGTCTTAATATCGCATTCTTTGTCTAAAACTAAAGTATTTTCGCGAATAATTGCATCGTCCATTGTCTTCATTGTATGCGTCCATTCGTCGCCATTTCGTCCAAATATCATTTTCATTCCTTTATTATGATCTTTCATCTTTTTCTGCCATTCTTCATCCACACCTAGGCAATAAGTAATTTGCACTGGCAACGCCTTTCGTATAATTATCCAACATGGTTTGTAAGATAATCTGACATGTTAACTATTGCAAGGAACAAACGCGAGTGTAATCCCCGCAATGATTGTCAAAAATTCAAAGTTCTTGAAAAGTATAAATAATTGGGCGACGTTTCAGCTAAAAACTTTTAGCAATCATCAGGCGTACTGAAAGGTACTTTCGTCCACATTTCTGGTTTACCTGCCATTTCCAAAAATTTAGCAAATTCCGATTCATCGGTGTTGTTTTCGCCATCTGCTATCCAAGTCCCAAGAATCCCGTCCATCGTGTCTATCGGATCAGCTCAGTTTCATAAACAGTCAATTGTTTATCCTTTCTCCGTATATATGGCACCAAAATGTGTGTCAATTGTAGTGTTTATATGATAAATAACCAATGGTAAGTCTGGTGACAATAAAATGCCTTCTGCGATAGTCGTTAATTGATATGATATGATGACCTCTGTTTTTTGTGTTAATGTGTGTAGAAATAATTTTCTGAACCATTAGTAACCTATATTCTCATTTAGCCAAAATTCGTTAAATGAGAATATATGGACGTATTTCTGTAATAGAAAAAGTACAAAAAACTTGTATGATTTTACACACGAGTGTTGGGAATAAATTCAGATTTCAGTGAAGCTACTAGTCTTCTCCAATTCGTCGAGTATTGGTCATTTTACTGACACTGTATTTATTTCACTATTGATAAAAAGTTGATAATACCATTCCGATCTATTGTGATATTTTATGCGGTTGATTTATGCATTTAGGTTAAAAACTGAATTCAAATAAAATTTCCAGACGTGCTTTATTTGAACTGTTTTTTCCCAAATTGCAAATAGGTGTTTCTCTTATGAAAAATGTAATATATTATATCGTAACTGGTTTTTTATGTACAATGCTTCTATGTTTGTATGTTATTTCAATTCATTCAGAAATAAAGAATATCTAATCTAATCTACTTTTTATATCAGAAATAAATTTTCTATTCCGTGGTTTTACGAATCAAAACGATATTAATGATGATTTATTCCACCGCAAGGTTGGGTGTGGATCTCGGACTTGTCACTGATGGGTTACGATTCGTTCCGATCGGGTCAGCCCTGTAGTACAAATCAATGTTGCTGTACCATGTGGAGCAATGCTAATCATCTTTGGGACGACGACTCTTGCTCTCATATGAAATCTTTCATTTGTGAGATAACTTAACGGCAGGCACGGAATCCCAAGAGATCGGACACCAAGGCTGGATCTAGGATTATTTGAAGTGGGTGTACCCGCATATTTGAAAAGGGCACTAAATTTGAAAAGGGCAGATTTTACAATGCGAGGGCTGCCAGCAAAGCATTGGTGAACGTTTTGGTGGTTCTACCACATAATACTGATGTAAAAATGGGCTAGCCATTAATGGGAGCAAATTTGGAATAATTTGTTGTCTTTTTTAATATTTCTTTGCAACCAAAAAATTTCCAGACTTCGCATCCCATTCCAGACTTCGCATTCGAATTTTGGAGGGGTGTACCAGTCCACCTGGTCCACCCCCTAAATCCAACCTTGGACATTTTGGGTCAATGTAATGTGTATTGGTAATTTTTCAATGCTAACGTTGATTATTTTCACTTTTAATATAGTTTGTCTTTCAATCATTATTTTCTGATAACCTCAACCAAAAGTGATGACGGTGGGCTGAGTGTTGCTGGTTGTAATCGAGTTTGAAGCGCATTCAAATGGTTACACCGGTTCAAGGCAGGCTCAAAGATTACGCCTCCGTGAAATTCATCGTGGGGCCATCAAAATTTTTCGTAGGCAAGCAAAATGTCTGAAATGATATAGAATGTACCAAAGTTACTGTATAGATTTTGCAATACAATGACAACATAGACCATATCATTTCAATTCCCTGTGGATATCAAGAAAAGCTTATGTTTGTATGTGACTGGGTGACACAATTCAAATTGAGTTGTCAGAAATATTCCAAATTAAGAAATATCTCCCTTATGATTGCAATATTAAATCGATGATGAGCTTTTTGAATTCCATCCTTCCGAATATTCTGAGTATCGCCTGTTACTCACGCAAGTTAGTTTGTTGTCGCCTTCGAGTTCATAAATCGAAACAAACGTGTCGTCAATACCGTCTAATTTCGTACTACCCTGAAACTTCCCGTCCTTGAATGTGAAGGTAATCTGCCAAAATTCGTAATATTTCATTGGATTAATAACAAATAACACGATAGTTCGGAATGAAGAAGGAAAGAAGACAATTTATTCGAGCGCATGGCTTTGGACTTTTTAGTTGCACGGTGCTGCTCTTACTGCTGCTGCTTTGAGTTGCATACTATCAGTGGCATTATGTTTTTTTGACGCCTTATAAAACGTTACCATTATGAAACCTAAACAATGTTAACCATTCAGCGTCATTTTACAAACGACAGCCGTAAATCGATGTGCAAAACGTCACAGGTTTATGTGTACACAAACAAGCTATATGGCAAAATATTATTGACGTAGATGTAGAATGGCTTCCTGTGATTATATAATGACCTATATTTGAACGTTGAAATGTTATATTGCATTGAATATCATTAGAAGACGTATTGTAATAGTAAAGGATGTATGATTATATCAGAAGCGGCAGGCATAAATAGAAATGATAAGTAAATCGGATTATTCGGTTAAATGGCGGATGTATACACGATGCGGAAGTCTGATATAAAAGTCAGACCCTGACGTGGGCATGCCGGTGGAATGACGAAGCTATCTACGATGTGTGTAGGGCCGGCGTGAATTTCATCAGCGGCTACAAGCGGTCAATATGAAAATGTGTAAACATATAATTTCAATATTCAAACGTTTTAGAAAATATGTTTGATATTAGGAGTATGCAAGTTTCGTGAGATTAGCAATTTATAATAGCATAGCTGTCATATACGGCTCCATGTCCTCTGATGGCATGTGTATAAGGTGACAATTCAATTCAATTCTTTATTGATCCTTATTACATTGATATTCCGGGATAAAATTCCCAAATTCAATAAATACAAATTTTAAAATAAATTAATACAACATACATGACACACGGGTAATTCATACAGAACAACATAAGCATGTTATTTTAAATGACAATGTCTACTTCAACCCACCCAGACTCAAGACTCTAGGATATCGAGTGACAGCCAAACCCGTGGCCCGGGCCCGGGGACCGGGCCGGCTGGCTAGGCCACACGATATGCTCGAAGTCATGATGAAGCAGACATCAGAAGAGCTCTTTCTTCATCCATGGAGGCAATGAAGTTGCAGACCAGCTTAGAGGCATAAGTAAATGAAGTTGGTCGCAAGTTCGCGATCAATTATTGAGAATTTTCAATAAAAAAACTTAAACCACTACTAGAGTCGAAGACCTGTATCATCTACCCAATCGCCAAATCTCTTCATTCCCCAAATTTCTTAAAACTTCGATTTCAAATTTGCAATTCCACATTAGCTTAGCTCAGAAATTCTACATTTTTTTCCCAGGCGTCAAATAATTTTCTAAAATTAATTTTCTTGTTTATTAAATGTGGACGTGGCCAAAAGGCGTTAGTTTTCATCGTACCTTAGCATCGCGACCATCCATTGTCTTGATGTCGCATTCCTTGTCTAAAACCACAGTGTTAACGCGTAAAGTGGCATCGTCCATTGTCTTCAATGTATGAGTCCATTCGTCACCATTTCGGCCGATTATCATTTTCATGCCTCTATTATCTTTCATCTTTTTCTGCCATTCTTTATCCACACCTATGGAGGTAAAAAGTAATTTACACTGGCAACGAGTACGTCGAATCACTCAACATGGCCTAGATATTCTGAAATTTCTACATGTGAACTAATGCACGACGTGTACGTTCGTCTTCATTTTTGGTGTACCTGCCAATTCGAAAAATTTAGCAAATTCTGATTCATCGGCCTTGTTTTCGCCATGTGCAATCCAAGTCCCAAGAAACCTATCCATTCTGTCTGTTGATCAGCTCAGTTTTGTAAACAAGTGCCCCTTCTCCGTACTTCATATGGCATCAAAATTGTGCCAATTGCAGTATTTATATGATTATAACCAATGGTAACTCTGGTGACCCTTATAGCCATAGAAATGCTTTCTCCGATATTCGTTAACGTGATATGGTATGATATGAACTCTGGTCTGGTTTTGTTTAGAAATAATTGCATAATTTGCTTGAATTGCCACGTCAAGAGCGGTACTTTTTATGTCACCTGACTGCCCTGTCAAAATCCGTAAATAGGTAGTATACCTATGTGTGCCTGAAATAAAATTATTTTGCAGGACCGCTTTTGATGATGGGGTCTGAATAGCATATGAAAAATATACAAAAAGAAACTGTAACTTTTCAGTAAAGCTCTTTTTGGTGGGTGCAAAGATTTGTGCGAAGTTGAATGTTCTTTTGCCAACATGATATATCAATCAATTTGATGCTCAACTTGCAACGTCGCTATATGATTTCGATGAAGCTAAGAGAGGGATACACGACTCACCACTCTATAAAATTCAAAAAAGATTTATACAGGGAAATTGTTGGAATGATTTCATTCAAGTTAAGAAGTGTATCAAAATAAAATTTTCAGACGATAATTTTTTAATTGAACTGTTATTTTTCCAAATTTCAAATAGGTGTTATCTTTTTTAATGTACTCTTAGCCATATCAGAATATTCTATTCCAGTTTTATGGTTTTATGAATCTAAATGACGTTTATGATGATTCATGTGAATAACTTGGCTGTTTTAATTGAACTGAAACTATTTCAAATGTCGGATTTATTACAAAATATAATGCAGTATCCACCTGTTACATTTGTCGGGAAGGGTTATATAATCGCCTGCCAGTTAGTTCTGTTTTGTAAAGGAATATACTAAAGTAAGACATGTGATCTTTTATCGACCGCCAAATTCTGAGCGAAATCTGAAAACTTGTTTTCGATAATTTCATATTGACCGATTTTTGCAAGTTTGAATTTTTTTAGAATGTCGGGGCAGATAAAACATAGTTAGATGAACATCTATTGGAATAATTCGTAAATTTTCATAAAACTGAATATTCTGTAATGTTTTTAAAACAACAACATGCAAAAGGAGAAGTAGTCTTTTAATTTCAGTAAATTCTATTATCAAAATATCTACGTCATTCCAGGATATATCATGTTTTTCGTGATTGTGACCTTCGCATTGGTGGTAGTCGGTTTTGATGGTGAGTATCAACAGAAATATTTCTTACACTGAGGTTGGGTTGGTTCACGCCATTAAAACCGTTACAGAAATCTTTAATATTATTGATATTTAAGTGGTAGTGTGTGAGTCAATGTGCACTACGTCATCAATATTGGCGTTTCCAATTATGAATATTGTCATTTATTTTGCAATCGAATAGATCTCGAGACTAATTTTCTTTTTAATTAATTTTCATGTCTTTTTGATAATTCATTTTTATGGCAATTAGGGTATCATGCGAGTTGATGTGCACTACGTCATCAATATTGGGGCTAGACTAGTTGCTGCTGATCTATCACAATAAATTTGGTTTTATTGCAAAAGCTGGCATGTTTATCTAAATAGATTTAGACTTTCTACTTTTATACGATTTATATATTTGCGTCATGTTGCATTGTCGTTCCTATCTTTCGACATTGAAAGTAACGTTTGTTTTTGACGTTTCGTTTGTAATTTTAGTGTCAGGAGCATCATGCGGTAAGTAAGAATAAAAAATTAGTATTGTAAACGGGTTTCTTTAATGAACTGTGTATTCAGAGCTAAATATACATTTTAATGTTTGAAGTAAAACCTCTTGCCAAAATTGGCAAGTTTACCTACGGTGAAGAGCCTTGGAGATTGGTGTTCGTTGCCAGTGAAGGCACTAATAAAGGCGTTTATGATACGTGGATGAAACCTTCCAGTTCCAAGCCATGCCCGCCCAGTGGCACCGACCCGACAATAAAATGTAACTGTGTTTGGAAGAGTCCAGACGTAGATAAATGGGGTAATTTGAATGTTAAAGAGGTAGGTATCTTAATCATCTATGGTGGAAGTAGTTCCAAGTTGCAATGCCCGTTTCTGTTGATTTGTGATTGGTTGATTGTTGATTACGTAGTTCAAATGAAGTGTACGTCTATCCAGGTACAAGTAGAGTACTACAAGGCTGGAAAAACCGTTGCCTACGTAAGATTTAATGGTGCGGGTTCTTCAAAGACCAATTGGTTCAACAAGGGTCGATTGTTAGGCAGTGGCTGGAACGATTTATCAAAAAAATCAGTATCCAACTATTTTTCAATTGAAGGACAGTAAGTATGTGTTTCTATATATCTTCATGTCAATATTTTACCTATTCCATATAGGATTGCTTTCGTCTGGACTTTGTAGTCATATAAAACACCCGTCTAAATCTTGATACATTTCAGCGTTATTGTGCCTAATATGAATAGACGATTTTTCATTAATCGTAATTACGGAGGGTGTCCAAATGATCGTTTGTGGATGGTAGTTGCCGACGTCCATAAGGGCACAAAGCCCGTTTGCGCATACGACGTAGCTAAAGGAAGGCCAAATTTTTATTACGCACCAAATTCCAAAATAGCATGTAAGCATTTTTCACCACTAACCTTAATTCAGTTCATTCAATGCCAATCGAAAACCTCTCACGTTTAATATATTTGTAAGTAGATTTAACCTTTCAAAACGTCGATTTCAGCGATCGCGGGTTTGCACAAGGCCGAGCAGATGGCAATCTATATCAGATGAAAACATGCCGCAGAAGAAGTTGCATTTGATGTGTTATTATAACAGCACTCACAAAAACATAAACGAAAAGCAGCGATAACGGGTTTTCTGGATGCCTGTGATCGAAAGGAAAAATTAATTACCGGGTATTCGATGGAAAAAATAAAATAAGATGATTTGGATATTATCGGAGCAATCCTCTTTTTGGTTGAATGGTCTAACCCCAGTATAGTCCCCGTGATTTGGAAATTCCCGGAGCCCTCCTTTATTTACTTACTAAATGACGTCACAAACTGTTATTTCGCCGGTGTTTGTTGTCTAACAATTCAATTCAATTATTTATTTACAGTAACCTAATAAGTAATTTTAAGTCTCAAATAGGATGGAAAGTACATTCAGACAATCTGTTGGTTCAGAGAGACCGTTATTACAGTATCAATTTATACATTTCGTTTCGAAGCTGTCAGTTGCCGAATCTGAATGAAGATGAATTTTATTTGACGAATCGGCGGAAAATATATAATAATAATAATCAACAGAATTTTAAGAGGGTTTTCGACGAAAGTCAGAAAACCCTAATTAACAAAATCCCATGTAAAAATCGAATAGCATTAGATTATTCTCCTTGACTAGGAATTTTAGTGGTGTTTCGTTCAATTGGTAAAAATGTCATTCGCAATTTTGTTTGTGCTATAACTGATATGTCTTGTTACTGTCCTGTCTAGATCTAAAGTCTCTAAAAAGAATTTGTCAATATATATATATATATATATATATATATATATATATATATATATATATATATATATATAGAGAGAGAGAGAGAGAGAGAGAGAGAGAGAGAGAGAGAGAGAGAGAGAGAGAGAGAGAGAGAGAGAGAGAGAGAGAGAGAGAGAGAGAGAGAGAGAGAGAGAGAGAGAGAGAGAGAGAGAGAGAGAGAGAGAGAGTGCCCCGTTGTTACGCGCACGATGATTTTAATAGACGATATTTCAATAGATCTTAGCTGGAAATGATTTTAATAATTAGAACAAGATTCATCAATTTAGAAAAAATGTATTTATTTTTTGAAAACACTGGGCTGCATACAACCATCCATCATCGTTACAGTTATTCGTCTAATAATTACACCCACACAGTGAAATGCCTACCACGTGGCCACTGTCCTTGAACTCTTGCGAACCGAAACTCCAACACTTAAATCGTAACTCGTAATTCGTAAAACGTATTTATGTTGTAATTCGTAACTCATAAAACGGATGTCGTTACGAATATTCAAGGAAATGTATAAGTAACTCGTAAAACGTAAATCGTAACTCGTAAAACGTAAGTCGTAAAATGTAAGTCGTAAGTCGTATGGCCCTTGAGGTATTCCATACGTTTGCCTCCAATCGTACTCTTTTATTGGTCACGTGACTTTTTGGAGTCTCCGAAACCTCCTTTCTGTCGAGGTGGTGTGATTCGGATTTTGTGTGGAGCATACCGGAGATTTCGGACGGAGACTTCGGAGGTCATAATAGAGTACGCGCGATGCTCGTTCAATGTGGAACGAATTCAATTCAATTAAACATTATTATACGGACACACTACTTTAAACTAGTTTCTTGCCAACGGATTTAATAGATTAGAATCAATCCTGGGACCGAATTGATATGGAGTCCAGTGGCAGCGTACACACCGAGTTAGATAAACAAAATATTCCTGAACCTCCGCAGAAAAAACTGAAAAAGAATGACGACGACGAGAGGGTCAGCAGGGACAAGGTTGTCGACGTCGTGGGAACTGGATCAAGGGAGATAGATGTAGGAATAACCGAATATGTTAGCGATCATGAAAGTTTTACAGGAATTATCAAACAAAGGTGAGGAATATTTCGACGCTTTGCATGCCAGCATTTTTTTAGATCACATGATCCGATCATCATGATGTCGGATGATGCAAAAAAGAACCTGGTATTTATATATTGTCTGTGACCGGTTGACCTAATCATTTAATCGCTTGCAGTAATGGGATCGAATACATGATCATTATATGCTTGAAAATATCTGATCGTGAAAATAAACCACAGTCAGGTTACTGACTACAGCTAATAATCAACAAAATCAGTGGCGTTGGAAGTGGCGCGACTGCGGCGGCAAGAGCCGCGGCAATAATTTACTGATTGACATTTTTTTCTTTTCTTTGAACACCATGTTTTTGAGCAATTTTTTTAGTAAATTTGCCGCAGAAATATATCAGCACCTATAAAGATTCGGTAATTGGCCGCAGCAATCAAAAATGGCTTCCAACGCGCCTGAGAATCTTCTCATATATTCTATTGTAGGCCTATTCTATACAAGGGGACGGAGTGTAACTAATATTTTCATGGGATGATTTGACGAAGCTACCACAATCTGGAAGTGTCTGAAGCATATTTTTGTGGTTTATTTCAGATTTTCAGATTTCCTTGTCAATGAAATCGCCTTGAATGGTGAAGTCACACATTTAACGAATTTGTCTAAGCCAATACCAGAGGTTAGTAAGTAAGCTAAGTCCCACAAGTTGCCTTAGATATGCAAATGTCGTAAGCGACTAGCCTTATACGTTCGTGCTAATCACTGTAATCAATTGCAAATCAATGTAATACCAATTTGAAATGATTTGAATGAATTTGTTCTTCAATTGCAGACGGACAAAGTTGTAAGTAGTGATCTTACCGATGAACAGTTGGAAAGTTTAAAACATTTGGAGGAGGAAAAAGATCTTACCGCAAACGTGTTAATCAAGGTGTGTGTGGGGCAAGGTCAAATTTCAAAAAATGGATTTAGGCCTATGGTACTCAACTTCAAGAGCAATTGTATGCAAATGAATCATATTTTGTTGCGTAGGTCGGAGAAGATAAAGAAGCTCGAACGCGCATTCATAAAACGATAAGTCAAACGTATTCAGGGTTACGAAGCTCCACAGAAACCATCGATGGAATTAAATACATTCAAGTTAAAGTTGGCAAAGGTATTTACCGCATGAAAACAAACAAGCATGATGTCGTTTGAAAAAAAAGTTCATAAAATGGAAAATCTTTTGTAAATTTCACTGACATTGTATCATAACATCTTATGGAGATTATCATAAAAGACCACGCTTTAAAAGAAATCGTTTTGAAAGAAGTTTTCAATTTGTGTCTTTTTCAACCTCTCGTCTAGATACAAGTCGTAGCAACAATTGGCCAAAAGATAAAGGCGAATACTGTCATTTCGTCATGTATAAAGAGAACCGTGACACGATGAACGCTGTAGGTGCTATTGCTAGTTGTCTACGAATGAAACCGGGCGTATTTCAATACGCCGGAACTAAAGACAAACGCGGAAAGACTGTGCAGAAAATATCAGCAAAAAGGTACTGAGCAAAATGGTCCCTACGACTCCTTGATTCCTTAGAAACTCTTAAAAGAAAGTACTCTTAAAGGTGCTCTTGAAACTGCTTTTATTTTAGCAAAATGCGCTAAACTCCTTTAAAACTTTCAATTTTGATAAATATGCAATTCGAAATTTTTGTCTAGTTAGTAGATGTACAGTATACAACTGTGCCTAAATCAATACAGTCATTACCAGAATATGTTTTTACTCGACTTGCCAACCGAGGTAGTGTTAAGGATGAATATTTGCTTACAAAACCACCGAATGATTGGTTTATTGAGATTGAGATAAACAGTACTGATTTAGGAGGAGTTAACAGTCACCGGAATATGAAAGTGATGCAGATACTTCCTCGAAATGTGAAATGTTTTAAAGCTCCTCTAAAACCCATCATATCCAGGAATAACTGATCTGATAGGGACCCCGTGTTACACAATAATGCGGATTTAAGGATTTGACTTGTGGAAGTGAAAAGGTGTTCGTAGGAACCATGAAATTCGATAACAAATTGTCTCTTGTCTACTCTAAACAAGCTGTTTCTATCAACATGTCAGGCCGTTTCTATAAAAAATCAGAAATAGTCTTGTTTCTGGTTTCAAGATCTGTTTTCATCAAGTTTTGACGCTTTTTGCAAGTGCTAATCAACATCTTGGTTAACCCTTGAGTAATCATTCAATAATCATTCAATGATTACTGTAAGGTTAACACAAGGGTTGGAATTAGAACTGTCAAATTCATTTTAACATAACGGCAATTAATAGTGTATGCACAATATCTGTTTCCAGGGTGAGACCGGAAAGATTGTTTGGCCTGAATAAAGTGCTCAGCAATATAAAATTGGGTAATTTCAGGTTTGTAAGATTGTTTTATTTCTACTGCGAAGATTCATATTTCCCATATTTCTATACATAGTTGTATTTGTGTTATTGTCTTCGTAGCTATGAGAAAGATAGACTACAGCTGGGGGATCTGGCTGGTAATCATTTCACAGTTGTTCTCAGGTAGGTAACAATTTGTGATGACAATTGACTCGGCAGTCATCGATACAAACCCACCAGTTACCAAACCACTGCAAATCTCAGTTTGAGCGATTCTACGACGTTGCATAGAAAAAATTTAACAAGGTACTAAACAATTCATAAATTTTTTTGTTATACTACTTTTTCAGGAATTGCACGGGCAAAGAAGACCAAATAAGCAAAGCTATGAAGTCATTGTCCGAGAATGGATTCATAAATTATTTTGGTATGCAGCGATTTGGCACATCTTCGATACCAACTCATCATGTTGGAAGGTAATACTGCTGCGTGTTGAGAAAAAGTTTATCTTCTCTTAGTCACTGTTTGTTAGCTACTCTTTCCAATTGACACCACAATGAGTTCAGTTCTCTGATCCTATTTGGTGATATAATGATGATAGTAATAATGATTTATTTCTTTTATAGTGCATAACTAGTAATAATCTATGCGCTGATATCCTGGTTTGAAAATCTTCTCGGTTATTGTCCTTAGTTGTGCCACAAAAATATTCCATGGTTTAGCCATCAAACCTCAGTTTCTCATGGCTTCGATAATTTTGAGCTTATCTTATCGATTTGTTTAAACAGAGCCTTGCTGCACAGTGATTGGTCTAAAGCTATAGATTTGATATTGACAGCTAGAGGTGACACAGGTAAATGATTCAAGTTTACCGGTATGGTTAATCTATGTTACAGCATTGCTTAATAATCTCTGTGCGTGCGTGCGATTTCTTTTTGATACCGAATTCTTGTCTATTTGAAATCATTGAGAAAATGCATGTCATTTCAGGAGAACATCGTGACCTCATAGCGTGCCGCGAAGAGTGGACAGCGACGAAAAATGCGGAGTCTGCTCTGAATAAATTGGGACGACTGACGTGCGTGGAGAGCCATTTATTGTCGGGGTTGTGTAAATATGAGAAGAATGATTTGGTGCATGCATTATCAATGGTATGTATGTATCAAGACATCAGGTGTCTCGGATGCTGTGTATTGATGTAAAAATATATTACTTAAAGATGTATAATTCATATATATTAGAGACATCGCATAGATGTCGAATATTAATATTAGTAAGTCCCAGCAAGCTATTTGCTTTCGCTTTTTTCATCTGTCATCATGACAGATGACAATTCGAATATTCATGGGAAATTTTGAAGATGCTTGAACCATTGTCTTGTGAGGTTGGATATGTATATGAACTTATAACTGTTTGTATCAGTATTGATTTGTCTTTAGAAGGGATGGTATATGTAAACCCGAAAACATTCTATTGAACACGAGAGTTAATACAAAATGATTGAACATTACGGAAGAATTTCATTCGTCATTTTATATATTTCCATCTATTTCAACTCAACTATCTACTGAGGATTTATTGTATTTTTTAGATTCCGCGTAACACGAGAACCATGTACGTGCACAGTTACCAGAGTTACGTATGGAATAATGTCGTTTCTCGGAGAATTCGCGAACACGGACTTCGGCTAGCCGTCGGCGATCTAGTCTTACCGGTTGCTATGGAAATCGGAAATGATCCCGCGCGGAAAGAGAAACCGGAACCGGTCGTCGTGACTAAGGAGAACCTGGAGCAGTATACGATACATAACGTGGTATTACCTTTGCCAGGATTTGATGTCATTTACCCAGATAATGGTTCGTTTGTTAATAATGATAAGTTCATTTTCATCATTATGTCATTCAAGATTATTGTACATTGTTGGAGTTCACATAGTTGTTATATCCTAAATGCAAGCTATATACTGGAAGTAAAGTAACATATCGGCATACGCAATATATCTTACCTATTTCTTTCACAGTCAAAAGCTGGTATGAAGAATTGTTTGAGAAGGATGAATTAAACATCAATACTCTAAAACATAAAGTCAAGTGAGTAGGTTATTTTTCAAAACAGTGAACTGATTTAAGTTTACTTTTCCAAATTGCTCCGAAGCCAAACAACATTATCGTATACATTTGCACGAGAATTTGTTTCATATTTCAGAGATTATTCACTGTCCGGGTCGTATAGGTTCATGATGGTGAAACCTAGTAATTTGTCGTGGAAAATGTTCGCTTACGATGATGTAGCGCACCCCCTAGTCCTCAGCGACATCGATCGTTTAAATGAAGAAACAGAACCAGTATCAGTCGAAGGTAAGTCATACTATGCTAAACTACTGTACTACACCCGAACACCAGGCTTATAGGTAGTGTGTTACCGGAAGGTTCAATGTTTGAGTACTGCCCATCCAGTTCTCCTGGTTTCACTAAGTTATAAGATAAGATTTTTATGTGGCAAGAGGATTGTCTAAAATGATTAATCAAATATGATGATGAAATTAGTGAGACACTGTAACAGGCACCTATTTTATGAACCACCAGCCATCACTTTCTGAGTGTAGCATTGTTAAATATGGCTATACTGAGCTGCCAACTGCCTCTGATAATAGTCAATGAGTATACCATCTTCAGTCGTATCGAAAATGAATGAAGTGTCCCTGAAAAGAATTACTTCTCCTTATTTGCTTATCATTTACCATTCATTGTAATTACATTCGTTATGTTTCAGGAGGTAAATATAAAGCATTAATGATGGAATTCTCCTTACCATCATCGACGTACGCAACTATGACCATTCGAGAAGTACTACGCACCGATACATCTGCTGCCTATCAAGCTACATTGAATACCACTTGAAAAGTAATAGATTTTTAAATAAACCGACTGCATTTTTATATGAGAAATTCTGTGTTGATGTCGATTACTTCATAGAACAAAATGTAACGAGCCAGAAATGCGATTCCATACATTTAATGAAAAAGGAGCCGTTTCTGAAAAATAAGGTGGATATCTTACCCCCTAGCAGTTTGAATGTAACCAAATACTGAAGAATTTTATGAGAGGCTTCCTATATGAAGCTGATAGTAAACATTAAGTCTTGATAGAGATAATACAGGAATCTCAAGTACTTGTATTACAGTAAGAATTGACAAGTACCGCAGCAGACATTACCATATCAGCAAAAGACAATGGAATAGTGAAGAATTTGAATAATTTGTAGTGACAGTAGAAAATTGTTCCTCGGACAGCATTAGATTTTCAATAGCATCAAGAAAAATACCAGGGACAGAGAGGCATTTTCAGGGACTGCACCTGAAAATCGGGGAAAATTGGTAGCTCGGTGTTGCAGTCACATCTTTCTGCACAATGGGTGTTAAAGACGGTATTTAATGCCTTGCAAAATGACAAAGACGCTAGCACTCTGTCTTCTACTCACTCCCGTGCAGTGGTTTGGGCGAAGATTATACCAGTATGACACGAAGAGACAAGTTTATTAATTCATTTACTGAAAATTTATTTCACATATTTAGATAAATACAATGTACAATTACATGCTGTTTTCATTCAGGACTTTTTTTATATATTATAACATACGCAGCAGATGGAGAAATAAATTAACCGTCTAACACCCAACTGACCAAACAATGAGAAAAAAAATAGAAAATAGAACCGCAGTATTTCTAAAGAGAAAATATCTCGAACAAGACAGGTTGTAGCAAGATCCCAAAAAAAGTTTTATGTGTCAGCAATTTAAAAAAACTGATTTTCAAGTAAGTTATTCGAGTATACAGGAGAGTGGTTACCAAAAGAATCATACCAATAGCAATCTGGAGTGTTATATTCAAGTTGTTTTGAATATTTGCGTCGTAATAAACACATAAAATGCACCGTAAAATAAGACGATTTATTTACAAGATTTTCCTCACCGAAACTCAAAGCCAACTTTTAATTTGATTTACATACTGTATCCTATGCAATTAATTGCCTTACTTCTACCAGAAAAAGTCCATACTCTCAACAAATATAGATGAATGCGAGGTCTCTGTACACTCACAGAAGTAGGAACATCACAAAATGGAAGAGTACGTACGTATAAACTGGAATATGTTAGACTGCCTCTAGTCATACTACAGGACCTGAAGGAATGATACTTTCTTTATTCATATGTTGAGATAAACCTATCAGATTCATTCATTTTGAGGATTTTTGCTACCTGTAACAAACACGATGCGTTAAACCATCCTCAAAATAGAACAAATCCATACCAACTAGCGTAGGTCATGACCGACCTTTAGAAACGATACTGGCAGCAAACGTCAAAATTGTGTTAGAACCAATTTCATTTTTGATAAAATGATCTGTTCATTTTTCGATAAAATGATCAGACTGACAAATACCCTCATTTGTTCACCGTATTAAATAAATTACTACTAATGCTTGTAAGCTTGAGAGATATGATCTCAAACTGATGCATAATCTACTGTTAACAACCGCAATGAAGCAAATGAGGCAGTCAATAATCTACACAGTATTATTTTATACGCGCCTCGTCTAAATTCGACGAAACCAGTACTGCACCCGGACAAAGTTGTTGTTCAATAAACTGCGTTGAGCAGGCTCGATCCGTGAGGAAGATTCGGTTGGCGTCTACCGCACACAGTTGACAATTCACGAGAGCGCGTAGCAGACGAAAATTCACGTACACACTTCACGCCGACGTTCGACGGTCGGCTTCCCGACTCGTGAATCGGCAACTGATGAAAACGTGTCTACATTATCGGTATATTATCGTTCCGTTACTTTTTTTTAAAGTTCGCTCCTAAATGCGCTCGACTCGGATTATTTACTGAGTTCTTGCGATAGCCAATCTAATCCTTCGTATAATCCTTCGCCGTTCGACGCGCACGACGTTTGTATATACCACTGAAAAATACAATAGACATATAATGTAATGTTTATTTCATCGATAAAGAATTATCAACTATTATGTACATACAATATGTATGATATATAACAATTTATTCATACGTTTTGCCACCCCGAGCAAGAGATAATGAATGAAATGGAATGGTGGTGCAAATTTTCATACACCGACCAAATTTCCCTCACTTTATAAGCTTTTTTTTTTACAAAATTCTTGATTACAAAAAGACTATCCGCAGAAGAAAAGAAAATTCCCGGTTTTGCCAGTAAGTGGCCACCCTGTATTAAGTAAGCATCTCTATGGAATGGCAGCATCTGTGAAACATATGTCAAATCCAACATGGTTGGTTCTGCCAGGTCAACCTGAAGACTTTTCGATACTCTACACCGGCCGGTAGTTATGATGTAACAACATATCTGTTACATCATCGCGGCGGTGGAATATTCTGAATTTCTTAAATTTACCCCCAGAAATTTAGAGATGAAACAGAATCAATATTCGGTTTCTAATATTTCTTCATTTACTTACAGCTCGTTGTCGTACACTGTGGAGATTTAAAGCTTCAGTGATTTCAGAGGCGGTGAGTGCGTTCGGTAAATCCTGTTTGTTTGCGAATACTAGTAAAACGGAATCCTTTAATTCATCTTCATTCAACTACAAGATAAAAGCGGCATATCAATATTACATTATTGGAGAGTCCCCGATCAAGAGCGGGTCAGTTATTGTCTTTTAAATGGAAAAGCAGAATACGTGGGCGACACATGCATTCTGAAGGTATATATCATGCAAAACTGTTATTTTTAAGACGCATAAACCTGTTTTATGGATGGCGCTTAAACAGTCCATATTCTTATTCAGATATTGGCAAAAACTGACACAATACAGCGATGTGCCGAATATCAACCTACCATTTTGAAAAGTTCGTCCTTAGCTTCAACTATTCGTTCGCGATCATTGCTGTCAACAACGAAAATCAATCCCTGAAAACACATAAACGAATGTCTAGTAATATCTAATAGGGAGCCTACAGAAAGCATTAGACTTTTAACTATCCACTATAACACCATATGTTACGTTAAAGCCAACATTTACTGCAGCATGCATTCATCGCATAGGGATATTAATTGAATTAACATAATTCTCTATAGCAACAATCTCCCTGTTATAAATATTTTTAATACAGTCATCATAGAATTTCTTTTGAAGTTCAATCAATTATTTATCGACAAAAAAAAAAACTCTGGCGCCTAACTTCTCATCTAAGATATGGAACTAGGAACCTAGGGCTGATTCGTATACCGGTAGACCAGTTGTCAATCTTTTGTTTAGGATAAACTCAAAATTTTTAGCTATCAACTCAACCATAGGCTTAATGCTTCTACGAAGTAATTGATTTAACGCCAGGAATGGATCAGATTTAAAACGGGTCTCTTAAATCGGACGCCAGGGGAAGGAATTACCTGCGTATTGGCGAA
Organism: Tubulanus polymorphus; assembly: GCF_964204645.1. Taxonomy (NCBI): domain Eukaryota; kingdom Metazoa; phylum Nemertea; class Palaeonemertea; order Tubulaniformes; family Tubulanidae; genus Tubulanus; species Tubulanus polymorphus. Next base: position 9,827,333 of record NC_134027.1, on the reverse strand, counting down.
GTAATGTCTCCACAAAGGTCGAATTTTATCCTGACCGCCGACATCCCAGACTGTGAAACTGATATTTTTGTATTCAACAGTTTCCACGTTGAATCCTGTTAAAACAAAGATTAACGCGGCGCATAAGTTGTTATAGTTATCAGGAGGGGTTGGGTGGGCTTTGGAATAAATCATCGAAAATAAATTCCATACACTCTAATTACCTATAGTTGGAATAGTTGTGACAATTTCGCCTAGTTTAAGCTTGTACAATATCGTAGTCTTCCCTGCAGCATCCAAACCAACTGAAAAGATTTCAAGTCGAAAATTAGTAATTGAAAAATTTGTAGGCATACCTGCTACCTCCCAACCCATATGTCAGCCAGAATTAAAACCTAAGTTAGGTGGGATGGGCGCATTATCGAATCACTATAAGGCAGTTCAAGTAGTCTAACGTGACTGCCCGCACAGTGAGGGAAAATCAACAAGCTAAATTGTCAGAAGGAATTAATTGTCAGTCAATTACGATCCCAATCGAGCTAATAGTAAATAGTAGGTCATATAAATTTCAGTGATACAATCCCCAAGGAGACTGAAACGAAGTTTGATTGCTATATTAAATAACATCATGACAGCAGTTTATTAGAAATTAACATTACGACATGATTATCGTCAAGATGCAGCTTCTTGTTGAAAGTATTTTTCGGATTTGGAGGACTGACGCTTATTTCTAAGACGGATCCAGCATAAAGATATATATTAACAGGGCAACTACTTATGATTACAAACAGACCAGTCGAGAATTACTCTCTATACACACGTCACTAGGCAGGCTTAGGCCTATACACTTTAAAACTTACCCATCAAAATCCTCATCGTTTGTTTGCCGAACAACCTCGACAATACACTGCTAATCGTCAAACCCATCTTGAATTTCACACGTTTTCGACGATGTTAATGTGAAGGTGCGAAGATCTGATTACAGAAAACTGTCGGAAAACCAACAACGACCTGATAAAACAGCAACACCCGCAGGATTTTCAGATGAAAATCTTATTCACTTGCCACGTCAAACTCGCCAACCGGCCGTGACGTCACTAAAAGAGAATTCCTACGAGTGCCGGGATTCCCTACGAGGTGGCAGCACTATACGGTCAATTCACGGTGGGTTGCGGGTCGCACCCGGCGTTCGTTGTCCTTTTATATTTACACTAGTCTAGTACCTAGCCATCTTCACCCGTCAAGGGATTCGAACCTACTACGCTAAAGCTGTTCCCCCTGGTGGAAGCGAGTTCGGGAGTGATACCGGACCCCTGGCAAGCGAGGATGGTACCTAGCCGTTGTTCCCCAAACAACTCAAACAACTTGTAGGGAACCGGTAACAACTACTGGTATTCAGACTATATCTACACCAGATACGACGCGATAGAAATTCAGTAAATCCATTAATAATCGGACCCAGTGACAAAAACTACCCTTAATTTCGATCATAAAATACTTTTTTCTTTTTACAAAATATATAAATTATTCACAATAGTTTACACGAGATATCAAAATACATGATGTACAGAAACATTGCTGTATTGTAAATAACACCGATTTATTCATAATTATTTTGGACTAATTTCTACATTTTCTGCTTCTAATGCGGTAGATCAGCAGATCCACAATTAAGTTCCTCCAATGATTCAGTAATCCATCAAAGTGTCTATATCGCCTAAATATTCACATATATTGTCTAAATGCAGCGTCAATGCTTTATCCCGATTGCTCAACAACTGTACCGTACAAGTTTCCTTGCCTTTATCGCGTTCGATTATTTCACCGAGCTGAAAAAGAAAATACGTAATTGTAAATTGTGATTTTGCAGTCTATCGTAAGCATGTGTATCGCAAACTTAAATCCTGACAATTGACGTCGAGTTATTTCTCAAGGCTGAAAGCTTAAACACGTTCGCAGCCGGTTCTGTCACCAGTGCCACTACCAATATATTCGTAGTTGATCTACGGTTAGATGTTCGCACTAGGCACACAGGAATGACAGTTCCCGATTGGCTGGCAATGTGAACTCAGCTTTTTTCTCAATGCACATCGATCAATTTGCCAACCTATCAGTTTATCCATTGCGACAATTGGTGGCAGCATCATATTATCAAGTTGGCAGCGAACGTGTTAAATTCTTTTATTTCAAACAACAACGTTTTGAAAAATAATGTAGACTGTCATAGATAATGTGCTATGCATAATACATAATTTCAAGTTTCTCGGAATTATGGTTCTTAATTTACTAATACTAAACTTCCTTTTATCGAACAAACATCATCTGACATTTAGGATTTAGAATACATTGCATTTACAACTAACACTTTGAAAATTGTTTACCTGTCCACAATACGACCCGTGAACGATTTTAACGTGACTGGGATGAGATTTCGGTACTACTGTTTCCAGTGATGATTGAGGTAATTCTACGAGTAAATAAACAATAGACAAATAAGAACTCAAACATCAGTAAAATTCATACACATATATGGCACGTGAAATATTTGCTAATTTAGAGTTATAGTCAACAACCCTTATATCGTGATTGTTTATATGTAGAAATATTGTACATTTCATTTGATCAGAATAATAAGTATCTTTCAACGATAAATCCTATATTTTTATCTTGCAATGTAAGCGTAGTTGATTGCATCATATAAATTTTCTATCTATATCTTACTGCATTATCGAGTCCTAAATGAGATTCTTACCTTCTAACAATTTACCTTCGTATTTACATATACAGTTGTTCTTGTCTATAACATCGACAACTTCTACCTGTAATGAACAATACCCACAACATATTCCGAGAGATTGTACCATAATGAATGAATCTGGAACCAGTTCCATCATTCTGGGTTTGATTCGACTCGTAGGTTGATTGATTGAAAATGAGTTCAACTTTTGACACATCAAGTTCCACAGCAGTGAGTTACAAATATAACTCTTTGTCAATTACACAAAACTCTTTAGAGTTGAATTATCACTCATTTCAGTGGAACTCGGTTCTGTATTGTTTAGTTACCTTGGCATTATAATATTTTCCTTTTTTATAATATTTATCTATAATACGAACACGTAGCTGTGACTGAACCCATAATTTTGAATCTGGCGACGATTTTGGAGTCTTCTTTGATTCACTGAAACAAGAAACGAATTAGAATTTAGAAATTGAAATAGAATACGTTCTATACTATCCAGCATTGATATGATCAGAAATCGCCGACGCAGAAAACGACATCGGATATTTCAAAAACTTAACACCTATCAATTATTTGGTCATACATTTTTTCATTGTTTCCAGTAAAGGACATAGCTTGCATGAAGCCGCAATTTGATAGACAAGAAATTGATGTTCGAATGAGGAACAACAATTGGAAACTTGAGATTTAATCAGGGTTTTCAAAACTCAACTACATGCCCTTCTGTACATAGGTTATTTCATACATTATACCTGATGAGCCTGAAATCAATCATGCTGTTCTTTACTATTTTCAAGGATGACTTTTGCTATAGTCATGTATCTGTTGTAGCTTTTTCAAAACTCACCTGATATGCTCCTCCTCTTCGTATTTCCGTTTCCGACTTTCTTTTTTTCGATCTTCGTGTCTATGCCGGTCGTCATCCTTATGTTTGTGCTTTCGTTTCTTTTTACTCTGTTTTCGCCGATGTTTCTCGGAAGAGTCGCTCTCCGAACCCGACTCGCTATAACTTTTAGTATTTCTATCTCGTTTTTCATCGTCGCTCATTCTCAGTTTCTCTTGTTGCTTTTCTTTATACTTATCAGCTTTTCCTTTATCTGCATCGGAAACAAATCGTAAACAAATCATTGCGATTTAAGGAATTGAGCTAAAGCTGCTTGTAATACAGGAGCAGATTTAGGAAAATTGGAAGGCCGGGGTCCAGAAGAACAGAAAAGGCATTTCTCCGAAGAAGCAGCCAAATCAAAGGCCTTTATTAGATCGGTTACAATCGGTTTTAGATATATTCAAAGAAATATGTCTGATAGGTTGCAACTTCCGAGAGGATGAGTGTCAAATTAAAAGGTTTTAACGATCCTACGTCTTGGCGAAAAGGGCAACCTTGATGGTGGACCCCGAGACCACCCCCTAAACCGGCCCGTGGAAATATAGAAGAGATAGGCAAGTTTGTTAGTACTCACTGATATATTTCGAGTATTTTTGATATTCATGTTTGTCAACGAGTTTAATCGAGTGTTGTGACAGCGTCGCCGATTGACCACTAATGGTTAGTTTCACTACAACTCTGGCGTTGTCTTCGTCGATTCCTTCAACCTGAAACAAGTATAACGAGACGTGAAATTGCGCAATCAATCTGCCCTCGCTGTAAAGTTATTGGCGACAGTCGGAAACCTCATTTTCTTCTATACTGTAAACTTCAAGATAACCTAAGAATTGTATCATTAATTTAAACCCGGATACTTCATTGCCTTCATCGCATGGCCTTCATTGATCCTAATAAACCAATTTTCTTAAATATCGCAAAATCTATACATCATGGACTTGATAAATATCACTATTGTTTGTATATATTTGTCATTTATAGATATTCTTTTTCGCTCTTTTTCCATTATTGTAGTTCCCTATTTTTCATTTACAATTTTAATTTTACAATGAATAAGATGAATTTGAACTTATTATCCAGCTTTACGGAAAAGTATCGACCTATTTCTCATCCGTATCCACAGTTTCTAAAATTATAATCCATAAGATATATAATAATGATAAAAAAATTGGACCTTCCTATCACAGAATAACAACCAAATCAGGGTCATAGAAGACTGTTTCCTATTTTTGAGAATCGCTTACTTGTCCATATAAGTCAGTGTGTTTACCGCTTCCTATTAAACAGTAGGCCCCTTTACACAGTTTCAACTCTTCATCCTCTTTCGACGATTTGTTGTTGTGTTTGTTGTTTTTCTTCCTACTTTCGTTCAGTACGGCTGCAGAGGCGCCGAGTCCGAGTCCCTTCGGCCGAAGAACGGCGTTGACAGGCGCTATGACTCTGCAAATAGAAAGATACATAGTCAAATTTCTGCAAAGCATTTATGTTTGTTTTAATCTATCACTAATAAACAGCAACAGTAAGTTGTTGAAACAATGCATACTTTTTATTTTTACCAATGCCTTCGCCATCTTTCCAACCCATTCCTCTTAACATGGCGACGCCAAAATGCTCGATGGGTATGGCTTCATAGTCAGCTTCTTCGGGCTGTCATATAAAACAAATAGTTTAATTATTAAAACAATTAAGTCTTAGATTCCTTTTGTTGAAAGATGACCAACCGTATTTCAAAGTAACCTACCTCATCGGGCCGCAGTGACACGTCAAGTTTATCATCCGTTTCAAAACCATCCGGAACTCGATTCTGCATCAAAATTGGTATCTTCAAGTCTTTGTCGATTTTGCCGACATTTTCCCAAATGTCGTTTTGTCTGGCCGCATCTTAAATGGTAAAGAAATAATCTAGTTAGCTAATAGGCTAGTTAGTTTATACTATGCAAACAAACTTATTTAGAAACCAATCAGTTATCATTCATAAGATTCACACCAGAAGTTATCAGGACAATTTTCCCCCGCCCATTTTTCAACAATTTTACTGAGGAATTCATATGGAATGGATATCTTTTTTTTAAGTGGATATAATAAAGATCAATACAGATTTATGAAATATAAAACCCCATCTGATAGAATAGAATATGTTTGCTACAAGGAATGGCCTTAAATATGGTTGTCATGTTGCTTAGGCTACCTGCTATCAACTCTTTCACAGCTATTGAGTCGATATCTCCATTATTGTGTGCAGTTTCAGCAGTTGCCGTTTTACTCTTTTCTCTCTTTTCTCCATCTGCATCAGGCGTGGCAGATGGTGGGTTCGTCTCTACTTCATCGTCATCTGGCTTTCTCTTCAGCACTCTCCAACGATTGGTCTCTATCATAGGAATCACATAGTCTTCTTTTTTCTTCTCCACAGGTTTGGTGCTTTAACAAAAAATAAGCATATAATAGATCATCAGTAGCCGTTTTCAAATCATCCATTGAGTGAGTCCCAATTCGGCACACCAGTTCAGCAGGCATTTTATCATTAATTATCAGAGATCTCTCATTTACCTAACTACTTGTTTCCCTTCTAAAGACGTCACGTAATCGGTCTCAAGTTCAGCGACTTCATCGGTGCGATCTTTCGCAATTAATTTCTGATGATTGGTGGCTTTCTTCGAGAAGCCGAAAGAGACAGTGCCAGTTGCAGCAGCGGCCATTATAAAAAACGACGTTTTAACGTCCGTCACGTGGCGCCGTCTGCGTTCTCCACATTTAATTTCAATTCAATGTTATTTTGTTGAATTTGACCGTTCAAAGATGCAGAGAAAAATAATTACGCCGGCATTATTATTATTGGGAAGAGTGACAACTTCTCGTGTTGTAATATGTAACTGGTCAAGAATCACACAGTATCGGCTACAGCACAGTAAAACGAATTCTCCAATCAAGGTGCCATAATTAGTACGAATAATGAGATTTACATAATAATAATTCAATTCAATTTTTATGAATGAAGATCTTTTATTAGAGATACTCACAGGGGCCTGACACAAAAAGTTTTTGCGTCTCCCCACTTGACCACCGTGGCTCGTTACAATCTTACAATCTGAATCTTAAAAAACTATTTATAATAGATAGCACTAAAACTAACCCTAATCCTTCTCTCGCCCTTACCTAGTCTAGTATCCAGCCGTTGTTTCTCGGAGATCGTAACAACGTCTGGTATTCAGACTAACCCTTACCCTTATGATTGTTATATGTCCGATATGAAGTGTTAACCAGATCTGTTCAAATATACGTTTCCTACAGTTTTTTAGCTTCGATGTAGTGTAAATACCAAACGATCTCACAGGGTACCCCTACGTTCTCTGCTATAATTTAACTGGATTCTCTTGATTCGTTGAAGGTTTTGTACGACGGAGGCTGTCCGATTTGTTTAAAAGAAATCTCTGTGCTGAAGTATTTGGACAAGAAAAAGAACAATGTCGAATTCGTAGATATTACGCACGAAGATTATTGTGCATCTGCTCACTGCGGTATATCCCGAGATGAAGCTATGAAACAGATGACCGTCATTAATAAATTTGGACAGGTATGAAAATGATTGTTTGTGGACCAAATTATTTCAACATGCAAAATTCTACAGTTTTCCCGGTGAAAAACTGGTACTTGTAGGCCTAAATTTACTCATATCATGTCTATGGGGTAGGTACTCTTTTCACTCATATCTAGGAATCTTTTTAAATTCTAGGTTGAAACGCGCGTGGCTGCATTTAGGACGATGTATGCTGCTGTAGGGTTGGGTTGGCTATTGGCAGTAACCCGGCTACCTGGTATATCGCATTTATCGGAAATTGCCTACGATTGGTTTGCGAGAAATCGTCTGCGTTTAACTGGAAGGCAGCCGGAATGCGAAACCGGAACTTGTCACTCTGAGAAATCAGATGAACGCTGACATCTCCAAATAACCAGGTAGGTTTACTAGTAATGATGATAGAATGAAATCCCAGACTTTGACAGAAGCACAAAGAAATGAAAAGGGCATACCGAAAATCGGCAAGTATCATTCCATGCAGTCAGAAAAAGGACTGAAAAATTTGGAAATTTCAGTGCATTTTCATACAATTTCTGGGAACTTGAGGGACATTTAAGAGAATATAAGCTAAATGTTGCGTTATGGACTGCTGATTATTAGTTGCCGGTGGAAAAAGATGCTAGTATTGCCATTGTATTTTCAAAAGGGCACGTAAAAATTGCATTTTCTCCCTGTGCTTCCATCTGGATCCAGCCCTGATTCCATACTAGAACAATAATTGAGTTTGATTAGACACACTTCGCCGAATATTCGTATCAACTGGCTCAGCGCTCTATTGATTACGATTACGATTACGATTTTATTTACACTCCAACCATTTCCATGGTATATGGAGGAAAACTATTACACGTGTATATACAAATATTTACAAAACAACACTGAAGTGATTAAAATTTAGAGAATGAAAACGTAACAAAATATATATATTAGTATTGGCACGTGAGGTACTGCCATCTTGTGTTCACATTTTGAACTAGTAGAACCGTGAAATATGAATTTCATAAACGTCGGTATATTGTATAATGAGAATTAAAGAAAATTCATCAGAGTGGAAGAAGGTTTTAAAAGATATTTTTCATTTAAAAGTGGTTCCAGTCGATCGCTTTGGCCGATTTTTCGGGCGATTTGCCGAAACAAAAAAAATAGGCGCCAAATATTCTCTACGGATGATGTTGATTACAAGTTATAACAAGTGGTAATGATGTATGTTATTGACGAGGTTTAGGGAATGTCGGAAGCGGCAGTTCTGTGCTAACGGTTTTGCGGGTGGGCGGAATCATTGCTTCGTCGATTGTTACGCGAAGCGTAGTTAAAGATACATGAATTCTGACAAATTGGTCGAATATATCGCGCTGGTGAACAGTTGTTCGCTCATTTTCACCTCTTACGTACTCGCGTCGAGTGATGTCTTAATTATTCGACTGGTTTTATTCGCTCTCTCTCTCTCTCTCTCTCTCTCTCTCTCTCTCTCTTGCTTCTCCGCTTCTGAGCGGTTTTGTTGAAATGTTGCCGAATGCGCTTTCAGTAGTTTACAGATGGAGAGATTTATAGGAATTCGCCAGAAATGGAAAATATGTACACGAAACCAGTTGAATTTGTTACTAAATGAGATAAAAGACCTCATCAATTACTATCCTACTATTAAGTTAGTCCACAAGAGTTGTGCACTTAGGATCAATATCCTTAAATTATTCAGATTGTAAATAGGTTCTTTCCACGTGAATTTAGATTTTTTTTTCATTTTCTTTTTTCTCTCCTAGCCTTTCCTTTTGGCTGAAATAGATACATAATAATTATTGTTTTTTTTTATCATTGATATTCCTTCGGTTTTCCGACTGAAATGAACTCTTGTATAGAAAATCCCACGCAAATGTAACAAAAGATGATGTCCGAAAAGTTTTGTTGTTCTTGGCATATAGCTATCTCATAATTTTGTTAACTCAGTATTCCTAGAATGACCATTAGGTTAAAGTCGAAATGTTGAATCAGTAAATTATAAACTTGAAGGAAACTTTTCGGACTTCATCTTTTGTTATATTAGTGTGGGATTGTCTACATAATGTAACAACACAGACATCGTGTTTCATCAATGGTTGAAATGAACTTTTGTATTGGATGCGCCCTTTTCTATAGACGACACTTGAATACTCCACTAATTCAGACGGCGACAAATATTGAACATGTGTAATGCGATTTCAATCATCCCTCAGCTACTCAATCGCGAAAAGAAAGAAATTTAATTCCGTACTTTTTTTCGTCTTTCCTTTTAATTCAGTCTAGAAGCGAACGATAGAAAACATCGGACGGCTCGAAAATAATAATTACTTCCGTAGATTAGTTTTTACCATCAAAATTTTGAAAGCGCCGGTAAAGTTAAAGTGGATATGGTACGGTATGATATTTTTTTGGTCCGCCACATCTGATACTGTGTTTTGTTTGTGAAAGAAGAAATTCTAGTCGAAGCTAGCAGCGAGCACCGAAGGTAGAATATCCGTAAGAAAACATCGGGCGCAGAGAAACTCTCGTCATTCGAAATGGCCAATTAGTCGTATAAGACAAATACACAGTAGCCGTTTCTCAATCTCGGCGCGTGTCTAAATGAAATGTTCTTTCGCCCAGGGTGTTAATAGCTGAAATGTCCGCTATTTAATTTGAATTCCGTTACGTGTATGTTATTCGAACAGTGTTTTCGCGTATCCGTGTCGTTGTCGCGTTTATTTTTAAACTTCGGTTAAATTTAGATTGTCAGACGATAATCTACTGTGAAACGTAGAGAAACAATCCGATTACGATGATGCTTTCGGAGGAAGTTCGAAATGTCATTTCGTTCTTAGTCGTTTTAGAATTTTTCGACGCCGTAAAGACTGTTACGTTGATGTTCATATACATCGATGCCTAGTAGGCCCTACGTGGTATTTAAGAGGTTCTGTGCGTCAATGTGCACTACATAATCGATATTGGCTTTTCAAAATAACAATTAGAATTGCAAATTCTGGTGCTTATTTTATCATTAAATATAATTCATAACTCGTATTTTACATTAGATAAATCTTGATAATTATTTTTGAGAGGATCTACGTCATCAATATATAGGGCTAAACTGGTTGCCAATCATCGATACAAATCCAAAATAACTTCATTGATCCTTAATTCCATGTAATTTGTATTATTTATGTCGACAATATTCAGCAATATGTGTTATTTTTCAAGGCGTCGATAAACTTGCAAGTAATTTTAATTCAAATTTTTGGATTCAGAGATAGATTGTTTTTATTTCTATGATTTTCTAATTGAAATTCAATTATGTTTTTCATTTCATCAGTTTTCACTCAAATTCGGGCAGAGAAAAACTCAACTATACATAAAAATCTAAGAACTATTCAACATTTCATCAACGAAGTAAATAGTCATCGAGGACGTGGTGTTACTGAAGGGCGCTTTTTAGGAGGTCATAAGGACCCACTTGTTTATCCTTATTTACTCGAAGTACCATTTTGAAAACCGGTGCGCCGATTTATTTTTCGAAAACGTTCACGCTCGAATTTGCATATCGCATGTATGCCATATATGGTTATTATATAGGCCAATGAAATTTCAGTTTGTCGTCATCGGGTAAAGGCAATAAACTCGGTAATACGTGACGTGAACTATAGAGCCACAACACAAACTCAAATACCACCGATTGCTCATGCACACCTGACACCTGCACCTTATATTTACTCTTTATGAATGTATACTTCAGTTTGAATAAAAAGTTTCACCAGGGAAGTACGTGCATACCCATAGAGTGGCACGAATCAAATTTTTTCTTCATATCTTTCAAAATCGAATGCGGCTATAGGCCTTACTGAACTGAAAAATTTTCATGCGAATATCATTTACTTTCAGTACATGAGTTGACCGCTTAGTTTTTAAGCAGGGAAGATGGTCACCTTCCTGGAATAGTCGGGGAATAGTCAGGGAATTTAGTAGATAGAAAAGCTAATTGCTAGATCCAGTGTAAAACCAAACAGTTTCCGTCTATGTTGTACCACCTCCCTGGTTGTACATGTATTTGACTGTGTTAATTGATTGTATTCGTAGTGGATTAAGTCAGGGAAAACAACGTGCATGTCACGTCAAAACCCGGCAGGAGGCAGGACAGTACCATAGTTTTACGCATAAGTCTGACCCGTGAGATCATGTAATTCGGTATAATCCCGCTATTTTTTTAGTTAAACCCCTTCATGAAACTGGAGCAAGAAATCCCCAAATATGGACAATACGTTTTGGTATACATCAGTTTTAGGAGTAGCCGTATGAGGTCAGTAAGGTTTTTGCTTGACCTAAACAATCACACGCTCAACATAGTAGTATATGGCAAGATTTTATCATTTGAATTACATCATTTTAACTGATTGAACATGATCGGTTAACTAAAAGTTTAACAGCGAACATATTCCAAGGCATTTTGTGAAGTCGGATAGCTCAGTGATATAGCTAGATGTTTGGACAACAGAGATTCCCAAAATGCACAGTTTCTCACTATTATTGATAGTGCATAAAACACCACGAAAGAATTAGCATCCTACGCATGGGTACAAAACGACCTGATGAAATGACAAAGGACACCATCGAGAGACTGACTGTTCGATGTTTACTTATACTGAAGCAGGGTGACCCTTGAGTTGCGCATATGGGCTCGGTCACAAGTTCACGCTTCTTTTTTCCATGGTTTAATACTGCCTGAATTCCCTCAACACAGATTTTTGGTGTAAATGAAAATGTAGGATTTCGAATGCAGGATATACAGGGGAAGATCCAAGGGGAGGGTGCAGGGGTAGCGCATCCCCCCTAAAAATGTCTCAAGTTGCCCTTGAATTTCACGGGAAAATAAAAAAGTATTTAACTAATATCTAAAAAAGTTTTAATTCATAAGCTTGTCCTCTGTATTTCCAAAAATGAGTTAATGTTTTCCGATGAGCTTTCTTTTGGGGGTACATGCCCAGTCTCGGGAGGTTTATCCCCGCCCGAGTCAGAAGGCCCAGATCCGCCCCTGATATACCCGATTTGAATGAAGTAGTCCCTGTTCATTTGTCATGTAATGCAACTACAATATTACCCTAGCCTTCAGATTCAAGTCAATTTTCTGACTCAAGATAAACTGGACAACCAGAAAAAATGATAGGGGTATGGTGTAAGGGTAAGGCATTTTGTGTAGGTAGTTGCTGTTAGCGACGAGGCCGAGAATTAAACTTCAATTAGCCCGTTCAAATTGATTAGTGAAGCATTTCATTCGAAATCATGATAGATTATAATATAACACGTTTTATGCTCATTGTTCGATATAAGTCAATATTTTGACAGATATGCCCGGTGTGTCATTGTTTAGGGCCACACACATTGCGCCGGTTGTTATAGAGATCGAAACGAGTAAATACTGTCCACTCCGGTGCAGCATTCATGAAGTCACGTCCATACGTGCAGTTACAATGATTCATACAACAGTCGTACGCAGTTGGCCCTGCATTGTTTTCGAGTTTGTTTTCAATAGCTGGTTTGTTACTAACCGAAATAGGAATTTTGACTCAGTCGTATACGTTGGTTATAGGTAGGAAAAGTTGCTAGCTGCCCTCTATAGGGGTGGATCTAGAGTCTGATTCAGAGAGAGGCTCACGCCAAAAATAGGGCGTATCATATGATGAAAAGGGCCCCCTGAAAGAAAGCTCATCAGAAAACGTAACTTATTTTCCATTGGAAATACAGAGGACAAGTTAACGAATTAAAACGTTTTTAGGTGTCAGTTTAATATATCATTTTCCCGTGAAATTTCAGGGCAGCTTGACATTTTTAAGGGGTGCTCACCCCCTGCACCATCCCCTCAGACCCGCCTTGCTCTAGTGATAAAAAGTCAACCCGTTTTCATTTCTGACCTGCGGAAACGAAGGACATTCACAGGCAAATTGGTTAGGAAGACATCATCCTCCCGCTAAGCGATATATCTAGCGATTGGGTCTTACTGTTAGTCAAGTTGAAATTGAACTATGTAATACAACTTTTTATGTCGCAGAAAAACTGTTATCGGCTTATACTTTGCGAGCTGTTTCATTCAAACCCATTATTGATTTAAGCTTTTTTTTCACGAAAATGTCTTATTACGTAAAAGATGTTATGCTTTTTCCAGGAGTCCTGATGAATTCTTTTTACTATTGCGGTTCCGGTTCAGCGTAATGTTTTTCTTTTCACAGAAAGCCTTTAACGGAGATGGTTGTTTAGACAGTTTATTGTGTTTGAGAAATAACTCGTAACATTTCTGATGAACTATGACAAATGGCTTTCCGTTATTGCGTTAATGCATCGCAAAGTGGGAAAGACAGAGCGAAAGGGAGAAGGAGAGAAAGTTGGCGTAGAATGGAACAAATTGTTTATTTGTTTGATTCTATTGTGCCATCAGTTATACCCACCCAGCGTTGTAGGTTTCCCCCTAATACTGACTTAAACACCTGGCCATCTGACAGGAAACATCTAAACACACCGCAACCTAACAAGTTCTGGCTTCGACAGCAAATTTACACCCGCCCCGCCGATAAATTTACCCGGGGTTTTCTTTGCAGGCCGAGTTCAGCGAATTTTTATTTGTCGAATAACGATGATGATAAATATTCGCACCTTTTGCGCCGGGGAGTTTTTAACTTCGAATGCTTTTAACGAGTTTTCAGCTCTCTCTCTCATGTTGTTGAAAGTTAGTTGAAAAGGAACAGTTGCCGCTCCGGAGATAGTTTACTAAAACGATGAAATCGATACCTAGTTCGCCGGGCTAACCGTGTTGGCTGCTTGAGGTGATGCGACATCAAAAAACGTACTGAGAAAACTCGGGTTTGGACTCTTTTTTCTCGAAAAGCTCTGCCCCTGTGAAATGAACGGTGAAACTGATGACGAATCGTTTTTCATTCGCTTGCAACTGATTCGTCTTTATTCTTGAATTTGAACAAATATGGCCACAGATTTTCTTCCAAGTCATCGCTTTTGATACCCAAAAATTGCCTATTGCCCATCATGCAGGGGAAAGCCAGGGGGACTTGTGAGACTCGTTAAAATCCATCAAATATTTTTTAGTGCACTTTTTAATTTTGTCAACAAAGTTAATTGGTACATTCCAGTGCAGAAGTACAGGTAATATTGCCTTTTTTAACGTCGAAATGCCCTTTTGGGATGTACCAAGTGGCCGCCGGGTGCAGGCCTGCGATGTGCCCTGGTTTTGGTAAACTCTCCTCTCAAACGTTTCACAAGTGGCCAAACATTTGGACACTAGTCCTGGGCCTGGTTTCATAGACTGGTATTGCCTTAAACCCTAGGGCTAACTTAATTCATTTTCAATTGAGTTTACCCCTGGGTTAAAGGTAATACGGAGAAATAAGGAAGGAGTCCACGGTCTGAGTAGCGTATAAGAAATTATGAATCCATCTGATTGCCGAGTTACCCTCTATCTTGGTCAATGCTTCTCCGATCGGCTATTGATTCCAAATGAATTATAAAGAAGAGAAATCTTCCTTACCGGTACTTACTGAATATAAACTAGTCTTGTACAGACCTGAATTATGAGCTACATTCCTTGTAAGTTATTGAGATATGCGGCCTGGTACATATATTCTTCATATCGGTTATACACGGAATGATTCTATAGCGGCGGGATAAAAAATACATGAGAAATATGCAATGCGTATATCAAGTACAATTAGGGGGCTAGGGTTTCCATAAACAGTCGCATGCGGTAACACTATATGCAGGGATACGGCATCGGGCTAGTTATATCGGCGAGAAAATAGGCCTGCGCCCAGAACAAACATTTAAGCAAAAAGCTGGAACTTTCATATATTGGCTATCCAGTCAAATGTATTTATATATATATATATACATACATATTTCTGTGGGTTGTTTCTTTTCAAAGTTTCGCTATGTCTGCAGGATGAAATGTATTTATTTGATGGCCGCATTGAATTTACTTCAATTTCGTCAAAAGCGTGGTCGTGTAGAAAGAAAAAGAAAACGTCATCCAGTAAATTATTGCCGCGGCTTTTGCCGCTGCAATCATTACGGTTCCATCGCCGCTGTGATGTTCATCAAGACTGGAAACAGTCTCAACTGTTTGCAACCATATGACTGTCCCATATCTGTCACGGGGTACATATATTCATTAGCTCCTTTTTTCTTGGATCCAATCCGGTCCGTCGATAGAAACTGATGAATTGTTGAAGGGAGCAGAGCGCAAGGTTATATCGATTGATCTCTCGAGTTGATCATGAAAGATGTTATTGTTACTTTCAGCTTCCGCTAAAAATGTAATGATCTGTTGACTTAAATCAGCAGCGCATCCAGGGGTCATTTATCATTTGAGCGTTGATCGAGGTCCTGCCGTCAACCAGCTAATGCCTGTTGCAGGGGGTTTGCCAGCCTTACTTGCCAGGGTATCATTGTCTCTTGCCTCCCACTGAAACTCACATGCCAACCTAAACCCTGGCTGCACCCTCCGTTAATCTGTTACATTGCCAAGATGTCTCGGGTGAACAGGTTGCTGCTAAGCGGCCACAAAACTATACTCCTTGTACATCTTGGGGCAATGTTATAAACCAATGAAGGGTTTGCAGACAGGGTTTGTGTCGGCGAGAACTTCGGCTGGAGGCAATCAAACCCTGGCAAGCGAGGATGTCACTAAGAGAACTCTTCAGGGATCAAATCGAAGAACAACTATGCAACTTAGTAGTTGCTGGTCCATATAAGTTATCCAACTATGCATCTGATTGGCTTGATATATATAGACAGTGGCCGCTGTCGCAATGTGTCCACCCAAAACATCTTGGGCCGTGTAATAGATCATTGAGGGTCTATGGCCAGGGTTTGTGTGGGCGTAAGTAAGCTTCAG
The DNA here is from genome assembly GCF_964204645.1 of Tubulanus polymorphus. Lineage (NCBI taxonomy): Eukaryota > Metazoa > Nemertea > Palaeonemertea > Tubulaniformes > Tubulanidae > Tubulanus > Tubulanus polymorphus. Next base: position 9,811,255 of record NC_134027.1, on the reverse strand, counting down.
CATGAGGCAATCAAACCCTGGCAATTGAGGATGGCGGTTTGCAGGGATATTTTGTTGCCGCCCGGACTGCGACACTTATTATCCGGAATCTCTTACTGACCGCCTGAGGATGTGATTCCCCGCTCTTCGGCGCAATGAATCAGTACATGAAAATGCTATTTGGTCGATTTAAAAACGCAGACAGCTTTCCAGATGTGTTACCCGACCTCACACCCTAGCTGTGAATGTTGTCCAAATGTATCATGTAAATTACAGCTGCGTTACAAATGTAACATGTGTGTAACTACGTGTTACAGCCATCCCATTAGCGCGTTACATGTAGATGTACTAATTCACACTGACGGGCTGTGTATGAATTTTTTCAGGTGATGCCGAGCGTCTGTTCAGCTATCTAAAAAGAGATATTTGCCATCGCTTGATAATGATTCATATAGTCGTACGGGTGGGGAGAGAAAATATTTTTGGCCCGGCTCGGATCTTCAGAAATTGCGTCTCGGTTTTTTTTCGATATGATTTATCGTCACTTGCTGTTGATTAAGGTCGATTACGAACGTATGTGTGATAAAGCAAAGTAATGATGTAACAGAATTTCTAACCATCACCACATCGTCCACCAAAATTGTAGGTGAACCAGTTGCCAGATCATTGGAGACCCAGTCTTTTGGAGACCCAGTCTTTTAATTTGATAGTAAGTTGATTTAATATCCACTGTGATACAATGTTCAACGCACTTTCAGTTAAGTTGGAATTAAAGCCTATCACTCTAACCTTTTATCCGTCATCTCTCCCTGGGGAGAAGTAACATCCGAGCAGCTGCTAGTCGTTTAGGAATCATCCATCAGACCAGGTACCCATTTACTCGTGGGTGGAGAGAGACAATGAGTGCCTTGCTATGAAAAACCTATAACACGACGACATTACAGGGAAATACAGCAACAAAGACTTTGTCGAGGGCCGTTTATGCAGAATTCGACGCAAATTGAAATTTCGGGAAAATCTGCGACCAAATTGAACGATTACAAGTGTTTTTTAGATGTTCATTTGAAAGGATTTGAAAGGATTTTTTGAAAGGATCACGATTCGTCTATGCCTATACGTGACACCCATAATTATATATGTATATGTATATCTCAGTGACTCTTATACGAGCGATGAAGTGCCTCACCGGTTGCTGTTGAGAGTTTGAGTGAGACAATAGGAATGCCTGGAAACGTCGCAGGTGCCCCGCGCATTTCGATGACTGTTAACCAAGTTGCCGGCTGAAAATGAGCGTTTTCTAGTGGAAATCTTCAAATGGTTATATCTTTGTCAATAGTACACGTTGTTGTCGTTGCTTGTTTGAATAGTGAAATGACTTCTCTGTATTGCGTACGTCATTTATTTCCCGGGTCAAGTGTTGAACATTTTTTTCAAATTTGTCTCCATACAACGTGCATCATTCACTGATCCTAATTTTGTCGAAAACAGCCAGCTGGTTTTGACTTATTCAAAGGAAAAGGTAGTTCCCGTTTTGTCTTTTTGATAAATCTCCTTCATTAGAAAATGTGAAAAATTCCGTTTTTGGTATGAAAATAATGTGAAAAATCCTGTTTTTGGTGGGAAGAAATATGAAAAAAAGTGGCAAATGGCCCTGTGTGAAAAATTGTGAAATTACAGGATCTTGCGTCTCATTCCTGAATTTTTTCATGTGCCATCTTAACTAAATTGTTGCACATATATTCATTTTCATTTAGAAAAAATCCAGTTTCATAAGCTGCTAAAATTCTAAAACGTAGTTCATTCAGCGTTTAGACATTCACCTGATCACATGATTTAAAGCTTTCCAGTGATTGGCTCAATTTCAAGTGGTTCCCGGCGAAAATTGCGTCGTGCAATGTGAAAATCAAACATGTTTTGATCAATCGCAATTTTCAAAAGTGACGGATTGCAAGTGGAGATCGCGTGCAGCAGAGCAGCCGCATTATGAATTCACTAATTTCAGTGTGAAATCTGTAATCGCGGGATGTAGTGTGAATAGATTGGCCCTAGTATGCGCCCCCAGCTTTAGGGAAGAAAGATATATAAATCAAGAAAAATATATGGTCAACTCATCAGGAAGTGATTATATTGTGTCTTCAGAATGAGTATATATATGAAGTGGACCTAACAAAGTAAAATCCCCCACCAGATATTACCCTGAGTAAAAATATCCCCAGTTCAGTTTTTCAGCCGTGCTTTACTAGTTAGATTGTTTTCTTGTAGTTTTGGGCATCTTCTCTGATATGGTTGGTCCGTGGCTGTTATAACATCGCCTACAGCAATTTATAGTTACAGAGATGTTTTCGAAGTTTGAATTTCAATCCTATTCAAAGAAACGGAGGAAATTATCGTTTGAAATCTATCTAAGTACGTTCTTCAGGATACTAGAAAGGTAAACCACTTTGCCTGTGGCAAATTATCATAATCAACGTGAGGATGATGGAAGATATTTTCTTATCGAAACCAATACGCAGGGGGAGTAAAATTTACGTACATTCACATTCATACAACCTAACAGTGATGAGCTGACAAGGGTAGTTTTTGTATCTTAGGTATTGACCAAAGTCGTGTAGTTATCGGTAAAAGGTTTTATTCAAAAAGTCACCTTGTGGGTGGTCACATTCTGAATGGGATGAGGAGAAATAGTATCCCTTAAATTTAACTCATACTTGAGTTTTCCACTATTACGATTCGTTGTCAATCTTTCTATGGTTCAGCCAATCAAATGTCTCTGCACATTGCTGTCTATTTTTTAGCGAAACAACAATTTTCAACATTTCCCCCCTAGGACTGCGCTTTCAGGCCGACTTAAATGAAGTCATTGTTTTTTTCTTTTCATCAAAAAAGAATTATCCGATTTTTCCTTTTGCATTTCAAATCAGGATCACAATATTTAAAGGGCATAATATTCATTTCCTGAACCTTAGCTTTAGGCTCAGTTCTAGCCTAAAAGAGGTCAAAGGTAGTGGGCTTAGTTTTTATCAGGGAGGTAAAACTTAAACGAGGTTTTACCATGGACTCTGATTCCATGATTTTACTCATAGCCCTAGGCTTGGACCTATAGACAATTTCTAAATGTCCAAATGAGAGCTGCGTTTATCTAAACGCTCACTTTGAAATACCATTGTTTTTATCATATTTTATTGATACAGACTTATATAGATGATACTTATTTATATCATCACAATTACCACTGGCAAATTTAGTTTTTTTTGGGCTTGTCGAAAAGAAACGTCATGATAATCACTCTGGCCTAGTGTTTACACTAAGATAATCTTAATTCTGGTAGCTATTCAGATTTTTCTATAGGCATATTGTGATTTACGAATACTCAGAATATTCGACACAATCAACTTACTGACAATGTTTAAATACATTATCTTTAGATCTAATGTTACCGTACACCTGCGGACCCACGGTCCCATTGTGATCCCCACAGCGTTCCTATTGTCACCAGGCACGAAGTGGACATGGCGAAGAAATTAATCTTCCGTTTGCGTGACCTAAAACTGTACAAAATCGCTCATTCGTAACGCTAGAAAATAAAACGCTACGTAGTCGCGCAGGAATTCTCACTCTCGAGTGTTCAGTGGTCGTCGAAAATATTCTAATTGTCAGCGCCTTTTTAAGTGTTTTAAAAATTGTTAGTCTGTTTTCTCTGTTAAAACGCTTTTATTTGTCTGTGATGGGCTGAAGATACACTTTTAATGTACCAACTCTTAAAAGAGAAAACTCATTCTTCGGGCCCTGCCTACCGCTATTGTCTGACTACTTAGGGCTCTTTATTGCCTGTCCGGCGTTCATATTTACCCGGTATTATCGGTTTTGTCGTGTCGAAAATTTACTTTTGCTCAATATTTCGGCCTAAAGTGCAGTCCGATGTTGTCACGATAAACACTGAATGGCCCGACAGTCTGCACTCAGCGAAAATAGAACAAATATTCAATATTAAACTGTGAAATCAAATATTCTACCTTTAGACATGATGTGTGAAAAACTACCTCCATTCCGAGGGGAGTAATTTTAGTTATGCAGACATTACACGGATTTCATTTTGGCTCCATAAATAACTAGTGATATATGAAAGAATTTGGACATGTCGCAGTCGTACTTAGCTTTTTTGGCCTGTGCCAAATCTGACCCTGTTGCCAAAAGTACACTGGTGCCAAATGGGCCTGTGCCTATTTCGCCCGACCAAAGCTGTTGGACCAGGTCCGAGCCAAATTTTAGCACTGGTCAAATCATTGCTTGTGAATTCTAACTGGTTCCGGAAGTGGCTCACTTCACTTAGTTTAAGCATCATTTAGTCAATTGAGTGGCTTACATATGAATGCACTGACTAGGTACAGGTCAAATTTGACTCCTGCTTGGTCCGTGCCAATTACGGGCCAAATCGTCAAATATAAACTTAACTCCCATATTTGGTCTATAGATTGTTCAGTCAGTGTCCTCACTGTTACCGGAATGGGGGGCTGGGGACTGATCATACCTTTCAGGAATTGGAACCTAAAGGCATCAGGGGCGGATCCAGGGTGTTGCGGTGAGCACGCTTCCCATTTTTTGGTCAGGAGAACCTGGAATTGTCTCCAAAAAGAATCATGGTGAAAGGATGGAGAAATTTTGAGCATATTTCGTTCCTAATTTCAACCAGGAAGGCGCTCGGAATGCACTGAAATGCATCACATTTTTCAGAACTTTCATCACGGGCCTCAGGTGCGTGTAAGTAGTTACCCAGTACTGCACGTGTGTGGCCCCCTATTCCCAAAAACTAGATCCGCCCCCAGGGCATCGTCCACCATCGTGCAAAGGCATCGTGCAATTTTCGTTCAATCAATTTCTCTATCTCAGTAGAGACCCATTATCTATTTTAGCCACTACTGTGCGAGTGAGTCAATCTTTGACTTGTAAAAGCAATAAATCTGATGCGGGAACCCGAACTCTCTCTCGCGCACCATGGCAGATGACTCATGCATCACCCATGGCAACCACTTGTTGCCGCAGAAAGAAACGGGGAGTTACTGTTTCGGTCTCTCTCGATGTTGTTGAAGGGCCTGTGGCTATTACATCGAAGGGCTCTCACGCCAAGTCTATTGCATATGTCGCTATCTCACAAGTTTTGGTTTTCCACCCACTTCGTGCGTTGCTGATTTCTACTTCACAGCGCGTTCTATCGTCTCGAAGACCATTCCGACGGCGTTCGGCTATTCCGGTATCGTCCTCGCTCGGTCACTGAACGAGCGTCGGTCTCGCCCTTTACGTCCGCTTGAAAAGACCATCCGAACCACTTATCCTACTTCGGCGTCGGCCTTATTTCCAACCTGTGACAAACCGCCTCATCTATATTTGCTCAATGCTGCATAGCTTGTCAATCAGTTCATCGTCGATTTGAGGTAGATTAGCCGACGGCGTATAATAGCTGCGATGCTATAATAATCAGATATATTTTCGTGTGATTCCTATGGGCGGAAGGACATCATCATATTAGCGAAAATTATAAAGAAAATCCACATTCATTCGAGGATCAATAATAATATTTATATGCATGCGAACATATGTCTAGGTCCCAAGCTTCTATTCTTACGCGCGATATTTTATATGAATTGTTAATCATTGTCAACGTCGACTATTCACACTTCACTTCATTAGATCTGCTACAAATTACCTTTATTCGCTTTGAATTCGCGTTATCATCGTCGTTATTGTGCCTGTTACAAGAGTTTTAATTCGAATTTCGTATCATTGTAGATTTCAAGATTCAAATGCCAACAATAAATGGATGCGTCCAACTGGACGCGGCGCTGTGTGTACGGAGAGGAAATCCCAATGTTTAAGATGGATTACGTGTCCTTTGGAATACTGATGGTTCACTGCACTGATGGGTAAAGACCACTGATGAAAATGCCACTAGGAAAGAGAAAATTCAAGAAAATTCAAGTTGATTCTCGAATAAACTGCCTAAGAATAAACTGTAGCATTTCATTGTCGAAGGACATTTTTTCAGGTAGCATTTTTCCGGATCATCACATGAATATTCTTAAATGAGATACTCTTTTCTCATGATTGTAAGGGTTAGGTATTTTTGTTACAATATTTGTGTCTTGAAAGATTTTGCTTTAAAATTAGAAAAAAAAGAAAAAATGACCTGTTAAATGAAGAAATGTAAACACGAGCCGGGCACACTCGGTGAATGTTGCCTTGCCACTTGTGGATCATTTTTATTTGGAAATACAGTCAAAGTTTGTTATGACGCCATCCTTTTTAGAATGCCACTGCTCTCTGATAGCGCCAACATTTTTCCAAAAAAAAAATTTGCCCAATCTAACTGAAATTCAATGAAAATACCATTCTTTGCTACACCAAATTCGTTATAATGCCATGATTTTCACTGGTCTCTATGGTGGCATTATAAAGGACTTCTACTGTTACTGTAAAAGTCATCAGCAATGAACAATAATGTTTTGATTGTTGACGTGACTTTTGGCATTTTAGCTCAAAATGTAATCAAATTTTCAGCAAAAGCTTAACGTTAGTTTCGAAGCATTGCATAATTACATATATACTACATGCCTCTTTTATAACCGTGAATTTTATTCTGACTGTTCACTCGCGATGAATAGAGTCGGGAATATAAAAACGTTTTTAATGTAGGTATTGTGCTGTTTATTTACCACAAGAGTTTCCAATTCTTTTCCGCAGAATTGCGTACAATCACCGATGTTTGGCTAATCTTATTGCATTCGTCAGAATAGTGTTGAATTTCTACGAAATTCAATCCGTCCTCCTGGAAGAAATGTTTCCTTCACATGTTGTGTACTGCGAATGCATATACAGCGTGTACTATACGAATTTGAAGTTGAAAAAGGGCCATAAGCTCATCTTCGTCAAATGTTACCTCTTATACTTTTTAATCGCGGAAAGTTTATCATGTTTTTTACCTATTTATGTGAAAACTCAGTTGACCCCAACGTATTTCAAAATTCAAAATTTGAAAGGACTTCTAAACTATATTAATTGCTACAGTGAAACCTCGTTATAACGATCTTGGATACAACGATTCATCGAATATAACAAAAATAGAATTTAGTCCCAAGTAAGAGAATTAATTAATTTCATATTGGATATAACGAAACTATTGGTTATAACGAATATATTTTCCGGTCCTGTGAAGTTCGTTGTAACGGGGTTCCACTAATAAGCAAAACCTGAATTCGGGGGATTTTACCTGGTAGAATATTCATTGGGGATTTTTACCTGTTACTGCCGATGGGCATCACATGATGGTCCAGTAGTTATCGGTAGAGCGTTATACATACAATATCAACATACTACAAGATTTTCAGATGAATGTTAAATATTTGTATTCTGGCTGTTGAATAAATTGTGTCGTAATATTATGTGATGTTTGTTCAATAAAACCGGTACTATAAATGAATGATTCTGTATAATTGCGGTTGTGATGTGGACGCTGGTATTGTCAATCTAGTTATTAGGCCAGTAGTACATTGTGTCACTCAGTCTTGAATTGGTCTAAAATCGTCAGTTGTTGAGTGTAACCTATTGAATTGAATATATTGAATCTGACGATGATCTCTACTAACATTTCGAAACGTCGTGTCCACTGTTTTTGATTTTGAATTTTTGAATAATAAAATTTGTTTTTGAATTTGTACATTATTGGTTCGTATCAATAATTCTTCACGTTTGAGTGCGGCTCTTCTACTTCGACGCCAGATACATCAATCATCTTATGCGGATTTAAGGACCCCCCCCTCTTCCGCCGGTGTCTAATCCAACACCTACCTGACACCGACCACCAGAGGGGTTCTCAAAATCGGTGATGTATTTGTGGATATCACGCGCTTCTGAAATGGTGCGACTCGATACATCAAAGCGCGATAATCGCCTTAACATTTTCGGTGTAAAAGGAAAAATAAATTGCCTTTCACTAATCAGGAAATTATGATTATCGCTGCCCAACCCCCTATCTAGTGTATGATGTCGAGGGCATTATGAATTTATATAATTTCCAATTGACGATTTAATACGATTATGATAACCCAAGGTTCTATTGTCTTCGTGTTGCGCGGTTACAGGAACGGCGTTTCAATTTAAAGTCGTGATTGTTCACGCCACTCGTCCGCCAAACGACTAAAGGTGTCAATTGTTTGATATCACGTACTTGGATTACTGTTGTTGTTTGACCGTCCTTTTGACATCGGTCGTTACTGCGCGATCAACAACAGTAGGCCAAAATATGGACATGCCTGCAAACTTGCCTCCGAATTTACTTGATTTGAGGCCAAATTGAAAGAAAAAGAAGCAATATTTTCACCCCAAATATGCTGGCACGCAGACGAAGTCATGAAATTTTTCCTCTTTGCGTGTAATTTTCAAAAATCTGCGCGAGTATTCCCAGGACCCGACATTTGCGTGGGTCCTTACAAAACGTTCTATGTCCATAAAACCAAGTGGTGGATCCAGGGGAAGGGGTTCCGAAGGTTTTGGAATACCGTCGAGCTTTGTCAGTGCCCATTTGAGATGCCCCTTAATCCATGGATTTTACGTAAAAGTTGGCATGATATGGCGTAGCGTGCCCCTCGAAAACCACAAGTTTGATGTGAAGCGCCCTTGTTTGCCGTGATTTGACATAGAAAGTGCCCTCCCCCATAATAGTGGGTGCCCATACAACTTGGTACCCCCTCGAGATAGGGCCCTGAAACCCCCTCACCAAGACATGGCTGGCTACGGGCCTGCAACACGCCGGAGTCTCGTTTGCGCAGATGTGTCATGAATTCCAATCCTTTTATGAAATGATACCTTATGCGGAACAAATTCTGAAATTTAGGCCGCAATCATCGGAATTTTCTGTGCAACAGCAGGAAATTACGTTACTGAGATTGCACACGCATCATTTAACCTCAGTATGATAAGCTAGACGAAGATGTTGATGATGCTGACTCATATAATGTCGTTTGGACCGGGACATATTCATTCTGACCGATGACGACACGTCATCATTTCTTAATTAATCTTCAACTTGTGGCTTTAAACCACGGATTATATATTCCGGCCGGATTTAATCTCGGCACGCGTTTGATTTTCCTTCTGACCGTTAATCCCGCGTATAATATCTAAGTCCGCCCTGAAAGTGATATGCAGAATTCAGAATATTTTTCGTTCATTTCACGGGTCATCGATGCAGGCGATCCCAAACACGGTCGAAGTACTGAAAAGTGAAAGAAAATGACTTCAAATATAAACAATCAAAGTCATGTTGTAATGCCATCCTTTTTAATGCCACTGCTCGCTTAACACCAACATTTTTCAATTCACTCAATCTGACTCAAATTCAATGAAAATGCAGATGTGAAAATGCCATTCGTTATAATGCCATTAGTTTATGCCATATCTCTTGCTATTGGCAACTTTATGTTTTCCATTAGTCCCAATAGTGGCATTATAACGGACTGACTGTAGATTTTCTTACTGAGGCACGAAACGGCTACAAAATAGTAGTGGACTACTAAATCGACTCTGCGGCCTGGTGCAAAACCGGACATTGTCTTACTGAGACTTATTTTCTACCAAGGAGATGTTCCATGGAAAATTTAAAGCTATATCTAATAATATATTTATTTGCCACATATAAAATTTACAAGGAATCATTATTTCTACAATATTTTTACAATATATATGGCTGGATATACTAAAAGCAAAATTGGCTGTGGGCCCCTGAGGGGAACAGTATACCCAGGAAATCCTAGAAATCTGAGCAATAATTAAGTGTGTTCTTAAAAATGATACATACAAAATGTACCGTCCTTGAATATTTCTCAAAAGAATCGTTTGTTCAAATAATACTTATCTGAAAATGCAGGAAACTTGTTATTTGTACTATAAAAGCGTAAATCTTTTTTTATTAGACGAGGTTGGTTTCATCGTGTTCCACAAAGCAAAGCTCTGTCAATCATTGATTTCTCATTAGTCTCTCGTAACTGATGATACCATCTTCAGCCAATTTAATCATAATGTTCGTGACTCAATAATGGTTATTTGGAGCAATGTCCCACGATGGACTCGTTTACGAGTCCATGCTCCTCGACGCGATTGAAACGATTATCATATAGTTTATCTGCAACTGTTTATAAATCCATAACTAGCGTCCAGATTTGATTGATATTTAGGTATTAAACTGGACGGTTTAGTTTTCACGCTCGCAGATATTTCAGGACTTATATATTATCCACACTTCAAAAAACTTCCTTTTGGAAATGTGGTTCGTCTGGAACTACCGATACAAAGGATGCTTACGGTACTCCCGCGGGATGAATAGCCTAGCTGTCCCCGAGACTAGTGATTCACGATGATTGATCGCTACACTGTCCTCTCCGGGGATTTATGGACTGTTGCTTCGTCGGTTACAAATTCAACAACTTAGCTGAATCTTGATTAATTTAGAAACTCGCTTAGAAACGGAAAGAATTACAAATTTGAAAACCTGGGAGGTTTAAAGATGAAATAAAATATACAATACAATAGAAATCTATTGAACTCTAAAATTTTACAATGATGTTCTTTTTGAAAATGAATTTGAGCCATTTTGTAAATATAGTTTTGTATGGCTGTATATGTAGATATATTTCACCAGGTCTCCGATTCCGCGGGACACTCTAGAACCCGGAGGTCATTTGCCCAGTTGGCTACTGTCCTGGGAATGTTTCAATCAAGATGTCACCTGGTTATTCGGCCCAAATACTTTTAGCCTAACTGCGCCGCAAGCAACATATTTCAAATTATGAAAAGTTATCATGCCTTGGTTCAAATTTGTGGGAAAATAACTTTGGGATACATATAGCTATTGGTCATTCAGGTCCACTTAGTGTTGCATTCTGGCATAAGATGGCGAGCGTGCTGCGCAACTTTCATCAAACCTTCTCAATAATCAATCTGTATGAATCATGTAATTGTAAGACCTTATACTACTTTTAAAATCATGGAGACGAATAAAGATGTACCGGTATCTTATCTTATCGAAATCTCAAATTCTTGCGTGATCTGGAAACTATAGGGCTAGGTTTAATCGATAAAACCGTTACTTACTTCAAATTTGTAAGGACAGTAACGTTAAAATAACGCTGTGATTTACACATCCGTGTTTTCATTCGTTACTGGCACTGTTTGAAATCGGGTATGTCAATCGACGCTCTTTCGCCGCTATCCGTGGATAATTTCCATCCAATCGGATAAATACAACAGCAAAACTATGAGTTTTTACGAAATACTACTAAAAGACCAGCTAAATTTAAACATCGATACAGTTCGTCTTATATTGATTGACATTATAAGTAAATTGTCAAATGAAGTAATTTTTCAATACAATTAAGCCTGGACCTAATTGAATATTTTCTATGAGTTAAATGTTTGTATTGCGTTTGGGGATATTTCTAATGGAATGAAAATGAGCAGTCGTTGCGGTGTTTGTAAGTTATTGGCAAGTTTGTATGTAGGATATCTTGGTGTCAATCGGCGATTGCACGTGACACACGCCTCAGCCAATCAAACCGCGGAGGCGCTTGCGCCACCCAGCGACGAACAATCAGAACTACTCACAGTCTTATTGAGAGAAGAAATATGGAGTCGCCGTCGGATATACACGGCTGGCGCGCCTCGAAATTATCATTTACAGACGCGACAGTGTAGCGATCACCACATCGGGGAACATATACGGAAATGATAGATTTATATACTGACAGGATTATACGCCCATGAGGGACGCTAATCGTGGAATAGTGGACTAAAACTTCAATACACGCGCATATAAAAGTCTCGGAGCTTCGATCCATCATGGCCGCGGTTTTTCTAGCTTTTGTTTTGTATACGGGATATTTAGTCGGCGATATCTCCACGGCGGAGAAACTTCAGCAACGGTGTCCGACAAAATGTTCCTGTTTGGGTTCGATGGTAGATTGTAGTAAGAAGGGTCTGGTTACGATTCCCCAAGACCTCCCGGTTTGGACAGAAATTCTGTAAGTATTTTGACATTTCTTTACTAATAATACTACTCGCATGAATCGCTAGTCTCTGGCCTCCATTCACTGATGCTGCGAATACGTATTTAGTAGTAGCCCATTGAAAGGGTGGATTGAGGATACATAACACATAACAGGGTATCCCATTAAAATGCAAACAAAATTTGTTTTGTGAAAAAATAATTTTGGAAATTGGGTTGAGCAAAAAATGGGAGACCCTCTAAATTTAGCAGGGATAGTTGGTTTCCTGACATTGGAAACCCTTTGAGGCCTCATTTTGAGATTTTGGCTGTGAATAAACCCTGTGTAGGCTAATCGTAAATGTCCAAATAGGCTTAGACCTGTGGTAAGTCTGGGCCTTTTGATGCCATTGAATGTCCCATCAGTTTTTTCTGAGGAGTCTTATGCCTAAACTAGGCTTGTGGAGGGTGAAGCCTAAGCCTCATAAAAAACTGCTTTTCATAGGGGCCTAGCTAATTTGTGTATTTCCGTTACGTATATGATTTTTTGATCATTATGAATTCGTACATTTTGGCCTCAAATAAAGCAGTTTTGAAATTGATGGCACTTTTCATTTTCACCTGTCAACAAGTTAGCGATCGATTTGAGGCAGGTCTAAGTGATTCGGATTCTATTGGTCAATATTTGCCAAATTATCATTGGCATCATCAGATAACTGTCTACAGTCATGACACTACCTGTGATTATTGGTCGATAATTAGCAGATATCACTGGGTTAATTACTAAGTCCACCAGCTGGCTCCAAACACCTCTAGGGCATGATGAATTGTTTGTTGCAAATCAGGCGGTTATAACACTCTAATCCCAGTTAGATCATTTCAAAAGGCGATAATTGGCTGTGAATTTTAATCGGGGAGCTATTGTCCCATGTGCATTGAACCCGCATCAGTTGTCATCATGATTGAAACAGGTAGCTATCCTGGTATAACTGGAGTTTTTAACTGCTCCAATTTGATATCAGCGATATATTTAACTGATAGATTTGTCATTTGGCTTCCCGGTAAAAATCAGAAATGTCTGCTAAAGAAAAAAAAAATTGAATGCCCATCTCTGAACCCTGTTGAGTTCGCTTGAACTTACTCAATTCCAACCACTTAAGACGATATAATAGAAAAATATTTGATGAATTCAATTTAAAACTGTCAAGCTGGTGCTTCTGGTGTTTGTTTTATTATCCTAACTCGCCGATTTTGGTATTTCTATTTTCAGAGAACTCCGGTCGAATTCAATTAAATCTATATCGATGGATGCTTTTATCGGATTGTCTAAACTAACCAGGGTGTAAGTGTTATATCGATGATTTATGTGTAAATTTGATTCTAGAGAAATTCAAAAACTATGATTTTAGAAGGGATGAAGTGAGACATGGGCTTAAAATGTTTCTAGCATATTCAAGAAATTCAGTGTATTGAAAATCTTCGATGCTAAAAAACTGACAAATACACCATTTCTTGTATGTATTGAATCAAGCCTTCTTGTTAATTCTAAGGTCTACCCGAAAAATTCATATATCCATTGAGACTCATGAATGTTTATTCAGTGATTTTAGAAAGTGTAGTTAGTGAGAAGAGTAAAATCACAATCACAGTTTGGTTTAGGCTATAGGTTAATAAATACTCATTGATGTTTATTTTATCATCAACCAGGACTCATATAGTCCTCGCTTCAATCATTCGTCAACTCCTTCTCAAAATGTTGTTGATATTATAATATCTTACAATGAATATTTTGTTTGGATAGTTGAGATCGAGTTGGACAATTCTTAACAGCCCCAAAAAGACCAGAGTCTGCGCATGTCAGATATAAGTATAAGGCGAAAATTGTGCACATATTCATTGGCACACAAGCAGGATTTTTCGCTGCCGAATTTTCACAGCGATTTATGAACCTTCTGCGATTGGCCTATGTGTCGTAACAAAAATTCGTAAAGACTAGTCTTTATGAATTTTTGGTCGTAACCTTTAGGTAAAATGTAGAGGTTAGGTGACGAAGTTATGCGCTGATTTCGTATTCGATGATGTCAGGTCCTGTCTGCGAGAGCTGCATAAACATTTTCAATAGGCCTACATTTGATATCGTAGAAAAAAAGAGCGAAAATACTTGTACGCGCGCACGAAGCACATATGCGAAATATATCGATTTATACGTTGTTTAATTAATCATACAAGTGTTCGTGAAGTGAATCGTATGTCAATGTTTTTTCTCTCGACCCTCTTTATTCGGCGTTCTCTATCGCGCGGTGTATTCAACGAACGGACCTGGACTACAACTCGTCTTCAATTTGTCGCGTTTGACAGTCGCGACAATGGCCTGTATAGCCGTGTCACCGGCCCGTGAACGACGTTCGACGAATTCTGCGTGCTTCGATCGTGACTTGTTGCCGAATTCGCAGCTTTATAACGATGTTATCAGTATGCGCGTACAGGCTTCGCTTGCATTGTCGCACCTTTTACGCTGTGGCTATTCATTATGAATTATACGCGTACAATGGGCCGACGTTTGCACTTTAATCCGCGCTTCGTTGTCGTCGTCGGCTTTCGCGGGCCGATTCACGGGAGAAAAAAGGAAGTCGTCGCTGTCGATGCGTTTGAAAGGTATTCGTGTTTAAAAGGCCGGTTCTAAATGGTGCGTATGTGTGCACACTGAGTACGGAGAGTGTTCCCGTGCATTCTGTTGGGATCGGGAGGTGGGATGTACGTTGCCGGGACTCATTACTTGATCAAAATCATCAGTATAACAAAAATAACCAGAATCATCCATGGATTCCTTCAGTTGGATTCATTCTGACCTATATATCATGTCACCTGTGACTTGAGTACCAAGCCGCATAGTAATGTCTATGAGTTGAGGAAGCCTATTCTATGAATCCAATAGGAGTTTTAGGCAACAGCGACATGCAAACATGCTCTGTAAGCCCATGACGCGAGGTCTCCTGAGGCTGGACCTTGCCGATAGGCCCGATGCAAAATGCCACGGCCGGTTTTAAGATTATACCGAAACAATCGAGACGCATTTTGGCAGGAAGCATTAAAAACAAAATCTGCCCGGGGAAGCCTCGATAAACTGAGGACATTTTTGCCTCTGATTGTGATTTATTCATCGCGGCCCAACCCCCGGGAAATGGAGGATGATTTTCCTAGGACCCTGACCTCTATAATAACATGACATAATTCATCGGCTACGGATGATTAGCCTATCAAGCACGCGGCTGATTAATGGTGGTCAGTTTCGGTCTGAAAAATCGAAAACATTAATCCTATCAGTAGTAATCTGACATGTGTAAAGTTCTTTCCTCCCGCGCGTGAGGAGTAGTAGTAGCAGCATGGGTTTCCTCTCACTCTCACTCACTGGTGGTTTTTAGAGTATGAATCGGTTTTTATTTATTCGATCCAGATGTAATGCCGTGTTCTGGCACCTTTTCCCTACTCAGTACATATATCCACGACTTAGACTTTGAGAGCGCGCGTTCCCCCGATTCCCTGCTGCAGCATCAGGCAATAGGATCTCTCGGCACCGGTAATCCGTTCGAAGGATTCCTGTTTTAAAAATAGCGTATGATCCGCTGCAACGATGATCTTGAATGATTTGCCGCATCGGGTTGTGTAAGAGGCATCGAATTGACAGTCTCCGATATACGCAATGAATCAGAAGTTTGAAAATCGTTCTCAAGACGTATGGCTGACGATGGCAACTATTCGCAGGGATAAGCTGATAGAGAAATTGTCATTGAGCTTCAGCCTGGTCATCAACTCAGATGATTGCCCGATCCCTCCTTTTTCGATGTTATCCGATGAGAAATTCGTTCTTTAAAGTAGGCCTACTATGTCTGTCATAAAAATCGAAACACGACTGCTTGTAAATAAACGCTTAGAAAGATTGTTTGATGTCGTTTTGATATATCCGTTGCCGAAGCAGGGCCGGGCCGCGCGGTGCCGACTTCAAAGGTACGGGCACGTTCCGCTCACAGGTGCGGGCTACGGGTATTTTATCTCTCCGATGGTTTATTGACGCTTCGAATATTTATTATCGAAAAATCAACAGCAATGCGCAGTCATATCGTCATGAACGACCACTTCACATGTGTCACACGAGAGAGATCGAAAACATATTCTAAGGCTTTTAAAGTTTAGAATTGTTCGACCTCGATGACACGGGCGTGATAAGCCATTCGAATATCAGTCACGTATAGTCAATAGATAAACGCTTAAAAGGGCTGAGAGTGACCCGGAGCGCTGACTCGAGTGTCGTGTCGTTTGATATAATCTGAGATACTTCTTCGGGATCCGTTGGTTCGAGCGGACGCCAGCGCTGCTTTGTTGATCGATCGCTTAGCCAATCAGCGATCAATAATTGATTGATTTTACGGCCGATGATATGTGTCTTGGTGGTATTATGGCATTGCGCAAGTGATGCTGGCGCTTTAGCCGCGATAAACCTGATGATAATTTCAACTCATTCAACAGCAGATGTTCATCAAAGCTTTATGATTTTTTATTATTAATCTATATCTGAAAATGTTTATGGTTCTGATCTTGGTCTGAACATGAACAAGCTTTCGAGTTAGAAAAACAAGCCCGGTCCGAGAGAGGTTCGGGGGTAACGAACGAACCCCTAAAATTTCCATCGAAGTGCCCTTCAAAAGGTCAGTGTCAAAGAATTTGGGTCAGCATTTCTTTCAAATTTGGATAAGATTTTCGTGTTTTCATTGTGTTTTCTTAAGATTAAAAAGTATCCATTCGAAAATGATTTATTCAGGTACCCGGGCACCTCGAATTCGAGATCTATCCTTTTTAATAGGAAAGCGCCCTGTTTCATGAAATAGAACTGCTGCCCCTCAAAAAAGCTCGGCACCGGCCTGAAAAACGGCTCTTATTGTAGATTTGTTATAGCTTTTAAAACGGTATATTTGACCAAGTTTAAATTAAATGGTCCATTGTTGTTCGACACAGTGTTTGGATCAGTTTTATTGCTTAAGGCTTGTTTTGGTGACGTAAGAAATGGGGCCTAATCTCACAAGACATCAAAGGGATTTAGGAAGAGCTATTTGGGTAACGGTTCAATTTTAATCATTAAAGGATTATGATTTTGATATAGATTAGATTAAGCATATGGCAACAGGAAGATATGTTTTGTGGACAAATGATAAAATCTTATTTTCCTGACTGTTTAGGCCGAATTAGTAATAAAAGGCTTTCGGAGAGGAGATCGGATAAGATCTATAAGATCTTTGGGTTCATCTGTTACGTATTTCTTGAGTTTATTTATACACATTTTCTCGGTATCCATGTCTCGTACGGATCGAACATATAGGACTTATGCACGGTCAATAAAACTTCGATTTACTATTAATCCGTAAATTCGCGCAAAGCCCGGGCGCATTTAGCCGTGAAATTGCTATACTTCGAATTCTCCGTACGGACAATGACGTTAGTGTTCACTTGAATCGCCGATTGACAATCGTACAATACGGTCGAACAATGCGAAAGCTTAAGTCAGAATTCAACCGATTTAATAAGAACTTCTAGTAGCAATCGGCAGTGTCAGGAAAACCTAAATCCTTGAGTAAACATGTGTGTTCTCTTGGAGAATAAAAATTCCCAAAGAAATGAAATTTTGCAGTTGATTTTCCGGCCGGTGTCAGGCGGGCCAGGTTGTTTAGGGTTATTAACAGTTCAATCGAATGGTAGATGTAGCAAATGAAATTACGATGCTTACATTCCAATTTTGTTAAGATTTAGGCCCCATGAAGTATCTTTTCAGATGATAGGACCAGGACATGTGGCCACATCTTTGATTTCGATATTTACATTTTGAACATATTTTTATTATGATTACTTGCCATGAATTTAATTCATATCCATCATTTTGATGTTTTGCAGGGATTTGAGCAATAACGATTTGACTCAAATCAACAGTACAGTAGTTGAAAGTTTACCAGTTTTAACTGAAATGTAAGTATGCATATATAGTATGTTGTTTTTCTAGGCGTCAATAAACTTTCAAGTTGGGTTTTTGTTAATGAGTATTGATCATATCACGCTCTTGAAAAAAGGGTACGATATATGGTTTGAACTACCATTATATTTTTAAAACAAATATTTTGTCGATAGGGAATAATACGTACTTGCTAGTCCAGCAAAACGCGAGGAAGGCACAGATGCATTGCATATATTCTGAGCGTCAGGTTAGCGCGCGTTTGTTGCTATTTGACCAGGTGTTAAGTCCACATCCCCGCGCCCTATTCACCGCCGCCGCCTTAACTCTTGAATGACATGCTATTCCGACCCCTCGAACGGATTATAAGTTTACAGTGTTCAGCGGAGCTCAAGCGAAACTAAGGCCCCGGCAGAAAATAGACTCTAACCACTCGACGACTACGATGGGGTCATATTTACATAGCGTTTTATCGGAAGAAACGAACAAACGCATTCTCGATAATGCAGGAAATAGGGGAAGGAAGACTAGGGGGATCGGGCATTATTTGGTTGTAAGAGAAATTTTCAAATATGTATCGAATTGCGCGTCGCGCTGGTGTTGACTTTCATTCTCAAAGAAATGTACTTGAAAAATACGAAGTCATTCGTGAAGTCAACGTCGTCGAATAATGGCTTCTTTTTACGCGAATTCATTCATCGGTTTTCTGTTTTCGCTCGTTTTTCGTGTCGTTTCTCAGGCCCCGCGCGGTTCAAGTGGGCGCTTTCCGATCTCGGGCCGCCGGATCGGGTTACGTTCGCGGCGATTATATTCGCGCGAAAAAAATTCACGTCGAAAAACGGAACCCGTCTCTACGATCGTAACAGAACTTTATTGTAAACGCGAGCGACTAGAGGTTTGTAACGCTCCGGCGTCGGTTTTGTTGCGACCGAATCTCCGGGACTCCACCGATCTGGCTATTCTTCGACGGAACCACTTGAACGTTTCGTTCATTATTGCTGCGACCACTTGAATTCGAACGAACTATTGTACGGCTGACGAACCGTGTCAATCAAGCTGCGGTCTATATGCGTCTTCGATTAATACCCCACCTCTGGGTGCACCTAGTGACTCAATTGTATGAATTGTTGGCACCCCCTATAAGACACTGAAATACTAGACGTGAGGCAAAATATTGCACCTTAACAAAAATGTTCAGTCGCCGAGTCAACTCATGTCGTAGTTTTGAGTCGGGGCTTCCATCTTTATCAATCTTGCGTAAACGTTGGAAATTAGAACAAAATGTCCATTACAATTGAATCCCCTCGTGTAGACATCATTTCCATGGAGTGAAACCTTGAACAGACTTCGCAAAATCTAGTTAATTCCCCTTTATTCGATTTGTCAATTAAAGCTTTCATGTTATATTGCTAGATTTTAGCATTAAATGCATCGAACTTCGGTTTACGTACATTTAACGTTATGGTGCCAGTTATATTGTTTCGGGCAGTATACCTTTTATAGTCTCATGGGGAAATGATGCTAATATTCCCTTTGCATGTTTTTGTCTTTCAGAAAATTAGCGTATAACAAACTCACCAAAATCCCGGTCTTCAATCAGGAAAACAATATCACCCATTTGACGCTGTAAGTATCGTAAAAAATGACGCGCCTTTTTTTTCAAACAGAAAAAGAGGAAATCGTTATAAGCGTACGATTCGTTTTCTTTTAGGCATCACAATGAGATACCTGATATCAATATCGACGGTCTGGAGAGCCTATCAAAACTGCGAAATTTGGATTTGAATTTCAACAAAATAAGGACGATCAAAGTTGGCGATTTCCCGGCTGGCACCTCACTGCATCATCTGTAAGTAGCCGAAAAAATAGTAGGCCTATAACTGTTGGCGATACAATTTTCTGTTAGCCGATGTTTAGGTGATGGTTAACAGAATCGGACTAATAGAATTGTGGGATACAGCCATAAATGTTATCAACTGTATTCTATCTTACAGATTTCTGAACTACAACGGAATTACGACTTTGGAACCGCGCTCGTTGGACAACTTGACATCGCTCGAATGGTTGAAACTGAATCGCAACAAAATCGTCGAAATCCCGAAGGCCATTTTCTCGAAACTCGTCAACTTGAAATATTTGTAAGTAAATTACTTGCTCGGGATTGAATTGCTAACAGTTGTAGTATTGCAGTTACTAGGGGGTAAATCAGGTCCAAAAATGTTGGTATTTTAATTTTTTTGAACGGCATTTTCCAAACTACAGAATTTTCTCCACAGCCTAATTTTACTTACCATTTTAGAAACCAGGGGCGGGTTTTATTAACTGGTATTATCTTTAACCCAGGGGGGCTAACTCAATTCATTTGCAACTGAGTTACCCCCCCCCCCCCAAAGTTAAAGTTCATTCCAGTCTATAAAACCGGCCTTGGCGCTTGTATTTAGATTTTTTTAACTTCGGCATTTTCTAAACTGTCTCCACCACAGCCTGATCACTTTGGCAAACCAGGGCGTGCGCCTGCGCTTGTATTTTCTCCCACTGGAAATACATGTATATAAACTTGTTTATGTAGGAAGGGTTGTTTACATGTTGATTGATAGGGGTATATAGTATATAGCATCCAGCGAACAGCTGTGGTGTTAACCAATTTGTCTGCAGCCTCCGTTCAGTTCTTATATAATACACACTGAAGGATATGCTACCGCTGAGGTTCACTTTGTACAAGTCAATATGCGTATTTGTCTTTGTCGTAATAAAAAGAAGTTATGTAGCTGTTATTCATGCTTTGTCGAATATTGATGGGTGTTAGGTGTTAGTAAAACCCTGAATCGAGGAATCGCCCATGACGTTTATTTTTGAAAAGTAGAATTAAAGATGATTTCTCTAGATTTCGTTTTATATTGTAAGTTATTCTATCTAGGTGGTATAAAACTTGTGGTTGCTATATTTTCTACTGTTCACGTGCTGGTCAAAAATTCGCAGAATATGTCAGTATTTTTCCGTAGCTTGACTGACATCATTTATGTGTGTTGAAATAGGATTTCATCGTCTCCCGAAAATTCTGCGATTCCTGATTAATGGCAAATTAACAACGTTTGTAGTTGTACTGGCAAATGGGTTATGCCTCGCTTCATTGTACCCCGGTACGGTTAATGGAACTTTGTGACACAGAACCTTATATTACCTTTCTTGATAAAACTTGATTCAAAAACCTTGCAGTATTGTCTTCGCACAAACTGAAGAATTTGAACCATTTCATTATCCTATAGTTCTGAAAGGTCCGGTGATCCCTTCCCTACTGCTGCTGGCACCATCGTAAACTCAGATGATTTATTTGATGCTCCGATTTTGTTAATTCACTCGCAACTTTTGTTTCTACAGGGAATTGAACCGTAATCGTATAAAGGTCGTTGAAGGTTTGAGTTTCCATGGCTTGGAAAAACTGCGAGTTTTGAAACTACGCCGCAACGTGATCACGCATATGATGGACGGATCGTTTTGGGGACTCAGTAACATCCAAGTCCTGTAAGTATGATTATTCGCATCTGTACACATTATATCTGGGGATTTGTACGCAAGACCCTAATGCCGGCCCGCATAATCTGTGCCCCTAATCTAAAAATCAAATATCTAAAATTTGCATCAAAATATTTTGAAAAGTGTTTGAATTAAAGGAATGATCCTCAGCAATTTGCCTACGGCTTGATACTGTGATAAAACGTACGCTATAGTTCGTCCCCTGTTAACATAGCTGCTATTCAGTTGTTTATTTTCATCCCCCCAAAATGTTTTGGGTGCAAAGTGCTGCCATGGCAAAAATGTTGCGATGAAAGGGAATAATTGTAAGTCTCCTGCTGTGGAAGTGTCACTACTCTATACAACAAGTAATTTGTACAGGATACTCTCCTTGAGACCACACACATATGCTAACACATTGTTAAAAATCTGAGATGTTACCAACAAGAGAAAGTGAAATGATTTCCAAAACTGTTTATTTCATTGCAATTCGCTTGATTTCTTACAGTAAAACCATTGTTTATTTCGTTGCATTTCAATTGATTTCTTATTGTTAGAACCATCCGTAAATAGGAAAGTAAAGACTGCTTGTCGACGTTTGGCTAATATTAAAAACAGTTGAAATTAAAAAGAGATGATTTTTAAAACGTTTTAAATGAATAGAATTTCCCTTTGAACACTGGTGGGAATCTGGTACTGCGAGAAGTGTCTGGTAGCCAGCTGGCCGGCTTTCCTCTCCCCTTACGAATTGTTACCAGACCTTACATCTGTAATTTCTGTTTATGTAATTTTCTGTGTGTGATCTAGCAATCAGGGGGTCGGCGCATTGAACTTTTTTAAATAGCTTCACGACCAGAAATGATGAACACATTCTCCGTTTACTATTTTTTCGTATAGAAAACTTGACCATAACAATCTAACGAAGATATCGAAGGGTTGGCTTTATGGATTGTCCTCATTGCAGCAAATGTAAGTACGCTGTCAGAGCTCCCCCCCTCCAAAATATTCGTATATATATAAGTATCGGGTATTTGGAAGGAATGTACTGAAATATCATTCGGCCAGATATAGCTGTCAGATGAGTTATGAATTTATTACGTATTTGTATATATTTTGATGATGTTTGCCTTTCCATGTTGCGCTACGAATTCAGTGGTCGTTACATAATTGGATTATATTTGAACAGTTATTATCAGGAACAAGTGATTTGTACTCGTCGAACCCTGTGGCCCTAATGCGTTTTTTTCTCTCATTTCGTCGATTAACTTTTTCCGATGATTTACTATTACTGGATGTTAATTCGTAAAATTTGTAAATTTCAGGTCATTGGCGCAAAATCAAATTCAACAAATCGAAGCGGACGGCTGGGAATTTTGTCAGTTGCTTTGGGAACTGTAAGTAGAAACTTGCTCATCTGCAAATACAGATATGAAAAAAAATAAGATCCCATCTAAAATCGTAGATAGCTACGAAAATTCATCGAAATATCACGTTCGCTGAATAATCCATCGTCTCTCATTGTCAACAACGTTTAATGAGTTGACTCTATTAATAAAATAACTCGTAGAGTTCTAATTACACCGTACGTGTCTAATAGGCCGATTCGGACAGGAAACCGTTTGTATTAATGGGCCCCCCGTCGTCGGCTGCGATGATAATAACTGGGTCGCGATATCATTTTTCGGGGGATATTATCTTCGCATATAAGATTATTATTATTATTATTATTAATATTTTCATCATTTATCTGGATTAGATTGGATTGACTATATCTACGATAATGATTGATTCATAGCAATCATTTCAACTGATGTTGTCATTTTTAGCCCACTTTGTCCAGTTGTTCCTCTGTAGATGGAATCCAGCTATTTTTGGAAGTATTGATGTTTCAATTGATTGTATCTACCTAAACACATCAGCCCCATCAGATTTCAAATGGCAAACTGACGGCCATTGCTGTTTACATGTTAGGTATACATTAACAGGGCTAATCCGCTTTTTATGGGTCCACCAGTGGGCGTTGAATATTGAAATAGTCAGTTTAGCATTTCACCACTGGGTATCCCTGGACCCCCTAGTTTGCAAGATCTATTGGTAGGAAAAAAAATGTTTTTTGCGAGATTGAATAATTTCCAGAACAGATCAAACTAGATTTAGCAGACACTAGTTGTTAGGTTAAGTGAAATGAATTACAACTGTACATGAACTTACTGGGGATCGAACCTGGATGTCGTACACAAAGGGCAAGTGTGACCAGCGTATATAGGTTGATCACATGAGGGTTGACGGGATGAAATAAAACAATTAAATACCGGTAATGATCAAATTATATATTCAGTTTGATTTTGTATTTGAATTTTCTGTTCGTAATTTTCAGGGATCTGAACCACAATCGACTGACGGGCATCGGCACGGGAACGTTCGAGAAACTGCGCAGTCTGAAGTTTCTGCATCTCAGCCACAATCGAATTTCTTACATCGGCGACAACGCGTTCCGAGGATTGACGTTGTTAGAAATACTGTAAGTCGCACGTGCACGCCAGGATTTATTATTATTATTATTATTATTATTGTTGTTGTTATTATTGTTATTATTATTATTATTATTATTATTATTATTATTATTATTATTATTATTATTATACGTCATCGGAAAATATATTGGGAAAAAGCCGTATGTCCATGATAGACGCACCAGACTGTTGAGTTTCATTTAGAGATAATTACTGTGTATATGTTGTCATCGGCGGTAGATTTATGACAATATTTTTCGATATACACACGCGGAGCCGAGTGTGTATAATATTATACATAATAAAAATTTCATTCTCGTCATAAATCGATATATCATATATATGCAGTTGGTGTTGTATTTTATCGCGTATAGAAATAACAAAACAAATTGCTACCTATTATGATGTTGTTAAAAAAAACACGCACGCATATCGTCAGTTGATGCGCGTATTGAATTCTATTCGGTATCAATGTGCATTTCATATCGGTTTATTTCGTATGCATTACGCGTAGTACATACGTACGAGCTGCCCGACTAGTGATTCGCCCTTATTCTCGCTCTCCCTATATACGCTTACTGTTAACGTAGTAAAGAACTATGTGTTGAAGTGAAATTGAAAAAGCTATGTCAACACGTATTCAAACATTGTTCATTTTTCGCTACTTTGACCAAATTATGGGTCGATATACGCCGCCCTGAAGTGTCTACTCGTAACGGCGATATTCCTGCCCTCGAAAGCGCGAGAGGAGAAATGCGTTTCATATGGTAATCGCCAAAACGTAATGATAATACAAATTGGGACTAAAAAAATAGAGACGACTTAAGTAATGCAATACCTTATCCAAGTTTGATTGCAGTTACCTCTATGAATTATGATAGAGGATTGTTATAGAGTATTTACCTCTAATTACCTCTTACCTCTCTATTTACACACCCTGTTACGTTAAAGCGATGAAATCGCCGGCGAGAAAAGGAGAATTCCATCGCATAATACAGTGTTGTATAAGAATATTCTCACGTATTTCCAGGGAGATGAGTAACAACGAAATATCGTGGACGATCGAAGATATGAACGGCGCGTTCACCGGTCTGTCGTCGCTGCATAAACTATCGTTGGAGAACAATCGCATTACGTCGATCGCCAAACGAGCGTTCTCCGGACTGAAGCTGATGAAGATTTTGCGATTGAACAACAACGCGATCACGACGATTCAAGGAAACGCGTTCTCGGAGCTCGTCAGTCTTCAGGAATTGTAAGTACCGCGCAGTTCTCGGTTCATTTACATAAAACAGTAAAACGACTAGAGACCTTGTAGATCTAAAAAAGTGATACCTTGTTTCTCCTAATCGCTCGGGTCATTTTTGTAAACTGCAATGAAGTTTGTAATCAGTTCATTTCTATAGCTGCCGGGTGTGTTATGGTAAAATTAATCATGATTTTTAAAGAAGAAATGTGCAGGGTAGATGGGCAACCAGCCGGGTCCAAACTTATAAGCTCGGCAGAAATGAGAAAGAAGTGATCAATTTAGCCTCAGCACTGCTTTGAAATTAAATTTATTCAGAAGGATATATCTGGTTACCTTCATAACGATGTAATGTTTTCATTTTCCTAGATATTTCAATACGACGAATTTGCTGTGCGATTGCCAGTTGACGTGGTTACCGGCGTGGCTCGAAAAATCGGGATTCCAGACAACCGTGAACGCGGTGTGCGCTCATCCGATCTGGTTGAAGGGGAAAAATGTTCTCAACGTACCCTTAGAAGATTACAAATGCGGTATGTATTTATTTCGCGATAATTCCGACGCGAAAATTTCCTTTGCTATGGGATTCGTCGTTAAAATCTTGTTTTTCCGCGTCTTTACAGAGGATTTCCCGAAACCGGTAATCATAACGCAGCCGAAATCACAGATCGCTATCAAAACGGGCAACATAACGCTCAAATGTTCAGTTGCCAGTAGCAGCAATTCGCCTATGCAATTCCAGTGGAAAAAGAATAACCTGGTAAGGAAGATTTACCCCTGGATTGTGCAATCGATTAAATTTCGAATGATCGAATAGTAGTTTGTTTTTCTGGCGATTAGATTGAAATATTGAAAAGATTGAAAGGCGCTGTAGTAGTAGTAGTCATAATTAAGTCAAGTGCATTTACATACAGTAGCCGTTCATTTAGTTTGAATGTGTATCATAGCTAAGTAGTGTTGACCCGGAAAATGATTGCCGAAATGGCTTCTCCAAAATAATGAGCGTACGGGCTTAATATTTGATCTCGTCGATTGCTCGTTTATTTATAGGTCGTCAAAGACGCGGATGTCGAAAACTACGCGACCACCGGCGACGGGCGGATCATGAAGTTTACGACGCTGCTACATCTGCGAGCGATCCGGGACGCCGACGCTGGGCGCTACCAGTGCATCGTCAGCAACGAGTTCGGCAAGACCTATTCGAAGAAAGCGAAGATCGTCGTGCACGTGTTCCCGGCGTTCATCAAAACGCCCGTCGACATCATCGTGCAGTCGAGCAGCACTGCACGTCTAGAGTGCGCCGCCAGCGGGCAGCCGGCGCCGCAGATCGCGTGGCAGAAGGACGGTGGCGACGATTTCCCGGCGGCACGCGAACGCCGCATGCACGTCATGCCGACCGACGACGTGTTTTTCATCGTGAACGTTCAGCCGGCCGACGCCGGCGTCTACAGCTGCACGGCGACGAACGACGCCGGTACGGTGATCGCGAACGCGACGCTGCGCGTGCTGCAAACGCCGTCGTTCGTCAAACGCATGAACGATCAGAAATCGCGCGTCGGCGAAACAACCGTTCTGGAGTGCATGGCCAGCGGTAGTCCGAAACCGAAGTTGAGCTGGTTGAAAGACGCCAAACCGTTGGTGATGACGCCGCGGCACTTTTTCACCGCCGAAAATCAGCTGTTGGTCATAATACAAACTCAGCCGACCGACGGCGGACGCTACACGTGCGAAATGTCGAATCAGATGGGCACGGAAAGCGATTCGGCGATGCTCACAATCGTCGACGAGGACGATTCTCCGTTGCCGGTCGGTGACGGCGATGGCGGCAGTTTAACCGATCAGTCGACGACGATAGGAATAATCGTGATCGCAGTCGTCTGCTGCGTGGTCGGCACGTCGCTGATTTGGGTGATTATTATTTACAAAACGCGAAAGAAGAACGAGGAATATAGCTCGACCCCGACGGATGAGATCACGTTGCCGGTGGATATGCCGAGTGCGTCGACCTCATATCAATCAAACGACAAAGATGGTCAAATATCTAATGGTTTACCGTTATGTAAGTATTCAGAAATACTAGATAGCCGAGGTATTTCTACTTGTGCGGTCAATAAATAGAAAATGGTTTGAACTTAAACA
This sequence comes from Tubulanus polymorphus, assembly GCF_964204645.1. Classification (NCBI taxonomy): domain Eukaryota; kingdom Metazoa; phylum Nemertea; class Palaeonemertea; order Tubulaniformes; family Tubulanidae; genus Tubulanus; species Tubulanus polymorphus. The sequence goes on along the minus strand of NC_134027.1, from coordinate 9,783,842 downwards.
GTAAAAGTCCATTGTAATGCCATTGTTGGGGCCAGTGAAAAAACATGGCGCTTTAACGAATTTGGCGTTATAAAGAATGGTATTTTCATTGAATTTGAGTTAGCAAATTTGTTCGCTGAAAAATGTTGACGTTAAGCGAGCAGTGGCATTTAAGTATGGCATTTAAACAAACTTTGACTGTATTTGATAATTCGCTTCGAATACACGTAGACACTTTGATAACCGAGAATCTTAACGAATACGTACATTAGGGGTATACTGGTACCAGTACTTAATAAACCTTTAGAGTTGTTTTCAGAGAAGGTCATCAAATTTCTAACAGATTTCACTGAATTTTAACACCAGAAACTAGACTAGTAGCAATTGATAGCTATCGTAATGAGTGGAAACTCCACTGATTTACAGTGTTACCAGTATGTCCCAATTATTAAACGTTCGGTTTTCGTTATTTTTTTTAGCGTATTCGGGTCAGGATTTGCAAACGCCGGATATTGAATCGATCTATTGTAAAGGTCACGTCGCCATGCAGAATTACCACAGCGACGAGGACACCGCCAGTCGGCGTCCGCTTGTCGGGTTCGATAATCGAGCTTCGTCAATTTCTAGTAAGTCGAGTAAGTCAGATATTCGTTTATTCGAGAAATGTATGAAATCGTTGTTGGATTAATGAATATTTATTTATAATTGCGCTATTTGTCGTTTAGGTACTAGTCCTCCTCCAGCGTATCACTGTTTGTCAAACAGCAGCGACATCTATCAGCGGCCGCCGTTAATGCAGACTTTTCAGGCATATCCGCCATTGGACGATAGCGAGGAGTCCGTCCCGACCTCAGTGTCAGTCATTATTCACTCCAGTCCAAGCGTCAGTTCTCGTAGTCAATCGCCACATTCTGACCAGTACCATGGCAGCGAACAACCTCTAGGAGGAGGCCATCATAGTTCATTGCCTCGTCATACAAATACCTCACAGTCTATCGGTAAGTCAGCGAAAAGCCAACAACGTAATTCTGCCTATGAATAACTACAATATCGAGGTACCGGCAATGCTACTGTGGCAAGCAATTGTTTCACCATCATCCCCCAGGTTCACTAGTGTACAGTACGTAGTCAATGCAGCATTTCTTCTCGAGCAAAATCGAAATCTATTTCTCGAATTCAATGCTTGATGTACGAAAATCAATCCACATAATATGAACTCTTGAGATGAATCTAGATGCATTATTTTTCCTAATTTTTGAATTGAAATGCCGAAATTTAGATCAAAGTTAATTAGGAATTAACTTATCTTGATCGTGTACCTCTGCGATGTTATTAGCACCATCTGACGGGATAGGTCGTGTGCCGGAACCCTGTTGCTTCAAGTTGACAGAATATCTGGATCATCTCAAATGATTGTCTTTGAATCATCTTGAAAAACCTTTTGTACCGTGTAACTAATGAATATTCATTGATGATGTGCGGCTTTCTATTAACTTTTGCTCTTTATTTCATTTTCTTCCAGGTGACAACGATCATCATTCATCTTCTCCACTGTCTCATCATCATTCAGGATCTTTGCCGCAGTTATCGTTTCATCATCAGCAGCAGCAGCAGCAGCAGCAGCAGCATCATCGTCCGTGTGACTCGTCATCCGGCGACAGCGGCGCCGTTAACGCTCTAACGGATACGAACAGTAACAACATCGAACCACATTTATCTGCGTCATCGACGTCGCCAACGGAACGACGGACTTTCGACGTTCTCGCCGACGTAAAAACGCTGCCGAATCGGACGGTTAAAGTTTAGCGTGTGAGTGTGTACGCATGTGTGCGTGTGAGTGAGTGCGCGCGACGGAACCGTACGAAATGAACGTAGATTCGAGTGAACGACGATGATATTTATGATCGATAAAAAAAAACGGGTATTTAATTATCGCGCGAAATGAGATTATATTATAATTATTATTATTATTGAGTGAAACTACTTCTGTGCTGATTATTTTCGCGGTCGACGAACGGAAATTGGTCGTTTGGTCAGTGGTGGTCCGGTTCGTGGAGAATGAACGATTGTGATCGATATATTTGGTGCTCGGATCCTTTTGAGAATTCTGTGTTATTTTGCTGCTGAACAATGAAGAAATAAATTCTCGTCGTTTGAAGTTGTTTGCGTAACGAAAAAGAAGTTTTCAGTGTCTGTTTGAAAATTGTTTCAGTATTAATATGGGGGATTGTTTTCAATTGTACGTGGAAATTAAATCTTTGAAAATAAGCGTCTGAATGGTTAGAAAATACTCTGGCCAGAATAAAATCTTAAAAGGCCAGTGGGTTCGATGTGTTATACTAGAATGATGTTAAAAATTCATTGAAATTACAAATGGAACTTATTGAACAAACATCACAGTCCTTCACCAAACAATTTGTATTGTCTAGTTGTTGGGCCAAGCGAGGGGCGGATCAAAGGGATTCCCCTAAAAATGTCAAGTTGCCCTGAAAATTTAAGATATTTTACTGATACGTAAATAGTTTGAATTCATAAGCTCGTTTTCAGTATTTCCAAAAATTAGTTAATGTTTTCCGAAGAACTTTCTATCGGGGTGCCTTTTAAATCATACGATATGCCCTATATTAGGGGTGGACCCCTCCGTGAAGCTGACCCTAGATCCGCCTCTGCTCAGAGATTTATTTCTTCATTGTAATTGATTTACACTTGCCGGGGATTTGTAAAGTGCGGATACTTGTTAAACAATTTGGGGACTACCAAGTTTAATTATCAATTCATTATAACTCATAGTTCGTTACGAACAATTTGGATTTGTTTTCTATAGTTCGGGTCTAATTTAGTTGCAACTCGATATTTTCTTGATTGTACCCAGTGTTGAAGGTGATAAAATTTTCTCCCTAGGTTTGAAATCTCAGGGTTGTTAAAACATCATTCGATAAATCGTTGTAACAAGGTTGCACTGTATAATAAACCTGCGCATTGATGTAAAATTTCAGTTGTTAACTGGCATTTTTATCTGTTGATATACATACACTTGTGCGTCCTTTTTATCAATGTAAATGTTGTAAATAAGAATGAATTTATATGTATTATAAGAAGAAAGAAATCTATTTGCGGTTGGGGGGTCACTGAATCGGAGCTGACCTGAGGGGATTTTTCAAATGTAACTGGCAATCATTTTTCATTTAAAGCTATTGAATTTAACTGCACAAATCGAATTAACGATATCCTTTCCTTGTGTTCCATAAATCGAAAATGAAGTCTTAAAAACCGGGTAAAAATCCGAATAATCGTAATTGAACAAGAAACTACATTTTTTTTTATTTTGAAATTCAAGATCACCGTAGGATGATGGAATTTTCAATCATGTGTTTCATTTACTTTTAATGAAGAATTCGTATTTTCTAACGAAATGTATAATGGCTGATGATTTATTTATTTATTATTATTATTATTATTATTATCATTACAACAATTATTATTGTCTTCCGATATTTGTTTTTCGGCTGAAATATTATAATGAACAACCCTGTCGTGAATATTTGTAAGAAAAATTTACAAAAAAAAACTTTTGAAAAAAATCAAAATAAAACGTTGATTAAAAATATATGAAATAGTTTTTCATCTATATTTGCTGCTGGTGTGTGAGAGGATTTTATGGAATAGTACATCGATTGGGATGCAAGTGATGTTTTCATCTGGATGGCTGAGTTGTCTTTTGTTAAGTTTTCCATGTGATTACTGTTCGATTGGTTTATTGTGAGGAACTTGATTTACCAAGCGAACGTCAATTTGGATGCAAGTGAGTTGTTGACCTGCTCGTAATTTCACTAATTCCTGGGCTAAACGGGCATCGAAAATTAACCTCAAAATTTTAATTCGAATTAGCCAACTAACCTGAATAAGGGGCTTATTCCCCCGTTCGTGAAACCGGGCCCCTGGCTGTTACCAAAAGTTGTATCCTTATGAGTTCTGATCAGACATAGATACGACCTTGGAGTGATTATCTTTTCAAGATAATTACTCCAAGATCTTGTCACTCGAAGATATGACCAAGGTTCGATTTTTACTGGAGACAACTAAATCATACTCGGTGAGATTGTCTTTCCGAAGTAGATAAAGTAAATAACAACTTATTTGTTTTCTAATTTGAGAATCTATTGGCGGTATAGGCCGAATGTACATTAATCATGATTTATTATTTACTAGTATATAAGAGGCGTTAGTTGCCGCGAGTAAAGCCCAGAAACAGAGGTTGAAGAAACTACAGATGATCGGGTAAAATGTCTACGTTGAGTAGAGCTAAGAGAAGAATGTAACGCTCCACAGTGCAGGACTCCCTCTAACATGTAACAAGGCCCCACAGCGACAACTAAACGCCTTGGAATGTAAAATTTGTGAAAATTGAGTCAGCGGCCAAAACTGCCGCATACGAAAAATCTTCGGAGGTTCCTCCGCGCAAATCTACGAAATGTCTTCATTTTACCTGCGAAAAAGACGAAAATAGTATAATTCAATTGCATTATTATTTCATATATAATTTCTAGTAGATTCATTTGCTTCACGTAGATTTAGTCGTAATGTTCTCTTACCCTTGAAGCCAGAAGAGGTGTTCACTAGTTTGGATTCATGATCGATGTTTGTACGATCGATTGTCTCTGGTGGTTCGTCCACTACTGCCGAATCATTGTCTGGTCTATCGGCGTCTTCACTGGTTGGTTCATTGCCTTCATCCCCTGACGTACCTAAAACAAGGGATTATAAGTTTACTAAAACATGATGAGGCATTCAAAGATCTGAAATTGTAATAATAATAATTCATTTTCTTATACATTGCCATACTAATTGGAATTAATCGCGGCGATTTACACAAAACATAGAAGCAAAAAAACATCTACATCTAGTTCACTAAAATGGTAAAATCATCAATTACCCGCAATATGAGATGAATCGGAGTCACTGTGGACATTATCCAGAGTATCAACATCTCTTTTTGTTGGTTCGATGTCATTTACATTCTCTAACGCATCTATACGATGGAACGATGGAAGGATTACCCAAACATTTTTCACGTACATCTTGATAAAATCCATACATTTTTTCCAATCTATTCTAAACGATATTGATACAATTTGCAATTGGAAAATCACGAATTACCTCCGAGATATGATGAGTCCGACCCGCCGTGTGAATCGTGGCTATTGGAGGTTTTCAATTCCGATGGTTCGTCCAGTGTGCATTGGTCACTTTCTGGTTTGTTCGCTGGTTCGATGCAATCAACTGCGACGATTTCCTTATCTGAAATAATAGAAAAAGTTTAAGAAATAACGTGTACGGATTAAACAAATCTAAGATCAGTAACGAGTTCAATATTTTCAAATAGAGAACCACAAATTACCATCAAGACACGGCAGCGAATGAATCTGAACGGATCCATGTCCCCACTGGAGGAAGTAAATGCCTGGTTCAGATTGAACGAATCTATCAGCTCTTGGCTCAAGCTTTATCACCTGCCCATCTTCGGTACATATCGACAATTTCAGGCGCGCTGGAAGCTCGTTATCAGCCAAGTTCACATTCCACCAGTTTGTCTCTGGGATCCTATCCATGTACCATCCGGAGTTCAACGGGCTTCCGAGGACCTTTGGTCGTTCACCGGGATACGTATAGTAATGAGTTATCAATGTGACAGTATTTGGTCGACATGATTGCCATAACTCATGCGGAATACCTGAACCGAAAAATGTTATTACTTTAAGCCCGGATGTTTGATTTATAACGCGCGAGTTATATATAACTTAAAGCCGATTGGTGTAATTACCCGGTAAACTATGCATATTTTGGCTTGTATATAATTTACCATCTAGGTAAAATTCTGAATCTGAAATAACATATTGGAAACCTAACATTTATAGTAAACGATAGTTAGATAATCAAGTTAGAAAAATTTTGGAAAATTTTCAGTTACGAATGAATGCCCCCGATGTATGAATGCTGTGTATATTTACCATCAGTCATGATGTCCGATTGATTCTCAGTCCCGTCGTTGCGGGATGCAATTGAAGTTTGACGAAGATTTTCCATAATTTTCAGCAAACGGAGTAGCTATCAGCAATTTGCGTTGCAAACAAAACACAAATGGCGTTTCGATGCGAAAGTAGCAACCGAAAATCAGCTACTAAGCAACGGAATCTAAGGCATCATAACTTGGTTACCAATGACGCGAAGGAATGTGGGAACGGTCACCGAGAGAACCGAATCAAAATACCAGCGGCACGCGTTTTCAGGAGCGGCTCCCGCTGTCGGGTGGGACAAAACATAGCGATTGCATGCAAACTGCTGCGACAGCTGGGCACCGCTATCACAGTATGAGCACTACCGGCGAAGTAGTGACTAAGAGCAAACACAGACCCAAAAAATATTACAAAATGATATTGCTGCCTAAGATAGGTGGTCGAACAAGTGGGAAAGAGTTTCATCCCGAAAAATGCAAATTAGTACTTGGGATGCAATACTCGCTCGGCAGGGTTACTTGATACCAACCGCTAGGACGGGCAAAGGATATTTGCATTTGGGCTTAATATTCTCAGTGAACGCGAATTGATTAATGAACATTTTTTGAGACCGGTTACTTGGAATCAATAATGTGCCGGGATGATGCTTTGTTGCAATTCGGAACAATAAAGTTTAATTTGAATTGGATTGGTCCGAATCCATGTCCGAAGTCAGCGGCCGATGATTAGAGACGACAGACCGACGCATGCGCAATACAGTGTCTTGGACATGTGAATGTTTCGTCGTTTTGCGGAGTGTTATTGAGCTGGAATTTGGAGATTTTGGTGTTTTTTCACGATCAATCGTCTAATTCCTGAACCCCATCACTGGAACCAAACATGTCGTATTGTAAAGAGCAAGGTATGTTACCGAATTCACCTAAAACAAACGTGCCGAACTGAACCCGGAAGTAAATTTCAAGACAAATTCCAATCAAATTTTATTATCTTGTGTTCGTTGGTTGTCGATTGCTCATCTTCTAGATTATTTTCAATACCTAGGTAAAGATCGGGTGATATTTGTAACGAAAGAGGACCACGAAAAACCTAGTCAAGCTGAATTGAGGGTGGATATAGATGACGATGAACCAGGTATATAAGCTTACTACATCAATCATCAATTACGTAATTGTTTAACAATTCCCCTATTATTGTGACTAATTTTGTGTGTGTCAACTTGTGAAAAATCAACAAATGAAAATCACTAATCTAGAATAAACAATTTCATCTTCAACTTCTGAACATCTGAATGCTTCTATGCAAAGTCAAAGAATACAGCTCAGGAAATGTGGTGTGAATGTTGGAAAATTGATCAACAGGGCCATTTGTATTTAGAAAGTCAACTTCAGCCAAATATAATGAGATAAAGAATCTTGCTACATATAGCGTTTAAAAAAAACCAGGGGCCAGTTAATCAAAAGTTGGTTAAAGATAATCGACTGATAAATACTAAGTAGCAAGGAACTTTCAATTTCCACTACCTGGTAATGTCAATTATCCACTGGTTAACTAACCAACTTTTGAGCATCTGGTCCTGACCCTTAGAAGAAAATTGTCCACAGCTCCGGTTGAGAATGTCATTTTTAAATCAGTCCGATAAAAAAATCACTTGTTTCACTTGATATTTACCGGTACGTTTCTGTTCAGGTTTGATTCTAGACAATGGAGAAATCAACTGGAGTTGTCCGTGTCTGGGGGGCATGGCCACCGGGCCGTGCGGAGTGGAATTTCGTGAGGCGTTTTCGTGTTTCCATTACAGCACTGCTGAGCAGAAGGGCTCCGACTGTTTCGAGCAGTTTCGAACGATGCAAGAATGTATGATCGGTTATCCTGAGTTATATCCGCAGAAAGACGATGATGAAGACGTCAAAATCGACGCGAAATCCAACGAAGAACTATCCGTTAACGATAAAGAAATAGTTAATAATGAAAATAGTCCAGTTAGCAAACAATCGGCGGTCGTAGATAGCTGAAATCGGCTTCACGAATTAGGCAATTTATAGAAGTAGAATCGAATGAAGACTTTTTAAGTTGTGTAGATCCACTCCGCGGGGGTGGTAAGCCAGTTTCGTGTTACCGTTGCAGTTCCAGTAGATAATCGATGATAATTGTTCAAAGAGTGGTAGACACGCATGATTTGTTGATGATTTGATAGCTCAATCGTGCTAAACAATATCAAATAAATTTTTTTCACATTAAATGTCGTGTTGTGATTATGTATGGATTTGATTTGAAAAACTTGGCCGAGCTTTGAAGCTTTCATTCTCCAGTCCATTCTCTATTGCCAGGGTCTCGCCGTCTCCCGCTGAATTTTCACGCCAACAAGCATTGAGGAGCTTCAGCTGGAGGCGATCGAGCCCTGGCAAGCGAGAATGCCTCCGTCAATCGAGAAGGGTCATTCTTAAGAATCCGCAGACCTGCTCTGAGAGGCCATATGGCTTCTCAGGGCAGGAACCTGCCCTGAGAGGCCATTGGCGCAATTAAGCAGTATAAATGGAAAACTCGGCTATAATTCTGATGAAACGGCGAACTATCTCGCCGATGTTTGACATGCACATTGTCGAGTCATGAAATTAAATGGATTAAAATGAAATATATTAAACGTATTGATATATCGACACTTAACAAATAAAACGAAAGTAATATTTCAATGAAAATTCATTCCTAATAAGAAATGTATTTTTAAAAAGTCATGTAGTTAACCGACGACGAAAAGTTATGGTGATTATATAAATTTCAAAGCATTAATTTAATTATTCAAATATCCTATAGGCCTACATAAACAATTTGTGTCGTCCACTGATATCAGTGCGTTTCAATATGCTGTATATTCTAATTCAACAGTGAATTTTTCGGGGGTTTCTACTGTTTTCGCAGAAACTCTATTGTAATTCTGCTGATCCTATTTTTTTCTTCTCCGGGGTAAGGGTTGGTTGATCACATGTCATATTATTTTTCTTTAGGTTAATTACCTGAGCGCAGGCCAACTTTAATCAGTTTCATACTTTATCTAATGACAATGGCATAATTATAGTTGCCACATGCAATAAGGCATACGCAATTGAATCTAATCTGATCAGCCCTGCGGGTGCAATTATATACGTAGTCTACTGTCGTCAACCTGCCCTGAGAGGCCAGTTTCATTCTGCAGAAATCAACCTGCCCTGAGAGGCCAGTTTAACTGCTGCAGTTTGAGTTCTGCAGATCACCTGCCCTGAGAGGCCAGTTCAACTGCTGCAGTTTGACTTCTGATATCAACCTGCCCTGAGAGGCCAGTTCAACTGCTGTAGATTGACTTCCGATGTCAACCTGCCCTGAGAGGCCACTTTCATTCTGCAAAAATCAACCTGCCCTGAGAGGCCAGTTCAACTGCTGCAGTTTGACTTCTGATATCACCTGCCCTGAGAGGCCTGTTCAACTGCTGCAGTTTAACTTCTGATATCAACCTGCCCTGAGAGGCCAGTTCAACTGCTGCTGTTTGAGTTCTGATATCACCTGCCCTGAGAGGCCACTTTCATTCTGCAGAAATCAACCTGCCCGGAGAGGCCAGTTCAACTGCTGCAGTTTGACATCTGATATCACCTGCCCTGAGAGACCTGTTCAACTGCTGCAGTTTGACTTCCGATATCAACCTGCCCTGAGAGGCCACTTTCATTCTGCAGATATCAACCTGCCCTGAGAGGCCACTTTCATTCTGCAGAAATCAACCTGCCCGGTGAGGCCAGTTCAACTGCTGCAGTTTGACTTCTGATATCACCTGCCCTGGGAGGCCTGTTCAACTGCTGCAGTTTGACTTCTGATATCAACCTGCCCTGAGAGGCCAGTTCAACTGCTGCAGTTTGACTTCCGATATCAACCTGCCCTGAGAGGCCACTTTCATTCTGCAGATATCAACCTGCCCTGAGAGGCCAGTTCAACTGCTGCAGTTTGACTTCCGATATCAACCTGCCCTGAGAGGCCACTTTCATTCTGCAGATATCAACCTGCCCTGAGAGGCCAGTTCAACTGCTGCAGATTGACATCTGATATCAACCTGCCCTGAGAGGCCAGTTTCATTCTGCAGATATCACCTGCCCTGAGAGGCCAGTTCCGCTGCTGCAGTTTGACATCTGATATCAACCTGCCCTGAGAGGCCAGTTTCATTCTGCAGATATCACCTGCCCTGAGAGTCTAGTTTAACTGCTGCAGTTTGACTTCCGATATCAACCTGCCCTGAGAGGCCACTTTCATTTTGCAGATATCAACCTGCCCTGAGAGGCCAGTTTCATTCTGCAGAAATCAACCTGCCCTGAGAGGCCAGTTTAACTGCTGCTGTTTGAGTTCTGATATCACCTGCCCTGAGAGGCCAGTTTCATTCTGCAGATATCAACCTGCCCTGAGAGGCCAGTTTCATTCTGCAGAAATCAACCTGCCCTGAGAGGCCAGTTTAACTGCTGCAGTTTGAGTTCTGCAGATCACCTGCCCTGAGAGGCCAGTTCAGTTTGACTTCCGATATCAACCTGCCCTGAGAGGCCACTTTCATTCTGCAGAAATCAACCTGCCCTGAAAGGCCAGTTTCATTCTGCAGATATCACCTGCCCTGAGAGGCCTTTTTAACTGCTGCAGTTTGAGTTCTGCAGATCACCTGCCCTGAGAGGCCAGTTTCATTCTGCAGATATCACCTGCCCTGAGAGGCCAGTTTAACTGCTGCAGTTTGAGTTCTGCAGATCACCTGCCCTGAGAGGCCAGTTCAACTGCTGCAGATTGACTTCCGATATCAACCTGCCCTGAGAGGCCACTTTCATTCTGCAGAAATCAACCTGCCCTGAGAGGCCAGTTTAACTGCTGCAGTTTGAGTTCTGCAGATCACCTGCCCTGAGAGGCCAGTTTCATTCTGCAGATATCACCTGAGAGGCCAGTTCAACTGCTGCAGTTTGACATCTGATATCAACCTGCCCTGAGAGGCCACTTTCATTCTGCAGAAATCAACCTGCCCTGAGAGGCCAGTTTCATTCTGCACAAATCAACCTGCCCCGAGAGCTGCTGAAGTTTGACTTCCAATATCAACCTGCCCTGAGAGGCCAGTTTCGTTTCGATAATACAGATTTTTCCTACATTTGCAATCTAGGCTAGGCCTCACGCATGTTACCAAAATGAGTTTAGAAAATGTGTCGAATGTTTTATATTGACGTAATGAGCAATTGCGGCGTGCTCTCCTCATCTCTTCGTCACCTTCCATTAATGTGTGAGCAAGCCGATAGCCAGTTTAATTACGATGCGATAAGGACTTTGTTATTTAACACAAGTGCATTCATATTTATTGATGCAAACAATGCATATATAGAAATACGTATGCAAATGTAACACAAGAAAGTGAAGTGCAAAGAAATTAGAAGAAACATATAGCACGTTAATCGTAAATTATAGATTACAAATAAAAACAGCGCCGCTTGGAATCATATAATTTAATTTTTACAAAAACTTGTATCATCGTTATCATTAATTACCTTACATAGCAGCAAAATTCTATTCCTGAGAATAATTGTGATTTTTCTTCTTCATTAAGTTATAGATGAAATTTTTTATGATGTTTTGATAAGAAATGTTCCCACAGAGAAAAGTTTTTTTCATTTCTTTATTTCTATGAAAAATATTAGTATTTTTTAATTTGTTTCTGAAAAATACCAATTTTAATTCTATTTCTATTTTCTATATTTCAACAAAAATTCATATTTTGATTTTAGGTAACTTTTTTTTCCCTTACGTCTTGACTATTTAACTGTTTTAGCTTAATATGATTAAAAGCATTTGTATTTCTCAATTTATTTCTATAGAATACAGCGTAGTCTTCTATTGTATGATCGAAAACTTTAGTTTGAATCTGAATATCCCGATCACCTTGCCACCATTTCAGCTCACTCTGTTGAATGGGTTTTCATTTTCTATTGATTCAAACGACTGGCCTCTCAGGGCAGGTTCCTGCCCTGAGAAGCCATGTGGCCTCTCAGGGCAGGTTCTGGAAAATCTGCAGAATGACATATGCGTCAATCCAGGTTTGTAGACTGGTTGCCACACTGTATATGTAGATCAGGCAACCAGTCTATCGTGCTGCCACTGACTTCCGGTGTAGGCGTCCGTTACGTATTCCGAACATTGGATCGGTTTCGTGACAGCAAACATGACAACATGAAGGACAGCATTAGAAGTAGCAGTAGTGGTAAATCTGACAGAAATTCTCAAATGGAATTTAAACTGCCGACAGCGGGTATGTCTCTTTATTCCATCCATAGATGATTAATTCCGTGCAGCCAGCATGAAATTCATAAATATTCGCTCTGCCAGAGTAGACGCTTTTTTGGTCTCAGATTTTTTGCAGGACTTTACAGTAGCCTAATAAATAGCCTAATTCGAAGTCATAAAGTATAGATAGACAGGCCGGTAGTCAGTAACCTGACCTATCTGTGGTTTAGTTTCACGATTGGATATTTCACAAACCCATCCGATTATTAAAGCTTACCACCAACGGTTACGTCACAGGCACTTGAATATGGGCTTTGATAATGGATAAATATTTGATAATTCACCAGCGATACGTTAATCCTACTTCGATAGATCCGCCATGTTTTATAATAAATTTACCCATGATGCAACGCGCGACCGTCGTTTAGCTATACTATACAGAAAGGCTGGAAACGATCCTATCTCCGTAATGCTTAAATCTACCCGCAGTTATCGGGACAGATGACGTCACAGCAATCCCGAAGAGGCATCGCGAATTTTCAAAAATCTATTTTGTTGCCATTTAAAATCTTTAATGGAGCTAAAACAGTGTCAATGTTTCCAAAAAAATCATCTACAATTGAAATTATGGGCGCTCCTTATATTTCAGGATTAAAATTGACACTAAGGACGTACTTCGGCAATCATCGGCAGTGTTCGGCTGTCCCGATAACTGCTTGTTAATTCCTGACAGGAATTGTGGTACGCTAGTTCTTGTTGTCTTCCATGGTTTGATAGTGGCCGGGTGACAACGTCAACCTGGGACTAGCCAGCTCATGTAACCAACACGTCTTTCCAGTGCCGAAGACCGGCTTGCCCTTATTCATATCTAGCCATTTTAAGGACCTGACGATGTCACAAAACTTATTGCGATTTCATTGTCGACTTCCACGCTGTGTCGCAAGAACCATCGGCTCTGCATTCAAATTGGCACAGTAAGATAATGCTTGAATGGTCAATTGAAATTTGGAGAATAAATAACTTTGTACGAAGTGAGACAGCTGGACCAGTGCCACGGCTGCTTGTAATTGATAACAAGGGAAACTCCATTTTGATATCTAATCAATAACTGATATGTTATAGGCCTATGACTTAGTGGGCCCTATGTAATATTTTTCATTTCATAATTACACTGGGTAGTCCATGTATGGCGCAAGTCTTCTAATCAGTGTCGGAATGGTATCATTGCTATTAAAAACATTACATCCCGTTGATTGAATACATCTTTCATTCTCAATCCAAGTAGAGAGGTGGAAGAGTACACCTCAATCCAAAAAACCTGTGTGCGAAGGTCCTTGCCTTGGACCATGGCAGTTTCTCATAATGTAGGTAATGAGCTATGTGATTGGTCAGGATAGTATATGAACGATCATTTTATAGCCTAATTCCACAACTGGTTGTTTCTGGTTAGCATTTTCCTGTTTCTTTAGCGGCACGCAGTTTACTACTTTTAGCAGGTTCCTAACAATTCCCTGGGGCTTTTCCGGCTCAGTGAAAACACGTCGATATTCAACTGACGTGACTGACAACAAGTACGAATGTGCCTGATGAAACCGTTTTTCGACATTTTCATGAAAATTTCATTTTCATTCTCGTGAAAACTAGTCTGTCGTGGCTGGGCATGTCAATTCAGTTTTCCTTGGCAAATTAGCCACCACCCAGTTTGTCACGTGTAAGCCTGCCTTAAGACCTTGACTTGCTATTATTCAATTGCGAGCTCAAGCATGCTTTAGTATATAGGCTTATATATTTCCATAGAAAAATTTGTATGAATTGTAATGTCGAAACTCTTCGATATTGAACTCACACATATGTAGAATATTGCCCAAATTGGAATTATTTATTAATTTCTAATAAACAAAAAAGACATTGGTTTGGCTGTTCTGTCCATGAATTCGGATGAACATCAACACACTAAGGATCAGGCTTTAATACCGGTACTTCCTGACTAGATAGCGCACAAGTCAAGTGTTATAGTGCTCTTAGGCCATTTTTTTTGGTTATAGGTACATCGGATGACGGATTTGATTGACTTGAAATACATGGGGAGATGGAAACGATTAGGCCTAGTTAAAAAAAATTTTTTTTTTCTTAAAACATTGAACTCATTACTAATTATGTGACCAGGGAGGAGAATTTGAAAAAAAAAATTATTTTCTTTTATTTTGGAGATCATTTTGGATAATGATGTGTAAATATTATCTATTTATTGTCGCACCGGTATCATTTTTCCCCATTGTAAGATGAAACGAACGGTGTTCGTTCATATCGTGTGAACCCTTCGATTTCTTGTCGACGAATAAAATATGGCTTTGTTGTGCTGTAGATGTTGAAAAGGGAAACGCTACGGGACAAATGGAATCGACGGAAAAAAAGTCAACAGGTATCGCATTCCCTCTGTTGTAACCTATACGTGATTTACTGCTTCAAGCTGTGCATTTCGTTTTTCTTTGGTGTGCTTGTATTATTTCTGTCATTGATGTCATCTTTCGTTGAACATTTTTTTCTACATCTCGGCACTGTAATGTTCAAATTATTTTCAATGTCACTCTTCCTAAATGGCTTATGGATCTCAAATATATCCCGTTTTTGATCGAAGTCCTTACTCGACCAGTCGGGGGTTGCATGTAGGTAATTGGACAAGTGCAAGTGTGGATTTAGGGGTTGGACTGGTCCACTCCCTTCAAAATTTGAATGTAAGAAGTCTGGAAAAAATACATTTGCCGAAGAAATTTTTTTTGCAAGACGGAATATAAATCCAAATGGGCCCCGATGGAAGCCAGAAAAACCCTTCTTGTCTTAAATTTTCTGTTGGAAAACTTTCAGTGCAACCTGCAACCCTCCACCAGTATTTTGCGCTTGGAGCCCTTTTGTTACGTTGCCAAATCTGCTCTTTTCAAATTGAATGCCCGTTCTAATTTCTAGGTCCAAATCCTTCAAAGAAACCTAGATCTGCCCTCGTTATGAATTACAGTAAAAGCCCCTATCAATGATTAGAAATTTGGATTAGATATTCCTGGGGCCATTGGTCGCTTAGATCTTAGACTAGTCTTAACCCGTCGTGGACCTGTATAGACAATCTAATTTGAGGTTTGATTGAATCATGGACTCTAGTCGATGATTTAATTAAGGCCATTTTTGGTATATCGATTGATATTCACGTGTGTTACTGTTGCATACGAGATTCATTCCAATATAACGCAGCTGGGTTGAATTGATTCCTTGATCAAAAATGTAATTATCTGTGGCAACTGCTACAATGAATCGTTGGTTGACGCTTGACGGCTGAGCAAATTAGTTTCAGCCTACAGACAATCTGACGTTCATAACCATGACAGTCACTCCTGCATGTAACACATGGGACTATAGCAGCCTATTATAGATAATGGTGTATTTATTTTTGTAAAAAATGTCTCGAGTCATGATGTTAGTCGGTAAGTCATTTATAGTTCCTTGGCTAAGATAGTAGTCATTTAGTGAATGTAATTTCTGTAGCACACTTTTCATTGTGATAAAATGTTCAACAGCGCTTTCCATTGAAGTGGTATTATAGCCCTAGCCTACCCCTCCGACCATTTATCAGTCATCTCTCCCTGGGGAGAAGTAAAATCCGAGCAGCTGCTAGGCGCATTTACTCCTGGGATAAGAGAGGCAATGAGGATAAGTGGCAACTTCTAAGAATGAAATATCTCATACTAGTATTATATTTGATGATTCCAGTCCAGTTATTCAAGTCACAGTTGCTGATGATAATCTTGAGATCATTAAAAAACCTCTACATGAATACCGGCAACCATAATTACTGCTTTAAAAGTTTAAGAAAATTCACCTTTTTAATTCGAATCAAGGCGATCAAGGCCGAGTTCCTTCGATGTATGGAGTTTTTTTTGGATCAAAACGCCATCTCCATAGTCCAGTATAATCTTTATAATGCTTTGAAATGATTGATGATTTAAGGATTATAATTGATATGATTACCCAATGAATGATAAGTCTCAAATTCCCTAATCATTTTGTAAACTGCAATAAGATTTGTAATCAGTTCATTTCTATAACTGCCCGTTCTGTTATGATTAACTTAAGCACGAATTGAAAAAAAAAATGTACAGGGTATATATAGGCGGCCGGCCGGGTCAACTTTTAAGCTCAGCAGAAATGAGAAAAAAAGGTATCCTGGCCAAAATGAGAAAAGTTAACTGGTCTGGTGGCAGGTACCACCCGAAATATTTCCAGTATTTTAGATAAACTTGTTAAGTTTTTCAACAATTTTGGTATTTAACATATATTTTTCTTGCGCCTAAATTCCGTTCTGATTGATGTTTTTCAGGTAGCGCTCAACTGTTAAAGTACGTGAGTCTCGTGTTGCTGACGCTGCAGAATGCTGCTCTCATTCTGCTCATGCGCTACGTGCGTACGCGCACCGGCGACATGTTCAAATCGTCGACGGCCGTCATCATGTCAGAAACGATCAAATTCACGACGTGTCTCGTGATCATACTGTTCCAGGAAGGCAGCGCGCGCGCGTGGCTGCGACATCTTTACCAGAACACGATCTGTCAGCCGTGGGATTGTCTGAAGATATCGGTGCCATCCATTGTATACGTTCTGCAGAATAACTTGCTTTACGTAGCCGTGTCGAATCTAGATGCGGCGACATTCCAGGTACACAGTCACCTTCAACTCGTAGTTCATAGTTGAACACTACTTATGATTTGCGAAGCTCAGACACCAAACTTCTTGAAATTAAAGTACTGGGTTCATAGCAGTCCTTGAAATTCCTTAAAAGTTTTGAAATGGGAATCATTCAGTTCAAGGTCGTAATTATCATGGAACAGGCGCTAAAATCCTTGAATCATTGTCATGGTCCTATAAGAATGCCTGATAAATGTAGATTTAGAGTAACAAAAGTCCCTGAACGTCATTAAACGAGATTGGTCATGGACACTATGAACCCTGAAAGTACCTACAACCATACTGGGTATGATAACTAGGACCTTGTCTTTATGTATTGGTTAAATGTCTGGCATAAGGGATGGGAATAGTCGAAAGTTAAAATTCCTATTCAGTTGGGTTATTCATGATATCTAGTGTGGATTCTAATTTGGATGAAAATTGTTCGTTTGTTACTGGTTGTAGGTATCCCGATAAATCGTTAGGTTTGAAATCATTCCAATTTGCCAATGTTTCAATAAATACTTTTGATTTAATTTTGCCTATGCGCTTAATGTTTTTTCGCTTAATGTTCTTCCGATCATTTTCAGGTAACTTATCAGTTGAAGCTGTTGACGACCGCGATATTTTCCGTTGTGATGCTGCGTAAGAGTCTAACGAAGATGCAGTGGTTTGCGTTGATGATCTTGTTCGTCGGTATTTCGATCGTACAATTGCAGCCGACGATCGCGAAACCGACGAGCCAAACGTCCGCCGAAGAATCCGTCAAACAAAGCCCGCTGTTGGGCCTCGTCGCCGTTTTGGCGTCGTGCGTCATGTCAGGATTCGCGGGCGTTTATTTCGAGAAGATCCTGAAAGGTACGGTGCAATCGCTGTGGCTGCGTAACGTGCAGCTCGGATTTCTAGGCGTGATTTTCGGCCTCGTCACGATGGAACTGAACGACGGCGCCGCGGTGCACGACAAGGGATTCTTTTTTGGTTATAACTATCTCGTGTGGTGCGTGATCTTTTTACAGTCGTTCGGCGGATTGATGGTTGCCGTCGTCGTCAAGTACGCGGACAACATCCTGAAAGGATTCGCGACATCTGCCGCGATCGTTATCTCGTGTATAGCGTCGATGTATTTCTTCGATTTTATCATTAGTTTACAGTTCGTTATCGGCGCGTCGCTCGTCATGTCGTCCGTCTATATGTACAGTCGTTTCGCGACTGTCTCGAAGCCGCAAAAACTGTCGTCAATTATGAATGGAATGTCGAAATCGTAGCTGCTGTGGTAACGATGTATTGTTAAAAGAGTTGTTATATTTCTATATTCATGAGAAGATTTACATTAAAGTGTTCCCTAGGGCCCGGTTCCACAGTTGTGAGTTAGAGTTAACTCTGAGTTAAAGTCAGTTCATTTCCAATGTTTTTACTCCAGAGTCAAATTTAACTCAGAACTGTGGAATTGGGCACCTGGTCTTTAAAACTGCGAACATGAACAATCCTCTGTTGGTCAATAGGTCATTTCTTATTTGTTTTTTTTTGTGTTTTTGATATTGATTTCCTTTCCACTTACTGTGCATTGTTTGTGGCGCTGTCAAAAGTTATCGTAGTAATATCGCATTTGATTGGATTTTACTAATTGAAAACATATCTGAACTTGAACGTATATCCATATTTTAAACAACAATTAATTATTCTGTGAAACTAAAATATATTCATGATGTTATCAAATGGTTTATGCGTAAGCTCTCTGAGGGATGAAATCTTCACGTACAGTCAAAGTCGGTTATAACGCCATCCTTTTTAATGTTCCCTTAAGGCCAAAATCTTTTGGAGAACAAACTTTTGCTCAATTTAACTCAAATTCGATTGAAATACCTACCTTATGACGCCAAATTCGTTATAATGCCAAGGTCCCAACAGTGGCATTATAAAGGACTTTTACTGTATTTCTAAACGTTTGGTATCCATTGGTTGTTTCCACAAGCAGCTATTTCAACCAACTTGAAAAATTTTTATATCGCTAATCTGTATGGAACTCACTTATTGTTGGTATAATGGTCCTTCCTAGCCAGATTATACATTAAAAATGGTGGCTTTTTTAATGGTTTCATAATGTATGATACTCATACATACTTAATTCAATTGGTGAACAAATAAGGTGATACATAACTTTCTACTGGTAATAGATTATGGTAAAATAAATGATTATATTATTATTACTAAAATCAGTTAATTGTTTAGTATTCTACGCACTACTTTGATACAACCATCAAAAATTTTGCCAATCCAATTTTCAGTTATACCCTGTCCTTTCCCAGAGGAATTTCTTTTAACATCAAAGCAGGACTCGTCTTTTAACTCATAAAGGTTACCATTATCGGGGTTCATAGAATGTAATCTTATTTTATCATTTCGAAGGATTTTTTTGGCTCAAGATGCCAGAACTTGGATATGATAGTTATGCCTTTCGTCCTGAATTTACATTTTCCAGGCATTCTTCAGATTTTAAGAGCTGCAACAGTGAACTTTTATCTTGGATCTGCAGATGATAACTAATGACTGATGCCATTCGAGGACCAGGACTTTGGAGACCATTCCATGATACTCGAGGCCTTGAATTGAACCATTCCCATTTCAAACTTAAAAGGACCTTCTATGAACCTTGCACCATTGACCTTGACCCAAAATCGATCCTCCATACTACATCTTCCCATGAAAACTGGGCTGGTGAGTCTAGGGTAGATGCATGTATTTACCATTCGAGACAATCAATGGAAGCCTCTTCAAAACTTCCCAAATTACATAACGACTTCCCCAAGTGGGCTAAAGAGACAAAGCAATCTGAACTGAAATAATGACAAACCGAACGATTGCATCGTTTTTAAATAAAATTTTATTTACACAATCATATATATATTTCATATAAATACATCTTACACAGGAGTCAACTGGAATATTACATTAATCGACAAACTTTTAAAAAGTCTGAGATCCACTCTCACGTTTCATGCTTACATTATGTACATATCATTTTAAAGTTGTCTAGAGGTTACTCCTCGAACATATCTATCCTTTTGTTGCGCACGATCTATGGGCAAACTAAACCTCGTTCACACAGTCCCATCTCTACCTAAGCAAGGCAGTGAAGACAGTCTACTATACGGTACTTTCCAACAATTTTACCAATGATCAATCGGGTCTGCAACTTTGGGTACCAGCATTCGATAAACGTACTGGATTCTTGTTAAACTTATGACTAACACAATCGACAAACAAGTCCGATCAAATAATGACGATACGAAACAAGATTCGAGATTAATGTTCATTCGTGCATTTCTTGGAATCGCAGGTACATTGTTTTCTTAACAGCCTCCTTATATGACTCGGTAGGTCCGATGTCGTAGTTACTTCCACGAGAGCCTAGTCCCGCTCCTTTCTGTCGACTCTTTGCCTAAAACATCAATGATATTTTAGTTTACTTCAGTGCTGAGATATTCTAATAACAATATAAGCATCTATAAGGGTCTTAAGCTTCTTGCGCATATAACAATTTTCTTATATTAGGTAAGCCCAATATATATTAGGAAAGCTTTGAAATGGCTAATGAATATAAGCATCAAGTATCTTGCTGATAACAATCCTATTACCCAGTGATTATATCAAGTAAGCCTAATCCACACCTAATGTGACACTAGGATGGCTATGAAATTAAAGAGTCTTTTGAATCAAGTGGACAGATAATTCATCATATGGTGATTTTGTCAATTAGTTAATATAATGCTGTGACAGGTAATTTCCACGGTGTTTACTGGCACACAAAACCAACTATTACCTGAATAGGATCGGTTATGCCTTGTTTCTTCTTGCCCAATCCTTCGCCTTGATTCCAGCCCATTTTTTGCAGTAATTTGTTTCCGATGTTCGACTCCTGAATACCTTTATTGTTTGGCTGCTCATATCTACAAAACGTCACGAAAACATTGCATGAAGCAAGCCATAAGGGTAAAAAGAAAATAGCTTTTTCTTCAGAATTCCAGACGCAGAAAAGACAATTTTTGTTCAATCGTTTCAAGAGATCGGTGTTCCATCAATTCTTTTCTTGATGAAGTCAAAACCTATTCAGGTAAAATCAACTCACGAAATATTTGCGGGTTTTATCGGTCCAGCGCGACGTTTCGGAGGCGGCGGGCCATCAGTGCCATACTTCTCCCTTCTCTCTTTCGCACGGTCTCGGTAATTCTACAAACAGGGAAATTTGCGAATTGAAAAACATTTCAGGCGGAATCTGTACGTCTAAGCTTTTAAGTAAGACCATTGCCAGACATATAAGGGTTTGCCCATATCTGCCTTCTTTCATCTGTTATCACATTCGTATAATGAATAGCAAGTACCTGTTCTTTTTTCTGACCAGAAACCGTTCCCATTTTCGCTTTGTACGCATCCATGTTTTCGCGATGTAACGACGAGAACTGCATATGTTTGACTAGTATTTCTCGATCGGGGAACTGTCGTTTACACAACAGACACGCCATCTTCTTATAATCGGCGAACTTCTCGTCGTTCACGTCCTCGTTATCCTCTTCGCCGCTGTCGTCGCTGTCACCTCCGTACTGAGCGACTAAACCGGTCTTCGAATCCTTCGCACCGCTCGGCTGTTAACGAAGAATGCAATTTCAGCAAAATACATTTACAAGTATTCTTTTTCAAAGAATAGGACATTTTCTTTTATCAGATTTCAATTAGCTTACCGTAGGCGGTGGCGGCATCAGTGGATGGTCATTGCTTGCCTCTGGAGTTGCGTACTGAAATGATACATCAAATAACTCTGCTTATACAGTCAATAAGACCACCCTCATCGAGACGAGGTCCTAGGTGAGAGTATTACACTTTCATTATAGTTTTGGCTTTATATGTATTTCATTTATCGTCATATTTTTTCTATGCGTAGGTAAATGTTAAATTCAAAATGAATGGGTTTTTCGAACCTTTTTCTCAAGAACAGCGAAACCTGCGTCTGCAGTCCGACTAGACGACATGTCCGGCACCAATGATAATTTTCTAGCTGGATCTCGACGCTGCTCCTTCTTGTTCATTGTTTTTGCCCATTTTTCCATATCCTGAAATCGTTTAAAGAAGGTTCAGTAAAGTCAATATTTGGAGAGTTCTACTACTGCAAATCCCCCTAGAGGTGTAGAGAGAATCCCATTAATTACTTGAATTAGTCTCTTTGTCTCTGGATTGTATATATTTTCGTTATTATTGTGGGATTCTCTCTACATCGCTTCAACACGGATATAGTGTTTTATCTAACGTGACCACCAAGAGGTGTCAGCCTTTACTAGCACAATAATGCATTCTCTTATTTTCAGTTAAAGGTGTACAATTTTGCTACGGATTGTCGTTGCAAATTAGGCAAAGGTGCCTATATTGTTACCATTATACCGAAATGCCATGTTATTGCGCTATTCAACACCCCTGGTGAATGTATTTAGAACCAAAATGACCGTAAAATTTCATAAATGCATGAAGAGCTGATTTCAGGGAACAACAATGGCCACTAGTCAGCCTTGGACCGAAGATGCGTCTGGGTAGATATATTAACCAAATATCAAGAAAATCGATTGAAGACTCCCAATATAACAAGATATTGTCTTGTCCACCGATAGATGAACGAAAGAACATAGGAAAAGTGAATGGAATAGCCCGCTGCTTCCCAAGTGGGTTTGAAAACGAACCTTAGCGATTTTCTTGGCTATTTTCACTTTGTCCTTCTTGCCCTCTTTTTTCCTGCTATTCTGCGTGAGAGATTCGTTGACCGAGTCCGGCGCGGGCAAATAGGTCGAATGATCCACGTCCCAGTACATAAACAGCCCGGTTTCACCGTTGTAGTAATATTGCGAGTTGGCGTCGTAGTAAAGCCCGGTTGAGTGATCGTAATAATATCCCGTCGATTCGTCGTACTGATACTTTGAGACATCAGGTGGTGCTGTGCAGGATGAACCAAATTAAAGAAATGAACATACCGGTATTCATCAAAATATCGGCTCAACATCAAAGATAGGGATGTAGAATGAAATTGATGCGCGAGGTGATATTGAAGTGAACTTGAGGAAACCAATATCGGGCAGATTTGTCCCTGACAATGAGAACCAATGTTTGAGAAATTATAATAATTTCTCCGACATAGGGACCTAATTACAATCTAAGTTTCTTAATCTGCGGAACCCTATCAAGTAGATGCTTCTTCAACATTGCGACAACTTACGATATTTAGGATAATCAGATTTTTTCGAGTCCGTAGTAGCCGTTGATGCCGCCGCTGGTAGGTTCTTATTTGTGGCGGTCGTCGCCGTGGCCGATGAAACCGTCGTCGCTGCTGCTGCTGCCGGTTTTTTATCGGTATCTGTTTTATTGTTGTCCATGATCTGTTGCTTGTTCAATTCTTCCTGCGCTTTATATTGTTTCGTCGCTTGTGCTTGTCGTATTGCTGCCTGCGCAACCGCGGCTGCTGCGTTAGTGATATCCGCTGAAAATCAAATAATCACCGACATAAATATATGCAGACCCGACTAGCTGGTATTTCCAGTAGTATCCACAACAGGATTGAGGGGCAGTCATTCATTTCATCTTTATATCCACCCGTTATAAATATCTTCTCCCACTACCCGAGTGGATGCAAATATTCTATCAATGCTGATATTATTATTTGCTTTTTTTCTAAATATATTGAACTAATGTGAAAGCTAGAAGATTATACTGAATCTAGCTTAAATCTTCTGTATTTTTTGGGGGGATCGAAAGCCTTGCTACTCCAGCAGCTGAGATTTCATAATGCAACCCCTTTAAAATCCAGCATATGGAGAGGATTGATTTCAATTTGCTGTTTTCAAAACAAATGGGACTAGTTACTCTCTTTATATGTAAATTATGTCTAATCATATATATGCAAATCTATTGTGAAACATCAATGGTCTGTAATTAGCCTTTACTTCAGGCTGCAAAAATTGATATTCAACTAAACTCATAATACATAAGACATACCTTGCGTCGATGCTTTCGTGTCCTGCTGCTGGTAATAACCCTGTCCGTAATAGTAGTCATAATAAGCCTGACTGTTCGGATCATAGAACTGCTGCTGGTGTTGATCATAATATTGTTGATATTCAGGACTGTTGTAATCCCAACGCTATAAACACAAAATAACATCAACAACGTTATTGTTGAATTTGAGAGATTTTGAAGAAAAATTATCGTTTGAGTTCACGTTACAAACATATCTTAGCCTAATCTAAGTAGCAGGGATACAAAAATTGGCGAATTTCTTCTTACCTGTTCATTAGTAGCTGCCATTTGGGCCATCCTAAAAAAATCAAACATCAAAATATTAGGCTGTTATAGGACTTTTTGTAAGAACTACATAAACTGTATAAACAGAGTCACTACAGATCAGTCATTCCTAGATATAGAGAGTTTTAAAGGAGAAAATTTCAAATTTCGATGAGTGTCTGCATAAATTTCATATCCAAATTACTGTACTCCTCCTAAATCAATATAGTTAATCTCAATAAACTGTTAATTTGATGGTTTTGTAAGCAAATTTCTATCCGATACAACTCGGTTTCTAATTTGGTAACCGCCTAATTAGGGAAAAAAAATTATGGTCCCACAACTGTACCAATCTAGGGGTAGTCTTGTGTACAACTTCAAACTAGACAAACATTTCTAATTGCCTATTTCTCAAAATCAACAGAGTTTCAAGCATTTTCCATTTTCAAGGAGTTTTTAAAAATCAAGAGGGCCCCAATGAATAACAGCGAAATAACAGAACCATCAAATACTAACGATGTTTTATAAGTGTTTTTCGCGTAGTTCACCATCACGGCTTTTCCGTCGACTTCAAGCGGGTTCAAACTCGAACTCCACAGTTCCATCAGCTGCGACGCCTCTTGAATTGACGTCAATTCCATGAACGCGAAACCCTTCGATACGCTCGCCGAGTCTTTCACGATGGTCAGATTTTTCGGCGAGTTGTGCGTGTATTTCGCCAACGCCGTGCAGATGTTGTCCTCGGTCGTCAGGGCATCCAAACCGCGAAGAATCAACGCTGAAACGATGGCGACATGATTTACACTCAATCCTAATAAAGCCGAGAAATTCATTTTACACAAGACCAGACATTCTGATATCCTAATTGTAGTAGTTTTCACCATAAATGAGAATGATTTTGATATCAAAATTAATAGTTATTGTGGGAGAAGTTCAGCTCATAAAATGAGAAGAAACTACATGAACTCTCAAATAGTAGTCAGGTTTATTACAGGTATCTTCTGCAGCCTAGGCCCACTACCCTTAGAAGTTTGAATGCCTTGAGATATTATTCTGATTTTTAGAGAATTTTGATATATTTGGGAGATGTTCAGCTTGTAAAAAAGAGTACAAACTACTCTCAAATAGAAGAGAGTCAGTTTGTTTCAGGCATCATCGACAGCCTAGGCCCACCACCCCCAGACCTTTGAACGCCTTCAGGGTATGCACATGCCCACGAGAACTACGTCGACGAATAGAATACATACTATTGCACGGGTTTTGTCCGACCTGGTCAAAACCATCGCTGTCTGGAATGCGTTCCGAAGCTGCAAAATGAAAGAAAACAACAATATGAAATTGTGTGATTTCGGTTGTTTGACGATGAATACCGCTCATGAGTTTTGAGCAACCTTTTACATGCGTAGAAGTATGATGACAAACTGGACGAGATGCAGACTTCCAGAAAGATGCACACACTCATTCATTCGCTCGACAACGTCTCTCAATATAATATCATTCCACTAAAGTCCATCTATTTTCATCTAGGACAGATTTTTTGAGGATATTTTGCCTAACATTATGAATGAATACCACAATTTGGTCTTATTACGACCAGCGAATCTGTGCAGTCTGAATAATCATTTTTATATCCGTTTTGCTCTCTATTGAAGGATTGCCAAAACGCTGATCTTTTCTCTTTTTAACGAGAAAATGGAAACACCTTCGATACAGTGTAAAAGGATATAAAAATGATAGTTTTTCTCGACTGCACAGTTTCACTGGTTGTATTAAGACCATTTAGAGGTACAGAGTACTGTACATTTTCAAAGTATTAAGCAAAAAATCAATCCCAGACAAAAATAACTAGACTTTAGTTACATTCATACGTATTCGAAGTTGCTCGTACGTATTTCCGCGGAGATCCATTTCGGCGAATGTGTTTTCACCTCGTACCGGAGTTTTTTGGCCGGAAAAAAAGAACTCTCTAGTAGCTTCGATTCATTCAATACAATACGACGACCTACCTTCCCTCGATAGATTACACTTGAAACAGTGGTCACGGCGTTTGAAGTTTTGTACCCCACACTGAAATCAGTTATACAGGCAAATCAGCAACGAAATAACCCAACAAATACACGACCAATGAGTTTCCGCAACTCTCATCGGAATATCAGTCACTCGTTACAGAAATGAAAGCTTGAGATTTTTTCATATTTTCTAGGAAAAAATGGGGCGGCACCGCGCGTGGTAAAAAATCTCCATTGAAATGCACCATACTTCATCAGATGCGTAATTGCTAAAGGTGATCAATAAATGAGTAGTATGGCCCCAGTTCCA
Source organism: Tubulanus polymorphus (assembly GCF_964204645.1). Classification (NCBI taxonomy): domain Eukaryota; kingdom Metazoa; phylum Nemertea; class Palaeonemertea; order Tubulaniformes; family Tubulanidae; genus Tubulanus; species Tubulanus polymorphus. The sequence goes on along the minus strand of NC_134027.1, from coordinate 9,757,248 downwards.
CGGTTGTGAGTTAGAAGAGTTTAAGTTAGTTCATTTTCAATGAGTTAACTTAGAGTTAAATCTTAACTCGGAACGGTGGAACTGGACCATGGAGATTTTTTACATAAGGAAACCGTTGTCTTCGATGGGACTGGGAATCAGTTTTTTAAATAAAAGTCGATCGAAGTGGATTGCGTCGCGTAAAGACACCGGTAATCATCCCATTAGAAAATCAACTTTTAGGCGCATTCACGTGTAAAGACTCAACGACCTGATGGTGACTTCGAAGAAAAACTATGCGCGACGAAGCAGAGGGGATTTTGATTTTCTTACCTTCGTGCACGTCCAATCCGACTTGTTATACGCGGAATTCTTACTGTTATGGTCGTTGCCTCTCGGCGAACTGTAGTACATCGTCACTTGGTATTGGTTAAGCAACCGCAACATGCCCTGAAATCAGACCAATGCCACAGTCAAATTCTCGCTCCGACCGGGGGTTACGACCCTGCCAAACACACACACACAAACAATGGAACTCTCGAAATGACGATGATGATCACAAAATTTCCCGAGTTTCTCCGACTTTCTCCGAGCCGAGAGTTAATTCGAATGACTTTTCAAATCGGAGAAACTCGGTCGGTGAAGAAAATAGCGATAGATATATTACGATATTATATATGTGAACAGTTTGCATTTACACACCAAACTAGTACGCAATTATTGGTTCTCTAACTATATATATATATATATGTATATCAAAATCTACTAAATGCAGCGAAAACGGAGCTCCGACAACCAGTTTTGAAGAATGTTTGCGGTAAAAAATAGATGAATGTTCGGAGAGAATGGTTGGTATAGCAAGCACTCATTCATTTGTTGTTTCTTGATTAGAGCTGTGATATTCAAATATGAACCCCACCCCCGCTTTTTCGTCGATTTGATAGCGAACCACCCCATACTGAAATGTTTCTTTCTTAGTTATGCCAATATTTCATGATGGGATCACGCGGAGGTAATCGTTGCGTTATTTCGAATAATTACTGGTTTAAATATCATAATCGAAGCCGAATGGAGGAATTGATCATATCGAGGCCTCCTGAACCTGAAGACCACCCTTATCGCCAGATTGGTTGCCTTACGCGACTGCCAAGGATGGCTGTTCTAAGAGCAATCTTAATCATCCTATGGCCAGTTTAAATATCTATACGATTGGCTCACTTTTAATGAACACTATTTTTTAATGTGCACAGCGTCTTCCCATGGCTGAAATTCAAACCTGATAGCATCGAGACTCACCACCCTTACTGACTAGTACAAGTGTGAAGATTAGATGATATCATGATTAACCAATCAGATATCCCATTTTATTCTAGCCCGAATTTTTCAATTTATAGTAAGTTTATCCACGAAACTTGCCTAGCGATTTTGTAATGGGCGACATGATTGGTGCCGCAAATTTTCTTTTGACAAACCTGCGCACATGATCTAGTGTAGCAGGGTTTCGAGCCGTCGCCGAGTCTAGCCATCAGGTTCAAATCCGAAACTGAAGGAGGATGGTTTACAGTTACGACTGACTATAATCAACAAATCAGGAGGCGTCGAATGATTTCCTTTAAAACGACGATCATGTACGTTAATTAGCGGCTAGATTGAATTCGTCGACGAAAGGTTTTGTGCGTTTAAAAAAAAAAAAGCGCAAAACGTCCACAGCGTGTGCTCGAAGAAAACGCAGCCGATGTATTATGAATGTCTGATGATGAGGTTATTGCCAAGTAGTAGAAATAACAGTGATATAAAAGACGTAGTATTTGAATATATGCAAAATAATCATGCTGCGTAAAAAAAAATTTTTTTAGAGAAATCGGCTCAACACGAAAACAAGGGACATATGGAAAGAAACATGAGACTGGAATTTGATAATAATTGTAATAAGCATGCCCCGTACTACAGAATCTAACGGCGAACAATGTTTTCCCTTCCTTCATCAGGAGCCTTCCAGTTAAACAATGCGTGCACCGAGTTACATTGTACGTTGTGTTATAAAAGCCAATGTAAAAAGTTTGCAAGGGAGGACAAGAGAGCACTGGCTCTCTTTAACAGGAACCTCAAATCCAGTTCTTGTTACCTCCTTAGAAATCACGCTGTATTTATATCCCGGATTATTTATTTTTTTCTTTATTTCTACAACGTTGTCGATACATACAAATTCGACAGCCCCGCTCCCCTGCAATTTCGGGTACTAATAGCGGTGTAGCAGCGGGCGGCGAAATGCTCGCTCCCAGCGCACTTTTAAAAACCGACCCCCCTGACGTGGACTGTTCGTTCCACGTGACTGATCACTGAATTTACTGTACCGTCGAGTGTAGTAGAAGTAGTGTATAAATGAGATAAACCTGATTCTTTGCGATCCATCGCTGAGCGTCGTCAATGTTCTGAAACTCCACAAAAGCAAAGCCCCGGGACGCACCTGTTGGACATGACATTAACAATGCTCAGTTAGTTCACTGGTAAATATCGTACACAATTTTAACACCCGCAAAACGCTTTCGGTTGTTTGGGTTGTTGCCGTCATTTTTTTTGCCCTCTCACTCGTGCGCGTACGGTCACCGCGACGCTCACTGGAAGCCCGATCCGACACTGGAAGCGTAACCTTCAACATCCATAATTGTGAAACCTACAGGCAGTCGCATTGTATTCCGGTAAATAAAACGCCAAAATATATGGTTACCTAAATTTAAGTCACAAAATACGTATATAGTTAAACCAGGTAAAATTCAAATGAATCTTCAGAGCTTTAAAAGCCCCATTTCTAGAGTTAGTAGCACCAGTAACCAGTAACCACAGTAAAGCCTTGTCTAACTTGAGATCAATGGTCGAGATGAACTGTATGTTAACATCTTCTTGTCAACATCAGAATTTGAAGGTATCATAGCGCAGCCATGGTTTAACTATATATCATAATTTGTGACTTATTTGTAGAATATCAACACACCTAAATGTACACAAGTTCATACCATCCTTTGCAACCCTATCATGCCTTGTTCATACTTACCGCGGCATTCATTTGTCTGCAGCTGCATGCCGGTTTTACCAATACCATACCTACCATTCTCACAACGCATCCAAGGGTTGCAATAATTATTCTTTTTATTTTTACCTTTGTTACATCATACATCCTAAATGCAATTTTCATTCATGGAAAATAATCTTTGTGCCACATCCAAACATGTTTGAGGGAAGTCCTCAAAATTGGATGAAGATAATGAAGACACATTATTTCTCTGGAGTCAATAACTGTTTCAAAGCTCTGCATATTAGATGAAGCTCGTAAATTTATTTCCAATGATTTCAACGAATGTCCAAAAAAATAGTGTTCCCCACCCGTCTCATACGTAAGATTTTTCACGTCTATAGTTAGGCTAAAACCCTGCCGTTACGCTTCCAGCTTCCAGTGAGGTCGACCCCGGGTTGTTTAAACCAAAGTAAACTCAGAAGAGAACTGACGTCATCGTCAACGACGACGTCAGAACCGAAGTGTCTTACCTGTTGATTTATTTTTCATCAAACGAACATCCTTGACGGGAGCACCAAATAACATCAATTCAGCTCTTATCTGTAATAAATACTTAAAATTAGGATGACCAAAAAAAGAAGTTTTTTTTCTTTTAATTTTAAAATTCAAGCCTTTGAACAGAAACAAATGCGCATTCCCCCCAATATTATATCAAACTGTTGTTTTAGGTTCATCGTCTGAACTCAGAACGTACATCTTTTTCGTCGATTTCCTGGGGTAAGCCGCGCAGGAGAATCGTGTTCGTCGGCGTGTCAGTCATCCATTTGTCCCCACCACCTCGGTCTTGTTCACGTAAACCGTCGTCGATGATATGGCGATTCTGAAATTAACCACGTTAAAAAAATCTGAACCGACTATTCAGTCATTACAAGAAATACAAGCTTAATAGAAAATTAACTGGAAATGAATCTGAAATGATTACAATGAATTCAAGCGAAATATCACACTTAACCCTTTCATTGCGTCTTCACCGCAATGCGGCATATATATCAGTGATGGGCTCGCGATGTATTGATGTTATTAGACATTAGTTTTTATCTCTTTTGAAAGATGGCAGCGCCTGTTGTACATAGAGAAATATGCAACAATACACCGCACCACGGTGTAGACACACTATAGCAGTATGCCCGCTATTCAACACACAAAGTGGAATATTTCAAAAAAATCTTTAAAATTATCTCTTTGTCGGCACTTAAAGGGATAATTGAGAACGTGACATCACAACAGGATTCTGACGCCAGAAAATCTATTCTAAAAATGGCGGCTATCTCAAAACTAACTGAAACGCATTCATTACCTCTTCCAAGATTCTGTAATCTACATCTTGTCGACGTTCATGCAACAGATCAATGTGAGCAACGGCGGCTTCTCTCCTTAAATCCCTGAAAATATCATTACGTCATGTTTTTAAATCACTGGGAAAGCATCCCCAACATTTTGTTGAGTACAGTGGAACTTTTGGAACTTCAGAGCACTAGAAAATATGTTCGTCCTAACCAATAATTTGTTATAGGCCTATCCAGTTTGAAATTATTGAAAGTAGCCTATCTGTCTGTCACACCTGCTCTCCGTGCGACGTTTTGGTCCGTAATTTTGTTAATAGTCAGTTGATCTGCGAATATTATGCATCAATTTGTTCAGTAAGGAATTTGCATTCAGAAATAAATTATGAATTGGCATAAATTTGTTTGTTTTCATTTATCAGCGATTGTTTACCTAGCATACGCTCGCGTAATGCCGAAAAACGGCTTTTCCGGCCCGTCACGTGGCGCCACCTACTGTATTTTGTTATGCTAATGAGCAGATGATGACGTCACTGTAACGTTTCCGAGTGTCTGCGTAGCGGATTTTTAAGCATTACGTGATCGTATGCTGAGTAAACTATCGCTCATAAATGAAAACAAAAACAACTTTAGGGAAAATTGTTGTTTAATTCTGAATGCAAATTCCTTACTGAACAAATTGATGCATAATAAAGGTAAATCAACAGTTTATTGACGAAATAACGGATCAAAACGTCGCACGAAGAGCAGGTGTGACAGACAATAATGTATCCGGTGTGAAAATCTACGTTTGTAATAACAGATAAATTGTTAAATTCCAAGGTCATTATCATAAAGACCTCGGAATTTAACCTCCTTATAATATAGCGAGGTTCCACTGTATTACTGTAAATGGGAAAGCATCATCCCTAATGAATTAAAACTTAAATATTACAGTAAATGGACTGAGCAGAACAAAAGCTTGTAGGCCGAAATCAAGGACTCCAGTGTGTACACGCACTGATGTCTCTGAGCTCAAAGCTACCCCATTTATTGAATTCTTTTCACTAGGAACTACCGGGTATTCATGGCAGCAACCTGTGAGAATAAGTTTTAAGAGGTAATGCATACCTGTCTCTTTCTTTCTGTATGAACTCAGGTGGTGGAACAGCGACGCTGTTCGCCGCAGTAGTGACCAAGGCCGTGTATGCCGCAGGGTCGAGTGGTGGCTGCATTACAAACTGTGGGTGTGGCAACACGTATTGGATAAACGCAGCCGGTTGATGAGGGTGATGGTTCATCATCTGAAATATTGATCAAAATAATAAAGCCGCGGTATGGAGGAGCAATGTTAATGGGTTTTCAGCCCTAACAACTGCATTTTTGAATAATCTTTTGGTGGGTCCTTTCCGTACAGGTTGTGTGCCTTAATAAAAATGAGGCATATTTTGATAAATATACACCACACAATATGTAAAATAGGATCTGTGAATGACCACACTGCAATATTGCACTTGGATGCCTAAGCTTTTGGCATTTTGATCTGCTTCGCTTGTTGTTCTACACAGTTCTTGTTGTGACTTGAACCAAAAATGCATAAATCCTTCAATCAATACAGGACAGTATGCAAGGAATTCGTGATCCGCGTTTTAGTTCGACTGTTATCCATTCTCGTCCTTTTAAGACATATATCAGATTTGTACAACCTACAAAAAACTGACTGAGACCACAACGTCCTGTTGACCTTTCTTCCACACAACGAACAAGGCCAAGCAAAACGTCAACGATTTCCTGCTTTTTTACGACACATTTATTCAGAAATCCAGCAGACAATCAATCACTTTCTACGGACATTCACTGGCCCTGGCTCTTTGTGAACGTTACTAAATCGATGGCAAATTCGAAATTACCTTGAATATTCAACGGGTATAACACTTCTATTTTCTCTCTGTCTTCCACTCATAAAATGGCTGAACGCGATTGACGTGTGACGTCATCCGATGCGGCCACCGAATCGATACCAGCCGCTAGCGCCCCCTCGCTTGCCACGGTAAGCTTTTACAATTCAATTTTCAATGATCAACCCCGAAATTCTTAATCGATGCATTCAAGTATTCGGGGCTCTCACATGCGACACCAGGTGCCTTCAAGGTGGAGCAGAACACCAAGAAACCTACTGGTAATCGTTTTATTGCAAAGAATTTAGAAAATAATCATAATATAGGTACACCAAGCACCTTTGTATGTACCACGGGTAGACTAATTAGGATCGACGGAGATCACTGTGGACTCGCCACACTACAGGACTGGTGAAAATATAGGATGTGAAGATAGTATTTTTCCAGCGGGCAGTGCCAGAAATTATGCAAAGTTGATGAATCCATTTACTGGACACTCCGATCAACATGAGTCAGATATACAGAGGGACATAAGATAAGATGTAACTTTATTTTTCCAGTCTAAATTATAGTATAAGGAGATCAAGAATAATGGAATTAAAAAGAAGTTGTACATTTGTATATCAATAAACAATTTTGCCTTTGAGAAAAATAGATACGTTGCTCTAGATATTGCGGCTCTTAACTATCATTATACCATGTTGATGTAGAGTGATGAGAATAAATTGATTCAACAAGATAAAGATGAAAAGGATAAAGAGTCCGTTAATCTAATCGGACTCTTTGTTTTTTTGTTGTTGTAATTCGCTAGTTCTGTATATTCTAAGATGTTTGGTCGCTTGCGGTCCGATCTCACGCTGAGATAACTAGTCAGCTTTCGACCATTCAGTGCTGCCCCTACGAATAATTATAGCGGAATATCTGTGAACTAATATAGTAGTAGCTCATCTACCGTCGGACTTTAAATGTTTAGTACAAAAGGCCTACTGACCGAATGTAGCGCCTTATTGAGATATAAATGATACCGATACCCTGGATCATTCCAAAATTCTAAGTGATATTTCTAAATATCTTATTCTTTCTTTAAAACATTTTCCTACCTCTCCCCAACAAAAACACAAATTCCCCGATACAAATTCTACTTTTTCCATTTTGCTTCGACTAATTTTTTGATAGAAATACTGCTAGTCGCATAGTTTCAAAGCTGTTCCGAGAATTTCAGAATTTTCTCTGAGTCCGGTCTGCATAGCGTCATGTTGGCATGCGAGTAGAAGGTTAGTTCACCTTTTCACCGTTATCGTTGTTAATCACGGCATCACTTTGCGGTCGAAGAAGGCCTAGTGGTAAGCGTGCTCGACTGGCATGCCGGAGGTGATAGGTTCGGAGTCCGACACTCCGCTCCAGTATCACAAGATTGTCTACGTAAAATAGAATGATAACTACTCGATTTTTCCGGAACTCTTCTCTTTGAAAAGACTTGTCGTTATACGAATTAAATCGATAGGCTTTTTCGTAATCTTTAATCTCAATTTTAACTTATACTTCTCATGAAATACAATGTATATAAACTTCATTGTCCGAAAATTAATTCCATTATCTTTCCCTCTGACGGACGCCAGGGACTACGAAAGACATCGTGGAGCCAATTTCGATTATTTTTGTGGGGTTGCATAAAGCCTGAATACGTATATATTGGATTTATATCTCTAAATAGACGTTTATATGGTATGATCGAAATGATACAAGTATACAAAAACAAAAATATTATTACTGTGAATGACGGTAGGCATGCCGTTATGGCTTCATGGTGCGCATATTAATTTTGATAAATTGATATCATCGGGGGCTGCGAGATTCACACCGCACTGAATATAATTGTTAGGTCCGAATTGTTAACCTCAAATTGGACTAATCAAGCAAGAATCATGTAATTGTTTACCAACGGTTGTGGCTCTGGCGGCCATTTTTGCACTGAAATCGACATCGGTCGTATTAATCAAATCAGTGGCTCTATTGATGCATACGTAATTATGGACGTTGGCTACAGCCGCGTCGCCTCGATTTATGTATTCATATCGCATAATCGTGTTGGCAGACAATACGAAACTCTGCCGTCGTCATTGTCCAAAATTGTCATCTCTATACACACCGCGGTCCTCTATGTATCTTGTAAGTATGAATGTCGCCTGCGTCAATTGTAAAAGGTTAATCTCGTGAAAGTCATTTGAAGGAAGCTTTTATTAAGAATTTGCTAGAGACGTGTTAACACACACCGAAGGACTGTTGCGTTCCCACGAATTACGGATGGTACCCTACTTGTATCATTGATAGGTTAACAGATGATGAAGATCATATTCACTAGAGATATAGAGCCATAGCTACGAAGCCTATGCATAAAATGAAGAAATATTAGTTTGTCCAGTCTACGAGCAATCATCTCAACATATCAGCTGAGATGATTGCTCGTAGGTCCAGTCCAGTCTGTGACACAAGCCTTTAAGATGCTTTCACCCGAAGCGATAGAATATGGAGATAGTGACGGAACGCCTCAGAACCAGTTAATAAGGGGGTGTCATAAAACACATCATTAGTAGGAAGGGCCCGGTTTCCACGGGCACAGTTTATTCCCGACATTCCACATGGAAGTTGAGATTAGTCACAGCCCCGATGAATAATATATGAGAACCCACAATATCGATTCACTAAAGCTGTGAACTTTTTTACTGGCGTCTCTGGCAGAATTCTTCCATCCCTCCTCAGAGTTTATTTGAAAATGAAATAAACTCTGAGGATGGGTGGAAGAATTATGCCCGAAAATTCAGTAATAAAGTACTACAGCTTGAATCGATTTATCCCGTCCGGCTATAATGTCTGCATGATGAATGTAAGGCGCGTGCAATTTTTGTGAAAATTTTAGTTTTTCTGTTTGAAATGAAAATTGAATGTAAAAAACAATTTAATCGATATCGTGGATTTCTCTTCTGATATTCCGCTAGGTCTCTACGGACACGAGATAAAATGCCGCATGATATTCATACGTTATAGAATGCTCCTACTTAATTTTACGTGCAATGAATCGAAAAGTTAAGAAAGAAAACACCCATGGTTTCCACGGGTTTCTTGCCAGTCTATGAATTATTCAACGTGACAAACAAATTGGTTATTTCTACCATTTTGACGCACGCGTTGGAATTTAACAGCCAACCTAAATCTGAACGTTAAAACGGGTCATTCAGTTCTTTTCCAAATTATCAAGACTCGTTCGGCGACAAATTTAAATGACATCGTTCGAAATTATGACATGCCCGCCGCACCGCGAATATGAAGTGTAATTATTCACAGTTTGAATAAGGATTTTCGCTACTTTATTGTTAGAAAGTGTCAAACAACGAAGACCCCCACTTATGCGTAATGAAATGGTGCAATTGAGCAAGAAGAAAGTTTTTGCACCACGGACGTCATTTGGCATTGTACGAGACCCCCGAAGTTCTCAAGCCTTCATTGTAAAAGTGTGTACGGGAATGGACATCTCGGCTGGAGGTCGATAATTGGATATTGGGACGGCTTAGCGAGAAGCCGATCGCCGTCTTCGTGGGGTTTTCAGCGAACAGTTTCGAGGACTTCCAAATTATGTTAAAATCAGTATAATTTATAAAAGTAAATTGTGCCCCCAGGATAAGAGCGTTGTTCATTTAGCTATTCAAGGAACTCAAGTGATATTGGAGCAAACAAATGATTTCTGATGGCTTATGTAAGACACACGATATGGGGAATAGCTCCTAGTAGCTCATTTGTAAAAATAGAATCAGGAAACTTGATGGATATTTGCGGTTTCGATTGTTTAATGCCAATGTTTAATGCAATACCTGGTTCAATTTCAGACGTCGAACCGAAAACAATTCTTCCGTTATGAAAAATCAGACGCAGCTATTGCTCGCCTAACTCGAATTAAATATTTACGAAAGCGTTGTCTACGTGGCGCTTAGGAATAGACAGATAGCGGGCTTTATCGAGTCAATGGAGCGTCGTAAACAGTGCTAGCATTTCCACGTTAGACAATCAAAACATACACATACTTGAAATGAGAAAAGTTGGAAATGAACAATTTGGGCCATAGAGAATGTGGTTTTTGTAACGATTCTTCGCCTTGTGGAGAGGTTTAAGAGCAGGTGGTACAAAGCGGGCAGACGATTGCGAGAACTCAGCGAGTGAAGACTCGGACTTCGAGTGGCTTCATTGGCGCCAGCAATGAGCTGCATTACAATGCACAAGACCTCTTGAAATGTTTCACGAATTTGATCAAGGAAACTAGAACGCTCGTTATTGTGTAAAAATTCATGTTATACCTTATGTATAAAGGCAATCCAATGTATAGGTTTATAGGTAAATTAAACGATTAATATTTTTTGAACTTATGCCCGTAAACCGTATGGATAGATGGCACTAGTAGGTACATATATACTTATGAGTGCGCCTTGCGATAGATTGTTTTAACCAGAGCAATTAAACGAAAACCGCATAAGATTAACGAAAGAGCTTTTTTACGATTTGACAATCAACTGCTTCTTGATGAATTCGTTGCTTTGAAATTCATCATAGTATTTTTAAAGGAATGCCTACGAATTTGGTAGGCGAGGCGTTGTGAAGTTTCACATCATTAAACGCTATCTCGCGGCACTCTTACATCAGTCCTAAGAGGATACGCGAGGGTTCCACCGCCCGGCGCACTGATGTTTCCATGTTCCTTCCGCCGCCTAATGGCAGTCAATAGCTAATACACCATGTAATTGTCCACAACCAAACATAGCACGGGGTCGTGCCTTGCCGTAGGGGAACAACGTTAAAACTTGCCCTTTTCTAACACGATCCACTCCGAGTGCCGTAGGCTTCCTAGTTGTGGCGTGAAGGAAGCCCCTCCATTGTTCGATATTATCGCAGACGAAAGTGCTAATGGGCGGGCGAAAGTTTGTCGAAATCTATATCGAAATCAGATAAACCGCGCCATGTGCATATTGTTGAATTCGAAACGATCAACGAAAGATAAGTGATGTATCTAGTTAAGATTTTGCGATTAGAAATCGTGGGACGTGCGCTATTCGCGCGTTATGATCTGCTGGCATATGCTTTCATCGACTGCGATAACATTTCCCCTTAGACGAAGATTTGTCCATCTACTTCCGATACTTGCGCAAAGATGACCAAACAAATGACCTTAACGCGATAAACCGACCGTTATTACACAAACGAATGAAAGTACTTTCTGACGTGATCTACATATCGTTTTGTACACATGTATATGCTAATGAACAGGACAGGGGGTACACATGTATATGCTAATGAACAGGACAGGGGGCAGTTACCCAAAAGTTGGTTAGAGTTAACCAGCGGATAGATGACATAGTGACTATTAAAAGTTCATCGTTACTATCTTATTCATCCGCCGGGTATCTTCTTACCAACTTGGCCCCTGGATTGCTTAGCTATACGCGCATGGAGACTACCGATTATAGTTATTTTTTTGAAGTGCGTTTATTTTGTCCGTTATCTGTTTTGCACATCTCTGTGAAATACCGTCTCACAAAAAGCTGGCCGGTCCAGTAAAAAGCCTGTTCCGCGGTTTCATTCGATTAGTTCTTAGGTTGCTCGATACAGCATCGGCAACGCGTCGTTCATCGACCCTTCACTAACCGATTGTCCCATTGACACCATCGCAGGCAACGAAGCGCGGCGTAGTATTTTCAGGTCTCATTTTGCGACGCGTTTTAGCGACGATGATCCGCAATTAATTTACCTTTCAATTCGACGCATTTACTCCCAACTGACACGGCGAACATCTTTCAGCAAGATTGGCTTTCCGCTGAAGTAGACCGAAGTAATCTAGCGATGACACCGGAGGGACAGATCGTGAAGAAGTTTGCTCGTGACAGCAGAAATCATGTTGTTGATGGAGAAGCTTCCATTCTGCTTGAGCAACCGCTTGCGTGCCAATTTGGTCATCTTCCCGCTGATTGATTATGACAGTTTTTCAAACTTCGTTTTCCCTGCTGATTTCGTACAAATTTACGCTCTCCGTTTTCCCCATGCATAATACTATAAGCAATAAGAGTACTTACGGGGATTATTGCTAGAACCAATTTCAAGTTAGATAGTTTTCTACGTACTTTTGCAGAAATATAGTCCTGTATAATCACCGTTTTTGTTTCCTATGTTCGAACGTTTTGTTTTTGCATTTCACTTTATTTGACGCCGTAAAAACCGTTGCAATAATGTTTACATACATTGATAACTATTAGTTATTAAAGGGGTTTTATATGAGTCGATGTGCATTACGTCATCAATATTTGCGTTTGCAGAATAACGATTAAGACTGTGAATTTTGCCGTTTATTTTGTAATTGAATCTATTTCATAAGTCTTATTACATATTTGATAAATTCAAATAGGCTTTTTTATGAGAGGCTGTGCACTACGTCATCGATATATCGGGGCTAGACTGATTGCCGGTCAATTCAATTCAATTATCGATGTATTCATATTCGAAATGACTTTTATTGATCCCTGATATTGTATTGTAGCAAATATTAAGCAATATATGTGTTATTTTTCATGTTGTCAATAAACCTTCAAGTTAGTTTCCTTGTTAATGAATCTGAGCGTTGGCTTGAAATGAAAACGTGTAATATGCACACTTTTTTGTGCCTACCTTACCCGCATTCCTTGAAACGTCTTGATTCAGATTTTTTGTTGTCTTACGAAAACGGGGAATTGCACTTAGCGAAACGATGTAAAAAACGGTGTGTTCGGCGTCGATCGAGTGTCTACGACCTTTCACACGAGGCGCATCTGCGCTGTAAAATTATCAGTTTTTGCCGTGTCAGGTGTCGCGATCCGTCGAAAGAAACAACTTAACCGTATCGATAATCAAACGTTCGGATGTCTTTCTGTCGCCCTGATGAGAGCCGGTTACAGCGCCAGTATCGAAGATTACCACTTGCTCCCAGACGGTCGATTGATGTACGCAGCTGACGCCGCGATATCCCACATTCCACGCTGCGGCGAAGAATTGACCAAAAAGGTTCGTTTATGGACTTCGGGTGTAGATTACTGTATACTAAATCCATTTATGCTTCTTCATTTGCCAAATCAAATATGAAATGTATCTTGAAATACAGTGAAAGTCCTAAATAATGAAAAATGAAAAATATGGTGCTTATAACGAATTTGGCGTAATAAAGAATGGTATTTTCATCGAATTTGAGTTAGATTGAGCAAATTCTTTCGCTGAAAAATATCGGCGTTTAGAGAGTAGTGGCATTTAATGGGATCGTTAAAAAATCGTTATTGACATTGACTGTATGAAGCGATGCTACAACTTTTTCTGGGCGAAACGAAAATCATCTTGGAAATTGAACTATAAAATCTATTGTGAGTGTCTATACTAAATACGTCGACAACTTGCGTATGCCGCAGCTAACAAAAAGATCGCGTGCGACAATATGATGTTACAATATGATGCTATATGACTTTTGAACCCCATGTCCCGAGATTTCACTATCTGTCAATATCAAAAGCTCTATTAATTCTATCTACTGAAATTCACAAATCTACTAGAAAAAATCTCTGTCAAAGTAATAGAAATTGGCTAATGAAGAAAAAATCGACGACATCCCCAAATTCATTATATACAGAACATTTTCTCTCTTTGAATCGACGTGTCTTTATATTATGAGGAATGTAAAGTTTCCTATTCAATTATCGTTGGCATAATCCATGTGTAATGGTGTAATACCCTCTCATACAGCGCCAGGAAATAAGACGTGACTTCTGCTCGGTTTCGGTAATGAACCAGCCGCGTTGTTTACCGGTCTGAGACACGGATGTCTTCTTGTTTCTTTTTCACGGCTTTCCCGATAATTGGGCGCGCTTCTCTCTAGGCGCGGCAATGTCATCGCCTCGAGTATCCCGGAGTTCCTTTCAGTGCGAGATGCTCGTCGAGCCCCAGCAGCTTTGTCTCAACTGACAAAACGCGGCTATTGACGCCCGAGACCGGAGTAATAGAGATAGATTCTCGAGTTCGAGCCGAATGATTGTTTGTTAAAATTTCCGGTAGCGAAAGAATGACGATGCGCCGTGATAGATTCCATTGCGACTGTATAAGATGTAAGGAGCAGATCGCAACAGAAATTTAGCAAACGTCACTTCTCGCTGAATGCGACAAAACTGAATATGCACTATCTAAAGTAACCTACGAAATGTGCCTCGGAACCTAGGAATAACTGATACTTTCCTTTATTTCAATGATGTTACTGAGCATCACGTAGGCCTATGATTTAATTTGATTCAAACTTCGCATAAGAGATATCGTGGCGCAATAGTACATTCGGAGAGACGAACTTTTCAGTGGTGTAACTGGTCTGAACTTTTGGATCACGCATCTATTCGTATCATCAAATGGTAAACTTCCATAAAACTGATAATTGGCAAATAACCATTCAATCCACAGTCGATGCTTGATGGCTTCGTCATTAACTCGCAGTTGCCACTGTTTAGCCCCCAGACAAACGACGTAAGGTCTCGGGGTCCGTGGCTTCTGTGGTGGAATTGGCCAGCGAAGCGTCTTTTCCCGCGGCAAAGCTCGAGGCGTCATTGGATTTGTAAGGATTTCTCACCTGCCCGAATGAACTAGGAAATATAACGCTACGAATTGTATAGTGGGTTCTTCAGTACAACTTCATTTAGCCCGCGGGAAAACTAAATGCCACTTGATGAATTAATGCATGACCAAAATCCATTTTACTGATGATTGTTTGTTTACAACGCTGTATATCTGTTATCTATACTCATTTGCTTATTTTTACACAGATCATCGGGTACAAAAGCATTGAAGTTTTCACGAAATACGCCGCGCGATCGACCTGATAATCAACATATACACAAAAGGCAAATCAATTTGGTGACACCGATGGAACGTAGAAAGCAGAAGCATTTCTCAAGGTTTATTCCGAGCATTCGATCTATCGTATCAATAAATTCATATTATCCTATACTGAGATGACTAAAAACCTTCCACGATTTTCGGATCATATCATAAACGATATGCTTGATCGTCTGGACACGCCCTTGATACGTATATATTTGATCTCTTAATCCAGCAACCAGTTCAAACCTAAAAACTTGAAAACATCAATAGCTATAGTATGTGATTACAGCAAGATACGTGTCGCATCGTGTTTTGCCCTCTAAATGTAATGCCTTTACATATACCAAACGCCGAACGTTAAATCAAGCGATTTTTAAACCTTGACAGTAGTAAGTACAATTTTTCTTCGCGAAAAAAGTCATAAATGAAATACTTTGCGTGTCTTCTTTAGCATACAAACACATTTACTTAACTGTTTTACGTATAATAGTATATTTTGCATTAGTGTCCTTACGCGTAACACAGAACTAATATCGGCTTAATGCATATGAGTTACCGGTAGAACATATAACATGTTATTAATTGTCCTTCATAACGTTTAGTTTTTAATTAATTACGTTGAAGGGTTAGTTCTTTTTCAACGCGATGAAACAACAGCGATACATTGATAATCGGTTCCACGTAAATTAGCATCGCCCTTATGGCGAGTCTTTTCTTTTCTTTCTACATTTTCACAATCAATTATTTCAAACTAAAACATCAGTTCACGTCTGTACCCACGTAATGGAACGTCTAGAATGAGTGACATTCGTATGGATCTGTTTTCAAAAACTTTTCTCTTTGTGGAATGTACTTTCTTGATACTTCTTTTTTGAATATTCGATAGGTACAGTAGTATGTTTGATAGGTTCTTTTATTGAATTGCGTGGTTGTCCTTTTTTGGACGCCGTAAAAACCGTTACAATAGTGATTATATACACTGATACCTAGAATGCATTATATAAACGGTTCTGTGTGAGCTGATGTGCACTACGTCATCAATATTGGCGTTTCAAAATCACAATTATATGAATTTTGGCGTTGATCTTGTAATTGAATGTATTTCATAACTCGTATTTTATTTATGCTGAACTTTGATGATTATTGTTGGGAGGATGTGCGCGCAATATATCGGGGCTAGACTGGTTGCCGGTCAATTCAATTCAATTATCGATTGATTCAAATGCAAAATAACTTCATTGATCCTCAATATTATATATTTCATATTAGATTATTCATTGTTATATTATTCACTCAGTGTTATTTTTTTCAAGGCGTCAATGAACTTTTCTTGTTCTTGCTAGTTTAAGCGCTGCTCGAAATTGACGTGTTTCGCTCGTGTAAATGGCACGATCATCTGGTATGATCGTCTTGAGTCGTTAGCTTTCAGGTGTCCGTGCAGGGATCATCGCATCCTCGAAGTGACTCCGGTCTTGAGGGTATATAATGGGTTATCCCGTAGTCATGTGTGTCCAGTAATTGCACGAACGATGCCATTCAAAAAAATGAGGATAGACGATTTCGTACAGTCTGGTCTGACTGTGATATCTTATAACTAGAGTATGGGGCTGTATTATAGTCGACTTAGGGTACTTATCTTTCGTTGAACACACGGTAACAATTCTTCATTGTCCGAAGACAAGATCATGAAAACCCTGCCGTGAGGTTTAAACTGAAATGAGCCTCGCTGACAATAGGCCCTTTCATGAGGGTGATAAAATACCTGTGTTATGATTGATAGGTGTCCGTCAAGCGTTTTTAGGCAGGTTCATTGTTAACGATCGCGACATGACACCAGATAGCCCCAGTGGCAGGCCTCTTTACAAGCAAAAATAAAACGCGAATCGTTCGGAATATGAGGGTAGATATTCCGAAATATATATACATATACATACATACACACATCGGCCATCATACAATACCGGTACCCAACCAATACAAGAACGTTTTTACATTCAAAGCGTTTTATTTTTCATTCTCCAAACTGCTACCATCCCCTGCCATGTTTTGTTTTATATCGGTATACGTTTTCTACATCGGTATACAAGCCATGCTTTTTAACACGGCCTTCCCAGTTTCAATTGAATAGTCACGAATAAATCCGATGGGATTATCTGAATATTGTTGCGTTGTTCAACTCAGACGACGGTGCAGTTTACGTAGTTCGCCTGAATGCGGATAGCCTTACTTGTATAACCCCATTCAGTGTATCATAGTAAGTAAATTTTATTTTAATTGATTGTCGGGCTCCCAGTATACCGATGGCGAAGCATTATTATTAAAACGCAACCACCCGGCTGTCGTCGATTCGTAATTGCATTTACTGCTTTATATTCATCACGAGTTTCGGTTGCCGTGTTGACGATAAGCCAAATATTGAACAGTTTGGCTGGAAAATGCGTGCGTATTTTTACACGTTACCGACTGAGTGTCATGCGATTTGGTTGGCCGATTGAAAGCGGTCATCGAGTGCAAATCTGCAGTTCGTTTCCCCGAACAGCGCGCCAACAGTACGCCATTGATTAGCCTTTTACCTCTAAACAAACGAATCAGCCACGCTATGGTAAGATCTGCTCTAAGGTTGCCAGCCCGTAATGAATTTCTATTCAACCACGAGGTGACATCGGTGCAATAAATTCGATATTCATTTCTTGCCCGACCGTAGCTTCGCTATCCGTTCAAATGCAAAGTGACAGGGCCTGTTTGGTGTGTTCGTCGCATTTTTTGCAATCAGTACTTAAAGCGAATTTGCGTCAAAAGCCGTTCAGTGCAATCGTGAAAAAATAACAGAAAGAAAAAAAAAACAGTCAAGCAACGAATGTTTGTAAATGGCAGCCATGACTCCCACGTGAATGCCGATACTGTTGAAAAGTCATTTAAATTTTGCGTCGAGTTAGATTTTAGCAGAATTCATTCAGTTCTGGTTACAATATATCATGATAAAACTGAAATATCTTTTAAACGTTGGTCCAAATTGGGCATGAGAGAGATTTTCACTGTAATGAAACACGAAATAATATATTGATTGGATCCAGTTGACATCCCAAATAATGTGATCATATATTTGCTTTTTCACGCATCAGAACTAAATGATGTAAAGATATTTTTTCAATAATCATTATGTCAATGACAATTTTATATGTAAGATTTTTTACGACATTTATTAATATTTTGAAATGAGATTTTCAATTTTGTCACACACGTACATTTAAGAATCTTGAAATTTCGATACTATATTAGTTTTACAAACGTTAATGGAATAAACACATTTCATATACAAAATTTTCCTCTGTCTTGTGTTGAATTATGGAAGTCTGTAGTTCGTGCGAATTTGGAAAATGTTTTTCAATACAGAGTTTTATTTTTTTTGGGGGGGGGGGGGCAGGTGTATATCCAGGGGAGGGGGCAAATCATATATAAGCTGCAACGATGTTTTGGCACATATCCGGGAATAATTTCAGCGAGTTTACGATAAACTGACAAAAGGAATTTAATCCAAATTCTGCCGAAGTATTCTCATTCATAAAAACGATCTATTTCCGTGACTCACATACCCGATTATGTCATCGTAATTTCAGCAATGCTTTTTCTCTTTAGCTGGATGCACAATATTTTGACGTGCCACAGACAGCGGCTGCCATTGGCAATTTTCAGAAAAGCGCATCGAAGTTATTATCATAATGATTACGTATGCGGCTGCGGCAGAATGTAGGTCATATGGCACTGCTTCCCGGAGTGCGATGACAGTACTCTGTACATATGAACGTACTATTTTATATAAATATTACTAATAACTCGAAATTTGCCGAAAAATTAGCGTTCGGCTGGTTGTTATTACAATTGAATATGTTTTGTAAACCACGGAAAGTTAGAGCATTAATAAAAACAGCGTACTTACTTCCGTACTACTCAACCGCGAAACAAAATAGTGCCCGTTCATTTAGTCTTTGGAAAAAGCAGGATAAAATGGTTCACATAATGCAGATATTCTTTTATGACAATAAAAATTCCTATTCATATACGATGCCCTCGCGTAGTTTTGCTTTTAAAAAAGCTGTCAACGGAAATTAGAGAAAAAAAACAAAGCGATGTCATTTTCTCTGCTAGAATTCAAGATGGCGGGGTTGCAGATTACCTATTATGCGGCTGGGTCATCAAGTGCTTTACCAGATCTGTGTTATAGATGATACCAACAACATATGCAAAAAAGAATTGATGCACCATGCGGCGAGCTGTGTCCTAAACGTCTTTGTATCTCTCCGTAATGATTGTGACGAGAGCGGACGAGTTTTGTTCGAACCTTATTGAATAATATTCCTCGTGAATTCTTTGTGGTATCAAGAGTCGTCGAAAAGTCACCGTCACCATCGCAGAGAATTGCCGTATTATTCGGTATAAGACGCGTACAGATAAGCGTACTAGATACGTTTTTTGTATTAACGACGAGTGCGTAAGGTCAGGAATAGTGAAAAACATTCCAAAAAAAACGAGTGAAATATCTAAAACGTTTGCGATACGATATCAATCAATACTACAGTACTGAATGGAAATTATGAATTTCTTGTTTGAGGTTATCTGGTGTTACTTCTATCTCTATATCGTCGATTGGAAGTATTTTGGATTATCTTTCTTTTCATTTTCAAAAGTAAATATCGACATCTGATTATTATGATTATCATAAGTGATTATTTGTATTATCCTTGTCTATTTTATATGATTCTGCTCCTTCGAAAAGGGCAGCGACAAATTCAAATTATGAGATAGAAACAAAAAAGTATACATTTTTTCCATTTTGATTAATTTTACATATTTGTAAAGTACAAATATTATAAATGCCAAATGTCTACTGTACCTGCGGTAAACGTGATAAGTTTATCCTATCGATTGCGTGTTTGAAAGGATTTTTTGTTCAGACTTATAATGTATCCAAACGTCAATAAATTGTATCATCGAAAAACAAAGAAATATAAAATTCTATATGAAGTCACAAGTGAAGAAACCATTTTGAACATTTCAAAAATGTTCGATTCTACCCCCGCCCGTTTAGTCAGCTATAGCTAATGGGTTAAAACGTTCAAAATGAGAAATGAAAATATCGAATCAAATCAATTTCTAACGTTGCAGCCACAGGACATTTTGATGCGTTACAATAGTTGTAACACGTTATGAAAGCATTATCTGTAGCCCGAAAACAATACCAGCACCAAACCTGAATATCACGACTTTTTATGCGTTTCACATCTTGTGGCGATACGTCTATTCTAGGTGATTTTAACTGCATCCATATGAACTTATATCTTTTTAAGTCAGACACATTGGGATATTTTAGATCAACTGATAAAATGATAGATAAAAATGTTAGATAAAATGATCGACAACTATTTTATATTTTATGCTGATAGAATAAAAAATTGAGAATATGTATATATATTATTTAAATTATTCCGTGTCTGCAACTGTTGACATTGAATTAGATCAAGCAAATAATTCTTATCCAATCTTATCCAATTATTTAGCCTGATCCACGGACACCAAATTCTAGTTTTCATTCAGTTTTCAGTTAGAAATTACAATAGATTTTCGCTAAACTTGTAAAGGGTTCTATTTCTAACATGTATATTTCTTTTAGCAATTTCAAGCAAGTGTTCTGGTGTTCTTGATTTTAGATTGATAACAACAATCTATGATTCGTCAAAGGAGGGTGGCTGACAAACCTTTGTCTGCTTACTATCGATATTCACAAAATAACTGCGATAGAATGAACCCAAGTAACAGAAGCGTATTGAATTGATCGGGTTCGCAAATTTTGGTGAAGGAAAAAAAAAATTTGATGCATCCGATGAGAAATTAGCCTTTAAAATCGGAAAAAGTTACATGGATTTCGAATGCAAATTGTAGAGGAGTTTATATGCATATTTTCCCGTTCAATGTATTAATTAATTTCAGACATCACTCTACAATCCCTTAAATACTGATCTGTAGAGACGTTTTGCGCATTACAGGCCTGCACACGGCGGCTAGTTCTGATTTGTTGAACTCTTATATCGATTCCACAGAATTTGTAATCATACGCAGAACTACGTGTTTCTTTTTTTCTCGCGGATTTCGATCCATTTCATTTAATTTCCACCAATTTGAATATCCCAATAATATCCAACTTCGGCAGACGATAGTAATATATCTAACTTCCTATACAATACGTTGTTATTTTCTAAAGAAATTGACAGCTTTCCGACAACGAAATTAGATATTGCGTATACGACGAGGATTCTTATGAAAAAGATATCTCATGACATTGAAACTTTCGGCATTTTTTGATCGGGTTATCGAATATCTTCGATTAAAACGAGCTATAATTGATTGACGCGCGATGATACGATATCACCGCATATCATTGTATCGAGGTAATTTTTCCCCATATTCTATTTCTAATTAGGATTCGAAAATATGAAGCCTAAAATCTGATAAATCGATAATGAGAATTTGAGCCGACATTTGAGATCCGTCATATGTATATATAAAAATATACATATACGCTTAAAATTAATATACTCGAAAAGAAATCGATTTTCAGCAATATCCATACCTGCAGGCTATCAAATCCCCGATTGACAATCGGGGAAAGACGAAATGAATCCAACTTTGAGATTTGATTTGAACGTATACAAAACGCATGTATTGTATCATTGAGTGCAACGTCATCTTTCGGGACGATGATAATACAAAAAATTTGTACCCGCACTCAATTTGTATTTTTTCGACAAAATGTTTATCGATATCCAATATAAAGATCTATCTTCCTTTTTGAAACAATGTCGAAAAGAAATTTGTGACAAAAAGTTACTCCAGATACCTATGTGTCTTCTTTTCGTAGAACAAATTTGTTATTGGGAATGGTTTCATATTTACTTTGAAATATTCGCAATAACCAATTTGCTCCCAGGTAAATGCATCAGAAATTACATATATGTGTAAAAACGCTGTAATATACTCTGACGGCGTTAAACGCTGTAAAATTGGTAACAGGGAATCTCCCGAATCTCCCGTAATGGTGTCGCATCTCGTTGTACTGCGTGAACCTTTATCTCCGCATTCAAATAGTTATCTGTTCTTCTGCGTTTGTGTACAAAATATCGGAGAAACGATTAAGGATAAAATTGAAGCTGTTGTACGCTGCAAAGATATACGGTTGGTTATCCGCTATACGTTGTTCTCCGTAACCTTTGCTCTGATTGGCCAATCAGCCTGTAACAAAAGACATGCTGCAAATTGCATAGCTGAAAAAAGTAATTACGACTTTCATTTTGTCAGCACGGATTTGATTCTACCACTGCGTTGATCTGAGTGACACATTTAAACATTTCAGAATACGCGCAGCATCCACAGGGTTATTCGGTAATTTCATGGCTTCTTGGCACCATTATCTTTTGAGCGACGAGTATGAAGTCGTCGATGAAGCGTATAACTGAGTAAGAAGTTACTTGAATTCCAGTTCAAATGATTGACACAGGACCTCGACCGTAACCTTCGACATTATCTCTGTTTGTAAAATATATTATATCAAATATATTTAATGATTCCAATGTTCCGATGACTTGTACTTTTCAAACTTTTAAACCGCATGGACGATGTGCGCGTTTTTCCCGTATGCTACTGAAATGTCAATGATAACGCAACCGCGTATGCGCAGCGCTCAGGATGCCAAAAGGCAAACCATGAATAATTAACAGCCCGCTGCACATCCATTTTACAATCCTCAATGCTGTACTCGGTCGGTGATGATGTTCATTAAATAGTTCGCATTCAGTTGAGACCAACGCCGGCGTAACTAGACTAGCACCACAATTGTCGTGTTGTGAGCATAGGTCAACCGAGGATAAATTATGTATGGTTTTTGCGTAAAATGCGGGTGTATTGGTGCCGGCAGTGTTCCAGGGCGCTTATACCTTTACATTAACAATCATCTTTGTCAACTTCACCACTAATTTTGTTGACGGACAACAGATATTCCAGAACATTATCGTTTAGACATGCTAAAACATGTATATACATTATAACAAATATCATATAGGTAAACTGTTGCAAGAAAAACCTTGCGAATCAACAAATTCTACCTATTTTTCAATACACCCGTACACGCGTACAGTTTTACTACAAATTGATTTTAACTAGACCATTGCTCGCTGTATAAGCTTATATTTTTCTATGTAAAAAGTACCCCGGTACTTTATTTTCCGTTTACAGGTGGTTTTGAAGTTTCACAGCCGTCCTATTCCAATTTTGCTTACGAGATTAAACCACCCACGGGTTTTTACAAATACACGTAGAGCTATATTGAACTGTATAGGACATTCGATAGTAGAACGAACGCTATATATAAATCATTTTACGATATTTTTTTGGTGAAAATTTGCAATCTGCGGACGTCGACCGGTCTGATCCCCATCTATTGTAGACCATCCACAGATATGTAAACAGTCATGCCGCACTACGACTCCGATACAACGGACAAAAAACAATCCAGGGCAATCAATGATGCTTGGGCGGGGCATTTTGAGCATTTGTATACACAGTGATTATCCAAACAACAGGCCAAACTAGACGCTTTACCACAACAGATTATGGTAATAGAATTGCTTGTATCACCGAGGGAGGAGTTGCCCGTGGTTGATTTCTAGAAACATGTAGGTGCCAAAAACTATTTCTCCCATTTTGACCACTTCAAACAGCTTCCAAATCATACCAATCAACTTGGCTGGATCAATAAATCTATAGTCGAGAAAGTCTAATAGTTAAGAGGATAAGAGTTCGCAATACGTTGAATGAAGTTGATACTGCTAGCCCATGACGTACACGATTAGAAATAAATACAGTGGAGATTTTCGTTTGGCGAACAAGACTGATTGACGAAGTAGAAACCCACAATATAATGAAAGAACTAAATGGGAATTTGACGTTTCGACCCAATTCTATGGACCATTTTCAAAAATGGACCGAGTGACGCCCAGCGATATCATTCTCCTTATTTCTTTATTCCTGATAACTTCCACGAGCGATACCCTATAATGTCTGCCTCCGAGTCGATATAAATCAGGCGGGAAAATGTGAACCGTGTATAGACAAATTCAACATCGTGGGAGCTGGCGGCGAGGCGAATCAAATTGGCACGGATTCCTCGCGATCTGTCGTTTGCACTGCAAATAACGAATATCGGCATTTACCGGATTAATCATTCAATTTACATAAAATACCGAACTGGCAAACAAAATTTCGAGCCGAAGCCATATGACAGCCGGTTAGTTGCGTATGGAGTTATGGCGATGGAACTATACTTTACAGGGTATAATCTGAGCACAATGGCCACCCCCAAAAAGAAGATAGACAAAAACTCACGTTGGGATATTTCGTCTGATGACTTGAACGGTGCTCTTTGTGCGATGCCTTATCGACCTGTTTCACTGCAACGAAAAAAATGAACTATCGTTACTTCGATAGTTTACGTACAATCGATTCAACGGTGAACTGAGAGCTAAAGAGACTATCAATTTCTGATACCAGGCGGCAGGCGACGCTGAAAGAAAGATAAGACCGTTGAGCCCGCGCAACACAAACACAACGTTGCGCATTGGAGAATTTCAACCGCCGTCGGTTCAGCTTTAAGACTTGGCGGTGATCATCCGCGTATCCCTGAAGGCGAATTAGCCTTACGTTTGACTTCGTGATGGGTCAACTCCTTAATAAAAAATAATCTCCTATTAATTGCAGCCACGCTGTAGCCCGAGGTGGATGAAACGAGTGCGGTGGTCAACGCGCCCAATTATTCGTAATCTTCCGCTAATTCGCCGCCGCTTGAATCCAAGAGGCCTTATAATAGCGGTAATACAACAGACTCATTTTGTTGTCCATAAAAATCATCTTAAGCAGCGCGCGCCTCTGATCGGTCTGAGAGAGATGCCCGGGGGCTAGCGCGGTATAGAACAACCCTCATTAGCCGATCCCCTCGCAGGAAACATCGATAGCATCCCCGTGTTTTCGATGGACACCAGACGTGACGATTCACAACCTCAGGTTATCAATTTTTTTCATCTCGAATTTACCGACTATGACCCGTTTAGATCGTTATTTTTCGCTTGCCTTCTTGCGCGTAAAATTATTTATTTATCGGATTCTCGGGTATGCTACGGAATGAGAAATCTCTTCGCCGATTGCGCCCGAGGGTCGACGTGAAGATGTGAATAGATTTCCTCGCATCGTCTGATTCAACCTTTCAGCCGTGAAACCGATCACAATTACCATTATACGAACTCAGGAACAGCGATTTTTTCATCTCGAAAAAAAATATATATTTACGTATCTCGCATTGTCTTAAACAATATTCTTTCTTCAGGTAAATTTTATTTGTTTCTTCCGTCTTTTCATATATTCCTTTTTGAAGATTCTTATCTCTTTTCCTCTTTATTGTAAAAAGACCATAATGTTATCCATATATTACGGTGCAATAAAAATCAAATTGAAATGGATGGTACAACTTTTGAGGCATCGACTTCAATTACAGTAGACATCGCCTTACTCGGCGGGCATGACGACTCGGACTTATGACCAACTCGATAATATAATTAATGATTAATTTATGACTTGCAAACATATTTTCCTATCCTTAACTTGGACTTCACTTGCTTGTCCAATTTTGCCGGTCCCAGTTTGTCCGAGTTGGGCGAGGTTTACTGTTATATGAATAAGCCATAAAAACACTGCGTCAACTACCGTCGATTTCAAGACGAAGCAATCTGTTAACAAACAATCCGGATTTCGACCTTGCCCGGGCCTTCCCTCGGACATACGTATATACACACGTATTTCTAGATATGTAGATAATCACATGTGGATTGAAACGATATCACTTGAGATTAGTTTTCTTTGGACGAATCTCAAATTCTATATGTATGCACACCTAAGAGTGAAATAAGAAATCAATGCAGAAAAAAAGTTTGTTTCCGTTTCGCGTTTCTGGTTTATGTCTTTCTTTGCGTGCTAGGTTTTACCTTTTACTGTTTTTTTCCAACATCCAAATACTTATCACCCATTCGAATCTCAATCATATCCAAGCATTCTAAGTTTTTTTTACGCCGATAAAAAGTCAAATCGGTTTCAAATCGAGCCTGACTTGTGTGGATTATAGGTCACAACACGCAAGCGTGCGTCAGAACAACGTTTTCTTTTAAATTACATGTGTCACATGTTTCGACGAATCCTCCTCGGGGATAAACTTATACAATAAAGTAATTGGAAGCTGAACGAGTCCTATTCCAACGATGAAATTCGAATACGGTGAATATTTAGGGGAAAATACATATTTTTTACCTCTCACATTATTGACCTCTTTTAAAGCACTCAATGTATCTCGGTATTCGATTACAAAAATAACACATATATTCATATACGTGGATAAAACCACAACATAATAGTATCTCTTTTCTACAAGAACAAAATTTTAGAATATAGTCAAAGCCATTCCTTCACGAATACGGGTTTCACCGTTGATAGTTTGCACATTGCGATGTTTAAGGCTCGGAAATATCGAATTGAATTAACGTTCTTCAAATCGTAATCGAACACCGATGATGAATGGTATTTATGTATATAGCCTAAGGGAAGGTTGGCCGCGTTCGTGGGCAGCCGAGTTATAAATGCGCCGCCAAAAAACGCCAACATAGTCTTCTCCATTATTGTCTGACTTTGTCGTCACCAGACGATAGATAGCCGTTTAACTTCCGCTCTGATGATTCAGAATCGAAGGCAATTCTCGATTAACGATTTTGATGATGTATGCGGAATTTTGTGATGAGTTAATTTTAATTAATCAACACATTTTTTCGCCGTAATTGTCACCTCTTTCGACGCGCGGAGATCCATTTCATCGTTGCGCTGATTGATTTTGGTTTTGTTGCCAGATTACCTGTTATTACACGCGGATGAACACAACCCATCAACCCGATGAACGCATTTGCTGTTTATACGGCTCGTCATTGTTTTTAGTACCGTTTGATTTGACGTGAATTTGCCAACGGGTCACTGGTAATTTATTGCCAAGGAATGTCGCTGTTTTTTCTTTTTTTTCAGATTCCATGCAGTTTGGCAGTGAAAATGTTTATCAAGAAAACTAACTAGAAAGTTTATTAACGCCTTGAAAAATAACACCCATATATTGCGTTACAATAATGTCGACATTGAAGAATATAATATGAATTGTATATTTTCAAGGATCAATGTTATTTTGGTTTTGAATATATCGATAATTGATTTGACCGGCAACCAGTCTAACCCCGATATATCGATGACGTAGTGCACATTCTCTCAAAAATGATCATTGATATCATTCAAATACAGAATAATAGTTATGCAATTATGAAATAAACGCCAAAATTCATCATTGCCATTGTTATTTTGAAACTCATTTTGAAACAATATAGATGACGTGTGCACATCGACTCAAGCAGAACCTCTAACACTTACTAGGTATAAAAAAATAGATAAACAGTGTTGTAAAGGTTTTTACGGCGTCAAAAATGAAGACAAACAACCACTAAATGTACGAACAAAGAATATCGGTGTCCGATTTTACCGTTAGTTTGAAAATTCGCACTCTCCCGTTCAGAATAGAGCGAAGTATACGTATTAGCATCCATTAAGAGCCGGAACTTTATTGATTCTCAGCCGGAGAATCATCTGCCAAATACGCGCGAGTTCTCATTCGCATTAGACAAATGAAAGAGCACCGACAGAAAATTAAAACAAATTCAACGCGCATTGATTGAAGAGAGCCCATTAGGTCGAAGAGCGTCGAAAGATAACTAAGCGTATAGAACTATTCCTTTTCGATTTGAATCACCAATCGAGGACAAGTAGCTCTTGTCGGTTTCAGAGTTCCTCCGGGCTAACCCATCGGCCGGACATGACAGCCCCCGGGGCGAAAGGAATGTAAGCATGTGCCAAATATGATCGGTTCTGAGATAATTGGAGTAAAAGTCGTCAGTCGAGGATATCCTAACAGCTGACATGTCCGCGGGGCAGTCATTTAGAGGATGTTAAGCCATCCTCTCCGGCAGTCAGGTGAAATTTGAAAATCAAATGAACAAAATCACTCGACACGGTATGATCATGACATTTCCAATTAGGACCTGCATTAAATTCGTTTGGATGAGGTCTAGATCAGGCATACATTATCGTCTCCCGCGCTGGAAAAACCAAATCGTCCCGAGGCTGTACATGTTTGGAAAAATGAATTTTAATTGTTACGTTCTTCATCTTCATAAAAATGTCCAACTCTGAAACGCTGTACGCATTGTTTGTTCTCTTTTTTCTCTTCCTTAAGACCAATCATTACGTATGCGTTGTCGGTTAATCTTGTTGGGAATGAACTCACCTGGGTTCGGGTGGTGGAAATTGATCTTACTTACGTTATCATAAGTACTCGTCGATACGTAGCACTTTCAAAAGCGTTGCTACTTCTGCTGGGGAGAGATTTGAAGTCACAGATGATCCGTGACCCGTTTAATTGAAGACTTACGTAATTGATAGATACACTTTCATCATATCGACTATGATATTACATAGACCATTATAGATATACTCGAATTATTGCACAGACCACGATAACGTGCGCCTTGGGTCCTCGGGCTACCTGCATCCTCTACTGACAAATTGAGATTTTATCTCGGCGCTGGCTGTGGTGTGAAATAGAGACTGTCGCTGCATCTATCGGTTACTGATTCTAAGAAGTTAAGATAACTATATGAAAAAATGCAGACAGCGAGCTCGTCTTTTCGAATCAACCAAAGATATGTAATTAGATACGATTAGATATATCTTCACCACGAGGCGTTTTTATCATTTTGCTGCATTGACGTAAGATTGATATTTTTTTCATTAATCCTAAAATCCCGATTTTTTTGTCTAGGTGTTCGCGTACTGTGACAGTGAGTAGGCTCGACTGTTGGTGACAGATGATCCCCTTGACAGTCAAGGGTTCGTTGATTGCGACCAGATAGGATGAGTCTTGTGTTTTTGGTGTTAACACATATCTTGCGAGGTTTAAGCAAGCAAAAGACGGTTTCCGATTTCACGTGAAGGGCCCTCACCTCGTCACTGACGTGGCTCTTCATCAGAAGAACCCAGAAGGCAATCACGTTGCCCAATAGCTGTCTTTATGGCGTACGTATCGTATAACAGGTTTCTGGCGTTGAAATGAACGGATAACAAACGCGTAACCTTTTTCGCGAGTCCAAATATCTTCACGTAAATTTTTTTGCCCGTTGCGAGTGGCATTATAGGGACAGAAACCGGTTAGCTTTTCGCAAATGTGTTTTCAAATGAATGTCTTGAGTCGTCATTTTGTTCAATTGTTGAGTGGGTTCTATGCAGCGGGGATTATTAGATATGACTTCATAATGAATGTTTCGCTTGGCCCATCGCATTGCAGGCGTTGGTCGTCTAACAGAGAGTTTAAGGTTCGTGTAAGGTTCACGACAACCCTCATTTCCAATATTTTCAAGATTCATTAGTCCTACTTTATCATCAGTTTTTATTCTTGAAATGATGTACCCTAAAGATAGTGAAGAACAGAACAGTTATGTCCAGAATAATCGGCCTAAGCGTATTTCTCTCCTGCAGTCAAAAATTCTAGGAACGCCCATATTTGAAAAAAAAAACAGCAGTCGAGTGAAGAATTAGACTTTGGGCCTTGTTCCACAATAAAGACTTAGGTGTGTGTGTCGAAATCTTACAACGGGGCGAAAGTGTCTGATAATCACTGATAAGGGTCGAAGTGAACCCCTCAGGTTCAAATCTAGCGGCAATCGACATCCTTTTGTCGACAAAGAACATGAGCAACGATAACTTGAGGACTATGTTCGCTTCGTCTATGAAATATCATCCAAAATCCGAGGAAAAGTGGCCAATTGTTACATATCTTCACACTTGTAACCGATGCTGAAAAGCTGAAAATATATCCCCTGTTATACATATCAAATGAATTATCGAACTCGGATTCTCTCTCATTTGTATTCAGGAAGTGTGGAAGTTTCATATTTACTCGCTACTCGAGTACCAGTTTCCACTGGTCAGACTGAGGTGTCCATATGTTTATTGATTGGCTAACTGTCAACTGTAGTATCCTCAAAAACCTTTACGAGAGCTACTCGATACTTATTGTCCATCAAAATGGCCATTATATAATCTATTGGTAAATAAATCGGCAGACAATATGGACGGACAAATGGTTGGTTAGCTTGTCGGGCTTTGTTTACAAAAAAACTTATTGGAGACGTCGGCCATCGTGGCAGTTAATATTTCCTCATTAGGACGCTTCCGTATACGGTTCATCTGGAGAGCTCTCACAACGAGAGGGATGCCGCTTGACAAAGGGACATGTGCGGTTCACTGCATCGACAAGAATGCGTCCGATTTTCACATGAAAGTTTCGAATGAACAAAGCAATTACCAAAATACACCGAAAAAAACTTTTAGATTTATACGACATAGGGAAGATGTGCTGCGAAGAAATATGAATTTCAATCCGGTACCCGAAAAACAGGCCTAATGCATCGATGCAAAGAATGAATGATAGATTTTGATTAGTTGAGCTCCAGGTTCAGGATTTCAGTGACCACTAGGAGTAAAAACTTCGCCAGGATTTGATTATAAAACATAAGTTGTGTCTCTGTAGTACACGCTGGCATAATAATAACATCGCCCCGCGAACGGGGCTGCTTTTTATTCATCTAAAAAAAAAACGGGAGACAGTTAGAATGTACCGATTTTACCTCAGGTATCGTGCATCCTGTATGCATATGAATTCTCCAGCCCAGACTCAGTGGCGGTTGCAGATCCGTTCTCAGTTTACACGATGACCATTCTTGCGAACGAGTCACGCGATAGCTGCCAAAATCAATGAAAGTCGAAAAGGCGATCCACCGCGTATTACCCAAAGGAAAAAAAATATGACTCGATCGGTCGTTGCATGACAAACTTTTCATTAAAAAGTAGATTTAAATTGTAAACACGTAACTAGTTCCCTAACATGTTGTCGCAGAATAAACATAGAAAATGAAATACATATCTAAACTGAATAAAATTGAAAACAAACTATGATGGTATAAAAATGAATTGTTATTTCATCTGTCATTAAAACGACCGTTTTGATTATCGTCTGGTAAAGCGATTTGTGTCGCCTGATAATAGTATGAAGACCCAAATTAATTTGCTACGCTTTTTCTTTTGATATATGTACATAGAAGGATTTTTTAGATGTTGATCTACAGAAAACAGAACGTATACGTGTGCGTATATGTGACAGTGTATGGACGAGGGATTATGGCTTCTCTTGTAATTCCTCGCATAATTCATCGGTACATTGTTTTGCTTAAATTATTTATTCATAATGTAAACTCTGTAACAATCTTTTATGTAAATAAATCCTATCATACATATGGAATATGCGTATTATACGATTTGTTATGTCAGACTGTCAAATCGGTTCATACTTGTTGTCTGTCTGGCATATTGCGTGTTCTCACAGAATCTACCTATCCTCGCTATAACCACGGACTCTGAAACGTTGCAATACTTGAAGTTAAGATCAAAGAGACGGTTGCCGTTTTGCGCAATGGGGAAATCAAATTAATACTCTTCTTCATTTAAAATTATTTCATTTACATGTCGCTTTAAAAACAAGCACTTAAAATTACCCGCCAGCGTTTCGGATTCGAAGGGAAGTGATTATCTTGAAAACTTTTTTTATAAAGTTCGAGAATCTGGAAATTCAATTAACTGCTATCGATCCGTAGTTACTATACAGACGAAGTCCGATTACTCTCTCAAGTAGAATACGTAAGCGAGCCCGATATTCCCGACATTATGGGAACGAATGACAAGAAACTGCGCTGTTGCCTGTCTGTCTGGTCCTACGTGACGAGTTCAAACTACTGTGCTCCTCGTAGTATCGATTTTCAAGGTCACAAAACTAGCTGATGTATGTAAAACAAAATTGTTTATTTTACGGACGACAAGCCTCTCTCTACTCTATCGTGTGGGCTTGTATCTATTTCCATCTCGTTTTTATATCTAGCATATCATATCAATTTTTCACGTTTTAAACACGAAACACGTAGTCGAGCGATGGATCGACATTCGGGTTATTTTCGTTCGACCTCGATACACGCGTAGCACGCCAGTAAAAGACATTATCCATTGATCTCCTGATGCCAGAAGTTTCTTGCCTCATCTGAATCTTTCAACGAAAATTAACGATCGCGACCTTATTCGATTTCAAAGTCATTACGCCCTCGGGTTGACCGCTGTTTTGCACGATTCGAATTCCGCAATTTTCAAGCAGCCTTTTATCCGCGCAAGTAAACCGATACCGGTGTCATTATCGCAGACGTACACATAAGCTCCAAATATCGATACTCTCACCGCTTTTGTAACACGTGTGTATATTGTATATCTAATTGTGATATTACCTGCCTTAAAAAAGATCCGCCACTCAGTGTGATATCATTTAGAAAGTATAGAATGCCTAGGCGTGGTTGTCTAATTTCGGCTGGCGGCATTTTCAGGCTTCGCGTCGAAAAAAGGATCCATCGCCGGGATGTGTTACGCATATTGAGAGCTTGACGAAAATTCATCCAACGAATGCCCTCAAGCGTCAAACGAACATATCAATAAACAATGATTCAAATTGGTGGCTGAGAAAACCACCATAAGCAGATGCAATTGAAGTAGAAATTCAACAAATATCTGCTGGAAATTGAGTGCGATTTCTAATGGTTTTGCAACGTAGATCAATCATTTATCGTAAATCGCATCGTCACATCTACATATCGTACTGCTTTAAGTTCGCCAGCATTTATTCATATTTTTCTGGAAAAATCAATTCAGGGAAGATGGTGTTCACCAATCACAAGAACATCATTCACAAAAGTTATCGCTGATTCACTTGTGTACAGAATTTCCCTTTGAAGTTTTAACAACCACATCTTTAGAAAATTTCAAATTATAGGATATTTTACATGCATTTCGGTTTTTTATCTGTAGTTGCCCGATTACGAGAATCTTGACATTGATTCACACGACTTACATAGTTACATAAAATGTATTCATTCTTCAATACAATTTGAAACCGACTGATCGGCTGTCAACACTTATATGAATTAATATGAATGTATGGATTCTTCTGCTAGTATTAATCACTACTCTTGCTCCGTTGTTTTCAAACAGTTCAACAGCTACAATCGGTCTGACGCGTTGTGTAACAACAACGAGAATCTTACAATACCTAAGTTGCTTCATTCAGGCATCTTAGTTGATCCTTTATATACGAAAGACTTTGATCGGGAACCCGGGCCAGCTGACGGGTCGTTTTGTCAATTAGACGGGACGCTCGGATCGAACGTCATCGGTTTGTTTCGCCAATTAGCGTGCACATTCATCGATATGGACAACAGTGGTCACTTATTGAAAATCCATATGCCAGGCGACCCAATTCAATCGGTTTATTCAACAAAAGGTGATAGCAGCAGGCCACCGCGGCTACATCTGTAGCATCGGCTAGGGCGGTTAGACTCGTCGTCACGGGTTATAACCAGCGCCATCTGTAGAGGGGAACTACGCGTGCCAGATGGATAGACGCTGTCCACGGTTGACAATGATACGTTGGTTTTCACAGCCGGCGATTCGCTTAGATGATTTGGCCTTTTGGTGACATAGGAAACAGTTGTTGTCCATCAATAGGCGTCTGAGATTGATCACTTTCAACCCTGAAACAGCTGAAGTTCAGAAGATTTCAAATTCTACGCGTGTACGTGTCAAGTCCTCTATAACTGAAGCAAATCAAAATATCGAATCTGAATGATAATCTTCAAAGTTTTAAGAAAAATCAAAAATATTCTACGAATCAAATACAAAATTAAAGATTGAACTGGTCTTTCGTCAAATCCGTTAAATTTTTTCTCATTTGTTTCACTCACTGCGATGGAGATATTATGTTTGCTATAAAATAAAAAATAAGCTGGCTGAAAAATATCGATTCTCTTCTAATACATAATGTATATACGTTTACTTAAATGTTCATTACATCGATGTATCAACAATTTGCTAGTTTTCTTTTTCGCGTGGAAATGACGAATTTACAGTCTTTCCCCGAGCGACAGACATTATCTGTAAATGCGGCCTTTACCACCGCCGAACGAATATTACCGAGCCACTAATCTCCCGGGAAATGCCGAAGACGTCACCATTATCGCGTTTTTATTTCTTGTAAATGGCCTTCCACGGGATTGCGCCGATTTCGCCTCTCCGCACGTGTGTAATCAACGAATTGGGAGGAAAATGTTGTCGTTCGACAGATTACAATTCATTGACATATGTTCCCGGGGATTCAATCCGTGGAGATTTTGCCAAGATTAATCAGCGAATGAACTTATTATTTCTCCAAAATGATAAAAGATGCTAGATTCGGAGTCATCGCCTGGAAAATGTAGCCCCATTTGTCAAACAAACGATTGCTCCCGAGCGGTCGCAATGTAACTCGACGAAAATTAAAAAGCAATAGTGCACAGTCGGCAATCGGAGAACTAATTAATTGGAAAAGGATGGGTGTTTACATTTAATCCACTCATAGCATGTTACGTTGTGTGGAGATGCTATTTTCTAGCTATTAAGATGAGCGCATTCGGGTTGCAAAATCGTCTGCGCGTATATTAAACACCGGTAAACATTCCATTCGTACTAAAAAGGCAATAACTCAAAGACAAATCGCTACCGAATGAACCGCTGCATACGCTATTGTATTTCCCATGAATTTTACTCGTTTCTCGCAAGAGTCTAAATTCTCTCGAAACAGATGTAACAGATGAAAGCAAATCTTTGCGTTCCTAAAACCACTACCTATGAATGGTTGTATGATAGCGGGTAAGCCCGACTGAGAGCTTAGATAGATTCCGATTTGGAGATGAATTTGTGAAAGCGTGGTTAATAATTTCAGGAGTAATGCATAGTGTATAGACCCTGTAATATCATACCATGGACAGACTCTGGTTTTTCATGATCATACTTATGATATTATCTTTTTATGATATTTTGTATAATTGTGTCTGTACGTACTATTCAACGAAAAATAAAGTTTTTATGAATTATCATCATCATTATCAATGATATTATTATCATTAGAATTATCATAGCGCATTCCGACGATACAAAATTTGTAAACATTACTCGTTTCCCCATTAGAACAACTGTGCGTCCTCTGCATAATTATGTCTTCTTCCGTAATATGGCCATGATAATAGAAACCATTCGTCTGCTGAGAAGCATCGTTATTGCATCTTTACGAACATCGCGCATTGCACGAATACGTACACAAGCCGGTAGCGAACGAACCCCTTAAAATTTTTGAAGTCCCCTACAAAAAGTCAGTATAAAAAATTCAGCTCAAGATTCTTCGAAATTTGGATACAATATTCATGTTTTGGAAAATAAGTAATCCATTCTCAAAGGGTTTATTCAGTTACTCAGGTTTTATTTTTGTTTAAGTTTAGGTTATCGAAAAATCATACCTAAGATCTGTCCTTTTTCAATAGGAAAGTGCCCCTTTTCACGGTGAAAAATTTCCTTTTCTTGAAATAGAACTGCCCTTCAAAGAAACTCGGCACTGGCCATAAACGACTAGACCGAAGCGATATATTATTATCGTGTAATATTCATACTTTGCTAGAAGAAATTACGATCCCAGATGGACTGTTCTGTTCTTGGGTACACATTTTTGACGACAAGACTATTCCTCCAGCATCATCGTCGAAGATATATAACTCATTCATAAAAAAAGACAGAATCATGTTCTCGACTTAGCGTGTTTTATCCAGAAATAAATCCGCAATATTCGTCGTCGGTTTTTATATTGTCATATTTTAGCCGGCGTGATTTTTCGTCTTTTGGGTATCGAATAACAAGCCGGTATAAGGTTGCATATATCACGGAGGAGACAGAGACTGACCGAAGGAAAATCCTCTTGCCATTTTTGTGATAATCAGTCAAGCTGGCTAATCAGTAGTCGTCTGCAAACTTCGTATACCGAAACGTCGATAAGAACATGATACGACGTTTTATGTCAGAGTCGACGGGATCGAAGTGAAAATGCGTTACCGTATCATTATTCTTACCTAATCGGCGTTGAAATAATCTTCGTTGATGCCGACAAAGCTCTCTTCAATACGATTTTCGTTGACAAGCTACTTAGAACTCTTATCATAATGCTAATGTGTGAATCTCCATTGTCATTTTTTATCTCGATGATATTCAAAATTCCAGGGATAACTTCGGTTATCGGAGTTAGTCGACTATTCGCGAAGTGAAACCGAATGTCAGTTAGACGGAACTATGGTCCGAAAATGGGCGACCTCGGGATTGAGCACGGTCGTTGTAAGTTCGAACCTATTACCAAGATGGTTGACACTGTGAAATGCGTGACGACAGAACTAAAATGCGTTATCTGGTTATCAGTTCCGATCACTAGTTGACTAACTACGAAAACCGAATTTCGCCGTGAATGTTCGGTTTTTAAAATCTATTTCGAGTAATTGTTTCATCTTTCCGTTCATTTCTTGTTACGTTCCATTCTTGTACTTTTCACATTTGACCTGTGCACATGATATGATCAATTTAAAACGGACTAAACAAGTTTGAAAAACTATTCGATTACCAGTACTATCCAACACATGCCGTTATCTAAATATTATACCACTTGATCCGGGAAGTATTGCGTTTATATACCTTTGTAATTATGGATCATGCATAACATCACGTGGAGTGATGTATATTCATGGGGTTTTTTTTCAGGAGATTCCCACTAACACACATGTCATATGCATAATATGTACTGTGATAATGGGGGTTTTTGCTGGTGTAATCGTCTGCCTCCACTACTGGTGAATGATTCCGTGCACAAAGCAATTCTATCGCACAACGAAATCAATTTTTTCTCGGACAAAATAGCGTATCACTTGAATCACAGTCGATCGCAGTCAACCATGAAGGGGCTTTTCATAGAAGTGGAACACCTTCCAACATTCGATGGCAGAGCTCGCCGTGTCGCCTATTCATATCGAGACCTAGGTCGATTTCTTTACATCCCTGCAAAATGTACATCTGCCTATTGAGCTGCGTCTCATCGTGAAAATGATTATCGAAAACGTTGCCCAAACTGGCGTTGAAGTTCTTCTGTTTATACTTAAATGTTCTTACAACTATCGTTGGAATGTAACTCTAAAATAGTTATGTGAAGTTATCGAATAAAAGTGATAAGAATGGCATAAAGATGAAAGTAGAATGAAATAAATGAAATATAACACTTACCAAACAATGAAATATAATTGAATAAAAGAAAATCTAAATCTAAAAGTAAACAAGAATTTATAGATAAGAATAGCGCAGTACGAAATGAAATGGAATAAGATTTAAAAAAAAGAAATTCGATTGAAAATTAATCTAAGGATGATGTATTAAGAATTTCAGGCCGGTTAGTGTTTGAGCTTATATTTTTTTTCTGACGCTGAACAAGCATCGTAAAAACATTCTCAGACAGAAAAACTGATTTATATGTCTCTAGTTAGCAGATATTCACTCTATTTCATATAAACATATATTTGAATCGTTATCTAACTAAATCTTTAGTGTCGAAAACTGCCTTCATGATTTACAAAATAAAACTTTTGAGAGCATGCACACGTACATATTCATTTAAAACTGAAATAAAAACGTGTAGTCAATACTAAGGAGACGCCACTGATATTATCTGTGCATTCAATTTGTTGTGGCCGTTCTGAAAACTAAAATTATATCACACTGCGCTGTTCATTTAACAAAATGAACCCATATTATATATACGGTTTAAACAAGCATATGAAATATCGCACCATCGAGGCGTCTTTTCAATGGACTCGCACCTTGTGGACCCCAAATGTCTAGAGAAGTTTGGCTAAGAACGAGCGACACGACAATGGGACGACATCGGTGCTATTCACGTATTAGAACTAATTCTGTTAAAAACCGCGGTAATCACCAAGCAAGGCTCGCAACGTTGAAATTGTATGCCTCTATGACAATCACCTCGCTGGGCCCTCTCCAAACGAACACAGCGATAAATACACAGTTATTTTAGTCTCGGTGATTATTTTAGAGCAATCAATAAATTCTAAATGTTAGCCATTCAATTATTTAGATTTCGACACAATAAGTCTAGTGTAACCAGACAAAATGTTGGGACCTCCTATATGGTCAGGAACTGAAAAGACATTTTGTGAATAGCGAACGCGAACTAAAGATCGAGTTGTTCAGTTCAGGTTGGCTATTCAGGTTACCATTAACCGCTATTATTATGTGCCATATAGACGGGGTGAGAGGACCTGTCAATCAAAAACCTGACTGCGGGACCATGATAAATAGGACATACTACCATTAAGGGCAGAAAAAGTACCATGATTGCACATGGCTAGCATGTTTTCTGATCATTTTCGAAATAATTTTCATGAAGATTTGGTAATCTCTCATCTGATATACCTGATGAATTTTGAAACACGTTTAGATCGCCGGAAATTGAATGCGACTCCATCAGCCTATACATATGTATAAACATGAAACCTAAAATTTGCTGAAATTGTAGAAAGTGCATATCCATCATATGTCAACTTAAAAATAAAAATTCAGGCAACTTAACTCGAACATGATAACTTGTTGAACATCAACTTGACGTATGATATTTCAAAAAATGTTGGAGTTGGAAATATAATATCTTTTGGTATCGGTTATATATCAGTGAATAGATAAGTGTTTCGTCGTTTTGTAGAGGCCAGATGAATTTATTTATATACCTCGTTGTACTTAATCACACAAAAATTTGTTTAACCTCGGTTTCCAGTATGAAAAGGTACACGTCGTGCGAATTTAATTATTTCAGTTGAAGGGGCTATCGGTTTTATTTTACTGCGTTGGCTGAATATTATGTACGTCAGCTGTAGTTCTCGATGGCACTAGGACTGCAAATCTGTTTACTTTTAACTACAAGAATACATACAGATGTCGTATCTGACCAGCATCCGCACACGTCTATGAGCTCTTCTTCCACGTATTTTTTTTCAATAAAGCTCATCATTATTCGTCATCATCGACAGCAGATGACCGATTTGCATTAAGCAGACGGCCACACTCGCCAAAACGTCACTCTTCGGCTGAAAAATAATACCTTTTGTTTCTCCTAACCGGCCGTATCATTTCGTAAACTGCAATACCATTTGTAAGTTCATTCCCATAGATGCCGGGTCTATTATGGTAAAATTGATCATGATATTCAAAAATAGTAATGCACGGGGTAGATAGGCGGTCGGTCGGGTGAGCTTTTAAGCTAAGAGGAAAGCAAAAGCGAGGTACCAATTTTTCTCGCCTTAGATAAACGATGAATTATCTTTATTTGGAAGAGTTTTTAATTTTTTAATAAAAATTCCCGCTGGTACAAAATATTTACGGCACCAAAATTATAGGTAACTCAATCTGTTTGGACAATGCAGGAGAAAATCATATAGATAACTTGACTCAGGAAACACGACTATTCGTTTTTTATAACGTTCTGCCAGAGAAATGATCTCCGATTCGAAATGACGTATTTTCCTTTGTCTAAAAGTCGCATCGCGTACAAACTACAGGGGGCATTGATTTCTTCGACACAGATGCAAATGTTTTGTCAACCCGGTCTCAGAGGACACGTAGAATTATGAAATGCATATGCATATGTACGTATTAAGTAAAACGTTTTATTTCCGACGACCATACGTCACGTAGGTGTACTGCGGACTGATAACGAGAACTGCGAGGTGCTCCCTGGCAAGATGAGTGATCACATAAGCGCGACGACATTTTACAACGTGCATAGGGAATGAAACTTTCTTTTAAACAATGCTCGATCGATGATCGATTGTTGTGATAATGATCATGATGATATGATGATATCACCTCGTACGCAGTCTACACTGATATGCCCGGTAACAGTTCATACACACGTGTCACGCTATGTGTCGATGTAAAATACAGCCGTAGATGTACGAGATCTATTAATTTTTGAAACATTCTATGGTCTACAGGTGGAAAGATCTGTAAGATAAAGTATTCCGACGATTTCCATAGAAATACGTATACGCATTGTATATCGTAGTATTTCAGTGATATGTACCATACATACATACATACATATCATTTCTATATTTTGGACATGAGAGCGGTGTCGTTAGTTTTAATTTGGTGATAAACTGATAGTTACTGGGCCAATCACAGATACACACATATATAGATATATTGTCTTATATACATATACGTCAGGCTGTTTTTCGCTAATCTGGATTTGGTTTCAGCCCTTGCACTTACGGCACCTAGACCGGACGAGAAACATCTGCTCCGCGACGAAAGTATTCACGTTTCGCTTTAAAAAATGACGCCCTTTCAATTGTTATCAAATATACGATTTTCACGAAATAGGATCCGCCATTCATCCTCTGTTGTACAGTAAGCAGCTGTTTGTAACTGGTACTCAGCGTAGCTGCTCATTTTACCTATATTTCAAGCCGATATAAATCTAGAAAAGCCACCTGTAAAAACGATTGTAAAACATAGAGTCGAATTAACGCCAACGTGTAATCTTGTAATACTCTTTTAGGCGTTTGATGGCAAGTTTTGATATTTTTTACAATGGAAAAATCAAAAATATCCAGCCCAACGGATCAGATTAAAGAAAGACTTAAATGGATGAAGCGAAATGTATAAATTGGCAAAATATTCCTTTATACGTGGTCGATTTGAATCGTTTGCTGATTAATGTCACTTCACGCAATTCCTTCTTGTAGAAAAAATATTTCAAGTGAAACATATAAGAATCTAGGCATATAGAATGAGTGTGTATATCTACGTGTATATTATATTATGTATACATTCGCAAAAATAAGAGCAACCGTACACGAATTTACTGGGTCGGGCATGAAAATGCTAATATTCCGTTTTTAACGGGCCCACTTGAGGTCCTCACCGGCGCGCTAGCCGCGACAAACTGGCGCCAGGCATTAATAAGAAAAGGGTTAGACTTTCGAGTTAATTAGGCCGTCGTGTAGATACTGAGCAAGTCAAACGACTATTCATGTTTACATTGATTTCGTGGAAACTTTGTCAAGATAACTTGAAAATGATGTCAAAAGTGCCGATTATAGACACGACTCACCAACATCATTCATATCATTTTGGTGGTGCTTGGAATACTCTATGTGAGTTTGTAATATTGTTTTGAGTAATTTCTAATTCATTGATTTTATCCAATCCGAAAAGAAATAGGCGATACACAAGATACACATCTGTAAAGATCGTGCACAAATTCAAAATTGCGGTTGCAGAAAAGGCATTCAATATTCGTATCTGGTCAGAATGGTGCCCGAAGTATACACAATCGCGCTACTTCAGCCTAACGTGTGTATCAGCTGTTAAAATTGATACAGACTGAGTAGTCAATACCGGCTTCAGCTTTTTTAATCCATGAAATATGCAAATAATTCAACACGCCAACGCGTATATATGTGTAATATAATCAGGACTGTGCGAGTTCGTACGATTTCCTGCATTTTGTTCGCGCGAAATGCTCTGTCGTTGTTGCTGATTGGTTGCGAGCCGACCGGAAGCGCTGACCTAGTTGTTCCCCGATCAGCAGCAGTAAAACGGCAACCTCACCTTGTTTATGCCGCGCTTTGATTCGACACAAACGGTAACTTTTTTGACGTCGATCGAGTACCGGGTATAGTAACAACTTACGTTAACAAAATCGATGCTTTATTCGTTCGAAGCAGATATCGAATTTCAGTGAATCGGTAAGAATAATGTGCGCATCAATATTACTGGACGTATTAACCTACGGCTGTTTGTCTATTTCGATGTGCATTTTTGCTGCCAATACGCGAGTCAATATTTCTGCGTATTAAATGATTTTGCGCGTTCTTTATGCGTCATTTTTGATGTGATGCAGCACAAAACTGAATTGTATTATCGACCAGTGTGGAATAAAGTAAATAGTATTTTCGTACCCACTTGGCTGGAAGTTAGCATTAGTGAATGCGCGAACATGATTCGCGTGTATATATTTATGTACATATTCAGTAGTTTATGATACACCACGGTTGAATTTTCATTTTGAAATCCGCCGAGAAACAGGTTTTCGATGAATGCATCCTTGCATCGGATATAATGATTCTCCCGAAATATTGCGATCCCCGATAGATACAATGACACCCGATAATTAAGCACCGTGTGGGTGCATTTCTGGCCATTCTCTCGGCGACGATAATTATGCA
Organism: Tubulanus polymorphus; assembly: GCF_964204645.1. NCBI lineage: Eukaryota > Metazoa > Nemertea > Palaeonemertea > Tubulaniformes > Tubulanidae > Tubulanus > Tubulanus polymorphus. The sequence goes on along the minus strand of NC_134027.1, from coordinate 9,714,653 downwards.
GCTTATCTCGTCGCGTTAGAAATAGCTTCGCAATTCGCCGGCGAATAAAAAGTGTGACACGCATTGTTGTCGAGAAACTGGCATGGATGGGTTACGGTCATATGAATCCGAGCTACACGTATTTTCATTCCGCGGCAAGCTGGGGGAATCTATTAATGATAAATGTGATAAAATTTTATGCGACATTCACTTCATACAATGATAGATATGCACGTTGCGGGTTGAAAGGACCTTGCCCCTTGCCGCGGTAATATAAATGGGCTTAATGAATTCCATACGGTGCAAGTACAACCACGGCTCGTATAATGACTCTCGATCTCTAATGTGATGATGTATGAAAAGCTACGAATTCAAAAATAAAACATTTGTTGAAATCATTTGAACGTGGATTATGTAGTTTATATAATCAGCGTGTAGAATTTCTGGGTGATCAATACTTTTTACCGTTGGAAAAATACGTATTGTAGACTCGGATCCGATCAACTCGGATGTTTTTTGAAATTTTTTGTGACGCTTTATATGAAATACTTAACATCCAATTCGGATATCACTCAAGTCGGACACATTTACACGGTCCCAAAATATCCGACTTGAGCGAAGTCTATTGTATAATTATTCTTTATCAAAGTATAAAATACCAAGTTTCACCCCAGAGGTGATAGAGACACCTCCACGATCCAGGCGACCTCCGTTTCCAATCGCTGTGGAAACCATACAAATCGATCGTTAGAAAAATTAAAAATGGTTTTTTTCGAAGCCAGAAGTGAGCAGTACTATACAGACATGACTGATTGATTGCATGCCACGCATGAAAAGATATTGTGTATCACTGAGCGCCACGACCCAGCCGGTAATACGACGTCCAACGGATTGCGCTTGCGTGCCGAGTCTACCTGTCATTTTATATCGAGTCAATAGGTCTGAAAGGCCATTTGGTGCACTGGCTTAGCATGCGCTGGGACAAATATCATGTTTGTTGATAAATCGTCCGTCACGCAAACCTAGACGGTGGCCAGTTGGCTGGAGCAATGACCGTTGTCATTGTGAATCGTTGCCACGATTATTAATATATTAACGAAGCACCCCGTAGTGAGGTCAGTTGGTAATTAGGGCTAATATTTGGCCGCGTGTAGTCACAGCACGGTACTAGTAATTTAGTTTTTAGTCTTTATAAGTAGTTCATCGAAATGTGCACTCAGTACACCGGTTATTACCTGACAGAGAGGTCGCGATCACACCAACAACTAATGACAGAGAAATCTTCGACGAATCATTCAGAAGCATATCATGCGCCTACATAAATCTCAAACATATTTTACAAATCTAAAAAATCTTTACTTAATTTCTTTACTTCGTCCAATTGAGATATCACTAATTCCTTATTCGGCCCCATCTCTTTTGGGAATCATTAATTGCAAAATACTATTCCAGTATTTGTCCTCGCTAATTTGCATACTGTGGTACTGTATTCGTATGTGGCACTTTTTGGCCAACCTTTTTGCGAAATTCAGTTTTAATCCGTAATATTTGCAATTTCGTCATTTCTGTATATAAATGGTCATTTGTCAATCAAACGTACAATCTTCTCAATTTTGCTGCAAACGGTGTTTTATTCTCGCGGAGCAAGGGGTATCATGAATACAACAATGATGTCAGCTGCACTTCCTCGATGAACAGCCGCCACCCGTCGAAGAAAATGTGGAAAACAAAAACGAAAATTGAAATTACGAATACTGCGTAATGAATTTTGTTTACGATGACTTTTATTTCATCTCTGTACATAGAACCCTGTCACATGTATATAGATATATTACGTAGTGTATCTATAGTATACCCGAACGAAACAACACACTAATATAATCGGTATAGCATTTTAATATTCATATGATATCGACGGTTTCAACATTGTGTATACACGTTTTAGCACAAAATGTGGTACGTTACAAGGAAAAATTACGAAACACCAGTGCCCCTTGAAAATAAACGAAGAATGAACTTTTTGACGCACACTTTCTGATTAGGAAATATTATGCGCGACACATGTGTGCGCGCGCGCGCGCGCGAAATCGAACAATATATAAAGAACATCATTTCTGCATACAACGTGCGCGTAAAGAGGCCTCACAGTTCTTTATTTGTTAATTATCTATTCGTAATTTGTCATAAGAAAATACGAAAGACGAACGAGAGAGAGTGACGAATTATCGATCGAGATAGATCTCCTTGAGAAATTGTACAGACAGTATTAAAATTCTCGTTTCTGGGCTTCATCTTCAGGCTATACGTACACACACATTCAACTTCTCTATTATCGGCGAACTGACACACGTTTGAATAACCGTTCATTTCTTTTTTTTTAAATTTTCACCAACATTAACACGTTATTATAGATATTTTTACTGAATTCCACTGACGAATCGAACAATATGCAATGTATACGATCATATGAAATAGACAGTTATTGCGTGTGAGAATCCTTTTCCGTACACTTTTTTCCCTGCAAACATTTTTCTTTCTTAATGCATGACAAAAACAGAGATGAATTGTCGTGACGTTTTGGTTTTCGGTTCATTCTTTTCAAGCACACGTCTAAATTGCGAAGATCACAGACGTTCATTAGATTTAAATGCAATGTTTCCCTATCATAAGATTTTTTATCCATTGGAAACAGTTATATACACACACACACACACGAAACCAATCACATAGGAACTTTTACTATAACAATGAATGTTACATAGTTAAGCTAAACAAAATACTCCAATTTATACCATAAATATTCGCCTATATGTTTAAACATCATCGGGGTGAATTTATAAGGTGTATGAGGTGATGTCGTACACAATTACAAAAAAAAAACAACAACAGATCAACATTGAAGTACAAACTATGATCATCGGTATTTCCTTTTTTGATTTTAAATTGATGACGTTGTATATTTTGCCAACTAGAGGTGCTTCAAATAACACAGTTATACGCCATGAGTTTTCATTCAAAAGAAAAAACAAAACATATATACATACATATATATGCATACAAACACGCAAAACAAATCTATATTTCATTTTCTCCGGGGCTGATTTAACTGGTGGGTGGTTGATTATTGAGAGATATTTTTGATGACTAATTCGTTTCGAGCCACACTTATTTTGCGTCGACGATCAAGGAAGGGGTCAGTCGGTACACATTTTGTTTCACTGACCATATATTTTTCGTATATGCAGGTCGCGTCGGGAATTGCCTATGATTTGATAATGATTATACATATAATGTATATATATATCACAGCTGGAACAGTTTGATAGAGTAATAACGGGCAAGAACCGTTGGCCAGTTTCTCGAGAAGATGTACATATGAGATGTACAAATCATACATTGTCCGTATAGGAGATATAATTCTTCGAAATAATTTATATCTATTTACAATCTGCGTATAAATAATTATGATTAATATATATAATATATTTAATGTACCTATCAACTCTTTGGCAATACACGGACATAGGACTACATATTTATATTCACGGTATCGAGTACCATGATTATACACTATGTAAAAAAGGCGAAAATCGGAGCCCGAAGCGAAGTCGTATGCCCATAGAACTGATAAGTGAAACCCGTCATCCTATAATTCACCACACGAGAGAAATATGCGGCAAAATCGTAAAAACCTTCGACTTTGTGATATGACATCATTTTACAACATAATAATTTCATGTGAGACACGTTATCATTTACTACACGCAGTTTCTGAGAGTTCCGTATATCGACGTACATATCATCTATGTATTTGGGCACAATGCTTTCATTATCATCACCACGACGAGAATGTGTATTCGAAATCTCTATCCATACGGTTTATAGTTAATAGAAGTGCCATCCGTAGTCGTTTCCTTACAGTAGTAGTTCATCATTAAGCGTAAATGACAATCCAACTCTCAGAAAGGTGAGAACACGTTTAAAACTAACAAAGGTTTCATTCACGGTGAGTTAAACACATCCGCCTAAATTGCCAACTGCGATGCGATTAAGAATTTAACTAGACACGTCCAATTTCTCTACACAGGCATTAACGAGACCTTTACATAGCAATTAAAACGTTGCGAGGCAGCGCCCGAAGGGCTTTGAGTATGTGACCATCGAAGGTGACGATGATGGCTGGGTATACCCTGGGCTAAGGCCCTCCCTTCATGAAATATCCTCCCCGTCAAGAACTAATTATACCAATAACCAGGGACACTTATGCTATCCATGTACTATAAAACGAAGAGTCCCTGGGCAAAACTGACGATGCAAATTGCGATGTTGTAAAATCGCACTGATTAGATATTCGATATTTCTTTAAATTACTAATTGGCTTAGAAAGAAACGGTTGAAAAACGTGCCTGGGTACTTCAGTTAAACAAGCCAATAATACGAAAACCGTAATATGATAATTCGACTTGATTCTAAATCAAATGTGAAATTAATACCGCGCTAATGAGCAAGAAGAGCCAGAGTATTCAATTGCGAAGGTTAAGCGTATGTAAAAACAGGTAACGTAACGTTGACTACCTATTGACTTCCGTTTCAGCCTGATTCACAAAATTATAGTTTAAATAAGACAACCAAGAGAACGAAGAACCCAATATATGATGAGATGTTGACTGCACATTTCGATACTAAGTATCCATTTCATTCGTGTCATTAAATTGCTTACGTTCTCCAGTTTCGCAAACATTGGCTTTTTAATATATTGGTTATCGGTAATTAGAAAGGCATTCGTTTTCTCATATGTTTATTCCATCGATTGCTAATTGATTTCGTATGCACTGTAGCTAGTGGAATATCATTCATGTAATAATTGATGACAAGAAAGACACTCGCCGTCTCGTCTGCGAGCGAGCAAGGCAAGCAGTCGAAAAAGTCGAGTCGAGTCGATCGAGTCTATGAAGATGAGTATTTTACACATGAGTCGACGAGGAGGACTTAAGTAGGATATTTCATCTAACGACATGCAAGGACGATGGAGTCATATTGTTAATCATCGACAGCTGAACGAAGAGACAAGGCCCCAGCCAAGTACAAAAACGTCTCCGGTTGTTTTTATAATATGGAAAGATGACTTGCGCGCCGCGCTGCGAATGACTCAGGGGATTAGATTAACTCGGTAATTACGGAAGAGTCAAACCACCAAAAACACTCGAAGAGTTCGTGGCAATAGCTGCAAATTGTCCGCTGAAGATGCATAACGACAAGTCAAAATCGTAATGATAGGAAAACATGGAAATCAAGCATCAAGACGACGAACAAAAATTGGTTTTCAAACGATCGTCCTTGTTCAACCGAGGAAGCCTACTACTCGAACCCTGCCCGTTTAATCATTTATCGCAAACATCTCATTTGGTTTGGTTCAGTTCGGCTATCAGTTGCAATATAACAACTAAATACTGCTGATGACCAAAGAAATGTTAAATTGAAAATGTATTACCATTAAAGGCATCGTTTAATATTAGCACGTTCTCGCAGTATTGATCGACTATTCTATTCCGAATTGACTACAAATGCATGAAGATATTAAATATAAAGCCACCAGAAAACAATATCCTTCGATACGGCCAACTATTGCCAATTATTTAGATACCCTGCCTGACCTAGGGAATTTAATTACTCAATTTTTTTCCGAAAATATAGAATATCAGTAGAATTTGATTAATTAGATACTATTAGAAAGATGGGAGATTAGGAAGAAATATATTTATGTATCAATCCAGGGTACACGTTGATATAAATTAAGTCCCTCATTACGTTAGTTGATTTAAATCTAATCACGTGTGTGCCTAGATAAAACATCAATTTATCAATTCTGCGGAAGTCAATCGATTTGAAATCTAACCACAATAGGAGCCCCGGAATTACCGGCGTCATCTCTAATATATTTCGCGCAAGACTACAACGTTAGGATAGATATTAGAATTTTCTGCTCAGGGCAGTGAAAATCAATTTCAAAAAGGACTGTATAGTAGGATTAACAAACTGACAAAAGGGGCAATTGTAATATTTTTTCAAAACGATGGATAGGTTTATTGCATTTTGTCTCGATAAGCACAATAATCCTCGGTTTTAGAGACTCGGATTAACAGATATTGAACTATAAGTTATCGAATAATAGCGAACATTTGTCGTAGCGGACAATATACGGAAAGCAATCATTTTTACATTTCGACTAGTTACAACAGATTCCACAGACGAATACATTTTTACCTATGTTATGAGATGGCAAATGTTAATCCTACCCGAATGTTAATGGAAGCTTTCAAAATTAAGGTCCTATATGTAAATAGATGGAAATTAGTTATTTTTTTTCTAAATGGATTACGCTTTATTCGACAAAAATAAAACCAACGTCGATCGGAACAAACTTGGAATTGATGTTAGGAAAAAGGTACGATGGAATTTTTCAAAAATTCACCGCCTATAAACTCAAAATATTGACTCGAATGAGAAACGAAATAATGCTTGAATTAATTACGTAATGTATCGAAATTGTCCAGACATGCGACACGTTGTGATTAGAAGATAATTTGAATACCGAATACTAATGTAGTATGTAAGTAATGTGCTAAGTACATATTGTGCCATTCATTTTCGGATGTAATTTTTCAAACGATGCATATTCAGATAGTCGACGTATTTTTTACAAAATGGTCATTTGTACGGATAAAATCATAGTCTAGCTCTTCCATAACGTACCGTTCGTGGCTCGAAAAATGGACATAGACGTATTTCGCTTGTTTAAACGAAGTACCCAGCTGGCAAATTTCATATTTGTCTATAGACTTTCGTATATATCATTACATGTTATATCAATTCTAGTGGGTCGAGATACAAATGTAACGCGAACGTGCGATCTGTGGAAAGAATTTTTTTTTTGCGAATCGTTGGCCGGATTTTGTTAACCGAACGAACGATTTAAAATCCGATTAATTCCGGCCAAAAACATCTGACATCTGATTTTAATCGGATTTAATTCGCTTGTACATACATCGCCGTGACGTGAAAATGCACCGTTATTATCGATCAGTCGGTTTTAGGTTCCATTCAATACATCATAATAAAATACAACGCACAATGTGTAATATTGACTAATATTCAAATCATAGATGGAATCTTATGTAAAATAGAAGGGGCGCCGGGCATCAGAAATGGATTTGGCTGACAAGATAGTGGATGCCCCAGTAACGGGGACCGTTGGAGGTAGCTGGACGTTGGTAGCGAAGGAACCGGGTTATAACAACTTACTGACGGGCCTTGCGGCGCACTTGAATACAAAGTATCCCCCAGTTTTGGCAAGTTCATATTTGCACTTTGGTTGGTCGAAGTGAGCTGCGCTCCGTCGTGTAGTTTCCGCATGTGCTTCTTCAAGTCAAAGTTCCTACAGAAACCCTTACAGCAAATAGGACAGGTGAACGGTTTCTTTTCGTTGTGTGTATGCATATGGAATGTCAAATTGTACACCTGATGGAAAGCCTTGTTACATATATTGCATTTGTACTGTTTTTCGCTGCTGTGCGTCAGTTTATGATTTTTGTAGTTACCTTTCTGGTGGAATCCTTTTCCACAGAATTCGCACACGAACGGTTTATAGTTCTGATGAATTCGCATGTGCGTGTTCAATGTCGAACTGCGGTTGAACGCTTTGCCGCAAGTGTTACATTTATGCGGCTTTTCTTGTGTGTGAATGATTTTGTGTCGGCACAAGGTGCTGGCTTGACGGAACCCTTTGCCGCAAATCTTGCAGATGAACGGCCGGGCCCCGGTATGCACCGGCATGTGCCGGGTCAGGTTATAATGCGCGTTAAAAACCTTCCCGCATTCGTTGCACGTAAACGTTTTCTGCGATTTGCTGACCGTCTTTTTACACCCTTTGTTCGTATCACCAGGTGAGTCCGAGCTGACTATACTGTCCTTTGACGTGTCTGCATTGTTCGTACCGTTGGTTCGACTTCGTACCGATAAATCGAGCGTCTCGTCTACGGAATGGGTGCTGGATGAACTACCGTTTAAAACGTCCGGCGACCGAGGTAAAACTTCGCTCGGTCGTGGAGGCGAATCGACGAAAACCGCCGGTTTTTTAGGCTCAGATTGTTGACCGAGGTGCTGATCCATAGATTGCTTTAGAACTTCGACATTTGTCTTTTCTTTAGTACCTGTGAAAGCGCTTAATCCATTCAATTGTAAGTTTGAGTAATGGCGAAATAGGTTGGCATTGTATTCGCTGAGTCCTCCTATAAGAAACGCAGGATGCATGTACGGAAAGTACTTCATAGCATCCTGTAAGTCCCTCGGCGATGGATAATGTCCCGGTCTGTGTTGGTCGTTGTAAACGCCCAGTTGAAACGCTGTGGCAATGTTCGGTGCAGGGATCCCTAAAACCGGTGGGAAGCCCATCGACGACGGTTCCTGCATTTTACGTTTGAAATCGTCCACGACGGACCGCAGCGATAGTTCACGCTGGGGCGGCGATCGTTTCGGCGTAGGTTCCATGATCCTCTCGATAGAAAACGCCAGTGATATACGCTCGGTTCTCGGCGGCGGTGAAGTTTGCGCCGGTGGACTGTCATGACGGGTACTTTTCGGCACGTCATCGTCGGTCGGATCGGGCGAATCTACCCGTATTGGCGAGTCGCAGTGGTCCATGCTTGATGTATCCTGCAAATCCGGTGACGAGGACATCCTTTGGTCGTGATCGTCCACTTCTCTCATCGCCAGCTGTCTGTAAAACACAATAAATTCGGCCAAACATCAGAAACGTCAACGTTAAACGCGAATACGTATATACTACATCATTGTACATTACACCGCAAGGTGTCGTTCGTGACAAAAACGAACAATGAATATGCGTGCGAAGTGCTTGAAACCGATGTCGATTGAGCAAATCCTTCGCAAAATGTAAGAAAACGTGCTTGAATTGTGAAAGTACTAATTTGTAATAAGAATATATGGATTACAAGGGAAGCATTGCAAAATTGCCAAAAGCACAAAAGTGAAAAGCACAATTCAGAACTAGTCGCATCGAGTATTTTCGTTGTTGCCGCTATTTTTGTAAGATTTAAATGATAAACGACAACAAATCTATTGAAAAGAATATACTTTGAAATAAAATGATTGATATATCTTACCTGGAAAGTGTCTGTGATAACCTTTTCGCTATATACGAAGCCGATAGTTACGTATTGTTATATGAATCGGTATAGAGTAAACTTCTTCTTGCTCATCCCTAGTCTAACTCGTTTTATTTGCTGCCTGCAAATGAGGATGACACCGCATATAAAGCGCTTAATAAACTTTGGGCTTAATCACCATTTGGCAGTCTAGCATAAACAGACAAAAACCAACCCTCTGCCTGCCCTGCGATAGGCCTAAACGCCGGCTGAATTAGATCTTTGCTGTGAATGATCAATTTTTTTCTACGATGGCAGCGAATCAGCGCATCGGCAGTGTTGACACGCTGTGACGACCGCGCATTCACTGCTCAAATCGTTCGCCGTCGTTTCATATGCTGATTTCGACGTAGGACAATGCGTGACAGAAAAGGCGGAGCGACCGTCGCGATAACGGGGCGTATTCAATGATCTGTTCGCGCGGAAAGGTTGCAGAACTCTCTCGAAAAACCGTGTGCAAAACGACATGTCGCGAAACGGCCACTCACCAGTTGCGGAGACATACAGCAGACAGATATCATGACGAAAGAAAATCTACCAAGTTGAATCATATGGGCTCTGACTTCATATTGAATAAAAAGTATTTGGAAACCGGAAAGATTGATCAAATCTCACGCAACGAAGACGCAAAAACAAAAATGAAAACTAAAATTCGATCGCTGATAACAAAATGACATGTTTCTTCGCATTTTATCCATTTCTGGGCGTATAGTATCTTAATTCTTTTTCCTCGTTTAGAGCGTCTTTTTTAAATCAAGAATATATACGTACGTTCGTTTACAAGCAAAAAGAACGATGTCGAAAAGATATGGGAGGGAATAGATCGCGCGTTCAATGGTTTTTGAAAGGCCGTAAAGAAATTGTGCCAGTTAAATGTAGATTGCATAAAAGGAAATCCGATGAGGTACAAGCATTTTTGCTGGCACCTATGGTGGCTTTTATTTGCGATGTCTGAATACGTAGTTCAACATAAAGAACACTAGATACCTACACAACACACTCGCACAATCATAATCCAGTTTTGGAATAAGAACGTTTAATGGGCGAGCAATAGGTTAGAGCCCTGGTACATTTGGCCTGAGGGCAAAACTGTCCTGCTCAATTGCCAACAATTTCTATGATAATAGAATTTATTCAGTAAAATGAAGATTTTCGAATGCAAGAACACAGTTGGTGGGTAACCCATAATTGCTGACATTACTGTATTTTGAACACCAGTATATTTCACGCCTCAGTGTACGTCGGACATAGAAAGCCAAAAACGGACAGAATAACATTCCCGATTCGACAAACGAATCTTTTTACAATGTGCAACCTTTCGTTATAAGCCAAATCCGACCGGATTTAAATGCGATATATCGTTTTCACGACCGCACTCGGCCATTCAGCCCACGTGGTACCGTGTTTACGTCAGCGCCCGGGGCGTCGGAGGATCGCGGCTATCGGAACAGATTGTCATCGAAAATACAAAACGTATAACCGTTTTCTAAATTACAATAGACAATAGGGATGACACCTATAATTAGGCGAGGGGGGCGTTGTTCGCGAGTCGTCCCCGGAGCCTTGTTATCGCGCGGAAACATTCAAGTGATCGAAACACAATGCAAAGATCATCACTCATCTTCCTGGCCATCTATATATGTATCTCTCTACCGATTTACCTCACCCGCCCAAGCGTTTAATGAAAGGTGTAGAATTGCATAATTTCCAAACGACTTCTTCCTCCCTCGTACGATCGTGAAAAGATTATCGAATACACACGAGACTCACTCGTACATCTTATTGTCTAACCGATAACGAGTCGGGGGTCTTTAACGTTTTGTGTAAGGTTTCTGTAACCCCGTCTCGAGAGACTCTTCAGCTAGGTGTCAGCGTACTCGAAACTGGCCATTTTGCATCATCGCGTATGAATCGTCCGGCAAAGGGGAGTTCCGACGCATCTGCGTAAACCTTTGATCGTCCCAAATCCGACCATTGATTAACCCATTGTTGTTTATCTTCAATGTTTCGATTCGGTACTCAAACCAGTCGTTATCATTATCTTTACCTATTCTCTGTTAAATAAACGTTTTAGTATTGTTTGTATTTATAATGAGCACATCGGGGAATAGAAATACAGATCATCTTCATTGCGTTATCATCGATTATTTACGTGTCTTCCGGAAGTGGTGTCTTTCGTTCGCAAGTTTTGTTAATAAATATATCTTAATGGATAGCGTGATACTTTTTATAAAAATATAAAGAATGCATATGAACAAATTTTTTTGATGTATACAAAATGTGCGTGCATTGGAACTCAAAGTTATGTGGGTGTGTTCGGTCGCTTAAAAGTTTTTTCTTAATTCTAAAATGATTTATATTAGATAATGAATATCATTCATGTAGCGCAGGTATCCTAAACGAAGTCCAGTTCAAATGCGATTTGAAAGCAATTTGAAACAGACTGGGCAGAGATAACAGGCAGAAAAATACCGTATTAACAATGAACTTAGCATTGTCGCTATGTTAACTATCTACTGGTTAGCTCTAACCAACATTTGAGCGATCGGCCCCTGGTAACTTACTTGAAAGTGATTATAAAGTATATATGGCAAAATTGAGGTTGATTCCGTTAAAAATCTATCCTTTTTTGCAAGTATGCTTGATTGTCCGCTGTAGCCTTTTTCTTTGGGCTTTTTACCGTTATGGACAAAATGGGAAGACAAAGGTCATTTGTTTAGATTACATCAAGCCGAAACAGTATGGTCGCCACCGCCATGATCACCGTTAATAGAAATGTTTGTAAATTCATCGTTAATTGCGCAATGATGAAAGTAGCCCCCGCGGAGAACCACTTTCTTCCGAATCACAAAGAAGGTCGCTAATATGATATATAGACCGACGGAGAACACGATCGCAGGGCAACCATCAGTTTGAGCTTGCCAGTGCTAAATGGCAAACAAACGGGCAATATTTACAACAGTATTCAACGAATTAACACTTCGTCAATGGATCATTACCAAACAACCAGCAGCGGCCGTCAGTATCCAAGGGACGGCATGCTGCGGTGATAATCACGTGACCACGCCCGTTACGAACTCGCACGACGTTGTAACAACGTCGATAATTATGACCGCCGTGCCCGGCTTCTTCGCTATAACCAGCAAGCCGAGAGAAAGTCTCACCTTTGCCGCGTTCTTTTCTTTTCATGTTTAATCACTATTTAATTCGACTCGTATGAGAGAGGCGTGGACGATTCGACGAAGTTACCGCTGATCAAAAACACCGTCCGCGGCCTCATTAACGAAAATGATGTAGTTGGCGTTAACCTCTCTCAAGTTTTCCATCCGGTCGATACAACCGGGTATAATAGCGCCATCAAATTTATCTGGTTAGGACTTTTACTAATTACCGCGTTTGCGATAGCAAAATATCCAACAATCCGTCGATGGCAATATGTACCAAGTTGTTATTTCCTTTCGCTAATTCGATGTTAAAGAAGGACTACCCGAAGAGTATAGGGGCAATGACTGACTAAGTGAAATGACATTCTATCAATAATTTCGAAAACAAATAAGAACCGTCGTTCAGCAGTATTTGATGAACTCGAAAAAATAGATGACTTAGAATGCAGATTGTATAATTGGACACTAAGTCATATTGTACACACACATAATGTTGTAGTGTAATCTTCATATGCGCTGCACTAAAACACATGTCGCAAAGACTAGTTGTTGAGGGGTTCGATAACGCCAGTTAATATATTAAATTTGCGCGGAGAAGATTATATCGCAAGTAAGTCCTCTCGACTCGACAACGGCACAGGTGAAGGTGCACTCGACACGACAATCCTGCTACAACATATCATAAAATTCGAAAAGCGAAAACCGCGGAAAGAGGATTACTATAATTCTCTGTGCACTGAATCTTCGAAACGTTATGAAAATATGTTTTTGAGTTTCGACACACAGCAACAACGAAAAATCAAGTACGCTTTTATGATATCGCCAGCTGCATTTCATCCACCGACCGCAAACACGTTTATACCACATGCCCACATATACTGTGGTAAATTTTCTAGAAAAATGCCAAACTTGCGACTACTTCCAAACCAAATATATCCACCGGCTTTACACACTGCAGCCACTCGGGTTTGAATTTTGAATTTTGGAGTCAGATGAAATAACCTAATAATTCTGACGGACAGTGAAACAGGATTCTGATTGAGATTATCGGTACGGGGACAAAATTATACATTACAATGTATAAATAAATCGCCCCCCCCCCCGAGTTGCCATTTGTGTCCGGTCAATTTTGACGATTTCGAAATATTCTTGCAGTACTCATCATTCGGCCTATCGATAAGACTCGCTTTTTGCGATAGTCTCAATTTCTGTAAAATGTCACCTGTGTTTACGATTCGTATTTAGGCATCTCGTTGAACCGATTGATTATCTATATCAATATTACGCATTGTGTGCAAAACGAATTAAGTACACGGTCATCGCGATCAAATATCAGTATACACGAATATTTTAGATCTAAGTAAATACACTTCCCACGCCCTACGTATATATTACCATTGAGATTATGATCGTAAAAGGAAAAAGTTTTGAATTATTGCGATCGCGTTTACAAGATTCTTTCTGAAGAGTGACATACGTAATTTCGATTCAGAAAAAAGATGAGTAAATGGGCTTCCATAGCAGATTTCGCGAATCATATTTCTTTTCAATAATGCTAATTTTCCGAATATATATGTACAACATAAAACGACGAAATATCAAAAATCAGTATGCAATGATATCAGAACTAAATAACGATACGTGCATTAGATATAGGAATCAAGAGCCGGTTTTTTAGACTGGTATTACCTTTAACCCGGGGTTTAACTCCTCAATTGAAAATGAATTGAGTTAGCCCCTGGGTAAACGTTAATACCAGTCTATAAAACCGGGCCCAGATCTTTCTATCTTAAACCCGTGTGAAAAACATGAACTGATATAACATTTTATATCCGTATGTACATCTTTGTTTGATAAAAATCTTTCGGAGGACTTCAGTGAAAATGTATTTTGCAAGCGGAAATTATTTTCTAAATAAAAATGATAGCACTACGCGATCTGACACAAAAAAATAATATTGTTATTGTCGGTAACAAGGGGCTCGATTCAAACAAAGGTCGTTGGCTATAATTTGAGTCATCGTTAAATATATTTGAAAAATAACTCATCTTAACTGAGAGATAACCGCGAAACTGCATTGGCCCTGTCCAGTAATGCAGCATATGGTCATTTAACTGCAGGGACAACGCATAACCGTGAAACTGCATCGATCCTGTACTTTACTGTAGCATGATATTGAATGAACAATGGTCATTTATTCTAAAATGTATACAATCCACGTGATGAGCGCAGAATGTCGTTCGATTGTGTACTCGCAACACTTTTGATCTTAAGATAGGGATTGACCTGTTATTTATTTAATTGGTAGATTACGTTTGACTTTTTTGATTTGGTGTCCCTTTCAAAACCCACCACACCTGCCGGGAGCGATGAAAATAGCAAAAAGCTAATTGATGTAAAATCAAAGGTTCCACGGCTTTGAGCAAAATTCGTTTTGGACCATTGGCCCCTAAGTAGAATGCTCCCCCCAACGTTTCGCCTGTAACTTCGGTATCTGTACTTTGAATATGAAAGTAAGAAAACCGTTTTCTATTGCGGGCCGTGGTCGAAATATTTCAAAACTCCCACGAAACTTTAAACTTACTTTTCAGCGGAATGCCTATAGACCTATACACACAGGAAGCAGATTTTTGTTATGAAGCGATGATGGGTTGCCCATGGATTCTGATACGAATTCGTTTTTAGTCCATTGTTTGCTATGGCATATACGACGCACAATTCTACTGGTGTCACTTACCTCCAACTGGTAATCCATACAGTTTGAGCCATTCACGAACTATATCACATAGAAACCGGTTAATAGCTGTTGCCAAAACTTGATATTTGATGAACGCACCACATTGTTTAGTGTTTTTGCCAAAGTGCCATCCGATACCTTTCATGAACTGTGATCACCATCGCATTACGCGAATGTCTGTTTTTCGAAACACGTTTTCAAACCGCTGGATTTAGCTATTTTTGAATTTGTTCGACACTCACACAAATGATCTAGTCTGACGCCGACTGAGTGGTCAGAATTACAATTTTAACACGACTAATATTGTAATATATCTCTATCATGAGACTCTCCTTGGCGCCGCGTTGATAATGCTTTCCTTCTTTGCAAACACTCAACTCGGGCTATGGCACAGCCGGTTTTTTTAAGCGCACGAGAGTTTACATATACGATTTTTACCCCTATTTCCAAAATGGAGATATACTATTCTCAGTTATACGAGGGAAATAGCACAATAATTTAGCCGGAGATGTTAAAGTTCTTGAGTAAAAGAGTATATATTTCGAGCAACGTTTCGGCTACAGACTATTAGCCATCATCAGGCGTACTGATGGCTAATGGTTTTTAGCCGAAACGTTGCTCAAAATATTTGTAGCCATGCTTCAATTACCAGAGATTTGTATCACTATAGTTTCATCCGTCGTTTATATCAATAAATTACCTTTTATTAATCAATTTGCTTCAAAGAAACCGCGTCGATTTCTATTTCTCACAGAGTGGGGATATCATTAATATACTCGTCAAGAACTTTAAAATACGATTTGCCTCATATGTTCACTTACACGGATGGTGTGCATTATCTCGACTTCAATTAACATTAGTAAGTTAGATAAGGTATCTCTAATTACGTACGTGATTTTTTATCGTGTACTAAACTATTAAAAAGTATTTCAAATATTCTAGAATGTTCAAAGCGTTGAAAATGAAACGACGGATACATAATGTTCACAATGTCTTTCTTCAATGACTCAATCAGCTTCGTTATATGAAAACAATTGCTTCGTTGCCTTGTATATGTAAACATTATCGAGCATATATGTATTTGATTTCAAATTCATCGCATTGTACTACATTTACAATTCCATTTTCGCTGATCTAGAAGAATTGAAATAGTTTGTGTTCTCTCGAATTATGAATATGTATATGTCGCAATTTGCACTTTCGTATAAGAATTTCAAAAAAAATCTACTACTTCGTTTTTGACGGTCGTGAGATTAAGGCAACTGTTTCAAGATTCGATCCTCAAAATGTATGTGCTAGATAAAAATTCGCGCATGATGTGAAGATTATAAGGCGCATTTGCTACTGGTGTAAAGTAAGAGGGAAATTCGAGACAGCTGCGATGAATTTGCACTCACTAGTTTCGTTGATTCTTATTTTTCAACGCACGTGTCAGCGCCAACATGCAAACTTGTCATTTTTATCATTTGATGTAGTTTCGACGCGCAAGTAGCTTCTAACAATAATAGCTTTGTTCGTCGATATGATTATATATTCTCACTCTAGGCAAATTGATATATTTCCCTCAATACTTACTCAAGCCTTACTGGGTTAACAATTGATTCATTGCAAACATAACATCGTATGAAAAGTTAAACCCACTAGTTCTGCTCTAAGGAAACTTTGAAGTGCAGCCTATCCAAGAAGACATAATATAAGATTTATTCGGTTTTTCTTGTTATCAAAGCCGACGACGATTGATTAAAGTGTTTAATTCAGCAAGAAAAACGTAGGCATCATTGCGAGAAACGATTTTATCTATGTAGGACTTTGTTTCGTGTTACGCACGCTCTATATTCTGTAAGATTTCACACAGCTTTGATGTACATAAGGTGATATCGGATTCACCGCTTCAATCGTTAAAGAACGCGTAGATAATTGAATAAACATATATCCATTTCCTTATTCTTTGAGTTCGGCGTAATTCAGCAAGGCGCGCGTCGCCGTAGTCGCACTGCTGACAATCGCCACATTGTCTTGTCGTCGCGGATAAAGGCGTTTCGCCGTGTAACCTTAGACCGGGAGCTGTAAATGATCTAAATCTGAAAAAAAAGATTCGTCGAATATAACATGAATTCAATACGATTTAGAGAACACATTACAGATGTGTTAGTTGACGAATTCACCTGATTTATGGATCGCGAAAGCACCATCACGCGAATTCGAGATCGACGTCTTTGATACGAAGATCGATGGTCGGGTGAAGATAAAATTGAATTGCTCTTTGTACAAGCAAAAAAACTACGGAAAGTTCTATTCGCGTCGTAATTGACTCTCAAACATGAACGCACTATATAATATTTCGTTTTCATTCACTGGATTTTCTTACACGCGGAAATGTATCAGAATATTAAAACCAACCATATGTTGAGCTTCGGGGGGCTGATCTAATACGTTGGATAAGAATGGAAACCTAGTTTAAGTTGATAATAATAAGATGCCCTGCTATATAGGAAGAGTATCCGTATTCATAAGAATATTATCAGCACGAAGAAAAGAACAATATAGTAACTGTAGGAGTCTATGTTCATTAAACCAATAGGCCACAGCGGGTAACTAAGTGTTATTTGAAAAACACTGCAATATATTGCCTATCAATACCGACGAAACACTGGGTCGCTATCGGTTCGAGCGAATCTGAAGGAAACATCAATTTCTTATTGATCTCAAGCGAAGTGTTTTTATCGATGTTTTCAAGATTTAGATTCGTTTCGTCGATGGAATGTGCCCGGATGTCGTCCGGTTGTCACCTGCTCAACCGCTCCGAGCGGACGTGGCGTCATGACAATGAACTGTACTTTCACGTCGCGCCGAATCTCCCATCCCACGATCGTTCTTTGCGTGATGTCCTCGGGTCTCGCCGGCTGATGCACTACCTTCGAAATTCGCAGGATGCGCGCCTGATGGGTTGAAAAATTCTGCGGTTCGATGGAACAACCATACCGATCAGGGGAGTTATATGAAAATATGGATTGCAGGAAGTCGTTTTGACAAAAGCTGACACAATGGCCATAATCGATCGCGTTCAGAAAAATAATCGGATGATTTCGTGTCATGGGTTTAGTTTAACAAGTCACTTGGCATGGTGCCTCTCTAAAGAGTTGACTTTCACATCCGAAGCTGGCGTTCTTCCCACGTGTCGTAGGTATTGTTACAACACACATTTATATCTTTTCCCAAAAATCTGCGAATGGCAATTACACTGAATCGTTATCATAAACATATGAATATCGGTCGACAATTTTCTTAAACCTAAATAAACGTTAAACAAAAAAGAAAAACCAAAATGCCCCGGTCAAGAAACATTGTGTGACTTGAGAGGCAAAGAGGCTATTTATCCCCTATGACGAGAAGTATATCTCACAAATGCTCAAGTTATAAATACAGTTGAAAAGCATCTAAGCAAATGATATAGTATTTTACAGGTTATGTTTGCAATATCTGCTATAGTGTTTTTGACGTTCAATTTGAATACTAACATGTGTGATCAGAAGACCTCATTCAGATCAGATGCGCGACCCAGACAAGTTACAGCAGCGATTGTCTTATTTACATAAGCAATGACTAACGGCGCGGTATCTGCGAACAAACGCCAGTGCAATAAAGCAAAACGTTCCCAAGGATTCTGAAAAACTCGAATAATGACAGGTAAAGCCGCGGAAGCTGACAAAAGGATGCAACTATGAGCATCTCCGCATGAATTGAGCGCGGTATCTATTACAACGTCATCCAAACTCCTTCACCAGTCGCGGTGACAATTCATCATCAAATATTCACCACGTTTCCGACGCCTCATACGAACAATAAGACTGAAGCTGAAATCGAAGACGACATTTCCTCATCTTCGGCCCGATTTTCATACCGACTCAGGCGCTCGGTCGCTGACGGGATAATACTAATGTAGCGGTGTCAAGGGCTTTCGTCATAGCCGGGTGTAATATTGTGTTCGTGTGTTGTTCGTCGTTGGACTGTCAGGCCTTTATGAGATCTACTCTAACATTATTTTTTTGAAGACGTACACTCTCCAACCCGCGGACGTTCGTAGAATATTAATCGGTTATGATTGGCCATTGTACATACCGAAACGTAGTCCTGCTTCTGAACAGTTTGGGTAGGGCGCCAACTCATAAGCTCAAGTTTACGCAAGTTAAAGGCCATCGCCCACATATCTAGCGGCGCGTAGTGCGACTTCTTGTCGCCGTGGTAGAATATTCGCAAGCGCCCTTCTTATTATGTCCCCTTCCTCACATTTGGGACAATCAAGAGGGACACTTCGATCGGCTTAAATCGGCAATACAAACTTGGAAATTCGAAATTACTGATATGCGAACAAACAATACCGGTGTAGTTTCTTTTCAGAGATGAAAGGAAATTTTGTTCGTGAACACTTTTTAACCGCCAAAAGTATTTGAATTGTAGATCCTGCCTCCTAAAGTTTCGTTTTATCAAAAGCTCTGAAGATGAAGATGTAAGGAAAAAAAACAAAGAACAGTTGCTTTAGATCTATATTGTGGGTTTTCTCTGGGGCATAACACAATAAACGTATTTGCAACGATTGTAATGTACTGGAAAATGAAATCCATTTCCTATCTTACTTTCACTTAACAAACGGATAAGCGAACTCCATATAGAATCCAAAACAATTAAATATATACTTTATATATGAAATATTTTGAACATAAACCAATATCTTGGTATGATTGAATTTATTTGATGATCATCGAAATACAAAATACATAAATTTATAACTGGTTGTACATTAAGCATGGAAATTTCCAGGATATCGGAAATCATAAAAACCTAGCGAATCTTTACGGATGAATAGGTCTAAAATATTTCTCACGTAGCAGTGGTAGTGGCATCGTATGTAAAAAATATCAAGGCCATCCGGCAACGCTTACAGACTCTTAATGAAATAAAAAGACTTTCGCGCACGTACACGATGTCAAAGGTGCAACATAATAACAACAACGAGGTGACGTAAATTTTTGATGATTACGTATCGATTATGGCGCGTACAGACCGGTCGGTGGAGGAGTTACGGAAATTGTGCCTGCAGCAGAAGTTAGAGCCGACAGCCGTCGACGAGAAACTCTTCTCCGTGTTTCCGGCGTTAATTGTAACTTCTGTTTTTTGCATCACAGGTCGTCGTCTGTCGCATGTGTACACCGGTACTATTGTACAACTACTTACCACTAAAAGCGTAACTTCGCCCCGTTGTTCATGGAGGAATCAAAAATCACTCTCTCGCAAACTTAGGTATTGCCATTAGGTTTTCTTGCGTTAGAGAACAAAAATCCTGATAGAGAAAAGGCATAGATGGTGCTCAATATTTTGTGACCTGAATATTTGAGTAGAATAGTTCATCGACTTTCTCCTGAACAAAATCATGAATCAAACGTTAAGTTTTGAAGTTGATGGTACCTATTGCAGATTTCTTTCTCTCTTGCATAGCAAAAGAAGGAAGAATGTCGTCAGGTTTCTTTTTCGGCCCTGAGATGAGATCACTTGTATGTTGGCTGATTCGGGCCATACTAGAAAGTTTTTCTGTACGGCTAAAGCAACGATAGAAAAATTTTCACATTGGCCCGTTTTTTGGTTTTCTCGCGCGAGAATTCAAAACTTTTGGTTTTCTCGCACGAGAATTCAAAACATTTGGGTTTTCTCGCGCGAGAATTCAAAAAGTTTGGTTTTCTCGCGCGGGAATCACCCTCTAAATCCACCACTGCTTGGTCATACTATACTGTAAGAGCTGCAAAACATGGTAACTATGCTGATACTTGCTGATGATGTTGACGGGAAACGCATTTCGTTGATATAGCAAGCCCCAGCGACGACGTAATGACAGATTAACTGAAGTATCTGGCGCAGGTAGAAACTTCCTTCCACGAAAATGTAACGCTTTCTTGATTGATCATTTGAAGTATATTGCACCGTTTCAGGGAACGGAAACGCATTTTAAGTCGTCGAGAAACTGTCGTCTTTTACCCAGACTCGAGCATCTCTTCATCGGATTGATCTCCCATTGCTAGGTGAAACACGGAAACGCGTTCAACGGTGTACCACTAACGACTAACGACTGTCGACATCCTGAACAATGTGCCATAACGCCGAAATCTTCTGCGCGCGCCGGAAATGCGCTGACGTCTACGACCGATATTAAAACAATCCAAGATGGCGGTTAATGTACGCCGAGAGTGAAAAGGCAGCACGGAAATATGTATTGAAAAGCCTAAGTGGATTAAGCTGCTATGTTTTCCAGTAATGTGCGTCATACCGCTATACGTATTACTCGGCGTGTTCAATCTTGGGCTAAATTCCGATCAAGGCCATTGACACTATAGAAAAAATCACGTGTCTTACAATATATACATGGTAGTGTAAAACAATATGAAGAATCTTATTCAGAAGCGGATTTAGGGGGTGGTCTCGGGGTCCGGACCCCGGCCTTTCCAAAGAGGTTGTCCTTTTCATCAAGACAGAAGTAGTTTGAACCTGCAAATTTGACACTCATCCTTTCGGAATTCTTATCCTATAGGATGTATTTCGTTAAGAACATCGAGCGTGGGACCCGCGACACAGCTAGTAGTCTGTGACATGACTTGTTTATCCGAGAAATACCTTTTACTTTCTTCTGGACCCCGGCCTTCAAATGTTCCTAGATTTGCCCGTGTTATTACTTAATTTCTGTCTCTCAATTTCATAATGAAGAACCATATGTACCTCAACATCTGGTGGTCGTTTGTTCATACTAGCCTGAAGATGACGAGTGGGAAAGTGCCTGTCATTTCTGCGACAAGTACCTATATTTCTCATGTTACAAATCTGGATAATTATTATTCTTTAATTCAAAAGTGATTTTGCGTCACAAATCACTCACCAGACCGCAATATACACGTACTCGTGCATAAGAGCCGGTTTTCACGAATGTTCGACGTAAAATAATAGAAGCTGTGGACGTTTTAAGATGAAGTCGGGCGATTTATCGCCGAAGCCGAAGCAACAGTAGTAGCAATTTGCCAACATTTACCAACCCATGATAAGAATACTCGGCAATATCTTAATGAGGACGCGGTCGGTGCGCGTGTTACAGCGGCTTCAAGGGTGGTGGAGAGGACGCATATGTCGAATAACACAACTCGAGAAAATCATTTTAATAGCGCCACATCCCGACGAATGCCTCTCGAATGAATAATTATGTATGGTGTATATTTCCAATAAACTGAAAATGATTTATGAAAATGAAAATTATACGACGTAGATCGATAAATATATATGTATAAATACATATAGACGTCGTTAATACAGAGAAACAACGCCAGCCGACGATTGTTTTCTTACGGATTATGATACAGTTGTGGCAAAAGAATCGCTTTTTGACGCCATTGATACCACAGCACAGGGGCTCGTATTTGGAATTTGTGGTAAATAGTAGCTTAGATCACCCTTAGAATATTCATCCAAAAACTTCAGATGCGAGCCCTTGTGATTGATATCTAGTATGCGCGTTATTTATTTAAGGCCGGTTCTGTGTGAGTCGATGTGCACTACTTTATGAATATTGGCGTTCCAAAATAACAATTTAAAAACTGTGAGTTTTGGCGTTTATCTTGTGATTGAATATATTTCATAAGTCTTTATTTTTGATAGATTTCAATTATTATCTTCGAAAGGATGTGCACTCCGTGCACTACATCATTGCTATATCGGGGATAGACTGGTTACCGCCCAATTCAATTCAAATATCTATATATTCAACTCCAAAATAACTTAATAGATCTATTGATCCTTGACATTGAAGAATTTATAGTATATCATTTATTTTCGACAATATCAAGCAATATATATATATATATATACACAGTATAGGTGTTAAGGCATTAATAAACTTTCAAGGTAGTTTTCTTGCTGATTTATAGTTTTCTTGCTGATTGATGGACTGACTGAACAAAATACCGGCTTGGATCGATTTGATAAACATTTGAGCAAAAGACCAACTAGATTGAATAGTGTTTATTTCAGAAGACAATAGATACGTAATTTTGTAACATAAAGCTGGGGGTTTTAAAACTATACAAGGCTTGTGCCAAACTGAAATCCTGAAAGGAATGGTCAAGAGAAAACTTCCGTACAACTCGATTTTTGAGAACGACGAGTACTTAGACTCGTGAGAAATGCGCCGTGTTGAAGTGTTGAAAAGCAGCTCACGTTGAATCGACAAAAAAGATGATCGTTATCAATAAGTGAAGATAGAATGGCGTTTTAAGAATATTCAAGCTTTTGCTGTTTTATATTGTCCGACTATTTTTATTTCAAAGTTTAGGACCCTTTACACTATACATGAATTCTTTTTTACATTTCGAATTGAAATGAATAAAAAGAAAATAAGTTCTTGCGCTGGTATGACGAGTGTGTATTGATAAGTTTAGCTCGAAAAGATCGAAGGTGGTTGTATAAATGGCAATACACAAACTGCCCAACAAGAAGGTTGCTTATAGCATGAAGTTTGAGCGGATTTGAATATTGAGCTTGCGTCTCTACTAAGTAACTTATGTTAATGATGCTTGTAACTCTTTTTTGGAAGTTTAGATGATTTGGAAGCGGCGTCAAAATTGTTGGCCCATACAATATCAATATAGCTACGGAAGATAGGGCTGTAATACTTTTTAATTAGTACAGCCCTATCTACCAGAAGTTTAGTTAACCTGGAAATGATTCAGAAGTTTATAGTTATCAAATATGTTACTAATGTCATTTAGAGAAGCTGAATTTATTTCTAAGATTGTAGGGTACAAATATCTTAATTACATGTAGGTTGATTATTTGATGTTGGAGAAATGTCGGAGGTTGGGTTACGCCACTGGAAATGCCAAAATTAAAAAAAATCTTAGCTAGGCGGCACGTAATAGTGCGACCAATGCATTAAAGGTATATTTCAGATAATAGCAAACTCAGTGATTTTATCATATTGGAATTCATGTCAGAAATCATGCAGTCTTTCGTCTAGATACACATCCGACATATTCATTCCAGCTATATATGAATATTTCATTGCGCGCATATGTTCTTTATGTATTAGCGACAATTACGAATTTTCAAGCGACAATTACGAATTTTCAATTCCATTGTCTCCACACAAAAGAAATTTGATAAAAAATAGCAAAAAAGGTTACAAGAGTGATTTGTCATCGCGAAGTAACTGTATACAAGAGAAAGATGAATAAAAGTAATTCAGAATGCATCGGTTCGATAGCAATCGGTAGAGCGTAAGTAAACGGTGACTTTTAACTTGATATTGTGTTCAAAAAAACGACGTGTCTGAAATACGCATTTCACGATGTAAATACCTATATTCTTCTATTCACAATCAACTTGAGAAAGCAATGATATACAAAAACCATCATCGAGCATCTCTCTTGAAACTACTTGGATTTTGTCGTCGATGACTAGTAGACCTCTTCGTGATACAGTTAGTCGCCTCACGAAAACGAAATATTATACATTATTCGCACTTACAGCAACGGGTACGCCGTAATTAGAACCGACCTGAAGGATTTGCAGGCGCGAAACAAGACCAAACGCGAGATATGTATAACAATATTTGGAAATTCAATGAACAAACAATGTGCTGTCATATTTCGAGGGCTTCACCGGCCAACAAGTTGCGCGAAAGTGTCAAACGGTGCTTGAAGCCGTCGCTGGGTCCATAACATAGGAGGCGATTTCCAATTTTAAAGTGTTCGCAGATAAAACATTTTTATTCTTCGAATTTGAATGAAAAGCATCTTTGTTATCGGAAATAAGCCGTTTTTTAATTGATTGAGAGGTTGCTTAATAATGCGTATGACAAGCGAAGTCATTATCGGGGCGATAGACTATTACTAATTGAAGAGTGTTGCATGAAATGAGAACCGTGTTATTAAATAATTACGTACGTAATACTTGTCCTTGTTATAAATTGGGATTTAACATGCCTTAATAAATTCGCATTTAGAATTGTATGTACGTACGTTAGGTAGTACGCAACTTTCCACCCCTACCCCTCAATTATTTCAATCGAACGAAGCCTCCACTTTAGTTCCGAGAATATCTAAATCACGGAATTCGAAACGATCCCTCTTTTGGCTGGATGACTCCGTGAGAAATAAGATCATAACATCATCCTCGTGGAAACATTCTTCCAGGTTAAACCATAGACTCTAAAACGAATCGTTTTATAGTCCACGATTAAACAATCGTTTCGTTGAATGTGCGCGTTTTGTACAAAGTATACATTGTCATTTCGTCTTTATTTCTACACCTTGAACAGCGGATGAAACAGAATCACCGCCTCATTTTGCCGGTAAACCAACTCGTTTTCCCTCCGATAATTAACCTCGGCCTCTGACAATTTGGATAACGAAAAACCTTCCCGTCTACGTAATTACCCGTTCTCGGTTACGTCGATCTCGAATTACCTAAATACCGTATACGACGGACGAGCACAATATGTTTTTTTTGAGCTGAACGAAGTAATCGCTACGGCAAATTAGCTAAAGATACTGCGTAATCTGGTCACCGATGGAATCTATTTTCGTGATGTTAGCGAATGCCAGCAATACGACACCTTCACAATTTGGGCAGTCGTGGCTTATTCACATACCGTATACGCTAAAGTGATAACCCTCCCTACAGAATTACATATTGAACGTGTCGTTGGCAACTGAAAACAAATTAGGCGACGTAACCGTTTCCAGTCGACCAGTTTAAACGACTGGCTTTCTACAATATCCGGTTTTACGCATTTTGAAAGGACTACAGCTTAAAAACGCCGATGACATTACTGAAGATGCTTCCCTGTCTCATTGATCGGCAAAATAAGATTTTTGCCAGATATGAATCGCGCCCTTTATGTGACTGGAATAGTTTTTTTTTCGTTTTTTTTGTTCTTTCTGTGTCTCGCACGCTCAGCTTGTGTTGTATGGAAGACCATGGGCTCCTGTCGATCGTTCTATCCGGCAGTATGTTGCCGTCATCTTTAATCACGATATCGGCTTTCCACGCGTCCTTTTTGTATGGATTTGGTGATCTAATCAAGGCGAAGCTATTCTCCTATCACTCCGGTCAATTTTGGCCACAAAGATATCTTTCGTCAGAAATCGATTCTAATCTAACGCCATCGTAGCCATCCTTTAGTGACATCTTGGCAGATGATGTAACAAAGTTCAATAACAATTTTTTTGTTTCAACGATATCTCTTGGTCAAATAACCGCCTTCTTTATTCTCACTCACCCAAAGTTGCTTACCCCGATTAGGCCTGATAATACACCCTAGTGTCCCTAGGAAAACTAAGATAAGTTGCGTAGGCATATTTCTATTTTACAATGATTACTAGGAGTGCGTGTCCAAAGCCTTCATTCGACGATTAATTTTACTTTTTACGTAGAATTACCTTTGTTTATCGGAACAATGTTCAATAAATGATCAAAACGTGATAAAAATAGTAATCAACGAAATGTTATCTTGATTCCAAGTACTAAGTGCGAAGGGCAGCGAAATTAATGGTAGGCCTCGCTTCCATTAGATGGCTATTCGCTGTAGGTATTAATAGCCCACAAGAGAGGCCACGTCGCTGATTTGTAGCAATCAAGAGTGTTCCATTCCATATGTTTGGCAAGCTACTAAAGGTAATTGTAAAATCGTAATTTCGCCGAAATTAGGTGTGTTTCGAATATCAGCACGCCATATGGAAACTGCATGCGCAGTGGCTCGTTTGTCAAATTTATATTTTCGTATCCGGAGGTTTTCTTTTGATTGATTCATCTTTTAATTTGCGCCACACAATCTGTAAATGGAAGTGCGTGAATTGCCCGCTTTTGTCAAGCACTCCGATGGGAGGAGAACGCCGACAATGTTCGTTTGTCGGCCTCGGGCCAGAATATAAAAATGAGCAAAAAGTGCTTTTTCGCAATTAATTCTTTTTTTCCACGCCGAACGACTGTACTAATTATGGGGTATCTGTAACAAGGAAATTGGTACTCCGGTGAAGATTGTATATGGACGCGTGTTGAAGTCGTTTTACGAGCGATTTGGGCGCGTGTTTGGGCAATTTATGAGCGATAAATGACCGGATTTTGTGACAGTTTATTTGAACTGGCAACAGACAAATTACGCCAAGCACCAACAGGTAAACGACGAAGACGCGTTAGACGCCGAAGATGGACAAACACCAGACGATTACTGTCAACTTGAAACTCTTTGACGTACAATCATTTTGATATTAGGACATTTCCCGGGGGTACAGAACCGATTTTTTAAATGAATGGCGCATCACAAAAAGCCAAAAGAAATCACTTGATATTGATACATGACATTCTAAAAGTGCACCAATAAAAAAGATAATGAATATAGCCGACTTAATTAGTTTGGTCACGTTCCATCTTCGTACATACTGATATAGCGTTGAAATACTATGACCGACACACGTATTACAGCTATAAACGACCGGGCAGGTCTGGGGCTGGCGCCAATGTTGAAAACGGAATTAAAACATTTCACACCGGGCCACTAATAGATACCTGGAGTAAAAATACAAAGACAAAAAAATCGTCTTCGGCAATCCCTACGACAGATGTGTCGCATTGTTTTTCTGGGTCACTAAATCGCGAATTGCTACAGATAAATCGTGTAATTGCTAAAAATAATGAATTTTCCTGGTTGCCGAGGTGACCGTGACTGCGCGCGGAAAGATTGGAGCTTTGTTAGCAAAATGGAGCGTTGTAAATGTTATTTCCGATTGCCATATGGTTTGGTTTTCTATGCCAATTGTTTTTTCGTGACGGCGCGTTCACGCTCGACCAAACTCGAAACGCGTTATTTACATCGCGTCGGTGTTTCAGCGCCTGAAATCGACGAAAAAGCAATTGATCCATTGTGCGTTCGAAACACGTTTTAAAAGCACAAGTTTGCCGATGGGATTCTTTTCCACCGGGACAATTTCGAAATAGGTAAAACATCATCAATTCCACGACACTTTTTTTACAAAGCTAATCAGGATTAGTTTTTTGAAGTCATCGAAATGAGAAAACTCGTCGTTAGCGTCCAATCATAATTTGCTTTGTAAAATCGGGTAAAATGATATATTTACGGCTTAATGTGTCTTTGTTTCTTTTGGCTGTACTTAGTTGTCGGGTTTGAAATATTGATGATTGTTAGTTTACTCATTAGCTATTGCCCGACGGCGGGTCTATTACTTGTAAACCGGAATTATAAACGACTGCGGATATGACTGAATAACTAAATGCAACTGAACTGAATCGAGCCATATCGATTTGTATATGATACATAATTTTGTTCATTATAACTGTGACGAGTGTATACGTGATACGAATGAATATTTGATCAGATAAATACATGTAAGATATAGTTGATTGTAGAGAGCCAATGAGATGATAATGACGGGGTAGGAGAAAAGTGAAGGAAAAATTAATGAAGCGATGACCTTATCCTGTCAAGTCGCGTCACCTGTGACCCAACGCGCGATTGTATCGGATTCTCTTTATTCTTAAAAGTCAGCGTAGTTACTGCTGCGACTGAATTTAAGCAGCTAGCACGGCGGAAAACAGAACAGAAAACGTGTACTCGAATGACCGTCTGTGGATCCCTTGAGGAATTACTTGGCGCTTTTGTTTTCGGATTTTTTCCCCTATGTTTTCACTGGCCGCACGACATTTTCAATACAATCGTACACAATACTAGACCTAGTCACAGCTTTCAGTTAAAAGACGTCTGAATGTTACTACGGAGGCAACGCCCTTTATGCAACCTTATTACTTGAAGATGTAACAGATGCGCAGACACTGTGACACACCGACACCGTCTTTTCACCGAGGACAGGGTTTAAACGGGTGCTTCAATCAGTGACTATAGGCGTGATTCCCAAAGAGATATTTCTATACTCTAGAAAATAGACTGTTCGGCAACACGTGTAGTATTTAAACTTTATCATGATATGTACTATGATACCAGTTTTGATATCAAAAAATTCACAGATCATTTCTATAAACTTAGATGAGCGATAGTAACAAGAAAACAAATTATTATTATCATTATTGTTATTATCATTGTAATATGACAAATGACTAAGTGACTAATGATGGTCTTGTGAGAAAGTCCCAGAAGCCATGAAACAAATATATCAGCGAATAGTGCTTTTGACACAAGACCCTCTCGTTCAAAATGAAGCTGTACCGTTGACAGATGCGACGCTGTCAAAATCGTGGTTTTCTAATAAAAGTAAACGCTGACATACATTCAAGACGCACACACTTTCATCAAAAACATTATTGCGAAGGGCGGGTCTGTTGTCGTATGTTCATAATTTATTCCAGATCGATGTATCAGGCGCCTCTGTAGTTGTTCAGTCTGTCGATTCGAGTTTTTTAATACATCACTACCAAACACTTGAAAATCTTGTAGGCCTTAACTCTAATTTGCAAATTAGTTCTTGTTCTATCATATATGTAAATACAGTCATTAGATTGTACGGTTTAAACAAATTAAAAACTGTTTAACTATTGTTTTCTTTTCAAAACTGAATCCATAAAAATCTGTATCGACCGACGGCCATCTTGGATGAAAAAATGAAATCTCGTCTGCACGAACAAGAATCTATAAGATTGTAAACAGTGGGCGAAAACTTTTATAGGAAAGCCAAATTTCTTAGGTCTACCAGTTCACTCCCACATCCCTGGTTCTACACACAAGAACAATATTTACAGACCCCAATGATCAAGTGAATCAATACATTTTAGTCGAATGATTAGCTGCTTCAGAGGTGACGTAGAGTTGGTTGCAATGAGGGGTCGGGCCAGGCACCAGGATTCTATAAAACCAGGACGTGTTGTACCTCCAGCTGAAGCCAGGATGTGTTGTACCTCTAACAGGTATATACTTTTTTGTGAATAAAACATGGCCAAACATTGCGGTTGTTACTGCGATTACGTATAGCCACTCGTTCAGTTTCTTTGCTACAAACGCTTTTCCAACCCATGTACTCGGATTTTTTCATAATTTCTGACCGCGTGATAATTATGACAACCGCTGTTCCATGCTGCGCGCAGTTACAGTTGGCCATTTCGTAATTCTCATTTGTTACTGCGAAACAAAATGCTCTGCTTGCTCTTGTTGGTGTCGTAATTCTGCCTTCGATAAAGCTTACGGAATTATGTAATACAGGTTATAACCGGCGTTCAGCGTAACATGTATAAAGAATCACTGAGATGAAATGATAATGATGAAATAATTTCTTTTAAAATTGTATCTACTGCTATACGTAAATCTCATCAGGGATTCTTCTGATAGACGTAGATCGCTACTTTTCCATTCATTTCTTGCCGGATTGGGAAAACATCGATCAACATTTTGATGAAAAAGTATTTACTAAATTGATAGATTAGATAAAAGGTTCCTCTGCTCATTTAGCTGTGTGGATACGTAAATCACATCACCTGAATTAGGAAACATGGGTTCCCAAAAATGTTATAAGCACCGTTTCTAAGCTCGACGAGACCGTCGTTCGCAAAATGCATTCGCCGCCCGGAACAGAAAGGGGACTCTCATAAACTAATTCGAAGGGTTCTTGACATATTAAGACCACTCATTGCGAGAGGACCCCTTGATCCACACCGATCACAATTTGTTTTACCTTTGGTCTCGCCGAGTATGAAAAAGTTGGTAGAAAGCACATATCCCGTATAGGCGAATTCAAAGTTATTTGACTATGTTGCTTTTCAAGATACATACAATAAGTATATTATTTCGGACGAAATTAGCACGACATTTGGGTAAAATATATCCTTACTAAACTACTAGTTCTAAAAACTAACGTACGCATGACGCTGATGCAAAGTATTCAGTCACTCCCAGAAATGCCAAGAGTTATCGAATAACACTTTTTGCGGGTGGTCTCGCAATATTCACCTAGCTCCTCCGTGATTTGAATAAAAACTTGCCATGCTTATATGGTACATGTATGCGAAACCATCCTACACACAGTCAAAATCCTATAACATTGTCTAAGTGACTTTAGCAACACGGTGTAAGCACGATATATAATGGTTGGTTATGGATAAATTATATATATTCCTGTTCAAATTCATGATCGGTTCGTTGCTGTGAAGTATTGAGGTAGGTGGAAACTGTTGGGCTTTAAGATTGTGGAGGAGGAATTCTGAACGAACAAAACAGTCAATAATAAATTACCCACATATTCGCAACAATTTTGACAAACGCCTCATAGAAAACACAAAGAAATAGGGTCTCTCTAGAAATTCATCGGTTCAAGGGATGTATGTTTTGGTTGCCGAGAATGCGCGCTGAAAGCGACGCAATATGGGTAGCAGCGGGAACCGTAGTTCCAACGATGACCACATGCTGCGCTGTCAGTCATCGTCTGTCGTTTGGAGGACAATATTTCGGAGCGATTTGCCACTCGTCGCCAGAGAAAAACGGGTCGCACAATACTGACATTTGTTTCTACATTACAAAAGAGCACAATTTTCTGGAAGTAGTTGAAGGTTTTCAGCACCGATTGACCCGGGCGACCGGTGTAAGGCTACGTGTCGGCCCAGTAGGTGTCACGGAACATACGAAAAATCATGTAAAATGGCTATTATCGCCGATAACGTTACACTAGCAAACGCTATTATTTACCCTTCATTATGGAATGGCATTTGAACGTCGCAGTTTTATCTGAATAAGAAATCGCGCACCTACCGGCGAAAAGTATTTATATCTATATACAACCTCTTCATTTACCAATCCACGTAACATATTCCGATTAGGCAAAAAATTGATAAATTGTTTCTCTTTTCTGTATAGTTTAAAAATTGACCCAGTCTGCCACCTACGAATCTACCCTGGACATTATTTCTTTTTAAATCGTGATCAATGTTACCATAAACACACTCGGCAGCTATTTGAACTGATTACAAATTTAATTGCATTTGAAAAAATAACCCAGTATATTTCGAGAAACGAAGTATCATTTTCATTTAGCCCTATATTTTCAAATACACTAGGTGATTAGGATTAAGATTAGGATTTTATTTGTACTCCAACCATTTCTATGGTACACGGAGGGAGACTTATATAAAGTATGCAATTTAACAATTAACAGAAAATATAAACTTGTCTTAATAAAATATAACGATTATTTACAACATATAGAGTTATTAACAATATATACATACACTATTGGTGAATGCACATACGATACGGCCCTCTTTAGGCCTACATATATAAAAACTGGTCGAATCTGTTGCTCTTGTTGATAGCTCTGGCTACCGTTGAAATTCCCTTTTTAAGAAGTCGAGAAATTAAGTTTTGAAATCGAAATATCGTCGGTCGCAATTTTTTTCTCTATTACAAACAACATGCTCAATTTGTTTAATAAGTTTCGGGGATACTGCTATCTCTATCCATGGATAAGCGAACCCTATTGAAATAGTTGATTTACCACGTCGCGAATTATCGAATAATCATCGTTATAATATCGTTACATTAAAAAACGATTATAGTGTTGCAATAACTCAGTGGTGACCCTTAGTACATTTACCCTAAGGGTATATTTATATTTTCATATGATAAAAGAAAATCGCATTTTGATCTCAGATCGAAATAAATAATGTGTGCCCATTATCTCCCAAAATGTATTTAGTACAGGTCATCGTGAATTCAGTACGAGCGATCGAGCAAAAACGAACTGACAAAGAGATGAATAAATCATGGAGTGTCGAATGAAATAGACATGGTTATCATTATCATTATGTTGTGACTAGTCGATATTCACGAACAAAAAGCCACGAGAATATGACAAGACCTCTGGTGTTAGCATGATTCTTCATATTGGGGGGGGGGGGGGGCTGGTGGTCAATATCAAGTTCAAGCTATTCTAAATGAAGTGCACTATCGAAAAAGCATAAATATGCGAATATACATATGTATTTTGGTATTAGGCAATTGTAAAAAAAAACAAAGATATGATTTAAGGGCGCTAATGGCCAGGAAAGCCCCTTTTTTCTTCAATGTTCTGTGGTAGGGACACCAAAACTCCAACCGATGCTATGCCCACACGTTGCCAAATCTGCCCTTAAGTGCCCTATTCATTTGGCAGGTACAACCCCTTCGAAGAATCACAGATCCGCCCTTTCAGTTTCCACTCCGAAGGATCAGGTCATTCATGACAAGATTTTCTTTTGCGAGATGGTTTAGTCTTTTAACACGTTTTCTATCCAATCAACTTGATGGTTTATATCGCCAAAATTTCGTGCAAAAATGTAATGCCTGCGTTACTTCGTGGAATTTGATTTTAATCACGTACGTAATTCGTTATCTGCGTCAACAACGAAATATCTTTCATCTGGTGCAGCGTCGTTTTTATTTCAAATTTCCCATTAACATATTCGATACATGTATTTGTATTATATGACTATACTTCTGCCCTATTATGCATGCAAGTCATATTCCATATACTCGAAAAAAAGGTTTAGGTTCAGTTTGATCCGAGATCACGACGCCGAAGACAACGACGGTTGGTTTTTGACATATATAATCGTGATCAAATGAAACTTCGTCTTTGTCATCAACACCTCGATAATTTCGAATTCAGGCCTCGTACAGAAACGGCGCCTAATTTCTGCAGTCCGCGCGTCGCTCGTTGACACTCGGTACAATTAAATCCACCCATATTCGAATTCAAGAATAACTTCAAGTACGAATTCTAATTGTTTTCGGAGATATAAGTCGTGTCTTGACTCGTAATGGAGTCACCGTCTAGTGTTTAATGTTGATCCTTGATATCCAACTTGTCGTCGCCTTTCGTTTAGCAATCGAAGATATCTAGATTTCAAAATGTACGTGATTGGCATGTTGATCCGGCATACGTACTTGTCGAAAGACAAAAAAGCGTTTGACACTATTCAGAGATAATGACACGCGCCATGCGCCGCTATTGTACTGCAGGGCGCAGTTGAACGTTTGCATCGGAAGGAGCGATCAGATCGAAAATCAGAGTCAGAACAACATGGAAAAGTATAGCGAAAGTCACTTTTGGGTTTATATCAGCTCACCTACCTACTTCCGCAACTCCGATGTACGCATATGAACTCGGAAGCTGGGAACTATACCCAAATCCAGAATATGCCGAGAGGTCTTGCACAATGGGGGACTTTCTAATAAGATCTTATCAAAACGTTCCCAAAACTTCATGGTAAAGGGACTCTCGTCTCGATTTTTTGGGTCACCCCGTAGACCGAAGCGCCACTTAACGTCTGCGCGAGTATAAAAGCATTGGAAGATGAACGACACACAATCGCCTGGAGATTATTCGAATCAAGTATCATAAAGATGCGTAACGTAGTACATATTTTAGGAGGCCGGTGAAACGATTTGTGAGGGAAGGAAACTCCAGTCGCTCAGGCCGTTTAAGCAGGCTGTGGCGCCGTCAAGGACTGGTGAAGTTCTCTCCAGCATATTTTAAGTATAGCTGATTGCCTCTTATGGACTCTTTGTTCGCTCAGTCGCACAATAGTTACCATTAGTTGGTGAAAACAGACATTTCGTCAAGAGGGTTCTGTTGTCATTTGAATGCCGAAATTAAATTCATTATACATAAGGATACGCGTTTTACGATTATCGAGCTTGGCGTTTGTTGTCAATATTATTTCGCTTAAGTTCGTTCGTTGCTTTGGCGTTAACAAACAAACAGGATGCTCCGTAAAAATTCATTGACGCGTTACGGGCTACTTCAGTATATAAACGCGTTCAGAGTAAAAGACTATCACCAATGATAGTCCACTGATATTATTCCGCGTAAGAACACTTACGTATAGTAGCGAATTTTGCATGAATATATAATGAATTTTTCTACTAGTTTTTTCTTCAAATTCATCAAATCACCAATTTGTAATTTGCATCAATTTCATTTTCACGATTGAAGTGGATTCGTTGAAAAAGATTTTTAACGAAACTGAAAAGGCCGAAGAAAATCGCGTACTCTCTGCTCGCTCGTTAGAACGGGATCAGTATCTCTAATATCCGTTAATTCAGACGTAATCAATATTACCCTTATACAGCTGTGTTTTCATAATTAGTAATATATCCATATTTAATATTTCCATATCGGAAAAAAAGAAAAAATATAAATCTGACATGATGCTCGATCCAAATAAGATGTATTTTCAACAATCGACCAATGAGCGAGCCAGCCCGGACGCAACGTCTGTCTACTTGTTGGCGCCGTTTGGACTGGTTACGACACTCAATATCGAGTTATGTTATTGTATCTACACAAACTACAGACGCATTTAAGTCAAGTGTCATGTTATACTTTTAGTAACAACACCACTTGTGTTCATTTCTCTATTTTACAAATCGTACGGGCCATCAAGTGATTTGCGAAGTTGCATTGGATATGGTCGCCGATAACATATGCCGGTATTCACGTTAGCTATGCTAATGACCATAAGCCACGTCTGCATCAGCTTTTTTTTTCGATCTAACAGAGTATGAAAAAAAAACCATCCCATTGATACGTCACGCTATTTTAAAGAGCCAAATCACACGCTGCCCCAATTCTGAAAATGGAGCGAAACACGATGGCCGATCGAATACAATGACTGTCTGGAATTTCTGGCTAGATAGAAACCCGCTACTTCAGTGCATTAGGACAATAACCGTCGGATTTATCGACAATTTTCATGAAGTGGTGAAAATTGCGTACATGTACATGCATAATGTATGTCATTTTACCTTAAAATGGAACTATACCGCCGTACGTATTTAAAAAGGAATATGTCCGCCGGGACGAGACACTTCATCGCGCGTAGAAATTGATTTAACCGGTGTAATGTACCGATTATAAAATAACTCGAAAATTGAACACTCGAGAAGATGATGAACGAACACTTAAACGCGCTCACGACTGGCTTAGACAATAGCGCGATGGACACTCGCACGAACGAAGCCATTTGCAGTTTGCGGTATCATTATTAATTTATGTATGGATTTAACGGATAAGTGAACAATACAATGAAAATTCGGCAAACAGAAAAGCGCAGTTTTCACAGGAAAAATTGGTGAAGTGCACCCTCAAGTCAATTGGCACCTAAATTTTTTGAGCGCCAATGGTATCCGCCATTGGAGTGTGTGGATAAACTATAATGCGAAATATTTTGAAGGGCCACTCGATGTCACCGGAACAAGTATATACTACGGGCGCGCTATGAACAATGGTACCATTTTGCAGACCCCGTTTCAAGCGGTCTCGTATAGTAAAAATTATGTAAATTTCGATGAGTAAAACCTGATTGTTTTGATCCTCGCAACGTGAAAACGAATCTGAAATTCTCGTTCTTTTACAACTAGAATTTCACTCATGATTACGATAGTTCTTATTCTATACGATTAAAAACGTTGTATATCACTAATGTAGAATATCTAACACTTTCGTATGGCTACATCAACACTCCAGTAGCAGCTTCTACGAATCGGTATTTTTATGGGCTTCGGAATGGGGAACCCGCGACTACAGCTATCCTATCAGATGGCGTGACGAGCAGTAGGTCTTCCGTTGTCAAAATCAGTCAATTTTCAATGAAATTTGAATCGAATATTTTTAGGCTCCCGAATCGCACACAACATCACAGGACCCACCAAATATACCATAAATTCATAAATCTACTCAGATATCGGTATAGTCTTTATCAATAATTGGAGTTCATTTAGTTTTAATTGAAATGTAGAAGAGATCAAACGCGGATGACCAACTATCTACTAGCGAACCTGTTGGTTCCTCGCCTGCCATACGTGGAATCATCGATTGTCACAGTAGTGGTGCGGGTACCTCATTAGTCATTATGCGATTACTTTTTACGAGGAACTGTCCTCCGCCGATCTATTTTCTCAAAATTACGAAACACCCAGCCCCAACTGAAGGGGGCTCTTAATTACGTTAGAATACCAATTATCCAGGTGGAACAGCACATTTTTTTTGTTAATGCGAGACATGTTCGCTAAACGAATAGTCTATTATCGTTTGAGTGATGCATGCAGGTATAGGTATCGATAACTGCGATATCTAATGATTACGTAATAGGAGATATCGGCCTGCCATCACTAGAGAATCAAGAGCCGCATGCATTTTGCAGGTGTGGTAATTTGGAATGAAAATAATCGCGATACAATAATATATGTGTAGTAATATAAACTGCGCCATCTCCTTTTTAAAAGACCTTTAAAATACCTACTCAAAAAGAATGAAACGTACACTATAAACGTTTCATAACATACAACATTAGATTTCGATTTGAATGCATACCAAGGAAACTAACTTGAAGGTTTGTTGAAGCCTTGACACATACATGGCTTAGTATTGTTGACAATAGCTAATATGATATGAATTATAAAATATTGAGGATCAACAAAGTTATTTTGCATTTGAATATACCGATTTATGATTGAAATAAATTCACCGTCAACCAGTCTTGCCCCGATATATTGATGACGTATCCTCTCAAAAATCAAAAAATAAATAAGAGTTTCGAAATATATTCAATTACAAAATAAACGCCAAAATTCTAAATTGTTAATTTGAAACGCCAATATTGATGACGTAGTGCACATCGACTCACACAGAACCGCTTATATAACGCATACTAGGTGTATATAAACATTACTTAAACGGTTTTTACGCCATCAAAGAAACCACCATCTAACTCAAAACTAAAACATCTTAGAGTTGAATTTCGAAATAATCTTAAAATATTCACCATTATGAGCGACCATTTTCGTTAGACGGTGGTGTTATTTGGTCATTGAATTTAGTTGTATTCTATCGACAAGCGAATGCATAATGCATCTTGGTGATGAACGATTCCACGTTTCGATGGGAAAAGTGACTGTTTCTCTGATTACAGGATTTAGATCTCGAAACTGCCAGAAAATGAACTCTTAAAATCATCGATTGTGGGATTGTTCGTTTTCTTTTGCACTGAAAATACGTCAGATGACCCGTCAGAGATCCGGTAGTTAGATATACATACATGCATACACATACAAATGCATACATATTGATATGGATTGTTAACAGAAAATGTTAGAGACAAAAAGACTTAGTAGATTTAAGTAGTTTTTGAACATTGTCATTTGAACTGAAGATTTCCACCGAAGTTTGTACACTCGTTGTATTCTGTCAGGCCTAGAAAAGCGAGGATGGGTGTCAGCTAAACTCATATGGTTCAAGCGAAGACGACGTAAATCGTACGGTCGTCTTTCTGGCAGACTAATACGATCTAACAACGCACTGTCCGTTAGATCGCGGCGCTTACACCGAATTTCCCAATTATGAACTTCGATTTAAACAAAAAATTCTGTAAGCTCGACCGCCGATCACACAACCCCCTGTTTCGCTCCCGGCAGGTGTGATGGATCTGAATTATTAGTTTTACCGGTTAAATAGAAAATTGTACTTCGATTTCCGAACGAATTCTCAATCAAACCCTGCTTCGCTTCAGTAGACACTAAATCAAATCAAATCAAAGCTACCAATCAAAAAACTACGAGGACAATCCCTATTTGAAAATCAAAATGATTAATCCGAATCTCGTTTTGGTGCTAAAACAACAAAGAAGATGACTAACTTTCTTTCGAAATCCATTTTGGCGCGAGAAGACGAAATATTTCTTATCTAATGGCTGCCCTTATTTCCTACCCATTCAATAAATAAAACATTAGATTGAAAATTTGATGGATTGCAATGAGAATATAGTTTATTTCTGATACGATTAACGTCTATATGGTGGAACGGAATAACACGATCAAAAGGAAGTAACAACTTCGGTGTGAAGTGGATTTCAGAACATGTTCGGGCGAGTCAGTCCTCCAATCATCAACCTCACGATGCTTTGTTTAGGGAAGGTTTTGTTATTAATGAAATTAGATGTAGGTCCATTTTTAATTGCACGCCAGGAACAGTATAGATATTGTTTAAGTGGACTAAACTGTAACATGCTTTTTACTATCTGCAATCGATAAGTAGTAGTAGTATTTTTAGTACATGGTATGTCTGAGTTTTGAGTTTGGGACTGGCTTAATTACCGTGCATTGGGTACTGGGCAAATTAAGCAATTTGACGGTCAGAAAACCTCAGAAAACGCTCCTGAAATGAGGATTACTCCTCTTCATCCTTCAGATACTATAACATTCTTACGTATATCTATTTCGGTTCTCGATTGCAGTTTACTTCGTTGATGTAGCACGCAAACCTGCATACAGTGCTGAGCATGTTATACAAGCACTCTACTTATACTACGGTTTATTTAGTGTTTTGCAACCGGCTCGTTTCGCGGAAATTCTTTCCACCACAGCAGAATCCATCCTTGTTTCAACATCTGCGGACGTCCGCACCCAAACACCGACGTAGGTGGTGGACCAAAAAACCGCAAACTTCCAAATATAGCGTGGCAGTCGCTTTTCACTCGGCCAGGATTCACTCAGTTCCACGAAGCGTAGTGCAATGTCTTGTATTGCTTGTATTTTTCATACTATCGGTGGATTCTAGTGGATATGTCTTTGTGAAATTGCTATTTGTCATTTGGGTTGGAAATAACATCGTATTCGACACAATACATAGGAAGTGGTTAGGAAGTGTTTAGATCCGTGGGAATAGTGCTTTGCTGAACAAACGAAGATGGAACGTGAACTTGGATATATATTACAGTGCATTTAAGTCGATTACTGGCTGGTCACGGAGTTTCTTTGTAGATATAACGAAGAATTTCATCTGGATACCCGATCTAATTCAGTAGTGACAACACCGACAGCGAACACTCTTGTGATATCATTATTCTGGTTCAAATACATGTAAATCGGGTAAACAGAAGCCTTCTATAATGTAATATATAGCGTAACTAGGATGTAACAACCGATGGACAGCATAGTAAAACGCTGCCATTAATCACTTGAACAAATCAAGAGTTATGTACGCTAATTAGTTTACAGACATACTTAGCGTAATGGAGTGATGTGGTATTCGATTGATTGTTAGGAATCGACGTTCGATGTTGCCCGTACAACCTGACGCGGTTCCTTGGGTATCGGTTTAACAGATACATTCTCGATATTCACATTCGATAGACAATTTCTTCACGGTAAAAAATGATACCGAACTACGTTTCAGGAATTTCGTTCGTGCTAGGAATTTCTGTAGTAGCACATTTTATCGCATTAACGTTCGTCGTGAAGTTAATACCGCAAGCTTCTGCCACGGCAGCCGAGGTGAAATACGCCGAAAAAATATGTACATTCCGAAGACGGAGCAGCTACATCGACTGTTCAAACAAAAATATCACGTCCATCGAATTTTTGCGAACCCATTTGGATTACGAAACTTTGGATATAAGCGGTAACGATTTCTTTAGTTTAGACTTTGTCGACGTGCTGAAATTGCTAGAAAAGTTGCCGTCGTTGAAGGCTGTCGAGGCGTCTGGCAATGCACGTCTGTGTCTGGCTTATTCGCCGAACTTAGACGTCATACATGTGCATTCTGTAAATATCATTCTCGGTTGCCGGGTCAATTCGACCTTATACGTGGACATAGTCAACGGTGCCACTGTGCCCTCGTCACAAGTCATACGGACAACCGAAAACACAGCTGACCTGAGTAATCAAGAAGATGAAAATGATCTCGTTGTTGTGAAATCAGTAAACAGTACGTATATTGACTCGAGGGGGTTTGATGGTCACCGATTTTCGTTAAATCTACTATTACATCGAAGATGGTCTACGGGCTTAATTTCCTGGGACCAGTTTTCTAGACAGGTGTTAACTTTAACGCCGGGGCTTAACTCAATTGATTTTCAATAATATTATATATATATTAATATTAGTACGTAAAACCGGGGTTTACCAGCATACGTTTTAAATTAGTACGTAGGCCTAAATCTGTCATGTCATTTTCTAACAATGCTTAGATCTTATTTGCTTAATACTCAACTATACGATTATACGATAGTTTCTATTTCCAGGCTATCGACTCATGCATTTGCAAGTAAATAGCAATTAACGTTTTACAGCCTTTTAATTACCCAGACAATGAATTACGAGCCGATCCAATTAACGCTAATAAGTCTCGGCGTGATTTCGCCCTTCCTAATATTCGTGGCTTAAAAACTCACCTCATGTAATGCATAGGCGCACCCGTTATTATTGATTTAATTTCATTTATCAATTCTCATTTCTTTTTCTTTTGTTGTTTCTTTTTCATTTCCCTTTTTACAGCGACCTAAGGGCCTTGCTTGGTCCACACAGAAGGTTTCTTTTCTTTCCCTCTTTTAAAAATGTGCTTGTTGAAAATTGTAAATTTCATTGTTTGTTTTTCGTCCTTTCCTTTAATCTCTGTATTTAGCCCGTCACGCTTTCCGTGAAACAAACGAACTCGAACTTAAGCATAATTTTTCCTTACAGATAACCTGTCGAAAATTCTTATCGCGACTCTGGTGTGTATAATCGTGTTGGTGGTAATACTGGCGGTGACACTAGTCTGGGTGGTGCGGCGAACCCATGAACCGTTTACAGCGCCGAGACTTTCGTTGATTCTGCGCGGACGTCGTCGCAGTTCGGCGGTGCCCGAGTCTCCACTTGCTACGCCGACTACACCGGATAAAGTGGCAAATCAGTACCTATAAAGAACAAAACGTTGTCGCATCCGAGGACTCAAATATCATCATTCATTTCATTACAGAAATGCTACAAAAACTGCAATATTTGTCACAATAACTGTGCTTTCATTAACATAATTAGCTAGAAATGTCACTAAACTTTTTTAGGGTTGTGAATTGTTATCGTTATAGTCAGTGTGTCAGTCCCCGTGGAACAGAACTGGAGTTTTCTTGTGAAATTTTCACAAAATGGATACATGGATACGTGCTATGAAATACAACATTGAGAAGCGATTGTTACGTACTGTAGATATGTTGGGTATTTCATTTGGTATTTTTGTATTTTATGTATAATTAAAATGCATATTTGATAGTATTCATTAAGCTGTCGATGAGTCGAAATAAAAAGAGAGAATATAGCTGCAGGGCAGCGTTATTTAAACGTGTCTGCAAATATGCTAAAATGCACTCGATGGCGTTTAATTAACTTAGGGTCTTTGCGGACGACTTTCACGTTCGTATCAAGCTGAAATCTTAAACATCAAATCTGGCCCGTGTCTAATGAGAGAGCACGTCAAGCGTAAACCACTCACTCGATTCTGAACATTGCCGTATTAAAGAGGCACTTCCGAAACCAGTTGCATTTCCGAGCAATAATCTTGTTTCGGACAGAAAACCCTAATCATCGGGAAATAAGAAAATAGGGTTTTCTGCAAAGTAAATGAAAACTTAAGAAAATTAAACATAGGAACAACAATAGAGTTTGTAGGGCAGAAATATGAGAAATATCGAATATGGTATTGTATCTACGTGAACATAAAGATCGCGCTATCGGCCCAGCTTGACAACGACTGTAAGACAATAATCTCGATAGCTGGCCCAGTCTCGGTGGCGGATCAAGAGGGCATTTTGTGGATTTGAGGTTTCCCTATTCGTCAAGAGAGAAATAGAGAGAGGGAGGTCATCAAAACCTGCATATTGAAAACTATTTCAGGAATTTTCTAACGCAACCCACTTGCGGCCTTCGACGTGGCTGTTTGGCCTTATAGCCCTTCCTTCGTTTTGGACTTACACCTTCTGATTTTCCTTGATATACCCATGCCCGGGGATGTTGCATGAACATGGTCTATGCTACAAAGGCGAATTCGAAAACATGTGTAAAAATGTATCTCCACGTGAGCTCGTAAAGTAAGCTCAAAGAATGCGAATACAGAAAAAAGGTTTAAATTGGCTACGAAATTCTGACGTCAGAATGACGTCATTTGCCAGTCTCCTTCAAGTTCATAAAATCTTTCGAGCACGAACGATTTACGTTCGATACATGCCGACATTTGTTCCGGAAGTTCATCATTCGCGGCAAGTCGCGTTGATATTCTCTGTGGCAGGCGAGGATACCAGGTACGCGCAGGCAGACGTGTGAATCAGTAATACGTAAATATCGACACCAGAGCCGTTTCGCGTCATTCGTGATTGTTGGGCAGAGTGCATCATTTCTCTACGCGCCAACGAGCGATATCGGTTTCGTGGGCGTGCACCTTTTCACTATCGACGACTTCATTTATTCTTTAGACAATCATGGTAAGCATATTATTCTATAATATTTATCTATTCCATTAAGAATCTAATATGGTATTAACGTATTAGCAGCCTCCTGTATTTTTCGCTATGTAAGCCTCATTACGTTTATCATTTATTATTATCATATGATCACAATTCTTTCGATGGCTTCGTCAATTTTATCAACAAGGGATAGTTTCAGGTAACCAAGGGATGGTTTCAGGATATTTTCATTCCGATTTTTTAAATATTACTCGCAGTTTTCCGCAAATGCGATTATGATCATGATGCAAAATCCTACTGATTTTCCAATAGTCTAGATAGAAAATAACTTTGGCGTTAACATATGAATTTATTGTTTTCGATATCTTGATAAAGATGCGGTTTTCATGTTTGTTCCCATAGACTACCCAGTTTTAATAGCCCTTTCTAGCTTTAACGTTAGTCGTCTTGCCCAAAATGTCAATATATGTCACT
This sequence comes from Tubulanus polymorphus, assembly GCF_964204645.1. Taxonomy (NCBI): domain Eukaryota; kingdom Metazoa; phylum Nemertea; class Palaeonemertea; order Tubulaniformes; family Tubulanidae; genus Tubulanus; species Tubulanus polymorphus. The sequence goes on along the minus strand of NC_134027.1, from coordinate 9,670,779 downwards.
AAGTTAGTCCGATATTTTTTGATATTTTTGACAAGACGACTGGTTAACACGAAACGACGGATCGATTTTCCGTAATGTATGTCTGGATCTGACATCGTAATCGTATAAGTATGATTATCGAAATATAATGACCAACATCTCGGACGCATTTTATCGCATGGTCAGGCGTTCTTGTATCGACAACCAGTCGGCGGCGCACTGCGCTAGACGACCGCCGTTCGCTTGGCGGAAACCGGGCGGAAGATCCGTTCGAACCCGAAACAGCTGTTGACCAATGAACGGTTTCACCGGCAGCCTTCATCGTTTATCAGTTTTAGATATTTGTTGTTCCAATACGATGTAGTGGTCATGGAGAACTGCCAAAACGATTGTGTATTTGAGAGCAGGCTCCGAGTTCAGCACCATTCGCCTTCATATTTGCATTTTCATATATTCATGTGCTATAGATATCATTATCATTAACACGTTTAGAATGATTAACAACTACAACTACTCGCCTCTTGCACTTGCCATCAGTTATCAAAGATTAGATATTTGAATAAACCGTTTCATATCTTACACACGCCAGATTGATACATGTACTCGTATAAAGCTTGATTAGATATCAGCAATTTCTGTCTGTCAATTAAGATATGGATATCGGATTCGAAATGTGTGTTCAAACGCGATTTGTAACTTGCGCGCAAATGAAATTGAAATGGTTAAAACCCCCGGGACTATGTCGTTTCTTCAGATTTTGCGTTGTAATGATGATATTCATATAATACCAAGAAGTGAAACGCTATAATATATCGTTATGTTCCACCATACTAGAATTAGTTTCAAGTGCTCTTAGATATTCGGTTTACAGCATTGGACAAGTAGATTTAACATAAGTAAACCTCCAATTGTGACTTGGAAGGGGAACTCCTTCATGGCAATTAATCGGTTAGATTTTTGGCCCGGCGATGTTTTCGTCGAGATGAGTGCGCTCTAAAATGAGGTCTTCCTTTGTAAAATGTCACGGAAACCACCGGCTTGAGTCATTTTATTCGCAGTGCTTGACATTTTCTGGAATGATCGTTTGGCTCGGGTGTGTATAAAACCATTCAGAATCTATAAGGGAGACATTTTCGTAATTCTGTGTATTCACATTTCCGATTTAGTCTTGCCTTATTTCATACAAAGCCAGAATTTCCAAATTCACGAAAATCTCGCGATGTGCTTGCTGACCACGAAAACCATCGATTCTACCCACCATCAACGGCTCAGGTAATCAATCATTAGCCCTTGCACGCGTTCGATCCTATTTCTAATTTCATGATCGACACAAATAATCGTTATATACATCACTTTTTCTGTGATGGGAGCCAACATAGACCTCCGATGAGTCATTTGTCTGGCAGCCAAAATATTATTCATGGAAACAGCATCTATTCGTCTCACGTTTCTGCTTCCCGGTGCCGCCAGCTCGTTCCCAAGGATACAACGCGTATGTCTCATTAACCAGCCGGTCCAGTCGTAATTTTTGCGCACTTACGTTACAGTTCACCCGTTTGTACATGTCAAATATCTTTTTGAAATTAATTCGTGGTTCAGTTCAATCGTTACACAAAATTTTCGCTAACTGTTCCTTGATCCAATCATTTTATGATTCCTCACTGAATGAATTTTGAATTATTCTGCCGAAACGTATTTCTTGGCTAGGCTTAAACGCCGAATACCTACCTTTGCAATCAGTTCTTCGGATATCCGAAAAAGAGATCTGAAATAAACGTAATAATGATTAAACGTGGGGTGCAATCTGTTATGAAACTAGATATTTTCATTTTCACCAAAACTAGCGGCTAACTAGTCCGACAAAAAGTTGTGCCGTGTCTGCCAAAGATAGCATCGAATAATGCTATGCCATCGCATTACGTAACGAACCGAATGACTAAACAACGGAGAAAAATGAACGAAAAAATTATCTGGCATCACTAGCCTACTGAATGAGTAAGGTAAGAGTAATAATTACACGCCTCGTCATAGCAGTTGCCTTCAACAAAATACTGAAAATACACGAAGGAATATGCGTGTGCTTAGACCAGTTGTTCGAATCGCCCCGTTTTTAAGGTTACTGGAATTGGAAAATAAATCAGACCCCCTCTGTGCCGGCTATAAACATAAGATTGCCATTATGTTTTGCAGAAATAGATATTATGCCATTCTCACGCAGTAGCACATACACCCTCATAACGCATCGGTCTGGTGACTCAGATGCCAACAAAATAACAGGGGCTGATGAGCATCGCGATTTTAACGTTTTTCACATGTTGACGTCCATCAATGATTTATAAATACGGTTCTGATTAATTCAGCGATTAGTTTGTTACATATCATTCATAGATCAGGAAACACAAACGTAAATTTACTACGGTGAATGTCTAGATTAGATGAATTTGTCCACTCTCTAGAATGCGTTACGTAACTAAATTGTAAAATGGAAGTTTGAAAGGGAATTGAAGATACGTTAAAATCTTTCATTGATCGATCGACCAATCGACTTCCCAATAACCGCAGACGAAATGGTCTATACTTCTTACAGGGTTAATGATCAGACATCTCATCCAGAGGTAATTGTAGACGAAAATTAGAGGGCAGTTAGGTGATATCAACAGACGTTTCACAGGCAGCGATCATTTCCCTATTTTTATCTCTATTGCTTGTTCGAGCAGCGCTTTTTGAACTCTTTTTTAAGTTCAGACGTGAGTTCATAATTCACACCTTGTCAGTTTAATCAAACAGATCGTGTTGTCTGATAGACTACAAAAATGATTCCCTGTGTTTTGATGATTCCAATCCCCAGGGTACTGGAGCCTTCGTAAAACATAAATACGAGTATAAACGTTTGAGGCACTTCGTGTGTTCTGTTCTGAGATAGCTACGGTTTTACCTCCGCAGAATATATATGACTCACTCATATTTTCCGATTCGGATCGGATTGGTAATTCAAGACGCCGTGAAATCGCAACCCTGGGATAAGGTTTCATAATATCGTTGGCAATTTTTTTTACGGTCCTATGGGGGAAGGACCGCTACTTCGGCGATCCCGGTGCAACTAAACACGTGTCCTGGCGTGGGGTAGGCCCATGCATCCGGTTGTCAACAGCTCTTGAATTCGTTACGTATTCCTTTACATTTGCAGCGTGAATGTATATCAATCCACGTAGGCCAGGCTGGTGTGCAGATTGGTAATGCTTGTTGGGAATTGTACTGTCTGGAACACGGGATGGGTCCAGACGGACAAATGCCAGAAAACCCAGAAACCGTAGGGCCGAGTGACGCCTCGTTCAATACGTTCTTCAGTGAAACCAGCTCCGGAAAGCATGTGCCTCGTGCTTTATATGTTGACTTGGAACCCAGTGTAGTTGGTACGTCATAGCTTTATCTTCTAATATATATTCATTTGATCCCAAAATGTTCGCTCCGAAACAGAAAAATGAAATCATCCAATTCATCGGTGTAATTTTAATGCTGTTTATAGAGCAAAACTAACATTTATTTCAGATGAAGTACGAACTGGAAAATACAGGCAGTTGTTCCACCCCGAACAGTTGATCAACGGCAAGGAGGATGCAGCCAATAATTACGCTAGGGGACACTACACTGTAGGCAAAGAGATTGTAGATCTTGTTATTGATCGAGTCAGAAAAATGGTACGTTAGTCAGATAAGATATATGATAACATTGTCAAAATAGCTTACAGGATATGCATTATGTTGAAAGTAATAAGTGACTCAAAGCTATTCTCGAAAAAAAAATTCAGATTTTTTTATCACAATACAGTTTACCATTTCTTCGCTAAAATAGCTTTCACAATAAGATCACCATCAATTCTATAACGTTGTTGTAATTTTAGGCGGACCAATGCACCGGATTGCAGGGTTTCTTGATCTTCCATAGTTTCGGCGGAGGCACTGGCAGTGGGTTCTCATCACTGTTGATGGAGCGACTGTCTGTCGACTACGGAAAGAAGTCAAAACTGGAATTTGCGATCTATCCGGCACCACAGGTTTGAAATCATACGACTATCAATCGTTTGTGACTTAAGCTGGCCATGAGCTTGATAAGTGTAGTATCAACTGAGTGATAATTCCGTAAGCATATAGATTTAAACATATATGATTTTGCAGATTTCGACTGCTGTGGTAGAACCGTACAATTCAATTCTTACAACGCACACCACGTTAGAACATTCCGATTGCGCATTTATGGTCGACAACGAGGCCATCTACGACATTTGCCGACGTAACCTTGACATCGAGCGACCGACGTACACGAATCTGAATCGTCTGATTGGTCAGATCGTCTCGTCGATTACTGCGTCGCTCAGGTTCGACGGTGCCCTGAATGTTGATTTGACGGAATTCCAAACTAATCTCGTTCCCTATCCGAGGATCCATTTCCCACTGGTGACGTACGCACCCATAGTATCGGGTAATCACATTTTGTATTTTTAGATGGTTCCGTCATTCTCAATTTTTATTGATGTTAAGGACCCAGTTCCACATTTTAAATTGAGAGTAAAAATTCCAAATTTCGAACTGCGTCCCGGTAGACTAAAATGTAAAATCTAATGTCTTACAGCGGAGAAAGCATATCACGAGCAACTTTCGGTTCCAGAGATAACGAACGCTTGTTTCGAACCACCAAATCAAATGGTGAAATGTGACCCACGCCATGGTAAATACATGGCATGTTGTATGCTGTATCGCGGTGACGTTGTTCCGAAAGACGTCAACGCGGCCATCGCTTCCATTAAAACAAAGCGTAGCATACAGTTCGTCGATTGGTGTCCAACTGGATTTAAAGTTGGAATCAATTACCAACCACCAACAGTCGTTCCAGGTGCGTTAAATTGTTTATTCGCAGGTGTTCGTCGATCAGTTTACCTGTTCGAGAATTGTTTCAGAATCTGAAGCGCTGCTGAATTAGGCCTATTACCCACGTGATCGAAAGGCTTTTCGAAAATTTTTTCATCATATTGGCATGATGGTTTGATACTCGTATTACACTTACATAGTCCCCGCTCATGTTTGAAATACTGGACCGCCCGGTAATTTGTAAAATAGATTACAAATATTTTATGTTTTATTGACAATATAGGGGGAGACCTTGCTAAGGTACAGAGAGCCGTGTGTATGCTGAGCAACACAACCGCAATAGCTGATGCCTGGGCAAGATTAGATCACAAGTTTGACCTCATGTACGCAAAAAGGGCATTCGTGCATTGGTATGTCGGTGAAGGTAAGAATCGGGTTAATTTCTTAAGGTTCACATTATAATTTTTTAAAGATATTTGAACAACAATCTAGGAACAGCAGTTTTTCATTGATTCTATTGGTTCCCTCTGCATGAGTAGAATTTGAGTGCGAGGTGAGTGTTTTGGATTAAAAATCAGGAAATATTTTTACTTGCAGGTATGGAAGAAGGTGAATTCGCAGAAGCTAGAGAAGATTTAGCTGCCTTGGAGAAAGACTATGAAGAGGTTGCATGTGATTCTATGGAAAATGGAAACGGTGTGGACGACGACGACGAAGACGAATACTAAATGAAAAACGCACAGAAGTTATTATGTCTCCCGTTTGATTGGTCGTACGACAGAACGAAATTAGCAAGATTGCTATTGCTAATCTCTTGCAACTGGAATGAAACGTATCTTCGAAATAACTGCGTCATTTGCTTGAAGTGTCTACATCCAACCCCAATGATTTTAGGACTGCTTTAATCTTATCAATTGCCTTGTTCTGAAGGGTAGCTGTGGGTTGAAAAGTAGTTCCCAACGTGTTATACATAATATGCATATTTTTGGTGGTGCTAATCGTGATTATTAAAGAAAAAAAAACATTTCTAGGCTTTTTATAACGGTCCAGGGTGTAAGGACAAATTGCGCTCAATATTACTGTCTTCCACAAACTAGTAGAGAGTGCTCGCTGCTCAGTACCAGTCTTTCGCGAAAAGCTTCGAAACGCCGTATATTCTATATGAAATATTCTTATTTCATTTTCTCACCAACGTGCTTTCGTGTGATAAACAATTGACCTTTTTGCCATTCATTTATTGAGACTTAAACTTTTAAGAAAAGTGAATACGTGCCTTGAGAACGCTCTACACTTGTAACGGAAAACCTTTCATTCGGACAAAGGCGCCACTTCAATGCAATTAGCGTATTCGAATTTTCTTCCATGTCAACAGTGCCAAAAGCTAGGCAACTGGCATGTTTAATACCTTTTGAAACATCTCGAGAACAACCTTAGAATCAATCAATGTTACCTACTAGACGCCGTGACTCCGTCAAGAGATATTTCTGCAGCAATTTAAAGATGTAGATGGCATTATAAGGAGGAGTAGCTTACAACGTCATCGAGTATTTTTCATTTCAACTTACGTTAGTAGTAGTACCTATATTCATTTTCCCTTGTGCAAACGAAAACATTTATTTATTCATTATATTATCATCTTATCATATGAAAATTAACTGCGACATACGAACAAAGACTATTTGTAAAATGCTTCATTATTAAGTGTGATAGGCTTTATTTAATACGATGATCATTGAAAAGTGTGTCCTGCCTATGCAAAATGATTGTCAAATTATAGGTGCTTACCGACGTTTTATTACGTATTAGTAATTACTTATTACATAGAATACGAACTTTATTTATAGTATTCATCGTCATTTCTTTGATTGTGTAAATATATTTATATATTATATATGTGTAATCCCCTACTTGGTGCTTATATATGTATGTGGCTCAGTCGTATGTAGGCACGTCTATTACAAAACGGTAATATATTATAATAAACTGCTGAAATGGAAATGTCATGAAAATTGTAGTCTTTGAGTTTTTTTTTGAAATGATAAAGCTATTACGAAACCACCCTCGCTTGCCAACACATACACTGGCCGCAACCCTTCGAGCGAACAGGTTGCCGCTTAGCACCAGTCTATAGCCAATCAGATACGTTTTTCACCGGCAGATTGCAGCCAGCGTTTGTGATGGCGCGAGCTTCAGCGGGCGGCAATGAAACTGGCAAGCGAGGAAGTTCCTTCAATATTACAATAGTTGGACCATTCTCGCAGTAAAGGTTGATATTGACTTTGGAGTGGAGTACGAGTCTTACCCGCTTCGTATCAGGATTCTCGATGATGAATCCTCTAATGAGCACTCCGAAGGACAATTTGAATGAGGTGAAACGAAGATCCTTGTTGTAAAATGGAAAATTAGCCTTTATTGCCATTCCACAGCATTATAGAGAAATCGTCTCATCGTTGATATAAAAAAGATAAATCTGAAAATAGTCAATAATAAAACTTAAAACAGGTAAAACATCATACTTGATTTGATAGAGTTCCGTTGTTCGCGGCCAGGATGACAAATACGTAACTGCGTATTACTTAACTATCGACCTGTTCACCAATCACGGCACAAATATCCAGACACACGTGCACCGTATGCTTTTATCATTGAAAATCCAAATAATCTTACATGGCACTACCATTCAAAAATAAAAGAAAACGAGTTCGAACGTATTTGATTTATGATATTTCATTCTCATTTTCTTCAACTTCAGTGGCATTATCTCCTTCGACTTTGAAGAAAGTTACCGACGCAAATGCACTGAACACCAAAAGCCCAGCAACGATGAAAATCAGACCCCGTATGTCGATGGTCGAGGCGAAGAGGCCACTCGTCAAAGCGCCAATAAATACACCAACATTCAGCGTCGAATTGAACAGACCCATCACGACTCCGTACTTCCCTTTGTGGTGTTTGGTCTCGGTGAGAAGGGAGCACAGCGACGGCATCGCGAAGAAAACGAGTCCGCAGAAAAATGCCCGACTGAGTTCCGGTCCAGTACACGCCCATACTGTCTCGCAGAATAGAAATGTCAAGTAACTTAAAGCCATGCCGATGAACCCAAGCAGTAGCTGGGGGGCGTGACCGCATTTTGACATGGTGCGGCTGGAAAGCGTGGTTCCAAAAACCTGCGCCACGATGCATGCCGTGTAGATGATGCTCAGTTGCCAGATCTGTCCGTGAATCGTATGCAACTCCCATTCGATGATGGACGCTTTGTAAAATCCGGTCGAAAAAGAAGCCAAAACACCGACAACGACTAGAAGAACGATGGGCGGATCTTCCAAACGTTGGAAATAGTCTTCGGGTGAAAACTTCTTCTCAGACCTAGCGGAAGTAGTAGGATCGTCACAGCTGACTGCGATAAATCGGATGATCGTATCTACGAGGAACACCCCGGATATGCACAGAAAAGGCGCCGCCGTTCCTAGATATTCGTACATCAAACCCGTTACAGCGTTGCCGACAATGTTGCCCACGTTAGAAGCTACGTAAGCGGAATAGATGACCGCCCGACGTTCGTCGTTGTCCGGGAATTTGGCGGATATAAACGCCAGGCAGGAAACAATACTGAAACTACATGCCGTGCCCGTGATTATTCTCATCAACATAAGCAAACCGTACGTCGGCGAGAAGGCGATTCCTACCGAGCCCACTGAGCCTAAAACCGCGCCGAATACCATCGGCCACCCGTAGCCTAAACAGTCAACTACAAAACCCGCGAACAGGTTCATTAACGATTCCGTTATCGGGTTGACAGCCACCGCCCAGGCGACCTTCTGCTTAACGTCATCTCGCATCTCATCGACGTTGTGATGCTCGGCTGAAAATGGTGGCAAAGATTCGTCATTTCTAAACCACGATTCGTTGACCGACTCTAGTTTTGCCACGATAACCGGCAGTGTCAAGGTTATACAAGTTTTCAACGTGACGTCGGTCATCATGACTAAACTGATGCAAGCCACGGTGAACTTTTCTGACCGCACGCAACGCTTTCCGGGGGATTCGGATACCGGTGGCTCGGCGTCTTGTTTTTCGTGCACAATTCCCATAGCTACCTACAATATGGACAGCTCGGTGTATTATTTTCATCATTGCGCATGGAACGAATAAGAAAACTAGGGGTCCAGGGACACCATGCCCACTTGGGAAATGGTTTCAAATGCTCAACAATCTAACAATTTCAATATTCAACGCCCCCTGGTGACCATTTACAAAAACCAACGACCTTGAAACTCACCAAAATCATAGAACATGTCAGCAGCTACGATTTTGTAATTGATTGTGATAACAAAATATGCCTCGTTACCAATTTAATATGGAAATACTAAGTCATTCTACTATTCAACGCCCCCTGGTGACCATATTCAAAACCCAATGACCTCGAAACTCACCACAATCATAGAACATGTCATGAACTACAACTTTGATATTGATCATGGTAACAAAATATGCCTAGGTACCAATATAATAAGGAAATACTAAGTTATTCTACTATTCAACGCCCCCTGGTGACCATATAGAAAAACTGATGTCCTTAAAACTCACAACAATCATAGATGATGTCATGAGCTACAACTTTCCAATTGATTGTGGTTACAAAATATGCATAGGTACGAATATAATAAAGAAATGCTAAGATATTGTATTATTCAACGCCCCCTGGTGGCCATATACGAAATCCAATTACCTTGAAACTCACCACAATCATAGAACACGTTATGAGCTACAACTTTCTAATTGATTGTGGTAGCAAAATACGCTTAGGTATCAATATAATGTGGAAAAACTTTTTCCCACTTACGAATGAGTACTGGTGACACCAAGATGGCTGCCAATTGCGTCATAATTGGCTGATCAAAAATACCTGTCTCAGGTATAAAACATCCCTTTCCAAAGAATACCCATCACAAATTGCAATGAGAAATGGTAAACCAGTAGGAAGCTACAGGACTCAGAATTCGGGCAAAAATTAACATTTTTGGGCACTAAAAAGGTCACAGGACGGCCATCTTGAGTCCGACCGACCCAATTTTTGTTTCGTTGATGGGCCCTGGGGGGATTCATATATATCCGAAAGATCAAGGTAATTGATCGAAGCGTCTTCAAAATTTCCCTCAAAAAGTTCAAAAATGTGTAAAAAGTGCTGATTTTGGCGAACAACAATGGCTGCCAGTCAGCCATCTTGATTCTGACAGGGCCAGTTTTTGGGCTGAAGATGTGTCTAGGGTAGATACACGTGTAACCCAAATATCAAGACGTTACCTTGAAGCGTCTTCAAAACTTCCCAAAATAACTGGATTCCGTCTACGGACGGACGAACGGACGGACGGACGGACGACGGACGAAAAGTGAACGCAATAGCCCGCTGGGACTAAAGTCCCAAGTGGGCTAAAAAGGCCATTGGCCTTCCTATGAAAATTCTGAAATAATTCATAAAATGACAGTTTTACTCACTTTCATATATAATCCCCTTTCGCAATCCCTAGCAATGTATACGCGTACTACCGACTGAATACGCGTAAAGCGTGTTCGGGTGATTCGCTCTAAAACTTCGAAGCGTTTCATCCGAACTAGTAGATCGCTAAGACGCGTAAAATAGAAGATTTTCAAGCCGTGACGTCCGTGGCTTAAGCCGCTTTAAACAAAATTTAAAAATAGAAAACGAAAACACAAAGCTCAAAACTCATATACTGAATATATATTAATTTTGGATTTTAACATTTTATTTCATTTCTCATGAATCTATGATACGATAGATAATCTTGTGTGATCTGAATTCCTTTGATTAGTGACCAAATGTGACCAAAATGACTAGTATGGCAGTGAGACGGACGTATCAGTGCTACGACAATGATTATTTAAAATTGTTTATGATCTACAACTTATAACAGATAAATCGCTCTCTTCACACGTATTGCCAGACAACCAAAACATATATCCTTATACATGTACGTATGTCACAAGACAGTCGAACCAAGTTCCTTGAAGTACGGTCACTTGTTTGGGTCGATGGAGCACGGCCGACGGAACTGTTGGTCTATTTCATGCATCCATTTATTTGCAACTGTCAGCAAGATTTAAAAAAAAAACACGAAAGATTTATATTTCAAATTGGTGCTCAATGTTCATCCTACTTATTTCGTTCAGTCATATAAGTCAATCGAAGCTGCCAGTGGAAGCTTTGCTAAAGCGTCAAAACGTACCCCATTTAGAGCCCATCAGCACAGGGCAACCGGCGTGTAATGTTCTGCTATCTCCGGTGCCATTCCTGTACAGGTTATACCAAAATGCTGCTGCACCTTTGACGACGGGAATCCGAACTCCAAGCTCTGGAAATACTGTAGCACCACCAGCTTTGACATCGTTAATCTGAAATAGTCACCAATATTCCATTTCGATCGAAAACCTCGTCTGTGGAAGGTTTAGAAAAGATCTCGGGATCGGAGCGTGAACTGCAGATTTGCTGCAAGATAACAATAGAACTTACGTAAAACATCCACGTGGCTATTCGGTTACCCGACCCGAATACCTTTGAATCTTTATCACCGTATCTTTCAAAGGCGTCTATGTCCTGAAAACAAACGAATATCTGCAAATTTAATGTATATTCTAATGCGTGTTATTGCTTATTACCGGAATTTTGCAAATCTTTTAACTTAGAACAGCTAACAAAATAAAAACAAAATGTAGAGCCGTGAACTTTTTGATATGAGATTCAAACTATTCACATTTTCACCAATACGTACATAAAAGTCGTGATGAGGCTCATACATTCCACCAATACCATAATTCAATACCTACAATAGAACGATTAATAAAAGGAATTATAATCTTTTCGGAATTTAAATGTCTCGAAATTGAAACAGATACATGGTTCTCTCTTAATCAAATGCACTAAAGTCATTATTCGATATTACAGAAGCGTCTTGGGGACATATCTATTTAAAAGAAAACACAAATTTGAGGTTAATTGGGAGTTCCCTTCTCTTCAAAAATTAGAATTCTTGAGATAAACAGTGTTTGTTTTCCTTTACCGGTCACACATAACGTACTTGAAAATCTTCGCACGGTGATTTTCGATCTCGTAACAGCGTGCTCAGACCCGTCAGATGTTCCACACGTCTTGATAGTTTTGAGATGAGGTCCTCCGGGTCGTCTAGATCATCCTCCAGCCATGCGCTGGAACATTTATAAAACATCTGTAGTATGACATCGACCCCTCCCCCAACACCTTCCCCGAGTTCTGCTATCTACGGCCCACATAATATGTGCCTTTAAGAATGTCCTTATCTAGAGCCACAATCACACCGAGATGATTTGGCCCTGGCCAAATTGGCACGGATCAGTAGTCCCGAGACAAAATTTGGTCCGTGTCTATTAAGACGCTCACACGTAAACCACTCACTCAAACAAAGCTTACACGAAGCGGAGTTAATCACTTCTGAATGGCACACGCAATGTTTGACCCATGCTAAGATTTGGCTTGGGGGGCCTGGTCCGATATTTCTGATCTGACCAAATTTGGTACCATTGTGAACAGTTATTCGGGCCAAAGTTCGTCCGGGCAAAAATTACTCATGTGATCACGGCTTAGGAGTGCCCTAGACCCATCAATAGCATTGTGCCCTCGGCACTGGCATTGGATCTCCTATGATATATGTCAGTTCAACTTCTCAAATGATAAATCCCCATAGAAACTCGTCGCCCGAACCTATCGGTTTATGTAACCATTAATATTGATTAGGAATTATGCACGTGTTTACTCAAATATCTCACCTTTCGCTAATACGATTTTCCGAAATAGAATGGACCTCTTCAGTGGCTAAAACATGTGATCGCGCGAACTGAAATACCGACAATTAACTGTCAATAGATATCAAGGATACTTACTTAAAGATGATGTATGATACACTTTTGAATAACGATTTCAAGACTTTTTGCCAATATTTCATCTGACCAAGAGTAACTATCATCTCTCAACGGAGCTTTGACGTAAACATATTTTAAACGTGTACTTAGGTTTCGCCAGGCTGAGCTGCATCCCGGCAAAATGATGCGAGATTGAAATATAACCTACGGATAGCAAAGCAAGTTCTTTTACAGCCTTAATTTCGTTCGGGTGAATAGTCCTATGCACGAGCGCAACGTAAGGATCGACGTTGACGACCTCGACATCTGCCGGGCGGTAAGGGATCTGAGTGCGCTGGTGGTAACACTTCAGATCGGGTGAGCTAACCTGAGAAGAAAAACCATTTAGATCCAATTAACGTCACAACATTTGCATGATGATATTACTTTGGTTTTAAATTGTTTCTTCTTGTGCAATTAACCTGTCAGATAAGATTGGGGTTTATTATGAAGTACAAATGATGGAGTTATTAAAGTTAATATAGCTTTTCGTGTATTTTGTTTATTTTAGAATCATTCAGTCTATATATCAAGTTCCATCATCGAAGGTAAATTCAACGCCATCTCTCCAAAAAATAGAACGACTAAAGTTCATGCTCACATGCTCGATATCGCCTCGGCAAAGCGCTTCATATTGCAGGGTCAAATTGAATTTCAAGACATCGAAATCCATCTCGGCCGAAGTGGATCTGTATTTAATGTTAAGGTCATCTTCTTCTTTTAGTAAAGTTTCATCGGTGTATTCTGTAAGATGAGTATTTAACAGGAAATCTGTTCATCATAACATGACATTGGCGATTGGTTAGAGTGGTTATCCCAGCTGGTAGCGCTGGGTCATGGCTTATTGCATATGCTGTCGCGTTCTCGTGATGGTCGGTATTTTATTTAATATATCTCTAGCTATTTTCATCGAGGAAACACCAGGAAACATCAAGATAGATAAAGCCCAATCAAAAACAAATGGTATTCTCTAATATGAATTACTTTAATTTTTGACCTAGGGACCCCAGCACACCACAGTATAAACGATGAAGCAGCGAAAGGGTTTTAAGTCTCTACCTAATGCACGGGCTAATTCAATGTAGCGTATTGCTTTGACGCCATCTCCGAACTGAAAAATATATAACATAATTAAGTGATATGCCAACGACTAGGCAGCAAAAATCCAAGGGCCGGTTTTATAGACTGGTATTCCTATAACCCGGGGGCGAACTCAATTCATTATCAATTGAGTTAACCCCGGGTTAAAGGTAATACCAGTCTATAAACCGGGACCTGGTTATAATGGCGAATGTACCTTGTCAAAACCTTTGGATAGTAAACGGTATAGACCTGCTTCCGAATACTTTTCAAATCTGGATCCGTTAAGAAAAGCGTCCTGCGCGTGGAGCAACCATCGGAGGGGTTCGTACATATCGTAAGCATGCTCGGAATTGTGCACGGCCACGTCGGCTATTTCGATAAAATCGTCCAACGACAACGACCGCGATTGTACCGATTTGATACGTCCGGTTATCAGGTCACCGAAACTGATGTTGTAAAGTGCACGCACGCGAATCAAACCCAAGGCCGATCCGTTGACGTCAATTTCGCTAGGCCAAATATCATCTGATGTGAATGTCTTACTCTCGTCTATAAATTCTACAGAAGAAAATTGAATGAATCGGAATGAATATCTTTATGGCGACTGATTCGGGCCATGATAAGACAAAAATGTGTGTACGGCTTGAAGCACGATAATAAATCTTTTTACATTAGCTGTAGAGAAAAATCTTTTAAAATGGCTTGAATCAGCGACCATACTTGAGTTTATATTTTTGAAAACAGTATCTCAACGATTTTAGTTCTGTTCTGATGACCCAGTAGTTTGTTTTCTATTGAATGAAACATGGACATTTTTTAAGATAAGCGCTCCGAAAGTTTTGAAACCTACCCTGAATTACGTGATTATCGATGTCACGTAGTTGTGATTGGTCCACTGCACTACGCCAGGCAGTCATGCGTTTGACGATGCGATAAATATTGATAGGATGTTCAGTGAAGGTTAAGTGCTCGTCATCCCCAGCTGTATGATCCGTCTGCGCATCGTAGAGTAATCTGAAAATTGTCGGTTTGAACATATTGCATGATATAAGCTATAGAGTTTATCTATTAATCTATCAATCGTCTATCAATTCAGCTCTTACCGTTAACAAGTATATTTTGTTGAATAATCGTCTATTTGATAGAGGGAATGGGAATGGGATGGGATTAGACTGGGCGGGATGGGGTGGGTGATTGAATGATGATATTGAAAATTAACATGCTTTAGAAAATTTGTATATATAATATCGTAATCTACTGGCATTAAAATGGTTAAGAGGTCAAAAGCGGTCAAAACGCTGGATTGGGGAAAATATTCGAGTAAACGAGAATTGTAAGTGCAAAGAATCGATTGGATCGGGGAAAAGCTAAAAAGCATATTTTCATTTCTCTAGTGGCTTTGTCAGTGAAATAACCAGTTCGAATGTCAGAAAAATGCAGATAATCAAGTGTAACATCCACCGTCAAAAAACCTTAATGATAGTATTATTTTTGAAAATAATCAACGTCAAAGTGGAAACTTTCAATTTTCAGGAATGTCTGAGGTGAAAATTGGCCACGGTAATCGCCCTCTTCTTGCATTGTTGTTAGGTGACTTGTGTTGCGAATTTTACATTACTGAAAACTCGAGATTCCGGTTAGAAAAGATTAGAAAATGACGCAAGAATACTGGACAAAATGGTGATTAGCAACTGTAAAATGGTTCATCAAGGGAATCGAACATATATGTATGCACAATATCCTTGCCCCAATCAAAAACCTTTTAGCAAGAATTTTCACTGGCGTTGGGGATGCCCGTGGTGACAGTGCCAGTGTGTACAATGATTTAAGGATGATATCGAAACGAATTAATATTTGCCAGCTGTGGTACTGCTATTAAACATTCGCAATTATCTGCAACAATATTGGAATTGATTTTTTTGTCTGTCCGACTGCGGAAATTCAAAATGAACGATATCGTTTGATTGTTGTATTCCCGGACGCCTATACATTTTGCATAATACAATTATCTATAAAATCGAACGAACAATGTTGGATGAAATTCGCAAAAAAAGATTTCACGAGTCATCGGAACTCAAAAGGGAATCGGCAGAATCGGGGAATGATGTTAGAGGACTGTAAAATCATTGGTGACGCAACGATGCAAATGTGTTAATTTCTTATTTTCCGGCCACTCAGTTTTTAACAAAAGCTCAAGAATATTAAATTTCCATTTTTGTTCACATCCCCAGAAGAAAATATCGATAACTGCAGGACTTAACTATAATTTAAAGTTTTGGATAGGCCTTATATCGGACCAAGCCGTTCGTAAAACGATTTCCTTTCGATTGAGAGCATCACCAGCAACAACCAATGTATGAAGCGCATATGGTTACAATACATACATAGACACATTCGCAATAACATTAGAAATAATAACCCGAAGGGCCCTCAAATATAATTTTATTAATCAAACATTTTTTTCAATAGCAAATCACCAGTTGAATAAAAGGCAAATCGATTTAGCCGATGACGGTTTGCTAATGAAAAGTCATAACGTCCAGGTGTGTACAGGGTTGTACATGTTTACATTAGTGGACTCGTTTTCAATAAAAAAAGATAAATATATTTATCAGTAGCTGGGGCATGGTTTCATTTTATTTTTATCGGTAGAAAGAAAAGTGCGAAAAAACGATTTCAAAATTTTGAATTTTGGATCATCCGGAGTTTCTTTTGTATGGAAAGGCCTACTAAAAACCTCCTTCAGTTGAGGGGATGCCCTATGAAATTGTTTCTTATTCTAAATTGGCTTTTCAAATTTATCTGAGTGGCATGGTTGCTAGAAGGGCATTGAGAAAAATATCTGGAAAAATATGTCACCACACCAAAAACAAGATACAAGCTGTTTTGAGCCAAAACGAAAAACACTGGTGGTTATGTTGATACCATAGAATATACCGGTAGGCTCTTTCGTACTTATGATATACATCTGAAATATTACAGAATGAGTATATATGACAGTAACGTACCGTTTAAAAAATCGAGCGAAAATATCTGGGAAGTCATTTCCTAACACTTGAAATGCTTTCGTTCCCGCATCGAGGAAACTCCTTTCGTACTCGAACGCTCGTTCGATCTTCACCACGGCCGTAAAGCATTCGGGCCTCACTGGTAATATGGCCTGCAACTGTAAGCACACCCAAATCGAAAACACCGATACTGCAGCTAATCGGGGGCCTGACATCATCACCATCAGATCCGACCATTCTGAAAAACTCCCCTGAAAGAATTGCCAGCAACTGTGCAAATCGGTCGCAAGAGGCGCATGTCATAGTTCTAGCATGACAGGCTGTTGAAATCAATCGTATAAATCGGTTTATTGAAATAATGGGTTCCATTATTTTCAAACTTCGCTCATTGCTTACCTGCTATTCATGCAAGTAAAAAACTTATATTTCCAATCATAGATCTGTAACGTTCCCAGAAATACATGTATTCGTAGCCTATATAAATTTTGCCCACGAAACATAATGAATTAGAATAATTCAGAAGCCCTAAATATACGTTCATTTCTAACAATAGCAACGAGCCAATATGTGTGTTATTTATAGCTGTTCAAAGACCCGGTCCTAAATCTGTCAGTCCGTATAAACCAGTTTTCCAAATCATATGTATTTGAAAGTGCTTATTACAGAAATACGTCGAGGCCTGTTAAAACACGAAGCGTGGCAAGCATAAAAGATTAAAAGAAAAAAACTTAAGTAAGCCATCTTTGGTGGATTTTCTATGCATTGAATGTTCTGAGAAATTTAAGTTCTGAGAGCTTAATTTATGTAATTTTCTGTTTACAGAAAACTTTCGAAGGCTTTGAAACCACCGGTCCAGTGAACAACATTTTTTGGAAAATAAATTGATGATAAATCGGGATTCGAAAGGGATCGGATTTTCATGCACGGCAACCGCCAGATGGTGATAGTAGTACAGAATGTAAACAACATGGCGGCTTTCAAGCGTCAAAAGCCGCACATTATCATCGAAGCTCCAGTTCAACAAGCTACTACTGATTGTTCGCGATGATGACACGGCACATCCAGTTGAAAATATGCCTTTACGTATTCGGAGCCTTTATTTGCGCATGTGAAGACCCGAGAATATCTAGTTATTGTCCTGGAAAAAAGGTAGGCCTAATGAAATGTTGATTTTTTAACAAGTCGAAAAGAATTTTTTTCTTAAGACTTAGCGGCATATTTTTTCTTTAAGTTATTCACATTCTCATCTTTTATTTTTTGGTAGTCAATAGTTATCAATAGTTTTTACTGTGCATTTCGATCTTAAGTATTGATAGTCGAATTCCATTTTTCATAATTTTAATTAGATATTGGCTTGCGGTGCGTAGTTCAATAAATATGAAAAATGATTGGAAAATTTCATTTTGTCTTTAGCCTGTAATAATGCTTCAGGCACAGTGTCAGTCATTACCTGGTGGTCAATATCAATAGCTGATGTTCCGTGTGAAATAGAAAATAGTCTGTATTTTCCAAAATCATATGTTTATTTATAATTATATAGACCTTATTCATTTTAAGTCGAATCAATAATTCCATTTTAGACAAATAATATCAATTGCAGTACAACTGTTATTCATCCCGGTAAGTTGGAAAGAAGTGCTTTGTTTTGGACGCTTGTATGTCATTTTCTAACATATAGATCTCTATCTAGAATATATAGGCCTAGGCTATTTCATTTTTCTTATACCTAAACTAAATGCGAATCAGTATTTAAACAGTTATAATTATTTGTGGTTCTATTCAAGTTTTAAGTAACCAGCCATCAATTGTATTTCTAGTGCTTTGATGTGTAGTACGATGTGGGATTTCATGTGGGGCTACAATAACCAAGTTAATGCTTACTAAGACGAGTCTATGCCCTTTTTGGTTCTAAAGATCATCTAATAGAGTATTAGAGGTCACGGCTACTGGGTGCTAGAGACAACAACCAAATGTTGCGCATATGGTTACTATACATGCAAAAATACATTCGCAATGACATTAGAAATAAAATAACCTGAAGGGCCCTCGAATATAATTTGATTAATCAAACATTTTTACAATAGGATGCAATCTTTGGACTGATCTTGAATTTTAGTTTTGGGTGCCCTTGAATGGCTTTGAATTTAAAGCATCCTTGAGAAAATGAACCCTGAGTGAGTATTGAAGGTCATGACTGTGTAATGGGCCCTGGAAAGAGAGTTTGTTAATGAACAGTGGGGCCAGAAAGGAGCCTGCTATACCTATCCCTTGATATAATATTTCCACATTTTCTAGGTAATTTTAGGACTACCATTATGAAAGAAATAATGACTAAGAAATAATGAATAATGACTAATCTTATCCAGTTAGCTTTGCTACTTTATGCACCTTAAGTTACTAATAATGTAAAGTTTATGTTATAATGCTTTACTATTGTGGATGTTTTCAGATTCTAGGACAAAAAACAATTTTTCCGTGTAAACCAAGCCATTGTTGAGATAAACTGCACAGGCCTACACAATATTGTAGTCATTTTTCCTGTCCGTAAGGGCCTATAACCTTCATGTAATTTCAAGTCCCATTTGAATGATATAACTGATGATATAAACATATTTGTTATGACAATTGGAAGTCATTTTTTTCAATTTTTTCTCTTGCGCCTCATCTCCATATGCTGGAATTTTGTCGCATAATGTGATCATGAATTGATATATTTGCTTTCTGACTTTGCTGGGTCACTGATATGTGTAGCTAGGGAATTCCCCGCATCAAACTATGATATTTTATTCATACTTTATTAGTCTAATTGAAGGCAGTTTATCGTGCGTGTTGAAATCGGGGAAACCTCATCACTTCACACGTATATTTTGAGTTTTGATAAAGTCATGCACCGACGTACACTAGGCCGGCCATGCATTCAGGATAGGCCTTGGCACTGTCATTTGGAGGATTTCATTCGATCGATGCCTCTTAGATTTTGGATTTGCATATTTCATACTAAATAATAGCCATTGCCGAAGTCTATTGATGTTTGCGTCTTAGTTCGGGATTAAGAATTTCAAACGTTGAAGATTATTGTCGATAAAAAGGACCCATCACCTTTCAAGTCGAACATTCTAACGCTTTGCACGCTTCTTTACATGAAAAATTTCTTCAGTGCTTAGCATGGCGATGTAACAATTCTCTATTTTATAATGTGCTTCATCCTTTTACGATGCTATTCAACTTGCTTCTTCCCAAGAACAGGTTTTACTGTTTGATAGAAAAGGAGAAAATTGTTATTAAAACCTAGACTATTCATTCTGTTGTTTGCATCTTGACTTCTTCAGGTATTTTGATGTCGGGATTTTTTTGTTCAGCTATTATGCCCATAGAAAATTTTTGGGTCAGATTTTTCCCATGATCAAAATGGGTTTTTGTCTAAAAAGGCCATGAAAAGTCATGAAAAAGGCCCACTAACATTTTTTGTTTACGGGGAACTGGGTTTTTTAATTGGAACGCAAAAAAAGGAAATTACCTTCGTCTAGAGTACAAGTGAAATCCTCTTTAAAAGATATTATGAAAATAATCTTTCGATACAATATTTCGCTAATTCTAGGGGAAACAGAAGCCAAAATCTGCCCGAATGTCGACTATGAAAACAAAGATTATACGGTTCAACCTAATTCGAATTATGTCAAGGCCTGGCCTTACTTGAAACTTTTGTCTGGAAAATATGTATCTGCTGTGAAAATCGAATGGCAACCATTTGGTAGCGGTGAGTGTCATTTGAAATAAGATGATCAGATCTCTCATGATAGCCGCGGTTTTATTTGTTTTACACGGAATATTTCTGCCGTGTGCATGTATTACCAAAGTCTATCAATATCAATTTTGTGCGATGTAACTTTGAAATTTGCTTTTTTCATTACGGTCGTTCGTGATATCCGTGTGAATAAGACGACACGTGTATATATATTTTACAGCCGGTATTCGCCAGTTGCGCGGAGTTACTGTAACGGTGACAGGACTCGAGGGAGATGTAAAGAACAAGAAGTTATCGATGGCAATGAGTCTATGCAATAAAACCTGGACGGATAAAGATGTCCGTTG
Organism: Tubulanus polymorphus; assembly: GCF_964204645.1. NCBI lineage: Eukaryota > Metazoa > Nemertea > Palaeonemertea > Tubulaniformes > Tubulanidae > Tubulanus > Tubulanus polymorphus. The sequence continues at coordinate 9,649,802 of NC_134027.1, read as the reverse complement.
TCCGGTAAGATCCATGATAGTCCAGACTGTATGTAATTAGAAAATCTTGCCTGCTTAAAATGTTCTGCAAACCCATTAAATCCCGAGACGAAGTTCCTCTGTGCAGAGTGTGGCTCCTTTTGAATAGTAATACAGTAGATTCTGCTAAATTCGGATCATTTGGGACAAACAAAATTCATCCATATTACGGGAGATCCAGATAAAAAGTCATTTTCTCGTATATTGATGAACAAGTGCACAGCAAATATTGTCCAGATTACACCTGAATCTGGATTAAGCGGGTAATAATATGATAGAGATAGTAATAAATTGAAGCAAAAATACGTATTTTTGATTGAAATTATAGATTCAGATAATCAATGAATTATGCCCTTACAAGTCTTCAGTCTGGAATTGATGTATTTTCCGATGGAAGATTTGTGGGTAATTAGTAACGAAGCCATTGGGTAATAATATGATAGAGATAGTAATAAATTGAAGCAAAAATACGTATTTTTGATTGAAATTATAGATTCAGATAATCAATGAATTATGCCCTTACAAGTCTTCAGTCTGGAATTGATGTATTTTCCGATGGAAGATTTGTGGGTAATTAGTAACGAAGCCATTTAGTGATGATATATTGCCCCATTAAACTTTGAATGGCTGAAGACATTACGAGAGCAATTTACGGACAGCGCTATATTTCATAAATGAAAAAAGGTAATTTATAGAGATATAACCATGGCATTTTCTCATTTATTCAGCCTGTGTACAGGTACGATTGTATCGACAATCTACGAGGCGGTCATTCGTATGAGTTGTTCGTCAAACATTACCCGGTCACATCGCTGATGAATCCGGCTCAGGAATATTTCACCACATGCAGTACGTAATCGTATGCTTAGGCTAAAAAATTATACCTAGTTTCTCCTAATCAGCAGCGTCACTTTTAAATTGCAATCAAATTTGCTATCAGTTCATTTAGCTGCCGGGTCTGTTATGGTTAACTTGATCACGATTTTTAAAAAAGATAAAGTACAGGGTAGATAGGGGGCCGGCCTGGTCAATTTTATGGTCCGCAGAAAGTAGAAACAAGATTTTTTAGCCTTACATGAATTTGATACATATTATTCAAGTGAAAACAATAGCTGCTTACTCAGTTTTATTGCATTCTGTGGCAAGCATTTTGGATCATAAAACCTCTATTATCATTAGAAATACGCTATCCAGGGGTTATATATATAAGCGTGTAGAATGATTCTTCTTTTTTCGTTTTAGAAAACAAATTTCCAGCACCGGCCAACTGGATACCGAAATACTTCAAATATGAATCAAACGTTGATCTTCGGTACCTGAAGGTGTACTTTATTTCTGCACCGGCCATATACAACTTCATGGAGTACAAAGTTGAATTGTGCAATGAAGAGAATGGAAAATGTTCGGTGTATGAAATTGTCAAAGGAGTACGTAAGCACGTAACATCATTAAAGCACTTTGATAAAAGTTTTGAATTAAAGTTGTACAGTAGAGTCCGCTTAATTCGGATCATTTGGGACCAACAAAAATCATTCGGTTTATGGGAATTCGGGATCGAAAATAATTTTCTTGTTACTATTGAACAATGAACAAATGGACTGCAAATATTGTGCGGATTAGACCTTCATCCGTATTCGGATTAAGCTTGTTTGACTGTAGTAATTCAAAGCCACCAGTCTATGTGTGCGATTTTTTTAATGGTATTGTTAATAAATGATTTGTAATAACGGTATTTCATTCTCAATAATTTTCACCAAAACAAGTTCTTAATATTCATGTCAAGTAATCAAGAAAAAGATTACAAAAATTGTACAAAGGATTACTTTGAAATATACTGCAGGTTTTTAGAAAAAGAAATGGTTAGTGGGTTTGCTTAGTTCTCAATTGCTTATCCATGTCAAAAGTTGTGTTAATAATTAAGTTGTCTCCCGATTCAGCAAACACCAGGGGAATTTCATGCGTTGAATTTCTCTCTCATTTTAACTACCAGGTCATGATATCTATGATGAATTAAATTTATTGTTACAGTTATTTTAGCATTGCCTCGCATATCTCCTATAGCAAAAGCTATACACATAATAAACGAGGGACATTTCCTAGAACATTCAGGACCATTATTCAAATCTATGAAACCACTTATAATATCTGATATAGATACATGTAATCAACAAGTTCTTCGCTTCATGTTCAAGTATAAAAATAGTTTTCTGGTTTAACATACATTTGAAATGGTTAACATTTTTAACCTCGTATTTCAGCCATTCAAACAAAGCCCTGTTGCTGGAAAATGTGTTGACGATCATGTAGAATTACTGAATGTAAGTAATCGATATTAGGACTGACGATGTCAAATTCCACTAGAACAAAATCCAATACTTACATCACTTTTTCTTGGCTGGGCTAAAAATAAAACTGGGTGTGAGTTGAAAATGATAATTTATTTTGTGAACTTTTTAATTTCAGACAAAATTTCTTGATGTAGTGCCGGGTTTTTACAGAATCAGAGTAAGCTTTCATTTATGTCACTCAATAGATTCCCCGGTTTGTTCAAGTTTTAATCATAGTTGAAATATATATAAGTTGTAAAGAAAGGACTCATTTTTCATAATTAATTAGATAAGACCAGTAGATACATTTCGTCTTACTGAAGGAGAATGTCTTTGCAAAGATGAACTATTAGAATGCCGACCTAGGTGCAGGTATTGGATGAGCAGGCAGGTGAAATTCATTTCAGGTATGTAATATATATATCAAATTTCATAAATTGAATAATCATCTTCAGTTACTATCTCCATACACTGAATTTCTACATTAAGCATAATACATTTTGGTTGTTAAGTAAACCTAATTCTTTTTCAGAACCATCGAATTTTGTGATACCAACAATATGTGCAGCTGTAATATTAGTAGTCATTATAATCGTCGTATCATTAGTCATCGTTTACATAAAGAAGAGAAAGACTTCACTCGGTATGCATCGTCCAAGAAATATCTGAATTCCACGATACATAATTTTGTGATTCCATGAAACATTTTCTCATGATTTTATTCTAGATAAAATTGCATTTACCGACAAAGATTCAATCAAAATACTTATCCTTGAGTCGATGCGTTATCAATCGCGGGACGGCAAAGTTGATCAATTCATCAAATACTTGCGGGACAAGCCCGATTTCGAAGTGCTTTATGTTCGTACGTGGTCCGACGCTCTCGCGAACCTTGTCGACGAAGCGGACTGGATCGTCCTCATCGCTCGCGCCGTTAAGAAGTCCGAGCACGTGTGCTTACCGATGGCGTCGAAAGCGTCGCGTTTTATTCAACTCGTCAACCGGTCATCCGAGCGAATGGACGACAAGTTCGTCATCGTACGTTTCGATCAAGGGTCAAGCGTGTGGAAGAACGCGCGCCACGTGAAAGAGTACGACGCACAAAACATCGAAGGAATCCTCGAATGTATTCATAATCTAAAACTGGTCTATGACAGCGGTTTCATAGGTAAGTCATTTTATATATCGCTGCATATACTTACTAGGGTGTTACCTAACTTAACGCCGAGTAAATGAAAATCGTATTCTTTTGATTTCAGATGGAGAAAATTGGGGAAGCCAATTGTGTAATGAATTGCTATCATCAGTCAGCGATCGACCGCCGTGTATATATAATGAACTCTATGCTGAACAACTCAGTGTATTCGATGAACCATACGTTGTCGAAGAAGCCATCCCGCTTAGAACATATGCATATCCATCCTGAAAATTTTTCAATCCCCGGCTACGATAGTTTTTGCATAATATAAAGGTATTATTGGTTATGTGAATTTAAGAGATAACCTACTGAAGGCAGCCTAGAAAAAATATAAACCTAGAGTATCAATCATGACCGTCCCATTGACAATAAAAAATTTTGGTAAAATCCCTTGTGGCAGGTATTAACATCTACCATTTCATACATATCATATGTGTACGTAATTCGCTTTTCAGAGTGAATTTATTTATCAGTCACTTTTATAGAAAATAAGTTATTCTGTCAAAAGGTTTTCAATTACAGCATTGTTTCAAGTTGTATTTTGGTTTAAATTACCCGTTATTAGCTATTCTGTGATCGTAATGAATTTCTCCTTCATAGCCTGGAGGAAGAGGCCAACTTGAATCCGGATTTAAAATGTTAACAAATCTGTACCTTATGTTTCTTTATATGATTAAAGCCAAAGAACAATAAAAGTTATTTTAGAGATCACGCTAAAAAATTTAATTCCTTGTTTCTCCTTTCTGCCGAGCTTAAAAGTAAACTTGGCTGGTTGCCTATCTACTCCGTACATTACTTTTTTTGAATCATGATCACGCAGTAACAGACCTTTCAGCTATAGAAATAAACTGGTAACAAATTTTATTGCGATTTATAAATCAACCCAGCCAATTAGGAGAAACAAGGTTTATTTTTTAGCCTTAGACTGTTACACGATTATTATCAAACACTTCACATATAAATAATACATTTATAACAATTGCATTTCTGAAACAAGCATTTCAACTGTAACATTGAGAGTTTAGAGACAAACATGCGTACATGAATATATGAACGTATGTACCGGGAATGTTTTATTATCTTTTCACAAACGATTCATACTACCATTGTTGGTTACCAGAAATTGTCCAAGTCCAATGCAACGGTACTTTTTAAACTCATGTCAAATGTATTATAATAGGTGTGTAGTTTATTTAACTTAATCCATATAGTTCTATAGACAGCAGACTGCTTAACACTTGTCAGGACCCAACCGTAAAAAGACTGAATTCAATATTCCGAACTTCAGAAATTTTCCATCATACAAATTTAATGTCAGAGTTATGTAAGGTTTACTGGTAGTACCTGTACTTTACTGTAAAGAATGAGTAATATGTAGTGTACTTTTATTTTTTACATATTTATATACGTTTGTACTTATACCGGTATATGAAAATATTGAGTTTATATGAAATAAAAATTCGCGATGATCTTAAAGAATGATTGATTTCTATTACCCGGTAGTGAAACCTAATCATTACTTCAGAAGATTGGGATTATAATTCATCAGACCTCTAATCGACCAGGAGATCTACAGCCTTACACTTCCTTGCCATCTATTAATTGGCCAGTCAATATCAACAGGCGAGCCTATGCATTTCAATCAATTACATTGTTCCGGTTTAGTCTGTTAGTGATCAGGCCTCTTCGATCATCAGTCGTGTGTTGAAATCTATCAGCTATGCTGTTCAGAAAGCACTTAAGGTGGTATTTCAAGTGCAGCACTTAGCCTGGATGGATAGTGCTGCAGAAGGCACATTTAATAAATACTCATCAAACGTTTGGTTAAAGGGAATTTTTACAGTTGAAAAATTTTCACTTTGCGAGCCAATCATTAACAATAACAAAATCTTTAATTTTCTATAAATAATGACTAGTTTTTATTAAAACTTTCATAATACAAGAACATCATTTTCAAAACACAACTCGAGGTTTATAAGTGGTCAGGTAGGAAGACAAACTAGATTCAACTGCCTTTGAAAACACCATGCTTTAGCGAAATTAGAATCGTGATAATCACCTACTTAACAGACCAATTATAGTTCGATTCAAATCTTGAACAAAAACAACGTACTACATTCGATGAAGTAGAAACCATTAAATTAACTTCGAAACTCCAAAATAACTTTTTTTTTATCAAAAGTATCATTCAAACCTTAAATATTCAATCATATTTGGAGACAAGCTTGTAGTTTAGCAGCACCATCTGCTGGGAAGGAAGCTATAAACGATGTTAGATGTTCGGGCAGACGCTGATGTGCTGTACGAACCATCAATACAAGAACTTCTTGAGTATCTAAAATACAAATTTTTAGGAATGTGAATTACCATTGATACATACATTCATGATGATATATAGTACCAAGGTTTTTCTATGGATGGATGCATTGAAATGTACCTCGGACTTCGGAAACATGAACAACTACAGTTTACATATGATGATTACATACTGATATGACTAACCTAGCTTTATTTGATCAGTCTGCAAGACATGGGCAATCGCTGTGAATATCTTTGGAAGTTCACCCTTAATCTGCAAAGAAAATAGGAAATAATTCCTTGTGATGAGTAATAAACCTTTTAAGATGTACCGGTAACTCAATTGCAGATGCCATGATAAAAAACAGCTTAGAACATCAACTTACAGACGAATGGTCAGCTTCAAATAGTTTCCAAAGGCAAGTAAAAACTGTTTTGTTCTCCTCAAAATCTTCTTTCAATGGTAGACAAGACGTTACTATCGGTAATACCTACAAATATCAATCATCATATTTATTGAGCGTCTCGGATATGAGATTGATCAAAGATGGTGAAAGGCTAGAACTGACCTCATTAATTGGTACGGCATCAAAATTAGCCATGATCAGCCGACACATTGCGGCACAACAATTGTCTACAACGCGTACATTGCTTTCTTTTTGCAGAATGCCAATCAACTGATGAAGCACCTTCGGATATTTCCTGATGTGTTGATCAAGAAAAATTCAGTGGTATACAACGCAATGCTTACAAGGATAGAAAAGGATTTCATGCCCAGATAGGACCATAAAGCTGCACGCTGAAAAATCACAATCCATCAATTGTTATTACGATTTCTTAAATACTAGAAAACCGTTTTTATCATTTCAGATTGGGATAACAAAATCGTAACAAAATTTTACTTTGAAGTAGAACATATTTTTGAAACAAAAGGATACGAATACATAACTTGTCCAGCGTTGGCAGTGACCACGCCCAGAGCATACGCAGCATTGCTTCTAACTTCATCGTCCTCATCGCTGATCGCTGCATTTATCAACGGCATCAAATCCGATAAGAACGTTTCTGCCACAGCCGGCGATGCGTCTGCCGTTTCTCCGATCACGCCGATCGCAAATGATTTCTCCGAAATCGTTGAATTCTTTTTCTGCAATGATACACAGCAATTGGGTTGAAAGGCACAAATCCTCAAAATAACTAAGGGTTCAAGAATACCATGGAAGTATGCTCGACAATCTGACAATTTCAACAATATTCAACGCCAAGTGAAATGTTTGATAACTTAGATGGAACTCCCTGAGGAAACACTGGGTAACCTCATTTCCATATGCATTGTGTCCTATGACAGTGCTGGCAATTAATCATCAAGTATAAAGACTAAGTTAAAACATGTTAATATTTTCCTAAAAAACCACTCTCCAGATATAACTAGGGGTCCAGGGACACCATGCCCACTTGGGAAGTGGTTTCAAATGCTCAACAATCTAATAATTTCAATATTTAAAGCCCCCTGGTGACAAAATACAAAAACCAATGACCTTGAAACTCACCACAATCATAGAACATGTCAGCAGCTACAATTTTGTAATTGATTGTGATAAAAAAATAATTTTATATGGAAATACTAAGTTATTCTACTATTCAACGCCCCCTGGTGACCATATAGAATAACTAATTTCCTTAAAACTCACCACAATAATAGACGATGTCATGAGCTACAACTTTGCAATTGATTGTGGTAACAAAATATGTATTGGTACAAATAAAATTTAGAAATACTAAGATATTGTATCATTCAACGCCCCCTGGTGGCCATATACAAAAACCAATGAACTTGAAACTCACCACAATCATAGAACACGTTATAAGCTACAACTTTCTAATTCATTGTTGTAACAAAATATGCTTAGGTATCAATATAATGTCGAAAAACTTTTTCACACCTACAAATGAGTACTGATGACACCAAGATGGCCGCCAATTGCGTCATAATTGGCTGATCAAAAATACCTGTCTTAGGTATAAAACATTCCTCTCCAAAGAATACCCATCAGCAATTGCAATGAGAAATGGCAAACCAGTAGGAAGCTACAGGACTCAGAATTCAGGCCAAAATTAACATTTTTGGGCACTTAAAAGGTCCTAGGACAACCATCTTGAGTCTGATCAACCCAATTTTTGTTATGCTGATGGGCCCTGGGGGGTTTCAAATACATACGAAAGATCAAGGTAATTGATCAAGGCATCTTCAAAATTTCCCTCAAAAACGTGAAAAAAGTGCTGATTTTGGCGAACAACAATGGCTGCCAGTCGGCCATCTTGATTCTGACAGGGCCAGTTTTTGGGCTGAAGATGTGTCTAGGGTAGATACATGTATAAACCAAATATCAAGACATTACCTTGAAGCGTCTTCAAAACTACCCAAAATAACTGGATTCCGTCTACGGACGGACGGACGGACGAAAAGTGAACGCAATAGCCCGCTGGGACTTAAGTCCCAAGTGGGCTAACTAGGGGTCCAGGGACACCATGCCCACTTGGGAAGTGGTTCCAAATGCTCAACAATCTAACAATTTCAATATTCAACGCCCCCTGGTGACCATATACAAAAACCAATGACCTTGAAACTCACCACAATCATAGAGCATGTCAGCAGCTACGATTTTGTAATTGATTGTGATAACAAAATATGCCTCGTTACCAATTTAATATGGAAATACTAAGTTATTCTACTATTCAACGCCCCCTGGTGACCATATTCAAAACCCAATGACCTCGAAACTCACCACAATCATAGAACATGTCATGAACTACAACTTTGCAATTGATCATGGTAACAAAATATGCCTAGGTACCAATATAATAAGGAAATACTAAGTTATTCTACTATTCAACGCCCCCTGGTGACCATATAGAAAAACTAATGTCCTTAAAACTCGCACCAATCATAGATGATGTCATGAGCTACAACTTTCCAATTGATTGTGGTTATAAAATATGCATAGGTACGAATATAATAGAGAAATGCGAAGATATTGTATTATTCAACGCCCCCTGGTGGCCATATACGAAATCCAATTACCTTGAAACTCACCACAATTATAGAACACATTATGAGCTACAACTTTCTAATTGATTGTGGTAGCAAAATATGCTTAGGTATCAATATAATGTGGAAAAACTTTTTCCCACTTACGAATGAGTACTGGTGACACCAAGATGGCCGCCAATTGCGTCATAATTGGCTGATGAAAAATACCTGTCTCAGGTATAAAACATCCCTTTCCAAAGAATACCCATCACAAATTGCAATGAGAAATGGCAAACCAGTAGGAAGCTACAGGACTCAGGATTTGGGCCAAAATTAACATTTTTGGGCACTGAGAAGGTCATAGGACGGCCATCTTGAGTCTGATCGACCTAATTTTTGTTATGTTGATGGGCCCTGGGGGGATTCACATATATCCGAAAGATCAAGCTAATTGGTCAAAGCGTCTTCAAAATTTCCCTCAAAAAGTTCAAAAATGTGTAAAAAGTGCTGATTTTGGCGAACAATAATGGCTGCCAGTCGGCCATCTTGATTCTGACAGGGCCAGTTTTTGGGCTGAAGATGGGTCTACTCAAAACCCTAAATCAGATGAAGACCCAAATTGACCTTTTCGGACAACCATCTCATTTTTGTGTAATAGCGTGATACATACCAATCTTTTCTTGAGTTCCGGTATGATTTGTCGGAAGTATGGATTGAACTGTTCGTAGTTGACTAGTTTGGCTAGATTAGGTAAGATATCACCGGCGTATTCGATCAACATCGTGTCATACTCCGCTTCATCATCTTCCAACTCCGGATCATCGGCATCATCACTATATTGCTGACAACTGATCTGTGAATAAAATCTTTAATCATGAATCATAATACCAGTAATAATCCTTGCATATGAAGCCAAAAAGCCAATATTCTAACCTATTTACCCTAAAATATTGTGATTGGCTTTATATCAGACGGGTTTATTCCCATTTGGTACATTTGTGTACATGGAGCCAGCAGCCTGAATTTTAAATTCCAAAGGTCACCTAGGCTTATTGAGCAGGATAACAATTAAATATCAGGGATGCCATATGTATTCATACCTTCATTTGAATGACATCTTTCACGCAGGCAGCTATCATACTCAATAACTCTGTCTGCTGGCCTGGTTGCATTATATCAGCATCTAGAAACTCTTTGATGGCTTCGAGAGTCGTCATTGCGACAAGTCGGTCCGAATCGGTTTTGACAATCTCTATTAGTTTCGGTATGGACAAATTCATCATCTCGGCTTGTTCTTTAAATGAAAACAATGCCAACATAAAACTGATATTCTAAATAGGCAAGTAGCATATTGTCTCGTACAAAATGGGTCTAGTCTATTTCATTTAGTTAAAACTTCAAGAAACAGTCAATAATAGATGCTCTACAAAAAACGTGATCATTTCATTTTGAACGAATCATGCTTTCACTCGACAAAATTCAGAAATTCCGGAGATAAAGCAGTAATTAAGTAAACTTACTCATTTGAATTTCAGGATTTTCAGATTTTCCCATGAATTGTAGATAATTGCCGATAGCTATCGCAGCCCCTTTACGTATATTCGAGGCTGGATAATCCAACAGCTTACTCACTTCTAAGTAGGTGCTTTCTAAATGCGGCAAAAATGCTGCTCTGTAAAGTTGAATAATACAAACATATGAAATACGCATGATAAACACTTCAACTATGGTCTATTTCGTTCATGAAATCTAATGACAGGCATGCATTATTCATATCACGGGAAGGAAACTCACAAAATACTGGCAGATTAAGAAATCTGAAGTGAATGAACCTTACCCAGAATTTAGAGCAATTTCCCCTAAAGATGTGCAAGCATCTTCTTTTTCTTCAAGAAATGCATTCACTACGCTGTACCTGCAAAAACATTAACAATACCCAAGTTAGTCTAGTATCTAGCCATAACTAGTCTCGGGCCGAAATGCACGCTGTAGGGAACCCCTACATTGTCTGGTATTCAGACTATACCCTTGTTACCATGAGCTTAAGTCCTGAATCTTGTCCTACAGTTTTAGGATAAATTTTCTCAGCCATTCTTACCCTTGAACATCATCATCTTCATCCTCTTCACCGATGTCTTCCTCATCGTCATCATCGTCAAAGAGTTGATACTTATGCTCCTCTTCATTTCCGTAATGAACCTTACACAGAATGTAAATATACGTATATGAAGAGGAGAACAGATAATAAGTATAAAACCCACTATATACAGAATTCAAAAGATTATCATATTCAACAAGAATTAAGATCAAAATACACATAGTTATTCGTTTTTAAATCTTCATATATATACAAAGCAGGTTTTAAACTTATTATGAATCTTAATACGTGCAGGAGCAGGATTTATTCTAGTAACCAGTATACGTTGTTGTTCATGATAATACCGGTACTAGGTCATGATTTGGATTTCTATTCGTACTTATTATTTGTCATGATTTACTTGGAACATGAATTTTGAAGCGAATGAAATTATCGCCAAGCAAAACATTTTAGATATTCTTACCGTTACGCCTTCAGTTGATTTCACAGAATCAATCATCCAGGGAACCATGCTCGTCAAGTACTGAGCCATATTCTCTTTCAGCAATGTTGAAATCGCCGCGAACAAACCATATCTAAATTGAAAACATGCTACACTCTTAAGTCTTAGCGTAATCATTCGAGCACCCAGGTATACTATAAGGGCATTTGCCGTTTGTAGATCATCGATTGCCATCAGTCGGATACTTACACGCATCGTCGCAAATCAGGATCAGGAATTTCATCGACCAACTTGAGTCCTAGGTGAACGCACTCATCCGCTAATGGTAGGAAAGGCTCGCCAACTGTACGCGCGAGAACACCCAGAGTATCTTAAATACCGAATAGTATTGACAATGTACATATTATTGCAGTCATCTACTTCTGGGTGTAGACCCATTATTTTTGTGAACATCAACACCTACCAATTGCTTGTATTTTGAGCGGTAAATATTCGTCCGAATGCGGAACCATGAGAAAAACCTTCAACTTTTCAACTGTCGCGGTAAAATATGGCAGGAAATCTGTCTTGGCAGCATTAGCTGAAATATCATTCTTTCATGTGAATATAAATGTGTATTAATTATGTGATACACAGAGGAGTGTGTATTATCTCACCCCATACGAAATTCAGAATATGATTTCGAAGTTCACTTACAGATTGCAGCAATGGCACTGATTGTTAACTCAATAATGCGCTTAGAACCGTCTGGTGATAAGTTCAACAGCAGTCGTTCCATCAGTTTTGACAGATATGGCAAGATATCTTTACCTACATAAGGAAATAAACCATTAAAATTTTGAACGATATGAATCGAAAATGATATCGGGATTCAAAATTTTGTTCGAACTCATCTCGTGTAAATCTAACTCAATCTTCGACTTACCCATATTTTCGCAGAACATTTCTAACGCGTAGTACGTTTTGCTCAATATAGATATGCTCTGTTTTTTTTCCAACGCCCGCGGCTGCTCAAGACTTGCAAACAACAGTGGCAAAATTTCAGGCGCAAACTTACAAATATCCGGCTAAAGATCACAATAATGCACAGATTAGGACAACAAAGTGAACAAGTGCAGACCATTGCAGTAACATTTCAACTTAACATCATTTATATACCTCTAAATGCTCGGAAAATTGTCCTAAAGAGAAGAGAGCTGCTTCTTGCACCAGTTGACTGGGGTCCTGCATTCCTCTGTGCAAGCACTGGACAACTGTGGTCAGATATCTATTGTAAAGAAGCATTAAGCCAATTTAGATCGGAATCAACGCATCACCATACATTTCTCTACAAAAATAGTAACCGGGCTCACTTGTTGCGGATATTTTCAGAACAGCCTTCTGCCATGACTGCCATTGCCAGGTATGCAGCTTTCCGATGGTATGGGTCTGAATGTACCAATGCCGGTTGCACAAGGTGTAGCTAATATCATATATGATACGGTTATTTCACAGCGTAAAATATCACAACAAAATTTCAATCATTCTAATTCTGCACTTACCACTTTTGGCAGAACTTTTTCTGGCGGAATATGCAATGCAAGCGTATCAAGCACCTGGAAGTGTGACATGAAGTGTAATTAACAGTTACTAATAATCACTCTACAGATCCTGGTTTTTCATATCAGGGCTTTATTATTCAAAAGTTCTTACCTGAGCAGCGTAACTGGCAGCACCCTCTTCATCATCGTCATCATCATCATCGTCATCATCAGCATTATCTACAGGTGGACAACACATAACAGGGAAAACTGCTTCTATAATTGGCGAAACAAGTTTGTGTTTTAAAATCGCCTACAATTTAGAGAAAAACGTGTATACTATACAAATTTTGCATATTATCGAAGTTTTAAAGCAATTACAAAATACTGTGCCCAGTATTTGTCCGATTTGATGTAATCGACACCAATTAGCAAGTACATGTAGCTAGATTGAAATTTATGTAAATCAAATAAATTTCAATCTAGCTACATGTACTTGCTAATTGCCATAACTATTATAATAATAGTTATGGCTTTTTGCCGACATGGAAGTTCTATATTTTTCAAAACATGAAAAAAATTTTTTCCAAATATTCTACCTTTTTCTTCAATCTTGTTAACCAGCACATAAATGACATCGCCTTGACGCGTATATTGTCCCCATATTGAGCATTGACAGAAATCTGAAAATAAACGACGGAATCACGTGTCTCAGCACTTACAATCACTAGGATCAAGCAAAATAATTTTTTAAGTTTGAACACACATTTGTTCGGGTCCCAGAGCCCTACCTGGATGCAAAATTCAACGATCGTTTTCACATGCGGTCCGACGATAGAGACGTCGCATTCGATAAGTTCATCGAACAACTCCAATGCCTCGCACGCTTTATCCTGCAATTTGAAAAGAGCTAAATGGAAATGTTACAGTATAACTTACAGGCATATCGACATCGGTAAAAACAGTAGCAATAGGAAATGAGGCACGATACAACAAGAAATATGAACGAAAACATGAAAACTATAATATTCTAACAGAAATGTCCGTGTGGAGACCACACTAAAGAGAAAGCCCGAACAGCTACCTTTCTTTCTTCTTCACAATAACCATCTATCTATATATTACATGCACATATCAGTACGGACGTTTTTTATCTCATGATTGAACAAAATAGTACGCATACAGTATCGGTATGTTGTAATAAGGAAATGCACAGTGTAGGGTACTGTAGTAATAATCAAACTTGATAAATTCATCATTACTGCATACCTCGTCAGTATGAAGCAAATGCGCGATAACTTGCAAAACTTTTGGTATCAATACTTGATATTTGCCCTAGAAAATCAAAAGAAAAAAAAATCAGCCGATTCATTTCCTGACTGCTAGGGAAAGTGCAAAAATCATTTTGATCCGATTCCCAAATACATACCACCTCTTCAGTTCCGACATTAGCAACCAAATGTGTCAATGCCCTGTTTGAAATATTCGAAGTTCACATTATAAACATGAAAAAAGTAGCCAAAACATCATTATACATTATGGACTAGGAGAATCAGTTAGCTTCAAGTTACTGGAAGTATAAATCGATAACTTACAAAACAGAGTAGTACGGAACCATTGGGTTCTGGCTATCCTCTAGTGTTTTTGAAAACAAAGTTGCTAGATGTATCAACTGGGGCTTCAGTTTATCATCGGCGACTCCTGTTACCTTGCTCAATACGAACATGCCGAGCTAAACAAATCAAAAACGAATACAGGGTTATGCTCATCAGTAAAACCCAAATTAACCACACAACAGGCAGAATTTTCTTAATCAAGCATACCATACCTCTCGATAAAGAGGATTTTCACTGCACCCGACATACTGATTGATGAACTGAAATAATTCCGGCCATTGGCTTTCGTCGAGCTCATGTTTAGCGACAGTTCCGATCACTTGCGCTATCGAATTTCGTACTTGTTTCCTGAAAAAAGATGTAACATACACAAGATCTTCGGTCCGGATGAATGACTGAAAAAGGGTTGACTGATCCACAACTTACTCATTTTCTTGAATAAGGACCTGTAGAATGTTCTGTTTAATACTGGAATGTATAAAAAATGCTTTAATTAATGAAGAATAATATATTCATTGACAAAAATTTCACATAAAAACTATCAGGTCTTTTTTAAATTACTTGGAGTATGGTTTTTTTCAAGAAAAAAGTGGGAGGGCAGAGAGAAAAAAATAAAAATAAACTTTTTTCTAATTATTTGAATATTTTTTCAAATAATAAAGGCCTGCAGAAAAAATTAAGAGGAGAGAAAAATTGAGATGAATTTGATTCAAATGAAAAAACTAACTTTTTGCAAATCACGAGATTGAAAATTTAGATGAACATTAAAATGAATGAAGATGAGCGAAAACTTACGTATGCCTTATTTCTTGAGATAATGCCTTCCACTGTTTCTGTTTCGCAATTTTCCTTCGTAAAAGAACCCCTGCATAATTGCGTACCTAAAAATAAGAAAATTCATCTTACCATTCACATCTTAAAAAGCTTGTAAAATAACAATTTATTAAGTTGGTATATTATCAGTTACATGGGCTTAGTAGGTATACCTGTGGATCTGCTGATGTGGCAAGTACTTCAGTAAGGGCAGGTACAACGGATGGATCTTTAAAAGCCTCCTTGATCTGCTGGGTAGCCTGAAATCATTAGAATGCTGGGTTATAATTTGGAGGCCGAAATGCAATTAAAAACTATGGGATGTCGTCTATAGCCTAATACCTGGTAAGGACCTGAGGAGCCTGAAATCCACACCCAGGATTACAGCATAATTGATGTCTATAGGTGGTACCTAGGCTACTGGTTCGAATCTTCAATCAATTTTGGAGCCCCGACTACCGAGATGCGCTAGGCCCCCATCCTCTATGCTGTAGACAGCCAGATTCTTGTATTAAACCACAAACGATTGAATAGATGTTTGCTATGTTGCAATAGGCCTACATCCATGTTCAATAAAGAGAGAACTAAGTTATTGTCACAGTACTGTCTGCACTACGTCTACGCTCAAATTCGTGAGTGATAAATGGATAAATTACAGTTACACGTCGTTATCAGTCAGGAACACTTTCCAAAAACGGCTTATTCTGCCAATTTCGGCGTTTTCCGCCAATTACGGCAGAATCAGCCGTTTATGGATCACTCAGTTTTGAAACTTTCAGTCGTTTATGGCTTAATCAGCCAGTTTCAGCTCACTAAGTTTCGAGTTTTGCTTCAAAGTTTTTTGCGCACTTCCGGTCCAATTAGCGCATGTTGCCGATTACGTTATAATCTCGAGCAGACGATAAGCTTTCATATGACGCTAGGATGGAAATTTTTGAGCTAGGTAAAGTGGTCAAATTTACGTTTTTCTAAATGATTACGTCATATGAAGCCCAAAAACTCCGGGAAAACTCTCAAAACTACTACAGCATGAAACAAGTTTATTAATCATGATTTTTGTTAAAAATAAATTTGGGAACTAGTTTTAAAAATTATTATAAAGTTTTCAAGTAAACGTTGCCATGGGTACACATAAAAACATTCATCATTTCTGGCGTATTCCGCCGTTTTTGGCGTAGTTAGTTTTATAATCATAAACTATTATTAAAGCCATTATTGGCAGTCCACTTGTTATATATGAGGATTCCCCCACCCACTTAGACGTTTTCCCTAGTGTCTCCACTGTACTTTTTTCGGAATAAAATAATTAATTTGCTGAGTTGAACGGATGTGTCAATATTATATGTTAAAAATAAAATTATTATTATTATTATAATTATCATTCTCATAAGACAAATCAATCATGGACGTATAAACTAGTGTATCAAAAATCTAGTTTTAAGTTTTGCCCATGGTCTTATCTTGCCTAATAAAGCATAGAATGGTTGAGGGATATATTGGACTGCATGGTGTTGGTTAATTGAAGGTAATTAAGATCTTTGATGCCTCCAAGCTAATTGGACTTGTGATGGATAGTGATTGAATGAATTGGTGGCCGATGACGTTACAACTCAAAATCAATACAGCTGTATCTAGACTCATTTCAAAATACAACAAACATTTTCGAAACAATTTGGGATACATGTATGTATATATTTATTACATAGAATACAGGTATACAGAAAGAACAGAATTCAAATACATTTGCCATCGGAAACCCGTACATTTATATTTAATTCTTTCTTGAAGCCTGGAATGGATCAATGAGATTAATTTTTCGGCGAAAATATACAAATGTATGCCAGCAGGAAAGCGATGATGTCATAATAAGGACTCCCATCGAACTAAGCACTATAAATAGCACCTGTAAAACTATCTAAGCTAAAAACGTCGTTTCTGGCGATATAGTTTTAAAAACTGTAACAGCTGAAAACGGCGGAAATGGCGTTTTTAAGAACAAGCCAAAAATGGCAGAAAACACCGATTTCGGCTAAATTGGCAGAAGCAGTTTAAAACTGAGTAATCCATAAATGGCTGATTCTGCCGTTATTGGCGGAAAACGCCGAAATTGGCAGAATAAGCCTTTTTTGGAAAGTGTTCCTGACTGGACTGTGGTCTGGTTACCACCGGTACTTCTTGGGTCTTTTTTAACATAATTCTCAATTACACCCACAACATATATTGCAATGGTGAAAACAATCTTAATTCCAAGATTGACATAATTACAATTCAACGATCATATTAACAAAAATAACTGCCTACCTGTTGGATAATTGAATTATTCGGTATTAAAAGTTGTTTCAGCACGTTTTCCAAGGAGGCTGCCATGTTGGATAAATGCGAATTCAAATTTGGCGTGTTTATTGATCCTACCTTCAGTTGCAAGCACTAGGTCCGATGCACCATGTGCGGGACCTAACAGTTTTGGAGAAATTTACGGTTTGATGGTGCTGATTCTTAAAATATCTTATAATTAGCAGAATGATAGTAACTCCATTGCCGGCACAAAAACGTAAGATTGATTGGAGCCTGCGGATAATTATAGTACTGATCCGTAAGGGAAGCCGCATCATTTTTCAAAAAATTAAAAACGGAGATACGATGTCACTCTCTAGAGATCACGATCGTCCGCAATGCAGGTTTGTTCGGTCAATACGTAGGTGAAAAATCTGTCCCGGCGCTCGGTGTAATTCAATCAATATTTGATTACATTTGAAATCACTAGGGCTGACGTCTCCGTAGGCACCGATTATTCATAATATCGACTTCACCAAGAATCTTAGTGTCTGATGTACCACAGTTGGTTACGCTAGGATCGTAAGAGCGACGGAGATCACTGGTGGAGACAACCACTGCCAGTGCTGGGTGAAAATATCGACGAGAAAAGTTATCCTTTCTCGCATCAAATTTTAACTATGTATTGGTTGAAATGGAGCCGTTCTTTTCGGGAGTATTGAATTTTATACGTGTATCTTTTAATTTTCTTTTTTCCCCACTTATCTTAAACTTCCCCACTTATCTTTGTCTTGCATGCTATTTAATTGCTGTTATAGTTTTGTTATTTCGTGCTACTTAATAACCCTTAACCAATGCGTGTTCGTACAAATAAGGCGCAATAAAGATTTGCATCTGATTTTTGTCAGTTGGAGCCGCCCTAATTGCGTAAATGGCTATCGCGATTCGGATATATATCGGAGCCATCCACTGTTGAAAAAGTGGTTGCTTACTTTATTTAGGCGTGTCTACGCACTAGGAAACACGAAAATGACAGATTACGATGAACCAATTTCTGAAGCTGAACAGGTAACAGTTCAACATTTCAACTGAGAGCTTGATTTCGATATCATCGATATTTCTGAGAATCCCATTTCTTCGATTCTATTCCTATCCTATTCCTGCTCTTTTTAAAAAGCTCGACGTTGTTGTAAGATCAAACAAACCCGGAAGTGTATTCTGCTGGATTTTTGTAACCAGACAAATGAGTAGGTTTAGGCTTCCCCTTGTTCCAGGAACAACGGCTAGGTACTAGAATAACCCGGAAATTAATAATTTTTTCCTAAAAAGTGTTGCTGCCAGTCTATTTATTTTGGATTGTCCACGATCTTTTTGGGATATTTCGCTTAATTTTGGGTGTGCATACCTCAAATTGGTCTTAATCGAATCAACAGAGTTGTGCATTCCAGATGAATCATCGTTTTTATATCCATTTTACACTGTTTAGAAGGATTGATGAATATTCTCGAAAAATTGAGCTTTAAATCGACGAGAAAAGACCGCCATTTTGTTCGTTTTTGTTTATTTCTTTCCACAGTTGTGAGTTAAAGTTAGTTCATTTTCAGTGATTTAACTCAAGAGTTAAATGTTAACTCGGAACTGTGGAACTGGACCCAGGTTACTGACTAACCAAGGACATTAAAGTTCATTTGGAATGGTTTATCCGAGTTATAACAGGCTCTACTATAGTCAGGATGGCCTAACTTCAGTATTCTTATTTGATTGAAACCTATTTATGCATTTTGTGTTTTAGGTGAGGATAGCATCTGATTTTATTCTGCGCGCTCCACCGGGCGAGTTCAATGAAGTATTCAATGACGTCAGAATTCTTCTTAGCAATGACAAGCTTTTGAAAGAAGAGGCTTCCAGGTAATTCATGACTAGACTATACGTATTGGAATATACAGTTGGGTTACAATGAAAGCCTTCGATTTAATGATAAAAGCTATATGTTCAAATTAGAGGCGTGAAAATAGAGAAGTGAAAATTCTATCATGAAAGGATTGGCTGATTGAATATATTGATTACAGGGTCTACTCTTCCATAGACAATACCTAGTTAGAACTAGTGTCATACAGTACTTTGCAACTTCGTCGTGATATCTTCACAAGGATTCAACACTGATAGCTTGTATCAGAGCTCTGTGACAGTCCTATGAAATCCTGCTATCGAATAGATTATGTGCCCCTAGAAATAACTTCGAAGAAGTGTAAAATTAATTTTATTTATTTGTAGTGCTTTCGCGCAGTATAACAAGGATCAATACGTGCCATGCAAAATTCCAGGGTCCGATAAACAGGTAATTTTGATGTATTCTGAAAATGAAATTGTAATTTCATGTCGTGTTAACATTCCTACGCCACTCTGGCAGTCCGGTGATTTGGTGCTGTCATAGAACAAATACTTTTCTATCTTTACAGGTGTTGATAACACAATACAACGATCTGGGAGATGGGACTTTCTTCGACCCCAGGACAAAGCAAAAATTCAGGTCAGTTTGAATTGAATATATTTCAATGTCATTGGCAATAAACATAGAACACGAGGCGTTCTTTGAAAAAGACCGAAACGTGTAAATTCTTTGCGACTGTATTGCAAGGTTTGAACGTCGTTAATGCTTAAACAATGTTTATTCTGAATAATGTATACTAGAGCAATACCCGTGAAAACCACACATGATTTTTTTAGCCCAGAATTTCAAACTTTGATTTATTTGCCATGGAATTTAGTCGGACAATTTAGAAACTATCTAGGCAACCATATGAACTTCAATAACGTGTATCCTTGGAGACCAGAACTATTAGAGGCGAACAAGACTCTTAAACTTCTGGTTTAATAGGTGCAAGTGTAGTGCTCTACTAACTGGTCCATTGTGACTGCATCAGTGATAGTCTATAATGAGAATTCCTGCTCACTGACTGGCTGAAGTTTCGTTTGCCTCCGATTGGCCCCCTGCAAATATTTTCACACACATTTATAGCCATTGCATTAGTTAATTTATACAATGATTGATGACTACCACACTAAATTTCAAAGCCCAGTTCTCTTTTATCATAGTTTATCAATAAGGTTTTCGAAGATTCGAAGCTTACTGTGCAGCATACTTAAAAACTCTAAGAATTTGGCATAACTTATGTCATTCTTCTAAATTTTCCTAATGACGTGTAACATTAATGACATTGAGATTGGTAGAACCGTCTGCAAGTCTTACAGATTATAAACGTTGATATATATATTTTATATATTCAGTTATGACCATCTACGTAAAGAAGCTTCTAACTGCGAACCGGTTAATATCGACAACGCGTCCGAGGGCTGGCGATCGGCATTAGACTCCGCACTATCACAATACGTACCGGATCACTACAAACAGGGCTGCTACGCGGTGTTCGGTAGTTCGTCGGGTGGTAACATAACGTTAAACGTTTGCATCGAGAGCCATCAATTTTCGCCCCAAAATTTTTGGTAAGAATGAATTGCGTCGTCACAAAATGTAAAAGGATGATTAGAATCAAACTCGAGTGAGTAAATTATGTGAAATTTACTTAGAGCGTGAATTATGCGCTGTTGTTATTTCTAGGAATGGCCGATGGCGATCGACGTGGACTGTGACATTCCCCAAATCTGGTGGCACTGCTGAACTGAAAGGTTTACTTAAAATTCAGGTACAATCTTAAGTCAGAAAGATTTAAAAAATCTATCGCAGTTACACGTCGGTAACTGTAAATGGATAATGTTCAATTTCTGTTATGGCGTTATAGGTCCATTATTATGAAGATGGCAACGTGCAATTAGTCAGTTCAAAGGACATCAAAGAGCCGTTGGTAATCAAGGTAAGTTTACGAAGGACATCGTTGATAGAAAACTGCATCAAATCCATAACTAGGGATGACAAAATAACGAAAAATCCCGCTATATAGACGCCATGTCTTGATTGATTTGATGCCAAGCCAAATCGATCATGCGAGAATATCTTAGTAGAATAGACACACTCTTATGTGGTGAATTAGAATAGATAATGATGTCCTCTAGTGAGAGTCTGAAACCTATTCAATCTCATTTTAATGATCATTATTTCAGGTAGATTCGTTATGATTACATGATACCACTAAGGCCAAAAGAAAAGATGCCTTGTTTCTCATCACACTTTTGTTTTTTACCATGACGAGAGCGGGGGTTTTTATTTTTATGTATTTAAAAAAAAAAAGTAGAAATAAAAAGAACTGTTTGAATTTTTTTTGGAGATGCGGGAGGTGTCTTTTTATTTTTATTATATCAATAAAAATATCCCTCTGACATATTCTCTTCAGATGCGGGAGGTAGTTTTTTTTATTTTACCAAGAGAAATCGCTTCGAAATAAGAATCACGCCAGAAATCAAGCTCCACATCGACCTTGGCATTTGTCATTTAGGCCTACGGTAACCGACTGCGTTGATATGGGTTCGAGTCACCAGTGTGGTGCCGATGATATTTATACGATCAACTTTTCTCGATACGTTCATAGAGAAATAAAATGATAAAAAGATGACGATATGCGTATTATATCAATGCGGGCGGGCGGATTTTAATTTCTATAAAAAACAAATTTATTTTCGAGCTATGATGCGGGAGGGCGGACTTAATTTTTATCGCTAATTTGCCGATGATTTTTCCGATGCGGGCGGGATTTCAAAATCATGAGAAACAAGACATCTTTTTTTTGGCCTAAGATTATCTGGATAAAGCCGGTTTGTCTGTCTGCGTTGACATACTATTTTACTATTTCTTTATTTCAGAGCGAGACTCAGGCAGCTACAGAAATTTGTAAAATTGTTGCTGATGCAGAAAGCGATTACCAGGTATTGATTTGTTAATCACTTTGTTATTTGTGATGCGTTAAAATCGAAAAGAACTTTTTCGAATAAGGAACCCGGGTTGGTCGCGTTGTACCATTTGTATTAAAGAATTCCGTGTAGAGACTGTATCAATTTCCCTGATCATTGAATCAGCTCAGTGAAATATGGAATAATGGTCAAATCTCAACCAGGGGCAGATTCAGGGGGTGCGCACGGCCTTCGCCACATGTCGAAATGCCCTAAAATTTTAGGGAGAAATGATAAATATTGAACTGATACTTAAAAAAGGTGATATTCATAAGCTTGTTCTTGTATTCTCAAAAATAAATTATGTGTTGCCTGATGAGTTTCTTTCTGAACGCCCTTGTAATTAGGATATGCCCTGTTTCGGGGTACACCCCCCCCCCCTTAAATCCCCCTGTTAACCAACCCTAGTTTGCAGTTGAATGTGTTGCTTTTGTTTTTCAGTCGGCAATCAACGAGAACTACCAATCAATGGCCGAAACAACGTTTAAAGCACTGCGGCGACAACTTCCTATCACTCGAACGAAAATCGACTGGAATAAATTGATCAGCTATAAAATCGGCAGCGAACTACAAAAAATTTGATTCGGTCTTCGCGGGAGGTTTATCGCTGCCATTATTTACGTTTTGAATTATTATCAATTATGATTATTATTATTATATATGAATTGGATTGACTTGATCTTCATTATTACACACTTTTAGTCTAAGTATAGAGAGTGACGGGAACATTTGTAGAGCTAACCAGATCATCAAGGCTGTTCCTGGACACCGTACTTCAACGCGTTTAATGCCAGCCTGCACGAGATGTAAATTATGGACGCGTGGCGAACCAGTTGTCAATGCATCTATTGTTTTGAGATCGAACCAAAAACTAGTTTATATATATTTTTGGAGACAGTGGTACTCAATTGAAATGTGCCCGAGTAACTGAAATTTCGTTTAGAAAATATGGGCTGGCAGTCAACATTAGATTGTTTTAGTTTTGACAGAAATTTTCCAAAAATGTCTTTTTTGCCACAGGCATTATGTTCTCTCGTCTTGTCAAAGTATTTTGTTCAAAAATTTTACTTATTGGGTATGTAGTCAATCAATTTTGATACGTAGCATCTATGGACCAGTACAATAGGCGATGTAAATCATTCAGTTTATGATCATATTCTACATGGCTGTCATACATGTTTCCTAGATTTGATCAAATGCGGTGATAGTTTCACTGTATATTATTCGATAGGCTTTTGAGAATTTGGCCCTGATGGGAACTGTCGCAAACATCCGTCAACTACGCTATTGGATCTGGCCAAATTGTTTTCTTGGCTTTATGCCTTAGTTAGCAATGAAATTCCTAAAAACTAAGGCTTTAATTGCCTTAAAGTTGAATCAGTTGTTTCCAGTGTGTGTATGTTAATTTATTTGTCACAAATTGTTTCAAAATGTTTTGTAATTTTTCCGTTTTATTTTAGTGGAGTCCCGCGACGTAGGTCAAATATTTCAAATGTATATTATAATTATAATTGGCAACATTTATCATTAATATAAACACTAGATTGTCCAAATTTTAGCAAAAGCTTTATTATTATCAATGATATTAGTAATATGATTATTAATGCATTATTTTGTATTCATTATTACGTAATATTCCAGAGTGACTCATTCTCACTGTTGATAGTTGCTCGTTGTTTAAGTCAATGGGATCATAGACATTATGATATATGTAAAAACTTACACAACATATGTATTCCAGAGGGAGTCCAAATTGAAAATCCAATTGCGTGAAAATGATGTGCTACTCTGTATTTTCTTAATATAACTTGATTTTGTAAATATAGCTCACCTTTAAAAAAAACCATTTCGTAGTACGGTATTCTTTGGCTGATATATTACTTCTGTTTCAAGGAGGGCTAAAAATCCACCTGCTAAGTTGCCTTGTAAGGGATCATTTAATTAGTGCATACACCTTTACGCACAAATGCCCTTGCCGATTTTTAACCCCCTACCTTATGCACATCATACTTTTTGCAACTATCCCTTCGTGTACGTATGAGCCTCATGTCTTTGCTTGCCTCGAACATAGGCATTTGCTCAAAAGCCTTAGAAAACTATTTATCCATTGTGAACGTAACCTCAATGTCTCCCGGTGACATATGAAACTAGAAGACGAAAGCAATTACGGACAGTAATTAAATAGTTGTCTTTATTAATGACTTATGCAATATTATGGTTATAATGGCTCAATGACAAAGATAACACTGCGTATGGAGAATTTATAACCACGGCCTCCCCCGCATACATAACCATATGCATTCTGATGAGAATATTATACTATGTGCGTACGTTGCTAATTGAATGAGCCCTATTATAGGGTTCATTAGGCTAATGAACAAGATAGATTCATCCCCAACTCGACAAGAGTCATGTCATCTGTGATACACACATTTTCAACTCGACGACTGAGTAAGATTAGCTAAAATCTGCAACCTTTCAGCCTTCTAGTCTTCTTACTTTCAGCCTTCAACTGGAGTAAAATTCAGTAAGTAAAACTAAACCAAACCTTTGAAAAGCCTTTGAATAATAAAAGGAAAGTTTCACTCGTGGCTCATGATAAATATTTATTGATACTTAAAATTTTAATATATTGTCTAATCTGGCGTATTATCAACTGAATTCGTTTGGATTTTCAATCGGTTTTGATCCATTCATCACGTACGATGATGGCCCGGTGCGCACGATCTCCGCGCTGCCAAGACACTCCTCATCCTTGTAGAATACGGCGAATTGTCCAGGCGTAACAGCTCTCATCAGTTGCGAGAACGACACGATTAAACAGTTACTGCCACTGAGCGTTAGTGTACATTTGACGAGCGGGTGCACGTGTTGAAAACGAAAGTCGCAATCGAACATTTGGTTCTGTAACAAATCGCGTGGTGGCAAATGAATCCAATGCGCCGGTTTTGTGAACAAAGTTTGCGTGAATAAGGCCGGATGATTAGTCCCGGGTACCTGTAATTTTAGAAAATAATTAGCAAATATTAGCTTAATGGCTCTGGTCACGCTGAATAACTACATTTGTATAGCAGTTGATAATGACGGGTTCATAGTAATAAGGCTGAGGAAAGCACTTTTTGATAGTAGTACAAGTAAGTGCTTTTTATGAAGGTAGAGGTGACATTTTTCTTGTCATTTAAGACCGAGGCCCTTGTTCTAATCCACAACATTTTGATTGGTGGTCTACTTACAACAAGGGAACAGTAGATAGAAGTAGAGGACAAGCTATTATGGACTTAATGTTTATAAAGACATAGATATTGGCATAACTCACAATTCAATTGTCCATACTCTTGATTCAAAAGCAAATAAGTCAACAAGCACTTATTGAAATTTTTATGAAACGAAAGTACAACCGATATTTAAAATGAGCACTTACTAAATTTTTTCAAAAGTAAGCACTTTCCACTCACTATGAACCCTGAATATCTTTCTATAACCCCCTCTAAATTTCAATGCACGCCACCCCCAATTTGTACAAAATACCACCTGACATTGGCATTCACTCACCACAAATATATTTTGAGTTTTGTGGTCCATTTCAGCGATAAACATGGCATGTTTCAGACCGGATATATTTGCTCGTTGCCCAAGTGTGAAATAATGAGTTCCTAGCAAAATGAATACATTATACCATTGTAATTATTTTCTATAATGAGCTCAATACGAACCCTAATCCAGAACCATATTTACCTTTATGGGTACCAATTTTGTTACCAGTTTCAAGATTGATGAAATTGCCAGTTTTTGGTTGGATGTACTGAAAGTTAGTCCAAATAAACAACATGTATAAGATTTATGGCAAGTAACGAGACGAGTAGTATTGTATAAGTTAACTATTTATTTGACGCACGAACTTTCGCTTCTAATGAATAGAAACTTCATCAGGTGAATGAGTCATTCACCTGATTCGGCTACTTTACGAATATTCTCAATATTCCCATTGCTTAGAATAGCTGCTAGAGCACCATAGGCCAATATCTTGGATATCATTACAGGACATAATACACAATTTATTTTAAGTATTCACCTGTTCAATGAAGGTCTTAAAGTCCCGGGAACCAATGAAACACATGCCCATACTCTGTGGAAAGAATGTTAAGACTAGTTTTAGCTGGTTTTCACTACAAGCAATCGTGTATCTAAGACCAACCTTAAGCTTCAGTCAATTTAGACCAATGTATGTCCAGGAAAAATATAACTTACCTCTTTCTTTGCAGCTATGCGTTCTAAGCCAATACGCTTGGCTATTTCTTTGACAATATTTTTGTGGAAATCACCGATTGGAAATACGGCTTTTTGCAATGCCATCTGTGAAATCTGGGACAAAAAGAATGTCTGGTCCTTCCAGTGATCCTGAGCTTTCAGCAATTTTACGCCTATAATGAAATAACATCAAGACACCGGTAACCAAAACTGATGTTAAAATATCATGTCTGCTAAGTTGCGCTATACCTTGTGAAGTGTCGAATCTATGCGGATCTTCTCCAGAACTCGTTTTAGCGTAATGCCCTGTTGCGACATAGTCAGCTCCCAGGCGGTTGACCGAATAGTCCAAAAATGCATTGAATTTAATGTGCTTGTTACAAAGTATATCGGGATTCGGGGTGTAACCATTTTCATAGCTTCGTATCATGTACCTGAGGGTGGAAAAAGAACATCATTAAGAAAATTTCTTCACTCCAACATTTAATCAGAGTTTTCCACAACAGGTTTTGTAGGGGCGGCCACCCCTTTCATTCTTACGTCCATCCCTCTGAAAATCAGTGACTCCTTATGAAATATCTGCTGCCCCTACCAGAAATAGAAGATTACACCAAAATTAAGCTTGGATTTCTTTAATTTTCGGAGATCAAAAGCCTCGCTACTTCAGCAGCCACGAAGTCATACGCTTAACAATGAATGCAGCCCCTTTAAAATTCCAGCATATGGAGAACATTTCAATAATGATTAGATATTTGTATGTCCAGTATTAAAAACTCTCCAGCATTTCAGACTAGCTAAGTTTACAAACTGTTACTGGAAACTTACGAAAAAACATCATTCCAGTACTCCTTGACAAAATTTACCTCGTGCAGAGGTATATCTAGTTTCTTGCATACATATTCCGCATCTTCTAAATCTTTATCGACTGAACAAACACCGAATTCATCTCGACCATCCCAGTTACGCATAAACACACCGGTTACACGATGACCTAAAAGATTTGATTTAAAACATTTTAAAACCTGGCGAGACCTGGCTGGTAAATTAGAAATAGAAACTCAGTGTTGTCAGTTCCCAGCAGACAAACAGTGACTAGACTTGTTCGTTCCTAATCCCAGGATTTTACTGTTATTTAAGCTTAGATTTTGGATCCCCAGTTTGAAGTACAAGCCCGTGGGCAAACAGCCATTCATTCATCCCTTCCACCCTCTGGTAGGGATTTGAACTAGGCCTATATAGACAGTAACCTGTCCATGGATATTGTCAAAACCACAGGCCTAAGCCCAACCGATTTATAAAGGTGTACCACAACTTAGCTTAGATGATGTCATTAGGCTTATTAGCCAATCAGCAACTGGTCCATTTTAGCCCAGTTAATCTGTGAAATTTGCTTCACCTAGGGATTATACTCCGTGAGCAATCTGATTGACGCCACAAGTTGTTATCACTAGGCAAACCTGCGTACCAGGGTTAGCGTAGTATAGTATAGTATGTTGTTCCTCAAACAGGGGACCGTAACAATGTCTGGTATTCAGACTAGGGTTAGCATGGCAAGGTTTTGTGCTGAGTCAAGCGATGACATCACTAGGCCTATTAGATTCGCATCCCTGCTAAGGAAGGATGTCCCATCATAGCTAATGAGCATTTTCACACTAAGGCCAAGGCCCCTTACAGCGGCAAGGAAGGCCAGGCCCAAGGGTAGGGTTCGTTAGGCCCAAGTCAGTAACCGGATCAGATATTTTTGCAAACCACAAGTATAAGCCCATCCGATTATAATAGCTTACCACCAACAATTTTAGGTAACTAACTAGGTTAGGCCTTAGGCCTCGGGAACAGGTAGTGTAGGCCTACCTTTCTTTTTCAGCAGCATCGCAGCAACTGCACTGTCCACTCCACCAGAAATGCCACATACTATGTGTTTACTAGCCTTTCTTATCATAATGATGTTGAAAAAATAAGATTTTTATGTCAAGCTACCGCCTACATCATCATCAAAATGGGATAAAACCGATAAAACATATGCAATATATTTTCATTCAGTCTGCGGCCTTGAAAAAAACGTAACCGCAATATAATCCCTTAATTATCGAGACCAACCGATCAAAGCCTAGGTGTCAATATACAGCGGGTCGCGATAGCGGGTCTTCGCGGCACTTCATCACCACGTCCCCCGTGGTTACTGCCGTAGCCATAACAAACATATTACGAGTACACAATAGATAAGAGTGATTGTTGGCATTTTCAGCATTTCCACGATGTACTAACTGGGGCTCGCAACGTAGGGAAACACTACGAGGACACCGGCCGCGCCGGCCGAAGATTGGGATTTGTAACTTAGCTTTATAAACGGGGCTTATGCACCAACGTAGTCGTTTGTAAAAATATCCTTATCCTGAAACCAAACGTCTGTCCGTTGTGGTTTTAAGACCTTTTCGTACTACCAAAGCGACTCAGTTGCGTCGTCTATTGCGGCGATTGTTTATCGACGATCTGCCAACTAGTGTGACTGGAAACGACACTTTTGTTAACGAGTTCTTATCGAAGCTCATGCTACAGTAATCTTGAATAATTTTTTTGTAGTAGCATGGCATCCTACTGACGATAGTTGAATTAGGCTACGCCGCGTAGAAACGAGAAAGACAATCCCGTCATTTTACCACTGGAACCGGCGTAAATTACGGCGGCGCAATCGAAGCAAGTGCGATACATTAACTATCGGAAAGTTTAAGCCTACCTGATTTTTACCGACCATTTTCTTCTACGTGAGGTGAAATCTGTTGTCATGAAAATTCGGTATATCTAATAAATAAAGGTAAAGGATTTCTAATTGTGTTTACGTAGATTTTGTGCGGCTTAAAAACAATCGTTAGAATTTGTTTGTGCCACGAATCGGCTAGAAAAAATTATGCAAGAAATTGGCCATCATATATTTCAGTTTCGCTCTTCATTATAGTTTCTTATTCAGTTTCCGTCGGATATCAGCTCGGTTAGGTTGTGGTCACAATCGATTACCCCGCTCATCTGAGTATGATTTTTTTCATATATAGCACCCCCATTCTACAAAAATTTATAAAATTAATAATGTCACGTATCACAAAAATTATGGTTCAGTGATAAGTACTAAATTGACAACCTTCTAATTCTCAAAAAAGAGAAGATGATTCCTGATTTGTTGTGTGAAAAATGATTTCTTGTGGAACTACCTCCAAGCAATACCCGTATTTTTCGATTGTAAATCTAATGAACCCAAAACCATTGTTGAACCTGGACTCCATCGCCAAACCTGGGATTAAAAGCGTTTGTAGAGACACTGAGTACCGTCCCATGTAATCGTTTACCAATCGAATTACTGAACGTTGAATGTTGAAATCAGGCGATGCTTCGAAATGGCGAACAGTTACTTAAACATTTTTAGTTGTCGTTTTAACCAAACACAAGCTGCAGAAAATCTCAGACAAATGAGTGCGAAAATACGACAGTCTAACGACGTAAACTGGAAAGCTAGTAGCGTTGTTGACGAAAGAAATGTTTGAAGACAGCCAATACAGATCGCGGAGGTGAGACATATCTTGTAAGCTAACTAAATGCGGATTTCTGATGACGTAATATCCATAAAGCAACCCCGATGTCATGGGTAGATTACATAGGACGAAAAGCATAGCTACGATCATCAATGTAATACTGACGCTCTTTTCGTTGCTTTTACCGGAGCCCGATGTACGGCCACCCGACGTCCAGCGCGATCGAAATAACGCCAAACACATCAAACCATTGATTAGTAATAGCAGAAACGACGGCATAACATAATAACCCATAATCATCAGTAGAAAACGAACGGAGTACATGATATCTTCGTTGATCGCACGATTTTCCGTGCAGACAACTTTCTGCCCGGCGGTGTTAAATTCTGGGGCTACCTCGAAAAAGAAAGCTTGCCTGATTTCGAGGACCGCGAACACGAAACCGGCAACCGATAGTAACGTAATCCGCATGTTCGGCGTGACACGCAACGTTTGCATCGGGAACTGAATAGCGCAAAATCGCTCAACTGTCATAGATATCGTGATAAACGCCGACATACCCAAGCACCAATAGAGAACGTAATACGATAACTTACAACTAACATTACTCAAAGCATAGATATCAACGCCGTATCGAGCATCGGTTAGCGACGAAAGACCGTAATCGAGCCAGGTAAAAATACCAGCGACAAGGGAATACACAGCGTCGGTTATAGCGAGACAAAACATATAAACGACGCCCGGTTTCTTCCATTGGTTGTACTTGATAAATACCAAAACTATGAACAGGTTACCCAGTGTTCCGCCCAAAAGAATCGGCAAATATACGTAACTGTCAAAAACAGGCGAACGGAGTGCACGTAGTCCAGACCGTAAAATCGATTCGTGCGCGCCGCAGTAGAATTCACCATCGTGCACTGATCGATGCTTATCACGAAATAAATGTGCCCAAAAAACGCCACCGACTTTTTTTATGAAAAAGCCTTTACCAAATTTCATTTTGAGTAATTCAATTGACAAACGGTCAAAGAATGTGACGTTCTAAGCGTTTATAGATATCTTATATCGTATATAGATAAAAAGAAAGGTATATAAATATTTAGAAATGAGGATTTTTAAAACATCTTTCTGACGACGTATCATATGACCATTACTCCGTCAACAAAGTAGTGGCGCCACCACATACACAAATTAGTATAATCAATATAACAGAACTTGAACTTGAACAGAACTTCTTGAACAGGAACCTTTCACTATCTGAGATCTCAGACAACGGAGAAACAATATCGGATATTCGCTCAAACTATGCAATGCGAGGGCAACTGAGTGTAGGATTCACACTTCACAGTGATCGAATGCCTCCCGAATCCCAATTCATAATCCCAATCCCTCAAGGAGCGAAATCCAATCGGGTTGAAGATGAGTTATCAAGAAAGATATAAGAAAAATTGAATTAGAACATAAATTACAACTAACGGCCTCAAAACTCTGGAAAAGAAATCTAGGTATAACAGATTTTGGTAATATTTCATAACAATAATGGGTGATTGAACCAAGACGATGCTTCGAAATGGCGAACAGTTACTTAAACATTTTTAGTTGTCGTTTTAACCAAACACAAGCTACAGAAAATCTCAGACAAATGGTAGCGAAAATACGACAGTCTAACGACGTAAACTGGAAAGCTAGTAGCGTTGTTGACGAAAGAAATGTTAGAAGACAGCCAATACAGATCGCGGAGGTGAGACATATCTTGTAAGCTAACTAAATGCGGATTCCTGACGACGTAATATCCATAAAGCAACCCCGATGTCATGGGTAGATTACATAGGACGAAAAGCATAGCCACGATCATCAATGTAATACTGACGCTCTTTTCGTTGCTTTTACCGCAGCTCGATGTACGGCCACCCGACGTCCAGCGCGATCGAAATAACGCCAAACACATCAAACCATTGATTAGTAATAGCAGAAACGACGGCATAACATAGTAACCCATAATCATCAGTAGAAAACGAACGGAGTACATGATATCCTCGTTGATCGCACGATTTTCCGTGCAGACAACTTTCTGCCCGGCGGTATTAAATTCTGGGGCTACCTCGAAAAAGAAAGCTTGCCTGATTTCGAGGACCGCGAACACGAAACCGGCAACCGATAGTAACGTAATCCGCATGTTCGGCGTGACACGCAACGTTTGCATCGGGAACTGAATAGCGCAAAATCGCTCAACTGTCATAGATATCGTGATAAACGCCGACATACCCAAGCACCAATAGAGAACGTAATACGATAACTTACAACTAACATTACTCAAAGCATAGATATCAACTCCGTATCGAGCATCGGTTAGCGACGAAAGACCGTAATCGAGCCAGGTAAAAATACCAGCGACAAGGGAATACACAGCGTCGGTTATAGCGAGACAAAACATATAAACGACGCCCGGTTTCTTCCATTGGTTGTACTTGATAAATACCAAAACTATGAACAGGTTACCCAGTGTTGCGCCCAAGAGAACCGGCAAATATACGTAACCGTCAAAAAACAGGCGAACGGAGTGCACGTAGTCCAGACCGTAAAATCGATTCGTGCGCGCCGCAGTAGAATTCACCATCGTGCACTGATCGATGCTTATCACGAAATAAATGTGCCCAAAAAACGCCACCGACTTTTTTTTATAAAAAAGCCTTTACCAAATTTCATTTTGAGTAATTCAATTGATAAACGGTCAAAGAAAGTGACGTTCTAAGCGTTTATAGATATCTTATATCATATATAGATAAAAAGAAAGGTATATAAATATTTAGAAATGAGGATTTTTAAAACATCTTTCTGACGACGTATCATATGACCATTACTCCGTCAACAAAGTAGTGGCGCCACCACATACACAAATTAGTATAATCAATATAACAGAACTTGAACTTGAACAGAACCTCTTGAACAGGAACCTTTCACTATCTGAGATCTCAGACAACGGAGAAACAATATCGGATATTCGCTCAAACTATGCAATGCGAGGGCAACTGAGTGTAGGATTCACACTTCACAGTGATCGAATGCCTCCCGAATCCCAATTCATAATCCCAATCCCTCAAGGAGCGAAATCTATAACCCGATCGGGTTGAAGATGAGTTGTCAAGAAAGATATAAGAAAAATTAAATTAGAACATAAATTGCAACTAACGGCCTAAAAACTCTGGAAAATAAATCTAGGTTTAACAGATTTTGGTATTACTTCATAACAGTTTAACAATTTTGCGAACCCTTTTGACACGCGCTAGAAATATGCGGTCCTAGTTTTCACATCGTCACTGCTCTCATTTGTTGCGTTCAAAAAAAAATCGAGAATCACCAGCAAAAATATGCATTTCATTTGTTTAAAAATGTTGCATAAATCAATTTTCTCAACCAAGGGCGGGTAGAGCCGGTTCACATCCAATCAAAACTTATGTCCAAAATGAGCACAAATTATCTCGACAACGACAATGGGAATATAGCGCCTGTACAGAAGAGGTAATGGAAACTTCTTTATATCCAGCTGTCCCGTTTATACAACAATAGAATTGTATCCGTTTTCCACAAAGATAGATTACAACCTATTTGAAACTTGAACAGAGCAGAGGAGAGATGTAATTTCAAGGACTTACCACTAGATATTTTTATTTCTAGTAATTGATTTCACCATAGACTCCATGATTTCACATATTTATTTCACATGGAACTACAACTACACAAGCAAAGGGCAATATTCAAAACATAAAATAGTGAAGGTTGATGAAAACATGACAATAATTCCCTAGAAAAACTAAATCTTGATATCAAATGAAAACAATTCATCAATAAGTGGATTCATTTTGATGATATTTGGCTTGCTGCATATATCAGAAACCTGTTGGTAAACATCCGTGAAAAGAGATATTTGTTGATGACACAAACTCACGAATACCAGGATAACTTTAGCCACTTTGCAGCAATTCTTTCATCGCTTTGCAGCCATAATTAGATAATTTGCAACTTCATCAATTTACCAATTCGCACCGATAACAATGTTCCGTACAACTTGATGAGAGGTGAGATGAGGCATTCAAATAGAAAAAGTAAATTTTCAACCTTAACCCATAGACATACTTATTTAAAGGAATCGATTTCACATGTTTATAAAGGATACAGTTGCATAAGCAAAAATCAAGATTTTTAACATGTGTTTTCGAGCAGGAACTTAATGGAAACAATTCTCAAATTCACATTTTACGACGAAGAACCAAGATTCTCAACCGAAATTGTCTACCCTCATCACAGCCATTTCCGTACGGAAAAAAATTGGTGAGTTTCTTTAGAAATTTTCTGTCGAATATTGAGAAAGTAATCAAGCGGGCAGAAGAAAATAGATAACGGTTAATTGCAATATGACAAAATGAATAAAAAATACCGTTATTTTCTATGTAATGAAAAGACGCTTCCGTTCTTTGTTTTTCTATCAATGTTATCACTATCTATTTCCGGTGACCTCCGCACTTGATAGACCTGTCAACAGGAACTTCAGGCGCGTCTACGACGTATTTCCAAACATGTAAATCCACGTTTCTCCATCTCAAAGTTTCCGTAATTATCCCATTATCGCAGTTTCGGACCACAAACGGGAAAACATTTCTCAAGCGGCTGCACTCAATGCTTATTACACGATGGTCTTTCCAATTTCTGTGAGAAAGGTGCAAAGATGTACACTTTTTGTACACGTCTCCGTAATACACTTCGATGGCCTTGTTTCAGTATTTCGGAACTGGCAACCAAAGATCCATAAACGGAACATGCACCAAAGGAAAAACTTGGTCGTAACTGTACTTTACCCATCGATAAGCCGTCACATCTTCTATATATGGCAGTTTTATCCGATACGGCCAGACATCGATGAACGGCCAAGAGGTTTTTGATAACGAAATCTTCCACGGCCGGCTTCGTGGTTTCTTGAGACGTAGACCCTCAACTTTCTTATTTTTGCCGGCAAAATCGTCATCCCACGGAACAGGCCCGTGATGACGATAGGCTCCGATTAAACTTCCAGCGCATAGAAAATAACTGATATTCTCCAATTTCATCAGACGATCAAATTTCATTATAAGAAATTTGTAACGCAACAAATTCCCGGTACTGAGTCTGGTCGCTGCAAATGTCTTGACGTCATCAGCTAAACCTGTTTTGTCAATTGTGTTCCATATCGACTCGTTGCGATTATGCAAGATGGTAAGCTCATTTCCTGTTGAGAGATTTTGCAAGATCGCTGAAAAATTGCCGTATCTCGCTAATGAAAAAGTTATCAGCACCGATGCTGACAACGTCATGAATACAGCGCAGCCAGAAAGCGGGAATGTAGCATTTTTTGCAGCATTTTTGTTGATGTTCGACGGCAAAAGCGTCAAAATTCCAAGACTGACGATATCTGCGTGTAAGTGTCGTTTTTAATGAAAGTTAATCTTTTACAGAATGTCATTTGAGCGAAAGTCGGACCGGCAGCTGTTTCGAACTCTAGTGTAACCGTCTGGTT
This sequence comes from Tubulanus polymorphus, assembly GCF_964204645.1. Classification (NCBI taxonomy): domain Eukaryota; kingdom Metazoa; phylum Nemertea; class Palaeonemertea; order Tubulaniformes; family Tubulanidae; genus Tubulanus; species Tubulanus polymorphus. The sequence goes on along the minus strand of NC_134027.1, from coordinate 9,613,948 downwards.
GTTGTATCAGCAGGCTGGCTGATGGGGAACTAGCATTTACACCAGCGGTACAGGATTCCATCCATCAGGAACAACAAGGCAGTTAAACCTTATATGTACAATGTTTATTGCATCCCGGAATGTGAATGATTATTTTGGTTTTACATAGTCTTATATATACAGAATCATGAGTATGATGTGAGAACTAGGTGTCAGACAAGTTGTAGACATCAGGACTCACAAACTTACACCTAGTGACATGTTTAAGAGACGTAAATTAATTAATGATGAGCACTGACTAGAGCTAATTACTTTGATATTGAGTATTCTCAAGTATCGACTGACTTCGTTTGTCATTTGCAACATTACATGTTGATTACGATAAAGCACATATTGATACTATATTCATAAGTTATATTACATTATTAATACTATTATTATCATTATTAAGCATTTCATATAGTAAGAGATATGAAATATTATGAACCATTCGATATGAAATTGAAGATATATATGATTATAGAATATGCAACTTATATCAGGGTGACACTAGCAACCTAGTCGGTCATTTAAGTCAGCTAACAAGTTTATCCTGTCTCGTGTATCGTCAAAAACACTTTCCGATTTCAAAATCAAACCCCCTGTTTCGCTCCCGGCAGGTGTGGTGGGTCTGTAAGGGACACTCAATCGAAAAATCAAACACAATTTACCAGCCAAATAAATAATGGGGACAATCCCTATTTTAAGATTCAAAAAAACACTGTTTTATGGAAACAGGTGCAGCCTCTGTTCTATGGAATGGATTACATCCATATGTGTTCATTTTATACGTACTATCGATGATATTTAAAGTTAGGCGTCTTAATCGTTAGTCGTATTTGATTGTAAAGTTAGTTGTCTTAAAACGTGTCCTTTACTCAATATTATTCAAACTAATGTTTTAAATCCTTTTGTATTCAGTGTTATATATTACTTCAAGCATTATACTATTTATTGTAAACGGCATCGAAACGCATGTGTAAGGCGGTATGAAAATAGAAATTATTATTCTTATCATTACTATCATCAAATAAAATCGTTTAGGTAAGTACGGAGATCTGAGTTCACTAACCGGGTCTATTTTCTCGGGCTTCGTTATCTCTTTTGCAAACTGCTGCACGGTGATATAATGCATAATTGAGTAAATAGCTTCCCTTTCTAAAAAGAACCGAGCCTTGGCAATATAAGATCAAATAATAATAAGAAAACAGAGTAATACACACACACACACGCACGCACGCGCGCCCGGTAGAAAGGACCGTTAGAATTCCGTCAAAAGTAATGGAAAATATTCCCAAAAAAACCTATGAAAACCTTCCTAAATCGACCCGAAATAATGTCTTTAACTAGCAGATCATTGCATTCGTTCGATACAAGAAACCAGTATATCCGTGGCCCCTCAGATCATACGCAACTACGCATTACAAACGCCCAACAAAAACGCCCAACGCTCTTGGTCAAATTTTTATGAAGATTTATATGAACTTACTCATACCGTTAATTGGCATGAAACATTTTATCGCTGTTTGCTACTGATGAATGTAATTAATGAAGGTGTATACGTAAATTATCAAGGTAACAGTAAAAGCCAATGTGCTACGTAACAGCATTCGTTTAATACAACGGGATTCCGCTATACCATTTTAGTTTGTTCGTCATATCAGCAGTTCAGCTTTAGTTCAAGGCCTGCTATGCGCTTGAAAAAATTTGGAAAGTATGGTCCCCAGCCTCTTTGACAAAGTAATATGGTATTTATTTGCAAATCGCTTCTATTTTGTCAAACATCTTTGGGCGACTCCGAGTAGACATAGTATAATAGTAGAGCTTTTATACGTACTTGAATAAATACACGGTAACATATGTTTGGGAAATTGATTAAAACCCTTCAGTCAGAGCCGTAGCCATAGTCAGAATGTCATGCAAGCTTACACACATCATTTTTGGATTTGTAGTGACTATATTAGTGCTGATCAATCTATCATTACACAGGTATGCATTCTTGAAAAAAGTTCGCCGAAAAAATGGAATGAATAATTCAAGCATAGATATACCTTCTTTGAGGTCGAATTTTCTGAAGAATCTCGTCGGACAGAATGTCAGTAAATTCGTTAGAACCGCTCTGACAGTGGACGAGATCTCCCGCTACAGAACTCTGATAGCAAGATTTGATCGTCTGATGAAATCAGAGAATATTAGTTATTTTCTATGCGCAGGAAGTTTGATCGGAGCCTATCGTCATCACGGGCCTGTTCCGTGGGATGACGATTTCGACGTTCAAGTAGCGCACACCGATTTCCTGAAGATCCGCACCCTCTTCGTTGAAAAAGATCCAAGTATTAAAGATCTACGTTTGAAGAAACCACTATTCAGACCGTGGAAGATTTCCATGAAAGGTACACCATGGCCGATGATTGATATGTGGCCGTTTTACAAAAATGGCGATTACATTTTGGACGCTACTCATCACCAATGGTTTGAAAAATTTATGATTGTCGATATCTACCCGTTGGTACAAGTTCCATTTTTAGATTTGTGGTTGCCAGCACCGAAATATTGGAACGATGTCATCCGGCAGGTTTTCGGCGATGTTTCGAAAATATGTTCGTCGTTACATCTTTCACATCGTAATTGGCAACACTACCGCGACGCGACGTCGATCGAATGTAACCGTCTCGGGAATATATTTCCATTTGTGGTACGTGCTTGCATTGGAGGTTCGATAACCGAAACTTTAAGAAGAGGAAACGAAGATTTGCACGTTTGGAAATACGTGGCAGATGCTCCTGATGTGCCCGTAGATAGATTTATTAAGTGCCACGCGTAACAGTGTATTCTAGCCGACTATCACTTCCGCATAGGTTTATTATGCACCGTATTTTTCATTTCGGAATTTCGGTGCCGTTTCTAATAAGCCTTGAAAGGTCTCAAATATTCTATTCGTCTGAACACTAAACGCTGTATCTGACTCGAACCTATAGTCCCACAAGATTCTGTATGCTGCAATTTAGATACAAAGAGCTTTATAAATGCGATTGAATGCAAAATGTTTCAAGCATTATGGTCGGCACAAATTTCTAAATATGTAATTATACAAATATTGTTATTCGTTTCTGATTAGTTGTTGAATACAGAGAAATTGTTTGTATAATGCTGTCTCCTGGAACTTTGCCGATGGATCTTTGTAGTGGAAATGATGAAGGAATATGGAGTAAAGTATGTTTTCGGGTCACCGAATCTCACAAAATGGGTGAGAATATTAATCCGAATATATCCAGATACAAAAACTATATTAGACATGTTTTTCTTTGTAAGGCCTCAATAGCTCTTTTGTGCAAACCAGAACTTCATGTATATTCTTGACGACCATTGCAAGTGAAAGCGACTTGTTCTCACTAAGAAAATGCGATGAACAGAAATTTAGATGTAAATAGACCATTCTGGTTTTGATTTAACTCATTCAGGAACACTACACACAGGGTTTTGTATTAATTGAAACTACAACGCCGGCCGTTGCGGTTCAAGTACCGACTGTGCGGTAGGGTTCGTATGACGCAAACACAGCTGCAGCGATCAACAGTTGTCTTCCTCGGATGCGTGTATGCATATGTATCTTTTGTGTTTATATGACGAATATGTTTTATATGAATATTGTAACACGCAGACGAAAACAACGTTACATACTGATGGCTATATTCTTAGTAGGAATATCACCGGTGCTTGTCGTGTTCATTCACGATAGATTCATTATTAGAATGCCGAGTATGAAAAAATTAGCGACCTTTGAAAGAAACGATTATTCTAACTTTACGTTAGGAAATGGTAAATATACGCCTAGGATGACTTTGAACGATTGTTCGGATGATGTCAAGAAATTTCTGAGCACCGGGTTGACTGCGAATGAGACGGTGCGCTTTAAATCGCTTATACAGAGGTTTGATCGACTTATGAAAGCTGAAGGTATCAAGTATATGCTGTATGCAGGGTCTCTGATCGGAGCCTATCGCCACCACGGCCCTGTTCCGTGGGATGACGATTTCGACGTGTATGTTCATCGCGCCGATTTCAGAAGGATCCATTCGCTTTTTCTGAGGAAAGATCACAAGATCAAAGGCCTGCGCATTAAAACGCCTCCGAAACGCCCATGGAAGATTTCGGTGCGGGGCTCGTCATGGCCATTCATTGATATCTGGCCTTATCACGAAAAACGGCGACATGTGAAGGACGCAACAACTTATCAGTGGTCGAAATACCGGTACGTGGACGTCTTCCCATTGGTACAAGTCCCGTTTTTGGGCCTATGGTTGCCGGCTCCGAAGTACTGGAACAAAGTCATTCAGCAGGGATACGGCAACGTAAACAAAAATTGTTCGTCGTTGCAAGTTTCGCACAGAAATTGGAAGAAGTACGACGTCTCTTCCGTCGAATGCAGCCGTTTGCGAAATATTTTCCCTTTCGTGATCCGGAGTTGCCGTGGAGGGTTTATTACAGAAACATTAAGATGGCGCAACGTGGACTTACACGTTTGGAAATACATGGTAGGAAATAGTAACGTTCCCATAGACAGATCTATCAATTGCCGATGAATATAACGTATAGAAGATAGATAGATAGATATTCATTTTTCGTAAACCGTACATACAATAAATCATCATCATCATCATCATCATCATCATCATCATCATCATCATCAATTGACGGATCCATTGGAGGCTTTACAGCCTATTAATATCCGCTTCGATGTCTCGCTTTAAGTTGCCATACGGCAGTAACCTAGTCAGTAACCTGTCTGTGGTTTAGTTTCACGATCGGATATTTTCACAAACCACATAAGTTGGTATAAGCCCATCCGATTATAAAAAGCTTACCACCAACGATTCGGTAACTAACTAGCAGTAACCCAGCTTTCGCTTGGAAAAACAGCTTTGATTAATCTTGATTAATTTCGCTTTCAAGACACAATTTACCCTTGTTGTACTAGTAATATACTTGATTACATTCTCAGAAAGTTAAAACATATAAAAACTATTAATTACTCCGATTCATAATTTTTCGAGAATTTTATGATTCATACTGTTACTGAAATCATATCTGTTGGAAATAAAATGATAATCGATACTATTTCTTTTTTTAATACATGATGTTGGTTCCGAGAGATACAGCGCACTAAGCCTATAGGCTGTACTTAAAAAATTAAGGCACTATAATATAAGCCTGTGCATAGAACACGTGTTTTTTTCTTGAAATATCGTCCTGGGTTCACCCGAGTTTAACCTGAAAATCCAGTTGGCAGTAGATAGCGTGTACATACGCGCGTGTATTTAGACTGGTTACCGGTGGGACAGGCAACCAGTCTAGCGTGTACTGCGTTATCTACTTCAGTGCCGTTGTGTGGGGTATTTGACCCAATTTGACCCGATGAGAATCACTATAAATCTCACTCTGAGCCATTGTTATTTGTATCCCTTACTGCGAACCAGCCACTCTCAGTACAGCCTGAACAAATTTTTAAACACATATTTATTGTAAGGTATAGTAAGGATCCAGGATAGAGGGGCATCGAGTGAGCCTGAGGCGGCATGTGCCATGTTGCTCTGAGGGGCATATTGAGAAACGGATTCTTTCAGGGGAGGAGGAAAAATTGCTTGAATCTTAATTGGAAAGGTCAATCGGGATTTATTAGGCTGACATTTAAGGAGCCGCGCATAATTTTCCAACATCGAAGATGGGTATTTTTCTTTACTCAAGGAAAAGCCGCAGTTAAGTAGTGACTCCAGCCGCTGGCGGCACCTATGGTAGAAAGCGTCCGCGCCCACGTCAATTTCAAAACCAATTCAATACAATTCAACTTCTCACTCGTGGTACTTAGTGCGTCCGTCATTCAATAAAATTGTTGTTCATTTTCAAATCTTGTATATTCATCCGATTAACCGAGGTAAAGTTGTCTGGCTCTTTATGTTTCATTTCATACTTCAATACAACAGTAAATACGCGGTGGAATCTAATTGGGTTTTATTTGGAAGTATATCAAAACATTTATATTGTAAGTTTCTAATTCCAATTTCCCTGTATCATCAACGCCAATACCAATTCACCGATTTCGAATTTTATTGCTGATTCATTTTTTGCGCCTGGTTTGATTTATTGCATTTTAGCTTGATAGAACAGAAATAATAATTGACCAAATGATGTAAGATTATGTGTGCCTTGTTTAAATGTATTTAAATAATTTGTAGGCATGGTAGGGGGCCTATGAATAGTGTCAGGTAGCAGTTTGCCTTTATAGTTACCTAATCGTTGGTGGTAAGCTTTTTTTTATGATCGGAGGGCTGTGGTTTGTGAAAATATCCGATCGCGAAATTAAACCACAGTCAGGTTACTGACTAGTGTAGCCAGCAGGTCCGGTTGATGTTTCCCAAAAAAAATCATGCAGTGATGTGGGATAAACCCCCTAATTCGGGTTATTAGGCTAATTCGAATTAAAAGTTATTTATTGTTCGTAATAGTCCTACCTGGCCCTACCTAGAGTAAAGTTCACTTATGGAAATAATGATGATTTGATGTCATGTTTGGTTCGAACATTCAAAAGGCGTTCCTCGTCGCCCATGATAAATTCTATAGCAGTAGGGTAACCCGTACAACTGCCCAGTGGTTAGACTTAATCAACTACATTGATCAATGGATCAAGACCATGGAGCCTGACATGAAAGTTTATTTATCTCAGAATCCTAGTAGGTACTTTATAAGAAAAATATATGTTTAAATTACATGTATTCATTTTCCTTTATAGATTCTGGGGTTAAAAACTTTGTGTCAGGCCCCTGTGGACGAATGCTATACTTCAAAAGTGATCTAGATGTTGGGTGCCATTTATCATTTTCTATTTTAATTCTCTTCGATAGATGTTTCTGACCAGATCTGAATATGACAGAGGCGTCAACCTGTTTTCACCAGAGGGTAGAATATTCCAAGTAGAATATGCTATTGAAGCTATCAAGGTAATTTTGAAATGCTGAAATTAATTGCATCCATGAATGATTCAGATTTGAAACTTCAGGAGTTTTGATACAATTGAAGTTCAAGATTGCAAATTCTATATGCCTTCCTACTTATCACAACCTTAATATCTCTGTAAACAATTGAACCGTAAGTTTTGAATAGGTATTTTCATAATTTTTGAACTGTCGTCTTGTGGTGATTACATTTATTCCATCTCTTGTTGATATAGCTCGGCTCTACGGCGATTGGAATTCAAACTTCCGAAGGCGTTGTACTCGCTGTGGAGAAACGCGTCACCTCACCTTTAATCGAGCCATCGAGCATTGAAAAAATATTCGAAATCGACAGTCATATAGGTGAGCTTCCCTAATCCATTCTTTTCACGCATTATTCCCTTTGCATCGATCAAAATCGTGAATTCACTAAGTATTGCTGTGATTTACGTAGATTCTGGATGATCCTTGAATTCCTTGATATAAGTTTGGAATAATTCAAAGCTATAGATAATTCTGAATTCCAAAATAGAAAATTCATGATACACTAGTCGTATTGGAAAAGGAATTATATAGGGCAAAGCAAGATCCAGTAATTGAATTCTTTGCTAGTGGAAAGTTTTCCTATTGTTCTGACATCTTCTATTTACAGGTTGCGCAATGAGTGGACTTATTGCTGACTCAAGAACCATGATCGACAAAGCTCGTGTAGAAGCACAGGTTGGTTTCAGATGTTTATTCCCATAGATTCATGAAAATCACTTCTAAAATATACCAGACAGTCCATGAAATCTGCTTTAATCGTTTGAGATAAACAGAATTTGTTTATCTCATGAGGACCCTTGTCTTGTGTACCAACCTTGTTTCGTAACTAAATAGTAGTCTACATTGTCCAAGATTAAATTCTAGTGTTAGAATTGATGATACAATTATCTTCATCAAAATATTATGCCACATTCGGTTTTGATTTTTTTTTAGAATCATTGGTTCACATACAATGAGAAAATGAGCGTTGAAAGTGTCACGCAGGCAGTCAGTAACTTGGCGTTAGCTTTTGGCGATGATAACGCAGAGGCTGGTGCTTTGGTAGGTGTATAGGGATTCCCTGGTTCAGGGGAAATGCAAGAATGCCCTGGTCTTTCTGTTTAACTATGCCCAAAACGGGACGATTTTTTTAATGAAAGCGTTTTTGATAATGATTAACATCGACAAATCAGTCCATCCCTAGTGCCGGTTATTGAAATATTGATGTTTTTTCTTCACAGAGTCGGCCATTTGGTGTAGCCTTGTTATTTGCTGGAATCGATAAGCAAAAACCTCAACTGTAAGTCTATATGATTGATGATTACTACTGCAAATGTCATTAGTGTTTTTGTGCATCGACTAGATAGTTATCGATAATAAAATAACTATTGTTATAACTATAGTTATGTAACTATTGCTAATAACAGGCCGGCCGGGGCCGTGAATAGTTTTATTTGATTGTTAAGTAAAAACCAAAATATTGTCACTCTTTTGTAAATTTAATGATTTGTAAATTAGATTATAATGATTAACCCTTTCAGTGCTGACTTATTAATACCCTATAGTGCTAGAGAAAATTTGAAAATTCTAAAAAATTCCACCCTAGTGTGTTGAACAATGGGAATACCACTATAGTGCGTCTACACCGCAGTGCGGTGTATCGTTAGTTACTAGTATTTCACTATGTTTGACACTTGCTGCCATTTTTCAATAGAGATAATTACAAATTACTAATTACATCAATACACCGCAGTGCGGTGTACTAGCAAAATCCATCACTGATTTATACACCGCACTGCGGTGTAGACGCACTGAAAGGGTTAAAACGTGTTGCTAGTTAATAAAATGAAATATAAAAGCTACTGCACTATGCAACATATATGTTTATATCTACTTCGAATAAATAATCTCAGAGGGAAAAGCTGTCATATGTCATAAGTGTTTTTGCGCATTGACTAGACAGTTTTCCGAACACATCTGAATATATCCAACTTAAGATTATTTTTTTGGTTGTATCGGCATTTGATGAAAATATTTGCAGATTTCATGTGGATCCATCCGGCACATTCATACAGTACGATGCGAAAGCTATAGGATCTGGCTCAGAAGGGGCCCAACAGGCACTACAAGAAGTATATCATAAGGTAAATACATAATTTTTACTTGATGAACGGGAAGAGTGGTTGAAAAAAGTATGTGTACATGTTCTGAATCGTGCATCTCTTCAGCAGTTAGTTGCCGATGTAAATATTCGTACAACTTTATTTCAGTCGATGACATTGAAGGAAGCCTGTAAACACGCCCTTACTATCCTGAAACAAGTGATGGAAGAAAAGCTGAATTCAACAAATGTTGAGGTATGTAGTCAACGATATTATGAATGAAGTATATTTTGAATGTAATTATGGTCACGAGCATAAAAGTCAAAAGCATACAATCAGCTTTCGTAGGTAAATAAATGTACCATACTTTTGGATTAAATTGGTATTTGCTTAAAACCCTTTCAGTGCTGCCTAATTATTTCCCGAAAGTGCCGGAGATGATTTTTGAAAATTCCACCTCAGTGTGTTGAATAACGGGCATGTCACTATAGTGCATCTACACTGCGGTGTATCATAAGTTAGGCCTACTAGTGTTTCGCTATGTTTGACAGGTGCTGCCATCTTTCAATAGAGATGATAACTAATTACTAATAACATCGATTCACCGTTATGCGATATACAATTAAGTCCATAACGAATGTATACAGTGGCGTTGGAAGTGCAGCGACTGCAGCTGCGAAAGCCGTGGCAATAATTTCTTTGAATGACGTTTTTTTTTTCTTTGAATACCACGTTTTTGAAGAAATTAAGTCAATTCGCCGCGGCAATATTAAGAATCTGTCAAAAATCGGCATTTGGCCTCAGCAATACAACATTGCTTCCAACACGTTGGTATACACCGCACATAAGCGTAGACGCACTGAATGGATTCATGCATTCACTTCTCATTGATTAGGAAAAACATTTTATTCCAGATGGCTACAATAACGCAAGAGAAAAACTTTTGTATGTGCACGAAGGAACAACTGGAAGAGGTCATCAAAGATATTTGATCGCTGCGATCACCAATTGACGATTAATCGACGTAGAATTTAAAAGGACTTTAAATGTGCTGTTGTTTGTTTATACAAAGGAACAATTCTCCGATATCATGCGAGCGCGCTTTGTGTTTGCTAACTACTCTGCACTTGAAAAGGATATTCCAAAAAGAAACTGTTAAATGATGCCATTGAAAAATAAAAATAATGAAAATTGTATTCCTTACCACGAATTTGCTTGAATTTCATTTGTGTCATTCTTGAGGAACAACATCTAATATGTAAAGGTTTATATGTCCGGTAGTTTTATTGATCCCGGTTAAAAGACGGACGGCCTTATTTCTGACTGTGATAATGCCGTACATAAAGACTTACTTTCATCTCTGATTAAAACGGATAGTACAGTAATAAAATCTTCGAGTTGATTGATGTTTTCAAGTGCATTAGATCTGTCTCGATAAGTGTTACCTTCGTCTACGGTTGTGACCGCGCATGAAACAGACCCGTCTTACAGTCGTTGATTTATATGCACAATTGGGTATAGGCTTTAGAATCAGAATTTGTAACCACACTCATGCGGCCCTGCGGTTACTGCCAGGATTGATGAATGCTGAATTTTCTTTCTATAAGAAACGAATTGATATCCACTCATAATTCAATTACCCTTTTTTTAGCTTCCAGGTGCCATGTGTACCTACTGGGTCTGCGCTGTTGAACAGTTTTTCTCAGTGAATTGAGTAAATACATGCATCATAGAAATAGTAAATTAATCATCAGCCGATTTGATGTTTTTACTACTACGTTTCCACCCTTCATTCCAATCCAGATATATGAACGAAATAAAAAGCATTTAATCAGGAAAGAACGCGAGAAAAAATTCACCGATGCCGACCCAGCTGGAACAGGCTTAATCATTTCCTGTAGACACGCTGAATATCAGATTGGCAGAGTCTAACAATCTCTCTCGCATGTTGGAATGGGCGCTGTTTCTGAGCACACGAAACCAGAATGTTTGTGGAGATACGTAAGCCAAGTGGGCTAACTAAAAAAAGTTAATGCGGCTTTTCATAGGTTTTTAGAATTTTATTCGAACGAACGCAATTACACGAGGAGATTTTTGTGTCATAATTTTACTTCACCTCGACGAAATAATCACCAATACGTTCCATTTGTTTGTAACAGAAAGATAATCAGTTCCAAATTTGTTTCCAACAGTGTCCGCACAAACTTATTTTACATTCAATGTTGATTCAGCGAGAATCTAACGTATTAAGTATTGAATCATTTCACATTAGGCCATGTCACAATGATGGATCTGCTAGTGGTCGACTCTTTTTCTGTAAAATAGCAGTTTATTGTGTTATTTTCCACATAATATACATCACAGTACCGGTATGATAGTGGTTTTTTTGATTAATTAGAATGTTTCATGTGCCGGTTCTCCCAGAGAAAGTCTCATTCTTCTGATTGAAAGCCAATCGCCATCATTCCATCGTCGTTTCCGTTGCAGCGACCGGTTCGATTTTCCGTCGTGGAGATTTTGTGACGATTAAAAGGCAAATCGAACAAGCGACGATTTCTGTAGCTCTCATAACCCATTGCAGCGCCAGCCACGAGCCATGTTCCGGTAAGTCAGTTGACGCCCGAAGAACGCCGAAAACACCGAACGCGGCGTAAGCTTGCGCTAACGACATCACTAGAGCATCGGCGCCAAATGCAAGAACGTATACCAGAAGACGTTTGGTTCGAGATGTCGTATGATCACTAGCGCCCAAATTTCTCTTAATTTTCCACGCAACGAACGCAAACCCGACCGTCATCAACAACCCAAAAGCGAAGAACATAATTTGGCAGAAAAGCAACATGTATTTCACCTTCGTAAAGTATGAGACTAACAAATCAACGCTTATTACAAGAATCGCATGCCCAAGGACCAGCGCGAGAAGCGTGGTGCCTTTTTGAAAAACTGGGGGTCCAACTGACATCCGCGTAGTGTCCAGCAGGACAGCGAAAAGCAACGCAAATATGCCCGTCAGAGCCGGCCACCCGAGCGAGAACAAGATATTGTAGAGTAAGGTTGGTAGGACGAGCTTCGTACCGTACGGGTCGCAGAACAACAGAAACGAACGTGTCAAAGAAAACCACGAGGTCATCAAACTGAGAGTCAAGTTCAGAAAACGCGTCGCTCTACCTCGTTCACGAAGAATCTGGGCAACATAGTTTCCGACGTTGTAGACACTTATAGCGAATATCACGACAAATATGGCTGCTTCCAGGTAAACGTGAGTTTGCCAAACGACATTTAGAGATTTTGATACCTGTGTCCAATCTGGAACTGGTTCTGCCCGTCCTCCTGTTCCTGGCTCTGCTTCTGCTGTTGGTTCAGCTTCAGGTTCAGGTTTAGATTCTGCCGTTGATTCCAGTTCTGATCGTGGTTCGGTACTCATTCTTGAAAAGAGAAGTCGCCTCGGTGTGCGTTTCCCTCGGAGATTTCAATTTTTATGTTGCGTCGCGGAATTTCAAGCCCACGCGAATGATGGAAAACTACGGTCTTGCAGCAACGAAGTCCTTTCGTATTTTCTAAAGTAGAAATGAAAGGACTGTCACGCAAGTATATTGATAATCTATCTGTCGCTTGCCGATTTCTGCCAACTTTTATTTGCGTCAGTGTCGGGTGCGATAGGATCTCATTCGCTTTTACGTTTCTAAGTGATACTCAATGACGTCGTCAACGACCGTGTGATAACGAATGAAATGCGCAAATTTCAGGGAGGCGTAATTCTAACCATTTTCACCTTGCTCGTCGCGTTATTCATCTGGTGATAATCGTCTATGGTAATTGCAGGCCGATGAATATATGTGCCATTAAGATTGTAACCTCACGTTCTATCATGGACGTTTAGTTTATACGTCCATGGTTCTGCATACACGGTTTGTAATCTATATACCAGACGAATTTTTACGCGTTAATTGCTTTTCATTTTCGCACGAAATCAGATATACTTGCATCAAAGATATGCAATGATTACTGTTTTTCTACCGAGGCAACATTTTATTACCGGTGAATTGGTCAATCATTTTACATCGTTTAATAAAATTGAGGCACGACGGTTTTTGTACACCCTGGTGAATAACTAATGTTTCCATCGGTCGAATCGACGATCAATATGAACCAACGTTTGTATTGCCACCCAGGTGAATCGGATTAAAAGCCCTTCATCAGAACAAAAAAAATTCACATAGTCCTTTATATCTAAAATAAAGAATACAATTCTATTTCTTTTCTTCGTTATAGTCGCAGACCCATAGCCCTATCAATAGAATTTGCTAAATCTAACTACGGACAAGTATATATGCGTCTATGACAATTCAAGGAGCGAAATCCTGGAATAGCTTACCGAAATTAAAACGTTTAGACTCGATATCGAACTTCGCAATTCAGCCTCATCGCTATCATTCCACCTATAAAATAAATCACCATTGACCGGATATTCTTGGTATTCACCAACATACAAATTCGCTTAAGTTTATCGAATTTATGTCGATTTCAGAAACGAATATGTAGCTATTTGATTAATCAACCTTTCCACTCTTGTTTGTAATCAGGTATTGGGAATGAAGTTATTATTGTATTGTATGGTATTGTATTGATACTCACAGGGAGATCTCGCACCCTCTTGGTCAAACGACTTAAAAACTGAAGACCGCTTTGGAGTCCATGATCAAAGGATTGCAAATATCCCTTGAATTATTGGTTCGAAATAATACATAGGCTTGATTTTCGGTATTTATTGGAACATGAAATACCATACCTACTACAAACGTATATCAGTGCTGAGATCGAAGTTTTCCATGGTCATCTTTTATTGTGGGTCGGCATCATTTTCTTAGCTTTTCATCCTGATTTAGCTAGTTCATGAAACCTGTTCTCAGATTGAAGGTAAGGAAAGTTGTACGACCCATTATTTTTTTGGAATGTTAGAATGGAAAACACCATCGGATATGTCGAAAAACCAAATCATTTCTATGTCGGTTTTCTTATTTCCTTCTTTTCTTATTCACTTAGAAAACTGAGCGAGCGTCTTTTTCAATCCAAAACTAGAAATCAAACGGCCTGTGGTGAATATGAACGCATTTTCGTGAATGAAAAAAATTAAATGAATATGCCTTTTAGTTACCTATTTAGAATGTAATGCCTTGCTTTAGCTGTTTTTCTCTTGTTGACACTCGTTGAATGTTTCGTGCGTATATTACACATTAAACTAATAACTGGTTAACGCTGCCATTTGTTAATTGCCGGTGTGTAAAATCAATAAAATCGAAGTTTTGATGAGACAAGGGTATATAGACGCTGGGAAGCCGCCAGACTAGGTTTCGTAAAATGCTGCGGTGGCCGTGCCGTGAAGATATTATCAAATTAATAGATAAAATATCTCAAGATATTCTAAACGCATACGTGCGAATAAACCCTTTTTAGGTTTCACGATGTTTCAGGCGTGGCTCACTAAGCCATCAGTCTAAGAACAATTGGTTCGATCGGGCAAAAGGCCGCCATGTGATTTTTTTCGGGCCGAAAGGTCATGTTGACCTGTAACTAACTAACCGTTTGCCATTATTCATTGAAATTCCTAATGGGTATACTTAGGGACGCTAACATACTAATGTCTATTTCAACCTGACTTGAGAGCATTCCGGGTGGCCTAGCTCGCTCATTTTTGGTAGTACATACCTGATAAAGGTCTTAGTAGGACCAGAAAGGACTGGCAGTCGACCTTAAACATCGTTTTTTAATCCACTTTAAACTGTATTGAAGGATATCCAAAAAGTCTTCATTGAAAGGGGTTCATGAGAGAAAAAAGACTCCATGATTTGAAAGTTTAACAATATGTCTCCATGCCTACCAACTGAAGTTTGGTACGAAGGCATGGAAACATATTGTTAAACTTTTGTTTGGCTTCGCGGTTGTCGACAATAACAACCAGGGCGGATGGACGAAGGTTACTTAGGTGTTAGAGTTATTGTGGGTGTAAATATTCAATCATTCACTGATGCATTACGCGACACACTAAATCACTACAACTTGTCACGCAGCGGATTAAAGGCAAATGAAAACTGGTGACAGTGGCACAAGATGCGATGGTTATGAATTTGGCGCAGAGTTTTACGATGAAACATCAATCATTTATCATTCTCTGAGTGGTAATACGAATGTACTATCGTTTACAACATGCAACCATCATTTTGCGATGGATCTGTCGCGAAGCCAGTAATCTTTGAACCGATCCAAAATGCGCTGACGGCCTTTTCCCGTTTTATGGAATTAATTGCAAATACAACTATTCAATGAATACCGATCATAATGGATTCTACTTTTTGAAATAGATTTCCAACAGAAAATCTCACCTAGCAGGACAAATTCGTCCGAGTTAAGCGAAAGTAAATTGCTTTCTTTCAGTGTAGTAAAAAAAACCGAGGTGGTCATGTCCACGACCAAAATTTTCATAAAAAATCAGACACCAAATACTAATTGCCAAGACCTTGCGTAAGTCGGATCTTTTGGGACCAAGAAAAATCCTCCGACCTAGAAAACGCATAAGAAATGATTCAAAAACAATGAAATATTTAAGGTTTTTTATTCTAATACATTGATCACAACTAAAATAACGACTGTTGACATGCATTGTCGATTTCAAGCCAGGTACATGGGTCGGACCAAAGGTAAGAAAACTGGCCCTCTGACTTTCTGCGAGTGATTTTAACTGATTTTTTTATTTTGGTCAGAAAAGTATAACGATATAAACGAGTTTCCGACTCATAAAATCCGACTTTGTAATGCAATTCCTTTTTAGAAAAGGAAAAATCATGACCATCAATATTCATATCCATCATAGCCATTGTCCGAGTTAATACGCCGATCCGAATTACGCAAGGTTTACTGTATTCAATAAAGGAACTTTTGAGGTTCTTGATCTTGTTTTTTCTGGTACCTTGCGTTGCTTTGATTGCATGTTAATGGATTTTTACATTAACGTAATAGCTCTAATAAGACGACCACTATATATAATGTCAGTCATTCTTCTTATGTATAATAATCACAGAATAAGATTGGTCTATCGTTTTTTTTAGTACCCGAAAACGTGTTCTTGTTTAGATTTTAAGTTTTTCTTATACGCATGTACATACAAAAACACCGACAATCAACCTTCTGGTCATAATATCTATCTCAACGATTTTTATGTGTATAGGGAATTGATAGACGCAGGAACAGAACGGAACAAGATATTTGTGATATGGTCCCTGTTCCTTTTCGTTCCTCTCCGTTCCGTTCCTGGATGTATCATAAGCCTAAAAGAAATAAATGAACGACTGAGTTGAAATAAATAATTGGGAATCTTTTATTGTTCATATACGTATAAGCGGAGATGGTAGATATAAGCTCAATAAAAAATTCAATTTATCAATGTTTTGTTTTTCGAAGTTTATGATATATGTTCACGAAAATACATTTTCGTAACAACGCCTTTACGTGTGTATATATTAAATTCTAAATAGAGCAGGTATTAGTTAAATCATGGACGTATAAATTAAATTTACAGGTAATAAATTAGATCTAGTTTTTCTCGACTAGATCTAAAACTAGATAATCTAGTTTATACGTCCATGGTTAAATGTAAACACAGTTTACTTGTGCATTTCCAGATTTGATTTGCAGCACTTTCTACCAGATATTCATATACTGAGCAGGAAAGTTTAATACTGCGCACAGAATTTTGTAAGAATTAAACGCCCTATTTCAAAGGTGCATAATTTATGTACATGTACATATAAATAGACCACATATATAAATATATACAGAACATCAGACCCTTCTCAGCATGTGTACATCTTAAAGCATTAATTATGTACATAGGAAATGTAACATTTTATGATAAGTCCTTTAGCGCAGAATAGTGATAGCCCGAATAATTCATTCTTTCCATTAGAATCAGTAGAACCGAGTTGGGCATTTGATATCTCCCAAAACTAACATTCATACACTCAAAAATATTACTAATCCAAGACACTTGAATGAAACCTTTGTGGTGCCTTTCTGCCAAAACTTTCAAATCTAAAAGGCATTCTGAGAGCAATTTATTGCCCTAGTCAGTGCCATAATTGTTGTCGAAAGGAACTTTGTAACACTTAAAATTCTATCGACTGAATACATTAAGTTTCATCTAAAATCAGCAGGAATTTAGCACACCATACTCATTAATGCCTCCATATATTCCACCCTCTTGCTCAACTGATAGCAGAGGTAGCTCTCGTTGCGAGAAAACATGTCGTTCCTTTTTCAAACGAAAATCCATAAAATCTTAGTCTTTTTTAAAAAGGAGTTATCGATTAGGCTATTCCTGTTTTTCTCTTGCAGACGTTTTCTCTTTTTCTTTGTTGGTATTTCGCGATTTTCGTATGTTAGCTTCGCGTCGCGCTTTCTTCTTTTTCTCCTTTTCTTTCTGTTCGATTTGCTTCGCCAGTTTCCACGCCAGAATCGAACTGATCAGAAACAGCGGCGATAAACACAACAGTACATAGTAAACAAACTGCCACGGGTGTTCGGCCGCAAATATAACGGTGTCCACAGCCAACTTCTGCCAATCCCAGTCTTCGAACATTTTTTGTACTTATCTATGAAATAAATAAAAGGAAAATTGGCTTTGTTTAACAACTGAAATAACATGTGTAAACTCAACCAAAAGGCAGAAGCGAAAAGCATTTACTGGTTCCATCTGTTAAACCACTATTGTCCATTTTCTGTTGCCTTAAACCAGTTTTTTAGGATATTTAGCTCAATTCTTTTAACATTTAATATCAATATCAATATGACCCATGAAACTGCATAAAGTCCGAATGAACCAAACCAATTTTATCCATTTTACACAGTATTGAAGGATTGCCAAAAAGTTATAGTTTACTCGAGTTGAATAAAGAGATCCCATTTTTTAAAATAAATCTTGTTTTGCAATACTCTTTCCCTGCCTACAAACTGAGCTACAAACTACTGCTATTATAATTAGGTTAGGTAGGTTTAAATATCCATTAGGGATATCTAAACTGCAGTTGCTCAAACAATGGTTCAATTCAGAATGTAATTTCAGGGCCAAATTCGGTTTTCGTATCTTTTTAGTCGACTAGTTAGTTAGTGGTCAGAACTACGAATGCGCTTGATTTTCGAACTATTACCGGAATATAGTTCCGACTAACGGACATTCGGTTTCGTTTGTTTCGACTATAGGCCTAGTCGACTTACTATGATAACCGAAGGTGGCCCTGGCTATTTCCTTGGTGGGTCTCAACTGTCAAAAATAATTGAATTTGAATTGAATTTGTTTGTGTAAACTGCGACTGATCAGATTATTTGTATCTTACCCTTCAGATAAACACGTTTAAGACAAATTTTCGTCAAGATGAATACACTAACCTCTATGCGTCTCAAACACGAGTACACAGAATTGTTCAGAGAACAGAATTGTTCACTTTTTCAATCCTATTTTTCCCTTATCGCCGGTACGTATACAGTCCGGGCCTCAGTCCGTATGTCAGGGCGGCAGCACCAGCCGGTTGATCAAAACGGCGGGCGCGTGTACGGATAGTAAAAAATTTCAATTTCAATCTGCTGGAATTAGCCGAAATTTGCTTTCCAATGGCAAAAGTCTACATGAAAAAAAAATTGAACTGAGCTAAAATCTTGATACAATAGAAAATATTGGTGTGTGTATATACGGAAACCCTTCTGAAGCTACTATCTTAACCAATATAATAATATTGCTACCGGATCTGTCCTTTGGAATTGATTATAAATTGTTTAGAGAGTCCCGTACATAATTTCTAGGGAGGTGGGTTCTATTTGGGGTTAAAGGGTAATATAACCAATAAAGCACCCAAGATGATGATGACAGTTAGCCGGATCATCGCCGCAGGCACAAGGCACTTGTCCTGTAAGAATGTGCTTAATCAGAGACGACTGTAAAAGTGCGCATTCTTGTTTTTTTTTCGGAATGGAAGACCAAGTGCCTTTTTGTTTGAAATCATCCTCCTCGCCTTGCTTTTTGACGGCATTTTAATTGACTTTGATTATCAAAACTACCTCAAGAGAGTTTTCGGACGTCGAAAATTTGAAAAAGGGAATTTCCACCATTTTCGTGCGAACCCCTGTGGGGCCCACCCGGTATGAAAAATGTTGATAGCCCCAGTGGGATAACAATGTCTGTCATTGATAAAACTGAAATGCAGTGTTGGTCGGGCGTGACGATCTTCATGGCACCCGGCCACCAAACCTCAATCCCACGTTGTTATAAAAAATGTATTATGAAAAACTATTCTTATGATTCAGGAGTACGGTAGTGAAGTTGAAAATTAGGATCACCGCAGGCGCATGATTACAAAGGAAAGGGGCTTTGTGCAACAACATCGGCGCATTTTCATTTCGTATCGCTGGATCGCTGTGTTGTTTTTAACCTTGCATTTTCTGAACAGAACAAATGAACTGGGTAATTACAAGTCGTGTAAAATCGTTTTATTTTTTCCAGGTGAAATCTATATGATCCATTCGTGTTGTAAAACCTAATTCATTCATCGCATCTCTCTAGCCATAGCCTTGATACCAGCAAACATTTCTTCACCGGCCGGCACGATTTCAGATGGAGGCACGATAAATCCGTTATAACTGTACCGATCAGGCCTCATTTCCATTGCGAATGAGTATTTAATGTGGGCTTTCGCTTTCACCCAGTCCATCGAACTTCCAGCAGCTTCATCTAAAGACAAAATGAAGTACGCAATATCAGAAACTTACGAAATTACCAAATGTGTCTACTTTCGTCGTGCCAACCCGAGGAGAGCTCGGGCATCGATCATAGGAACCAGGTGAACTTACATAAGATTTCTCCGGGGCTTCCAACTGTATACCGCCGTCCATGGGTGTAGTAGATGGCACTGGCTCCGATGTTTGCCACTCTTTTTAACTCGGCAATGTCGTCCGGCTGTAGCCATCGATCGTATGCGTACGGCGTGAACCACATTTGCGAATAAGCGTGCAAGCTCATGTACGCCTTGATCTTACTGTTATTGTTCTTGAGTTGTAAAAGGAATCTAGCAAGGTTCAGCGCACATGGTTCGGAGAACGCGTGAGGCCCGCGATAAATGTCCGAGCATGGATCGCCACTTGTCCCAGTTCCTGGAACAAGAAAGAGCTTACAATCCAGAAGATCAAGAGGAATGGAAAAATAGTGAAACTTCTGTATGCGGAATATGTCTCGATCGCTAATGTAAATCATAATGCGTTGTACTTGCCTCCAAAGTTGATATCAAAATTTCTGTTAGGGTCAGCGCCAACGCAATGTCTCATGGGCCGGCGGTTTTTCCTCCACATTCGCTTCTGAAAATGAATGCGTGAAATTTTAATGTCCTGAACCTATTCGAACAGTTTTTGCTCTATCGCGCATGGCGTACACAATTCAATTTTGTGCGCGGCTTTTACTAAAATGTCGCGTACATGCGTGTGAGTGTATTCGTATCCATCCGGGTTGGCCACCGGTACGAAATACCAATCATACTGATCGATCAACGCTCGTGTCTCCATAGATTCGTATCCCGCTAACAACTGAAATAAACAATATAGTACCATTTTTGAAAAACGTACCGAGCCCAAAAGGTTACAGCAGTGATAATACAAGGACGATGTTTACCTGGTATATGAGGTAGAGATTGGTTGATACCGATACCCACTCCCTGGCGTGAATACCCGAGTCGATGAATATAGCCGGTTTTTTGCCCGATCCAATCTAAAATTGACGAAATAAAATCGACGCTAATCAACTTAGTGATCTTTCTTCTGTTCAAGAGAAATATATTAAAATGGTCTCATTTCAATAGATGAAAATCGTCTACTAGATGACTATGATAGGGATAGCTTACTATGAGGGCTTTCGTGTCCCGTCCTTCGTATGTTCGCCCGATGCTTACTACTCTGGCGAAAGAGAAGTGAGCGGCCATTTCATCCAACCATTCATTAATCTGTAAATGATAACTGAATGACGATTTAGAAAATCTAGATCAATTAAACGATTTCATCTATACAAATAACAAATATATTGTCTTTCAACATGGCAATACGATTCAACCTCTTGATCGAGATCCTTAGCCTGATTTTTTTCAACCCTTTCATCTATACTTAGATGTGTCCACTGGCACCACTCACCTCATCTAAACGCAGAAAATAGTTCTTTACTCTGGACAGTCCGTTCATTCCACTGCGGAAGCCAAATGTGCTTCGTAGTTTGGCGTACGAATTCATCTTCTTTTCTTCATCGATCAGTCTTGAAAAATACACGACGTATTGGACAATCAACTATTTTCTTTCATTTTACTACATATCTTTAATTCATTTAATCCCCTGTGTTAGTGCTGGAACATGATACATAATCGACCATTGAGAAACAGATTGCACAATATTCATCACTAAAAATTAAACATATATACTTTTGCATATCCTCTATGTTGACTTTCGGCTTTAAACCAAGGGCTTTAACCGAACTTAAGACATCATTCAATTGTGCAGGGGACACCGATATATCGGTGGGTATTTTGGTATTTGGCTCCTTCCAGAAACTGACCTGAAAATGTGAAATCTTTTATTATCATACACCTGTAAGTAACTAACTATTTTCATCTTCATTAACACTTTTAAACATGCATGTTAGATGTGGCATTTAACTGAATACTAATTGAAATCTTTTAAGCCTTTACGAATAACCAAATAGAGCCCATGTTTTTGTCTTATCTGAGTTTTCTTTTAACTTAAAACGTGTGTCCGGTTTCACTCACTTCTGGTAGTTCCCCTAAAGCTCGAAGGCCTTTCACTTGCTCTTCTGTGGTGGCTTGAACGCTGATGACTTGGTAGCTGAAAATAAATTCATGAAGTCGAGTCGGGCGCATTAAAATCCATTGTCATTTTCTCGGAATGCTTTCGATTTAGCATTATACTGTACCCATCGTAACGTTTTTCAGCAGAAACGCAGACTAAGCCAAGCAGCAAACCTGCGAAAGAAATGTGCATCCGCATTTTCGATTGCCAGTTGGCGCAAAGCTTGCTGGACATTTATGTTTAAGAGTTTGATCAAGATTAGATTACTATGTGATTTTATTTTTGATAAGCACGTGCTAGCCTCAAATTAGTGAATTTTATAATTCAATTACATACATTAGATAATCAAAGCGTGCGGGAAAATGGTGCCAGTGGTCACTTGACAGATTCTATTTTTGAATGTTCTGGGTCACCTTCAGTAGTATCATGTATCGTAATGTACTTTATCACATTTACCAACAACAATTTGATCTCTCGAAATCTAACGGAAAAATCTGTCCATGATTATGCCCCTTTACCAAGTTTTTTACTTCTAAAAACTATGGAGAAAACTCTAATGTCCCTTGTATGATATTTCCGGGGAATAGACATAACACTCCCAGGGCTTCTGTGTGTCGACTTTCATCCTGTAAATTATGATTATGAATTTAGAAATTATGAGTATATTACATGCGTGCTGACCCCCTTTTCAATTTGTCCCTTTTCTTCACCTGACATGGACGGTCGGAAGTATAGTTGTCATTGGCCCAGCTCATCACTGAGCACCGAATGATAGAAAACGTTAAGAAAAAAAAGAGAATCTATTTATATTTCTTAATAATATATCTATTTGACATTTAATCGCAAATCCGATGAACCCCGCTTTTGAAAATTCACTTTTCTTCACCTGAACCCCGCCTTTAGAAAATCCTGGATCACGCCCTTGGTTAAAAAAAGTTTGACAAGCAATGAGTGATGCAGCAGTCTATTTTTGTCTAGAGCGTGGTGTTATTCAATGCTCGCTTATAGGTTAGCTAGCATTCGAAGCAGGTTGTTCTCATTTCCGCAACAACTGCTTCAACTCTATGTTATCCTGCTGTAGATACAGGATCGGTGTTGCATGTAATACAGGTTTAAACCACCGACTGGAGTGCCCAGCAGATTATACCGTCACGGAGCTTTTGAGGACCGATTCGGACCACTGACTGATACGAGGTAATTACTTGCTACTTGTTCTAGTGGAATAAAGGATTGGCCAATAAATAATCATATATAGTAACTATACCTAATGATTTATAGGGTATAGAAACCAAATTTACCACCGTCCGATTAAGTCTTTAGGCTAAACAGAAATGATATATTGTTTCTCCCTGCCGAGTCAGTTTATAAAATGCTGTAAAAATTTGTGATCAGTTCATTTCTATAGCTGTCGGTTAAAAGTTGATCGTGATTTTATAGAAGTTATGTACATGGTAGATAGGCGGCCAGCCGGGTCAGGATGGAGAAACATGGTATCAACTTTTTTAGCCTTAGCTCGAAACAGTAGTTATCGGATAACTTCTCCAAAATAGTTTAGAAACCTTTTTTCATTAGATTGGTGCTCTTTCACAGCCCATTTACCCCCATACAAATGATGTAGAATACTTGTTCCAAAAAGCTTCAATCGAGCTGTAAGTGTTCAGTTGAATGTGCTTTGCGTAGACAAGGGTATATGCGGGCTATCTGGGTCGCGATAGTGATTCATGACATCCACGACAAAATAAAGAGCGATGTCAACCCACATCCGGCTGAAACGGAAATGGCAGTGAATGCAGTTGTTGTGTTCTGTGGACCAGCCAAACATTAATAGGAAGTTATATCGAGATTATTGCGATTTTTATTGAAAATGTTTATTTCGTTGTTGTGGATTTATGATTATTTGAAAAAATCTAGCATATCATTACAATATCCTTCGATACATAATTTTAGGCAGATTTTTTTTCTATATATCTAATGTCGTTGTATCTTCAATGATCGAGCCCATCACTCCCCTGAAGAAAAGAAAGGGTCGAAATTATTTACGTGTTGGAATTTCATCAAAGGGGCCCAGGACAAAAGCTGGGGTAGTTGATTGGGTGTCCTATAAGGGTACCTGTAATCTCATATTGTAGTGCTTTTTTATGAAAATATCTTTCGAAAAGTCAAGATATACTTTTCAATACAAAAATGAATGTTTAATCATTTCTAGAAATGATTGAAAATTGTTTGAAATGCACCTCGTAAGTTAGAATGGCGCACAGTGCGCTGCGGAACCGGTCTAGAAGTGTTCTGATGTCGATTCATGTTGACTGACGAAGCTGGTTCGAGTCCCGAGATTTTGCGACGTTATCTCCTTTGTGTACAGAACATGTACAAACGGGAGAATTATTACAATTCTGTTAATTGCATAGAAATATTTACTTTTCGTGGTTCTTGTGCCATGCATTTGGAGCACCAACTTTGGACGAAATTCAATTCAATTTCATTCAGCTAATATCTTACAAATGATAGACATGACTTGTACGGGACTGGTAATCTACTTGGCAAAAGGGTATTATTACTCCCTTATCGCTTCAAAAGCTCATCATGAGTTATTATGCAAACTTGACTTAATAAACAACTTATCGATTGGATTGTCTGGGATTTTTTTCAAAAATAAATGCAATATGAGATTTAAGGTGCCTGCATTAACTACCCCACGTTTTGTTTGTCCCAAATTCAACGGTGGTCGCCAGAATGACATGATAGCCGTCTTGAAATAATCATTTTTTGAGATATGTATATCTTACTTCCAAGAGGTTTCCAAGAAGTAAAAAAACAAAGCAATGTTGTTATATTCATTTAACTTTGTTCATGAATCCATCGAAGAATATCTTTCGCAAAACGTGGGAACATTATTCCCGAAAACACGATGGAACTATGGATTCTAATTCGTTTTTTAAGTCCACGGAAAAGGCACTAATTAGGATAGATCACGCAAGTGTAAGGTGGTCGTGTAGTGTTTACGAGAGCAATTCAACAAAGCGTTTCAATCAAGTTTAAACAAACGAACTCCGGGGACTTAGTAAACTATTAAGCCAAATGACCCTGCTCGCGCGTTGAATATAATATACGCTCTATACGATTCGACTGTATTTTCAGTTTATCGGAGTGTATGCGCGCGACCTGATTAATTCATGTAATTATAACTCGTCGAACCAGGAACTGCTGTTAGACAAAACGACCGAAGAGGTTTTTCGTTAACAAAAATTGTACCGAAAGACACCGAATTAGTACGTAGACATACACTCGCTAAGCCGACTCGCGAATAGGATTAATTAAAGTGACCAACGTCGTTTTTCATTATCGAGGAAGGATAGGCCTATAATTGGCATGAGCGCAACGGGGTAACGGATGACCCGCACAAAGTGTGATTAAAAAAAGCTATTCGTAAGTATGCATTATATATGATACTAACCTTTATTGAATGTATAAACTTTATGATATGAGATAAAAAACAGTTTATCTGCCCCCAAAACATGTATTAATTAACGAAATTTGTTAGAGTGGAATATGATTATTGCTCGGATGAAAATGCAAATGAGAAAATATGATTATATCCGCACATAGTTTAGTTAAGTCAAGTTTAGTTAATTTTGCTCAGCAAAAAGACTGCTTAGCACAAAGAAAATAATTTACGAATGTAAATACATACACTATGTAGGATAATACACTATATAGGTTGGACAGTAATATCAATTGCAGAAATATATGTAGACATGTCTATAAATTACACTATAATCTTAACCTTGGATATTACTGGATATAATATCTAACGACATTTTCGTTATAGACGAACAGGTTTTAAGCTTGAATTTCGTAATTTCGATGGTTTTAACAGTTATCTGTCTCCACTTGAAACATTCCTCGTTGTCTAGGTACTTTATTACTATGTACTGTACGCTTTATACATATTGGATAAGCTAGCCATATAATGCATATCAATTCTTTTTTTAAATTATCTCGCAAATAGGAAATAAGGGCCGTAATCGTGCGTACGAGCTCCGTCTAAGTTGCGTAATGGCGCAAAGTTCCAGAGTGATACTGGTGGGTGAGTATGGAGTGGGAAAGACAAGTTTGTTTCGCCGTTTTAGAGATGGCTTGTTCGACGACGAAGGCTCGCCGTTGTCAACTATCGGATGCGACACAACGACTAAATCGTTCTTGATAGGAAATAGGAAAATACAGGTACCGTACGATTCAAGTATGTTCTCATAATTGATGATATGCACGTTGCCAGTTACCGATCTTTGTACATTCATTAGACGCCGCTCAAGTCGGGATCGTAAAGATGTGTCCGACTTGAGTGATATCCGAGTTGGATTTCATGTATTTCATAAATAGCTTCACAAATAATTTTCAACAAACTGATTCTCTATATCGTCATCATCATCATCCGCCTACTCCATAAGATATTTGTAGTTTGGTGATGTTAGGGCCAATACCTAATGCAAATATCTAACGGGCAATGTGACATTCCGAAACATGCGAAGGGAACGAGCCGCTGATTTTTAAAATATATGTTTTCTTTTATCTTGGCTACAATTCGTACCTACTTTCACGTTACATAAGCGTAAGGCATATTTAACTGGGGACTAATAACCCCGTGTACGAGTCCACATGAAACAATTTAACAATTTCCTTCACAAACAACTAGGCTAAATATATATTACAACTACATGTAAAAGGATAAATACATGTATGTTAATTGCATAATCGAAGGAATTTTAACAGGTGCGGATGGCCAATAGTGAAAATAGCAAATTGGGTGAAATATATCCTGTTGCTTGTCTGCAACGAAACGTTCATTGACGACATCAGAACTGATACGTATTTTGACAACATAGATAATTCATATTGGTAAACATAGATAATTCGTATTGATCCCAGGTCGGAAAGATGTGTACCCGCATTATTAAGTAAACACAGGATAACTATGAATTTTGACCATTTTGCTGTATTTCGACATTTCATCGTTTGCAATTGTTGTAAATGCATTTCATTCTTGTAGCCATATTGTACGGATACGTCCTGGGGAACGTGATGAATATCTCATTACTTTCTTTGCTTATTGAAATATCATGAAAATAGATGAAAATTGATTTTATATTAAGATTTTTCAGTTAATTAATAATAATAATTCCGACTTTTTAACGTAGATAACGTTTTATCTGTTGTAACTTTCTTCACCGGCGGCAATTCCGATTTCTCGGAATTAAATCGTTAGTGATAATAACAGAGTTGACTTCGATTATGTACTTCGGGTTTCGAATTTCGGGTAGGCTACACGTTTTCCTGTGACGCGTGACATTTTAAATCCATTCTACGTCGTTTCATTCTGTGTGGCGTACTTGCAGGCACGTAACGATGTTTAAACGGAAAGCCGCGCTGCATGTCCCTGTAAAAATCACACGTTTTACACCATTTTCGTTAATGAAGAGAATTTGTACTGTAACAACGCTCGGCTCGGCTTTGGCAACAGTTTTTTTCAGTACTCATTGCCTGCCGGAAACCTAAAAATCTAAAGGGATGCCGTTATATAGACAAACTAAATATCTTTCGCCTAATTACGCCTAAGACCCCCTGTAAAATAGATTATTTTCCTTTCGAAATATCAAAACTAGGAATTATACACCCGTGTTCACGTTGTTTACAGCCACATAGACGAGTGCGTATGCCCGAACCGTGCTTTCCTTCCGAGAGCCCGCACACAAGCCTTAAAGGCAGGTATTAAACTTCATGCATCGCGCAAAACGTCGTGTGCCCTAAACGTATTCATATACGTGATTTCAATCGAAGCCATTTTCTCTGTTATTACCGCAAACCCGAGCGGTTGAATTCCCGAGGTGAAAAACATGAAATTGAATAATTGAATAAAAACGGGATCGAACTGTAATTCCGAAAATGAAGTCGAAAAAGCCGCCCTTTGAAAAATCATTGAATCACATGGAAAATCAAGTTCCTACTTCATTTTATGATTTTTCAATTAGCAAAAAATAAAAGAGAAATTACTATATTCCAACGAAGATTCCATAATATTGTTTATGGGTTTGACTAATTTAATTTGTGCATTTAAATTCTTCATTTCAGTTGGAGTTATGGGACACGGGTGGAATGGAGCGTGTTTCTAGTATGAACTTGAGTTACTTTCGAGGGGCTAACGCGGCCGTCATATGTTACTCGCCGATGCAGCGAGTATCGTTTGACTTAATCTCGGATTACATCATCCAGGTCGAACAGCTCTCCAATCCGAACTGTCGCATGTTCATCTGCGCCACAAAATGGGACCTTTACGACGACGACGCCTCGAACGACAGCAGCAGACGTAAACAGTGCGTGTCCAGCGACGAAATCACGGACTTCGAAATGGAGTGCTCCGACATGCTGGCCGGTTCGTTTAAAACGTCGAGTAAAAGTAATTTAGGCGTCGACGAAATGTTCGAATCAATAGCCAAAAAACTTAATGATACGCGACCATCGTTGACGTTGGATCGAATCAAGTTACACGAAACGGTGACGACGGCCGAGTTCAATCATATTGCATTAACGATCATTCCATATCAATTTACCGGCGAATGCGAACTGCACAATCTCGCCGCCATCGACATGGACCATAGTCAGCCCATCAATAGCGATAGTTTAGCAGACGATCAAACGGTTGATAAAGCGTCGAAACCACCGGATATTTCAACGTCATCGAAGACTACAAAATGTTGCAAATGCCGTACGCGCTATCCATCCCATATTCATAGGAAAGCGAAATCGAATTGTTGTCGATGATTTCGTCGTCTTCGTGTTGTAAATGCAATCGAGGCAAATCAAATCAAAAACAAGTGTCTAACCAAGCGTTAGTTAAACTAATGAATGGTGTTGTATCGGAAGAATTGAATGGATTATCTACATCTTTGTTTGTCTGTCTGTCCCTTACCTTTAGTGCTTTTTGCAATCGGTCTAACTGGTGGCTTATAAATTTGTCTTAGAAATTGAGGTTAGGCCCAAAGATCAAAATATACATGCAAGAATACGTGAATGGAAAATATTCCAGGTCTGATCGAATATATCAATGGCATTTTTGTGCGACAATCTGAAAAATATTTTAGCCAGCTTAGGGCGATGCCTAAAAGGGCTTTTACGTTCACTTTCTCGTCCGTCATTCGCCCGTTCGTAAAACGGAACGTACTTGGGAAGATTTAAAAAACGCTTTGATGTAGATGTTTGCTTTGTACGTAGGCTTATTTGCAACCCAATGAATCGACCCGAACAGAATCAATCACATTTTGAATACGCTTTTATCGATCATCCTAATGTTTGACTGATTGTAAAGCATTTCACCAGGTAGGCATACGTACGGAAGCGATAAGGGGCCTCGAGATGTCGCGTTCCAACTCGACAAGTCGTCATATTTATGTCGACATATCGCGATATATCGCGTCAAGTCGACATGAATATGTCGACATATCGTGACGTTTTGACGACATATTTCGTTTTCACGACAATTTTCCTCGCGACAAGTCGACATATTCATGACGACTTGAAACTCAGTCGTCATATCACTGGCGTCCTCATCTTACATTTAGACGTGTCATCAAATGACGGCTTGTGCCGTGGAAAATGGACAAAAAAGCGAAATTTGTCGTGAAAACGTCACGATATGTCGACATATTCATGTCGACTTGACGCGATATATCGCGATATGTCGACATAAATATGGCGACTTGTTGAGTTTGAACGCGACCACTCGAGGCCCTTTATCGCTTCCGTACATACGTCCCGGACTCGTGGTTTCTCAAAATGTGTCTATATTCGAGAACTAACTATGATGATGTACCATTGACAACTTTCAGGAAGTCAGCGGATCGTTCGGTTTCTTCATAATTGTTGAAAAAATTATACTAAAAGGAGGTTATCTATAAAACTCAGAAAAGATTATACAGCGCCCGATTTACGGTAAAATTGTTATAATAAAAATTACATACGGATGCATTCAAAACTCTTCAATTTAGTACCATTCGGTGAACTTATTTCGTTTACTGCCCCGACGAAGATTCGCCATCCTTGAAGTATCTTGTTCGACTGCACTAATCCAGATCCACAGACGGGCGTCGTGAACAGAACGAGAGCGACAACGACGGCTTCAGAATGTATTTGAATATCATTTTATTAACAAAATATCAGGAAAAACATTTAGATGCCCAACATCCAAGATCCAAACTGACCGCGCAGGGAATAGCAAAAATACAACGACATTATTTCCTTATTCCACTGGCATTAAAATAGTCTACACAAACACAACAGAATAATTGATTTGAAAAAAACCATACTGAACAAAGTACAAGCGTATCTTAATCTCTGGGCCGCGTTTTCAAAGCAGTGCTTTCAGCTTTACCCTCAAACTTACTTAACTAGAATTTGAAATATAAATAGCTACTATATACACGTAGACAATTTACTGTTGTTCTGTAAACACGATATTCTTTGTTGAATAAAGCAGCTCAAGGTAATTTCGGAAATTTCAATACTGGAATAAGCTACCAGCGCAGCGCTTCTTCCATTTCTATTGGTCACGCGTATTTATTCGATCGATAGCTAAGAAATTACGGAAGCGATAAGGGGCCTCGAGATGTCGCGTTCCAACTCGACAAGTCGCCATATTTATGTCGATATATCGCGTCAAGTCGACATGAATATGTCGTCATGTCGAAATTTCGCTTTTTTGCCCATTTTCCACGGGACAAGCCGTCATTTGAAGACATGTCTAAATGTACGATGAGGACACCAGTGATATGACGACTGAGTTGTAAGTCGTCATGAATATGTCGACTTGTCGCGAGGAAAGTGGTCGTGAAAACGAAATATGTCGTCAAAACGTCACGATATATCGACATATTCATGTCGACTTGACGCGATATATCGCGGTATGTCGACATAAACATGGCGACTCGTCGAGTTGGAACGCGACATCTCGAGGCCCCTTATCGCTTCCGTAAAGAAATACTGAAATTTTACGTATATCATATGTATTTCTCCAATTATAAATTTATCGAACTAAATGGGCTATCGATGCTAGACTGATTTCAACAATACAGGGGCGGATCCAGGGGGATGGGTAGACAGTATTGGATGGAAATTTAAGGGCACCTTTCTGATCTTAGGGCACACCCAGTATCCAGGTCAATGCGAGCGCCGAAGGCGCGAAGTCCTTAGAGGGGGGTCTGGGGGCCCACCCCCAAAAAATTTTGAAAATATGGTACCATTTAAAGGCTTTTAGAGGGCTTCTAGAGGCTAGCAGAGCAATCCAGAATAAACGAATTCGAGACAAGATTTCAACAGATGCGGATAAAAAATGAAGCTGGCGAACCCATGAAAGAATGGTTGACGCCAACTTCGCCTAGTGCCCCTATAATCTTTAAAAGTGCCCCTTAACAATTATACAGAATACGGCTAAGTGCCCCTTCATTGTTAACAATCGGCAAAAATTGCCTCGTCTTCACATTTATCCTTATGTTGTGTGCCATCTTCCAAACCAAAAGTGCCCCTAAAATTTTATAAATTAGGCAAAAAAGTGCCCTTTTCTTCAACATTTTCCGCGTATAGTGCCCTCTTCTAAAGTACGAGTGCCCCTTTAGCCCTCCATGAAAAGGCAAGGACAAGGTGCCCTCATCTAAAGCATGAGTGCTCCTTGCAAAAGGAAAGTGCCCTTTTTAATTTATCATGATTAAAGGCCTTACAAATATGATTATCTCTCCTCACTTTCTCGGCAGCAGTATATACCGATTAATTTTATAATTATGCCCGGATTACGGATACGGAATTAGCGGTTGCTGAAATAATGCCGTCAAAAATATTGCCGGTGAAATTTCGAAGGGCACTTAAAAATTCTAGACCGTATTGGGCAATACGGCTAATACGGTCTGGATCCGCCCCTGCAATATCTAATAATATTCAAGAAAATTGATTCACGATTTCTGAAATAATGTCGGCTAATATCTTTAGTCAACATCCACGTTATCTGCGGTCACAAGTGAAACACTATTTTAGCTGTTTGCATGAATCCAACATGGTATTGCCGACGATATGACCAAAAAGGTCAAATTTATAGTTAATTTTACCGATAACATGTATCAAGTATAATCAGCAGCTAAAGAAAGTTCTTTTCGCACCACAACCCATGCGAAACGATAGTAAATTCAACAGTAAGCAGTTACTGAAAACAGTTACCAATAATACGAACTACATTAATGTACAACAATAGATTTCAATTAATAGAAAGTGACCTAACTCACTAACAGGACTAACCCTCTGTCGAACCACTGAACGCATGTACAGTATGTAATAAAAGAAAAAAAAACGTAGATCTAATAAATGTCGCGATGTGGCTGGTGCGGGCTGTAGAACTTCAAATTGATTAAAGAAAAGAAAGTTGATCTCAGCACCCGCTGAAAACAACTTTGTTCGGACTATTCAGGGCGGATTTTCAGGACCTAAAATTGCTTTCTCAATGAAAAAGTTGTATTCGGAACTTTTCGTTAACCAACATTTTCAAAAATCAATTTGTAACCCGAATCATCCACCATAGATATCCTTTATCCCGACGGGAATAACTTTTTAAGTACTTCGAAACGATATTGTAATTTGGTGGGCTTAATTGAAGAGATATTTCTACGAATAGAAATAAATGTAGATGATGCATTATGTAGGCATTTCCACTACTCGTGGTTGACATCAACCTGGCATAGGGCAGCAGGGGAAAGGAGGGGCTATAGGTTAACTCGTAGGTCTCGTAGCTTGATCCAAATATATAATTTAGATTTCTTTACGATATGATTCAACACGGATGCATATCATTCATTTTCACCACAGGCAATTTTCCCTTGTTGGAGCAACACCATTTTGAGTTCCTCCTTGCAGATCTTTCCATCGTGATTCACGTCCCAGTTCTCCAGTATTTCCTTGCGGAAATACTTAAGATCGTCTTCATCATAGTCCTGCAATAGGTATATGATTCATAGAAAATCGATGTAGTGAGCTATTACGGCGTTCTGGGCATCCTTTTTAAATGATTTTCGCTTTTGTATTTGGAACTTCTCATGCGCTATTGCGTGTACTAGCTATGTGCTTTACCTCTTGGGCCAACTCGAGAAGATCTTTTAAAAATCCTTGCAGCTCGTCGTCATCTATTATTCCGTTCTTATCCTTGAATTAAACGAATAAGAAAATGCCAAGACTAATGCTAGTTTACAGTACATGTAATGGTAATCGGTAATCCTTCCATGATTGGTTGGCCGTTTTCAAAATGAAGCGAAGTCTGTCATCTTGAAATTCTATGATTTTATTCATGAGAAATGCAATTATTTTGCACCTATATTTGACCGTTATTATCAATTCAACGCGAAGTGGCTTTCAGATGGCCTCCAATTACAGAAATTATAGCGAGCGTCATTGATTTTTTTTCCGCTTCCGTGTGACTCATTTAGGTGCGAGATAATTGCATTTCTCATGAAAATTTTCACCAATGACATTTTATGGTACATAATCTATGCCGGATAATTTATCATTGGATCTTTTCAAGGTCCAATCTCATTTTGAACGTAAGACTTAAATGAAGAAAGTTCCACAGTAACTGGTTGGAAAGCTGGAATTCCAGGATGGCTTGAAACAATCCAGCGCAGTGATGTTCGTTCAAGTCTATTTTGGAATGAAAGGTCTGGACCGCGGAACCGAATATTTTGATGCTCAATGAGTGATATAAAATGGCGGTCACTCACCCGATCGTATAAGCTGAAGACCCGATCTATGTCGTAGCTGTTTATTTTGCTAGCGTTCTGCAAAAAAATTATGGAAGGAATTTTTTAGGCAACGTATGAACACTGATTTTATAGCGTCAGTAATTTTCAAATTCTGTAAATATGGTAATTTCTCGTTAACGGTCGAAAAACTTTTTTACAATCATTCTTCCTGTTGCTGTTCATCATCGGGATTTCAAAAGTTTAAAAGCGTTTTTGTAGCTAGATAAAACGTCTGATCTATATAGCACGCGCAATACTGTCGCAGCGGTTCGGTGTGTCCAAATTACACTCCCGCAGAACTCGATACCTGACCACTGCGAACATATTGCGCTTAATGAAGACACCTTATTTGATCGTGTGAAATGTTTTATAATCAATTTACATCTCGATTTAGCTCATTAGTAGGCAGATTTAGCGACCCCAGCACGAAGCAATGGTATCAAGCAAAAATCAACGTCTGATCAGTTCACACATTATACCCGCCGAGGCCTTATAGACGTTTACAATAGAAATTGGTAACTATACAACAAGACGGGTGATTAATCAAAAACAAGATAAAACCGTGGGTTAATGATGTCTTCGGTTAAAAATATTCGACCGCCGCTGTAGGGTGTGTATTAGCCTACAGCTGAAATTCAGAACATTAATTAACACGTATCTACGGTAGTATCAAAATAGAAACGATCTGTTATGTACGTTATTATAGATATCTCAGAATTATATGTTATCACTCCGTGGCCATTTCCGAGTTATTGTCGTGTTTGCAGCGGGATATATTTTCTTGAAAGATTTTCTTGATTTCTTCATATATGCCGAAAGGCGATATAGCATCGCGAGTAGCGTGGACCTAATAGTTTAGATTAACGAATTGAACCGACGATATTAAATTTCAAATTAAATCCAATCATCGCCAATCAAGAGGCGTACCTCATCCATTTGTATCTCTATCGAAACCGTCAACGAACTAGGATTTGATCGTTTCAGTATTACACATAAGCTTCGGTGTAGGAAAATACAAAACAATGAATTCCAAAAAAAGCTTTCACGAAAAACCCAAATCACATATAACACACCTGTATATAACATTCATATACCTACCTCCGGCGACAGGGTTGAACCTTGAAATAATCTCTAAGTAAACAAAATGTGAAAACGGCAGTGAAGCTTTAGAAGTTACAGAATACGTAAAGTGCTCTCAGGTGTCATCGAGGTGTGTCTTCGAGCTTGGAACTCGTCTATATCCCGATGAGAAAACACGGATTTATATGTATATTTTGAGTATTAGGATTTGGTGCGTAGATCTTAAGAAATAGCTGAGTAGAATAACGCATATAGGTGGCTTTCAGAAGAGTGCTTTGAAACGCCTCTTTTCCATGAGCGGCGTTTAATTCCGAGTCGATGGAGAAGAAAGTAAAATTGAGGTCGTATTGCCCGATACTGATATTGATATACTAAACATACGATATATATAATTCGGGAACTTCAGAAGGCCTGCCAAGTCGACATAAGCAATAATAATCCAATTTTGGCGTGCACCATCTTGGCAACGAATTAAAGGCACCATTAAAATATGATTAAAGAAATAAAACTGACACATTCATGCGATATGGAAATATAACAGAAAAAACCCATTGATTTGTATAATCTAGTTAGACTTGTATAGGGGTGCAAATGAACTTATGCAAAAAAAATGTGTGTCATGCAGAATACGTGAAAAGTGTTGAGAAGATGAGATTCTACCTTGAAAATGGGTCTGCATAAGAAGTTTTCTTTCACCGGAAGCAGTCTGAAAAATATTGAATAAAACTAATGCATTTTTGAATTTTCCCAAACTTTCATTCGTCAATCTTTAATATTTGAATAAACAGTCGGCATTCTATAGCCAACATCGGAATTTATAGGTATGAATAAGGATTTCTGGAACTAGCTCTCTACACAATGAGTTAGAATTAGTTAATTTCTTAGTATTCAACTCGTAGGGCCTATATTCACTTGTCACGAGTGTTCACAAATTCTTCGACGCACACATTCGATAACTTACTTCGACATTTCGCTGAGCTGCAATTTACCGTCTTTATTCTGGTCAAAAAGCTGAAGCTGCAATTGATAATCGAAGCATGTTTGTGATATGCACCAGGAAAAAAGTTAATGCCGACAACAGCGACAATATGACATATTTAGCAGAGCAAATTTCAAACACCCGACAATGCTATCCGGCAAAATCAATTTCTACCAATTTTCTTTTGATGTAGGCCTATTATCATGTATCAATTCTATATACACATTTTAGCTTATCAAAGGGCACATTTCATATGAATCAAATATTCGTCAATTTCTGCTTTGATTTCAATAACAGCCCGACGTTGATTGAATACGGTGTACAATAATGACGTTGTTTCTCAAGGAAGATGTTATCTGATCCGGTAAGAGTTTAGAACGAGATTTGCCAGGAAAATAACGAAACAAAAACGTGTTTATGAAAGATATGCGGATCAGAAGTACTCCCGGTTAGTGGATAGCACGGGAGAAAATGGCTCCGTAGTTTTCATCTGGCACATCTCACTTCGGTGAGCCAACAATAATCTGAAAATCTCTATGAATTGCGAAGGTGACAGGCATAAAACAGTAATCTGTTGACTAAAGGTGTTCACAAGAAACGAGGACTTTTCGGTTGATGTTTTCGTCATTAACATGCACTTATCTACAGCTTACTTACCATCGTATCGGTATACGTAATGATTGTCTCTTCCGTAGGCTGTGCGACTGGTGCTGTTTGCTTGATTAAATACTTAAGAAAATCCTGCAAAAAAACCAGGTATATACACTGACACGTATGATAAGGATAAGCTAGGTAAGAAATAAAAAGTTACTCATACTCGTTGAAGTCATTACTTCGCTATGATTTTCGATTGTACATTACATCACTTTTATCCGAGATTTTCTAAGCTTACATGAAAATTGGAATGCTTCAACGCGGTTTTGCAGGCGTTTTAATTGGCATTTGGTATACTCGCGCGGTGCACCAACGTAAAGCTAGGAATTCAAAAGGGGTATCGGGTCGCTTAAACGCACGCAATATTATACCTTTCCAATTACGCTTGATTAAAAGTGATCAAAGAACCGTGTCAATATGACAGCAGCGCGAGGATTGTTCAATATTCATTACACGAGGATACGCACGAAACGAGGCGACCGATGTAGTTATTGATATAGACGTGATAGGCATTAACTAATCAGTCCTTCCCTTAAACCACAGATGATTCATAAGATTTGCCGAATGATATTCGTAAGTGCGTTCACCAAAAAACAAGAATGAAGACATTCATGTACGAAGACGGAAACCGTAAATCCAGCTCTATCAAGCAAAGAATGATGAAAAGGGTATTGAAGAGTAAAAATAGATACAACAATATTTGATATTCTTGTACGGTATACGTGAATCGCGTATTTCTCGAAATAGGGTTAAATTGTTTAAACATTTTTCAAATATTATCTTACGATACCTTATTAGGTTATATCTTTCTCCTAAACAAGTTTGATTTTTTTTTTAATCTTCGCAAAACCCCATTTAAGTATAAAAAGAACTTTGCAGCATAACCTTCTGAGTTACGCACAAACAATAATAATGCTAAATTTTTCTCGACATAGTGTGTACATTAAAGAACATTTACATGGATGAGTCAAATAAATTTATTTGGGCATTTTTATGTCGCAATTTGTGTGGTAAAAGAATATTGAGCGGCATGGAACCGCCGATTATGAAGTCATACGAGACGACATGTCGATTTACGCATCGCAGTTTACCATCTGCTGCAATATGAGCGGGGTACTCAAATCCAGGTAGCTAGGGCCGGTGACTGTATCCGCGTGGCCATATAATGAATGGCCATCTACGTCATCACAGCTGCGACAAGTTCACCGAACCAAATCATTGAGAATCGATGATTTGGTTCGGTGAACTTGTCGCAGCTGTCATTTAACGACGAAAATCGCGGTGTATTAAAATCGTGAACGCATAAATGTTCAATTAGAACATTCGCCATGGAAGTAAAATCCAGTTGGTCATTTTCATCATTATCTGATACGCTAGAATAACGAGTGCGATTCGCGCAAATCGTTTCATTTACAATGTTCTGAATTTGTCTATTTTGTCATTTTATTGTTTCATATAGATACTTTATAGACGTCTTCTGCGGACGTAATCTTTTTTGCGGGATATTTTTCACATCGGTATATATATATATATACATATATAACCACTCGAATTTCTACCGTTCTATACCGTTGTGTTTGAATTGTATTTCAACTGTCTGGTCGTATGATTTTGATATGGAGCCACGCGTAATTGATACGACCTAACCGTTCTAATGCTTTCGAAGTGAAAATATCGACGCCGAAGCCTTTAACACTTTTTTTGCAAAATCGTTTCAAGATTATTTCTAACCACATACATACCTTAAGTTCGTCTGCATCTATATATCCACTGTTGTCTTTATCGAATTGCCGCCACACCTAAAATGATATTTTGAATAACGTTATGCCGTAACGTAGGGGTATAGGGCTAATTTGTGAGAAATTCACTTGCAGAATGCATTTAGATCTAAACATGAAAAAAAAATAATGTAAAATCCAGTGATGCTTAATTACGCGCAGTCAGCACAGTGAGCGACGGACCTTTTGCGATCTATGTCTTACCCTCATAAATTCGACGCTTGATTCTAACGGATTATCTCGCCGGAACAGCAATAGGAAATTTTCTTCCGTCGGTAAAATCTGAGCAAGCTATAAATAAACGACGAATAATTCAAATACATATATACAAATCGAGTGCTGTTGTACACGTATATACCAAAAACCTCAGAGGAAAAGTCCAGTTTCGCATCTAAATAATGTTGGGCCCTCTTCTACTGATGCGGGAGATGTTTAAGAATTCCCTTAGCAATTTAATTTCACATACCTCTCCTATTTCTATTCTGTTGTCTTGATTATCGTCAAACGCGTCCATGAAGGCTTCTCTTAATTCTACCAGCGCCGCGTCGGAAATGGTCTGAAAATGGATAGCGAAGAAACAAACTGTAAATATCAATTCAATGTTATGATCAAATCGAAAAGTTTGTATTTGGACAAATGAATATCATTTTGACGGACGAAACTTGAATAACAGGAAGA
This sequence comes from Tubulanus polymorphus, assembly GCF_964204645.1. Lineage (NCBI taxonomy): Eukaryota > Metazoa > Nemertea > Palaeonemertea > Tubulaniformes > Tubulanidae > Tubulanus > Tubulanus polymorphus. Next base: position 9,574,942 of record NC_134027.1, on the reverse strand, counting down.
AGTTCGTTATATCCAGATTTGGTCAAGTAAAATCCAGATCACTTTGTGATGGGAAGTTATCCGTTACACCAATGCGCAGTGCCGTTAGTCTTGTTTCAATATTTGATGCACGAGGGTTAGATATTTCGTGCAAAGTGATTTGACCATCAGCTAAACTGACACTGGACTCGGGTCATAGAAGTAATTGACAGCTCGCTCGTTAGCTAAGATAATACCACGATGCTAATTGGTGGTGTTTTGGATGATCGTGCCATTAACAGCTTATGCGACATAACTGCAAGACCGAATAATCACATAAAAGGTCTTAAAGTTTAAATCTATTTCATTGCGTACGTATTAGTTTTGAGTATGAGATTGATTTGACGCCTGGAAACTCCCCATCGTCTTAGCAACATCTCTAAATCGTGTTTCCAAGGCAATAGGGCTCATTTTAATCACCTTAAAAGGGGATTAGCTGCAAAATTGGTGACAAGGGCTAATCGACCGCGGTAGACGTAATTTGCCAAACAAGTAATCGTCTCTCAGCTAAGACCCTTCGTCTGGCTTGAATGAGATTTATCGTCTGAGAAGCGCTTGCCATCAGTTTGGTATCGATTTTACATTTAATGAAATGAGAAGAGCTATAACATTCAATCTAGCAACACGGTGTTCCTGCAATGTGTTATGTTTTCTCTTCTCATGTCTATTTTATATCTTCCTTATCGCTTACTGATTGCACGGGAAACGTTCCTTCTAGAGCCCAGAAAGACGATTCTTTCAATTGTTGACATTTCTGTGTCCACCTCCTTGTAATGCGCAACATTCTATGAAATGCCGAAAGGAGCGTCGTCACTTGGGAATAGAATTACGTTTGTCACTGTCAAAGATTGTTCGCCATTTCTAGTGTAAGATATTTGGGCTGTGGGTGATTTTACAATGCTTTCCGATTTCATTATGAAAACGATAACGAAGCAGTTTATGTTGTCACGTATCACGATTATTTTCTCTAGATCGATATATCATATTGATATACACCTATCATCTGTATGTGGTGTTCTGTAACTATCGCAAGACTTCAACAGCTGCATAAAGCTCTAGTGCAACGATAGACATAATAGTTCTTTTTTTATTCAGACAGGAGACTAATGTACGCAGGCAATAAAGAGGCAAAGACTCAAATTATAATGATACGGATTTTCAATATATCATTGCAAAAAGAATTTGGAACAATCTACCTTGAACTAAAAGCGATTTTAACATGGTGATTGCATTTCATTCTTGTCCACTTCTGGTTGGTGAGTGGAGCCGGGTGGAGCCGTGAGGCCATCAAATATTGGACTCATTTAGGTCCATCTTCATCATAATCGCTACCAGATGAAATCAGATGAAGATAGCCATAAGCAAAGTTGCTTGTTAAAGAGGCATGGGTCACTTACACACACGCGAACATATTTATGTGTTCATGTTCGTTATTTATGTGTACACACACATACACACACACACACACACACACACACACACACACACACACACACACACACACACACACACACACACACACACACACACACACACACACACACACACACACACACACACACACACACACATATTTATGTAGTTCCATTTACTTCACCATCAAAAGCTGCATTTCAAATCATTCAAATTGTAGCATCGATATTGGCCAATTTTAATTAAAGAGAAACATCGTTCGACATTGACTCAACAGCAACCACCACAGCTTGTCGTGAGTCAATATTGTGCCATTGTAACTGCGACATACACCGTCTGGCACTGCTCTCTCTCTCTCTCCCTTTGTGATCGATGTCCAATAAAAATTATATTGAATTCATCTTTTGGTGAACTGGTACGCAACAACCGTACTGGTTTACCGGATGAACGAGTCTATGTAATCTATTGAATCGTTCTGATCGTCAAGTTAGAACCTCTGCAAGCCAATACTGACTAAACTAACAATACAATCGATGTAAAATAAATACTGCTGACAAAATGTTCAGTATATACGTAACGTGTGTAGGTATAACGTTCTGAAGATTTTGCACCTGCATTTCATGGGGGTTCTTTGTAGCATCCAAGAGTGCCCATTGATTGTAAAAGAAAAGAAACCCTAATTAACGTACAGCGGATCGATGTGAACACCATTTCCAACATACGCGCCGATTACCAACGTTTGCATGTCTAATAACATTATCTCACGGATACGGTTTTCGCCGTAAATATACGAATGATTGATACGCCGGAGAGCGCCATTCGATTCGCTGGAGCCATATGGTGCTCGGGACAAATCGCGACGTGCTATAGCCAATATGTATCGCGCACGATATTAATAACCGATAATTATTACAAACTCCATTTGACGGCCAGTGATAGATATTCGGAAGTTTTATTCTACGGGAAAAATGGATTGATAATAAGTCATGAAAGAATGCGCCATTCCACCGGAGTATTTGCGTGCGAGCAAGTAATTTCGTGTCGGCCATTTACTTCCGACTGTGACGTCATTTAAGATGCGATTAAAAGCTCGTATAAGATTAAGGTGTTAGGCTAAAATAAAATAATACCTTGTTTCTCCTAATCGGCCGGGTCATTTTGTAAACTGCAATAAAATTTGTAATCAGTTCATTTCTACAGCTGCCTGGTCTGTTATTATAAGCTTGATCATGATTTTAAAAAAAAAGTGGTACAGGGTAGATAGGCGGCCGGGTCAACTTTTAAGCTCAGCAGAAATGAGAAACAAGGTATAAATGTTTTTTAGCCTGACAAATGCCGAAAAGACAAACAGATATGGAAAACGTCTATTCTTTCATGAGAAGCGTCCTGGAATTTTTTTTTCGTTTGAGAAGATGTATGAAAAATCAATTTCAGAAAATGCGGTTGCTTTTCCACCGATTTCTCCCTCAATCAATCTTGTTCATTTTCCCTTCAAAATATTAGGGATACAGAAATAAGTGAATATAGGTATTCAATGCTAGAATATCATCAAAATGCAATATTTCAACATCATTATACTTTTTTAATTTATACAATGCTATATATGTGTTCTCCACGCGACCTTCGCTATCGTTATTGATTTTCACTAATTGATCTCGAATATGAAACTAAGGAAAAACTGTCAACTGCCTTTCATTCCCGGTGTTTTCATCCTGAACATGATTAATGTTTTATAGCGTGATTAGAATTCTGGAAATTATCAATTCGTGAGCAACATCCAATTCCATTGATAAAATCCACTCCAGCAACGCGAGCCAGAATGAACAAGCAATAATCCGCTATTTTATGGTCTAATTTATTGAGGCTGAACATTAATTTCATTATGAAAAAAAAAGAAATTCTATGATCGATGGATATTGATTTTAATTGTCGTCGACAATATTCTGCGTGTGCGACCGTGCTTAACAACAGACCACTATCGAAACGACGTCAGTGATGCGCCATTTCTTGGTTAACTTGATTTTCCCATAAACATAGATGATTCCGATCCAACATCGCCTACAGGATTATTGATACGTGTATTACTTAACGTAGATGTTCAATAAATTCTATCTCGGTATTTCCGCCATTTTGCATCAGTACATACGCATTGTTTGAAGTTTCGTCTTTGCTTCATGTGACATTTATGGAGCCAATAAATGAATCGTTCATTTGAAAACGTATTCCGATTTGTATAACCATTCAATACATATTTGCATGCGGTATTTTCCCATAGTAATACATCGTTGCAATCAGTAGAAATGAAAATATTCATGACATATGTTATTCCCACACAAAAATCAGTTACACAAATAGTGAATCAAGATTATTCTTATTAACTTTTAAATAATTTACGTAGGACAGAATCTGCGGGAGAAAGTCTTTTTCAGCAGCGCCATTTTCAAAGGGCCCTTCAAAAAGTCAGTGTAATGAAAATCGGGAGAAGATTTTTCGAAATATGGGTAACATTTTCATGTTCTGTTGGAAAATCAAAAGTAATCCATACCTAAATGATTTATTCAGATACATACGATTTGTCCCTTTTCAATAGGAAAGAAATTGCCACTTTTAACGATGAAAAGTGCTCTTTTTCTTGTAATAGAACTACCCCCCCCCCCCCCCTACCGGGTACGGGCCTGTAATGGGATCAGAATCCATGTCCCTTTCTTGCACTTCGACAATAAATACACGTATTTTGAAATAATATATACATATTGTATTTGTACGTAAGGCAAGTGTTTGATTCCCTGTATAACCTGGCAAATTACCGGTTGATATTTCATTTCGATACGATTATCCGGTTGCTGAGTTTGCCACGTTATCATCGTCAATCTCAACACTCCGCGACGGGATTGGCATCGTATATCGACGCAACGACGAACGAATATTCCATCCATCACCTTTCACGCCAATGCTAAATCATAATCATCATTGCCTTGATCGTCGAACGATTCGGGTTATATAGATTTACGATGACTGAAATTACTGTAGTGGTTGGGGTTTTATTCGGATCGTGATATAAGTTAATAATCGCAACCCCGAGGAGATAATTCATTTTTGAGGAATCGATTTGCAATATATAATTCCGTTCCCGCATCGGAAATGAATGAGTTGGGAATGAACCTCGAAAAGCATTTCCACTGGTGTGGATCATTCATGTTCACAAACATGAGCATTGGCGGAAACAAGAATTTTCACTGCATCAATGAAATATGTAATACTTTCACTACAGGTGGATTTCACCTAAGTGTATGTTGATGCACTTTCCACATTGTACCGTTAAAAGCCGATTTCATCGATGAAACGGTAAAGCGTGACTGCAGGGTATGCGCTACAGCCTGGTGGAGATGTGCGCAGAAGTGACTCCATATTTCTTAGATATTGCACACACTTAAAATATATAATCAAGAATATACACATCCCTTAGTATGTAAATTACCAACGTGACAGGGAATGTCTGTCGTCGATAAAGAAATGACACGGCAAATCTTAATAGCGTTCAGCTGTACCTAATCAATATAGGCGTTCTAAAAGAGTACACTTCACGTACCGTACTTATACAGAAACAAATAAAGGAAATATAGAGAAAATGTACACTTCTTGTATATATTTTAGATTTTTTACAATGAATCGTCACGAACACCTTGTTGTTATTTCATACATATTGCAGTGAAGAAATACAGTTAAATCCCTTTTGCCGTCAGTATAGAACTCACAGACGTCTCGGATTAGAATTATCTCGATGCAACGTTGCCGCTTGGATATCTCCACCGAGCGCAAAATTGCCGTGTCGTTAATTGATAATGGAAACCCGGTTAAACATCGGTAATGGATATGATTGCTAAACTAGAAGCCCGATGATCGAAGAGCAATTCGACGTTCTACCGAGAGAGCAAACAAAAGGAAAATTGAACCCGACCAATGATTTCCTACAGACTATTAACGAGTAAACGTTACGACACCACGGCCGCAATACTGACGATGTAGCTTCTGTAATTCGATAGTCGAAGTATCTCAGTACTATTTCCGAATTTCATAAATTTCGGGGCTTCAATATATAAACGTAACATGATATATATAACTCTCACTTTGACGCGCACGATACGCGATGGCCGAAAAGTATTAACCGTTCTAGATAGATCGTTTGAGATATAAGAGCTGTGCTAAGACCGTGCATGCTAAGGATGATGAGGAATATATGTGTGTCCTAGGGAAACGGCGTGTCATATCGCTAAATCATAACGTGTAGTAGATACGTATCGCTTTGATTTCGTTTAAATATTTACGTCGTAATCCTCCATCTACGACGACAGAATTTCATAGACGTGCAACAACAGTGGAATTGTCATCTGAACAGCGTTTTATTTGCCTGATGAATTCAACGGAGTGTCTCGCGATGATTCGATACGGCGTTATAACAAAAATCACCTACGATTTTGCATTCATGATTTACGTAAATTTTTTAGTAAAATAGAAATAAGTCTTTTACATTCAGCTCGACACATATAGCTACTCTAACATTCATTTTCGCCTTGATTCACCCATGAAGACGTCTGATTTATTCTTGGTACTTCTCTATTCATTTATCTATCTAAAATTTCAAAATTTTGCGTTCGTTTTTCGATTCTGGTCTATATACGACCATATTATGGTTGCTGGATAGAGCAGTTTATCTCATTGCGAATCAAAAGATTTAGCTGTAGTCATGTAATAATACTGATATTTCTATTATGTTCAGCCAGGGATCCATTTGCTGACGTTGTTCAGATGCTGCGGGCGATAATTCAATCATATATATATACATATATTCAAATTCACACAAAGTCTTAGACGGATTATTTGCCTCGCTGTTTTGCGGCGACAGTGGATCAAGAGGGTACCACCATACGGAGAAGAGTAGGCGACCGAACGAACTTACCTCGGGGCCAACTTCCGTGCTGGTGACGCTCGACACGAACTCACGTAAGAAATTATCCAATTCCGATCCCTCGATGTATCCATTGCCTGCAGCGAGAAGAAAAAACGCGTGTCGCCATTTATCAATTAAGGCGGAAATAAACGATAATTTCCACGTGGATGAAGACTACGATATAAACAATGAACGCAGGAAATGCACGAAATGGAATTGTCGAAGTTTCGTCGTATAGCACGCGTCTGAAAGAAAGCGGAAAGTAAGTGAATTATTTAGGAGAGTTTTAGAGCCATCATCAGATATTTCATCCGTATGAATTCTGTATTTAGTAGATACATTAAAGGGTCGGTTATATGTTAGGCGCGTATTAGGTTACGGCATCGGCGCAGTGTCAACAAAGAAATATCCGAACATAGGTTATGTTACAGGCTATGTTGGAACATGGACCTTGATCAGACTGATTACTCCAAGCAGCCATGGATTTATCTAGTTTATACGTCCATGGTTGGAAAGACATCAACAAGATGGCCGAGAAGAGACCAGGTGGTTGGAGAGCTCGAGTGGATGCCTTGGCCTCACCAGGCACGAAGAGGACTAACTAACAATATATATGTTAGGTCTCTGAGTTACTGAAGATATCATTGAAAAGATTAACATATTCATACATCGATTCCATTTACACGCAATAACGTGTAAATGGTAACGACGTGGATTACGGCGACTTAGCTCGAGTTAAATTCTTGAAATAAATGCATCCATTTTCATCATTACTATTATCACTTATTCGTTTATCTATTTCTGTATGCGGATTCATTTGGTCCAGAAACAAAGCGCGCACGAATATCATCCTTTCGTCCACACACTAATTATAGGTTACAAATAAGGTGCCTCCTAGACCTCACTAAGGAATGTTACAATCTCGACTAACTAGAGGTTATATGAAATACGATCGTGGTACTATTGCCAGAGCGTGGTGATCATTCCATACATCGCACGTATGATAGATATATATTGGTCATGAAGAACGTAAAAATTATTTACACGTTCACCAGTTTATTGTAAAATAGAAGTCCTTTATAATGCCACTGCTGGGCGCAGTGAAAAATATGGCGTTAAAACGAATTTGGGGTCATAAAGAATGATATTTTCCTTATTAGAATTAGATTTGGCAAATTTTTTCTCTGAAAAAAATGTTGGCGTTAAGTGAGAGCAGCGGCATCAAAAAGGATAGCGTTATAACGGACTTTGACTGTACTTATCGTATCATCGCGCTAAGAAAATGAAATAATTAACAGGTCTGACTGACATTTTGATGGTTAAACAAATAAGTATTTCATCTTGGGCGATTACACCGCAAAAGGGATGATTTTTAACAAGTGGTTTCAAAGGAGAACATTTCAAACAAACCTTCTCTTTGTTTTATCCGTAACATCGCCTTGTTCACGGGTTTATCTTAATTATAATTGGTTTTGATTCCAATTTGGTTCAACGAACTGTGCTAATACGTGTCAAGGGAGAGAGGTGCCACAATTCAATAAGACGTATAATAGGGTACCGTTATAGACAGTGTGCCGAGCGAAGAGCTCAGCCAAATGAGAAATAATTCCCGGAACAATTAAGCGCGAAAGCCTCGATGTATTTCGTACAATTATTAGATCAGTTTATAACTCTCTATTGCAGATGTACACATCATCAGGGAAATGTGCTGTAGGCAGGTGTTTGTACTGCGCGATTAATGTGTTGAAGGCATTTTGATGACAGAAGTTCGTTTTAATTCTTTTTCACAACTGAAGAGTGAGCAGATACTGCGACACAGCCATCCTTTATGAGCTATCATCTTACCAAATTCCATCGTCAAATTTACCGGAAGTCTATCCATCGTATTTCTATTCTTTTTTTATTTTTCATTTTTTGCATGACATACGTATACGCGTTACATGATAAGTTGGATTTTTTCCGATCGAGGTTTTCTCTTATACTTATGTTCAACTAAATTCGACCGATGTCATCTGTGTGTCTGCGAAATAATGAGCCCCGGAGATAGACATAATCTATAGATGTGCATGTTTTGAATTCGTCACTGTATATTATGTCGCCTTTTGAGTCAGGGATCCAGGGATCGCGTGTTGTATTTCAACATAAGAATCATAAACACTGGATTACAATAAAAGCATATATGATAATAATACACAACAGCTGTATTTATTATGCCAGACAATGGACAATACTCCCAGCCGCAGATGCGTCTGGCACAGCACGGTCGACGCAATATTATCTGAAACTCAAATTTTATTTTTGACAGTCAAGAAAAAATTATCATGAATTTTTTATAAATAATAGAAATACTAGGAATTAGAGTCCAATAAAAAAAGTATGTTGAATTTATGTTGGATACATTTTTCAAATAAATACCTAGATTTTTTTGAATGCCCCATGGCCTTTGCCGGGTAGGTAGTTAAATCAATTTAAAACTGCTCAAATAAATGGGATACGATATGTCATTTTGAATCAGAATAATCCTAGTTTTCTTCTCTGACAAAAATAGCATTATCGATTCTGCACGGGTTCTAAAATTTACCCATTAGCGTTTAAATTGTCTAGTTCGCTGCGACTAAATTTTGGAAGATTGTCAAAAATTATGTTCCTCAATTCTACATGTTGCATTGTCGTTTTTATGTCGATATTTGCTAGCGTTGGAGAACGGATGTTAAAATCTAACATGCAGCAGCTGTTGATCTTTTTACTGTTTTGCTAAAAACCGTCCCGTACTGCACGATATAGTTAAACCAATATTATCAAAAACACATTAAGAGCTTTGTGTATTTTCGATATTATGTATTGGCAAAGTTTGGTATAAAAAAGAAATCTAGATAGATTTGTGTATTTGTTCTTACCATCTGTATCGTAATGATTCCAAACCTCCTGAAATTGTTGAGCAGTCACCTGTTTCAACTGTTTCGTATTGCTGTCGCGGAACTGTCGTAAAAAATTGCCACGTGAGCCATCTTCTTCTTTCGTTGTAGCCATAGCTTTGTTGAGACTAGATATCGATAGTCGAATGTATTCTCCGAATCATTTATATGTGTAATCAGTTGATGTAACGTGTGCGCGCTCAGTAGTCAGTTGTGGAGTCGTCGCTACGAATGATATGCCGTGTAATTGAGAGATAAACCTTACTCGGTGCACAACTGTCGTCTACTGAAAGCGCCGAGCTAAGCGCGCGACCGATGGCTGAAGTCCCCGGATAATAGATTAAACAGATGCAGTACCACCTAATCTATATAATCCCTGAAACTGGATGAACAATCGTCGAATATTGCAATATAAATGATTAGAAATTGAAAAAGGGGCAACCACACTATTTTAGATTCTGTGAATACTAACACCGCTAAGTGTTCAGATCAATATAGGCGAGTTAAAGAGGAAATTAAGCATTCTCATCAAATCGTTCAACCTCAAATTCTAAAAACGTGTAAGCGAGCCGATCAATCCACTAAAGAAATTCGCATAATATCGCCATTTCTGCTGGTATGATTAAGTATTCTATAGAAAAATACTCTCAAGTTCTAAGGGAAATGGAATAAAATCGGCCAATTTGTCAAAATTACATGTTAGAATGTCCCTATTTATAATCTCTCCTTATGTTTTTTTTAATCAAGATTTCATTATTCAGTCGGTGGATATTTTCAAGCCTTTTCTAAATGAAATTTTTCTAGCTCCAAGCGTAAGAGATATGGTTAGACATGTATGTTACATGTGCCGGTATGTTAAAACGGACAAACATGAAATATGGTTACATTTTACATTAGTGTGCGTGAGTTCAATCGGTCATCAATCCCCTTTCTACACCAGGCAGCACTTTCATCATGCAATAATCCGGTTTCTTACAAAAACAACATGTAAAATAATGAATGGCCTTTTTTAGCAGTCTTTGGGGGCAAAATTGACTATCACGCTCGAATCGGGCGCATCTAATGCTGGTAAGGTATGGATGGAAACGTTAAATCGCATTCATCTATTTTCTCCCAAAGCCCCGTTTTAAGCACGGCTGTCCATTACCAGTACCCTGAGCCATCATTCATGCGTTTCAATATCTACGGGCGATGTCGCGGGCCGCTAACCAGCCATCAATATTTCCAGTTTTCTGCATTTGTTGTTACCTTTTTACCTCGTACGAATTCGAAGTAAAATGGATTTCTTTAGAACTTTTCTAAGCTAACTTGTGAAACCAATAGGTGATGATAAAACCATTTTTTCAGCACCATCAACAAGCTTAATGGCTTAGGAGATATTAATTGTATCTTCGGGGTTCGAACTCGCTATTCATTACATCTTCGCTCAACAATCGTAACTTCACTTGTCAAAAAGGGAGACATTTCCAGTTTATGCTGTTACTGTCAAAAACAGCTTCGAAAAGATAACAGATTTAATGTTATTAAGATATTGCAAAGAAACCTTGGCTTATGCAATTCAACTAAACATATCTGCTTCTGCTCTAGTCTTCTGGCTCTGACTGAATGAAGAACGCCATGTCAAGAGTGGTAAGTTGTCTTTGCCAAAATAAATCTCTCACACTTGGTTGTGGGTCTGAAATTGGTTGGGTTATCGATGAGCTCGTGGGACTGGCGCTATGGAACTGGATTTCTAGGTGAAATATTTACAGTACCAGTAATGCAATTTGAGTAAGGCATCCTAATAATTAACTCCAAGAATTGATTGACATTCCATGTTTGATTCATTTTCAGATTTCGTTCCTTGTCGGTTTATATGGTGGTATCTACATCGCGCAGCAGTACGACGTATGTATAAAATGGCATTTCTACCGAATCAGGTCAAACTAAAAAAGATGCAAAAACCTAATTTTGATCTAATTGTCTCGCTTTAATTTGTCTTAATCGATCTCTTAGCCTAACTTGACCGAAATTGGATTTATCCTTTTAGGTTCCGAAACTTGATCCCGTTGGCATGTGGGAAAAATTGATGTCAATTTCCGACGATTTCAAAAAGGACAATAATGATGGGAAGAAATAGGCGGCCGCTGATTCGACTTTTTCATAATATTTAGTCATTTTGCCCTTACTACATTTTGTATCAGCGGGTAGAATTTTAAACGTTGGTTGGATAATCATATATTGTACACTTTGAAATGATATAAACTAGATGTTTGATCCTTGATTGAAATAAATGGCTATTTTTTGCAATTTATCAGTCAGAAAAATCATTTTTGTCATTCAAGAAGGCAAGGTCAAGGGATAAGGGACTAATCGCGACCCGATGCTTATCAGTGATTGCTATGTTAGAATCTGTCCTGGCTTCACAGGAATTTCTTATTTTCGATGTATCCTCCACACAAGGATGGTAACAGAGAAAACCGCGTGCAACCTTCCGCTTTTCTTCATTCCTATATCTGCAAATGCCCTAAATCAAAGATGGCAGCGCCCATGAAAAATTGAAAATTCCTACTTTTCTTGAAATTGGAGATATTGAGCTCATTTCACGAGTCTAGCTAACTAGCTACCCGTTGAAAAGGTATCTCATATAAATATGTTTATAAAGCACGATCGGTTTAGCACTTACACATTGATTTGGGAAATCCCTGATTCTTCAAACGATCAAATATGTGCGCAAATCGTTAAAAAAACCAATTCAAATTAAATATATTGTTACTTTTCAGTTTACCGAGTACACTTCCTTCTGACGCTAAAACCCCGAAGGAAGCACATAACGATGGACGTTGGAGAATTACTCTCATTTCAGGTAAATGAATCACATATGACTTGTATTACCAGAGGCAGAAATGAGACTCCTTGACTAACCCTCTGGACCCTCTTCTCACCCTCTTGACACTAATCCTCTCCTCTCTAGACCATAATCCTAAATTCAATATAAAACCGTCGTTAATATAGAATTTACGACCGCTTTCGATGCTGTAAATATAGCCACTTTGTTTTATAAATGGATGGGCTTATACTTAAGTGGTTTGTGAAAATATCCGATCGTGAAACTAAACCACAGACAGGTTACTGAATAATCAGGTCTTACTTTCCTTAAAGTTTCTATCGCTGCTATTTCCATAGGTTCAATTATTCTCCTTTATTTTAGCCTGAAAAGCCGGCTCCGATATCTGCAGCTGCAAAGAAACGCAAAAACGATAGAAACGCAGCTGAAGCCAGAGGCAAACAAAGACGAGTCGAAGACCTAGATGACTACACCGAAAAAGAAAAAATAATGGCTTTGCTGGATGATGCTGATGAGGTAGGCCTACTATCAAAGTTCTCTTTTGGGATTTATCTATGTGAGTGTATTACCTTACATTTTTGAGAGAGCTGTAGACAGACTAGACTGTCCATTGCCATTACCATACCCTGGATATTTCTCAAAGTGAAAAAGCAACATTGGGTAGCCTTAACTTTCAGCTTTTATATTGTAGAGCACAGAAGGGCTAGATGAAGGATCGCTGAAGAAGATGTTATTGCAGTTCGAAAAGCGAGTTTTGCGTAATCAAGAAATGAGAATCAAATATCCCGATCTGCCGGAAAAGTAAATATTCTTCACATGAATCTGTATTAGTTGAGCCAGCTAAAAACTGCTAAACTGGCTCATCCTGCCGGATGGCATGACGATGCGCTAACCTTTCTCTTGTCAAATTTAGTTTATCAGTCTGTGAACTGAGTTTTTTTTTTAATTCAATGAAAAATGAGAAGTGGTGGACCCTGGGATGATATATGGATTGAGGAGCTTAACATTGGCCATTCAACTAATTCTTCAATTTCATCTTTCGACAGGTTTATGGAATCGGAAATGGAGTTGAACGACATTCTTCAGGAGATGCACGTCATCGCGACGATGCCCAATTTGTACCACATCCTCGTCAGTTTGAACGCCGTGCATTCGCTGATGCAGTTGATCGGGCACGACAATACCGACATCTCGATCGGCGTGATCGATTTGATCCAGGAGTTGACGGATGTCGACGCGTTGAACGAAAGTGAAGAAGACGCCGACATTCTCGTCGACACTCTCGTAAGTTGTAGATAATTGATAAAGATAATTTGTAATATAGTTTTTAATTCGGAATAGCTAGTCTTAAACTAGTATGCGTTCAATCAAAACTTGCCGAGATGTCTCTGATGCCTTGCATTTTTACTAAAACAATATGGTGCGGAAACGCAAAAAAATTGAATTCAGCCTTTAGATAAATCTTCACTAATCATTGTCTAAGATCTCTGGTAAATTGAATGACTGGTACAGTAGGATGTGTTCAATTATAATTTTGTCTTCAGCTTGAGGGCCAAGTGGTGGCTGTTCTTGTGCAGAATCTGGATCGACTTGATGAATCAATAAAGGAAGAGGCAGATGGAGTTCATAACACTCTAGGTATGAGACATACGGTATATAGACTGAAGAATAGTGTACTTGATAACAATATTGTTTTGGGCTTTTGGGCTCAGTTGTAGCTCAATCATGAATTTATATGTGAAATAGCTTGAATCCTGAGACTTGTCTGAGGGTAATTAATACCAATAATTGTACATGTAGTAACCATCTGTATATAATCCGTGTGATCATATCGTTGTGTCTTTGCAGGAGTCATTGAAAATATAACCGAATTTCGACCAGAGTTATGTCCAGAGGCGGCAAAAGCTGGACTGATGCAATGGATTTTAAAACGTATAAAGGTAAGTGTGTGTAAATCAGAGAGTTGGATTGATGCAGAATATATTGTGTGTTTAATGATTTGATGAATGTTTTGAAAATTTGAATTTTCAGGCAAAGATGCCATTTGATGCGAATAAACTTTACTGTTCAGAAATCTTGGCCATTCTTCTACAAAATCACGAAGACAATCGACAACTTCTCGGTGAGATGGATGGTATCGATGTGTTACTCCAACAATTGGCCGTGAGTAAAAGCCTGAGGGCTGAATATTTGCAGATTTAGAGAACCTACAACTATTGGAAACCTCTTGAGTGACCGATTACTTTTTTCAGATCTACAAAAAACACGATCCAGCAAATAGCGAGGAAGTTGAGCTGATGGAAAATCTGTTTAATTGTTTGTGTAGTTCTCTTATGTTGTCGTCAAATAAAGACCGTTTTCTGAAAGGCGAAGGTCTGCAGCTGATGATACTCATGTTGAGGTATTTTTAAAACAATTGATTCTCCATTCCAGATGTGAATAGATCTTAGATCTTACCAATGATTGATAGTCAGATTATGAAGCATTATACACAAAATTAAGATTCTTAGTATTGTGGATTATTCGCACTCCTACATTATTTCAATTATTGAAATATCATGTACAGGATGCATTTGTTTTTTTTGCGACAGGGAGAAGAAAATGTCTCGTCACAGCGCGATAAAAGTATTGGATCACGCAATGACCGGATCGGATGGCTCGGATAACTGCCAGAAATTCATCGATATCCTCGGATTGCGAAGCGTGTTTCCGATATTTATGAAAACACCGAAAGTAACGAAGAAAGGCACTTCATCGGAAGAGTTGGAAGGTTTGTGGTTCATATTTCAAACGAGTAAATCTGTCGTTGAAGTGCTTGTACTGCTTGGCAGTATATGCACTGTGAGGTGGTTCAGAATATTCTATTGGTAACATTGTTGTTTTTACGCATATTTTTCTCAGAACACATAGCATCCGTCATCGCGAATCTTCTAAAAAATTGTCAAGGAAGCCAACGTCAGCGTCTGCTGAGCAAATTCACTGAAAACGACCACGAAAAAGTAGGCGTCACATCTCATTTCTCCTTTGGAGAAGGATTATGGTTTGTTTGTTTGTTTGTTTGCTCATGATATTAGATATTTCTTATCAGGTCGATCGCTTGATGGAATTGCACTTCAAGTATTTGGATAAAGTTCGTGTCGTTGACCAGCAGATAGAGAAGGAAAGAAATGTACGTCTTTATCAAAAACTGTTTGTTGCGCTCTGGAAATTCACACAGCACTTACTTGAAATTGTTTACTTATTCTTATTGAAGGAGTTGAAACGTTATGGTAAAGATTTAGATGATGATGAGGAAGAGCAAGATAGATACTATCTGCAGCGATTGGAAGCTGGACTTTTTACGTTACAATTAGTCGATTACATAATGCTTGATGTCTGTGCATCAGGGGCAACTACTGTAAGTACAATTGCCATCTTAAGTTTCATGAAGTGGGCATTAGTTATGGCCTGGGCCTTTTGAAAACCATGGACCCTTGGGGCAAGCTGCAAAAAGTGAAATTATGATGTGTTATTGACTGGTACTAGAACTTCCGAACTTGAACCGACTGGGCTAAAAAAATTCCCAACCGCCAATGGTGGCCCCCAAGTACAGAGAATTCTGTTTCAAAATTCAAGCTTTCATTACATTTTCAGGTGAAACAAAGAGTGATGCAAATTTTGAACATGAGGGGCGGATCAGTGAAGGCTATTCGTAATATTATGCGAGGTAAATTTTTCTCTAGTTCTTGTTGGCAGGGTCGGTGCGCTCAATGGCCAGGGAGCAGAGCTTAGGGTTCAAATGGTTAATGCACCTTTAAATCTTTCCAGACGCACCGGTATTCATCCGTATTTGAAGCATCGTATTCATACCTTTACTGGTAATTGAAAATTTTCCATTTTCAGAATACGCTGGTAACATCGGTGAAACGAACGATGCCGAGACTCGAGAAGCTGAACAAAATAAACTTGTCGCGTTAGTTGACAAGTTTTGAGAGGTTCCGCAAGTTGAATTTGGATGTTTCAAAGTGCATTTAAACAAATATACTGGTACATGTACTGTATAGAATTCCGTACACTTGAGCTGATAACAATGTTATTGGATTTTTCCAAAAAATGCCCGAACTTTTAGTGTATACTGTAATTATATGACACTGAGTATTTAAAGACTGATTGAAAGGCAAGCCAAGTTCTTTATGGAGAAGGTATTTTCATTTGCGTCACACCCTTGCAGATATAGTCTGTCTGCCAAAGCAGATTTCTTTATCAATTAATACTAAGGATGTAAATCAGAATAAGGATTATAGGGTGGATAACGGTTTGGATAACGGTTTGGGTTAGGAAAACTCTAGAGATGGGTTCTACGAGTGAGACTTAAGTCTTGCTAATGGGCTTTAATTTCTTTAGATCTATCTTACGGTATATTACAGTACTGTCATAATGGTTCATTAGCCTGGACTTAAGTGTGGGACCAAGTCCAGATCTAGATATTTTTGTAATTTTCAAATCTCATTATGTAAACCAAATGAACTGCATTGAAGTAGCAACTGGAATTTGGCAGTGTTTTGTGTAAATATGGGAAAAAATAAACTTTTTACACTCGAATACACATGTTTTACCTTGAATTTATGATTTGAGCTTTATACAATGTTAACTCCACTTACTTCGGATCTCACAGGACTAATAGATTTTCTCAAAGGTTAGTGAATTCCAGGCTGGGCAGCCGGAATTAATTATCACAACGAAAATTTGTTCATCTAGTTTCTTTATGGTTTGACATAGAGTTTTAAGTATCAGACAGGCTTTTGGGTCAGTTGATTGACATGCTGCCATTTTAAGTTTCCTGTCCTCGTTTATTTGGATAATGATTTTGTGAGTCCATATTTACTTATAGCCAGTCTTGATATCCAATAACTGTTAACAGCAGACATTTCAAAATGACATCATATGAAGCATTTCAATTAATGATAACTAAACAAGTAAGTATCTGGACCTTTCTACCACAGAAACCAAGAAATAAGAATTTGCCCAATTCTAATGAAAACAAGAAGCATTTGTTATTTTAGTATTATTTATTGAAACTTAATGTACACGTTAGAGCGTTGCCATGAAGTAAACTGCGCGACCAATGATTGAACATCTTTCCTCTGAATAATTTATATTATAAAACCT
Source organism: Tubulanus polymorphus (assembly GCF_964204645.1). Classification (NCBI taxonomy): domain Eukaryota; kingdom Metazoa; phylum Nemertea; class Palaeonemertea; order Tubulaniformes; family Tubulanidae; genus Tubulanus; species Tubulanus polymorphus. The sequence goes on along the minus strand of NC_134027.1, from coordinate 9,557,673 downwards.
ATCGTACACTTTACACACAAAAATCAGCGTACATGACATCGAAAATCCAAAATACATCTACAGTTAATAGTCTGAATCGGTTAAAAGCCCAAAGAGCAGATGAGAATTCCAAAAGAGGGCTACCAACGAAAACAATCAAACCAATAATGTGAACAGACTCCAAATTTTCTGCTCTTCAGGTCTTCTGGTGTTTATAAGTTGTTGGTAAAATACGAGAAACAATTTCCTAATCGATATTAATAATAGTAATAAAATCACCTAACTATACATGTATTAACCGACGACGAGGAGGTCTTCGTCGACGAATGTGTACTCGGGCACTTCGAGATTAAGCGGAGCCGGTCCTTTTCTGATTCGTCCCGAGCCGTCGTAATGCGATCCGTGGCACGGGCAGTAGTATCCGCCGAAATCTCCGGCATCGGCGATCGGCACGCAACCTGTAATTAAGGAAAGAAATACTGTTTATGTGTTCTATTGTTGGGAGGCGTAAATTTATAATTTCTCTAGCTTAATCCTTTCAATACTGACTTAACACCTGGGTCCAAAAGTGGTCTTAAATCTTAAGTGTTAATAAGTCAGTCAAGTTCTTAGATTGGCTATAGAACTAAGTTGGTCTTAGACTTGTCTTAATTCTAAGCCATGACCATGCAACTGGAGATAATTTTGATATTTTTAAAAATTCCACCCCAGTGAGTTGTATAACCTGCATACCAACCACAAGCCCATCTATACTGCTGCTAATATAATTGTTGCTAATACTTCACAATGATTGACAGGTGCTGCCATTTTCAATAGAGATAGAAACTGTTATGACATCGATACACCTTGATTCTGATAAATACCTAAATGTGTACAAACTCCAAGCAGCACCAACCACTCAGGATTCTTTGTTCGTTCATTATCGTGCTCCGGGTGTCGCAGTTCGGACAGATTGACAGCGTTCTCGCGTTCGATATCCTCGCTCGTACGGTGTCGAATGAACAACGGTTTGCCGCGCCATTTGAACGTGACGCTCTTTCCCTCGGGGATCTCCGACAGCTTGATTTCGATCTTCGCCATCGCCAGAACGTCCGCCGAAGCGCTCATCGTGCTAATGAATTCGTGGGCGACGGTTTTCGCCGAATACAGTCCAGCGACGCCGAGACCTGAAATAAACGACATTCGACAAAATAAGAATACGTCGTTAAAACTTTGAAATTCATCGTCAGTCAGCGAAAAAAAACTCGATCAACGTGACTTACTTCCAGCTGTCACAAGGTAAGTAAAACTTTTGCGAACTGTGTCTGTTTTTTTCGACAGTTGCGACGGATCCATAGTCGATTCTTTTCGGTATGCTGAAAAGTCTGGTACTTGGATATCAGTGTGCGCGTATCGAACCTGCATTGATCCTATAGAAAAAAAAAAACAAACGAATGAACTTACATTAATAAATTGGTGTAAAGGATTCACAATGCCTTGATGCATGAGAGGGAAGGTCTGGCAAGTTGGTATGTTTCGGATTCATCGTAAGAGTAGGGTCTGAGCAAAATTGGAAGCGGATATTTCGACAATTTGGCATTATTCTTGTAAACGCTATTTTACCTACAGTCAAATAACCAGACAATCCTTATGCTAGAACAGTCAGGGATTGGAATGCTCCACCTGCAGGATACCGTTTCAGCAGAGTCTCGAAGAGTTCAAGACTCTCCCAGCCTGCACATACACCCTTTCTTCAGTTAAGTTCGAAGCTACTTAGTCATAGCCCTCAACTAAACCTTAACCCCATAAGTTAATCCTAACTCTAATGCTAACCCAAATCTCTCTCAGACCCTTTTTCTAACTTATGTAGAAACAAATATTTCTGGATGATGTATTGAGAACTCCCGGTCATACTAAGTCAAAATTGTCCACGCACCATCAATCAAGTTGTTCAAAAAATCAAATAGATGATCTTATCAGCTCAAAAGAGATCTACTACAACTATAATTTTGACAGCAATGTCGATACTTGTCGATTATCAAAGCAGCAACGAGAGATAACCCAATTCGTAAAATCTGCACTGCAACACAAAATAATAATGTCAAGAGCTGCGAACTACCCCGCAGGATAATTGTATCTTTTAAATTATGTAAAATAGCTGATGCGATTCCACGTCATAAATCAATCAAGATCTGATGATAAAATAAATAGCGTTTACTTGTCATTTACTATTAATAGACTAGACGAGGAAGAAATAGAGGATACAATATCATAATAATAGAGGATACAAGTCAAAATAAAATTCAAATTGGGGAAAACCAGTCTAAGCACTCTCGATCAACCACAACAAGTTAACTAACAGATTCTGTTCACCATAAATCAAATCACACCTGAAGTAAACGACTGAACTTTGACGCCAGTTCTCGATGTTGGCACAAACTTCGTCGACAAGGCATCGCTCGTGTGACATTCGGGCGCTGGTGGAACGACGACATTTTTCGATTTCAAGACCACCGGCGCGATCGCCGGTCTCATCACCGACGGCGTAACTTGAGTTAAAGCCGTCAAACACGGCGATAGATTGGAACTGCGGGCCAAAAATGTGTTCATTTTAGCGTCTTTGGCGATGACTTTTTATGCAATGGCAGGCACGAAAAATAGGGGGCGTCACGTTAGCGACCGCTTTTACGAGAAATGGACAAATGGGTAGCTCCGACAATATCAAAGTCAGAGCTACCATATTGTGGCAGACCTCCGCTCGTATACTTCTTACAGTCCGAGTCTCAAGGAATTGCTGAATTTAATCAATAAAACACTAAATTATCTACGCTATTCTACGAAATAGATTATTATCACTACCTTACATCAGTTCACGTATATGTCCTGGTGTCCTGTTCTTTCTTTTTTTTATAACCACAGCAACAGCAGTCCGCGCTTACTCAGTCCGGGATATCAGATTCTTGGGTTATGGAAATAATGCTGGTTGCCGAAAAGGAGTGTGCGCACAAAGATAACGTTTTCATAATTTGGCTTTCAGAATTTTCTTGGGGCCTCTTTTGCCCTCTCCACCCCTGTCTATTTATTTTTGATTGTCCACGATCTTTTGGGATAGTTCCCTTAGTTTTGGGTGTGCATACCTCAAATAGGTCTTAATAGTTTCGTTGGTAGCAATAAGCTCTACAACTTGACATGAATGTAGGAACTATTAACCGGATTCTACACTCAAGCAAAAAATATTCGCCGGATCAGGGTATGCTAAATGTTCGTGTTGAAACAACATCCGTTGGTTAACGGTCCTGTCTTACCATGAAATAATACATAGGTCAATGCTGTAATCTAATGTAGATGAAAATGAATATCATGTTCCGAGAAGAGACACATCCGACAAAATGTTTTGTAATTAAAATCTATCAATAAAATTATGCGCTTTTTTAAAGGTCCTTTGAATTACATCCGCGTCTTTCTTTTTATAGAAATTAAGCGCTTTTTAATTGACCTACAGCTTCAAAATTAAATCTCGTGAAATATGTCTTTTATTTAAAGCATTCGTTTGCTTTTTCCAGTCTACTTGATTTTTTGTCATGAAAAGATTTCTTTGGCAATTGAATTTATCATTAAACAAAATTAAGTAAGCCAACAATAATTGCGAATTTGATTCCGAGGACAAAGTAACGGGTGTTCTAAAGGCTTATCATTGCGTGTCGAGAAAATCCTTATATTTATTCATAGTGAATTAAGTGACGGTACTTACCCTCGGGTTTATGGCACATGAGTAAAGATTGTATTATCATAAGAATAATTTGAAATTAGCGGCAGGTGCCGTTTTGTGCGAGATGCAAAATCAGTGTTACTTCATTTGTGATTCAAAAAACGCAAGTAGGAAATCGCGTGTGTGATAATCGTTGTAATGAATTTTCATTACGACCAGACGTAATATAAACGACACTTTTACGCCGTCAACTGAGCATAAATTTGATAATTCAATCAAACGCAAGCGAAATGTTGAAATCAGCAATTATCGTTCTCGCAGTAAGTACCATACACGTTTTAGGCCCGGGACCGTATTCACGAAGCACCGTACCCGTAAGTTGCGTGGCAGGTAAGATTTACGGGCGAACTTACGTGCAAACTTACTATGCGGGTAGCTAGCGAGTCTGTCCGTAAATTCCTGCTAGATTTACGGGCAGACTTAAGTGACACGTAGGCTTACGGGTGCTTCGTGAATACGGTCCCTGTAGCGTCTTAGAATTGGGGGGGGGGGGGTGATTAATATGAGCATGGGCGTATAAACTCGGAGTCTACGTACTAGAAAGTAATCTAATGGTTAGTGGTAGCTTTAGCATCGAACTGGCTTTATACCAAAGCTTTTTGTGAACAAATCTGATCGTGAAACCATGGCCAGGTTACTGCACGAGTTAACGACACTGATGTCAAATTCAACTTGTTGATTTTCAGCTAGTGGTGCTTATCGTGGATCAATGCCATGCGCGGGTGAATATGAGATTTTCCAACTTCGATCTTTGTTATACATATACAGTAGAGCCCGCTTAATTCGAATCATTTGAGGACCATATCAATTCATCCGGTTTAAGGGAAATCGGGATTAAGATTAATTTTCTTGTATATTAATGAACAAATAGACTAAGGATTATGTCCGGATTAGACCAAAATCCGGATTAAGCCGATCCGGATTAAGCATGTTTGACTGAAGTCACGAATATCACCTGCATTTTATTCATAACATCTTTTTTCTGACTTGAATAGTGCGCAAAAAAACAAGGGAACCAGCCTGCAAAGTGTCCATCGTTTAAGGGAGTAACCGGAAGTTGTCAATATTATCCTAACACATGCTCTGAAGACGCCGACTGCGGAGCGGGCGAGAAATGTTGCGAGCGCCAATGCGGTGGTTACGAATGCATGGTTGTTTCTTAGAAAAGCCGTTTTCAACGATCCATTATCAATAAAATAATGTCTATCATCAATTTCTGCATGCTAATACAATAACCCAATAAATGTAGACGTTAGTTAGAATATTCACCACCTGTTCATCTTTTGAGAGACGTATCTTTCTTCGGTAAGTTGACCCAAGATCAATCTATTTTCAGCTCTTAGAGGAACCTGAACAGCTTAAAATCTGAGGCGATTTTTTCCGTTACAGGGGCGGTTTTCTAGAAATACAGAGAATAATCTTTATCCTATGAAGGTTTTAGCGGGCACGAGTCATTGGCCGTTACTTTTTTAAAATTTGTAGTTGCAGTGGAAAATGTTTTCTATCTTTGTCTTTTAAAAATGAACTGGATAATGGGTAAGGCAGTTGATTGGAAACATTTAGATCTTTTGCAACACAGTTATTTCCAATTACACGGATCAGGGTATGCTAAATGTTCGTGTTGAAACAACATCTGTTGGTTGACGGTCCAGTCTTACCATGAAATAATACATAGGTCAATGCTGTAATCTAATGTAGATGAAAATGAATATCATGTTCCGAGAAGAGACACATCCGACAAAATGTTTTGTAATTCAAATATATTTATAAAACAATGCGCTTTTTTAAAGGTCCTATTTATTACCTCCGCGTCTTTCTTTTTATAGAAATTAAACGCTGTTTAAAAGATTAAATCTCGTGAAATGTCTTTTATTTAAAGCATTCGTTTGCTTTTTCCCGTCTACTTGATTTTTTGTCATGAAAAGATTTCTTTGGCAATTAAATTTATCATTTAACAAAATTAAGTAAGCCAACAATAATTGCGAATTTGATTCCGCGCACAAATAAGTAACGGGTGTTCTAAAAGGCTTATCATTGCGTGTCGAGAAAATCCTCATATTCATTCATAGTGAATTAAGTGACGGTACTTACCCTCGGGTTTATGGCACATGAATAAAGCTTGTATTATCATAAGAATAAGTTGAAATTAGCGGCAGGTGCCGTTTTGTGCGAGATATGCAAAATCAGTGTTACTTCATTTGTGATTCAAAAAACGCAAGTAGGAAATCGCGTGCGTGATCATCGTTGTAATGAATTTTGATTACGACCAGACGCAATATAAACGACACTTTTACGCCGTCAACTGAGCATAACTTTGATAGTTCAAACGCAAGCAAAATGTTGAAATCAGCAATTATCGTTCTCGCAGTAAGTACCATACACGTTTTAGGCCCGGGACCGTATTCACGAAGCACCGTACCCGTAAGTTGCGTGGCAGGTAAGATTTACGGGCGAACTTACGTGCAAACTTACTATGCGGGTAGCTAGCGAGTCTGTCCGTAAATTCCTGCTAGATTTACCGGCAGACTTAAGTGACACGTAGGCTTACGGGTGCTTCGTGAATACGGTCCCTGTAGCGTCTTAGAATTGGGGGGGGGGGGGGTGATTAATATAAACATGGGTGTATAAACTCGGAGTCTACGTACTAGAAAGTAATCTAATGGTTAGTGGTAGCTTTAGCATCGAACTGGCTTTATACCAAAGCATTTTGTGAACGAATCTGATCATGAACCATGGCAGCTTACTGCACGAGTTAACGACACTGATGTCAAATTCAACTTGTTGATTTTCAGCTAGTGGTGCTTATCGTGGATCAATGCCAGGTGAATATGAGATTTTCATTTTCTTGCCCAACTTCGATCTTTGTTATACATATACAGTAGAGCCCGCTTAATTCGAATCATTTGAGGACCATATTAATTCATCCGGTTTAAGGGAAATCGGGATTAAGATTAATTTTCTTGTATATTAAAGAACAAATAGACTAAGGATTATGTCCGGATTAGACCAAAATCCGGATTAAGCCGATCCGGATTAAGCAGGTTTGACTGAAGTCACGAATATCATCTGCATTTTATTCATATCATCTTTTTTCTAACTTGAATAGTGCGCAAAAAACCAAGGGAACCAGGGGAAAGCAGCCGAAAAAAGGGGTAAGCCTGCAAAGTGTCCAAGGTTTAAAGGAGTAACCGGAAGTTGCCAATATTATCCTAACACATGCTCTGAAGACGCCGACTGCGGAGCGGGCGAGAAATGTTGCGAGCGCCAATGCGGTGGTTACGAATGCATGGTTGTTTCTTAGAAAAGCCGTTTTCAACGATCCATTATCAATAAAATAATGTCTATCATCAATTTCTGCATGCTAAGACAATAACCCAATAAATGTAGACGTTAGTTAAAACATTCACAACCTGTTCATCTTTTGAGTGATGTATCTTTCTTCGGGAAGTTGACCCAAGATCAATCTATTTTCAGCTCTAAGAGGAACCTGAACAGCTTAAAATCTGAGGCGATGTTTTTCCGTTACAAGGGCGGTTTTCTAGAAATACAGAGAATAATCTTTATCCTATGAATGTTTTAGCGGGCACGAGTCATTGGCCATTAGTTTTCAAATATTTGCAGTTGCAGTGGAAAATGTTTTCTGTCTTTGTCTTTTAAAAATGAACTGGATAATGGGCAAGGCAGTTGATTGGAAACATTTAGATCTTTTGCAACACAGTTATTTCCAATTACGCTGCGAAACTAAACAGACAAAAAGATATGAAACTACAGTTTTTCAAGTATATATTAACAATCTACTTTTCTTTTTCATACAAAATTTATCGCAGCGCGTCATGATGATTATTATCATATGATATGATCACCAATTTTACAACAGCATTTTCACTGCAATGCACAGAAAATTTTACTGCAGGCATATACCATTCATTCATGTTTACAATTAATGTCCTGACATTTTTACTGTTATAGGACAATTAACTAGCAGAAAACCTGCAGCCAAAAGCTTATTGTCATATGTTTATTACAATTAATCACTTCTGCAATGTTTCAAAATGCAGTTTTAATCTCATTAGACATCTTTTAGCATGTGGAGTGTGGAATACGATTAGCTTTCTAAATCATACTGCAATCCAACTGGTTATTGTAAAATACACCATACAAATGAAATAGTACTAAGAGCGCATGAAAATACAGTGGAACCTCGTTAATACAAATCTTGTGGGCTATAGTGAAATGGTCGTATCAAATGGTTTTTCGTATGATCGAAATCTGGATTGTTATAAATATGTTAGCTGAGACATGCTGGATATCATTGTAATAAATGGGTTTCGTCTTTAGAACATCATCATATTAACAAGGTTCAACTGTAGTTATCAAAACCAAATATCATTGACAAGAAAATTCAAACAAATAGATCATTCTTACATGGGATTGATAAAAGAAATAATATTAATTTCATAAACGGCACGACACTGAGTATCAGTGCAGTTTACATAAGATGCTGATGTAAAATATATGGGTATACAAACACGCAGATATTCCCAAAATTTTGATTTTGTCCTGTGTTGCATCTAAGGGCAAGAACAGTGTGTTGCATGGAATTACACAAAATATCCAATTATTGCAAACATTGAAAATCAAAAGCAATTTCAATAACCTTGAACATACAGACAGACTAAAATTCAGACGAGGTAAAAAGAATGGTGCCTATTTGTGGTTTGAGCGAAGCACATGTTTTCCTAAAGCACCTCAATATGAATAGTAAGATATATAAAGATGTATTTCAATAAAAAAATCTCAACATCCATCCATTCAACAATGACTAAAATAAAAATCTTAAATCCAATAATAACTAGGAGTACAGGGAAATTATGCCCACTCATAAAATGCTTGACAATCTGACAATTATAATATCTAACGCCCTTTGGTGAACAAATGCAGTCATCATTGAGCTTGAAACTTAATGCCATGTTCCAGCAAAAAATTTTTCTTGGGCACAAAAAGCGTCATAAGACAGCCGCCATCTTGATTCTGATCAACCTGATTTTTCTAATGATCATGGGCCCTGGGGGGATATGAGACATCAAGAAATAAATTATCTAAAACTTTAGAAATTGTGCTGATTTCAGCAAACAACAATGGGTAATCAGCTATCTTCTAAGTCTGATTGGGCCAGTTTTTGGGCTGCAAATGTGCCTAGGGTAGATACATGTACAAAACAAATATCAAGTATCAAGACAATCCATTAAAGCATCTTCAAAGTTTCCCAATACAACTAGATTCTACCAATGGACAAGTGAAAAAGTGAATGCAATAGCCCACTGGGACGCAAGTCCTAACTGAGTTAACAATCTTCATTATGGCGACATTTTCTATGTATAACAACTCACACAAGCACTCTAACTTTGTAAAAGATTTACCATTGATTATTGGCAAAATCTAGCCACTGATATTCTAAGTCAGATTATAAACTACGCACGAATCAGGAAATCTTCTTCGACGGCATATACGCTTGCGTGTTCGAGACTGCCGCGAATTTCGGTGGATATATCGAAACTTTCGCCGGGAACAACTGCCCGGCGATATCAATCTCCCAATCGGCCTGTTTTGTGAAAAAGTCGCTTTTGATAAGACGTTTGTCGCCGTTTTCGTCGACGTCGTTGATGACCGCCAGGCAGACTAGACGATCGATCGTGTATCCGAAATGTGTCGACGTTACGCTGCCGACGCATCGACCGTTACGATATATCGGCTCACCGCTCCACGTCCAATTGTCCGTATCTTTGTCATGGTTCTCGACTGTACAGTAAACAAGCTTCTGTCGTATGCCTTCGGCTTTCTGTTTCAGAAGCGCCTGTTTCCCGATAAAATCACCTTTCTGAAATGATAATAATAATAATCATTATAGCCTCATTTATATAGCATCCCAACCAGGAGTCAGTTCAAATGCGCTCCAACTTTGGCATTATTATCCCCAGCCTATAAATTTATTCCATGTATCAGTCATCTCTCCCTGAGAAGAAGTAACATCTGAGCAACTACTAGGCCCTCGGGAGTCATCTATCAAACCAGGTACCCATTTTCTTCTGGTTGGAGAGAGACAATGAGGATAAGTGTCTTGCCCGAGGATACATTATTATTACCAATGAAACATAATTTTCCATGATGATTTGACAATATAAGCAGTTCTTATTAACCAGATAATACACAGGGAGTCATACAACAAATCGTAGGACCTAATCATAAGAAAGTTGGACAAAACAACCGTAACTGAAAGAGTTCAAGCGACATGATAGAATATGAAAAATCGAAAGAATTTCAGGCTACCCTATGTTACCTAACCTAATGCAGGATATAATGAACTAGCTTCAGGGCAAGTGTCAACTCTAGGGGCAAAAATATTGGCATTACATTCAGTCAAAGATGACTTCAACGAGTGTCTACTACTGGAAAGATTTTGTACGTTTACTTACATCAAATTTCACACGGAATTCTCTTCCGACCTCGAATGGAGTGGTGAAAACGCTGAGATCCGAGCCCCAGTACGCGAAAAACTTTTCAATCCTCAACGATCGCAACGCGTAATAACCGGCGTTTCGAATTCCATAATCTCGTCCTTTCGTCATAAGAGTATCGTACACGTGTAACGCATACTGTAAGAATAAGAGACGTAGAGATAGACATTAGTTGCTCAAATAGCAAGTTTGATGATCAAACTTTCAGCGGCTTTCTCACCTCAGATGGAATGTACAGAACCCAGCCATCTTCTCCCGTGTGTGTCAAACGCATTGCCTTTATACCGCTAGCATTGCCTAAGTTTATTTCCTAAAGAAAATGAAAATAAATTTTCACAAAGAATAGAAGACGGTAATAAGAAAACTCGAAAGGTCACAGGAATTTCAATACCCGATCCCACCGCATAATTGAACTGAGTCTGTAATTTGTTCATTAGGGACTATCCATAAAAAGGATATCCTGGATTAATCTTTAATTGCTTTGTCGTCCGATGGACAATGGGGGTAAGTGCAAAATGGACATTCGGTGGACATGTTTTGTGTGGAGTGTCTTTTATGGACGGCCCCTTATCTACTGTCCATTCATGTATAACCATACGACATACCTTACAAGTCATGGAATGAAAATCTGTCTTCTTCATCGAAGTATCGGTTAATTCTGAAAGCAGCTCCTGTGCTTTCGGACCAATCACGTTCAACGCTGTGTACATCGACGTCACGTCGCTCAACAGCACGTTCATTTCTCGAGGCATATGACGAGATATCCAGGCCATTCCTCGTGTCTGCTGACCAGTTGGAGATATCATAAAGTAACTGAAACACAAAACAAACCAAATCGTGATTGATTAATCATATCAGGCTCCAGGGGCTGGTTCCATAGTTGAGACTAGTGACCAAAAGTGGTCTTTAATCATAAGACTGGTCTTAAACTGTTAGATTGGCTATAGAACTAAAATTGTCTTAGACTGGTCCTAAGTCTAAGCCCTGACCACGGAACCGGTCCCCTGAGCCAGTTGTTAAAAAGTTGGTAAGACTTAATCTCTGGGTAGTTGACACAGTGACAATCCATTGAGAATGAAAAGGCTGCCATTCCAAAAAAGTTTAAAATGGTTACAGAGGGTTGGATTGTCAACTGAGCATATAGATTTTCCCAAGGATAGCTTACCAATTTTCATCCATTCGAACCACGCTACAGTCGTTTTCATATCCGCCGTGGCTGTTCAACATGCCCGTGTGTATAACAGTCCCCACGGGTTTATCTATATCGTTCGAGCAAATATACTGCAACCATTCGACCACTTCATTGCCTGCCGACTAGACACAGATTAATCACCAATTAGTTCATAACTCCAGCCAGCCATAATACATATTTCTTGGAAAATCTTTAATACCGATGGAGGGACCCCTATTGCATGTTTTCTGATGTGTTTCTTAAAAAAATATCTAATACTGAGGGAGGGACCCCGCTTGTAGCCTATGACATGGCTGGTTAATCTGAAAAATGCCTTTTCTTTCTTCTGAATTGTAACCACAGCCTTCCAAATTTTCTAGATCAGCACCAAAAATTTTGGATAACCCGGGGCCAGTTGTTGGTTAGAGTTAACCATTGGATAGTTGACATAGTAACAATTAAAAGTTCATTGTAACTATGGTATCTATCCACCAGTTATCTTTAACCAACCACATCATATCATAAATTGATATATTGGTAGGTTCTAAAGCTAACGTCAAAGAAACCAAACACGGCCTGATTTTCTAAAATCATCACTCTAATATCATCAAATAACTGGGAGAGGCAAGAGGCGTAAATTTGAAGTAACAGAGTTCTTTAAAGCTAGTTCTATCTAACTGTCTAAGAATGGAGCCATAAATGTCATTACGGTAAATCTAGCATCTACAAAAACCATTAAGAAAATCATATTGAATGAAATTTACCTTAACTTCGAACTTGCTGAATGATGACATGTCAATGACGCTAACGCCCTTACGACAGCTCCAATATTCTCTTTTCACATTATCGAAATAGTCCGGTTTACCGAATCCATTTTGTAGTGTACCCGGATTATCGTAGTATTCATCTACAATATTAAATGAAAATCTCTGTGGTTTACGAGCTCAAGTCAGGGTTTATTGGTTTGTAATTCTGAGTGGAATATCTCCCCGATCTACAAGTTAAGACCCGCTTACAATATTACCTGTAGTAGTCGAAAAATCGAGTTCTTCGGCAGCTGAAATCCAAATTCATACAAATCGTTTATCAAATCCTGATTCAGCAATACATTTTCAAACCATCAACTAGATAGCACCTCCAAAATATTTTATCAAATTCAATTTAGAAGATGACTTTCCGGCACCATAACCATTTTATTGTAATAATACGCAGAAATTTCTATGTAAATATATTTAAAAAAACATTAAACCAAATTGAAAGAATTCAAATTTCCTTGATTATATAATAACTAATCACACAATCAAAACCCTTGTTGGTCTATGGTACTAAATATACATAAGGGTGGCCACTACATATCCGTGCTGTGTAATATAGGCACAGAAGCTGGCTACCCAATAATTTATCATCATCAGAAAACGCTTTAGCTCCCAAGCAATTTAGGCCATAAGTGTGGATTTGCAGGGTTTTAGGCTTAAAGTGTGGCTATAAAACTTGAATAAGCATCGACACTCACGCGCACTCACACACAAAATGACCAGATCTTTATATTTTACATTTTGCTTGATTACACAGGCTGCCCATGCTTAATGGTTACAAATAAAAAAACGTTAACGGACCATGCTGCATTATAGGATTGCGAGCATCTAAAGGTTACATATACGATAAACTAAAAGGCAATAGTCGAATAAACACTTGATTTTTTGTATGCTGTAGATAATTGAAGAAGTCCCACAATTCGAATTTTATACGTTGAAATTCATCAAAAAGAAACCACAGCGTTTCAGCTGTTGACTAACAGCCATCATCAGGTAGAATGACCAGAAACGCAAGTGACAGAGTATACAAACTCGCAACATGAAAACAGAAGCAATGTGTCAGAACTAATGATGAAGTAAAGTTTTAATGAATTCAAACATATGAAATTCAAATAATGGGACTTCTTCTATTAAACTAAAAAGCATTATATAAAGTTGTTGACCGCTGCACAAAAATTGATCCGCTGTACCAGCCATCTACGCCTCATGGGAAGTGTGGTCCCTACAGATTACATGGCTCTGGACCTAGTTCCATAGTCGAGACCCTAGTTTGACTCATGTCTCATAAATCATCACGATTAGTTTGTTCTTATCTAACAACAATTGTAAAACCTGTTCCTCTCTTGGCTTTGGCAACTAAAACACTTCAGACCAGCCTCTTCCTCTTTCTTTACCTGATAGCATGAACAGTAAATCTAAGGGACTATTTCTAATGAGTTCTTGAGGTAACATGAGATTTAGTACTATAGTACTGTTTGATCATAAACAGGGTGTCTCAGAAAATGTGTTACCCTAGCTCTAACTATTCATTAACTATAATTGTAATGAATTTTTTTTTGTGGGAGGGGGGGAGCAAGGTTGGTAGACGTTTGACGGATGTTTGCTCGAGGATGAAATGTTGAAATGCTATGATAAGCCATGCAAGGTTGAGCACTAGCATGTTTTTGAATGGCTATTAAAATGGAATTATTATTGCATTTCAACCTTTCCCAAACATCAAGGTCTACCAGCCAAAATTCATTTCAATCATAGTCAAAGAATAATTTATCTTGAAGCTACGGCAGGACATTTTTTGAGACACCCTGCAGTTGCTGGACAAATGTGGCTGATTAAGTCGTTCAGGCATTTCATTTGTCACCGACTGCTTAAAAAAATGATTTATAGATATAAGAAACCCAAGGCAAGGACCCATCTTTACCGAATATTAGACATGTACTATCTATGATCATCGAATGAGTGAAAAAATGATGCAAAAATTACATAAGTAGAAAAAGGAAAAAGAAGGAATACTGCGCAGGATGCAGAATGTGCAGCTAAACAGAAAGAATAAAGTTGCAATCCCCAAGTGTTTATGTTATAATTACAGATACCTTACTTTCATTGTGTTTAGTCCTTCTGCAGAAAATCGAATCTCAAAATTATCTAATCTGAAGTGTTGAACTGGTAGAATTTATTGAACTTTTTCTGACCTCAGTGACATCAGACATTGAACATAAACACTTAAGCTGCTGCATGAGTTTGAATGCTAGTCAGAGGTCGTCCATTTACATTGTCTCATAATAGTAGCTTGAAGTGTCAAGCTCCCTGTTTTTACATGATAGTAAAACAATGCAATTGCAGAGCCTGAATTTTTTAGTGAAAAAATTTGCCCACACATTAAATGGATGACCTCCTGCAACGAAGAATATAAAATAAACACATTAAGACAAGTGACGTGAACAAACAATGATTAATTTGAGTTTTTACCAGTAGTCGAGTCTCTCGAACGTTGCTTGAAATACATCGGGCATTCAAAGCCCATGATCTGTCCGAAAACGGCACCACTTTTTGCCAATCTTGTATAAACCGGTGACGTGCGCAGTTTTCTGCTCGTTATTTGTTCCATATTAGGATAGCTAACTACGGCATGCAAACCTGTGCAAAAATATAATCAGTCGTACATGTGTACATCATTGTGTGTACTAGAATCGTTGATACTGGACTGAAATTGAATCTCGAGAGGATGTGGTTCATAGTTCCAAGGGCTATTTTGACTCCGCATTTCAGAGCCTCTTTGAATAGTTCATTAGATTTCCAATTAACATTGGGTCGATCCATAGATAATTGAAAAAGATGCCATGTGACCAGAGGCTTCAAATTGTAATCTCGTGATGAGGCGATGCCATTCAAGGACCGTGACAATGATTTAAGGATTCTTAGAGTCCATTCCATAATATTCAAGGCCTTGATTTGAACCATTCCCATTTAAGGACAGTCAATGACCGCCATGAACCCAATATGGTTTTAATCAGATAAGTTATTTTAACTTATTCTTCGGTGGTACTCCTAGTTATTGTGTCCAAAGTTGTAATTGTCAATCGAGGTTGGCACAATCTAATCATAAAACCTATATTCAAGAATTGACTTATCGTGGCCAATTCATTAAACTGGTAACAACCAGTTGGCCATGAAAAGCAAAAGCAAATAAATATTTCAGTAATCTTGCATATAGCTTCAGAAATGTAGACAATATTATACTCGGTGTAGAGTTCCTCAGTTAAATTTAAGAGTTTTAACATCGGAAATGAACTTATTTCAAGTCGAGAGTCAAATCCAACCATAATAACAAGGGAACTGGGTCCAGTACATATATTTCATCTTTGTCAATTGTAATTATGTGATGTCTGGTAACAAAGGGTATATCTAGAGGTCACATTATATATGGAGGCATTTTAACATACGGTACATAGGGCCAGTTCTTAGCCCGTGGTGAAGATTTTGATTGATCAAAATTTTCGTCAGCCTCCGATAGAACATTCAAATCAGCAAAAAAACCGGTATCTGCTTGGATTAACTGTTAACAGTTAATGAAACGAAACGGAAGCAAGGATAGCGCGAAAGTATTTCAAGCGTTTAACATATAGTGGAAATGATTTTCTATCGAAATAAAAGACTATCGAAACTGATTATTAGATTACGAAAATAAAAATTGATATAGCGAAACGAAACGAAAATCGTGCTTTCAAAACAACACCAAAACTTTGTGCACAATATTTTCCTGAAACAAAAAATTTTGTCTTTAATTTCAAATTTCTGTGATATCTTTGAGCATTGAAGTACCCTGCACACCTCTGAACATAAGAAATGGAAGGTAAAATAGCATCTGGTCGGCCCACTAACTTTCACCTAAATGGTAGAATCAAGCAGATTGAAGATCAAGCAGATCAATGGATAGAATGACTTGCCAGTACTGCGCGAAAGTCAAGATGGATTGGATACAAGCAAGGTGGGGAAGAATAAATGGTCTGTTTTCCAGCATCTTTCTTCATTGTTCCGTCGAGAAACTGAAATTCAGTGTCAATTTCACTCATAGATAGGGCCTACATGTTGCACATATGGTATAATGATATCAACTGTCTGCCTACCTGGCACTTCTAATAACTATTTCACCCAAGTGATGATGAATCTGTGACGATCTTGTTTTTCACAATCAACTGTACATGTACTACTAGACAATGAAGCACATTAGTGCGAACAAATGCTCAATGTAATATCAAAAAGTTGGATTGATCGTGGCTGTTTTTTTTGACAAAAAAAGTTGAAAACAACGATCAGGGGCCAGTTACTCAGAAGTTGGTTAAAGATAACCAGCTGACAAATACCACAGTAGGCTAACAGTGAACTTTCAATTGTCACTACTTTTGAGCTATCAACCCCAAAGTGGTAGACATAAGCAGGGCTTATGTTGTCAGAAATGTTTATGATTCACAGCATTTTCAGTCGAAATGATAGGGTATAACCTGCATTTTTGTTTCTAAATATCACGGACAACCTGATAATATCAAACATAACCATGTACAAATATAAAGACCTGCGATTCACAAGCTCATTCACATCAGAACTGACATACGCAACGCTTCATTTTTCAGATCATTATACCTTTCACGTCTCGAAAGTACATGGCTCGTTCGAAGCCGTTTTTCTGGCCGAACACGGCACCGTTCGACTGCATCCTCGTGTACAGCGGAGACGTACGCAATTTACGCGGCGTTTTCCAGTCAGAACGCGCATACGAAACCTGAGCTGAATGTCCTATACAGCAAAAATGAGGCAAACAACAACTGATGAGACGTTCCGTGAAGTACATAAAATTCGATCGATTCGCAAAGAACCATCACAAAAACTCAGATATTGAGGACTTTCAAAATGAAATAAGTTCAATATGTTTTCACGATTATGATCGTAGTTTAGGTCTTTTTAAGAAAATACCTTAAAAGTGAAATATTTTTATATCCACTTGCTTACGATTACAGTTCTAACCCTGTACTCCAAACTCTAAAGTGCGAGCTGAACGCCTGTGAATGTTGACCCCAGTTGTGGATTAAGCATGACTACAGCGGCAAAGCTGATTGTTTCATATTTATTGATTAGAAGCCGAGAGTGAACTTACAACCGATTTGAACTTGACTAGGAGTGAAAACTAGTTCATTTAATGTTGAAGACAAAAGAATCAATCCACAACTGCCAGTTCCAGGAATCAATCCTATCATTGCGACAGGCTCGGTCTTCATAGTTTCAGAATATCATTGATTAAAGGTCGTAAAAACATGAATATCTGAATACCCCTATAGCTATACCTACCTAAAACTTCTTTCACGCGATCGCGTAGAAATTTTCTATTATTGTGAAGATCAACGAAACGACGAATGTCGACAGGCCAATAATCGATGTCAAGGTCATCGTCAACTATCAGATCTACAAGTATTTTACCAGCACCGCCCGCGCCAACAATTCCTGCCGAATTCATTCCAGCAGCCACAAAATAATTCTTCACCTGAAATTCCGTTAGGAGCAAGTTAATATACCCAGCAGAGTGGATACCTGGCTGAACAATCTAAATAGCAACAAACCGCAGGAATTAACATAAGTTTGTCAAATCCCACAAATTCTCACTTGCTCATATCTACTGAATACATGAAAGTATGCAAACTGTTCTGTTTAGAAGGGTTTCATGGTTTGGCAGAATCTAATGAGAAAATCAAGCTCTAAAATAGGTACTGTACCTCAGGTGCCTCGCCTAAGATCCATCTACCATCCGGTGTAAATGATTCCGGCCCGTTGACCAACTGTCGAACTTCCGCATCAGCGAGAACCGGGAATCGATGAAGCATTTGTTCGAGCATAATTTCTGTAAATTCGAATTCAAGTCAACCGTAAGCTTGGAATTACACATTAGGATGAAGATATATTCTTAGTTAATTCCTAAAAGTTACAAAAATCCAATAATCGAACGAAACTCACGAAAATGATCCCAGTCCTCAGACAACAGTTGATATTCAAAATTTTCCGGTACGCCGTCGTGAAAGACCGGTTTGGCGCTAGGCTCAAATCCACCACCCATCAGACCACCGCTCCATTCGCGGAAATACACATATCCATCGTAATCGCGTATCACTACAAAAATAAGACAGTAGAATGAATTGAGTAATATCCAGCACTGAAAATATTCCTACATCTCTTATGATATATTTTAGCTTTTTTCTAGCGGTTCTGAATTATATTAATCAACAATTAGGCTATAAACTACTTACCAGGCATATTTGGACGGACTCCGTCAATTGGCTTGGTGACTATATAGTAATGTTCGCATGCGTGCAGTGGTACGCGAACAGATGGTTTACTTAATTCTCCAATCTGTCTTCCCCACTGAAAAAGTAGTCGCAATTAAAATTAATCTCGTCAAAGGCAACTGTTCAGCTTCATCTCAAACGCATTTTCGAATTGCTTTTAATCAAGGCGCTACCTAATATTGTTTGGATCAATAAGTCAACTGTGTCTTACCATTCCTCCGCAATTGACAAATTTCTCACAAGCAATATCTCCTCTGCTAGTTTTAACACCAGTAACTAAACCATTAACCGTGGTCACTTCGTTCACCTTCGTCTTTTCAAAAAATCGGATTCCTTTATCTTTAGCCGCTCTCATCAATGAGTTGCAGATATCTGTTGGATTGCCCACTCCATCACCCGGTACCCAAAAAGCTCCCTAGAATCAAAGACATTGATATACAATGAATTCTTCAATGGAGGTAGTGGCCCTGCATTGATAATTGAAGTGAAAATTGCCCATGTTAACGAGCACTATAGATTCTTTAAATGGAAAAAATTAAATTAAGCGAGTTCTACTGTAATTGACTAAATACCTGTAAGTCATCATCCCTGATCAAAGGGCAGAGTTCTTTAGCTTCTTTCACGCTAATTATATGACTCTCCAGATCCCATGATCTTAAATTAAATGAACATTTTTTTGGTGCACGCGGAAATAACGTTATTTCAATGTATCATAGGAGCCTAAACCCTTCCAGATGGCTGCCTGCATTAAATCGTCATCATTGCACCATGAGACTTTTACTACTGGCACTTAAACCCAAGGAAATTACGAATCAATCACTTAACTGGATCTGATTGCTTAGATCAATACGCTATCTAGGGAGAGATATTCCATCTGTACTGGAATCATCCATACGGCAAAGCAAGGGAAATTTTGTTATGATTTGATATTTACTTGCATAGTGAATGGTTACGTTTGAAATACGTCATTCGATCTGTAGTCCTCGCAAGATGTAAACTACCGCAAGTCTTTAAACCTACAAAATATTGCGTTATACCCTCATTCTTCATGTGACCGAGTTCAATCATAGGCCTACCAGCCCTGGCCATGTTAAAAATAATTTGAGGTAGGCCTATGTGTTCCAAAATTTGAGCAAAATATCCAACAGGGAACAGAAAATAGACTACAGGCAATCAGAAATTACATGGGGTATGTCTACTCAAAGTAAGTTAATTAGATAGGGTCTATTTCAACTTTTTTGTTTCAAAAATTATGGTATGTAGGCACGGAAACATATTTTTTTTAACTTTCAAATTTAATTGAGTCACTTTTCTCTTTGTAACCCCATTCAAAGGAGACTTTTGGCAATCCTTCATTAGAGTATAAAATGGATTAAAGATTAATGTTTTAGTTCAACTGCCAGTTCATTGGGGTGCTTTAATGACCTATAGGTAGTACCAAAACTGACTGAGCTAGGTCACCCGCCGTCCTCTCAAGCTGAGATCAATTAGACATTAGGCATACATACCTGTGGCATAGCCTTGGTCCTGCAGTTTTTTATACAAATCAACGCTGTACCTTGACGCATGACATTCAAAACTAGAGGCCTTCACACGACCGAGTAAACCAGCAGCGTGCCAAGTTGTACCCGATCCTATGCTGAAATTTTTCAAAATGCAATAAAAAATATTAGACCCAAGATACCGAACAAAGGCTGAGCTACATTCTGCATCATTGAACTTGTCTGGGGCAAGTCTTTAAGTCAGTCAGAGTTGATAAGCAGATAAATAACTCAATTTCAATTGTCAGAAATGGGATTAATCTGCAAGTTGATATTTTGAGTAACTTGGCCCGAAACAAGCTTTTAGGGCTTGATTCTTTTTGTATGTAGCATAATACTGACCTGCCCTGCTCTAACACGACAACATCTGTCCATCCTTTTTCAGCGAAGTGATAAGCTACCGATGAACCGACCACGCCCGCCCCGCAGATGACCACCTGAGCATGGCTTGGAAATTCGTTCTTGCTATTATTGCCGCTGACATCGATATTAGCAGCGGCGTTGGCGGTATCAGGAGCGTTACTCGATAAATATCTTAATCCATTTCGGTTCGTGCCGTACTTAGACACCTCTCGGAACGGGTTCAATCTCAAAAGCCGGGACATGATATCATCAGGTCTCACTGACTGCCGAAATAAGAAAATATGAATTCAAAAGTAGGCTACCGGAAATTATCGAAGAAGAAGACGAAGCACATCAGAACAGTCACTCGTATAATTTGAACAGTTGTACGCACGTCGAAATCAACCAGATCCAAGCCTGTAGTCTTGAGGCCTATCCTATGTAGTATGTGCCACACACGAAGCTTCCCTCCGCGAGGACGTTATCATGCAGTAACCAATTACTATAGGCGCTATAATCCGAATAAGAAAAACAAATAGACTTGCTCGTCTCCAGTATGTCAGTATCAGTAACTATCAGTGGTAATCTGCCTTACCAAATGTCTATCAATATAGTGAAAAAATCTGATCGTGAATCTACTTCAGGCAGAGACAGCGGTAGGCTACTGCACAGACACACTGACTGACACTCACTAGTAGGTACTGACAGTTCAGTTGATTGAATTGATTGTCATATCAGACAGATCAGATCGACGAGTGATAGAGTCGAGATACTGACTATACACTACTGTCCTGACATTGTCATTGACAAGTTACTGACTACTGACCACCAGTACCACAGAGTCTGCCACTCCGTCACTTCTAATACTTTCACGGTAGCACAGCCAGAAATGCTGTCTTTCGACTTTCAGATGCGTATTTGTTTACTTTTATTTATCAGTACGATGGTTTACGCTTGTTAATGTTTGTTTGTTGCATATATAGTATCCCAAAACTTTTAAGTTGTAATAAAGTATTGAATTGAATTATATTGAATTGAACGAACGTCGTAATGTGGCGCCACCAACTGAATTTGCGATTAGGGGTAGCTCCGAGAGTATCCCAATCAGGGTACCCAAATGGCGACAGTCAACGGTTGCGGAGCTCTGTGACCATAGTAAATTCGTCACACTTCTATGCTGTGACTGATCAGCACGTACCACTATTTTGGTTTTATTTGGGAAACATGATTGAACGCGGCTACCACCCTTTGAATGAGGACGCAGCTACACGACGGCGATTTGTCAATCGCGGGTAATGAGCCCCGGCCCCCGGGCGCGATTGACAAGGGGCGCCGGCGTCGTGTAGCGAACCCCATCGACTCTCCAAAATACCATTCAAAATTAACATGACTTGTGCGAAGTGGTGTTGGCACCTCCTGTATCGTTGTATGTTCTCGAGTGCGGCTGGCCGGGTTTGGAAAGAGTAGTTTCTAAAAGATTGAACGCCGTAATCCGATACGACGTTCCAGGTCGGAATTAAAAGGTTTCGCCTGACTATATAGTTTTATGAATGTGTTTTATAAAGTATTTTTAATCGATGAAAAATGAAGTTTACCCTGACAACTGCTTCATGAGACATATATAACATATGCAATTTTGGAAGAGGCTCGTTAGTCTTTACTGGCCACGACAATTTGCCACAAAGCAGCCTTTGCCACATAAATGGAGAATGACTTGTTCTATATCAGTACTCTTCAAAATGCAACCATACAATTCATTTCGCCCATCGCGTCACGATGTTAGTTAGAAAGTACCACTCATGAGTGATATGATGGCTCCATCTCAAACTGATAGAAATTGCGATCTCGAACTGATAGAAATTGCAGTTTCAACGGCAACAAGTATAGCAGTAGCAGCAGCAGCAACTGCAGCAGCAGTAACAGTGACAAAATAGCTGTCATCCCTTCGCCAACGACGCGAGTGGTACGAACCCACACTGATTACTGGTCGACGTCATCTGTGATGCTGAATTATCTTGCTTCTCCCATACACGGTTCTGTATTGATCTCCCACGCTCTCATAAATAACAGGCTATTGATTTGCAGCGCTTGAGGAATACGACCACCAGTACACTGTAGCCTATTGGAATTTTCTATGTGAATGTCGCAAACCAGATTTTTACCGCCATTCTTGGCGAAATCTTTGGACCAGGGCTTGTAATTATCATCAACATTGAAGAAAATGCTGTAGAAAATGTGCCTACAAGATATCTCGACTCGCAAACAGAAAGTCAGGTAATGAAATGATAACAATGGTGATCAGTTACTTAACCGGGCATGCGTTGAACTCGACCGACTCCAAACCTTCACTTGTAATGTATTTCGGCAAAGTATGGGTATCTCGTGATAATAATTATTGTGTAAATGCGCCAATTAATTTGAAATAAAATCCACAGCGCTGGAACCGGGTCCAGGGATTAGGACGCTTTCATTTAGAATTCATTTCCATTAATTCTATACCGGTATATAGACTGTTTCGTCGTCCATCTTTGACATTTCACTCGCCATGATATAATCCTTTTTCACCATTCACCGAGCTTTCAGCTATAAATTTCGTATTATGTTATATATGGATATAAAAGATAATTGATCATAATCAATGTGACGCGCGAGAGCGTCATTTATAGATCATGTGATCAATATTTTATTAGCCTAATGATAATATAGTAGCATAGTCGTGTCATCTCCGTAAATATCAATCTTGCTTTCCATTTGATAGATGTTTCAGGTATATAATCTATACATATATATGATTTGGAGCTACGAACCAATTCCAAATTAATTTCGGTCATTTTGGGAATTCGTCTGTTGTTCCTGTTTCAGGTGATTAGTAAAATCAATCGACGATGGATTTCATATTTCGGCGTAACTCAAAAGACGCCGGTACAGAGGACGGCCCTATACCGGCTGTCGGGGAATATCGAACATCGCGATCTCTCAGATCGAGTATATCCGAAGGGACGTCGAAAATATTCGATTCGGTCGTCGCAAAGAAAAATGGACTGTTTAGCGATATTTCGTCGAAGCTCGATTCGGCTATCAGTACCCGAGCAGAGAACCCTCTGGTGCCGGCACAGCAAATAGCCAGGGAAAGGCGGCAACTCATGCGAGAATCTCACGCTAATAATGTCAAAAACGGTACCGTGAAACATTACAACAACGACGGTGATTTCAACCGACCTTCTGCTGCCAACATGAGCTTTGATGAACCGTTGTACCAGAGACAGGGTTCAAAGGAAAGCATCGCCGAAAAAAAAGATCCGATGGAAAAAACGGCCGGTAATCAAATTAGTAACGATTCCGCCGGGCGAATGTCGACGTGCGATGAACGCGATCCGCGTGACCCACCGTTCCGAATCCGTAGACATTCCATCGTAGAAGATATCGAAAACGAACCACCCTACCGTCGAGAATCCATCGTCGAAGATTTCGGATTCGACGACGCAGACGCGGCGTCGAATCGACGCTCGAGCAATGGTAGCGGTGGCGTTTGCGAGCGGCAACTTTCTCCGGACTCGTCGCCGGAGTGTGCGGCCGAGAGCGTCGAGGAGATATCCGACTTGCCCGAAACTGCGCAGAGAAAAACTGAACTACGGAAAATCATTCACGCGATGGGCGATCTGATCAGCTTCGACGACGAAGCGTTCGACGAACGACGCGGAAGCATCAGTTCGAATTCGGAATATGGCGGCAACCCGGTGTATGAACGATCGCCATCCCAGTGTTCGGACGTGTCGTGGAATTCCGTTTTCAGTTCGGAAAGCATGATGGACGAATTTTCCGAGTCGTGCAAGGAATTCATGACGATGTTCGTCGGCAAGATATTCGATACGAGGTAAGCAGATTAGAACAGACACCGTTTGAATTATTGATCGTGATAATAGCCGGTGTAATTGATAATTCGCGGCCGCACTCTCTCCCTGATCTAATGATGACATCGTCTTCAGTAAATGACTTCCTGATAGCTCGTGGTCGTTATTATTACTGACGTCCGACATTTCAAATCGATCTAAAACGCATTCGCATCACACTTACGATTGCTTCCAGAATCCCGATGTATATATGTAGAGTAGACTATACGCTTATGTCGGATCGTTTTGGACCATACAAATGTATCCGACTTGTGTGATATCTGAGTTGGTTGTTATGTATTTCATATATAGTGTCAGGAAAAAAATGTTTCAAAAAAACATCCCATACGTATATCCGAGCTGATAGGATCCGACTTGGGCGGAGGCTACTGAATATAGATATGTTAACACACATACATATAGTAAATCGATTTCAAACGTCACAGACGCCGACTTCGATCGGGGGAAAATATGTTTTTTCAGGGAATCGAGAATTAGAATGAATGATTGTCACATGAAACCTTTTTCCACGGATTTAAAGAATAACCAATCATTCATTTGGGAAATATAGATTTTCATTTCGAGGATAGTCTGAATTCGCCCATGTTGTTTCCATAATGAACCTCATTACTTTTAGTAACGAAATTCCCCAAACGGATAAAGCTAAATTCGGCGAGATTACCCAACAGGGACCCGGTCGGGTATGGTTTGCCAGGAGCGTAAATAGCCAGGTAGGTATGATAAGAGTCTTCGTCGGCGGTCTAATTAGATCGTATATTGGCTTCGACGCTAAATGTTCTATTCTGTAAAAGGCTGCCACTAATCAGATTGACTGAGGAGAGTCTTACGTCTCTCAAACTTCAAAAGGATTTCGCATGATGATATTAACACATGTGTATAGATTCATCAATTTTATATCCAATCCCGTTGGACGCAATACCAAAGGTTTCTGAAGATCTAAAAAAAGATGATTAAAAAAACACCCACATTCCACCCGACTTTAACTTTTCTTAAGTTGTGGTAAAAATTAATATGCAGTCCATCTTAAGCCTTCGTATAAATGTGATTAATCGTTTTCGTATTTTCGATTGGTCACTTTTTGCGATGATCTGGCCGTTTTCTCTCCCCTTGTAGCGCGTGAACCAGAAGAAAGTCGACGAACAAATATTCTATCGTTTGGTGCAATATTTCGCCGTTGTACTGTTTGAATGTCACGACGCCGAAGATTTCTCGCCAGCCAAGTCATTAATGAACATGTGTTTCACATTTTACTACGAAAGTGAGTTTAAATGGAAATTCTATATAGCGATATCTGATAATTCTAACAAGGGATCGTTCAATAAGCACGTACGCGCGATATGGAGTGAGGGGGTTAGTGAAAATGCGAGCGTATGGGGAATGGAGGGGATCTAAACAGGCCTACTACGTACGAACAAGTTGATGCCTTTTTTATACAGCATTGAATAACAATGATATTGTTTTACAATGTGCTATAACTCAATGTTCGGTTATTCTATAAACGATCACCGTGATGGCCGCATCGGCTGAATTTAGAAAAATGCAGTGTGGATTCTGATCTGATGCAGTTCGACACCTACATATTTCATATCTTGCATATTTCACTTGGCTTCATAGATACAACGGTAAGTATAACCATTAATGAGTTTGTTATCCATTAATAAGTATGTTCTCAAAAATCATTATCTGAGGGGTAGGGGTAGGGGTGGTTAAAAAATTCTGTTGCGTGTAAGGGAGGGAGGAAGGGAGGGAGGATCGGGTATTCTTTGCGTACGTACTCATTGAACGATCCATAACCTATAATCAATCCATTTCATCATCTTAGAGGTCGGTAAGTGTCTTTATAGTCAATTGTACTTTTTTCAGCTAAGTTGACTAACGGACGTCCAATGAAATATTTTCTGTACAGTTATTTGCGGGATCAGCCGATTTGGCAGTCGGTGCGATTCTGGAACGCCGCTTTCTTTGACGCCGTTCAAAGCGAACGAAGCCGTAAACCATTGATAACCAGGTATAGAATCTTACATTCATAAATTCTAACATACATAACTTTCCTTGCTACATCGTTAGGCCATTTTGATTACCTGGAGCACGGATCCGCCTCCCAGAATTCTGCAAACATCATCATATTAGAATAGAATTTTTTAGTCCACCGTGTTTTTACAATAAAACATATTCTTTCTATGTTCGTCTTACTTTTCAATCTCATGATTTGCAAAACGAGTTAGTTTTTTCATTTCACCTATCATTTGAATTAGATTCATCTCAATGATTTTTTCTGCAGTCTTTCTGAGGTTTTATGTGGAAAAACTCATGTAATAAAAGAATGATTATTTCAATTTTTTCCCGGTTCCCTTCCATTTTGAATTTTCAAATCTTTATCATTTTTCCCTCCCGCTCTTTTCTTAAAAAATCCGTACTCCGAGTAATAAGAAAAACTAGGCCTTAAACGCTTGTACGTACATGGAATATACATACATACTTCTTAAAATCGCATTGTAGATCGGGCGGTAGTGAAGAACGGTACACGGACAAGGAATTCCAAGAAAACATTACGTTCGGACAATTAGGGTATCAATAATACAGGAATGAAAATACTCATCAGCATTGTCTCTGGACTCGAATTTGTGTTCTATATCATTGTTAAACTCATCCGTCATAAAAATTGCGGTTCGTTTTATTTTCAGAACTTTTACGTGCAACATGCGCGCATTCGGCCTTGGTAAAGATCAGTGCATCGAGTTTCTTCGAAAACAGGCGACAATCGCTAATTTGAAAGACGGTAATCGGGGATGCTTTCTCGTGATTTTTCTTTTTTCGATCTCTATTTCTGTGTCTAGGGCTCATTCATTCAAAGCAGTTTTCAACGCTCTTGCTTTCATTTTCAGTCAGTTTTCATTGCATTATTGACATCGTGTGCAAAAGCGCCTTAACGACTCTTATTCTGCCATTACAGAACAGGTTAGCATGCTTCGCGAAAACGTAGAAAGATGGCGGGAACATTAGTATACATAATTAGAAAAGCTACATAACTACAGCCGAACTGATCCCCCCAAGGTGAACACACGTCAGCAAGAAAGTGACTTACATAAGAAACATGGAAAGCACTTGGATATAAACGTTTACAGCCTCTAGTTATCCATGAGAAAACCTGAGCATAAATGTATTTAAACAAAACACCTTCGTACTGTTGGCTTAACAGTTTGAGATGGGTTTCTGAAGGAATTTCCGATTGAACAGATCAGAATTATAACCCGAAATATACAATCGCAATAAACCATATATTCTCGGAGATGCTATGTAATAGATATTAGCGATAACTCTAAAATAGATAACGTAACCAGTAGTAATTATGTATCATATAATCGTTTAATAATGCGACTGGTGTTATGCTACCCTCGGCAGTTTGATATGTATGAATATTTGTAATATGTATTTATGTGGTATATACTTGACACAATCGATGAACAAACGACTAATTCATGTAGAATATAGTGAAAAGAAAAACTACCACGCCAAGATTTCAGAAATTAGGCCTATACGTGTACATGCATTCCAAAAGTTGAACACGAACTTCACTAGAATTTTTAAAGGGGGTCAGAATTAATACAATCGGAACTATGTGCTTTGTACCGTCCGCCGAGCGCCGAAGGCAAACGAGCATTTCCAAATCCTTGAAATTGCTTGAATTTTCGTAAATAATCCAATAATTTTTGAAATTCGGAGCTTATAAACGGGCGTTTTCTGGAGCTTTTAAAGCAAAATATATCTATTGAATTTCCGGAATATGAAAAGAAAACAAAAGGTGGAACCAAAAAATGCAGAACTTTGATCTAAAAAGGGGGTACCTCCGACCCCCGCTGGTGACGCCCGTGTTGAAATTGGAGGAAACTGTTTCGGCTGTGACCAACATGCAGTCACCATCCATTGTCGGTAATAAACATCAATTAAATTTTTGAATCAGATACATATAGATATTTTAAGGTGCATGGGATTTGTTTTCACTCTTGTTATTCGAAGAATCCCCAATTGATACATTTTATTGAGCATATCTGAATCTTGTTCGATTCATTAGAAGAAAACATTACGTATTCGATAGTCAAATGATCGGTGACTAAAAACGGGGTTTGACACCGATGATGAACTTGATAATCTTTAAGTCGTTTATCAAACGTTATTGTGATAAAATTGTGATATCTTTGAATTTCCCGTATACATAGTTATGTCTATAATAACACGAGTGGGCTGTGATTACAAAAAAACGTCGATATTTATGAAATCGACAGGATTCGGTTCCACAGTTTGCGAGTAAGAGGAAAAATACATAACGAGGTATGTATTTTCGGTAAGATTTAAAATTAGTACATCAGCGGCGGATCCAGGGGGGTGCACAGGGGCCACGTGTACCCCCCTAAAGTCCTCGCTAATTTTTTATGAACTGACCTTTTCATGAGAACGACCTGAAAATGCGTAAGCTTATGTCTTCGTTTACAATTACCAGCGCTTTTTTTACGGCAGTCCTACATCGTTCATGTCGTTTCATACTCTGATCGTGCCCAGAACGCGTCTCCGCGCATCTAATTGAAAAAAATTTTTGTGCACCCGCCTCCATGGAATCCTGGATCCGCCGCTGTACATTTTCGATGAGTTTACTTTGCGTCAAATTTCAACTCACGACTCATCAGGAACTGGGTCCTGGATATCATAATCGATATGGATATTTGAGTACATATAACAAATCTTAAAATGAAACCCATCTCGCATATAAGGTGCCATTTTAATAGAAAGCAATAAGCTATATATACGTGGTCACGTGTCATAGTCTTAACCTTATCACACGCATTATATATGAATATCTCTGTTTTATCGAAAAGTTAATCCGTTCACTATGGATGTGTAAATCTAAACAGTAAATGATATAAAATCTAAACCTCTAGATTTGACGTGTATTGTTCGAATATGATTGTTAGAATTCATAAGGAACCCAGAAAAAGTATATTATTTTTCTGTTAATTTTTGCTGGATTATCTTACGTAGAACATTAATTCCTTCCGCTGCAAATTAACGAGATGAACCTAATACACATATTATATATGAATAGAAAAATGTATTTATATAGGATATTATTTAATTATATATATATCTACGTATATAATGCGCTTCAGGTAGAAATTAAAGTTGATGTACAGATAAAACAAGAACGATGTTTTACATGTTTAATTTTATCAGGATTTTACTCGGCTCGCTTAAAAACGATCATCACATTCGAAACATCGGCCAAACAAGAACCCGAACAAGAATGAACCGGTGAGGCCTGGTTGATTAAGTCGAAAACCACCGGTGACCTTATTTGATACGAATGTTCGTATACTAGAGATTAATTGTAATTTATGTACACGATATACCGGTAGTATAAACCAGTTTATTTCTCACTGTCGGTATTTAGTGAAAAAGTAGCACGCATGTATTCGATCGAGGAGGTGAATCGATTTGATGCCGATCGCTTTATAGAAGTGTTCGGAAACATCGTCGAATTTTGTCAACTATGCTCAGCAGCGATATATTCATACAGACCTTTCAGAAATGTTGATCACATACATCAACTCGTATGTGCCTTCATAGACGAGCTACCGCTATCGGGTAAGTCCGCAAGTCTCGTCTACATGAGCGATTTAGTCTCCGAGACTATAGCGTCTACTACGCGGAGAATGTCAAGAAACACCGTATCAATTTTCGCAATTTTATGGAATACCTCAAGGGCCATACGACTTACGTGTTACGTTTTACGAGTTACGATTTACGTTTTACGAGTTACTAATACATTTCCTACAATACGTTACGACTTACGAATTACGTTTTACGACTTACGTTTTACGAATTACACGTTTTTCACTAATTGGCTTCGGATATCCGAAGCGCGTTATTCAAAGAACGGGTTTCAAAATGAAGTCGAATTGTCATTTCAAACAGCATAATAAGAGTAATTTATTGTACATAGTGAATCAATCTCGACTGCAGTGGTCTATTACAGGGCAGAAAATCTGCGTGTTGGCCATCTGCTGTGCGAACCTTCTCAAAATCTATTAAATGCTGACAATACATTTCACACTGACTGATGACTGCCCCGTTACGTGCACGATGATTTTAATAGACGATATTTCAATAGATCTTAGCTGGAAATGATTTTGATAATTAGAACAAGATTCATCAATTTAGAAAAAATTTATTTATTTTTTGAAAACACTGGGCTGCATACAGCCATCCATCATCGTTACAGTTATTCGTCTAATAATTACATCCACCCACACAGTGAAATACCTACCACGTGGCCACTGTCCTTGAACTCTTGCGAACCGAAACTCCAACACTTAACTCGTAAAAATCGTAACTCGTAATTCGTAAAACTTACTCATAAAACGGAAGTCGTAACGAATATTCAAGGAAATGTATAAGTAACTCGTAAAACGTAAATCGTAACTCGTAAAACGTAACTCGTAAGTCGTAAAACGTAACTCGTAAGTCGTATGGCCCTTGAGGTATTCCATAATAGAGTGACATTAAAGCCACCGATTTATAACTAATTTAAGAATCAGTAGCAATATTCTCTAATGTTATCGTCCTTTTTAAATGTACAATCACGTTCTGCCTAGAGATACCAGCCATTATATGTTAAAGATATTTAACGAAAAGGTCATTGATTCTTTTGTATTGCTATTCATCATAACTAGGCATGCTGGTTGAATGCCATGTTAAAAAGAATAGTTCTGAATTCCGTTTGAATACAGGATCATTACCAATTTTCTTATTTCTGCCAGGTAAAGAGGGTGTGCTTCGCTTGCATCCAGATTTGGCTGGGAAAGTGGCGCAATCCGGCTTGCTTTCTTCGGAGTCAACTGATGAACAAAATGCTGCCGGTCTCCACTCGCTAACCGAACAAGAACGCCACATCTTGATCAACCATAATGGTAGTTACAGAGAGAAGTTTGGTTTCCCTTTTGTCATCTGTGCCAAGCAGAATAAAAAGAATGCTATCTTAAGCGGTATAGAGGCCCGAGTGAAAAATGACAAAATTACCGAAATACTGACGGGTATTGAAGAGGTGAAAAAGATATGTGAAATAAGACTGAAAAATATTATTTTCGAATCATCTGCATCAGAACCCCTCTCGACAATCCGTAGCGAAAGGGAAGCTAAGTTATAGCTCGTAATACGTATATCAATAACTCACCGATTACAGTAATACAAAACATTGTTAGACATATTGAATTTCAAATTATTGATTAGGAAATTTTCTGCTGTGGAAATCTGGCTGTTCTTGTTTATATGATAACATTTTTTTTCATTTTTGAAATTGTGCAAATCAGGATTAAAACGGTGTCATAAAATAAAAGAGATAACAGAAATTATCAGGATTCATGCTCAAAAAGATACTTCTCAAGACTACGAAGTCCATCAAAATGATTTTTGATATTTGAAAAATAAATACCAAGATACGCATAAACTAATGACCCACCCAAAAGATTTGTGTGTAGTCCTAGCCCATCTGCCGAACTACACAACGAGCGCTCTGACCACGGCACCGATCGTAAAAATATACCCGACACTAATAACACGAGTCTTATACCCGTCCGATTGTATTCTATTTTTACTTATAAAAGAAGAAAACGTCGAGAAGCTGGCCTGGCCGTATCCATGTGAAATCTCATTATAACGAACTTCAGGCCAGATAATAGCCGTTTGTTCGTCATAACTGAAATTCTAGGTTTGCAATAACCGTTATATCCGAGGTCGTAATGACGAAGTTGCACTCCGCGTCTAGGCTACATCAGTCAGGTTTTTCAATTTAGGTCTAGTTTCACAGAACGTTCATCAATTATCTTCTGTGGTCCATTCCTCAATTTTCAGTTACACTATGGTACTGCCTACAACGGCACTGCAGTGGAACACCGTTATAACATGACCAGTCAACAAATATTACCGGTTATTACTAACCAGTGATTTTTTCCTAAATAGGAAAATTTTAATAATTCCATCGGTTGAATATATTCTGTAGTTTGTTGTAATGAGGTTCGATCGCGCACATGTATCAACTCGCTTCTACCAAAGGCAGGAAACCAGTCCCAGGGTGGTCATTCCACTAAAGACCACCATAATTTCCTCGCAAAATATCAAACAGCAAAACATCAAAGCAATACGCAAACCATTAGAGAAAATTTCTGAGTAAATTTATTGAACAGTTAAAAACCAGCACATTTATGTGTACATTAATCTTCTTTTACCCAAAAATATATTCGATAGTCACATGTAACTCGATATGGAATGATGTAACAGGCAAAAAACGAACAATGGCCATTTACAACATGATGTAAAGAACTAGATAAATTTTTTCCTTGTACGATCTAAATTATTAGCTCGGTTTTTGTAATCACAAGCCGCTAAAACCAAGATTCTGGCACCTGCGTCTGGTAATTGTTCGAACGCTTTCAACTGCGAATGAATTAGTTTTAATAGATCGTCCACTAGGTGCTTCTGTTGACAGAAAAACTTTTCAGTATCGGTAATGGTCTGGTTTGAACGGGCCATCAACTGATCGTAGTCCCAAGTAATCTTTCTGGTCCTCGGACAGCTTCGTCAGTTTGACGCCGAGATGTTCCAAGTGGGCAGCTGCGACTTCTTCATCAAGCTGAGGAGTAAAGAACAACATGCGGGTGAAATGAATGGGAGCAAAAAACATCCGAGGAAAGCGCGTAGGATAATGTGCAAAGTAAGAAAGGACACATTCTGGGTCCCTACATTCTTGGATATAAGGAGTTTTAAAAAGAGTAAATTTCAAATTTCAAGGAAGTGTCTGCATCGCTTTCATATCCCAATTACTGTAGACTCCTCTTAAATCAGTAGTTTATCTCAGTAAACACTTAATTTGGTGGTTTTCACATACAATACAAACATTTCTAATGGCCAATTTCCCAAAATTGAAGAATTCTTTAAGGAGTTTTGGCCATTTGCTCTAAAGGAGTTTCAAGCATCTCAAAAAGCATTTTCTGTTTAGAACAAGTTTTTAACAAATCAAGTAGTCGTAGGGACCCTGACATAATACCAAGTTTCTGGAAGGAAAATCAAATATTGGGATCTAACTTACCTTCTTCGGAAGGAAGAATACGCCAATTTTGTAGCTTTCCGGTTTCGTCCACAGCTCAATTTGGGCAAGAACCTGGTTAGTGAAAGAGTTGCTCATGACGAAGCTCGGGTGACCGTGGGCACATCCCAAGTTCACCAAACGGCCTTCTGCCAACAGAATGACACGATTACCATTGGGCAGTGTGTATCTCTCAACCTGTTGGATACAAACAAATGAATTGAGACTTAAGAATTTAAGATTAGACGGATTTTGTCAAAACGCCTTGCAAACGAAAGAGAATATTACAAACCTGTGGTTGGACAACATCGCACTTTTTGGCCATAGCTTTCAAAGAGGCGACATCAATTTCGCAATCGAAATGACCGATATTGCACACGATCGAGTCGTCCAGCATCTGTTCGAAGTGATGGGCTTCGATGATACCCTTACATCCGCTGGCAGTGACGAAAATGCGGGCTTCTTTAATGGCTTCGTCGATGGTGGTGACTTCATAACCTGCAGCGCAATTTCGATACACGGTCATTAGAAACAAACATACCTGGTACCTTGAACTACTGATGAAAAATCACTTTTATCATAGCCAATATATCTTTACTCATCACAGTAGCTAAAACATTCAACATATGACCCAAACAAAACATATTCAAAACCCTTAAACCTGCAAACACCCATAAAGAATAGCTAACAATTGATTTTAATAGACTTGGTATAGTGAAAATAGTCCGGTATTGATATTTGTGAAGCATTCCAACTCATTTTCCTGTGAGCAGATGGCGACACCAGCCGACGATGTCTAGCAAAGTAGGAGTGATTCATCATACAACTGGCATCTATTAAGCCGTGTAGAAAACCATGCGTCATGCAAGTCAGATTTCTGAAGTTGAGACGATTGTCCGAGTAGTAATGGTGCAATACACGAAAGACTGCATTGGATATAGTAATGAAGAATCAAGTGTGGTCTCTGACCAGGGTGGTCATCTGAAGGTGATCTCACAAAGTTGGTCAACTCGGTATCACTTGAAAGCTCGCGAAAAGAGCTTTCCGAAAATGTATACTTCTATATCATTAACCTTCATATCTACTGAGAGGTACCGGTAATAGTTTTTCCCTTACCTGGTACAAAAACAGTTTCAGGCCGAAGAATACTTGCCAGTTAAAGGGTTAACTGATTAGATTAATTTTTTGAGTTTATGGTGTGCATTCTATTGGTGTAAACAATTGTAAAATTCAAATGAGTGTTGTATCGCCCAGGTCGACTATACGTACCTTCCATGGCAGCTTGTAAAGCGTTAATTGGATCGATTTCGGTGATGAGAACACGCGAGCCGAAAGCGCGAAGAGCCTGGGCGCAACCTTTTCCGACATCACCGTAACCAGCGACTACTGCAACTTTACCAGCCAACATAACATCAGTAGCTCGCTTGATACCGTCGACTAATGACTCACGACAACCGTATAAATTGTCGAATTTGCTCTGAAAACAAGAAAAGAAATATTTCCAATAGTTTCGTCTCATAATCATTAACAAGTGACTAGCATGATTTAGAATCGACCATTAATATAACTAATTCATGAATAGCAATTGAAGCAAATCGCAAATACTGGCAGCAATACGGTGGAACCTCGTTATTATGTGCTCTGATACGAGTTATCGGTTATTTCAATCCTACAATTCTGTCCCAAATAACGAACTATATCAGTCACAACGAACATATTTTCTGGTTAACAGAAGTTCGTTGTAACGAGGTTCCACTGTTACAAACAGAACCAGGTAAGAGAATCAGAAATGATAATTTTATAAACAGCCGGTTCACCGATTAGCTCAATTAACCGAAGTGTCCTTTCTTACCTTAGTGACTGAATCATTGACATTGATGGCGGGCACCTTCAATGTTCCTTCCTTGAACATTTTGTATAAGTTGTGTACACCAGTGGTGGTCTCCTCAGAAACACCCTTAACGTCTGTAGAATAATAACGTTTAGAAGTTGCAATAACGATCAAATCACAATGCATCAAAGACGTCCAACACTCGAAGCAAAGTTTTTTCAGGGTGGCCACTTATAGTTGACTTGCTTCCCCCTGACTTTTCTCAGACTATGCACTTAATTATCCTTGACTTTGATCAGCTAAGAATTCAATCAATTAACACAGTCTAAAGTGTTTGATTCACAGGATCTAGCAATTTCAACTTATTTCCCTGACTTGAAGCTTTTTTCCAAAATTCCCAGACATTTTGGAATATAAAAAAATATATAACACTGATATCCCTGAATTCCAGGCAAGAAGCCACCCGGTTTTTTTCTCTTTGAACTTACTAGTAATAAACTGTGGGAATTTTTCATGAACCAGATTGGTCAAATCACCGCCATCATCCAAGATCATGTTCAATGGCTGGCCATCTTTGAATACCAAAGTCTGTTCGATGCACCACATGTATTCTTCATCGGTTTCACCTTTCCACGCGTAAACTGGAACGCCAGTGGCAGCGATAGCGGCTGCCGCGATGTCATTGGTTGAAAATATGTTACAGCTTGACCATTGCACCTGGAATTAAGAATACACACAAATGTCAATTTGTAAACAAGTGCATGTCAATACATTTTATGAAAAGGGTGATCATTCTATTCGCCTATGCAGGAAAACACCAAAAACACTACAAGTTACTTCATGTAATACTGTAGCCTTCTAAAATTTATTACACAAAGACATTTCAGGAAATTAACTCAGTACAAGTAATTTACTGAATGTACAACATGAAACAGGAGAATGTGCTTTCGTCTTTATGAACTTATTGATAACAATACCTCTATAGGTGTTGTGACAGTTCACTACTATTCCATTCTTGCATTTAGATAAGCACGTAGGGCTAGCAATTTATCAAAATGACATTTCCAGCAGAGAGATGACACCAACCAACCGGCTAATCTAATATTGAGGTCACTTCAGTCTACTTAATCAATATCCAAACATCAAGTAGGGCCGACTATCGAAAATGAAACCTAATAAGAATGGATCGTAGAATATGACTCAGACTGACCTCAGCACCGAGTTCTGTCAACGTTTCGATGAGAACAGCAGTTTGGACCGTCATGTGAAGACAACCAGCAATACGAGCTCCTTTCAATGGCTTTTCTTTTCCGTATTTCTTTCGCAGCGACATCAAACCAGGCATTTCATTTTCAGCAATTTCGATAGCCAATCGTCCTTGAGGGGCGAGGCTGATATCAGCTGCAAAACGGAGATGAAATTGCATTTTAGACATTACATTCATTGGTAATTGTATGGCAATTATGGCGCATTACCGGTATACAATTATTACAGTATAGGCCTACAATTTTTACCCAGGTAGGGCAATTTATTTGTTCTAATATCAATGCAAAACTATAATTTAAAAAATTCAAAATTTGGAAATTTTTATTAAGCAAATTAAAGAGAGGACTGATGGCTACAAATTATAAAGCCAGCAAGCTTATAATAAACTAACTTTGATTAAGCATAGGCCCTATAAGCTTACAATACAGTGGTTGTCGAATTTGGCCTGTCACAACTTGACAGTCAGTCAGGGCAGGCCCAAAACAAGGAGTTGAGTGTTATTGTGTGTGTGGCCAGGCGTCTCTTCTCTGCTCCTTACCTCTACCTTTTTTAACAAAGCACACCTGGCTGATTGAAATTTAATTGTGCAATTCCTCGGACTAATCAAGAATTCAATTCAGTTCACTTACCAACTTTGTATCTCTTGTCACCACCAGACATATTGCAGCAGTTGTCAAACTCGTAGATCCAGATACCGAAAGGATTTTACTGAAACAGAGGACGAGTTAGTCAAGCCACTCAGTTTTATACGCACCGTGCCGGCATACGCAACGCGTGATTGGATAGTGCTCATCCAATCGTAGTCGTTACTGGCGAATCAAGCAGGTTCGAATCCTGATAATTCTTTGGACTTTGGTCAATATTCATTTGTCACGTGCAAATGCATTTTCGATATTATGTCTCGGCCATTTAGGAACTGAATCGAAAGGTTACGTTTTAATTCGATATTGAGTCGTGGCTTCTATTTCTAACGTTACTATTCATTCATTTTAGTCTATTATTAGATGGGGAAAACAAAGCTTTTTCTTGTGCCAAAAATGCAAGTCATGATCACAGGGCGATACCAGGCTATATAATTCTTTTTTCTTAGGCCGTAGGGTTCTAACGTTGTGGTGCTTACGTAAGATCGAAAACTCATTCATTACATAAGAAATACCAAAATATTTCTTTAATGTCGCTCTCGATTTTTAGTTTTAGTCCACTCAGATTTCGGAGCCTCTCGCGGCATGTTTACGACTACTCTAGAATTATCGATCGATTTGAAATAAAGATTGGATTGAATTGATTTGTAGTAGCCTTTGTGTTTTCCTCTGATGTGACTAATACGACAAATCAACGATTTAAACCATGTTAAAACCGGTCTCAGCTAATATAAACGCGTTGTTATGAACCCTGTAATGTTGACGATGAAAATGAACCGATTCAATGTGGTATGTTGAATTTAAAGGACACATATATCGGGCCTAAATTAAATTGCCTCTAAAAATTTCTGTCAAAAAACTTTTTTGGAACCGATGGAAAAACGGCCCGAATATTTCCCAATTTCTTTCGTAGATCGACGTTTCTAGTGTGACCCTTAAGTAGCTGGTATAGCCTCAGCTATGTGTTGGTTAACAGTCAGAAACAAAAGATAAAAACTTGGCTCTGATTGATAGCAAAAGGAACACTTATTAATTACATTGTAACAATGTGGGGGTTAATTAACTGATAGCTAACTGTAATACGATATAAAGGGTCACACTGAGTGATCTTTACAAAGGTGGAAAAGCAATTCTAATCTATGAAATTGAGTATTCGTGTATTTTATGATTAGGCCTATGATGTCACTGATTCAGTAGTGGAATGAACCTAAATTAGGCATCCCAATGCCGGACTACCTATGCCCATGTAGCCATTGTAGCCGAGAGTGGTAACATTGGCTGTTATCCAAACTAGGGTTATCCCTGGATCAGATGTTTGTAATAAATTATCGCTAAAGTTCCTGTGATGATTACGTAATTGTAAATATACAAACGGCTACATTACAGAGGGCCTAGGCCTACAGCAAACTGCCTATGACTATGTTTTATGATTTTAATTATATTTAGGCTAGGGATCCACAGCACTGATGCTAAGCCTTATCATACATTCATCAGTATATATCATTTGCATTTTGCATTAAAGTAGATTTCAGTCTAATACACGTATTAGTGGATTAAAAGCCGTGATTGATTCAACTTTATTAACGTATTTCAGATAAACCAAAATGATATCTACAAGGGACCACCGAATCTTTCAAGTATTCAGCCTTACTCGTGCGCTGAAGCCAGTATTTGCTATGCAGTATGAGTAGAGTCGTGTGTTTTGTTTGCGGT
The DNA here is from genome assembly GCF_964204645.1 of Tubulanus polymorphus. Taxonomy (NCBI): domain Eukaryota; kingdom Metazoa; phylum Nemertea; class Palaeonemertea; order Tubulaniformes; family Tubulanidae; genus Tubulanus; species Tubulanus polymorphus. The sequence continues at coordinate 9,518,738 of NC_134027.1, read as the reverse complement.
AGCTTAGGGGCTACCTCGACTCTGCATATAAAACCTCGCGAAAAGGGTTCGTATTTTCCGTTTCTCGAACACCATGATCCACCGAAAGGCTGCCAAAAACCGGGGCCCGGCGGCTTGATTCCGTCGTGTAAGGTCTGTTTCAGTTTTCTGAACCAGCAGTGGGAGTGTTTCGAACGGACTAAGACGCCGCCAATAAAACGTTTATATTGGTTAAAACGCGCCGACGATGGACTTTACACCGGCGCCGAAATGAATACTCAAGGTGAATACGCCGCATTACTATTCGGGTTGCATCACCACCGGTCGCCGTACAACCAATACGACCAGGGACGGTCAAATCAGGTGCCCGGCATGATGACCTACAAAACGGAGGTCGGCGATGACGGCTACGTTACTAATCAGTCGCAGTCAGCGCCTGTTAACTCTGATAGTTTCGACAGTTCGGGCGCGATGGATCTTACCGGTAATTTGAAATCGTCAAAACCTAGCGCGCAAAACGGTTACCCGGAAGCGGGTATCGCGCCAAGTGAAGAATCGGCTAGCACGATGGTTTGCTATACTTGCGGAAAAACGGCGCCGTCGACGTCGGGGAAGTTCGTTTATTCCCGTAAACAAACGGACGCCGTTAAATATTTCCCGTTTTTGGAAAAAATCGAGCCGCCGACCGGAGCGATGGCGCTCGGTAAACAAGGCCTGACGAGAGTTTGCGGCTCGTGCTGGAACGGGCTGCAGACGCAGTGGAAGGCTTACGAACTCACCAGCACGAACGAAGAAAACCGAATTTACAACGTCGGAAATGTTTCGGCGCCGACGCATGCGCAAACGGTCATCGCTTCGTCGCCTTTGAAAGGCACCGAAAGTCCGCTGCAGAGTAACGTGAAACGAATCGAAGAGGCGTGCTTTTTGTGCGGACAGGTCTACCACCGCGATTCGCTGAAAATCATTTACGCAAAACCGCCGTATAAAGGCGTCATGGATCCGATGTATTTTCCATTTATATTCAATTTGAAAACGCCGTCGAAGGCGCGACAAATGGATGGTGACGGGCGAGTGATGGCGTGTCGTATGTGCTACAATTCGTTGAAGCACCAATGGCACACGAACGAAGACGCGTCGATTCCCGTACACCTGAGAACGTACTCGTTACCGAATAGCGCATCGTCAGATAGAAATCTACCCTCCGACGCAGCGCGTATGAAACCGAGCGACGTCGCCGCCGACAACGCCAACGTTACAAAACCGTTGAACATCCATATCGGATCCAGCAGTCCGTCGCCGAACGTTTCCGCGCAGCAGAATCAAGGCCTTCTAGCAATCGCGAGTCCGTTTAATTTCTACGCGAATAATAACGATAACGACGCGGCGACGCAGAAGTCTGTGTCCGGCGCCGAGGTGAAAGGCGTTAAGATCTCTTGTTGCTTCGTTTGCGGCACGAAGACCGAAGCGCAAAAGCTGCACGTCGTCTCGGCTTATCCGGAAAAGGGGAAGTCCGAATATCAGACCGAGGTGAAGCAGTTTTTCCCGTTCTTGGTGAATCGGTCGGCGGCGGCGGGCGCGGAGCCGATCTTGACGCAGGGTACGGCGTCGTGTTGTCGTTATTGCTACCACAGTTTGCTTATGCAGTGGCACATGTACGAGAACTCGAAGAAGCCCGGCGACAATAATCGCTGGCTGCGTCAGTACAACACGACGGAGTTCGTCTGCTACGTGTGCGCGTGCATCGAAACGCGCAAGAACGTGAAGGCGATCTCGCTGAAACGCCACCCCGAGCTGAAGGAGCTGAATCGGCCGGACGGCGCAATCGTCATGGACGACGGCATCATCGTCGTCGTGTGCGTCATCTGCGTGAAAAAGTTGAAATCGCGTCACAATACGTCGACGACGCACGAGACACAGCAAACTCCGACCGACGTCGTTCTGCCGCCGAAACTTCGCAAAGAGAAGTATTTAGAACATTACGGAATCAAAACTGAGAAGGTATAATCAAACTAGATTTTAGCACAAATATTGCGTTTTTAACTAGAGTCGATTTATTTTTGTCTGGGATCGATGTTTAGGGAATATTTCTCTTAATCTTATGAAGACATACTTCACTTTGGTCTTAATACAAGTGAAACTGTGCAGTCTGAATAGACCATCATTTTCATATCCATTTTACACTGTATTGAGAAGGATTGCCATAAAGTCTTCTTAATTCATTTGAAAGAGAGAAAAAAGACTCCATTTTATGGTCTGAATCTAATTTTGAGTAATAGGCATTTAGAAATTTTTGTCTAGTTTGTAGTTGTACAGTAAACTATGCCTAAATTGGTACAGTTGGGACCAAGATTTGTTTTTTCCCGATTAGCAATTACCAAATTAGAAACCCAGTTTAGGATAAATATTTGCTTACGAAACCCCAGAATTAAAGGTTTACCAAGATACACTGTACCGATTTAGGAGGAGTTCTGAAAATGATGCAGACGCGTCCCCCAAATTTGAAATTTTCTCCTTTAAAACTCCTTATATCCAAGGAATGACTGATTTGTAGGGACCCTATAGCCTATAAGCGTGTTTCACTGGAGTGAAAAATGAACTGACTCCTGAATCAAATATGATAAAACTATCATGAGGTCTATTGCTATATCACATCATTTTGGGGGTAAGGATGTTGACAAATCTTGTTTATTTCTTCAGGTTGACGACCAACCGATGAGCAGTTCATCATTAAAAGACGACAGATCTGTTGCTAGAATAGCTACTGTGGATGAGAAATCTTATCCCGAAGGCGTCGGGAATCAACCAGCAGGTAAGAGTACATTGAATTTGAAATCATTACTTAATGGTTGCTGGCGACCTATGAGTGTTTAAATGTAAAACAAACCGAGATTTTTGGATTAATCTCATCCACGTGCCATTTTCAGCAGTTTCTCGCATTTTTTGATTGCGCCATTTTGGAACAAGGAGGAATCTTATGAATGATCATGATGATTACTAGCAATTTATTTTGTTTATATAAGCATAGCTCAATGCTGTGTTAATGTTCGAGGTGCTTCATGTTATAGATAATTGTAAAGATTGTATTCAGTCTAGGTGCCTGCTATAACGCGTCGCAACTCATAGAATCCCCAAAAATCGGTTATGCATGCTACCTCTTAATCACTGAATGACAGCGAATGGTAAAAAAGGCATAAAAATAGGAAAATGCCTTCATTTCTTTGTGTTGTCTTCCATAATACCGAATTTGGCCACTATCAGTTAGATTTCACCATTTTCCATGTGTCATACAAATGGAATAAAATTCGAGGGAATCCTGTGGATGCAATAAAGAGAATTGGGAACTTACGACATGAGCAATTTTTCCGGGCAAATATTCCGCATAAAAATGATTTTTCGTTATGGAAAATGTTTGATATCAATCATTACTTATGTATTCTATAAAGTTGTAAAATTTCATGCGTTAGACCATCATCTATCCGAACTCCAACATACCAAACTTGGTTGTATCAAGATCGGCCCTTAATAAGAAAACATGTTAGATGGTAATTGCGCATTTACAAAAAAAGTGTAATAACTTAAGTTGTTCATTGAATTATTACCGCTGGAAAATCTCCACCTCTGGAGAGGCAACCTCCTAGAAAATCACTTTTGAGTACATTCAGACGATTTTAATGTAAATGATATAAGCAATTGATGTGAGTGCTGAGACTGTGGTTCTATAGATTAATCATTGCTCATTGATGAACGGTATTGTTGCCGCCAGTGCTATTTTGCCTGTTAGATTTCCATGCCTTCAGAGATTTTCGTTTCCAATTTGAATGGTTTTATTGTTGGTTTAAATGTAAGTCGAACTATCATGTTTGTTCCGGAGAGGCATGGGTGTGTCTGGCCGACCGATATTACGGCATTCAGAGTTAATAAGTAAAAACCTGCATAATAATAATGTCAAATGATAATTAAGCCGTTTATTTTCTGACACGTTTCAGCGTTTCGACTAAACTCCGAGAGAGTTGGGTTCTCTGATGATGGAGTTTAAATAAATGGTTTGGTCATCAACTGTAGGCTTCTACTTAATTATCTATGGGTGTGTTTGATTTGATTATAGAATTCGTGAAATGAGCTATGATTTGTCTCTAGTGCTAAAAGGTCTCGATTCTGGAACTGTACACTGGCAACTAAATATCTAACATAACTAGGCTATATGTTTATTTGATATGCGCATACGTACAATATCGGTAGGCCTTTCGCAGAATTCTTTTTAAAGCCCCCTCTGTATGAGTTAATACTGATTTACAGTACGACTTAGAATCAACTTAACATAAATTGTGGATCGTTAGCGCGTTGAAAGCATTTATCGTACGAGTTGAAATGTGTTGTATACACGCGATTCAAACGCGCCACTATTTACCGTCTACGTTTTGATGAATTGATATTTAATTGGGAGTTATGACAAATTTTTGTATGATCCCGGGCCCGGGCCTGGTTTTGTGGACTGATATTAACTTTAAACCAGGCGCTAGCTCAATTGAGAATGGATTGAGTTAGCCCCCCAGTTAAAGTTAATACCAGGCTGTAAAACTGGGTCCTGGGCCCCATATCTTGAAATGTGTTTGAAATATGATAATCATCAATAAACTTGGAGCCGGTTTTATAGACTGGTATTAACTTTAACCTGGGGTTAACTAAATTGAAAATGAATTGAGTTAACCCCCAGGTTAAAGTTAATACCAGTCTATAAAACTGGGTCCTGATGTTCTTATCTGTTACTAGTATCCAACATGGTTTTCACTCGAGATTGCCAAAAGTGTAAATGAATGGAAGGCGTTCGAACGAGTGTCGCAAGTACATATTTACCAACTTGGTCATTTTTAGCATAGAACACTTCAACAACGGCAAATGAAAAGATAGCATTTGTTATTTGAAAATGGCACAAAACTGAAAATTAAATGACGATAAATTGAACTTGAAGATTCCTGCTATCACGGATCCGTGGTCGTCTCTCCTTGACGATTTCGCACAATGACACCAATGTTACGGTTAAAGATGGTTGATGTGGGATAAATTGATTGCGCGATTAATTCTGAGACGAAAGGATGAATTGAAAAAAGTTTTGATAGATTCTTGACATGTAATCATTTCATGAATCTACTCTGGGCATCATAAGGTAACAGCTTATGTTGCACTTATCATATGGATGTCATCTTATTACATTTCGTGGCGCAGTTCTTCAGTATGACGGATCTCGGCGTAGAAATCTCTGATCAAATTCTCGAAACACGAAGAGCTGAAGTACTTGCATAGGCCTTACAATACAAGGATGGATCACTCAGGGCAACGTGTGAGGCTTGTACAAGTTCGTCAAAATATTTTTTGAGTGCCCTTTTTCATTTTGTCAATAACAACAAATAGGAGTATTTCACTGAGGGAATGCGCCTAATAGCCTATTGCCTTTTTGGAAATCTTTCAAAATTGGCCCTAGGATCCGCCACTGCTATAAGCACCCGTTTCCGATATATACTGCGCACCATTAACCAGTTTGGATCTTCGGCCTATAACTATGTGATGCCACATTATGGAACTCAAATCAAATAAGCATGACTGGTCATTAGGAAAGTGAATTCGACTATTTCTAAATGGAAAATTGGCCAATTTGGGTAATCTTATTCAAATGCATGGTGACACATGCATGACTTGAATTGTTGGGAATTCGCATTACTGCTAGTAAACATGTCACACGTAATAGAATCATATCGTTAAATCGGCAAGCGCTCAATGAAGTAAGACAATATAGCAACAATAAGTAAAGAGGTTTTTTTTTCTATTACGAGAACAACTATGAATACTGAGCCCTTTCAATTAGAAGGAATCTGTTCCTGGACACCTGTTTAGGTGCAGGATAGTTTTTTGTCGCGATCTGAATCCAGAATGTGGAATGAATCGCTCTCTTCCCGTATCATTTATTTAAAAACGTCACCTTAGCGCCGGTCCTTTACGCGCTGACGGTTCGAAATCTCAGTTAATCATCATATTCAGTTTCGCGGAATTTCACCGTTCGAATTCTTGGTAGAAAATCTCGTTCGTTCGCTCGCTCACTCGCTCGTTCTTCTCATCGGGCCTTTTTAATTAATTAACGTCGGATTGAGGTAATTAGCGTGATTCCATCTCGTGTGTGACGTGGGTGGTGTGCGTATATTCACACGCAGTCGTTCTCCATTCTCCGTACGAGCGGAGTGCGAATTCGACTTTTGAATCAAACGACAACGACGAATCAATTATATCCTGTTTACGCTGAACTGCTGTTCTCGGTTCTTCTCGGCGTAATTAAGCCTGGTATCGATATGAGCGATGATCGTCATCATTGTCACTGCAGTACCGGTACCTACACGATGCTGCTGCTGCTGTAGCGAGGTTGTGTGTTTTGCCGTGTAGTAGTATCAACTCAGTCGTACCGCGATGAAACTTCGCGACACCGTCGCCGCTGTCGTGCGCGTATAGATTGATCGTCTTTCTCCTCGATCGTGTTTTCTCGTTTTCGATTGATTTTGTCGCTCGCGCCACGTGCGAACCTCTCTTTCCCGAGAGAGACTGAACATATTTACGAATACAACAGCTGCTACAACTCTGGTCGATTGATAGAGGGCTGATTTAATTTTACCTGCAGCAGCGTGTGCGCGCGCGCGGGTGTTCGGAATGTGCGTGTGCGCGCTTGTTTGCGGCGGCTGTAACGCGCGGACTAGCTACACGACAACAACTGCCGTCAAGATCTAATCCAGGAATACGACAACGACAACGACGCAATCAACAGCTCTCGGTGTCAAAGTCGCCGCGCTAGACTGATAAATCATATCTCGCTCTCTATCTCTCTCTCTGGTGATGCGCGGAGGACGGCGCTGTTTTCTAGTACGTACATTCGAAGCCAGTCGGGAGTTACCTCGAAAAACGATGCGCTAGCTGAGCGAGCTAGCTACCGAGCTACCGCTCCGTTTGTATCAAATAATCTGTTTATAGCCACCGCGGATGATACACCTCGCTCTCCGTAGTAGTAATAGTAGCTCTACTATGCGCGCGCTGACTCAGTAGTAGTAGTATACGGATGATGATCATCGGCGTAAATAAATAATAATCGCGTCTGTAATATAAATGGAGAGCGTAATGATTCCAGCAACCGCGGCGTTGTTGTTTTTGTCGACAACCGCAAACGCTTGAAGTGTTGTGTGTGTGTGTGTATATCGCGACTGCTTTTTTTAGGCGTGTACTACAATTATATCAATTTTCCGACGGAAGATCGATGCTCTCTCGTAGCTGCACCCTCCGCTACCGCCGCCGCTGCTGCTACATATGGTAGGAGGACTCATCGTCGGCAGACGTTGAATATATTTTTGTGTGTCAGCCGCTGTCACCGCAGCAGCGGCTGCTAGTCAATCCGTGTCGCTGGAATACACTGTATATGCGCGACATATGATACGTAGATAGTATAATGCTTTCGAAACGTTAAAGGATCTTAGCGAGTGTGTGTGCATCGACGCTGATAAAATTACGTACATACGGGCGGATGTTTTGAATGAAAACGGTTCTCGGTGTCAGTCGTTGACGTTTCAGTTTCTGTCATCATCATCATCGCTGCAGCAGCAGCAGCAGCTACAGTAGCAGCAGCAGCGACGAAGCGGTACAGTCGTTTGCTTTTATTACTACCAATGGCGCTCAATGGATTTAATGGATTTTTTATGAGCCCGTATACAATGCCTCCCATCTATCAATATCCAGGTAAAGTGTTTAAACGCACCCGAACACTACCACAGCTATCACCGCCGCGTCATCTTTAAAGCAGTGCGCTTTTTATTTGCCTAATGATCGGCGGCGGCTGCTGGCATTAAATGTAACAATGATAACGTTATTCCAAATTTGTGAAGTCATCATTTTTGATGAAATACTTTTGCGCATCGATGATAGTAACGATAGTAATTTGGATTTTGAAAAAAAGGTTGGGCGGGAGAAGTTGAATATTATGGGCTTGGGTTTATGGATAAGATACTGACTGGGGTATTATCTTGAACCCGTGGGTTAACTAAGGTCATTTTCAATCATTTAGCGGCCGGGTTTAGATAATAGTGGTCTATAAAACCGGCACTCCGGTATTAATTCATTCCCGGGGAATGTTTTTTAAGAAAATGAATTTCTAACCGCCAGTTGTGTATAGGCGCCTCAGGTTTAGCTACTTAACCCTGTGGTTGTTATAATACCAGGGAGGTGTTCGTCGCGAGTGCCAGTTTCGTAGACTGGGTTACGCGTGAACCCTAGGGGCCGCCGGTGGCGCAAACAAAATTATGATCAGTTACTAATGACAACCTTTCGCGTTTTCGACGACTTGATTATAGCGTTTCGCGAAGCTGAACCCTGGGCAAAAAAAAGTGTATCCATTATTTTCATGGTTTTTCATTTTACGGTTATGATATAGTCGACGATCAGCGAGTAGTCGATCCCTAGCGATGAATTTGATACTCCCGTCCGTGAAACCAACCCACGGATAAATGCTGAATGCTATTTTTGCGACTTGTATGTACGTATAGCTGCCAACTGTTGCTGATTTTCAGTAATTGTTACTTTTCTATGACGAGAAATGCTGAATTGATTCGTTTGACGCAAATATAAGGAAAGATGTTACCGAAGATCCTACTATTGATTACTGAGAACATTTTCTTTAATATTTCAAGAAGTATTACTGATAAAAATTTCAATTTGGTTACTGATAGCACTTCCAGAGATTGGCGGACCTGCGTATAGAATTGAAAGTCCTGCTAGTTTAATATTCGCAAGCCCCCACCCCCTCCCCCGAGCTGATTATTTCACATTTGGTAAACTCGACGAGGCGGTATCGTTGAAGTATCGAAGAGCGAGTGGAAAATGAAATTTCATCGCTCATCATCGTGAGCTTCGATTCAATCATTCGTTTCATTATCGTTCTCCGTATGCTTGAAATGAAGTGATTTTAACCCTCGACGCCCGGGCTAATCTACGATTATACCGTTAGATGGCATGCCAGACTGTATTTTTAAAATAACCTCAATAATACGTATCCGAAAATTATCATTTCATGTATTTCGTTAACTGGAATCATTTGAATTCGTTAAATGTCTTAAGATATTCATTGAATCCGAAAAGGAAGTCATTGCACGCTTGCCCACCTTTTAGTAAATCATTTATATATATATATATATATATATATATATATATATATATATATATATATATATATATATATATATATATATATATATATATATATATTCCTAGTTCTTTTTTAAAATCGATAAAAATGTTTCACTTGCGTAACATAATTACCAGATAAACTTTTACTAGCGTAATCTTTTACAAATCTAGACAAGTCTCAAACATCAGGCGGAAACTTGAAAAGTGATTTCACCACAGGCCTAATTTGTCAAAAGCTTAAAAGGCGTCGTATTTTGCGAAAGGAAAGTGTCTCTTAGGCCTATATGTAAATAAAGTATCATCTTTGACAGCGACGGATGGAAATGAACTAGGGGGACATTCGAAATTTCTTTTGTGACTAAATTGCTTCGTCTCAATTGAGTCATATTGGAAGTGACTGATTCCTCGACAACGAAAGAAGAATATGTCTAAATAAGGGCACACGACACCGCATTGCGATCTAGGAATTATAGCTATTTCAGGCTAAACAGTTGAAGAAAATTTTGAAAAGTTGAATATAATATAACAGTATAATATTATTATTACAATATAATATAAATTGTATAATTCCAAGGATTGATACAGTTATTTTGGATTTGAATATATCGATAATTCAATTGCAGCCGTCTAGCCCCCGATATATTGATGACATAGTGCACATCCTCTCAAAATGATGATCAAAATTTATCGAATAAAAGATAAGACTTATGATATATATTCAATTACAAAATGAATGCCCAAATTCACAATCATAATTGTTATTTTGAAACGCCAATATTAATGACGTAGTGCACATCAACTCACACTGAACCCTTGTATAACGCATACTAGGTATCAATGAATTGAAGTGATATTCTAACGGTTTTAACGGCGTCAAAAAAAGAATGTAGATATTTCCGCAAAAAGCGACGTATACATTGTGAACGCTGTTCTAAGCTGGATTCGTTAACCTTTAAAACCGGCCGATTCCCATGGATTTGATAACCGACGGAACATTTTACTGCTTTTTAATATTCGTCCATTGATGGAAGCGTCCTTCAATTTGCAACACACATTTTGATATTCGATACGAGAACGATTGCAGTCAATATCGAATTTGATATATACTCGAGGCTTTCAGCGACATGTCGGTCGGTCGCGTTCATTACCATCATTTGCGATTTAAATGTATTCGTCTATGTATATGCATATTTTTATTCGCGTATCCAATATCATGTTCACAACACTGCGCCATACTGTTAGAAAAAATTACAATTACGCAGCAAATATGCGTGAAAATCGAAAAAGAATGTATCCATGTTTCGGATGGGGAAAAATGAGATACGGGGTCTACTTTGACCTTGACTTCGTTTAAAGGTGATTTGCGAGACTGGTATTGCATTAAATGCCTATCATTCGAATTCTCTGTATGAGACAATGCCTGACAAATCAATAACTGTGTAACTATTAGGCATTGCAGGACTTAGACCTAGGTCCGATTGCGCACTCTTTCGAGTCCATGGTCCAATAGACGATGTATGTCAACAGGGTCTGATTAGAACGGTTACCTCATTATCTCATTGAAAAGCAGTGCGATTCGTTCTAATTACTGAAAACCATAGACTACGTTTTAGAACCATGGAATATTTCCACGAACATTGTATGGATATGAACTTCAGAAGGGTGATTATCATTTAGTTGTGATCACCGATATCACAAGAAACTCACAAATCAAAAGTTATCCTTACGTTAGTTGTAGATTTTATCGGGGTGTTGTCTTTATGTCGATCAGACTATTCCTTTCCCTTCAGAGGCATCCTCGCTTGCCTGGGTCTGATTGCCTTCTGCCGAAGCCGGTGCCGAAACCCTGGCCGCATTTCCAATGCATCTCATTTGCTTAATACCTAGACTGGTGGCCACTGAACGACAACATGTCGGCCCAAAAAATCTTGATCACTCAGCGGCCACCAGTCTATATATCTAGCCAATCAGATGCATTGAGGTGTATTGATAAGAGTGAATCTGCTATTGAAAAAACACTACATTTGATTTGCTTAATACTTAGACTGGTGGCCACTGAGCAGCAACCTGTCGGCCCAAGAAATCTTGGGCGGTGTATTAGACCAATGAACGAACTGCGGCCAGGGTTTGTGTCGGTGTGAGCAGCGGAACGCAATCGGACACTGTCAAGCGAGGACGTTGACAGGATAAATGAATGATTATTGTGGGGATACAGTTGGAATGGTTGCCCCAATGATTTTGAATTTCTTCAGGGACGGGTTGAATCTAAGTCAGTGATCGAAGTCATGACTGTGCAACTGGTCTGACTGCTGATCAAATCCGCGCTACAGAATCATGTTTCCAAATAACATTGCCTATGTTGTTCACGTTTTTTAAATTTTTTATTTTGAGTAAATAAATCAGTAACACGATTGTCACAGCGCATACGCAAATAGAAAAAAAAATCATTTACGTATTTGTAAAGTGTATTAGTCCCCGAGAGCGATGTTAGACGCGCGCGTGTGAGTGAGCGCGATCATTCCGTCAGCGTGTTTCATCATGTGTCAAGAGGCTAATCGGGAGTGCTGCCATGGAAACAAAAATCTCGCGAGGGCAACCACTCGGCTGATGTCAAATATAGACAAACCGTACCGCGTAGTGTATCTATCGTTCATCTCTTTTTGCGGAACGGCGTTTTACATTTTGATCTGTTTACGCATCCGGCTTTTTACGGATTGATTTTCAATTCTGCGTAAGATTCATTTCGCCGATATCCCTCCCTCTCTGTCTCTCTCGCGCGGAGCGCGGACCACGCATAAAGCCGTTTTAGGTCGCATAGCGATATTACTACTGACGTATATGAAATACAATGAATATTTGATTGCGCTGTTTTGTTAAGATTTTTTCGTATTTTCGCCGCGTTATGCATATATATGTGCTCATATAGTTTACGTATTGTATTGTTTCCCTGCGCGCCCGCGCGCTGTTGCACAGGTGTTACACATGCAGCCATTAATCATTCGATATCAACTTAATACACTTTAATAAATACAATCGCTGCGGTAACCGTAGTGAGTAGTGAATCAATACGGTTGAAATATCGATTTCGTTTTATCTGCGGTCGTATGTATCGCCTACATCAGCGTTTTGAGGAGGGATTCAATCGGTACGATCCGAAATCCAGATAGTGAAAATATTTTCTTTTTCATAACTTTTCGATTAAGGCTGAAATGAGATGGTACCTTGTTTTTCCTAATCGGCAGGGTCATTTTGTAAACTGCAATAAAATTTTCAATCAGTTCATTTATATAACTGCCAGATCTGTTATGGCTTGCTTGATCATGAATTTAAAAAAAAAATAATGCACAGGGTCGGTCGGCCAACGCTAAGCAAGGAACAAAGTATCAATTTTTGGCCTGACCTTGAATTTCGATATGTCCGACCCGTTGCGTAATCATCACTTTGATTTGATCAATAGTCTATATAGGGTTCGATAACTGTTTTGAATGAGTTAAATATCTGTCATAAGATTTCAAGATTGTGTTCATCATTTCATTTGTTTAAATTTCTCATTTGTATTTCATCGAATTGATTGCCTAGAAGGAGAAATCTCGAAACTTTGAGAAGACCACGAAAGAAGCCTCATCCTTTCGGAAGCGCGCCGATGGGGGGTTACTCGATTATCAGTTCGAATTAGTGAAGTTCATTCGCAGAGGAAAATGGAAAACCTCTTCACGGAGTACTACAACGTTCTTTTTAAGTCGACAGGTTAAAGTTCATTTAACGACGTTCTGTTCGATGAATGGAAAATTCTTATCATGTTTACGGAAAATTATCGCAGTCGTCAAGTTCAAGTCAAAGTTCCCCTGTCCCAAAATATTAGATTACGCTGAGTTAAGGCAACTCGTTTTCTAGCTCATGTTTCACAGTTTCGTCCACACAACCTAGAAATCCTCGAAATCTGCGATATTAGCCCAACCTATTGAGGTTAAAACCCACTTTACACAAAATTTAAAAGATTGTAAGCGAATTTTATTCATCAAAAATTAATATCAAAAGACACAATGTTTCAAACTCTCATTGGCAGTGTTCTCCACATCACGGTTTAGAGGGCCAGCCACCCCTTTCATTTTTACGTCCACCCCTCTGAGCTGACCCTTGTAAAACGACTTCTACCCTCTACCAGGGCATGGATATTAATATTCTATCAATGCTGATAATTGCTTTGGAATATATTTTGAGCTGATGTGAAAAATTGAAGATTACACCAATGTAGAGCTTAAATTGTCTGTGGGGATCGAAAGCCTTGCTACTTCAGCAGCTCAGCAGCCACAATGTCGTAGATTAGAGATCATCGTTAACCTGACATGTCGTCTGTTGTGTTAAGTCTTGTTACGGTATATATTCTTCACGTCAGAGTGTGGCTACTCTCTACTATTACAGTTTTCGGGAACAATTTCGAATGACTGACTGGCGTTGTACGTGTGTTAGTGTGTGTTTGTGTGCGTCTGTCTGTATGAATTTGATCGTAGTCATCGATTATAGAGCAGTTTTATCGTGTAGTGTGTGTAGGTTATAAACCGTTGTAATCGATGGCTGTCATAATTTGCCACTATTCACGGAATCATGGTATCAAATTTATTACGAATTGCGTGCAGTCGTAAGTGTCACGCTAATGATACATGTCTCCGCGTAATGTCGACGCGCTTCCCTTTTGCTCTCAGCCACATCGGCGAAGACCACACTATTCCTTCCACGTCTATCCAACTCCTGGCTGATGATTCTGCGAAAGTATTTTTATCGCTATAAACATGACAAGAAAATCGAACGATTAGAACGCTGTTTTCAGTCCGAAAATGGGTTTTAATCTTAGCGCGTTAATCCCTTTCCCGATTTCCTCTGGATTTAGCGTCGTATCGCCGCGTATGATCGAGCACCCGCCGATTGAAATCTCCGGTTTCAAAGACACATTCAATCGTTTGAAGTAGGATGAACGTGTATTGTCTTGCGCTTGAAATTTCTACGTCACCACCCGAGGTATTCGTAACGCGTAGTCGTCATACTTATGCCTTCTGCCCTTTCTCATTTTCTCTTCAAGATTGTCCTTCCTTTCAATTTTTTCTCCTCAATATCTACTCTCCCAATCATATAGATCACCCAGAATTGGTAAAACAGCTAATTGCCACAACCACAAAGTGTTTTTCAGTTGCTCAGTCTTAATTTTGATTTTTGGAGGATGAATTGTAAGGGACCTCAACATTTTTTTGGGGGGGTCCAGACCCCCCAAGAACACCCCCTAGCCTGGATCCACCACTGTCTTTTCCTCTTGATCCCTCTTTCCATCACAGTGCTGCCACACAGTGTGGCATCTGCGCTGCAATCAATAGCCACGCTGTGGTCGCAGCAGCATTGCAGCAGCGTGAGACGACTGACGGCTGTACTGCTGAGTGCTGAGCAGATGTGCCTAATGTGTAGCATCAGTTTCTTTGTTATTTAGCGAGAGAGCGCCTGCGTGGAGGAGAGTAGGCCTACAACTACACTACATGCACTACTGCCAACACTACATAGTACTGTGCTATATCAATCATGGATGGATACTATGTGTGATTGTTGTTGCTGCTGCTGCTGATGTTGTTTTGTTGTTATTGTTGAAATGTTATTATCATCGATGCCGGTCTATATGTATTTTATCGCTGTGTTCTGCGTGCGTTTAGAGGGGGATCGTTGTAGGCGGTTATCATTACTTCAACCGGTTGTTGCTGTTCGGTTGTAATATTTACTACTGGTCGACTTGTGTAGCTGACTCTCAAACCGAGCTCATCGTTTCTCTACCTGGCGTTCGGTTTCACAGTAAACACAATGACATCTTTACCTTGTAAGTTACTGTTTCTCAATGTTGGATCAGTCAGGGATGCTAGTTAGTAACGTAACTTTCAACATTTTCTCCTTTTGAAATATCAGGGGGCTGAATGCACCCCTTACGTGTTTCCACTTCACATTTCGATGCGTCTGATATTCAATGCAAAGCCTACGTAGTTGATGCGCGATAACCACCATTTCATGACAGGTGCATTTCTATAAGGGGGTCTAGGGTGATACGTCTGAAAAAATCTATAAATCTATTGCTTTCTTGAACCATAAAAATAGAGTTCTATGCTGTCGAAAGCTTTAGTTGAAAATATGGATCTGTATTGATGTGTAGTTTAAGGTTAAAAGTTCAGGGAAAGTATTTGCTTATAAATAGATAGGTTGTATAAAGTTAGGTGGTATAGAGTAAGTTGTTTTTGTTGTTCATACTATTGAATACTCTGTTCTAAACCCCGATAGCATGCATACTCAACATTGGCGATGTAAAGCTAGGGACACACGAGCGTATTTTTTCGCCCGATCGCGACGATTAAATTCGCCAGCGAATTCGCCGACGAAATTATACGCCCGATACGAGCGGGCACACATAGCGATCAAACCGAAATTCGGTCAGCGACTGGCACTAAGAGGGAGAGAGTTAACGAATCACATGATATCAACAATGCATCCTATTGGTTGATAAAAATGGATCACTCAGCGAAATTCGCCGAGTGCGGGCAGACGAGCGAATTTGCGGGCGATCCGATCGCCGGCGTAAATAATCGGCCGAAAATATCAAACATGTTTGATACGGGCGATTCACCGGGCGATCGAGTCGGCCGACGAAATCGTCGTCGCCGTGAGTGGCCACACGAGCGAATTTTTCGGGCGATTTATAAATTTGCCGCGATCGGGTGAAAAAATACGCTCGTGTGCCCCTACCTTAAACTAAATCTAATTATCCGACTATTAGCAATATTCCTCGAACTAGAGCACATTTCCATGAAGCGGCTATTTCAGAAACGATTCCATTGTGTGAATGGCTCAGATAAATCCAAGGACGAATCTAAGCACATTGGCATGACGTGACTATTTCAGAAAGGATTCTGTGTTGTATGAATGGCTTCTAAAGCACAACTGACTATTTCAGAAACGATTCTGTTGTGTGAATGGCTCAGATAAATCCAAGGATGAATCTAAAGCACATTGACATGAACCGACTATTTCAGAAAGGATTTTCTTGTATGAATGGCTTGGATAAATCTCAAGTTTCTATATGTTGTCAGGTTAGATTGGAGAGCGTATTTGATTTTTGGGTTCACTTTTCGTATGAATATTCTAAGAGATGTAACTATTTAATTGAACATTTTTTTTTCATTTTGTTAAACTATTTCTACTATAAGGCCCTGATAAGGGGTTTTGTTGAAAATCAGCTTTTTACCCGGTATTCTAATGGATGAATTTTGTCGGTGTTTTACAGGGCAGTCGCACGGCTATAAGCCGCCCCCTCTCGCGGGTATGGTGAATAATTCGTCGAAGATCAGCCGAACTACCGCCACGGTGCCGCCGCTCAGCCAGGTTTCGCCGAGCAACAGCGGCATGAACAGCAACAATGCAATCAGCGCGACGCGCGCGTCGAGCTTCGCAGCCGCTTTGAGAAAACTCGCCAAACAAGCTTCTGATCCTAATGGTTTGTATGATACGTTTTTCAACGATAGCTTTTTTTACCTCACTGGAAGTTCGAGTCATTGAATCCTTTCAAATTTTACAAATCCCGGTTATGAAGTCATCGTAAATGTTTACAAGGTCCCCACGACTCCTTGATTCCTTTAAAACTCCTGCTAAACTGAAAAAGCTTTTAAAGGTGCTTGAAACTCCTTTAATTTGAGCAAAATGCCCAAAACTCCTTCAATTTTGAAAAAAATAGGCTATTTGAAATGTTTGTAGTTGTACAGTAGTAGACTACGCCTAAATTAGTTAAGTTGGGACCGGGATTCTTTCTTTATTAACCAATTAGGCAGTTATCGAATTAAAAGCTGAGTTTAGTAGTGTAAAGGATAGTAAATGCTTCCAAAAAACCAAAATTAATTGTTTACCGAGATAAACAGTATTGATTTAGGAAGAGTAAATGGGATATGAAAGTGATGCAGATACTTCCTTCAAATGTTCTCCTTTAAAACTCCTCGAAAACGCCTCGTATCCAGGAATGAAGGATCTTTAGGGACCCTGTTTGAACACTTTTTCCAGGCTGAATTGAATACCTGTATACCTAAGCTCGTATACCCTTCTTCGGTAAGATAACTGTTCCATGTGAACAATTTTGCGGATGCAAAAAATGTGTATGGTTGAATGGATGGACAGGTTTTTCACCGGAATGCTCTCTTTTTCAGATGTCGTCCGCGACCAAATGCAGATATCGCCTGTCTCATCGAATACTAGTCCGCATTCGTTGACGCCGAAGAAAAGACCGGGACCCCCGCCTCCTCTGATCTACAATCAACAACAGCAGACGTCGTCCTCTGCTGTGAACTCTTCGCCGCCTGTCGGGACCATCGCGCCTACGTTATCCAGTCAGTCGAAGAGTTTAATGTCTCACGAGGAGCGCAAGGTAAAAGAAAAAACATTTTGAAAGAAAGAAGAAATGTCCGTTATCCGGGACCAGATCCCGGAGTTAAATTCATATAAAATGGCTGTAGTTGCTGTCAGTCAAACTTTATGTCTCATTTATGTGTATCATATCTGACGAGGGAATAAGCTTATGATTGTAGTGTATAATTTTGGATCCAGTTCCACAATTCTTAGCTGATTTTTGTCCTTCGCCTAAAATGATCATATAATATGATATATGATATATGTTTCATCATCCACCAAAAGGAATACAAAATTACAAAAGGAATACATAGAACGTACAGAATTAGTAGATTGAAGACAGGGGCCTGAACAGAACCATAAAGGCTGTACAATTCACTAGGATGTTCAGGCCCCTTGAAAAAAAGTTTCTTGATAAGTGGTTAAAATATGTCATAATACATAATGATAATAATGATAATAGTAATAATGATAATAGTTGAAAATAAACAATTTCAGATGCTAGAGTAAACATCATACAGCTGGTCATGATTTTGCTTATTTTAAGGGTTTCTCAATCTTAATTTTTTTTCTGTCTGTAGCTCATAGACCGTCCCAATTCCGGACACAGTTCCACGTCATCATCGGTCGAACCGCTCTCGTCGTTAAAACACGATTCTCACTATCTGCCGCCGGTGTCGTTGTCGCATGAGCGCGACCGACGATCGGCTGCGGCGGCCGCCGCCGCTGCCGCGGAGGACCACCGCGCCGTTAAACTCGGTCTACTCGAACATTCCCGAGGATTTCAGCCGTACCGTCCAGGTGATGAAGTTCGTGCCGCCCTACCACCGCCATTCCTAGATCCGGCGTATGCAGCGTACCACCACGCGTTCTTGCCGCCAGCCGCTTTTCCACACCCGGCATTCAGGTAAGAAATACTGGGTGAAAAATTGGGGTGGCTACTGGCCTGGAATACCTGGAAAGCTCAGTGAATCAGAAAAGTCAGGGAAAACTCGGGGAATTTGGATATTGTTATTAAAGGGGAACTGTAGTGAAAATTTTTTTGTATCTAGATGTGTTAGAAACCTTTATAAATACATTTTCAAAACAGCAGAAAAACATTTCATCTAATACTTTATCCAAAAAAGAGGGTTTTGTAAAGTGACTGGCCGCCGCCATTTTCTCCACGTAGCTGACGCTTTTCTCTCGGCTGTGACGTAGTTGCGGCCCACGTGTTTTTCATGTGTTTTCACGTGTTTTTCATCATTAAGCACGTGTTTTTCATCAGTTCATGATTCAACGAAAAATGAATGAATTGTAACTTTCTAAACCTAGAAATTTCTCTGATTCCATCAGGGAATTTTATGTAATCACATGGAAAAATCAGAGGAAACTCACGACCTGGTTTCACAGTTCTTGATTAACTTTTAACTCAGAGTTGAATTCCCTAACTCAAAGTTAAAATTGACTCTGAGTTAAAAACTAACTCTGAGTCAGATTTAATCAAGAACTGTCGAACCGGGTCCAGGGTATTTGTAAATGGACGAAAAGTGGCCACTAAGTAGTTTCCTATCCTTGTAATTTTCTGTTTTCCAGATTCGACGATCCTTTATTACTGGAGAGGTACCGCATGTTACAGCCTGGGTTTCTGCCTTATCCCCACCCGGGATTGCTGCCGCATCATGCGTTGACGCCGATGCTGCAAGGCGGACAGTATCCCCATGATTTATTCCGTCAGCACCATTTTCCTTTATTGTCGCCAAGCGATACTGCAGCTGATCGGAAATCTCCTCCAAATGCCCTCGCTGAAAGGTATTATTTGAATTTGCAATATTTCACAAAATATAAGGACAATAATTGCAGATTTTTGACTGGGTCTGGAGAAGGCTTCGAATTTAAATGTATCGCCCAAAAGGTCCGACTTTCTTGGATTAATCGTGGTATATCAAAGATTGTTGATAAGCAAAACCCGCAGTTGATGACCAAATGAGCAAAACCCACAATTTATTCTGACAGTTAAAAGGTTTGACTAAACTTCTGCGTCAAAGGGAAAATTTAACATGAGTAAAAACTTGTTAAATCTTCAAATGTGGGTTTTGCTTATGAACGCTGAATACTGAGATGAAAAGTAATCTGTCTACCAGTCATCAAAGATTGTATTCACGAAACATATGGGTAGATTGCCCGCACCCCTTTCTTGATATATTTTTGTTGAGTTCCATCGTTTTAATCCATTTCCATGAAACTGTCTGGGTATTCTATCGCAGGCAAAAGTTAGAGACGGAATTACGTCGAGAACAAGAACGAGCAAGCGAACGCGAACAGGAACGCATACGCGATCACCAACGCGATCAGCAGGAAGCCGAATTCGAACGTCAGCGCCTACGAGATCGCGAACGACTGAAGTGTCAGCAAGAAGAGCAGATGAGAATAGACAGCCAGACGTTGAAACATCATCATCAACGTGAAACATATTCAGCCAGAGATAGTGGTAAATATTGTGCAATTTAGTTCGTTCGTGACACTTACAAAGCTGCTATACTTTTCAGGGTGGCCACTTAACGGGAAATCAGGGAAAAGTCAGGGAAATTTCTTTTCTTTTGAAAAAGTCAGGGAATTTGGTAAAAAAAAGTTACAAATCAGGGAAATTTGTTGAGATTTTTAGATCGTGCGTAAAATCAAACAGTTTTTGTCTATGTTTTACGTATTTGACTGTGCAAATTGATTGGATTCTTAGCAAGTCAACGTGCACTTCAGGGAATAGTCAAGAAAAAGAAAAAAACAAAACAAAAGTCAAATGAAAGTGGTTTCCCTGCTTTTGGTCAGGAGTCATTTACACTCGGTCAACTCGAAAACCTCCAAGGTTCCATGAATTTTACCATTGTAATGAATTTTACGTACGGAATTTTGGTGGCAGATTTGCAGCCTGCCGCATGTCTTAAGTGTCACTAACATGTCTTACGGTATATTTCTCCAGGACACCCGAATTACAGTCACGTGAGACCCTCAGAAGATAGATATTCACACGGTTCCGATAAATACCATTCTTCACCTTCACGCAGCCGTAGAATCGATGACCTTGCACAGCAGACAGCTCCTCTCAATCTACATGTTCACAAGGATGATCGATTATCATCCAGTATGCAGGTATGAAATGAAATTTCTCTATTTTCATGGATTTTTCATGTATTCTTTGTGTGTAATTGTCTCAATGGATGGTTGAACAGGCTACTGATGGTTTCTTCTTTGTGGTTTGATGTGTCTCGATAGCTTCAAATGGATAGTAATCACTGGAGACATCTTTTCAAATTCTCTGAAATGATCACTTAGCTACAATTTTGTTCGATTTTTTAAGCTTCAAACCTTAACGAAGCAATATGACACTACAGGACAGCCTAAAAGTAACTTAACTAAGTTTTTGTTTGCGTTTGGCTTTATATCGTTCAAAATGCTGTAATTCATTTTCGTTTGGCATGAATACACTTTTTCGAAATTTCTTTGTAAAAATATTGCTAAGACGTGTTTTGCAGCTCTCATAGAGATACATACAATAGTAACTAGTTTGATGTGTTTCTATTTCGTTTTATTGAAAATGAAGATGCTACAACCTGACAAATGCTTGATGTGTTTACGTTGAATTACTTGCAGGCTGTACCATATATCAATGTCCCTTAATACAAAAATGAATATTTTCTTATCTATTATTTATGCAGACAAATTGGGAAGCGTCTGTTGGAAGGGACAGCGAGCTAAGATCGCAATACGACCATAGTTTGAGATTGGATAAGCGAAGCCACCATGAACAACCCGTACAACTCGGCAGCCAGAGCAAGGCACCGCCTACCATCGGTGAACCATCGGCGAGAATTACGCAAACAGTCGAGGCGATACAGCGACCCCCGACGACGAGCAATAAACTTATGAACGGCTACGAACAAAGTACAAGTCTCAAGGCAGAACGACACGCTACAACGGCTAATGAGAGAATTCCTTCATCTACGAGTGAACGAGATTTGATGGCTAGCAGCAGCCATCTGAGGCATCCCGCCGTTGATCTTCACGATTCGAAAAAGAATGAAAATAATATGAATACTTTATCATCGGTGGTGGAACCGACGGGCAGCGGTATTTGTAAGCCGACTCTATCCAATTCGAATGACAAAAGTCATATCGACCATAACCACTTTTTGCCGAGCGCGAAAGAGTTCTTGTTGCAGTTCGCTGGGCTCGGCACGACATCCGTCGGCCACGAACACGATCATTTCAAAGACATTTCATTCTTCAAGAGTCTCGACTCGCGTGTTACGATAAGGAGCAAACTGGACATCTTGGAAGAACGCATTTCGACGGCTCGTCAAGACGGCAGCTATTACAGCGACTCGGATTTCGAGGACGATCTGATCGAGGCGGAATCGCGACGCAACCACAAACTGAGCATGATATCGACGCAGCTGCCGTCGTCGGCGGACGCCTCCACCGAGAAACGCCGTCACATGAGATATCTCGGATTGGTGACGAAACGACGTAAGCGCACGATTTGCTACGAGCAGACGCGTAAACGACGACGCCTGTATCGCGAGGGTAGTGTCAGTCCCGTCCAACTAGTTTCAACTAAGGATACCGTCGAAAATAAACAGCCGCTCCACATTCCATCTCGTACGCCGAAGCTGGCGGACAAACCGTGCTCTGAAGCGGAATTCATCGAGAAATCGCAGTTCTTATCGAGTATCGGACTTAATCATCTCAGCGCTGAAGGCAGGAAAGGTAGAAATATTTTCCTCTTATTGATATCGATGACTCAAAAGTTAATTGACACCTTGAAAAATAACGTATATAATTGCTTACTATTGTTGACAATAGATAATATAATATGAATCATAATTATATAATATTTAGGATCAAGAAAGTTATTTTGGATTGGAATACTGGTATATCGATAGTAGAATTGAACGCCAACCAGTCTAGCCCCGATATATTGATGATGTAGCGCACATATTTATCAAAAATAGAATAAGAGTTATTACATAAACTTGGTACAAAATGAATGCCAATATTCAGAAGTGTAATTATTTTTGAAACACCAGTGTTGATGACGTAGTGTACATCAATTCACACAGAACCACTTAATTAAGGCGTACTAGGTATCGATGCATTAAACACTTTTGTAATGGTTTTGACAGCATCAAAAAATGGAAATTATGTACTAATATATGTTCGAATTTTTAATCTTACTCATGTTTGGTAAAAAAGAATGTCCTCTCTAATTTGATCAGAGCTCGAAGAAATCAGAAGAGCTTGCGACAGCATTCAAGAACGACGATCTGGTCAGGTTCCTGACGAAGAAAATGATGATACCAAACAACAACTAGATGGTGCTACTATTCAAAGTAAGTTGACAGGGAAAATTACTTCTCTGCATTTCTGAATTTGCAGTTCCACTTACATTCGCAAACTATAATTAAGCCATTTTAAAGTTTTAAGTGGAACTAATTTGATTAGGAAAATCAAAACACAGAGAAATGTTTTTCACGAAACGTGCTTGATTTTGATCGAAACGTTTTCTAGGCATTTCGTGTTGTCGAAATGGTTTTTCTTCCTGTGTACTTAAACTGTTTGGTATTCATAGAAAGAACAATCATGATCAAATAACCAATAAGCAAACATAACATGACACTCCATGATGGCAGCGCCTGTTGTGATCAATTGGCCATTTACCAAATAAGAAACCAAGTTCAGTAGTGCAAACGATAGAAATTTGGTTATAAATCCACATAATTAATGGTTAACCAAGATAAATGGTACCGATCTAGGAGGTGTCTACAGTAATTGGGAAATGAAAGTGATGCAGTCGCTTCCTTGTAATTTGAAATTTTCCCTTTTAAAAACTACTTGAAAACCCCTAACATCGAAAAATGACCGATTTGTCAGGAACCTGTTAAGTATTGTTATATTACACAAAGCATTCGTTCATTCAATCATTGTAGAAAGTCAATTAATGGCCGGTGTCAAACGTAAATACGAAGACATCAGCCCAGTAGCGACCGTGACGGACGTTAAAGATGAATTGAAGGACGAATCGAATAACGGCGAACGCGGAATCGACGTGCCAGGTGCCATCGATAAACATATCCTTTCGAAAGAGTTCGCTCAGGAATTCCATGAATCTGTGCTTAAAACGACCAGGCAACAAGAACAACTACGAACGAAACATTTCCGTGGTAAATGAATCGAATCGAATCTTATCGGCTTGAATATTTCAATTTTCATCTTAATGTATAATCCCCGAGGATTAAACATTGCTAGATTTGAAGATTATCTTTTCGAAGATTAAGTAGTTAAGACAACTCTAGCTTATTTCATTTAATAATGCATTGATTTTGGTGTTCACTAGGGCTTGTTTTTTCTAAACTTCTGAAATTCGTTGTTTCAGGGAATGAAATTCTTCCATCAGAAATGCCTAGTCATAAAACAGCTTCGTCTGCTAAACAGCCCTACGACAGAGTGCTACAGGATCAACCGACTGACTTGTCCGCCTATTCGAAAGATCGAATTAGTATCCCGCGTCCGACGTCTTACCGTCACGACAGCCGGTCTCAGCATCAGCGTCCATTATTAAACAAAAGTGATTACAGTTTCTCTCCGATCATGGCTGCTCGAGTCGAGACGGAGGAGGCGCGCGATTATCATCACCGGCGCCACCTGGCGGTGTCCGCAACGTTGTCGACTTCGAAAAGCGAGCTGAACTCGTCGTCGTCGCAGCAGAACTACTCGTCGTTGTCGTCATCGCATCGTTTAAAAAAAGACGTCGGCAACGCGGTGAGTAAAGATAGCAAAGACTCAGCAGCTGTGAATTATTCCCGGGAGAACAGTTTTCAGCATATCGATTCCAGTCGATTTTTGCCGACTGTGCCGAATCACAAACGGACCGTCGGCGGCTATAGTTCGTCGTTGTATTCTCCGCGCGAGCGCGATCCGACGTCGTTGATCGCATCGTCTTGCGGTTCCGGTGGCGTTGGCGCGGATAGCTCGTCGAAGTCGGAGGCGGGAATCAGCTTGCCGCAATCGATGCGCATCGATCATCTGAGCCAGTCGTCTAGGTGTGATAATAAAGGGGAGCACGAGCGCGAATCACAAAACCGCGCGCCGTCACCCGGCGCTCAAATGAACGAGCAGGCGTTCGCGTACCGATGGCCGGGAATCGAGGTTTTGATGGACGCCTATCAACGCCATATGGAAGGTAAGTTCAACTGTAAAACCTGAATGGAACTTTTATCCCCTTCCAGTACGGCAAACAATCAATATTCGATGATAACGCTTTTCCCCTTTCCCAGAAGTTAACGCTGAGAAATATTTCTCGTTACCCGTAAAACACATTCACATGGTTCGGCGAAGATATTTTCGCGACAGCGTATACAGTGGAACTGTGTTATAACGAACTTCATAGGACCAGTGTCTGTTCATTATAACCGATAGTTTCGTTATATCCAGTATGAAATTAATTGAATTCTCTTACTTGGGACACAGTTTCATATTTGTTATATCCGATGAATCGTTGTATCCAAGATCGTTATAACGAGGTTTCACTGTATATAATAACCTCTGTGAAAGGAGAGTAGATTTATCATGTATGTTCACCGATTCAACCACGCCTTTCCATTCGGATTTTAAGCTTGAAACGGCGATATTTCCTAACAGTGAATGCCTGCAAAAAGCACTTCTATAGTTTATTGCATGGAAATTTGATCGTAGCTGTTGTGACTAATCATATTATCTGGTTCGAGGACGACGACTTATACCAGTACATTATTTACATACAACCCGTTACTATCGTGCACTTATCGGTCAAGCCTAACGTGCGTCGAGCGATTAGAGGAACGAACGACACCAGGTTTAATCTTCCAACGGTACTCGATCCAGTTTCTTCGTCGTCCGAGCTCGATTTGCGTTGGGCTTTACCATCACCACCTCAATCTTCGTTCTGAATATTTTATTCTCCTTTTACTATCTGATCTTTTTCTCTTTTTGACAATTAGTTTGTGATATGTACGCAGTACGGCATGTTTTACATACTCATACGGCACGGCCGATAGGAAATACTTCATTTCGAATATGATATGAATTGTTTTCTAGTAGGGCGCGGAATATTCCTTCCACCCAACTCTTCGAAAAATATTCCCAACAGATCTAGAATTGCATAGAATTTGGATGCATTTTTAAGCACACGAAAAACCAACTGTAATATGCAACCAAATATAACATAAATTGATTGTGCTTTGTTTCGAAATGCAATCCTTCAGTCACTTCCTTCCTTAAACTTAACTTTCTTAAACGTCGCTAAGCCATTCCAACAGAATAGTCTAGTTAATTCTAATTGGAGTTTAATCAATGATAATAATTCTCTTTAAACACTCATTTCTAAGATGATAAGCTTTGCTATTCTACAATCAAAATAACCTGGCTCTGCTTCCGGACTGAAGAATTTATATTCGAATCGCAGAATGATCCCAATTTAGGAATGAGATATTGAATCGAATTTTTACATAAGTACGATCGAAAAAAAAGGTTGTTGATTTGATGGGTTTTCGTGCCTTTCAGATCAACAACTTGAAATGCGTATCCTTGAGCAACAGCGGCAAAACCTATCAACTCAGAACCGCCAGCTTAACAAGCAAGCCAAGCAAATGAGCTCGCATGTTGCGGTAAGTCGCATAATCCATAATACTTAAAGCCTTATATTCATTCATATATCGCTATTAGTAATGTAGCCTATACATGTGTATTAAAATGCACAGTCAATTCATTGCCAAACTGTGCTTGCTATTATTGCTTAAATCAAAGATTGATTCAGTGATTTCAATGCTTCTAGTTTCGTGGATTTAATCTTTTAACTGGTATATATACTCAGAAACGCTAATTTTTTTATCACCAAACTATTTGCGCCAACTTAACAAATTTTTTGGTCAATCACGCAAAGCAAGCTTCAATATTTAAGAGCATCCAATTTCCGAAACATTATCGTAAACTTATGTTAAGAAACTGGGGCACGGATAAGTTTCAAGGGACATAGAAAAGACAAGCATACTTGAATCCAGCCCAGCATAGTTTTGCCTCATATTGCATGAATAAGCGTGCATGATTTTTGCATTGTTGTGGATTGTCGTAAAATTGCTCTCCTGTTTGATGATACTAATGGTGATTCGTAGTGTAAAACCTATTACCGTACAATAACAAGATTGATTACAATGCTTATACTCGCAACCTAAACTGCTCCACTGACAGATTCTGAACTGAATTTATAAACTAGTATCTATGCTAATGTATAGATATTTCATCTTCCATTGTCTATCATCTGTACCTTTTTCCATTTCTCTTGACGCACAGTAAACTCACTCTATATTACCCTTTTATTCTAAGCCCACAGTGGAACTTTGTTCCCAGCGGGCTATTGTGTTCACTTTTCATCTAGGGATCATTCATTTATTACGTACGCATAAAATTTGAATTTTTCAACCCCCTCTGTACGCAAAATCGGCCATTCTTTCATACACATTAAGCATTACATTACACAATTGCACTGACCCCTCTCCCCTCCCCTAATGCGTACATAATCAATGAATGACCCCCTATCCATCAATATTTTGGCAAGTTTGTGGGTATGTGTACCTATGATTGAGGTACGTTTCAAACTCATTGTTTACTTACTGGTGTGTACACCAAGGGGTGTTGAAAATTGTCAGATCGTCAAGCATTTCATCAAGTTGGCATGGTATCCCTGGACCCCTTGTTCAAATTTCTTCCCTTATTCACGGTGCTAAAGGACTGTCTATTTATTACGCCACTATACTGGTTTATGCATAAGTTTTGTGATTGTATTCATCTTCTATTTGCAATCAAGATCATACTATTGATTTGCTTTGTGGTGTCTTGTACTATTTGTCTAGTTAATTTTTCTAGTGCTTGTTGATGTTTTGATGCCGTAAAAACCAAATGTTTTTATAAATTGATGACTTGTGCATTATTTTTAAGGGGTAGTATTTTACTAGTCATTGTGCACTTATGTCATCAATGCTGGCATTTAAAAAAACAATTAGAAGTGTGAATATTTGCATTTATTTTGTAAGTGATTAAGTTCCATGACTTATTTTCTATTTAATGAATTCTCATCTCATTTTAAACTCACAAATTTGTGCGAGTGGATAAACATGTCCTGTCACAAGGCAATCCCTAAATTCTTCGATTTAGGAAAATGTACTGCTTCACCCACGGTGCAGTTTTTTTGAAGAAGCCCAATTTGTATATATTTTTACCAAGTTATATTATGATATTCCTTAATGAATATTATAAGATCCTTCAATCATTTAGTGATTTTGGTGTATATTCTGGTCTAGACATCCTTATAAATGGCAGGCATTATTTCATACAATTGCTAATAATGGGACCAATTACTGCTCCTACTTTGTATACTGAAGGATGAACTAAAATGAGTATGAATATGTCAACATGAAAATTTTTATTCTCTGGTACCACAGGCTCGTATTTGATATTTAGAGGTGTATAGTAGTATCTTAGAGTATTCAGTATCCCAGATATTATCTAACGGAACATTAAACATCTTTTTATAAATAGGCGGCCTATATAGTACCCGAGATACTGGGTGATCTAAGCTACTATTCACCTCCTCCAAACTTAGACCTCTGAAACATTGCTTTTCTGTAAAGCGTATGTAGATGGAGTTTTCACTACCTTCAATCGCTGGTGAACATATTCTAAATGAAACAGGCGTCATACAAATTCACAGATACGAGCTCTAGTGTTCCTGATGAAACACCAGTATTTATCATCATGGCAAGAAATGTCACGTCTGACTCAACGACACCCGGGTTTGGGCTGACTCCGATTTAATTGTTTGCTAGTATTCACAACCTTGACACGACAAATAATCTATTGTTTTGTTCTTTTTCTGATCTGTTTCAGGATTTAGTCAGACGCAAGCAGCTCCTGGATACCGAATGCAGCCTTACCCGCGATGCAATCGGTAAACTGAAGTCGCGCCTATCCGATCTATGAATTTTTGTATACTACATATAACTTGGCATATGTACCACCTATATCATGGTTAAATTTTAATTTATTCGTCACAAATTATTATCGCAGAACATAATTGATTAATTACGTATTATTAATGATCCATTAATTACTATGAATATGAAACACTGAATTATTATTATTATCATTTGTTGTTGTACAATGTAATAAAAATGTCAGCTGTTGGTCATAGAAATTATCTCTTCAGTTGTCTGTTTTTTTCAAAGCTTTACCTTTAACCTTCCGCATTCCAATTAGAATCAGTGTGTATTATTCGATTGTTAGGTGATCTTGAAGGTTTGACAGTGTAACTGATATTGATATTCTATTTCAATGGTGTTAGAATTGGATTAGAGTGTCCAGTGATCTGATTATTTATTCGACATGAAAGGATTCAAATACGGAGGAATCTACGCTAGCATCTGATTTGGTCATGAAATTTTGGTTGGAAATTTATTTCTGAATTCTCAGCACGGTTGACATTTCATGGTATACAGAGACTAGGTTACTTCAAGATTGCCTGATTACCATTTTTAGTGAATTGCGGCAATATGTAACTGCTCATCATCATCAATCACATCCTTCATGGACGAAACTGACCCTGTACACATGCACTGCAGTAAAATACCTGTACCTCTGTTATTGTGATACTTATCATGACAAACAAATGGGTGCATCTTTTCTACAAGCTTACAATGATTTAGAAAATTTGAGCTTTTTTGAATTTAAACTCTGCTTTGCAACATTTTGGAACTTATTCTTTTAACAAAAATAAGATGGGAGTAATTTCTTACAAAACGGACTTTTAAGAAAAGCATTTCATTAAATAAAGCATTCGCGTTGATGGAATTGGCAATTGAAACCGTATCATCCCGCCAAAATAAAATAGCGATCTCAACTGTCCAGTGCTGCCCCTATGCAAAACGATAGCGTTGGAAAGCGTTGGAAACTAACATAATACTCGCTTGCCAAAGTCCTTGAACGACCATACTGGACAAACTATTTACCGATTTGCGGACCGGATTCCGAGAATATTCTCGGACTCTTAAAAAAACAGCCCTGAAATTACACAACTGGCATTTTTTCTATAAATGAATTAGTTTTGAAATTTGCATCGGGGTAATTCTATTTTACTTGGGTAGAGGGTGACGAGTATTTGTATTCTATTCGGCATATTGGATTGCAAACTACTCTCACAAATGAAAAAAAAACTCACTTTGTAGTTAGTGTTTAGGTTGAAAATGCTCATTCAAACATATAATGAACAATTTATTCTGTACCAAGCAAGAAAATTGTTGCTAATAGTTCCAAACAAGAAAAATCACATAAAACTTAGGACGGTTTCGCGATATCATTTTTTTTAGAAACTAGGTGCTACAGTGGTCCGTATTGTACGTGATAAAGGAATTTATTAATTATAATGCAATTAATATTCCGGTGTGCCACTATCTTAATTCATGGATATTCCGCTATCGTTATTCATAGGGGCAGCACTGAACTTTGGAGAGCCAGTATTTTACTGTGGCACATGAGGAATTGATGGCAGACTCACATGCCACAGGGGCACTTTACAGGGAACTTGAAACACATTAAGTCCCTAAGATTTTCAGACTATAAATTATGATAATCAATATTTTGCTTACATTGAAATTTGCACTTTCCTTCTCATGGGACCAATAAATTTCACTTATCTCACTCTAAAAGATATTATTAATTGCCCAGATGTGTGCTTGACTATTTGAAAACCTAGTATCCACAATTACGAAATTACTGTGACAAATATTTTTCAGATTGTG
Organism: Tubulanus polymorphus; assembly: GCF_964204645.1. Taxonomy (NCBI): domain Eukaryota; kingdom Metazoa; phylum Nemertea; class Palaeonemertea; order Tubulaniformes; family Tubulanidae; genus Tubulanus; species Tubulanus polymorphus. Next base: position 9,488,277 of record NC_134027.1, on the reverse strand, counting down.
AGAAAATAGCTTTTCAGCAAGTTCAAATCAAAAACTTGCACTAAGTAGCATTTACATTGTAGTTGACTTGCTACAAACCAGCCAACCTAATTAGCATCTGGTCTTCATATGTACATGCATTTATGTTTCAATGCAGTAATCAAGAATGAAGGAAAACTCACAGCACAATTCCGAGTTGAACGCTTTATTCAAACACAGAGCACAGATATATCATAAATCTTTAATATATATTTCATACATGTAGATATTTCATACGCATTGTACAAGATTAAATATACAAGAATCCTGCAAGTATTTTGACTAGATTTTTTGGTAATATTTGTTCAGACACAACAATCATTCTATTTTGAAAGATTATCTAATCATTTGGTTAGTGGCAACGCTTCATTGAAATTATCTGGATCTTTTCAGCAAAATGTTGCTGTTTACTGCGTAGCTATCTGCTGTGGCTTACTCAAACTTACGGCTGGGCCGCAGTGAAAGTTTAACAATCAAAACTCATACCAACTTCACTTTTTGACCGAGACCATTTGGTTTGAATGAAAGAGCTTTGCATTTCAGCTCCCTAATTTTGTAAGACCAACGCAATTACAGAAATACCAAATTTACTCGAACATTGTATGCGGTAGACTTAATATATGCTGGTTATTGCAGTCAAAATTGCATCATTACGCACATGAACATTTTAATCATCATATGTTACACGTATTAATATATTAAACTATTCACCGATTAACAATTCTATCTACGTTGTTCTAAATTATATATACATTTTTACGACACAACATTTCCTGAACTGATCCCAGAATGAACACTGAAAGACTAAACTCTAGTACAGCATACATACTTTCCTATGCGCACTACATTACAGATATATTATCATCATCTTGTCTACAATCACATATGGAAATGAATTGAGTTGGGACCCAGCTTAGTTAATACCAGTCTACAAAACTGGCCCCTTGATTAAGTCGGTTTTACTAGCAGGTTTTAAGCTATATGAATGCATATATCGTAGAATGGAAATTAATGCAACCCTGATGAGATCCACAATATATCTGCAGTTTACAATTGCTGTTTATAGAATTTGTTTGGAATGCTCATTCTGTACACACCTATGCAAGTCTGAAAGAGCAGAAGACAACGTACTGGCTCAATATTTTCAAAACACAGATCACAACAATTTGAAGAGTGTACTTGGGAAGTTTGATTTTAAACACTTTTTCATCAATGATCAATTCATCTAGTTTTCCATGGTAGGCGGCACGTCTTTCATTAAAATCATGAAGCAAGCGAGTCAACTGGTGCCAAATCCTTGCAATTGCTCTATATGAATACGTATCCAATTCATCATATAATAGTCCAATGCTCTTTCAAATTCATCATTTCATAAAACCCATATTTTACCCGAATGTAACTCAAAATATAGGAATATAGCTGTCGATCTTAGCGCGATGTCTTTGCGCTACGCATTCCGCGATCCAGATTATGTTGCGACATTCTTGTTCCTTCAGTTTCATGTACGCGTAGAAGATACCGTAATGGAATTGTTGCAGGAATGCGTTCATGTTTAGTTTTACCTAGAAGAAACAATTCCAAACATTACCATTTGCAGAGCTCAGCAACAAATCCTTATTGAAAAACGAGCCATTACCACAATTGGTGTAAACTAGCATACCTCATGTTCGAAGAATTTATCCTCCAAGGTCTTTTCACCAGGATTATTTCCAGAACCTTCGAACAAAGCTCTATATTCCTGCAAACAGAATTCCAATTGTTCAATGTCTTATTACTTTAATTTACCTAAAAGGATCTCACTAATCACAGACTGCTATCTTAAAAGAGTACGTTGTGCCTTAATCGGTAATGTTGAGACTGTAAATGAGTTGAAAATCAGGAAGTAATAGACGATTTTCCAAATAAAGTTAAGTAAAATAAATCGAGTTAAATCCACAGAAGCGGTTTGCTGCATTGACAAGGTACGAAGTAAGGTGGAATCTACTATATATAGCATAGTGTTCAAACATTTACTGGGCTACTTCAATAGATAAAATCATCACAACTAGAGGTTTATTGTTCCCTACAGGTATGAAAAAATCTGTGTACAAAATATAGGTATGTTTCGACATAGGAAACTGAGTAGAGCACTTCAGAAAGATAAATCTTACAGCGTAGTATTCAGCAACTGCTCGAACTTGATCATAATCATCGGCTCTAGCCAAGGCCGCCAAACCATCCGGGTGCAACTTGCCACATTCCGGAAACAGTTTTGCGCGGTCGTCTTTCGTCAGTTCGGTACCGAAAGAGTTGATCGTTATGATAAATGCTCTTCGATCAGCTTCGAACTGGAATCAACAATAATTGAATTAAATTAGAATATACTTGAACAGGAGTTGGGAACATTAATACAATACTAGCTAATTTGGTTTTGGGTTTGGTTTTTTAGACTGGTTTTACTTTCGGATTAACGAATATGATAGTGAAAGAGACCATTAGGTTCAAATTGCAAGCCTACTGCAATATTAGATAAAGTTGTTACTGCATAACTCAAGTCAGTCGAAAGTTCACAAAATAACAATCTTGTGTGTAGAACATTTTTTATTCATCAAAAGTCACAAAATACCTAAATGAACTTACCGCTAATATTTCACACATTACTTCGGCTGTAGGTCCACCAAGATCTTTGCAGAATTGATAGAAATTTTCCAAGTATGCCTGAAAAATAGAAGACAACATTCTAATCAATGTTATTCCTGTAGACTTAAATCCTTAAATAATAGTATGAAAAATAAAGAATTTCCAAATTCATTTGTTCTTCATAAGACGTTATCTATAACAGGATGCAATTTATTTCATAGTTCAATTTCCACAATTTTTCTCATGCCCCTATGATAGGAAGTTGTTTTTGCAACGGTTTTTACAACAAATACCACGTTATTACCTTGTACAGTGTGTTCCTGATGATTTCAATGTTCATTTCATCTAAATCTTGTTCGGATATACAATCGATGAAGTACGGAGCTGAAATGAATATGATTTTTAGATATAACAGCTTCAACCAAGTGTCAACAGCATCGTCATTTTTGAATGATATAGTTTTGTACTAAAGCAGAAGTAAAATTTGATAACACAGCTTTACATAAAAGACACCATTACCTAGAGGTGTATCAACTAGTACGGCGTTGTACAGCTCAGCCGGAGTGGCAGCTATGTGAATCGCTTCCATTGTTTCGAAACTTCCCAGCGGATGACATTTAGTGATTAATTCGGCGATCGACCGTTGATGCAACGTTCCAGTGATGAGCAGAATAATATTATCGATCATGTAACTGTACCTGGTGGTTAAAAATAAATTCTAAAAGTATATTTAAAGTATACAAAAAAGTATCATATCAAAAATTCACAAAGACTACCGGGGTATGAATATTTGATCATATACACCGCTGATCATGCCCATTCTTCGCTTGCATCATTAAGTAAACCTTGTCTAACTCCCACATGGCCAACTCATCTTGACTGACTCCTACCAAAATGAAATCGTCTCCCGACATATTTTATGATCCTTAACTAGGACTTTCGCTTCATCACTTTTGGCAGTCCCAGTTTGTCTTAATTGGGCGAGGTTTACAGTGGGCCAGTAGTTGCACAAAAGTTGGTTGAAGATAATGAATTTTTAATTGTCCCTATGTCAACTATCCACTGTGTACTCTACCAACTTTAGTGCAACTGTTCTTGGCTATCAAATGGCTGTGAACTGTGACTCTATTATACACTTAGGCATCATGGGAAGAATCTCATTACAGTGTTGTAGAATCGTTATTGCCCCACAGGTTTACACTAGGCTTAGCAATGGTTACCATTGACAAATAGTATTAAAATCCTGCAAATGCGTTAGCTTCAGAAACACGATAATCTAGACATATTTTCATATGTATGTTTGACTAACTTTTCAAACTTTGAGTTTAGAATTTAAATCTTACGTTATGAAATCTAAAAACGTAGCAAGTGGTTCTACGGCTTGGTTGCGGATATGCTGGAATTCGAGGACGAGTTTCTCTTTCAACTTATCATCGATGACGGAAACCGCTAGCGGACTCGCTTCATTCGCCAAGAAATTTCCATAGTCGGTACTTTGCAAGTGGAGCTTCAAATCTGAAAATATTAGTGATAATTACTTACCCTAACCCTAAAAACTCTTCATTAACCCTTTAATTCAAGCCCTACATAATCCTAAACCTAAAATTTTACTTAAATCCTTTTAATAACCCTAGGCCTTATTAGAGACGTGTAAGTGCATCAATCTTTTTTTTAAGGGAATATTTTTATGGTCCCCCAACCAATCAATCAGCCACCATCATCAATGACACTGACTGTCACCAAGTGGAGCAAAGACAGCCAAAATTAATCGAATTGGCTATTCGTACGGACACGTACGAATAATTCCAGAGGCTATTGGTACGCAGGAATTATTCGTACGGGAAGGGATAGGGTTAGGGTACGGTGAGGCTATATCTAGTTAAACCATTCAGCCGACTGTCAGCGAGCTCGGTGTTCTGGTGGTATGACGCTGCGCTAGGAATTTACTGGCTCGGGTTTGAGTCTCGCTCGATCCGCTCTATTTTTCACTAACTCTATTCTCCACACTTTCCTTGAATTTTCTAAGTCGCGCACCTCTGTGCGCATGCGCGGCGTAAATCAGCCAATCAGCGACAGTAATTAGCGTATAGTTCCGTACGAATAGCCTCAAGAGTAATCCGTACGAGTAGCCACAGCGAAAATTAATCATACACAGATTTTCAAGCAGGTTTTAGTAGCTTAGGGCCTAAAATACTTCCCACTTATGATTCTTGAAGAAATTATTTGATCATTTATTAAATTTATTATCTATTCAATTGATTCATTTAAGACATCCTTGTATCTTCATTATTCATTTTGATTTAAATTTGATTGAAAATCACACAATTTTTACCTTCCAATGTTTCGCACTGCACCAAATTTAGGTAATCATTTTGTCTCAGTATACCAGCTTTAAACCCTCGAACCAGACCTTCTAAGTAGCCGTTGTCTATGTTGAAATATAATTCGGGAAACGACATTTTCGCAGATTTTCAATGCTAGCTATTTGTACGAAGTATATTTACGATTGATCCACCATCATTAATCACATGACACAAAATATGTGATGTCATGCGTTGATCGCGACTGGTTCGAGTCCCACATTTCCCATAATTTTTTTCAAGACAATAATTTTTCTTTGAGATGAATGCTCTTTTTAGATTAGAGCATAAGCTTGAAAAAAATTTCTATTCAGTTTTCTTGTTTGAAGAGTAGATTTAAAAAATTTACTAACAGTTACCACTAAACTTAGACTGGTTGCCTGTCCCATTCATATAGACCGGTAACCAGTCTATACTATTAGCGTCATCTCTACGACGTGTATCATCCGAGCCTTTCGGCGTTTCCATCAACAACAACTGGCTATTCATCAACTCAACTGACTGAGGCTGAGGCGGAATAAAGGTTCGTTATTTCCTTAATGGGCTAATTTATTCCCCCTTTCAGAATAAGAAGGCTGGTTTAGATTTTGAGCTATGTTATTGATTCTTGAATTTGAAGAATAGTAGTGTATTCGTTAGTTACCTAATCGTTGGTGGTAAGCTTTTTTATAATCGGATGAGCTTATAGTTATACCAACATATACCAGCTTATATATATATGTGGTTTGTGAAAATATCCGATCGTGAAACTAAACCACAGACAGGTTACTGACTATGTATTCCCTTGTTATTCCGGCCGGGAATTGCTAATTTGACCGGTGTGACTGCACGTTTATCGATCAGGATCGTGAAAAAACCACCTGCCTTTTAGTTAGAAAAAGTTGTCTATTTTCCTCAAAATCTAAATCCTATCTCATTAATTGTACGCGACAACTATGCCAATGGATAAGTCGAGAAGATACATAAATATTTCGGTTTAAAATGGATGACACAGTCACTGACTGATGATGGCTATATTGAGTATATATAGTAATATTATTTAGCCGAAACGTTGCTCAGAAATATATATTTTTCTGTCCAAGAATTTTGCTGAATCATTTGGGATTTCTCTCGTCGTCAATAGATAATTGTTGATACGATAGCTGAAATTACTGTAGACCTTGTGTCAGGAACTGCATTGATTAAAGCCTGGCGCGAGGCAATTTTCAGTCGCCGGTTGCTGCAACCGATTTTTGAGCAACCGTTGAGCAATCGATCGCTAGGTGTCGCTCGTATGCGACCACTGGCGACGGAGAGGCGATTATCTGTCGCGCCAAACGTTTTTATCATGTGACTTGTCAAGATGGCCACGCGACTAACCCGGGTGATGCCGTATTTGGAAGTATCACATGATAATTATTCGTTTAGTCATTGGCTGGGTTGATGAGGTGCTCGTTGCTTGGCATCTCCAGCTACCGCACACGGGCAACTCCCGAGCGATCGCCGAGCAATTTCTCGGCGACAAGCAATTTTCCGTCGCCCAATATCAAACATGTTTGATATTGGGTGACACGGAACAATTCCTTTCGACAACGAGCAATCGCTGTCGCCCCTTGCCGCAGACGAGTGATTTTTTCGTTCGACGCCAAGCATTTCGGCCGGTTGCTCGAGAATTGCTCGAAACTGTCGCCCGTGTGCGCCAGGCTTAATAAGAACATTTTTTGATTGAACTGGAGCTGGTGGGGGGTGTGATGATTTTGAATAGTAAGAATATCAGTGGGGGGAGCCAGTTGCTTAAAGGTTGGTTAAAGATAAACAAACAGTGGATAAACACCATCATAGTAATAATGAACTTTTAATTGTCACTATGTCAACCATCCACTGATTAACTCTAACCAACTTTTGAGCAACTGGCCCCAGATTATGTTGAAATGATGTTATCATAAAGGTTAGAAAGTATGCCATTTATAGTCTTTAGTTTAGATATTTAATGCTATTGTAGTGCCCCTCTTTATAAACATTACTGCAGTGCTTATCTATGAACTGTACTGCCATTCTAACGATTGTAATCGTAGCACGTGATAGCAACATGATCTGCACGCTCCTGTGCTCTATTGTGCTCTCCATCCACATGAGACGCGTTCACATTACCACTAGTGAAAACGCTGGAACGGGCGGAATTTAGAACGGGCCAAATCAGAATGTGCCTTCAAACATTGATTATAGTTATTACTGTGGAATTGGCTACAGATCTAGTTGTTACTTGCCCTCCAGATACCACAAATGTACAACTGAAATGTACAACTAAATGTTAGATTTATGAAGATTGATTTGAAACCATTTTGATGACTGCAGTTTGTCATATATATCTGGATGCATCAATCTATGATAAATTCTCGGACATTTTCAAAACAATTTAAACTGCTATTCCTCGAGCAACACACACAAAAGACAGATTTTAAGATGAATATCCTTTAGCCTATAGGCCTATATTAATTTTAAAGCAATGTAGATATTATAGAATAGTTCGGAAAGTTTTAAGTGGAATAGCGCAATAGTACGATTCACTGCTCTTCTTGCTATTTAGAAATATCGCCCATTATGGCTTGCGCGGCGGACAAACTGGGCAGAACATAGCTAGTTAACTAGAGGTCGGTGCTAATAACCAGTCGTAACGCATTTCACAGTGTCGGCCATCTTTGAACTAGGTCCGAACTACAGTGATGATGACGTCGTAAAATGTCCTTATGAAAGCAATAGAGGTTAACAAATACATTTATCCCGTTTTGGCCGACTAATTTAATAATCTTTCTTGTATTACAGGTTTCTATCGAGTGAAAGAGAATTTTGAAGCGATTATTTTCATTGGTAAAACGTTAAGGCCACGAGGTCATGATGCTTCAACGTCGATTTGCCCTGCTTGTCATTTCACTCGTACTTGCGTTTATTGTGGCATTAATATTTTATACGGATGCCTTCTCCAAGCTCAGGCCATCAGCGACTATATCCGTAAGTAATGCTGCCATTCGGAAAGATACAATATCGTTCACGAACCCGTTGCCATCTGTTCAAAAGACTCTACAAAAACCTACCGCCGAGAAACAGAAAACTATATTATCGTCTAGTTTGGCCAGTAGTAGCTCGGTCAAGGTACCGGTAAGTAAATTCGACCGAGGATGATTATTCAAATGAACCTGAAAAAGTGTACAATTTACATTCTCGTCCGTCAGAATCCAATCTCAAATAAATGAAACCCAACTTTTTATGGATGAAATATTGACATATTTGCTGAAAATGGCAGTTACCTTAGTTGGCCTCTGACGAATCCTAGATTTGAATTCATTAACCATAACGCAGTGCAGTGTCTTGAAATGATGAAATCAACTACGGATATAGTAAACGTCAATGGAGTTTTGACCGATCTAGTTTCACGGTTCTCAGTTAATTAGATATATAACTCTTAAACAGTTGAAATATATTGGAAATCAACTAATTCTTACAAACTAATCTGCACTCGAGTCGAGGCAAACTGGAAATTCCAGTAGGGTAATTCAAGTGTTATCCCTCTCAAAATAGTGTAGCCGTAGCAGCTACCTCGACTTCCTATACCAGCGTGGTCATTGAAAATGAATCGACGATGATATGCTATGTGTTTCGATATTCTTGCAGGCGGATATATCGTTGAAGGAGCTTCCGGCCCCTGATAGCAGTCTCTCCGAAAAACAGCTATATGAACTATATACGAGGTAGGTTTGACAACGGAATTCGTCCGAATCCTGTGTACTGAAAACGTTTTCGTTTGATTCGGAAATTTTCTATACCAGGTGGTGGGCAGATTATTACAGAAAATGTCGTTGAACAAACCACGCTTGAAAAAATCAATAAACATATTCTGGGAATGGTATATATTATATAACGCACATATCTTGGTATCAAATTGTTAGCGTATGAGCGTACAAGGTCATTCATTAGCTGTATGCTTGATCAGCTGTATGCTTGAGCATTTAGTGTCAAATAGGGTAGGGGAGGGGTCAGTGCAATTGCGTACCGTAATGCTTAATGAAAAATGGCCGTTTTTGCGCACAGAGGGGGAGGGGGGTTGAAAAATTCAAATTTTATGCGTACGTAATAAATGAATGATCCCAATCATCACTATACAACACCTGTGTCTCCAGATTTAAACCTGATTTGATTGAAATAGAGAGGATTTTTTATCCAGGGAGATCCGTGGCACTTTGTAGCTCAGCAAATAATACGTTATCTAATAATAGTCATTCTTTACATTTGTCAAGTCATTAAGGTCAAGTGAAGACATTGCCCAATCATCATTGGTGAAGCTATTGGTATCTGTATGTTTTGTGCCAGAAAAATACCTTATAGCGTAGCTATGCATAAAAACCACCGACGCGGTCCTGTAACAACTGACCTAGTGACTTATTATATCTGTAAGCCTGACTGGTTTAGTTTTGTACTGTGCAGAAAAGTGAACAACTTGCCAGCTTCCGATTCATTTTTATTACCGATGTATAATCAGTGAAAATCCTCCGATTAAATACAGCTATCAACCTGCTATCCGTACACATCCCCTCAGACGTCCAACAGACACCTTATCATTTTCCAAAACCATGTTGGGCCAGGCATCGCCACTCCCTGCGACAGTTCCCCGGGCATTTTTTCTATGAAAATGAAATAGGGTGTCGTGTCTCTCTGAACAATCATTTTTTAGACAGACTTTCACCATCTGTGAAAAATGTGTTCGTCTGAGGGGTTGTGTACAGATAGCCGATTGACAGCTGCATTAGACAGGCTATCAGCTAGCCCATGATTTAGAATTTCTTTCTAGTAAGTACAGCTTTACATGTCGTTGCATTTTTGCACCAACAAGACCTAACAAAAGTCAACTTTAAGAATTTCTAGCTTCTTATAATTTTACTTCCTTGACCTTACAATTTTATATATGAGGTGAATGAAAAAGGAAAATCTAATCTGTGAAACGTGATGAAAATTATCTGATTTACGGAATCTGGATAGAATTTAAGGGGCAATATTTCCACACGTGAGGAGACGAGAAAACAGCTTGAACGTTGTTCGATATCCATCGAGTGTTCATTCAAGTATTATATAGTCATTTTACAACAGTTTGTTCTTGTGCAGCTGTTCTAATAATAAGTTATAACCACTTGAGCTTGTCGGTAGATTTTTATGCCCCCGCTCAGACATTAGATAGGGGAGGGATGGCTGCATATAGATTTTGACGTGTCTGTCTGCGACCGCAGAATTAATTTATATCCATCTATAACTACTGAAGTATTTCACCTAGGATTATGACATTTCATAATAAACGGTGACATAAACATGAAATTAGGTTGCTGTAGTATAAATTGTGGCCACCAGGGGGCCGTATTGGAAAAAGTAAGCACGATAGAGCCTTGATTGAGCCGAGAAACGTGGTACACAGGTAAGACATGGTCCAAGGTACATTCCTTATTAAATTCTGGTTGCTGTTGCTTAAATTGTGGCCACCAATGTTAAGTTCATTTAGAACCAAATAATATATCTACCTAGGTAGAATACCCCAGTGTTTTCAATTGGTGTAGACAGCGTTACCCGATTGTTTCCTGAAGAATTGGTCTAGTAGACATAGCTTAGAAGCGGGGGGCATCGGAGCGATGCCACCTCATCTAGTTCATTGTGGGAAAGGGGGATAGGAGCATAAGGACCGCACGCTCCGGTCGCAATCATCCTGTATCTTCTTTAGAAACATAGCAGCAATTTTTTTCGGGCAAATTTTCGACCCACGCTCAATAGAGCAGCAGTCCACTGTGCCCAAGACTAGGCTTTATATTTTGTTTAATGTCGCTCAAGTGCCCGAAGATAATAGCATTAAAATTCCACAATTTTCCCGACCCTGGTTTGGCTAGGTGCTCTATATGCCCTTTTTCATTTTCTGTGCCCCATATCAAAGTCTGCCTGCATTCAAACAATTGTTTTTTCCATTTCGTATTAGGAAAATAACCGACGTGACGTACCAGTGTAAGAAGAGTATAAGATACGGAAATGTAGGCGATGGAGGCTGGAACGTCTGCCTCGATCCTGGGCTTGATTTAGCGTCACCGTGTCTAGTTTATTCCTTCGGGTGAGTTATGTTTCGGCGCCCTGACTGAGGAATCAAGGCTTTGCCTAGTTTGCTAGAAATTCACAATTTATAACATCGATGAAGAAATATTCGGTGGACATGCGTTTCCACGCTGAAATGATGTTTATTTTCAGTATAAACAATGACTGGAGCTTCGACGATGCTGTTCAGAATAAAAAACATTGCGTCGTGCATGCATTCGATCCGAGGTGAATCATAGTTTTCTTCCGCATTGAATCTCATTTTATTGTGTTCTTGAGCATGTCGTAATAAACCGAAATTTATTTTCCGACAGTATGAATGTTGGCGACCACAAGCGAGGAACGTCGATTTTCTTCCATAATCTCGGAGTCGCCGGCTACGACGGCAAAAAGGGATCGTGGAACGTGAATACGGTTAAAACGATTATGACAAAGCTGAACCACGATAAAGTACGTGTTTGTCATGGAACCTGTAGACTTGAGCAGTATCCCATACCGGCATTGTTATACGTATTGATATACATTTATATAGATAGCCATAGGCTTAGTAATCAGCTTTGGTATCTGTTCATCAATGCATCAGTGGTGTTTATGCAGGAAATTGTGTAAACATTTATCCAATAGTAACAGAGTTTCCAGCTTTGAATACGTCAATATTTGATAAACCCGGTGAAATAATAAATTTACTCATGTATTCACGATCGATATTCTGAAATTAAGATAAATTATTAAAAATTTAGACTTGTCTTCAATTACATCGCTAAATGATCGCTGAAAGAATTATAAGGAACAAGTAACACCTGAAGCAAAGCGTAGTATATTGTAATTCTTTGGTAATTAGGACGATATTTTGACTACGGTATCTAGCCTTATTGAATTACAGCACTCTATGGTTCTTATATCAAGTTAAGTGATTATGCTAAGATGAAAAACACTGGAAAAATATTCCTTCCACAATTGATACAGCTTAGTCGTATTGTCGTGCACTTAAGCTTTGCTTCCACAGTGCCCTCAAAATGAAATCCTTTTTTCATTCCTAATGCTCCTCAATATTTAAAAATTTCGATAGCCAGATGGTGTATAGCCGTTGGTTTAGTTTCATCCACGACAACGAATATGATGGCAGTTTATATATCATATATGGTGGGTATACCGGTAGCGTTGAACAATCCGATATTCAATGAGGACACCTGCTAAAAATGATGGCTGACATTTATGCAGCTGTGACACATTAGAATAACCTATTCGCGTTTGTTTTATGAGTTAAATCAATCAAATAACTAGGCAATTTCATAATATTATCATGATCATAGAGGCATTTTATGGCCACAACATTGTTTCCTTTGAGGAATATAATATATAATAATAGTACGTTAATATATAATTTAGCCTTTATAATAAGGCCTAATTATATTTAGTTTTCAATAAAGAGTGGGTCTCCATTTGAAAATGTAGGTGAAGTATCTATTGAATGACTACTTAGCTTCAGTCCTTGAATTACTTGTATGGCATATGTTAGTACAGCGTATGTTGAATATGTGTTGAATTGTTAGAATGCTAGACAGAACCTCTATATTAAGGGGTTTAATTTTTCAGCGTTTATAAAGGTTTTCACTATGATAAATCTGATTTATATAAAAGAAACGTGATGAGAAACAGTAACATCAGGCCATTAGGTGGAGTGGCATCGCCCCTGAAGACACCACTACCCCCCCCCCCCCCAATCGCTGACTGTTCGCTTAAAGCCTACATCCTGGGGCCAGTTTTATAGACTGGTATTATCTTAAAACCAGGGCCTAACTCGATTGAAAATGAATTGAGTTAGCCCCCGGGTTAAAGATAATAAAAGTCTATAAAACCGGCCCCAGGTGAACGTTCTGGCGAAATCCAGAGTTCATTATTTTTTGTCCACAAAATATTTTCAGACTACATTTCGCTTAGTCTCGCATTTGATTCCCATTGGTTTTTGCTTTTGATGTATGAAATATTTCTTAGATTGGCGAGGAATGCGTGTAAAACGCTAACGCTTCAAATTTTCTTTACTGAGAACTACAACGCTCACAATTGCTGGTTGGGCTGACAAATCACAAACCTATGTTCGCACCTGCTGAAAAGAGCGGCTGCCTACAGACGTGTGCTTTAAAAAACTTTTATTTTATTTCTAGACACCGATCGACTACTTCAAAATTGACGTCGAATTCTCTGAATGGGACACGCTGAAAACGATGGCTACCGATGGCTCCTTCGGCAAAATCAAACAGCTCGGAATCGAATACCACCTTCCCGACCTAAACGTGGGATTGTTTGGTGCGTCTTCGAAAAAATCGTTCGGTCATCAAATCGGAATATTCATGGCGCTTGAACGATACGGTTTTAAGCTGTGGTACCAGCACACGAACCCGACTGGGTGGTTTAATTCGAAGATTACCGGTCGCAGGGAGCCGTGTTGTAAGGAGATCGTCTATGTTAATACTAACTTCATGAAAGATGCACCTCAGGTAATGCACTCTTCTCATAATACAGTAATACAGAGAGGTGCTACTGCCCTGGAAAATCTAGAAAACTTGGGGAATCAGAAGAATCTAGGAAAAAATCAGGGAATTTGACTGATTTTACCTAAATCCTGGAAAACTTGGGGAATTCAGATAATGCCATTGACAGTGTGTTTCTTTATCAATATGTGATTTGATGAAAAATTAATAATTAAAAACATTTTAAACCAAAAAATGTCTGGAAAATTTTCTGAAAATGGAACATCTACATTTTATCTTGGAACTAGCCCTTAGTTTACCCCTGATAGACCACCATACTGTCTTTACTGCCAAAATCACTGATATGGGCCGAATATCGGGGGTTGCCTGTACATTTATGTGTTCGTTCGTAATCAGTACTGGTATGTACTCATAAGAGCTGCTTTTGCGCCATTATCACTTAAGCATCTCTTTTTACTCCTCCGTACAAAAAATTATGGCCGACCAGTTTAACAGCTAGATATTACATGTATTCCAGGTTGCTATGTCTACAGCTTTGAAAGCGAAAAAAGTAGTTGCCCCCGGCGACGCCGGACTGGTTCCACCAGACGGGGCGTTGAACATTAATCAGTTATTCCAGCTTTATACGCAGTATGTATGGAATTTTGAAGAAAAATCAACCGTTTACAAATGATCATTTACAAAAATCAACAGTTTACAACTTCTTGTTTATATAAATGGATCGCATGCTGATATGGAAATGCGATTTTTGCTTTCAGAAAAATAACAACCATTCAATATAATTGCCAAAATTCCAAACGTTTTGGAAATTCCGGAGATGGTGGCTGGGATATGTGTTTAGACCCTGCGTACACGATAAAATCACCATGTCTAATCTATTCATTCGGGTACGTAGGAATACGTAGATATAGGAGTTGCTTATCCTCATGTAAATTATGAAACCATGTATCCTATTATATCTAATGGTTGATCGATTTTTCTAGAATCAATTGGGACTTCAGTTTCGATGATGCTGTCGACAGACAATTCGGATGTGAACTTCACGCTTTTGATCCCAGGTACCTTACTCTCGTGTTCCGATTGCATTGTCGAGAACGTATGGCGCTTCCTTTTACATGCAGGGGATGTAATTTTTGTTGATTTCCCTTCCAGCATGAAGTCGAATGACTTCCACCGAGGTAATAAAATCAACTTCCACAACATGGGAATATCCGGCCGAGATGGCAAGTTGAATGGATGGAACGTGAAGACGCTTAAGAACATCATGACGCAATATGGCCATTTCGAGGTAATGTGAGAGAAACACGAGCCTAAGCCGATATCCCTCTAAAATTTGATGGTTGCCAAAACAAGGTTACAGCCTAGATAGAATCTAACTATAAAATGTATAGATCTTAGCTACGGTACAATAGAATCAATATAAATGTATGACAATGTAACCAAGTTATAGCACACTAATCGCCTCATTATTTAACTAAAAGATGATATCTAATCTCATGAGGCACTACTGGGCTCTGTATATTTCCGTCGAGTTCTGTACCCTTTCCTATGGTTTTTGCCAATATTTTCTAAATTTGGATTTATCGCCAATGGTTTTTCTATACGACCCAGCCCTGCGGTATTGCATTTAGCCACCGGCGAAATCCGCCATCTTTTTTCTTGGCGTTCTCGCAGTAGAACGCGTTGGATTTTTTCGCTGTAAAAATCTGGGAATTAGGATATTAGGGAGTTTTCACTCTCATAACGGTGAGTCCGTTCGGTTTGGGGGTTATCCCTGGTTTCTTTTTTTCCGTAAGAATTTTATTTACAAATATAATTTGATTGAATTGAATTGTTTTGATTTGTAACAGGATAATTATGCCACCCCCTCCTAAGGGTCAGCATCGTGGCGGGGAGGGATGCGGGCATTTGTTTGGCGCCTGGGACAACCACGATTCATGTGCGTCGTGCAGGCGCAAATCCGGTCAAATATGTGCAAGGAGCAATCCTTGCAATATTTGCGTCGTGTGGTCCGAGGACCTTTGGCTTCGGGCCGATAAGGCTCTTAAACTAAGAGATCGTCGTCGAGTTAGCAGGGATTCATCGGTTTCGGCCGATGTGCCAACCGACGTTTCTAATCCTGTTTCTTATCGTAAAGCGGAGCGTTCAGGTACGATCGGCTTCCCAACTCCGTTCACCGGGGAGGAACGCTGGTTCACCGGCACCGGTCTCCGGTCATTCACCGGTCTCTGGTCGTTCACCGGTTTGGCCGGTTCAGACTACATGTTCGGAACTGAGTGCGCGCCGCGGTAGTCGCGAACGGCCCGTACCGGTTCGGTCGGTACCGGTCCGGGTCGGGCATCGGTCCGGTTCGGTCCAGACGTCGTCCGGTTCAAAACATCCGGTACGTTCATCGTCTGATTCTGATCGTCGCTCCGGGGATAGAGCTCGCTCTCCCACTAGATTTAGACGCCGTGAGCGTAATAAACGAGCAAGATCTCCTTCTCGCAGATCAAGGTTTGATCGCGAGAGGGACTACGATCGTTATTGTCGGAAGTTTCGCCGTCGGTCTTCTCATCGTTCGTCGACGTCGGCTAGCGATGAAAGCGATTCTTCTAGTAGGTCGCGATCCCGTTCGAGGGATCGTCACCGAAGTCGGCATGATCGTCGGGATACTGGAAAATACCTGACTCAGAAGGATTTCCATGTATTTGAGGAGAAAATTTTAAACTTGTTATCTTCGTCGCAACAAGTCGCTGCAACTTCTACAACAGGTAAGCCTATTCCTGATTGTCCGGTTAGAAGTTCGCCAGCCCACTCAGTTTTTCGGAATTCTGACTCTGAATTCCTGGATGCTGCGGTAGGGTCTGATTTCAATGAGGATCCGGTCCCAGAAGCGGCAATTCCTTCTGGGGTCGTTCCTGTCGCAAGCAATTGTGGGTTGCCCCAGACGATGGGGGCTTCCCTGGCTCGCAATGTATCTCCGTCCCGTTCAGTTTTATCCGAACCAGCGGGGGACATGCCATTTAGAGCGATGATAAGTGAGTTCTTTGTCAAGCACGGGGCAACTCGCACTAAGCCCACAGCAGCTCCTCTGGTCGGTGAGTCAATGGAAGCTTATCGCCCTCCGGACTCCGATCTTAACGTTTTACGGGAATCGTCAGCGGTTTCGAGAGAATGGGCTCGATTGGATACGCAATTATGGGGTGAATGTCGGCCTGGAACATTTTCATTTCCCCCTCCAGAATGGGGTATGAAATCTGGGAAATATTTTAGTTCAACCGATCCACCTATAGGCGCATTTCGCTCGGCGTATTACGCAACTCCAGGTGCTGTGGATCACAGTCATAACTGCCTGGATGCTGATTATACTTTGATCAGCCCGGATACTGTTACAGCACAGTCGGGTATTCGTTTGCCTAAGTCCGGTTTGGTGGCCATGATGTCAATCCTGGACAATCTTACCAGGGTTGGTTCGTTTCAAGATATGGCACTTAAGGTGTTGACGGGTGAGCTTCACGAGACTCACGCCGCCGTTCATGCAGGCTCCGACCCAGAGTCAGTTGCCCTAAAACTGGAGGGAATGGACCGGATTATCCAATCTTTGGCTCGGTCTGTTTCGCATGTAATTCCGTTGTCGGTTCGGGGTCAGGCTAATCTGGTGTTAGCCTCCCGTCAGTCAGTGATGGACTCCAGTTCCAAAACTCGTCTACTGGATATGGTGTCCAATGCTTTGCTGAGAGCCCCATTGGGGACGTCTTCACGTCTCTTCTCCGGTTGGTGCGCTCCGGTTTCCGCAGAGCTGAGGAAGATTCGGGAGGTTCAGGCCAAGTCCAACCCCCGAACTCCGTGGAAAAAGCGTTCTGGTCCGACGCCGGCGGCGCGAGGTTCGGCACGGACGCAAACAGGACCATCTCAAACTTCAGCGCTTTCTCAGGCGGCTTCGGATGCCGGTTGGAGAACTAGCGCGCAACTTCAACAATCGTGTCAAGCCTCGTCCGGTCGTAACAGTTCCGGTTCGTATCGAGGCAAGGGGAAGGCTCCAAAAAGGGGCTCTTCCTTTCGGAAAAACTCGAAATGAATTCTTGGGACCAGTGGGAGGTTGTCTGCAGCAGGCAGCAACCCACTGGTCCGACCTCTTTGGAGACGGTTGGCCCTCCCGGGTCGTCTCTCGTGGCTACCGTCTCTGTTTCCTAAGGCGACCGCGCCTGATGAGGTCACCTCCCGACATGCGGCCAAAACCAGGTCAGGAGGCCTTAATCTCTCCGGCTCTCAAGGAACTGGCAGAGAAGGGAGCGATAGAACCAGTTTGCAACGAAACTTCTCCCGGCTGGTTTTCTCGAATATTCATGGTACCAAAGGCCACAGGGGGTCAACGGACAGTGATAGATCTGTCATCCCTCAATCGGCACCTAGACATTCCAAGGTTCCGGATGACCAAGCCCAAGGAGGTGATTCAAGGGCTCCGGGAGTGTAGCAGGAGTGTCCACAACCCCGAGAACAGCTCGTTACTGGTCACGGCTTCTAGGCTCCATCAGCTCCATGGGTCTGGTGGTGCCCTTAGGCCGCCTCAGAAGCAGGCGCTTGCAACAATATTGGAAGGGCTTCTGGTCTCAGTCGAAGGGCAACTGGGAGGCCTTGATTCCCGTACCTCCAACCAATCTAAGTCCGGATCTTCAGTGGTGGGCGGCAACTACGAATCTTCGGCTCGGGGTGTCACTAGCCCCGTTAGAGGCTCCAGTTCGTGTATTCACGGATGCCAGTCACCAAGGATGGGGGGCACATCTGGAGAACCGAGTCAAAGCCAGGAGATGGTCTCGCTACGAGGCCACCAACCACATAAATTTCCTAGAAATGCTGGCCGTGTGGAAGGCCCTGAAGTTCTTTCACAGGAGAGTGGAGGGCCACCACGTTTGGTTAGCCACAGACAATTCAACAGTGAGGGCTTACCTTCAGAACCAAGGGGGCACTCACTCAGAAACCCTCACAGGGCTGTCGGCCAAAATTCTTCTTTGGTGCCAGACAAAGGGCGTGTCCCTGACTGTGGCACATTTAGCAGGGAAAAGGAACGTGATGGCCGATGCTCTGTCTCGTCGAGGTCAGGCTATTGCGACAGAATGGGTTCTCCACCAAGAAGTAGCCGATCGGGTTCGGGGCATTTTTGGCAATCCGCTGCTGGATCTGTTTGCCACCCGGTTCAATCGGAGGTGTCCTCTGTTTGTGTCCCCGTTTCCAGATGCTGAAGCGTGGGGGGTCGATGCCTTCTCTCTGGACTGGTCGGGGATGCATGCGTATGCGTTCCCGCCCACACCAGTCCTGCCGCGCTTACTGGATCCAATAGAGAGATCAGTCAATTGCAACATAGTTCTGGTAGCACCATGTTGGCCGGCTCAGAAATGGTTCCTACCACTGTGCGACAACCCCAGGATTCTTCCGAATTTCCCATCGCTTCTGTCTCAGGGGAACTTTCGGCATCATCCAAACAGCCAGTGGTTAAATCTGCTCGCCTGGCCATTGTCCAGCGATCCTTGTCAGCTTCAGGCTTTTCAGAACAGGCTGCCTCCTTTATCGCAGGATCTAAGCGGCCATCAACAAGTACCATTTATGATGCCAAATGGAGTCATTTTGCGGATTGGTGTGCTGCAGGGGAAATTGATCCATGCTCACCCTCTGTAGCTCAATTGGCAGATTTTTTACTGCACCTATTTGTAGTAAAAGGTTTGCAGGTCATAACTATTAAAGGTTACCGCTCCGCGATTTCTCATACATTGCGTGCTTCTGGATGGCCAAATGTAGCAGGGGATCATCGGATATCCCAGCTGGTTACAGGGTTTTCTATTTCCCGGCCTCGGGTAACAAGGACAGTTCCACCATGGGATCTGTCTGTAATTTTGAAGAAGTTAATGGAGGCTCCATTTGAACCTCTTTCGGCAGCGTCATTTGCAAATTTGTAAAAAAAGACTGTATTTTTGCTGTTCTTGGCTTGCTCGGCCCGTCGCTCTGAGATTCATGCGCTTTCAGTCCGACAAGGTCATATTGTCTTTGGGCCAGCGAATGAATTTGTTTCGCTGCGGCCTGCTTTGGAATTTTTGGCAAAGAACCAACGACCAGGCTCGGTTGGGCGTCAATGGCGAATTGAAGCCCTAAAACATCGAGTGGAACCGGGCATCCCGGACAGGACTTTATGTCCTGTGCGGGCGTTGTGTTTCTATTTAGATCGCTCTGCTTCACGTAGGGGTTCACGGGAGCGGTTATTTATTCCGCTGCTGGATCACCTAAAGGGGGATATTTCGCGGGACACAGTAGCCCGATGGGTCTCTTCACTGATCAAGGACATTTTATTGAAGGAGAATCTTTCCTCGGAGGGAGTGGTTTCTCATCAAGTGAGGTCTATGGCTACTTCCTGCGCAGCCTTTTTGGGTGCTCCGTTGGAGGAAGTCTGTCGGGCCGCCTTTTGGAATTCACCGTCGACATTCACGTCATTTTATTTACGGGATGTTTCAGGCCAGTTAGGCTCATTAGCTTCACTTGGTCCTGTTGTCATGGCTCAAGGTGTCCGTTCTTTCCGATCGGACCCTTTAGTGTAGAATATTTATGTTGCATTATCAGGATCACAGGGGGTGTATCCTTGTACATAGTTTGGGCTCATATCTGCAAGTATTAATTTCGCAAAATTCTGGGGGGGCCCCTGAGCTGGACGGACTCACTGTGGCCAACCGGTCTTCCCTGTGCTACAGTGCTCCATTCCGTGCTTGGGTAAGTGTTCTCTTTTTCCCTCTTACCTTGCGTTTGAGCGGTGGTTTTTCTATCTACCTTTCCCACCATCCTTGTGCTAGGCTAGTCTAGCAAAAACCATAGGAAAGGGTACAGTACTCGACGGAAATATTACAATTTTTGGAACTAAAATTTGTATTTCTGAGTAGTACTTACCCTTTCCTATGGTGGGAATCCCGCCCACCTGCCCCGCATAGCTGTTTTTTTTTTTTTTGTCTGCTATGACGTAAAAAGATGGCGGATTTCGCCGGTGGCTAAATGCAATACCGCAGGGCCGGGTCGTATAGAAAAACCATTGGCGATAAATCCAAATTTAGAAAATATTGGCAAAAACCATAGGAAAGGGTAAGTACTACTCGGAAATACAAATTTTAGTTCCAAAAATTGTAATTTTACTGACAAATGATCATTTCCAATTTTTCAGAAAGTGATTGATTACCTGAAAATCGACGTCGAATATTCCGAATGGGCGACATTCGAAACACTACTGAAAGATGGCGTTTTTGTGAACGTTCGTCAATTCGGCATCGAATATCATCTGCCCGAGTTATCCACGAATTTAGCGCCGTCAACTGTCGACACTTTACGACAGGAACTGGCCATACTAAACGGACTCGAGAAACTCGGTTTCAAAGTCTGGCGCAGCCACGCGAATCCGTACGGGATGTTCGCGTCGAAATTATCAAACAGACAAGAACCGTGCTGCCGCGAAGTTAACTACGTGAATACAAAATTCAACTCGTCATAATCTCAATACAATGGGGAGCTGCAACACCATCTATCCTGGAAGATGGTGTGATGAACGCTAAGTCTTTAGTTGTCAAGATCAGGTCGTAATCATTGAACTTCTAACTGAATTTTTAGGCTCCTGGATCTGTACATTATCATATAACCCACCAAATATACCTCAAATCCTTTTTTTTTCTACTCAGATAGGGGTATAGTTATCATTACCAATGATCTTTTGAAGAGAAAAATTCATTTGGTTTACATTGAAAAGTAGAAAAATTTGGAAGATTGATTAACTTCTAGCAAACCTGGTGGATCCTTGCTTGCCACAGGAGCTTTGGAGGTTCCCCATTGTTTATATGAGCTACCCTATACTGTGCCATCTTACTGGCAGTGTTGGGACCAAACAACTCAGAAGGTACAAGGATTTGGAAATGCGTGTTGGTAGCAATCTGATATTGTGTTATGTTTTCTAGGGTTTGATGTTGCTTCTAGTGCTTCTTTTCCCTGGGTCAGTGCTTGTGAATTGCCTAAACATTGTCTCAACATGAAATATTCAGAATAGGTATTAAAACCTGTCCAAGAACTCATGATTTATAGATTCAGAGATGCAAATTTTCCGTTTTTAGATGGATTTCCGCTGAAATATGTCGGTTATCCAATTTGACACGATGGAATGAAGCGCTCTCCAATATTCATTTCTTTGGTGTTTTGCCATTTCAGGTTTTATTTTGGGTTTGCCACTTACATCTCTGTAGACTATCAGGGAAGTTTATTCAAGTAATTCAACTGGTCTCATTGAAGAGATTAGTAAAAACTATTAAACCAACGACATGTATCAAAAGGCAGTATGTACATGTTTGCTGCCTTGTCCTCACTCAAGCAATCATCTCGGCATTTAGATGATTGCTCGTAGGTCTTGATTAAGCCGCGAAAGCTATAAAAGGTTGAAAATCCTTGTGTAGACGGCTTTTACTGAGTTCCATCCCGAAAAAAATAAAAGCTGGCAAATACGCCATGTATATTTCACTTAAAAAAACATCTTTGGTATATCCTATGGAATATTAATACTATTATCTCTTGTGATCAAAACTCTAAGGGGAAAAATGAATCTTCTGTAAAGCCTGGTTTTCGCTGTTTCCAGCTAGCTTTTTCCTGCGAGCTGCAAACTGCTCGCGAGAACTAGGCTTAAGCAGCTAGACAGTGCTTTGTATAGAATGCTGACTGTACATAAATTCTTAATGGAATGATTGCGAATGATTAGTGTACCGTTGCTACTGAATTATATGGTACTTTCTTTTTATTAATGGTTGATATAAGATAATGTTTTTTCAATTTGTGCATCAGATTTTCAGATTGATCATTATTATTATTCAGTTGATTTAATGATTGTACAGTAGACTCTGTTCATCCTAGAGTTGGTTGCCCCAAATTATCACGTACTGCAGACAGTATATTGCACGTACAGTAAACCTTGCTTAAATCGTATCTTTTGGGGCCAAGAAAAGTCCTCCGACTTAGAACCAATCCGACTTTAGATAAGTGAAATAGGCGAGTTTCCAACTTTGGAATATCGATTTCTTTGAAAAAGAGAACCAAAAGTTGGGACCATTAATATTCATCTGATTTAAGCGATTATCCGACTTTCACCTATATGACTTACGCAACTGTTTACTGTACCATGTTCTAATAGTGCAATTCATCACATGAACGACCCATCTCTACTCAGGCTGCCCCGGAATTTGTGTTACGTGTACCTCGCAGGCCTGAGTTCTGAGGCAATCGGAGTCTATTGTAGCATACGCTTTTTTTTTTAACTACATGTACTCCATCTTTGAGCTATCGCTCAAATAAGATGAGGAAAACAAAAAACTTTTTTTAATCTGAAAAATCATCATGATTTTACACATTAACTAGAATTTGAGAATGCGTGTGCAAATAAATCAAATATATAAATATGTATATAGGTAATGATAATATATGAATATATCGAATTATTATATTTATTCAAGAATGAAGACCTGATTTTATTAGATTATTTTACCTAGATTGCTTAGCTGAAAAGTTCGTCACTATGATGAATATCATAAAAATATTAGCTTTAATGTCCATATTACAATATTTTGGGACTATTTAGTTTAAAGCACATTAGCCTGTCTCTCAGTAACAACACCTTTAGATATATAGTCTTTCTAGGCTTTTTGTTGAAGGGTTTTGGTTTGTTTTTTTTGGGTTTTTTTTTTCCAAAATTTGGTCATACGTATTTCTATGCGTTTTTGACTTACAGCTTGATGTTTTACTATCTATATTGTACCAGAGTACTTGCCATGTGGAACATTTCTGATGTAACAAACAACACATTAATTTCTAAATAAACTCGATTATTCTTATTTGATTGATTTGCTTGATTATTTTCTGTTGATTTTGAAGAATGAATCCAAATTTTCCTTGTGACATCTGTTCGAGTGGTGCCTACTGTAAAAAGAGGTTCCTTAGTTTGGTTTATAAACTTTGTCAACTCCTGGAAATGAATGGCAGTACAGTGGAACATTGTAATGATAATTAACCAGGATTAACAAAGAATTTCGTGACTTCCTGGTACACTGACCGTCCTGAAATTGGATAATCTGTGATGGGATGATTTTCTTCCATTTTTTCATCAATACAGAAAACTATTAATCCGGGTCCCTGCGACTCATTTATTCCTTAAAAACTCCTTCAAATGGAAAATGCTTTCAAACATGCTTTAAACTCCTTTAATTTGAGCAAAAAGCCCAAAACTTCAATTAGAAATTTCTGTCTAGCTTGTAGTCGTACAGTAGACTACCCCTAAATCGATACAGTTAGAACCTGGATGTGTTTTTACCCAATAAGGCAGGTGCCGAATACGGCACCAAGTTTAAGTAATGTTAAGGCTAAGAATTTGCTTTCAAAACCACAGAATTAATGGTTTACTGGAATAAACAACAGATTTAGGAGTGTGCAATAATTGAGACATAAAAGTTATAAAGACTTCCTCGAAATTTAAAATTTTCTCCTTTAAAACTACAGGAATCACTGATCTGTAGGAACCCTGTTGATACAAAAGGAGATTATTTACCAATGAGACTGGTGGAGTCATAAACAGAAGCCTATATTCAATATTCATTCAGTTAAGTAAAATAAATTCAATTACATATAACACAACTTTATTCATGACTAAGAAACCTTTCTTTAAGCTATAATTCATTGCCCTTCAAAACAGTGAACTTTTACTTTCACTTTCTACTTCAATAGCATCACTAGTTGGCGTAAGAAAAACCACAGTAAAAGTATTTATCATTCTCCGATTTAACCACGAATAAAGCACAATCCTCAATAAATTAACTTCATTGTAATCCAACATATTTATACTGAAATAGTTCATCTTTGTTTTCAGAAAACAAAGGCAACTTTTATGTTTTTTCGAGTTCGCAAATTTCTGTAATCGTTATTGCTAAACTTGAACCGATTATAGCACAATATTTTATAGATTTCTCGAACGCACATTCATGCTGCCCTAATACTCAACGATGAAAACTGAACTCGAAATCTTTTTATTTCCCATCCCTTTCCTCCGATCTTTGAGCACATAATTGATTGCATCGATGACAATAAACGTATAATAATTCATTCTCGAAAACTAGTTACATAGTTTTCCATCAAAACCAACCAAATCGACGCGCTTTCTTCTCCTCGTCTTTCAACTTCGTTTCCGTCTCGCGATATTTCTCGCGATCGTAGCCTTCGATGTCGTCGATTTCGTCATCGCGGAGAATGATCGACTCCGGCTGTTGGGGCAGGTGACGAGACGCCGTCTCAAGCGGAAGTACGAAAAGTTTGTCGTCGACTTCAGACAGTAGACCGAATCCTTTTAAAACGTTCACTGCCTCTTCGGAATCGAATTCAATGCGGACGCCGGCCTTTTCCGAGATCCAGTTTTCGACGAGATATTCTAGTTGCTCTGTAGGAATGCCGCCTGAAAATTAACAGAATCTTTTTAGTGGATTTCAACGTCGTATAAAATATTTTCAATTGATGGTTGTCTTATCAAGGTTTCACCAGTGTTTTCAAGATATAAAGTTAAAATCAGTTACCAAGTAATCTAGTTATAAGTAATTATCTAGATAATATAACATCAAATATACACTGGTAAATCATTTCAATATGCGAGAAGAAGTTGTAACAAGTTACAAAATAATATCTAGTACCTTACGATTAGGCTAAAAGAAATTGATTCCTAGTTTCTCCTTTCAGCTGAGCAACAATAACAGACCCGGCAACTATAGAAATTAACTGATTACAAATTCTATTGTGGTTTACAAAATGACCCAGCCGATTAGGAGAAACAAGGTATCCTTTTATTTAAATCACAATTAATTACCGATTTCAGCTGGCAACGATTCGCTATCACTGGCCTGCTGTAAGGAAGATGGAGGCCTGCGCGTCAACAGGAACGTGTACGCGAGCAAAGCTTCCTTGAAACTTTCGTCTTCGGCTCGGTCGACCAGCAACGTCAACAGACCGCGATTATTCGCCAGGTTCTTGTAGTACAGCATGCGATTCAAATCGGCCAAGTACAAGTTTCGCTTATTCTTGTAAACGGTCCACGAACGAGCAGCGACGAGAACGGCGGCTCCCGTCATAATCAAAGACCATTGAACGTGAAAGTGAGCTAACATCGTGACAAATTTCACCATCACGCCGATCATACCTATCGATATCGTCAACGTCAATATGCCCTGATCGAATTTCGTCATCTTTATCTTGCCGTCCGGCAGAAGTTGCTCGAGCGCATTTATCGGCACTTCTTTGAACATTTTCAATATGAGTTTGCTGTCTTTTCGCAGACGGACGGCCGCGACGATACGTTTGTAATACTCGAGCGGCACGGGAACCGGCCGACCTGATAGCCGGTAGAAAATGCGTTTATACCACGGGAATATCTGCTTGGGCGTTTCCTTACCGAGCGCCCAAAAACGTAGCACATCGTACTTATCGGGATTAACGCTGACCTATAACAGAAAAGAACAGAGAATCAGAGAAACCTGGGACAGAAAAGAATTGGTTTTTATTGACAAGTAAATATCTATTTCAATTGAAGTCTTATTGTTACAGCTGCACTTGCATAATACTGGTAAATCAGTTTTGAAATTGGCTCTTGTAGTACAGCATGCAATTGAGTCAAAATATTTTCTTAGTTTTTTCTTTTTGTGGGTTTTTTACTTCAATGGAGCAGAACGTCTGTCAAAATGCAATGATGCATTGAATCTGCATCAACTGAGCACTGAGTTAGATTAGGCAAGAATGTCTGCGCAATGCTTAAATGCAGATAACAATTTGTTCCAGATTTTCATTATTCTCAATTAGTCTAAGGTATCAAATAGAATTAGGGAATCCTTTGACACAAAACCATCTCGGGCATTACTTCTTCGTCAGAGTTCACATCAGAGTACATACATACCATGACACCTTCGCGCGTGCTGTGTTCGGCTAATGCTTTATGGATGGTCGGCTTGGCTAACTCATGGAAATTCGCTTTCTCCATGATATGCGAAAGTTTCTGTAGCAGCCAGAATTCATTATCGATGCGTTCACGTTGATTCCATTGACGAGTTGTGATCGTGTCTTTATCGGGATTGATCGGATCAAATAACATCTGCATGAAACAAATAAGAGGAGCATTTTATAGCGGTTTGTCCTAAAATTACACCCTTCCAGTGTTTTCGTCATGAAGATATGTACAGGGCTTCCATAAATCATGTTACCCAACCTGACAATGTTAACAATGGTTGGTCTCAAACTTATCAAAATCAGTTCATATTCAATCAAAATGTTGATTAAGTATAAGCTAATTTTACCTAAATTTAAAGTGGATTTTCACGTTCTTTAATCCATATACATACTATCATTTTAACCCATTAAAAAAACAAGATTGACATCTGTAATCAGTGTATGTGTATAAGGCTATAGATTATAGAGCCTACAATGTATTGATAATTGATTTACTTGTGAGAAGAAGAGGCTAAAAATTCTAATTGCATCGTTGTGGAGGAGATTGCTGCCCCGAAGACCAACTGCTAAGGATTGAGCCTTTGCAGTCCAATTATCCTAAATCTCCTATAACATATATCCTTTATCCTATATCTCAAATCAAACATTCACCTTTAACTCTTGAAGTATGCCGTGGTATTTGTTGACGACCGCTCCGTCGATGCCAAGAGAAAATCGTTCGAAAATCTTCTTTTCATCTTCCATGAGGAAATCCTTTTCTTGCATTAGATGGCGAATGAGCGATCGTCGAGTTATCGGAATAAATCGTTCCCTGAAATGAAGCGTCGATGATAATCGATGGCTTGATATGAAAGTCCGTAAGTTAGGGTTCAAAATATTCATCTTATCACCGACATAGTGGCTTAATGGTTGTATTTACTGAAATTCTAACTGGTGAAATTGTTACGAACTGAAACTAACCTAAAGTGAAATTCTGGTTCGATTAATTCATCTGTTAATTTCGCAAGTCGCTTGTCGGATTCCGATGCGGTTGTGATATTGCGTAGGAAATTCAATTCGATTGTTTGGTATTTCCGGTTTACCACCTATAGACAATAAACAAATACATCATATCGTTACTGGGTACATCTATTTCAAAACAGAACTGCAGGTATTTTTGAATTTACTTGAACCGAATTCCTTAGTTCTTCTGAGTCTAGAGTTAAAATTGGTTCATTTCTGATGTGTTAGCCCTATGGATCCGGTTCCTGCAGTTTAAGCCTCCTCAATGGCGATATCTAACCGTCACCCCCTAGTAGCTAGGAACTCTAGTAGAAAGCCAGTAACCAGTATGTGCTTTAACTTTTGTTTCACAATCAGATATTTTCAGAAACCGAAGTTGGTGGGCCTATAAGAACATCCAACTTCAAAGTAGAACTTCAAAACAAGGGCTACATTGGAACAGTACTGATTCATCAGTGATTAGACGATAACTAGGGTCTTTCGTTTTAGTAGATTTAGTCAGTAACCTGTATGTGGTTTAACTTTTGTTTAAAAATCAGATATTTTCACTAACTGAAGTTGGTAGGCCTATAAGCCCATCCAACTTCAAAGTAGAACTTCAAAACAAGGGCTACATTGGAACAGTACTGATTCATCAGCGATTAGACGAGAACTAGGGTCTTTCATTTTAGTAGAAAGTCAGTAACCTGTATGTGGTTTAACTTATGTTTAAAAATCTAAAATTTTCACAAGTAGGTCGGCCTAGAGGCCTGGGCTCATCCAACTTCAAAGTAGAAAGTGATAAGCACATGCTACATTTGAATGGTACTGATTCATCAGTAAGGATGACAACTAGGGTCTTTCGTCTTAGGCCCTCAAATTTCTAGGAACAAAATATGCCGGTTTGAGTCTAAGAAGGTTCTAAATAAGCAGACGATCTAACTCGACAACCAATCGAAATGGAGATTCCAATGGTGGCCATTTTATAACTCCAAACCAACCATTTTACTAGCTGAAAGAGTTTGGGGAGCTACACACTCTCCTAAACTGGTCACATGATCCCAAATGAGAATTGGAGAGATTTTAGAGCCCAAAAAAAGAATAGACCCTTGGCCTTTAATGATTACCGTTATAGGACGACTATACTGGCCGGCATCATGGCAGAATTGCCGATTGCAAAATTCCAATTCACCATTGGCTCCAATCAACTTAAGCGCAGCAGCTTTTTGAGACGATGAAGATGTTTGCGATGACACTGGTACAACCCAGCAGCAGCAGTGCAGCGGCGGGCGGAGTAAATGTTGTTGTCGGGCCGCTGCGGCCAGCTTACCACCTCTTAGTGCATTGAGAACACTGGCCATATTCAAACAAAAATTTTTATCTAAATGGTCATAAACATCAGAAAAATCTCAGTTAGGACGTGAAAAGAATAATGAAAACATTCAATTTACAGCAGGTTTATGAAAAAATTGGAACCCGGAAGTGTTTTTAAACAGTTCTTTGCATCAAACTTTGAGTCGAAACGACGAAATATATCTCATTGTTTTAATAACGTATTTTTCTAAGCTTTTAAGTACTAATAATATAATTATTTGTATATTTATCTAAAAAAAATAAAGATCTGAAATTTATACGCGATCTGATATAATTTATTCGCTAATTTCTTTGAACTTTTCGTGGATAGAATTTTGCAATTTGTAGTGATTGCAATTCGTATTGAATTGAATTTATACATTATTACTGGATGAGCTTTAATGGTGAAACAAAAATGTAAGTAAATACCGTCTCTTTATCGTCTTACGTAAATGATTTTGAGGGTCCTTGATTTGGATTTCGGAAGGCTATATACATCGGTTTAATTTCATGTTCAATTGGAACTGCCTGGTCGGAATTGGCAGAATTTCTAACAACCAGTTACTAGTTAGTCTACATGTCTACTCTCTATCTGAGTATCATTATCAATCTTCCACTCTTTTCTTCATTCCATGTTCATTGGCCTATTTTCTAGTCAGTGACCCAAGACAGATTGGCAAAAGAACAGAACAACGGTTCTAGGCCTACATCATATCTCTTAATTAAGTTTCATTCATGAAATGCATTACATTAATGTACGGTCTATCCCCCACTGCCGGTTGTTTGAGATGACTGAAATTAAGGTTCGTTCGACTTTAAATTAAGTCTAAACAATCCTAAGTATTTTCATTATTTTTTAGATAACACAGAGAGAATCCCACAATAATGATGAAAAACTAAATCTGAAAGTGTTTCCTAGAGCTAGTAGTTTATTCGACGTTTCAACTAGGCCCTAAGCTTATATTCTAATAGGCCTAGTTATGTTCAGGAACACATTTTTGGACTTTGTTTTTCATTATTATTGTAGGATTCTCTTTATATTATCGTAACAGCGTGGAAATAGTGTTTTAT
This sequence comes from Tubulanus polymorphus, assembly GCF_964204645.1. Classification (NCBI taxonomy): domain Eukaryota; kingdom Metazoa; phylum Nemertea; class Palaeonemertea; order Tubulaniformes; family Tubulanidae; genus Tubulanus; species Tubulanus polymorphus. Next base: position 9,458,273 of record NC_134027.1, on the reverse strand, counting down.
CAATGGTGATTATCTTTTAGAATTTGCCCATATGTAAACCATTCAGTCAAATAGATTATGAAACTATTCAGGGCTGCCATTGATTGTTGTCAATTTGTTAACTTGGCTGCTGTGTAGGCCTAAGTCTAATTCATACCATGTTCTTTGAACACTGTTATCTGGAAATTCTTAGAACTTGAATATTTCAACTTTATGAACTTACTGGTAGATTAACGAAGATACTGTATTAATGGATTTAATAAACGGATCCAGTTCAGTTTCATGATAACCGATTATCCTTTGCTTATAAATTGAAGCATTTTGGTAGGCCTTTCGCATTCAGCAAAGCCACCCAAATCTCCCCACCTACTACTCCTCAAGCCACCCGAATCCACCCTGACTGTCTTTTAATTTGAACCCATAGATAGCCTAAACATCCATGATTTCAAAATTTAATACCAAAATCAAGTCTTCCTATCTTCAATTCTTGAGTATTTGGGATATGAGACAGAACCAAGAGCTCCAGTTCTTTCTAAGGCTGGAAGTGAAATTATTACTGCTAAAGAGTTTGAGTTAAAAACCTAAATCATGTCAAAACAAACAACATTTTACCAAAGACCATATTTTGGATTGAAGTAGGCATACCCTTTCAAACAATTCTGGGTGAAATATGGGGGTCAAAAGGTCACGATTTTGGTGGCCCACCTCATCAAATCTGGTATCATACGAAAGCCTACTTTGTTTATTACAAATTAACACAAACTTGTGAGATAATTCAATTCATATACTTTATTGCGCCTTTATAAAAATGTACGTATAATCAGCATAACAAAGTTAAAAAGACAACTCGCCTTGGGGTATGAAAATCTACTGGAAATGAGTATCATAATCTTTCTGAGGAGAAGGCCTACCGGTAATATAGACGCTACATAGTGAAATTCCCGAGTGCTGATAGGTTAATACGAACATTAGACACGCGTTGATTGATTCTTATTGAAAAAAAACGTATTGATTGAGCCGAGTCTGAAGTGTATTGATTGCGTAATGTAGGTTTCTATGCGACCGCGGTGGTTTAAGCTTCAGCGCTTGTAATTTATTCAGCATTGCATCAATACTGTCAATTCATTTGAATTTTATATGATTTCACAATATTTTCAGATTCGTGCGGACTGACTTTGCAGGATCAATTCAACGTTTCTGATTCGCTGTGTTCATATGTATACACTGATATATATGTATAATACTTTATAAGTTGTGTGGGAAAACGACTAGGCTGCTTAAAAATCGTTGCCATGGAGACATCGCTGGAAGTGTTGTCTATTGCAGCCAGCATTCTCGACACTCGTGGAGCCAATGGTAGTTGTTACCAAATGAAAAGAAAAGGTAGGCTACGGAAAATCTTCTTATTCTCTTTTACATCGGTTCATCAACATGAGTGGAAAATTGGATGGAATGTTTCTCTAGTTGTTTTCATTGAAAGTTGATTTTATTTATCGTAGTAGGCCTATTCTGAAAATCAATGCAATTAGATTCTGAAATGACCGAATTTCTGATTCAAATTATTATTGAAAGAAAAGGATGTTCAACTTGAAACTTGGCTTTCAATTTATTCACTTTTCGCCTATATGAAATTACTTGCTTGTAGTAAAAAGCTAAAGTAAGCTGGACAGCAATCTGAATATTGGAGAATATAATCTCTTTCAATTTTAACTTCAGGCCAATTCTATGGGCCATTTTCATGTCTTAGAAAATGGCCTGTAGAATTGGCTCGAAACGTCAAATTCTCGTTTAGTTTTTTCATTTAATATTGTGGATTTTTACTTCACAAAAGTTGTCATTGTTGTTATCGGTATGTTGTTAATTCGATTTGCGTGTTTAATGTTTCCTTATCAACGATGTATTGTTGCTTCAACCGTGAAATTCGATTCTTAATCGATGAAGGCTTGAAGGCCGAAACGTCTTGTAGTCGCGAAAATAAAAGAAGCAGCTCGTCGTAGTCTATATATTTATTTCATTAAGTCTTACCGGAGATGAGGGGAACAAAAAACATATCGCATTGTTATCGGTAAAGTTGATCGTTATTTTGAGTACGGGTTATCAAGAAGTCAAGGGTTTGCCACAATGACTCGTCGTAGCTGGTTGGGAAGAACGGATGAGTCGTTTTACCGCGTGGTAAAATCACCGGTAGAGTTCGGGAAGAAATCGATTCGATTTCGTTGAATTCAGCTGTACGTTAGTGATTCGGGGAGGCAGTTACTCGTACCGCATACCTAGGCCTTTTTCTTGCTTGGTTTACGGGAACCACCTCCGAAATTTGAAGAAAATTCAAATAAAAATAGATTTTATTTTTTTTTATTCCCGCCCGACCCTGTGGAATGAATTGGGTGCAAAAATGAGCAAAAAAAATTTTTTTCGCCTCCAGCCAATGAGAATCGCGGCTTGAATGATGAAAAAACTTGAAAAACGCGAGGTTCCTTTTTGATTGCAGCGTGCAGAATTCAAACTTTCCAAGAATCGTTTGTTTGGACATATGTATATTGCCCTATCGACGGTTCCCTCTTCCTTCAAAAAGTAATTTTATCTCACTGCTGAGGGAATTTAAAAAAAAATGTTACTTGCTTCCCCGAAATGATATTTGAATAGGTCTACCCCGTAAGCCAGGCTATTCTATTTAAAAAAGGCCCTTCGTTATCGTATTATGAACAGGTATTGCTGACGAGTTCGCACGCAGATCAGAGACGTGTTAGTAGGAATCGTCGGTATTCCGTGTGCACGTTCCAAGTGGGAATAATCTACTAGCCGGTCAAGAGAAGATGAGCGAGTCATCCTGCTTTGCGTTTCGAATAGCTCCGATCAATTGCCGTTACACGTTACCCCAGTAAACAACAAGCACGTAAACGATGCCCGGCATGCAGACAATTTTATGAAATATTGCAACGGATGCAGCAGAAGCGGCGGCGGCCAGTTGCATTGAATTAATCGAGAGAGTTCGGATTCTTCGAATTAGAATGTTGCTCATTCTCTCTCTGTCGTGCGCGCGATTCAACCCCGCGAATCAATGAGGGAATAGTTGCGAATTTGCGCTAGCTATGAAAAGAATTTCCAATAATGTCCAATAATCCGCGCCTATGGCGCGAAAAGCTTAGACGTACTGCGGTATTTTCCAACTAACTTTTGAATACATTCAAAGATTGGCATTTATGTTTCTAGCTATAGTTGTGATTGTAAGTTTTAAACACTAGATAGGGGCGGATCCAGCAGGTGAATTTGACTATATTCTTAAAAATTATTGCTCAATGTTATGCCAGCGGCGAAGCTCATTAAAGGGTGGTTTGGGGTTCCTTCCTAAGAAAAATTCGAAAAATGTCTCTTTTTCCTTGTATTTAAAGACATTCTGGACCTGTTAGATTAGGTTCTCCTAGGAAATATGTTATTCACATTTTTCAGACTATATTCTGGAATACAGTGGAATATAGCTTGGGTGCGCCCCTGCTAAAAGCGAGTTTAATTTATGAAAAATTAAAATGACGTAATGTTTCAAACTTTGAAATCATTTTGTTTCAAACACTAGAGATCATTGTCAGGTGTGACCTGTGCCTTTTGATTTTGATTTTTAAGAAATAGAATTTGCTTATAGTCTTTTAAACTTTGTATATAGTGGGTTTTAAACTTATGATCAACTCTCTCCGTCATAGTACTACTATTCTATTGCTACGATTGGTGTCTCATCACAGTTCACAGTGAACTGTAGGCCTGTTGATAAAAACAAGCCATTTACAGCAATTTTTGCCATCGGCCTATAGGAGCCCAATTTTTGGCTATATATGTGTAATGGTGTGCTTAAGCTTAGATTCAAAATCTAAGGCGATCAAAAATCCTTTTTGGGAGACATTCGTCGATCAGCTGCTAGGATTATTGTCCTAGGAATCTATTCAAAATCCTATTCCGAGTATTAATCGGTCGTAATTACAAGATTAGCCGTATATAAATTGCGCGCAACGTAAACTATTAGCGAGCAGATGACTGAATTTTTCTACCGTGTTATTGATCCGAAAATCTAGGGACGACCGAAACGTGCGCGGATCTCTATGTGTACATGTACACGAGCTTCTCACATTCCTCGCATACCTGTGAAAAGCGGCCTCGCGTGCGCGTAGTATAACAGTACATCTCCTCGCATAGCATAGGTGAATTACCGGAGGACCTGCTGACTGGCTGACGAACGGAATCACACTGCTCGTCAACGTATGATTCTAGCATGCTGCGAGATCCATCGTGTTGAATTGGAAATATTTTAATCACCGCGTGCTCGAAAGACTGAGACGGACTGAAATCGCAGTGGATGCGTGTATATCGTTTACTTTTGTAACAAGCGATCTCTTCACTGATTGATTGTTTGATTGATTGATTGATTGATTTCTCGTTAAGGAATATTATATATATTGATTATTGTTATATTGGCTGCCACAGGTAATTAGGATTTTAATTCAGTTGTTAAAGATTGAAGTCTGTGCCGCCCCTGGTAACTGGAAGTTTGTTCTACTGAGTGACCACTGCGGCCAGTTGCTGAAAAGGCAGTAAGAGTTAACCAGTGACTAGTTAACTAGTTAACCAGTGGCTATTTGTTGACAAAGTGATAATTAAAAGATCATTGTTGCTATGGTATCTCCAGTTATCTTTCACCGACTTTTGGGCAACTGGCTCCAAGTTGTTATTTTCGGATTCAGAATTGAACCAACTCTTCGATTAATTACCAGAATGTGCTGGTGCAAATTAACTGATGTTGTTTCGTAGGACAAATGACGATTTCAGATCCAAAAATGAATATGTCTGTTTGCTAAAATATGGCGCGGCATTATTGTAATATATATGTAAAAACGAGGATCTGTTTTTAAATGCACGTCTGGGTTGAACATTTTTAACTGTAGTTAACTTTTTTGTTTTATGGTTTTTTGATAAAACATTTTGAATAGATTCTGAACAAATAGTTCATCAATTCATAGAAGCTGACTTTATTCAGTAGATTTAGGCAGCACATCCGGCTATTAGAAACGTAAAATTAAAATTTCTTTTATAAACAGGAGTTTAGTATTCGGCCTAATTGAAATTTAATTTCTATAGCGCCCTTTTCACTGATACTACAATTTTCAACGGCTCTATCCATTAAATCTGTATTATTACCCCTAGCAACTCTAACCATCAGTCATCTCTCTCCCTGGTGAGAAGTAACTTCCGAGCAGCTACTAGGCGCTCAAGAGTCATCCATCAGGCAAGGTACCCATTAACTCTTGGGTGTAGAGAGGCTATGAGGATAAGTGTCTTGCCAGGGGGACACTACGCTAATGTACGTGGTTTGAACCCACGACCTGGCTGCCGGGAGTACATCTATTGAGGTACATAAAACGTGTGTACGTATGTATGGACTAAGCTGTGGAATACGTGAATCACTTCAGGAATGTTTGGAAATTTCTCGTAGAACCCTCAACTGTACGGCGAGTCCATTCCTGTAGAGTCATAGTTTTAAGGTTACAGTCGTGAGTTGAAATTTTTGTGGCCAAAATGATACTAATAACTTGTGCCATAAGAATATCTATCTAAGGTATTGAAAATCAATTTCAAATCAAAATTCTCACATACAGTAAACCTTGCCTAACTCGGACTAACTGGGACTGGCAAAATTGATCTGAGGTTCAAGTGAAGTCCCGAGTTAATGATAGGAAAATGCGTTTTAGTAAGTCAGAAAATGATTCGGTTTTGGTGAGTTAGTCAAAAGTTGGCCATGTCCTAGTGGAACAAGGTTACTGCTCATAGAATTCACTCTGACATTTTTCCGACTTGAATTTGTTTATCGGCTAAAATGATTGAATGTGTTTTTTTCAAAAAAAAGTACATATGTTTTCGTTTATTTCGTAGAAAATGGATCGTTTTTGAAAAAGTCTGTAATAATGAATAGCACGATGTCGAAAGAGTTGCCGACGCGTGGAGAGCGACATAAACGGACGAAAAATCGCAAAGAAGTTTCCGAACAGCTTCATTTCGACGAAGAACACAAGATGAAAGTTCAGAACTCCAAAACGACGCAAACGTAAGTGACGCGAGTTTATCTAGATTTCGAAATTTTCAGTCGTACAAATTTTCTGACCAGTTTTATAGGATCCATTCAAGTGGATGCTTGAAATCATTGTATCTTATCGATTCACCTACCTGGTGGTGTATTACTGCCAAGTGAAACGGAGAAATTTGATCGTCTCAAGCAGAGCCCCTGCGACTCCTTGATTCCTTAAAAACTCCTATACTAGAAATGCTTTTAAAGGTGCCGTAAAGGTGCTTGAAAGTCCTTTAATTTGAGCAAAACCGGATTTCCCGTAGAAACAATCATATCGTATTGTAAATTTTCTATTGCTGTTAATAGTGCATGTGTTTATACGGGGATGGCTGGCTCACTGATAACCGTTGAGTACTTTTCAAACTTCAACTTAGATTAGATTGCTGTAGACCCAAAATCCTTGAGGAGGGTTTGGGGCCCTAGGAAAATTTTGAGAAAAAGACCGGCATTATTTGCATGTATAACTTTTTAAGCCAGGTAGTGAAAAAATAAGGGGCCCAGGCCGCCGCTGGGTCCAGCCAGAACGACCCCGGCTCCACCGGCCCTGCAGGACCAAAAAGCTGGTAGACTTGTACACAGCAAATTGCCTTCTTCAGGCAAATGAGACGTGCTACTGTTGATTTAACCGTTACATATGTAGCGTTCGTTTACGAAAAGAAAAAAACCTGGATATTTTTGTCAGTTGAAAGTGAAGGAGAGGGAGGCGGGAGGGAGGGAGATATGGAGAGAGACAATTTAAAAATTTGTAATCTTTTACACGTGTCAAAACGGTATCGTCTACATGGCAGCGGAGGTAGCGTTGGCCATATATCCTCAGTGCGAGTGAGGTATGCGGGATCGTAGGAATGTCTGTTGTGTACCGGTATTAGAAACGAGCGCGAGCAACAAAATGCGTATTAAACAACGAAACTGATCCAGGATATGTCTGGGTACTTTTAGGTACTACAATGTGTAGTGGAAGGTATTTTTTTTTTTTAGAAAATATTTCTGATGATAATTATTGATACGCAAATTTAGTCACGCTTTAAGTTGTAGGAAAGGTTGACCTTTTCGTTTTCTGTGGGCACGGGGGGGGGCGGATCCAGGTGAACTTGTGAGACTTGTACAAGTCCATTAAATTTTTTGGGGGGTCTTTGAGTGCTCGTTTCTATTTTGTGAAGTTGGTGCATTTCCGTGTAGTGCATATAGGGGTAATACATAATATTGTCATTTTGGACAACAAATTGCCTTTTTGGAACGTGTCCATCGAAATTTTCCCCTGGATCCACTGCTGCGCAGCGACCCAGTTCCGTCTCTTAGGGAATTTGTGTATTTGAAATTCATCGCTCACAACTGGATTGCATGATCAGGAACTTTTTTTTAAAGTTAAATGTTCGGATTTTCAGAAATTCCCATCCACAAAATGATGAAATCAAGACACTTTTCGTCAATTTTCTATTGATTCTCATATTTCCAGCATGGACGGCAATAATGAAATTTCGTCGCAGTACAGCGAAGTCATTCGACACCTGTCACGTAACAGTCCCGTAACGAGTGCATCTAGTCCTACTCAACCCCCCGAGGCTCCGTTGAATCTGACCCGCGACGGCGCGACGCCGCCTCTGCATCCTCGTCAAACTGTGATCACCAGCGCCTCGGTTCCTCCCGTGTCCGAGGGTGACGAACCCGAATGTGGACCAATCAGAAGAGACGTTATATCCGGTAAGCCGTCGAGTCGGATTTTCTTTCTTAATCTTTTAAGTAAAAGAGCTAAATGCGACGTTGTTAAGTAGACTTTGGTAAGTAAGATAAGAGGAGACTATCGAAAGATGGACTCTGCACATTTTATATTGAATTGAATTTATAATTAATCTATTACAAATCATATGACAATGTTTATATCATTATCATACATGTATTTACTGGTTCTATCTTGCAAGATCTTTGAATAAGAAATCTTTTGATTTTTTGGATTTGATGATTTTTGCATAGTTCTGGTAGACAGATCCTTAATCCAAGTAATTAAAAGTAAAGAATGCTGTACAGAAAGGGTTATGTAGAGATTTTAAAGGTGAAACGATCTACGGAATCAAAGTAGCAAAAGTCTTGATTTACCTACCGTAACTATTAAAACTTTAAAGTTACCAAGAATGACACTGGTGTCGAAAATGGTTAGAATTCGCTTATTAGTGAGCAATCAAGTTGATAAAACTATTGAGCCAATTTTATGAAATTTGATGTTCAAATTAAGATTGCTCCATTGGTCGAGCCAGTACAGCAGTTGTAATTTGAACTAGACTTATGGAATTTGAATTAGTACTAATTTGGAACTCTCGTGGTGTATTCGCGCCATTATTTTCATTCTTCAATTTGCAGGTATCTGTGATTCTTCAATCGACGAACACTTCAGACGTTCTCTGAGCAAACGTTATCCGACAGACTTTCCAGGCACTGAAAATTCGATCTCTTCGTCGGAAGGTGAGGATCGAATGAACTCGATGAACTTTATAAAGTTAGATTCACTCTTCAAACTCTAAAGAGAGGAATGCACACATTATGAATTATGAGTAATATGATACAGTAGAACTGGCTTAATTCAGATTTTTCAATCCAGATTTTCACTAGAATTCGGATGAAATATTTGGTTCATTTAACCTGGAACTTAGTAAACTACTGACCAGTCCCTAGTCATCCGAATTAAGCGAGTTCTACCGTATGAATTGAAAATATCTGATTCACCGCGTCCTGGTACTATGAGAGTCATTATTTGATTCTCTGAATCTAATGATCACGAATCTATATTACGATTTATTATGAAATGACGTCTGCTATCTTGAACGAAAAAATCTTGTCGCTTTTAAAGAAAGGGCGAATTAACAATATTCGTATCACAAAAGCATAAAGCGATAAATGACAAAAATCGATTTTGTCGAGCTCGTTTAGAAAATATTTCGATACAAAAAAAGCATTATCTCGCGTGGAATCGAAAACTTGTTTCGCGAAATCAATGACCAAAATGATATCGTAGAAACTTCCACTCTTTGTACGCGCGCGCAAAATACCGTTCGGAATTTGGCGAAAAAATTCCGATGAACAAAAACCAACCGAAGTCGACTTCAAACATGGGCACTATTTATCGGGTTTTATATTCTAGTGCTTTTAACTGGGGTGATGGAATTTATACCGTGTGGTGTGTGTATGTGCATGCATTCCACTTCTGAATGCATTCCTCGGCCTAAGGATTCCAGGCATAACTTTATCAAGCTTTGTGCCTCGCCGCACATGTTTGATAATATGTTTACATGCATGCATAGACAATATGTGTGTGTGTGGAATTTATTTCGAGGACGACACAAACGAAAGAAAAAAACAGGTCACCCGAATTTAGATACCGAACACGATGTATTCGCGCTCATACGTAATAGCCCACCAATTACTGGATGTTAAAAAAGAATTCTGCTACTTCTTTTTTCAAATCCAAAATTTTTTCTGCCTAATGAGTATGTAGAATTTCTGGGGATCATTTCAAATTGTTCATCCAGTTTCCAGTCTGGTTGTGTTGCACAAGAAATTGGTGAAACAGATAAAGTTCATCGCCCCTTCATACCAAATGAACGATTTTCGTGTATTTAAAAAAAAGATTTTGGATGCTTTTAATGAAGGTTTTATTAACCTTTTAATGCATCTACACTGAAGTGCAATGTATTAATTGGTGATGGACTATGCTAATAATACACTGCACCCAAGAGAATTGATGAAATTGGTAATTAGTTCTTATCTCTGATGAAAGATGACAGTACATACAGCGCATGCCGGTGCAGATGCATTATAATGATATTCAGCAAACTGGGGCGAAATTTTCAAATTATCTCCAGCACTTAAGGGTATCAATTAGTCAGCATTTAAAGGCTTAAGTACCTATACCTGGTATGTCAATGATCAAGATTTTTTTGATTTCGTTCCAGATTCAGTTGACGATCACTTTTCACGGTCATTGGGAAAAACGTGGGACGATATTAAAGCTAAAAACGACACTACATCTGCGTCGTCATCTCGCCACGTGACGACGGACGTTTTATCGGACTCGGTCGACGACCATTTTGCGAAAGCTCTCGGTAAAAACTGGTCAAAACTTAAGGCGCAGTCCGAGGCGGAGAATACACCCGATTCATCATCTTCTTCATCAGAGTCGCATTCGCTAATGGCAATCAGGACATCATCGATATGATATGATATATTTTATAATCGTGGTTGATATTATTTGTTGTTGTGGCTGTCGGTCCGTTGTTGTTGTAAATCTTGTCTCAAAATACGAATTTTTGTCGTCGAAATGTTGTTTTCTTACGTGTTACTGTTTCTGAGTATGTGAGCAGAAATGTCGCAGTCTAGTGGACGAAGCGTCCCAACGTTAGCCAGCACAGGTCAAAAGACGCAGATCTATGATAAGTATGTGGATTTAATCCGATCAGTAATTTGAAATAAGCCGAACGGAGAAGGGCTTATGATGCTTTGTAATCGTACAAATTTTAATAAAGAATGTTGTAAAAATATGGATGAATAAACAAATTATATGAAATATTTGCTAACCATCTCAAATGAATTCTAAGTCTTCCCTTCTATGGGAGGTGGGGGAATATTACTAGAACCACAGTGGGTCATTTTAGAATGGTTTATTTCGGAGAGATGCTAGATACTACATACGAGATCATCATCAGAACTATGGACAATCAGTACCAGCAACACTGTCTTTTTGGTAGTGGTATATTCCCTTTTCGCTCCTTCCCCATTGGCCCTTTTTCATTTCAATTACCCATTGCACTCATTCCATTTTGCTCGGTGTCGCTTCAGCCCTATGAAGCACAACTAATGGAAATAAGATAATTCCACTGTCATTTTGCGTTTTCCGTAAAATGCACGAATCCATGTCATTTTCTGTTCTGGTAACAATTCGTCTACATATTTTTCTAAATTTTTACGATCTACCTTACGGTATTTCTTTTAATGAATTACAACATGTCACGTTGTTAACTTAGCTTCCCTGAAAACGTACACTGGGGTGGAGGGTAAAATGGCAAGTAGCGAAATAGGAATAAATAAACGGTGAAATGGGAATAAATCATCAGTACCATGAATATCACAGACAAGTTCCAGCGGAATCTCTGCACAGACAATAAAACTAGTTAAGTAACATGACGAAATACTACAGTTTGGACAATTAAGACGCCTATACTTTTATTAACTAAAATAGATATAATTGATAAGGTATCGAACTAATAACAATCATTGTGTCCATGATCCGAAGAGGTTAAAAAGCATGGACTCTATCTAAAATGTAGAGTCTCCAGTCAAAACAAAAAATCTCACCACCAAATGCCATCTGTTGTTACCGGTATCTGAATGAAGATCAAGCGGAATGTTAAAGATAATTAGGCCTTTTTTAATTATTGGAAAACACTCCCAGAATTCTGCAAAAATCAAATTTAAAAGCCCTCTTTTTTCATCACAATTTTGTCAATAAGAAAAAAACTTTTAGTTTTGTTAAGTCTGTCTTGATTTTCAATATACCGTAGTAACTCGTATAAGTTATGTTCACCTTAATCTTTTTCTGTAGTCCTTCCCAGGTTTAATATAGAAAATACGCAAATAATAAAAAGCCTTCCCAGTAAACAAAAAAAGCCTTCCCAGTAAAAGAAAACTATTACATAGTTGAATCTCTTTGAGAGACACTCCTATCTCATAGGCGACAGTATTTCGAGAATATCAATATTCTAAAACATTTCAATCGAAAATATCTTTGGAACATTTCTGAAATCAATATTTAATAGTTCCCTTGAATATTCATGTGTAATTCCGAGAAGAAATATATACTATTATGCCTACTTAAACCCTAAAAGTCATACCAGATTCTGGAGAGACAATTTTAAGACAATAATGTACACATGTACATAAAACAAATTTTTAACCGTTATTCCTACTGTATTGAACATCAAAATGGCATCGCACAAGTGTAATGCCTAGCCTACATCGACAACTAGTTGCCGGGCAGTTTTCGGCACATAAGAGGAACTGGCTGGATACAATCAGTTGCTCGAACGTGTCGATGTGAGCTAGCTTACGACTGGTTAGCGTCCATCTCCAGTTCAAGCCAGTTGCCCATAGCTGTACTCGGTTACTGTCATATCTGTCAATGTGAGCGCTCTATAATCAAAAACACATGGTTGCAACTGACTAAAACAAAGCAATTTGTCATGTGATTCGAGATGCCCTGAGAATATTTGCTAGATTACACATCTCAGTTGCTGTCGATGTGTGCGCTATGGACTGGCATGAGCCACGCAGAAGCTGGTTTTCATTAGATTTTCAATGTGAGCCGGTACTCACTCACTAGTAACTTGTTGTCTCCAGTCGCTTTGTGGATGTATGCTTAGCTTAACAAAGGTCCATGATGGATACCATGCCGACTTGGAAGTCTGAAATGCTTGACAACTAGCCACAATGATAGGACATGACAATTGACTGGTTAAAATGTGTGCATAGGTACCGGATGTATAATATCACAGTGCTAAGTATTATCAAACATTAAAGCCATAAATTAAACGGTTGATATTTCCCCCCAAAACCCTCTCCCATCTACATACAAAGCCTCATCTGGCTAATATGGCCTGCGATTACGTAGCATTGGAATGATCGAAAAACCTGTTTGATATGTTAAAGATCCCTTCTCAAAGTACACCCATCACAGATTCTATAAAAAATGACCATATAGTAGCTACGAAGTCTCAAAATCCACACTAAAAAGAGACTTTTTGGGTACAAAAAAGGTCGCAGAATGGCCGCCTCGAGTCTGATTAACCCAATTTTTCTTAAAACTATCGATCCTAGGGGGTATATTTACACACGTCTATGAAGCAAAAAGATAATCGCTTTTTCAAAATATACATTTTCAAAATGTCCCCTCAAAACTTCAAAAATTTGCTAAAAGTGTTGATTTTGGCACAGCAACGGCCTGCTACTCAGTCATCTTCATTCTGATCAGGTTAGTTATTTAGCAGATACATATAGGGTGGATGCATGTAAAAACTTTATATCAAGGCAACGCACTGAAACACCACAAAGCACATGGGGACATATTCATATTGATATTGCATATCTACGAGATGAAAAATGCTCTTTTAAAAGAACAAAATCAACATAGAAAAATTTAAACATAAGAAATCATTCATTTATTACGTACGCATAAAATTTGACTTTTTCAACCTCCCCTGTACGCAAAATCGGACATTTTTTTCATATACATTAAGCATAACAGTACGCAATTGCACTGACCCCTCCCCCTCCCTTGATGCGTACGTAATAAGTGAATGACCCCTAAAACGAGCACGAGACTAATAATGAACAACGTGATGGATATCTCGCGCTTTGTAGGCTTTCTTATTTGACGGAATGTTATCGCCGTTAGCACCACACCTTTTGCAGGTGACATATAGAACGGCGAAAACAACCATTACAACGCAAAACAATTTCCACGGCGAGATACGATATCCAACGTTGTAAAACACAGGTAAAAACATCTGTCGACTGGTCAGAATATCGCGACCAAATTTCATGCTACCGTCCGAGCGGAATTTCCCGTGCTTCGCCTGTCTTATCGCGAAGTTGTCGACGACGACGCCGCTTTTCGATCGAATCAGCTTCCATTTCAGGTGTGTATGATTCGTTGTTTCGAGCACGGCGAAATTCTCTGAGCGCGACATCGCGTCCGGCAGACGCTGAAACGCCGACCAATCGTTCGCCTGGAAACCGTTCAAGAACGTGCGCGCCGATTCCCATCGCGAACCGATATTGATGTTAATCGGCGCTTTCGGGTTGTCGTAGTTTTTACCAACGGCGTGACCTTTATACACCGGCCAAGATCGCTCGTACATTTGTTCGTGGGAGCTGATGATCAAATCGACTCCCTGCCAGTTGAACAAATCTTCGAGTTTTTGATGGACGTTTCGAACGACGGAAAGCCAAGAAAACGCCGAATGCACGGGTGATATAGACGTATAAAGCGGTCGATGCCCGATAACGATAATCCACGGATATTCGTCACGTTTCGCGTTTGCTTTTATCAAATCGTCCAGTAACCATTGAAGCTGTCGCTTGATGTGGACTTCGTGGTGGTAGTAGATCTCCGTCGAATACGCGATGTAGTGAGCGTATCCGAGGTCGAAGCTGTACCATAGTCGATCGAGGGGCATCGGCCACGCGACACCCGGCATCGAAAAGCGATAGCGATAATGGAGAAACTCGGCGTCGGATTCGTGATCGCCGGGAACCGTTAGAAAAGGGTATCTCGTCGATACGCGTTGCAGGTCGCGCATGTACAAATCACCCGATTCGCTGAGCGTGCCGCCCAGATCTCCGATTTGGAACAACGCGTCGTAATCCCCGTTCGCACGCGTTTCTACGATGTACTCGTTTACCTCAGACAAAAGCACGGAATCAACGCTCGTGCCGCCGAGAAGGATCATTTTCGTAGCGGGCCGTTCGGCCGCATGCGTCGATGCGTTCGACGCTCGAAAGCTGAATATCTCACTTTTTGTCGAAGCCGTTTGCACCTGGTAATAATAAGTTCGCCCGCCGATTAAACCGCGCAGAGATGCGCGATGAAAATACGGTAAATAGTTCGTAAAACGATCGACGAACATCAGTTTTTCGCTTTTGGCGCGGCCGATTTGAGACAGATCACCGCGCGAAGACCCGTACATGACTTTAGATTCCCCGTGCTCCGAGGTCGACCACATTACCGTCAAGTGAGTCGGGTCATCGCCAAGAGACAGGTGAATTTGATCAGGCCCCCGATGAAGTTCGGCGGCGGATATTTCTCTTTTCGGTTTGGCAGTAAACCAAGACAAAGGATTACCTATGCCGAGAGTGAGGAATAGAAATATCAAGACCACCGCGAGTACTTTCAGTTTTTTACTTTTTCGCGAGATTCCGCCGAGTTGAGGATAACTGTACACACTCGGAAGAGCAGCCACACTATCTTGCATAACTACATGCCCATAAACCATCTTGAAATGGAGGAAATGCCCACAGTTATTCTTATATATTCTATAATAGTTAATCGATTTTGCTGTTTTCAGCCTTTCATTTTTTTGTGGTTTTAAATAATACTCTCACAATCACTGTCTTACAGGATTTATCATTTGTTCATCTAAAGCTGTTCATGGAAACACGATTTTTCTTCTGGTTCATGTTGAGCATGTCCATAAAAAGCACAGCCCATATTACCATCCATAAATTAGCATCATAAAACCCCATAAAAAACGGATAAAACCATTATATTCGGTCGACGACCTTGAGGAAAATGCCCGTTGACCTTGAGGAAAATGCGCCGTTACCGAATTGCATTCAATAGATTTTTAATATTTTTTTTCTTTTTTAGTTGTCTATCCTCCTATTCTGGATAGTTTTGGGGTATGATAGTTGTATCTTATAAACATTTTCGGTGAATTCTGTAAGAAATGTCAGTAGGGAGTGTATGAAGAGGAAATAAGTTTAGTTTTGTATTGATACTTGATTGATTAAGTGTCAGATTACATTTTTATAGCTTAATCTTATATAATATCTATCATCTCATAATCTTCATGTAATATCCATCATTCTTCCAACATACCTGTAGTTTAATCATTTGATTCACTTGTATTTCACCTGATGAGGGGATATGATCCCGAAAACGTTCGTGTTAATAAACTGTATTTACTCATTAGAAAATGAGGTTTTTAATGTTATCGCTTCTATGGTTATTCGGATATTTGAACTCTCTTCCTAAGATACCTATATGTATTATTATAATTTCCGGCTATAGTCTCCCTGATTTATACCTTGTATGTTTTTATTGAATAACATTGTAAACGCCTGTTTGTTTCTATTGTTCAAATGTTTGTTTGTTTTTTACTCTTTCTCTCTTGTTATTTGTCAGTATCTCTTCGTGTTTTATTTTATTGCCATGTCTGTCTCATGTAATATCTGTAATTATAAGGACGCAATAAATTTTGAATTGAATTGAGTATTCGGTGGCTATTTTCGGAGCCACCCATTCTTGTTGACGTGTCCGGCTTCGATTACTTCCGGGTACAGAAAATTGAAAGCTGTCATTTTTTTCGGCTACAAATATATAACGATAAGCCATGCATATGTTAAGAAGGGATAAGAAGGAAGATGAAGAGGGTAAGTAACAGCATATTGTGTTGATTATTCGGTTTTTGAAAACATTTTTCCAGACCGCAAAAAGGCATGGAACTGGAACTGGAACGGAAGGGGAAGATATCCTCCCCTCCTTTCACAGGGGCTTGTCCCAATTTGTTGATGCCGATGGAGGATGGATGATACCAGTATCCCTATATAAAAAGAAAAGGGGGAGCGACTGCACTTTAGGTGTCCCTAGTGGTTATGTTACTAACCTTACCATAACACTATTCTTTAATAACACTAGCACCACCACAGTGGAAAGGTGACCTAAACTGCAGTTAGACCGAAAAGGCAGCTAACTAAATCCACTATCTGTAAATTACCTTCCCAATTCAATCGACTGTCATTTCCTGAATTTTCAACTAATTTGCCTGAAATAAACTGTTTTACAAAATAGAAGACTTACTTTTCTAATAAGCCTATGACTATCGCTCTACGATGAATATTTCACAACGAAATCACCGTTTTCCGCCAGAAATTTGGCCAAAATAACCCAGCACGGCAAATGATTCAACGCGATTTACAGGCGAGTGCGCGCATTAAAGTGAGGAGATCTTATCCGTGCAAGCTTTAAACCCCACAAACTATATATCAAACGATGCACAACAGTCTTATCTTTCAACTTGATGATGATTCCAGGATATTTCTAAACATTTGGAGGCGCTATAGAACAGGCGCTCCAGACATCTACCACCGATCAGTTCCTGTTGGCCTATATGAACCGCTGGCGCTCATACTGATTAACCAGCACTCCTCTACGTTATCAAATGTCCTATAAGGATTACCAGCAACTATCGATACAGATACAGATGGAGATAGCCTTTCTCTAAATCAATAAAATTGTTACCGTTCTTATTTCTCCATAGGAGGAGGCAACCCATTTCAGAATCTGGAAAAAAGTTCAGTTTTGCAAGAGGTAATGAAGAATCTCGATTGTATTTTTTTTTTTCTAAGGTTAATATGTACCCGATCTGGTGGTTATACAGGTGGTTAAAGTTGTAATAGACAGTATTGGATTATTTTATGGGTGTATTAATTTTGTTGAAACCTATTTCAGGCGAGGACATTTAACGAAACGCCAATTAATCCAAGAAAATGCGGACTTATATTAACAAAGATCCTTTACCTTCTAAATCAGGTATGACAATATTTCTACAATACCACAATGTAGTACACATAAACATGTATTTATGAGAAGAAACTTCATCTAACAAGTGTATGTGGACAATTTAAGTATTGTCTGAACATTTAGCCAGGTAACAATTGAATTTTGGTTTTGAAAATTTATGCTCATTTTTTCAGGGGGATCATATCGGAACCATGGAAGCTACCGAGACTTTCTTCGCTATGACCAAGTTGTTTCAGTCGAAAGATGTAAGTCTCATTGATAAAAAATCTATTAGTAAAATAATAACTGGTGAAAGAAGAATTCAAAAAATGATAGTCTAATTTATGTACTATATGCCCTTTCACTGTTCTCTGTCTGTGCTTTCAGATAATTTTGAGAAGAATGGTTTATTTATGCATCAAAGAGATGGCAAACATTGCCGAAGATGTGATCATCGTGACAAGCAGTTTGACTAAAGATATGACTGGCAGGGTAAGTTTTTTGTATGAAAACTTTGAAAACTGTGAACATAACAGATTTGGATGTTATGAATTCATGCAAGAGTCATGTGGTATTATCCTTTCGTATAATAAGTATCAATCTTTGCAGCATTGTTGTATTTTCATGTTTTCAGGAAGATCAATTCCGAGCCCCTGCTATTCGCGCGCTGTGCAAGATTACCGATGTAAGTATTTCATATGATCCCTACTCCAGATCATTTGGAACCAATGAAAGAACTTTAGTTATGGGAAGTCTCGATTAAACATTATACTTGATTTTTATGACGTATTTCATATGATCCTGCAGTAGACCCCCTCTCTATTCTAAATCGATTGGGATTAATGAAATTACCTTAATTCGGTTCAAGGGATGTCCCGAATAAACTTTGTATTTTATTCTTATAGAGCACTATGTTGCAAAGCATCGAACGTTACATGAAACAAGCGATTGTTGATAAACAGCACGCCGTGTCCAGTGCTGCTCTTGCTTCTTCTCTGGTACGTATTCCGATATCGGTGTTTTCTTCGTCATAACATTCGTTTTATCGAAATGCGCCAATTTACATCGGTATTCATTTGTTTTTTTTGCAGCATTTGATGAAAGCGAGTAATGAAGTCGTGAAGAGATGGGTGAACGAAGCGCAAGAGGCAGTGAACAGCGACAGTATAATGGTTCAGTACCACGCGTTAGGCTTACTGTATCACATCAGAAAAACCGACAAACTCGCCGTATCCAAACTCGTCAGTAAATTCAGTCGGCATTCTTTGAAGTCGCCATATGCTTACTGTCTTCTGGTTAGTAGAGATCAACTGAATGTAGCATTGAAAAGTCAGACTGTAATCGGTATTAAACTGGTTTATCGTTTTCTAATTCAGATTCGTATTGCTACGAAACTACTCGAAGAAGAGGGAGCCGGGTAAGAAAAATATCTATATAAGCTTTCCTATCTGTTTGAATTAACAGGGTTCCTCAGACTCCTTGATTCCTTAAAATCTCCTTCCGAATAGAAAATGCATTTAAAGTTGTTTGAAACTCCCTTAATTTGAGCAAAATGCTCAAAACTCCTTCGAAACTCCTTCCATTTTGAGAAGTAGGCAGTTAGAAATTTTTTTTCTAGTTTGTAGTAGGTGTACAGCAAACTACGCCTAAATCGGTATAGCCAAGGCCAGGAATAGTGTTTACCCAATTAGTTGGTGTTATGGATAAAACTTTGCTTATGAAACTACTGAATTAATGGTTTTCTGTACACAGTTCCCAGTTAGGAATCTACAGTAATTACAGATATAATAGTGATGCAGACACTTCCTCAAAATTTGAAATTTTCTCCTTGAAAACTCCTAATATCCAGGAATGACTGATCTGTAGGGGTCCTGATTAACAAAATTCAGTTGGTTAGGTGTAAACAATAGCATTCTACAAATATTCTTATATCTACTATGGTCTTCTATTTTGATTTTGGTAGATCGGAAAGTCCGATGTTTGAATTCGTAGAGAGTTGCCTGCGTCATAAAAGCGAGATGGTTATTTATGAAGCGGCGCATGCGATCGTTAACATGAAACATACAACGGCTAAAGAGCTTGCGCCAGCTGTGTCGGTTTTACAACTTTTCTGTAGCTCTCCGAAACCGACGCTTAGATTCGCGGCTGTTCGCACGCTGAACAAGGTTCGTAGTCTACTTATAAGATTGTCCATTCAATTATCTACGTATTCCTGTTATCTGTAATGTAATGTTTAATTCATCGTTAATTAAAAGTAATACAAAATTGTATAAGGAATGATAATGATTAGGTATAATAACAGTAAGAAATGATAATAATAATAATTACAATAATATATAATCAATGTTCTATCCATCATTCTATCATAGGTTGCCATGAAACATCCAGCTGCGGTGACTGCCTGTAATCTTGACCTTGAAAACTTGATCACAGACGTTAATCGTAGCATTGCTACCCTGGCCATTACAACGTTATTGAAGGTACATACATCAAAGAAATAATAAATGTTCAAGACAATGAAATGAAAATTGAACTAGAGGGATGCAAAATTCTGTTTAAAATTTGGTTTGTTGCGTGTTTAATGGTTTATTTTTTTATTCCTTTCATTAGACGGGAAGTGAAAGCAGCGTCGATCGGTTGATGAAACAGATTTCTACTTTCATGTCGGAGATATCTGACGAATTCAAAATAGTTGTCGTAGATGCAATTAGGTAGGTATTGTATGGACATAGTTGACGTTTGCGTCTTATTGAAATCCGAGTATGGTATACGCAGAGATTCTGAACATTAGGTGTAACACGATGTCTTGTAATTCTGTTTATTGCTCACCCGCCTGTTCTCTACGCTCCGACTCGCAGAATCTGCTCACCGTTAGAAAATACAGACTAGAATCATTTGGTGGAAGATCTTTCTACGTACATGCTCCCGTTATTTGGAACTCGCTCCCATCTCATCTTCGATCTCTAGACAGCTTCGCAGCATTTAAAACCGGACTTAAAACATTTCTTTTTACCCGTCGCTTCTGTACCGCTGGGGAGCACCTTAGAACACTGATTACAGTGAAATCGGCGCTATACAAATATCAGGGATGATAATTTTCCGCCGATCGGCGGATTTCCGCCTTTTAAATCAATTTTTATCATTTCTCAGATCAATGCATATCCGTTGAAAAAATGGGGGGGGGGGGTGGGGGGGTTAGGATGATGACTGTGGTTTTCCAGCATTGTAAGGATAGATTGGCATGACCATAAAAGCGTTTCCCGATCTATTTTTAAATGCGATCATTTAGCGGTATTTGTATCCTAACAAAGTTTTCTCTGTCGTTTGGCCGACGCATGTCTGGATATATGTATATGTATCTACATTATTGATTTTTCATCAAGTAGTGGTGTTTTTAATACGTACATGCTTATATTTTAAACACGTGTGTGTGGTGTGACAATGCGATATAGAATCATGTGGAAAATTTTAGTTTTTTTAAATGGAAATCTAGCTTGTTGTAATATCAGTACTGATATTAGTTCGTAATATCAGTACTGATATTAGTTCATTAATAAAGGATGCTGGAAAATAAAGTCTAATTCAATTATCTATTGCGTGGGCGAGTGATCGTCGCTTTCAAGAAGATTGATCAATGTGGGATTCGAACCTACTAGTTACATTATAGTTGTCTCTGCATCAATTATGTCCCTGCCGTCTTGGAACTAGCAGTGTGTTGTGTAAAACATGGACGATGTTGTTTGATTTTTTGGCTTTGCTGAGAGAAATTTCAATCGGAAAACTGCTGAAAAACGATCTGAGACGATGTGAAAATCAAAAATTTTCTGGGGGAGGGTAATTACTTCGCGCCTACGGCGCTCGTTTCCGCCTTTTCAACATTGGTCTGTTATCATCCCTGAAATATGAACATTCATTCATTCAATTCATTTTAGATCTCTGTGTCTGAAATTCCCGCGAAAACACGGAATTATGATGAATTTCTTGTCATCCATGCTTCGTGATGAGGTGCGTACGTAAGCTAATATTGTGTGTATAATTGGAACTTAACTCCGCGGCTAGTTTCATAGACAAGAGTTAGTCTATGTCTAAATTCCGCATTTTGTATCTGTAGGGTGGCTATGACTATAAGAAAGCAATTGTCGACACGATCATCTCCATATTGGAAGACAATCCCGAAGCCAAAGAAGCTGGTAGGTCATATTGACGTGCCACTTTTCATATTAAGATGATTTTTACGAAAGATTTCTGATATGGACTAATTATGTGTTAGTTCAAGTATCAACCATGAAATAATAAAGTACAAAATGAATGGTTTTGTTCTAGGATTGGCACATCTGTGCGAATTCATCGAAGATTGCGAGCATACTGTGCTCGCTACGAAGATTCTGCACCTGCTCGGACGCGAGGGTCCGCGAACATTGACGCCGTCGAAATACATTCGTTTCATCTACAACAGAGTGATCCTAGAAAATGCTGCAGTTCGCGCAGGTAGATAACAATGAGTAATCCTCTGAATGCTATGTCCATCCAGCTAGAGAAAATAATGCATTCTTTAGATGGAACTTTGGGACTGATTTTCTTGGTTTATCCAATGGAAATGTCTGGTCTGGTAACTCATCTGAGTTATACGTTTATGGAAGGTCCATGAATCATTAATATGCATCAGAAATAAACCTCTGTCGTGGACATCTTTAGTCGACTTTCAACCATGTTATGACTAAGGTCTATCAAAGGGAAATTCGTCACTGCTGAAGAGACATGTAATGAATATGTTCAAATGTTTCAGCTGCTGTTACTGCTCTGGCTAAGTTCGGTGCTCACTGTGAAGATTTGATGCAGAGTATATTAGTCTTACTGCAAAGGTATGAGCTTTAAAAGATTACCCGGGAATCTCTTACATTACTGGGTTCGGTAGATGTATCTGCATAGTAGCTTAACTATCTGCTAACAGCTTTTCATTTTCTGGTTTCTTCATTTCAGATGTCTGATGGATTCCGATGATGAAGTCCGTGACCGATCGGCCTACTACGTCAGCGTTATCAAGAAAAAACAGATGGCCCTTAGCTCCATGTACATTCTCAATGGTAAATTTTTATAGCATCAGGAATTTTAGAATCTAACATTTTAGTATCCATTGGATAAAATTTGTGATGAGTTTATTAATGTATTCGTTTAAACAGGTTTGCAGGTATCTATCGTTGGACTGGAGCGAGCGCTACATCAATACACACTCGAACCATCGGAGAAACCGTTCGACATGAAAGTCGTTCCACTCGCAACTCAACCAATTACGGAACAGAAAACTGGTGAGTATTCGTCTCCATCAACTAGACCGAAGCGGATCTAGGGTCCGATTCCGGGAGGGGTGCACCCGAAAATGGGTTATATCATATGATTAAAAGGGCTCTCCCAAAGAAAGCTATAAATCGGAAAACGTTAACTCATTTTTGGTAGTACAGAGAACGAGAATGTTTGTTTTTCAGCAGCCAACCCATCTGCTGCGCCTACGAAGGCAACAAAAGAAAAACAGGCCGCATCTACACAGGACATTTATGCCGGTAAGTATTCATTGATATATGTTTTATTTGTGTATTGACTTTATGATATGTATGTGGCTATTGTAGAATCAACTTAATAAAAGAGTCTCAATATGAGACATGTAGTACTTTATAGGTTAACTAGTTATACAGATGCACGAGCTTTCGCTAATAGTGTATAGTAGCTTCATCAGGTGAATGAGTAATATTCACTTGATGGAGCTACTATACACTAATAGCGAAAGCTTGTGCGTCTAATAAACTAGCTAACCTATAAAGTACTACTTGTCTCGTATTTATTCTATGAACACTTGTGAACACTCTTCTACAAATCTTCTGAATGAGTCTCGAAATTATTACCATTGTAGATCAACTGGGTAGAGTTCCGGAATTTGTCGGTCTCGGTCCTTTATTTAAATCGTCTCCACAACCTGTGGAACTGACAGAATCAGAAACCGAATATGTCGTACGCTGTGTTAAACATACTTTCTCCAATCACATCGTGTTCCAGGTAATGTAATGTAATGTAATTTATTTCATCATCAATTATAATTACAAATAAAATGTATAACAAATAAGTAGATTGATGATGAGGGACCTGAACAGAGCCTTAAAGGCTGTACAATCACTAGGACGTTCAGGCCCCCTCGAGAAAAAAAAAAGAAGATTGATGGTAATGATAACAATAGTAATGCTAATAATAATGATAATAATAATAATAATAATAATGATAATAATAATAATAGAGTAAGAGTTTATACTAGCACATTGAATTGATACACAGAATGTTGTTCTTGCTACTTGGTAATTTGCATTTCTGATATTGTTTGATGCTACATTCTAGCAATGGTACGAATAGGTTTAGGGTATGTAATAATACTTAAGTATATATAACATTCGTTATATTATCAGTTTGACTGTACGAACACATTGAGTGATCAGATGCTCGAGAATGTCACTGTACAAATGGAAACAGGAGATGGTTTCGAGATTGTGCGTTATATACCGGCGGCAGAACTGAAATACGGCATCACAGGAACAACATATACATGCGTACAGGTGCCAGATGACCCCTCTTTAGGTGAGAATCAAAGCCGAGTAATGATACATAGATTAGGAAAGTGGCAGTCCTATGTCCCTGCAGATGTTATTAAACTAAAAAATTGATCATTCTCCTAGGGGGTTATTAATTTATTACGTACGCATTAGGGGAGGGGGAGGGGTCAGTGCAATTGCGTACTGTAATGCTTAATGTATATGAAAAAATGGCTGATTTTGTGTACAGAGGGGGAGGGAGGTTGAAAAATTCAAATCTTTTGCATAAGTAATAAATAAATGATCCCTAGCTGCTTCACAGTCATACCAAGTTGATAGAATTGAACATGTCTGCAAAATACTATATCTATTTGGGCAGACCCCTTCGATGTACGCATACCTGGTACCTTCTACAGAAGATTGTCACAGCCTTTGAAAATTTCCTGTGACTTCATTGATTACGTAAAATGGCAACTAAACCCCTCGGCAATTTGGTGACATCTTTTAATTTCATGGATGCCGCTTGCTGCTTCTAGAAGACGAGCTTAAACCTGTTGAGCAGCATATGATGTTTCAAATATAAACGCATTATATTTACAGTAACGGGTACGTTTACGTGTACGATGAAATTTGTTGTGAAAGATTGCGATCCGAATACCGGCGAACCTGATGATGAAGGTTATGAAGATGAATATGTGGTAAGTTAGCGCAACAATATTAAACATCATGGACTCCCGTATAAAAGATGCTGTATTATGCTGTTACTCTCTAAATTCTGTATCAACAAACCCATTATAATAAGATAAAAACCCACTATCTACAAATTAAAAGAATTTTTGAAATCGAGAATTTATTATTTCAAAAAATCTAAAAAGATCGATCTCTTTATTCCTGTAATCTCTTAACTTACGAAGGATTGTAATGCAAAGAGATGTCATGTTTTTATTGGCTTTGTAATTTAAGCTTGAGGATGTTGAAGTAACCGTTGCTGATCACGTGCAGAAAGTCATGAAGCCAAACTTCGCCGCCTCGTGGGAGGAGTTAGGACCGGAAAATGAACTAGAAGATACGTACGCTTTGTCCTCGATGAAAACTTTAGAAGGTAACTAATGATTTTAGCCATTACTTTCCAAAATCTACGCATGCAACTACAATAAGGATCCCTTAAAACATATGTCTACTTGATCAATTTCTTCTGCCTGGTAGCATCATCCTCCCTGGCAGAAAGTTTGTACCTGATAGTATCAAGACTTGCCACGGTATGAAACCCTGCCACACTAGTTTGGGTGTGCAGTGCAGGTTTGCTACGAAAAAACTTGCAGTACCAATCAGATTGGCCATCGTATAATCACGAAGGCAAATTTCATGGATAAACTATAAATGGAAAAACCCAGGCTAAAATAAAACAGGATTTCTGATTGGCTAATAATGATATCATCTAAGCTGCGCACTCGGGCTACTGTGGCAGGGTTTTGTGCTGTGGCTGAGTCTAGTGATGCCATCAGTTTCAAATCCCTGTTGGGGGAGGATGGACAGCATTGGAGACGGCTTCGGTTAATAAGCTCTAACAAGACTGTTTCTGATTTATCCGAGGACAACAAAATAGACTTGGTGTTATTTTAAGTTCCTTCACCTAACAGCAACATGCGGTTTACCGGTACTTTCAATTTGTTTCTGTAATTCGTTTGTAGAAGCCGTTAAAAATATAATCCAGTTCATGGGCTTGCAGCCGTGCGAACGTACTGACAAAGTTCCCGAAGGCAAAAGCTCTCACACGTTGTTGTTGGCCGGTGTTTATCGCGGCGGCTTCGACGTTCTCGTCAGGTCGAAACTGGCATTGAACGACGGCGTAACGATGCAGATAACGGTACGCAGTAACGATCCACACGCGTCCGAGGTTATCGCAGCCGCCGTG
Organism: Tubulanus polymorphus; assembly: GCF_964204645.1. Lineage (NCBI taxonomy): Eukaryota > Metazoa > Nemertea > Palaeonemertea > Tubulaniformes > Tubulanidae > Tubulanus > Tubulanus polymorphus. Next base: position 9,432,375 of record NC_134027.1, on the reverse strand, counting down.
GGATAAATCTTCTGTATAAAAGTATGATCGTTTCATCGAAGGAACTCTATTTTCGTGGTCATGAATCGTGGTGCAAACTATTTATGGAATATTTCAGAACATGATTGGACATCGAACAATAACGATTCTTACAGGTTATTGCCACGTACTGGGCAACACTACCCTTGTATTGTAATAGCTCCTGACTTAACTGAATATTTACAATGATAAAACTCGTTTGGGTTTGTTTTGGGTTGATTGGATAAAAAACTACCATTAAACGGTTTTGTGATGATGTACCATGATTACTATATCACTCTTGAATCAGAAACTAAATATCTTCGATTTTACTCTGTATGTTCTTTGATTTATGTATGTGTAATAAATTACATCAGTAATATATATATTAACAAATTGGTATTGCTTCATGGCGGGTGTCCAGGTTACGGTAGTACGAGAAGAACAGTAGACTCGGCCTTACTCGTGTGAATTGAACGGCGTAAGTGATAATTAGAAGCCGAGTTTCAGATGTTGAAACAGGAACTTCATCAAGGACTTAGTAAATCCATTGTTACCAAGTAGAGAGAGGAGTTAATTGCAGTTATGTGAACCTGTTGTAGTACCTTGTGTTCTTCCACCTGTGGCAGTCCTTGTAACTCCATGAAAACTGCGACCACTACAGCACAATAACTACTCAAGGCCGGTTTTTCAAAAAGTTGGTTTAAGTTGACCAGTTGTTACCTAAGTGACAATTGTGGATCTGCCTGTCCATCGATTCATCAGAAGTGGTCAATTCCGATAGAAGAGTCTTGAGGACTACACACCAGTCATTACGAAGCTTTGAAGATTGATTTTAAAAGGTAATCTTTTTATTTCAAGGAACATAATTTTCGTTCAATAATAAGATACATATGATGGTTAATCAACATGAATGAATCAAATACAATAGATTGACAGGGGAAACGGCTGATACATGGTTGCTGATCCAATCGTCTTATTTTACAATAATGACTTTGTCTCAAGAGCTTAATAAATCTGAATTTTGAAACTAATTCCACGCAACAAATTAGCTAGCATTGGTACATTCGTTAAAATAAAAACATTTTATGTTGCTTGCTCTGAACTGAAAAAGTACTAACATGACTTCGCTTTGTACTAATAAGACTATTGAACCAGAGATGAATTTCAAGGACTAACTCGACGGAAGAAATGCACCATAATTAAAAATCCATTTGCAAGCGTAATCAAATGGTAATTTCAAAGCAAAATGATTTCACCAAGCACCTAAGAATGTGTCCGGCCTATTTAGCATCCCTTTCTTTGTAAACAACAGTACAAAAATTACCTACCATTACTATATTTTACTCGAGAAGCAAGTAGTGTATATGGTACTTTCAGCCCGGTATTGACTATTAATTGGACCCTGCTACAGATCTGTCGCGCAGACAACAAACACTGATGTATCTGCAGACACAATCTTTCAACATTATTAACAATGCCAATACTAAAACACTTATACATATGAAACCATGCAAATGCATAGTACATGCGAATCGGGGTAAAAAACCTTACAGGTCAATTTCTAAGGCCTAGTGAACGCTAGAGCCATCGTCACGAATATCGATCGTGCTGAATTTAGTTCAAACAACTAATCGCTTTCAATAACGCAGAAACAACAGAGGAGATTGTTGAAAAACCCACGAATTTTCGTTTCACCAAAGAGAGAAATTGCACGTAACGTCCCGATCTAAGAAACTCTACACTTGCAATAGATGAAAACGCTGATAATGTTCTGAACTCCTCATTTTAGAGAGAAAATGTTGAAAAAATCTATTAGTCCAATTGTTATGTCTTTACGAGTACACGAAAATGGTTATTAATCAAAAGAAGAGTAAAGCGGCAGCTCAATGAATGAAAAGAAAGCTGCAGTTGAATAAATAGAGCAACTCATAGATCACTACAAAAATATTTTCAATGTATACGATGTAGTAGTAATGATAAATATATATATTATGTATAGGGGGTATTAAATCATACCTGCACTCTTCAACCCAGTACCAGAACCATACGCATTTACATTCACAGGGTATTAACCAGTGCATATCCTCAACTATGACCAAAAACTCAAAACAAAAACTTTTCTTTCTTTTATAGGGAGAAACGATTCTTTTTTTCTGGCAAATAATCTTACGATAAAACATACATGTATTTACACATAGAATAGTTGAAGTTTATCGGTTTGAAACTGAAGAATGTGCCCTGGTAAGCGAGGGAGTTATCATTCTTTCTCGGCGATTTTAGTCGATGTCATTGTGGACACAAATTTCTCTAAATAGTTGATAAGGTTCCGCCATGTGAGTATTGGTTTGGAATCCAGAGAATGCAGAAGCCCTGGCAGATGACGGTCTGTGTATTATCTTATATGTTTTTGGCAACATCTGTTCGTTAAAATTGTCAGAATATTATCATTAAGCAAGTGAAGAGTTTACTTCACAAGTGTATGTGAAAAATCGGTTCACAGGGTTTCTTTTGGTTCATTTTTTTGTGCGCAATGGAACGCAATCGAGAATGTTCTTTTTTGTTTGAAAAATAATCCGGGTATCTCTCATTTTCTATTTGACTGACTGACTTCTTCGAGGTTCTTCCCGCTGTTGATAGTGCAAGAAGCAGTAACGAGCCAAACCTAGAAATTAAAATAAACATTTGCTCATTTAGACTAAAAGAGGATGATAGCATTGTGACTTGTTTCTCAACAGGGCCGAGTCTTAAAAAGTATTTCAAGACATGAGTAACCGCATTAGAAGACCCTAAACTTGCCAGTCGTTCTTTCTTTCGGTGGTGTCTCTTACAAACAGAGGGGCTTACATTTCAAAATTGCAAATCGCAGTAAAAAGTAAGACGAGATCGAATTCAGAGAATATTTTGGTTTATATCAGTACACCAGTACTTAGTGCATCTTAAGTATGATTTGTTTAGGGACTTAGGCCCGAAAAACTTAGTCCATTGAACCTTTAAATCAAAGCCCTAGGTATTGATGGGGAATGTTCTGCTTATGGCAATGACTTCATGGATACCATCATTAAGTGGAGTCAAATACATATACAAACCATTTTTATAAGATACTGCATTTTGACTTCTTAGTCGGCTTTCGTTCTTTTTCTGGGTTTTTCTTGTTGATCTGTCGTACCAAATCATTGAAGATCTGAATTCAATATGAAAAGTTTAATGATGTGTATTTTAACGAGCTATGATTCTGTGATTTATGTTCATAGAAAACATCAGCACAGCATGGACATCACACAGCATAAACTGTAGAAGCGAAAACTCCATCTTGACTTATTTTGAAATATTCATCAGATTAAGCAAATTTGAAGTGTTTTGAGATTACAGTAAAAAAATTTTCTTAACATTTCACAGCAAAACAAAATTATCTTATAGAAAACGAAAGGGATGTTCAATAGGAATGGACTATAAATTAGTAACAAATGACCATTAGTCAAGTGAGCACACAAGAGTACTCTCTCGTCTGTACAGAAAGCGAGAGAGAATGTACATGGAATAATGATGGGTCTATGAAAGAACTACTGGTATTTGTCTTTCATTTAATCATATTCTCCAAGAAAGGATCTTCGTCTCAATTCACCACAGCACCATTCACACAGGATAAAACAAACATAACAGTATGCACCTTATCTAAACATGTACATACCTCATTAACATTTATTTTGGATTTCGCCGATGTTTCCATGAACGCACACATGAACTGTCGCGCCAGGTTGATACCCTGGTCTTTACCGACAACTCGTTCGTCCTCCAAATCGCATTTGTTACCGACGAGTATCATCGGCACGTCTTCGGTGTCCTTCACGCGTAGGATTTGTTCTCGAAGGTCGTGAAGATCGTTGAACGTCGACTGAGCGGTGATTGAGTAGACTAGCAAAAATCCTTGACCGTTTTTCATGTAAAGATCGCGCATGGCCGTGAATTGTTCCTATTCGATTCAAAAAACGAAAGAAGCTATGTTTCAACGATTGACAGAATGAGAAATATTGTCATAATTACAATTAAGAGCCGCATCGAAAAGAAAGTTATGATGGCAATCCATGACGCCTGATGATTGCCATGGGAATATAGCCAAAATATCCAATCAATAAAAGAGAATTCAAAATATTCGTCCCAATACTTTGAGAAAGCAATCGCAAAAAATTGCATTGAGGATTTTCAACCCGATGATGGCAATAGCTACGCATTAGTAGGTTATACGAAATTCTAGATTGATATTCAAATGTGGTACTTAATATTCTCGCGTAATTTGATGCCGGCATTGTTATTTGAAATGGTAAAAACTATGACTACTATGAGTAATAATAACGACGGGAATGATTCATTCTAATTCAACCCGCCAAGAGATATTTCGACTATTACTCAGGTATATATAATGTATATACATGTAGTCAGAAATGTTATGTGCATCTCTCGGGTAATATCAAACACCACTACTTACAGTGCCAGCTGTATCCAAAATTTCTAACATGCATTGCACGCCGTCGATTTCCACTTGCTACAAAAAAAAAAAGATATATTTGAAGGATCGTACAACTATGAATAGGAAAAATATGAACTTTACGACAATTCATCGAAAGAGGATACACTGACGTATGTTAGAATATGATGTAGTTTTGACTCGGAGCTCAAATGCTAGTTAGATCATTGCAGAATTAGGTCTTGGAAGGAATATTCACTCACTTTGTAATCTTGGCCCACCCCTCATTCATAAATAGTTTTGGAAAAAAAACATAGGCCTACAGATGTCAATTCAACTAAGATGCATTGAAATTAAAATATTAAATATCGTAATACAATGCAGCCTCTACTATTAGTCAGGGACGAAAAGAAAAGTGCACAGCGAGTTTTGATGCGTTGAAATTGACTAACGCTCATAAATCACACACTGCTCAAGCTTATCGAGAAATAACTCGATTGAGCAAAAAACAGAAATCGCGACCGGGATGAAAGCGATCGCGTCAACGACCCGTCAAACCTGAACCTATCATCCCGAATTGTTGAAAACGAATCAATTAAGAGTATAATCGATAATAAGATCATTCGGTTGCCTGTTCGCTGATTGGATACTGCGCTGATCAATTTTCATTACTGTCTCGGCTCTTGAGAGCAGCTACAGGGTGTGCTACAAGTGTGCGAATCAGAAATCATGCAGGAGTTCATTCTCATAACACTGTTCACACAGACACACAAGTTCAAATGGTCTCAAGACTGACAAATTAATTTGGATTATGTAATGTCATAACACTGAACACACAGACACATCAGCTCAAATTATGGTCTCAGGACTGAATAATTGATTTGGATTAAGTAAGCCCGGTCTTATGGGCATCATTGAATTAAAATTAGCAACTTTTGGTCCTATAACCAATCTATGAACATAATGAAGATTCAAGCCCGCTCTAGATAGTAGTCGAAAATGACGCAAATCACTATCCTCATTTCCCGTACCTTCCTATAGCTGTCTTCAATGGTAGGATCGTATTTTTCCACAAATATTCCTTGAACAAACTGCACTGTCTGCAAAAACAAGCCAGAAAAAATATATATGACTCACAACATGATTATCAATAACAAACTAACACTGTCCAACTTCAACATTATGATAGGGGGCTGTTCATAAAAGACGTATTCAGAAAATTGCAAATTTTGACCCCCATGTCCACATTGCACTACACTCCCTCCCCTTATCCATCGGACTAAATTCCAAAGTTCAGTGTGAAAATGCAAAAGTACAGTTTGCTATTCAATACATTATTTTGAAAACATCCAAATGACCCTCCTACTCCTTAGTCCCCTACCCCTCGACCTTGGACGTCTTTTATGTAGAGTCCCTAATCAAATCAAGGCTGGTAGGCCTACATAGGTACGGATCTATAAATAACCATTACAAATAGATAAACATCAATGACAAATATAGATCATCTATCCGATAACAATAGATTTTTTAGTTTTCTTTTCTGACAGCAAACATATGTATTATCAAATGCAATTAGAATTGAAAATCATTTTCCCAAGCCGGAATTATACAGTTATTTTTACTTACACCTGCCATTGACTACGAACTAAAGATTTTCTCGAAAATACGACTGAATTGCCTAATTTGCTATCATAAATTTGGCGCCATTCAATGTTTTGCCCGAACATTACAATGTACTTTTGATAATACCGACTACTGTGGTAAAGCAAAATCTGAGTTACCGGGGTACGCAAAACTTTTCTATCGCCTTCGATATCGACGTGCTACCAATGAAATCATTACTCAGGTGTTCTCTTAAAATCAACAGAGCCGATGAATATGAAGGCAACATAAATACGTGTAGTAGAGATGTTGTAGGCCGAGTGTGTGAGTTAGCAGTTAAACAGCTCACTTCGCGTAGACTAGTTCATTTGGGAAGAAATTTGACACTCTTTCCAAATACCGGTAGATTCCAGTAGCAGGTAGTAAATTGGAATGAATTCAAGACATTGCGAAGGCAAAACTTTAGAAATTACATACTCCAAACATGAGCAAAAATTGGAATCCACAAACTTAGTCATCATTTAAATCGTTCTTAGACATATCCTAATCGCTATAAGATATATCAGGTAGTAAGAGTGTAAAAACTATTTATTGCAGAACCTTCAAACACAGCCAGCAGCAGCAGCAGTACACACAACCATCCACGTTTACCATCCTTCATGAGAGAATGTACACAATATGCGTGTTGAAATGACAATAGAATCCCACAATATACGATAAATGTCCAAAATTTGCTTATTCTGATTTTATCAGCCTAATCGTTTCGACTGGTCTTAAAACATTTCGATTTTTATACTTTTTTCATTATCATTTGCAGAACTCTATTGTCACCATTCTTTAATGAATTATTTTTTCGTAATGATGGCTTCGCTATTTTCCGTATTCGTTACTTACCAATGCACTTTTTCCAACACCACCACTTCCGAGCACGACCAATTTGTATTCGATCATTCTTGAAATTTTGACTGTTCACTTGCGTTTAGGCTTGAGAAGGAAAATCCTACAAAGACAACAAAAAAATCTGATGATTTTTACACCGCATGAAAAGCGAGTACCGGCTTGCTGGGTATCTGTTCACTTTTTGACAAATTTGAGACAGATATTGCAAAGTTTTACTTTGACATCATACGGATTAGATATCGAATGGAATAATTCAGTCCAGGATTGAGTGTAATACCAGCCAACATCTGAGTTGAAATCCGACAAGCTTTGAATAATGAACTACCTAATTTCTAATCCGATACTAAATATAGTAAATCTCGCCTAACTTGGAAAAACTCTGACCGACAAAAATTGTCTGAATTAAACAAAGTCCTAGTTAAGGATACGAAAATATGTCAGAAAGTAAAAAGATTTTGTTTTTGTTCGAGCCTGAATTGGTGGTACGAAACTTTGAGAAGCTGTTGAGGCACTAACTGACCACGAAAACTGATCGCACATTAAGTCAATTAGTCAACAATAATGCAATTTGTGTAATACATACGTGCCGTAATTCAGTTTGTGTATGACATTTCTCAGAAAATCATGACTGTATTCAGACTAACTACAAACAGGGAAGTTGGAATTTTCTAAATTATTTGTGCCGTATGTCCATTGGTCCGATGTCAATCACTTTTTATATTTTTAGAACAGGTTAAAAACAATGCAATATTCGATAAATAAAATATTTTCATTGATGCGCATTCGTCTCAATTCCGGGAAATAGCACTCGCATAACCATTAATTACGAAACCTACCAGTTGAGTGAACAAAAGGTTCAAACAATTGATAATGCCTTACCTTCAAAGCTGTAGGCTACTAAAAAAATATCCCGACTAAACTATCTAATGGTTGATAGCCTAATAATAGGACTATCCCTCTATGTGAGAAATCAAAAGATATTTTCTTAACAAAACGCTGACAGTCATTGATAATAGAGATTCATCCTCCTACTCAGAAAGCTTACTGCATGTTACCATGGTAACGTTTTAAAGCGGCTTAATTGCACAGGTTGTCGTTGATTGCGAAGGTGAAAATATAGCGATTTGCACGCGTTGTACCGATAAGGAACTATCTCGTTCAGTGTGAAATTATCATTTTATCATCAACAGTTGTCATAAATCATACGACAAAACACCTGAGACAATGATACGAAATATTAATAATCTGATGAAATTGAGAGTCGTAAACAGAAAGTCATTCTTAGTCGGAAAAGCCTAGAGAATGACTTCGATAATGATTTTAACGTAATAAGCTAGCTTTTGAGCGAACCCAGGTCAGAGGTAGATTTAGGGGCTGGTCTTGGGGTACGGACCCCTGCTTTTGCATAGAGGTAGCCCTTTTCGTCAATACAAAACCTGCCAATTTCACAGTTATCCTCTCAGAATTTGCATCTTTGAACTGTTTCTTAAGAAAGATCTTAATACCGAGGGTAAGACCCTGCTAGTGGCCAATGATATGGCTGCTTTATCCAGGAAAAGCCTTTTATTGGCTTCTTGGCCCCAGCCTTCCAATTTCCCTCGATCCACCCATGCAGGTTCTACCTGTCACGTTGCTGAAAAACCAGCTTTAGCTCAGGTATATTTTCTTCCTGAAACCAATGTAATTCGAGATCAATGGCAATAAAAATACGAGCCCATTACTGAAGTCTGACCAATAAATATGTGATCATCGATTTATATCCATATTCATAGGCATCCCCAAGGGAGGTGCGGGGGTAGCAGACACACCCCTTTTTCGAGATTGCTAACTTTTTAGTTATGTAATCAATGTTCAAGATTTTTCTTGCCAATTTGACTAGTCTTTAGACTCTAAATGATTCATTTAGAGCCTGGAAAATGTCTCTAAAGCCTCCAATTTTCAAAAAGTTTTCTGGGGAGGCCCACCAAACACCCGACATTGCGCATAGATACTAGATTGATGCTAATTCGAATCCCCCATGAAAATTCCTGGGGAAGCATATGCTATTCAGACTAGTCTCTGTTTAGATCAGGCTCACTCTTTCACAAATTTGAAATATGAACAGTGACTTAGAAATCCATGGTTGTGCGATTTCCAACTATCTTATTGAAAAGAAAATGACATGAGTCATTTTACATTTCAGAGGTATGTAATTCACTCAGGCTACTTAAATTGACTCATAAATCAGAATAACTTAGATAATCATTCAACTCAAATTTGTAGAAATATCTTTCTTACCCCATGGGCCAGATAAGAAGTCTGTGCCGAAAAATTTTCACTGTCTATAAAAAGTTCACCTTACACAAATGGAATCTTATCCTAATGAACTAGGCAATAATTAATCTTCACAGTATACAGTCGTTATTTATAACCCAGTTAATCTGACGGACAAATAATTGTGGTATGGAGAGAAAATGTCTGGTAAATGTCAAAGTGTGTACGATAGAATATAGCAAACCACTTTGACGGAAGTAAAAATAACACTTACTACATTGTCACCCACCACTACAAATCGACTGTACTCGGATGAAAATCGCCAATAACCTGACGGGTTTAGCTTCACCATCGGTCGGATACTTTCAACAACGGGAAACAAACCACATCGACAGATCACCACATTATGATAGAAGAATCATTTCATTCATTGTGGGCATAACTCCTAATTAGTCCCAGAGGTTTTCCCAATATGGTAGGCCTATTAGAAAGCCTGGAGCTCATCCAATTAGAAAAGCTTACCACCAACAATTAATTAGGTTAAATAGTCTCCTAATAGATTTAGGGTGAAAACTACATATCTTTACAGAAACCAGTGACATGTCCTTTTTTGTAGCTATCATTTGTCTTAGAGATGTGTTTCACAGTTTAAACAACGATAACCTCTGCAACCTCCTCAAAAACCACCTTTCTAGTCCTAGAATCTACTTAAAAAAAAGCTATTCTGAGACTTGAGACTGAGGAGTACAGCGACAGACTAGATAAGACAGCGTAAGTATAATAATTTTTCATGTTTCGATACCTTATTATCTAGGCCTGTGTAATTCGATCCAAAAACATCATTCGTCAATTTATCAAATACATTTTTAGCGACTTACCGACCACTAAACTGGCCTATTCGTGTAGGGAAGGGTGTGTTTTAATATCTCGATGTGTATGGGAGAACCCTTTATCGCTCGACTGGATTAATTGTGAAAGCAATGACTCGACGGTGAGTCGCAGAGCCCGGTAATGTTCCGTTTCTCAAATTCGCGTATCTATTTTTGATTCTTTTCGAAGGGAAACACATGAAAATGACTAATCAAAAGTAGGCATCAGTCAACTTCGATATATATTCTATAAAAACAAAATAGATTGAAAATTATGGTTGGCCTGTTACCGTTTATGGCTAATTTAGGTGCGATTTGGTAGAAGTGAGACAGGTGCGCGTACGTCAGTCGGACGTCTCGTGCTAAGGAATGAACCTCTACCCACCAATGACGTCACTTCGTGAACTCCATACCCTTCCCAGAATTCTTTACCACATCGCACTTCCTCCCGGTCTGCGATCGACGAAGCGCGAGTTCAATTTCGGACAAAAATTTAATCGCTTCTCATCTTAATTGCGGAGCCTCTTTTGGACGCTAATTCGAAGAAATACACTCTTCCTTGTTCGCAACTGACGTGGATATGCCCTAACACTACTTTGATCTTATCTGATCGAAGCTTAGGTTTCGAAATGATGACTAAAACGAACGGAGCAGGAAAACCTGCGATGAAGTTCTGGCAAAAACTGGAAATGATGAAAAAAATGAACGGATAGCCTAAACGGCTTCATTGTTGCAGTCTCCTACGAGATTCCTTTGAACTGTTGATGAGGTTAATACATTTTCTGATCCGGTTCCCACCCAATTTAAAAAAGCGTTCCCATCGTCGTTTCACCCGGCGCCGCATAAAATTCTGGCGCTGGTGGTCTGTAATGAATAGCAACTACAATTCCTTCCAAACAAGTTATATGGGAAATTGAAACTTTCTCGTGAAAAAGCGTCCCTAAACTACCGTTTAAGCTGCTGAAGTTACAGTAAATGCAGTAAAGTCAGTTCCAGATATGTGGTATGGACGTTATTAATAGTTCTATGGACTCAAAAAGCGTCGAAACATGGGATGTCACGATAAATTCAAAGACAAATCAATTTATTGATTGATTTGAGGATTTAGTCATCTCGGATTTAGGGCCTAATTTTATTATGAATCAGACTTAGTTTAAGCCGAGTCTACCTGCCACTTCCTCTTTGACATAGACCTATGAAGAATACCATTAATTGTCCATATTACCAGCAGTGTATGGTTCAACAACCCTTCGCTTCGGGAACACTGGCTAAATTAAGTGAAGTATCCCGAAAAGATCGATGCCAATCGAAAATAGATAGACTTTAGGTATTAGAATAGCATTGACCAGCTGATGACCCTACACTACAGTACACTAGCCCAATTAGTAGTACGTAGTAAGGGCCAAGCTAGGCACCGCATCATCATTCAAAATTTAAACATTAATCTTTGACTTTCAGACCGAAGACGCTGCCTTGCTGTTGATAGATGGATTTGCAACTGCCGCCAATTTCCATAAGCCCGGTCGAATGTGAAGACATCATCGCTTCGAATTCTCACAACGGCAAACGAGACAAACGGAAATCTAAGGTCTGGCAGAAAGTCATATGGTTCACTCGCAAATCGTCAAAAAACCACCGAGATCAAAACTTCTCCGAACAGGCCGGTATTCCCGATGAAAATGCTGCGTCGTTGCCGGCGGATGAGTTTGATTTCGAGTTCATGGCGCGACCTCCGTGGACAGAGAGTAGCTCGTCGAGCGACACGGAAAGTAGCGGCGATACGAATTTAGGCATTCGTCGTACGGCCACTTACCCGAACAGCGAAATCGTCGAGCAAAACTGCCTGAAACCTAGCGTCGCGCGCGCTCTATTTCAGAGAATGGAAGCGACGAACTTGTATCCGAAATCGACGTCGAAGATTTATTTCCGTAAACGTCAGAAAAAACGAACGAACGACGAGTACGCGGCGCGTGACGACGATTCGAGACCGAGCGATTTCCGTAACGCAAATTTCCGTCGCGACGTCATCTGCTACTGTCGCGAATCGGCGATCGACGACGACGGTGGCGAAGAAGAGTGCGATAATCTAGCGCCCATTCGAAACTTTTATCCGGCCGGCGGTCATCTATGCAAAAAACGACCAATAGTCAGTGTGGACGCCGATGGTACGTCGAGGGCGTGTAAAAAACGCTCGAGTTTTTCTAGTCTACGCGATTTGTACGAGTCGCAAAACGTGAACAGTCTGTTTAGCAGTTTGCCGAGTCATTACGGTTCGCAGATTAAGAACGTCCAACAACAGGTCGCCGGCAGACCGTATCTATGCACGCGTAAAATCGGCACGCCATCAGCGGACGGTATGTCGTCGGAGTCGGTGAATCGAAATCTGTGCGGTTCCCCGACGAAACAAGACGAAGCAGCGCCTTCTGAAGTTAGAGAACGAATGAACGTAAGTTCAATAGTAAATCCGACCCACGATGACGAAAAAATGAAGAAGTTTTGAAGACACTTTATTGGATTGTCTTTATATCTACCCTAGACATATTTGCAGCCTAATAACTGGCCTAATCAAAATTCACGTGAGGTGACTGGCTACCATTGTCGTCACTGAAATCAGGACTTTTTTCATTATCATTGAAGTTTTCAAAAACAAATTTCAAAAATTAGATGCTCATAGATGCATTTTCTCGGCATTTGAACCATACAATTCTGCCTATGAATGTAAATTTCTATTTGAATGGATATTAAAAATTACCAATTTGGGTGGAACTGATTTAGGAAATTATTGGTCCGCCGGTCCTGGCTAGTGTCCCCTGACCCCGGCCTAGTTAATCAAAGTCTACTGTTTAGAAAATCAAATGTGAGTTCTGTGTTGTTTACAGCTGATGAAAAGATGGTTTGTTGAATTCAGCGATGAGCAAAGGAATATTTTCTTGAAGGAAATGATGGTAAATACATTTTACTTTCAAAAGATATAAACTGGTTACATTTTATAATTCATTTTTGTTGAATCAAACCTGGGATACATTCTTTTATAACTTTAATAAAAAAACAAACATAATCCCTAATAAGCTTATGTTTCCAATTAAATTTTGACAGGGTTTATGTGAGCTGCCTCAAATTCATTTGCTGTCATTAGAAATCGAACCGCGGATGCACCAGGGCTGTCCTGAAAACTGTCAAGATCTGATCACCTGGCTACCTGCCAGTATTTCCTTGTATATACTATCATTCCTTGATCCTGGTGAGTGAGGAAACCCATATACGGTTAGCCTACATATTTTTCGAATTCATTGACTTAAGAGATTTGGACATCTTGATGAGATCCATATGAAAGTCTTTAACAATTCTCCTACTCTTCTTCCTTAAAAAATGAATTTATATTCATGGTCAAAGTGATAATTTGTGAATCTGTATCAACCGATTTATATCATATCGTTTTCAGTGAGCTTATGCTATGCATCTACGGTATGTCGAGTTTGGAACACGCTGGCGAATGATCCATCGTTATGGCAGAGATTCTGTTCGCAGTATAAATGGAGGCTGTCGGCGGCGGGTGAACAGAAACAAGTCATCCATCATCTACTCCCTGACGGCAATATTCATGTAAGCCTTAATTTCATTTTAAGAGGATTACGGATACATAACCATCGATGAAACGCACTGCCATGTCCATCCTGTTGTTCTTGGGCCAGTTGCTCAAATGTTGGTTAGAAGTTAACCAGTGTTTGAATGACATAGTGACAATTAAAAGTTCATTGTTACCATGGTATCTATTGGCTGGTTATCTTTAACCAACCTTTGAGAAACTGGCCCCTGGATTGTGTACATATTTCATATTTTCTGGTTGAATGACATAGTGACAATTAAAAGTTCATTGTTACCCTGGTATTTATTGGCTGGTTATCTTTGACCAACCTTTGAGAAACTGGCCCCTGGATTGTGTATATGTTTTAGTAACCTTAGTATTCCTGAAGATGATAATCGGGCTTTGGTTGAAATGCCAAAAATAAATCATTTACTGGTAATTAAGAAAAACCTTTTCAGACTCATTTATCTCGTTTTCTTTATCATGGATACATTATCAAATAATAAGTATTTTATTTTCTTTTTATTATTTCTTTTTATTTATTAGTATTTTATTTTATTTTCTAGTGGAAACAAGTCTTTGCGGAACGGTTCAGGTTACGCAATAATTGGCTGCACGGAAGATGTCAAGTTCGCACGTTTGAAGGACATACGCAAGGTTTGTTTTATTCATATGCCTACAACTATTGAATTGGCTCCATATCATAAAGCTGTAATATTTCTTACATTGTCTATGCAGGTATATCATGTGTGCAGTTTGATGATACAAGAATTGTCAGTGGATCATCTGATAAAATGATCAAGGTTAGTTCTGTTCAGTTATATATTTATGAAAATATGCACCGTTAACTACTAAAGAATTGTTTTGTGTTGTACCTCTTGGAGTACCTAGTGGAAAAAGTAGCTTCTCTCACATTTAGAATCTACAGTTCATTAAGCATCATTCTGACTGCTGCTAAAGCCATTAAAGTCTGGCTGGTGGGTTTTCAAATCGTTGTATCAACATGTTTTTTCTAGGTTTGGAACATAAGAACAAATACTCCCTGGTCTGTGCAAACTCTAGTTGGACATTCTGGGACGGTGCGTTGTCTGCATTTAGATGGTAACCGGCTTGTAAGTGGATCCACCGACCGCACTATAAAGGTACATGTAATGATAATGATAATTTTCCCTCCACAGCTTGATAATAGAAAGATGTAAAAAGTAACTAAATTTATTTACTCTTTAGGTTTGGGATTTATCAATGCAACAGAGCTGGTCAAGCATTGCTTGTAAAGTGACAATGACCGGCCATACTGACACAGTCCGTTGTTTACAAGTAGGTTCCTTAAGACTCGAATGTTTAGCTCGTTAATTTGATTTCGAAACTTTGTAAATTTGTCCCTGCTTAAGTGTATGTACCTTTTAGATCCCTAAAAAAATCAATCTGATAGAAGACTTTCTTATGTCTGTAATGTGCCTTTAGTTTTAAGCATTCACAATAATTTTCTTTAGGTGGACGATGAGAAAATTATTAGTGGTTCCTATGATAAGACGTTGAAAGTTTGGGATATGAGAACTGGTGACTGCCGCATGACTTTAAGGTAACTTTTGATTGGTTTTTCCTAGTGGAATTATGAAGAATTTGTTTGTAGATGACTATCTATGTGTTTATAAATTATCTGTAATAAATCCTCAGGAGCAAAAACAGTACATATCTTGTAGCGCTATGCCTGGAGAGGGGAAAATGTAACTCCCAAAAACGTTTGCTAGAATAATTCTATATACTCTAGGTAATGAGATTTGTACTGTTTTTGCTTCTATGGATTTTCAACTGTTTGAACTCTCCACCTAAGATCTGAATGTCTTGTCGATTGTTTACAGGGGTCACGATGGAGCTGTTTTGTGTGTCCAATTTGATGACGACAAAATCATTTCCGGTTCATCTGATCGTACGATCAAAGTAAGCCGAATATTTCTCGCGATTTGTCTGAAAATGTCTCGCGGTCGTCGTATAGTGAAACACGCTTATCATTTCAGCTGTGGAATTTCACCGGGTTTTGCATAATGACGTTGCAAGCGCATCAGGACGCGGTGACCTGTTTGCAGTTCGACAAAACGAGAATAATCAGCGGTTCGCTCGATTGCAACCTGAAATTTTGGGATATAAACACCGGTTGTTGCGTGAATACGATCGACTGGAAAGCGTCGGAAGGTCACACTGGTGTAGTCCGGTAAGTGTAAAAACAAGAAAACTAACCTATAAGTTTAATGAAGCCTAGATAATAACACATATATTGCTTGATATTGTCCACGATAACAAAAAATAATACGATATAATATAAAATAGTATGAATATTAAGGGTCAATAAAGTTGTGTTGGATTTGAATATTGATAATTTGATTGAATTGACCGCCAACCAGTCCAGCCCTGATATATTGATGGCGTAGTGCACATCCTCTCAAAAATAATCATATAATTTATCGACTATAAATTACCGGTAAGAGTTATGTAATATATCTTATTACAAAATGAACGCCAAAATTCACGATTGTCATTGTTATTTTGAAACGCCAATATCGATGATGATGGCTTTTACGGCATAAAAAAAACTGAAAATCCTGATGTAAACTTTGTCTTTGAGAATCCTGATTTGAATCAAAAGATGCTCGATGCATACAAGATTACTGGGCTGTAGGTTATTCCCAGTTTAAAAAGATATTAAGAAAATATTGTTGATTTAAGCTGGGACATGCATTTTATGATCAACTTGCTTTGTATATCGGTACTTTTGATTAACATTTAGGTGCCTTCAAGCAGATAAGTGGAGAGTTGTAAGTGCCTCCGATGACAGAACAATTAAGGTGAATTTTTCATTATTTTCGTGGCATTGGCTTCGAATGTCCATTTCACAGGATTGCATCATTTTAATCATCTTAATTCATTGAAAATTAAGAACATATCAACCTCATCCTCGATTAAAAGCGGATCTTTTCATTGACAGGTGTGGAATTTAGAGACTGGAGAGCGTCTGGTGACATTGCGTAATCACACAGACGGCGTGACGTGTTTGCAATTCAACGACAGTATTATCGTATCCGGGTCGTATGACAAAACTGTGAAACTATGGGATTTTACCTGCTGTTAACTGTTGACTGCGAATTGAAAGTAGCCGTCACCATCGACAGAGAGGACAGCGTATGAATTGTATAAACATTCACGAATGCATTGAACTCTTCACCGATTCAAAATCTTGTATTAATGGTTTTTCGTAATCTATTACAAAAACCATCACTTAGAGAGAGAGATAAAACGTAGCAGTTTTGCTGCTTTCCATTTCATGATGCAAACAATCACAGCAGACCGAATCATTCCTATCAATGGTGCACTGATATGATATATGTAAAAACTTAGATGTTCACTTAGTCATAGAATGTATAAATACTCTAGGGCTTTGTTTTGATATGATGTATTTTGTAGAGTAACAAATAACCGCAATTCTGTATGTATATTCAGTATTTTATGAATGTTCGTAAGATGATGATCGATGTAAAAATGTTCCAACGGTTAGGAAATCTGCTGAATACCAAGAAAAAGCAAAGTTCGGTTTTTACCAAAATCGCGGGACTATTATTAAATAAGGTTATAGTTTAAATCCCATGATGAATTCATGACCAAAGAGCCGATTACATTCTGGGTATTCATTAGTTGAAATTTTAAATTAACTCCTTCGTATTTATTCTGACTATCTCTACTCAAAGTCGTAGGAATGGCATGTTTTTCTGGGGATCTGACAACAGTGTACAATGCTAGTTCTGTCGGATAACACGGCCCCCTATTGAAAATGATCTATGCACAGATGATGTACAGGTTATAAGATGTATCGGTATTTAGTATTTTCCCATTAGTCGTCGTGTATTGTCAGTAGTATTATTGTATTTGGATGTGTACGAACATCTGGACCCAAAAGTTCCAATTCATTAATGGATCATGGTAGTACCATTTGCCTTTTTTGCTGAACATGGCTTCATCTGATACAATATTCCAATGTTCTATTTCGCTGGAGTCACAATTTTTATGTGATTTGCAGGCAGGTTGGAAGCAATTTTTGATTGCCACTGCCAATTTTTACAGGTTCTTATTATTGCTGCGGTGAATTTAAAGAGTATAGAAAGAAAAAAATTGTCAATTGTCGGTGGATTATTGCCGAGGCTTTCACCACTGCAGTCACTACTTCAGTTCCAATGCTATTGATTTGCTCCGTAAAACAACATTGGATCATTTATTATTTTTGTTTATTGTTGGAGACAATCTTTGAACAATATCAGTTTTTATTGATTGAGCATTTTCTGTGATAAGTTCTTTGGCTACTTGGGTCTGTAAAGTGATATTTTTATTTTTCCAAGAAGGCCAACATTGTTGTGAATTATAAACGTATAAATGTATTTGTTTTCAATTATTGTTCATTCTAGGAACTAAAGCTTTATAATCCCCAGATCTTATAGTTAGAAATTGTCAGATGCTTTGCTTATTTAAGCTTATTTACATTTGTATCTTCATAATTTTCAGTCTTTGGGCTTGAAAATTGTCACGTAGGCTTAGACAAATATAAGAATTACGGTAAGAAAATAAAGATATTCACTCTTGTATGAACAACTTTCTTTTTTTGTGTATCATCTATACATTGTTGCTCTTATTTCGGACGCTGAGTCCTGTGGGAAAATCATCTACTAAACGTCAAAAGTTAGATTTGCAGTCAGAAAATTATTTTCTGTTCCTAATTATGAATACCCAAAAATTGATAAATAGGCATTGATGAATCTCCATAATCCCTTAAGAAATAAATGATTCGAACCCACGAGCTCGATGAATAATAATATATTTTATGGGGTTCGAACCAATAAATGGAATGGATTCGAACCCAACCTTGCCGAAGTGTCTACGGACTACGAAACGGACACAGTACGATGACAAGATGGCGTCGGGAGTTGCTCGTTCTGGGATGCTGGAGGTTTTCGTGCGCCAGCAGTGGTGCAGGGTGTACGTTACGCTGAACGAAGACTGCCTGACGCTCAGTTTGGACGAGCATCCCGATATCAACGGATCGTGGTCGAATGGTTCATCGCACGGCCGTGACGAGATCTATAACCATCACAATAACGCCAACGGAATCAACCATCATCATCAAGATGCTAATTCCTCATCCCCCGTATCGACTACAAATAACTCTTCTAACGCTTCTGGGCCGACGGGAGGCACAGCTGCGGCGGGTACCAACGATCTACCGGACAGCATAGCTGGACAGCGTCGCCATGTACGCGTCATCAAAGAAGAGCAAAACGGTCTCGGAATAAGCATCAAAGGCGGACGTGAAAACAAAATGCCGATTTTGATCAGTAAGATTTTCAAGGGAATGGCCGCCGATAAGACGGAGAAGTTATACGTTGGCGACGCCATTCTGTCGGTGAATGCGGAAGATTTGCGAGACGCGACGCACGATGAAGCTGTCCGCGCTCTGAAACGTGCGGGCAAAGTCGTCGATCTGGAAGGTAGCTTATCTCAGCCCTGTTTACAGCCCTTTCAAGTATTGTTGAGGGAACCATTTTCAGAAAGTTAAACCATCGATGGAAATAAATACAGTGTATTTTGCTTTTCGTAGTATTAGTATTTTTGTAGTAGACAATATTTTGCTCTTACATAAAAAAGTTCTGATTCGTTACAATTAAGGTTAGAAAAAGGGTCAAGTAAGATTTTAGGATTAGAGTTAAGGTTTGGTTAAGGTTTAAGATAAGGGTTAGGTTGCAGTATATAGGCTTACCTATTAGTTCTAGCAGCTAGAACTGATGGTAGTGTTGTAAACTGGTCAGTAGGTGGTAGGTCCAAATCTTAATTCTTCATTTATTGGATTTTCTATCTAGGTCCCGAGCAACCGAGTATGTGCTAGGCCTATCATAGGCCTAGCACAACTGGTTGAGTATGCCAGTTACCAATCTGAATGAACTATAGGCATAAATAGTTTTACAAGAATAATGCCATATTGGCAAAATATCAACCTCCTTAATTAATTTCCAGTGCTAAAAATGCTGGAAAATCTGGCTTTTAAAACTCATCCAAGGATGACAAAATTAGGGCATTTTTGGGAAGATACTAGGCCCTTTTAGCATAAGGAGGTTCCAAATGATAAAAGATTCAAACTGAAAATTGAAATGCAAATTGATAAATGGAAACATTCCTATTTTCAGTGAAGTACCTCCGAGAGGTTACGCCTTACTTTCGTAAGACTACAGCGCTCAACGATCTCGGTTGGGGCAGCGAGTCGCCGTCGAAGGACAAATCGACGTGGTCGGAACAGAAAACGATACCTTTAAAACTGTGTTACCTGTGTCGCAATTTAAGTATGCCCGATCCGGAAAATCGAACAATCGAACTGCATTCGCCGGACGGCAAAAGTTCGTGCATTTTGCGTTGTCCCGAGGCGGGCCTGGCGACATCGTGGTTCAACGCGATTCACTCGAATGTGAATATGTTGCTTCAACAAGCGATCGGCGAAGCTAATCGTATTCTCAGTCAAGGCCCACGCAGTCAAGAGGTGTCGCATATGGGTTGGTTAGCTGAACAGGTAAAAATCCGTTCTTATGAATGATAGTTTTCCTCTTGCACTGAATTGTTACACACAGATGATGAAAGCATTTATTTATCCTATGAATTCAGATACATAGCGAACAAGGCAATCCGACCTGGAAGCCAGTTTTTGTTGCGGTTACAGAAAAAGATATGCTTCTCTATGATACGGCCCCATGGAATATAGAGGAATGGGCAACACCATTTCAGACTCATCCGATGATAGCTACAAGGTACGCTGTTAAGAATTCTTTTTGAGTTGCATGATTGATAAGATAAGTTAGGAACAATGCGCATACTTGGGCAATGTTTGTTTTTTAAATGAAATACGGTAAATAAGTCTAATTTGTGTTTTTCTATTACCGGTAGACATTTCTATCATCTTTAATGCTTTCCCTTGTATTTTTGTTCTTTCAAAGGCTAGTACATTCTGGCAAGCATATCACACCACTCAGTGGAAATGAGATACTCACGTTCGGCACGCGAACTGGTTCTAAACAGGGGATTGAGGCGCATAGCTTCCGTGTGGAGTCGCAACGTGATCTGTCTACCTGGTGTCGGGTACTAGTCCAAGGCTCTCATACAGCTGCTCTGTTGACCAAAGAAATAAGTTGTCGTAAGTTACAAATTACACTTCTTCAGAGCCTGGTATTATAGAGTAGGCCTAGTTTACGGTAAACATTAACCCGGGTCGGTGTTAATTCTAAATGTTGATTCAACACCAGTATCAGTCATTTGAGAGAATATATATATAAGATTGAAATATTCTATCCAAATTTTAGATCATGAAATTGTAGTAAGGTTTGTACTTTTGTTGAATATGAAAATTATTTTATACTGTATTGTTATTATCATTTAGCATATTTGGTGCCTTATTCAGTTCAGTAAGATCCTGCTGCATGGCACTCACACATAGCTATGCTACTGGGATATGATTAAAGTGTAGCTAGCCATAAGCATAAATAAAAAGATAGGTTTTAAGAGCTGATGATGTAAAGTGGTCAAAGTTTGCAATACTTTTCGAAATATCGGGTAAAACATTCAAAAGCATTGGTCCACAAACTTTAAAAGATCTTGAGCATCATTGTTAGATTTTGAAAATGAACGCAATTAAAGATTTTGACTAGATGAACAAAGTTGACCTGACAGGAGTATAGTCGTGGAGCTGATCTATGAAATACCCAGGGTAGATTCAATTTATAACTTGTACTACAGCTGTAAATCATTGTTAATTGCAGCTGTATCGTGGCAAGCGCAGGAAGCTCGTCTAACAGTGAATTACGATTCAGGATTTACGCTGACCGATGTACGCGTTGACGACGGTCGAAAGTCTCACATTTTATGGCATTATCCGTATGAAAAATTGCGAATGTCAGCCGATGATAGCCATCGATTGCTCTGGCTAGATTTTGGTGAAGAAGGTGAACAGGTGAGTACGATAATCTGTGATTAGGCTCTTGGTTGAACGAATAAGGCCTTGTTTGCAACTTTGCTCAGTTGTTGAATTTCTTTGGGCATCGTTTAGAATATCTAAATTTTACTGGACCACGCATCTTCGTTGAACAGGATTTAACCCAGTCTTTTATTCCCATGAATGTATATGGAAGCATGTCGTACAAATTACCTGTACTCAAGTGGCATTGTGTCCACTATAGCCTTTTTCTGAATCTCACCACCGCTCGACACTCTGGAATTTATTGAAGGTACACTTTTGTAATCAAATCTTGTTTTCGATCTTTCAGGAACTGGACATGCACAGTTGCCCTAAACCGTTGGTATTTATCATTCACACATTTCTGTCGGCTAAACTGCAGCGGCTCGGTTTACTGGCATAGTTACTGCTCGCTGCAAAAAATGCCTCCGTGGCGGCTTTGAACGCGGGCGGCGAGCATATCGACTCTTTATCTGCGTATTCTGAAGTTTTTTCGCTCACAGTCAGAAATATGAGAATATTTCGATGTTCATATCTTATTCGTTGTATAATAATATTTATATATGTATTATAATAACATTATAACTTGCTGAAAAATCTGTTGTGATGTAAAATTATATAGGTAAGACTGTGAATGGTGCCGTGTATGCATAAATATGTAATGCCAGTTAAAAAAGATTGATCTTAAAACGAGTAATTAGAGAGCTGCTTGTATTTCGTGAATACGAAAAAATGAATGACCTGTGTTTTGAAACTGATTGATGTAATGCGTTTCAATATCATAATGAATATTATCATGTACTCTCTACGTGTAAACAACATTTCGTTTGAATATCAGTGTATGTAAACATTTTATCTCTAAAATTCTTGAAAACGGACTCTTCAAAGGTCACGATATCAATCGATTTATCCCTCTTTTGGAGCAACTAAGCCTTTGATGTAAATCTTTTCACCTAAACATTATGTTAAGATGACTGGTGGTGACATAGCCTACCTAGAAGAACACGAGTTTTTCATATACCGGTATTCTGACTCGGTGTAAAGTCGACCGTATGTAAAAATGTCTTATCTTTGTGTCACGTTTAGTATGAAGCTTAAGTCTATAGCAATAACATATGAGGGCCTAATATCTTTCTATTTACACAACCACCAGGATAAACGCTACTGATAATTTGGTTTTCTCATCAGTCTGAATGTATTAATGCATGTTCATGCTCTTTTTGTCCATTAAGGAGTTATTTATATATTAATTAGAGATATGAAGGAATGTTAAAAGAAAAACGATAATTTCGAGTTCAATCAATATTGTAGATACTTAGAATTGCTAGGTTCCTCCGCGTATAAATCATATTTTACGCGTAAATTCATCAAAGTGGTCTAGAGTAAAAATCGCTGGCGTGAAACTGTATACCAGGATCGAGTTCCACTATTGAGAGTTAAAGGATGACCCCTCGATTGCGGAGGCGGTCATTGTTATTTATTCTTCCTGAATCGGTATTTAACTTGGTTGGTTAAAAACTCAGGCATCACAGGCTGTATATTTCACTTTACGTAATGTATATTATGATATATTTTTCAATTCAAATACTAATATTCAATTTAGAAAATTTATTAACTTACTAGGATCTCTTAGTAAGAAGAAATTTCACTATTTGGTAGTTACTTTTCAGGACTGACTCGGATGTATTATTATTATGTGTGTACATTTTATGTATTATGTATTTATGAATAGTTATTGTTTTGGTGTATCCTGTGAATGGCATTTTACATTTGTTAGGCATAATTTTTTATACATTCTTTTCATACATCTTGTTCTTTATTGTATTTGTACTTATATTGTTGTTATCATCATTATGATATCAAATGGTACGGTTCGTTTTTGTTAAGTATGTGACTAACTCTGGCAAACTGTGCGGTGTATTGGTCAGTTCAAAATCTTAGTTATTAAAAAATCCACCCCTGGATCCACCCCCGAGAGTAAAAATCATAACCAAGAATTATCATAGTTCTATAGTCTACGGAACTGAGTCCTTATCTAAGCATAATCTATACCGGTTCTGTTATTACCAAATTTTCTCTTTGGTTTACAACTTGTCTTCCTCGCCTTCGGAAGTTCTTTCTTGTTTGTGCCAGTATTTAAGTGTCGGATTTTTGTGAGTAAGAAAGCGTGTATAGCGCCTAGGAACGAACTATAGAGGAACAGAGTTGTAAGACAGCCTAGCTTACATCGATATAGCAAGTGATGATCGAATCCAGTTGCTAGTGAGCGAGTACCCCGCATGGCTCATGCTAGTCTCTAGATCCACAGCATAGATCCACATCAACAGCTACTGCGATCTAGCATATACTCTTCAGGGCATCCCAAGTCACGTGTCAAATTGCTTTGGTTTAGTCAGTTGCGTCATGCGTTGTTGATTATGGAACGCGCACATTGGCGGATATCACCGTAAGTTAGTACAACCAGCTGCTCAATAGTCAGCCAGTTCAGTTTGTACACCGAAAACTGCTGTTCAGTTTGTATACTTGCAACTTGTTATCTATCTCCAGTTAGTTTGTCGATGTATGCTAGGCTTTAAATGTTGGACATACGACTTATGCATTCACATAAAAGTTAATAGGAATACTAAAAGGGAGACGTTTTTTTCAGGGCTCGTTCAGTAAACGAATAACTTTTCAGACTTCAATTGATTTAATTTCTATATCGTATTACGTTTTCAACAAATCGATATCACAGTTGAACTATTCATTATTATTAAAGTGTAGTATAGAAGATGTGTTGATGTTATATCGTTCGGAACTGAAATCTGGTCTCAAAGTGCTTGAAATTCATCGATATGATAGGTGCTTATTAGCTTTATTCCAGAGTTGTGGCATTTATGTGATCAAAATATTCGTCATTTAGAAAATATTCAATGATAATATACCATGATACATTGATCTACCTTCTACTTGCAATATTATTATTATTATTATTATTATTATTATTATCAGATGATAGTTCAGAATTTCATTGAATATTAAATCAAATGGAATTTCATCAGAAAAAAGAATTGTTGTCTTTTATCTATCCTCCATAGATAGTTCAGGAGTTTATTTCTTACATTCAGTAGAATTCGCTGAATTCGGATTTTTTTATCTGGATCTTCACTTGATTCGGATAAAATATTGGTCCATTTTAACCTGGAATCTTGCACTGAGAATTATTTATTATTATTCATATTCAGATTTTACTAAATTGGAAAAAATCTGACAGTTCAAATTTTTTTCCGCATTATTTTCCGGTAAATTCCGCAACCTGAAACCCAACTTAAAGATGCTGCAAAAGCAATATTGATTCGTTTCACAATTTCGAATATTATCGAAATCCAATCGCTTGCACCCACTTCTACCCAATATTGGGTATTCGAGCCACTTTGCTCAGCTTCTTCTGCTACATTGCATTTAGTGCCTAACAACATGGCGTCCGATTCAAAAATGGATAAGAGCACTTCCACAGCGTTTGAACACCTTTCAAACTCATTTAAACACCGACTCGGGGTTAGTTTATTGATGCTCACCCATGATATAAGTAAAACGATGATATAAGCTAGTGTGACAGTTCCATTCCCAAATTTAAATGTTCGTGAAACGAAATTCGCGGAGGTTTCATCTTCAAATAAAAAAATCAAATTCAATCCAATCCATTTTTATTTATACTACAATCAATTTCTTTAAAGGTGCTCGGATGTCCGTATACCGATGATCTCGATGAAATGTGCGTTGCAGAGATACTCTATCAGCCCGGGCAAGCACGTTTAAGAATTCTACAGTGGCTTCTAGGAAAGTATGTGTTGACTATTTCTCAACAGTGGCGTTTGGATGGATTGGAAGTTCAGCGGCCGAATGGCAATTATTTAATGAATGACATTTTTGTGTTTGTATACCATTTTTTTGACGAAATTTATGTAAATTCGCCGCGGCAACAAATGAGGACCTGTCAAAAATCAGCATTTTGCCGCAGCAATAGAAAATTGCTTCCCACGCACCTGTGTCTTATTCAGAACTTTCATTCCAAAAATTCAGTACTACTAATTTCGATTTTATGTAGCAAAAACCATTGAACAATTTCTCTTATAAGCTTATACTCTGCTTTATAGGTACAGTTCTGAAATCGGTCGTCTCATTGATCCTGTACATACAAGACATTTAGATAATGAGACAATTGTTAAACGTAAGTATCCATCCAGTAGTCTTCTACTAGCGTTAGCTTCTGACTTTTTTTCTGTTTTTCTATGAAACAAATCAATTGTTATTTAGAAATAGATTTTCATCTATCCAACTATAAGTTTGGTACATGGTTCAACTTTAATCGTTGTTGATTTAACTGTTGAATTTTCTATTTAGGTATTCTTGCCATTTCATCAACATTAGGTTTTTGCCATTCGAATGATATAGAACTTGTGAGGGTGAGTTTTCAAATTAATTACAAAAGTAAAAAAGATGAAGGGGCCTGGATCGTAAGTTTGTCTATAGAGGATGATCACTTATTTTCTGCGGTTTTAGGGGGCTGCTGTTCCATCGAAACAGGCCAATTACTGGGACAGCCTGTTGAATATCATTGTAACTTCTCAAAATGCAGCCGAAGGATTGAACCAAGAACCTGGAATTGTCAGGTAATTGATGTATTAAAAAGATCACACATTTCTTTATTACAAACCTGCCAAAATGCAAACTTTCATTTGCATGTTTAATCATTCAGGTGTATTTATTGATTTTGATAAATAAATACTCTTTAAGATTAGATTTCTTAAAAAGTAATCTAATTCAAGAATTATTCAGCATATAATAGTGATGATTATAGTAATAATGATAATGATAATAATATTTATTTCACCAAGAAATTAGTTACATATTGATATGTTGAATGACCTACTGTTCTTTAGTTCGGGGATGTCTCTTGAAGAGCAATATCACCGCGATTGTTACTATATGGACCTGGTCGCTCCGATGGTGCCTTCTCAAGATTTATTTCCGCGAACTAGCGATGTTTTGCCGAAGAATCGCCAGCTGAAGGTTGAAAAAGCGTGGAAAGAGCAGGGCTATAGTAAGAAGGAAATACCCGCTGTGCCGAAATTCGAAGAGCTCATCAAAGAAGCGAAACAGCTGCAAGAAAATTATGAAAAACAGCGGGAAGTATTAGAAGAAATTAGAAAACAGGTATAAGATTACATTTAACTACAGTAGTCAAGATTACATTTAACTACAGAAGACTTTGCTCAAGTGATATCAAATTTGGATACTATGTATATCAGTGGATTCTAGGACAATTCCCCCCCCCCCCCGAATAAAATACTTTTTGATTTGGATTAACACCACCTATATACTTTACTTAGAAATTCATTTGTATATTATTGAATATAGATTTATAAGATATAGAATTACTGATGTTGTGTGCAGATCAAAAACTTAAAATCAGTCCTTGTGTAATTATAATTCACTTACCAAATTAAAGAAAACTTAATAAGTCCACTTATTAGTCCATTATTTCACGTTGGCTAATTTATTGGAATTAGTTTTAGTGTTACTTCAGCCAATCAAAAACTTTAAAGCAGTCCTAGAGTAATTAGCTAGAATTAGTTCACTTTGTCTAATTGATTTGAAGTAAATATCTGTGTTACTTTAAGATTAAAAAGATTTCTGAGACTGGTCTCGTCAATCAAGGGTTAATGGGTTCAAACCCTGGTGGCGACAGAGTTTCTTGGTCGAAGGTTCTTCTCTGGTCTCTCCCCGATTGGGAAAAAGAAACATCGAACCTGCTTATAATGCCCTGTGTGGCGCTTAGCAGGTTGAGGCGTTAGAAAAAAAAAAATGAAAAAGATTTGATTTGGGGGGGCAATTGTCCTGATACCATATCAGTGTTACAACAAAATATTTAAAAACATGTGAGTTGAACAGGTATAAAAATTATTGAATCCGACTTGGGCAAAGTCTACTGTATTTGAAATATAGCTTTAAAGAAATTTTACCCGGATATCAAAATTTCAATTCTCCGTTGGCTCCACCATCAAATCCTAGAATATTTCGGTGGATTTTTTACTTTTTGATGGTTGATTTTTTTCCCTTCTATCGTTGGAAGTTTTTCTACCCGAAACGCGACGATCAAGCGAAAGAAAAGGTTATCAAGCAGTTGAAAGTCGTGTCGTCCGAATTGGAACAAGTGATGGCTGCTTTTTCATACCGTTTCGAGGCAGACGTTCGCCAATGGTGCACTCACGTTCGTCCGGAGTTCGGGCAACTCGGCCCGTCGTTGAAACGAGTCCACGGAAAATTGTCCGATTTCAAACAGGTATTTTCGAGATTATTTTCATGGGAAAAAAAGCACAGTTTAATGTAGAGTATGAAAATATAACACTTATTCGTTGATTCAGGTACATAACAATGTTGCCACCATCCGCACCAAATACGACCAAATAAATCAAAGAATTAGTCAGGCGAAAGATTTCTGCGATCCAGAAGGGGATATTTTGGGTAAGTACCTGACATTCCAAATCTTTTCTTTTTCCTGACGATTACAATGTCATTTTGATCAATCAAAAAGATGGCGCTTTGTGATTGTTTTAAATCTTAAATCTTCAAATTTAGAATATTGCATCGAGGTCTGTTTGTTTTAATTATCAACCTAAGTTAGGTATATTCTATATGAACGAGTATGAAAAATCATAGTATGTTGCCCCTATTGGCTACTACGTGAATTTTAATGATGAGTGCTCTGTATGTCATTGTATAATAACAAACAAAATATACGGCGGACTCCTACGTGACTAATAAATTAGAAACTCTATTGCGATAGTTCTAATATTTGTGTTCTGGTTTGATTGTGTGATGATTTGATTGAAAAACATGAGTGCAACTATCGATCGTGCATACTTTTCATTGCTTGAGTGTTGCTGCCTTAACTAGCATCTCTTGTTACAGTGGAGTAACTATTAATTAAACATTTAATTGAATGTTAAACGCACAAAGACCTTTCCCAGATGGTCGGTTGTCAAAGAGCACACCGAAAACCTATAAAGTCAGGGTTCCAATTTTACAACGGCAAGCGACAGCTTTTTCCGATGCTGTATCGTAAATACCAGTAGGCTTTGATATATTTTTATACTGACGGCAACAAAATGTCATATTAATTTCTCAAAATTGCCATTATTGTGCTCTCTTCTATACACGCATGGCATGTTAAGATTTCTACGTTCTTAATTGTCCGTCAACCACCTCAAAAAAGGATGATGGTTATAAAACATGTGTCCAACTTGATGAGCGATATCAGAGTTGGATATTATGTTCTTGTGATAAAAATACTTCAACAAACATCTTCTGAGTTGAACGGCTATCCGACTCAATTGGAGTCTACTCTATGATAGAAATCTATATTTTATTCTGACCTTTTAATCTGAGATGACTGTAGGTTTTCTAAGCTTGTTGATCATTAAATCACGACGAGAAAATAAGCCGTTTTTATTCTCGTCGCTTTGATTACATTACCATGGTTACGTTGCGTGAATCGACAAACCTGTTGACAGATTTTGTTCGGAGACCTACTTACGGAAAGATGAACCAGAAGACTCTTCTCGTTCGAGATCTTGAGATATGATGATACTGGTGGCGTAATTACTGAAACTCCTATTATTACGCTGATTGATCTTCTTTACAAATTGATAATCTCTTCCTTATCTATTTTCTCAATCACCATGGATAATATGTTTTATTTACTGGTTTATTCAAATTGAAATTGAATTAATCATAATTATTATGAATAGACTTTTTTAGAACGAAAAAACAGAATAATTATTTCAGACTAACTTCAACTTATTTTTTGTATGGCCTGTGCTGTTGTAGAGAAGCAATTTTGTTAGTAAAAATCTGTCAGTTTTCATTATGGTATCTTCTGAGTGATCTCCAAGTTCTTCGTATTCAAGTTAAATTCTGTTTTCACATTTTAGCAAATCGTGCCTGATGTATTATGATATGATATACGTGTGTATTAACGAGGTTCATATTGAAAAAACATTTTCATTTAAGAAAGCAAATATTTCTTTCAAAATCACCAGAAAATTTCTTTGTTATTATTTTGACAGTCTGTCCTTCTTAATCTATTGTAAGACTTAATCATTTGTCTATCTACCATTGAATGCATTTAGTAAGATTGAACCAACATCAAGTTTGATAGTTATAAGTTGGCTTGATTTTTTATTGGTTTTCCAATGTGCAGAGCTGCCAACTGTTCCTGTATTTGTTACTATTTTATAACAAGAAATAGGGATTTGATTTGTTTGATGCATACAGAAATATAAAAGATGTTACTGAGGGTCTTACTGTCGATTACTGATTAATTTGAACATTTTCTTTCACATTTCAATAAAATGTTACTGAACAAAAATCAATTTGCTACCGATAGCACTTTTCAGTGTTTGGCAGCCCTGAATATAGATGATTCCATGTTTCATTATACGTACGATCAGCCTAAACCTTAGTTACAACAAGTTGTCGTGTATATGTTAACAGCATGTAGACTTAGAGCTTATGTTGCGCGCGTCATTTTCGGCTGCGATATTTAATCAAAACTGCCGTTGTTATCATCATCGGTTTATTGCTGCGTGCGTCTACCATGAAACGCGATGCGATGATGCTGATGATGATGTGATGATGATGATGCGATGATGCTGATGACAAAATAAGGAAGGCAGTCTTTGAGTCCAATTTCAAAAATTATGTAAGTCATAATTCGTTGTGATAACACTTAAGTGATATTAAGATATTAATTGCTTAGTCACAGTGATATAGTTAATTAGCCTATGAATTCATGAGTTCATGGTAACTTGAAATACGTGCGCGTTGGTAACCATCTTAGATATAGATAAAGGGTCCAGCTACAACTTAAACATTTTACTATTGTGTGGTCATCAAACGGGTTGATCAGCGAAAAACTCAGGGAATTTTGTTTAAAAAAACCTGGAAAACTGGGGAATATGGGTGTGTTATTGATCACACGTTTCTTTATCACTACGTGATCATAAAGAAATGTTTAGATTGTAACAATTTAAACCAAGAAATTCCTTGGATTTATTCAGGGAATTTTGTTTTTTTTTTAACATGGAAAAATCAGGGAAGCTCAGGGAATTTGTGAATTGGCGGAAGGTGGCCACCCTGTTCAAGGAACCATCAACAGTTTTGGGATAGGACTGATTTTATGACTAATCGCTTATACCGGAAAATTGTACACATTCGTTAATTCACTGAACAGATAATAAGTTCAAAACCCACTATATACAGAATTTAAAAGATTAGAAACGAATTTTATTTGCCGGCATCAAGAATTGCAATCAAAATGAAC
Organism: Tubulanus polymorphus; assembly: GCF_964204645.1. Taxonomy (NCBI): domain Eukaryota; kingdom Metazoa; phylum Nemertea; class Palaeonemertea; order Tubulaniformes; family Tubulanidae; genus Tubulanus; species Tubulanus polymorphus. Next base: position 9,401,304 of record NC_134027.1, on the reverse strand, counting down.
AACGTTTCGGACACTCACTAGAGATCATCGTCAGGTTTGAGGGAATTACTAGAAACAAGAGGCATACAGTGGAACCTCGTTACAACGAACTTCACGGGACCAGAAAATATGTTCGTTATAACCGATAGTTCGTTATATCCAGTATGAAATTAATTGAATTTTCTTACTTGCGACGAAATTCTATATTTGTTATATCCGATGAATCGTTATATCCGAGTTCGTTCTAACGAGGTTCCACTGCCAGGGAAGAATAAGTTCATTGGGTAAATTTCTGAGTAAGTTAGTAAAGCATGAAGTAATATACTTAAAAAGAAGGGACAGGTATTTTGTCTTAGAACAGATATTTAGTGGTGAAAATGTAATACTTCAGGCAAATTACATACAATTTTTCATTTTTTGGAAGAAAAAGTAGAGATATTTTGTGCCATATTTGCTTTGCAGCTATATTTGTCTGTTTTTTCTCATTATCTCAGCTTCAGCGATTGATGAGATTACACTGTCATATAACGAAGTAATTACAACACTGGAAGACACGCTGCACCGTGAAAGATTGGTTTCATTGTGAGGGTGATGAATATTTTATAATGAATGGTAAGCTTTCTTTTTTTGCAATAATCAGCTTTTGCAGCTGCATACATATGTATTTAACAAAAGATTTTGTATGATTTATAAGCCATGGTAAATAATTCTAAGGATTATTTTGATTTTTGTTCTTGTTGTTTTTGAGAGCATGCTTTGACTGTCCATGTTGATGTAACTTTTCTAATTGACTTCTTAAGGGAAATGTTCTTTTGGTCTTTAAATTGAGGAGTTATTCAATATAACGCCTGGATGTTGTAGCCCGCAAATTTCAACGCCATGTATTCAAATTATCACAAGTCTCGACAGCGCATAAAATGTATCAATCCTAAGTGGGTAGTCGACCTTCGTTGCCTTGTTACTTTAGGATAATAATGATGCTAGCACACTGCCCCTAGGTCATCTTGAGGATAAGCATGACACTCCTGACTCGCTGATGTTTGATGATTTTGATGCTCTAACAACTCTCCGGCGGCTTTGCATTCGGTTACCTGGCAACGATAATGATGCTTTTTGTTTAAAAAGAAACTTTGTCAGCTGCGCGATAAGCCACAATATTCTTACCGCCGTAAGAAGGCCCAAGGAATAGCAAGCAGATGATGCTTTTCTTAGAAAAAAAACTTAGTCAGTTGCATTGTAAGCCACATGAGCAGGTAGATAAATGGATAATTGATTAGCAGGAAGAATATGCTAGATTTATTTATTAGTTTTATTAGGCAAAATAGCAAAACGAATGACTGTTTATGCTGGTATCAATAGGCTGCCCGGACCACTCCCTTCAGATATTAGATATATTTTCTGAACCCATTGGCGAAACAAAAGTCGCCTCAATCGGATTCAGGGTTCTTCATTTAAAATTAATCACACGATATGTTTTCTCTCTTCTTTATATGAAGTCATAGATGCCTTCTATTTTGTCCAACTATTGATTAAGTGTTTTTTTTTTCCTTTCAGGTTAAATCCGAATTAGATATATGGGACATTGTGATAGTATAATAGATACTGATATGACGCAAATCACCGACAAGACATCCGCCCTTCTATAACTTAAGTCTCCTCTGAATACAGCTTATCTGCTTAGCCGACATACACAGCGTCATATTTTAATTAACTTGACATTGTATGCATGCCGTCGCGATGTATGAAGTCTATAAGCGTTGAATCAAAAGACTCCGTATCACGATGTCGCAGAAAACCTGCACGTTTAGCCTATTCATGATCAGCAACCGATAACCGATTTTAACTCTTATTATTGGCTCCGAATTTTTGTGTCGATCGACTGGTAGAATTGAGTGAATTGATAAAATTCATTGACTGAAAACATAAAAGTTTATCAACATGAATGAAACTCTTCCGGACGGTTCTAACAGTGACTGGAACGGTTGGATCTCCGTGCAGGTGGTAGCGATTTTGATGCTAGGTTTGTTCGCCGTTTTCGGCAATCTGGTTCTCGTGTCGACGATCGGGCGTGTGAAGAGCCTTCAAATCGTCAGTAATATGATGGTCGTCAATTTGGCCACGACCGATCTATGCGTAGCTTTAGTTGTATTACCGGCGTGGGCGGTTTGTGTCGTCTATCAGACGTTAGTGTTCGAGGAAGCGCTGTGCACGGCGACCGGACTGCTGACGTTTTTGCTGTTTCAAGAATCGATGTCTACGCTCGCCATTATAGCCGTCGATCGTTACGTTTGCATTTGCCATCCGTTCAAGTATCAGGAATTCGTCACCCGCGGCAAAGTGATTGCCGTCACGTGCTACACGTGGGTGCAGTCGCTTATGCTTTCGTGTTTACCGCTGCGCGGTTTCGGCGAGTACAGCTTCCGACCGTTCAACTTGCCGATTTGCACGTTGAATTTCGTCCAGAATTCGATCTACACGATCATACTGCTGTCCGTGATCATCATCCCGTCGTGCGTGATGATCGTGTTCTGTTACATGCGGATATTCCGCGTCGTTCGCCGACAGTCGAAGCGTGTCGCCGCCATTGAAACGTGTCGCAACAACCTGCACCCGACGTGTCTCGAGCCGGACGCGATTTCGCAAGCGTCGAACGTCAGTCGCCCGGACAGCGGTGTATTCACCGACGCGACGCGCGTGCCGCATCGCAGCTCCGCGCCGTCTATACTCGAACGTATGAAATGTCGCGTGCGGCGTACGTTTCAAAATACGAAGGGCCTGCGAACGATATTTACGATCATGATTTGTTTCCTGTTTTGTTGGACCCCTTTCATCGTGCAGATGATTTGCACGGTCGCCGGTTGTCCATGGCCTTCGTACGGATTAGACTTTGCAATCACATTCCTGGCGTTCGCGAACAGCATCGCAAATCCTCTTATATTTGTAATAATTAATCGCGATTTTCGCAACTCCATGAGGCAGATATTCAAGAGGCCGAAATCCAATAGCGTTAACAATATTGTCACCAGTGTGACCCTGACACTGAGCACAACGGGAGCACCACCGATTGTTGGGAGCGTCATAATCCGGCAAAACGGATTACACGTTCCTGTGATATCTGAAACTTAAAAGGATTCTGTAGTTAAGCTGATTACCATAGTTTTTCTCTTCTCTTGTGTTATGTTTTAATTAGTTAAAAGCTAATGTACGATAGGGAATCATTTGCTTAGTTATTGTAGCTTGGTGCTCCCTCCCAAGATGGGTGAAAATGTTTCCAGGGCCCTTTATTTGAACACGTTCGTAGAAAGTATTCATGCATTTGTTTGTACTGTATATTTTATAATGTTGTAACTGAAGTTATGTTAGTCGCCATTATCAATCAAATATGGACCTAATACATTTTAAGTGCATTCAAATGTTTGTACCATAAAATCAGTTTTATATTTGAATGACATAGTCTACATTCATTTATTTCCAAATTCAGTATTCTAGCTGTGAGAAAGCCCTTAAAGGCGATTCAGTCCATTATGAAGAAGACTTGATACAGAAATCCTTTGTACTGTGTACTGTATAAGACCCTACATTAATTTGGGTTTCTAAAAAATACTATTGTCAAATTTTTACCTAAATTCCAGGGTTGGAAATTGAATGTTTGAGTTACTGGTAAAATTATAGGAGTAATCCGGAATGAACAACTTTTGGCGATCCAGTTGAATTTACCAGTTTTCAATTCAGTCTGGTTTTTAGCATCTTTACTTGATCACTACTACTGGTAGTAGTTCAGTTGATGATAATTATGTAGATACCATATGAATATACATATTGTATTGTCAAGCATTTTTTAATACTCAATGTTTGAAGATGAATAAATTCAAATACTGTTCACATGAAATTCACAAATCTTCGTTCCCTTTCATAAATGGTCTGTCGCAGAAGCATGCATCGCTTCTGTAGAAATATCGGTAAGGAAATGAGTTACTGAAATCAAATATTTCAATTTTATTTACTTAATCTGTTTAATGGAAAGCACTGAACATCAACAGCAGAAAGCCTTATCAAAGATAAGGACCTTTTTAATGCTTCAAGAATAGAATGAAATATTATCGCAATATCATTACACTAAAGATTTTTAGTTGAGTTACGGAAAGATTCACACATGACATAACAGGCAAGAGGGCTCGCTCGAAAACTTTGGTATTGTGTTACTGCAGGCGCATGCTTCATGATGGCCACACCCTTAATAGTAGGTGTCAAGTTTAATTTTGAATTACAAACATGTATATAAAAATAGCTACCAGGACGCAGTTCCACAGTCAGACCCGACTACCACTGCTATTCTAGCTCGATTATTACCAAAAAAGCTCTCAAATACATCTCTATGATTATTAATAGCACATTATTTTATGTTAATTTCTGTCATTTTGGCCATGTACGCAGACATGCTATCATTCAGCATAAGTGTAAGCTTCATTTCATCATCTATCACCTCATTCGTTATATCATCCACACCATTTTTTTTACGGGTACACTGCCCTATTTTAGGGTTTCAGCCACATTTGGCTTCCAGTATATCCGGTCATGTATATACTCATGAAGACATACCAAGATATCATATTTTGTAATTACACTTATATATACACGTGACAAATAAACATTAGTATTATTATTATCAAAATCATAATGAATTCTAGTTCATTTTCATTGAACTACAATTTCAGGGTTTGGCAGTTGTTACAATTTTAGCTGGGAATTAAATCATTGAAAATGAACTACCCTTACACTGTAATTTGCTTAAAGCTGGATTCTTTGGGGGTCATTCATTTATTACGTACGCATTAGGGGAGGGGTCAGTGCAATTGCTTAATGCAATGCTTTATGTATATGAAAAAATGGCCGATTTTGCGTAGAGAGGTTGAAAATGTCAAATTTTATGCATACGTAATAAATGAATGATCCCTTTCTGCTAGGTACTAGCATAGAACTCAAATCAAATTGATTTGAGTTCTATGGTACTAGGTATATAACACAAGTGAGTGAGATTTAGGATTGCTGCTTACCATCTCATATACTAAGTTCAACTGAAGCTTCGGACAAAAAAGGAATTTGAAGTGAAAAAATATATATTGAAACCATTTATTATTTATCAAACATCGTCATTTACATATATATTATAATATTACAATAATTAATATGGCAACTAAGTATACCCTTGACAGTGTCTTCGAGAATCATGTATACCGGATCCTATCATAAAGGTAAATATTCCTGTACTGGTTCCTATGCTAGATCTTCAAACGATACTGATGTCCAGTGTAAGGGACTGTTCATAAAGTACATACGCAAGCAATAAGTAGGACCTTCCTGTCAAAATCCTACGTTCTTAATGAATCAAAATTCCTCAAGTCTTAGGTTTTTAGGTCTTAGTTTTTGGTTTTGCTTATTTGACTTAGTTCACTTCAATCCCTGTGGATTTTGATTACACCAGCCTTTATGTGACCAGACATGCTAAAAAGTAAAATTGACTGGTGTTCAGTTTTGATTGTTGTTATCCGACTACTAGCTCATGAAATAGCGTAGGTTAGGAAGAATGGTCATTGACAACATTTTACGATGGGCTTATACAAGGTAGTAGATTAAACTAGGAGTCCAGGACATAATTCCCACTAGGTGAAATGCTTGACCATCTGATAATTCCAATATTCAAAACCTAATGGTCAACATATACAGAAACCAATAACAGATTTCATTGAGCAATGGCTGCCAATCAGCCATCTTGAATTGATTCAAGGATGCAGATGTGTCAAAGGTAGATACACGTTTAAAGTAGAAAGTGTAGAAAATCCATCTAACTGTCTTCAAAATGTCCAATAACTGTTTTCGATTTTTGGGCGGATGATGAATGAAAGAAAGTGAATGCAATGCAATATCCCGATCAGACTAAAGTGCTAAGTAGGCCAAGAAGTGATTTCATACATAATAAGTACAGAATGATATCGAGAAAGGTAGTGTGAATGAGAATATGTGTTAATTTTTAGCAAATTTCTAGCATTATGAATTTATATTCAAAACTAAACTTAATCTGAACCCCGCCGAATAAACCCACAGCTGGATCCTTTATTACATTTTTCATTAAATGCTTAATACAATCAAGGAGACATTCTCAAACTTCGGTAAAATATTTTTTGCTTTTTGATTTACAATTTGGCAAATACACATTGTAGATGAAGAGTAATGATCGTAGAAGATGGCTCATTAATAATTCACAAAGATCCATAAATTCACAAAGAAAGCATAATCAACATAAGATTTAGAAATGGTCGCACTTAAATTTACAATTCCAGAAGATTTCTTAAGTAATTGAAATCCTATAATTTTCTATTTCATTTCTTACATTAGTCAAATCAACAATCGAATGATAAGGTACCGGTAACTGCACAAAAATATGGAGTCGGCCATCATTTGATTGGTTTTTCTCTTGTTTAGTAGTTCCCATAAAACACACAAGAAGGTCCAGGGTATGCAACAAATACACAAATCCGCTTGACGTGCTATGGGTCCTTAATACTCGCAGGGTTTTACCATGCAACGACTGCACTTTCATCTGGAACCCCTCTCACAGGCTCTTCTTCCAAAATTACAATTATTCACTGATCAGTGTATCTAGTCAGGAAAGTCAGTAATATTTTAGCATCAGATACGAGATTGAACCTGCCGTGCTACGCATGCAACGCCGAATAAAGAATGATCCAAGTGACCTGAAAATATGGAAAACAACTGTTACAAGACAACATCAAAAAGTTGTTTGAACTAAACAGCAAACCGAAACATAAGTCAGCTTTGTTTTACATGGAAGCGTTCTTAAAAACAGATCATTGCTCTAGTTGAACTTCTAGTTATTAACAATCATTTATTATCAGTTCAGTTTATTTAGACTTTCAACATATATTTTATCATATTCCAAATGGTCCTGGCTCCCAACAGTGGATCCATTGTAGGAACATATCAAATACTGGTCTCAGTTAACTGCGATTCTTACTATAAATGACGCAAACGATGTCATCAATCCTTCTTTTAATATTTCTAATATTCCGCCGTATTCTTCTTCGTCGAGTTTTTGAAATGAGTTGAAGTAGAAATAAACTATGGCTGCATTGATAAGGAAAAATCTGGAAAAAAAAAACATTCGAGAAAATGAACAAAATGACAAATAATTCGAGTATTCATCAGAGCAGACTGGTCTCATAGTTTATTTAAATACTAATTACATAGCACAATATTAGTGCCTGGATGGATAAGCCAACTACAAGTAAGCCAACTTCATTGTGAGTGGAGGTATATACCACACAACCAAGTGGGGAGATACTGGATCATAATTATACCGTATAATTACAGATTTTTATGATCAACAAGGCTCCTTAAGACTTAGACACAATATCACAGATGAATCGGAATGTATTACTTACAAAATAATGGCTAAAACACCTTTCATCGGCAATATACCCCATACTAAACCAATGATAACACCTATAATCTGTCTCATCCAATAAATTACATCCAACAGTTCATCCTACAATATAAATCAGAAAGATATTGACCTACCGATATTTTAGCTATTATCTCATGACAGGCCAGGCCATTAAAATCGATGAAAAAATTCGGTAAAATCAATTCGCACAAAATGAAATCCAGCAGCCAGGTCAGTTCCGTTCTGTAAATTTTCTTTATCTTATGAAAATGGTATATCTTTATCTTCTTATTTTTGTAGGCAAGCAGTGGTGTTGGAACTGTAATGATTGTAGCGACGATATACCAAATGACGTTTTTTTTTCTTTTTATGCTATGTTTTTTGAAGTAAATTTGCCGCATTGGAACCTGTCAAAATTGGGCAATTGCCATTGGCCGCAGCAATCAAAAATTGCTTCCCAATGCCACAGATATATTAAGTTTCAGACAATATGATGCTTTTATGATTTGCCGTATCTGACTATGTAAATTGGTATGACTGCTGGTTCTGATATCATATCTCCATCTTGGTTGGATGACTAATAACTTGAAACATGTGAAACAGGTCTAGAATTCATTTCAATAAAATTTAATTCAATTTAAGTTTGTTAAACTGCTTGATTGATGATACGGTTTACCTTATCTGACCAATCCGATTCAGCGGTCAGCGCTTTATTAAGCGTTGCTCTGATATCGACTGATGAGTACGATACATTCGTATCTTTTTCGTTTCGTTTGTGAACCGAGGTCATGATTAAAATATACAGAAATCACAAATAAATTTTAGATTTTCTGCGACCGGCAGACCGACGTGTACTTGGCAAAATGCACCGTGTTACACGAACACTTCTTGAATCTAAGACCAATTCAATTTTATTTTATTTTGGCTATTTGGCCCAGTTCAAAAAGAAGTTGGGAATATTCGACGTTTTAACTTAGAACCGGTTCTGATCAATTAATCAAATTGTAGCCTATAACAATCACTAGCCTGAATTTCAGTTTATTCTATAGGTTTTCGATAATTGGTTAATCGAGGGACCGTCTTCTACTGCTAAACTTGGAAGGGCGCTTTAATTCAGTCGTATTGAAATGCGTCATTGTTACAAAATCTTTCATCACCAAAATTGTTCTGTTGCATCATACCATTGTAGTAAACAAATTTTCCGCGTTGGAATTTACATCACTGTACTGATCAGTAGGCCTAGGTTTCGCGAAAATTTATTTTGTGAAATCGTCCCCGAAACGATCGATGTCAACACTGCTATAACTGTCAGTCGAGTCATCGACGTGTGGTGGGTAGACGAACACGCCTAAAACTATGGAATAATGTCGTGATTCGTGTTGCGGGAACTCTTTTTCGATACTAACGCATTTTCGTGGGATTAATCGAGATGACGACTCTTCCGAGGACTAAAGAATTAACGTTATTGCAGTCGGAAATGAGGAGAAAGGTACGAGATTTTGAGAATGATACTAAAATCAATGAAACTTTATTGAACATACGTCAGGTTGTTGAATGTTTACATAGTTTAACAGCTGTTACCGTTAAAGCTTAACCATTTATGGACTCCCCGCTGGAAATCTTTTGTGGCTAGCTTTTGCTGGGATATTGTTGTAATAAAGTCCTTAAAGGCAAGCTATAATAGGCCTAGCCTTTGAATTATTATAGGTTGAACTACGAATAAATGATTGGCCTAAAAAAGATTTGCCTTTTATTAGCGTTCTAACTAAGAATATTGGCTACATTGCCCTAATTGCTTTATTATTACAATAGCTTTTATTGAAAAATATCCAATCTTGTAACTAAACCACTGTCCAGTTTAATGAAGGGGTTCATAATTTTTGGCAAATTCCAGTCTGATTTCGCTTGCTTTGATTGCGCTATTTTCAGGGCTCGGATCCAATTCTGGCAACTGCTCGCGGACGTCTTCAGAAACAGAGGTCAAAACTGAATGACCAAATCAACAGAGAATTGCGTATGAGAGCAGGTGCTGAGAACCTATTCAAGTAAGAGCTAGTCCTCTGTATGTTGGGAAGGGTGGCCAGGGCCCAGAAGTAAAGAAAAGGTTTTTAGATTAAAACAGCCATGTCATATAGGCTTACTACTATCGGGGTACCTCCTTTTGGTGTTCGATATTTTTTAAGCAATATATATACAATTTCCGAAAGGATGAATGTTAATTTGCATCATTTTAATGATCTTTGCCTGATGAAAAGGGCAAGCTCAGGCAGGGGTCAGGACCCCAATACCAACCTTGCCTAAATCCACCCCTGGGTGGTATAGCCTAACAGCTTTCAACAGATTTTCACAAGTGAAAGTTTATTTGAGATTTTAACAGCTTAGTAAATTATTCATTCAAGACACTAAGCTGAATTGAAAGACTTGATGCTTCTAAGATTGATGACTAAACCGGCTTGAAGTATGCATGTAATGAGCATTTGACAAATCTTTTTAATCAAGTTTTAGATAATTTGATTAAGCGATAGCATGTCTGGGTAACTAGACATTTAGGCTATCTGTGACTGATGAACGACTAAGTTATGACTGTTCTTGGAATAAATTTCTAGTGACACAAGACAATAGTTTTACATGCTTTTTCCTCATTAACAGTGATTCAGAATTTAGAATGACTTGAGATTGCTGTCATGTAGTTCTTTGAATTCGATTGCGTAAAAATATCACAACATTACGTCTTTCTTAGATGATCTACACGAAATCAAGTTTTACCCTAGGCTTATATGTCCTTAAAAAGCAAAAAAATACCAGCGCTCTTGAGTTAAAGTGGCTGTTGACATGAATTCTTGTAGGCGTGATATAGTTCTTTGTGGACTGCAGTCTTTGTAAACAATAGAAGAATTCCTTGCCTACATCATTTATAATGGCTCTAGATATGGGTTTGCTATGGAAATGATTTATTCATCCAATTTGAGCACAATTCATAGTAGGGGTTCATCTGATTCAGTTTTTTTAATTAGACTTATCAGCAATGGTGCAAATATTTTGTCTAGGCTATTTCTGGACAGGGCCATAAGGGAAGGAGGTGCAGTTAAAAAAGTGTCCTCCTTGCAAATATTAATGGTAATACCCAATTGAAATTTAATGTAGAATCCTTCATTTAAGACTGACAAGCATTTTATTATATGCGTAACAGGGATTTTGTTAGGGCTTATAAGAAGATTTGTTATATTGACTTTTAAGTAACTCATGAAGATAGGTGTGGTGGACTTATTCCTCTCTTTAATATATGAATATATATATATATATATATATATATATATATATATATATATATATATATATATATATATATATATATATCCATTACGGCCTATGTACTGGTATGGATTTATGATCTAATGTTCTTACTCGGCATATCAAATTCATAAATGATAATATTTCGCCATCTAGAAATAATGAAATAGATATGGTGGGCGTTGTTTTATTGAATTTTGTTGCGCATACAAATACGTGCACACTCACACACAAACATATGGTGCTCATCATTAACATTGTTGACATTTGCGTCGATTATGAATTGATTCTTTAAATAAAGGCCAACTGCGCAGAAAAACCTGTACTTCAGGGAAAATCGTCGATTGTTTACTTCATAGATTCTTATTCAATTTTAAACCTCCGATTAGCCTTACGTAATGACCTGGTATTAGATGAGGAATTAGGAAGATATGAAATCTATTAATGACTGGACCTGTCTGTTTTCTACCAGAGCTGGGTTTCAAAGATGTGAAAACAAACTAATCCCTGGGACAGCTCGATAATTTTCTCATCGGTCTCTGAAATGCTGTTTGGTTGCGGTTCACTCCCTGTCATTTTGTCGAATATAAACCATGGTTTCTGTTACTATATGGTTGTTGTCACCCACATTGAGGATTTACCCCAAGGGGTAACTTTGGTATTCAATCTATGAGACCGGGCCCAGGGTTTTTAAACTCTTTCCAAGACCTACTTAGAGGCCACGGGTGTTTCATCTACCGGGTATTTGCATTTCTAATTTTAGTATATGTTTGATTTTATAAATTTTTGTTAATTACTTTGAAAAGTAAAAATCACTACACTAATTTTTAGGGCCACTGAAAGCAAAAAACTTCGCGACACAATATCACTTGAGTTAACTTTCACCAACTCAAACTTACAACTTCTCAAGGAGGAGCTAGCTGAATTGAACAGTTCAGTGGAAATTTACCAAAATGGAGAGTAAGTAATCAGTATTCATGTCGGCGACGGAGGCCGTTATCCTGTCAAAGATTGTCTTGTGAATAAAGATGAATACATTTCAGGACGGCCCAGTCTGTACCGATGATACCATTAGGGCTGAAAGAGACCAAGGACGTTGAGGTGTCTACTCAGTTCAAGGTTAGTACGATTTTTTCAATACGGATTATGCTCGTAGCCATTTTAGCCTTTCACTTGGTTTGTCTATGGATCAGCAATTGTTTGTCAAATTGATAAGTACGTGTACCCTCATAAAAGTGTTAACCTTCACTGTTTGTTTAGATTTCTACTGACAATCTTCGTATGTTCAAAAGACTGAGACTAACGCAATATTTTTTCAGCCCATCCCAGTGTACAAATAACAATGTCACAGGCCTTGAACTTGTTTGTTAGAGTCAAATTACACATTGATGCCTAACTTGATGCTAGAGCATATTATTTTAAATATTGGGACGTTATATAGAAAATTTGCGAGATATCTGATTAGATTGACTATGATTTAATCGGGTGCGCAATCTGTGTAATTTATCTCGATAGTGTTCTCGGCAGACACATATTTTAGTACACTTCTGTTACATGACATACACACGTGTGTTCATGTCTGTATGTTAGTGTGACGGTCAAGTAGTTCGGTGAGCTTCATAGCGTGGCCGGGTCACATAGGGGGTATAGGACTAATCTTCCTCGTACGCAGAGTTCAACTCCGGTTTTCATATAGCGATATGTGTAGTTAATATTCCGTATATGGTATATCTTTGATTAGATGTTGCTCAATAGCTGCATCAATAATGAATCGGCCCCCGATTAATTTCGCACGATATGAAAAATTGATGCTCCACAGACCTGTTACGTTTAGTAATTCTAGTAGAAGCGGTTGATACGAACAAAGACAGTTGAGGCGGGACGTTTAATTGTAAGGAACTTGTTGCATATTTTAAGAGAAATGCGCTGTAGATCAAAGAAATTCATGGCATTCATTTCACTTTTTCCCTAGAGAGCTGTTTCAAAAAGTTCTGTACTCTACATCAAAACAACCACACTCTTTACGGGCCTGTTTGTCTTCTATCTGGTAATAATTTTTTATTAGTTCCTCATCGGAGATTCGCTGTGACGTTTTAATCTTTAACACTCCTCTTTTATGCGGCAAAATGAGAACACGTCAATTCTCCGGACGAGATCGATACGATTTTCTCCTATTGATTTATCGATGGCGGAAAGAATCAGACTCGACTGTTGTGTAGTACGTCGGTCGATCAGTTGTATTGCAACAACACCACCACGTGTGCGACTGATAACATTTTTCAGTTGTGAAAAGAACCTTCGACCTATTCCGGCGGCTTCGAGATAGTTCCAGCGTAAAATTGCGTATATGCTACAATAAAAACCCGGTGGTAAAAAAGTGATTATCTTTGCGTGATAAAGACGCGCTCATAAATACCAGATACTTCCAGATTTTCATTTTTGGTGCCTACTACCCAAGCGCTTAACGTTTATGAGGCGTAAGACTAGGAAAATATGAATAGGCCTATATTCAAAGCATTTTTGGTCTCAGATAGTTGTAATGTTGTTTTTAATACGTCATATGTCAGAAGTAGGAAGTGAACTGAATCAATGGAACTAAGTATGATCAGAAAGTCAGTACTTCTATTTCAAGAAAACCCCAGCTAGAACTTACCTGTTTTATAGCCTACATTATTATCGAAGCATAGCTGTATTTGATAGGCCTGTTCAAATAAAGAATTGAGTATGTAGTGGCGGATTTAAAGGGGTGCACACATTCCATCTTTCTCGAGTATTGTCAGCAAACATGAGGAAAGTATCGCAGGAATGATTTTAGAATTCATTTTTTGAAATTATGATTTTAGATGCAGGAAAGGATCTTATACCATCAATTTTTCAAAATTTTCCGGGGAAACTGTTTTCAGCTAATAAGCCACTATGCAAGTGCCCCCTCCCACCCATTTCAAATTTTCTAGATCCGCCCCTGGTTGCTCCCCTCATTATCTTCGTATCCGCTTACTTATAAATCCATGAATAGGAACTTTTAAAAAAATGGGTTGAAAATACTCACGTTGGGAGTTTCCCTTTCAGGTGATTATTGGAATTTTTGTGTTGTTTTTCGCGTGAGAATTTTGATACATATTCGTTGTTTATCAATCTATAACTCACCGATTGAAATGTCAGTGTGTTTTGGGTGTATCACAGGAAACTATTTGAAAATTGATGAGACATTATTGTTACTTGGCTTTGAGGCCATTCGCGCATGTGTTTGATGTTGGTGATGAAATCCATTTTTTACCGAGCTGTATATCAAAATTTGCCAAATTATTGTAGAACGAGTGGGGATTGATTTCGAAGAAGAATTCTGAAATAAATCGTATTCGTGGCTTCTGTATTTTTATCTATCGGATTCTGTCTGTATTAGTCCTTTTATTAAAGCCCAGACCGCTGAAGGAAGCTAATCGAACCTGAGTGTGTGATGGCGCACTACCCATCACCTGCCTCTGATAAGTTCCTTCGGATTTCCTGACCACCTTCATACGCGATGTTCATTCCTAAAAAGGTGCTCCCGGCCAGGTTGATAATTCAATTTGTCACTATACGCTGATGTTGGCACGCAACTGAAGCTTTCTCTGAACGAAAAAGGTTTTAACTTTGCTGATCAATTGTATTAGCAAACCTGTAGAGATGAGGTCACTCTTTCAATACATTTGCCTATAGACAATAATGTTATTAGTAAATGGATGGCACGCTTTTTATTGATAAGGTCCTTGGATTTGATTTTTTGAACGGAGGTGTAATGTAATGTCAATTTATTATCTGAAAGTTCTGTATGAATCCAAATTCATCCAAGGTAAAGATCTATGAAAATTATGCAAACAATATTTCACTTGTTTCGGTATATATATGGTTATTGTTAAGTTTTTCCTCCTTTCCATGTATTTGCAGTAACATACAAATTAACACTCTATCTAATGAAAGTATATTTCTTTCTTAAATATACATACTTAATTTACCACTATAGATTACCTACATTTAGTCTACCTATGTTACTCAGTTATCATGATTAGCATCTTAGTTTATGCTCTAAGAGCAAAGAGGCATTGAACTTTCAAAATTCAGTTTAAGCGCTAAGTATAAGAAGTTAGCTAGAAAACGTTCTCTGTTAGATCTTTGAGCATGGCCTGAGCGCTAAAGTTGTTTCCTATGATCCGAACTTTATTGCGTGCATTTTTACAATATTCTGTTCTGGCTGTAGGAGGTCAAATATGGGTACCTCCAGCTTTTTTACAAGATTTATTCTCTCAGCTCATTACCATAAAGTATAGAGTTTGCTTTTGTGTTTGGAAGCCCTTACGCTTGTAATGGTGTTTTGTTGACAGGGTAACTCAAGATTCTCCAGTAATGCCACCTACAAAAAACATTAGAAAATTGCTTATGGGCAAAACCCATAGTTGATGACTTAATAATCATTAATAATCAATAACTATTAATTGACGATTTAGTAAATGTCAGATTGAATGAATTGTTAAGTCATCAACTGTGTGTTTTGCTAATGAACTCTGAATACTGAGATTTATATCAGTCTACCAGGCATGAAAAATTACAATTTTATCTAGGCCTATCAGGTAAGTAGTTAATCACCAGATAAAGGGATTTTGATGAAAATTGATACATGCACACCGGATATTGAATGACTTACAACGCTCTATATAGTTAGTTCATATTATTTCCACTAGGTGGTATAAACCTTAAAAACTCAATTCAGTATCAGTTTTGTTTACTTCATAGTAAGCAAGGCAGAAAACCTGTTATCGCTGCTTTGCAACCGTATTTTAGTTGTGGTTTGATTTCGATTGCGCCTTTTGAAGGCTTGCAAGGCAATGCAAATATCGATCTATACCCGTTAATGGTCACTTGAACATGGTCATGTGAATTACTAGACCATTGGTCTTTTATGTGGTATTGGAGTTGAGGTGGCTGGGTCGGACCTATGAGCTGAGATGATTGCTCATAGGTTGGATGTACATGTATAATGAAGTTTATTCCTCCTGATGACATACCGTATACAAAAACAAATGCTATAGAGCTATAAGTATGTACTCCTTGTTTATTGATAGTAATAGTGATGATCCCTCAGTTTGAATAGCCCTTTATTAAGAGCATAATTAGCAATACAGCACGTACATATATTGTATACAATTTTTCCGTTGGAGAGGAAATTTTTGTTACTTGAAATAAGAGCTGTCTCTATCGTACATGGGAATGCTTCATTTATCTCCCAGGGCTTGATGTAATAGACAAAGCATGTGCGAATGTGATTGTATATGAATATATATATTTTCGAGCACCTGTGCGTCATATTATTTATCACCTTACGCCATGTGCGCAGTTGACTTGACGTTTAATTTGATAGAAAAAGTGCACTGTTTTATCCGGCGCGCAATTTCCTCGGAAAAATATGCGACGAGTCAATTTTATTTCGAATATATGAATCGTTAAACCTTTTTGTTCTCTGGTGATTTATATGGTTATTTTTATTTAGTTATGATTGATTTTTACGAAGTCTCACAGAAAAAACCCTCATTAAAAAATAAAACCCCCGGATTAATGATTGGACTTTCTGAAATATAACATTTTCCCTGCCCGTGCTGTGCTTTTTTGAGGGGCAGTTCTATTTCAAGAAAAAGGGCATTTTTTCACCGTGAAAAGGGGCAGTGTCCTATTGAAAAGGGACAGATCTTAAATATTATTTTTTCGATATAACCTTAACTTAAACTACGTCTCCATTTATGAATTTAATGACATTAAACCTGAGTAGTACCTGACACTTTAGAATGGATTAGGCCTACTTTTTATTTTCAAAAAAAAGAAAAATGAAAATTATGATTAAATTTCGAAAAATATTGACCCCAAATTTATTTACAATGACTTTTTAAAGGGCACAAAGCTACCCCAAAGCCCCGTTTCCAGGCAGGTACCTGTTTTCTGAAGCAAAACTTTGAGCGGAGACTCATAGCGAGCAATACTTCTACCTGATGATATCTCAACGTATAAAACAATTTCTGCTTCGATTTAATCTTATTTCTCTTGTCATTTTAGGACTTCATATTGGAACATTATAGCGAAGACAGCGAGAATTATGAAGACGCGCTTCGTGAATTCAGAGATCTGCGCATGGTACATTATTCTAATTCAGCAGGGTTCTTACAGGTTTCCCAGTTTCATTTTCCATAGGCCTACCCGAATTATAGATTTTCCATACCCCTAAGTTCCATATCCTCAAGAACAGGCAATGCAGGCCCATTCAAAGTTAAGAAGTGCCATCGATGAGAAAATCCAAGTGTATTGTTATCAAGTTTGTAATCATATGTGTAGTAAGACATTGAGGCATAAAAAATAGAAAGAAAATTCTTTTTTTTGAAATTTCCATACTATACCTTTTCCATAGTCATAGTGAAAGAAACAACAAAATTTCCATAGCTTTTCAAAGCCTGGGAAAAAGTTCCCTGTGATTGTTCTTTCTACCAACTGAATGATTATCGTTGACCATTTTTCGACTTTGCTGCACATGTCCTCGCATCGGGGATTTTAATCTTGTCATTCGTTTTTAGGCAATGCGCACGCCGCAGAGAAATGAATCCGGCATACAGTTACTGTTCGAATACTACAACCATCTTTACTTCATCGACAAACGATTTTTCACGCAAAATCGAAGTCACGGAATATTCTTCCAATGGTATGTAATGACTTTGTCCCAGATGATGACTAAATAGAAGCCCCACCAATGTGTCCATTTACTAGGTGTAATTTCTTGATCATTGTTAAGGGGATTTTGTCCCCGGGTGCTTATCAATGCTAACATTTTCTCTAAGGAGCCCTACTTGTCTTGATAACGCTTTCCGAACAAAATTGAATGCGGATTCCAGTTGTTAGTTTGACAAAAATGCGTAAATGTTGATTTAAACTGAATGGAACTAAACCACGAAATGATGAAGGCACTTAACCATGAGAATTGAACTTTGTCGCTGATATCCTCGTGTGGTTGTCATTATTGGTTTATTTACCTTCTTCGACAACTGTGTCAACATTTTTTCCGATGAATTTTCAGTCACGAACAATCGTCTTAAGTAAACTGTTCTATCGGCGGAAGCAATATAAGATTGGCTTTTAATAATAACCCGTTTAACTCTAGTTGTTATCGACGTGAAGCAGTACTTCACAATAGAGATTGCTCCCGATAAATCAATGAGAAAAATGTATGTAAGCTTTCATATAGGCTTGCCTATCTTGCTTTAGCACTCGATGCTCATGGACTTGGAATTCAAGATATTTTAATTGCTGTTTGCTAATATAGTTGACTATCTATTGTTATCACTGTGTGATGATTGTATCGAACCCCCTGTTTCGTTCCGGGCAGGTGTGGTGGGTCTGTGAGGGATAACAAATCAAAACTAATCAAACGAAATCTACCAATTGAATAAATAACAGGGTTATCCCTGCTTTAAGATCAATCCTTGGTAGACTGTTTAATTTTTGTTTTCAGGTAATAGATAAATGAAGATATGTGGAGTTAAGCAAGGGTCACTTAATAGCTTTACTCAATATGTTTTGATACCCTTTTTTATTACAATGTACTAGTATTATCAGATGTGCTTTGATAAAAACGAGCTGATTATTGAATTGTTTTAGGTATGATAGTTTAACGGGAGTACCCAGCTCGCAGCGTTCGGTTGGCTTCGAGAAAGGTAGCGTACTCTTCAACATCGGCGCGCTCTACTCGCAAATTGCCTCGAAACAAGATCGCTTGAAAACCGATGGCTTGAACGCGGCGATCGTCAACTTCGAGAGAGCTGCTGGCGTCATGAAGTATTTACGCGAGAATTTCAGTCACGCGCCGAGTATGGATATGCAGTCGAAAACATTAGAGATGTTGATTCAGTTGATGCTAGTAAGTCAAATAGTATTTTTGATGAATTTTCGGGGTTTAATATCACCGTAATTTAGTGCCTCAAATTCCAAGTAGATTCCTGAAGTTGCCAGCAGATGGGTGTTAACACAGTACTGTGCGTTATATTAACTGTGTTACTGTGTCGTGCGCCTGAGTGATTGAACACATTTGAGCGTTAAAATAACAGTAGATTTTCAAAATATTTATTCATTGCAACAATTTTTTGGATTGGTTTAGTATCCAGGAATAGTGGGGCAGATCAAGAAAGGGATTGGTATTACCAGGCTTCTGCGGGGAACATTGTATGAGTTTTTATTGGATAGGTCACTCTGGAGGCCCTCATAGAGTGGAACCGCGTTAATACAAATCATGTGGGCAAAATTGAAATTGTTGTATTAAACGGGTTTCGTATTATCCAAATCTTGACTGATATGATTATCTCAGCTGGGACATGCTGGAACATCATTGTGATAAACAGGTTTCGTCTTAAAGAGGTTCAACCGTGTAAGGATCCCATCAAAATCTAGAAGTGGTTATCCCTAGATCGGGTTTATTTTATGAAATTATGATCCATTTTTCTAGGCGCAGGCTCAAGAGTGCGTATATGAGAAACGTATGTTGGGTGGTGTACAGCCCGGTGTCAGAAACTCAATCGAAGTTGCTCAAGAGGCCGCAGCTGTAAGTACTCGATCGTACTTATCGGTGTGTGTGTGTGCGATTCTGGTCTCCTTTGTCAATTAATTTCACACCCGATCGTTTTTTATCAGGTTTCACATGCGTACCATTACACATATGAACTGATGAGCGAGTCGAGATTGAAGGAATATCTGCCTTTTTCTTGGATTTCGATGGTTCATGTCAAGGCTCTTCATTACGGAGCGTTGTCGCATTACTATACAGCGATTGGTATTCTTCAAAAAAAGGGTTTGTATTATATTTGGATTTTCCCTTCTCTTCGATTTACTCTTTATGTACACGAATGGTGTATAGTATCGATGAACATTTCATGTTATTTTGTAGATTCTGATGACGAAGATGAACTAAGAAAGGCATCACATAGCCTTTATGTCAATTCTACCACTGATTCACATAAGTAAGAATTACTTACGTTACAAACCTAAACTTAAAACGCATTTTGTGTAGGAATTGATGCAGCATATATCAGCTCGTTTAAAAAACTACGGAGATTTTATCCATCTGCTTGTGTTGATTCGTGGATTTTTTTACAGGCAGGTGGATCCTAGTAAGCAACTGTTTGAAGAGGACAAAACTGCATTAGGTATGATTGAATACCGAAGTTGAATTAAATAATGGAAAAGTTTTGATACAAATTCTAAAGTTATATACTGAAATATTTTCGATGCAAGAAGCATGAAATATTCTATATGGCATTAGAATGCTCGAGTGAATTTGCAATGCATGAAGTTCTTTCAATCAAGAGGATTATTAAATTAAATATACATTACAATCCATGTGATTTTGCATCAAATATCTACAGAATGCTTGTGTGCACTATTGAATAACAATATCGATCTATTATTCCCAATCTACCTATAGTTGGGTAATCAAATTTATGCTGTAATATTGAGAATCATAAACTTCATCTGTATTTAATGTTGCAATATATTATACACTCTCCAACATAGAACGTTGCATGTTAAAATGCCGCAGATATTTATTTGAGTCGTCTTGCAATAGCCTCAATAGTGACATAGGTATATTTGATTTGAAGTTCTTATCTGCATTTACCATATTATCTCGGGGGTCTATATGCCATTAATGGTTTATAATGGAATTAATTCATAGCATAGAATCCTGTATCGGAAGCTATGATCGACCCATGCTTTTATCGCTTGCAATACCGCGTTTGCTGCATGTTTTTTAACTAACCGCTTGTCTCTCTCTCTCTCTTCTTTTTCCCGACGACCGATGCGGATTCTTTCAGATCCCATCACGCACCTCGTTTCAGGCAAAGGCCACCTCAGCGAGGCGCTCGTGCAGCATGAAGACGCGCTGCGAATACACGGCCTGTGTAAACAGCTTCGTAAAATCGATACATTCCAAGAGGTGCTTCGATACGCTCACGATAGGTAAGTGTTATTTTAGACCAATCAAATAGCTTTAATCTCCTAGATATCCTAGAGAAACGAACGGTTATCAATTATCAGTTAAAGGTTCTATTTCCCAGTTCTGACTAGCGCCATCAAACGAGAAATTCCAGAACTTCAATTTGTCAATATCCCATATTCCTAATCATGCCAAGGAGTTTCTTGGTCCACAGTTCTCTGATCACTTTTCCCTACATTTTCCCTGTTTCAATTAGCTGTTGGTGTCACAATAGGAGCTGGCCGGTAGCCGATAGATGATAATCTGTGCTTGATTTTACCCTATGGGAGACCAATCCTACCTAATTTCTATCTTCAGATCTCTAAGCAAATTTTCTGAATTAGAAGAAGAGGACGACTTCTCTGATTTGCTCAAGGTTCCCGCTATACAAGGTAGTTGAGTATTCTATAGCTGTAATGGTAGCAGTGTGTATATTTTTGCTATAATTATTACCGGTATATACATTTACATTTTATTGCCTACAGGAAAATCACAACAAAAAATAGAGCCAATAAGCATAGATCTAGTGAAGTATAAAGTGCAAGATTTGTTTCGTGACCTGGTACGTATATTATTTTTAATCGTCAGCATTTAATTTGCCTCATTTCTCTCGGGTTGCTTATTGTATCTGCGATTTTCAGGGTCCTGTGAGTATTTTCAATGCCAATCAGAACTGGTCGGCACCGCGAATGATTTCCCTGATGAAACCGCAAGAATCCCAGGATACCCAGGATTATGGTTTCAGCGTGAGAGGCGGAGCGCCGGCTATCGTAGCGGAGGTCGAGACAGGAAGTATAGCGCAGGTAAGTGTGGGCCTGATATATGATGTATGAGAAAAGAAAAGTTGCAAATTTGTATCATGAATTTTGATCGTAAGAAATAGAACATGTCCGATCCTTACGATTGTGGCTTCAGTCCGGGAACAGGCTTAATGATCTTAAGTACATTCACATCACAAAGATTGAAAAATCCGACTGAAAAATCTGTGACTGGTCCCAATTCCTTAACAATCCGATAATCGAGTTAGGCTTTAGGGTTAAAGTTACTGTGTAAAAATGCCTACTGGTTGGCTACTCTGTTGATGAAAATTTCTGAAAAATTTCGTTCACTTTTGATACATTTTGCAAAGCCTTTCATGTCTCATTTACAGAAAGCTTCAATGAGGGTTGGAGATTTCATAGTTGCCATTGGGGATACAGATACGAAATGGAGTTCGCACGAAGAGGTTGTGGCGATGATCAAAGATTGTGGAGAGCTGCTCGTTTTAAAATTAGTGACGCCTTTGGAAAACTATCTGGAACAACGTAGCCAGGAAATCGAGACATTGCACCGATCGCCGGTTCGGTTGCCGATGGCGACGCCGACTGGTAGTTTGGTCAGCACGAAGAGCACACGATCGCTCAAGAGACTTTCGTGGATATTCCGACGGAAGGACTTTTATAAAGGCATACCGGAATATGAGAAAGATACATCGGCAGACGTGCATTTGTAGTGCTTCGAACATCTGAAACGCTGAAAACAGAACATAAATTGTAGTGATGTACTTTACCTATTAGTTCTGAAAGTTGTCTGCCAACCGGGGCTATAAATTTCGTCAAGTCTTGTAGTTCTTGAAATTTCAGCAGTGTTTACAACGAATGACTCGGACAGTGTTATCGATGTACCATCCATCGTCACATTTACCTTTTCACAATGATTAACTGTTGGCTTAATTCATCAAAGATTAAATGTTTTCTCGTCACTTTTGACCATTGAAAAACTGGACTCTCAAGATGTGTCGGGCTATGATATTCGGAGTGGAATATATTTACAAAATTGTATTTCGTATTCTTGTAAATAAACTTTGAGTATACTGGTAGCTTATTTTCTACGCGTAAGCTCAATGCTACCTGATATTTATAACTAAAGCAATTGGTTCATTTCTGAGAGGGACCTACGCATAAGATATTGTGCTCATTTACCAGATATGTTCATATACACAATATGTATGTTCTATTGTGAACGGTTTAGGTTTTGTGCTAACATAAAATATGTTTATTGCTTTAAGGCTGAAAAAGAGCAGCAGCAGCGGCGGCGGCCTTATTCATCATGGAGTCACAAACATTCACTGAATCTACATCCACTTAAACATTTTGTCACGTAAATGATATCTAGTCTGTCACAAATTTTATTTGATTATTGACTGGTCTTACTAGGGATACTATCAGTTGAACTTATTTCGATTAAGAAAACAAATGTAATATCAACTTGCTTTAAGCATGTGAATTCATGCTTTTATGCTTCATTGGCTCAAATGATTTTGGTTGTTTCATATGGCTCGTACTTCTTCTGTACAAGGAGGGATTAGTGTTTATGAATTTTGCTTCCAATCCTAAACACACAGAAATGACGTTAGCCAGTAGCGTTTATCTCGGTTGTGGCCTGATGTCTTGTCAAAAATGTGCCAAACATGCATGTTTGAGTCGCTGTATACTGCAACTAATTTTCTTAAGATTAGAGGCGGTTGTTCTGATAATCTGTCTAGTGACTGTGTGCAATTTTCAATGAAATAAGAGCTTTGTAATGATTATTTTCCGACAATAATGAATAGTATTAGCATACTACGGTACCTACTGGTATTCTCTTAACACTTACATGTCGTGACTACGTTATATGATGCAAAATAGAAAATTTACGTCAAAATCTTCCAAAGAATTTTAGCATTTATGGAATTATTTGTCAAAAGTATTATGTATCCCAGGTAATTAATAATCAGTATGTTTTGATTTATTGCCCCTAAGTTGCCAAACATGCATTTGGCTTTAAGTTATCTTAAGCGTGGCATTAATCAAATTTTTAACACGTTTGTTGTGCAACTAGTATTTGGCAGTTTAATGATCTTAATCGCATAAGGCATTCATAATACCTAGAATTGTATGCAATTTCAACCCAGGGTTGACAGCTTATCCTGTTCTAAAATGCAAGTGATATAGAGGTTATTTTTTGCATTGAACAAACCTGACTACGACTACAAGTTAAGAGTAGTCTATACTCTTTTTGAGAGCCCAAATACTCTAAAAAATATCAAAATACTCTCAAAATAATTTCTAGTTCATTTTCAATGAAACTACTTTGTTTGGAGTCAAAATACTGTAATCTTTTCTTTGAAACACACAAACTACATTTTGAGATATTAGGTAGTCAGGTATGTATTGAATGTTTGTTTTACATCATCGATCATAATGTTATGCTTGTTAGGTGTACCTACCGATGCTTGTCAAAATTAGATAATTAACACAATTCAGTACTACTCACCAAAAACATTCCATTGGGCGATTCAAATTTCGTACGAATTTCAACCATATTTCCCGTCTGCAACATCAACCATTCCATCCAATTAGATGCCGGAAACAATAGTGAAGTGTTTCGGTTGAAGTTGATTAATGCGGTTTCTTTATTTCTTTCTCGATGTAATTTTCGAATATGATGAATGAATTATGTGTTTTCTTGCATGCACCAACTGACAGCAGGCCTGTTTCAGTCAGTTGTATTTAACGTACCTGGTATGTAATTTGATGTGAGAAATGTAGAAAATTAGATATATTGGGGGTGTCTATTCTGCCCGTCTTTCAATGAAATGTCCATACATAGAGCTTTGATCTTGAGCTACAAATGATTAGTTTATCCATGTACGCATGTCCATGGTTTAACATAATGTTGCCTTGTGGAAGCCTATGCTCTTGACCTTAAAAGGTTAACTACAAGCTAAAGGTGATAGGTATATCATGATTGGTTACATGTTGTAGAAATGTGGTTATAAACAAAAAATGTTATATAAAAATGCTTTGAGTCGTTGGGTTTGATTTGAGCATTTTGACTTCAGTTTTTAGCTTGAATTCCTCTTTCAGTTATGTATCAGGAGTACATACACAGTATCTGCTGATTGCCAAACCTGTGCTGTTTTTATCTGTTGAAGTTGATTGCTTTGGATGACTTAGTATTATTTGCCTGCAATGTGTAAAATATGCAACCTGTAACTGGTTGAATACAGCTATCACCCAGCCCCGTCCAAGCACCATCCCACCCGTATCCCCGTCCATGCTCTGTCCACTATTTATCAAATGTATGAAGGCAAAATAAAAGCATGTGTTTGTTAGTCAGATATGGTTTTGTACAGTTTTCTTTTGTCTAAATGCTACATCTGATAGTTCTTCTTTCTGAAATGGAAATTTTAGGATATTCAATACAAGACCAATGAATGAGCGGGAAGGTGCCGCAACAGCAAGTAGTAGCTGCTGGTTTCCCTTTTGACTTGAGGTTTTGACGATTTAGTCAGTGGCTTTGCATCATCCAAATTTGAGCCAACCTTAGCAGAAATCATTGCAATCTCATGTAACTGACATGGTAACAAACCATCAGAGCGATGAAAATGTGTAGTTCCACAGCATGGCCACTCTCATTTAACTTGCCTTTTTCCTGACATGCGTTTAGTTTTCCTTGACAGACTGCCAAGAATCCAATGAATTAACAGTCAAATATGTAAGACATAAGAGATGGTAACTGATTTTTTATGCGCAATCTCAACAAAAATTTCTCTGACTTCGCTTTTTTACAAAATTCTCTGAATTTTTTTCAAGAAAAGAAATTTCCCTGATTTCCAGATAAGTGGCCACCCTGTTCAACTGCATAATTTCCATGATATCTTCTTTTCTCCATGACCAGATGCGAAGAAAAACGACAAATAGTACATCATGTATGATATATATACTAATGTTTTATTATCCACGATGTCGATGTACAATGAATATATCACATTAATAGAACTACTGTACATTAAATCATACATCACAAAGTAACGGTACACACATTTCAATTATCTTAATTATGGCAAACAAAGAACATTAAAAGCTACATTCAAATTATACACATGCAGTCGAGTATGCGTAGGCAGCTAAGTAAGAAATAACTCGTCCTGTACCGAGAAGAAACCCAATAGAATATGATGAAAACATCGATGAATTTGTCATTGAACAAATGGATCATATGAGTGGCAAAGGACCTCGCATGATATTATAACACACAATAACCATCATTACCGTACATAGACACTAGGGTGCTTCCATGTTGAACTTAAGTTTTGGTCGATGAAGCAAGCAAAGATGTTAACTCAGTCCCCAACCATACGCATCCACCCTCAGTAGGTATTCGAGCCTGATGGCGTCGAGACTTAGCTTAACGCGACACTCAAAGTTGGATAAAATCCAGAGGAGATCTGTACTCTAATATCAATATCATATAATTTTCACTTTAGATATTTCTGATCACGGTACATAGAACTTCTTAGCATACAAATATCAGTTTCATCAGTACATGCATTTTGTCCATACCACATACACTCGAGTATGAACTTGTAACACATTTTTTTAAAAAAGTTTTTATGGCGAGCATTCTTTACCCTGGTCAGATAGAGATCATTCGTACATATCATTATCAACCCAAGGCTATTATATTCACAATGGAGCAATCAGAAATATTTCAGTTTTCCAGTAACCGTGTTTCAGTTGAGACTAGTGAAGCTTACTTGGTATACTGGTAACTACAGTACGTACTAATAGCAAGTGGTACTTTAACAGGCAAGGTAAACATCCTGTTATTGGGTGTAACACTGTTGTTGTACTTATATGACATTTTTACATAAACGCATCTTAAAGGAATACATCATAAGATAAATTCTGCAGGTCCAACATGGTTCTCATACAATGGCCCTGCATCGGTCAAATGACATGAGTGCTCAGTCATGGTTACCTTGGCAGAATTTTAGCCCGGCGTAGTTTTCTTGCAATCCAAAATCCAACTAAGTAAGACTCAACATGTAGAGCCTCCAGATAGCAAGGAAAAAGCAGCTTTGAAATATTACAGAAAAATGCATTCACTTAATATATCATTCATTTTTAGACTTTTAATGTACCATGTTTGAGACTTATCCTAGATTTAAGCCCATTTTTACTATAGTTTGAATCCTAAAACCACAACCTAAAGACATTTACCAACTACATTCAATTTCTGAGTGTTTGAAATTGGAAGACAGATTTACATACAATCTAATCAAAATAGCAAAACAAGAATGGTAAATTTGAAGAATTTGATAGACTGGACTTGAAACAAGAAAAAACAAAATGTACTCAAATAAAATTTACTTCATATAAAATACAAATCTATACCTTTTAGTTATTTGAAGCTAAGAATATATACGTACCATTAAAACATTGTCCCATAGTTGATTTAGGCAATATATACCATGTAAACTGTACTAGAAAAGACAATATTTCTTTTCCATTGTAAATATGTGAGATTGACAGGAAACATTTTTATTTGTAAAATAGTAAATTATTGGCTTTCATACACTGATATTGCTTTAAAATCTAAAATAACTGACCACGATGAAGTAAC
This sequence comes from Tubulanus polymorphus, assembly GCF_964204645.1. NCBI lineage: Eukaryota > Metazoa > Nemertea > Palaeonemertea > Tubulaniformes > Tubulanidae > Tubulanus > Tubulanus polymorphus. The sequence goes on along the minus strand of NC_134027.1, from coordinate 9,374,107 downwards.
CACAGTTTGGTAATCTACTACAATAATTTGTCAAAACAATTTCACAATCATAATTCCGTTGTTTAGATGAGACAACCTTGAAACCCCATGGTACAGATACAACATAAATGAGGAGATACATGCATGTAAAACAATCTTATAAGAAAGAAGAATACTATAACATATTAATGCTAGGTACAGTCATAGACACACCTGACATTTTGTAAGCCATTTATTATTATACTAACTGACAAAAACATAAGCAGCATCAGTAAATTTTTGAAAGTAATTGTAAATTGCTTGAATTTATCTTCGAAAGATTACTTAACCTTAAGAAACGTCAATTCTTTTTATTCAGAAAGACCTGATACCGATTCAGCATCATTATCATTGATCACATCAACTATTTATTATAAGTACGCTACACTTCTTTTGATCAACTAACATAATTAAAGGAGTTCAAAATTTTAAAGACAAGGCGCAGTTTTGAAAGGTCAAGGTTGCAGAAAATCCCTTAAGGTAGTTTTAGGATAGTGCCGACTATAATTTAAGCGAGGTAATGATCCATATAAATTTATTGCAATAAATATCATCGCAGCAGGGGCCGGTGGAAGCAAGTCGACTGACGCCACAAGGCGTTAACTACGAGAAAGATTCATGCCAATTTTTTTCAAGGGGCTCAAGGGTCTTCCTCGCAGAAATCTTTTTTAAATGGTTGGATTTTGAAGGCTCTGGGGCTATTTGAGACTGATAATTTTCCAGTATCATGATTCAGGTCGATCGAGACACTTCATTTACAAATGTTACGGATTATAATGTTGTAGACGCAGTTGTTTCATAGTTGATCACAAGTACATTTTCAAAAATATAATCATCGGCAAAATCATCGGCCCGCCCCTGCATAGGCATATGTCTTTAACATTTATTAACTTAACACATATATTATCATCATAACACACTTATACTATCAGCGTAACAACTTTGTGACCAGGTTATTCTTACAAAGTTGGCATTGATTGATAAGAGTCTAAAATGAAATCTTTGAATTTTAGCTCAAAGAAAATTCCTATATCTCAAAAGCTATATCTTGATTCAAGGCACAGCAGAAACATTTATCGAATGGAACTAGTTCAATTTGTGAAGTTCCACAGCAGGATCGAAGCATAGCTAGAAATCCTATCACCAATAATCTAGCACGCTATCATACTTATAAATACCTGTAGTATGAAAGTTCGCTCGGTGCAATAATCTTCTTTAAAAAAATTATCAACTCATTCAAAAATATGATTATCACATAAATACACACGATCATATAAACATTCCATTTATTACAATATGTTGGCTCATTCCCCTGGCATAATACATTCGCATAACCCTCACATAAGTTAACCTAGGTAAAATTGATCTTGGCATAAATATTTGAAAATGAATATCGTTGTCACTCGCAATTATTTCTTAAAGTATATATCAACATACATGGCAGGCTTATTGGGTAACTTTTTAGAGCTTTGACTTGAAACTCAAAATAGCGACGGAAAAGGTGCTCTTCCAGAAAAAATAAGATGTGAATGAATGAGATTCCTTTGTTTCATTATCATTGATAATCACCCGGTTCGTTGAACTCTATACTACAGATGAATGATTCGAAACCAAATATAATTCCTACTAACAAATCTTGTATGTGTCAGTTACTGCTATATTATGCAAGATGAGAATCTTTTACAAACATATGAAATAGACTGCCACATGCATTTTCTTCGAAAAAATCTTCACCTATAGATTTTAAATGCATCATTTCAATCACGTAATGCTCCGCGGACAAGGTACATGTATATGCAAAGTTTGGAAACAAGACATACAAAGCATCGATGAAAAAAGCTCTTTAGCCCGAAATCCTGAGCACGGAATCAGTAGTTGATAAAGGCACCTTGACATATCATAATCCTGAATGTTGACATCAGTAGGTCTTATAAAAATTGATGCCTTTTTTCCATTATGGGAGAAGACAGATCCGAATTTCAACTGACATTTTGCATTGCACATTCTTTACGTCTAGGTTGTATGTTGAGATGGTGCTTATGATGATATACCGGTCTCTAATCTTCTTGAGGAACTACCAGTAACAATTGCTGTAATCTTTTTGTCGCTTTATCTGAAAGTTCACAAAAAATAACATTCTCGGTTCAGCAAATTATCCATGCTATGGAATGCAGTCTTCTGGCAAATTCTTCAAGGGAGAAACAACAATTCTCACTTATTCTCAATATATCATGTACATTTGAATTTTCGATATTGTATAACAAACTTACCGACAAATCTAGTGAAGGCTTTCGGTTTTCGTTTCCAACTGACACCTAGCCAGTAAACAGGGATACCAGAGCATATTATTAGTAGGCCAATTCCAGTATCGCGTGGAGCAGCAAATAATGGAACTATCAGCAAGAACAGTACGGCTAACAGGAACAAAATCGGTATGATAAGCGGGTACTGCAACGAAAAAGTAATCAACATTAGAAACCTACAGACAATTCAAATGACGAGTCTCTCGTGATAATTAAGCTGGATTTAATGTTACAGTAATTACCTTAATTGGCCGTTTCATTTCTGGACGTTTGTATCTTAAATATACCATACCAGCGATCGACGCTCCGACTGACAGCCACTGCGCAAAACTCATATAGTTTAATAGCGCAAATATTTCACCCGATGTCAACATGATAAGAGACATCAAACCCTAAAAAAGGAAAAAGTAAAGTCGGTTTTTGGACATAAGGGTGAATTATCACACTGGTTGTTAAGTGGTTGCATGGATCAATGCTATACCATATTTCATATAGGAGGGTCAAATCCATGAAATCTAGCTTAACCCAGTAGGATGCTAGGTTTTTGGAACTAACTAGGCTAATAACCAGTATTCATAGCAGTAGCAGCACTAACTCCCTCTATTACCAATACATGGATACTAAGGAATATGATACATTCATGGTTTCAAAACATTTTTGATTAATCATGCATCCCAAAGGATGGAATTCATACACAAAATGCAAGCATAATTAACGCGTAGTGAATATCATGTGAAAATCTGTCACAGTCATTACACTGAATATCATCAAAACAGTCATTCTGAATGGTAATCACGGTCGTTAAGTATGCCCATAGGGTCTTCGGTTTCATGCTAGTACAAGTTTGTTCTCCTAGTTGAAAACGGCACGAAACTATCAAATGCAAATTTCAGGCATAGGGTTCTGCATGCAATCTATGACAATACTGTACTATCCGTTAGAAATTCATGCAGCAATGATCATTACAGGACCCAAGGCGAGTGATGCTGCACGTTAAGCAAGCCGGCAGCTCAAGTCCTCACTCCTGAATCCGAATGACTTACAGTGAACAGTAAGGCGGCCATCGGCGTGCAACGACGCACGTGGATCATGGCCAACGCGGCCGGCAAATGGCCCTCTCTAGCTCCGACGAAGAATAACCTGAAATATGTTCGATGAAATCGTTCATTAGTTGACACTTACAGTAAACAGCAGAGCCGGCATCGGAGTATAACGCCGTAGGTGAATCATTGACAAGAATCCAGGCAGATGACCTTCGCGTCCACCGACGAAAAATAGCCTGAAATAATTCCACGAACAAGCACATAGAGAATTATTATGATATTTTACAGTTGGTATAGACTGCTCGACATGTAGGTATAGTTAGTATTGTAACTCTTTTTTAGAGTTTTTTCAGTTTAACCCTTTCAGTGCGTCTACACCGCAGTGCGGTGAATAAATCAGTGATAGATTTTGCTAGTACACCGCACTGCGGTGTATTGATGTAATTAGTAATTATCTCTCTTGAAAAATGGCAGCACGTGTCAAACATAGTGAAATACTTGTAACTAACGATACACAGCGCCGCAGTGTAGGCGCACTATAGTGGTATTCCTGTTGTTCAACACACTAGGGTGGAATTTTTGATACAAATTGCCTCATTTAACCGGGCCTGAAATGAAACCTTCAGTAAACTACCTCCTTACTTGGTATCAACATGTAAATATTGACACTTGCACACACACGAGTCATCGAATTACCGGTACATACCTTCCTGAGGTAAACAGCAGACCGTTCACACTTCCGAAACAGGATAGCGATACAAAAACTGGTATTATCCATGCCATGAATGAGAACACTTTACCACCAAACGACTGTAAATTTTAAGGCATATACGTTAATCATAATCAAAATAATAGATACTGATATATATCTGCAGAATAGTGGGTTCTGATATTTTTAGAATAAATTCAATAGTATTTTATACTAACAACTGCCACTGCTGTTGATTCCATGATGTCATATTTGGACAATACGCTGAAGTAGGCTACATTTGCTAGACAGTAGATTGACGTCACGATCGGTATACTGATATAAATAGCTCGCGGTAGATTTACAAATGGATCTTTTAATTCTTCGGTAACAAAGTTGAGGAAATTCCTGAAAAGATACCATAAGGAATGAATGCAATTCTTTTTTTTGTAGCCTTTTCGTTCACAAGCTATTTGAAAATTGGGAGGATTCCCAATTTGCGTCTATCTTTTAGATACTTTTTTCTGTCGATGAGCACTAACGGACAGAAATTTATGGCGACATCATTTTTAGAAAAGCTGTGAAAATGCACAAAAATGGCGCCAACACGTGTTTGTAGTACATAACAGCTGTAGATTGGCTATAGCGGTATACAAAATCATATGCATACATCTGTCCACATGTTACTGTCCTGTTATGAAGCTATTCTTATCAATTCATTTGATAATAGTGTATAACGATTTAACATTTGATACAAGCCGCGTATTGGATGCCTTTTTTAGGTTAAATTGCAGGAACACCAGTGTTCCCCACTCATGGATGAGAAATAGGTGTAATGGCATGAAAATCCTCAACCTTTCCAAAACCATCCATCAAAACCTGAATACCAGTTCAGTTAATTTTGATTTTTGAACAGAGCAGTTTAGGGGCAATTTCCACAAATAGAAAACTGTAGATACAATTTAAACCTACTCAAAACTAAAGATTTTGTACGATTTCTATCAAAGGAAAAATATATCGTCATCACATAAGAATAAATATGTTGTATCTTGATAACACACTTCATAGTGTTATTGATAGACCTTATTGCATTCAAGCTTTCAGGCAGATCCAACCCATTTGGTTGTTATCCAATCTTATTTCTGCGCATCCTGAATAGTTACATACCTTTTTTCTCTATCCACAAACAGATTATAATGCTTTTTGCACGAACTTGTGCGTGTCTTAGACATGATAAAGCAAGCTTATCCATCAGGAATAATTATCAGACATAATTAAGATGGCTTTCTTAACATTAGTGGTCAGAAATCGAATCAGAAACTGCCTTGCAAGCGCAAGCACATTCCCGGACATCCCAATAAAAACCAAGCAATAACATTGGTTTCTTTTTTAATTGCTTTGGTTTTTCATCAGTTATTCACAAAAAATGAATCAATTCATTGGAGAAATCATTGCTTATGAAATAAATTCAATGTTACAGGCCAACATTTTTTTAATCAAAGATGGCCACCACATAGCCATCTTGGATGGTATATTGACTATTGATACATGAATACTACCTATACGTAATATATGAATACCCTACATAAACAAAAATCCAGTTACAGAGTAAAATGTACATTTTTCTAAGATTCCAAGAATATATAGCCACGGTGACTACTCAGCCATCTCGAATGCATTCATCGAATTCATCTTCATGCCACGCGAAACCACCTGACATGCAAATGTGACGATTTTATCTCAACAAGTTTTTGAGTTAACGATAAGATACGAGACGACCTTAATCATTCAGAAATAATTATCATTGACGTGAATTTGAAGATAAACTTGAGACAACACGAGATATGAAAATGTACTACTGTAAACTTTTGGATCAAATTACTCTCGACAATTTATTATCAAAACCAACACTAGACTGATTTATCTAATTCCTCCTGCGGCGCAGCGCTAAATTGATACATGAATCGCCCCAATTACGGAGGCATTCGCGATTATGATCAAAAACGCATAAATTTCACGATTCCATTTGTCATTTAAAAAAAAAAGCACAATTAACGTTGATGGCCTTCCCCGCGAAGCCGAACATAGTTTTTATAATCGCCAGTCATGTGATTCCTAATAGATGACAAGATTATAGAGATAAATCAGTTTTTGCGGTGTGACTGTGTTCAAGTCAAGCATACAAAAATGTGTGCAAGATAGGTCGATGTATTTTATAGCACATGACGATTTTCATATCAACAACGATTCAAATGAGTTAATATGGAAATCAATCCCACTACGAGAGACTAGAGTTCATACTAGCCGTGATCAACCATATGGTGATGATTTGGCCCGGGCCAAATTGGCACGGATCAGGTCCGAGTCAAATTTGGCCCATTTAGAGAGCTTGTTCACACGTAAACCACTCACTCCATACTAAACAACAATGCTTAAACTAAGTGAAGTAAGTCATATTTTCGGCCAAAAATGCTCGTGTGATTGCGGCTATCATCTGAGTTCTAAAATATGAAATGAATAAATCAACAAAGTCTTATCCTGTAACGTAGTTCAATCAGATTGCGTCACGAAGTCACGTTTCGCACCAGCTTACATATCACCTTGGATATTAAATATCACCTACACACTTAGCACCAGCTGGCATTCATTATATTGAAATAAACTGTATATCTTTGAAATTCAACAATGTCATATATGTATTACATCAGACTACTAGACTACAATGACCATACACATAGATTCTGTTGATGGCAGTTGGTTAACGAAAGAGAGAGAGTTCCTCAGAATTTGAGAAACTTTTAAAATGCCAGGTTCAATTGGCAATTCACTAGCTCATGATGGGCACGTTAACCAGGAGAGGTGCAATACATCTTATCAATCGGAAAACAATCATTAATCTTTCCTTCAAAAAAGTTTTAAGTGTCTAAACAAGAATTTGCGTAGCTTTCTAGACATGTTGCGAGAAAGATTACGCAGAATATTGTGAAACCTAACCGCATTGAAATGAAACATAAACCAACAACCTTGAGACGAAATTTTCAGAAAATCTTCCACAACAGCCTACTTTACCATACTTCAGCAAATGAAGGCAATTCGTCATTCATATCACTTCCACAACAATTCACTTAAGTGGTTAAACATTTTCTATATTACATGAGATATCATAAAACAAGAAGCCCTAAGGGCTTTAAGGGCTTTGATGTGGCTTTAAATATTATCACCCTAATTTTTTCTTACCCTCAGCTTTCAGAGTACCGTCGTATAAATGAAAATGTATTTCAAAAAGCTTTTTATACATAGGCTATAGCTCCTAAAAGGTTTGCACGTTAGTCTGGTGGCGATCACTGATCGAACCGTTTAAGGGATAGCCAGATAAGAACTAAGGGTCAACAAGTTGAATTGTTTTTCTTCGCCGTTTGATTTCCTTGCCAGACTCACTTTCGCAAATTCAACCAAAGTAAGTGTCGAAGACAGGATTGATATGTATTGACTTGTTCGTTCATGGTCAAAAACCGGCAGAGACGATTTGGCACAGGTGTGAACAGGTGTTCCTGGCCTAATATGGCATGGGCCAAAAATGCAAGCATTTGTTGGACACACTCTCGAATAAAGAAATGCACTTATTTGGCCTTTTGGAGGGTTTAACGAATAACGGAAAAAGCTGAACTATTTTAACAATCGGCAATAACCTATTGTGACTGGAATAATGTATGAAAGCATGACAATTTAACTTAGGTTTGTCATTCCACATAAGGTAGTCTTCAGTCTACTATGCTGAATAAAGTTTGAACATGCTTTCTTCTGTTTGTCTGGTTGTCTCAGAAGTGTGAAGTGTCATCCACAGTAAGGATGAAGAACTGCGGTTGAATATGTTCATTAGATTTATAGCACATGTTTTACAATGTAGTATAGTAATAGCAGAGTAGCCGCAGCTAAAATTCGGCTACATCAATTGTTCCAAATGATGTCGTTAAAGCAACAAAGCCACACGTTAAAAAACAATAATCAAATTTCAAGCTACAGCGAAGACTAATTGTACAAATAATAGCTCTACTTACCATCCAGCATAAGCAAATAATCCTGAGTAGAGGGCCAGCGATGCCTTTTTAACATCAGTTGTAGTACCCTCAAAAGCATTTTCAAAGTAGTGGGTATGTCCTACAAAATCATCAGGACAACATTTAGTTTAAAGGAACAAATCAAATAGGAGCTGCCCCTTTTGACTTGAGGTTTTGACGATTTAGTCAGTGGCTTTGCATCATCCAAATTAGAGCCAACCTTTGCAGAAATCATTGCAATCTCATGTAAAGCTAACATATTGGCCAATTTTTCAGTCCGTTTTTTTGCCATTTGGTACTAGACTATAGTCTGAATAATGGAGATCTTATTCAGAATGGATAAAACGGTCTACTGAACTGCACTTGCCATAAAACTAAGCTGAGCAAATTTGCCCTTTGTGGAATATTTCACGGTCTAGACAGATCTACAAAAACTAAGGTGGTCAGTTAAAATTTCAGTTGGTGGCTCATTGTGCAATATAAGATCTGTCCACCCACTCTGGTTGTCCATATACACGTATAACCCAGGAAGAAAGCCACTTAATATTTGGATGGATATATGAAAGCTGTGGGTACTGGAGTGTGTAATGGGTAGTGTAGTGTGATCTGTGTGCATTTGTGGCCAGCACACTTGTGGCCAGCACACAGATCACATTGTTCATTGGGGTTTGGTCCAGGACTCGCGAGATTTTCAACAACACGGTAGTAACGTGTAATAAATGATGACTTGAATTGCATGACTACCTACCACCCCTCATTATTGTTGGAAAACTAAACGTTCCGCACTGACTAAAAATTAGTAATAATAATTAATAACATTTTAGAAATGGCCAGAATTTTAACTTAGGTTCTATCTCATTTTTATTTTACAATTGCGATTGGTATAATTTTTTTTAAACGGCCGTTCAGGCTTCATGTTCCGTCTGCAATTCACTGCAAATAGTTACGCAACTACGCACATTTCAGTGTTTTTGCCATATCACATCATCAACTTATATTGTGCCTTAAAACCCTAACAGCCGAAATAATTGAAATGCACACACGATTTCTATCATTGAAAATTGAGAGAGTGGCCGTGTTTGTGTTCTGCTGCTTCGCCTAAATCCCGCGGGGTGGCGCCACCGCGCGGAGTGGGGCCAATACGTCTAGTTCCTTAGAGGAAACTTTTCCTTCATATGTTCTCATTCAGTGGATTTTTTTCCCATATTTTCAAGCAAAATGTTTCAGTTTATCACATATTAAATTTGTCAAAAGAATTTGGCATCGTCTCAGAATTCAAACTTTCTCCAACACCATTACTTACCCATACATATCATTACAAGCCCAGTTCCTATAAGTATTACCAATGCTAGTAATTTAGCAGCCGTGAACAGATCCTGAATTCGTGTCGCCCATCGCACGTTCATCGCATTTATAGCCGTTAGGATACCTGTTAATGATATGAAGAAATCTCAACCAGGGAACTTTAAGAACAGTGCCACAGGATAAATTCAAACTGCCATAAAAAACCTAAAAAAACTCCAACGCTATATTAATCCGTATCATACAAAATAAATGAGCGTCACTTCGCTACAAGGCATTTTCCTTTTTAAAAATCTTAAACATTTCATGAGGGGTAGCTAATTCTAGCAATGGATCCTATAGCCGCAATCACACACGCCATTTGGCCATTCATACAGGTGTCAAATGGGCCTGTGCCTGTTTAGCCTGCGCCAAATTAGTCCCGACCCAAAAAAATTTTTTAAAAACAGGCCAGAACCAAATTTCAGCACGGGTCAAAAAGTTGCGATTAACTTTGCTGATTAACTTTGCTTTGTCACGGCATTGTTTAGTATCAAGTGAACGTGCCCTCTTATTAGGCCTGATACGGGCCAATTTGGGCTGGACCAAATCAACTCTATATGATTGCGGATATTGTTTTCTTATTTGCAGAAAGATATTCGAACTCTGGATGACTCGTGAACCTCTATATACAACATCTTATTATATTCTTCAAGTAATTCTGAAATAAACATTCCGACAACTATTTGATGGATATATGTCTTGTGGTGTTCTAATAGAGAATGGGTTGAATTTCAGGTTCAAGAGGTTATTCTATAAATAAATGTACCGCTATTCAAGTTGTTCGAGGGTAACTTTGCATGTTCTCAAAGCATCTTCACTAAATTTTTGTCATGAGAAAGCGTGTAGTTGTAGTTAAAAATGGTATTAAATATCAGACTGGGACAAAATGGGCCTAGCTCGATACTGAATAGGCCATTACTTTTTTGTACTACCAAATGTCTTTAATAGGATTAAAATTCAGCTATTACCAGTGCCCACATAAATCACGAAACAAGGGAGGCGACTCTGATGCTTACAACTATTGCATCTCAGCTTTAGTATCAAACATAACACACATCCTACTTTTTAATTGATGTCTGGCTAAGTGATCTTTTTACATATATTATATATATAGCACTTGAAGCTATTCATATGCGGTAGTTTTTTTCATTTATGTCTACGTAATCCTTCCATATGATCAGTCTGAGCATTCAATTTGATAAATCTTAATGACCTCCCTATGACTCTATTATCAATCGGGGCGCACCAAATGACACCGAATTAGTTCATATTTCATAGCTCAGGTATCAGGTGGTGGAATATGCACACGAACAGACCTAGCATATCAGAAAAAAATCTGTCATTTTATCAAGCCTTACAATTATCATTTAACGGTAAGCAAATCGACCCATCTCGACTTGAAGAGGCATTTAGACAAATTTAGTTTGATAACAATGGCCTGTCTGGTTAGCCAGTGCAAGGGACAGATATACCCTCTTTATCAAGTACATCTGTAATAAGTATACATGGACTTTGAAGAACCATCTGCCCTGATATCAAAATATCTACTTTAATCATGACTTCATGAAACAACTGCGATAAATTCGAAATTTGGTATCGTTGTAGAAACTGATTTCATCATTCATATTTATATTTCAAATGTTTCATGAATGTACGTAAGAATATGTGATTAAGAGAACAACAAAGAGGTTTCGCCAACTTCATGATAGCAAGCTTTGGTAAATGCAAAATCCGAACCCCTGAAGACAAGACACGTTTACAGCAGGCAACCCAGAGAAAACCGAGTAGTAGGTGTCAATACCAGATAGATCAACACATACGCCAAGTAATTAGCATAGAAATTGAGGCCACAACAGTGATCGCATCAAATGCCAATATCCAATGGTCCAGACCTGATTGGTTTACATGACATATCAGAAAATCAGCCTCGGCATATGGCTCCTCATAAGCTATTGAATTTGAAGCTAAGATTTTTGTCGAAAGGAATGAAATACAAAGGTCCTCATATGGTTTTCGCAGTTAATTCGACAGTTCCTACTATCAAAGGAAGAAAATTTGTCTATAAGAAAGAACACATCAATGCTACGATTACCGTGTCATTTTGCATATCTTGTCAATACAGTAATCACTACAGAACGAACCACTTTGAGATTTTATCAAACCCGGATATTTAACAACCAAACTGAGGAAACATGACAAAACTACTTAAATTTGAACAACGATATCACTGATGTTTGTAAAACTAAGCCGTAATGATTTCAATGATTTTGGAAGGAAAACCCATATATCTATGTACAGATTTTTGTTGTAGGCTCGACATTTCATAAGTATCGCGGTATCCGAATCTAGAGTAATAATCGCAAGGAGTAATTAAGAATGGTTGTCCACAGAAATGTTGCTTCCTGGTTACTGGGTACCTGAATGAATGTTTATTGATTTTATTGATCATGATAGTATTGATATTGAGAAGGCTCAATTCAAGAAATCAATTGTTACTCACAGAGCAAATTCAGAGATTGTTTCCTTGAGATAAAGCAGATTTAAGAAAATAATCTACCAATTGTTCGACCAAGATTTTAACAGATTGTTAAAACGTACAATTATCAACGATAGTCCATGAGTAAATATTTCTTTAACGATAAGTATCTTTTAAAAAGGTAAACGGAACTAAAGTTGACAAATTCAGTGCCAAGTCCATGAGGTTATCAAAGGAATCTAGGTACACTGTGCTTAAACTTAGCGATTGATCTTTTAGTCTTGTGATTTTTAAAAGGCTCATTAAAAAATATAGATTATTTTGGTCCACTAATGCCCATAAACTGGTGAAAGCTTTTTGAAAATTGATTGAATTACTTTCGTGATATTTCAATTCATAAGTCAGGCAAGATAATAAACAATTTATTTATGTATAATCATATCAACACAACATAAGCCTATTGAGATTTTTTTTGTTTTGCTTTTGTCTATATAGTAAATCTCATAATAGGGGCCCTAGAAATGTTTTTGTTACAGTGTAAGAGTTAATAAGTGGGATGTGATAAAGGGACAATAGTTAGGAAATGCTACAATGGAAAAATTGCCTGCTATATTAAGTTCAAACAAAGGTTTTAGTTCTTACAGTCTGAATGTCTGTTTGAGCTATTCATTCATTAGGCCTACTCCAACATTACATGCCATTCACTATCTCCCGCATAATAGATCGACCAGACCATGGATCATAAACTCTTTTAACTAAAGTTTTTTTTCAAATTTAACTAATCAGTTAATCAATTGACTATTACCAAGTAGAAGCTCTTGACCATACATTCGTCTCCTAATGCTCTACACTAGCAGATAAATAACACATAGAGACAAATAGGCTTAGACCTGTTCATGCTTATTATAAATTAGTCACATTGTAGGGCCTTAAAGTGTACAACATCTAAGATCTGAGCTTTTGTTCAACTAAATCTTCTATTGTCAATGCCTAAAACTTACATATACACATTGCAGCTAGTAAGCGGGCAGCTATGTCTGGAGGATCACATCCAGGGAAAAATGGCACTAACGCGTAGTTGGCGAACACGAGGGCGACAATCGCTTGAGCTGTTGGTCTTATAACGATCAAATTCACCTGGACAAAAGATAAATCGAATGATAAGTTCAATTTGAAATTAACTTTCTTAAGAAAAGCGATAAAATGTTTTAGAAAATCAAACCTACGTGACGTTAACAGAAAAGGATACTGACTCGATAAAAGGATGAAATAATAAATGAATGAAAGAATCAAATAACAACTTACCCAAAGTTGTAAAAATGCTGGCAAACCGCCGAATGCTTCCATGATGTAAATGTAATCTCCACCGGAAGTCGTAATCGTTGTACCTAATTCGGCGTAACACAGAGCCCCGAGAAGGGACAGCGCGCCGCATACTGCCCAAATTATCAACGAAAATCCAACCTGAAACGACAGAAAAAAGTATTTTGGTCCTGAAGCTTTTCCATCAAAGGCCTGTGGAATCAGCTGCTTCCCAGAGAGCTCTAGTCTAAAACATCTCTGGAGATCTTCGGGGCCAACTTTTAAAATTGCTCTTTAGGCTTTTATCATGTGAAGCCCTGTGATCAGTTTTTAAATGCTGGATTATGCGCTGTATAAAACATTAATTATCATTATTAAAAGGTTTGTGGGGTCTATATTAAATTAGTCTACTGAAGTTGGTCGAGAAGTAAGCTCTTGGGAGCCAATATCCAATTCTAATCGGCCTACATTCTTTGTTATTGAAATATATTTGTAGGCCTAATAGAATTGGTTTTGTCCGTCGATTGCTGACTTGACCGTTTTTGCATCGACCATTGATGCTTGGAAAACTTAAGGAACTTTGCCCAAACTAACTAGCACAATTAAAAGAAAACTTTTAAATATTCATCCTTACTGCTGAGAAAATGAACAATTTTGGTGTGGCCTCAAATTAAGTAACTTTTAAACCACAAAGCAAGATTGATTATCTCCAATAATATTCGATTCCCTTCTACTGTACTGCTGAAGCTAGAGAGGTGATTGCATCATGCTAATGTGTAACAAGCTCTTGTAACAAGGATCGATTGACTTCAAAGCTGGTATCTTTTATATGGTTTGTTAGGCTCTGTTTGACCTTTGCCTATCCTTTATTCCTCCTGGTATAGAGAATGAGAATAAGAATAGGCCCATTCTTAACATTAAAGCAAATTTGCGTAGAACAATTTGTTGTAATTAACACAAACACTGATCATGGGGAATTATAAAATACCGGTCACTACGCCTACGCGCGGAGTATGTCCCAGCTATCTTATCTATTATTGTATGCCAAAAATAAATGTTGCGTGGAAACTTTGAATAATGCTGGCTTATTTGTAAAGTAGGCTATAGGGACTATTTAGATCTCCTATCAACTGAATTTTTCAAAATTATTGTAATTATTATATAATCAACTCAAATATCCTTAATTGAATTGTACTTTGGTTTGTTTGAACACTTACACTACCGGCTCCATCAAGAACTCCTTTCGGCGTCAAGAAAATCCCGGATCCGATGATTGTACCGACGACCAAAGCTACTCCATTGACCAGGGTGATTTTCGGTTTTAATCGCACGGCGTTTCCGTCGTGAACCGCAGAATCGGTAGCTGATTTTTTCGAATCACGCCGCTTCTCCACTGCGTCGCTCGCCATTTTGATGTGGACGATTCCCTCAATGGCGCGTGCATCTATTTACAACTGACGATGACGTAGATCGGCATTCAGCCAATCGATACAGTCGTTTGATGACCCACCCAAATTGCCACGATTTCATTGGTCGAGGTTTTTATGAATGAACTCCTCGCGGTAGCCATTCATTCGTGAATTACTATTTACTACGTTACTACGCACGCAATGGTTGGTGCGATTGCATCAGCCAAAATGTTTCTTAACTGAGCTCTTAAAGCGATGTATTTTTTATTGTGACCAAATCTTATCAATCAATGCTACAAATGAGCATATCAGGACGCGTGGGAAAATCTTGGAAACTCAACATATAGGCTGCCATATGGTTCACCAAGAATCTTAGTGTCTGATGTACCCTAGGATCATAGAGCGACGGAGATCGCTGGTGGAGACAACCCCTGCCAGTGCTGGGTGAACCATATGGATGCCTCAAATTGGATATTCTAGGAGCCACCCTTTCTAAAATGGCCGATACATGCTGCCATCTACTTTATCATTTTGATCAGATTTCACTCTTTCACTTCCTGGTTAAAGTATGGTAAAGTATTGCTGCAATGTTTAAGATGTCTAACTGAAATACATCCCGGTAATCGAGTGGAGGGAACTGCGGTTTACCGTCGTTTTTAACAAACGGAAGAAAATTGAAGACATATTTTAATGATGGAAGTTTACAAAGCGGTGTCGTCTTTCAAAGCGCCGTCGTCGTCGTCGAAAAATGGACCTGCCAGTGCTGGTGGTGGCTGTGCAAATGCGCTCAGCTTTTCCAAAGGAGACAAATTTGAAGTGCTCGAACAAGAGAATAAAGTATGGTGGGGAGCTCGTGCGCTCAAAGATAACGCCGTAGGATATGTACCTGTCAAATATTTAAAGGTAGGATAAATTGCCGACAAAAATGCTCTTTTTTATCATTTTCAGGTCATCTTATCTTCTTATCATCTTGCCAGCAAAATCGATGATAAAATTGGTCATCTTGGTAATAAAGATGACCGGGTAAGATTTCATGAATTAGTCACTACAACAGTTTCCACACTTACTAGACCTACTGCCATACCGGTTGAATATTTGGCATTTGTGCATTTTTAGATATTGGTCTAACTGCAGTTTGGGTCACCTATCCACTGGGTGGCGCTAGTGTTATTAAAGAATAGTGTTATGGTAAGGTTAGGTACATACCATTAGGGACACCTAAACTGCAGTCATACCGATTTACATAAAGTAGGTCCGGTCAGATTAGGAAAATGCAACCCAGGGAGACTATGTGCTTAGATTTAGGCCTAGTTGATTTGAAATCCTGGCTTTAAGTTTTCCATTTATAACACATGCTGGTATGTTTCTGCTGCCACTGGTTTGTTTGTTTGTTTCTTTGGCTTTACGGTTGGATCTTGGTTTTCCAATACTTACCCTATTGGATTATTCATTTAACCTCGCGATGGGAAGGCCTTTGAAGTGTTGGCTGCATGCACATTGTAAACAGCCAGCAGGACTTGAATCCACTTGTCACTTTGTCACTCAGTCACTAGTGGATGCAACAGCATCACACCTCATCTCACTGAACTACTGAGGTTGGTGATCAGGAATGAATTGAGTTCAGACTTCAGTGAAGCCTAGTGTATAATTGACCATTAACAGAGCAGTGCCATAAATGTATATGCAGAAATGGACCATCAACTCACTTTTACTACCGTTATGATACTACAGACCACAGGCACTGACTGCAGTTTTGTAAACCACTGTCATTTAAGACCAGAATCTGCTTGATTTACTGCATTGTTAACTGGGAAGTCCGCATTATGCCAATTGGGGAACTGATCATATTTTAGCGTACTTCCTAGCTCTGCCCATGATTTTAGACTGATTCTGACAGGCCCTCCCACAGGCAGCCTCCATATGGATATCAACGAATGTATTTTGGTATCAAGTACATTAGGATGAAAGTTTTTCGCCTCAAAATTCATACCATGGAACGATAGATTTAGCCTGTAAAGTAGCTTTTGTTGCAAATACCAGACAAGTAAATTGTTAATCGTTTTTAAGCACCTTAATCTGGAGGTTTTTTATGTCAACAACCGGAAATAGGCAAGCTTTTGGTATTAGCTTATACTTTTTTGAAGCCAAACAGGAATTTTTTGCTAATGGCATCTGCGTTGTGTCCCCTATGCGTGTAGTATAAGTACCATGTAGTATAAGTACCGTCGATCAAAACATGTTTTTAGATATGTCAGGTTACAATAGTTACAGTTATAGGCCTTCTTTTCTGTTCCATAAATCCATTAGCCTAGATAACTTTAAGGTATTATTCTATGGTTCACAGGACTGAAACAAATTTCAAATCTTTAATGGCTACTGGTTAATATGGTAGGCCAGAAACTAATAATACATGACTCCTCCAGACGTTAAGTGTTGTTGAAACATTGCTAATGCGTAGTCGGATCAATAGAATTTTGTCCAATAGTTAAAAGCTAAAAGTGCCTGGTACATCTGTGGACCTTTTATCTCATTTAATAATGATACTTAACCCTTTCCCTACTTTTCAAGTCATCGGTAACGTAGGTTTTTTTCGAAAATAAACCGGTGATATGAAAAGAGGGTTTACAGTAGGCCTATAGTTTCGCAATAATCTATCAGTAATCATTGTATCAATAAATATCAGTGAAATGATATATGCTAGCAGTATGAGATGGTTTGTAGTAGACACTATTGATTTAAGCTGCGATCAAACGAGCATTTTTGGCCCGGGCCAATGTGCCAATTTGGCCAGGGCCAAATCGTGTCCGTTCAATCGCGGCTTTAGAAATGAGCAGCTTTGGAGAATGATAACTTAGGCCTATATGATCATGGTTTGATTGAATAGTAAATTTGTAATTTGTAAGTTTTGCAGTCCGACGCTTGTCATTAATCTTACTGAGACTGTCTTAGAATGCCCATTTTTATGCATGTAACTGTCCTGTTATATAATTTCTGTAATATAACTGGTGTAAATATATAGGATTTTGTCTCAAAATGAAAAGCCATTATTCGAGTGGACTTCTTGTATCATACTGGAACAAGGCTTACTGCAAATACATGTGTAAATTCTCTGAAACGGACTGGGTTTTCAACAAGAAAAAAGAACGCACGATCGATTGGCAATTATTTTTACATCGGAAAATGGTTATCTATCAGGTCACAAAGGGTATTATTGCAGGAAAACAGCACTAAATATACTATGGATTTGATAATGGCCTGTGTTTTATAACTATATAAGGGCATACATGTATTCAGACTATGATCACATAGCCGTCATATCTGTGAAATAGCAGTATTTCATGCAAATTCAGTTGAATGAAATTTTACATCGTTTCATATCCTGTTTGGTTACGTACAACTCGCCTCAGTTGTATCGCGATATATAAGCCTGCATTCGAGTGATATTTCTATCATCGTCTACATTTCAGTTCGAAGAGAGAAAAGTCGGGAAATTGTTGCCAGAAAATTTCAAAGTAAGTAAATCTTTGATTCTAGTAATTTGTAGTACGAGTGTGTCCGCTGGATACTTTAGATTATTCGACCAATGAGTCTTATGCCCTTTTCATAGGAAGTAGGAATCGTGAGAACCCGTCCCTCCATTCTATTCACACGGAATAATGCTTTCAGAACTAGGAATGGTAAAAAATAGATCAGTGTATTTTTTGTCCATGCTGCCTCCGTATTGAGCTAGTATATCCGTGGAAGTGGTTTCAATCAAACAACTGTCAGCAATTAGTGTCCCACTAAAAAGATATTAGTCCTAGGCTATTTCGATTCACATTCTGGAAAAGTCCTTTCAGAATTAGGAATGGTAAGATATAGATTAGAGAATTTATTGTCCATGCTGCCTCGGTATTGAGCTATTTCTATGGAAGTCGTTTCAAAGAACTGTCAGCGATTAGTGTCATGCTGAAAAAAGTATCACTGGAGGGTTTTTTTTTTCGATGAAATATTGATAACGCACGATCGATGTATAAAATAATAGCGCTGCCTCCAGTCTGAAACAGAACTCTTTGCACTCGTGGTGATTCTATTCTAACTACTTTTACCGATACTGAAACAATAGTCGTGCACCAGAAGTAGCCATTTTTTGAAGCTGCTTTCTCAATAAGTAATCAAATCTACTCATTTGTGGAACTGATTTTTCACCGTAAAAAGGATCACTTTCCTATTGACGAAGGACAAATCTTAAACATCATTTTTTGAGTACCTGGATAAATCACTGGAGAATGGATTACTTTTCGTAAAGCAAAAAAAAAACATGAAAATTGTATCCAAATTTCGAAAAATCTTGACCCAAATTTTTTCACACTGACTTTTAGAGGGGAAAATTCAGGCATCCGTTGGCTCTCCCTGAACCCCCACTCAGCATGGGCCTGATCATGTATTAGGCATCACATTTCTACTTGATGATAAATTATTCATGCGATTTTAAAAAACCCATAAAAATGCAGATAAAGCTTTCTAAAACTATTGACTACTTAGGTACTCGATGTGAAACATGATTTAGTGACATGTAAATTGGAGGCAATGTTTAATGGCTGGTTAAAAACTAAACTCAATACCAGCCTTTTCACTAATATTGTCAGACAGGTTCGGATTAATTTCTCAAAACAGTAACCCCCACTCGAAAATATTTACAGTATTCCAACGCTGAATAGAGGCTGGAATCTTCATATTACTGTATTTTGGGCCTAATCCTGTTTCTTTCTTGCTTACTCCTACAAAGCTATGTTTTTCCGAATGAAATTGTGGATGTCACTAGTGCAGCACATGTTAGAGATACTCGCGAGTGTATAAATTATGAATTATTTGATTAGAAGATAATCTAACACCTCGTTAACTGTCGGCCGAATCTATCTCAGCAGTAGATGATTCAGATGATGAAAACGCGATATAGGATAATGGC
This sequence comes from Tubulanus polymorphus, assembly GCF_964204645.1. Taxonomy (NCBI): domain Eukaryota; kingdom Metazoa; phylum Nemertea; class Palaeonemertea; order Tubulaniformes; family Tubulanidae; genus Tubulanus; species Tubulanus polymorphus. Next base: position 9,354,518 of record NC_134027.1, on the reverse strand, counting down.
GACTGCTGATAGGCAGACAGACACTGCTGATACACAGACAGACAGCTTCCCGTTTGCTGGTGTTCACAGCGTTGTGTCATTATGAGTCACCATCTGTTGTCTGAATGTTGCTTTTATAGTGCTACCTGTAACAGCTTTTTTTACTGAAGTATTCTGACAGATGTGTTGACTTGTATTATAGTAGTTTGTTTCTTGTGGTAGATCTTAGGACCCAGTTCTTCAGTGCACGCTATTTAGGCCTTTTTTTAATTACTTGGAGACAGATTTTTTCAAGAAACAAGCGGAAGGGCAAAGTGAAAAAAGTAGAAATTGAGAAAGACAATTTTTTTCAAAAAGGCGTTTTAAAATGGAACAGGAAAAAAAATTTGAATTCATTTACTATTTGAGCATTTTCCAGGTAAAACCTTGGAAGGACTACAGAAAAACATAAGAGTGAAAATTGTGATAGTTTTTATTCAAACCTTTTTCCAAATCATGTGATTTTACAAGTTTACTAAATTCAAAATCAAGATGGACAAAAGATACATTTTTTTCTATTGAAAATTTGCGGACTTTGCCAGGCTACTCATCATATACCGTCTAGTCAGGCCGACTTGGCCTGAGAGGAATAGGCTAAACCAGGAAAATGTGGTCTGAACCAATCAATCTTTTTAGCAAGTTTTGGGTGTGAACTTGTTTATTTCATGATGCTACAGTTTCGATAAATTCTTCATTTTTTGTTTGTTTATTTTTGATATCACTATATTGTATTTGTGGAATAGTCCCACAAGGGAATCTAGTTAAACGCCTTACGGGCTCAACACTACAATGAACGGGAATAGCTCGTCGACAACTGAGCTGAGTTAGGTTTCAGCATAAACATATTGATGGTGATCAAAAAGTTTTTTTAAATGAATTATCAGAAAGGTTAGATATTCAACAAATGCGAATAGCCTTCCAGTTGTTTTGTAGTTAACCGCTGGGTATCCGTTTGTTCATATTCGTTCATATTGGTGTGAGGCAAAACATCTTTCCTGGCCCAATCAACCAAGGACTCATAGACCTGTAATTATCAAATCCCCACTCCATGTACACCACCTTCATCAGTGAGTTAGAATTTTGACTGGATATTCTTCAAATTCTAGAATGAATAACCAGGGTTCTTACAGGTTTTTTGAAAATGTGAATTTGTTTCCAGGCCATGGAAAAGCTATGGAAACTTTGTTTGTTTTTTTCTATGGCTATGGAAAAAGTATGGAAAATCAGAAAAATTGTCTCAGAATAAGATTTTCCTTGGAATTTGAAATTTTAGGTTACATGCCTAAATGTCTCTCTACACGTTATATAAACATTATGAAAACATTTTGTCGATGCTATTGATGATTGACACTTCTTAACTTTGAATGGGCCTACGTTGCCTGTTCTTGGTTGGCCTTGGCCTTAGATCGTTGTTTGGGTTTCAGGGTGAATCAAGAGAAGTTGCATCTGGTTCTCTAACAGAGATTTGTGTATCTGGGGCAGGGGATGTACTCTGACCTGGAAGCCGGTCTAGTTTGCCCAGCCGAACCAAGTATACACGAATGATACATTCTATGTATCAATATGAAATTTTTAGGGGTAGGAAAAATTTATGAAAAAATGTAATTGGGGAAACCCCTAAGATCCCTGAATATCGCAATAGTGAAATGCCTTAAGTGTTGGTTGCGGGTAAATCTTCAATTCAACTACACGGCGAACGAAACATCGACTAATCTAAGCTGAAGACCCCGTTTATCTTTATCATTTCAGAGCGAAAGAGAAGCGCACTTGAGAAAATTAGAAGCGATGCATCGTATGCAAGCGAATCTTCCAGGAGGTAAATGAATCGATCTGGCAGCAACGTCGCTGTTTTGTTAATAAAAAATGTTGTTGTTTTGATTTCATCGATCACACGTCCACTGTGTACTGCGTATTGTATATAACAGATCAAGCTGTCTCCATCCCAATTCTGCGTGTATCGACAATTAGCTTTCAAACGTATTGATTTTCATTTTTTCTAGACTTTTATATCTGCCTTGTTTTGATTTATGATTCTCTCATTTTATCAAACCATCGCTAATCCCCAAAATTGTCTTGGCTTATTATTATTATATTAGCTTGGTCGGGTTAAGCTAAATCTTACGGAAATGGTTAACCTTGAACCCAACTTCATTCAAATGTTTCTGTTATTATCATACAGTAATGCGGATGACTAGTGACTGCCCAGATTTCTTCAAATTAAGATTAATCAAGTGAGATCTGAATTATGAATAATAGTTAACATGGTTCCAGGTTAAGTGGACCAGATATTTCATCCGAATAAGTCATAATCCGAATTAAGCGAGTTCTACTATAGCACCATTGAATGTGGAAGATTTAGATTTTTATCATTTTTCCCGAATTAGGCAGGTTTTAGGGGTGTATGATATCAATACAATGGGAAGGCATGTTTTATTGAAGAGATCAACTTCACATCTTTGCCTTATGAATTATCCTTATATTTTACGATTGAGTAATGTATATTTTGTTATGCGGTGTTTTTTTCCAGCTCATTCTCACCAACAGCGGCAGCAGCAGCAGCAGCAGCATGTTGTCGACTTATCTTCACCTCCTTCGAGTCCATCACACCGTCCTAAATTTCCCCTTGCTCCGATTCCCGCTCGCTCGCCTCCGATGAGTCCACGGTCTCCAACCTCGCGATCCTCACCTCTACATAGCCCTCATTCTCCGATTCCTCGAACCCCGCCTCAAAGCCCGCTGGCTGTCTCTTGCGGTAGTAGTAGGGACTTTTACCAATACGGCTCTCCTCCACCGTCCAGTCCGCGTAATTTACCGAAAAATGAATTTCGTACTCCGCCGTGCAGTCCTCCTGTGAGAAATATAATGCTCCCGTCAAAGCATCATTTTGGAATGTCGCCCCCGATCAGCCCCGTCGGGTCTCCAGGTCTGTGCCTGATAGGACAGGAATTCTTTCCCAATACAGCCAGCCCTCCTTCGAGCCCGAGAAATATCTCCAGTCCTGTCCCTCCTTTGAGCCCGAGAAACTACAGTCCTGTCCCTTCATTTAGCCCGAGAAATATCTCCAGTCCTGTCCCTCCTATGAGCCCGAGAACCCACAGTCCTCTCCCTCCTTTGAGTCTAAGAATTGGTCAGAGTTCTGCACCTCAGCCGAGCCCAAGAAATAGCCCGGCACCTCAAAGCCCAAGAATAGGCCACAGTCCTATCCCTCCTTTGAGCCCGCGAAAGAGCTATAGTCCTGTTCCGGATGACCGGTACAATCACCATGGCCCCAATGCGGATGATCCCTGCTTTCAAGTTCCAGTTATGATAAGCTTTGATGAATGGCAACAAGGTGAATTTTCCTCAATCTGCTTGTGTCTTCAAGTTTCCACGTTTCGGTTGAAAAAATTCTTCGATATTCTGCATTCCAAAATACTACATTCAAATCGTGCATTAGCTTCAAAATAGTTAATGCGTTACATTTTGAAACGACTTTAAAATGTGATCCCAAAATGTGTTCCCTGGTGCCTTTTGTCGTTAAGTATCATCATTATAATTCGTACCGGAATAAGTTCCGAAATCACGATAATGGTAGGTAATGGATCCATAGGGATTCCCATTTAACCATTTAGGGATCAATCTTTTAGTGTAGTTCCCCTAGATATTTTTGTGGAAACTTGTCGAACTTGGTGGGTTGCTTCAACATGTATCAACTCTACATTTCTGTAACGCTTTCATTAATCCTGTCAATGCCACACAGTAGATGTAAAAAAGTGAAACACGAAAAAGAATTTTAATGATTTTTTTTCAGCTCTAACTCAAATGAAAACTGCTTATGAAACACATTCGGCGTTAGAATTATCACGTACAATACACGTTTTGATTGTCAATTTTTGATTAGATATGTATTAACGATATATGTTGCCTAATACGTAGACAATAAGGATAGCTTTCAGCCTTCACAGATAACTGGCGAATACTAAGTGTGACATGCAGTTGCAGTTTAAGAGTATCATATGACCATAGATTTACTTTATTAGTGTTATGTTAAAGTTGATATATTTTTACATCTGCTATATATATATATATATATATATATATATATATATATATATATATATATATATATATATATATATATATATATATATATATTGGTTCATCTGTCTCGTGGTTATTGTTATTACTCGGATGCCTTATTTTCCTTACGTTGCACATAATCGAAGCTGCTTCCCTATTATATTCCACTGATTATTCAGCGAGCGCCGTTGGTTTTTTAGTCACCACAGAAAGATGCCCATCCTCTCGATTCTATCTTCTATAAACAATACTATTGCGTGCTTCCAGTATTTCCTGTACAAAAATCAACAATATTGGGAAAACATCCTCATACGCATTTATTTGTCACACTCGTATCATGTAACCCTTTTTTGATTGAAGTATCGTTGTTGTAGGTACAAAAACTTTTTGGAAATTCTAAATTCTTATCGTGGGAAAAATTCTATTGATATTCCACTCACACACACACACACACAGACTAGATGTCTCTAATTGCAATCTATACCCATGGTTTATTTATATCTTTTTATTCCGCTATTTAGGCCCTATTGTTTAACGTCAGATCCTACCAAATTGAATTTAGGATTTTATGTATGTTTTTAGTATCTATGCATGATAAATGTTAAGCATTGAAATTGCTCTACGGTCAACTTAACTCACAACTGTGGAACACAAGCACTTTTAGTGGGGCTTTTGTTTGAGAAAAATAATGTCTAATGTTTGTTGGGAAATGTTTAGTCATCCTTCCGCGCAATGCTATAAGGTGTCTTTCTGTACCTATCGCGGTGACTTTGGTGATGAGAAGTCTTAGTTAGTAGCTAATCCCTCTTGTTCACAGCTCAAACAGCTCAAATTTTCCGACAAAATGGGTATGATGTAGCAAGGGAAACAAAATGATTTTTTCTTATCATTTTAGTGTGTTTGAGTATGTTATAAACTACAAAATTGTGTCATGAGCCAGGTTCAAAGGGTTAATAATGTATATTTACTCGACATATTTAGAGTGTTCTCGACATAATTATTTAAGCTCTTTGAATATTTTCAGTTTTTTTTAGGATGTGAATGAGGTACAAATACAAATATTTTGTTATACAGTATTTTTATCTACTACAATTCTTTGCTTTGTACTTTTGGATTTCTGGCTTGTGTGAAAATTCAAAATTGAAGTTTCCTTACGATATATCTGAACAGGTCTATATGAAAATATAGTTTTGGCTTGTAGGCTAAGTGGGCTTAATTTTTCTTGTTTTTTTCCAGGTCATCCATTTCCAGATGTACCCGAACCGGAGCCCGACTATCAGAATGACGATGGCAATATGTTGCCTGATGTGGACAACGGAAAACCTCAGGGTCTTATAGAACCGAAAAAATTACCGAATCCTTGCGCTGAGTCAAAAGATCACCAAGAACTGCATCGACAACTTTTATATAATTCTAAAATGTAAGTCTCTGTGGGTAGAATTCTAGGCAATATATCCTAGGAGATTTTTAAATCTTTTTTCAAATATTTCCTCATCATTTATGCGCAGACTTCTACTATATATATCTGACATAAGAGCTTTGATGATGTTTCTATTCCTATACGTAGTGCTAGTACAGGTAAAGTACTAATGAACCACATTGACAGCCCCACCCAGCTATTCGAATTAAAACCCTGGCTATTTCCAAGGTGACTGTTGTCATGCAGTTATCACTTGACGTGATGTTATTCTTACCTCATGGAATCTAAATTGGAACCAAAATGATCTAGAATCAATTTTTCAATACTAATCATTGAACCTGAGTAATAATTGAATGTTGAAACGTGTTGCTCTTGTCATCGAATGTCACATTTTTCTTAATCTGGTCATATCTACACTCAGCTCCTTCAAAACTTCTCTTCTCTTTCAGAATTAGATTTTCATGCATACATCATCACTTTGATGCATAAGTTTGGAATGATGTTTTCCATCTTTTTTTTCAGGGGAATAAACGTGTTGAATCAGAAGACGGAATTGCAATTGAAGATGGAAAAAAGAAGGGATTCGCAGAAGAGGAAAGAACAGGTTGAAATTCAGAAAAGCAAACGAACAAGTTTCGAATTAGAACTGGAAAAACAGGCCAATAAAATTAAAGAGGTACATGAAAGAAGATGACGTTTAGCACTCGGATATCTACGTTTTGAATGCAATTTCATCAATGCAATGTTAGAATTCTGGACCTACACTGGTCCGATTTTCTGACTAACAGCCAACTGACTAACGCAAGTTGTACTGTAATCTAATTTTAAACTGAAATGTCAATTGGTAGTTGATATAGTTTGTTTTATTTTTTTTTTTAGTATGAACATAAACAATCATCTGTCAATGATGTAGCCGAGGAAGATGGCGAAAATCAACCGGAATTCTTTAAAATACACGCCAAGATACGTTCGAAAGGCAGTATCGAAAATCTCGACGAGATCGGCACGTCGTTGAAGGACAATGTTCAAAATACGTCGGCTTCGTGATGGAAATTCGGAATTCTTCCTCTAAATAAATGATAAACGCTTAATTATAGATGTGATTTTGTGATGCCTGGTGACTGCTGACTGCGATATGATATGAATACCTTCATAATATTCGTGCTATAAACAATTTTATGTATATATATATATATTCGTTTGGCAAAAGGTGATCACTCATTAAGGTTTCCCTGGTCGACTTTGCTGAGCTTCTTCGTTGGCGCATAACAAATATCTGCAGGCTGAAGGAAAAACAATGCACTTGTATTCGCTGTTTCTTCCATTTTGTCCAAACCAAAAACATGCTAAGATCGACTGGTATAAAAAGAATTCATAAAGAATAATGCTAACTCTTTCCAAATATGCCCTTTTCTTGTTGTTTTTGTTGTGAAAGAACGAGGCCACTGTCTTATTGTGGTTTACATATGAGTAATGAATTTTCCTGATTGGAGCTACTTTTGACGGACACTTGCTTACTGTTATGTTGTGATGTATTGTTTTAAAGAATTCGTTGTCTGGAAAATATTTTGTGCCAACCATATTATGAACCTTGTCGAATCTCAGTTTATTGCGTATTTCTAATATCTTTTAACGGTTGATTATTATTACTAAAACGTTTACGCACTAATTCTAACTGTGCTTATACATTTGAAGTATCAATTCACTGCCATGATGGCGTGTACTTAGAAAAAGATGTTTTATGATTTTACAGTAAAAACCCTTTTTCGGTTTCCATTTAGATGGCAGCTTATGGTACTAAAGCATTTCCTCCCCTCTTCCTGACACGATCTCCTTGTGCCAATATGTATAAACAAGAACTATATACGTACATCTATATGTATATGTTGCAATTTCTTTGTGCGTAAATCAATGTTTAATGGACGATGTTGCTTTGTTTCAATTGCTGTAATACCGGATTAGCGTGATCTCTATATAGTTTTATGATTGCTTTGATATTTCTAAAGACATTTTTTTCTATTTGGTTTGGTTGCAGTAGAACTCGACCATGCCTGCCTAATTTATCTATTAATTGAGCCAGCATCTCTAATTTTTTTCTGTCCTAAATCGCTATTGCATTGAAAAGCCCAGAGTATATTTGACTTTTTCAATTGCGTTAGAATGGTTGAAGTAATATTTAATTACTGGACTATGAGAAGATATTTGGTGAAATACTCCAAGTATAGAGTTTTTTTTAATCGATTTTTAATGGTAGTGTATCTGATATCTTATGTCACCTTGATTAAAGATGAAATAGATGCTGAGAGCATCATTTTGATACTACACATGTACAGCATTCACATCTTTTTTAGGCTTCTTAGAAAATGATATATCATTCCACTATCAGATCTCATAATTGTTGTAGGTATATTTTTCATTAAGGTTTTGTTCGTACTTACATATTCAAGCAATTACCTTGACATGTAGCTTTTGTCGGGGTTTATGTGGTATTAAGATATAGTCGCTTAATTCCTCTTGTGTGAGATGAAACTACGAGAAGAGCCTTATTATTAGTAAAGCAAAAAGTTGTCTTCTGGATGTTATGTTTTAATGCTTGCTCATCACTATAGCGCATGTATGTTTTGACTGTTAGCTAAACTCAGGAAAAGTGTTGAGGTTTTCACATTGTCTTTATGTTTAAATACACCATGCATTATGTATGGTATTTAGTTTAGGTTTAGATTCAGTAATTTGACAATATCCAATTAAAGTTGCATAGCCAACCTTTGTGCAAGATTCTCGACTTTTTTTTATTTTTCGCTATCTTTAATGATTTTTTTGTACTTTTGCCTTTCGTTAAAAAAAAAGTTGTGAAGTTTCTACCCCTGCAATTGCAATTGATTTGATATCATATTTAGATGATTGAAGATTTCTGAAAATTAAAGATTCTTTGTATGTATGAAATGTAGATGGATTATAGTTACTTTGCAAAGATTTTATCATCTTCAAAATATGTCACAGATCGCGTAAGCTATTCGTGTATACATGTCTATACATATACATGTATTTATGTTTTCTTCATAAGTTTTTGGTAAAATAAATATAGATCCAATACATTCATGGATTGTGTGAGTTTTTTCATTTGTAGCAGACAGTTTTTGTTCGAATTCATACATGCCGAGTCAACAAGTCAAATATTCCTTTTTTTTTAAACTTGATCTTTAATGGTACTTTACTGGTGTGATGGGATAATTATAATACCGTACTCGATCTTGAAAGTCTGGTTTCTGACATTTTCGGGTCTTTCAGCAATACAAATCATGAACAAAAGGAGGTTGAACTTTCTCGAATGTTCCATTAATTCTAATCACGATAAGCAAGGCCGCTCTTATCTATGTAGTTCCGTAGCTCCGATCGAGTAACAGCGGATCAATTATTCGAAAATGCGGGATTCGAACCCTCATTCACCATTGCGGCTCCGCCATTTTGGTTTCTACGAAAGGCTGGGCGAGTTTTACAGTTTTTCTTCCGCCTGTTCCTCGTTGCCGCATAATAATTGTGCAAGGATACTCTTCTTCTAAATCACGAACGAACAAGAAAACCTAATAATTGTATTTGTCTGCATAGAAAGAAAATGTCAGGACTACCCAGGCGTATCACAAAAGTATGTGTAAATTGAATGGTTGAGTGTTGAAAATGAGCGAATTTCGATTTAATTTTTTGGCGAGATCTGTTGATCATGATTAATGAAAAGTTCCACAGAAGTTGCTTAAACATTAAAGTTGACGGGGTCGAAGATATGGATAAGATTAGAGTTAGGCCATATAGTATGACTTGCATAGGTAAATGATTCTGGCCAGGACGTCTCGTCTGGGACCTGGTGGGGACTGGGTCCGGACTGGGAGCACTGACATGTGTCACTGTGACTGACCAATAACAAGCATAATGCATACAATGCCATGTGTTCGATATCATGGTAGGTTAAGAGCTCTGTCAGTTTGCCTGTTTCATCCAAAATTCTTGATCTTTCCAGGAAACGCAACGACTTATGACAGAACCCGTCCCTGGGATCCAAGCTACTCCTGATGAGGAAAATGGTCGGCTATTTTACGTAGTGATGGACGGACCTAAAGATGTAAGTATATGTAGGCCTCACCCAGAATTGTGAAGAAAAACTGAAGAGGTCGTTTTGACTCATTTCTATAAGCCATTTTCAAAACTGATTAAGCTTAGGCCTACATGACTAGTAAAAATATGAAAACAAGAGTAGCAACAAGGACGAGGAATTTTGATAAGCGACAGTTTTTAAAACAGCTCATAGAATTGAGTCGAAATGTCACTAATCTCAGTTTTTCTTATATCAAATTTAGATAGTCTCAGGTGTATGAAAAACCATTCACCGGTACTTGTACTCGATATTTTTGATGGATCATTTTTCGAAAAAGACAAAATATCATTTCAGGGGCGGATCCAGGGCCCTATCTCGAGGGGGTTCCAAATTGTTTAAGGGCACTCGTTATTATGGGGGGGGGGGCACTTTCTATGTGAAATCACGACAAACAAGGGCACTTTCCATCAAAGTTGTGTGGTTTTCAGGGGCCAAACAAGGGCGCTTTTATGTCAAATCCATGGGTCTAGGGGCATCTCCAAGGGGCACAGACAAAGCTCGACGGTATTTCAGAACCCTCGGAACCCCCTGCATTTACACAGGCTATATACAGGGATGAATTCTGATTTCAGTCGCCGTATGAAACTGGTACATTCAAATTAGAACTCTTCTTACCGGAAGATTATCCAATGGCGGCTCCGAAAGTGCGCTTTCTAACGCGAATATACCATCCCAATGTAGATAATTTGGGTCGTATATGTTTGGATATTTTGAAAGGTGCGTATGAATGAATTCAAACCCGACGGTTTTGGGACACTTGGGCTGAAAACAATGATACCTTGTTTCTCCTAATCGGCCGGGTCATTTTGTTAACTGCAGTAAAATTTGTAATCAGTTCATATCTATAGCTGCCGGGTCTGTTATGGTTAGCTTGATAATAATTTCTAAAAAAAAGTGATGCGCGGGATAGGTAGGCGGTGGCTGGCGGGTCAACTTCGAAGCTCGGCAGAAATGAGAAACAAGGTATAAATTGACCTTAGCCTTATCCCTATACCTCATTATCCTGTTACAAAGATGATGGTGCATCTTCAAAAACGAATTCATGAGTTCTGATATTTCTCTTTTTCTTGGTCAGATAAATGGAGTCCAGCTCTCCAGATTAGGACTGTGCTTCTATCTATACAAGCATTATTAAGTGCCCCAAATCCGGATGACCCACTTAACAATGCGGTAGCTGAAGTATGGATGGAGAACGAACTAAAAGCTATTGAATTGGGTAAGTGACTAATGGAATGTGTGATATGCAAGCACCCTTTGATGTAAAAACGATATATACCTGTGCAGTAAAAACTACTGAATACAGTACAATAGAAACCAATAAATTAGATCCAGATTATCAGGAGCTAGTTCTGGTCTTAGTTATGATTAACAAGATGAATCAATGAATTTTAGTTCTTTGATTAAGTGGGTTTAATTGTATTCGCTAGCAACGGCGACATGTGTTTAAATTTCTGAGCGAATTATCTTTTGCAGCGAGAGAAGAGACGAGACTATACGCGTGCGGCAAATGATATTCGAATACAAGTATGATTTGTATAGCTGATGATAATACGACTACTAAAAGACAATTACGACGGCGAGGGCGGCTTTATGAATAGAATGTGGGCGTTACCGCTCCGGATCTACGTTATATCGTATATCACCACACGCAGCCCGAGACCACTTGTATTCATCACAATATTATGGACCGATTCGGGAAAAAACTACTACTATATTAATTCAGACAATTCGTTGGCGCGTGTTACAAGTGAAAACACAAACACACACGTGCGCACGCATACACACGTAATCAAGTTGATAATCATATCTTTGGTTTGAAAAAAAATAATCGTAATGAACACATGCGCACAGCGGCCAACTGTTCGCATTTCAGACAACTGTTCCTATCGTAGACTAAATAACATGTTCCGTTTGTGCTCTACGGGAGAATGCGCAGTAATTCGAGAAGTAATTCGATTGAAAGTTGTTCTTTAGTTGCTAGCTTATCCGCTATCTCGTCTTACGAAAAGAAAGCGTTTACCTTAATATGTATTTCCGAGTAATATTTAGTTCGTCTTCTGTTTCTACACTACAATTAGTGATGTCATAATCGAGCGTTGTTTTTTTTTTGCCAAACAATTTTTGTTCAAGCGTCGTATTTTGTGTACGAAGTGTGGACTGATATTTGATGTTCCATTAGAGCTGAGAAACAGTGTGTGATATATGCTAAGATCTTTAAAAGTTTCTATTAATCTTCAATATGGTTTATGAGTGTGTACGGGTTTATAGTCGATTATTAGGGTCTTATCGATAGCGTCGATTTCGTTATTTGCTGTGTGTAAGACTTCATTTGAGATTATTTACGGGCTTCTTAACCACTAACATCGCTTTAAATGGAGATTAGATGAAAATTCCCGGCATTGACGGGCAAAGTTATCCATTGAAAAGCCCAGTTCTTCGAAGATTGTTTAGTGTTGAACAGTGTGAAGAATAGCATGGTAACGATAATATTAGAATCGTTATCAATGCATTTATAATCACGGGCACGGTTCCAGAGTCCGGACTTATGTGCAAAAATGGGTTTAATTCTGAAAGATTCAATTCAGTTCTATTTTGACTTAAAATCGGTCGTGACTTAAAAGCCCGATCTTTTTCCAAAGCCTGACTGCGGAACTGGGTTGACATTCAACGACCTTAGATTAACCGGCCCCTTGTTTTCATTATGATATCTCTATTGAATCGTCGCCAACGCGTCTACTGAGGTTTTAAGATTTTCTTGTATGATAACCACACAGTAGAAAATGGTCTAAAACCTAATGTCAATTAGTTATGGCCGCATAGAGATATGCGTCTTAGGTAAAAACAAAAGTACACATTGTACATCGAATTTTCGTCGGTTTATGGTATGTTTACATTAATGTATGTATGTCCACATTAATTTTGTTAGCTCTCACAAAATTGCGGGCAGTGCCCGAATGATGATGATATTAATCTCGTATTATCGAATGACCTAGAGTGGCATTTTTTGCGATTTAGATTCGAACTAAGAATTAGTTATTTACTCGTGTCATTTTATCCAGGAATTCTCATTGCAACTACGGAGCTACTACTACTACCAAGTAGATGAAAGATGGACCCTGGCGCTGATTTTCGTTCCCTGTCTATTCGTAGAGGAGTCGTGTAAACCGGGTGTAGAATGAATACCACGAGACGGGTTGTACTTTATAGGTTAACTATTTTATTTGGCGCAAGAGCCTTCGCTTCTAATGTATAGTAGCTTTATCAGGTGAATTTAGTATAATCAATGGAAAAATAATGTTATTTTCCCGTTGATTATACTCATTCACCTGATGAAGCTACTACGGTCAAACCCGCTTAATCCTGATCGGCTTAATCCAAATTTTGGTCTAATCCGGACAATATTTGCAGTCCATTTGTTCACTAATATACAAGAAAATTACTTTTAATCGGGATTTCCCGTAAAATGGATGAATTTTGTTGGTCCAGAATGATCCGAATTTAGCGAATTCTACTGTATACTTGAGTAGCGAAAGCTCATGCGCCAAATGAATTAGTTAACCTACCCATAATAGTACTACTCGTCTCCTATGTAAACTACAGTGGAACCCCCTCTTAATTCGGATCATTCAGGATCAATGGAATTCATCCGGTTTATGAGAATCCGAATAAAACAACATATTAACATACGTTTATGCATAGGTGGACTGAACCTGAGATCCGGATTAGATCGAAATCCGTATCAAACCGATCCGAATTAAGCGAGTTCGACTGTAGATTTTTAATCTAAGCGATCAACTTTTCGCGTAGTTGAAAGACGTTTTGTAGTAGACTAATCGTGGAAAATATTGCTTCGATACTAACTTAGATTTTCTCCGATAGCTACCGAGTACGGAGTACGGTTCGTGGCTGGAGTCGTCGACACTGTGCTTTCGCTTTCGATGGGAATTTTTCAATCATTAATCGGAAGATATAAACAAGAGCCGCTCGTTGATATTCACGCTATAGATTGAATATGAATTGATTGATGGTTTTAACCGAGATGTAAAATTGTTCGTGAAATATCGATGATCGATGACTATATCGTAAATGAAATAAGAAGTAAGTTTGTAACAAAAAAATATATAGTTTTGTTTCTTCAGTTTTGTATCTGGTTTCTCTCGAGAATTCTTTTCGCTTGTGAAGCATTCGTCGACCACGGATGTAGGAAAATTGGAAGACCAGGATCTAGGATACGGAATGCATTTCTCTGATGAATCAGCCACGTAACGCCACTAGGGGTATGAAGCAGGACCGGGTCCCGCCCTCGGTGATGAAGATATTTTTGAAGAATTTCACCCATGAAGATGCAAGTTCCGTTAGGTTGATCGTCAAATTTGCAGGTTTTAACGATTTATATGTCTTCTTGGAAAGGGCAACCTCGGTGGAAAGTAAGAGGTCCGGACCGCCAAGACCACACCCTGAATACACCCCTGGGAACGTCCGCCGTCGCCTTTCAGTTTTAACCAAAATACATATCTTTCATAATCGGTTTTTCCTGTGGTTTAGATCCAGCCCCCGTCTGACGAAGCATTGATAGATTAGATCGAGAAAAAACGACTAACCAATGTCATTAGAGACTGGTGTATACTTGTATATCGTTCAAATGACATCTTTCGTTAGACTTATATTTAGAATTTCCTTAAAGCCGATGAATTGAGTTAGTTAATTCGTGTCCCATATTGGATCCGATGGCGCCTGGCTGATCACGCAACAGTTGACTAACAGGTCGTGGTCCGGTTCACTGACCGTCGTTGTCATCTGTAATGAGATTAAAAAAACAACTGTAAGACATCGCCTCCCGATCTAAGAATTTATGAATTCCGCGTATTTCAAAAAAAAATGTTACTTGTCACAGTATATACTTGTTTTACAATTCATTATGCACCCATTAAGTTGTTGACATACGAATATACTAACTAACCTTAATCCCTCTTCCAAATATGGTATCCTTTCCTCGGAGGGTTAACCCTTGTCCTTCTAGTTTAGTAACAACTTCCCCAGCTTCATTAGGTATAACGCTTACGTGAGTACTTATATTCCTTAAATTTGAAATGAAAAATATGTATTTAGAATATAATTTCTATCATATTTTACATCCATGCGTACGTTACTGCCGCATGGTCTCCAAGTTGAATGAAATTTCTTATTCGATATGTGTAATATTCATTATCACGATTACTATGATTTAGCCATTGGACATTTTACAGTAGCGATATGGCCCATTCAATTTATCTACACCAGGTGCAGGTTCTGCACTTTGCAATTCTAATGCTAAATTATTTAGAATAGAAAGTAGTACATCAAAGAGATTTTTTTAGAATAAAGACGTTAGACACCTGGTTAGAAAAAATTAATTACTGCAGCTACAATTCATTCAAAAGTAGGCTAAAGGTGCCAGCATTTGGGTTTTTTGCCGACATCACGCACATCTCTCACGTGCGTCAACTTTTTTAACTCCTCCAAATCCACTGTGCGGGCCCATATTTAAGGAGGGGTGGCTGCGAACGAACCTCCCGCTCGCCTCCCGCCCATTGAGGAATTGAGGAAGTTCCACCCTGATGCCAGCCTAGTAGAGAAAATTTGAGCATCGATTTCAAGAAATTCACTCATTGTCGTCCTTCGCTCAATTGTCCGCCTATGATATGTAAGTCAACTTCTAATAAAACGTCGTGTAATAAACGAAATTGCAAGTGACGTACTTCGTAGTCGCGTTTGTATTTCCTCCGAATCGAGCACCCATCATATCACATTTCGGCGTGATGACACCATACTCTAGCAATTCGACCACAATTCCCGTAGCCGCCCGTGATCCGGACGTTTTCAAGTTCAATTTCATTTCAACGGGTTGCGAATTCCCTTTCATATTACAACAACAACATTTCTTCGTACACTTCATAGCCATAAATAGGATGGAAAAATAAATAAAATTAGATGCAAATTATCATCAATAGATAAATTGATTTCATTCAATATCATACTTTCACATCTCATTATTTTTGTGATGAAATATTTATAATGGATCACCTTCTGACGTAGATGGATGCTTCCGTTTATTGCTAGTCCATTATCATTACTATTCACATCACATCTACCAAAAATCTCTGAAAGTACAATCGATGGATGCCGTATGAAAAATGTTCAAAAAATTCACTACATTTATCAAGTATTTGCTTCTATTAGCTTTCTATTTTTTTCTATATGTATATAAGGACAAATGTTTTGAAATAAACAAAAAAAGTAAAATGTATACTTTACCGGTCAGAGATTCATTTGAAGAAGTGCTGTTATCATCCTGGGTTTCATCGGTCATATTTAGATTTCCAGTCTGGTGATCATGGTGGTGATGATGATGGTGGTGGTGTCCACTAAGATGTTGAACCTCGGTTGCCGTTCGTTCATCCTCTTCGCGGGCGTGTTCATGATGTATGACATCGCTGTGAGTGTGACCGAGTTTATCGGTATGCTTTACGACAGCGTCATAGTGTTGGCCATGGTGCTTGCCAGAAGTAGATGTACTGCCTTTAAAAACATGGACTAGTTTTCAAAGCTCATCCGAGAATAAGCAGTTACTTTAATCATTTGTGTAAAGCTTAAAATCTTATCACATATATAATAGTCGCTGACTAATATGATATCAAAGTTGGTTAGGGCAAAGTCTAACTGAAGTTATTTTTCCCGGATTGTTATGTTAGGACACAAGCCACTTTCCTCTGATGGCGTCAACAAAAATAGCATGGAAATTTGAAAATGGAAGGTAGACACGACCCGTCGATAACCCTGATATCTGACTTACTGATGGGCTCATGGTGATCATGGTGGCCGTGATCACGATGATGGTTGTGATGAGTGTCAACTTGATGTGCTGTACCATGTTGATGATGATGATGGGGATTGTGATGGTGGTCGTGATGCTCATGACTGTCTCGATGTGACCCGTGGTGATGGCTGCTGTGGCTAGTGCCGTGATCGTGATGGTGATCCACGTGGCTACTGTCATGGTGGTGGTCATCGTGTCCATGATGACCGGTGTCGTGGTGGTGGTGGGTATCGTGTTCGTGGCTGTCTTCGTGGTGGTGATGGGTGTTATCATTCACATGACGTCGTGTCCGGATATTGGCTTCCGATTTCCGGTCAAATACAGCATCGAAAACGGGATTTCCTATTTGGTTGTCAGCAGATGAAATAAATAATTTCTCTCCGTATTGGCACTGAATGTCAAATCATCAATCAACAAACCCTATTCCCAACCTCTCGTTGCACTTACCAAAACATATTTCGGTTTTCCACACCAAACATACTGCTGCTGTGACAGCCACTAATTTCCACATGCAACCCATCGCTTTGAACAGCAGTCTTCAAATGAATCCTCCGAAAATTTCGTGGTTGAATGTCTATCTTTGCACTTTAGTATATTTATCTCTCGAGGTCGGTACTGACACAAGTCGATTAGGAATCTTAACGACGAAAGGAAATCATAATAAAATGAGTCTATTGTCTGACTTTTTATTGGTACGCTAACAATAATACAACTTGATTGTAGATTTTAGGCCAGACGGAACTAACAGTTCCTCAGAGGTCGAAATGCGCCGAAATAAATTATGTTTGCGCCTTTGTTCATCATCTAGTCTTCAAGTGCATAGACGAATTTAACTTTTGCAGCCACGTAGCATGTCTCTTATACGGACTGGAATTCATTTACTTATATGGTAGAAGTGATCAATGCAGATTGTAGATTACCATATTCTTGAATACTGGTCGTCTTTATCAAGGTTCAACGTTTGACCGTTTTTCAAATTTCACAATGCTCGAACCCTGAACTGTATAATGTGCCTACCTATTTTACTAGATTTCGTATAGGTTCGTAGGAATACTGTCACACGCAACCTAAAACGACCTTCGAAATATCATTGAAAACGACTTACCTACAACGGAATCTAATACGAAATTGAGCCTATGTTGCTTGATTCGTGGAGTAGGCCGATTTATTACAATGGATTAAATCAGAATGTAATGTAGATTTCTAACGGCTAAAAACACGTCTGGGCACAGGGATCGCTACGTCATACGGTGTTCTGTGTTTCAACCACATTACCAATTCTAAACGATAAATACGTTTAGACCCTCAATATTGTTTTTGTTTTCTCCGTTGAACATACGTAATCCATCCAGGGCATTTTATTTCGGCCGGTCTGTAAAGATAAAAAATCTGCGAACAAGTTCCGTCAGTAAAACAAAATTCTTGAAATTAACCGGAAAATTCGTTGAACACCCCCCAAATAAGTACAGCAAAATAATCGATTACATGATAATATATTTCTTGAAAACATTGATACCTTATCTTATCGTTTTTCTGCGCAGTAACACATTTTCGAGAAAATCGTCTATTGTTCGGAACAGGCGAACTAGAAAATCTGGTATCACTTGTGCTAGTAGAAACATTCGGTGTAGACCGCATACACATTAAATATGAAGATTTTGTGGTTGGTATCTTTATTTTTGGCTTTCGCGGCCGTTAACTGCGACCATCATTCCGAAGTCGAACAGGGTAAGTTTGAAGTTACAATACGCACGTCATACCCATTAAGACGGGAATACCAGCTTTATATGAAACTTACTTGATACGATTCTTTTTTGTTCATTCTCAAACGGTAGATAATGAAAATGAAAATGGGGAGTTCAGAGCTGTCCATAAACTGGAACGTGACGTATCAGCGCTTTGGAAGTTCGTGCGCGAACTTGAAAGCAAACGCACGGTAAATATATACATTCACGATGGCAGCAAGAAGGAAAAAGCAACTGGAAACCACGTGCACGTATACCATCACAAACGAAGCGACAACACATTGCCACAATCCACCGATGAATTGGACCAGGAATCAACAGAAGCAAATCTTCCCGCTGCCGTAGAAGGGATGAGGACTAACGACATGCAAGCAGACTCACCTGTGGCGGGTAAATATACATATTCCTATGATAAACCGCCACTTCTGGGGCCAGTGTCACATCAGAAACATCGGGGTTGAAATCAATTGGCAATGGATTAATTTAACCCCCTGGTTAAAGATAGATATAGCGGCACTAATAAAAATGACCTTGGATCTTGTTTCAATAATAACACTTTAATCTGGAAATATATGCAAAGTAATTTGGATCAGCTTCAATTTCCATACGTATATTCTCCCATTTCCAGCCACTTACGGATGTTGTTGTCTTAATCACCGTCGAAATGGTGGAATTGGTGGACACATACTTTTCCGGCATCTGGTACGTGAAAAAGCAATGTAAATATTTATGAATAAAAATTAAGGTGGACAGGTTGACTTATTGCGACTGCTTGCAACGCAATGTGATCGATTGCAACTGGACGCAAATGTTGACGCTTAATCTGGAATTCAAAGTGTATCTCATGAAAGATCTGCTTACGATGAACATACAGCCGTAGCACCGTTTGGCACGTTTATTGAGCAAGGACAAGTCTTATTGTGTCGGGCGGTAGCGTCCGCATTAGTACCCGTCGTTAACGTTAAGCTTATTGAGATGTATGTAATGAATGTGACTGGGGACTTCGAACAAAAAGTTCTAAGAAGGAGAGACTTTTTCATGAGACCATTCTTAATTGGAATTAGTTTGAATTTGGTTTCCTAACATGATATGAGACCATGCAACGCTATAATGGCGAACAAATTGAATGGAAATTTCCATATTTGGATCTAAAGATAATTTACAGAAAATGTTTTCACTGATAAAAAGACATGTCCTCGTATTTGTTTTGCTATGTAGCCCGGTAGTGAATGGGTAGATGTGCACTACAACATAGAAAGGACCGACCGTACGTCGCTTGGTGCGGTGGAAGTACACCACTATATGCACGCAGCCGGAAAAACCTGTAACGAGCTCCGTACCGCGTAAGTCAAATAATGTTTTTGAGCTTCCTTGCAAAATTCGTTGAGCGAGCTATTTTGTACAGTTGCATTTGTCAGCTCCATTCGTTCTATTTGGGCACTTGAACTGGTTATTTTGATTAATCGTTCGGTTAAAAATTACTTTTCAGTATTCTATGCTATTGATATTCATCCCATGCATACTTACCATAAATGTACTGAATCATTCATGAAATTGTTTCTTTCATTTCACGTAGTCACTCACATCATCCAGCCTGGGCGCATCTGTCGGGTACGAGCCAGCGATTGAAATTATCGCAGGAGGTCGATCGACAAAGCTTCAACCTGGCCCAGATGTTCACTCACCAATGTACAATGAAGGTAGCAAGTTAGATACTGAATGCGTAAAAACCCGGTGTTCCTCATTTAAGATATCATATTATTTATTATATATTATTTATCTATATATGTTTAAATGGCCTAGAATCTTAATCTGTTAGTAAACTAATATATTCAGATTTGAGGCCAATTTAACACATGTCTTAACAATACCGGGTAGGCCTTAGCGTAGCTTCCTCTCCTCCATTGTTGATAAAATATTCGAATTTAATGCTTCTTATTTG
Source organism: Tubulanus polymorphus (assembly GCF_964204645.1). Taxonomy (NCBI): domain Eukaryota; kingdom Metazoa; phylum Nemertea; class Palaeonemertea; order Tubulaniformes; family Tubulanidae; genus Tubulanus; species Tubulanus polymorphus. The sequence continues at coordinate 9,334,331 of NC_134027.1, read as the reverse complement.
GCTGCTTTTAGGTAGTGAGCAGGGATGTATCGAACTGTTGTACGATCAGAAGGTCGTCCCAACACGTATGGACGCAGTTGTTAAGAAGTCGGGACGCAACCATCCAATGCAACCGTGGACACCACGGTACCGGACACAGACCCACACATCAACACAAACATGGGCACAGTGGACATCACTGATGTTTCAAAGCTCAATTATACGTTCATATAGGCCCATTTCCTCTTATGAATAATTTTTCGATTTGAATTCAATGGAGATATATATTTGATTTGCCAGAGTATTTATACTTGACAACTGATTGATGAAATACATTGCTTTTGGTTATTTGGTAATGTTAATAGATTTTTGATGTATATATTATATTTTATGAATAAATTTGAATATAAGTATGTTAGTTTCCGTTGTAAGCATATGATTAAGACTGAAACTATAAGGGGAAACATCTACTTAAGATAAGAGTAAATAACGTTAGAAACTTTAAACAACTCAAGTATAAACGAAGAATTCTTACGAGCCATAAAACAATTCTTGGTGGTAAGCGTGTACCCGAAGACCTGAAATCTGAAATTGCTATTACAAAACATCGGCTCTACCACTGATGATTGAACTTATAGAAATACTTTTTGGAAAAAAATAGATTGCAGACACATCTCTATATCGTCTGTATCGATGACGCATTGACGCTGAATTTACGATCGTGATCGTAAAAGATTTTATGACAGTGGCAAGTGCTTTTTCAGGTATTGGTTTCCATTCTTATTTGTTACAAACGAATAAATCACATCAGGGTAACGCAAGCGAATATGATTTTATGAATGATATTCACTTGACTTTATGATGCTCTAAATAACTATATGGCGATATGAATTCTACTGAAAATACAAATTCAGTAGAGGTATGAAGAAAATTAGATCGTTTCGATGGACATAAGAGAATCTGTGCGAATGTATGTCGAGATGATACACAATATCCGTGTGTAAGATGAAAGTTCATGACAATTCATGTAATTCAATAAATGATGATGATAATTCAGCCAAATATGAAAGGTTCTTAAATAGAAGTTTATATATATTTTATATATATTTATTTATATATATATATATATTTATCTGGATTATTGTGCAATTTCTGTGGATTGGGTGCATGTCTTGAGCGATACTGTGGTCTCGAATCTTAGGAAGCTTTGTGTACGATTTCGAAATAATTCATCATCTGCAAATGATCATTAGGCTCGGAATGCTTTATAAAATATTTGTTGATTGAAAAATATTTACGGAAAAGCAATCAATATGATATGATCTCACCTCATATGAAAACGACATATCTACGTGTTAGTTCGGTTTCAAGTGGGATATCAGCTTTTTGTCCGACGCTGGATATCTTTAACGTGCATAAAGTATGATCACGTAATCGAATAGTCGTATTTTAGGACCTTGATAATCGGAAATTGGGCCTTGTTGATCAGTAAATGTATTTTATGCGGCTTTTTATCGTGCTTTGTACGCAACAAGTGCCAGGGTGGCGTTTCGCCGCGGCTATATCGCTGATCGGCTATCGCCAGCATCTCATAAATAGAAAAAGCGATTACAAGCGACTTCCTCTTCATTTGGCATTAATCGGTGTTTATCGTTCGATCACCTGCAGCGTGAATTACATTCCCATGATTATCGTAGACCTCCGATTCGCATAACCATACGGTTTATGCGTCTTTCCTCTGGTTTAATCATAGCATGTATAACACGGCGGTCATCGAGGAGCATGCGCAAAACCACGTACGTACATAGAATCGTTTCGGGTCCATAGTGTAAGGATCCGGTTAAGATGAATCCAGTATGAATCACACGAATCATATCTATATCCATCCGCGCTACAGAGTATGCAGTCACCCAGTCACCCAGTAATCTAGTCATCCAGTCGTCCAGTTGCGCAGTTATCCAGTCGACCAGTCGGCCAATCATACAGTCATTCAGTCACCCAGTATACCATGTCACCTGTCAGTCAGTGGGTCTTCGAATTACGTCAAAATAAAGAACCCGAATCACTACCAACGTATGTAGTTCCTACAACCTCGCACCATTACCCCGTTTTCTACACTTGGGCCCGGGATGATACCACCGAAACTATGCCCGAGAAATCATACCATAGTAATGATTACTCCAAGGAAAAACCGCCGTCTAAGCACGTGCGAAACCAGGGAACTTCTAGAAATTGCCGGAATCATCAAGCTTACCGTTCAAGCTTTTTGACCTGAGACGTGAACCCTTTTCGAACTTGAGAACGAGAAAGTAAAAATCAACGAAAGCGCGTTCAGGTACTCATCGTCATCGCAGTTTCTCTTATAACAAACTTATTGGATGTGAGATCATTAAAGTGTCGCTCGTTTCCTTAGTAATTGACAGCGGTGACTTCGCGTCAACTATCGATGGGATTTTAGAATCAAGGGATGTCGGTTAATGTCTCCGGGCGTTCGTCTTTTACACCGGTACTCTCTTCATCATAGCCATCTTGCCAATTCATTTATCTCTGAGTACCCTCGGTATTTCGAAATCAAACCGAATTTAATAATCTGGCGGGCGTGATATTATCATTTCATCGGCGTTCGTATATGATTATTTCGGTAGAACCGCGCGGCGCTCTTTCGCGTCGAAGTTAAGAGATACTTCACACCAATAATAACTCGATGAGTTAATCATCAATAATGACAGAATATGAGATTGGCGAACACGCTGCGGGCGGATCGAGTTCAACGTACGCCTCATAAAATTGGACTAACGTTTCAATGGAATTCCATTATCGTCACGTACCGAGTGGTATAGCGTTTCGTACCGACGAAGAAATATGTTGCATCGTTTTTTTTTCATTGCTAATTAATTCGATATATCATGAATGATATTTTCCTTCTGACAATGCGTCAGAACGGGAATAACTCATCAGCCAATATTCTTATTTATTCCGTCGTTGAATTTCAATTACGCAATATACAACATCTGCTCTGAGGTATTACACAATTTCCTGCATTTTTTACACTATATCGGTTTCAGTCAAATTTTTCGTCGCATTCTTGTTTATGAATATTTGCCACGAATATGCTTATCTGCTTAATACGCGGCGTTCGTGTTTAGTTTCTTTCTTGGAGGTAGAATAGCCACGCACAAACGTGGCGAACAGATAATAAGTTTAAGACCCACTATATACAGAATTTAGAATAATGTGATCGGGTTCGAAACGTCGTGTATTTTGATTTTAATTCGTGATAAATGAAATTCGCTTTTGATACAGCACGAATTCTGTGTATAGTGAAATCTGTTTCTAGTGGGTTTTAAACTTATGTCGTTTCTTGCTGCAGATTTTCCATCAGATAGGTCACGACATACTGATAGTAAAAAGAAAAAACGCCGTGTCCATAGGATCGTCTTTATTTACGGGACGAAGTAATGCAGTTATCCTTTGAGCTACCTGTGCAATCAAGAAGATGCAAACAACAAACCGATAGGACTCGTCGTCGGCGTTATATCCACTTATCGTAATAATACAAGGATAATACGGAGACTAATTTCCTATCGCGGAAGAGTCGCATATACGTCACGCAAAATAGCCGGCCATCACCTCGGAATGACACCGACTTCACATTCACCGCATGTATTATTTCATTCGAGCTTAATGTGGTGATCCCTAGTGTCCAGCTTTTTTGAGGTGTAGTTCTATTGCATGAAAAGGGCACTTTCCTATTGAAAAAGAACAGATCTTTCGAGTATCGGAATAAATCATTTGATAATGGATTACTTTTAATTTTCTAAAAAATAAACATGAAAATTTAATCCAAATTTCCCGAATCTTTTCACACTGACTGTTTGAAGGGCACTTTGAAGGGCAATTTTTAGCGGTTCGTTCTACCTCTGATCCCACTCGGCACGGACCAGCTTTGGCGCTTTAAGGAAATCAGTCGTAGTTATGGATGTTTTGAAAGATTTAGTAGTGTATGAAAGTAGAAAGGATTCGAGACATTATAAGTGATCGAAATCCATTTTTTCTCGTACGAATCTTGTGTGTAAAAGCTTTAAATTTCGATTTTCCAGAAAAGTCTATCATCTCTTGTAGAGGATAAGTTTATAGGACCCGGCATGTCATGGCGGGTTGCAATAATTCGTTTACACATCAGAAAGCCACGGCAAACGACGACAACAACAGCAAGTAATGAATAACACCGTGGCCTGTTTTGACCTTTGTGTCGAAAATAAACGACAGCGGAGGAAGTATCTGGAAATCGTGCAATCATCTCAAATTACATCCACCGTTTGATCATCCGCTGAGATGTGATATCGTTTCGACCGCCGCAGAAAGCTCCGTCGGTCGGTTGGCCAGTAATGGACACTCACTGCGCGTACACCGACGTTAGGTGGGCGTACACGGCGAAAAATAGTAAATCACATCGGCGGGATGTGCTAGTTCAAAGCAAATTATGTATTATGTATGATTAGGGCATGCGGTCACTTTCACTGGTGAAACTTGTTATTCCCGATAGGAATTCATTGTTTTTTTAAGTGAAAAATGTGCACAGAATGGGTGGCGCATATCATAGCGAGAAAACGAACCACACACACACACACACACACAAACCATAAGGTCATCTTCTTCTAATAACTTGGTTTACGGGAACCACCTCCGAAATTTGAATAGAATTCTAATAGAAATAGATTTAATTTTTTTCACTCCCTTCCGTGCGATCGAATTCGTTGAAAAATTGAGCGAAATTATTTTTCAGTTTTTCTCTTCGCCGCCGAATGAGAATACCGGCTTGAATGCGAGGTTCTTTTTTGATCGCAGTGTGCAGCATTCGAACTTTCCAAGAATCATTGGACATATGAATATTGCCCTATCCTTGACAGTTCCCTCCTTGATGAAAATGATAGAAATGATTTTATCTTGCTGAGGGATTTTTTAAATTTCTTTTTCCTACTCCAAAATTATGTTTGAATAGGTCTACCCCCTTGAACCAAGCTATCAAAAATAGGCCCTAACAAAGACGCGAAATTTCACGCAAAATCATCACGATTTCTTCAAAATATCACGACCATCGTGTATGGCGAAAGTTGTTTTATTCTAAATATGAAATCATTTAGAATCTATCACCACGCCTCATTTCTCGTGCTTTATATACTTTCAGTTGTTTTCATAAACGAAACGGACGTATCTCCGTGTCCGAAATGAACTGGTCGCACACATTAGTTCGTACCCTAAAATCCTTTTTTACTGTCATTTGTTTTTAAGACCGCGATCGTTCTCTTTCTTTTTACGTGTTCAACAATTGGTCAGGTTTTGGTCAGTGTTATGAATAAAAATAGAACGTATGAGTTTACTCTATGCTATTTTACATAAAAACCGGTTTCAAAGAAAAAGTCCTTTATTGCCCTGAAAAGGGCAACGATGGTTCATCAGTATATTGACATTATGATTAATCTGTCGCAGTCGGTGCAAAAATCTCGTCGGAGTATTACAATCTGAAAGGTGAGTACTTCGAGCGATAAGGACACAACATGTTTCGTTATGGTGTGCGACAAATATTTGTTCATTAAAAAAGTATAACTGAAATATTTTCGAATCCCAGTTTTTAACGTCAAACGTTCGAAAAACTACAGCATCCCACAATGCTGGCAACTGTCATTACCTCGAAGTAATTTATAAGATTACCCAGTCAACCTATGTATACGTTGGAAATGCATATACATGGTGTATTCTAGAATTGATGAAGTTTCGGTTTCGCGGATTAGTGCTTCAATGTTTTATTGTCGATTCGTGTAATTTTAGATCAGTTGTTGCGGTAATTTCTTACACACAAAGACGACTGAAATTGATATACCCATTGACGTCGATGTTTCCTAGCCCGATCTTACATTGTCGAGCATGAATAATTGAATTCAAAAATGTCAATATCTCATGGATGTTGATGTTTCCTAGCATTTTTTTAACGTTCAGACCATAAATAATCAAATCGAAAATTCTAATATTTCATTAGTTCACTTGCGTTATGAAGCAAAACTCATGTTTGTAAATAATGTCTTAGAAATGCTGAAATGTATACCTTGACGAGATTCAAACAAATCACTTAAATCAATAAACAACTTATTTTCGATGAAGTCAGATTTTCCCTATTGAAGGAAATGAGTGCGCGTTATTCCACCGTCAATTCCCTTGTTACAGTTAGTTCCAGTCGCCACATCCTCGATCCTCACGGTAGATACATCTTCATCTACAACTTATGAGGAATATAATGTCCTACTACATTAGAAGGATGGCAGTGTCACGCACATAGGACACGCTAACCACTGGCCAAGCTAGGACACTCCAAGGGCCAAGTAATCTGGCTCTTATAGTATACTGTTAGCGAGCTTGCTTTCTTCATGCGAGACCCGGGTTCGAACTACGATGACTGCGCGTTTTTTTTCCAGTAATTTCTCTTAATAGTTGTAGATGATTTTACTGAAATTGAACATTATATCTGTCAATAGTTTTGATGAATAGATGACTAGAAATAAGTGCTCATCGGTCAGTATTTCAGCCGATTATTTAACACTTTTTCAATAATGTACGTTCGAATACTAATGGAAAGAACATTCATCAGCGCTCTATTCGATATATACCTTAATTCATATTTCGTACATTGAGAAAATTCCGAAAATACACCAGAAACAGAAACAACGTCAGTATTGAAGTACAATGTATACAAGGTTGCTATTCGAAATACAGAAAAATTGATGATATTGGGTTGTAATGAGAGATATACGGTTTCCAATAGTAAGCACAAAATAACTCATTAAATCTATCAGATTTTCAGCGCGTAGTCATTGGATGCTAACTGTCCTCAGTGAATAGCCTCCGCGAACAGCATAATTACGGCCCAATGAACTTATATGAAATAACTTTCCGGAGGAAGATATTTGTTTCATTTGGATGATTTCCCACGATGAAGCGGGTAACTATATCCTTACTATAAATCCGTGTAGCAAATTTCACGGATATGTGTCTCCGGGAAAGGAATACGGAAGAAGTGATGGATAATAAAGACGTTATTTCTAGGGTGTGGTTACAAACGGATACCTTGGCCCAATTAATAGATTTAGCCTTCGATGATAATACTGACAATAAATAAGGGAATGAAATATAATGGACGACGATAAAGCAGTTGAAAATGACGTTTCTTAGCACACTTGCGTTGGTGCGAATACGTGTAAGCCGGGTTGTGACAAGCAAGCGCGCGAAAACAGTAACCTACCGTGCGAAGCGGAGCGCTGAGGCAGACTGACTGATCGACTGCCAGCGTTTTTCTCGCTGAAAAACAAACGTGTGGCGTCGCTGTTTCCTGACGCGTATATCACAGTTGCTCATTTGCCGGTTGCGATACTGATAGGTCGAGTCGAAACGTTGTTGTCAGAGGATTATGAAATATTCGACGATTCGTTATTTGCGCAAACACGGAAATCGCTTCGGGCCTCGTGAATACATCTCGGCACATGAAATGTCCGTATGAAAGCGACTGTACTAAGATGAACAAAAGTTTTGGCGAATATCTTCCGCAAATACAGATTCATTTGAAACTAGGTGTTATTTCAGTGGTTTTGGTGATCGATCAACGATGGACATCAAACTCATGACATCCGTGCACCGTTGCGCTACCGTAAATATTTCGTAAGAGATGAATTTGGCATTTTCGACGAACGTTTCCGATGTTATCGTTTACGATGATTTCAACGGCAGCGAAATTCAGGACAACGGTGCGGCTACCGTTCTACCCCCTACACCGCCGTTTACTTCGTTTCCATTCGACAATCGCTCAATTTCGGACTACTCGGCCGGCGGCGACCCTTGCGGCAGCGCGACTTACAGACTGTTCAATCGCTCAAATCTATCGCCGGACGTCCTAGTTTCCGCGAACGGGAGCTTTCCACTGATGCGGGAACGGCTCAACGACATCTACCTATCGAATTCAGCAGAGATCTCGTCCGTAGCGCTGGGATTAATGAATTGTTCGGATAATACGACCGCCGCTAATGCAACCAACGGATATTCCGGCGACGACCATCGGCACCGATGGAATTTGTTGATTGATATATTGTTGGGGTTCGTTTTATTTTCGTTGTGCGTCTTGACTTTCGTCGGCAACGCGATGGTCTTACACGCGGTTAGGACCGAACGTCGATTACAAACGGTAAGTCCGCTTACTCTATATCTGACCTTTCACCCTCGGGTTGCACCGATGCAAGGTATCGACGACTGACGGCTTTTCGATGACGGGATGAAGTTGCTCACGATATCTCGTTTGATTATAATTGTTCGCTATTGGCTGTTGTGGGTATTTCACTTCCTCTCGCGGGAAATTTGTGACAGCTATGGGGATGTGATCCTCCGTAAATATTTTTGCCTCTGGTGCTTTTGGCGGGTGAGGTTTTTCATGTCACGTGATCGAGTTATCACCTTTAATGTTGCTGATATGATTGCGAAAGAGCTCCAGGCTCACTGCATTGATGACAATTTTACCAAGGCAAAGGTCGTTATTCGTAACATCTAACCGATGACAGAATCATTTCATGTTCGCCAATTCAGGACGTGGTTCCACTTGGGCGTTAAGATTTTACTCCAAATAGAATATTTTGAAATGACTTAAAATGACTTAAATGTAACTAAAAATGTGGAATAGAGTCTTGGCGTTTTTTGAAGGCCTATTCATTTCGCGATATACATAACAAGGTAATCAATGGAAAATAATGCCGAGGATGAGAAAATTAGATGCCGGTAGTATTGAAAATTTAAGGGCGTAACCCGAAGATTTCAGACGATTTCGTTTCGTGTTTCTGCATGTGTAGAAAATTCTATTGAATTAATCTTTCAATATCGCTGTAATATTTCGCATAACCGCTTAAATCGATCATTACATATCATCATATCGTATATTCGCGTTTTAATTTCTTTGCATATGCTGTATTTCCAGAATAATTGTTCAATTGAAATCGATTGTAATATTTCGATTTGGTCGCTATAAATAGCTCGCTCGCAAGAGCGATCGATGAAGTTTTTGAAATAACGATTTCTCATTCATCGATAGCAATTTTTTCACTAAATGCGCACGTCGTTGTCTCGCGTGAAAATGACAAAACAATTACGCTGTGTGGGGATTTTTAAAAGCAATTTCAGTGTTTTCAGTTCGTACTTAAATATATGACCAATTGAATAAGGCTCGATTCAGAATTTATAATGCGCTCATGGGTGTCACTAGAGGTCGGTCGGGGGCTGGGGTGCGGACGATCCGGCCTGTTTCAATTCATGTCCCGCTTTTTTCACTTCCAAATTTCATTTTTCACATTCCGTAAATGTCATCGATATTTTGCCTCGGTTAAACGTCCAGAAAACGCCCCTAAAAGCTTCGAATTTCAAAAATTGAAACTATTTAAGAACATTCAAGCAATTTCAAGGATTCGGAAATAGTCGTTTGCCTCCAGCGCTCGGCGGATACCAGGTGAAGTATGGCATAAGTTCCACTTTTTCTTTTTCTGACCCCTCCCGCCTTTGAAATATCCTAGTGACGCCCCTGGTGCCTGGGGATTTGGTTTTCTGGGTCTAATGAACACGATAGAATCTATGGGATACGTCATTTTGGTATATTAATCTTAACTCACTTCTGGCGATTGATATTCAGAATCAGTTGTCATCACGTAGACGGACCATGTATCTAATTTCATTCCATATCCAACATCTCCGAACGAATCTTACATACATGGTAACTTTCATCATCTTATATTCGATTTTCTTTTTTTCATTATTATCTCGCGTATCAACTTTTAAATCATCAGCGATCGTGTGAAATTTCGCGTTGAATAAAACATCGAATTGTACCTAACGTGTTTAAAAGGCTAAAACGCGTCGCGCGAATTAGGTTTACGCGTCTAATCGACTATGCCCGCGGCGAATCATCATGACGTCGTGCTGATCACATTCACAGATACGCGAAAACAACACACGAATTCGTTCCGAGTTGGCGAAACCGTTTAGAACCATTAGTCAGGTATAGCTTAGGTGCAAGACCAATGTGGGCGTTCCGGACAAAAGCACCTAATTTTTTAAAATGCTTCCGATGGGCCAAGCTTCAAATTTGTGGCCATTTTGGATTTTCAAGATGACCGCCATGCTTAAAACGTATATGTCAAATTTCTCACTTCATAGACTCTCAATTTTGGTGTCTAACCCTACCTCGGCTTCCAATCATGTAAGACTCTCAATTTTTGTGTCTTAACATATATTAGACATGGAGACGTTATTACTGTGATATCCCTTAAACTCCAAAAACGCCCGAAGTTCAAAATATTGAATGCCAAATCCGTTGGTTTTTGCAAATTGAGTCCGCTATAAAATCTAGAAATACAATATAGCGATTTTCTGACCTTCGAATGAAAAAAAAACAACAAACATTTGAACTCGTTTATGAATGCGCGCAAAATAGATTAATTATTGGCATTCGACATTTAACGAGGTGTTACCTCGCCGTGAGCCAATAGGTACACACGCCCGTTATTTGATCAATCGACGTAAAACGTAGCAAAAATAGATTATTCGATCCGTAATGATCGTCATTAACGTCTCGAGAAAAACACACCACTCGACGTCGCTATCTGTCCTCTGATAACAACAATTTCCGTCGAGATCGTCGGTGCAGCGGTGGTCACGATACTTCGCAAACGAGTTTGACCAGTGTAATGATATGCCAGTCACCGAGCAATCTAATTAGAAGGCGTCGGGTGGGTTTTACGGGATTATATACGTCATGTGCGTGACAGAAGTCTCCTTCATTAGTTTTCAAACTCATCTATATATGTATATCGTTGTTGTTGTCCGTTGGTGTTGTGTTGTCGGCTGTCGTCGGTCGAGAAAATGACCGCCAGTTGAACTTTATTTCACTCGCGTATACTGCGAAAAATTGCACAAACGACGCAATCGTCTTCGGCCCTTGACGATCGGATTTGAATAATTCAATACCTCCGTTTCCCGCTGAAGAGAACTGATATGAAGAGCCACGGGTTTCTCGAAATCGAAAGGGAGAATCTAATTTTGTTTGGGAGGTGACGTTCGGAATCGAATAAATTAAAAGAAATACACTGTTTACCACGGAATTCATTTGAAATACGATCAGTAAACAAATCATCGCTGAATAGAACTAATGAACTAAAAAGCATTATATACATTCAAATTGACAAAGCCGCTATTGAAAAATCAATTACGGATTTTATTGGTATAACGATGACTCGTAAATGACCTTTTTCTAAGGACGTTTCGCAGTCAATATCGCTTGGATATATTCAGCGACCAACAGACGGATAGCGTCGTTTGTTGATCCTATGGGGACCTTCAAGATCGAGTCGATTAACCTGCAACCCATCGCTTATATGTTGGACGACTCGTGGTTTGAGGATGATTGATGTACACGATAAGACGCCAGTTCGAATCTAAGAATTCGTTCGCCCGTTTGTGGGTTCTGCATATGGCGCCTTCCTGTATTTACGTGTGATTAAGGCTTAATCGGTGTTGCGAGAACTAGCCAAATAGACATTGAATTAGATTCATTCCGCTGATTATCGCTGGCAGGATCTCAGATGGTGGAGCTTGTTCACATCGCGCTGAACCATTTCATACATTATAGATATATCTAGAGAGATTTCTTTGTAGGGCAATACCATTTTGATCAAATCCTCGTATGTAATAGCTTTCTTTCTCTTTGAAACACGTTTTCCCTTCTTGCACAAAAGTTTTTGGTTCACTCGTCGTATCACGGCCGTATCTTTAGCCAATAAAAGCCATTATGGTGTCACAAAAGCATTACATATATCGGAGAGGTGGGAGATTCCAAGGCTGTCTTAAAAACCATTAAGACGTCAGTATCGCACCGCCAATGAGACCATCTTGTAAGTATGGTTTAATTTCCGTTACTAACTAAGTTACATTTTGTCGCTCAAGGGGAAATGTAACAAAACCAGACATCTGGTGCACATCTATAGTCGGCAAGTGCGCGAGGTTCATTGCGTTTGATACAATGATCTCGATATAAACTGACAGCCTTATTTCGAATTCATAACATACCGTTTTTACGTTTCTAATTTGGGTAATATCGTTTGATAGCATGTGAATGGAAAGAATCTACGTAGCTAAAGCATTAATAATGATTATTTTGTTGGCGCTGGCCGTTCACCACGTCCAGTCGCAATATAGCTTGAGTTGAAAAGCCAAGGCATCGAAAATTTCACTTTTAAAAATGATATCTTGCAATCAGTAACACACTATGATTTTGGACGACAAGTTGTAAGTATCAAGGCTTCACTGGGACTCGAACCCGTGACTCAAATCTCGTTTAGGTTTTTCCAACTGACATTTCTGTGCAACAAATTACCATAAAATGTAAATCGGGCAGAAGGATAAATTCCCCACATTTTCTCCTCGTTACCTAATTCCTAATACGACTATCTTCGCGTTTTTAAGTTACCAGATGAAGAAGCGGATTTTAATTGCTAGCAGGTATACCTTGGCATGATGGCTTATCACCGGTCGGCTTTCAATATCTTGGCGTACGGTTCCCTCGAATCTTTCCGAATATCAGTAATTAATGGCCGTTTAAATTCTCGTTCGTCAGAAATTATTGTCGGCAATCGCAAAAAATATCGACGCGCCTTCCAGATTCGATTCGCAGACTGAGATATGAAAGCCGATCAAGAAATGAAGACAAATCTGTTCATATATTGGGGTTTAGCGTGCCGCGTGAATCGACGTAGGATTCTATCACCATTCGAATCTAGAGTAGAACTGATTCGAAAATGCCGTGAGAACGTTGACATATAAAGTTCACAAAATTCACGTTGTTGACAACCAGATCACAAGGTTTGGATTAAAATCACCCGGGTAAAAATCATGTCGTCTTGGAATAGATAACCTAATACTACTGTACTTAAAAAAAACAACTTAAAAAAGTCTCATGGTTGGCTATTGTTGTTTTTACAAAAACCTAGCAGAATAGCGAAAACGAGAAGTTAAGGGATCCACCTAGATATCATAATTCAAATAGAAATAAACGTCTGCGTAGTGAATTAATTCCCTCCTCTGAAAAATGATATCTGATATTAGCTTTTAAACAACGTCAGTTCTCCTTCGCTTGTCACAGGTGTATTTTACGCCTGCTATATCAGACTGTTGGCCTTCGTAAAGGCTTTCGCGCGTAAATCACTAATTTCCGTTCACTACTGCTGTAAAAACGTCGAACACGATTTTATTTGTATACATATTCTTTCGTTTCCTAATCGACATCGAATCGGGAACCTACGACCTCCTGTGGCAATCGAGGATTCTACTCATGGTAGGCTAGGATACGCCGGGCTCGCTAGTAGTTACTCGGTCTTCCACGTTCGATTTCTTCTACATTTCGGTGAAAACTGAACGAACCTTCCCTAAAATAAACAATATGAAAACTATACCGACATCTGAATAGAAAAAATGAACTCATTGCATATTTGGTAAGTCAAAATTCAGATCAAAGTCGAAAATGAACTAATTGTGACGACGTAAGACTAGTCAAACCATTTGGTGGGAAAGCTGGTGTTGTGGGTCCTTATTGATAGAAAATATTACATCGGCCATAACCTTGTGATCGTTTGTTTGAATAGAGGAAGGTGTATATCGTATTGGTCTTCGAAAATCGAGGAAATCATAAAAAATGCAAATCGTCAAATTATCTCTTCGCAGTAAAGTACAATTTTTCTGCGTCTTCGATGAGAAATCCTGCAAGGCAAACCCGTCGCCGGGTTTATATTATCAATTTTATCTTTTCGGCTTGTCGCTAATGCGATCGATTTGCAGATGTCACGCGGTATCTCTTTTGAATAACGTCAAGACGAGCGCGTATTAAAGTAAATGTTCCATAAAAGACCGAATAGTCCTCATAAATTAAAGCGGCGAATCATAATTAATGGCCCGACTCTATCGATAAAGGACTCAATGGAAAGAAGAGGAGCATTATTAGTATCTGCACGTCATCTGGCGCTTAACCTGCCAGACCAAAGATAAAGCGAAGCAGACGAAAAGATGCACTACAAAAATAAATATGGACGTATGTGGTTTGGTTTTGTTTTATACTCGGAATTAAAGGTTCGAATTTGGTTTATAGATTCTCTGATTAAATTCAAATGCCTGTGCACCCACAAGTGTGCCACTGGTGACGAGCACGCTGCGGCAGATATGCCAGCCAGGTGCGAATGAGGCGTTTGTTTGCGTCGTTGACGTATGGTGGCTGATCTGATTCGGGCCGTAGCGTAAAATTCCTGATATGCAAATGACGGTGGCTGAACGACAGAACGCCAAAACAAAAAAGAGTAACGTAGAATTCTCTTTGAAAGATCCATTTTTGTGTCCTAAGAAGAACGGAAGTTTGTTTTGGTGCCCCTGCTGGTGCGCAGGAACGGTTTTTCAGGTTTTCGGCTCCGATGCCGCCGATAAAATGCGTGCGCTTGTCGCTTAGTCTGCGACTGGATAGTTTACCTTTCCGACTGGATGGCCAACATGGCGAATTTCCTTCCACAAGTCGATAGATATGAAACCGACAGAAAAATGGCGAAATCTTTAGGGCGCAGATGGTTCACAACGTCTGTTACAATTATAGAAATTGTCACATGAGAAAAATACATTAGATTGTGCAATATTTTTCGCCTTATTTGACATTAATGAGGAGACGTGGATAATACGGATTTCGGTGAGGAATTAGTCAATTTCGTCGTATATTTCGGAGGAATTGTACGAGGCGTCATGCAATAAACTGCGAGAAAATGTCTTATTATCCTCGCGCCAGATATCTATCAATTCGTGGCGACTATAAATCCCCGAGTTCCCGACGTGGAAACCTATCATAAAAGCTGGCGTCGCTTTTTTCACCTAGGAAGATGATTTGCTGCACATCTCCCACGCTAGTGGAAACTCATCGCTGATTGCCGTCGTTTTTGTAAAAATGTCATTCCCTAAGAGGGCATATATCGCCGGTTTTTCGCTCTCAAAAACATCTCGTCTGCACTGCCGTGATTGCTACCACCACGCTCCAGGAACGACCTGCGTATATGTTTTGCAAGGATCTTTTGAAAAAGAAATGTGTCCCTGGAACAAGATCACAAGTTTCGCCAGCTCAGTATCACTGAATTGATGTAATGTTTTGGTTTTAATGTATTGTTATTTCATCAATAAAGAACTATTAACAATAATGTACAAGCAAAATGTACGATATATGATAATTCATTGATAGGCTTCTACCCTCAGTTAGAATGACTGTAACCCTATGATACCTGGAAAAGTGATACTTAATGAAATGAGATGGTGTGGTGTAATTTTCAATACATGAATGATACAAAACAAACACTCATATGGAATAAACACTTAAAGTATTTCAAAAAGTCATTCTTTATTGCTCGATAATCAAACGAAATTTTGTGGATACGTGCCTGATTTTTTTTCTCTTTTTTTTAAAACTCGATATATGATGTAAGTCATATATGATGGATAGAATAGCAATCGGAAGCGATTTTGCGCAATTATGACAGATTGACAGATATAGGACAATAACCACAACATACATACATACGACGTTAATGATGTCATTTTTTCGATACTTATTTATTGCTTCACGGATGAACTCAGAAGCGCCCGAATAGAAGGAACGATTTTTTCGATGGCATCGTATTAAATAGTAATTACAGAAATCTACCAATTACAACGGCATGATTACAGAAACTGAAATTCGCCGAATTTAGTATTTGGGGCGCGCGGTGGAAGTTGTCTGCATATTGGACATCTCATCTATTCACATTTGACAAATCGTTTTTGCTATTAGTAGTCATTACCAGATTAACAAGCATATATATATATATATATATATGCATGATAAAAAATTTCAACATTTTGCGCACTGGAGCATTGAACGTGGTACACTTTAGTCATGGCACTCTTTGGTGCGTGAAACAGAAACGTAAGAAAAATAATTTCTCACGGCCCAAATCTATGGAAAGAATCGCTGAAGAGGTATGCCAATTGTTCATTGCTATTTCATTTTCTGGAAAATATCGAAGCTTACTACAGCCAAAGTTCGTCACAACGCCATCCCTTTTAATGGCACTGCTCACTCAACATTTCTCAGTGAACAGATTTGCCCAATCAAGCTCAAATACCATTCTTTATAACGCATGTTTTTGATTTTCATTGTAGTCCAGACATTGGCATTTCAAAAGGGGTTTACTACAGATGTTAGGTCATATTTAAAAGGGTTTCGGGAATCTGATGATAGATCTAACGCACTGTTCTTATGATTATTTGTATCGTATGTATTCATTATACTAATTCGTGAATAGATGTACATCTGTCGAAACAAAACTGCAAGGGCGGATCTAGGATTCTTTGAAAGTGGACCTGAAAATTGGCACGGACACTTGATTTGAAAAGGGCATATTTGGCAATGTGAAGGCTGCAAGGTGCGGCCCTCCCACAGAAGATTTATAATAAAAAGGGACCTTTATGGCCCTCATCACGACCCTTTCGATTTCATGATAGAATTCCATCGCTTTTTGCTTTTGCTTAACGAACATTGTAAAACACCAAAGGGGATGGAAACAACATGTTTGCACTGTTCCAACATGGCAGAAAACAAATAAAATCGCTAAGTAGAAGCAATCAAACAGTCTACTTGATCGTGAATTGTCGCTTCGGTGGAGACATTGGCCAAATCTCGAATAGATTCTTCACTATCGCTCGTGTTTGTTTGAATTAAATCTTTCCTCACGACTCGAACGGCAGTGTGTGTGTGTGTGTGTGTCTGTGCGCTGATCCATCTTTAGAACGTCGGAAGCTTCCCGAGCTCCGTTCGGTGTCGTTACGGCTTGGATGTGGGAATATGGCGACGACGGAACAGCTGTTTTCAGGTTATTTTTCGTGTCATTCGCCTGACGATAGTGCAACAAAAGGGATCATTCGCACAGGTGTATTTTATTATTTCAAGGAATGCGTATGATATGTAGGCTGAGATGGTGATTTTCGCGTTGATGATCGATTTTTGCACGACGTATTATATATATATGTAAATCGCCAAGAAATAGAGATCATGTGCACGCCAGAAAGACTTACTTATACCATACATGATCTAACAAAAAATGATATGGCCATTTAGATATTTCGGGGATCTGAGAAATCATCCAAAATGATTAACCCTTTTCTTTCAAAAATGTGTGTTCCAACGCGCGAAGATTCACCGAATTGCAAGACGAGGTATGTAACTTCACACGCAAGTATATCGCCACGTTTCTCGCCGGCTATTAGCAAAGAGTAATGCGAACACCTGATGCCGCGTTTCTCGCATGTATTAACTTCGGCTTTTTACCGGCGATAACGAAGAACAAAAATGGCAAGCTGGCTGGCGAGGCGTTTACCGGCCGAGCAACTGGGCGAAGCTTGCCTCCAGGTGCACAAAGACACCGGAGACAGACGGAGGCGGCTGGTATTCTAATTTCTAACGACACATTACCATACACGAAGACCGAGGGGACTTTGGGAGAAAAACGGTTTTAGTTCCCGAGGGGATAAAGGGAAGCAAATATACCTCGTTGTTGAAACTAAAAGCAGACGTGATAAATAAGTTGACAACGTGCGTTTAGCTAAACTCACAACTATGGGGACTCAATCAACAGATTATGAGACGATCTTTGTAGCCGCAAATTAATTTGCTGATGACCTTCGTAAATTTGATAAATTTCATTACGAATTGAATCAGTCGGCGTTGATTTCAATGGTACGCGGGGTAACTTTTCTTTCTGAAGTTCATCGAACCGATTGAACTCGGGATGAGTTGCATTGACAAACTTTTCGTTGATAATGTTTATGACGGTTCTTTTTTTCAAGTAAATCAACACAGTCTGGATACCGATGTATACCGATCGGTGGCAAATCGCCATTCACTATACGTCGGTTGAGTGAATTATAGTACAAGCGATCGAGTATGTAAACATTATTTCCTGCGGGGAATACACAAGCAACGATTTGTTTCCCGTCAGGGATGATGATAGCAAAACCTAACTGATATCGAGGATTTTCAATATTTATATCTATCTACTATACTTTTTTTTTCTTTTCCGTCTGAATGTTATTTCAGTCGTCCAACATTTTACGTCGTCTTCGAATTATGGTGCGCAACATTAAAAGCGTCGACGGAACATCCCCCGAGGCAGTACATCGACCATCGCGGCACATGACGTGTCGAATCGTCTGTATTTTTAGTATCAGCTGCACCGCGTCGCCTATGCGAGCGTTTTAATCACCTCGTTACGGATGTCCTCGTGTAAACTGACGGCGATAAAACTTTAAAATCACGTAATCAAATCGATTCCCTGCCGATCCCTATAGCGATACCCAATCATCGATGCTGCGGTAGCGTACAAAGCTAATGCCTCTTTAATGAAGTGTTTTTTTTTCTTATCGAGAAGAAAAGGCAGACGAAGAGAACGCAGTGCACGCAACAACAACTGAATGGAAAGGAAATTACGAAGCCATCTAGATTACGGATAAAGGAGTCTGGGTTGGCAATTTGAGTAACCACACCGTTTGAAACGTTATCTTGAATTGTAGCGACATAATCTGTCACCTGATTTTCATAGAGATTATAAGAAAAAAATATTTCAACGTGACTGCTAATCTGAATTAATTACCGCCTCCACGGCAGACGTCTTCATATTTCCAGATTTAGATTTAAATTTATTGCCCCGGAAAGAATACAATTTCTTCGAGCACAGGATACAAACAATAAACCAATTTGTAGAATTTTCCTTTTTTGAAAATTATCATCGAAAACGGAAATATTGAGGCAAACATTCAACCAATGTTTGAGCATCGGTTCGATGTAATTATCATTAATCTTTGTCGTGACGACTTTCCTCCGTGTGACAAATGACTTCAAGTGTATATCGCCGAGTACGATGAAATCTCATAACCATATCGCAAGTATTAACACGTCAGATATTATGCGTGCTTCGGATACGAATTGCAAACTCAGAATTTAGAGTTCGATCAGGAAATCTCCAATAAAAAAAGTGAGAGCAACAGAAAATATAAAGAGAATCCCTTGATAATAGAAAAAAGAAATTAGGTCCGAAAATGTTCCCTTGAGCCAGTGTTTACTGTATTCCTGTGGATGGCTATTATTAGAATATAGTCGAAACATCAGAAAAACAACACTAGCTCAAAGAAACATTTTCGGACTTTATTTTTTGTGATCATTGTGGGATTCTGTTTATCGTCACAACACGGATATAATGTTTTATCAATGGCAATAGAAAACCTTCCTTTTGTAACTATCTACCGGTAACTATAAACTCAAGAGACTGAACGAATGTGTGAATTTATTTTTCATGAAGTCAGATATAGCCACAAAATGAAAAAGAGCTGTTATTTCCCTCTCAACTGAAGGACGTACATTGCACGAACTTGAACCCGACTGATTTTTTTCTCGCCGTCAAAGCGATGACGCCATGACTTCATCTGAATTAATGCAAATAGTTCCTCTCCATTTACTATTAATAGTTTCATCAAAACAGTCTTCCTGATGCACAGGTCCTAGAGAAAAAAGGAATGGTTATGTTATCGAGATGTAATTGTTGAGACGTTGCGTATCTTTCATCGTCTGCTTAATGACGTCAGTGTCTCATTCTCTTCCGTGTATACACCGCTCTAAGGGATCCGCTTTAGCGGCGACACCAATTTTTAAAGTGTCATCTCATTACAACGCTCATATTCTAATCGTGTTCAAATGTAAAACGTCTCCAGGGGCCCAGATGCAAACTACAACAAAATATAGTCTATACGCTCCTAATGATTTTATATTTGGTGCCTTAAGAAACAACGTGTAATATTAAATCGCGTTCTGTTTTTTTTCGGTATATAAAACTTACAGTTATGACGGGTACGTGCTTTTTCAGGGGGAGGGGGGGGGGCTGCTGAGATTTAAGTCATCGTGCCGGCGTCAATTCATTTTTTTTCATTTTTAACTTTTCAACCCCGCCCCATCAATGAGAGGAAGATCTATTCTATTTCTAAACGAATTATCATTAAGAAAATATGATCTTTTGAGAAAACATACCAACTCTACGAAAAAATATAGTAAAAAAATTATACCTCGCCGTAGATATTACGCCAATACAAATTGTATATGGATTGTACAGACCAAATTCTACCGGCTCACTTCGAAGGGTCATCAGTATGATATCTGAAAGGAAGTCTGTTCAGGTATACTTTGTAGGAACATAAAATGTCTGGAGCATACTTGATCAAGGCTATTTCTAGATTTTATCACCCTCCTTGTTTTTACAAAGCTGCCATTAAGTGACTCGGATGCGGGTTTGTTTACGACAAAATCAATTTGGGACCTGCGGCAGGAACTGATGAATCTGTAGATCACCACTAGAAATAGAAATAGACTAATTTTTGTCTGGAGGAGGCGGTGATGAATGACATATGGGTCATCGCTACAACATTCATTTCTTCATATGTATACCTACACGAATATTGAAAAGAAATTATAGAAATTCGTTTGAATGAGTCAGGAATCTAGAAAATGAACATTCCAAGATTTTCTAAGGTGTTAGATTAGTAAGGGGTGGTATGAAAGATGGAAAAGTGACTGACTCACACGCATTTCGAATTGGAGATTCCAAGATATGGTGGCGAGTGCAAGAGGAAAGTTCATCCAAAGGACATTTGCTGAAGCCGCAGAGCTGGTTTGAGAGCTCAGCATTTATTGCCGGTAATGGCAATTAGTTCTGCGTGAAATTCGATCGAATCGTTTAATGGATAAATATATTGTACATGGCTGAGCAAATTTTACGGCCATGGTCATGACCGAACCTAATAGTTCGCTTCAGTAATTATTTCTCCCACATCGGTCTTAATTTCGTAGATGCGACAAGATAGGCTCTCTCATAAAGATATTCCCATTAATTCAATTTCCAAAAATCACATCCTAGACCTTTTATTATCTGTCATATTCTAGACCTTTTACTATCTGTCATATTCTAACATTGCATTCGAGAAATGAAACATTTGGTTATTAGTTTTTCTTATGTGACATCAACGCAATTCGAACGATGTATTAATTTCAAATGGCCGCGGAGAACTTGTCGAAACAATCCACGGAAATCGAATAAAATGGGGAATTGCTCAAAACCGAAACACGTTGAAATCGAATTGCAGATCGCCCAGTGCTCAAGTGCCTCAAGTGCTCAATATGAAAGAACGCTGACGGTTCAATGGTCACTTATTTCGAGCCCTAAAAATCGTCAAAAGACTATTTCAAGTTTCCGAACGCCTCTCCCGGAGTTCACCACACGGTGCATACGAATCGATCGAAAAACGATGATGTGTTTAGAAGAAAGTCTTCTTGACGCGCTAGTTTTCCCCGGATCGCGTTTGAAAGAGACGATTCGATTCACCGACGAACATTTTCAACGGCGCTCATCAGGAAAATCATTCACGTTTTCCACAAAGGCTCAAAGCTACACTCTTTAATTACCTCACGTATATGCACCATCGAGCCGTTATAGGATGGCACTGGGCCTCACAATTCCCGCATCTTTGGATCTTATTTTCTATATGTCACGCTTTTTTTGAAGTGTTGTAATAACGAGATGTTCGCACTTTGAATTATTGCGCGCGCACAAAGCTAATCGACGCCTCGCTACGGAATACGGTGCGTGTTCAAAAAAGCGTAATCCTATTAAAGTGCACGTACCACATCGACGACGAAAGGTTTCCCGTTCCATCAAAAGATTCAGATAATGTTCTTTGCCTGGATTACCTGAAAATCACGAACTCTACACGATTTTGAATTCGAGCATTTCAAAATATATTGTACCTTGTTTGATGTCTTGAAAACCACCGGGCGTGTTTCAAACAAAATCATACCATCCGCAATAGCGGTGGTGTATTATATATAATTTTTTACGCAGAAGTTCTTAATTACGAAAAAAGGTATGATCTTCAGTTCACGCTCTCCGGACACTGGAAAGAACTACAAAGATAAGATATTGGACAGCTGTTGAGAATTTTAATCGCAAGTTGCGTATGAGCTTAGGACTGTAGCTAGTTAGAAGCCGTATCTATTTCAGCTTCCCGACAAGTCCTTTATCAGATTTTCCTCATGGTCCGAGACACTTGATCGCACAGGATGTTGATTTCAATTATGGAAAATGTTTCGCTCTTTTCCAAAACAGCTCGTGAAGGTTGTTTCTCTCTTCCCTTTAGACTGAGCGTGAACTTATCGCACTTATCAGAAATCTGCGAACAACAATAACGAAAGATAATGTCAGGGTCGTAGCGTGGTCTGGCAGTTGGGATGTACGTTTCCAATCAGGTTCAAATCCCTGCAAGTGGATGATATTCGTAACAGTATCCATTTGTTAGAGCCCATGGCGGGTGTTGATATGGCAAACTATGGACTCGAGTCCATGGGCAAACCGACGTCTCGATCGCCGTGGGGTGGAGGGTTCGTATGCAAAAGAATTTATGGTAAATAGCAGGCAATCAATTTTCAAAGTAATAAAGAAGTTTCCAGTTTCTAGGCGCCATTTTGTGGCGGTCCCAGGAGGTCCCCATTGTTGCGATAATTTGCGCTCATTTTTAAAACATAAGTTTAGATTGAATATCACATAGTTCTACAGTCCCTTGCTCGATGAACTTGATTTATACACCATTTTAAAGGAAATGAAATGCAGATATTTGTTGGTAATTCTTGGATTTTTTGAACGCAACAATTGAGAACAGTAACGATATGAAACCAAGGACCGCATATCTTAACCGCGCGTAAAAGAAATTGCAATATTTATTGATTTTGAAATATCTAAGTATATCTTGAAGCTATATTTCCAATTTTCACAGAGGTTAAAGAGGGTTATTTGCAGTTTAAGCCTGCGTTGAATTTTTTTGAATATCTTTCCTGACGACTGATCTGTATTCGCTTGAGTTTGAGATTACGCGCAAAAGGGGTCTCCCACTGCGCACCGCCATTTCACTGAACATTGAGATTTGTGAAAAGAAATCTTCAAATGCAATCTGATTTCTTCACTTTTTCCATGGGGATATTTTGAGATTATAATCCGTATCTTGTTTGTACTGTATTTTGGCGGGGGCAATTAGTTTAGCTGGTTTCGGTTCGGGATCCGGTTTGTTCCGCTTTGAAGTTTGAACGGCCCAGTTGGGGAATTGTCGCCATGCAGCCCGTCCAGCCTAGCGCCGATTTTGTGTTCGGTGAAATCACGGGCCCATAACGTTTTAGAGTCCATGGTGAAATGTGCCAGTCAATTTAAACGCTTAGGACATATTTCAACACATATCTCTCTCCGGTAATCCCTCATCCTGGGATCATACGACGAATTTACTGAATCTCAACCTTTTTGCTGGAAAACATCGACCAGATAACCTGACTGATATAAAATATCAATATTTTATTTAAAGGGGATCCTGTCCCCCATTTGATATTCTGTTTTAGGGGCTCAACGTCCAGTTGGGCTACTCAAAGCTGCGCCGCATATTCAAAAATATATAAAAACTTAGACTTTGTTCTAGTGTCCATCCATGAGTGGAACATTCTGTTGAAAAGCAAATTAGGCTCTCAACTAGGCCACCTATGCAACCAACACAGAACGTCCCCACTCTTACAAGAAATCCTTCAATTTCCCATCGCTACAAAACTCGAATTCCTCAAAGCACTCAAAGTCCATTTTTAAACATACGAAAATAAAGGTAATATATAACCATAAGAAGCAATAATAATGATATCAAACCAGTATAAAATCTTATTTTTGCGATTTCTTTTCGTAAATCTCAATGTTCGGTGAAATGGCGGTGCGCAGTGGGAGACCCCTTTTGCGCGTAATCTCAAACTCAAGCGGGTACAGATCACTCTTCAGGAAAGATATTCAAAAAAATTTAAAGCAGGCCTACACTGCAAATAACCCTCTTTAACCTCTGTGAAAATTGGAAATATAGCTTCAAGATATACTTAGATATTTCAAAATTAATGAATATCGCGATTTCATTTACGCGCGGTTAAGATATGCGGTCCTTGGTTTCATATCGTTACTGTTCTCAATTGTTGCGTTCAAAAAATCCAAGAATTACCAACAAATATCTGCATTTCTTTTCCTTTAAAATGGTGTATAAATCAAGTTCATCGAGCAAGGGACTGTAGAACTATGTGATATTCAATCTAAACTTATGTTTTAAAAATGAGCGCAAATTATCGCAACAATGGGGACCTCGAGGGACCGCCACAAAATGGCGCCTAGAAACTGGAAACTTCTTTATTGACCGCTAACATCTGATCAGCAGCCATAACAAGACAGAAAAAACGAGGGCTGAACAGCTCAATATGCGAATGATGTCTATTCGGTGTATCTTGAGTTGAAGTAGTTATTCACGATGAACAGGAAAAAAAGAATGACAATATCTCCGATCTCGTCGCTAATTCAGACTCAAAAAGATACTTCGCCGTCGGGTATATAGCATATACCCATTATCGCCAGGATAATCATGTAATAATGATTATCACGGGCGACAGTGCGCACAGGTATAAATATCTCGTTTGGTATTCAATTAGGGACGCTATATGTGACAGCTGGGTTTATTGAATATACGGATACTGGACGGCGCGGTGATTTTTTTCTCCGTTGACAGGACACGGAAAAAAGCGATCAGCCTGGTGGCAAGTTTGTCACAATCTGTCAGCCCGATCGATGCCATGCGATACCGTCATTACGTTACCGAATTAATACCTGAACCAGCATTCATTACACCATGATGCCGATTTAGCTTTAGCTTATTTTTTGTCCGCGTCGGAATTTTTTTGCTTCACGTTTCCATTATTCATTTGCACGTCAAAACGCTTACATTATAGATGACGAATATTCCCGGTGTCAGGTATACTCCTTATTTTTATCTACAGCAATTCGGTATGAAATATCGCTTTATCACTTGGATGATTCCTGTCGAATGGGGTACATGCGTTACGTACTTTAAGAAAATTTCGAAAATAACTCGAGACTGCTCGGAAATATTCTGGCCACGAAGGACGTATAGCATTCGTCAGTGATGGGATTATTTTTCATAATCACAAAGGATTACTTTGAAATTGATAACAACCAATGGGGATCGATGTTGTTTTGCCTCGATATTTCATGCGCATATGCGATATTCGGATAGCATAGTAGTACTGCAAGGTAATTAAACTCGCTATGATAATATATACGTTAAGAAATGAACGTCTTTGTAATTGACGAGAGGCGCCGGAGAGGAAAAAATCAACGGTTAGTGCAACAAGTCACGGCCACATAGGGTATCGTCGTTTCTCGCATCGTTCATAATTAGTCTTCACAATATTGTTTCGAAATGCTTCATCGCACACGTCGTTAAAAGTATAATCATTACGATATGGCTCGGGATTTTTTACTCGCGCGTATTACCGCCCGCCCGTATCTCCGGATGGCAAACGAGAGAGGAGTGCTCCCTTCGGTACACTGTTAATTAACGCGAACACTACTTCCTCGTGTCGTCTTCGTTCTAATTAATCTGCAGCGTGGCGACGACGAAGTTGCTCTCTAAAAAGTAGCGAAAAATCACCGGCGCGTTTTACATTGCACGAATACTTGCGTAACTAAAACTGTTTAATTCTATCGTATTGATTTTTCCCTGATGGCATCTCAATCTTTCTTGCACTCTACGCTCTTTTCGCGTCTCAATCTTTTTTTGCACTCTGTACCTCTTCGCTGGAACCAAATCATCGGTTCAGAGCACTTTAAAATGCAGATAGCGAATTCAATTTCTCCAGCTAATGAGGTACGGAATTCCATTTAATCTTTTTGGGCTAGATTATCGGAATTTTCTTCCTATGGAGAACTATGTGTGAAAACTTAAGTGACATCGAAAAAGCGAACGAAGAATATATGATAAACCCACTAGATACAAATCGAAGAACAGAAGTAATTATTCAAAAAATTGAAAATAATCAGAGGATACATTTTGAATGATGAATTTGAACATAGTGGGTTTCTGTCTTATAATCTCATCTACGTGTTTGAGCGTGACCATTCTACACCTAAGAATATTCATTATGGAGAATTGATACGTTTTGTGCTCTGCGCAATTGTATTTGTTGGCTGGCAAATAGACTAAACTGGAACTGAAACTGGAAAGCTTTGATTTCTAGATGTAGTTGATCTACATCTGAAACGATAGTATTTCACGCCGAATTACATCAATAGAAGAACGTGCGCTTAAGTCAATTGCAGCAATTGGTTCATTAATAGCCGATTCTGATGAAAATCGACTTAAAAACTCGATTGGAATAATATTGCCATTACCGTCGCTCGTTGATGAAGCCTCGTAAAAATCTCGGGCATTCCCTGGTATAATCAGGCAGCGGGGGATGTACACGTTTTGATTCGTTTGTCGCGCGCGATAACATGCCAGGCGAGCGGAGAAGAGCGAGTGCATTACTGCAGGTCAAATAGGTGAAATGAGCAATGCGATTTCAATCAGAATTTTCATTTCCATTCTAATTCCGCGTGGAGGTCTCTTTTACCAGGAACAGATCAAAGCGAAACAGTCGCGCATTTCTTTTCCAATTTAATGAAGTTTATGCGTCGACGTGCCGGAATACATCTTCCCAAGGATTCGAACGTTGGGTGTTTTCTTCTTCTGATGGGCGTAAACAAAATGCGGTTTCATAACGTTAGTTACCAATGTACCATATAATGTGGGGTATTATGTAGGACGAATGAAATGGGGAGACTTAGTGGGCTTTGAAATTTGTTTTTGAATCTTAAATAGGAATTGATCCTAGTGTGATTCCCGTGTGTGTAGATTTCGTTTGATTTGTTTTGATTTGGTGTCCCTTGGCATTACAAACCCACCACATCAGCCGGGATCGAAACAGGGGGTTTGATTTTGAAGTCGTAAATCGAATTACAGATATAGTTAAGTGATCAGCGGTCCAAAAAAGAATTGTTTTGTTTAAATCGAAGTAGATAATTGGAAATTTCGGTTCCGGTTTAATCGATCAAGCTTCCAACCAGCTTTAACCGGCAAGCGACTGATTAGGGTCAACTTTGTTGGTTACCTAATTTGATACATCGAAATTTTGGAAATAACTATACTTCATACAAGGCTGTAGATCATTTGGTCCGTTTTTTTAAATTTTTTTTGGTCGTTTTCCACGTGTAGATAGTCAGAAAGTTTATCGTAGATTCTTTCCCGTGTGTTGATGTAGAAGTCCTTTGAGTTGATCGTCCCGCGTGTTGACTAGAATAAAAGAAGCATTAGTAATTCAGCAGAATGGTTTAGGAATATAAATCATATTTAATTGCATGAAACAAAATGAAGAGTCGGGGCGACTTGCTTGCAGGAAGTAATTAACACAATTCAAATATAGTTTTGTAATTTCGGATGAATTGTGGGTGGCTTGTCAAATACAATCAATGTAGGGATTTTATTGAATTAAACGCAGCACCTCCGACAACCGCAAGAACTTTTTTTGGCTTTTGTGTAAAAAACAATTTTGTGAAAATCTTTCAAACGTAGTGCATTGATCCAGTCAACGGTGGTCTCATCGAGATGCGGAATGTTTTATCACGCGATGATATTTTGCATGCTCACAAAACCAATTACCTTCGGCAAATAGTTCGTCACCGAATCTAAATTACGCCACCACCATCCGATATACTTTGTGTGAAGCTATCATTTTCAATCGCAAAATAAATGATGAAAATCTGCAGTGTGCGCGTCGGTGGTGAGGTGACCTTTCGACTGACGTTTCTAGTCGCAAATGGCAATAATAGCGGTTTCCGTGAGTGTCCATTACTAACGGCGATATTGGATTACGTTGCCATAATTATGCCATGTACGCAGATATTGCTGATAAAATTGTCAGTTAGGGTCCGTTTCCCCCTCTGAGGATGACACTTGGAATATTCACGAAAGTCAAGTTTGTGAACCGATTTTCAGTCGGCAACTTCTAATAAAGCTACAAAGCAGCGATAACGGATTTTCAGCCCCATCATCATTACCATGCAAACCCTTTGATACCAAAGCGAAACCTCCAGGGGATATCAAAGAAAATATCAAATTCAATTTGATATCAAGGTCTATCTCGACAACTTTTGCCGATTTTATGATTATGATTGTTTCAATAAAAAAATGTAAAAATAACCTCTCATAGAGGTTAGAATTAAGACTTGCAGTCAGGACGATAGATAGATAATGGCAATTTTTTAGATTCAAAATGAGCTTTAGTTACGACGAGTTTTGACTGGGGAATCAGAAAGCATATCAAAGTGATTCGCAGCCCCTGCATCTGAATATAGCAATTCTATCCATCATAAAAATTAAATCCATAATCTGTCTACGTTAGGATCAAAGGCATTCTGTAAAGTACCATCGGTTTAGATCTCAAAAGAACAGAAACCGAAATATCAGCAGCCTTTTCATAGGAAGCGAATTTCAATCAAATAGTGTTATAAAGCTTAGTACATTCGTATAGCAGCCAGGGCTTTGCAGCCGCATAACGTTGAAATACGTATATTCAAACGTATGTTAATTTCTTTCTTGGGAAAATTCCGAGGCAAAACAGAACAATGAGGAAAAAGATTACTAGATAATCTAAGCCCCTTTCCGCGGCAAAAACTGAAACCGCGAGCAAAATGTCTATTTAAATCACAGTCGTCATATTCTCCGCTTTACGACTTTTTACTCTCAGATATTGAATTGCGGCCACTGATCGTAATGCGCATTACAAGAAACGGTTATGTACTGTCACGTACCAACTGGCGTACTGTTTCCCGTAGATTTCATATCTTAGTCGATGTATCGATACCGAACGAACATTTGTCTTCTTTCGAGAAGCGCGATAATCTCTAGTACGAAATAATTCTTTCTGTTTCACTCAGCAACGTCATGCGATCGATTTAAGGCCGCGATATCTTGTTATCGGTGTGGCGGCGCGTATTCCGGTTCCGGTTTTTCAACGGCTCTTTTTTCCCTCTCGATGCCGTGTCGCGCGCACGAGGAAATCTCTCGGGGATGACGGCGGGCGAGTATAAATCGGATTTTCCTTCAACGTACTCCCACATGAAAGCGAAAATTGTGTTTAATGTGCAGGATGATATATGTAATTCGTCTTTCGCGCATTTAATGGCTTTTCATTTATTTTTAGATTCATAACCGCCGCGCACATTCCCCTGTAAAAAGAATAATTCAATTTTGTATTCACGATCAATGACGATGGTTTTTCTTAATTTCCTACTAAATTCAAACACCTAGAATATTTGGTCTTTCTTTCGCGAACCTTCTACTTGGTTAGCTCAGTCATAGATGACCTTACATAACTTTATTGCTCGGGTTAAATTAAATTAAATTGAATCAACCTAGATTTCATTTTATCATCACTCCCAACACTATGATGATTAAACGTGTCCTATAGTAGGGTGATGAATAATGAATACATCGCAACACGTGATAAAAAGGCAAGACTCTTTGACGTCAGTGACCATCGTTCATCTTGGTCAGATCCTTATCAGGAAAAGGTTCTTGAGGTCAGGCATCCTCTAAATTTGGCCCGTGCCAAATTTGGCTCGACCAAAAACGTCCGATCTGACCCGAGCCAAGTTTTAACACGGATCAAATTATTGCGTGTGAATTGCAACTGGTTCCCGAAACGATTGTATTCGCTTTGTTTAAGCATTGGATAGTAACGAGCGATTGCTTTGCGTGTGAACGCGCATTCTCTATAATTATAAGGCAAGGGCCAAATTTGACTCGGACCTGATCTGTGCCAATTTGGCGCGGACCAAATCGTCTCCGTGTGATCGCGGCTACTGAATGACTACGACGATGACGTACCATCAGTTTGTATAAAAGAAACCGCAATTTTCAGCCTCGGGGGAGACAGTTACTGAATGAATGGATATCGGACGGCAGAACCCTAGTTTTGTGTTGGTATCCATCGAACCGGTCGAAGGGAATTTCCGGATGAGTTTGGCCCATATTCCTTTGGGGGTAAAAACAAATTAGTGAATGGATATGAATTAGTAAGACGTAGCTCGGTATTCCGTGCTGACGACGATACACGGACTTAAGACCGGCAGAGACATTTACAAACAGAAAATCCAGCAAATAACAAAAATGTCTAGATAATCAATAGAAGATGATTACTACGATAAGTATCGGTGGATTTAAGCAAAACGATCACAAGTTCTAGCGCACTATCCGGAATTTGATATGAGAATAACATAGCAATTTAGCCCGAAGAATCGGCGTACACGCTTCTGATCCGATTAATTTATCACCGGATTACAATACGGCCAAAAGTCCAT
The DNA here is from genome assembly GCF_964204645.1 of Tubulanus polymorphus. Taxonomy (NCBI): domain Eukaryota; kingdom Metazoa; phylum Nemertea; class Palaeonemertea; order Tubulaniformes; family Tubulanidae; genus Tubulanus; species Tubulanus polymorphus. Next base: position 9,303,867 of record NC_134027.1, on the reverse strand, counting down.
TTTCTCATTGAGTATTCGGAAAACATTGTGTACAGAAGAAAAGGAACTCGCCACCGAGATGTCTTCTGTCATTGATGGCCGTCTCCGGATATATCGATCGTTAAGACATTATACCAGACGATAAAACCCAAAGAACGGTTGTCCACGAACCGATGATGGAGTTTAGTGAATCTCAAACACTGATTGATGGATGGTACTGTCAATTGCGTCCGACATGTCTTGTCAGTGCAAATTATACGAATACAATGCATTATCTACTCTCTCGGTATGTATGCAAATTTTCCCCGTAGCCTCTTTCGATATGATATACGTCATATCCCCTCAAAAATCGATCGCCCGCACAAAGTTTGATTGACATTTTCTAACGGAGTGGTATGAAAGACATTTTTTTCACATCACACGTACTCACTGTCGAGAAGTCTTTTCTCAGCATTGTTTAAAGTACGTTTCAGCCATTTGCTAATGCACTGAACATTTAATCCGAATCTCCGCGGACTGATTCGTTTTTTTCTCAATCGATTCGTCTAATTCGATAATCTGACATTGTGGCAAAGAATGATTGATTCGAATCCAGTCTATTTGACGACGGTAATCACGTCAATATTTTTCTGGATTTAATTTTTTCTTTTCATCGGGGAAATGAAAACAAAAAGTGCGCGCTCCGGCGAGTGAATAGATCGCGAAGCTAAACGTGCGAAGAGAATCTATTATTGAATCGGCTTGATCGTGTTCGCAGTTGCGGAGTTACACGAATTCCTTGTCGCATTCAGCGCTTTTCAGCACGAACGCGCCTCATTTCAAAGTTAAATCGACGCTCGAGTTCATTGAAAACAAGCGCAAATTAGAATGAAAAAAATGGCGTCTAATAAAAGATGACGACTGGGGGAGACGTCGACTTTCTAGCTGCGCGCATTCATTCATTCATATGCGCGCTGTCGTATTTTTTCGCGTCGGATTTTATTCTGTTTCCGTTAAGACGGGCGAAATTAATCGTGACGATACCGTTGATGGCGTAAAAAGACGACGAAATCACGCAAATTTACCGATCGGTTGGTTCCCATTTATCAGCGCATCTCTTCGAGCCAACAACGTTCGAATTGGTTTATGATGATAGATCATATATTACGGCTGATGGCGACGCGAATCGAAGCGAATATGATGGCGATTCGACCTACTTTCGAGGTAACTAGTAACGAAGTCACTGGAAGCAGGCAGCGATTCGCTTATTCGTAGGTTGATTGGATACTTTCGCACCAACTAACCCGATCGATTGTAGAATGAGCTGGTTTCTTATTTTCTCAACAACTTATACTTTGCTTTCCGCATAATACCCATTCATTCGTGACGTATATGTATATGAATGACGTCATCAGCTCGATGTGTGCAATTTGTTATCGTACGCCAAGTCGAATATATCAAACAATAAAACTAACTGGAAAGTTTATTGGCGCCTCGATAAGTAACACATATATCGCTTGATATTGTCGACAATAAATAATGTGATAAAAATCAGGATCAATAAAGTTATTTTGGATTTTAATGTCTCGATTATCAAATTGAATTGACCGGCAACCAGTCGAACCTTGATATATTGAGGACGTAGCGCACATCCTCTAAAAACAATCATTAGAATTCATTAAAAATAAAATAAGAGTCGTGAAATCAATTCTATTAGAAATCAAACGCCAAAACTCACAATTGTAATTCTAATTTTGAAACGCCAATATTGATGACGTAGTGCACATCGACTCACATAGAACCCCTTATGTAACGCGTACTAGCAGAAATACATAAAGTTACGTCAATTGTGTATTTCTGATACTAGGTATCAATGTACTAATATGAACACTATTGTAAAGGTTTTTACGGCGTCAAAAAGTCCGAACACAGACCGGTTTTAGTTAAAATTATGTACATTGCACACTCGGTGATTTGCCGCGTATGAATGGTATTAATTGTAAGCGCATTTTTTAGAGGGTGGATTATGATATCAAATAACAGATCCGTTAATGATGTGATTGTGTGGCACGTCAGTTCTCCCCGGCTTAGCGTTGTTACCGATACATTGTTTTTGCGATCAATCATCTCAACTGTAAATAGGTTTTTTAACTTTGGTGACAAGTCTGCGGGTAGCAAGCGATCGAGGAGCATTGGCTTCGGCACGAATATGCCACGCCATTGTAAAACATTGCGAACGATACTGGTTATGGTTGTATCATTTTATGGCGCAGTAAAAAAAAGTAACGGTCGATGGATCAATCAAAGTCATTGATACGTGTGTATCAATTAATTACCGCGATGAATGCCCTACATATTTTGGTGCTATCATTAGCAAAAATCTCCGATGTGAAATTTGAACCAAAATAGTTCGTTAATTACTTAGCAATTATTACAGTCCATTGGTGTGATTTTCATTGAAAATCATACTTTACAATGGGGATCCGCATAGCCAGCTGTCTCACCAGATGGCGTGACGGGTAAAAGGTCTTCAGTTGTCAAAAGTGGATTTTTGACTCCCGAATCCATATATTATTCATGCACCCACCAATTATACAATAAATGAATCATTCTATTCAAACGTCGGCATAGTTTCATTTATAATTGATTCATTTAATAGAAAAGTAATATAGGATAAATCAAAAGTGGGAATACCGACTATCTACTAGCGACATCGGGTGGATCCTCGCCTGCCATACGTGGAATCCTCGATTGCCACAATAGCTGCGCGAGTGCACCATTGCCTTTGAATCACAGCTTAATTAACAGCACAAACATGTGAAATATAAACCAAGACTACGTCATACCTCATGTCTATGACCGAGAAGTTTGAAAACGTCAACGTATTCTATCTAACCTTTTGACGAAAGGTGTTACATTCGTAATGAGTTATTTGTTTCGTGCCGGCATTCAAGATTGAAAAGCGGATGAAATCTTCGCCGGGGCGAAGATCAGCGATGTCAAAGGTAAGCAGAAGAAGCATCGAAAACACGCGTCGAGTAATTACTTATTTAGCTGACGGATGTTTCGAGACAGCTTGCCGTGAACTGGTGAATTATTAACGGTTCTTCCATTAGAGAGCGTTTAGATGAAGTAAAAGTCTGCCGTCACAGCAGTCAGTCGACTCCGCCAGAAACTACGATCGTCCTTAGAGAGCAAAAGCGAACAGAACTTATGACACGGCTTTCTTTTTGAATAATAATGCTCTTTACTTACATTGAAAGCTTTAAAAAAACGAATAAATCAAATCATACATTTAATCGCGAATAAGGCTTAATTTGGTGTAAAAGTACATGTAATTCTCATCGTTGGTCAGATCCTAATCAGGAAAAGTTCTTGAAGTCAGGCATCCTCTAAGTTTTGCCCGTGCCAAATTAGGCTCGACCAAAAACACCGATGCTCGACCAAAAACGCCGATATCTATGACATTTTCCCTAAAGCTAACGCGAATACAGTCTGTGAATTACATCTACATTCAGAAAGAACCCACAGCTTTGAGATAAATTACCCGTAAATGAAACAAAAACGAAACAAGTGCAAGCATTTAGTACTATTTTCATGAGTTGTGTAATCAATGTATCTTTAATGCGGAGGTTTTTGGGATGAACCACCGCGGTTATAATTATGTTTTGTGATCCTGAAATTCCTGAAAATCCAATGAAAATACGAGAGTGAATCTTTAATTGCAGATTGGGTTTATTTGATGAAATCCAAAGTCAGAATAAAAAGATATTAAAAGTCATAGTTTATACATTTGAATATACATGATTATACTAATAATTACTGAGATTATATATCATATCGTCATAACACCTTGTTGACTAATTATATAAATATATATATGTATATATATATACACAGAGTACTCAAATTGCCAGCTTAAGTTTTAGTTTGTAATTCGAATATATGCGTCTTGCATGGTTTAAAGCAACTAATTTCAGTTATTTGTAATTCTAATTTACATTCGATTTCTTTAATAATGGAGATCCATAAGGATCGGTAGAATACTTCACTCGGGGGAGGCGAGAATATAGCAGACAAATTATACTATATTGTTTTAGGCCTAAGCTAAGTTGTAATAAATGGAAACACTATGAATAACAAAGTGTACTAAATATCTTACCTGAAAATCCAATGAAAATACGAGAGTGAATCTTTAATTGCAGATTGGGTTTATTTGATGAAATCCAAAGTCAGAATAACCCAGCTAGGCCTGAGCTGGACCTTGATGACTCTGGCTCCACCTACAAACCCAATCTAGCAAAGATTCATCTGATTGGAGGATCCAGGTACTTGGGCTCTGACAACGGATAGATGCCAGATTGCCAAGAAAACAAACTTTGTAATTAGTGTCACCATTAAGTATCTAGGCAAATGTTGTGGTTTGTTGACTTTAAGATACTATGAGAACAAAGCTTCTCAGACCAGAGTAACTAGGCTTGGCAGTCATAAATGGTACAAAGAGAAACAAGAAAATAATCTCAGATATAAAATGATTGATAAAATGCTATTTTTCAAAAATGTAACTCTGATATTTTAAAAGCTATATTTATGCAGATCAAATCTATGTCTACCATGACATAGTTATTCCAAAAATGAAACTGCCAAATCAAGAAAGTACGTTTTGTAAAAATGAATAATATTGGTTTGCTATATATCCACAATGTTGCGGGATTTGCGGCAGAAGGTAAACAATATGGCAATATCGCGATATCCATTTGTTGATTTTCTACTCAGCTCTAAAAAATCAACGTAATTCTTCCAAACATTGGTGACGATTGAAATTTGAATTATTTAGATAAATTATGATTGGATTTTGAGGTTTTTTATAGCACTACAGACTTGGTTGCTGTAGGCGCATTTATTCGTAGGCATGTTTTGTTTTAGATTTGATTCTTTATTCTTATACCAGATAGAACGATTTATCGCGCACAGGTTTCGGTGGTAGCAGTTAAGTTTCCCACGTACTTTTTTTCTAGAAATGATGATAGTCTGTAACAAAATCCGCTCAATGAAATGACACAAAATCCAGTTTACTTTCAAAGAAGTATTTCAAACGCATGTCAATTACCAAATGTATGCGATTAATCGGCAAATCCACTTTGCACCAATATCAACGAAGTGACCTTGACATTTCATTGACAGACAGAAGTAACGTATACGTTTAGACTTCCGTCGGCGTTTTCCCGAAGGCCTGCATTTTTTGCGTAAACGTTCTTGTGCGTTGGAGATATTCTTCAGCGTAATATGGCGGTTAGTGTAGTTCTCGGATCGGTGAGCTGACAGGTTTCTTACTGTAAAACAGCTGCGTCAGTTTCAAACAAACGAAATTGCGTTTATAAAAACACGAGCGGACTGTATAATTAATATACCTAGAAATTTTCAACATTTGCATTCTGCAAATATTTGAAATAACGCGACCACCGACGAGAAAAAAACGGAATGTAAGAATGAGTTTTGAATTGCAAAAATTACCGCAGAAAATAGACCCGTCTCCTCTGATAAAACATCAATCATTCGAGAAAGGAATTTCGAAAGAAAATACGGATAGGTTAAGGCCAAAATAACGAACGTTGTTAAAACATGATTTCATGATTTGATTTCGTCACACGTTCTGAAAATATATGTTAACATCGCACACGATCCCAGTAGTTTCCATGGTATATATACACTGCTTACCATAATGGGCGCTTACCATGACAGAGCAATAACAACGTTTCGACAACAAAACTTCGTGAATTTGATGTATTTTCGCATATTTGGGTGCGTTTACAATGATGCCGCAATTTGAAGAAACCACCGAAATAAAAGCAGATATTTTTCGGACCCCTGAGCGCCCAACAACTGCTCGGATGTTACTTCTCTCCAGGGAGAGATGACTGAATCAGATAAATAGTTAGTGTCATAGGCTGGGGTTAATGATACTGATTCAATGGAAGGCGCCGTTGAACATTGTTTCACAGTGAAAAGAGCGCTATGGAAATTGAATTACTATTACTATTAATATCATCAATACTATAGCTGTACTTCGATTTCCGATTTCAAAATCAAACCCGGCTCCCGGCAGGTGTGGTGGGTTTGTAAGGGACACTCAATCAGAAAATTCAAACGAAATTTACCAACCAAATAAATAACAGGATCAATCCCTATTTTAAGATGAAAAAAAATATCATTAATACTTATGTCGTTAGCATCAAGCGAGAAATAAAGGAATGGTCTGTGTCGATTAACGGTATTGAAGGTTTCAGATTTGTTGCAGGCAATAAGTAGTAGGCGGCATATGAATGCAGTATCATCAGTTACCTGAGCACCGAACACAACACCTCGCCATGATCCTGCTGCGCGGTTATAATCAGTGCATGAAAACAACTGATAATTCGCTATTCATCTTTCAATTTTCCCAGTATTTTGTAGAAAATAGCGCATAAAACATTTCCCTTGACATTTTAATGACCAATTTCAGCTATTTCATCTTCGCCGTGATAAATCACCAATATCATAAAAGCATGCGACGCCGCTATTTTGCTGCCATCGCTAAACGAAACAGTGTGTCGAGCAAGGAGAGTTTTATTACTACGACCCTTATGAGCCGAAATTGTGAGGATTTTCATTAATAAGATATAAACGTCACCGATGAGTTATCGGACCGATATCGACGTTATTGCAATTTGAAAACTATAACTATCGGCGTTGATGATTGCGCTTGTCGCGTGCGGAAGAAAGAGATGGATAGCGAGCGGCGTGACAGCCATTTCCCGAATGCGTATAGGAGTTACACACATCCTCCCTCGACAGGGATTCGAACCCGAGGACATCGAGACTGCCACGGCACGAAACCCTACCTGATTAACCCGACAGCGCGGCTCAGATGTAGTCATTATTAGCCAAACAGAAATCTTAGCCAGAGTTATACGTTTTAAATTTTTCATTTGATATTCATTTAGAAACTTCGGCGGCATATTTGTTACTCGAGGACGGACGCGTGCGGCTTTTCTTTCAGCATCAGCCACTTTTCTTGTCAGCTTAGTTTATCTGCGACGTAACACTGATGAGAAAATCGAATTGGGGGTTTCTATCGGCGTTACCTCGCAGTGTTGGGAAAGTACAAATTCAACCTGACACAGCGATTATTACAATAGAAGATCACGAATTTTCTCTCAATACGCGCGGAGACGACTTCAGCAGACGGTGAACTAAATGAAACCACGTCGCTTTATTGTATATTGAGTCGCGATGCGGCCGCCTTGATGGTTGCCCTGAAGTTATGTGATGTGTTGAAGTTATTATTATTTAATCTGCCTGATCTGGCAGTATATCAGCACCTCGGTAAATCCAACAAAATCTGTCACGACAGGAAATCAAAGTATGATCGCTGCGCCTTATTGCATTTGCCGCTCGGCGGCTTATTTCTCGCTGGTTTTGCGTTGTTGCAGACGACTTATCGCCTGCACGTCTGTGACTCATTATTTACCCACAGGTTGATGGCGAAATGACCGACGACGAGAAATCTTTCTTCGGATTGATAGTATGTGTATATATTATATATTGTATTACGAAATTAACACGTAAGGCACAGAATAAACATTATCACATAAATTCTGAAGCTTTGATTATCAAAACGCCGAGGAGGCAAAATCCATTGATTCCATCCTTATAAGAATTTCGGTTCGGGCAAAGTGAACGACCAACCTAAAATTTTCAAAGTGCCCTTCAAAAAGTGGTCTCAACGAATTCGGGTCGAGATCTTTTGAAATTTGGATACAATTTTCATGTTTTTTTTTGTTGGAAAATCAAAAGTAATCCTAATCATAGAAATCATAAATGAGACGTTGTTTAAGTTCAGGTTATCAAAAGGATCATATTAAACACATTTTGAAGATCTCCGCTTTTCAATACGAAAGTGCCACCCCTTTTTCATCCCTTTTGAAAAAGTACCCTCGTTCTTGAAATAGAACTGCCCCTCAAAAAGCTCAGCGCGTTCGTGCATGCAGGCCGTTAAACCGCGGGTGTATTATCCCTGTTCAAGTTCCATCACGCGAATGTTATTCCTTCGTTTAAACACGATGGGACAACAAATCGGCCCATTAATCTACTGTCTAGACGCAACGTAATCGATTCTTTGAATCCACGCACTCCACTCTGACCTGTGAATATATATTTAAATCATACTTGGTTGGCGAGTATCAATAGAGAAATAACTTGGACTGATTTTTTAACACATTTCTTCTTTCGCAACCGGTAGAATTAACGTTCCTAATTTTTTGGTTGAGCGAACATTCATTAATTAATACACGCAGCCATCTCCGTGGAAACAAAATTCAATTAATGACTCAATTAAAACTAGCGATGCAGGATCATTATGTAAAATGAAAGTGCCTCGTTCATCCAGCAATTCGTCAACTCAATCTTTTTTGACGCCGTGTTACCGTTAGAATAATTTCTATACACATTGATTGATACTTCTTAGTCATGCATTTAAGGTGTTCTGTGTGAGTCGATGTGTATTACGTCCTCAATATTGGCGTTTCAAAATAACAATTAATTGAATTTTGTCATGTTTGTAATTAAGTATATTTCATATCATACATACTTTTTTCGATAAATCGTAATAATCATTTTTGAGAGGATGTGAACTATCATCGATATAACGGGGCTAGACTGGTTGCCGGTCAATTCGATTCAATTATCGATATTCAAATCTTTGATCCTTGTTATCATATAATTCATATTACATTATCCATTGTCGATAATATGAAGCATCATATATGTGCTATTTTTCAAGGTGGCAATAAACTTCCAAGTGAGTTTTCTTTTCCACCGGTGTTGATATCTTGTTTTGATGCCGTTGCAAACGATGTTGTATCGTATTCACCCGTTGAACAAACCCAATGACTCCATTCGGACTGAGCCTTAGCGGACATCTATATTCTAATTTATTTCGGCGCGTATATTCGCCCAATTCAATAGGTCCGGGTTTTTATTCGGAGAAATGTAATTTATCTTAAAGATCATCTGGCGGAATATCCAAGCACCGTCAAATCATACCGATTATCATGTTTATTGGTAGCTTTGTGTATACGTCACCATTAAATGGTGATGGTACGGAATGGTAAAATTGGGCGGTTGTGTTCGATACAGGTTAATTTGCTCTCATCTGAGCGGCTCGCTAAAATATTGACGGTTGTTGATCAAATAAGTATTTCGTCTATGAATATCCAGACTGTCAATTTTGCCAGTGAATCGGTCGGAATCCTAGCCTAATTATGGACGGAAGTACATAAACAGCGGGTAGCGTCGGGGCAAATCCCGGCTTCTTTGAGCAATTATCCATGTTATAATGGTCGATGCGTATCAATTTTACAGATCGCCTTCCCTCGAATAATAACACTGTAACCACGATAGCTTTCCTGCCCAGTAAATACGGAAAATCCGACCAGACAACGTGTGTTTTCGTCCGATTTATCTGACGTGTACAACCACAGACGTCATCCTCCCCCAGCAGGGGTTCGAACCTGATTGCATCGCTTGACTCAGCCACGGTTCGAAACTCAGCCACGCTAGACCGTGTGCGCAGGTAAATGCGCAGGTTTGCCGCCTTAAAACTTGCGACACCAATCAGATTGCTCGTTTTATAGTATCGCTGAGGCAAATGTCACGGAAAAACTGCAATGGTAAAACCCGGGATAAAATAAAACGGGATATCTGATTGGCTTTAATGACATCATCTAAGCTGCCCATAGCCGCGCACTCGGGCTAGTGTAGCAGGGTTCCGTGCCGGGGCGAGTCTTGATGTCATCGGGTTACAATCTCTGCAGGAAGAGGATGACCGACGTATAGAATCAACATACGCAAAATAGCAGGAAATATTACGATTCGCACAGTTTTCTAGAATGGTCTTAAGATTGGTCTCTGCTGTTGGATTGATTGTGGAACCGATATAAGCGATCGAAATATTCAAATCAAAGCCTTGACTGCGCGCGACTGGCCGCTGTTCATTAAATCATTCCGTATAATTCATGATACCTCATCGTTCATAATAAAATGAATTGGATAAAACAGCGATACGTGACGTGTCAGTTCGTAGTTTGCATTCGGCGGCGATAATAACCTTGAATAGAGAGAATCATTTTCGCACACGAAAGCTGTTTCTTCGTCCTTTGCCGGAATATTCGCTGTCGGCAGATATCGCTTCTACTGCGCTTTATGTTTGATAAATCACCACACATGCGTCAAGCCGATATCAAAATTGATTAGAGCGTTGAAAATTAAACTCGACATCAATCTACAATTTCTAAAACGTGTTAATTGGACTCTGACTTTCTCCACGACCCGCAATTCTCCGAGTGAATGCACACTAGTAAACAACTCTGCCCCAAAAACTGTCTACCTTCAGCTCAGTGAAGCGAAATTCTTTTTCGACGCCGTAAAAACCGTTACAATAATGTTTATATACATTGATACCTAGCATGCGTTACTTAAAGGGTTCTGTGTGAATAGATGTGCACAACGTCATAGATATTGGCGTTTCAAAATAGGTATCACAGTTGTGAATATATGCGTTCATTTTGTAATTTAAGTATATTCATTGACTCTTTTAATTTTATTTTTGATAAAATTTCAATAATAATTCTTGAGAGGATGTGCCCTACGTCATCAATATATCGGGACTAGACTGGTTGCGGGGCAATTCAATTCAATTATTGATGTACTCAAATCCAAAATAACTTTATATATTGTTAGTATGATTCATATTATATCATTGTTGACAATATTAAACAAAATATATGTGTTATTTTTGAAGGCGTGAATAGACTTTTTAAGTTGGTTTTCTCGTTTTACCATTAGTTTGGTATGATCATTTTATATTCTATGATGAAGGGATTTTCAAATGGATTCTTTTTACAAAAATTTAGATGTCATGTTAATCATGATGTAACTGTAAAGACGAACAAATCTATTTATAGAAAGTATTCGTTTTCTTTCAAAAGAGTGTATCATTCAGAAGAACATTCAATTCACAAAGCTCTACATTCAGGCGGCCTTATACGACAAACTTTCGAACGACAAACAGAGGCCTCCAGTAAATCCGTATCATGAAATTGAAAAGAAAATCCCGTAGCGCAGTCGATGACTCGTAATCATGTAGGGACTACTTGAAAACATGGCAAATTTCACCGAGTCAAATCACGTATACGGTACTCATAGCGGAGTCCATCATTTTCCGCAAGAGTTGTTGATTCATTCATAGGAAGAAATCCATCTCGGTGTCAAAGGCAGTGGAAGAATCAGACCGTCGTTTTTCTTGTGTCACAGTCGACGAAACCAATAATAACCCGCGCGAATATAAGAGAAATATTCAAATCATCGACATTTCATCACGCGCGCAAGGACGTGTTGATGCGCATGAAGAAACATCGTTAAGGAGTTCTCCGTATTTTTCTCAACGTGAAAGAACGTTTCGAGAATATAACTCAGATAATGATACCGAATCTGCGCAGTATATGAAAAACAAACGTGGTTTGGAACCGACCTATACACGCAACCCAATGCACGACAAAATATAAATGATGATCGAATTTCTGGCGAACTTCATTTTCGCAGTTAGTCGACTAGTGGTCGGGGCTAATAACCGAACGCACTATAGTTCGGTCTTAATGAGTTTCATGGTGTCGGCCATCTTGGACTAGATCTGGTGTTCAGCGACCGTACTGAGTTGCGTGGTTCGCTACATCCGGACTATTATACCTTCGACTAATTGACATTCGGTTTCACTTAGTTCGACCTTCGATAAAAAGAAAGTTCGCCCAAGCGTACAACGCTAGTAAAAGGTCACAAGATGGCCGATATGGCGTAGGCCTTCCTGTAAAGATATGATAGCAATGTATGATTCGTTGGGATATTTCAATGTCAACGGTGGCATAAAAGGGATGGATTAGCCACGTTATGCCCCTGTACACAACTGTTGAATATTATTTTATGTGATCCATTATCAGATCATGGACGTATAAATTCTAGTTTATACCTCCATGATCAGATGTTATGGCCAGAATACACACTCATAAAATCTGGAATATCAATTCACCTTGTCATTTAAGGCGCCGCTTGATTCAATTAAAATTGGACTCCGAATCCGGACCTCTTGATTTCAACACCGTTTTCACAGCCTTCGAACGCGGGGATTTTTGATCGATGTCGTTTTCAAGCTTGCGCTGACATTTTATAGCCCGTTCGTTAGAACGTGGAGACTTGTCATATATATTCTGCCTGTGCCACGAATCGAGGTGGTTTTTCAACAACGGCTTTATCGAGCTAATCAATCTACCACAAGAGTATATAACCCACTCCAAATCAGTGAAACTATACACCATATTCGTGTCAACAAGCCTAAACAGTGGAATAAACATGGGCGCAATTGATAAATCTTACCAAACACTTATGCGTGAAACCTTTCCGCTGTGCTAGGAAACCAAATCGGCCATGGCGCATAGGTACGTCTCCGCGCACTTCAACCGTTAGTACCGAATCATATAAAACAGTCGCACACCGTAACCATTTCTTTATCGGTCAAAAGTGAAAAACGAAGATAGTTTTCAGTTTTAAGCATCGGGTTCGTTTTGATTTCGACGACTAATGGTGGAAGAGCTGTATTAGGCTGATTAGTTTATGAATGGCTCCGTCTCATTTATCGTTGTTATCCTCGTGTACGTGGAAAACTCATAAATCTAGCGATATTCCGCGGCGATCGTATCTGTAAAATTGACTCGTCGATTTTCATTTTTTGTTACGTTAGACGAGCACTGTGATGTATATCAAACGCTACTCACTGTCGTGTCAGTTGGAGAGAGATTGGGAAGTAGTTTTCGATCAAACATCCAATTGACGGCGCATCAACAAGGTCTATTAAAATTGATTTTCGGTCGTACAGAAAAAAGCGCCGCTTGCTCTGAGCCGTCGTGAGCTCAAATTAGCTCGACCAGAGGTGCCGCCTTCACACTTGATTATATTTGTTATAAGGCTAAGGCGAGCTTATTACGGCAAGTTACTTTATGTATCGGGCTAGTGTAGGGCCCGATCTATGGTCTGATTCAGGGAGGGTTGCATCCATAAAATGCGTATCATATAATCAGGAGGGCGTTCTGAAAGAAAGCTCATCGGAAAAAATTAAGTCATTTGTGAAAATACAGGGAACAAGCTTATGGATTTAAACTTTTGAGGGTAGAAGTTTAATATGATTCGTTCTCCCATGAGATTTCAGGGCAAATGGGCATTGTAAGGGGGGCGCACCCCCTGTACATTCCCTTGAATCCACCCCTGATGTGGCACTGGTTTCACCCATCGTCCTTCGCTTTGTTCTTCTTGCCTTCGCGATAGTGTATAACGATAATGCAAACCGTCCGGTATACGGTGTGACGTTTACGACCATAAATCAAAGCTACGTCTGACGTCGGCAAAGTGTCGGTGTTCGTGTAAAAAATATTGTAGATAACCTTGAAAGTCTCCACGTCCACACTATGGATGATGTACCATTCTATGCTAATACGGAAATTGACAAAGTGCTAAACGTAATAATCGTTTTACGCCGACACTCCCCGAAGACTGGACATTGGAGGTGCTTCACCACCAGAGTTCGAAAATAGCAACCATTCATCAAATAAATCGGGTGTTGTACCACAGCCCATCACTAGCGAAACATATCAAATAGATAGATTACATCCTCGCTTAAAAACGCTACAACGCTTGTTATGCTATAGCAATTTCATATTCCAAACTGAATATAAAATCCGAAACTCGCAGCGATACCCAAAATATTTTTCGGTGAAAATCTTCAATGAATACGGGTTTTCTATATCGCTTGCTCATAACTGCCTGTTCACTCTTTTTTCCTGGACACCCGATCTATATGTCACATACAGACAAGTGATTATCAGGGACTTCAGGTAATGATGACTTTGGTCTTTGCCTATACAGTAGATGTGAAAAGTAATTCAGCAAGAGCCGCGAGAGACGTGACGAACGCTACAAATAGTCTGATTTGTCGGCCATAAAGGCAAGTTTTTCGAACATTAGCACACCAAGAACCAGCACGGCGCGTGCTCAACGAACGCCCAACGAAATAAAACCGAAAGCGATTTATATGTTTACAACCCGCACGTCGCCGATAAAGTGGCATTTTTATTGCCAGACTCGTTGTACAAATCGGAAATGAGCTTACAATCCACGCTGAGGGCACGGGGGATTTTTAATTCGTTCGATCTGTCTGCATAACAACAACATTTTGTCCTTTCTTCAGCACTTCCCGGGTTTCATCTCATCCTTTCTTAACGCCGGGAAACGGTGGGATTCGAACCTGATCTGGTTAGACTCAGCCACGGCACGAAACCCTGCCAGGTACATGCGCAAGTTTGTCGCGCGAAAACTTGCGGCACCTATCAGATTGCTCGATGTATAATCACTGAGGCAAATTTCGTTGATAAACTATAAACCGGGCTAAAATGAAACAGGATTTCTATTTGGCTAATAATGACACCATATAAGCTGCGCATGTAGCCGTGGCAGGGTTTCGTACCGGGGCGAGTCTCGATGCCATCAGGTTCGAATCCCTACCGGTGAGAATGCGCGGGGTACAAGTAATGCCAATCTCACATGAAGGTGTTGAAAATCCTATAGCCCATGATTCAAATATCGATGTAAAAAACAGATTAGAAACTTATTTTCTTAACCTCGGCATAAAGGAGTCCCTGCTCATGCAAAAGATTTACGTCCATACGATTTCCCTTCATATCGTCAAGGTTTCCTGCGGAAAAATATGATTCCGGTCATATCAGTAAATGATTTGAATTGCACGCTCTAAACGACGTGTTTTCCATCTGTTTACTAGTACAACGTCGTGTCGTCGAGATTCTGTAATCATTTCCTGGAAATGATCTCATGGTGACATGATTCGCAATCATCATTCTCTGTCGTATCCGCCTGCGACTGTTATAAGAGCACCGTGCACTCATTCGATAACAAATATACATACATGAAATTAAGACGGAGACAAAACTATGTGCATTTAGAGTCGACACAGTTTCAGAACCGCTTTATTTTATCATCAATTCTACATATGTAAGCTAACTATATCTCAAGAACAGAAAAATTACGAAAAGAAGAATCAACACATATCTAGGGTGAACGCCGCATTTTTTGAATCAATGGCATTCCCTATTCGTTAATAAAAATTCTTAAGGGAACCTCGTAACGAGAAATCCATTTTTACGAGGTGTGCCGTCATTTACTTCTATAAATAGGCTTCTCGTCGTATTCTGAAACATTGCCGTCGATGAACCGCGTCTTCCAAACGAGACAAAATGAGATAATCGCGAATTAATGGCAGTCATTACGCTGTGAAAGAATGTCTAGGTCGACCTTCTTCTCTTCTCTGTCGATTTCGCTATATCCATTCTTTGAATATGGTAACTTATCGTGAATCACACACAACATATGAATTTGATCACCATATCCGCGATAAGACAATAAGTGTAAAATCCCACAATAATAGAATGAATGACTAAAACATATATTCAAAACATAGAAATATTGCGGGTGGTTTCTATAACCGCCAAAACATACTTCTGACAGTAGGGCAAACTGCACATTAATTTTTTTTCAGTTCATCTTGGGTCCCTTATGACAAATCAATATCAGTTTTGGATGTACTTTCACATTAACATGTTTTTTGGGATGGTTCAAATATGAACCCCAAGCTGCTTCATCATTAGTTTAAAGTACCTAAATATTTTCAGAGAAACTGAAAAAGTGCATCCTTTAATGCCCAGTGTTCCATATATGGCCCCAATTTGTTGATTGACAACGTACAAGCTACCTTCTGGCCATTGGTCATATGACCCCTTGGGTTGAAGTGGTAGATTTAATTTCTAATAATAATTGATAATTCAATTTCAGCTAAGAACTCTGAAACCCCACTATCAACAATTCTTAAATTTATGACCGGCTAATTAGGTGGGGTCATATATGACCCACAGCGCATCCCAGGGTTAAAATTGAAGAAGGGTGGTAGAAACCACCCGAAATGTTCTTCTATATTTTCTTTACAAAAGCTTTAGTCATTCATTCAATTATGGGATTTTACACTCTTAAACACGTGGGATTTTACGCAACATATATACCATCAGTCATTCCCCAAAGAATGCCCCTGGTGAATTTTCTTCCGCATACTACGCGATTACGTAGTCTAATACGCGATTGGTAAAATACTGAACGTAATTGAACTACACAATTTTCAAGAAATCCAGCGCAAGGAGGTTGTGTGGGATATAAGCCTTCTCGCCTCTTTTTGTTCGATTGATCAAGTATCGATAGATCGATAGACATGTTCTGCATGGCGCCTCATCAAGGGCGAAGTGTGTTATGCATAAATGAAAATGAACGAAGAAAGCCCCCTTACCATCGCTTCATCCGATTAACAGCGTATAAGATCGATGAAACTCACTCAATTTGAAATGTAGGTCAACTTTATCAGTAGCAAATTCGATTTGCTGAAATGGAATTCTAAGACAACGTCAGCGGAATAAGTATTTGTCAAAAGAATGGAACAACCTTTGTGTGTTGATAATACAAAAAGCACTAAAAAGAGGGCTCCGGGGACTTGGGAGTTATCGTTTTCTGGTATGACTTAAACAAACCCATCATGTAAATGTATGTAAATTCGTCTGTCGGTTCTGTTTCTCGTGTTGTCATTATATCAATGGAAGAAAAGCGCGTTGATTTATTTTATGAGACCCTGGGGATGAAGGTGGTCTTCGTCAGACATAGATACGCCTATTCATTGTTTTCGCAATTGCTAGCATTCATGGCGTAGGCTATATAATATGTTCTTGTCTTGGACACAGACGACAGCGGCTAACAAATAAGAGTTCAATCTTGTCGAAAAGATGCATTGTAGGATATACGCGATGAATGTCAATATCATAGTTACTTATTACTTATCACTTGTGCTGATTTTTAAGGCGGACGATATATAGAAAGTCTTATTACCTGGCCGCAGCTAACGCTCAATACAAATTTCCGGCGAGATTTCCTTTACATTTATAGCGTCTTCGACTTAAAAAAATCGATGCACAGGTAAAATGCATCGATCATTCGAAACTTTAATCGAATGTCGTATCATGCACATACAACGTACAACGTGCCATGCATTTGTCGGCGGACGCGTCGATCATATATCAAATAGCACCATTCATTCACATTGACGGTTTTTAGATGGATCGCATTTCATTTGGATGATGAAATGATTACCTGTAGCCACGCGGAGATGAATTATTGGACAGGTATATCTTAAAAACTAGTTATTAGTTACAAATCGAATTTTCAAGGTTTTTTTCTCATTTGGAGAAGGATCCAATCTTTCAATCTAAATGTTAATGAATTCGTGGCGCTAGTCCAATATACGGCATTTAACTGCGTGTATAGAGTTACACAGCGTTCTTCGGTCAGTGTTTACAGCAGACTGTTGACAGTCGACGGTTAGAGGGAGGTAAACGATGAGCAGAGGTGGCAACCTGTCAACAATAAATGACGTATGGCAATTATTTCATCTGCCTTTTATTGCCATTTTTATTCATAATTTCCATTGTTTCTCATAAATCAATCAAGTATGTAGATAATCGTTGGAAGATTGATTGGAAGATAACGTTAACTTAATATTTCGAAATGTCAAACGCACTTCAGATATAAGATTCGAAATCCACTCACCGGAGCATTTTTCCTCCGTGTGATTATTTTACTGTTTTCAACTTCAGGCATGTTCATGCTTGAATAAGCGTTGATTATCTTTATCTGTCAGTACAGATAGCCGATTGAAGCATGGATTTTGAGGGTGTCTACTGTCAACCGACTCGTATAGTCATCACGGAACTGGGGTGTAGGATGTCACCTGTCAACCGTCCCGTGCAATATCCTCTAACTAGTGTAGGATGTCTGCTTTCAACCGTCATGTACAGTCATCACCAAACTGGTGTTTAGGGTGTCTACTGTCAACAATCCTACAGTCATCGCCTTACTGGCGTGTATTGCTGTTTCTGTCAACTGTCTGTACAGACATCACCCCGGTATGTAGGGTATCGCTTGTCATCAGCTGAAGAATACGAAACCTCGAGGATCCATTTTCATGGAACTTCTTTTATTTCCATATTACTTCGCTTTCATTATTTCAGCTTGCGCATTAATACATTTCTAAATTCCCCGATTCGCTGAAATAGGAACTCTACACATTGCACTATAATGCCAAACTCGGGCCTGTTAAACGTATTGGACTGGACGCTGCTTCTAGTATGTGTACATTTATCTAACAGCTCAAAGAAGCGCATGAGTCCAATCTAGACTGCTTAAAATAGATTTGAATGTCATCAAATGGCCTCGCTTCTCGTCACCCGAAGCATGAAGACAAATGAGTTTCGATGCGTATGGAGCCTTGACGTAAGACCTTACTAATCCATCATCCGCGGAGACCGAGTCCCTACACGTCTGTTCAAATGAGAACCAACTGAAATCCAGGAAGATGGATAGCAATTTTTTTCGGCGTTCTTATTGAACGTTTTTTCGTCCGACGTTTCGGTAAAATTTCATTTGATATGGCTTAATTGTCAGTAGCGTTTCCAAATAGATAATGGATGTATTGGGGGAAATACGAAATACGTAGGAGAGAAATTGATTTAATTTTGTTTTAATTATTCAATCTGTTTACGTCGAATTGAGTGGAGATTTGCTCGGACGTTCACGATAAGACATTCTAATACTGTCGAAGAAAACCTTCAAATTGCTTTATAATGCACAGCGTGACGCCATGGTGATTCGATTTCTCGGCGTCGTGGGGACGCGGCGTGAGACACCTAATTAGCACTGTTTCACGATCGTCTAGACAAAACTAATGAGATCAATCGAAAACGTGAAAATATGTGCGGGTAACAGGTAGCAAATCATTAAAAAGCCGCCTAAGAAATCTGACGACTTACTCTCAGTAGTAAATGGTTTCAGTTCTGATGTCCTCGGGCCTTTTGCTCAGAAGGTGGTTGAAATCAGATTTGACATAGTATATGGTGACAATGGGAAACTCGCAGATGGCGTGAAATTGATTGCTCAACAGTTGCTCGTCCGTTGTCAAAATGAGTTCATTTGAACTGGATTTTAGACTACCGAATCCATTCTCACAGCACACCGAATATACAATACTTTCATCCTTCTACTCGGAGATCGGCTTAGTTTCCCCTAAATAACTGATTCATTCAAGAGAAAATTTTTAATTGAAATGCAGAGGAAATCGAACGCGAACGACCAACTACTGCTAGCGAACCTTGCGGATACTCGCCTGCCATACGTGGAATCTTCAATCGCCTCAGTAGCACTGTGGGTACCCAATTACAAGTTCATTGTATTACTATGGTATCTATCCGCTGGACCTTTTGAGCAACTGGCCCCAGAATGGGAATTGCATCTTTTTCTAGATTCTTGCATCGGCGGTTCATCAAAATGTCATCATATTGCACCTTTCGCCTGGGATTTGGTCGTCTCCCGCGGGTAACGGCATAAATATGCTGATGCTCCACAGACCGATCATAACGACTCGATGACAGTGATGTATTGTTTTAAGACCGACGCGAAATAAATCGTTGAATGCGCTGCCTGATAGTTACCGGTTTTGCCGTCCACAGCTCGCCCGACTTTAGAATAAATAATCTCACCAAATAGAACTAAGTAGTAACTAATGTTGCGTTATATGGCATAATTATTGTTTACGCCCTAACTTACATGGGCGGATCTAGGGTCTAATTCAGGGAAGCGTGCATCCCCAAAATAGGACATATCATTAGATCAAAAGAGCACCCGAAAAAAAGTCAACTGGAGATGAAAGGTTATCCATTCTGAAATGGTTTATCCGGGTACCCGGGCACTTTATATTCAAGATCTATCCAGGAAAGTCCACCCTTTCACGGCGAAAAGTACCCTCTTTCTTGAATCTTGAAATAGAACTGCCTCTCAAAAAAGCTCGGCACGGTCCCGAACAAGCTAGCGAGGACCGTACAAAAAGAGATCATTGAATATTTATTCATCGAACAGAACAGTCGAGATATTAATAACGTAACGACGACATTGTCTTAGTTTATAGGCCTATTTTGCAGCTATTCGTTTTAATCTAACACATCACGTTGTTGTGTATTTTGGCCATTACTCATTGCCGCTCGTATGAATAAGCCAAATTGTATCGAATGATTGAATCTAATGATCATTATTTTGTCGATTTCGGGGCCAACGTACACAGTGCCGCATATTACTAGTCAGGCGGTGATATATTTGATAAAGATTTGCCTTCTAATTTCATTTACTTCTATATCGCCTATATGATCATAAGCGCTCAACGTGTAAAGAGTAGACACGGTGGGGAGCTGATGATGTGAGCGATGCGTAAGACGATTGCCTTGTTAATTTCTGATGTTAGTAATTGGTTTTGTTGAGTTACTTTCTAAGAAACACGGAAAAGGAAAACCAACATATGCCGGTGAAAAAATGTTTATCCGTTGATAGATATCACCTTTTTATGACATAAATGTACCATACATTGTCTTTTATGAAATTGCGGTCCATAGTTAACCGTATTAGTTAACGTGGCCAACCTCTAAGCCTGACTATAAATCACACGGTTTCACCTCATCTCATACGCCCGCAGCTACGTTGGCAATGTCAAGGCAAAGTTCGATCTAAATTCATTGATTTTCCTGAGAATTACCAGTAGATTTACACCCTGCATGAAAACATATTAAAACATATTAATCTTATTAATGTTGTTGATATACCCTTTTGTCAGTGTTGATCCTTTCCAAACGTGTTTATTACACGTATCGAAAGGTACTTCAAATGGTTTAATTGCTTCGTAACCGTAAGCAGTAATTAAAATCTGGTATATAGCCGAAGTATTCGGGGAGCGAATCCATCGGAAGAATCCGTTCACGAAGATCTATACAGCGAACTTTCAGACACTGAGTGATTTATAGGCGAATTACAT
This sequence comes from Tubulanus polymorphus, assembly GCF_964204645.1. Taxonomy (NCBI): domain Eukaryota; kingdom Metazoa; phylum Nemertea; class Palaeonemertea; order Tubulaniformes; family Tubulanidae; genus Tubulanus; species Tubulanus polymorphus. The sequence goes on along the minus strand of NC_134027.1, from coordinate 9,282,812 downwards.
CGGCTTATTGGATTTCACAAGGCGTGCCGATGGTTAATTGTTCTTTTCTTCTCACTTCGCATTACGGAAGGTGGCGCCGAATTTTACGCTTCGGTGTATATTTGAAAATGGATTAAAAGCCGCCTTTATAGTCGCCTCATCAGTATAAGTATTAGGCCACCGCATGGTGTTATACTAATTTTGTCCGCCAACTCCATGGTTACACACCGCCCAGCATGTATAACTGTATAACTGCTAATTTTAGTTCCAAACATGGTGTATTATGTATTGGAAATTGTAAAAAAGAAAATCCGACGTCCCGAGGACACGAGAAAAAGATTTTTTCCTGATTTTGAATTAAGAAAAAAGATTCGAGTATTTTTAGATGAGATATAACTCGTCGGAAAATCGAATTCCAAAATGCAATAGGGTTTCAAAACATTCACCCAGACTCTCCGTGTAGGGAGTGTTAAAGTAGAATGGGATGATATCTATGATGACCTGGGGACTGTAGTCAGTGACCGAAGCATTGTGTTTTCATTTTCGATGATAAATTTCGTTTCGTAGTGGGCATTTAATCACCAGGGTGGCCACTTTACCCCGATTTTTCCATTTTAAAACACACAACTCCCTGAATAAATCCGAGGAATTTCTAGGTTTAGAATATTGCAATCTATTCCTTTTTTATGAATCATCATGTAGTGCCAAGAAACACGTTGTCGATAAGACATTTTGTTAAAATTTGTCCAATTCATCTATTTTTTTTTCCTAGATTTTTCTGATTCCCGGAGTTTTCCAGGTCAGTGGCCACCCTGAATCAAACTGTATCAAACATTATCCGCTAACGGAAGTCCAATGCGGTGCAGATGAACAATATAGTATTTTGTGACGTTAGCTCAAGACTTCAAACGCACACAGATCAATACCGAAATGATAAATTTCCTTTTTATTTTGAACACGCAAAATAGAATTTGTTTCCTTTCTTTGACATGATTCTTCAACTTTTGTTTATATCGAACCCGAGGACCATCCCTGGCTTTTAAAGTTGTTTTCTACAAAAAGGATTTCAGATGTCTGATTTAGGTAAATACAGAAGATTGGTACGTATTTTCTTTGAGTGTCGTATAGGCGTGGGCGATTTAAAAACAAGTCTCGCTTGTCAAGTGAAACGGAGTATTGCGCAGTCCGAATTGCTCTCTGATACGGACCAGTAAACGCAGGAATGTTTGTGGAACTACGTGTAATTCGAGGGAAAATTTGCTTCATTAGCGCACGCATGCAACTGAGGATTATTGAACTGATACGGCAGATAAGGAAAAACCTCTTATTCCAGGCGCATTTATCAAACGTATCTGATGTGTCTTCTTGAGTCAAATCAACGTATTAGTTCAGGGATACAACTACCATAAACTTTTCGCCATTGCGGTCACGGGTTGCAGCTTATCCTCGGAATATTGTGATGATTTTAGCGTAGTTTAATAAGCTCGATACGCCATCTTCATGTTCATAACCAAAACGGCCTGGGCGTTTTTACCTAATTTAATTTAGTTTATAATGCAATTATGAATTGTTATCAAGAATATTGACGAAAATACATGCTTATGTAATAACAGTTCTCTAAGTCAAAAACAGCCGTTTTTGATATTTCTTATATTTCATGATTTCTAATAAGTGTCAAGCAGCTGGGACGCTTGGCCATTTAGCATGAAAATGTAGTATCGCTTCATTTTTTGTTGCAAAAAACCTCTTATTCTGGGCGCAGTTATCAAACGTATCTGATGTATCTTCTTGATTCAAAGCAGCGTCCTAGTTCAGGGATACGACTCCCATAATTTTTTTTCGCCGTATATTTTTTCGGTCACTGGTTGCGGCTCATCTACGGAATTGTGATGTGCAGCAAGCGTTCACGAGATCACCAGTGGACATCACGCCTCATCGCACATAACTACCTTTTAGATAGCAGCTAATTTTTTGATGCATGTCTTATCGCGGCTACCTAATCCGTTCATATTCCACCACCGCGCCAACCGAATTACACAATGATTTGATTTGTCTGCATAGTTCACGTTGACTCTTTTATTATCGAAGTTCCTTCAGTGCAGTTATTCTAAAAACGGCATCAACGCTGTTTCCAGAATAAAGCGCACAGCAATCTCACCCTCTTGTTGGACATTGATATTTTGGGGGACCCCGAACCCGTGGCGCCCCTGTGTCGTTAATTCATATAACCTTAACTTAACAAAGCTACCGGTATTTTTACTAATGACCAATGGACGGATTTTAAGTGTTAAGAAACTATCACTGTTCAGATGAATTGGCCGTGGACAGCATTCTGTAACTTCGCCAGATATTCTACCATTGTCATTTACGACCATATTATTTTCTGGAAAATTGAATAGCATTTTCTTAATTTTGCCATGATAATTTTTCCTCTGTCCATCGGCTAAAGTTGCCGAATATAAACAAACCACTGACAGGTCTTATAAATGTACGTAAGAAGGCGTCGACACGTCAACATCTTCTACTTGTCGATGCGACTAATATTCCGTGCGCGCAAAGATAGTTCTTGTCAACAAGATCGGATATGTGAACATACCGTGATCATCAGTGTCGTTTGTCTCTTTCATATTCAAAATAACATAGTGTGCCTACATGACCCATTATTTATCAACACTGATTGATGGCGTCGTCATTATGAAGATAGCTATCTGAAGCTGTTACATCGCAGCGGTAAATGAACCGAGTCCTGCAGCATGTAGGGGGATCGCTGATGGTGCTCTAAGAAGAATTTTCTCGATCCTTCCTCGAAGAGAATGGAACGTCTGCATCGTGATTCAGCCAGGGCACGATGCCGGCCAGATAGTGTATTGCGGAGTTGGATGCCCACCTGGAAGATTTTCGATTTTCAAAATGGCGTCGTCTATATTCGTTGAACGCACTGTTTACCAGACAAATGTCTCAGAATTACTTCACTTCACTTCCATTACGATACACCGAAGTTAATATCACCAACGGGTATCAGACGGCCTCATTTCAGCTCTATCAGTATTGCCGATCCCCTGAGTTCAAAACATGGCGAAATGGGTCTTAAAGTCTTATGAGCGGTTTTTCCACTTCGATCGGTAATGGGAATGGTCTGTCTGATATAAGTCTGTTCTTATCTGCCACGTTGCCCTCCCCTGGTCAATAATTTATTTGACGAGAATCTTTGAATGTTTGAAGAGAATTGAAGATCTTCACGAGAAATCATTATATATTAGTATAAATTTAGTATATCATGCGGCAATCAGCATTCCTTATTCATCCTTCCACTGCGGCTTACATATATGTTCTCCACCACCAGAGAGCTCGTCATTACTGTCACGGAGCTTTTATCTCGCTCTCCAAAACTTTTCAGAGCTCCCTCATTCATACAAATTCATCACCCGGGTTGTTGTTGATATTTGGATTTTGACCATGTTTGGCAATTTCACCTAAACTAGGTAATGATAACTAGATATCCTCAGTTTAGTGTTGGCCAAGCGGAATTTCATAAACGATTGGACTTAAGGCATATTAAATCATTTCAATGAACCAGGATTACATTATCTATCCAGATAATCGGTGAAAGCGACATTCCAAGGCTAAAGGTATCGTTCGTAACTGTGAACTGTACGCAGCCAAGACGGAACGCTTGATTGCGTTTGTTAGTGAGACGGCCAGTCGCATATGGGAAATGTCAAGTGGGGGCATCAAGAACGAGTGGATCAGCTGATTGGATAAAACCTGGTTTTGAGGCTTCCGAAAGAATTGTCGAGTATCAGTACCGATGGATTATACATCCATATTTTCTGATTCGGGCTCCTTGGCCAAAGTCATGAGAAAATATGACATTGTCCTTTGTTATTCGGGTATCGTTTACAACTAACGATTTTTCACTAAATAGATCTAAATGTCAAACTGAACAATAGTGTCAAAATGCTCACGTGTGTCGGTTACCCACAAGTGACCTTCAGTTTTTCAACATCGGGCTACGCAATATCCCATGTGAAAATATGATTCAATTAACTGCGACTGAAGACAACCTTTCTTCGCAAATACAATATATGCAATTTAAACCTTAGAAATACGATCACTAAGATTTTTTATGGTGAGACACGGTCGTCGGCATATTTTGAACGGACTAATACTTTTCTGGAGAGGAGGGTGGCATAAAGGCGTTTTATTTCAAAACTTAGTGTTGAAAAGAAACCAAACGTGTGAAATATCACAAAAGATTGTCTTGAAAATACACATTTACTAAGGGAAAGTTGTGGATATCGCTCGTGTTTGGTGACTAATACGTTGTGTGCTTGCGCTTTCCGTTATCTTTCCAGTCGTTATTTATCATCAACCTGCCTTTGTACAATATTGGAAATTGATAGCCCGAGTTTTATTGTGACGACCGTTTGTTTGCCCTGCAGGTAAAATCCATCAAAAAGTCATTCGACGGGGAAAGACTACGTCAAACCATATTACGGGTAATTCGGTTTTTCCAAGAGCCTCCCGAATAAAAAATCGTCTTTCGCGTTTAGAAAGTACTTTCACTTAACACTCTATCTTATAAGGAGCTGGTCGTCTCTATAATCTCCTTATGACATCAGCAACTTGGGAATAGGGATTGAAGCATTATATTCAATACTTCTCTAGGTTACCTACTCATTTACGTTTTAGCACTTCTTTAGATAGTTTTAAATCTTAATTAAAAACTCACCTTTTTACTGTTGCTTATTCTTTAACGCCTAATTCTGCTGTATTCTACTTGTATCTATATCTACTTTTTATATGCTAGTTAAACTTTCAAGAAGGTGTTTAAGCCATGATGATATTGAATTGCATGATAAGTAACTATTATTAGACAAATATTCGCACAACTCAACTCGAAATGATATGTTCATACGTATTTATACGTCGTTTAAAGCTCAATGAACTTTCGACCCGAATACTATATTCTTTTCTGTATGAATTAAGGTTTCAGGCTGTTTAAGGGCGTTTCTGAAAAAAAATTCTAGTGGCTAAATAAACTCTTTTTGTGATTTCCCGACCTTTGAAACTAAAACTACATGTATGTACCCCTAATGAAAATCGATTTTTCTATTTTTGTGTTTAGTTGGAGATGATTTCGAATTTTGCATAACGATTAAATTGAAGCGACTAATAGAAGAGTCGTCAGTCTAACTGATAATGTGCTAAAAGTTTAACCCCGGGGTTAAGGTTAAGGCTTTTCTATGAAAGCAGCCCAGAATGTATCATTAAATCAAGAGGGAACAAGTTCATGACATTTCTAAATCGAAAATTAATTATTCCTGATTTCGATTTGGAAATTAGGACAGTTTTATAATTCAGACGAGTTTTTCTACCTGTGTGTAAAAGGGGAAGTAAAGTGGCTCATTTTTATTTTGAGATATTCCACTTCTTCTTTCCTGAAAAAGGCAGAAAACCCCGTTAATATTCCCTTGATTTTTAATAATTCATTAGATGGGAATGATGTTGTGATATAATTATCATTCTTAATGTATTGTGCCGATTCGTTTATATCTTAAATGATTTCATTGGACTAAATTTTGCAAATTCTTATTTCATTACAGGTTAGCAATATGTTCATCATCAGCCTTGCTATCGCGGATCTGGTCGTCGGTCTAATCGTGATGCCGATCAGCGCAATCTATATATTCACCGAAGACTGGCATTTTGGACAGATGGTTTGTGACCTATGGATAGGAGTGGATTACACGGCTAGCACGGCTTCGATTCTGAATTTGTTTATTCTCAGTTTGGACCGATATTGGTCGGTTACGTCCCCGTTGAAATATCTGCGCAAACGGACGAAAAAACGTGCTCTAATTATGATCGGTATCGTATGGTTTTTATCGATGCTGTGGATCATACCGATACTAGGCTGGCATCATTTCGCGACCGGTGGCGTGAGGATGGTGCCCGATAACGTGTGCGACACGGAATACGCGACGGACACGGTTTTTAAGGTGATCACGGCGCTATTTAACTACTACATTCCACTGACGATCATGTTCATTTTGTACGGAAATATATTTCACGAAATTCGAAAACGTTCAGAGTTCGAACTCGGTCGCAAGAACATCGGCGGTTCGTACTTCACGAGCATTCACATTTCCACGCTGGACGACAGTGATAACCGCAATGATACGTTCGCCGAGATAACACCACCGACCCCGCCTTCGCCCGAGGAGAGCGTCGGACTCGCGCTTCCGAAATCTCCGGCCGAGTGCGAAACCGAAACGTCCGACGACGAAATCGGTCGGTTTCATCGCAAATACGAATTCAATAACGCGAATCTGATCCGTATGGCCACCGAGGGCATCAAAAGCGAACAGAACAACGGCCACTCTCCGCTGGAATACAAACTCGACGTCGAATTCGCCTACGACGAGCGGGTCATCGATTCGAACACCGAGAAGATTCAGCCGTTTCTGTACGAAGAACACAAGCTGACGACGTTCCGAACGAGCGAACGGGAGGAGGCGCACGGTAGTTCCGAGTCGACGTTCAGCACGAACACCAAACAATCCAACATCAGCGTGTCCCCGAAAGAACATTCCGCCGCCAGTTGTCATTTTCAGAAATCAGCCGTCGTAGATCAAATTCACAAGAGTATTAAAAACGACTTGCAAACATCGACGAAAAATACTCATTTCCTAATGGACCGTAAAAGACGGCTTAAATCGATACTGTCCAACTCAAAGACGAATAGTTCAAAAGCGGCTAACTCTTCGAATAATGCTCATTCGCCTAGTCGCACCGCTTTGATTGCCGTAAGCGCCAAAACGAAGAAATCGTCGTCGAAAAGTAATCACGTTGTTAATAGTACCAGGGACCATTCGTCGGCACGCAATAAAGCCGCCTCGGCGCGGATGTTCGGGGCTAAGTTCAAACGCCGGCGAACTACCGTATCGCTAACGAAAGAGATCAAAGCCGCTCGTCAACTCGGCGTGATAATGGGTGCCTTTTCGCTGTGCTTCTTGCCGTATTTCATCATTTTCATGGTAGTCGCGTTCTGCGACGGCTGCATCGACAGCGGCACGGTGGTCGCTGTGACGTGGATCGGCTATCTGAACTCGACTCTCAATCCGTTTTTATATCCGTTGTGCAACGCCGGCTTCCGGCGTAAATTCAAAAAGATGCTCTTTCCGAAGAAACGACCGGTCAGACTTTCGTATCACGAGACTCGACAATATGATTAGGAAGTTATTTTTGTTGGTCTTTTTTATTTGTACGTATCTAATGAATAAAGTTGCTGTCCGTACATAAAAGGAGTTCGTTCGTGTGGAAAATGGATAAAGGTCTTTTACCGGGAAAGAAATAAATCATTGGTTCAATTGGTAATGATAATTCTACCATCGCTTATTCTAAGGCCGAAGTCTAAAAGGCTAAAGTCTGAGAGACTAGTTTTTGTGGTCGCAGGTCGACTACCAACTACCGTTCCAACTATTTACAATTGCACAAATGATGTAGGACAATAAGTCATTGAGAATGTCAGTGATTACAGACAGATTGTCGACGACAAACACTTGAGAAATTTAGCCTTCGACCTGTCTCACTGTTATCGCGATAATACGACGCAAGTCAAGTGGTTAACAGTTACACCAATGAAGTGCAAATTATAGATGTTTTTGACGATTTAGATTTTTTAATAAAAACATTGACAAAAACCTGGTGTAGTTCACATGTTCCAACGTCACTGAATACAAGTTTTAACAACTTTGAGGTGATATTCTTACAGTCGTTTCTTTCTTTTCTGATATCGACGAACTGCACCATACTAACTACGTTACTACGTTGTAAAACATGACACTTTTTACGCCGTAAAAACCGTTACAATAATGTTTATATTAATTGATACCGAGTATACGAGTTATTTGAGGGGTTCTGTATGAGTGGATGTGCACACTGTCATCAATATTGGATGTTCAAAATAATTACAATTTTAACAATAACAATTGTGAATTTTGGCGTTTATTTTGTAATTGAATACATACCATAACTCCAATCGTATTATTGATAAATTTTGATAATCATTTTTTTCAGATCACGTGCACTACGTCATCAATACAGTGAGGCTAGGGCTAGACTGGTTGACGGCCAATTCAATTCAAGATATGTTCAAATCCAAAATACGTAACTTCATTGATCCTTGATCAAAAATAATTCACATTATACTATATTGATTGTCGACAATATTACGCAATATGTTTTTCAAGGCGTCAATTAAAGCTCAAAATAGTTTTCTCGTTTGATTATTATAATAAATCTATAAGAACTATCATTACTCAATCATTCATAGGTAAGATATATCAAAACAGTGTAACGAGCCGTTCAATTTTCGTGTTATGCTGTTATATGGACATTTGGTTTACTCTGATGGAAAATAACATTATGCGAAAGGTTTCTTTGCAAATTGAAGAGGCTACCAAAAGGTAGTTCTAGAAAATACATTACAAAGTCTTTCTTGACTGTATTCTGATAACACCTTTTTAAGACTTATACGCTATGCACTATATGATCGTATATTGGACTTGACACCCAGCTGACCCGAGGCCTGTCACGAACACCAACTCTGATATGTGTCTTCGTGAACATGATTTCTTTAGATTTTTGTAAAAAAGCAGAGATATTATGACAGCACATCATTGTTACCAAATTTCATAACCGAGTGAAATTTTCGAAATTTTGACTTAGTACGTTGACCTGCCATATAACCTTAAGTGAACCATTTTATCTTATGACTTAAGCACTATTGTGTGATAGTGAATGACCTATATCTTCCTAGATGTCCTCGGGTATAGCTTCCTATTTAATGGACGCATTCGGGCCATTCAATTCAGACACCATGGCAGTCCCACAATGTGAAGACGCGAATTTGTACGAGTTCCTGACGAAAAAACTTCACGAAAATGAGGACCCCGCAGCGGTTACGGAAATCTACGACCAATGGACAAGTTACGACAAGGTAATATACTTTGAAAATAATTAAAGTCGTAATCTTTCTGAGAAAATTGTTTTATCATATCACTCAAAATAGATCAAGTATGCACAAAACGCTTCGCTTATAAAGTCTTGAATTTCATTTTTGTTATTCTCGCAAATGGATCAAAGCCGTTTGATTTCTGCAGGAGGTAAAACAGATGTGGTACGCTGGTCCAAAGAATTTGGCGAAAGTTGTGGATAAGTACGTTCAAAATAAAGAATGCTCGATAGTTGATGTCGGTGCCGGTACTGGTCTCGCCGCAGAAGAGGTAACTACTAACTTGGTTCAGCGCCGATGTTTGAGATAAAGTTTTCAAGTTTTTGTAGTTTTTTCATGGCGTTGACTTGGCGTGGAGCATTTTTTGGCCCGACCAAAAATGTCAGACCAGGCCTGAGCGAAATTTCAGCAGGTCAAATTATTGCGTTTGGATTGTGTTCCGGTAGCGTCTCAGTTCGCTTTGTTTAAGCAATGTTTAGTATTGAGTGAGGGATTAACGTGTGAACGCACTTTCTAATTAGGAACGGACCAAACTTGACTCGAGCCTAATCCGTGCCGATTTGGCCGGGGCAAATCGTCTGCGTGTAATTATTGATATTTTCGATGTGAATGTATTGTGCAAAAAATACTTCGTTTAGATGAAGATCCTGCTTGAATGAAAGTGGGCATAGCACATTCATCATTGATCAAGTCGTACTAGTTTCTCGTAAATATACGTTTCTTTTCAGTTGAGAAAAGCTGGATTCACGGGGCGGTTTGATGCAATCGAACCTTCCACCGGGCTGTTGAAAGAGGCCGAGTTAAAAGGAGGACTTTATCAAAAGCTTTATACAGAATACGTTACCGTGGAAAAACCATGCTCAATTCCAACGGGTAAGAAATATTTCTGTTAAAAAAAGAAAGATGAACGCAAGGGACTGAATCTTGAAATTAAATTCTACTTAAATTCAATACATTCTCTGTTTTCGCCGGTAGGTTTTTATGACCACGCTGTCACTTGTGGAGCCATCGTACCGGGCCACATACCATATCAGGCGCTTTCGGAGATGTTAAGAATGGTAAAAAAAGGTATGAGTCCGGAAATTATCAAACAAAAACACATACAATTTACATACCAACATGACCATCCTTGGTTTTCTCTGCTGGACAAGGTAGATTTGTTTAATTTTTCATTGTCACGAGTTTTCTTTCTTTTTATTCTATAGATGGCTGCGTTTTCGCCTGTTTTAGGAAGAATTATCTAGATTTTGAACAATTTCAAGGTTTCAACGAATTTCTAGAGAAAATTCAAAGCGAAGGAAAGTGCACGTACGACATTATCGAAATAGACGAATATTGTTTTTCGTTGCCCGGTCTGATTATAGTTCTAAAGAAAACTTGTTAATGAGTTATCTTAAAAAGTATTATATATATTTATACCGAATAAAGACAGAAAATAACGAAAAATACTTGTTTTTTTCTTTTTTACTTTTTATTTAAAAATGCTGTATTGATGCATTTTACAAATGCATTTGACTACATAATACAGGAACACATAGCGTTGGTGATATGCTGAAAGCGATTTATCAGGATCTACGAATCTATTGAGAATACAGACGTTTCCATGATATTGGCGGTCAATGCGACTGGCGGAGGCGGTACATCGGTACTAAACACGACTGTACGCTTAGTCTGAAATTAGGTCAAGGAGAATTTCATCAAACATCACACGATTTCAAAGCAAGGAGAAAACGTACTCATTTTTATCTCAAAAGACCATTATTCATTCGATTAGAGGATTTCGTTTGATTTGGCGTCCCTTGCCAACACACCTGCCTGGATCGAACAAGGGGGTTTGATTTTGAAATCGGAAATCGAAGTACAGATATGGTTGTGTGATCGGTGGTCGAGATGACGGATTTTTTTTTAAACGGAGAATATAATTGGAAAATTTCGGTTCCGGTTCATTCAAACAAGGAAATAATGCTGAACATTATGTGATAAGACTAGATTTATTTTAGATATTTATGGTCCTAGTAAAAAAGATACGAAATTATGTTTACTTTCGATTGCATCAAATATATGCCCATTAATCAATGAATACATGTATTATTTGTAGAACTTTTGAACAGCTTGCACAACTGTGATGAGTAATGTATGAAGACTATATATGCCAAGCCTGAGTTTCAGAGTAAATACCACGTATATGCCATGTACTGAGGTCAAATGTCAATCTTTGCGAAAAAATATCTCGACTAAATTAACATTTTCAGTTACACCCATCGATATCTAGTTACTAATTGCCGCTCAGATTTTAACGACACTGATCGAATTGCCTTCCGAAAATTGACACCGAACACCGGACAGTTTGCGTTTGAATTGAGTGCGACTGGTCGACGAGATCTATCACCAAGTTCGCACGTTTTCATGGGTTTCCTGCGCGGTTTTGGACAACATTGAAGACGTCTTGATGAGATGAACGATACCACTGAATACGTGGTTACTTACTATGCATCAATTGTGGTCGACACACCCCGCTTTAGCAGTAGAGCCATTCGCCGATTTCAGATGGTCTTCATACCAGTGATTTGTATACCTGGCATATTCGGTAATATCGCTAGTTTCCTTGTGATGACAAGTCGAAAGTTTCGCGTATTCTCATATTCGCAGTACCTGGCCGCACTGGCCGTTTTTGATACTTTTACATTGATCGTATACTCGATCCCGTTTATAAATTACGCCTACTACCCGAAAACTGTGGTGACTTTCGAAAACAGTTTCTCATGTAAGATCTACGAATATTTATCCGCCACGAACGACGTCGCCAGTTCGTGGATGGTCATCATTCTAACGATGGAACGATTTGTGATAGTGGTTTGGCCGTTTGCTGCTAGAACGGTGGCCACTCCAGCGTTTTCCAGAAAAGTTATTCTGATAATGTCAGTTTTGTGGGGTGTGCCGTTTATTTACATATTCATAGCTACCGAATTCGATACTCGTCTGCATAGTTGCGTGATGACTCAATTTTGGCATAACGTATACTTCAACGTTGGACCCGTAACGGTTGTCTATATTCCAATCGTTTCAGTTCTAATTTCGAACGTCTTGTTGATTATCATTCTGCGCCGAAGTAAAGGATTCGGTCAGTCAACGGGTAAATCAACTTCGGCCAGAAAGGCGACGTTCATGGTGTTGATGGTGTCGGTTCTGTTTACTGTATGCACGTTGCCGAACGCTGTGTTTGTATTCATGCTACCGTACGTAACTTTCAGCCCGCAGACGATGAACGATATTTCCTCTATCACCAGCGCCATTTATGGCCTGAACAGCGCGATCAATTTTTACATATATCTGCTGTCCGGGGACGAAGTTCGAAATTTCGTCGTTCTCCGTTTAAGATATTGTGGTCGAAATCCCAAGTCTATTACATAAAATCTTCGGTAATCGGTTTCACAAAGCTGGATTCCGATCGCTGAAGACAATGATTCAATATTACATTAACTCAATCTCAATTATGCCTATAGGAAACAACATGCAGTAATTCAATTTATGCCATCAATTCACTACTGTGCTTTCAAATACTTAATATTGGTATTAAAGCGTTTCAAATGAAGTTTTATCATTATCAAGGTTATTACTATTTCATCAATGAGCTAATTCTGTTCTTCCATATGTTTTTACCAGATGAAGCAATGCGGGTATGGGTGTACATGTGTAGGGCGATTCTGGTTAAATGGTTTGTTGATAAAAGTTGTACCGCATGACGCTGTTTATACTAAAATGAATTTTGAAGTTTTAGTAATTTTCATTTGCACGCATAGTTCAAATTTTGGATTCATGGAGGATGTACCACCTGACACCAGGCGGTGAAATAAAGATATACACATGTATATTAAAGATGGTTAGTTAAACAATGAATCTACGGGTTTATTCAATGAACGATATCACAGTGATTACATCTTCCGGGATTCAAATTGGTTCGAATATTTATTCAACCAAGATTAGCCGGAAATATCTTGTAATTTACCGATTAACTAAATTGTAAGACTTATTGTTCCATCTCCATTTAAGGTATACATGTAGTCAGATTGTCGGCTGAAAAGTGAACAGGTATAGGCAGGGTTATTTTCTCAGAGATTGTGCGTTTTTAAATCACTTGTTCAAACTCAAATGAGGATTGAGGTTTAGCAATTGTGGGATTCGAACCGTGTGGTAACATCGCTCTGCCGAGGAGGAATAGCTCTCGATCTGCTTTGGCAAGAACGTTGGTTAATTCAGATAACCATAATTTGTTTCTTTAATAAAGGTTGTGTTGAAGAAACATTCATGGGCAAAATAATCTGATGGCATGTGCCTTTTATAAACGGAAAAATCCTTATTCCTTATTTAGGTTCGACCCAATTTCTATGGCCATTCAAAAACTCGATCGTCGTCTAAAGTCGGACGGATCAACTTCGCATCGCAACGTCCTCTGTCAACAGCCAGTAGCCTACAAAAGGATATAACGAAACGTTCACTCGGATTTAGTTTAATCCACCTATTTCGCAGCGTTAATATATTGAAATATCCGGTGGTTTGATATTTCAAAACCACTCGTCCCCAATATGCAAACAACTCATCGATTTACATATCTCCTGCAGTAGTTCTCCACTTGTATTATTCATGTATACATACGTAGTACAAGACCGACGAGTTGTGAGCTAGTGAGCTGTGTGGCTGGCGACAAATATTAGTCCGCATCTCGTCGACCCCTAACGTTCGGAGGCCTGTCACGAACACCAGCCCTGGTATGTATCCTCGTGAACATAATTTCTTTCACAGAAAACAAAGATTTAGGCATGACTTCCAATTCAGACACCATGGCAGCCCCACGATGTGAAGACGCAAATTTGTACGAGTTCATGACGAAACAACTTCACGAAAATGACGACCCTGTAGCGATTACGGAAATCTACAACCAATGGACAACTTACGACAAGGTTTGAAAAAAGATTGTATTCGTATTCTTTGTATTTTTGAGAAAGATATTTTTATCAAAGCACTAACAGTTGATCTAGGATGTTCAAAATACGACACTTATTTCATGTATTAAGTCTTGAATTTCTGTAATTCTCACGAATGGAAGAAAACTGTTTTATTTCTGGCAGGAGGTTAAACAGATGTGGTACGCTGGGCCGACGAATTTGGCGAAAGTTGTGGATAAGTACGTTCAAAATAAAGAATGCTCGATAGTCGACGTCGGTGCCGGTACTGGTCTCGTTGCAGAAGAGGTAACGACTGGCTAAATGCCGATTTTATGAGATAAAGTTTTCAAGTGTTTTGAAGTCAATGTTAGTATCGACGACACATGTCTTGGACATGACAATGCAAAGCATTATCGATATTTTGGATGTAAATGTATAGTGCGATCTATTGTTGAGTATACTCGGTTTGAACAAAAATATAATGTTTAAAAATATATAAAGTATTAAGAAAAAGATCCTGCTTGAATTGGGCATAGCTTATTCATCATTGATCAAGCCGTACTAGTTTCTCGTAAATATACGTTTCATTTCAGTTGAGAAAAGCTGGATTCGTGGGACGGTTCGATGCAATCGAACCTTCCACCGGGCTGTTGAAAGAAGCCGAGTTAAAAGGAGGACTATATCAAAACTGTTATACGGAATACGTTACCGTAGAAAAACCATGCTCTATTCCAACGGGTAAACAGATTTCTATATAAATAAAGAAAGATGAACCCAAGGGATTAAATCTTGACATTGAAATTTTATGCAATTCAGGATATTATCTATGTTTTTGCTTGTAGGCTTTTATGACCACGCTGTGACCTGCGGAGCTATCGTACCGGGCCACATACCATATCAGGCGCTTTTGGAGATACTAAGAATGGTAAAAGAAGGTATGGATTCGGAAATTATAACTTGTTGATAATAGATTATAGGTCTCTGTAGTTTTTTGACAACACAGACAATTACCTACCCACACTATCATCTTTTGTTTTCGCTGCTGGACAAGGTAGATTAGTTTGGTTTTTCATCGTAATGATTTCGTTTCAATTTTAGGTGGGTGCATTTTCGCCTGTTTTAGGAAGAATTATCTAGACTTGGAACAGTTTCAAGGTTTCAACGAATTTCTAGAGAAAATTCAAAGCGAAGGAAAGTGCACGTACGACATCATCGAAATAGACGAGTATTGTTTTTCGTTGCCCGGTCTGATTACAGTTCTGAAGAAAACTTGCCGATGAATTATCTTTGAAACATATAATGTCAAATCAAGACAACAAATAACGAAAAAAATAATTGGTTTTTCTTTTTAAGAAATGATAATCGCAAGGATAACGATAAGGTTTTTTGACGAACGGACAGGAAAACTTTAGACCCAGCCCAAAGGCTGCGTTACGCTGCTACAAATTAAGGAAAATAGAGAAAAGCCACAAATGAATAGCACTATACAATATCAAAAACATGATGATCCGAATATATTTAATGACAATCTCGAATAATCGTGTGATCGAGTGATTGAGTGATTTGTCATTACAGAAACGAAACACATTTTCTAGATAAGATACGTTCAATGATTAATAAGAGTTGCTATTCGGCTTTGACACATTATATAAAGATAAGATAAGGTTATTTCGCTCTAGAAAAAGTTATGATATGCTATAGTATGAATCAATGTACAGTATACTACACATGAAACAATCACACTTCACAGTGAAAGGATTACCAGTACTCACAATACAGTCGAATAAATCGAGTAGGTGCAGTTCGATAAAGATTTGCGAGTACCTACTTCAATCATATAGATAAAATCGGAGATTTCGGGTGCAGTCAAGAATTATGTATGTAGCCAGTCTTTGGGACGCCAATCGTTATTTCTGCAAAATCTGAGCCAGGTTTGTGTTTCAGAACTTCTCTGCTTTTGCCGTAGGTAATTAAAGGAAGATACTTTCTTTCCACACCGCAATATGTGTCTGTATAACTATTCCCAAATGGAGCAACCTCTATTGAATGACGCATGTAATTCATTTTCCCACAATTTGCACAGAACGTTCATTCATTATGTGTACTTAACAACAGTTGTATTGTTTTATATACTCCAATATACATATGCGTGCATTTTATATGCATTCGTCAGGTCAGGTCAGAGAAACAGCAGCATTCATCGATATACGTATATAGTGTCAACTGCACACTGATGATGTTCATCAAGCTGACAGTACACCAGTAATTATAATTTGATAATGTGATATGTTTGGCGTGGGAATTATTTGATCAGATTGTTTTTGTTTAATCATCGTTCCTTTTATATTCAGACTGCTTGCTTCCTAGATTACCGGCTGCGTATCTTTGACGTTTAACCTTAGGAGGTTGGCCGACTAACATCCAACCAAACAAGTGACAACCGTATAAACGGCTATACGATATGGAAGTGGTAGTTAATCCAACGTCTTGTATCATCGATGAAATATTGCATATAAAAGGAAGCAACTTAACTGCATATGCTTTGGTTACATTTTACGCAACGATGGCCGATGATGATGGATGCGTGTGGCATTCCCGGGCTTATTATATAGCAGATGTGCACGGAGAAGTCGACGTCATAACTGCGCCGTCGGTAGGTGGCAGTTACACCGGTGTTCAACCAATGGGTCTTGTATGGTCAATGGCGATAAAAGGTGATCCTGATCCGGAAAAACACGGCTTTCGGTTCGTGAAAAAGGACGTTACGCAGCCTTTAGACCTAGTTATTTCTATTCATTCGGGTCATGTCAATTTTTCGGATATAGCTTCTGCATATGAGAGAGATGGGGAAGAAATAGCAAGTTGCAAATGTAAAAGATATTACATGGCCACCGGTGTTTCTCGCCAAGAAGTCAATGATGGTAGACTCCGCGGTGCTTTCTATATGCCTAATGGTGAAGGACCCTTCCCTGGTATTTTAGATTTCTTTGGATCGAGCGGTGGACTTATGGAACACCGTTCAGCTCTGCTGGCGTCTCGTGGATTCACGGTCTTGTCGCTGGCTTTCTTCAATTATAAGGATCTTCCCTCGTGGGGCGATATAGACTTGGAATACTTCGAGGAGGGTGTTGACTGGCTCTGCGCGAGACCTGGGGTGTTCTCGGAACGTGGTATCGGCGTCATTAGCGTATCCAAAGGTTCAGACATAGCGCTGTTACTACCGTCACATGTTCCAAAAGTAACGGCAGTCGTCGCGATAAATGGTTTCGACCACAATACGGAAGTTGAAATTAAATACAAGGGCGAAATCCACAAGTCGTTTCCTGTCCAAAAATATCGTGAAAAAATACTAACCATCGATGAAATCATCCGGTCGAATGATATTTGCGACTTCCATTTCGAGAAGTCGACGCAAGCAAGATTCTTGCTTCTCGCCGGGGCTTTCGACCGATGGGCAAATCCGATAGCGTCACAAAGAATGTTAACCCGATTTGAATCGAGTGATGAAAAAGAACTACGTCGCTGTGAACTGGTAGTATATCCGGGCGCTGGGCACCTTTTAGAACCACCATTTGCCCCGTTCTGTAGATACGTTTCTGGCGTGGACTTTGGTGGCGAACGAAAGCTTCATTCAAAAGCTCAAGAGCAATCATGGGCTAAAATCAGATATTTCTTCACGGAATGTTTGCACTATTGACGAAATGGAGATTTGTGTAAAGCTTAAATAAACACGGATGATTAAACGCGAGAAATCCCACAATAAAAACAGCCAAACGAGAAAATGATGACTAATAGTATTTAGCCGAAACGTTGCGCAAACATATACCCTTCTATTCAAGTTTCGCATTTTGGCTGTATTTACTGTGGGATCTCTCGCGTTTATTCATCATACACGGATATTGTGTTTTCTACTCGACTCAAACACGAATGATAATGCATGCTTTGATAATGACAATATCTTTTTTGTAATTCGTTTCAAGAATTTAAATCTGATAAAAACATGTCCGTGAGGTTAAGGAATCGAAAAAAATGCATCGAGAAACGTCTAGCCACTAACATCTGTAGTTTATCAGTGATATGAAGTTATTAAGAAATCAGTATCTCCTCCACTGTAAAACTTGTCAAAGAATTATTGCCGCCCGTTATTGTCGTACACGGTGGATTGATGCCTTGGCAAGTCAGAATTTTGACTCCGAGTATCAATGGACCGGCAGGAACGTGCAGACACATACCAAATACTGAAATCAACGAATGAATTCGATGTTAGATTGTCACGTTGCATTAATCGTTTGAATTGTTGACCGAAATGTCATAACGGTGGTAAATAATTCAGTTGATTACGGAAGCGATAAAGGGCCTCGAGTTGTCGAGGCCCTTTAAATGACGGCTTGGCCCTTTATCACTTACGTTGAAAAGGGATATAGTAAAAGGATGACGGCTCGACGACGCGAACGGCCGTGTCTACTGAGAATTGGTCGCATTCTGTACCGTTAATCGTTAACGCGTACCGATAACAGATCGGGTCGGTTTCATTCGCCGTACAAATGGCCCTCGACAACGATGAAGTAAAAGCCACGCTCAACGCTGATTGGGCATCGTTTTTCAGGAAATCCATCGTCTGTAAGTAAGGTTTCGATTGTTACATTGTACGGACGACAGAGACGATGATTACTTAGACAGCCACAGTTGACTTAAATAATTATTTACATCCACATTTACAGAACGAATCGACATAAGTGATTGTCAATTTATCTAACACATTTTCTCCGTACTGCGAAAGCGTACTGGGGACACCAAAGAAATTCAAATTTTTGAATAAAAACTGTCGGAAAAATCTTTAAGAAAATCATATTTATAAATATTTCTTATCAAGTTTTAAGAAAAAGATTCTACTTTTGAATATTTTTTTTCTAATATTCTTTGCTACATCTTGGAATTTGTCAGCGTCAATGACCTCTCAAGAAAGGGGTAGCGCCGTTTTTATTCAAAAATATGGTTTTCTAAGTCCCCGGGACGCTTCTGTATACCTAACAGTGCATGTATTACAAATTATAAACTCACGAGTATCGTTTGATCGATTTCACCCATTATGGCCACGCCATTTGTGACAGTTTTTGTGTTGAATATCGGTGAACCGGTGCCCGCTGAAAAAATGGAACGACGATATTGTAAAGATCTATATGACATCATAGATAGCTAAATTAGCTTATAGAACTAAGCCAATGACGATTCTACTATCATTTTCCGCAAATGAATCAATCTTTTTACATTTAATCACACATTATTTGCCTCTTATATATCGTATTTCGTCGCTTAAGTGTTGAATATTTTTGTCGACTGATCGATGATGAAATGCACATACACACCTGTTTCGTACTCCTCAACGATGATTCTGGATACCGAGCCCCACGTTAATGTTCGTATGGCCGCGGAATCTTCGTGGCTGATTTCCAAGCTTAGAACCGTATCGCCTTTTACAAGACCGTTGCAGGTTCCACTCACTGTAATGAGAATTTCAGAAAATACAAACGGAGTGGAAATTTTTGAAATCCTATTTTCGGAAATTGCCGATAGGAACACAAACACGCGGTTCACATTTGCTGTGATGTAGTGTGTTGCGTTCAAGTTTGACCGCTGCGTTTTGCAGAATATCAATATGGGAATGCATGGGCCTTGACACACATGCTCCGCATCTCTGCGTCATGCTGTCAAAACTCAGCCACCTTAACCGCATGCATGCGTCTCTAGCTTGAGTACTTTTCTTAAACAATCAAACCTACTGACGACGTTTCTGGCTGTTGCATTCGAGGTTTCGAACCCCACAGCTGACACTATAGCGGACGGTTGTGAACACGGCAGACTGTTCAATTTAAACGTTAACCCCGTCCACATCATCGTCGGACTGTTTACGTAAAAGAGACCCAAAGTGGCAATCAAAGTCACCCGCACGACAGTCGTGTCACTTTTCTTTCTAAAGGTCAGGTTCTGAAATGAAAATTTGAAGTGAAACCTTCGTAATTTTTTTACTATGTAATACAATTTTGAGAAGTTAAATGAATTCATTCATCCATTGATTCATTCGTGGAGATATGGGGCACAAAATCAATTCAAAGATCAAAACTTTATAGGTATTAAAAAACCATCTTTGAATGCGATGTCAGATCATCGATGTCATCGATTGTAAACGACGCCATATGTCGATATAAAAAGAGGCGTTAAAATCTATTTCTTACGTATTGTTGGATGTGGCCAGATGATTCGTTGGAGGGTAAGTCGAAACTTGTTGAACTTGTCAATACCTTGTGAAAAATATTCCGCAAACTAGGGGAGTCTAAAATGATAAATGCATTCCGCAGACGAACTCAACGATTGTCGTCAGTGTATATATTCATGTGAACAAAAGTCTTTGAAATTTCTTACCGTTTGTGACCAATTCTTCTACAGTCATTCGGGTGTTCGTGTAGTTCCTTGTCGTAGCCATATCCATAGGATAAGATGCACAGTTCCCCAAACACAGAGAAATGTTTACTAAACCATTAGGAATCTGGTCTTCGCAGATGCCTCCGACTAGATAATTGAAGAAATGGTTAACATCTAGATGACTTAATCGCTTATTACTTTCAATGGTTTGTAAAAATTCATGATTTCTATACTTCATAAGGCATGCACCTGTATGTGGCAACGTCATCTCAATGTTCGCTCCGCTCTGAAAGTATACCATGTCTATAGGACCCGGATTTGTGCACGATTTACCGTTCAACTTTACGTAGAATCTGGCACATTTTTCGGTGGTGGTCTGCTGGTCTAAGATACCGATGGTTATCGACCATTTCACGTACAGAACAGACGTCGCTTCTCTCTTCGTAATCAATTGAGTCTGTTAGAAAAAGAATAACAATCTAGTGAAGTCGGGAGCAAATTCCATCATTGCCTATTCAAGAAAAACAACTTAGATAGTCATTGCAGAATCTGAGATGAAGGTCTTGAGGAATACAAATGAAACAAAATCACAGACAAAAAAGCAAAATAAAATCACAGGCAAGAATAGTAAAATTGAAGTACATATTTCTCAATTCCTTTATATTTCGGACCAAACAGACAAGATTCATTGTCCTAAAATACTGGCTTAAATCCCATCATGTAGATACCTAGCCCTAGTCTAGGAACGAATCAATTTCTATAGTTAATGAATAATGATGATTTATTTACTTATGATATGTACAACATTATTGATATAAGTTCTTTAGATATAATTTCATGAATAAATAGGTACATGAGTATAAATGAAAACTTAAAGCTCTAGGGGCGGTACCTAATAGGGGGATTGTCCTGTGACAAAAGGAATTGATAAACTTAATGATAACTAGATATGGAGTTAGTAATAACTATGTGACAGTTGTAATCGTAGTATTACCGATATTTCCCTCTCGTTTTGGCTGCTTGATACTAGTCCAATAGATCGATATGTAATATATTTCGGACTGTACGATTTGTATACCTGAAATTCAGAAAACGTCGAAAAACCATTATACAATTTATAGAATTATGCGATTTCAAGAAGAAGCCTGCATAGTAGAAGAAAGCTTCACTCGCAGTTATATCACTAACTACCTGAATTGCTTTCAAATAGAATCATTATCGACGATTCGTAGTTTGTAAATTCGTGAAAGCTAGCGACCTTTACTCGCAGTTAAATCACTTACTACCTGAATTGCTTTTAGATAGAATCATTAAAACAACAAGTTCGTAGAATGTAAATTCACGAAAACACACTACATAAAAAGCACGGTGACACTGAGAAGGAAGGCAGCGAAGGTTAAAAAAGCAAAGGAGCGTGATAGTAAAAACTTATTTGCTTGAAACGACAACAAAACATACACAACGATGTTAATTCATCAATGATTGACGATGAGAACAACGGGATCTAATCGAAAGTTGGTGTTTCGCTCTCCTTAAAAACACGTTACCGACACACGCCATAACGATCCATCCAGTTAGTGGCACCTCCGCGCGCGTATCGCATTACCGCAATCGGAATGAAGATAAACATAAGCGTACGACGGGCGAGGACTAGAAAAGCAAGCCATTGAATAACCCTGGTGCAGCGAATGCGTATTTTTTTTAAATCGCTCTTTTCTTTATTTCGATCGGTGAGCGTTGGCTCTATCTAAAACGGTGCATTCGAATGAATTCATTTTAAGGTCGACGAAAAGCGTTTGGAGCATGCCGATGGCGAGAATTTTACTTTCACATGTTCCAAGTATACTGGGCAGACACCGTTTAGAGCACGAACGTAGAACGTCAGTGTAAAATGTTCTAAAATAATAATTCATATAATAATCTTGATAATTCTCAATGATAAAACTTTGAATGTTCTGTCCACATATGATAACGCGAAAACATTCTATCGTCGCTGAATCGAGCAGAGTATAAAATAAAAAATCCCGTGCAATACACCATGCAAATAATTTATAAAAATATATATTTTTGCACGGAATTGTCTTATTTGAAAGGTTGGAATCAGCCACCATAACATTCAGATGGACGTTTGTTTAGAACAGATATGATAATGGAGAAAAAAGTAGTTTGGTGACTTGGCAAATTGGTTAATAATTAACCAATTTGCCAAGTCACCAAACTTCTACGTTGCCAACATGCCATGAATTAATGGACCGTTGTGTAATATCTAATCTAGTAAACAGCAATTTCAGATTTTTAGAGTCTATAATCAATTTAATTAAGAATTATATTAGGTCTTTGTGTTCATTTCACATTTAGGATATTGTACTTACGGCTTGTTTTTCCATAAGCGTACACATGCGAAGGGTTTTGTCGTATGTGAAGCAATTGCAGCCCTCACGCGCGGAGCAATCACGGGCGCACCGAATCTTCGAAACGGATGAAAATGATGACATATTATTCACTTCCGTGTTATTATCGACGCTCACTGTTTTAAAATGACAGTTAAGAGGCCGCGAAGACGTTCCGTTCAAGCACGTTTGTTGACAAACCTCGTTAGACGCACACGAGATGGTTCCTTCGCAGAAATATAGAAAAACAACAGCCAGTTTCCATTCCCGACGCCACATCTTAAAGGAATTTTATTTACGTTAGGAAATAGAATGTTTCTTGAGAGCCAGCGTACTTTATCTACCACGTGATCCGCTCACTGAGTAACCTCGTGGCGATTCAGTCCGACTGAGTTTCTAGACGATGTGTTGTTAAAAAAGTTCTCTTATTAAAAAGTTCTATCAACTGACGAGATTATTCACACATCTTGAATTACTATAATCAACAAAATTTAACCAGGATGGAAGCAGTTTGTTTTAACGTTAAGAATTCATTTGAGTATATGCTTTTTACGAAGCATCGCAGAGGGCTGACACAAACCTTTTTGACCCCAGTATCCTAATTCTTTAGTACCTAGGATACTGCGGCCAAAATCATTTTGTGCCAGGCCCCCGTGGAAAGCATGGCTACGTACTCAGTGACACAATATGATGTTTGATATTTTTATCCAAAACGGTTTCGTAGTTTCGAAACAAGAATGAAAACATCCTACTAAAGAAAGTGAGTGAAATTAGAATCAGATAATCACTTACTCTTTTCAGTAACGATGAGTGAGTTTAAAACGTTGAGTTTCCAATGGAAAAAGGTACGCGGTGTCGTTTGCTTGCGTATTTGCCTCGGTTCGTATGACAAGTTTTTACGGCGATGTTTCGCGATGCAGTTATGCGCAGTAACGGTGTTATTTCAGCACAATTACAGCTATCGCATTACATACGCATCCCACCCGACGTTGAAATGTTTTTGTGTGACGTGAACAGCTCCGACTCTTGCGGAGAAATGTCATATCGTAACACAAAAAATAACAGATAGAATGTGTAACGTTCGCATGATCTAAATCTGCCTAATTCTTTTTTACATTGAAACAAAATATCGAAAACACTTTTTCCCAAAATTTTGCAAATTAATAATAGATTTATGTATGAATCGGCGTGGGAAAGGGAGTGGGAGCTAAGTGCGTATTTCTATTGTATTTTACTTTTAAAAACATAACTTATTATCATTGTTCCTGCTCTGAACTAACGTCGAATGAAAGTTATTCACGTAATCGAGAATTGGTTTTAACCTTTTATTTGCGAAAATTGGCGCTGAAGGATCTGGCATTGGCGAAGCAGGGACACGGTGGCTGGCGCACGCTACGATTCACAGCGTTGTTAGATTCAGTTCTGTCAACGTAACGAAATGCTAGATGGCAGCTACAACGCGGCGATGTTTATTCCAGTTCGCAACGTGGCTGGTTTTCAGTTCACGACGAGAAGTGAGAAGAAAATGTATCTTTCATTTTTTTCAAATACTGATGTACATCCAACATATTGATAGTGCAGCAAACTGTCAAAATGACAACGAAATTACAGTGTGATTAGATAGTGTTGTCTTGTTTTGCATTGCACAAATGTGTTATTTTCCTAAAAACCTCATATCCATCGGAGCATTTATATCAAGATAATTAGATTTTCGAAAAAATATCGTGGATCGAATTCCCTTTCTATTTTCTCCCACGCGTATAGTATACTACAATTGTCCGTCATAATCGGCGAAACCTTGGAAGAAATCTTCCGCTCGTGCAGAGGTGTTTTACCGGCGAGAGCTTATTTACTTAAAAACCAGTAATTTCCGCCGCAGCGTCTAGTGGCGAGTCATGTCCACCGGCAATCAGACATCACCGGAAATGACGTCCACTACGACTAGACTGCACCGCTCATATACAATGCAACCAGCGTAAGGCCGTTTTTGTGGTATCAGATTATCGGTGACTGTAGTGATTTCTAAGTTGTAACCATTCTTTCGAAACGAAATCTCAATGAAGCTGTATTGCCTTGAAATCATTCCCGTTTTGGTAAGAAATTTGATCCACTTATCAAATTCAATGGTTATCAGCCGAAGGTGAAAAGTTATTGGGTAGAAGTGTATATAGATGTATTTGAGCAACGTTTCGGTTAAAGACTAATATACGAATACACTTCTATTCAAGAACTTTTAATATTCGGCTGAATTATTGTGATATCCCTCGTATATTCATCTCACGATTGCACGGATATCGTGTATCTTCTCGACGTAACTGTATTCACAGGCAAACTTTTACAACGAGTTTACAACGCGTGCTTGTCTTATCTATGGTGGCTGATAAGGGCCATGAAAATATTTCAAGATGAAAAAATTATTTCGTCATGAAAAATAAATTACTATCGAAAAATATTCCTGAGTGAAAATAATTTCGTCATGAAAAATAATTTTCCATCGAAAAATATTTCTTGAGTGTAAAATGATTTTGTCATGAAAATAATTTTCTATCGAAAAATATTTCGCGAGTGAAAATAATTTCGCTGTGAAAAAATAAATCGCCATCGAAATATATTTTGTGAGTGAAAATATTTCCATCAGAAATATTTTCCTATGTCTAAAAATATCTGCTGTAAAAATAATTTCGGGTTTTCACGTTTTCGCGCGCTCTATATCGATTGCGCTACAACTAGGGCGCAGCGGTGTTTGTACCGTTAAGTATGTAGTGTGTATGTAGTGTGTTGAACGGGACATCAAGTATAAAAAGATGTCTTAGTTTTCGATCCTACGGCTACTGCAACTTGTGTTGATCGGCGGAGTCCACTACATTGACCGAAATATTTATTTCTTGATGGACACTAGGATGTTGATGGAGGTGTGAGGAGGAATCACAATCAAGAGCCCTAATTTTGTATCAAAACCAAAGCTTTACCCATGTTCCCTGATTCATGTGTGAATGAGAGCCGTGCGGTATCCCCTATGATATGCACGCTGTTTGTACCACGAGAGGGCTAGAAGCATAGATGAAATAAGATCAGGTATATACGGTTCAATCGACAGGCGCGCTTACGCGTGCGCTAGCGGAAAACCCCACAATTATTGTTACACTGCAAAAATATTTTAGTCGTCGGAATATATTTTGAAGGAAGGCGATTTATTTTTCATTGCGGAATTATTTTTACTCGGCATATGTTTTGAAGGGAAGAAAATTATTTTTGCTTACGAATATATTTTGATGGAAATTTATTTTTCACAGTGGAAATTATCTTTACTCACGAAATATTTTTCGATGGAAATTTATTTTTCATGAAATTATTCTGACTCACGAAATTACGGAAGCCCCTAGGTGACATACGAGAAAATTTTTTTCACAATTTCGACTTATTATGTCTTTAAGTCGAATTTCGACATAATAAGTCGAATTTCGCGTTAATTAAGTCGAAATTCGACTTATTATGTCGAAATTCGACTTATTATGTCGAAATTCGACTTAAGTCGAAATTCGACTTAACAAGTCGAAATTATGAAAAAAATTATCTCATATGTCACCTAGGGGCTTCCGTACGAAATAATTTTTGATGGAAATTTATTTTTCATGACGAAATAATTTTTTTGTCAGGAAATATTTTCATGGCCCTTATCGGCCACCATACTTATCTGATCTCTTACAATATTCTTTAACCAAACTAAGAAAAGATTAGGTATCTTAGTCTGTTACACAAACGGTGATTAACATGATCACCAACGGCCATTTGTTATCACCATGCACGTACAAAACGTACATGTTACTATATTATGCGGCCTGTGAAGTGATTACACAAACTTTCCAAGACGAGTGATGTCTCGGCAGATCTTCATCAAAGCAGCTTCTAGGCACGGGCGTCTAAGGATTTTACAAGTCGCTTTTCTATGTCGGTCACATCCCATTAATTTTTGCCGAATACATGTCGCTTTTATTTTTTTAGTTCGCAAAAAAGTCTGCGGATTGGCCGCCTTGCGTAAGATAATGGCCGACACATTTCGCATCGTAATCTGCGGACGTAATCTTATCTTTATTTCGTTCTCCTTAACCCGGTACATTAGCAAGCGGAATAAAGTGGTTTGCGAGAGCCAGGGGAGCCAAGTCGTGCCGAGAAAGCGACATGCAATCTTGTTACGCAATCCGCTCTATTTGGTACTCTTATCGTTAATACGCCTTATTGCCATAACTCCGGACGTCGGGAGCCTTTCGAATCACCGCCGGAAACTGTAATCGAAACAAACAACGTGATCTCGGCGGCGGGCGGTGCAGCGTTAGCACGAAGTGACACACGATCGGGGCCGATCGAATCACGATTATCTCATATAGTTAAAAAAGAAACAAAACCTGGTCGAACCCCTGATCCAAACAGTCAGTTTTTTTTCGCGTTTAGCTAGTTATTATCGACGCGTATAGGAACATACGGATCGAATACAGGTATATCAAAACCATCTGTTTAAGGTTAATGCGGAATTTGTCGATGAGAAATTGATATTACCGATCATTCACGCTTCGCGATTGACAGCTAATAATTTGCTGATTAGCGAGGCATTTGCGTCGTTGTCACCGGCAGTAGCCTTGACGAACGCGCAACCGACGTCCATTCACCAACTACGTGTGCTACTTTTTAAATATTCTCAAATAGCGGAATTGCGTATTTTCTAACGCCGTCCGACCTTGTTTAGTAATCATATTCTCGGTAAGAAAAATGATTGAATCATAATTCATTACGCTGGTTTTGTATACGAGTCGGAAAACTGTCAACGGCTATCAAGAGTCGCGGTGTTTGATAAAAATACGAATCGATATTTCGAAGAAGAATTTACCAATGACTCTGCTTTAGATCGAATTTGCTTCTTTGGGGCCCCTCAATTGATATCACAACATTTAATCATATTCTGTATGTACATCCACTATATAATTTGTATAACTTGTTATAATTTCTTTTTGAATAAAGATCTGCTATATAGCGAGCTTGGAGTATATAACTACTGTAGACTGTACAGTATCTGATCTTTTTGGACCGTAAAAAATGTGTCTGACTCGACCGGTCCGAGTAATATACGAGTTGAATGTTACGTATTTCTTAAATAGTGTCACAAACATATATATTTCAACAACCATCAGCCGAGTTGAACGGTTACCCGAGTTGATGCGAGTTGATCCGACTGGGGTGGAGTATACTGTATATTGAGTTATATAACCTAGATAACTGTACCCATAACTCCCATGTTTTTTGTTTTCATTGTAAAAGTTCCCTAGTTCCCAGTCGTCAAATCGAGATCGTATTGGGGATCATGAAATGCACGATAGCGGAACAAAAGTCTGACGAGCGTTTTACGACGTGATTTCCACGATGGTCGTGAATGACCCCCTGGCCTCATAAATGAAGACGAACTGGATGAGGGAATTACCTCAGATATGAGAATGTTTGACATCCGATAGGGAGCAAGAACCGACGACGGATATACGACCGGTTCATTCCGGTCACGTCTGTCAATAACTACGTTGTCTCATTACGTATAAAAACGATAGCTTCGCAATTTATTCAGTTGACATATCCGATTTTGAATGACATTCGTTCATCGTTTTAATCGATGCGTGCCATCATCGTTTGTTCGTTGTTCGTTGATTCTGACTTTTACACACACCAGCAGCTGTTGCAAGCATTTATATTTATGAACACCGTTCGTTTCGCAGATACATTCATGGTGATACCATGACTTAGGACACCAGTGCTAGAATATCCACACTCTGACCCTGAGAACCGAATGATAAGTTTAAAACCTATATGCGAGTATTAGTACCCTTCATCTGACGGTTGTACGAAAGGGCTTTTTATAAAAAGAATCACATTTTAACTACGGAAATTGAAATGTGATTTCCGAGCTTTTGTATGTAAACTTCGAACAGTTGAATCTTTTGATACGAGGTTCAAACATTTCAACGTGATTAAAAGGTTTGTGTCGCAATGAAAACCGATAATTACGACTTTTGCAACGCGGCGAATGCTTTTGCCGATGAGAGGTTTGAAAGGAAATCAGCTTTTACAATTAATTATCGGTGACTGGTGCCGTTGCTGCTGCATTGATCAAGCGCCAATCGGCGTTTTTTTCTTGTTCTGTTAGCTGACACACCAAAGGTTTATGCGACATCGTTTGTGATTTGAGAAGATTAAACGCATTTTGAGAAAATCGATACCCATACTTTTCAAACGAATCAGTCATACGTGTGGGGAAGCGCTGTTGTGTCCCGTTAGGGTTACACAACCCTAACAGTACAGTAAGTGTATACTATCTGGTTAGGTAGATGGGTTTTTTTCACAAGTAAACATAGTTGAATTTGAAAAAAACACTTATGAATCAGTTGACAGATATCTAAACAAAAACACGGACGGATTTATAAATCGCCATAGCTGATTTTGGATAAATTTTGGATTCGGACATTTCAGAGAAAAACAAATCTTCATGTTAGTTGTTACAAAGGAACGATTTCAATATTTGTGAAATACTTCATATTGTCGAAACATCATCGTCTTATTAACACCAGTCATAAAGAGCACGCGAATATCATCATTATATTATAGTTAAAAGGTTCATTGCCTTTATTCCGGCCGTATTTTTGTCGTCGATATAGCAGTTGTTAAGTAAGTATACGGTAGACCCGAACTAACGATAAGGTATTGCTCATTTTTGCATCGGAAATTATCCATTATTTGACGTGTCCCCGCTGTTCGAGGATGGTATAATTATCGACATGAACCATCATTATACAGAAGCGAATAACGGGGTACACCTACATTGCAAATGCCACTCCTATCTGAAGCTCCAACACGTAGGTTCTTAACTCTTTGCACGGTTTTCTGCAAAAAGATAATGGCATTTAACTGCTTAGATCAGATCATAGGCGTAAGGATAAGTGGCACCATCCCTGTCGAACAGATTCTAGGGTTGATAAGGACGAGAACCTACGGAAGTGAATTGCGGCCACATGAAAATTTATTCATTGTAGAAATTTCGACTTCGAAAATCGAAATTTCGACTTACTATACTCAAAATTTCGACTTTTAATCTCGAAATTTCGAAACTTTGCACCCTTTCGACGAATTGTTCGGTCACTTAGAATGACGTTATCGTGCTTGAAGGCAGTATCGTATTTCGGCATTATTTAAACCTAACTTGAAGAGAGAACGACAAAACTGATCTCGTTGTGCCATAGTGTGAATTTTACATTTTATGAAAAAGTCGAAATTTCGAGTTTCAAATTCAAAACATCGACTTAAGAAAAATATCATGTGGCCACAATGCTCTGCCATGATTGGAATGAGACGCTGGCATGCGACCATCAAATGAAATTCGCTACTCAATGATAGTAAACTATAGATGACGCAGTGACGCGAGATTACCGTTCGCCTGTCACTCATGCGTCAAACTCGCCGATAAAGAGTGCAATTTTCTAATTTTGCGACACATACTGCCTGTTTTATGAAAGCGCGCGTCATTTCTAATTAATGTAACGCGTCGAAATAATGGAAGCTCTCCAAGGGCTTCGTAACGCGGCGCGCGTATTTCGTTATCCGATAGAAAATCGTGATTAACCAATTTTTTGCCACACCTTAGAAGATTCATCAGTTGGAAGACCGGGAAGTATCATGTGTACGTCAAAATGAGTTCGCTCGGTGTATCATAGGGTTTTTCAAACGGGCTTACTGATTTTGTTCGTGAAATCGTGAGTTTCCGCTATAAGCGCAAATTAGCTTCATAGACGTTGATGAGTCTTTCATATTTGGTAAAATCCGATCAAATGTTGACGAGCAGAAACTGTTGCCCGAAATATCTTCCATGCACTGACGAACAATAAGCCATTTCCAAAGCCTTTTATTACTTTAATCTTGAACGAAACAGGCAAGTAAGATATGAATCATTTATGGTACCAGTAATACACGGGAAAAGAAGATACGAAGATAAAAAGAAGTGAACATGAAATATTTATATGTTTGTGGTATCCTAAAAGAATGAAGATTAACGGGTGTTTATTAGGATTTCAAAAGTGAGCAAGCTCGTCATTTAGATTTTCTTGCTAGTTTTTGTTCTCAAAAATACATTGAAAACTGACACACAAATATTCACTAAATGTTGTATGCGCTGTGTAATGCCCAATGTTTACTGCAACTAGAAACGATTCTTAAAAACGCAATATTCATTTGGCGGATCGAGGCTGAAAGATACAGGGTTCACCTCATATGGAAAGGGAACTTTGTAGTCGTGGCAGCCATCCTGGCGAGCGCCGTGGGCGTGATATGCTTGCAGAGGGGCCTGGGGGTCCTCGCCAAGAAAATTTGAAAATATACGTACATTTTGATGCAATTTTAGTGCATATTACTGCTCTTAGCAGTACTTTTGACTTTCATATTAGATCAGTGTCGGGTGAAATCTTTCCCCTGTGATTTCTAATAGGGCACTTTGTCAGTAAAGGGGGTTTCAACCCCTCCGGATCCGCCTTGATAACCGTGCGTCTTATCGTCGGATTGTAGCCGAAAGGCGTCAGACGTACTACAATTATCCAATTCAACACTCATGGCAAAATCGGCCCTAGACCTAAAAAGCTATGGACATAAATGCGGATTTATGTAAGCATATTTCCGCCATTAGCAGAAAAGTTCGGTATACTCGTTGCCTCCTGAGGATAGAAAAGATCAACCTTCAGAGGACTCAACGGCTTATCAGTCAGTGTCTGATTCTGTTCTAAAATGCGATTACAGATGCGCAGTCTTATCGTCAGCTCACGTTATGCATTCGTTTTTTTGGACATTAAGTGTTTTTCTTTAGTGCTTCGCTAATTCCTCATCAAACGGATAAACCAATGCATCAGCCTTGAGTGTCCAATGGTAGTTGGAATCTGTTGGGCGACCAGCGACAAATTCAAAGGGACAATCTTCTGCGCATTTCATAGCTGTCGTAGCAGAATTCTTTTTATCGTAATTTCAATGCCAAGCCGTATGAGATTGATTAGAACTATTGTCATTAAGTTTTCCAATTACTGGCTGGTTTTTAGGACACGCGTCCGCGAAGTCAACGTACATTCAGTACAAGCAATGCTGAGCGACAAGACGCAATGTAAGTTAATGGACACAAACCACCAATCGGTAGAAGGAATGTACTGTCTACGGTCGAATAATAACCACGAACACATATCTTGTAATACCCCAGATTACACATCGATTGTAAGAGTTTAGAAACACTAATGTTATTCCCATTATAACCATTATTCCCATCATTTATTTTTTTCTTCCACACAAGAATCTTAAAAGATTGATATCTGCATTTGTAATCTAGATACTCCTTACCAAGAAGACTTCACTGACTTTCAAAATTAGTATATTTTTTTCAAACTTGGTAGTGCATTCGACAAATGTTAATATATTTTAAATCAACGGAACACAAATAAAACACGGTACACAGGTACTTTTATCTAATAACGCTAGAGGCCCTGTAAGATTAGTTCATATTCTTTCCACTAAGGGTTAATATAGTAAAAAGCCTGTAATCTCAGTTAATAACTTTAGCCAATTTGCAGGAACTCTTTATCGCTGCTTTGTTATTCATAATTCTTTTCTCACAGCACAGAGATACGTTTCATCAGCTTCATTACCCCGCAGTTGTTCAGTTGAATTCTGGCTCGAAATCAGTCCATGCGTGACAGGAACTAAGTGACTTGAGGAACCACATGGGTCATCGGTACTATTCGCTGGTTGCAAGGATAATTGGTTTTAATCGCGCCGCTGTCAGTTGGAAAAACGTTGCAAAAAGCGCGTGAACGCACAGACCCCCAAAGGGTACGCCGCTCACCAAACTGCTTCCTTTTCGTATTGGTTACGAAAAAATTTGTATCGTTTTCATTGACAAAGTACACGCTGAGATCGTGGACGCGGCGGCAATTTCAGCCATTTAGCCGGCAAAGCAGAAAGGTGCGTTAATGAATACGTCATGCCGTGTCGAACTCGTTTCATGTTCCTTTTTAACCGACGTTTGTGACCATAACGCATAGTATCAAAACATCCGGTTAATTCATCGTCGAATACGGCGCCGTATCGTACTATAGAAACGAACATGTTATTCGCGATGTTGAGTTCGGAACATGGCTATTTCCATATTTTCTTCCTGGAAATATCTATATTTCGTTTTCTGGAATGCTGCTTAGCCGTGAATACGCAAGCCGACTTTTCATTTTCATATACACTAATTACTCTTATGTATGGTGGCTGATTCGGGCCATATCGAACATTTCCTGATATGCAAATGAGGGCGCCAGAACGCCAAAACGAACTTTTTTGGCAATGATTCTTTGTTTAGGTGCGCCAAATCAGGATACCCGTTAAAAATGGATTTTCTTAAGGAGAATTCTACGTTTTTTCGTTTTTGCGTTCTGGCGCCCTCGTTTGCATATCAGGAATTTACGTGATGGCCCGAATCAGCCACCATACTTATGGCATAAAAGTTGTAATTTAGGACGTAAGATAAACCTATTATTAATCAACTACTCCATTTCATAGGACATGTTTCAGAAATTCTCATGAAAAGTGTTTGTTCAATTATCTGATCGGGTTTGCCATATAGACTCTCTCAATCGACGATGCCATGGGTAGACCTACTCTGGTGATACATCGACTGCGAACAGACGATGTGTTTCTGAATGAGCCGTATCTGACGAACTTCGACAGGAGGAATTCAGTGACGGTGGCAACAACGTTTGAGAATTGACAGCTTGCGCGGTTTAGCGATTTCATAGGAAGCTCGTCATCAAACGCGAGTGAGTAAAACATTTTCTGACGTGTGTAACATTCAAACTCCGTTCATCAGCGTGAAAATCCGTGCGGGGATTTCAATTCGATTTGATGTTACGATTCCATTTGCCCATTACACGCATGAACGGTCGACGTTTCGATGGACGTTTTGGGATTGCGCATGGTTAGATTTTGCAGACGGTTTTTTCCACGCTGTCGACCTTTAAATATACATCATTTGTCTGTTCATCGACCCGGGACGTTAAGCATTGCCATTGAATGATAATCAAAATAATTTCCGCATTTTTTTCTAATCCATTGCTCATTGTACGGTCGATATTTTGCAAATAGTGGGATTACTTAAATTCTGAAATGGTGGGCTTCCTTTGTTTGTAAATTAGTTTATTCTCGCACCGCATTCTTGGTTTAAACAACGGAAAAAAGTCTAATGCGATGTATTCATTCGTTATGGCCTGACTATTCATCATCTAGTGAGCACCATCGTTGTTTTGATGATGGGGGGGGGGGTGGTGGGGGGTTGGGGGCAAATGTTATATTTGACTTCTCCAGTGGATTTGACCGAATAGTTTCTCGCACAAGAAAACCAAACCAACTAAAAATGGACCGATTAATTTTTTTATCGTGCCTCTAGCCGCGTACAGAAATTGTTTTAAGTGTATCCCGAATCAGCCACCATAGATTTGTACCTATCACTGGAATTTACTGATTCTGCAAAAACGTAGTCTTGAATGCAGGTTTATCATGACATATTATCAACCAATCAATCAATTGTGAAAATAGGCAAAATTGTTTGAACGATCAACGTCTCGATTAGATAACATCTCCACTAGACTCCCTTAGCAGGTTCGACGAATCAAAATTTCATGTGGAGCCCGGATGGACAACGATTTCGTGTTAGTGTCCAGCGCCTCATAAATCAATGTCTGCCATGAATATTTGCTGAACATACTGTTCGACGTCTTTATTATGTAGGGCAATAACATCCGTACTCAGAAAGAAGTCGAATTCGCTACCGATTGAAAGAAAGAGCATAAGGTTCAAGCGCCTTACTGATTGGAATACAAAATATATCGCGACACCCCCGTGTACAGAATATGGGATATCTGTCTAATGAACAACGGGCTGAAAGCTTCGCTCGTTAGCCCCGACGCCATTCGAATTTCTTATAGTTCCTCCTTAAGATGACTGTCACGATTTTGTCTCAGAATCTATACGCATGACCCGGCTCGTTTTTCAGAACGTTATCGAGGATAAAAGTCGACCGAAATAGTAAGACATTTTGAGTGGAATAATCATTGCGCGGAAAACACTTTACACAGTTGTCACTACTTAAAAAAGTGAATGAATTCTACATAGTTTTCCTTTTAGCGGTAACCACCATTTGAATTTCTACATGCCAGCATTATTGCTGAAAATCCGTTTTAAGATTAATCGTTTCAAGCATTGTTGCTTCGTCCCTCATCAGCATTTCATCCTGGGACCTGGATTTCATCCTGGGAATTCGGAAATTCAAATCGTCGATTACAGATATTCCTGCTTTTATTGTCCCAAATGTTTTGCTTTTTGTTGATGCTAAAACACCTAAAAAAGCTGATAGAAAAACCTTTGACTAAAACTGTAACTAGATATTTTTCTATAATTATCCGTCATTTTTCTGTTTTCTTGTAAATGTCCATCAGAATAATCCAAAACATTATATTTTGTCTCTAGTTTTGTTCCTAATGAGGTTTCCATGTATTCTACATATTGGTCGGCGATGGAGACACCGAAAATTGGTAACCTGTTTTCTTCGAAAGATTAGTCCACGCTGGGTGAATACGTTTGTAACGAGAAATTCCTGGTCCAGAAGTGTCGTAGGCAAAACTGAGCTTGTATTTTCGGAATGCGTTTTATATGATTTGGCCACGATAAACAAAGTTAGGGTTATAGCTTCGAGTAGTCATTCGTCAAATGATTACTCCAAGATTATAAAAAAGAGCTGGTCTCAATTTCCTAAATGAATTTTCCATGGAATAAATCTGGGTCAACAATGAGATTAAATATGATTGCCGAAATCATGGATTGATAATTCTGCGGTACAGTTTCCATGAATGTACACGAATATAGGGATTAAAGAGATACGATCTATGTAGTACGGATTTACTATACAGAGTATTATACAAATATCATTTCATCTTCAACATCACTTAAATTGCTGATGATAACATTTAAGGAAAGCGCTGAATGTCGGCGAAATAAGCAAAAACGCCTCGTATAGTCACGTGACGTAACGTTTGCGTCGCCGCGAAGCTGCTCGGCTAGCTTCATTTAGAGGTAAACGTTTTCCTTGGCAACTGTTTATAGCACGGTCGTGTGGTCGTCGACGTCGCGCTGGCTGAGACACGATTCGCGTGGACTACGTTTAAAGCAATCTGTGTCGTATAGCTAACAGAGGCTTCGTCGGATAAACTACCAGTAAAATCTCGTCGTAAGTTAAAAGATTTATTGTAATTTCTCAATTTCAAGCGCTTTTCAATCAACGCGAAGCTCGAAAATGTTCGAATAGCGTGCGAAAATACTGTTATAAGTTGATAGCACCTTTAGAGTCGATGGGGAACGGGCGGTGATGTATAGTTTACTGCTTAGATGCGATGACCAAGATTTCTCTATTAGGATAGGAAAGATCTAGTCTTCAGTATAGAAAAAATTCTTAACAGACTAATCATTGACCAAAATGATTGCGCGTTTACGCAATAATTACGTAAAGGCATCAACTGTTATTTATTGGGTAACTCATGCGTATTCGCAATTAGCTTCTTTTGTGTACGTTTTCTAATCGATCACCCGGATGCGATCAATGGGTAAATCTTTCTAGAGTTTTCGGCGCCGCACGCCGGTAAAAATGCACTTGAAATTTGCCGACATGAAAGCAAATTCAATTTCGTGTCTAAAAGTAAAAGTCTTCAGTAAATCAATATGACACGGGCTGCAATTTAACGCCGGGGAGTTTAACCGATGAAAATAACCGTTCAAGCCATCGATATCAAAAGAAAAGGAAATTGGTTCTTCTTTGAAAAAGTTTCGTTTGATTCTTTACGTAGATGCAACTTGAAAAGCCAAGATGTAACTCACAATGTTTCATTACGCATCATATCTTATCATAACTCTATCTTACCTACCCCTCACTCTTCCACATCCCACCTTTTTGAAGCCGTAAAAACTGTTACAAAATGTTTCTATACATTGATACCTGGTATGCGTTGTTCAAGGGATTCTGTGCGAGTCGATGCGCACTATGTCACCAATATTTCAAATTTCTTATTTCATTATTTATGAATTTCAATAATCATTTTTGAAAAGATGTGGACTACGTCATCAATATCGAGTCTTGACTGGTTACCGGTCAATTCAATTCAATTATCGATATAATCATATCCAAAATAACTTCATTGATCCTCAATACTAGATATCATTTGTTATCGACAATATAACGCAATATATGTGTTATTTCTCAAGGCTTCAATTAACCTTTAAGTTAGTTTTCTTGAATGTTCGATATAGGTCTATCTATCCGGGCCTTCCGATTAAATGTCTTTTCGAACTGAAATAGCCAGGGGTCCGAAGGACTTAAAAGTCGACGGGTTGAATACTTCTGCGCCCGTTTTATAGAATAGTATAGTATAGTATAGTATAGTAATAGTATAGAATAGAAGTTTATTTATAGATAGATATTGATTTTAACCTGAGGGTTAACTCCTGAATTCATTTTCAATTGAGTTAGCCCCTGGTAAAAAAGTTAATACCGGTCTATTACACCAGTCCCCGAATGATTAGCGCAACGACAGCGGAATGGCAAATATTCAGCGACGATAACGTCTAAATTACTTTGAATATCACGACCGTCAATTGCCATTAAGAAAATATACGAAATCAATTCAATCAAAGGAGATTCATACTGCGCAGTATTTGACGTTTGAAGCGGTGCTATACGTCACATTTTGATTACCACACGCAGACACAGACTAGACTAGACCGTAACAGATGTGATTAATTGCGTAATCAATAAATTTCATCGATGACAGTTGTTTCTTTTTTTCCATCTCTCGCGCTGCTACTCTTGTCCGCTTAATTCATATACGTATTACGCAAAAAATGTGTGTATTTCGTCAATTACGCCCGGTCGGGAATCTCCTATGCGTCGAACATTTTCGGGATAAATACGGATATTAGCGCGCGATGAATAGCGTATAAAAGAATATTAGCCGTTCGGTTTCATCGATTAATCTTCGTGCTACCAAATTATACATTTTTAAGTGCTGTATGATTATTCGTTACGCCATTCACACACGTTTGATGATATTTTGCGTACACAATTATCGATTAAAATAGTAATAACCTTTAAATTCTGTAATCTGCTTTTGATATACTTTTAGCATATCAATATATTTTCAAATATCGAAAATACCATCTCAAAATCGCTTAGAATTGTTTTTCTTATCTTTATCATAATTGGCCGTTCCCAGCAGCCAATTGGAAACAGCCAACATTGCTCCGTATTGGGAACAGCCAACATGGCTCCGTATTGGGAACAGCCAACATGGCTCGTTCCATGTTTTCATACGCTTATATATAGTTCTATAATTGGTTCATGGAATCTTTTTAGTAAATAGAACAGAAAATAGAGACTTTTTACCATACACCTAAATATTCATATTTGTATCTCTGAATTTTGGATCAATTTTTCGATTATACCGTTACTGAACCTAAAACAATAAGTAACAGAGACGATTGGGTAAGAATATCAATGTATTTCACCATTGATGATAAACTATGTCTGTGTTGTGACCATATTTAGAGAATGGCACACTGACATGACGAAAGATGAAGTCCGAAAAGTTCCCGAAAAGTCGAAATGTCGAATGAATCATACGTTTAATGAAACGTTTCGGACTTCATCTTTTGTTATACTAGTGTGATTCTCTATATAATGTATTTCATGCTAGTCCGACGCTCTTAGAATCTATTGATTTTTGATATGTGAAAAATTCATTACTCTTAGACGTACTAGGCGTTCGAGTTCATTATCTTCACAACCATTAGCGAAGAGGAGCGTATGACAAACAATTCGCCGTTCACACAATTCGTGTGTAAGATATTATTCGGATCTTTTGAATTTAATCACGCAAAATCGACATGTGGATTCTCGACGATTCACTTTATATGCACAGCGTTAGCGTGATAACAACCGTCGCACGCTAGAATCGGGAATATTTACCTTTCGCCATTCTAGTAGAATTAGAATGAAATCATTTTTTTAGAATTTGCTAACTCATTTCGTTTTGCGACACTCGCAGAGAAGAGTTTTCAATTAAGCGCAAACGATTCAATTATCAGATTCGGCCGCCACGATCAATACGACACGTCTGCTGTGTCGCCAGTCGGAACTGTTTCATGCCATTTTGGAGCTGAAAATCATTAAGATTTCAGACGACGTGATTTTTATCTAATCATTGTCGGATAAGCACTGTTTTTTTCCCGGAAATACTGTGAAAACTTAGAAACTATGAAAATAGAAGATATTTAAAAACAAGCGACACAATCAGCAAACGAAGTTTGAAAATAAGCCAATTTAAAGAGATAAGTTTAAAAGTTCGGATTTAAAACAATGAACTAATGGACATTCCCTTATTTACTGGGGAATTGAATTCCATAGACCGGGTTCATAAAACATAAAAGCCCTGGAGCCACGACCGAGTTTATGGACATGAACAGCAATTATGGTGCTATCTTGATTAGCGAACGTCTATACGTCTACAAGGGATGTCAACATTAAAAATCGCACGATTCAGAAAATTGAAACTGTTTTCCGCATTTGCCGGCTTTTATAACGAGTAGCACCACCCATGAATTTAATCAGAAAAACACGTGATGTGAGGAAATGGCTATTGAGTGGCGATTTTGGATGGTTCTCTGTTCGATGAGTCTGCTTCTTATTGACAAAAAGCGCGCGCACGACATTCGAATATTGTCGACGAGGTTAACGAGAACATATTCCACATCCCAAGTGTCCTAGATACGTAGGTATTTGTAAGAACGGAAGTGCTAATCGATTGGTAAATAATTGATTTGTATTGGACATTAATCATAAATCTATATTCGTTTCCTTTTTTTGCAGAATAGCTAATCAAACAGCCAATGAAATCATTTTATAAGAAAGTGCCGCAAGCATAATATATAGCATCGACTATACTCTTTAGACAAAAAATATGATAATATCTGGCTTTGCTTTTTTCGAGGACGGGGTTTCACGGAACACAAAAGACCGTTTTACGGACAAGACTTAAGAAGATTAGACTAGGCTACAAGCGCATTATTTTGTTGATTGTAATCTATACCAATTTATTATCCGGATAATGATTTAGAGCGATATTCTCGATATTCTCGAAATTTGAAGTCAACGTATACTGTTGAGCCTGCGTGGAGCATTTGACGTTCTTAGTCTTATCAACCACGGCGGAGTTCGCCGGTAAATTGTTCTTACTCGGATTATGACATTATTTTCTCATATTAACAACATCGTCGTTCTCTAGCAAGCCCGGAGACATCGTCAATAAATTGATGGATCACGGCGAGTGTAGTCTTTCGACTCCTCAATTACCGACTTTAGGCCTATTTGTCCGCATTAAAATTTGATATGGAAGTTTGCGAAGGAAGCAATCGCAGACTTGGCGATAAATCATTTCACCTCCATTCGCGGTTTAAAACGCTTACATCCGATGCTGGTCTTTCATTAAGTTCCGACTGCGTCCGGGATCGATGTAAACAACCGCGTTATTACTCCAGGTTGCACGAGGCCTAGATTTTTGCCAACCTGACAACAACGTTTAATATCTAATCAGTATCAAACACGTACTTAGTATTATTTGTATTTCATTTACGATGATAAATGGAGTTGAACCATTTAGACTTATTTTTCACTGGATAATCTTAACTTACTGGACTTTCATTTAGATTTCTAGACTTATTCGTCAACGGGGTTTCCTCTGATGACATCATTCTGGGATTCTGACTCAAGAATGATGTCATCAGAAGAATTCCCAGTTGGCGAACAAGTCTAAAGAACTATAGATGTAAGCTCCGGTAAATTAAGCTATTTATTATCCAGTGAAAATAAGTCAAAATGTTTCAGCCATATGAAGGAGCCTGGATGAATCTTCACAATTCTATAATAAATAGAATCATGGAGTACTTACGATCGTGAAGTAAGAAACAGACAATCGCTCGACATCCATTGCGTTCATCAAGTCACAAATTCGATGTATGATAGCCCCTCGGGTCTTTCGATGACTTTATTCATCTTGATGTCACCAGTTCGTAAGTAATAACTCCATTCTCTCGTCGTCAACGAGACAAAAACCTCATCAGTGCTATCAATTTCGGAGTAAATCTATATATATTTATATACATATATGTATGTGTGTTTGATTGGAATCTCTTTAGTAGCTAGCGGCCGCCACAGACATGTGATTAATTGCCATACTCCCGAAAGTTTCCGAGCGTGATAATAAAAAACACCGACGGGATTTAGTTTTATAGTGCACCTCATATCGAACAAACTCAATCGAAATAATATATGGAATCTCAAAAAGTAATTATCTTCTCTGAAATAACGATCGTATCAAGGCTTGTAATGGCCACGACTAATAATGATAAAGTAGTGCCTACTGTCTTGCGCCGATGACGTCCACGGCCCGCATCGGCAATCTTCATCTGGCAGGGGCGGGTCCAGGGACCACTGTCGAGGGTAGTACAACTTTTGTCATTTTGAAATAAAAAGGGCATTCGAAAATTTTGAAATCTGCTTTTTGCTGCAATTTCCAAGCAATTAAAGTCCTGATGCGAAGCTAGCAAATTTACTGCATTGAGATGTAGTTTCTAGGCAACAAAGACACAATCTTGAAGAGTTATGTGCTTTTTGTTATCATATATATCTACATATTGATATATATATATACGTATGTGTGTATAGTTATATATACAAAAATATTCGAGATTATTTTTTGGTAGATGAAGAAGGTGCGAATGTCTCGAATAAGAAAATGAAAATGTAGAGCCTGGACTGGCAAAAGTGTAACGTGATCGTGGCGTCGCAAGTGATGAATAATTCGGCATATGAAAATATAATATGAGTGAAAATATGGATTTTTGTCGCGCTTGTGATGAATTAATACCGCCCTCAACGGGAGATATATACGGCGGCGTCCTGAGAACATTGATTTATCTTTTGTTATCATTTTTCCAGCCACGTTTATTTGTGCGATTAGAAAAGAGCAGCGATGTCCACCATATTCATAGGCGCAGAAGAATCGGCGATATTAATCCGTCGAACGTTCAGAAAGACGCTGAAAAGTCAGCCATATTTATCTGCAAGTTCAGAAAGGTGTAGAAATCTCTCCGCCACCTGCGCATTTAGACAGACACGAAAAGTCCATCATTGATTACGAACGAAAAACTATTGGATGCAATTTTAGCGCACCGAAATCGGTTTTCGCAGAAAATTCGCCGTTTTTCGAAGTTTCGGCTTCCTGACATTCTAGCGCCCTCATTTGCATACAGAAATTGTGCGTTTATGGCCCAAATCAGCCACCATCATGGCGTTAATTTCTGCTCTAGGCCTTCCTTAACATGCAGAGTATTATGGCTGATTTTCTGCTCCTGTCATGCAGTATAGCGAACTTTTATGTGCCTTACTACAACGGCGTGCAGATAAATATGGCTGGAAGGTAGAATTGAAAAAAAATCAAAGTCTCCAAGATTCCGTATTAGGACAAAAAAAAGGTTGTTGGGTTGTAGTGGCGTTGACGGCATGGCGGCGGCCAGCCGTTATCTCTAAGTATAGACTTGATACTCAAATTTATACCCCTTCTCCTGGGACGACCATAAGATCATAGTGATCAGAACAGGCTGGCATGGAACTTGGTATGATTATTCTTTAAAAAAAAACAGCCGACACGGTTCTTCGCTCGAAGCACTTACAAGAGTCGAATGATAAATACCCGCTCGATTTCGAATGATCCATCGTCAATCGACTGCGTTTCGGTCTTATCATCGTCAATACCTCTGACTGGCCATTCACATTCGTCACACGATTTACGCTTAGTGACTAGTAGTTGTTGTCGGTATGCAGACATGTACGTTCGTTCAGTACTTCGACAGCCCAGTTAGCACTTATCTGCTTATCTCTGTAATCAACGACGATGCGAGGCTACTGCTTTTGGATTAGCCGCCGCTGTCATTATGGAAATCGGCGCTGACATCGGCTTCCTGTGTTTGGTGCCTGACATTTAACATGACACTCGACCATTGTCGCCGGCAACTCTCGCTATTCTCGACTGACTTAACGATGTTTTCTGGTCTGTTTCTCGGCGAATCTTGAAGTTCCCAAGGACATTGCTGACACCAATTCAGCGTGACCTTTGGCGATGAAGAGTGCGCCGCGATAATTATTTTCATAAAAGCCTGATAATCCCACTCTCTAAAAACCGACATATAAGCTACAGCGAAAGAGAATGATTTCGTCGATATAAGAAAAAAAGCAGTTTAATTTCCGGTTCGTCATGTCTCGATGTGAAATGTATCTCGGAATGTTTTCAAAATCGTTCGCTCATAGTAAGCGTAATTAACTGTGCACCGGGGGAGGCAGCGAAAAAGGTCCGAGTAGTTGTTAATGATTACCGCATATTGTACAAGTGAATCGAGAAAAACAGACGCCGATGTGACGTGACAAAGATAACTAGCAATCGAGATCATTTTGCACCGCGATGCAGATTGAATGAATGCAATAGCCGCGATCACAGCGACGATTTGGCGCAGATGAGGCCCGAGTCAAGTTTGCCCAAGTCAAATTAGAGAGCACTCACTACTAAACAATGTTTAAACAAAACGAAGTGAGTCAGTTCCGGAACCAGTTGCAATTCACACGCAATGATTTTTGACCTGTGCTAACATTTGGCTCGGGTCTGGTCCGACATTTTTGGTCGGGCCAAATTTGACGCGGGCCAAAAATGCTCGTGTGATCGCGGCTAATGTTTCGGTTTAGACCTCTAATTCGATAGGCCGTGCCGTTCATGTGACGTGTCGAAAAG
Organism: Tubulanus polymorphus; assembly: GCF_964204645.1. Classification (NCBI taxonomy): domain Eukaryota; kingdom Metazoa; phylum Nemertea; class Palaeonemertea; order Tubulaniformes; family Tubulanidae; genus Tubulanus; species Tubulanus polymorphus. The sequence continues at coordinate 9,239,077 of NC_134027.1, read as the reverse complement.
CAAACGACGAAGCTCTTAACGCTATTTGACCTTCGTCTTCGACAATGCGACTGAGTCTCGCGTAAAGTCTTATCTCCGTAATTCCACTCGATAGAACATGAGCTTTTTAAAGCATCTAGACATCTAATTGAATCTCAGCGAAGACACTGTTTAATTAGAGTTTACGCGATGCGAATCTGAGTTGATCGAAAAGCGTTCACGGGAATCGGCTGCAGTGAAGAGATACTGCAGTCAAAGATTATAATATATTTATTTGAGTAAGAGAATAGGAAATTCTGATATCCATCTATCGACATTTCCGCTATCATTTGTGTTGGTCATGGGAAGTTCTAAGATCAACTGTAGAGTGTAGCAAAACATTATTTTAAGGGCATAATCCACGAAAAACCCCAAAACTTCGAAAATGTCATGGTTTATGTGCAATCACCAAGTAAGTTCAAGGGCACGAAACTTTCACGACGGTAACATGTGGCTCTTTGTACTACTGTCTGAATCCGCGCCTATTGGTCTCTTTCTAGTGCACTAAACTGGATACATTTCTAATCCACCTCAATATCACCATTAGCTGAAATTATTTCATCATCCAATCGATTTACCATACGAAGTGAAAAGTGCAAAATGTTGTACTAAAATAGAGCGCTGGAAAACTGATAGTGAGCCCACTCGATCTCATACGTAGAATTTCTTGAATCTGTGATTGAGAACGTTATCAAATTTCATCGTTTTTCTCAACAATGTTGTACACGCAATACGATCCCCCCGTTATAGAAATCGCGTCACGTAAATAGAAATGTCATTATAGAAAAAGATTATCGCATTCAAATTCCTACCTAGAGCAGTGCTGATGGATTATTAATGGTTTTTAGGCATCCGGGTATTAAGTGCTATCGACAGGGAGTTTCTAGAAAGAGGGAGGAGAGAGAGTAAAATAAAGACGAGGAAGAGGAAGAGAGGGAACGACTTGAAGTCAATTGAAAACACGTTATCGCCGGGGTGAAACGGCCACTAATTAATCATTCCAAAGCAATACAATTATTCCAATGTACGTATCATAACGGCTCAAGGGTAGAATACCGATCACGCAGCATTCTTTTTGCCATACATCTTCGATTGTAAATTTTGTCGATTTTTCTGCCGTTCATTTCAAGGTCGTTGGCGGCCAATCGATGGCGGTAAGAGATTCGTTGTTTTGACAGACGATGTTTGTAATTAGAGATGAATACAACAGCGGTCGATCGATGTTGACAAATGAGACTGATATTTGCGTCTCTCTCCACACGACACCGAGAGACCACTAGTAAATTAAGTACGTTTTTGTGCGTCTTTCGTTACGCTTAAAAAAGTTCCGACGGATACAACAACGGTCTCGTTGCACAGATATCTCGAAGAGCGCATTTACCAGATCAGTATCTCCAATATCGTACCGTTGATTTTGTCATTTTTGGCTTTTACTGCATGGACTCATGCGATATGTAACGTGATAATGGTGGATGATTTTGCAAACGAGCTCTGCCTGTGATGTCTGATAAATGATTTGTTGCACATATCGTGTTTCTCAAGCTTCCGTTAACATCGAAAGGCTGTGAAAATGGAAGTCGCAATGAATAAAGCATCTTCGACAGGCTAAGGTCGTGTGTTTGGATAACTGTCATTTTGTATTACGCATTGCGCAACCTCGGTATGTTATTCCAAAGCTCTAGAAACTCCGCACAAAAACATCTTAAACTCCACATTTTTTAATGGTTTCGCGAAAAAAGAAACATTGTTTTTTTGCGCTGTTTCCTTTGACGATAGAATATTGTACAAGGTAAATAAATACGAGGTAAATACAGTAAAGATGATGTAATTCTGTAATCGGCCAGGGTTTATGTGACGTGGATCGCTTTGACATTGAAGGACTTGCGCTTTGGCATTCATATAATTTGTTCTTTCGTGCGAAAAGTCAAAGTCAACACAGCGTTAGCAGCGAAACAGAGTATTTGTTTGAGTTTAATATAGTGAGACGTCTGATCAATAACGTTGGTGAACTATGCCTATCTAGAAAGCCAATGGCCAAAAGTTCAGATGTCTTATCCGTATGGATGGTTGATGAAATCATATTCTACCTTTAATGTTTAGTAAAGTACAGTTTCATCCACTTTCCCTTTTCACATAGATGGGTTCTTAATGACTAGCAAAGGTTTTCCGAAGCCTTCTACCATGTTGTGTTCGTGTCTTTTTTGTATCGGTTAAAAGTAAAACCGAATGCCAGTTAGTCGGACCGGTCTGGAAATAGTCGACCGAGGGATTGGGCACGGTCGCTGTAGTTCGGACCTATAGTTAAAATAGTTTACGACCGAACTATAGTGCGTTCGGTTATTACAATTTAAGGCTGTTCCTTGAATATACCGCAGTGTTCGAGCTTTCTAAGTAGACTTTTGTGGTTCAGGATGTCAAAAGCTCTTGAGAGGTCAAGAAAATTGGAACATTGAAATGGAAATTAGTTCCGACCTCTAGTCGACTAGCTACGAAAACCGAAGTTCGCCTGGATCATTAGACATCGTCATCGAGATTGCCTGAAACAACAACCTGAACCAAAAAACCATCGAATTGCATATCTTAAAAGTATCTTTAACGACTTCCATGTTGACTATAGAAAATACGCAAAAATAGTTTATCGAATGTAAAAAACATCGGAGAAAGTTTCCAATTATTATTTTCGGTAGAATCATTTGATTTTCGAAGAATGAAAAGCTCATTGTTCGCCGAATCAGCGATGATTAAATTGCATAGTGCGAACGTCAAACATTGCAGCAATGCCGCCGCTGTTGTTTTCTTTGAAATCTGCCAGACAAAATGTTCGTTTTAAAACGCTTCTCATTAAAAACGTCACTTGAAAACATTTGAAAACTAGAAATCCATCGTCAACGCGCGCACGTAGATCCGTTAGATTGCTGTCTACACTTTAGAGGAAAACGAATCAACGTTCAACGTTGAATCAACGTTGAACTATAATAGAAGCCTTAGAACCCACGTTCATCGTTGATGTCATGGTGAATGGAAGCCGGTTTTGATGACAACGGAAATGATTAATTTTCGCTTTGAAGTATATTCATTTTCTCGGTATCCTATTAAAGAGAAGGCCGCGCTTTCGCGTGGACTGCGGTGAAGTTAATAACGGCCATGGTGTATGAAGGAAAGTCACCGAAATACCCCAAAACCAGACGGAAAAGCCACGTCAACACCGGTTGCGCGGTGAATAATTCATATAAAATGAACTTGGTTTTACTGTTCGAAAATCTGACTTTGGACATTACGATTGTTCTATTCAAACTCCTTGAACTCCTCCATGGCCTTTATATACGGAACATGCCAGTCATAAATCATTCATTCAAGGTGAAAGGCCTATACCGGCACAAATGTAATCATAAATTGAAATTCTAATGTTGTACTAACGATTATGATTTTCAATTATTTTGGTAATACGTAATCATCCTGATTATAATATGTACATTATTTTTCGAGATCTCGCCGACATGCGTTATTAAAAGCCTCGGTGGACTAATTATCAATCCGCCACAAAATGACTAAACTATTTCCATCCTACGTCAGTTTAATCACATTCTGCAGAGACACCTGATATCACAAAATTAAGTATAACTACGACAAACGGAAGGGAGATACGATTCATCGGCTGCCGGAATGTATATACAAAATCAAATAATATATACAATCCCGAGTGTAACAGAGAAGGAGAGAAAGTAGCATTTTTCCTGTAGTAATAAGGTTCATCTTACATTGTGGTTCGCTGTGAAAGACAACTCGGTTGTTATTTACGCCTGTTGATTAAGTTCATTTGTACTAGCGTGATGCGCATGCCGAGTACATATTCTTTTCCCCGGGAGGATTCTTACGCTGGCATTTACACTTCAACATTACATTTTCAGAAATGTGCGTACGTCAAAATGGAATCTAAATTCAACAGTTTATGAAATTCAGAATTTGATATCCCCGCATCCATCAATTCGTTAAGCTGTGCCCGTGCCCCGAGGTGAAACGGTTACATATTGATACGATACGATAATGGATACTTATAGTTTCCAGTTTCCAGCCACCATTTTGAGGCGGCCCCGAGGGTCTCGCATTGTTGGACAGATTTTAACAATTTTTTTTTACATTTAAAGCCTTTAGCGCGATCTATTGTCGTCCATAACTGTGTCCGATTGTTGCAACCGAGAGAAATGAAAATGAACACCATCAGAAAATATAAATGGTCCCCTTTTTAACGATACGTAACTTAGATTTTTGTGACAAAAGGGACACCAAAAAATCGCGCTGAAAGTTTTATTGTAAAAAAATTTAGAATCTGTCCAACAATACGGGACCCTCTGGGCCGCCTCAAAATGGCGTCTGGTAACTGGAAACTACCCTATTCTAGTAATGGTAATCATTGCGTTTCATCAACATGGATTTTTGCAGTCATCAAATGTTATGAAAATACGAAAACAACAATAAATGCAATTTAAGAGCTCATTCTTTGCTTTTTTGTTTGGTATTAAAATCGTTCGTCGATATCGAGCAATATCTTTCTGGGAGAAAAGGCGACTAACATTAAATCAGTGATAATGTACCGCTTTACGCCATCTTAACGCGAAATGAATACTTATCACAAACGCATAGATCTTTTGAGAACACGACAACTGGGATAAGTTTCAAACTTTCCTCGACATTTTCCCCGAATGTCAATCATACACAGTCTGCCGGAGCCATCTTGTCACGTCGTTCCGACACGTCGGTCACAAAGCCACAAAATCCGTTTTCTGGATTTGTCGGCATTAGCCATCCGACAGTTTTCAAAGCAAGAAACCATCGACTTCTTTAAACACATTAGTGTCACTTGCTGTAAATGTAAGACAACTTTGTGTCTTAATGATAAATCTTCTACATTGAATTTGTCTCACCCCCACTGTCTTCTCGTGGCGTTAATTTGTCTGCTGGATAGACCATCGCCAATTAATCTAACAGCGGGTGAACGATCGCGTGCGACACGTCGACCCGATTGGCCCTCCGGTCACATCTCCAACGAAGCATCGGTCGGATGAAATTCGCGGCAAAGTTGTCAACAAAACTGCTGTTGATACCATCGCGATCGAGGTCGCATCAAATCATCAAAAATATCGTCCACTCGCCCAAAGCTTACGACATAAAAAATATCACTGCGTGATGTCTATCACGAACCAGCATTCAGTTGATATCATGTCTTGAAGTTGTTTTCGTGAAAATGTCACGTTGTCCGTCTGTTGAAAATTAACTGCCGACGATTCGATCTTTTATAGAATTCGAATGCGGAACCTGCAACGCTACCGTGGCAATCGAGGATTATATTTGTTGCAAGGTGCGCTTAGTTTGTCATTTCAATTGATATCGAATCGACTTTTCTCTGAAACGAATCAATTGTGATATATCAATGAGAACCATTTACCGAACATCGAATAGACAGGTAAACCTAGTATGCATCGTGGAGGCTCGTAAACGATTATATCTTGATCCGGGAACCTAACAAGAAATTTAATTCGAAAGTTTATTGACGCCTCAAAAAATAACGCGTATATTGCTTATTATTGACAATCAATAACAAAATATAAATTGTATAATACTGAGGATCAATAAAGTTATCTTGGATTTGAGTATGTCGATATTGAATTGCATTGAATTGCAACCAGTCTAGCCCCGATACATTGATGACGTAGTGCACATCCTTTCGAAAATAACTATTGATATTTATCAAATATGAAATAAGAGAGGAGCACTTGATGGACATGTGCGGAGTTTTCTATTGAAATTGGCCTCGGTTTTTCTTCCTGAATTTGCGGATGCAATTTTTGAAATAATTGCATACCAATATCGATCGTCTTATTCCAGTTTTGGTTGGATCTGTGTTCGCGGTATATTTTTTGCGTGGTTATTAGCCTGGTGGGATAGCTGGGTGATTGCCGGCAAGCTCGTTGTACACAATGTTCCACCGGTAACATTTAAACTATGTAATTAGTAAGTTCGCAAATCCATTCGTTGATGCTAAGCTGTTGCGTTACTGCAATCTTGTACTGAATAAACGAATTCGTTTTACCCACCGAAGCTAATCAAAAATATCAAAGATATTCCGAATAACTGAAATCTATGTTGTTGGTTATGATGGCAAGAGTCTCGGGTGAGAGATAAATAATCAAACCTCGTCTATCATCCATCATAATCATTATACGAACATAATAAACACGGGTAACCCGAGGAGACGCCCTAAATTTTTCGTATCATCATTACAAGCAAATATAGAAGTTAAGTAATAATAAACCTGCTATTTAGTACCACCGAGGGTAGTATCGTCGTTGGGGGAGTATAACTAGTAGACATTACAAAATAACAAGAAATGGAATCACCACATTTAGGTCACTCGTGGAACTTCGGAAACATGTTGATATAGACAAGTAGTCTCGTCGAATCGATTTACTTACGACATTTACGAAGTCACGTAAACAAAATCGATCATCTTTTTCGATAACGAGACGAAGCATTTGAATCGCGAAGCATGGTTAATATACTGAAGATATTCTTTATTCTCAATAATCGGGTTGATACTGTGCAACACACGCTGACAACGATTCATGGTTTTGAAGGCCGTACCGAGAAAATCAACGGAGTTTAATCAACAGAGAAACGCGTAACACTTCGCCGTATGACTAGCTTAGTATTTAAATTCCTTGAACTTAATAGCACTTTGAAACGGCAATTCGCGTATGCGATAACGTTCATTCGATTGGTATTCGGCGTGCAATCGTTTAAGATTTATTACGATAGAACACACAAGAGAACATTCAGTCAAATGAAGAACCGATAGTCGCGAGTTCTTTTGAGAGGCGTATGGCGTGAATTCACGTGTGACGTCGTGTTTTGCTTCGTCAAAATTGTCCTCTGGTCTGAGGAAACTGACGCTTATATTGCGATGTGATACGCTCTTTCTAGATTCTGTTTTTGACTTATTTTCAAAGTAGCAGTTGTGAAAATAGGCGTTGATTTTGTAATTCAAATCAATTCAATTCAATTGTTGAAGTATGAAAATTCCAATTAAATTTATTGATAAATATACATTATTTGTATCATATCATCTATTGTCGCCACAATATTAAGCAATACATAGTATATGTTATCTTGCACCAGAAAAACTTTCAGGTTGATTTTCTAGTTATCTATTCTTTGTTATTTTTGGTGGTTTTACTTCAAGCAGTGGTAACGATGAATATAAACAATCGTTTAGAAGCAGCAATAAATTCTCATCAAATGGGCGTTAAAAGCAATTACGTAATAGTTTTCGAAAAAAGTTCAAATGTTCACCCGATTTGTTACGACTTTGAGTTTCCTTCACATAAACATCATTAAGAGACGTCTTATTCAGACACGTCGAGGATTTAGCAGTAAGTAATACTAATTCTGTATTTGGTATAACTAATAACGCCGGAATCGAGGAAGACACAAAATGTTGCTGTTTATCGTGCTCCAGGTGCCGGGATTATGACTGTATTACTGTCGTAAATTACTTATTGATAAAACCTGACACTAGTGGCAGCTCGCCTAATCCCGGTGGTTATTTGTGTTAAATCGCGTTCAATTTCAATAGTGTTGATTGAAGATTCCGTTCCAAACCGCCAAAGTAATTATCTTTGAAATTATTCAAAGAAATAAAAATGTGTATTTTAGCATTTCCCAAGTTAATGATTTTCATACTAGACTAATTTCGACTAGAGCCACTTTTCGGATTGACATTTTAGTGACATTTCAATTCGACGAATCCATACGCGCGACTGTTTCGTTTGCTAAATTGCTATAGTGTTTTATAGATTACCGTTGATTTACTTTATGTAATTACTAAGACTTAGACGCGTGGCCAGAAGGTTGCATCGACAGAGTGTATGCGTAGCTAGGACTGTTAACGCCTTATAGCGAGAAGAATATTGACAAAATCATTGCAATTATGGTTTCGAGGATTTAGAGTTTTCTCGTGGTACGTACATCATTTTCTTACATTTCAATCAGGTTTTCCGATTATTGTTGTATGTACGCTCTTTACTGCACTCCCTAAAAATATCTAGGATATTACGATTAGTTATGTTCTTATATCTTCAAACTGCAGGTGGAAAGCGGGCAGCTGAAATAAACTAATCCCCAGTCAATTTGGACGATGAGAAAGATGATAAGAGTTTTCTAGATGTTCCAAAGCTCCTCATCGATATGTCCTCGTACGTGTAGATCCAATAAAAGTAATGAAGAATTCATGGGTTTCTAGAGAGTTAAGGAATTTACCAGATTTGCATTTTTTCACTTGTCTGCGAGTAGATCTCCTAGCCCGTTTGCACTATGGTATATAGTTGAGACAATTGTCTGTCGTTGCGAAGGTAATTGCATGCCTTCGTTGTCAGGAGGACCAAGATTGATGCAAGGCCTCAAAGCTACTTAGTAAATAAACCATACTTATACAAATCTCTACGGTTTTGAAAAGACGTATTTCGGGGTTCACACCTTGCGCCGATAGGCTTCCGGAGGGTCACGCACGTTCGTGATATTTCGCCATTAATCTCGCCCGTCTGCTGCCGCTCACACATTAACGTATACATAAATCAAGAATCGTGGACAGAGTTAGCTCGTTTACATTTGGAAGGAAATAATGACAGTACAGAAAAACGTCCACTCAAAGGAAAACACGACGAATGCTCGTCGTAATGAAATATAGAAAATTGGAAAGTCGATCATAATCACTGTTCTCTTCATATATTAGAAAGACAGCATTCATCCAGACGAGATGATAATACTAATAATAATGATAATAATAATGATGATGATGATGATGATGATGATGATGATGATGATGATGATGATGATGATGATGATGATGATGATGATGATGATGATGATGATGATGATGATGATGATGATGATAATTCATTTCTAAAAAGCGCTTTACAATAAAAACAATCTCAACAATAGATAAAACTGACACAGTTTCAGATATAGAATTAGTTTAGCCGATGATTTAAAAACCTCAAATGATGAATGTTTTGGCCAACTATTCCATCAGACTCTGCGCGATAAAAAGGGTCAATGAATCGGATTTCTGAAGAACGTCTGGTTAGTCGTGCAGGGTAATGGATATGTAGTAGTTCACTAAGGTATGAAGGTGCCTGATTGAGTAAAAAGATATATACATATGGTCGCAATGTATTTTACAAAATATGAAATATCCTATACCGATATTTTTGAAAACAACCAGTTGAACTCACTGAGTCAACTTTTCAGTTGTTTTCAAACTTGTTGTTTTCACAACGTGCTTACAATAACGTTGATTTTTTATCATTCTGAGATTTTGAGGCCTTGGCATTAGCTATACTGTCGCTCAGCCAATATTGCTTTCAGTCCTGTCTTCTTTTTATTTGAATGGCGTATGCGTTGATTTAAGGACAAAACAACTAGACGGGCACCAAAGTACAAAAAAGTCCTCTAGAAATTAAGTTCCGTTCAACAGAGATACCACAAACAATAAACCTCGAAATAAAGACCCGACCCCCTGCTTCATTGCAGACACGAATCGTTCAAAGTATCAGCACATAGAAAGTGACATGATTGATTCGATTCATTCATTGACTTCTTTGAGATTTAAGCCCACTACCCCAGTTTCTTGTATAGGGACCGACAAAATAAAAAAAAATGTTACCAAATGAAAGCCCATACACGAAAACCTAAAATTAGTGTAATAGCGGGCTACTTAGGACCTTGGTTTAGGAGCTACATACTTTTTAAAGGATTTCTATCTATGAAATCAAATTAGGTATTGGTTGCCTTGGTATCCGTTTCTATGGAAATTGCACCAGTTTCCATGGAAATGGATATCAATTCCCGAAGCCAAGATGCAAAGCTTTCGAATGATACCAAATTTGTCCATATGGTATCTCTGTTGAACGCAAGTGCCAAAAAGTTGGTCTTTGGTGCCCGTCTAAACTGTTTCCCAGCGACGACGAGCGAATATGAGACATAGAACCCGTAGGTGTGTTTTATTTCGGTGCACATATGAATCCCGATGTGCGGCGCATCTATTAATTCATATCACCTTCAAAAAGACTACCCGTGGATGTACCCTTGACTGACTATTTTCTACGTGTGAAGCGCTGATTGCTGTCGGAAACGCAACGAAATGTGATTATTTTCAGCACGGCTTGACAATCAGCGATCAGATATTGGACTGCAAGATAGAAGATTTTATTACGGTCGAAAATTAAGAATTTTGTACACTCGGATATAAGACGCTGTACGCATTGCCCACACCTTAACATGTCGTTTCAACAGATTCAAACTAATGGTTTGCTTTCGAACGAAAAAAACACATTATTCGCCATGTTACTTTCAGGGCTCCGTAGAAACGATCAAATCGATTTGAATATTTTGCTTTCGTCTGAAAACATCATTAATCCTTCCACACATAAGACGTGCGCACTTAAACCTTTGACCTTTACAACTCGATTTATCAACTTGTAAGATGAAGAATTTTGGCATTTGATCATCATAGAATGGAGCCATCCCAATCGGACGCATCGAACACACTTTAATGTCACGTCTTTATACCTTTTATTTTACCCAAGCTGACAGATAGATCAATTCCGTATTATTTTCATCTTCGATAAATTAAAACTGATAAAAAGTCCTGAAATGCCATGAAGAAAGGTATAATCGATTATTCACAATATTATTTACCCTTTGATAAGACGAGAATATTTTTTTAATTCTAACGGTGGAAAATTTATTTTATTTACCGAGAAACCAAAGGGCGTCTACGCGATTGCGCCTTCAAAAATACCAAATACGTTGGTGACAACAAAGTCGATCTGTTTTGGTCGAATCTCTTTTGATCGTCTCAGCAGAAACATTAGTCAAAACCCGCTTTCATTGAAGGGAAGCCATTCAAAGATCGATTAGAAGTATGATATTGGAAAATATGATCTTACGCATAAAAAATGTTCAATATTCGATCTGCTCAGCCTGACAAAGGTTACAACGGCCATTCGATCTGGCGTTCGCTTATGGGATTTTGCATTCCTGAAAATTCCAACCCTTCATGACATTTTATCTTTATTTCTCATTTTCTATGCTAAATGCATTGAGACTTTCTTTGAAAAGTCTATAATCAAGTGGTTGAAAAAAAGCTCAGCTCGATTGAAATGTCTTGCCACACCATACATACCACCCTAATGAATATTCTGTTCCCTGTATATAGAAAAAGTCGATGAATCCTAAGATCAAAACCGTGTCAAATACTATAATGAGGAGTTGATTTCCATTGTTCCTGACTTTTCAAATCTTGAAGCGCTAACCAGCGAATTAGACCCTGTTTCGGATATCGAGCACCATGTTGATTCGAGTAATAAGGTGAACACTTCACTGATAAACACCATTGGCGTTTGCGCACAGCATGCGCGACAATTTCTTAATCACTCAGTAAACCGAACATGAGAGTTCTGCTTATTGAATCGGCAGTTGAAATGACAAAGCAAATACTTCCAGCCGAACACGAGTTTTATATAGTACGAAATTCTATCACCAATTTATCGAGGACCGATGTCAAGGCTGCTAAATCAAGAAGCGAAAGTGAAAAACGAACATAAAAAACATTAATGTGCTCGATAGGAAAAGTCAATTATTGGCAGGAACTTTAGATTATCTCATTATTGCTACTTGCGCGTTATTGGGGCAGCCTTGCTTTTCAATAAACGAGAGAGTTTCGTTGCGAATTCAGGACGCTCGATCGACCAAAGGAATTGCTCACGGAGACCTCGATGCATTATTGACTGGGGTGATGACATATCAGGTGAAGGTCAACGCCTTAGATTCAATTGTGTGCTTCATGGGAAGCCTTCGCTGGCTACTTTTAAACCTAATATTTTCTTCGTTTACCGCCATCGAACGAAGATGTGCTTTGAGCTCTGGTTCTTTGAATTTTCGATTGTTAAGATGGTCACACACACTTATTCCATTCCAACGATTTTGATAAGTTTTTTTTTCTTGGAGGCTGAGAAATGCGAGAACATTAAGGCCAGCACGATTAACAAAATAATGATCGTCAATTGAAAGATTGACAATAATTTCTAGTTAACAGATATGCCTTGGGACAATCTACTGACGCCTAGTCGAATATCACGAGGCACAATGTACAGCCTCAACCATTCCCGTCACTGATCTAAATGATAAACCAAAGCCGCGTTCGCACTAAATCTGGTCCGTTACAATTTGGAACGGACCAAAGTTCGTTCCAAATTTGTACGTTTCATTTTAGACCGACCGAAGAGACCGATTCAGGATCGTTCTGAATTTCGGAACATGATGCTAGACTACTATACTAGATTTATCAGCAATTTGATAGTATCTTCACGATATAGGTATGGTCTTTTCTAGAATAGTGTTAGCAGCCCGCGAATTTCTTGTCGCTTCGATCTTGAAATACTTCATCTCGAAATCGATTTTCGAATAATAGAAAAAAAAATTTCTTTCTGAAAAGGGTGAGTTTTCGTCATTTTGTATTTTATTGAATGGAAGCCTCAGAGGCTTTCTCAGAGAATACAGGTACTATATCTCAGCTTCTGCTGCGATAAATGCGCGTGGTTAGGACATTTAGTTCCCGATAAAAACATAGATTAATTGCTGTTACGCACGAGGCCAAGAATCACTAAAGCGAACGGATCACCTCGCACGATTTTGAATCACCGTTATCTGCAAAGATGGCCGCCAGACGACGAAAGCCGTAGGCCGTTGATATTTATCATTAAAACTGATGTTTTTCTTCGCCGCGGCGTTTGAATGGAATATTATAACCCCGGCAAGATAATGAAGGCTATTTCGCGCACATGCATTACGGGCGATCGGTTAATCATTGTGAATGTGATATATCGAGCCAGGCAGATGCATTTAACATGTGATAAAACCTCTTTTATAAAGATTGAAGCATTTATCATCCGATTCGATATTGGAATGATAAAGTGTAGCGCTCGCCTTTCCGCGTGAAAGTGTCGTCTCTCGGTGTCGGGAATGCGGCACGTTAACCCTTTAATGCTCCGTTGTTACGGTGTCCCGTCGAGGCCGGCAAATATCATATATCACAGACGATGTATAATTCGAACATTTTTCGAATATATATCATCGTGGAAATATGCGATATGCCGCGATAGTGCTTATGCTTGCCAAAGTTTACTTGATAATAATAACGATAATGATAATGATGATAGATAATAAAAAATGTTCATATAGCACTATTCCGAAAAAGCTACGGAATGATGATGTGTTCACTATTTGCTTTTTAATGAAACGACGATAACATTTATTAATTTGATATCTGCTGGCAACTGGTTCAAGATGCTTGCACGATAAGAAGATAAACTACGGTCACCAAGATTGGTCCGGGTTCTCTTGGCAACTACGAGATTTTCAACTACAACCCCAGCTTAAAATTCGTTCCTACGGCCCTGTCGTTTGAAGTTATTTTCATACAAAAATCAAGCATCAGAAGCGGTAGGCGATGGACCATTGTAGCTCATTGGGCAATGAGGCGGATAAATCTGAATGGAGATTTTTGATTTGAATTTATATCCTTTCACGCGATTTCGATAATCGGTGTCAGGAAGTCAATTACGGTATATTGCTGGTTTTTTCTAATCTGGATGTGTCGTGTGCGCACCGTGGGAGTGAAATGAACGTCGTTTCCCCGAGAAAAATGCAATTAGAAGAGATTCGAAAAATACGTCCGAAGCCGTTAAAACCAATTTACGATCTATTCAAGGTTATCGCTCGCAGCTGTTTCCTGAGTTATTGGCTGCCAGATGAATTGATTACGTCAAGGGATCCGTCATGTGCAGGGCGGCCCGTCGTCCTCGAGAGCTCCCACTGACGGCGACCAGGGCGATGTTATACGCGAAATGAAATATATATTTGCACAGTTTCCAAAACATATACCGGTAATATTGCCTGTAGCTATAATAATGCCATTATGAATTTTCTCGCTATCATGAATATTTTTCGGTCGTGAACTTTCTAGTTTATGTGTTTATGACAAGCCAATATGGCTGATCGTTATGGGGGCGACAAGGTCGTTTTCCATGTATAGAATAAATTCCATACTAGGTGACAAATCATCAGCATCGTCCGCCCTTTGATAAGTGGTTTGGCTATTTAGGCGACAACAATGTAACTTCTTGACGTTGATAAAAATGCGTGCTCAAAGCTAACAGTGGCGATCTTGACACGGCCTGACAAAACAAATACACCCAGTATTATCAGCTTTCGCGTGATTCGTGATTTAATAAGAAATATCTTATCCCAACCTCCAAAGATGTGAATACATTTGATTCAATAAATATAAACTTAGCAAAGTGTCTGTTTTCCTGTTTTTCCGAGTCACTGTGTCCTTCATCGGATTTCGATGTTTCGTATTAATACCGAGATTGAATCATCACAACAGGCAGCGTTTGTTAATGTTGTCATCCCAAATTCCATTTACTAAACGCCGAATGAATTACGGCCTAATATAATGTACACGTAGACTAATGCCATTTTGTATTTATCAGGCATCTAAAAATTAATGCTATCAACACTTAGCTTGGAAGTACGATGCAGATGTATTTTGACTATCTCATTAGACTATTTCTGCCATATCTTCTGATAGACTGTTATGGAGAAAATCCCTCAAAACGTGTACATTAACAGCTTATATACCGATAAACCACTCTCAATCCAATTGTATTAGATTTATATATCACTTGATAGCTAGTTAATTTTGCAGCGTCTTAGTATTGCTCAACATTTTAATGCCGCCCAATTAGATTCACAGTAAAACGAACGTCTTTTGTGGGCCATTTAAATGAATTTAAACGAAGAAAAGTATTGCTTAGGGAGATAAAATTCTTCATACACTGGCGTTTCTTTGGTTAATACACACTGCAATGAAGCGTAAAGCTAAATTTTTAACGACGCAAAACTGTTACAATAATGTTTATATACATTAATAATACCCAAGCATGCGTTATCAAAAGGATACTGGTACTGAGTCGATGTGCATACGTCATCAATATTTGCGTTTTAACATAACAATAACAATTGTGAATTTTGGCGTTTATCTAGTAAATGGTAGTATATATTTTGTAATTTATACTTCATGACTCTTATGTTCTATTTCATGAATTTTCATGGTTTTTTTTCAATTGTGAGTGGATGTGCCCTACGTCATCATTTTTGGGGATAGCCTGATTGGGCTTATTGTCGGCCACTTTCATTCAAATGTCGATAAAATCAAATTAAAAAAAAAACTTAGTTGACCCTTGCTATTATATCATATTATTCATTGTCGATAGTACTATAGGCAATATCAATTTATCATCCTTCTTCGAGGCGTTGATAACTTTTCAAGTCAGTATTCCCGTTAAATGAGTGTTGGACTGTTGTTAAATCTTTAAAAAGTTACCGGTCAACAAATGGATTGCATGTGGTGAAGTTATCAATTGATCTGATGCGTAAAACACTACATCCGTGCTGTGACGACAATATAGAGAATTTTGCTTCCTGTAGCTGGTAGTTGATTCATTGTTTCGACTATATTCTAATAGTCATCTTCAGTATTTCTGAATGACTTATAGGATATAGTCGAAACGTTGAATCAACCATGCACTAGCTCAAGGAAGCATTTCATTTCTGACTTAACTTTTTTTTTTCGTCATCATTGCGGGATTCTGTATTGATCTGATACGTACGTGAGTGTCGTGGCCGTAATCTGTCGCGTAAGACTTTCAACTATACTGTCGTAAACAACTTCGTCGGGGCCTTATCGCGTTATCCATCACATGCGAATTAAACAACGTTCTCGCCGAGAACCCGATGTATTTTATAGACAACCGCACCTACATTATCCGCCTCGTAACAGCTTTACTTATTCATCATCTATGGCGGGACATCGGTATCAGCCGACAGCCAGATGGACCGGTAACAATCGGCCGTCGGTAAGTAGCAATCGGGAGGCGAGAATTACGTGATGGATCGAATGATTATTGTTCGCCAACGGAATAATCGAAGAACTGGAGAACCACGCGTCGGGGAAAGTCCATCCAGACGATCTGATGCTGTGCAAAAATAACAGCCGCATTGCTGCTGGCGATGTACGGGGGTTTTTTCAACGCCACGAGACTTCCACCGGTAATTGACACATCCGATTGGTATACATGTATACTTGATGACCTTGCAACCCGGAGAAGATTGGTTTGACACATCTGAAATATCCTTCATCATGGGTTTAGGAATATGATTGTTAGTTTGTATGTAAACTGTTAGAAGGGGCTGTAAATGAGGCTTCATTTTCGGACATAATCATTAATGAATATATCAATAAACCAAAGGATTCAATGTACCAAGAACGCGTTTTCGATGTTTTTTTTCTAATCTATGGTCAATAATAGCTAACTAAGCATGTCTATTTCTCGTCATCTGGTTCGTGTTCGAACGTATTTCGGCGTCGACAAGGGAAACATGGCCTTTCCTAGGTTGCCAAGTGAGCGCGATGGGTATACAGTCGACAGTCTTCCGTCAATAATTCGCGTAAATACAATATGACGTGTTGCGTGTTTAGTCCATAGTCCGGTGAAAATCGCCTAACACGCGCGCGTGGCATTTTGCTTGGCGTTAATTCCCTGATGCTCCAGCGGATCGAGCTTATTTATCCTCCCTCGTGACGACGACCGACTTTTTGTACGGAAAATGATGAGATATCTATCTATAGGACTAAAGCAAAATGGTGCTTTGTTTCTTTTAATCAACCGGGTAATCTGGCCTTGTAAACTACAATGGAATCTGTAATCAGTTCACATAGCTGCCGGGTATGTAATGGCTAACTGACGATTAAACAAAATAATGTAAAGGGTAAAGAGGCGGCCCGCCGGGTCGGCATTTAAACTCAACTAAAATGAGGTACAAGGTATCAATTTGTTTAACCTGACGCCCAGTCAAAACCCCAAGACATCCTGTTCAGTGAGTAATGATTCATGATATCATTTTCGCCTGATTGAGTTGTGCAATGGCAACCATTACTTGGCAGAAATAGTTCAATAGCCTCGTTTAAGATGGGCTTAGATAGTATAAAACGAAAGATGTTAATTATGTGCGTGGGGAAATAGGAATTATAAGTCGCTTCGTTTAGTTATGATTGTTTCGCAAACACCCACGCGCGATTCCCCGTCGTTCATACAAACCTCGATACAGAGATAATGATAGCATTGACGTTGCGTTCGGTCGTATTCTGATTAAAGAAACAACATGTTAGTTTTCAATTTCCGATTGTATCTGGTAAAAATGGCAAGGCCGAGAATATGGCGTATTCGAAGTCGGCGGTTCGTTTGTAGGACAGTATAACGGTATCTTGTGCGTTAATGATGAATCTTGGTATTTGTCTGAAATTTGGCAAGTCTCTGTAGCCGGTAGAATAATGCGCCTGAAGATGATTTTGAAACATTGTAATATCCATTTACAGCGTATACATCTTAACCACAGACGGTCGTATATCAGATGTCGTTCAGTTGAATTTGCATCCGCTTAGTCATTTTATCGGGATGCGACAGACATCGTTAATAAATAATTTACACTTCAGATTACAAATTCTTAAATTTGCCTTCTTCTCAATCCGGCTAATGATTAATAACGATGTATCATAATTCAAAGGCATCTCGTCGCAATTCTCGCAAACCATTAAGCGATGGATGAGCGTATGAACCACTGAAAGAACGAGCTTTTTGTAGTTCCACCGACACCTATGCATCCTCCCCAGCCAGGGATTCGAGCCTGATCATATATTCAGAGACTCGGCTTGTTGCCTGTCCAATGAGGACTATGTGCCTCCAGCTATTCCACTAGATGGCGTGCGTATCAGTGCGACAACCCTGTCAAAATCTAGTTCATTTTCAATGAACTTTCATCTAGATTCTTAGCCTCATCAGAAATTAGGCAAATCACTAATCTTGATAAACTAAGATGATCTTAAGGTTCATATATAGGGTGGACTTAACTTATCACCATATGCAGAATATGAGAAATTATGGATAGATTTTAATTGAATATGAGAAGAAATCCGAGAGTTGTTGTCTTAATGCTCACAAGCGATCCTGGTGAATCATCGCTTGCCATAAGTGGAATCCTCGATTGCCACAGTCGTACGTAAAGTCCTCATTCTGCGCCACCTGCATTCGCGCGCAGTCAGAATAAAAACGAATCCAACTGAAGGTAGAGACCGGCAACCAGTCTAAGCAATGGCACAAAACCCTTTCACACTAGACCGAGTGCGCAGAGACATGCCCATGTTAGCCGCGCAAAAACCCGCGGCACCAATCAGATTGCTCTTTGTATAATCGCTGGACAAATTTCACGGCTAAAATATAAATGGAGAACCCGGGCTAAAGTATAACGGGATATCTGATTAGCTTAGTAATGACAGGTGGTTGCGCACTCGGGTTGGCGTGGCGGGTTTTGTACCGTTGCGAGTTTCGATGCCATCAGGTTCGAACCCCTGCCGGGGGTTGATGCGCCTATGGGACTGCCCAAGTTGTTTAATGTTAAAAACCCTTGGCAATGAATATCTAATTATACTATGAGCGTGGTGTATCGTGAGATATATGGGTTTATGAGATCGGTTTCCCTCCCCATTTCCTCAGTTGTTCAATGGCGGTCGTCGTCGTCCTTTTGTAGTCGTCGCTCTTTTTGTTATAACGAACGAATGATCGTGATAGGAAAACGGTTCAATTTATCCGAACAACTACCGTTGTTAATCGTGATATATTGTGCTGACTGTACATTACACAATTGGCATTATTTGCTGATAGCTGCAATCGAGCAGATTTCGAGACAGTCGACAAAATTGGATATGTATGCGTTTAGACGTTGCTAGTGGTAGATAATCAGTGAACCTACTTTTCGGTGTCTTATTAATTGAAATGTCAATCGAATTGTTAGTTATCGAAATGTTGAATGTCAACGACCGGGGGGTTGATTTGGGCAATCGTGATCGCCGAGAATACCGAATGTATTGGTGTGAACCTCGCGTAATCACGAAGAAATTAGGTGAAACCCTTTTCGCCAACTTCGTCCCTCGCTATCGGTAGTCCTAATATCGAGAAATAAGAAGGTTTTCGGAATGAAGTGTCACCTTTGATGTATTTACAATGTATATGTATTGTATATTCCAGTATGCTGTCAGATGTTGCTATACTCGGAGAGTGATTTTTTCTTTGAATTGAATTCGTAGGATTATTTTAGGCGATAATCATTTCTAAATTGGATATATCGCGTCTAACTAACGTTCTTTAAAGAACTGCAAAAAACTGAACTTCGTAGAAAAGTTATTTTCGGTGTTTTAAAAGGAGAATTTTTTTAATGAAATGAAAATCCCTCGAATTGATGAAACAACTAGGAGAGAATCTGACATTTCGACTCAAATCTATGAGCCAATTTCAAAATCAGATTCAAAAAGGTTGCTTACTGCATGTAGAAGAGTGAGAGTGCGAACTGAAATGTGGGATTCTCGGTTTCCTAACCTCGATTAAATTTCCGAACGACATAATCCTCAGTATCTTCCAATAAAATGGTACCTGGTTGTGCCTTCTCGAAAACTCGAAGACTAAACAATATATAAGTATAGACAATATTTGAATCCCATTATGTCTTGGTCTAACTATAGTGGCTAATTCGGGCCTTTCCTAAAAAAAATTGTCTTTATTGATAGAGACACGATATAATTTTTTATAATGTAAAAATGTTTTATCGTGCCTCAATCAGCACAATGGCCCGAATCATATAAAAACAACACAATTTGACTATTACATCCAGTAACTATGCCCTGAAGAAATATAATAGCCACGTTTTAAAGACGAAAAAATAAAGCCGATCTGTCTTATTTGAACGTATCAAACAGCGACTGGTAATCTCTAATCTATCGTTACATCAAGATGGCAATCGACGCGTATTTGAATATCAAAAATTCTATATCCAAATTTCCCATTATTCTCGCAACTAATTCCCGACGGTTGGCATTTTGAAAACCTGTTTCAGCGCGATACGCGTATAATATGTAGATTGCGACCGACCACATACTAAAGTCAATTTCGGGGCGATTCTCGTGGGTCGGTTCGCCTGGTCGCCGCGTGGCCTGTGTTTGAACGGTTAAACCTGTCACATTTTCGCGTTAAAGTCCCGTTTATTATGTTATCGCATATGCAAACGAAATATATTCGATACAATACTGGGCGGTAAGAGAGTTGTTTGGGTAATTAATTATCGCCTGGGTAAATTTTTCCCGATGGAAAATTCCCAACAATTTCGAACGGTAAGCGACATTCGTGGAAAGAATTCGAGCGGGATTTTCTGGAAAATTAATAACAATAAGCGAAGAGGCGTTTACTTTAGATTAAAAAAAGTATCTTCAACAAAAGAACCGTGGTATTAATTGAACGCTATAAAATCTGAATATTCTAGCAGGAAACCCTACAAGAGAGGACGGCAACAAAATTGGCAACTTTAAACACGGCTTAATTGAACGATCAGTATAATTTGCATTTTTGCATTTCAATTTCTTTTTCATCTCGGTTCCAGAGATGAATTCGATCATTATTTACAAAAGCGTTTATATCTCAAGGAGAACTGTCGAGGACACGGTGAACTTTTACGAAGGATAACTTATGTGGGAAATGAAAATAAAAACGATAAACGTGTTGGTTGCTGTTACGACGAACCGAAAATAACGAGTCGACAAAAAGTGATGAGCTATAATGACATTAGTACTAATTTACTATTGAAAAGCGCTTTCCATTAAAACGATCTCAAAGCTCTTTACAAAATATGTATTTTCTTTAAACAGTCACTAATCGTATAGAAACTCATTGAATAAAGATGTTTTTAAAGCACGTTTTAAAGACTCCATGGTAGGTTAAGGATGCAGGGTGGCCACTTTTATTTTACATATTTTTCCCTGACTTTTCCCTGGCTATTTTCTGACATGTACGCTGTTGTATATTGTTTCCCTGACATGATCTGCTAAGAATCCAATGACTTAACTTAGTCAAATACGTAAAACATAGAAGCAAACAGTTTGATTTTACACGCGATCTAGCTATTTCACAAAATACCCTGACTTTTTCCTGATTTCCAGGTAAGTGGCCACCCTGGGATGGATTTTGGCAAATCATCCCGCAAACAAGGTGATGAGACGGATCGTGAACCACAGAACTCTGTTCGATAAAGTGGTTCAACAAGACGAATTTCAGATGATTGTCGTAACCCTAGTAGAATTTCGAAACAATTCTTATCAGTAAGATAGCCTAATGCCTGGTGCTATCAAATATCTGAGTTTAGATGAGTCAGTGTCATCAAGAATGCGTACAATACTAAATATATATGAAATGTAGCTAGCTTTCTGATAACTATGCAGACGGAAAGGTGTTTATATCGATGTTGTGTATTTGGTGACAGCTTAATAAAGACAGAAGATGAACGTTCCCTGCCGCGCAGTCATTATAAATATTTTACAGCTAGTTTATTTTGTTTAATGGTGACAAATGCGTCCCTATCACCTATCACGCATACGTGCGGTCGTTCGATATTTTCAGATTGTCTTCGTTATCGTGTCGTTTGATACGTTGAATAAACCGATTTCTTCTGCCGCTTAGCAATATCACAGCGACTGTATAGTATCATATCCAATTTCCACAGAGTGCAGCGCCGGAGCGAAGGTGGCAGACGAGATGGAAATTGATTTTCAAGTTTAGGGAAGTTTTGTATGGTTGATCAGAAAGTTGGGTACGTGCCTGGATGTCATTTTACGTTATTTACTTTTGACTCGAGTAAAGGTCAGTCAGAACATGTAATACCCGTTAAGGGAGGGAGGGACGAACTGTTTTCTTTTCGGTGGGTGTCATTTTGTACGAGAAAAGATCACCAAAAGTGAGTGCAAAATTAATTGAAGTAGCAGTATAGGTTGAAACCATTAACCGGAATAAAGCGCTTTGAAGAATCTTATTCGTGCAAAACGATTCGACAGTGTCAATATATTTGGAAGTCACGTGCCCACGTGCTTTTCATGCTAAGAAAAATCATTCCCCGACAACGCGTAATTTTCGACAAGAAAAATGAACCGCGTGGCGGTTGGATGGTGAGATGATTGTTCGTAACTGCAATCCTAATGACCAGTTGTGGGCATTGCTCGAATATAAATCTGAATGAGATTCGCGTAAGCCGCGCTTAAACGCCCACCTAGTGTCCCTTGACTCGAGATGTCGGTCTCGTCAAGTATTTATATCAATTTGACGGCTTTATGCCTAGCATCCGGTCACTAAACCTGCTATTAATAAACATTAATCGCTAAGTCGAATTGATGTCTAGCGGCAGCGGCGACTATATGGATGCTTTTTAGCCGCTTAATACTCCCTCGACGACGACTCGATGTCCAACTCGATTTTTTCGCTAGAATGATACGCCTCATCCTCCCCCGGTTCGAACCTGATGGCATCGCTAGACTCGAAACCCTGCAAGACTAGACCGGATGCGCTGGTACATGCGCAGGTTTACCGCGCGAAAACTCGCGGCACTTATCAGATTGCCCGTAGTCGCTGTGGCAAATTTCACGGATAACTATAATTGGAAAAAACCGAGTGAAAATGAAACGGGGTCCCTGATTGGCCAATAATGACATCATCTGCGCACTCGGTCTAGTTTGGGAGAGTTTCGGAACACGACGAGCCTCGATGCCATCAGGTTCGAATCTCTGTCTATAGGGAGGATGAACACAGCCCAACCTCACCGCGAGCATCCGTAATCAGAATCATAAAATGCCCTCGGGTATATAAAGTACCACCATCACCGGATACATGTCTAAAACTCTAAAACAAGTAAACCCGAAGCGTTGACTATCGACGGCGAACGAATATCGCCTCGAGCATAAAACGCTCGTGCGCGCCGTCAAATTATGTCTGTATGTTGAATATCGTAATATGAAACGGGGGAATTTACGTATATATCACTCGTTATCGATGTCGGGGAATGTTACCGTAAAAAAATTGACATTGAAACTCTCTCGCGTCATTTACAGCCGTCTAGAAATTCATGCAACCGCTTTAGAATCTTTCCAAATTCAACTATGATATCGTGCGCAAAGCTCCGTGTTCAATGACAAGCCGGTGCGCCAAGGGAAATACCTTGTCCGTAATCTCAACCTCAGGTTATAGTTAGTAATAATAGTTAACGTGGTTCCCAGCGTTAATCAAAACTACGAAACCCCGTAATGGTAAACAGAAAATGAAGTAATACATTTGTCAATATTACGCAGCGTGAATTTAAGCGTGATAATTGTTGACGTAATGACCTTTTCTTCGTACGATAAAAAGAATTCGACTTGGCAATCATTTTCAGAATTTTCATTTCAATCGCAGATGGTCGCTGCTCGTAAAATGAAAGGTCGACGTTCTCGAAAACTGCGTAGTTCCCGATCTCGATTTGTGTGAACAAATTCACGATCAAACATCGGTTAAAATCGGTAATCTGGCGCTGGAGTAGTAGCGAATAGCTGGAAATATTGTCTACTCAATGCATACTAAATGCGATTGAATTTTTTCCATTGGTTCGTGCGTAGGATCGCCGACAAGAACGCCGCGCACGGTTTTAAAAAGCTACAGTTTAAATTAAGCGTAGTAAGAGACGAAATCCTGTTTGAGATTGCGCCGATTCGTTTGTCGTCGTTAAACTTGCTCAATGGAAAGCCGATTACACACAGGCTCAACCGATGAAAGCGAGAAATGCAAATAACACCAGAATTACTTCGAATGAGACGTTTGAGGTTTTTTAGCCACGAATGTAGTTTTTGATGGTGATGTTAAGTCAGCGTCGAGGATGATTTTTAGGTTATAGTCGAAATTGTTCTTTCTATCAGTCCCGAACGATGATATCGATATGAAAAACTAATGGGCTTTAGATAAAATTAATCTTAAAGTAAATCTTTAGGATATATTTAACAAGAAAACTAACTTGATAGTTTTGATGGTTATTTGACGCCTTGAAAAATATGTTTTATATATATATATATATATATATATATATATATATATATATATATATATATATATATATATATATATATATATATATATATATATATATATATATATATATATATATATATATATATATATATATATATATATATATATATATATATATATATATATATATATATATATTGGTGACTTTCAAGAAAATGATTTAATTAAGATCCATAAAAAATGAAATAGGAGTCATGAAATATATTTGATTACAAAATAAACGCCAAAATTCACAGTTGTAATTGTTATTATGAAACGCTAGTTTTGATGACATAGTGCACATCGACTCACACTGTACTGTTTATAAACAGTATTGTAAGGGTTTTTATGGCGTCAAAAATCTTTCTCGATATCAGTAATCAGTCAGTAATTCACGATGTATTACCAGCGTTGATCTTTCGTAAAAAAAGAGGTGTTGAAGTATATGTTAGCCTAGATGGCAAATGAAATGATGACGTAAGACAAAGAGATACATGTCAACGCCGATATCCTAGAAAAGAGAGTGAAATTATCTCACGCGAATCATGGTTATTATTACCATGTTACATATAGCTATATTAACGCGCTGAGAAAGTGGGGGAACTGACAATGGAAATAATTGACATATATGCTGCATATATTGCCATCGAAAAACAATCTTTTTCCAGTGTGGGAACCGGAAGAATTATCAATTATATAGATGAATCAAATTTATTCAAATGTATCATTTATGAATAAATCTAGTCAATCGGAAAATTTTTGCAGAGCGTTTTTTTTGTCCATAAAATTGATTTTTAATGGAGCCCTGGGGAATGTTTTTTTTTTAGGATTGAGCGTTGCAATGGGTATTAGCCGTAAACAGAAAGCAATTAGTTGATTCATTGCGTATGCACGTTCGTATATTCAGAAATCTAAAAAAAAAGATTAACCGGCTTTACTACAAATCTCGGAACAACAATTAACCTTCATCAAACATTGATTATGTGTGATAATGGAAAGCAGTGATTATTATTATTAGTTAGCAGGGACAGATCCAGGAGTGCGCCCCTAACAGATCCTAGACCCGATCCTGGTTAGAATGTAAAATTTGAAATAACCCAAGCAGCTGTTCTCTTAAACACTTGCACAAGATCATCATTGGGCACCGTAACAGCATTACCACATAAACGAAAATCAGTTGATGATATTTGGATTTCGACTATTATCCAAGATCAGGTTATGCACAATAGTAAATGCTATCGAATGAGATAATAAGCCACGATTTGAATACATACGAGGAATAAGGTCGACGCAGCTCAGAAAGAGTTCAAAATCGGTCGTTCTTGATCTGATTGAACTGATAGCGTATAGCAGCCTGTTTGACCGATGTCTGGTTCGCGTGATATATCTGGCTGTTTGACCGCTGCTCGGGTCGCGCGTCAATAATTCGGATTGATCCCTTTTCCCGGAATGGCACTGAATAATATGTTCATTCAATGACTGTCGATAATTTATGGAGCTTTCAGGGATGTTATCTTTGATTGGTTTTACACCGACCGATTGAATGATGACATAACAGTTGCTCACAGTCTCGAAATGTTATTTCCGATGGACTACACCACACCGAAAGACCTCATTAATCTTTTGTACTGTTCGTGAAATTTGATTTCGTTTCCTCGTGGCTTATAAAATATGATTGAATGGAATAAACAGGAGCAATGAGTCAAGAAGATACGCGATATCCGTGTAAGATGAATACCGAGAGAAATCCTACAATAAATATTCAGCCAAAAAATGAAAACTTCATCAGGCGTACTGGTCAGTGCGCTTGATGATGGCTAATAGCATTTAGCCGAAACTTACCTCGGATTATCATTTTACCATAGAACTTTTCATTTTTGGCTGAATTTATAGTGGGATTTCTCTCTTTAAACTAGGAGCTATTATCTTTAAGATTTTCATTGAGTCCATTGTTTACGATGCATCCTACTCGCGGATCAATGAATAATAAATTTCGTGGGAAAAACACAACACTGCGATCTGCGTAGTGAACTTGGTCGATAATCTGATAGGGATGTACGTAAGCATTCTACAGCTTCTTAGCGGACAAAAACTTTGAACTCAAACCTTCCCATCAGCGGCTTGGGGGCTTTTAATGATCGCGACCAGCTTTGAGGAGAGCAAATATTCTACAGTCGTCGTCGTTCGTCTGCTTCCGAACAAGTTAAAAAACCGGCGGAATATCGACGCACCGTGAAACGCGAATATGTCAA
The DNA here is from genome assembly GCF_964204645.1 of Tubulanus polymorphus. Taxonomy (NCBI): domain Eukaryota; kingdom Metazoa; phylum Nemertea; class Palaeonemertea; order Tubulaniformes; family Tubulanidae; genus Tubulanus; species Tubulanus polymorphus. Next base: position 9,212,670 of record NC_134027.1, on the reverse strand, counting down.
CAAACGGCTAATCAATACGTGAACACTAAGCCGAAAGGAATTATAGACACCCTGTTTTATTAAAAGCTGCGTAGCAATCGATGCTATCAAAAAGAAATGCCAATCACTTTTTCACTCTTCGTACTAATAATATCTTGCCCGTTTTCTTGCGCCTCACCACTTAGTTGAATGGCAAAGAAACAAAAGCACAAAGCATCATTTCTGAGCGCACCGCCAGTGAATCCAGCATTTCACTATAATGCATCAGGTCGATCTTCTTAATTAGCTGATGAAACGCTAGGCAAATTCATTTGAAATCTGGAAAAATCCAAGATTCGGGCAATTCAGTAATATACTCGAATGAGCACCCACACGAAAAATGACATCCTCAATGCTTCACAGTCGTAGAAAATAATGCATTTTCGGCATTCAGTCACAGTTTAATTTCTAAATGATCTAGCAGTGAAACTTATCCAAAATTGGTTAAGAATCACGAGGCTGATCCAAGTGAACATACTGTCTGATAATCTCCTGTACGCAACCCAATGACCGGTGCTATTATGTCCCGTATTAAATCATGAATAAATGAAGAAATCTCAATTGCCTTTGTGCGCTGTTGCATTGATTTATCGGCAACTGAATGCCGTCTGTTTACACCGTATTGTAGATTAATCAGCAAATATCAATTTTCAAACGAAATTTTACCGACGGTTCTGGAAATTTCGATTACTTCACAACGGGTTTACCAAGAACATATGAAGTCAATCAGTGGTCAACTGCTGTTCAATGTTCCCAGGCACCCAAACTAAATCCACTTTGACAATATGACGTCTATGGTCGTGACCGGACCGAGGATGGCTACCCACAAATGGAGAGATCCACAAGATTCTTAATTCTAAAAGTAAAAAGGCTTCTATATGATGAATGAAACGAACGCCGAAAAAAGGTTGCAATATATAGGCAGTTGATATCAAATAAGAAATATAAGTATACATATGGAACTAATTTGCGTCAACCAGATGAATATTTAGTTAATTACTATACGTACTTTTTCATTTATTTTGTGTTCACTATTTTGGTAGGCAGGTGCACGTAGACTATTTGCGAATAGCCATTTAATTACAGCCTATTGGCGCTCATTGTTATTGCCTTCGTTTGGCTCGTCAACAACTTATCGGTCATCGGAAGGTGAAACGCGATCTGCAATATTTATTGACGCTCGTCTGGTAACGTGCGCACGCTTCACAAACTCTTCACGGTCGACGATAGCAACTAGTGGCATTTGTTTTCGAGCAATATAAGTTGCTTCGCACGGGTATCCGACAACAAAACAACATTTACAATTAGATGCAATTAGAATATCGTGCCGTCTGCTAAATATGGGATTGTATATTACGAGGAAAATGAAAAAGGTAATTTGAGTATTTTCGTATTTCTGTTGCGGTAGTAGTAGTTTCAGATCCTGGTGCACCATTTGAATCAATTTCTATATTGTGCCGACTTGTAAAAAGGCGAAATCAAGAGGGAACCGACTAAACCCACAAAATCTTCATTTTTCGTATGTTTAATACGTTGTTAACTACTGTTTTTCGGCCTTTTAGTTACCATTAATTAGATTTGTATTTTTCCTTGCATACAATGCCACATTAGGCGTATTGCGTGGTTAAGCTCATTTTTGTTTACGCTTTTGTTTCCCGAATAAAGATGAATGGATAGAAAATATCGTCTACCGATATAAACTCATTCAATGCCATTTCACTCATAAGATTGACGTCAACTTAATTCAAATCATCACTCCAGATGGCGGTAGTTTTCCATCGGTAAAAATTATGTAACCCAGTTCTCTGAAAATGCAGATTAATCATGACCACTTCTCAAAATACACAGTTTATTCGTTTTCTCGTAATCTGCCGATCGCGGCTTGCGGTGCTGATATCCCAACAGAACCATCGAATGTTTACTCAAATAGTACTCGTGCGCCGAAAACCAGATTTACGCTGGCGCTGCACGTAGCTGATACGTTAGATTTTCCCACTTTTCTACGGCTAACAAAACATTGTGCGTTAGCGGCTATGACGCAAAACGCGGTGGAAAGTGAAAAGATGACAAAAAGAACGTATCGCCTTTTTTTATTGGCGCAAACACTACGATGGCGTTGTATTGACACAACTGCTCTTGCGATGAGGCCGCGACGTTTAGAGATATTTCCAAACACGACTGCCGGTCGAAAATCGAAAATATTCTTACGCAAGACTCTCGATGGGGTAGCGCGCTCGGTATTTCAATATCTCGGTATCTTAGCAGTTAGCTATACATTTTAGTTTATCATTTATAATCTGTTCCAATTGTCCAATTTATACGAATGCTTATATAAGTAACAATCAAAAATACTTAGCAAGACTTATGTAGGTTTTCGGCTCGTATTTTCCATATTTTTGACGTCGTAAAAACCGTTACTGTTATGTTTATATACATTGATACCTAGTACATGAATGTTTCATTAAGGGTTCTGTGTGAGTTGATGTGCACTACGTCATCGTTATTGGCATGTCGAAATAACAATCACAATTGTGAATTTGTGGTGGTTACTTTGTAATCAAATACATTTCAAACCTCTTATTTTATTCTTATGATTGTATTTGAGAAGATCTGCACTACATGATCAATAAATCGGAGCCAGACTGGTTGTTGACCAATTCAATTATCATTCAAATCCAAAATACCTTCATCGATCTCAATATCATTGATATTGCATTTTGATGATAAGATGATAATGATTTATTTTTCAAGTAAAAATTTTACAAAATCAATGAATAAGGAAATGCATTAAAGATGTAATGATATTAAATGAGGGACTGCTTTGAAACAACATTTAGCTTATACAAGAAAGCAGCCCTAGAAAAGAGGAAAAAATATACATAAGATGAAAGTTAAGTGAAGAAAACGACATAATACGGATATAATATAATTTTTATTGTGGGACTATGTTATGCAACATATATGTTATTTTTTCGAGGTGTATTATAAACTTTCAAAGTAGTTTTCTTGTTCATTTTTCTTTACTTTATCCATCAACGTCTGAGCTTACTTGTGCGGGTGAAATGTATTCGAGAGTGCTTCGAGATCGCCAGACGAATCCACTCAGTAGGTTACTTCACCATCCTCCGTCAACACCAGAAAAAACCAAACACGTAACTCCAAGACCCACTTTTTCCTAATAGATTATTGAAAAAATTTGCTCGGTTAGAGCTGTCACGGAAAGACGAGGATGCGATTCGCAGCCCAATCCAGTCATTGTGGATCATCTTAAAAACCTAATCTTATTTCTTATTTGTTCATGGCGTGAATGGTTGTCCACCTACGTATGAAGAATAGATACGTGCTTACGGCAAAAAATATCATAATCGCAATGAGATTTTTGCCCAAAAACTATAATTCGAAATTGGTCGGAAAAATTTACATATTGTATCATCAGATGTCGAATTTCTACTCGACGCCCAACCAAATATACAGCAGACTTCACTCACTCAAGTCGGATCTTTTTAGGATCGTAAAATGAATCCGACTTGAGCGATATCCGAGTCGGATGTTATGTATTTCATATAATATTGTCATAAACGAATGCTGCGAGTCGGTAAGGTGAGTAAAGAATATCAAACTTTAACAAATTGGGCTTTCTAAATATTCAAACTCATTACATATTAAGCTTCCAAAGCCGTGAGTTAGAATGCATGTTGCAAAATATACATTTCATCAGTAAGTACATCCGATGATCATTATGACGCACACTCCAGGTGACATTTTCATGTGTCGAGACATTTCGGGCTCATGTTCAGCCGTATGATTTGGTTTAGTTATTCCCCTCTGATATTAATCTCGTGTTACGTACTCTTGACGCATCACTTGATAAACACACCGCGGATCAGTGTTGTTTCCGTGATCGTACTGAAATGCGACTCTTGTATAAAGCGCAAAACATTCGCCATCCGAATTGTTTTTCAATATCAAAATACGTCTCGCCGTGATAATTCATTTATCGGCTGCTCTGTCGCTTTTTCCCCAGTTTTCCGGGTGGTTTGTTCCCCTGCTATGATCCAGGTGACGGTAGCCTTTTACTACGATAGCGAAAAAGATGATGCCAGTTTCTAATCTACCTCGTAGCTCCATTATATACGGTTGTGTTCCATTATATGCGGTCGTTTGTTATTTCGATACCGTCGATCGAAACCAACAGATAAGAAAATAACGGAGAGAATTTAATCCACTTTCAAGTTCTCGACTTTTTCCCCAAAATTTGCTGTAGCGTAAAGAATTTTCTTATACAGTTACAAAAAGCATCAAACATTTACGTACGGATTAGCTTCTCGATATCATCATTTCCCAATGACTTTCTTTCTAAGTAAACGACATTCAAAAGAACGAAAAACCGGGTCAATTGACGTATATGTATACGTGTTCCAAGGTCAATTACGCTTTCTGAAATCTCCCTTCGATTCGCGCCTCTTTATTTTCTCATTTCATCGAAGAATCGAAATAGATGAGCACAAGGAATAACGTCTATCAGTGGATCTTACGTTAAGTGTAGCCTACCGTTTAAAGTCGCTCTTCAGCTGCGTCGTTTCGTTTCAATTAGACGAGTAAAGCCGCAGTTAACTCGAATCGTTCGAAGATTCGACGCGCAATTGATTTTTTGCCTCGTACAATGGCTACCTGTGGAGCACGTAAACGATCGGGTTCGAAGTGATATTCATCCACGTCTCAATCAGCGGAAGTGACGTAAGCTGAAAGACGTTTTGATGATCGATGATGGCGTTGGTCTATCGAATGGACATTTTGATATGGCAACGAATCGCATTTTCGTGGTCTCTCGGTACAAAATTAGTTTTGACTGGCGGGGCTCGTATAAACACTCGATCGCATATTAACACTCAATCGCATCGCGTCTGGTTTTTTTATACGTGCTTGTCGTTGTATTTGCGGAGCTCTTATCTAAATTTACAATGTTGAGTGGAAGCAATGAAACGCAAAACTACCAACAAATATTGATCAAGTTTTAGAAACTAGGCGCGAAGAAGTATAAATATACTCGGGATTTTCAGTCCAGTAGCACCCCATGACAGAAGTCGCCTTCCCTGTAAATTATGAACATGTATTTCTAACGATTCATAGATTTTACACAGTGCAACGTTTTCTATTTCTAGGCACCGCTGAAAAATGAAGAAATACCAGTCCAGAAATGTTAACTGAACTAACCGTTCCAGCAGATTCGTTGGTCGAAATGACTTTCTAGTCTACTGACGATTTACGATGATAATATTTGATATGGGAAATTCAAATATCCCCGTGACAGCTATCAGAACTCACTGACGCCCACTGATCAGCCCAGTCCAACCTATCAATATGCAGGTATTGTTAATGACGTTGATGACAATGTTCACGACGGCGCGGTTCGCTTCTTACAACGAAGATGATAGCGAATATATTTTCCCGCATCAAAACGGTGAAATGACCACGTCGAGAGCGTCCAATTTGGACATCGTCACCAGGTTTCTCAATCTGGTCGAACGTTACGAACAGACCAAAGAGAATTGCACGACCGGTACCGGGTTCAACCTCGGCGACGGTGTCGTGCAACAATATGGCGTGCGCCGATTCAAACGCCAGGCTCTCACCGCGGTCAATCGCGCCAATCTACTCACACGGATATGGATCGGAGCGCCACCTAGTGTTCTTAACAACGAATACCTATTCTATACGTACGTGCGCAATATGGTCGAAGGGGACGATGATATATTCGCGGCCGGAAATTGCTACGACTACAAAGAGTTCAAGGATTACACACTGTTTTGCCCGTACGCTTATCGTCTGCCGAACGGACAGATTATGGTGAAAGACTTGTCCATCGAATACAAATACTTGAAGAACGATTCCGAATGGTTCTACCAGGCGCGAAAGAAAGGCAACACCTTATCGAGATCCAACCTGACAATTGGTAAGTGGATTTATCGTTCTTTCGTAACCGTACGCACGTGACCCCAGGCGTGTCTGGTGGCGTGACATATCTTCATCTATCCGTCGAACAGCAGCATTATCTCCAATGCTAAAGATATTCAATACGATCGAAATATCAAAGGCTTTAAAAGACTGATTCTAATTCCATTCACCGTATCAGCGATCTCATGGCGCCTGTACTGTGTTGCACCCTAAACCTCCCCAGATGACAAATTGACGGTCAGTTTTAAGATTACCCATGAAATGACACCGCCATTTTGAGGTGATTACAAACTCTGCCGACTTTTTGTCTCGTTTTTGACATATAAATTTCACGGTTCGATCGACGTATTTCATACGCAAAATTCAAATTTCGTGCAAGAGACACATCTTTGAAGGCAGAAATACCGCTGTCGTGTAGAGTCGTGGCTGTAACATGAAATGGCTGTCATATCGTTTACGCCACAATGATTGACTTGGTAATAGATTCTAGAACGTAACAATAATAAGTCCGAAACTTTGTTTAGGTATTCCAATGATTTTCAATTCGTTGGATCAACCGTTTTGTCTTATCTTGGGTCTAGACTATGCGACCGGCCTCAATCACTCTACGTGGACACATTTCCGCATTGACCGCATGAATTGTTCCGAATCTATTGTGTTACTGCCTCTCCTCTCTCAATCGGCCGTACCACTCAAACCTAAAAAAAGCGAAATAAGTCGCTCCTCGTTCAATGAACCGTTCGATCATCCGACCATCCATCATCGGATGTCTCGACATTTGATCCGAGCCTCGTTCCCGGTCAGTAGAAAAAAATTACCGCCCGCTCCGGTTACGCAACGTAATCTCTAATCGATGAGACCCGTGGCCGAATTGATGAGTACCAATATAAAAATCCATTTATCATGATTTCCTTCGCGGGTATAAATCTATAGTATTTACGCCTAATTGAAAACAACCGCGCGTGCCTACTTTTCGTTTGCTGCATCCGAAATGTAAAGTATCGAATGACTGAACGGAAAAGCAAAATCGAGAACTTCTTTATCAATATATCACATTTTGGTGAATAACGAGTCGAAGAAAAATAGTGTAACTGAATACCGTAATGGCACTCGAATACTGAAAAGAACCCTGTATTTTTCACACAACGAAAGAATCTAGTATAAGTTAATGTAGTTGTATTGTGTGAGACAGCCGATTTCCCTGGCCATGGGTCCATCGAGACTAACAACTTTTTAATTCCATTTCAAATTGCACAAGAACTGCAGTCAACTTCCATAAAGTATGATATCATTTTTTATATATCCATATTTGTTAGAGCCACATTATAATATGTATCATTAGCCTTAATTCAGACTTATGAGTCCCTTTGTATGAAATGACATCCTCCCCACCGGCGATTCGAACCCGATGGCATCGCTAGACTCAGCCACGGCAAACCCCGTCACACTAGACCAAGTGAGCAAGTTTACCGCGTGAAAACTTGCGGCACCAATCAGATTGCTCGTTGTATAATCGTCGAGGCAAATTTCACGGAAGAACTTTAAATGGAAAACCCGGGCTGAAGTATTTCTGATTGCCTAATAATGGCATCATCTAAGTTGTGCATGTAGCTGCACACTCGGACTGGTGTAGCATCGTTTCGTACCGGGGCGAGTCTCGACGCCGTCATGTTCGAATCCCTACCGGGGAAAATGACGAAATTATTATATAATGCCACGAATTCATATAAAATGTGTCTGCAGAATTAATAGTTACGACATTGGATATTATTATGTCGATTTCGTTTATTCACGAACGAATTCGACATTTTATGATGCAATTTTCAAAAATGAATGAATATGTATTAATTAGTCCGGCAGTACACGTCGCACGTTGTCGTCAACAGGCTTATCTCGTCGCGTTATTTATGCAATACGTCGTCTCGTTTGTGACGACGATTAAATGATTAAACGCTGAACTGTCTGGCAGAATCTTCTGGCACCTATACGACAACATAACCTCGGCGCGACATCGATCTGTCGTATGCCCCATATTTCAAATTCCCAGTTTTATGACATGATTGCGTGCGACTCAACATCAGCCACATCCTATTCGACGAAAAAACTTTCCTAGTTCGGAAAGAGGCGGCAGATGAGGTTCAGTTTTTGTTTGTTTGAACTGATAATTCTCTCATAGGTCGTAGTGAAGAGGAATGGAATATGGCCCCGGAATCATCAAACTTATCCTAGAGGTCCTGGGAAACATTGTGGAAGCGGGTGAATGCCATTAATGTAATTGTCAATGTATCTCCGCTCACGCCAACATAAATGTGCCAGCTTGCGACGCTATGAAAATTGAAAGTGTACGTACGTTATCAGTTTCCGTAGAAACCATAAAAACTCCTCGATGCAAACGACTGTCATTCATTTACATTTCTTCCCTTCATAATAGGATTACTGAATAGATTGTGTCATAGTTGCGCCAAGACGGGGGTGCTAGCTGAGATAAAACTGCGACGCATTCAGTTTTTAACCCATTTATAGTGTAGTACGTAACATGCAGGGCAGGGCTTCCCGCGTGAACGTTATCATCAGTTGATGGTTTTCGTAAAACGTTTTTTTTTTTTTACATTCTTCGACGTCAGTCTGGAAGCACGCGAACTTTCGTGTTCAACGACGACGAACGGAAGGCATTCAATGGTTTTCAGTTCATTAAATAAATTGGATATTAGTGCGGCGCTGGCACTTGCCAAACGGACACAGGTTTATTGATGGCAACAGGAACGCGAATCATTGTAACAAATCCACGGCCTTCACGCTATCAGTTACTGTGCCATACTTAATATTAACAGGAACTGGTTCTTGGGTGTACGTTTTACCTTGCCGCGATAGAGCCTCTTTTAGTTCATACGTATCTGTACATATATATCATATTTCGGGGAAGTAAATGGAGAGCAATTTAATAACTGGCGATTTTAAACTGATTATTTATTAGTTTTAGACGAATTGATGTCAGTAAAATTGGAAAATGATTCATAAACCCCGTACGCATCGGGAGATACCACTCAAATTTACACTCGCCCATCGTATACATATATCTAACGAATTTGGAATTTTTTTGAGAACTACCATAATGGTATCTTGGTACCTTGTTGTCCGTTTCCATAGAAATTGCACCAGTTTTCTTAGAAAAGGATATCGATTATTTGAAGCCAAGATGCGTAACTTTCGAATGGTGTACCAACTTTTCCATATGGTATGTCTGCTGAACGGAAGTATCAAAAAGTTGTTGTCCAGTGCCAATCTGCATGATTTTGATTGGCAACCGGCTGGCAACCGACAACTGGCTGTTCTTTTAATAGAATTAATGAGGCATTGAGTTTTTCGTGCTGCGGCCGGTGGTAGATTATCTGTTATCTAGAGTCTCGCTTGTCACGGTTTTTCACGGTGGTGGACACGTACGTTTCAATTTATCTCGACGGCGGCGTTGTCGACCAGATGACATGCATAAATCGAATGCCCCCCCCCCCAAATGGTGGTTCTCCGAGAAGCCACGTGATGCTGCCGATACCTAAATCTTAACCGACCTTCGCCACGTTAAGCCCGAGACACGTTTCTATAGCATTTTCGCTGAATTATGAGTCTCTATATGCTCGTTAAGTCAGTTGCAGCGTACGACAGCCCAGTAACACGGCGACCCACCGAGAACGATAAACTGTGTGTGCACAACTTGCCTGTTGTCTTATCCTTGATGATAATATGCATATCAATGAATAAAAATCTACTTCATTCATGAATTATTCTACGAAATTTTTCTAATTTCGGTAATTCTTATGCCCGCTGCACCCTCGTGTCGTGACTGGTACATTTCAAGGAATTTCGTCCGAGAAAAAAGGCACGTTTTATGACAGAAATTTAACACCGCGCAAAGACATGCAGTAAATATAGATATGAACTTTATCAGATCGAAATTGACGGGAATACCCTCCGCAACAGAAACCGACATTTTATAATCACCAAACTTAGATTATCAAGGCCAAGAAGTGAAGAAACGAGTTTCTTCCATGCAAGAATGATATGACCTCCTCGCCTGTGAATGGGTAGCAAAATTTAGCAACGGAAACGAAAATGGGTTACCAAATCATCAACCTTGGATTACCAAGGCCTTGCTACCACGCAAGAATAATCGAAAAAAAATCTAATTTCAAAAATTAATGCATTTCATCGAATTCATTCGTCGAAACTTTAATCGTGATATAGTCTTAAACAATAATCAATCTGATTTTCTTCGATATCGCGGGTCGGAGAATGTGATTGCTTTAGAAAAGAAACGATTTGATTTTCGAATTTTCGGCGTAAATAAATTTCGAATCATTCGAAAATCCATGTTTGATCGATGTGCGGAGTGGTGAGAATATTTTCCAGAGTTTTCGATGACATGTATCTTGTTGTATCTCAATCCCATCATGAAGCCGATCACACTTCATCGAATATCATTTCAGCAGGTGCCCTGTTCATGAATTTCTAAAAAGTAATTGCTTAGCTTAAAATGAAATGTACGGGGGAATTATGTGTGAGTGAATGGGTCCTCAGTTGCAGCAGTATTACCGAGTTCTATTCTTGTCGCTTGTAAAATACTTGAGATGCTGCATGAAAAATATGCCCATTCCCGAGCAGGCCCATTTATTACTGTAATCTGGATTGACGCTTAGAATAATACTTACGCAGCTACTAGCGTTTTCATTCTCCTGAATGTCCTTATTGATCGACGATTAACGACTTGTCCGTTGGTTTCATTCAACGCTCTACGGCAATCAGTCTCGAGGGGCTTGCTCTCGAATCCCACGACGTGGATCTCGACCTGCGTGCATAGATCCTATATCGATGAAGAAACATTTCTTTTTCTAGATTCAGCATCAACGTAAGAAAGTGAACTCTCTTAACTGCCGAGTTTCGATGTTGCCGGGTGTATAAGTTCATCCAAACATTATTCAGTTCGTATCAGGAAAATCAAATCAAAGTAACATAGCTGCAAAGCAGCGATAACTGATTTTCTACTTTGACCTGATATGACCACTATAACGTTAACTTATTTTGTGAAAGTATCTGGAAATAATAAACAGAATTGACTGGTTCAAATTTTTTATGTGTTTCCAGTTTATGATAAAATATCAAAACAGAATTTGTTCAAAGATCAGTTATCAAAATCTTTGACGTTGAGCGTTTTAACTTTTGAAGGCCTGTGGAGGTCGAACCCATCGCATGCTTATGCATGGTGCACGCTGATGCAATGCCGAATTTTCTTGATGATGCGGTACCTGATATAGCGAATTATTCAAAATAGATTCAGAAATAGATTTGTGTAATATACGACCATCAGCAGTCTTTTTGGTTTCACCAGCAGGTCATCATCTATGATATTTGTCACCTTTCCTTGAAATCTCACCCGAAATCATCCTCATTATCAACAACGTCCTCGCCTACCGGGGTTGTCCATTCTACGGAATGCCACATTTACCCGGATGTCGAACCTATAATATTTTTCATGATTCAGTGATCAATAACTAAATTGACGAAAAAGATTTTTTGAAAGGCAAATACTTGATTTTCGTATTGATATCGTATATATCTTCCTGTCCGAACTATGTACAGTGAAGAAAGACTATTGCATTAGTATCTGTGAATATACTATTTACAGAATGATTTTCTTCTTGTCATCTCTCGGAAAATGTTTAATGCGTTATTAAGCTAACGCAAACGGGTGACGATTATTTCTGTATGCTTCACAAACGCACAAACACACACGACAACAAGGGATATTCTGATGTTCAGCGATCGTTTGGGATAGAACTAAGCCGATGAAGAAAAATGACATTTTAGCTGACGTGTTCCTAAGTTGTTGTTGTCCCGCGCTACTAATTTGTAATCCATTTGCCACCGATAGTTCGTTCGTTAGCTTTCTGCGTAAAGTACGTAATCGAATCTGCCGGCAAGGCCCTGATTGAGGTAGTACGGGCCGCTAAACAGATCGCTTTAACATTTATAGTCGGCCACTAAATGAAAAACACGGACAAGAACAGTACAGACCGAGGAGTTAATGATTTAATCGAATAAAGATACAAATCGCCGCAGAGAAACTCGTCGTGCAAATATTTGTACGCCAAGGACGCTAGCGCCACTTAAACGTATAGGTTTATTCATCAAGATAATCTGTACTATGAATTCTTCCACCAGCAGAAAAAAACAACTAGTAAAGTTATGTTAACACGCATTCAAATTATCAATAATCCTTTATTTGCAAATATACCAAACAATAATGGTTTGGGTGGTTTTCATTCTTTGGACATTTGCTGAGAATGCCAAGCGATGGGCCTGCCAGAAAATACTGCCTCTATGCACCCTCCCTTTGGAAGCGTAGACCAGCACGACAACGCCTCACGTTTCACCAGCGCTACCTTCCGTTTGTACAGGCGATGTCGACGAGGAGTGCCAATGACAAGAATGAGTGACGTAAAATTCTGGTCACCTGCCCGCAGCCGAACGATATTGATGACGACGATGAATGGTTTGGAATCTACGGCTTCTAATTTTTTGGAATATAGTACATATTAGAGCTCTCTCCGGTTTTGCCATTATTGTTCCGATGACTTCCCTTTTTTGTCTGGGTGGACTCACAAGCAACAGGTTTGTGTAACAATTCGTTTCAGTCTTTACACGGACAAATCCATTAGAATTATTAAATTACCGATGCGTTCACAGTTTTGCATGATATCCCGCCAGACCGCATTTCAAAGCGCCGTCGCGTATCGTCTGCGGTAACTTCGACCAATCCATTAGGAAAAATTTGTCTAAATCTTAGTCGAGTTCGACTCGTGGAGATACCTTGCCTATTCTCACGGGCTTAGATCCAATAAAAGTGCCATAAAATGCGAAAATGCGTTCAGCTCGAATAGGGAAATCACGATAAGTTTTAACTTTAAATTACAAATGGGAATTTATCTAGGGTCTAGGAAGCCCTCTGTAACAAGAAACCCGAATAGAAATACGCGCGGTACTCATTGATCCTGAAACATATATACATAGTTTCTCCATCAGAAATTGTTTCTAACGAGGACAAATGATATTTTTCTAACGCGTCGTTGTGGTGCAAGGGGTTAGTCGGGCCATCGCGTAATCATTTATCACTGCGTCGATGTAGCAAAATATCGGCGCGAAATGTGATGAAATAACAATGATACTCACATAATAGAGATAAGCAGTAATCAATGATTCCCCATCAGATCTCGTAAATTGGCATGATAAGTGTTTTTTTGGATTATCTCTCAGCCATCCGAGCAGTGTGGCGATGTTTTGCTGGCTATAAATTTCTATGAAACTATCATCGAAAGAACCTATTCCCGCCAAGTGGGTTATCAACTGTCCAATATCGTTTGAAATATTGGATCGTTGATCCTAGTTATATAGTGCCCGAACTACAGTGAACTAAAAACGGATAAGAATCAACATTCATGGAATATTCTCTTGGAATCGATTCGATCATTGCAAAGCGAACCTGCCTACAAGCGTACTTATATCAATTCGTTAAACCTTCTTCATAAATTCTATTAAAGTTTAAAATGTATAAACATTTTCTGTTTCTATACATTTGTTTATCACTTGTGTGCATGGTGCGTGAGTGCGATGAATGGGTGATACGGCCTAGATAAACTGTTCCAGTCTCTCCATATAGCCCCAATATCCTGTTACATTTTTTTTACATTTGTAATATCGTCCAATAATGTAACATTCTATAAATGAAAATAGATTTCAATTTCAATTACAATTCAATTACAATTTCAATTGCTCATTATTTGTATGAAAACTTCGAGTAGGTCTACACCCTAAATTCAACCAAATAGCATTGCTAGCCTTGTCAGTCTGTTTTTTTTAAACTTAAAATAGGGATTGACCCGTTTATTTATTAGATCGGTAGATTTCGTTTGATTTGTTTTGATTCGGTGTCTCTTACAAACTCAACACAAATGCCGGGAGCAAAACAACGGGTCTGATTTTGAAATCGGAAATCGAAGTACAGTTGTGTGATCGGCGGTCGAATTTACAGAATTTTTTGTTTAAATCGAAGTACATAACTATAAATTTCGGTTACGGTTTATTCAAACGATCATCCAAACAGTCTGAACCGGCAAGCGACTGCCTATGTTTTTAACTTGGTTTGATCATACCCATCCAAAAGTTACATTCCAACAACATTTGGAACGTTATCCTTGCACGACGAAATGGCAGTCGGAAAGCGATAATGCCCGCAAATACCTCGTTGAAATATGAAAAATCGGCCTTTACCTATTTTTTGGAGTGGGTACAACACAAGTTTTATCAAATCAACGCATGTTATCCAAAGTGTGTGTCATTTGCTGATCAGTGATTCGCGTGTGATGCTGTATTACGACGATCGTCTGATTCAACTGTGACTGAATCCGCCTCATCTTTTATCGCACTTCCTGTAAACATATTTTTATCGGACAATTTCACCAAACTGATTGTTCCTCGTGTTTTATCACATTTATCGTTCCTATCCGAGGCCGACGAAGCTTCGAGGCGTCAAGTTTAGACAGTCCCTACGTCGGCAGAGATTCTTGAAATCTATTGCTACGATGCCCTTGCGATAGCTGATATAAAACACGTATTCGATTCGCACTGATCTAGCACTAAATCAGCGCCGTTCTGCGTGCTTTTGGCAGCAGAACCCAATGCAAGAGATGACACGAGCCAGATGCCGGCTACTTTATCACGGTTACAGTAGCCCGACACTGACAAATCCTATCCGTTGATTCGCCTGTAACTGCGCTGACAAGCCGATACATCATAGCCGACTAAATCTCCACAAAAACAATCTGTCTACATTTCCCAATCAGCGTGAGGCAAACAAGTCCGGTCGACAAAAAAAGAACCCCGATGCTGTTGTACCGCGTAACTTATTGCTATTAGCTTGACCATAGACTTGTTGCCAGCATATCACTTTGTGCGTCGATCTATGACGGCGCGTTCTGT
Source organism: Tubulanus polymorphus (assembly GCF_964204645.1). Lineage (NCBI taxonomy): Eukaryota > Metazoa > Nemertea > Palaeonemertea > Tubulaniformes > Tubulanidae > Tubulanus > Tubulanus polymorphus. Next base: position 9,197,670 of record NC_134027.1, on the reverse strand, counting down.
ATACTATATGCATGGGAAAAAGAACTTTTCGATAAGCCGAACGAGGCGATTGCTCCCAACCCGTCAATTCATCTCTTGGCAAACCTATTACGACCTAATAAGAATGCCATTGTAGGCTACCGCGTGAATGTAACCACTGTATCATTGGCGCCATTTCCAGTGAGGCAAAATAGAGTGTTTCTGTGGCAATCGATGATTCCACGTATGGCAGGCGAGGATCCACCAGGGCCGTTAGTAGTAACTCGGTCGCCCGCGTTCTTTAACATTTCAATTAAAACTGAATGAACTTTTTCTTAAACAAATCAATTATATTAATGAACTATACCGATATCTGAGTAGAAAAATGAATCAAAAAGCCTAAAAAATCCAATTCAAAGAGATGCTAATGCCCATTGAATTGATTTGGTCCATTTTATCGACATGGGGTGACTTTTGTATTTTCAATTGTGGTGAAAAAATTGTTAACCAGGGGTGACTTTAAGAGGAGTTTATCAATTTGCCGTGTGATACCAACACCTCATGAGCGACTATCTGCGTGCATCTAATACCGACCGAAGAATTCATTCCGTTTGATTAAAATTGTATTGAACGACTGAATGCTTCAGACACCGTGTCCCCCGGAACAACGCTTTACGAATAAACAACATGAATCGGCAGCGGATGCGTGGATAGAAAGATAATAGTCACGCCATCTAGGATATGAATAATTATTTGTAATCGATGGACGTTAAAATTGAAAATCACGTTTCGTATCACATTTCGTGGCAAGAGCAGGCGGTAATGAACTTTTCATTAGCAACAAACTTAAGCCCGAACTTTTGAAACTGATAACGGATTTGATTTGCTAAATAGCTCGGATGTAATAACTACAACTATCGTAGTAATATATATGATGATATAGATCTTTATTCTATGTCCAATAAGCGAGAGGGACAGTGAAAGAAAGAATACAAGTACACATATTCTTTTTTATAAGCGATAGGCACTAAAATGACCTATCCAATTTGATCCGACTAGAGAAATTACGTATCACAAAAAAACAAAACTGTAACGGAACTTTCTTTCTCAACTTCGCGAGAACAAGTGAAGGTAGTAGATGCAAAAAGAAAGAACTTGGTTTACGCGTATTGCTTCTGGCTTCTTTGCTCTTGGTAATATAATCCAACGTTATCCATCCGTCTTCTACCGCGCTAAGGAAGATAGCTCAAAAGAAATTGAAGAAAGCGTTATTGATAAAGATTCATCACGATATTATACAGAATCACAGGATGTAAATTCCCACAATAATTGAAGGACTGAAAAGTTTATTGAAATATAGAAGTATTTCGGGTGGTTGCTTCAACCCTTATTCTGTCTAAAGATGTAATGTCAAATAAATAAACAGTATATGAATATAGAATATGACACGAAGTCCTGCACATAAGGTTATGGGGACTAAGGTGCTGACGTATTAAAAAAAACCGCAATTTGTATTTTCATTGTTAGGTGAAGAGCTGCTACGGGTGAATGAGTCCTACCAAGGTCCTCTGCGAGAGGTCGTCAGCTTGTCCGTTCGCTACGAAGATGGTCACTGGAGTTTGCCCTATTTCGACTGCGGTGGCGGAAACATCTGGATGATGACGTACACTGTTCCGTTTTTCGGTTACGACGCGCATAAGAATTACAAATTCAAGTAAGTCAAATATTTGTTTTTGTTCGTTCACAAAAACATTCCTTAGATTCGGCAGCCGTTGTAACAGGTTGTAACAGAGCAAGACAAGTAACAAAGCTACCAATGATCAGAACGTAAAACAACGGACGTTTGACGTTTGACTGACAAAAACAGATACAAAAAAGAAAACTAACTTAAAAGTTTATTGACGCCTTGAAGAATAATATCGCTTAATATTATCGACAATGAATAATAAGATACACACTTTATAATATCAAGAATCAATTAAGATATTTTGGATTTGAATGTATCGATAATTGAATTGAATTGTACGGCAACCAGTCTAGCCCAACATATTGATGGCGTAGAACACATTCTCTCAAATAATTTTCAAAATTTATCAAAAATAAGGGAAACAATATGAACGCCAAAATTCACATTATTGAAATGTTATTTCGAAACGCGAATATTGATGACGTAGTGAGTACACTCACTTCAAACAGAATCTCTTAAATAGTGCATACTAGGTATCCATGTATATAAAAATTATAATAACGTTTTTTACGGCGTCAAAAAAGACATAAGTTGCCCAAGGTTCATCCCTGTTCAACGCCACCATGACCTGTATGATTCTAAATTACACTAGAAATATTACTTCAACAACGGTAACTCATCGATTATGCAAAAAAGTTTTTAAGACGTATCGTAACTAAGGGCGGCCATTCGGCCTTGAGTCATACGAAAATCTGTTCGAGTTTTTCTATGAATCGAAGACACGGTTTCACAACAAAGGATGAAATCCATACACGCCGCCAAACCGCAATTTCGAGCGTGTGGCGCAGATGGAGCATAATTGCGTCAACTTCACGCTGGCTCGTGCTCGAAATGACAGCTTGTCGGATGCGACAAATTAAAAAACATCAACGACGTAGTAAATGAAGCTCTACCGGGACACGCGCGTGTTTAGCCGATATGCCGGCAATCCCCTTTGGTTCTCTAAAGTTACCCGAACTAGAAGAATAACGCGCAACTCGTCTGTTTATTGAAAAGCACACGTGAAATCGTAATTGGCCAATCATTAAAACGTAAACACGATATACACTGAGAAGTATAGAGTTCGTGTCAATGCCAAACCAACAAATCGATTTCAGATGTCTTTCCGAAGTTTTCAACAAAAAAAGAAAAACGCTATCGTTAGAATTAATGGAATTTAGATTATTTGTCGTAATTCTTTCATGTCGAGTTTATTACCCATCGTTGCGGCTTTTCGCTTCACAAATCACCGGTTTTCACGGCTCGAAATAGATTCGACAGACTTTAGAACGAAGCCGATATGATGTTGTCCCCTTTTTATTGCGCATTTCACGATGGCCGTCGCGTTGTTTATAACGTTTACCAAGTCGTGTGAGAGAGAGAGACTCGTATTTGATCGGTGATTCTCCGCCACGCGTGATTGATGAGGAATGCTTTATTAGTAAAACGGAAGCCGTTAAAAAAAACTTCCACGATGTTCTTTCCTTGACGAGCGCGATAAAAATAGGCACCAACATCAGATCGAGCGTGTTATTTCGGGCTGAAGCATAAAAGATGCCTTCGAGCCACGGATATGACTTTGATAATTCCTTTCTAATTTGCACTCGCCTTATAGTGCAGAAATGATTAGGCATGACGCATATACTCATTCGTGTGACCTTATGAAACCCGCTCCTTTCAATGAGATCAACAGAAATATTCTCAATACTTAGTCGTCGAAGTTGTTCTCATTCTCAGTTGCTTTTCTTTTCAAAAAGGGGTACAAGCGGTATTGATATCGACCTGCAGAAGGTTGATATCGACCAGTGCCCTCACGAAGGTGGTGACTCGACGCCGAATGTGTTTGCCGGATCGGCGAAGTGCAAAAAGGAAACGACTATGGTAAGTATTAATATACCTGTCAGACGTTCAAATCAGGAGAGTCTGGTTGTTCCTATTTTCCGCTTCATATGATGTTAGAGCACTCGCCACATATGATTCTAGACTGCGGAATAACCTTCTTGCGGACATACCGGATCCGATGTCTGTGTCTTGTGAGTCATTCAAGCAGATACTAAAAACAGTTCTATTCCGTGATAGCTACATACAATTTCTAGAGGCGCGCATTTGACCACTTTTATAAAGAGCCTTACGCTATAATGACAATTCATTTTTTATTATCATCATCATCATTATCATTATTAAAATTATTATCAAGAATACAACGAGACAAGTAGTGCTTTACTGGTTAACTATTTTATTCGACGCACGAGTTTTCGCAACTAGTGTATACCGGGTAGTAGCTTTAATAGAAGCGAAAGCTCGTGCGTCAAATAAAATAGTTAAGTACTACTCGCCTCGTTGTTTTCTGCACCCGGTAGAGGCTCCTCTACGAATCTATCATCATGTGAGTCATAGACATCAAAATCATTTTTTCAAAAAATACATACCTTTCATTTTACTGGAATACCATGATTTCTACACCCACTGTTCTCAATTTGACGCTGAATGAATTTAGATCCATGATCAAAACTCAACTATTTCATACATACCGCGACGTTACCCTGGAGGAGCATTTGAACTTTGCTTTTTTTCGCATGGAATTATCGCGCTATACAAATTTTACTATCATCATTATCATTGTCATTATTATTTTTACTATTATTATTTTTCTTCTCAATTCAGTGTGAGCCAGTGCCTGGTCTCGGATTCAGAAGAGGATCGTACAAATGCATCTGCAAAATGGGTTACTACTTTCCTGACCCTTCTGCCGGTTTGGATTATTTTAACGGAACCGAAATTGAAATAGAATTCGAAAAGCACTCGAAGGTATGCATCCAGATTGAGTATCTATTCAGGTACTTAAACGTACGTATCTATTTAATCACAACATCCAGTGACAATAGGAGGCATATATTTCCAGATACCGATAATCAAATTTCGAAACTAATGAGTAAGATTGTACACAGAACAATAATAATATTTGGCTGGTCTTATCGTTTATGCTAATGATAATTGCAGAATTTAGAGAATAGATACTTGGAATATTTCGACTGTTTTCCGTGTGCCTTGGGTTGCGACGAATGCGTTGACGACTCGCCGTGTATCATATCGTTAGACTGGCTACAAAGAAGCATACTGTTGGGAATAACGTGCGCGATGATGTCTGGTATACCCGTCATTATGTGGTTCGTTTGGGCCTACAGGGAGATCAAGGTAATGTACTGTGGACAATCTTTTTTTCTCTTGTTTTGTTACTTATAAAAAACATACGTTTTTGGGCAATGGAGACGTAAATGCGGTCCACTGTTTTCATATTCTGTACAGAATATTCTCTGCCAATAAAATAGTTTTCATTCATTATTGGCACACCCCTTACCAGTCACATGTCTGATGGGAAAATAAAAATGTGATATAACTGAAAAGAATTTCCCTTTACATGCATATTGAATGGAATTGCGCTGCTGCCCCACCGTATGAAGGCAATATGAAGGCAATATAAAAAAGAAGACCATTCATTACCAGATTTTGTCATTATCACAAATCTAGCACTCGCATGGTCCGAGATCTTATCGAACTGCAGATTGCTCACTCACAATGAAACTTTAAACCGTCACATGCTATATACTTTGGAGTAACAAAACATCCGCTTGCCGGTGACCGGATGAAATTGGGAACACGACCTCCTGTGGCGATCGAAAATTCCACTTATGGCAGGCGAGGATCCACCAGGTTCGCTAATTGTTACTCGGTCTTTCGCGTTCGATTTCTTCCACATTTCAATTAAAACTGAATGGACTTTTTTGATAATTCAATTATTCATGAATACTTAAGAGATATCTGAGTAGGGAAAATTAATTCGATATGATGGGTCCTATATGGGTTCGGGAGCCTACAAATTCAGTTCAAAGTTCATTTTGATTCTAATTTTGACCACACAAGAATACGAATGCGAATACGAATATTTATTACACTCCAACCATTCTCATGGTATATGGAGGAAAAACCGTACCGTATTTACAATTATTTACAAAAACAGTAGATAAAAGCACTTTGAAAGATAACAAACGTTATCTACAACATACTATTTACAAGACTGAGTGGCTCGTCACGCCATCTGGCGGGATAGCTGAGGTCGCGGTTCCCTATTGTCACCTCGCCGTTCATTATACTACAGATGATCTTCTCCCGGTGGAATCATCGGATGTCTACACCGCCGAGGCGCTGACGATCGATCAACGTCATTCGTCACGTGACAATTCGTGTGACCGATGGTGGACGGAAGCGACGCGAATCCACGGGGAAAGAATAATCGCCGGAGCTACGGCTTGACATAAAAACAGACAGTAAACGTAAATCTTTTCCCTCGTTTACAAAATCCATTATTTACATCAATTTTACGACAAGCAACCGGATATGCGCGCCATATTTTCTGCTGGACGTGGGCCAAGGAGTTGCCCCTTATTTACGACATTACGTGCAATCATGTAGTATTAACCATGAAACAAAATATATCGACGAATGATAGATGATTGGTAAATTGTACTGTGCTAGTTTTTCCTCTGAACAGTCGACATTTCCTCTCGATGCGCAACAACAACTAAAAAATCAGGTTGACATTCTAAAAATTGCCTCGTGATTTTCATAATGAGTCTGCCCGGCCCCCGCACATGTTTGTTCCAAGGCTATGTTTGTTCCAATCCCAGAGAAAGAGAACTGTTACAGCTTGTCCTATATGCGTAACAGAACGTGCTGTAAAATCTAAAAGTAAAAACTGGCTCAATTATTAAAGAAATCAAACTACAATGCGTTGACAAATTAAATCAATTTGACTAAGATCGAAAACTTCAAAGAAGTGTCGGGAAGACTTTCTAAGATTCATCAAATGGACAGGGTGACAATCAATATTTAGCGATCATATAACAAAGCTTTATAAAGCTAGCTTGGCGTCCATTGTTTTTCTCACACAGTCAGCCTCACCTTACAGTTTAATTACAACAAAAGAAAACACAATAACCAGCCATGAAACACTATATCCGTGATGTGACGATATTGCAAAGAACATACCACAATAATACCGGAAAAATTAAGTCCGAAGATGTGTCCCTGAGCTGGTAGTTTATTTGACTTTTCGACTTTAATAATCTAATAGTCATCTTCACGAATACGTTCGGTATCCCCCTCAGTATTCCTGAAGATGACTATCTTTCGTTATCATCGTGAGAATAGATAAATACATAATGTTTGGTCCTCTGAACCCAATTGAAATTGGCCAATTTAACAGATTTATGTCTAAGAAAGGATACTCTGTAACGTTGGGTGAAGCGAAACAAACTCGCTCGATTTGAACAGCATTGTTTAGTTAGCGAGTTTCAAATTATACGTCATTGTTCCCGACTGTTTTGTTCCGGCGAATAACCGCGTGAGCGTGAATTGAAATATCGACGCGATTGGATATGTGTCTCGAAGGATATCACTCGTCGTTTAAGAATTCCAGCTTTGCCGCCTCGATGTTGATTCGAAATTTTCCAATTTCCCAGGATTATTTACGCTATAATCGCAGTTTGAATATTAAAAGGACAATGAGATGGATTCAATCTATCGGGGATTCTATCTTTTGGCCAATTTTGCCAATGTTGTTTCGAGAAGGTCGTCTGTTCAACTCCTCTGCAGAGTCGTGATGAAATTAGATATAATTTCGTTACTTCGCCGTAGAGACAATATAATTGACTTCATGATACAATTACTGTCCTGTAATATTTACTTGGCGGTAACTCAAATACGCCTGACATTTGCAACGATTTCCTGATGTCAGAAATTGATTTCGTCATCATATCAATCTGATATTCGGCCAATTTTTAAGTCTGTCGTCTCATAGCGTGTGCAGACAAGTTTCCGGGAAACTGCTGCATCAAAGCGATGAATTGTTCAAACAAGTTTCGACAGAATACATTGCAGCTTCTCAAAAAGCTGATACGTTATTCCGAGTATGGCTTCTATTGAATTTCTGCAGACGTTATATGAAGTTAGATAAAATGTATTCAAACATCAACTTATTTCATGGATATTTAATTGTTTAAGTCATTAAAACATGATTTCCCCCCCCCCCCAAAAAAAAATAAAGAAATCACAATTTACGCCTAATCAGCGATATTTTTCCACAACAGAGATCAGGGCGGGTGTCATAGAATCAGAGGCCCCGATGTCAGATGCCCTCAACAATATTGACGGATTAAGTGGTGAATCACCTGGGCTGCTGGCCCTGACCCTAACCTTAATCCTAAACATTCTCACAAATCAAAATCGTTCTTCTGCATTGATGCCTTCGTGGACTTCGACTGACTAGGACCGTTTGAAATAGTACATCGAAGGACATGTCTGATTTTAGTGAGCGAAGATGTAAGGGTTGGAACAGAAAGCGCCTGATTCAAACGTGACAGACGACTCGGATCAACGCCGTGTCGTAATTAGCCTTCTGACACTGTTGTCGAAACGGAAAACCAGTGACAGGTCTTGGGTCGTAATTAATCAAGGCCGTGGGTAGGACTGCTGACAGGTCGACACTTCGACATGGAAACGTCGACTCTCTAACGGGCACCGCACAGGAATTTCAAACGAAAAAGGAACGATGTAGGAAAATGCACTTTTCACGTAACGATTTATAGACAAGTGAATGATGCTGTATGTTGGTCCCGCGGAGCCGATTCTAATATGTGTTTTCTGGGCGTTTTATGTATATCAGATTTATCTATTTATCATTCAAATGAATCATCGAAACTTATGAATAGTAAGGATAAAAAATGATGCATTTTTTCTCCTAATCGGCTGAGTAACTTTTGTAAACCGCAATGAAATTTGTAATCAGTTCATTTCTATAGATACTGGGTTTGTAATTGTTTCGCTTGGTCATGATTTTCTAAAAATCACAAAAAGTTATATATATATATATATAGGGCAGATAGGTGGCTGGCCGGGTCAACTTTTAATCTCAGCATTGGAGAAACAAGGTATCAACTTCCTTAGCCTGATATCACATGTATTATCATTTTGTTATTTTCTATCGGATTTTTAAGTGGCCCCCTATACCAACTGGTCGTTTGCTCTCAGAACTAGGCACTACAGGATATATATAATTAAGTTATTCAAGTCGGTGGTTGCAACTCAACAAAAAATGCCCACCTAGACAAACAGAACTGCGCAGTGCCAAGCGACGCAGACGTTTCTTGAATTAGATTATTGGACACCTCTTTCGAGAAAATGTCGTTACCGAATAAACATTATATTTGCAGGTTCTCAAGGCAGCTAGTCCAGTTTTATTAAAGATAATACTGTTAGGAGCGATGCTTTTATACAGTCCGGTAAGTTTGGTTGCGTTTTTTTGTTAATCAGTCGTCCAATGAGAAATGAGCTCTGTCGATTTTTTTAGCAATCCCACTAGACTTTTTGGAAGTGCATTTTTCTCGGGATTTCTCGTTTCAGATGATAGTTAGTTACTTCGAACCGACTGAAATCACGTGTTCATTGCGGTTGTGGTTACGTGAAATAGGCTTTTCAATATCCTATGGTGCTTTGTTGCTTAAAACATGGAGGTAAAAGTCAACGTAGACGAAAAAGATTTCTTTCGTATAGGTTTAAGTGTCTTCTTTCTATTTCAAAAATAAGCTTCAAGAAACATAGATGATTAGTAGACCTACAATCCAAAGATAGCCATCCATAATTTGATAATTGTTGATGATAAATTTTTATCAGTGTTCCAATTGATGGAATGTATTTTCTGATATTTTGTGTATTTAGACTGAATTCTAAAACACCTTGAATTGCACCTGTTCCGGAGGCTTCCGCGCATCCACCGCATCAATTAGAAAAGGCGACGAATTATACGCAGTTTTTGCTAAGTCTACTGCCACCGCCGCCGGTGCTCGAAGAGAGAAACTTCACGCAAAAACTTATAACATAAAATATTTACAGTTGAAAATCGCTTCTCGCAAAACCCCGCATCATAGCAGCTGCAAAAGCTATGAAAATCTTTTCTTTTGACACACCCGCGATCGTTTTTCATTTTTGTAGAATCTCCATGGTATTCAGGGTGAAATCGGCGCAGCGCATCAAAATATCGGACACCGATCTTATAAAGAGATTAGCGTTCATAACGTTCCTGTTCTGTGCGTGGATGTCCGTCAGAACGGTGGTCGGCCGACCGAAGGTTATTCAGGGTAAGCCGACGCATGCGCCCGCTGCGAACTTCGAGCAAAGAATGACGAGTGTGAAAATGAACGGGGATGTTTTAGGGGAATTTCAGTGGCGTTCCAGTAGTGTCCACGGGGACCGAACACCTCCCCTAGAATTCGAGGTCCCTTAAAGTTTCCATCCTCAAATATTCCGGACTGAATATTTTCTGAAGAAAGATCAACATCATGATTGACCAACTGAAAAAATACCAACATTTTCTTGTGGCAATTTGCTATTTTATCAAAATAAAAATCTAGATCTAAAAAATCACACCGACTTAAGTTGCATTATCCTGTTATCACATTCTTACGTAATTCAATTTTCGAATAAAGGATAATTAAATAAGACAATTGTGTATGTGAACAACGAAATTGCAGCCGAGCTCAGAAATGGCCCAAAATTTCGAAAGTGGACAGTCACCCCCTTTCCTTTGACCCTGGATCCGCCGGCCTGATTTTAGTTGCAATATCGAAAAATGAACGTTGTTTCCGTGTTACAATTGTCGTTGTTTACGTCTAGTTCTAGTTTTTTAGAATTTACATTGCAGGTAAACATTCCAGTGGGTTAAAAGCCTTCCAATGCTCATTTGATGTATGGGATTACTGCGCCGCAATAGGTAAAGCCACGTACCATATACCTTCGTATGGGGGATTCGTATCTCGTCTGCAAAACCAGCCACTAGGGGAAGCTTGTAACGCCGTCAGTGCGGCACTCGCAACAAACCACAAGTTTGTTTGGTTATCTGATACTTCCCTCAGTCAGGAAGCGGAAGCCCATCATTTGTGTTGAAACTGAGCGAGAGTGACAGCCAAGTCAATATCCCTCCGGGTCAACGTCAATATACGATATTTCATCGGAGTAACTCGCTTTTTATTATCGTCGTTTCAGCGGAATTGTTTTTGCTACTATGGGGCATTCGGCTTTGTATCGTCGTTAGAAAAGCTCCTTCGGAATTCAACGAAAGTCGCTTCATAAGCTGGGCTATATATAACGAATTTCTACTATCGCTATTTTTAAATATATCAATGTAAGTAAACTTGCTCCCTTATGGGTACAGAGTGCAAAACTTATTATAATCAGCGGCTTATACTAAAAGTTTAAGAAAATAGGAACTTAACCCTGGCAGGAAAAGTGACTGTCTGATATCAATGAAGTGAAAAACCCATAATAAGATCGAAAAAACTGGGAAAGAATCACAGATCTTAGTCGAAATGTAGCCATTTGTATGGCAGTCGTACCAAAATCTGATTTTGAAAAGGCTCATAGATATGAGTCGAACCGTCAGATTCTCCTAGTTTTTTGTGGGTCTTTCACTTAATTAACCCTGGCTGTAAACTAGAATTTGCTTTATTGGGTTTGATTCCCAGAAAATAAAGTATTTATCGGTTGTTTCCTTACCCAAAAGGTTTCATAGACTGGTATTACATTTAACCCGGGGGCTAACTCAATTCATTATCAATTGTGTTAGCCCTGGGGTTAAAGGCAATACCAGTTTATAAAACCAGGGTTTTTACATTTCATTTTGACACAATAGTTTGTGATCACCCGTGCAATAATGTTTCCTCCTTCCGCCCTGCAAAAACTAACTGCAACACTGTTTATGAATGATTTTCAGGTTATTTTTACAATCACCTTCCAATCCAGATCTTCTTTATCTCGTGCTCTTCCTGCATACTCAGTTAACCACTACTGTCACATTAGCCTTCTTATTCGGCAGTAAAGTAAGTACATTATATGTACATATATTCATATATAGCGATTCTAAGTATCTTCCGTACGAAGCCCTGGAGGTAATATGGCGAAAAAGCTTTTTTTGCGTGGGAACAAAATAACCTTTTCGTACGAACGAAATGTTTTCTTTCAGACGTAATCTTTTTCGTGGGAGCAAAACAATTCTCTCAAATAGTTTTCAAAGGATGGACAACGTGCTAGTCTATTCGTCGGCAATTCGTAGTCATCTTCAGGAAGATGACTATTAGATTATGATCTAAACGTTCGATCAATGAATGAATTTATAGCTGAAAGGATACTTTTCGGACTTAATTTTCCGTTATATGAGTGTAGGATTTTCTATATATCGTTACAACACGGAATAGTGTTTCATCAATATCATAGTCAATTCGTATCCGCAGAGGTCCCCACGTAGCCATTGAGGTGGTCAAACAGATTACTCTGGAGATTAGAGCCATTTGGCAGTCATACCAACTTCATGACTAACTAAAATTCATGAATCTATCTATGTTACTAACCTCGTATGTATATTAAGATGACCAAATTATTGCATAATTCTCATTTGGTCAAACGAAATAAAGTGATAACATAATGTTTTTTCAAGGGGCAAATTCTCGGGGTTGGCGAAAAAATTTCTTTCCCACAAAAAGAATAATTTTGCCTCCACGAAACTGATTTCGTTCGAACGAAATGATTATTTCATTCCCACGAGAAAAATATTTTCTCCGTGTCACCTCCGGAACCCCATACTTCCGAACGACAAATAAGGGTTGATTAGAACCATGGATTCCTAATGCTAATGTCCGTTATCCAGTTCGATTTAATCGTAAAAGTTGCAACCATGTTTTTGTTTATCGTTCATTGTAGGCTTTTCAAGCGTATGTTGTTTATAAAAATAGATACAAAGAACAAGCGCAAACAACAATCAGCCGTGGCTCAAAGTACATGGCAGCTCCGAAAGGCGTACCCACGTCTACCGTACTAAGCACTGTAACAACGGCGGGCGCTGCACCGGATAAAAAAATGGACGACCATGAATACTGCAATTCGATAGAGAAAGAGCTACAGGTATCTCAAACCGAATTTCGAAGTCTCGGGTACACGCCCACGCATGATTGCAAAATAGCTTCTTTTGCCTAGGGGCACAGGGGCGGATCCAGGATTTTCAAAGTGGAGGTGCTCTCCTGGTCATCCTACAGAAAGTTTTGAAAAGTTTGTCTAAATTTCACGCGTTCCGAGAGTTTTTGTTCACTGCTTGTTCATCTCATGATTCAAAATGTACCGTGTACTTTGAAATTTAGCATTGGAAAACTGAAAATGAATAATACGAAGGAAAGGAAGGGTGTTCTAGCACCCAAAACACTCCCTGGACCCTCGCCTGGGGCATTTAGTCCATCAAAAACGAGTCACTAATCGCTCTAGTGGGAGAGGTCCGGAAAGAATGTTACATGATTATCACCATGGAACGCTTTGTTGACAAGAAATTTTGAAGGGCACTTTCAATTATCATCATTGATATCATTATTAAAATTTATCACTATCATCATAAACATAAGCTTACGATTTTTAGAACTCGTTCGATTTTTTTGTGTCTGATTTCAGGATGAGTTTTTTAATATACATATGAAGTTGGAATTACTGAAACAAAAGAACTTAAAGTTCGGCAACACGATCCTGGCTCGGAAGATAGCCACGATGTGCGAAGTGATAACTCGGACTGAAGACCAACTAACTACGTGCACGGACTCCGTACCTTCTACGCCGAACATAAACGGAAAGCGGGTCGTGATTAGTTTAGACGAATATACAAATCCGACGAGTGTGTAGCATCGATCGAATATTTGATATTTAGGAGCTTTATTCTATTGGAACTCGTTGATTCATATCAATGAAACGTGTCTCGGAAATCGCGGTAAAAGGGTTAATAAGGGCTCATATTTTGATACAGTTCTTTTGTATATAATATCCATGATATCGACTTCATCTTTAATAAATACCCTGGTAAGCAGTAGTACTTCACGTATTCACGTATTCGATTACCATGATATATCGAGATCACGACCGATGTATCCCGGGCCTGGTTTTATAACTAGATTATTTGTTTAGTCGCTATTATTGTTTATATTCGCGACATCTTCGACCAGAAAGAAGATGCAAAGCTTTTCTAGACCAGGCCCTGGAGTAAATACCCCTGCCAGACGGCTGGTTATGTTTTAGTTATCTCCTGATTAGGATTTCGATTTATCGTGAATAGGTGATAACACTGTCTGGATGGGACTCGAAGTTTGTATCTTGAGTAATGCACAAACATTACAAAAATCCTCATATTGTTTTATGACCATCATGCATTCGTTAGCATCGCACGACGAAGCTCAAATCATAAACTATTGTAATCAAAAACGTTACGCCATTAGTTATACCGAATATTGTATATAGAACGATGAAACCCACGATTTTCAGCCAGTCCTGCAAGTGGCTGGTTCACGGCAGTCCTGCGCATTTAATCGTGCTCGCGTAATCACCAGGTTGATTCAAGGGCCGTACTTTGCTTACGACAGGGGCAGTTTCCTACGGAAACCCGAAAAAAGGCAGTGCCAATGGCCATTTTAAAATCGTTCTTATCGATCTACCCCAAACAACCAGTTTATTTCAAACTCACCGAAACGCTGTGCATTGGGCATTTCAACAAAATACAACCATAAACCGTTATAACAAAACCATATTGGAACGAGATTTGTAAAAATATTGTTATCATCCAATTGAAAATTAATACATTTTTGTCATGAACCTAACCACAAATTAATCATTACGGCCAATGAGAAGAGTCGTTATGTAGATGTTAGGTGATGCCCTTCCCGTTGCTCTGCTATACCCCCCCCCCCCAACGTTTACGTGCTAGGTACGGCCCTGGATGAAATAGATCACAGTTCAATATTAGTTAAAGATTCGTTTACTTCATTTATATGGTTGTTTAGGAACGATTATAAGCAGCCCACTGATGCCCGGTGAATAAAGAAAAGAAGGAATACGTTTGTAATGAAGAAAGGTATACGATGTTCATGAACAATATGACGATATACGAGAGAAATCCGACATTAATTCAGCCAAAGATGAAAAGTTCAATAGAAGAATAGTATCTATTTGAGCAACGTTTCGGTTAAAGACTATTAGCCATCATCAGGCGTACTGATTTATTATGGCATTTCTCTCGTATACTCATCTTACACGGATATTGTGTATCATCTCGATTGATATGATGTTGATGGTGATACGTAATAATAATGTAATATAAATTCAATTTTGTTGAAATAAAATATCATACTCTGGTTTTTAACTGGTCTTATCTTGATTATTTAAGGAGCGCATAATGAAAACTCGCCATGGACTGTATAAAGAGTGACCTGGGTTTTAGGCAAGACGGTAATACCCCACATCAAAGTTAACGATTTGTAAAAAAAAACTCCCATACTCTGCATAAATTCGTGTTTTGCTTTACTAGTCCGCCACCTCGTGAATGAATAGCTGGTAGCACCGATTGAATTCCACAATGACAGGGCAAACTTTGGTTTTCGCAATCAACACAGGACTAGTTCCACAGTTGTGAGAGTAGTGTTGAATTTGTCAGATTTTAAAGTATATCGTTAACTGGGCATGGTGCCCTCGGACCCCTAGTTTTTCTCAGAGCAGGGTGTATTATATTCGAGGCACGAGAACTTTATAAAACAAGGAAAATACGAAATGGCTAACCTAAGAATAATCCCGCATGTCACAGCCTCAGGCATGGACACATACAACCAGCGGAAAATCAAAGTTAAAGTACCGGTCGTCCCGACTCGCATTTTTTTCTGTGACGCTCGCCATTTTTTTCTGTGATCTAAATGAAACAGAAACCCACCGCAAATATATACACAGAGCGCTTTCGGGAAAAGAGTAAAACTGGCTTTAAAACAAAAGATACAAGGCAAGCATTAAGAAATATCTATTAGATATATTCAATTTTATTAGAACTTCATGAATTTTTGATTTTATGCGTAAAAAACATGTGTATACATGAATATAATACCTGATACATTATTCATAATGCGTCATTATGGAGTCAGATTCACAGTCATGGGTTGAAATGTTAGAATAAGATTCGGATAATCATGAAGCGTATGGAGCCGACTTGATTGGAATATAATAGGTCTACAATGAGACAACGTAAAACATGCAGAATAATGAAGAGACATATTCTGGTAGAATGTGCCGCATTCTTTAGTCATTTGAATAGTTCACATATTGAACGGATCTCTAGTATCAAATCAATGTTACAGAATTGGTCTTGGTAATGTATGATTGGAACAAACTTTTCCGAATATAGTTTCCATCACGGGGAACTCGTAAAACTTAAGAATTCAAACTTGACATGGATCGACGGTATCGTCCTTTAAGTTAGATACGTATAGAATATTCAAAACTGATCGGAGAGAGGAAAAATATCCCGAATCATGATCGCGAAGCCAAAGAATCTCACTCAGTAGATTTAGATGTTCCAACTATAGAGACGAGTAGATATGAAAACAAAACACGGAACGAACGAGTTTGTAATTGCAACCTGAATCTATCGGTGGCGAATACCATTCTATCCTTGGGTGTAAATTTTCAACGATATTAGGAATTTGTAAATATCTAACAGATATTAAATTGGTGCAAATCATATTAGATTTAATCAATTGCTTAAAAATGAAAACTTACAATCTGATACAATCTATCAGAATCAGAATATCTATCGACTGCTACCCGGTTGTTAAAGCTATGGCTATCGTTATGTATAAATTTGCCAGCTTCGTTATCTATCGATATTATTTTGTTATGCTCGGAAAAATCTTTTTTGGAACAATTAACTTAACTTGAAACTTGAAACTTAAATGGAAGATAAAATATGATTAAAAGAAATCCCCTATTATGTAGTGTCTTATGTGATTATATTGTTATCATGTAATTACGATTCAAGTCTTGTAATTTTAGTTAATTTCGATGTCACATATGTATATCATAAAGATATTATCATTCTAACTTTTTGATGCAGTAAAAACCGTTACAATAATGTTTTTAGATATAATTGTAAACTAATATGCGTTATCTAAGGTGCTGTGTTAGTCTATGTGCACTACGTCATCAATGTTTTTTTTTCAAAGAGTCAATAATTTTCAAGTTAGCTTTTTATTTTAGCATTCCATGTTAACATTCTACATATGCTCGCGCGATATGATTTGTTTGTCCATTAAAACACTGTAATATCAAGTACACTGCATATAAGTTGAAATATTAACAAATTCCATATTTCAAATATGCGAAGATTTCCAAATTCAGAAATTAGGGTCATGGTTTAAATAACTTTTCTGGTTATAGTCCCAGATTGCTTAGAAATCCTCAGAAATACGGATTGTAGCATTAATATTCGGCCATGAACGAACGCTGATACATGGAAATGAGTAGAATGGCGTAAGCCATCCAACCCAGATGGATACATAAGCCAAAGACCAATGCCGCGACATTCCAGTATTTCGAGCTCTTTGAAGCGGCCTGCGCTCTCGGTAGATCTCCCGCGGCGACGGTGTGTTTGACATTACACGAATTGATCGTTGCCGGAATAGCCAGCGGCCAACATCAACAGATAATCATCATGATCGACCAGCAAAGATGGTCGGGAGCCGGATTTTGTAACGGACCTTGCCCAACGACGACTGTGGCTGTTCCCTCTCCTCCTGCAGGTCCATAATATGCACACGGATGTTGTTGTGGATACGGTTGGCCCGGGCACTGAATTGGCGGTTGACCCACTACATACACCTGCCCTTAAGCTAAATGAAATGCAGCGGTCTGCAATGAAATTTGATGGAATATTGTAGGGATTATCGGATTCACTACACAGCTCACTTTTTCAAACTTGAAAATGAATAAAAAATTTCACAATTTGGAAAACAAAAACTAACCTGGTTGCGCCATGGTATCTACGTTCAGCAGTCAACTGACTTTCTCGGTGTTTATAGACGAGTAATAGTTATGTCACACGCCCGAATTATATACACATACATATATATATATATATATATATATATATATATATATATATATATATATATATATATATATATATATATATATATATATATATATATATATATATATATATATATATATATATATATATATATATATATATATATATATATATATATATATATATATATATATATATATATATATATATATATATATATATTTATATATACTCAAATTTATAGCTAGGTGCATACGAATAAATTATGCTTTTAAATTTTCAGGTTGAATCTCAAAAGAACGTCATTTTCAATTCGATATTTGCAGGAAGACACATTGCCGCGTCAAAGAAGGTACTTCCCCTTATGTGTTAACTTAAGCTCATAATAATATAACTGGTTTTTAGGTAGCTCGCGTGTAGGTCTAAGTGTGTAACAGACTCGACACTAGTATGCATCGATGCATTCTTCTACGATATGATGAACTCAAAATTTTTAGTCATTGGTCATTGGTCATATACATTAATGCAAAATGAATTTTTTAGTGAAAGCTGAATGTAGCTTAAGACGTATGGTGATTCCGAGGTTCGAATGCTAATCAGATTTATTTTTCCTTTCTGTAAGAGCGTTGAAGAATGCAACTCCATCCGCCTATGAAGAACAAAAATGCACGTAATGTATGCATGTTCAATAACCAAATTCGAAACGACCTGCTATTGACTTTTGAGAATTTGCTTAGGGTAGTAAACCTTTAATCTGGTGGTTGTGGTGTCGGCGGCGGCAGTGGTGGTGGTGGCGGAGGTGGTCGTGGTGGTGGTCATCGTGGTGGTCGTCGTTGTGGTCGTCGTCGTGGTCATCGTCGTGGTGGCGGTATGGTGATAATGTAATATATTCAATTTTATCCACATAAAGATGTCATACTCGCTCGTTTCTTACTCGTCTCAGCTTGAATAATTAAGGAGCGCATAATGTGCAATAGCTATACGTAGTTTAAGATTTGGAAATCATTCGATCTTTTAAAACAATCATAAGACGATGATGCCAATTCCAAGGAAGCAGCCGATTTCGTCAAGAAATAACTCCTATACTCTACATAGATTCGTGTTTTCGCTTTATCTATAGATATGAACGGAGTGGTTGTATATATGTACATTTGGTCGAGATATCGTAAAAAGTGTCATTTTCGTTATATCGCTATTGTCGTTGATGACCTCATTCCAGTAGAGTTATATATTTCGCATATAAACTGTTGTTTAACGAAAATCGGTTTCACAGAATATCTTCGTAAAGAATTGACCGGACCTTCAATCATAGCATTGTATCGCGAAATTCATCATGGCTTGGGTTAAGCTGTTCGTGATGCTTGGAACTGTTGGTATCATCTTAACGGTTTGGAATGCATGGACACTAGCAATCAACAGTTCATCTTTTGTTTCTGGTAAGAGCTTTTTTTGGGTTTTATCGTCTGATTGTGGGCATAGAGTTCTTTAGAATAAGACGGGGGCAATAAAAACCAAGATGGACATACTTCTGTCTCGGAATTTGCTTCATCAGTATAAGCTATTCTATGTATTCAGTCTGTCTTTTAATATTGAATATTTCAGTAATACTACTCGGAGGAAGCGTCGCGTTCAGTTTTGTGTGTTTCGATATAGCTCGAAGACGACCGTGCGACTCAGAGTCCTTGCAGTTCATCGTAGGCTTCTACTTCGTGATTGGAATAATCATCCCAATCACCGGTTGGTGGCGCTACAGGTCTTTGAATAGGTCATCCAAAGATGTCGAAAATACGCAAAATCGTCTACTTATGAAACTTATCGCAAATACAAGAGACACGAAGTACGGTATAGATCACGGGTTTAAAGAGATGAATTCAGTTGATGATTTTTTCAAGACTCAGCCGTTAACAAACTATAAAGATTACAAGCCTTACATCGATTACACGTTTGAGACCGGGGATCTGAAAGACGTCACTTTCAAAGGAGAGGTTGTGTATTATGCTGCGACATCAGGAACGACTGGAAATAACAAATTATTCCCGATTTCCAATTTACACATTAAAGGCTTCGTTTTGGATGTTGCCATGACTCTCTATCGGGCCCAACATATGTTTCCGGCTTTTACTCATCTAAAACGACCATTCGGTATTCGAATTAATCCTACGTTCAAAACGTCACCGCAAGGACTTAGAATAGGACCGATTTCTTCTGGCCGCGAATCAAATGGTTACGTTCCGTATGAGATCAACAAAGCGGCGTCCCTGGCAGGCGAAGAAACTGTTCTCTACGTGCACGCACTTCTCGTATTAGGAAAACGTAATACGGAAGCTTTCATATTTACATTCGTCGGAACAACGATGATGTTCATGCAACTACTCGAGGCAAAATGGAAACAACTATGTACAGATATAGAAATAGGCCAGGCGTGGTCTGCCCTCCCCCTATCGGTAGCGATAAAAACTGAACTGAACGCACTGCTGAAACCTGACCCGCATCGCGCAGATGAACTGAGGAAAGAATTCGAATGTGGCTTTAAGGACATCATGCCACGTATTTGGCCGAACGCCGGCTGCATTGCCCTCTTGACGTCGGGGTCTTTCAAAAACAGCGCAGAATTGTTGAAAAAGAGATATTTCGGCCAAATCCCAGTGGTCTCGTACGCGTATGGTAGTACGGAAAGCAGCGCGGCGTGTCTGACATTCGTTAACGATGAAACCGAAGGCAACTACACACCGATTGTCGACGAGGTTTTCTTTGAATTCATCGCGATCGATGAAGTGCGCAGCGACCATCCTCCGACGAAACGAATCCACCAGGTATAAAGCGCATATCAACTGCTGAAAATTTCATATCGTTATCTAAAAGGCTTGACCTCTATGATTAACATGTATCTATTTTGGTATGCGACAGTTGAGATTAGACGAAGAGTACGAGGTTGTTGTAACCAATAACAGGGGAGTTTACCGCTATAGATGCGGTGACGTCATCAAAGTAGTTGGATACTATAACGACTTGCCACTAATCGATCTTTCCTACAGGTAAGCATCAGAGGAAAAGCGGTATTAACATTGTTCAGAATCGTTCTGTGATGGAAATGTTTCATTTCGGAGGTTACATCGGTCGATGAGTTTAGTTGGTGTGTATAGATTGTTCGAATAATACCTAACACTAGTTTTTAACAGATCTGGTCAGATTCTAAATGTGGCTAATGAAAAACTGACCGAAACCGCCCTAGCAGAAGGTTTGAACATCGCTGCGGATTCATTAAACGTGTCCATTGTAGAGTACACATCCGTCGAAGGTCCATTGTTTGAGGAGGTAACGAAAAGTAAGTAATTATAAAAACCCTCTGAAGCCCCGAATATCGAAACGTATTTAATTTCCTGTTTATTTCTGTCGTGATTTCCATTGTTCTTTTAGTCACTAGGGATGGGGTAAATCAAGGGCTTTACGAAGTTATCTTCGTCGAACTGAAAACGAAGGACGGGAATACGGTTGAATTGTCTCGACACGCAAGAACCAAGGTCAGTTTCATATACGACGAAATAAAAAAAGAAATAAAAGGTTTAGTTGAGAGTGCATCTAAGAAAATGTCTAATCTTTTCACAGTTTGACGAAGGTTTGATGGAGGCCCAAGAAAACTATCGGGCCAAACGTCATCAAGGAATTTTACAGCCGATGTCGGTGTATTCGGTAAAGGATGGAACGTTTTCGAGATTTCGACAGTTGGTGCTATCGTCGAATCCGCTGACGAGCGCAATACAATTCAAACAACCTAAATTACTTACGAAAAACGAGCATATTCAATTCTTTGTCGATAATGCCGAGTGCGATTAATTCCCGTGCAATTTTTGCAAAAAAATCGGGTAAAGGTCTGGGATCCAGGAAAGATCCAGAGACCACTGTTGAGGGAAGCACATCTTTAAAAAATGGGCCTGATCCACGTCAAAAGGGGCCCGTCCCGAAAATCTTGAAAATGTTCTGCTTTTGGTGAGTAATGTCCAAGCAATAAATGAAGTATACTGATGCAAAGTGCTTCCTAGAAATGCAAAGTGCATCGAGATGTATGTTTCCAGGCAATAAAGATTAGATTCTGGTGTGCCTTTTTGTTGAAAATTATCTTTCTGATTTTATTTTTCTGTGATCTAATAGAACAGAAAATCACCACGCACAGAACGCTTTTGGAAATAGAGTGAAACTGGCTTTACAGAAAAGGAACACGCATTAGGAAAATCAATTTTTAATGCGTATCAAAACTATATTTATACATACATGAACATAATGCCTTGTACATTATTCGTAATGAGTCATTGTGATCCTGCTTTAAGAGCCCGATTCACAGGCTTTGGTTGAAATTTGAAAAATAGATTCAGATATTGATTGAGGCGTACAGAGCCGACTTTACTGGAATATAATATATATCTAAATAGAGACATACATGTAAAACATACAATATAATACATAATAAAATCCGATAAAACATGCCCATTTTGTATTTCATTTCGAATTCACACCCTTCCAATACGCTTTTAAACATACATTGATGACACGTGTACTGTGTGAGTCTATGCGTCATCGATGTTATTTTTCAAGGCGTCATTAAAATCTGAAGATGAATAATAACAAATTCCTTATTTCAAATTTGATAAGATTTCCAATTTCATACATTGAGCACAGGGTTTAAATCATTTTTCTGGTGTGGTGACAATATGAAATAGACACGTCGTTATTGCGTCGTTGTTGCGACGGCTTTGTCGCTAGAGTGCGAAGGCTGGAATGATTGAAGGCGATCCAATTCCTTTTTAGACACTATATGGACTATTCCATTTTGACATTGCATCTGATCCTGTGGAGCCAGATGAAGTTCCCAATTTATCTAATCCAGTGGATGCAAACACAACGTACATTACGATGAGTACAGTGATCAAAATCAGATGGATACATACCCTGTTGACCAATGCGGCGATATTCAAGCATTCGCGCTCTTCGACGCGACCTCCGCTTTTCGTAGATCTCCCTTGGCTACGGCGTGTCTGACATCGAGGGATTTGAGCATTGCCTTAATAGCCAAAGGCGAAAAAGTAAAGATAAGCATCAATACCGACCAGATAAACTAGTCGGGAGGCGGATTTTCCAACGGACCTGGCCCAACGATGACTGTGGCTGTCCCCTCTTCTCCTGCAGGCCCATGATATGCGCCCTGGGATTGTTGTGGCGATTGACAGTTTTCCCCTTTACCTAAGTGAAATACAGAGATGTTCAATGGAATGGGATGGAACATTGTAGTGATTATCGGATTCAGTACAATGCTAACTTTTTCAAACTTTCACAAAAGTATTTCACGATCCCCTAGGTTCGCTTGTCTTTAGGCTCACGCATGGACACATAGAGCCAGCGATAGATCGAAGTTTTGGTCTCCTCCGACTCAATAATTCGTTTCTGTGACGAGTCACCATTTTTAATGTAATAAAAGATAAGATAAATGTCACATGTAATAACAAATCTATTTCTTTAAACTATATTTATACATGAATATAATACTTGATCCATTTTTCATAATGAGCCGTTGTGATCCAGTTTTCGAGGTCAGATTCAAAGTCGTGGGTTGAAATTTCGAAATTAGATTCAGTTATTAATGGGCCGTATGGAGCCGACTGAAATATAATATTGGTCTACATAGAGACAACATAAGACATAGACTATAATAGATGAAGTGTGATAGAACATAAACATTTTGTATTTGTCTTTTCAAGGAAGATTTAAGTCTTTCGTAATTTTAGTTAATTTCGATGTCACACACTTCCAATATGTTTTCAGATAATACATAGTGAACTACTCTGCATTATAATAAGGTGTATAGTGTGGGGAAATGTGCACTACGTCAGCAATTTTATTTTTCAAGGCGTCAAATAACTTGCAAGTTAGTGGTTTTGGTTTTGTATTTTATGTTAATAACATTCTGCATATTATACGCATTAAAGAAATGACGAAGCTCGCGCGATATAATTTGTTAGTCCATTGAAACGCTGTAATATCAAGTACACTGAATATTAGTGGAAATTATAAATTTCCATATTTCAAATATGAAAAGATTTCCAATTTCATAGATTAAGGTCCACGTTTAAATCATTTTCTCTGGTGACAATAGGAAATAATTAAGACAATTACAGTTCGAGAGACGGATTAGTTCCTGGCATCTCTTTTTTTAATTTTTAATTCGAATTGCAGCTTATCCCACTCTTCTGGGCAATGTTTGCCCAAACCTTTCTGGTGGCAATATGACATAATTTAGACGATTACAGTTCGAGAGGAGATTAGTCCCAGATTCCTTTTTTGAAATGTTTTCAATTCGAATATATTGTAGCTTATCCGGCCCTGTTATATAGTGTATGCGCATACACAGTGTAGATTACGATGACGTAGATGATCCAAATCAGATGGGCACATATCCCGGCGACCAATGCTGCGATATTCCAGCATCTCGAGCTCTTCGACGCGGTCTGCGCTCTCGGTAGATCTCCCGCGGCGACGGCGTCTCTGACATCGCAAGATTTGATCGTTGCCGGAATAGCCAGCGGCCAACAACAACAGATAATCATCATGATCGACCAGACAAGATGATCGGGAGGCGGATTTTGCAACGGACCTTGCCCAACGATGACTGTGGTTATCCCCTGTCCTGCTGGATGCCCATAATATGTGCCCTGAGGTTGTTGTGGGTATGGTTGACCCGGGTACTGAGCTGGTGGTTGACCCGGGTACTGAGCTGGCGGTTGACCCACTACATACGCTTCCCCTTTAGCTAAATGAAATACAGAGATATACAATGAAATATGGTGGAATATTTTACATAGGGATTATCGGATTCATTACAATGCTAACTTTTTCAAACTGGGAAGTAAATGAAGATTTCAGAGTTTCTTAAAAGACTAACCTGGTTGAGCCATGATATCTACGTTCAGCAGTCAACTGATTCTCTTGGTGCTTATAAGAAATAGGCCAGTATCGTCACGTCACACGCCCCTTACCATATACATAACTAGGTGGTTCTGCATACCAAATTGAATACATAAATAGTTTCTTAACGTCAACAGAACTGTGTAAAAACCAGTTTTGATCTTAAGTATTCTAATTCAAAAGCATGACATTCTTTAAATTAGATTAATTGTGTAACGAACTGTCAAACGTCTTCTGCGAAACGATTCACTCGCAACTGTTACTTTTGTTTATTGTTCATACATTATTGCAATATGATTTTTTTTAGCGAACGTTACTTTCTATTACGCGGCAAGTGATTTTTATTTACGCTAGGAGAGGTCAAGGTCTAAGAGACCAGAGTACCAAATGGATACGATACGATACGATAAGAATGCAGAAGAATAAACTGTAACGCCGCGATTGCCTGTTATACTCATCCCGAGAAAGCCACTGGGTTTTTAGCTTAGAATGCCAAATGTTTGTAATCTATTGCACGTAATTTTTGTCTGTGCTTTTTAGAATATATGAATATGTGCGTTTTATGTGATCTCCATGCCCATGGGTTCTTCCAGGGAACATTCCCATGTAAATCAGAAGATGCAAAAGTCAGCCCCCAATTTCCCCTGACGAAACCGGTACGCCGAGCACGGTTGCTGGGGCCTCACCCGGGGAAGACGGAGGTATAAGGTATCACCTGAGCGTTATGACAAACAGAATTCTCAATAACCATTCGGAATATTTTAAGTAGCTTTCATTAAGAGTGTTAAATTCAGCTATGCATAGAAAATCCATCCCTGCATTTCTTCTCATTTTGTTCGTTCGTAAAAAAACGAACGTTCCGTGCACCGGGCGCCACGATGAAGAACAAAAAATCTACGTAACGTATATATGTGACTGTTCAATGATTCTTTTTCTAGAAAACATCTGTTTTTTACTTATGAGAGTTCTCGCCGAGACGGTGATATAACTGTTATCTAGAATTGTTTACTATGACGACGATTATTCAGAAAACATGCACTTGACCTGCCGGAACTTCTAATTATCTTGTTTGTATACGTCACTCGGGAAACTATGTTCTCATAAGCTGTAAACACGGGCTAACTACTTGAAGATTTGTTAACTACCGTCTTATATCAAAAGGTATTGAAAATTTCTAATACAGATATAAGCCGTAGTTATCTTATTCAGTTCTAGCTTCAAAGAGTACAGAGCATCTGTATCACGCAGCAAATACTATTAGACTATACAGTGAAAGCTTAAGGTACCGTATACAGTATATTTCAAATTAACCAAACTAATTTGAACATGTGGATGAACGTGATTAGATTTGTGGTTAAATAAAAATGTCAAAAAATTGATTTAATACGGATAGATTGATAACTGGTTTTGTTGATAAACACGTGTTATTGGTGATCGAATTTCACAAACGGCAATGATTTATCAGTGCTGAAATCATTTCAGGTATGAAGTTCCTCGAGATAGAATTGATAGATTGCGTGGCGATGAATCTTTTGGGGATATTATGCGTCGCTGCTATAACTTCTGGACTAGTTACTGACACGAGTTCGACGGCAAACAAAATAGGTATATGCAAAGTCGTTTTCTCTAGTCTCGAAGACGGTGTCTGAAGCAAACTTGCCGCTATGCTAGCTAGAGAAATTAAGTAGATATACAGCTTTTATACCATACTAGCAAATACCCAGCCACCAGCACGGGTAAGATTGCTAGAATGTAGTAACGTCACTCATGTACAAAAAAGTTCTATATCGTAGGTTTTTAATTGAACTTTGAAAAAATGTTAACCATGTTCCATCCATATTCCTGGTCATGCATTGATGAATTTGACGGCTGGAGGTGCCGATGCTTAAAAGGAGTGACGTGACAAACATTTCCTTGCCACCGACGATTATAGTATGATTGCAGAGGTTAAATATATGTATTCGAAAAGTTTGCAAGTTCTGGGATAAAAACCCATGTTCTCCACGTGTATTTCGCTAGTTCTTATCATAAATTTACAATCTACAGAATCTTGTCAAGGGCATCTGGTCACGACATCCGGTGAGGCTATATCGCCGTCGTATCCCCGTCGTCTTGAAGGTGGTTTAGAGTGCGCTCAGACAATCGAGGTTCCACAAGACAAGAAAATCCGTCTGCTATTGGAAGATGTATCTATGCGACAATCGACCGATTGCAATGATGAATTCATTGAGGTATGAATACTGTATGATCAAAGTCGTATCTTATTATGTAGATGATGAAATTTGTTTAGCATGGGATGTTTATGTTTTCATAAGATTGTTGACGTTGGAACTCACAGGCGATCACCAAAGTCATGCGCGACGTGGCGTCACAGGGGTCGTATCTGGTACTCCGACTCGAACAAAGTACAGATATTGTTGAAAACGTACAAATATTCATCCAGTGATTCAAGAGGCTACCGAATTGTTTTTGAAGCCGTAGAAAAGATCCAACACGGTATGCATCTATTCGTGTTTCTAAAATCAGCACCTCTTTGCCCTCCTCACGAGTCTGCAAGATATCTCTTAGCCCTCGTCTTATGGTGTCCCTTAGTGTCCTCCAATGGGTCTATTTTTCTTTCCAGAAATATATTTTCAAAGGCAACTCAATGAATTTGAAGGCGGACCCAGAAATTTGAGCATAGGGGGTCAAGCGCAGTGTTTTCCTACGTACAGTTTTTCACATTACATTGAAAAATGCATTCATAAAAATGTGTGCATTACCTTACAGTAGTTTCTGGCAGACACCGAAACAGCAATCGATAAAGATTTGCATTGCGGTTTTTTATATCATTGATATAATTGGTGACACTATCAAAAAAATATCGAAAATGGAGCAGGGCGCGTCGAGACCCCTACCGCCTCCTCCCCCTTGGATTCGCCCTGCTACTGTCTACGTTAGTTCGATGGCATTTACCTGGCAATATCATTGAATAGGATTTCATCGTCAAACGGCGTTGTCGTAAAATGATTTAATGTATGTATCTGTATTGAGTTAATACATTTTGTAGAGTATTTTGACGGATGTGATGGGTTCATGAAAGCATCTACAGGAGTTGTGACGTCACCGAGATATCCGAATTGGTATCCCGATAGAATTGACTGTAAAGTCACGATAAACGTGGAACCTGGCACAATTGTGAAAATAACGTTCGACGATTTCTACGTATACACCTGCGGCAGAAGTTCCCTGGAGGTAATGGATTGTAGTTGACGAGAACACCTTTCATGGGTCATCAAAGGAGGGACGGGGTCGGTCCGTAATAGCCTCATCTTAAAAACGCTCTTTCATGTACCTGCTAAGATTGTTTAAATGAACCGGAACCAAAATTTACAATTGCGTACTTCGATTTAAAGAAAAATACTGTAAATTCGACCGCCGATCACACAGCTATAACATGTACTTGGATTTACGATTTCAAAATGGTGGGTTTGTTAGGGACACTAAATCAAAACAAA
The DNA here is from genome assembly GCF_964204645.1 of Tubulanus polymorphus. NCBI lineage: Eukaryota > Metazoa > Nemertea > Palaeonemertea > Tubulaniformes > Tubulanidae > Tubulanus > Tubulanus polymorphus. The sequence goes on along the minus strand of NC_134027.1, from coordinate 9,169,553 downwards.
ACAAACGAAATCTACCAATCAAATACGTAGCAGGTCATTCCCTATATTTTGAAATAAAAGAAAACCTGCCACAAGCTCTTGGAAATAAAAAACATTGAAAAAAAGTCAGATACGCTCTTGAACAATGTTTACGAACGCGAATGCACTTGGGAATATCTTGTACATTGATCAAGTTCCTGCCTTCAGATAAAAGATTTGTCGACCAGTCGTTCTGAACGATACTGCGGTGAGAAATTTCCGGAATTTGCAAGAGTATGGCAATCCGACTCGAATAGAGTCCAAATTCATTTCCAAGTCGACCCGAACGGAAGTCAAGACAATCTTCGCGGCTATAAACTTTCGTACGAAGCAGTCAAACCAAACGAAATAGGTACGCGAAACGTTTTTATCATTTTCGGAAATCGAACGACATCAGCAATGTTTTTTTTTCTTATCGCCGGTATCATTTCAGAGTATAGCGACGGTTGTAATGGAGTTGTACGCCAGACAAGCGGCACCGTTACCTCCTGGGGGTTTCCTAACAATTTCTATAGAAAAGGAGAAAATTGCAAAACGCAATTCCGTTTGCCAGACGGTGTGCGCGTTGTATTTAAGTTCGAGGTTCTGGAGCTCTACGGAAGACCCGGGTCTTGCACTGACTTCGTCTTGGTACGTATGTTCAACTCAAAATCTTCTATGCATGCCAATGCATTTCCATTTAAATTTTGTATCCCCATTGCAATGTAGTTCATCCTTTTTTTTCTTAAAAGTTGCTCGTTGTACGTCGTTCTATTTTGATAAAAGAATGTCGCACATCTGAGAGAGGATGAAATTCTGATTTTTGTTTTTGTTTCTTATTGCACAAAAAGCTGAGAGATTTGGAAAGTCAGAAGGAAACCGCAAAACTGTGCGCTAATCGATATAAAAACACGATCTGGGTATCGGATTCGAATAGAATCGACCTCATCTTCTCGTCTTCGTCAAATTCGCAATTAGCCCGAGGTTATAAATTGACGTACGAAGCTGTCAAGAAGTCGGCCGGAAAGATACGTGAGTAAAATGCAAATAAGACTGAATGGTGGATCAAGTAATGTACAAGCGAAAACTTGGTCTAAAACAAGATGTGAATTTATAACAGACCGTCAGAACATCAGTTGTCATCCGTTTCAGTCCCCAAAATACTAGCTTTATGATATATAACATTTATCAATTAATATTTACAGTATGTGATTTAAAAAGCGCCTAAAGGCCTTTTGTAAAAGTTGCGATACACTTTTTCCACCTGAAAAGAAATCTATTTATTTCAGAGCATTATGATGGCTGTAATGGGTACCTGAAGAAACAAACGGGTGTAATCAGCTCTCCTAATTATCCCAACGACCTTGATTATAGCTACGACTGCAGGGTTGTATTGGAAGTCAATCAAGGCCAAAAGATCCGAGTGGACTTTACGGATTTTAATCTCGTTTATTCGACGTACCCAGCGTGTAGTAACGACTATGTGATGGTAAGTTAAGGTTGTGGCATCAATGGGGAAAAAAGAAAAACCATTCTTGCATAACATTTTACAAGATAAAGAAGTCTTCGGAAAAAGGCCTCTACAAATTTTCCAATCGTCGGTCCTCTGTTTATTCAAATTCAAATTTCAAAATCCAAATTAGCCATTGAAAAGTACGGTTTTAGTTCCCGGCAGGTGTGGTGGGTTTGGAAGGGAAACCAAATCAAAACAGATTATACCAAATCTACCAATCAAATAGATAACAAGGACAATCCCTATTTCAAGATCGAAAATTAATTAGAGTGAAAAATGAAGTTATATAGTTACGTATTATATATTATTATTATCATTGATTATTATTATCAATATCACTGTTATGATTATCTATTTTCTGATAAATAAGTTGAATGGACCCCTGAAAACTTACAAAAATCGGTTACCGTAGAAAGATTCCCAGTACATGTATCTACAATATTGGTATTAGTTTATGGAAACAGATTTCGCTTACGTCTTGATTTTAGTTGGACGATTTAGAAACTGGTGCCAGCACCGGAAAGATGTGCGGCCGGCGATTCAGCGGCAGAACATGGGTCTCTACTTCGAATCGAATCCGAATCAGTTTGCATACGTCACCGAGAGATCAGTCTAATCGTGGACGTGGATTTTCTGCCAAATACACCGCAATAGATACCACGACCCCAGCAGGTACAGAGCCATCTCGTTGCACAAATCCAAAAGTGGTCTTAAATCTTAAGACTGGTCTTTGTTATATTGACTTGAGAATTAAGTTGGTCTTAGACCAGTCTCAAATCTAAGCCATGGCCATGCAACTGGCCTCAGGTTACAAATTAGGCCTAAATATTCAACTTATCAATTAATTTCACAAATCCCGTCCTATATGTGATTGGCAAGTGTCACATATCGTTGCTATATATATGACATATTTCAATTTCAGTTTATTACGATGGCTGCAACGGTTTCATGACGTTACCCTACGGTGTACTGACGAGTCCCAACTACCCCGGAACTTGGTACGACCACGACAAATGTAGAACAATTATTCAAGTACAACCGGGGAAAAAAATCAAATTCCACTTCGATGACGTGGAATTGGCTCACGCGTTTCCGGAATGTCGCGTCGATTCTTTGCAGGTCAGACAATATGGATTCACAAATCAGGTTTAAAAATGTTTAGATGTAAAGTATCTTTTTGTATAACTGTCATTTGTTTGTTATCGCGTGTTAATGCACTATCGAAAATAGAAATACTAAACGGGAAATCATTCTATGATAGTGAGATCGCAGTTAAAGATTTGATCACAAAATGTCCGTCTGCCAATGGTAAGACGTCTTTTATGAAGCCTTCATCTGGTCAGTTCGCTATTGAGGAAAAGAGATCTTCTCGTACAACAACAACAAAAAACAATCTAGCTCCTTGTACGCTACGCGAATTACCGTATCATTTCATCACCATTTTCTCATGAACAGATCCGCGATCTGGTCAGCTCCAAAGAAAGCCTGAAATTGTGCGGCACCAAAGTCGGAATCGGGAAAGAATGGATTTCGGATTCGAACCGGGCCGAAGTTTCGTTCATAAGCGGCAAACATAATAGTCATACATACAACGGCTTCAAGCTTAGATATCAACAAGTTGAACCTAAAGATGACGGTAATACGCAAAAGATTACGCGAAACACTTCTGAAATACACATCTATACACTGTGACGGTAAGACTGATTTTTTTCACCTAGTTTGAACCATTTTTTCATTCTTGGTTTCATAGAATTCTACGATTATTGTGACGGACTTCTGAGAGCAGAAACTGGTGAACTGCGCTCACCGAACTACCCGGATGAATTCTACGAAAAAGCTCTCTGTCGAACACGTATCCACGTTCCGACTGGAAAGAAAATTGTGATAGATTTCATCGATTTTCACCTTATCAATGCATTACCCAACTGTCCCACGGATTCTTTGGAGGTATATATCTGTAATCAAGCTGGTGATGAAGTCATCGAAGACATGATTGCCGGTATCATATTACCTGAAGCAAAAATGTATGTATTCTTTATTGTAGATAATTGATATGAACAGTAGGCGTACCAGTGAACGACAGTGCGGCTCCGCGTTCAACCGAAAAACCTGGGTGTCCGACTCGAACAGGGTCGAACTGATGTTCAGAAGTGATTCCCGATCGAGCAATTCACGTGGCTTCAAAGCAAAGTATAAAACAGTACCGGCTAATAAACCTTACGGTATTCAGGCGAACGTCACTCCGAATCAAGTTTATCCTTCGTGTCTTTCAATACCGGTATACGTTCTTTGTTTTCAGAATATTACGACAAGTGTAGCGGATATTTGACAGCGCCGTCTGGTGACATCAAATCGCCCAATTATCCGGATACAGTCGAACCATATACATCGTGTGACGTAATCGTGGCGGTAGACGAAGGTTTGACCATTCGCTTTGACATCAAGGATCTGAGTCTTAGGTCATCTGGGTTTTTCCTCGAGGTACATACATCAAATTGTTGAAGATCTTCTACAATCGCTTGACCACCTTGATAAAACATTCTTTTTACCATTGGTCTACGTACATGAAATTATTTAGAAAAAAAATATCATATTGTATTCAGCACCTATATATCAGAGTCTATACCAATACGCACGTTTTCGATGCGATTGGGATTCATACTTTCTTCGAATTAAGTTTTCGACGTGTATCTTTATAGCTACGTGATTTAAAAACGTCAAAATCTACCGGGATGTTAAATGGTCAGAATAGCGACGCTATTGGTACTCGTTGGGTGTCCGACTCCAATAAGGTGCACATTATCCTCAGGATGCAAGGAGGAATAAACTCTGAGGAACGTGGATATTGGTTGCATTATCAAGCACTGACCAGTTCGGAACGAGGTACAATTCAGAATTTTCATCGTTCGTCGTTGTCGGTTGGATTTTGAATTTGTCAGATCGTCAAGCATTTCATCAAGTAAGGATATATATGGGATCCTTAGTTTAATTTTTTTTCCCAACAGAAGTCCTGCTTTTGACGACAACAACCACACCAGCACCAACGACGACCGTGCCAACCCTTCCGGACCTCTGCGGTAAGACGCTCAGTGATACTAGTGGTGAAATCAGTTCTCCGAGTTACCCGCTATCATACCCGAACAACAGGAATTGCGTCATAAATATACAAGCCGCTACCGGCATGCGCGTTCACTTGAAATTCGAAGAGTTCAATTTGGAAGGTGGGAGCGGTTGCAGAAACGATTACGTATTGGTAAGGCGCACGATATCCCTCTCATGTGATAATCATAAGATTGTATTGCCGTGAAATTCTAAAAGCAGTTACTGATCTATGGCGATTTTTTTCCATTCTCAGATCGAAGACGTCATTTCTGGACGCAAATCCGGCAACATGTGCGGTACCCGTCCGAAAGGCGCTGATTGGTTATCGACAAGTAACAAGGTGAAAGTCACCTTTAAGTCCGACGGCTCCATAAACAAATCTGGATATAAGGCTTTGTTCAAGCAGGTCGACTCATCTTTTGGTAAGCAGCAGTCCACCGCGCGAGACTTTTTCATCCGTCATAATTCGTTGAGAAAATATTGTAACGCCACGCTGCATTAATGAGCTTATTTTATCGGTAAAATCTTTGTAGTTTTACCAGACTCTACCACTGGTGCCTCATCGGGAGTAGGCGATTGTCCGTGTGGCTTAATTCTGCACAACAACTGCCTATGTAAGCTCGCCGAAACGAACCCGGACTGTAAGTACATTGTGACAGACCATGAATGGTATTTCTTTCACATTTTTTACTTCTGCAGTAAAACTGTTTTTACTCATTGCAGTAACTCGCTGGATTATCGACTCAAATTACGATGCTGCCATGGCGGTCATCAACAACATCGGATAATGTGTTTTATCGGTACCAAAATATGTATACTATCATAATGTGTATCTGACCACAGCTCTGTTTCACCTTGGACTCTAAAATCGTTTTAGAGTCCATGGTTTCACTTATGAATAAAATGGATTTCGATAGATACAAATTTGGTTTTTTTTCGACAATTGCATGCAACCAAAAATGAAATTGAATGAATGAAATAAATACATTCATACGTGAACATGAGGAGACTACATGCCTACAGGACTTATGCTCCCTTTGTATAAAATTGTATTGCACAAAATGAAAAGCTCATCGAACGTGTCAAGTCACAATCCACAGTTGCCCTGACTCATTATCAATCCAGTAGTAGCTTTCTTGGCTGATCGTGACCATTCGTTTCCAAAAAACCCGTGGATAGATGAATACAATGGTGTGTATTAATGGCTGTATTGATAAAATTCTTTTTTTTTCTTTAAATTAACTATAAAAATCTTCAGTATATTTACAATATGGTACATGATTTAGAGGCGACCGACACATTTTTTGCTTTATTCGCTCCTTTCAACCATTTTTCTCGTATGGCCTTCCTGCGTTCGAATATGGCGCGACAACTTTCGTACTTCAACTCGACGGCTATATCGTACGGCTTTTTACCTTCCTAATAACGAAGTTTGAACACTCTTGGCTTATACTGTTATTTAAATTCGACAGATTTTACGAAGGGGGTATACATACGCGATTAGTCATCGCCGCGTCCGCGCCGTTCTCTAAAAGCTGTAACACTACCCCTGGGAAGTTGTTTTTGACTGCTACGTGCAATGGAGTATCGACCTCCTACAGAAGAAGGAAGGGGATTAATAATACGGTCTATCGTGATCATCGATGACTATTTCAACATCCAAATTTCTAGAATCTCGGGGTACGCACCCGTTTCGATTTGATGTTTATCTTTGCGCCTAGGTCCAGTAGTACGCGTATCATTTCGCCTCGGTCGTGTTCGTTAGTTTCCGCCACAGCCACGTGCAATAAATGAAAGCCATCCTGAAAATGCGAAGAATCATCGCCTATTATTGACTTGAACCTGTAAACGTCAACAGTTAATCGATAGATAAACACTGGACGTTGTTCACGCTCAACGGTAGAATCCTGGATTTGATTCGAAATATAATTCCATGACAAACCTCGTTAAACATTGGAGTGGCTGCTTCGTCTTTTTCGGCCAGTTCTCTGACACGTTTTACATCTCCGATTTGCACCGCTTTGAATAAATGCTTCTGCTCGACATATGTAAGAAAAGAGCGGGTGATAGTATCAAAATCATTCTGGACGTATCGGCCCCACTCCGCGCGGTTGCGCCACCGCGCGGGATTTACGCGAAGCAGCAAACACAAACATGGCCACTCTCTCAATTTTCAATGATAGAAATCGTGTGTGCATTTCAATTATTTCGGCTGTGAGGGTTTTAAGGCACAATATAAGTTGATGATGTGATATGGCGATGTTAATTAATGATAATTCCGCAGTGAAGCTAGTCACGAACGGTGCCGATTGAGTGTACAGCTGCCAAAAACGCTGAAATGTGCATAGTTGCGTAACTATTTGCAGTGAATTGCAGACGAAACATGAAGCCTTAACGGCCGTTTAAAAAAAAATTATACCAATCGCAATTGTAAAATAAAAATGAGAACCTAAGTTAAAATTCTGGCCATTTCTAAAATGTTATTACTAATTTGTAGTCAGTGCCGAACGTTTAGTTTTCCAACAATAATGAGGGGTGGTAGGTAGTCATGCAATTCAAGTCATCATTTATTACACGTTACTTCCGTGTTGAAAATCTCGCGAGTCCTGGACCAAACCCCATTGAACAATGTGATCTGTGTGCTGGCCACAAATGCACACAGATCACACTACGCTACCCATTACACACTCCAGTACCCACAGCTTTCATATATCCATCCAAATATTTATTAAACACAAAAATCGCTTGTACAGAAAATCTTTGCGTAATAGATCACATTTGAAAAATTATTTGAATTACAAACGTACCTTGTCTCGTACACTCAAATATGCCGAGAAAAAGTATTATGAGACTAAATTACTTGCAGCCAAATCCGATATGAAAAAATCAGGGAATATCTTAAACAGTCTAATTGGAAAATCTTCCAATGATCGGAGTAGATTACCTTGCTCTTTCAAAAGGAACGGTATCGTTGTAAACGGCTATGAAAATATCGCTAATGAATTTAATTCTTTCTTTGTAAATATTGGTAGCAACCTAGCCAATCAAATACCAGATACAGGTGCCCACTTCAGTGAATATCTGACAGATCCAGTAAATGAAAACTTTTTCTTTTTCCCGACCCACCCTGATGAAATCAGTCAGATTGTAAATGATTTCTCACCCAGCAAAGGCGCTGGTGCTGATGGTTTCTCTGTAAAAGTAGTTAAGAAAATAATTGATTCTGTAAAATACCCGCTAACTCATATATTTAACTGTAGCTTAAATTCCGGTATAGTGCCGGCTGAACTAAAGGTAGCGCGAATACGTCCACTCTATAAAGCTGGCAATAATGACTCTTTTGATAATTACAGACCGATATCCGTACTGCCTTGCTTTTCTAAAATTCTCGAAAAGATAGTGTATAATCGATTAACCGAATATTGTAACAAGTTTCATATCATTCAACCAAACCAGTTCGGCTTTCGAAAGAACCATTCAACTGCCATGGCCTTAACATTGATAACTGATGAAATTTCTCAAAATTTAGAAGAAAACAAATCAACTATTGGGGTATTCTTAGAATTATCAAAAGCCTTTGACACCGTTGATCACGAAATCTTATTAAGAAAATTATGTTTTTATGGAATAAGAGGCATCTCTAACAACTGGTTTGAAAACTATTTGAAGAATAGAAAACAATTTGTTCAAATTCAAAATTATAAATCCTCGTTATGTACCGTTAAAATTGGAGTACCCCAAGGCTCAATTTTAGGTCCCTTGCTTTTTTTATTATATGTAAACGACTGCATTAAATTTTCTAATGTGTTAAAACTTATATTGTTTGCCGATGACACAAATGCCTTTTATAGTGACATTAATTTAGACAGATTAGTACGTACAGTAAACATTGAATTATCAAAATTGTATACCTGGTTTCAAACAAACAAGCTGTCATTAAATGTAAAGAAGACGTCATTTATGGTGTTCGGTAAACATAACTTGAAACATGAAACATAACTTGAGAATATCAATTAACAACATAGAGATCAAACAAGTCAATGTCACAAATTTTCTTGGAGTTTTTATTGACAGAAATCTAACCTGGGACGATCAAATAAAATCAGTTGAGAAAAAAGTTTCTCGAAGCATTGGTATAATAAATAGAGTGAGATATAAGCTGCCAGTGAGTTCTCTTCGTACCCTTTATTTGTCGCTTATTGATCCTTACCTCCAGTATTGTAACTTAGTTTGGGGACGAAATTTTGAAAATAAACTTCAGCCATTAATTGTATTGCAAAAAAGAGCTATCAGGCTAATTTCTAATTCCTATTATTTGGCGCACACTGACCCTATATTCAAAGCTTTTAATATCCTCAAGCTCAAAGATATTAATAAACTTCAGCTAGGTACTTTTATCTACAGATCTGTCCACTCCGAATTACCGAAATCATTCGAAAATTATTGGAACCAAAATTTTCAAATCCACAGTCACAATACTCGGCGACGTCAAGATTTACAAACACTTTCTTTCAATAGTCTAAGAAGAACATTTTCAGTAAAAGTATCCGGCCCTTTACTTTGGAATAACATCAGTGAAAATCTAAAAAACATGGAAAATTCTAAACTGTTCCTAAGAAATTATAGAAAGCAACTTTGTGCTTGATTTTATCATACAGTTATTCGAACTAAAATTATTGTTTTTGGAATATTTCAGAAAATAACTGGCTTATTAAATGATTATATCTTAATCAAGCTGTTATCATAGTTTACTTTGATTGCATTTTGTGTGTTAAGGGTTGACTGTGAGCATATTATTTTCTTTATTGCATTTCTCTTTTTTTCTTTTCTCTTTTGAGGGACCTGTTTTATACAAACTATTCCTTAGTTTCTACAGGCCCCTCCAGGTCTAATTTACTGTATTTTGTATTATGCTTTGTACACTATGCTGTAAATTATATTTGAAAAATAAAGTGTTCAAATCAAATCAAATCATTTAGAGTGTCTTTCTTCCTGGATCTGATCGGTCCTTTTTTACGAAATACCTCAACCTACTTTTATCAACTTGATATTAGCCGCTTCTAGGAGCTTCACCACGTCGGCGAAATTTCGTTCTTTAGCGATATCCAGCGCATCTTTCCCTTCCTACGATAAGAGCAAAAGTAGAATACACTTTTTTCAGATATTCTATATGTTTTTACATGCATACATACTTTATTTTTCATTGCGTTGTCGCATTCGGCGTCGAGTAAACGTGAAACCAGCGTACATAGTTCCTTCCCGTCGTTGAAGTTACTAACCGCGAGTGTTAATGCCGTATCCCAATCTCTGTTGACGGAGTTGATATGTAATCCCGACCGAGTTAGGACGTCCAGCACTTCTGTTTTATCCTGATATACTCGGTGCGTCATCAGATAATGTATCGGGGCTGCGCCAATCTGTAATAAAGGAAAGGCCTTGTTATCAACGGTAGGATACGATCGCTACAAAGTAGAGATATGAGATTTTAGATTTAGAAATTTACAAGAACATTTTCTGGGAAGTTACCTCGGTTTTCATATTCACATCGGCGCCTTTTTTTATGCACGTTTTTATATCGTCGAGTTCACCTCTGCAAACCGCGTTGACTAACGCCATTGGATCCTACAATATTCATTAGGCATTCATTTAATAACTTGGGCTACAGACCCAACCCTAGAATTCTGCAAAAATCATGAAATTAAGAAAAAAAATTCGCTCACCGTTAACCAAAGTGGAGAACTGAGAATCTCAGCTAGTTCGTGATAACCCTTCACTACAGCGTAATCGTAAGGCGTCATATTATTCTGTAAAACATAGAAATAAACTAAGAAAAAAAGCTATTTTAATATGGAGGCTGATGAAGACCATACAGCATAAGTTGTGGCTTAAGTTAAACAAAGATAAATGCATGTACCGCAGGACTTTTACGATCGAATGGGAATACAATTATAATCAAGTGTCCATGACAACTGAATGGATTTTTAAAGGCTAGTAATAACATAATATTTAGGCCTACCCGGTTTCGAGATTTCGTGTTGGCCCCAAGCGACATCAGTTTTTTCGAGAGCTCAATAGCTTTCTGTAAACCGACTAACCGGACAACGATATGTAACGGTGTGTCTCCATCGACCACTGTTTTACCGTTAACGTCGGCTTTATGTTCGACTAGTAGGTCCAGTATCTCTGATGTATCGTCCAGTTCGCGTTGAACAGCCACGTGTATGGGCAGAAGTCCATTCTAAAAATATTTCAACTTTGAATTTATCTTTGATTCGTTGCAAAATAGTTGAATTGCCGTGTTTACGGAAACAGTGTTGTTGAATATTGAAATAGCTGACCTCGTTATGTCTGAACAACATGGCCCTGTCTTGTAAAATGCATCTTTGAATTTCATTTTTAGTACCATCGATGCAGAGCAAATGCAGTTGATTCTAAATTCAGAAAAAAAGAAGACTGCTGAATGGGAACTTTTCAAATCGCTAGAAACGGTGAATGATTACAGTCGGAAACCCAAGCAAACTTACTACTTCTCGATCGAACATCCTCGGATATGCTTTACGATATTTACTGATCACATCCTGAAATCAAAACGACACCGAAGCCGTTAGACATAATGAATAAACCTAAAACCCCTCCCAAAGCAGTCTTATAGTCCTCTCTCTTTCAGTTGTGACGACGATGCCAACTTAGACAGCAAAACATCTGAAAATCCATGCCACCATATATAACCATTGCGACGAACGAACAACGTCTAAGTGAAGAGATATGGTGTATGTCTTTTGAACAAATACCGTAGTCTCAATTGATTGTAAGTTAATGAAGGCAATGAATGATTGATCGACGTTTGTTGTTTTTTTTTTTCGTTTCGAGGCAGATAGCGAATTAATTGTTGGAATGATTACCTTTCGTAATACATATCTTCGATGATGATATATTCTCGGCAATGTATGTCTAGTCTTACCTAAATGCGTTCATTTAGTTTTTACGAAAATAAATGTCGTTCGAAAATTTGTCACTGTTGTTTGAACCTGTTCGAGTAATAATAATTCGAGTGTAATGAAGGCACCTGTTTTTTACTGATCGCAGCTGTCACCGGTGTTCGAACTTGTACGACAACCGTTAAAACCAGTTTTAATCGGGAAAATTGCTCGTTATTGACCCACGAGAAACGCCTAATCCTACGCGAGTAACGAGTAATGTAATATTCTTAATTTCCAGTAAATCTAAGGCACGAGGAATGATACCTGTATTGACATTACATCCTCGTCACGTAGAAGTTCGTGCGTCGAGCCTAATATGTCGATAAGTGATGCGACTCCACGTGTAGTTGCCTCGTCGTAAGATGTTCTCAACGCCTTCTCGTTTGAAAAGAAAAACGCATATGAACGAATATTCTTATCATTTAGACGCTGTCAATCGATGGCTTTCATCGCTATCTACATCATTGCCATTACGCGTATACATTAGGGCTCTCAAAGCCAGGGCCGTATCTAGCGGGGCCTTTGCCCGGCAGAAATTCTCGAAAAGTGCCCTTTTTGCAAATATGATTGTTATATCCAATGGGACTGTACTTTTTCAGGACCCTCGAAATGCTAGGTACGACCCTGAAAGCGTGTGATAGCGTTTGGGAGTCCTCCATTACCGCAACTGTATAATATTTATCTCAGTATTCTGATAATATTTGTAAAAATTCATGCCAAATTCATACATTGATTATGTATGGATCTATGAAGACATTTAGTGATAAGTGTGAATCAAGTGTGCCCCGTACCTTATTCTTTATCCATGGATCGGCACCGAGTTCGAGTAAAGTTAGAATAGTCGATTCGGGATATTTGCATCGGGTGTTTTTTAGAACGAGATGTAACGGCGTCTCCCGTAATTCAGCGGATTGTAAATTAGGGTCGGCTCCGGCGCCAATCAGAGCTGCTATCGCGTTTTCACAAGTTCGGCCTCGGTATGCTGCGACACAATGGATGGCTGCGTATCCCAACTTAAATGAATGATATAATCGCGAACTTTTTATATGTCTTTTTGCATCAAATTTCAATACATGAAGATGTTATTGTTAACACGTCTTAGAATTATACATCAGTATTTCGTAACAATCTTACCGATGAAGCGAGAGTTTCGTTGATACGCTCTTTCTTGACGGTACCCAAACAGTACTCTATTTCTGACAATCTTCCTGACTTGCATGCTTCGATAAGGGACTCCTATATTAGACAAATTATATCAAAGGATTTTGTTTGCTGAAGGACATATGGAATATAGCTTCCATTTTCTATTGTATTTTTTTTTTTATTATGAAAATTCATTCAAAATTGTTATTAACAAGAAAATAGCTAGTTTTTGGGTGAAATAACAATGCATATGCAATGTCGACTCATATTTAAATCTAATTAATTTTAGTAAATTAGATTTATAGTTTAATCTATAGATATGTCCATATATTTCTATGTATATATTTGATTATTATCCACATTTGATTATTACAGATTTTAGGTTTTTCTTTGCTCTAAGCAAATATCTTTTTGCTGAACAAAATAAACTACCGTATCTAATCTATTAAATGTCGTTATGCTCGTTTACCACTACTAGATAGTAAATACTTATTTCAATAATGCCACAAAAGTTTCATGAGTTAATCACCAGGCATTTTGAGTCATCATCTACTTCCTTTGCATCATCGTTATCTGGGTTAGGACGGACTCCTGTGTCCGGTTCAGTTCCGACCATCGTTGTTGTAGGTTGCGTTGCTTCTTGATAAGCCATCTTCGGGTTTGTCGATCATCACATATTATCAAATCCTCATGATAAAATTGACAAGCAACATGATATAACTTTCATTCAGAGACAGTTTACGGCGTGATTTGATAACGATGTGTATTTCGTTCATTTCCAAATAATCTGACCAACAGATATATATTTTCTTGCAACAGTTGAATTCCTGTATTATTGTAGGCCTACTTAAGCCTTGGGATAATCGACTAACTTGATCAACTTACTAGGTCCGATGTATCAGTACGAAATAATGTCCGGTAGATATGATATGCATTCTTTATGCGTAATGAATATTTGCGTGTATTATACTAGTAGGTGTCTTATAATTGAATTGAGCAAAGGACAGGTCGCAATTGATCCCAAGACGTGTGTATGGTCTTTAAACCGGAACCGTCGTACTGTATGAATGTGTCCAGGTTTTAAGAGTATATTGACCGTAAATGTGTTTATGTTAATAATTATATTGTTTCTCGTTGTCCAAGTTTCGTCATATCTTCTAACTTTTTCGCGTTTTTCGTTTGGTAATATAAAATTCGAACATTTTCTATGATAAGTGATGAAATAATATTTGACGAGTGGCTACTTATACGACATGAAAATAATTAAAAACGTCGATACTTTTGAAGCAAATATTTGGTGAAAATGTCAATAATGGCGGTGTTTGTCGAGAAGGGAAAATATCATGTTTATACATTTCATAACATATTATGTCATATAGAATATACGATGAAGAATAAAATAATGAATCGATTTTTCATCAACAAATATTCGAACCAACAAAACTTTATTCACAACAAATATTTTACACCAGATAATATGAAGGATAACTATGTACAGAAAAGCCTAGTATTTCAGTGGTGAATGACTTCAAAGTCTTCGATTTCCGTTGTCGAAATCGTTTCCGTGTCAGACACGGCCGATTCGTTGAATTTTGTAGCGGTTTCTTGCGCGTCTGTAGGAACTGAGCTATTCCGAGATTCGACACTGGCTTCGTAAGGAGGCGGTCTATGAGCGGCGGCCATGTCCGACACGATAGCCATGTTAGATTCCAACGCGTCGAACCTAGCCCTGCTTGAAGCGTTATTCGATCTACTATTCGTGTCTTTAATGCTGTTTAAATCATGTTCAATAGCTTCGATTATCTGTCCAGCAGCAACTGGTGGCCGTGTGGCCACAGCATTGTTCTCAGCAACATCTTCGGTTACTTCATTCGAAGACATTTGATTCGGTGAAAATATTTCCTCCAAGCCCTCCACAAGCGGACTTTCGTTGGGTAAAGCATTTACGTTCACATTTTCAGAGTTTATTTCGTTTAAAGAAGAATCTACAACGCGATAACCATTAGGATCATTCGTTGAATCAGCATTAATGCCTTTGCCTTTCGAGTTGGACAAATCACCGATCGAGTCGTTTGGACCAGTGATTCTGCCACTGTTGGATCCGTGTAGCGGGCCGTTATTTGGTTTCAGGGTGGCGGTCGTTTTGAACTCAGGCGACGTTAAGTGAGCGACAGCTTTTATTCCCTCAAAGGTTTCGTCGGCTACGGGATATATGGCTTCGACCGGAAGAAGAAATCCAAGTTGACCTTGGTCGGGTAATTCAAGTGTGTAAACATATTCGGCCTTCAACGTACCCCACGTCCAATCGAGGGCACTTCCGCCCGCTGCATCTGTGAAAGAATCATCTTGTCAAAATTTCTCTATGCTAAGAAAAAATGATACCTCGTTTCTAATCTCTTTATCAGCCGGGTCATTTTTGTAAACTGCAATAACATTCTTTATGACAGTTCATTTCTATATATGCCGCATCTGAGGAATTTCGACGTTTTTCGTTGTTTTGGCGGGGCGCCAAAATGGATGTTTGTTTTGGCGGGGCGCCAAAACGGAATATTCTTTGTTTTGGTGCGCAAAAACGGACTTTCAGAGAAAATTTGACGTTTTTTTTCGTTTTGGCGTTCTGGCGTTCTGGCGCCCTCATTTACATACCAGGAATTTTACGCTATGGCCCTTATCAGCCACCATAGTTATGGTATTGATCATGATTTTTCAAAAGGTGTGCAGGGTAGATAGGCGGCCGGCCGGGTCAACTCGCCAGAAATGAGAAACAATGTATCAATTTTCTAAGTCTTATTCTAATAAGTTACTTGATTACATCAAGTTTAATATTCTGGAAGCAGTTTAAAGTAAGACGGGCGATATCTTAAACCTCTAACCAAAAGCGTTTATACCATGTATCGTGGAGCCTGAATTGGGATTTTCTGTGTAAAAACTTACATAAAAGTCTGGCAGGTGAACCAACGTTGTAGACTCTGTTATGCTTCAATCTAATAGCTCTGATACCAGCCCTTGCAACAGTTAGCTGTAAATACGAAGAAATTGTGATCCAAATATAAGCTTGTCATAGCCCATCAAACAATATTTTGTGTTTTAAAGATCTTTATAATCGTAAAATGACTTACAAGTCTTTTATAATTTTCTGGTTGCGTCTTCGTGTACGCCCATGGTGTAAGCCACAACTGCGAGTAACAATGCAAGCTGAATACGATCTTCACGTTTCTTTTTATTGACAGCAGGAAGTCCCTTTTGGCGCGGGTTTCCTTTTCGGAAAACGGTCGAGGACCGGCATAAATCGATTCGCAAGGGTTGTCGCTGTAGCACTGTCGCCCTCCGTAACTACGCCGTTCGCATTCTATGCATTAGAACGAACAGGAACAGTAAGATACTCAGTCAGAGGTCCGTTGTAAGTTGATAACTTGCAAGCTAATTTCAATGAAACGCAAGAATCATCGATACAGTATAACACTTTACTCTCACCTTTCCATTTGTATCCAAAATTTCTGTTCGCGTCGACTCCTCTGCAATTACTTCCTGAAGTGAAACTCCTCGTTTTTCGCCACAGACGATTCTGAGAACAATCAATGTTAGATCATTTGAAATATTCAAATACCGATTGTTGTTCTTGTTGTCTAGTATAGGAAACTATAAACTGTGTAGCTGGAATTTCAGGACCTTACCGATGAGTGGGAAAACTCGTAACCGTCTGGATTTAAGACCGGCATAATGTACCAATCATAAATGTCCACCAGTTCTTTGATGTCTCTTTTCTTGTCGTAGTTGGAAACTAACTGTGGGCATAAGGAAATATATGTGTTAAGAACGATTGGTTAAATGTTCACATCTATCATGATTGTAAAGTCCTGAGTCATGCGTCTCTGGGATCTAGGTCGCTATCCCGCCCACTAGCCCATCAATATCAAGTTTAATTGTATTACGTAAATGAATGAAGCTGGAGGATTATTCAGAAGGTTTTTTTGCAGTCCATTTCGATATTGGAAATGGAGTGGGGAAACAAAGACATAACGTAAAGCTCAATTGATTACCTGGTCAATTATGAACAAAGCGGTGGCCGGCGCAATCCATTCTCGGCCATGTGTACCACCATCGACCCATATCGCTGGTTTATCTTCGTGCAAACGACTGCCAATCTATACGACAGAGGTGACATAGGAATACGATGTTTAAGTGGGATGTTGTGGAGTGATGAGTAACGATTCGAACAAAAACACCAAATCAGGTGCTCGGGATTAGACCATCATTGCTTGCCAGGGTTTGATTGCCTCCCGCTGAAGCTCACCCTGCCCAAGATTTCTTGGGCGGACATGTTTCCAATAAGCGGCCACCAAACTATTTATCTAGCCAATCAGATGTGTAAGCGAATCGTCTGGTGGAAAACAACGCATCTGATTGGCTTAATATATAGACTGGTGGCCGCTTTGCGACAACCTCTCCGCCCAAGAAATCTTGGGGTAATGCAATAGACCAATAAAGGGCTTGCGGCCAGTGTTTGTGTTGGCTTCGCGGGAGGCAATCAAGCCCTGGCAAGTGAGGATGTGCATAGACATGATCTGCCAGCCGAAGTCAAATTGGGTCATATGTATAAATCGACGATTTTAGCAACAGTAATTCATTTTCAAAGTTATAATTTCAAAATCCTTGGCTATAGTAGAATCTTTCACTATCGACCAAGTCTTGCTCCTGTGTGGTAATACGTGGTTAAAACTAATGTTTTTAGATCGATTCCGCGGTAACGACTCGGCGCGAAATCAGCTGCAAAATACACTGTCATTACGGCAGAGATATTTGTACTTGTTGAAGTAGATTTAGTTGACAGATACCTTGAGTAGTTGAAGTTTTCTTCCTTCGAACGAATATCCGATATCTACCAAACTGGCAATATCAGGATGGTGAGCCGCCACTCTCGACATCCAGACTAGCATCTATGTACAAGAAAAACGTGGTTATATTCAAATTACTTCAATTTTTGAATGATCCTATTTCAAAGCCTCAGCCCCGCATTGTAAGTTGATACCATTAACGTATATTTTATAATTTTTTTAAATGTCAAAGTGAAATTACTCAAGAAATTAGATCCCTATCGCATATACTACTATATATAGCCCATGAACCAAAGAATCATAACTTTCAGATTTCTCCTTTTTGTAACTCTGTCTATAGATGCTTTTGTTAGTACTTTCAATGGACGTGTTATACCGGCGTACCTCGTGGTAGCGTGGATATCGACCAAGAACGGTTTCTTTCACGTAAAGCGGTCTTTCGGGGATGATTTCGTTCGTTTCTTCCAGAGATCGTTTTGTCCGAGATTTATTGCTACGCCGCAGCGACTCGGCTTCTAAATCAATTAATCTGAAAAATAAAACATGTGAATAAATGAATAAAAGTATACATGTGCACAGGCTACATGCTATACTGTGATGGCTGATAAGGGACATGAAAAATATGAAAAAATAAATTAAAAAAGTAATCACGTCCATGAAAAAATAGATTTCCATCATAATATATTCGTAAGTGAAAATAATATATTCGTAAGTGAAAATAATTTCGTCTTGAAAAAATTAATTCCATCGAAAATAATTCCGCTATGAAAAATAAATCGCGTTCAAATTGCTGATAAGTACCTGCAAATAATTTCGAGTAAAAATAATCCGACAATGAAAAGTAAGTCACATTGAAAATCAGAAAAAGTTTTGTAAAATGGACTCTCACATCTCCCATGTTCGCGGGCTGAAAGCAATTATTCAAGAGGACGACCGAGGTAGACATTTTTTCTTTGTTTGAAATATAAAAACCCTATTCTCCCCCGCCGCTGAATAATCAAGTAAGTAACGGTTGTGTTCAAAGATATTAAACAATAAAAAAACGTCCATCAACACTATGAAAGTAACATCTAGATTGATATTGCAGAGAGATAAAAGCCTATTTTATAGAGGGGATTGGTTCGATGATAATAGATTATGTTTACGGACTATGCGGATTATTTTTCTATAATGAAATTGGGGAGATCCCTTTGAACTTTCTTTGCACTCGGATGACTTTAATCCCGGCCGAGAGTGAGAAGGGATTTCACCAGTACAGCTTTGGGGGATAGCCGCGTTTGTTATTTTTGGAGGGAAACTATAAGAAAAAAAAAACGTAAAGATCACGGTACGCGATATCACGTCAAAGCAGCATAATTCATATGGGTCACTGAATATGAATTCGAATAAAATGAAATTAATCTAATGGACCCAGCATCGTTTGAAATATTTCATTCTGAACTAGGCCATAAAGCCAAGTTAGAAGAATACATATCTGAAAGCATTAAAGATGTTGAGCCCCGAGTAAAATAATTGTTAGATGATTATACAAATCTGACAAATCTGATCTGAACTATAATCGATAGTTGTATCTTCTTGAGAAATTATGTTTAAAGTTGGGCTTCAGTTGAATTGTACACGATTTAAACGTCTATGTATCAAACGCTGTAAATAGTTAATCATTTGAAAACTATGGTTTAGAATGAACAATGAATCCCCATAATTCCATAATACAAATTTCAGGAGACGCCGACAACATACTTATACATATACGACGTATAGAGCTGTAACCGACTTTCAAATAACGTTATTACCTTGGACTTAGTCGTGCATGTAGGTGTACTTCGTTCATCCATCAAAGTGGCTGTAGGTTTTTATATGATGAAATTACGCATTCAATGTCTACCCGCGGTATCAAAGACAAGGATATATGAAGCATGTGCTACACGTGCTGTTGTTTCCATTGTTATCTACTATACCGACCACATGACACCGGTGGATTTAGGGGGTGGTCTCAGGGCCCGGACCCTTTCTTTCCCATTGATAGTTGTCCTTTTCGCCAAGACAGATTGTTCAACCTGGCAAATTTTAGGACGTATCTCTGCCTAATCTGCATAACCTTAAATTGAGAGACCCCACAAGTTGCCTTAAACATGAGTCCTTTATCCGAAAATGACTTTTCTTTTCTTTTGGATGCCCGTCTTCCAGTTTTCCTAGATCCCCGCCATCAAGAGGTCCGACCGACTGCAATATTCGGTCTGACATTGACACTGAAAAGTTTGACGTCTACCAACGCGCTTCCGCAGGCGGAAATAATTCCTGCAACAAGATACATCCCCTTCGGCTGATTGGCAGTAGACATCCGTCGAAAGGATGTTGAGTCTTTCTTTTAGAAACTGGCCAGCGCTTTCATAAGCTTCCATTAACGTCCGAACTCCCGTCGACCTGACGACGAGTCGTACTTACACTCAGTATGGTCAGAGATGTGGTCAAAGGGAATTCAGTAAACTCCGCATACCTCGGATCTCGCGGAACCAATAGATTTTCGATGAGCTAGCAACCGGAGTGTCGTGAGCACTATCACATTTTTTGAATGAAATTTCGACCTCCATATTTACCTTGTAGGCAGTAAAAGGAGTGTCTCATAGAAGCAATATAACCAATTTTGCATCCAATGAATACCTATAACCTCTTCATATTATAATCTCTAAAAATTGTTTTATATTTTGTCACAATTTTTCAGATGGAAATAGATATTCTTATTATTAATATGATCAAAAAGTCTAATTGTGATGTTCATGAATGCCTACGTAGAATCGTGTAGCTTAAGGGAAGATCTGTACGGGATAAAACGTTTTTGACGATCACCTTTGAGAACCGATAGGCCCTGTTCGCCCGCTCCACTGGAAAACACATACGGTCACGGAATCTCCGAGGTAAGCAAAGAAAATACCGATTGCGCCATTGAAATATGACTGCGCTCAACGATAAGCCGACGTAAGCGACGCCAAGCAAATGACGGATTTTTATTTGAAAATAATTTAAAAAAAGGAAAAATCTTAAAATATTTTCGAGCAGGCTATAATCCAAGGTGAGTAGAGTCTATGGTACTAACCTTTGGATGTCATCGATCAATATTGAATATTTGATTCCAGAATCTTGAAAGGTTTCGCTAACGAAGTCCACCAGATGACGTGGTACCATTATGTCGACCGTTAGCATGCCGCCGATGTCAACATTTTCGCTCCAGACGTCCAACTGCTGTAAAACGCAACAAAAATACCACCGATGGTTAAGTAAAAGAGGAACACCTTATTCAGAATTCTGTTTCTATTTCATTAAGGCAGTGTATTTGAGCTAGTTCAGATTTTTCGCATCCTAGACATTGAGACTGGTCGTTTAGTGTATTAGCCTAGTTGAACGTAATTCCTTTTTGAATGAATCAATAGAAATGCAAAATTTCAGAAACTTCTGTGTAACATAGCGTCTTGGTATCAGGTGACTACATTCTGATTCGAATAATGAACTGAATACCTCTTGCAGCTCGTTTTCCAGTAGTTTTCGGATGACGTCGGCGTCAGTGGGCGATTTGGTAAATACTCTGAAGACTTTATATCTAGAAATATCAGAAAATACGTCACCTGAGACGATTTGTACATACGTAAGCAACGGTACACAGCTTCGGGAATAACGAAGGAAATGTTTAATTCAAAATTATGGGACGTGAATTAGGATATTAAAAATTGGTTCATTCACAGCCCTATACCATTTCTTATCATCTCCGTATATGAATTAAGGAAAATCTTATAAGCAAACTAACTAATATATGATACAGATATTGGTGTTCTGAGATCCGCACGGTTTGTACGCGGATGTAAACACTGCCGAACCCGCTTCAGCAGTTCCTCCGATTACATGATAAGTCAAACGAAATGACATTTCCTTTTAACTGTTTGCTGTTGTCGCCATCATAAATCCGATAATAGATCAAACGGTGTTTTTCCAAAATGGCATTCACCTTTAATTGAATTTATATTTTCTACACACACCAAAAAATCGTCAGAAACACTCGTTGCGGGGCTTCTTCGTACGTCTGTATTTCTGGAAATGTCACAGCATAATATGACGTAGGTCCAGGAGCAATATTTGAATATTTCTATTCGCTGTCACGTGCCGGTGGTACGTTTGTCTTTTCTCTTTTTTTACAAACTACTTCAACGCCACATGCATTAGAAGTATTAACATTCCAATCGATTGAACCTAATTCATCAATTCACTTATATTTGGTTTTTTCTTATTCTCTCATGTATCCTTTCCATTTCTATATCGGGAGAAGGAAGGGGCATTTGGCCTTCATTGACCGCGGGCGCCTTTATGGACGAAAACGAAGCTTAGAAAAGTAACGAGCAAGTTCTTCGCCATGCGACTAACTCCTTTCATTTCTTAGCTTACCCGAATTTTATCCATGCTCGAAACCTTTCACACTGTGTAAATTGAGAATCTATTTCGAAAATATTCGATGTATTTTGTTGCACCGAATGCGATACGTATATTTATGCACGAGAGGGTGGACTTAACAACTAGCAGTCGTCTGTTTATTAACATTTCACGGCGTCGCTCGTCCATTTGACAACTCTCGAAGCTTCGCTAATGTTTCAAATATGTGAAGAACCTGAAATTGGATTGTTATGGAGACGCTGCCGACAAATTAACTGTCCTCGAGGGACATCGCCAACGACCGCTCTGATAGCGGCTTCTGCCTGCGTTTGTCGCCGCAGTACAAAATGAAGTTCACGCGTTAATAACCCTCGTGTTTTCAATCTCATTTCTTCATAATCAGTTGAAATGTAGCGCAAAGAGGATCTTTCGGTGTATTTGGAAGAAGGCTAGGATGTAAAAACAATAATTTAGGTGATACATTAGCCGGCCGTAGCTAAATATCCGCAAAATAAAAAGAGCCATTACGTCACTTCCAAACGGATCAGCAATTTATGTCTTTAGTTAGTTATCATAGAAAATGATTTTCAGAAAGTTCCAACAACGTAAGTTCGTGGTAAGAACCGACCACGATACTCCAAGGCCGTATTCAGCAGGGCAGGGGAGTTCCCCCACCTAGAAATATTTTTGAAAGGTGCAAATATTATTGTTATATCCTATAGAACTGCCCTTTTGGAGTTTATCGCCCCCCCCCCTTTCCAACCCTAGTGCTAGGTACGGCCCTGTATACTACTCAATTCAGTTACCAAATTACAACAAATGATACGCATATGTACATAAGTTTAAACAAACACCCATACTGCAATATGAACGCCATCCGGGCCAGTGATTATTTTGTTCCTAGTTGATGTTATTCAGAAATGGGAACACTAAATCACAATGGATAATTCTCCGAATCTTTAATCGTTTGCAGCGACAATTACAGCCAACTTCAAATAGGACTTATACAAATATTTGTGGGAGTATGAAATGCAGATGATACGCCGACCTGCGCTGACGAACGAAATGGAAAATTTACAGATGGAATGATGAGCGAAGGCAAACTCTCTGTGCAATATTTAGACGAATGTCGATCAAGCTAAGCACTTCACACCTGGTGATTGTAAGTCGCGTAACTGGACCTGGCGCATTTCCGCATAACTTGCTCTCTATTTCTATTAAAGATTATTGAAGATGAGGTTATTTTTGAATATCGAACGCCGCTCGGAGACCGCGACGGCGTAAACATTTGCATACCAGTCACTCATCTCTCGATTGCGAGCTCTTTTATCTCGACTTAATGAAACACTATATGATTTCTTGTAAATCGATTGCTACACTATTTTCGCCGAGCGCGCGTGTCAGCCGTTCCTCGGAGGGCATATATCTGACGTCATCAACAATTTCGCCACTACATTGCATATATTCTTGAGCATGGACAATCTACCTACAGATTTGGCTATGCATGAAGGTAAAAGGATCTATATTTTGTGTTTTCCAATGAAACCATAAATCTTCGTGTAAAAATATCAGGCTCATGCCGAGTTTTTTTGTGGGTCAAATTCTATTTCAAGAATAAGGGCATTTTTCACTGCGAAAAGGGACACTTTCCTACTGAAAAAGGGCAGTTATAAAATATGAAGTTCCCGGGGTACCTGAATATATCATTTGAGAATGAATTACTTTTCATTTTCCAAAACATAAAACATGAAAATTCTATCCAAATTTCAAAAAATCTTGACCCAAAATTAACACTGACAAGGACTTAGAAAATTTAGGCGGTTCGTTCGCTACCCCGAACCCCCACTCTGAATTTACATAATCTATGACGCCGATATTGGTTCAGGAATCGTACGATGGAAATTTTTTCTTAACGAGTTTTTTTACTAACCGAGATGATACTTCAATATGACTTGTGTTGTAAAGCATTTGTAATTTTTTAAATGCGACTGGTTTCTGGGTTATGTAACACACGCTTCTTATCAAAAGTGTGGATAAGTTGGTGTAATGGGGTAAGAAATTACACCTTACAACTTTCGAGATAGCCTGAGAGATTACGTTATGGCATGATACACGTTCAATGGGTGTTGAATCGCTTCGTGGGAATTGTTTATGTATTAACTTTTGAGCATTTATTCAACTGACATTTATACATTTATTTTTGATTAACAAAACATGACAAAAATCCTTGTTGTTATGTCCTTCCTTGCCTCTGGATTTAGCCCTGGCTGCGAAGCCAAAATCGTTGTTGGCGGCCTAATGATAACCCACTAATCACCGTTACATTACTCAATAACCTTTGTATAGATTCTAGTAGTTGCATATGCCTGTAACTGCTGTAAATACTAATGTTTTTGTTTACTTTGCCAAACCCCCATTCAACTGGCTGTAGATGTTATTGCTTGGAATGTAGCGGTAATTACTTCACAAATTAAACTTGTCGATGATGAGTGGCCGAACGTCGATCGATTATCGATACCGACCTATACGGCAACTTCTTCGAAACTCTAAAACGTTCATCCACGTTATCAGTGAAACGATTTCGAAAGAGCTGTTGGTTATGTATAACATATTATATACATATTCTGAGAAAGAAATATGTATATATGGATTGAAAAAAATGTTTATATATGTAAAACAATTTTTTGCGTTTATCGAAGTTAAATCCATTTTGAAATGACCGAAAATAGATTCATTCAAGCTCTGAACTAAAACGAACGCTATCGTCTGGTCGACACCCTAATAATAAGAATGGATATAAATCGCACAAGTGGTTGGGTGTGGAAATAACTTACGTATGTTATTCCGTACGAAGTTACGTCAATTTAGTATCGTCTTGGAAAGATTAGAACAATTTGATCAATTACGGCATGGCTTAAGGCTTTGCTGAGGCGTGTATGCCTGTAAGACTTAATGCAGCCCACTTCTTGCGTGTGTGTATATATATATATATATTCGAGGAAGTCACATTCATATATAAAAAAAATAGATTGATTAACCTTTTTCTGTCGTTGACTTTTGCGAAAAATAAGCAGGTGACGAACGAAGCCAGCGTCAGACCACGAGGCCGACAATGATTCCGCTTATTTTATAACACACCCCCGCCATTTTGCTGGGAGCTGACTGAGACGCAGAAATTAATACGAAAATGGCGCGCTAATGTCAAACGCTTTCAAGACTGCGGGAATACCTCCCGTGATTGAAAAAAAACATTTCAAGGTTTTCAAGTTCATGCCAGGGAAAATGCGTCAAACTACGGTTATATTGGTGGACTCGTTAAACCGCTCAACTTTTTAAACAAAGGTCTTATTGCAATACATTCATATTTCCGTCATTCCGTTTTCGAAGATAAATTTATCGCCAATCTGAGCTCGGAGAATCTTGTAAAAGCAGACAATACTAGAATTAACAGAAACCAGTTACACAGATAAAGCTTGATCTTTAGTATGAATATTCAATATATATATACAGCGGAAGTGCGTACCAGATGCAACCGCCGACGGTCCTTTTGATTACAACTCGAAATAGAGATCTGATGATTGTTATCCAATATGGTGATTATTCCTGCACTGCACTTAATGACCTACCCTTGCGTGATATGCGATGGTCATCAACCTGCTAGGTTAATTGCTAAATTCACGAGGACCACAAGCTCATCATTTTCTTAGCAATTTCCTTTCCCACTAATTTTCAGACAGTCTTATATACCAAAGTAGCGTGCAAAGTGCAATTCATACGAAGCCCAATTAAGATTCGAACCCGCGTTGAATCAAGTCTGAACTTTTTAATTGTATCCATACTCATGGGCGTAGATAATGCTGTATACACAGGCGCGCATTCAGACGGTAGCACCATATGCACACGCTTACCGTTGTGAAAGTTTTGTACCCTTGGAAATTGCCCAAAAAGCAGTCAATTTTCAAAAATGTTTGGGTTTTTCGTGGATTATGCCTTTATTTTTTAAAGTTGTGCTACCCTCTTTGATCCTGAATTCACTCCTGATATATATTTTGACTCCGTGGCGAACTGTGTTAAAATCGTTTGAATTGTTCCTCTGAAACTTTACGAACAAAAACGGAAAATATCGGATACCTCATCTTATGTAATATATTGCGTCATTGGAGATTCAATTTGTACCGGGTCGTTAAATGAGTGAAGTTATGCGCGCGTGGGTTTCGAAACGGTTAATTGTTTATGCGTTCTTTTTCACAGTGTTCCATCTAAATACGCTAATCAAATCATAAATGTTTGCTTTCTAATCTGATCCTGATCATGTCCTTAACTCTGATGCTCACTTTTCATATCGGAATTGATTTATACATTTTGGCATTAGGCTTAAATTTTTGCTGTCGATAACATCAGCTGTAATCAATGACCAAAAAGTTATCGGCCGTTTTTGATATTCTGGTTTCATTATCTGGTTGTATCAAATCTGAACGTAAGTTTTTGTATTAAGGTATGCCGAAAATGTGAGAAGAGAAGCGCAATAACCTGTATGATGAATATCAGACTCGATGGAGCTACGGAAATGGAATATAATTATGAATCCTTAGAAAAGCATTTAGAAAAATCTGAAAAAAACTTGCAGATTTTGTGCGCGTGAGATGCGATTAAAATCAGTCAGTCGTCTTTCGCATTTTTGGCTCGGTTTGTCAAACCCTTTAGAAGTGCGGGATGAGTTGTCGAAGAACGCTATCAATCATTTGAATATCATATTGACAACGAGTTCTAAGTAAACTTACCTCCGTCTAAGTATCTTAATTGGAATTTTACTTGAGAGATTTTGCAGCGATATTAACGTTCCTAATGGAATCGTGTGTTTGTGCAATTAAGCTTGTAGACCTTGCAGTCATAATTCGCTTTACTTTACTTTACTTTAGCCTACTTTGGTATAGATATATCGAATTCGCGAATATTTCCCGATTGAATAATTTTCCAATAATTTCCTTTATATGAGATTTATGATAATGGTCAATTTCACACACTTAACGCGAGTCGCATGACAACGTCTCAGAAATATCAAATTTCGCATATTCTGCGGAGGAATATCAATATAATGGAACCCATTAGCTAATATATTAGATATATATGTACACATATGAAGTAAGAACTTAAAAGTTTAAAAATTCATTTTTTTACTGAACAGAATATCACAATAGAATTATCAGCGTAGAGCAAAATGCTCGGTAAATATTTCGATACCTTTATCTGGGATATATAACCCTATCTTTTATACGTTTATATTTTGATGTTTGATACTTCCACTTTTCGCTTACCCATTTCGTCCATAGGAAATATTTTTTTAACCAGTCGGTTGCTTTGGGAGCGTAGCGTAATCTCGATTGTGATGCGGTGGGTCGGTGATCATTGTTGATTTGTGAGTTGATGGTGTCTGATCTGATTTATATGACTCTTTTAAGACGCCGCTAATGATGACATAGCAGCCCATATCTGGTGGGATTATGCCTGACAACATCCTATCCGCACACCTATCTCAGCCACTGACTCTACTTTAATTGTAACAAACAAATCCCCCGGCACGATCCGACAAATCCCACGCCATCTCGCCGGTCCTCTCCCTCGGGGATCTACGATTGTTTAACTCAGGTCAACCAAATAAATTAACAAGTAGATTATACATTTTTTTCGTTCGCCTATGAGATCCAATATTTGTAAATATTCCGTGCAAATCGAACACTTTCAACAAAAATATTGAGACAGGGTTTGATAACAAAATACTTGCAGATGGAATATTCAACTCAATTATTAATGGCAACGAATAACAATTATGTAAATGTCAGTCGATCATAACGAGCGATAATGAAGAACTCGGAAGCGCATAATAGATGAACCTTGGGACTTGGTCTAAAATGACGAAAATAGACTGATTTTGATTGAACATATTATATGCGCTGCTTAATCTCGACACAAAACGATTGTTTTCGCCCTGCATTGACCTTGGATTCGTAGCAGGTGATTTTGATATTTTCCTCGCCCAATGAATCATTGATGTTGCGTAGGGAATGTTCTCCGTCCAGGTTTTAGTATGTTAAGAGTTTTGTGGCCAGTCACTAACTTCTAAAAACAGCTACTGATATTACGTATTAGGTTACGGTGAATGAAAGCGCGGTGTTCCGGGTCAAATGACGTCACAACAGTCCAAATGAACAGGTTTATATGCTAATCATCTGCAGGGGTTATATTACAAACCGACATGACTAAATGACAGATCGTGACGTCGAATTGATTCCGTACACAAAAATGCTACTGACGAGACTGTTTACTGGTAGAAAGTATTATATAAACTAGATTTGATGCTACAACCAATGATGTAACATCGACTACAAAGGAATGTTACAGCGAAAATTACGCGACGAAAAACTTTAAAATTCTTTCAGACTTTTCAAATTATTGATAATTGTAAAACCCGCTATATACAGAATTTAAAAGATTATACCAGTTGTGACGATGATCTGTAGTGAGAGTTCGAAACGTCGTCTGTTTTGAGTTTAATTATTGATGACTGAAATTCGTTTTTGATCAATTAAATTCTGTATAAATTCTGTATAGAGGGTTTTACGCTTGTTATCTGTTCTCCACTTCAAATTATCAATCATTTAGTATGTCAGTAGTGATTTCATTTGATCAATATCCAAGTTAAACGAGAATTATCCTCGGACTGATTTTGAAATAGGTACGACCAACGACGTGCGCACATCGAAAGTATTTCCGATTGTTTAAAGTCGGCATTTTACTCGTATACGTTTTGAATCGCCATAATATAAACACAAGGAAGTAGCCACATAACTCTGCGGTAAGCAGATTACAAATATTTACTTCTTATCAGCTAAATGAACCGGTCAAATGCAAAATGTTTTCACGCAAGCGCAAATGTTCCCGGATTTTCTGTTTAATCAATAT
Organism: Tubulanus polymorphus; assembly: GCF_964204645.1. Lineage (NCBI taxonomy): Eukaryota > Metazoa > Nemertea > Palaeonemertea > Tubulaniformes > Tubulanidae > Tubulanus > Tubulanus polymorphus. Next base: position 9,140,607 of record NC_134027.1, on the reverse strand, counting down.
CATTCAACAACTTATATACTTAGTTAATCGACGTTTTGGATTGTCAGTTCATGGGTAATGAGAACTCACTATATTTTTCCCTCGTTTTCTGGATCTTCCCTTCAAATTTCCTCCAAAATCTCGAGAAAACAATTATCTTTCAAACTTGATTTCTTCCGATTCATTTATATCATTTTCAACTTGCTTGGTTAATCGACGTTTATAACTGTCAGTTCATAAGTTATATAACTCACTCTCTATTTTTCGCTCGTTTTCTGGATTTTCGCTTGTCAAATTTCTTCCAAAATCCCGCCAAAAATAACTTTTAAACTTGATTTCTTCAATTCATTTACAGATTATATAAGAGGGCGCTAAATTTTCACAATTGTTATATTTCTATATTCCACAATCGCCTAAACCGATAACCGATAAAGTGAATATGATATTGATAGTATTTTTTCAAACCGGTCATCTATCAGCACTTCGAAAAGATATCAATTCGTGAGGTTGCCACGCAAAATGTTCTAAACACATGGACAAACATCGTCCGGGTATTGGTGAAAAAACTATAAAGAGAAACTTTCAATTTTTCGATTAAAAACTTACCCCTCGAACCTTTGTTTTTCCTCTAGTCGGGAACAGATATAGACGACGAATAACGATACAATTGATAACCTGAGTAAAGACGCTGCCATAATTTTCACTTCCCACGCGCTTCTTGCAACCCGCGAATGAACGTTCTGCAAACAAAACACCGAACAACTACTTCGAACGCTGGATGCGTCTTAGGCGTTCAACGTACGTGTGAAAATGTCTCGTGTGCGTGTACGTAAGATTTTGTAGAGAAATAGCGGTCACACAAACAACGTGCGTAAGCGGAAAATGTGCGGGTTTTTCGCTAGAAAATCTCGAAAACTATACTCGAACGTAAGATAAAGAGAAAAGAGAACAGTGCCGCTTTTAAACAGATTCGCCGAAGAACTCGATAATTCACAGTCACGAGACGCAAACAAACGCGTTTCGGAAACTATCTGAGACTTCAAAAGTCGCAGGGTTTTAATGAAAGTTTTTTTTTCTAATAAGGATGGTCCAGCACGTGATTTGTTAGGTCAGGCATAGTTTGTTCGGTATTCGCGGAATTAGAATACTATCCGCGATGTTGTTTTGTTGTCGTGTTAATGCCGGCTCTAATCCATGATAATCCCTGTTAATCCATTTGCTAGTCAATTTTATATATTTTGAAACGCACCAAAGGAATTTTGACGTCTGCTCTGCGGTCCCAACATTCCATTCGCCGTTTCAGAGATCATCCCACTTCACTGCGGGGTAGTTTTCTGATAGGCTGCTCGGTTGGCAGCGGATATTTTTACGCGCAAGTACGGTATCTTGACACCTAGCACCGATAAAAAGATGCCTTTATCATCCGCGCGTTAGAATACGCCAAAATAACCCATTAAAGTAACCGAAACGTTTCCACTGGTAAGCAAGTCGTTGTTGCAGTTTTGACTTGAAATGAGACGTTTGAATATTTTGCGGTATATCACGGTTTCCAATTCAACTTTGCAGAGAAATGTACCGTTGTTACATCTTTTTCTTTTTTCGGCATAGTGTTTGGGCTACTAAGTGTACTTCAATTAAAATTCTCATAAAAATGCTATACGGGGATAATTCCAATTATAACACCCTTCCTCGGTTGGCCCTTTTTGGTTGATTATTCAACTGATACAATATATATTTACCGTATGAAATCTAAAATTAAAATGTGTGTATCTAATGGATAGAAAGATATAAACTGGATTTTAGGGAACTTATTTGACTACTTTTATGGTTTTTATGATCATATTTCATGGCATGCTGATCAAATCCTTAGAGCACCACGAAATGAATGTAGGATAAATTTCATGACGTTTCATGACGTGGAATAGACCATCAATATCGGGGCTAGACTGGTTGCTGGGAAATTCAATTCAGTTGACGATTTATTCAAATTCAAAATAACCTTATTGATCCCTTAATCGTGTATCTATTGTTGCTAATATAAAGCAATATGCATACGCGGTCACACGGAGACGATTTGGCCCGGGCAGAATTGGCACGGATCAGGCCCGAGACAATTGGCCCGTGCCTGATCCGTGCCAATTTGGCCCTCGCCAAATCGTCTCCGTGTGATTGTTCAGGCGTCAATAAAAATCTTCAAGTTAGCTTTCTTGTTTAGTTTATTTTAACCGCGTGCGTCAAGTGTGAACATATATATTTTAGATATATAGTCTAGCGCCAATTGGCAACATATCATGTGTGTAATTGACGCTTGACAAGCATATAGAATGATGTGTTTTATTATCTGTTTCATAAATATTAGATGGAGGTGAGCCGACAATGCGGGAATGTGACATGGTTACGACGTATTTATTGAGTGGAAAAATGAAGCTCACTTGGTACAGATTGTAACCCTCGACTAAGAAAGCGATCGACGTGTGAGCGATGTTCAAGTGTTTCTCCGTTTGTTGGTCAATATCAATCGCACGGCTTTTAGAGCGCATTTCGTACGGTATAGGCTAGGTATCATTCGGGGAGTGGGGAAAATGAGTTTAATACACACTGTATACAAAATTTAAAAGCGAAATCTATTCCTTTAGGAATTACAAATGACGTTTCGGACTATCTCTCTCTCTCTCTCTAGTCGAGACAGGCGTGATAGTCTCAAGAGACCGTCGGATGGTCTCTAGAGGGAGTCCGAAACATTTTTTCGCATTCACCTTTTGATTTTGTATGTATTGGGTTTTTAAACTTACTTTCCCGACTCCTCCGAATGATAAGTATACCGTATAAAGTACTTTTAGAGAGCTACACGCATCAAAACTGACATTTTCGTAGTTTTGAAAATGTCTATGAAGAAATGATATAGTTTGAAACTGATAAAAGAATTAACATTTATATACATGTATACGTGTTCCTTGATATCGTGGTAAAAAGTATTTTTTCTCTTGTTTGATATAAAACTGGATTTCGGGGGATTTACCGCGTGGATTGTTACCCAAGTTTTTTAAAAGTTTCTGACCTTGTGGGATTTTACTGGAGGGAATTCAACCGCGGGGAATATTCCCTCGGAATTATCACCTACATTCGCTATACTATAGTGGGAAAAATGTTCACTTCTCTGGCTAATAAATTTCAACAGTTTATCGAAGCGAACCTATCACGCCGCCTCGACTCCACTTATGGTCACGATTAACCCGTGTGGAGCGGCAACGGAGGATTTCCCCGATGTATTTCAGGGTTTACCAAGAGTAAAAAGAAATTGAGTAGACACCAAAGCTACTTGTCCGACGGATACATCGCTCATCTTTCAAAAAAATCACCAGCGTCAAACAATTTTTCTTCATTTTTGGCTGATTTTTCGTAGTTACGTTGTAAGCCTATTTTGTCAGTAGTACAAAGAAACAACAAACTTACGTTATATTAAGATACCTTTATTCGAACTTATCATTCGCAACATACACTTTATCATGAATTAACGATATAATTCGCACACGTGATAATTTTTCATCATTTCTAGAGTTTAGCCTAAACCTGTCTGATATTCATTATAAGTGTTCATATACATTTATAACACCCACACGATGCATGCACGACGAGGAATTCACGAACCTAAGAAATATACTAGAAATCACTAGTCATACAATATACAGCGTGATGATGACATTCTTTTAAAAATTCTCAACTAAAGGCGCGGGCATTCCCTTTGATTCTCCGCAAAAATGATACATTGTATAACAGAACTATATGAATTACCCATTGAAATGATTGTGGTCGGAAAACTTACTACGAAGAAGACATCCCGACCAAAATCGACAGCGAAGAGCATCGATTACGCCGTTTCTAGTTGGAACTCCGTAACTAGCGCAAGTGCCACTCCCAGAATCCTCAATCGTTCACATAAAACACGAATTTGGGAGCGAGACAAGCGTTGCGTTAGGTCTGCGTGCATTATCCTGCTTACAGTAACTACAGCCATGACAAATATTTAATTGTCGAATTGATGATAATGTATTTTGACGAAAGCGTTACAAAATAAATTAAAATCCATATTTACAAAAAGCTAACACGACAAGACATGAATATCTCAATTCAATAACGTGGCCAAATCGGCGCAACATTTACGGTCCCAGTGCTCCGAGTAAGCGTCGACAATAGTTAGATAAGGAACTATGGGTCCAAAGACACCACGCCCACTTGGGAAGTGCTTTGAAACGCTCAACTACCAGAAAATTTCAGTTCTCAATGTCCCGTGGTGAGCATATACATGAACCAATGACCTTAAAAACTTACCAAAAATATGGATTATAAAAAAAAATGGATGATACCATTTCCATGTGGGGTGACATTTCCAATGAAATTGCTACCAATTATCAAATATCAAGACTAAGTTAAATGGTCACAATTCGGCCATATTGATTCTGACCGGGCCAATTTTTGGGCTGCAAGTGCGTCTAATGGTAGACACATGTACAAACCAAATATCAAGACAATCAATTGAAGCATCTTCAAAACTTCCAAAAATAACTTGATTCCATCAACAGACAGACAAACATACGGATGAAAAGTGAACGCTAGGACTAAGTCCAAGTGGGCTAAATAGTCAACAAACTGATATTCATGGACATTATTTCATTTACAAAACTACAGTTACTTATTAATATTTTCAACCACATCAATCAGAAACATGATTTACTTAATAATACAAAGCCAAGGGGGATATTTTTCTTCCTTTAATTTTGCTATAATATAGTATTTGATTGATATCATTTATCACAAGTGTCGTATTTGTCAGATGAGAACCGTTTTTTTTACAAAAATATACCTTCATTTATCGTACAGTAACATGCATACATGATTATGGCTATTCGATCATTTTATTAAAAAGATCACTATTTCTTATCGCTAAAATTCAACATCATCGCACATTTCAGAGGGTTCCTCAACTAACGATCCGATTACCGTATTATTTCTATTTCTAAAATTCTTCTATTCGGACATGTTACATCAAATACAAGATTTTCTTTTTCTTCGATTTCCATATGAGCAATTTCTTCTAGAAGTTAATGAAATACACATGATCGAAAAAACCTCGCTATACTAGAGGAAAATGAGACAACAAAATCATTATTTCTTGTATTCCCACCATTGAAAGATACATTTTGTGCGAATTAAGATTTTTTCTTCAGCATTATACATGTATAGTACATCAATGACGATGCGTAAAGATAACCGGATTACCGGGAATATCATGCTCGTGTAACTGAAAAAATCTTTTACAATACCCAACAAACAAAGCACTTCAAGAGCATGTAAAGTGCAATTGTTTTCCTAGCACAAAAATGCGCATGACTACTACATGATTAAGACGTGCGATTGCATACATACGAGACATTCGATTAAACAAAATAAGTAAACCATGCCTAAATATCTTCTTAAATCAGTACAACTCGTGTTTTCAGCGAATAAAGAGGGGTAACCGATTATTCGTGCCTAGAAACGAGTGTAATTGCTTGAATGCCTTCATAAGTGCTTGGCAAGATTCACTGTATAAAACTGTTCATCATAATCGGGCAATGTACAAACATTCAAATAAAAACAGTCCTAAGAATGATCGGACTCGAGGGCGAGTCGGTTTCGAATGATTCTCGCGGCGTATTTTCCGAATATTCGCTCGTATAAAATCGTTTATCACCTAGAAGTCTAGAATAGATATAGCACATCAAAGAAAATGTTGCTCCTCTTCGACGTAGATTTTTGCTGCAGTGTAGAATTCGGACGTCAACCAACAATCTTTCAACATATTGCACTCAGAATCATTCGTATAATCCAGTTTGGCCTTGATATGGCTACGTATCATCAGTTTGGTCGCTTCCAATGCCTAAAAAAAAACCAAAGCAAGAGTGAAAATTTGCACCCGACATTCAATGCTATGCAGTATATCTAGTGCTGCCAACCTCTGAAGTGCCATCAGTAACAAATTGAATTTTTTTTCAGTACACTTTATTGAAATATGAAAGAAAATGTTCAAATTAATCAGTAATCAAAAGTAAGACCCTCAGTAACTGTAACTCAGTTTCTGTATGCATCAAACAAATCAAATCCGTATTTCTTAAAAGAGTAACAAATACCAAAAATCAGGAACTGTTGGCAGCTCTAACTCGAGCACGATATTGGGGTTAAGTAATACTTACTCGCGCAGACTGACTTGCCATCTGTTGAACCCTTGGCACAACTTCTTGCATCATGGTTGTTGGCCAAAACACCTGTGATACCAAACTGCTTTGATACGCTTCCATCGCCGTCAGTTTTCGACCCCCAAACAACATTTCATTAGCCTTACAAATGGAAATAACAGATAGAGTCAAGTCAAACGAGATTTTAAAAGCCATTTGGTAATAGGCAAAAGTGCATATTTTCATGAACCCGACAAAACTGACCATAGCCATTCCAATTGTTGATGGTAAAGTGAATGACGAACAGCCTTCAGGAGTTTGAGCAATTCGAGCGTACGGCAAATAGAACGATGCCTTGTCACTGGCATACACGACATCGCATAATGGCAAGATAGTAGCACCGAGACCAATAGCCGGCCCATTCACCGCGGCGACAACCGGCTTAGGAAACGCTATCAGTGTTTGTATAAAATCCCTAAAAGATCGAAACAGCAAAAATTTTCAACAATATCTAGACTACGATCCTCAAGATCTTGTTTGTGTTGCAACCTTAAGTAGACGGTACATATCCACTCCTATGTCCATAATATTCTCAATACTTTGAGCCATATTTCAATTCGGTGGACTGTGGTAAATATAGTTACCGAAGAGTTGCTGCCATTTTTTCAGCGGCTTTTTTGCGATTTTCCGAATTAATGAGATACGCCAAATCGATTCCGGAGCAGAACAGACTACCAGTACCGCTTAACATCACCAGCGAGCTTTCATCGTACTTAGCATTGTTAAATGCCGAGATAAGTTCTTGGAAAACCTGGAACGAACAGCTTGAAATGGTACACAATTGACGACTTCTATTCTCCTTTAGAAGAAAGCAACTCATAACATGCAGCACAAGAACTAAGACATTAACCAAAAGGACAATATTTCTGAAGATGCGTATCAAGTTTTCCTTGACGAATTAAAATGAAAAAGAATAAGTTTTCATATGTGGGCAATTGGCAAAACGCATGATCGACATTCAAATCTTGATCAACAACGACAGAGGGACATGGACTTTAATTTGGTTACCTGAGGATTCAACGAATTGCCGAGCTTTGTGTTCGTAAACAGCCAAATTTGGGTGTAGCTGTCAAACTTTTTCACAACGATTTCCTTGTATTTAAATGCACTTTCACTCTGCCGAACGCTCAATCGACGCTGGATGATCTCTTCATCCTCCTCTTTGCTGTTGCGTCGCCGCACCAAACGATTCGCTTGCAATTTCGCCGGCAAGTTCATTACGAGCGAACGATATGATTCCGTCGTCGGACTGCTCGGGAATATTGGCGCAACAGGAAGTGTGCATGTCGGCAGATCGGAATAGTAGGCAGCAGTGGCGTCGTTGTCGAGGACGAGTATCTGGGGTTGATGGACAATTGTAGCCGGGGTCGTAGCTGGTGTCTTAAACGCGCTGAACTCAGTAGGAGTCGGGATATGCATCATTGAAGGACCAGTTTTCGCGTGTGTCGTACGAGGTACTACAAAATCACAAAAATCCAGAACATTTTCTATAATAAAGCACTCACTACAAATACCAGTGACCCATGTCACCAGGCAGGTCAGTTTGGTATTGTAATCACCAAATAAGCTGGCTGTGCCTGCAAACCCAGTAAGTTTAAAACTTTTGAAGTTACAATTCTTTTTACTATCTACTTACTCTTAATTTCAAGGCTAAGTAGTCATTCTCAGACATATTCTATACAATTTCTGCATCTACAACTTCAAAAGTACTGTGAAGTTTTAAACAACATTACCTGGTTTGACAACCTCTGTTTTTGGCATGCCTAGTTTTAGCGCAGTCGTTCTATCATGATTGGACTGCTGAAATGCTGCACTGCTTGGGGACTTCTTCTTTTTCGATTTTGCATCCTGAGCAACATCCTTCTTCCGAGCAGTACTCTTAGGTGGCGATGACTTTTGTTTCTGTGCCTGACCAGTGAGCTGCTTTTTTGCCGACGACCCGACAGTGGCTGCAGGTTTCTTCTTGCGAGCTGTGGCCATTGCTGGCTTCGACTTTTTCGCGGCTAGAGCTGCAGCGGCATTTGCCTCACGCTTCCGTTTGCGAGTGCGCTCTTTCAGTTCCGCCTCTTTCGTTACGAGCTCGGTTAACGCTTTCAAACTGACGCATCCCGATTTCGTGCTACTCGCCAGTTTGTTTATCTGTTTCAGGGCATCTGCATTACCCTTTTCATCGGCAACAAGTCTCGTTAACTCGCGCAGAGCAGCCGGATTCAACTTATAGCGTGCTCGATTGTCTTTCAAAGCCCGCTTCTGTGCAAATGATTTAGCACTAGGTTTATTGCCACTAATACTACTCGCGTTATTATCACTGATTTTTTTGTGATCACCTACATCTTCAGCCTCTGAAGAGGTTTCCTCAATGGAGATGAAGCTACCATCTACACTATCCAAATTATTATTACTATTATTTAAAGACTGTAGATCATCAACACTAGCCGAGGTGACTTGTTCTACATCTGTCGTAACCTCTTCTTTAACATGAGACTCTAGATTTGTATTGACTACAACATTATTTTTCACAGTGTCTTTTTTAACTTTTGCTATTGCTTTCTTCGTTTTCTCCGGTAAAAGTCCTGCTAGTTTATTCATCGGCACTCGTTTCGCAATCGAATTAATAATGTTTGTGCCTTTAGCTTTTGTTGTCGGTATGATTTTGCGTTTTTTAGGAATGGAGCTTTTCGTAACCATGCCAGCTTTCAGTGCTTTTACTTTTAACTGTTTAGCCTTTGTTTGGCCGGCAGTTTTCGTAATCGACAAGGCTTTCGCCATTTTGAACTTTTTCAGCACGTTTCCACAGTTCAACAAGGAAGCTCCCGGCTCCCAAGAGTTAAACTTTTTCTCATAGCCTTTCCACTTAATCAAATATTCCAATTTACCAAGTTTGCCAATACGCTTTTGGAGCACGTCGTCAATCTAAAGAAAGTGATTACATTAAAAACACATAGATGAAATATATATATATATATTTTATGTTCAGACATGCACTGCCATACCAAACAAATGCCTAAAAAGTTAGCCAATGAAATGTTAAGAAACCACGCAGCCCATTTCAATGATAAATGATATGATGATAATGCAAAGGTGAAATTTATTAATGTTAGCCCATTCACATATGTTCACAGGTCTACTAGAATAATTCCGAAAGGCAGATAGGATCTGACACCAATATGACCTGCCCAGATATTCATGGTGTCACATTTTCAATTATATCTTGCAGATATGACATAATTTTTGAGACCCAAAAAACAAGATCTAAGCCTATTATCTGCTGAACTAGGTCTATATAAATGTTGTACAAGTCACATTCATTTACTTGTTGGAAAATCAATCCAGTTTTTCACAAGAAAATTAAGAATAGATTAAATCATTTTCATTGGTCCAAACAGTGGCATTACCGAAGATTTATACTACAGTTTTTGATAGAAAATTAAATGGCATCTCATTGAATGAAAGTGTAGTGTACAACATGAAACACAACTCCTTATCTTAATGACCCTATCCTTAAGCTTTTTATAATATTGTATAATCATGCAGTGTTTGTGACATTGTCCAATCATGAAACTTTACCACAGCTTAGTCACTGACAAGACAACTCATATAGGCCCTACCAATTTAGTCAGTGGTATGGTATATTATACGGGGGGTACTGTTAATATCAAATAATGGAGGCATCTAATTAACTTTTTCATGACACCAAGGTTGGGTCTCTCATTAATGAACTATTCCTCTAATTATTGCACAAATGGACATATGTGACATCAGCTTTGTAAGTACGGTAGGAATCAGATTAATAATGAACATGCATGCAGTGCGTGATAAAGGATAATGCTAAATCATGTGGTTGTGGAAATGCTTATCATTTCTATCTAGGTTTAAGGTTATTGTGTACACTGAGTTATAGGTGTAGTCTGGGCGTGGCATGTAATTTTCAACGATAAGTTCCTTTTTTTTCTTTTATTAGTAATAAGAGACGAACTCAATAAAACCTTTCGCAAAATGCTTAGCTTAGAAACGGAGAAAATACTGAACAGAGGCGACAACTCGGAAAACTTTGTAAGAAAATTGTGCTATTTACCAGAAACAAAGTTTAAATGAGCTCTTCTACGTATTTCTAATGTTCGTCCATCATATTCTTGAATAATTCATTCGTGTGGTTTGATAGGAAACAGCCTGGAAAATGTTAAGAACAGCGAACATCGGCTGTGTAATGCTTCAAGCGAAAAGGTAGTTAGGCTAATGCACAAAGATGGAAAAATAATGTAAACAGCAGAAAGCACATGCAGTTGGCAAATGATAAAGCGTGAATAAATTAAAAAGAAAAACTCTGTTCATTAGTTAAATGCTGAAAATAATGAGGTACAAAAATATATTCAATGAAGAAGGCCAACGGCAACAGGCCCTTTCAAATACAGAGGATAATAATATAGTGAGTAGGAATTCACTAAAATAAAAGTAAATAAATTGACAAGTCGCTATGAGTGGATGGATGTGAAATGAATGTCATTTTCTGCGAAAACATTATTTGATGGAGACAGCTAAAAAAAATCAACAGAGCGGATCTAATCTAATCAATCTCATGATTTATTATTAATGACTGATAAAAAAGTTTTATCTCAAAAAGAGCCAAATCAAAATGCACACGGCGAGCGATTATTTAGTAGAATTAGACGTATATAGCTATACCAACACCAATGATAAAAGCTGGGCAATTTGATATGGAATAGAATAAAAACACCAGCAGTCAACGACGAAGCGAAAATGCGCGTGTGCTACGCGTACCTCGTAAATAGTTTCAGCAGCAGCCCTACTCGGATCATCCTCCATTGTATAGAGATTTTCACGAAAATGACGTCACGGGATTATATAGTCCGGGGCGCATTCCGTAAAAGGATTCCGCTTTTTGAGCCATTATTTTCCTAAAATTGTTTTACATCAATTAATTATCTTATCTTTGCGTTTAAATAAAATCATATGTAAATTCTGCTGCTATCATTTGTTATTTCTACACTCGCAAACGGTGTAAGATTTTTGAATCGAAATTCAATCTCACACTCGCTTCCCTGTGTATACTCTACCAGCTGTCAAGATGGCAGCTTCCGCCGGTTTACTTTCGGGAGGTGTAATCCTGCGACATGTATCGCATCTGAACGGGTAATAACGCTCGTTTTATTTGTTGTCAGTCGATGCGGGACACAGCCCTCGATAGGTTTATTTGTTTGAAGTCAGAAATTGACTTGATATCTCCATCATATCCAGACCCTGATCGGTAGAAATATAACCGAGTAGTCAAATTCAATGCAATTTTATTGACAGCTATATGTTTTACAAGCAACCACAGAGCCCAGAGGTTGGTGAGGAACGTCATACTGGATGATTTAAGTTACATTTCATACTGTAACTAAAATCATGCAGTATTGGACGATCTAAGCTACTCTAACCTTACAGTGTTAAGATCGTCAGCACAGTCCATCACTTAATTTCACTGTATTCACCCGGCCTTTCCCTGTTGAGTGTTGGTGTATTAGCAACAGTACACCAGTACAAGTCTATTTAAACTTTAAAGGACGTCAGGTGTCCTAGCTATTGGTAGTACATACCTGGTATGTTTCTAACCTTAAAAGCTTTTGGGGCATTTGGCCCAACGATCCCTAGTCCATCATGGCATTATGATATGTTGCGAGTATGCAAACATTACATGCAAAATGTAGTAGATTTGCGTTGAGTAGACCTAACTAAAAACTGAAGCAGAATTTTTTAAGGTCGTTTCTTAACCACTTGTGTTTTTTGGTATTCATTTTAGGATAAGTAGGCGTGCTGTTCCACAGTTGGCAGGGTTGGCTAGACGTAGTTTCTGCTCAAGTTATGTGCTTCGTGGTATTAATGAAGATTTCCAAGCTGCCAAAGATCGCCTGAACACGCTTCAAGAAGATCCCGGAAATGACGTTAAACTGCAGATCTATTCACTTTTCAAACAGGTTGGCCAAATTACCACACTCACAATTTCTAACCTACTGGCACCCTAACCGGGCTCAATCTTGACAGTATCCTGAGATTTTTTGTTGAGATACTAAATATTGAAATGAAATTATCCTGAAGGATACAAAAATTTTCTGATTTCACCATAAAGAGGATCATATTGATTCAATTCTTTACTGTATTTTCGTGAAAAGAAATTTAAAGGCAAATAGGGATACTAAAGTTTTACATGGGATACCGACACTGGAGGAGCTTGTATCCTGAGAAGATACTCTCTAGAACTGTATGAATCGAGCCTTGCCTTAGAGATTATTGTAATGGTGTAATATTACATGCAGTCTTTTTGTACAGGCCACCGAAGGCAAAAATACGAAGAAGAAGCCAGGCATGATGGATTTTGTGGGAAAAGTAAAATGGGAAGCCTGGAATAACTTGGGTGACATGTCCAAGGTAAGATATTCTACTTAAGTCAGTTATGTCCCTTGATTTCCATTAATTAATTCTTATTCCAGGACGATGCAATGGCAGCTTATATCAAACTCGTGAATGATTTGGCCGGATCTGAAGAACCAGCTGCTGCTACAACCACTAAAAGCGGAGATTCTTCAAAGTATCAAGACATCGAAGTCACAGCTGAAAACAATCAATTTCGTATTACTCTAAACCGGCCAGCAAAAAAGAATGCAATAACCACTCAAGTAAGAGTTACCTATTCATGTATTTAGTGCTTGTATGCAAAGGACTTTCTGAGGAATAACCCGAAAGGTTACTGGGTGAATTCTTTACGCAATTCGCTTTACTAGTCTAGTTTATTTACACAGATGTATGATCAATGGACTCAGGCATTACAGGATGCAGCTAATGACACTAAAACAGCCATTACAGTTATAACAGGTGACCATTTTTTGTTCCAAAAAAAGTCATTCAGTACTGAATTGGTAAGCGTCTTCTTGCTTCTTTATGGTTTGTTGAATTGCATTGAAATTTGAGTTAAACAGCTTTTTGGATCAGTTGATTTTCATGCAGTCAGCGGCCATCTTAGTTTCATCCGATCTTGTTCATGTCTGAAGAATGTGAGGAAAGTAGGTTTCAACCTATAGGCTTCATATTGACAATGATTGTTGGCATTCTCATAGGACACATCTCGTAGGAATTGGGATAACCCAGTGTACTGTTCTAACCACCAGTGAGAGTTAGATATCGAAATATTTTGTAATCATTTTAGGTAAAGGCGATTTCTATTGTAGCGGTAATGATTTAGAAAACTTTGCCAATATCACACCAGATAATGTAAAAGCTAAGGCAGAAGAGGGCGCAGAAATATTAGAGTATGTGTATTCAGCTTTCGTTTTTCCCAAGATATCAACATCCATGCAGTGAAAGAAATGATTGTGTACTGTAATTGCAAACTTTACTTCACTTAACAAAAGTGTCCTTTTGAATATATTCGCACATGGTGCCTCGTTGAATTTGCAACAGAATGAAACAAAGGGGTCAGATGGAATATTCCTTACTGGTAACTTATTATTTCTCTTATTTTTAGGAGATTCGTCGCTTCAATGATAGATCACCCTAAACCATTAATCGCAAAAATCAACGGTCCAGCAGTTGGAATCAGTGTTACCGTGCTCGGCTTATTCGATGCAGTATACGCTACTGATAAGGTCTACCCATCATCTTAACAGTGGAACCTCGTCGCAATGAGCTTCAGGGAACCAAAAAATTTGTTTGTTGTAACTGATAGTTCGTTATATCCAGTGTGAAAATAATTGATATTGCCATATCTGGGACAAAATTCTAGGTTTTTTATATCTGAAAAATTGTTGCATCCGAGGTTGTTAAACAGGGGTTCCACTGTAGAAATATTTACTTCGACTGTATTGAAACCTAAAAAGCGTCATATTGGCTCTGCTGGTTGGAAATGAATACTATTTCTATGCACATTGTACTGTGTTGAATTTATCAAAAGCTGGACAAACATCGAAATGAGTAACTCATGTCTTCATTATATTTGTAGGCTACATTTCATACGCCATTCAGTGCACTGGGACAATCGCCAGAAGGATGTTCGTCTTATGTTTTCCCAAAACTCATGGGTATCGCCAAGGTTAGTAGTTAAAAAACAACATATCCTGTATTAGTAGTGTTGTAAGCCGTCTTCCATATTATCATTATATCTTGATATTACGAAAGCCAGGCAAGTGTTGCTTCGACAAATAAAGATTAGATTTCAAATATCGATAAAAAATCGGCCCAGGAAAAAGTACAAACTCCGTATCAACAACACTCATTTGATGAAGAAATAAACATCTTTAAAAATGCTGCATTTATAGAAATGTACCTTACCGAAATCGTCGGTCCATCAGAAACAGAATAAGTAGAATTGACTGTATGGATGATCGTTTTTTTAGGCCAGTGAACTTTTGCTGTTCAACCAAATGATTACAGCTAAGGAAGCTTGTGATCTTGGATTAGTGACCGAAGTCTTCCCTCATGATTCATTCGACAGAGAAGTGGAAGCCAAACTAGCAGAGCGTGCAGGATTCCCGAAGCAGGTAAGTCTATGCGATTACGCCCTAAGTAGTCATTGACGTGACATACCAGGTACGATATTGATCTTCGTTTAAATGCACTCGGTACCAACAAAGACTATGATATTGTACATTTCAGAGTATGAAATATTCAAAGATTTTGATTCGCGATGCCGACCGAGATATTCTACACCGCGTTAACAAGGCTGAATGCGTGAGACTCACAGAACGATGGCAATCAGAGGAATGTTTCAAAGCCGTAATGGGCTTCTTACAACGAAAGAAATAGTATTAAGATAAATCAATTCAATGACTACTTTCTGAGATTGGTTGTTTTCATTTCAAATAAAATGAAGTTTAAGAAATATACGAATACAAACTTTTTATTGTTGGGTGTTATTGAAATCATTGTGATGGCCGAGAGTATCTGGCTTTAGATCGTTAAAGAAGGATTAGTAACAACTGAACAAAAAGAGCTTGAAAAGTGCTGTGAAAGTAAGAAGGAAACGCATTGTATTGTCGAAGTAACTAAATTGCCTGGTCTTCCTTCCCTATGGCTCCTGAAGATATTTTGAGTGGAAAGTGGCGAGTTTTGTTCATTTCAGCCCCCTACCAAATATGAAGATTACTGGCTAGCTCATTGGATAACACTTGGTATTATTTTCTATCCGAGGAGTATTATTTTCTATTATAGAAAAATGATAAACGTTGAAACGTAGTTACGTAAGATTAGGGATAGCATGTTATAATATTCTAGGGCTACATATCCAACATTTGTCTACATTTCATATGTGCACTCATCGACCATTACGTAGACCTAGGTGTAAATTAATGTAACTCACGGTGACCACGATTCTGGAAAACACGGAACTAATTTCTCTCTGGGAAACAAAAAAATGTCGTTTATTTCGCCTGCGCGTTTTTCCCGCGAAAGGAATTTGGTTGTCTCCGCATGGTTGCGTTCAGAAATTTAGAATCTTCGTTTCATATGGCCAATTTAGAATTCCTATGAAAATACATAAACGGATAGTCGGGATATTTACTTGAGCTACCTTACTACTTAGGGTCTGCCAAGATAATAATTCTCTGGTCTTTCCTACTACCGTTCAACAGAACAGAGGGAAAGTTCTGCTCTTACACGGGGAATTCGGAAGGGGGTGGATTGTGGTCACATGGTATTTAGTTCATCCAAATCGTTGCCATGGAGTAGCCGTAACAACCGAAACTTTGGAAACCCGACACTCCACACAGGTTTAGCAACCAGTAGATGACTCGCGTGGCAAGAGGTGATCAAACAGCATGTAATTAAGGGAATTAGACAATTAATCGCATCCCTTCTTGGGGAGGACATTTTTCACAATGGCTAACAGGTAAATTAATTGACGAAATGCCTGGCTTGAGCTACGGAATTAAACTTGCATCATATTAGACTAAAAATTGATACCTTGTTTCTCCGTCTATTGAGCTTTTAAGTTGACCAGGCCGCCTACCCTGTACCTAATATTACTTTTTTTTAAAAATCAGAATCAGGTTAACCATAACAGCCCGGAAGCAGAAATGAACTGATAACACATTTTATTACAGTTGTTCCGGCCGATTAGGAGAAATGAGGTATCATTTTTAAACCTTAATATGGAATATCTTTTATTGCATGGGTAAATCTAGGAGTTCCAACCCATGCCGTGGGACATTGGAAAATATTAAGTAATCGAATTTTATCATTCCGAGAAGACGAAAACAGATCGAACGTAACCATGAACTAAAAAACGAAGTTCGTTTTAGAGTCCACGGTCTAACTTACAGATAATGACAACATTGCAAAGCCCATACTTTGAAAAATTCTTGTTAAACCTATCATTTACTAGGTACCGGTAGGTAAAACCTTCGTATGATGTTATTTTTTAATTTCATTTCTCAATGAAATAGCGTCGAGCGTTCTTCTGCCAGAAAAACCAGCGAACAAAAACTGGAGTCTGGTGGTTGTACGAGAAGAAAAAAATCCCGAACAAACGAGACTCAAACCCAAAGCCACGTTAAATTAGTAAGCGAACAATTTTACATCTGGGGCCAGTTGGGGCAAAACGTTGGTTAAAGATAACCGGTGGATAAATACCATAGTAACAATGAACTTTTAATTGTCACGAATATCATGTTAACTATCCACTGGTTAACTCTACTCAGCTTTTGAGCAACTGGCCCCTGAAATTTTCATATTTTTACTCCGTTACCTTGTTTGCCCAGTTACACAGCTTGATGATAAACGTTGATTTATGATTTCTGCAACGAATCAGATCCATCGAAATCCCGATCACTTATTTTAACAGTAAACGAATAAACATTCATATTTTGTGCCGTCATGAGATCGTTTTTTTTTTTCATTTTCAACCACACGACAGAAATCATTTGATGGTGGAAACTCGAGTAACGCTTCGCTGAGGTTAGTTACGTGTGCCCGTTATTTGATGAAAATATAGGGGTAGAACATATAGCCTCACTCAGACGTGGAGACCGGAGTTCAAAACTCCACATACAGAGTTTAAAGATTTAAATTAAATTTTATCTATCAAGAATAGAATTCATAACGGAGTCTATTTTTTGGTTGGGCCATCTAAAAACCTACCAAAACCTTGAATAACACTGAATGCCTGATTAAAAGATAAAACTAAGATTAAACCGTTTACGTAAAAGTTATCCCGGCCAATCACTACATACAAACTCGTACAAGAACTGAAACATCCTTCGTATAGAATTGATAGCTTTTATGCCAATCTTAATGAAGTTATCCAACTTTTTCACAGCTCATCGGCTTCGCTATCTCAGCGGCGATCAAAAATTCAATCTAAATCGCGCTTGTTCGACTACGAAAAGAAACAACCGCTGAGTCGCCGAGTGCAAAACATGATCGAAGATATCTACAGGACCAACGGCGCCAGACGAAGCCAAGGCTCGTATGTTCACCTCAGTTCTCACGAGATAGCGCTTCGAATGATCGACGGCGGAACCGACAGCCAAAAATGCAGACACAAGCAAGGTAGATATATCTGAAGTTGAAACCTCCAATTCTTGGAAGAATAATACATAGTAAACCTCGCCTAACTCGGACAAACTGGGACCAGCAAAATCGGTCCACGTTAAGCGAAGTCTGAGTTGAATATAGGAAAGATAAATTGGAAAATTTCAAAAGTGATTTCGTTTTTATCCGAGTTAATCGAAAGTCCGAGTTGGGCATGTCCTAGTTACACTGATTCTTCGGGGGTTGGCCTAGTATCACTGTACAAAATTATTGGAGAGCATTACACTGTACGCAGCCTGTGTAATTCGCGCACACCCCAACATGTAATTCTCATTTGATGGTGATATCTCGATAATGGTATCTTTTGTAGCTGAGATTACATCCGTGACCAGTTTGAGGCAAAACCCTTCGAATTCTGGAGTTTGGCGGTGTGGATCTGGTCCGACGTATCGCAGCAAACGCAACGTAGCTACTTCTTCGTCAAGACTTCCCTCAATTACTAAATTTCGACCGGAAAGTACTGGCTGTCGCTACGGTGGTGGTTCATCGTCGTCTGTCGTCATAGATACCTGGGATTCGGTATCCCAGGGTGGTAGTTGCTCGTCCTTGTCGGGGGACGAGCGCGAGAAAGATATTGGGGCATTACAAGGAAGTCAGGCGAATCTATTTCGTCGACCACTGGCCGTGCAAAATCCACGATCTGACGCGAAAAGATATGTTCAAACCAAGAAGAAAATACGCACTAAAAAGAAAAAGCATAAGGAGGTCTGTATCATTTTTTCTTCGGCCGAGTATATTGCTATAGTGTATATAGCTCCAGTTTTCAAATGCCTCGTGCATTACCTCGTGCACCTTACTGGGAAGTGGTGTATCCTTAAGCCGCGATCACACGAGCATTTTTGGCCGGAGCCAAATTTGGCCATGGCCAAAAACGTCGGAACAGACCCGAGCCAAATTTTAACACGTGTCAAATCACTGCGTGTGAATTGCAACTGGTTCCGGAAGTGTCTCACTTCTCTTTGGTTTCATATCGCAGTTTACGTGAAGGATTCTCCAATTAGACACGGGCCAAATTTGAACCGGGTCTGATCCGTGCCAATTTGGCCCGAATGGTCGCCGCATGATCGCTGCTTTAGGCGAGGAATTGATAATCGCCACCTTCATTAGTTCCACGGCGGTTTTTATGATTAGGTCACGCGCGATGTCCGAGAAGCTCCGGAACTCCATCACTCAGGACTGACCATGGATGCTCTGAATGAACTACATAGTATCCTCGACGATCCAGAATACAGGTTGGGTGAAAAATTTACTCGTGCCTTTTTAAAATTACTTTTTTCAATAAATACGGGAGGGCGAAGGGAAAAATTACCAATAACAACTTTTTATATTAGGCATTTTAGAATGGAAAAAAATGAAATATTATTATTTGTTTTTACTATTTGAGTGTTATTCACATAACCTCGGGACTGTAGAGAAAAATAAGAAAGGGGTAAAGATTGTGATGAATTTGATTCAAATGATGGGAGAATTCAATAAAGTTGAAAGTACTTATTTTTCTTTTATTCTAGACACGAAGACATGATTATTTTACCGGTTGTTTGCGGGCCCGTGTGCTCGTTCAATCAGAAAGCCAGAAAACGTTTACTGGCACTGGAATTACTGTTGAAACAGTTGCCGAATCTTAAATCGCAAATCACCACCGGCAAGGACCCGTTGTGCGCCGTCGGTGGACAATATCTGAGCCTGTCGGCGAGGAACATCGAGACTTTAGTCGATATGATGAAATCGGGAAATGATTGCTCGGACTTGATGCGATCGACGGAGGCCATGCCAATACGCACCAACAAGCTGCTAGGCGCTGCTAATAACGAAAGTGCCGGGCAAATTCCCAAATTTCTGAAGGGAAATAAATCACTGGGTTTACGGCCCGGGCAACGGTCTCCCCTAGCTACGAATATGAATGGAATGCCAAATGCAGATTAACTATTTTTGTCAGAGCTCTTACGCCTTGTGGTTCAACAATTGTTAGAATCTTTAGTCTTTAGCTTTCAATTTCACCTTAAAAATTCCAAGTAGAGTAAACACGCGAACACTTGGGACCGTAATTTTTGTCCGACTTCGCATTCGGAGACGAATTTGGCAGATTTTGCCGGGTACTTCCAGTAGTTAAAACTGAGTAAATGTGCACAATTTCCAAACCGATTTCTTAAATTGTACATGTATATCGTTTTAAAATGAATCTTGTGAAAATATGAAAAGAAAACAGTTTTTCCCCGGAATCATAGATGGTTAGCGATCGTATATGATAAAATACCAGAATCAGTGATATGGACCTAACTACCATGGTGGCTGGTTCGGGACATACTATAAGTATTTCTGTACAGCTAGAGGCACGCCGATAAATTTTTTTTTTAAATTGGCCCATTTCTTTTCCTGATAGCCAAGGAGCAGTGCGAAACATTAGAACGAAGACCCTTCACCAGTTCGGGGTCTCGCACCTCCCTATCAGGCTAGTATGCATCCTTCGTTCTCAGAGGATCGTGGGGTTGTGCCCTGGATTGAACAGCGTCGGCATTGGCTGTAAAGCCCGATGCGCGAATGGCAGTCCTGTCTGCAGTATGCACAAATGAATTCCGTTGGTCTGGTGTTGGCTGGACCCTTCTCCGTTGTGGCACTTGTCCTTTGCCTGCTGCATCAGAGCTCCCTCAAACTGTATGAGCCCAGACCACAGGGGCTCGGTTCAGAGTTGTAGAGTGTAAAAACGATAATCTGTACACTGGATTAACAGAATATTGTTTTTACACTACCTACAACAACTCTGATACGAGCCCCGAATGTGACCCAGACCTCACTTCGCGACTCAAGGCAGATCGATCGTCAGCCACTGTCTGCTTATCAGACTATGAACGTAGTTTAGTTAATACGTCCTGGATCAGATCAGACGGCGTCCAATTAGTATCTCGTACGATGATGAGTGATCGAAAATAAAAGATGAAATCTAAATCATTTGATTCTTTCAAATGAATGCATTGGAAAATGTGGTTTGGAAATACATTTTTTATTTCCTCATTTCACATGTTACCTCTCCCTGGACGTATTAACTACACTAACTATGATCGTTCTGATCTGTGTGCTGGACACAAATGCTCACAGATCCCGATCCCATTCGACACCCAACTACCCACAGCTTTGATACGACCATCCTTTTTTTTAAATATTATTATTATCTTTATTTCTCCATTTTTTTAACAAAATTTCGAGCACAGAAAAGAAAATACATTATTGTCACATGCATACATACATATATACAAATTACTGTTTTAGGGTTCCGGTTTAAATTCGGAGTTTACTACTTAGAGTTGAAAAAGCTCGTTTAGTTTCTTCAGAAAAATAGATACATTACGCAGCACAGTCATGTTTTTTGAACTAAATAGCTGCGATCCTCTAGTGTGTTTCTCCCTGGACGTCCACGATGGTTTCCTCGGTATCCTCATAGCACTGAATTCGATGAATAAAATAAGACAAAACACAGAAATGCTGCTGGCATCAATCACAGTGATGACGATATAATTTTATTGTTCAAATATCGGTGAGCCCTAGTGTTATGTAAAATATATATATATATATATATATATATATATATATATATATATATATATATATATATATATATATATATATATATATATATATATATATATATATATATATATATATATATATATATATATATATATATATATATATATATATATATATATATATATATATATATATATATATATATATATATATATATATATATATATATATATATATATATATATATATATATATATATATATATATATATATATATATATATATATATATATATATATATATATATATATATATATATATATATATATATATATAATAAGTTCGATGATCGGATCACGCGAATCAATTCGATTAAAACAAAATTATAAGCGCTAATGAGAGAATGTTATAACACACTTTCGTATACATAAATTACAACCAAAAACAACGTGAGAATCTAAGGCATCACGCGTGCATCACCAGTGCACCAACAAATATCAGTATCAACGTGCAACTTGGAGCCAACCCTCGGATGGTTTCTTACTCTTTTCTGATAACGTTTGATCGTCCAGACCTGGAGGCAAGGCTTTATTTCCTAATAAAAAGTGAACTAGAAACGAGAGATTGTATACACGGATTGTGGATGCCTGCTATGAACGCAGTGGAACCCCATGATGACGAACTTCAGGGGACTGTCCTTCATTATCTGTACGCTAAACCGTATTGTTCGAGATCAGTCACTTGCCGATTCGGGCTGGTTGGAAGATTGTTTGAATGTACCGGAACCGAAATTTCCAATTACGTATTTCGATTTAAACAAAAAAATTCCGTAAACTCGAGACCGCCAATCATCACACGACTATCTGTACTTCGATTTTCGATTTCAAAATCAAACCGCCTGTTCTGCTCCCGGCAGGTGTGATGGTCTTGTAAGGGACACTACTGCAAATCAAAACGAATCGAACGAAATCTTCCAACCAACTGACACAGGGGCAATCTCTATTCTAAGATCAAGAAAAAAGACTTATTATTCGCTACATTGAGTATCAAATTATCAAAAATGTCCTAAAAAAAGATTTATCTGGACTGCAAAACCCTACTGATTTGATTAAGACGTATTTGAGGTTTGCACGCCAAAAATTAAGCGGAATATCCCAAAAAGATCGATGCCAACCGAAAATAAATAGACTTTAGTTGGGACGAATTTCGAGGTTTGTAATACGTCATTTATCACTTAATATTACTATAACGATAGATCGTTATATCCAAGGTCATCATAACGAGGTTCCACTAGCACAGTATCTTTCATCTTACATGTACAATGTAACAATTTTTCTCATTCAGTTGCCACAATTACACAACGCACACTTTATGTTCCCTTAAAATACCACAAAATACACTGTGCACATAAAATAAATACAACGCATTTAAATACATATATATGTTACGTCAAAACGAATCTGCAGATAAATAAATACTACAGTCATTCACAATGGATCATCTATATAAACCGGTGAGATATCTATAATACTGTAATGGGTTCGGTTTGTTCAACTGAACACGTGAATTTAGCTCCACCAGTAAAAAAACAATTTTGACAAAATGTTGAAAATGATATCGATTCACCAATTACCGCTATTTTTGGGCTAAAATAAAATGACACCTTGGACCGGTTCCATAGTCATTGCTTAGACTTAAGACCAATTTAAGACCATGTTAGTTCTATAACCAATCTAACAACTTAAGACCAGCCTTAGAATTCAAGACCATTTTTGGACTTAAGTCCCAACTGAGGAACCGGCCCAGTTTCTAGTAATCGGCCAGGTCATTTTGTAAACCGCAATAAAATTGCCAAGTCTGTAACAGTTTTAGTTTGATTACGATTTAAATAACAGGTAATTTCGGACCGAGTATACTTTTAAGCTGAGTAGAAAATGAGAAACTAAGTATCAATTTTTTTTAACATAAATTCATTTTCGACATCAACAACATGTTGATGAAGCCACTTCAGATCAGTACATCAGCATATTTCTTAGAGTAGCGGCTAGCAGACATAACGTATAAGAAGGCCTAGCACACACTAGTAGACCACTATCAGCCTCGTAAAACTTTTTTGCTTCAAGACTCTACAATTCAATCTAGGGGTCATCCGTTTTGCTCCAATAACAGGGCGGTCAGATGAATTCAATTTGAGCTTCTACATCAAATTCACTGGACATGTAGAGTATTCTAAACAATGAGATCTTTTGATTTGAATGATTTCAATCATATAATAGTATGTGTTACAATGAAACTGAATGTCGTTCATTATAATCAATCAATAAAAATGCTTATAATAAACAAGTTTTACACAAACTAGCCAAGAAAGCAAGTTTGAACAAACCCGGTCCGGTATTTCTTACTTTAAATAATTCAATGTTTCAAAAGCATCGTCCATAGTACAAAAATACTTCTATTCTAAAGAATGTTTTTTTTCTTACAAGGAACTTAAACAGCACACTCGTCTTACTTCGACATTTACGACATAAGTTAACCATGATATCAATTGCTCATTGAAACAAAGAGCAAAGCAAAATATACAGACATTAAATAAAACCGATTAAACCACATCGGCACCATCCTCCACAGCAGGGATTCCAACTGAAGGGCATCAAAATAACCACAGTACCAAACCCTGCCACACTAGACCAAGTGCGCTGCTTAGATAATGTCATTATAAGCCAGTCAGATATCCCGTTTTATTTTTTTTTAGCCCAGGTTTTCCCAAAAATATTGTTCTTTCGTTAAATTTGCCTCAGCGATTTTACGAGCAATCTGACTGGTGCTGCAAGTTTTAGTGGGGTAAACCTGCGCATATGCCTGCACACCCAGTCTAGTGTGGCAGGGGTTGGTTCGTGCCGTGGCTGAGTGTAGCGATGTCATCAAGTTCCAATCTTTGCCGATGATTTTATAATTGTGGGTTGATGAAGTAGCTTAACTTAACCCTTTCGCTGCGTACACGCTTGCACCACCCCCTACGTAAGGTATTTTCCGAAAAATTCGATTTTTTTCTAATTGTTTTTAACCCCGATTTTTCGCGTTTTTATCGAAGATTATGATGTTATTTAGTGAAAATCAGTAAAAAATCATACCAACAGCCTTTTCTGTAGGGGGGGGCGTGTTGGGGGGGGGGGGGGTCAGGATGGGTTAAAAATTTTTTTTTTTTCAGTTTTTCACCCAAGTGCCTATCTCAGTCTTTGGTGATTGATGCTACGGTGTGGATGAAAGAAATTCAATTGATATGGGATATCCTTTTCCGCTGGTAGAGGTACGTAAGTGGGGAGCCATCTCAATCCCGCGCAAATTACCATGTGCTCAACAGGCTGACAGCACCAACTACT
This sequence comes from Tubulanus polymorphus, assembly GCF_964204645.1. Classification (NCBI taxonomy): domain Eukaryota; kingdom Metazoa; phylum Nemertea; class Palaeonemertea; order Tubulaniformes; family Tubulanidae; genus Tubulanus; species Tubulanus polymorphus. The sequence continues at coordinate 9,115,874 of NC_134027.1, read as the reverse complement.
GACGCATTTTCGCCATCTGTTGTTTAGAAAGCTAACTATCTTGTCTTACATGCGTTTCCATACTGTTTGCTGTGTACGCGTTCGAGTTATAAATCAATAGGTGCATGACGTTTCTACAACGTCATACGCACAGCAAGTGTCACTCATATGACGTTTCCAAAACGTCACACGTAGCGAAAGGGTTAAGAAATGAACTGAGGAACATTGAAATCCACAGGTTAATCATTCTTCGGTGGGAATTGATATACATATCTATGAACATCATTTCATAGTACTTAGTAGTTGTCCATTTAGATCATTTAACCCTAATCAACATACCCTGCGCAGTACATTTATAAAACATGAAGATGTAAAAATTCTGATTTCTGATCAGTATCAACACAGGAATTGATTATTCAAATTTTTCTCTCTTCCGAAGCTAATGTAGCTAATGATACCAAAGCCGACAGTTTCGTTTTTTTATCATGATTGCCTTTCACACTGGGTTTTAAACGTATGAATTAAATAGACACATTTTTCAGTATTTTTTTTGATATTTCACGCATGTACAATATTAGTGTTTTTGTTCTATTGGCTGTTCGTTTATCACAAAAAAATTCTAGCGGAAATCTATTCATCATCATGCATACATACATTGACATGCAAACACTGAAAAGAGAAACGAAATACATTTATGGAAATGAATTTCCAATTCATATAACATAAATAAGTTAGGCTTGCTATTTATGACACAGGCCCCAGGAGGTTCAGCAAAGGCAAACTTCGGTTTTCATAGTAAGTCGAATAGTGATCGGAACTAATAACCAAACGCACTTTAGTTTGTTCATAACATATTACACAGTATCGGCCGTCTTAAAACTAGGTCCCAACTACAGCGACTTTGCTCAATCCCATGGTTGACCATTTCTGAACTACAGTTCCGACTAACTGACATTTGGTTTCAGTTCGCTAATAGTCTCCTAACTCCGATGGCCGCAGTTTGCCCAGGGCACAAAGCATACAATTAACATGAATAGTTTTGTCTCGTTTCATTAAATAATACTCCATACACAAAACAAGCAAAAGTTTTTACTACAAACAATATGGTTTGATCGCACTTTTACTTACGGTAGATCATTAACCAAAAGCTTATTGGGTTTTTTGAGCCCATTTCATGTCATCAGATCGTGGTTTCATGCCAGTTATGCGTTCGATAAGGTACTCCAACGTCGGCCAAAATCGTATGAACTCCAGCGGATAGTTCAACCAGCCGGTCGTGATGCAGAAATACGTTTCGTGCGGCGCAACGTGGTGTATGCGGTGGTGCCGACGTGGTAAGATTATGTGGAGATCTTGAAATATCGTGATATAACGCGGCAAGCCGAAATACGTATGGGACCACTTGTGTATCTGAAAATGGACGAGCTTATCTATTCATTCAATTCACCTCGAATGGCATATAAGCCATAGTTCACAGGTTGCACAGTCATGACAAAGAACAATGATACCCAAAAAACTTAGAGGAGAAATTTTTGGAAGTTTCATTAATTTTACCGTAAAATGTTTATAAAATGCACAGTCAAAGTCAATTTTACCGCTACCATCCGAACCGTTGGGCATTATAACAACCTGGGCCCAGTTTCACAATAAGGATTAAGGCGTAAATCAATTTAAGATAAACTGAATAAATGAAGAAAATAAATCGATTTAAGAGTTAAACCTATTTGTGAAACTTGGCCCTGGGCATAATGCCGCATTATAACAGATGGCTGGATATGACGTGTAAGTGAGGTGAAGTTTGACCGACTGTCAGTCAATTGCACCAATCGGGAAATCGATTTAAGTACCGGTAGAAAAAGTCGATCTCGTTTACGTGTGAATAGTAAATCAATACATCTACCGGTAAGCGTACGGAGACTGACGATATTCAATAATTAATAATGGGTTTTAACGAAACCCGTTATTCATTTTAATACCAATACGTACTAGATAAATCGTGGCATATGGCGGATGGCATTATAACCAACTAAATTCACATGTTTCTAGACACAGCCGGTTAGTTGAACACGATTTTCAGGCAATAAAACGAATGAACATGGCATTATATAGGCAGGCGGTATAATGGACTTCGACTTTATAATATTCCCAAAACAGGACCCTGTACAATTATAAGATTATTTTCCAGATCATGTTCCACATCCGTGAGTTAAGACGTGACTGTGGACAGGTTGATTGAAAATGAACTTATTTTGACTCCATAAGAATTATATCAGACAACTGTGGACCCGAATCCTGAATCATAAATTTTGTGGACTTTCGAACATTTGGCAAAAGAACAAAGTTCAAATCGAATCAAACACCAAACATCAGTTTTAATGACAAATAGCAATTTATGCAAGTACACAGTGCAAATATCCACGAGAATGATATTCGCGCAGTCAAGGTTAGCATAGCAATCTTTGAACTACGAAAAATTATCTAATAACGTGTTTATAATAATAGAATTTCGCACCAAAATTTCAAAGTTCAAGACAATTGCATGTGTACATTATGACTATTAAGCAATTGATTCTTTATGTCCCAAAAAATTCCACAGACATCGAATTAAATACAGGGTCTATAGGTTAAATGTAGCGTAAGTGGTGTTCCTCTCCACAACAAATACTGATAAATTTGACAGATATGTGCGTTCCCTGTTCAATTCTTCAAAATTTCACACCTGTATTGAAAACCCATGACTGACACATGACCACGACTGATTTTTTGCCCTGATACAAGGACTTTCTCCACTCCCAATTTCAGGGCTTTTTCAATAGTTTGTAAAATTTCCAGGCAGAAGATCGAGATCCGCTTAAGGCAACAGAACTAACGCAATCAACAAAAGACATTTTCTCAATTAAAATCACAGCTGTTCACAGCAACTTACTTGATTGGTTAAGCTGACGAAGATAGCTAATAAAAACAGATAGGAATGCCACGGATACGCCGCCCTCAACTCTTCGGCCTCCCAGGTCAGAAACCGATACGTGAGCAGACCAGTCGCGCATATAGTTAGCGCGAAGTTATCACCGTTGGTTTCGATGAAATCGTGCCGCGTTATCGCCGTCGGATCGATGTGATGTTCGCGGAATGGACGAATAAGAGCCTGAAATTTCGCATAAAACTAACTACATTATTTCGACAATTCAATTTTCATAATTCTTTCCACTCTTTTTCGAGAAATAGAAGAGCTACCCCGACAACCTTTCAGGACAATTTCTACGTTATCGCTGCAAAAATCCAAACTCATTACACGAGTTAAAGTAAATTCCTCATAATTCATATTGATTAACCCTTTCAGTGCGTCTACACAGCAGTGCGGTGTATAAATCAGTGATGGATTTTGCTAGAACACCGCACTGCGGTGTATTGATGTAATTAGTAATTTGTAATTATCTCTATTGAAAAATGGCAGAAAGTGTCAAACATAGTGAAATACTAGTAACTAACGATACACCGCACTGCGGTGTAGACGCGCTATAGTGGTATTCCCATTGTTCAACACACTAGGGTGGAATTTTTTAGAATTTTCAAATTTTCTCCAGCACTATAGGGTATTAATTAGTCAGCACTGAAAGGGTTAAGTAATTACCTTTCCAAAAGCGGTGTCTACAGAGCCCCACGTATCAGCACCCCAATGTACAAGACCACTGGCAAAATCTGCTGTGATTATACCTAGTACTGAAAAAGAACAGTTCCAATAGGCTTTACATAACAGTATTTAAGCAAAATTCCAAAACAAAAGGTAACAGCCTAGCTATCTAATTTTTCAACGGAATGACAAGCAATCAGTGGAAAAGGGTATGTAATGTAATTTATTTCATCATCAATTATAATTACAAATAAAATGTATAACAAATAAGTAGATTGATGATGAGGGACCTGAACAGAGCCTTAAAGGCTGTACAATCACTAGGACGTTCAGGCCCCCTAGAGAAAAAAAGAAGATTGATGGTAATGATAACAATAGTAATGCTAATAATAATAATAATAATGCTAATGCTAATAATAATAATAAAATAATAATAATATAATAATAATAATAATAATAATAATAATAATTATAATAATGCTAATAATAATAATAATAATAATAATAATGATAATGATAATAATCATAATGAAAATAATAGTAATTATTATTATTATCATAATAATTACAACCGTAATTATAATTATAATTTACTGTAAAAAAGCCTCTTATTGTCATTTGAGTAGATGGAAGATAGATGAATCGAAAAAGAAAATTGCTTATGCTGGATTGTATTTCGTTATGATCAATATGTACTAAATGTTTGCTTTTAAAACCTGCTTTTCAATGAAATAATTGATGGGGCGGATTTTATAACGTGCGATTGAGCCTGCCACAATGACGGTGCTTTGCAAAGAAAAGATGAATTCAGTATATGGGATTTATGTAATTGTATTCTGGGAAAATTCCGTGATCTAATGTCTATTTATTAATTGATGAGACCTGTTTTTCTTGGATATTTTGCTTACTTTTTGGGGTACATACCTCATTTATGTCTTAACAGAATGCCAAAAATCGCGGACAACAACTGAATATCCGATATATTTCCAGTTCTGTACCAATTAGATGGATTGGCAAAAAGACTCCTTAAGTCCAATTGAATGAGAGAAAATCCTCCATTTTGTGAAATTTCTTGAATTTTTACATTGTCACCATGCCTACGAAATGAAGTTATTTTTCTTGTGGGGTCTCAACAACTAAATCAGGGTGGCGTAGGCATGGTAACAATGTTCAAATCCAAGAAATTTGACAAAATGGAGGATTTTCTCTCTCATTCAACTGGACTTAAGGAGTCTTTTTGCCAATCCATCTAATTGGTACAGAACTGGAAATATATCGGATATTCAGTTGTTGTCCGCGATTTTTGGCATTCTGTTAAGACATAAATGAGGTATGTACCCCAAAAAGTAAGCAAAATATCCCAGAAAAACAGGTCTCATACATTAATAAATAGACTTTAGTATTGTATTGATGATTAAATGTATTTAAATTTGCCATTATTCCTGTTTAATCAATCAGGCTCTAGACCAACGTTCATACAGTCTATTCGATCAGCAAAACAACTTACCAGCACAAATGATGATGACATACCAATTTTGGTAATCGAAATGCCTAGCAAACTGGAATAGATTGAACACCATGAAGACAATCGCAACGCCTACACACACCGTCTCTTGCAAACGCTTTCCTGGAAAAAATAAATCCAATGTATTATCAAAAATTATTGCCAAGAATGAAAAGGATCCTATTTAGGCCAGCAGACGGTTTGGCGCTGGCTCAAATCTTTTGTTTGATAAGTCAACCATCAATCAGATAAATGCCTGGAAAAACAATGTAGTTTCATTTGTATGTCTACTGGTTACTTTGAATAATAATTACCTCCTTCAGTAATAGGAGCATCATGGGACATTAAAGATTATGTAGAATTACATGGCTGAGATATCCTTTCAGCTTAGCAAAATGAAGTACGAATTATGTTATGAGTTTACTCTTGTAACTTGATGAAAAGTTAAGCATTTCTTTGTCCCATTTTAAGCCTTACATAATATTGAGTTACCAGGGGGGTTCCACAGACTGTTACAGGCATTACAGCCTGTTACACCCTTACAGGGTGTTACAGATATTTCACTTTAAGTTACAGGGGTTTCACATAGCGTCACAGCCTGTTATACACCCTTGTAACATAGCGTTACAGATATTTGCCTTGGGAAATAGGAGTTTCATGTGACACTAATGATTAGAATTGCCCAGAAATGTCCTAATAACTTTCCTAAAATGAAGGACAAACTAATATTTTGTATGTGTTACTTGTAGCTGAATGTAAAATTAGGCGTTTTTGTGTCTAATTTTAAGCCTTAGGCTAGATATCCTTCTGAGTGTGGCAAAACCTCTGTCAACACAATCGAATGCGTTTCCACTTGCTGAAAGCCGAAGTGATTGAAAAGAGAATCAAAAGTACACCATTACTGAATAAGGTGTCCTAATTACATAATGATTGCATATTTCAGTGTAAAAATTGACAGGTAATATTTTGCTAATGCGGCATTATTCCTGTTATTCTTGCATTGGCAAAATATCCACTTCCAAAAATATCAAATTATGTAATTCACTCTTCTCTTATCCTGTTTTAGTCAATATCTCTAGGGTGAGATCGAAACGTTGTGTATCTTAGACTTTAGATTCTTTGAATAAATCAATTCTCCATTTCAAAATTCTTTTAATTTGTACATAGTGGGTTTTTATCTTATCAAATTATGTAATTCCAAAAATGCTAGACGAACGTACCGGGTGTATACTGAGCTGCGAGTAGTTGTGCGCCTGTGTGCTGTGGTCCCCATCGAGGTTTCTTTTCACTCACATTCACTGGACTGTTTTGGTTCGGATCATCCTCGCACATAGAGTTTTTTAAGATGTCTTCATCGCTATGAGCCTGCGTATTTTTGCTACTACATGTCGTTGTCATCACAGTGCTGGTGGTGGTCGCCATTTTTCGATCCAATGTCGGAGCCGTCCTTTTTGTTGTTTCTACTTCAAAGTCATTCGAGGAGTTGCATATGAGCTATCCACGTTCCCCTCTCGACCCGTTACTCTCTCGACCCGTTCCCGTCGCGACCCTACCGTACGATAGCGCCACCACAGTCGATTATTTGAACCATAACACTTGCGCGTATCGGATTCGGTTTTCACAGAACGATCAGTGACACTTCCCAACAATTTTAGAACTTCATTAGATTCTTTAAACTTTTGATTGAAAAGATCGAATGAGGAAATCACCTCCAATGTGAATAAAAGTAAAAATTCAGGATGCGAAAAACAATTTCCCGTCGAAATTTCCTCCCAGAATCTGGGAAGAATATATTCACTGTTTAAAAGCTTTACACTAATTTCAAATGAATTACACGAGTTGAATTATTTTGGTTTCTTAGAAATAAAATCAACTTTATTCAAATCCTTCAAACCATGTTCCTAAAAACGACCCAGCCCGCGGCATTTTAATTGGGACATGTTTCATTGTGCCATTTATCAATTCAAATGTAATTCATCAAATTTATGAAAAAAAAATTATTGTATAAATTTTGCAAAAAAATTAAGATCTTGTTCAATTTTATGACGCGTTGATTTCTAGATCACGTTGTTCCCCACACCATGTTCCCGTCTCGACCCTTCAAATCTGGCTCTACTCTCTACACAGTCCCGTGGACCCTATGTTCCCGTCTCGACCCTTCACATCTGTCTCCACTCTCTACACAGTCCTGTGGACCCTATGTTCCCGCCTCGACCCTTCACACCTGTCTCTACTCTCTACACAGTCCCGTGGACACCATGTTCCCGTCTCGACCCTTCTAACCTGTCTCTAGTCTCTACACAGTCCCCTGGACACCATGTTCCCGTCTCGACCCTTTAAACCTGTCTCTACTCTCTACACAGTCCCGTGGACACCATGTTCCCGTCTCGACCCTTCAAAACTGTCTCTAGTCTCTACACAGTCCCGTGGACACCATGTTCCCGTCTCGACCCTTCAAATCTGTCTCTACTCTCTACACAGTCCCGTAGACACCATGTTCCCGTCTCGACCCTTCACACCTGTCTCTACTCTCTACACAGTCCCGTGGACACCATGTTCCCGTCTCGACCCTTCAAAACTGTCTCTAGTCTCTACACAGTCCCGTAGACACCATGTTCCCGTCTCGACCCTTCAAAACTGTCTCTAGTCTCTACACAGTCTCGTAGACACCATGTTCCCGTCTCGACCCTTCACATCCGTTTCTAGACAGTTTCTGGGATACTCTGACATATCTAATCGGCTTGTAATATTTCCACTCAGTGGGACGAGCCTTTAAAAAAGATGGAAATTAATATTAAAATTGGTCGAATATTCATTGATTAAAAAGATGAGAAATCTACAAAATCGATGCCGACGGACTGAATATTGATACATGTATACATAAGGAAAATTTCTACAATTTTCAATCAAACTCAGTGAAATTTTCAGGAATATGCACCATACACATTACAATGAAAACTCATTAGAACGAACTCAAAGAACCAGAAGATTACAACCGACATTGTCCTAATAGTCGAAATTCTAGATTTTTGATAATCGATAATCAATGTTCCTTGGCTGAATCCCATGGTCTTCAATACGAAAGGCTTTCATTCTCATCTTAATTTTCTTTTTTTTGACGCCTTATAAAACGTTACCATTATGAAACCTAAACAATGCTAACCATTCAGCGTCATTTTACAAACGACAGCCGTAAATCGATGTGCAAAACGTCACAGGTTTATGTGTACACAAACAAGCTGTCTGGCAAAATATTATTGACATAGATGTAGAATGGCTTCCTGTGATTATATAATGACCTATATTTGAACGTCGAAATGTTATATTGCATTAAATATCATTAGAAGACGTATTGTAATAGTAAAGGATGTATGATTATATCAGAAGCGGCAGGCATAAATAGAAATGATAAGTAAATCGGATTATTCGGTTAAATGGCGGATGTATACACGATGCAGAAGTCTGATATAAAAGTCAGACCCTGACGTGGGCATGCCGGTGGAATGACGAAGCTATCTACGATGTGTGTAGGGCCGGCGTGAATTTCATCAGCGGCTACAAGCGGTCAATATGAAAATGTGTAAACATATAATTTCAATATTCAATCGTTTGTGAAAATATGTTTGATATTAGGAGTATGCAAGTTTCGTGAGATTAGCAATTTATAATAGCATAGCTGTCATATACGGCTCCGCGTCCTCTGATGGCATGTGTATTAGGTGACAATTCAATTCAATTCTTTATTGATCCTTATTACATTGAAATTCCGGGATAAAATTCCCAAATTCAATAAATACAAATTTTAAAATAAATTAATACAACATACATGACACACGGGTAATTCATACAGAACAACATAAGCATGTTATTTTAAATGACAATGTCTACTTCAACCCACCCAGACTCAAGACTCTAGGATATCGAGTGACAGCCAAACCCGTGGCCCGGGCCCGGGGACCGGGCCGGCTGGCTAGGCCACACGATATGCTCGAAGTCATGATGAAGCAGACATCAGAAGAGCTCTTTCTTCATCCATGGAGGCAATGAAGTTGCAGACCAGCTTAGAGGCATAAGTAAATGAAGTCGGTCGCAAGTTCGCGATCAATTATTGAGAATTTTCAATAAAAAAATTTAAACCACTACTAGAGTCGAAGACCTGTATCATCTACCCAATCGCCAAATCTCATCATTCCCCAAATTTCTTAAAACTTCGATTTCAAATTTGCAATTCCACATTAGCTTAGCCCAGAAATTCTACACTTTTTTCTCAGGCGTCAAATAATTTTCTAAAATTAATTTTCTTGTTTCTGCCTGTTGTAGCCCGACAAATCGTGAATGACAAATCATTACTTATATCGAAATATCTTGATACAAGATACGAAACACCATCTTAATGGCTTCACTAAACCTGTGTCCACTAAAAATGTCGAGACGGGAACATGGTGTCCACACGACTGTGTAGAGAGTAGAGACAGGTGTGAAGGGTCGAGACGGGAACATAGGGTCCACGGGACTGTGTAGAGAGTAGAGACAGGTGTGAAGGGTCGAGACGGGAACATAGGGTCCACGGGACTGTGTAGAGAGTAGAGACAGATTTGAAGGGTCGAGACGGGAACATGGTGTCCACGGGACTGTGTACAGAGTAGAGACAGGTTAGAAGGGTCGAGACGGGAACATGGTGTCTACGGGACTGTGTAGAGACTAGAGACAGGTTAGAAGGGTCGAGACGGGAATGTTGTGGGGTTGCTTTCGGTTCTCCAACAATGTTGTGGAGTTGAGTTTCTCAACCAATTGTTGTGGGGGCCACGTTGCGTTCTCCCCTCGTGTTGTCGTTGTTGGTTCCGATTAATCCGATAAGTGATATCCCTCTGACTCCGGAATAATAACAACTCTTCTCGTGGGTCTACGTTCTTTCTTTATTTTCCCGCACAATTCTTATTCCTTCCTACAGCTCGTATTTTTAGGCTTCTCCGCCACTCTAGCATCTCTCTCCCCCTTACTGTGCTGACCCTCCCTTTTTATCTTATATCATGTTACTCGTGACGTATACTTCTACATATGTTATACGTCACGAGTTTATTACTTGTTTACTTCCTAGCCATACCAGAGCTCAAGGCTGCCGCTATAACCAGCAACCCTACGCAGATACTCACGTCACTTTCACCTATCTTCTATTCAGTGTCTTGTGTGCGACGTAAGCATCTACGTAGGTTGTTTACTAACTTCAGCCACTGCCCTGAACTCTGGCTTCCCTCCCTCTATGCAAACTACTAATTTATCACCCCAATAGGAACATGGTGTCCAGGGGACTGTGTAGAGAGTAGAGACAGGTGTGAAGGGTCGAGACGGGAACATAGGCTCCACGGGACTGTGTAGAGACTAGAGACAGGTTAGAAGGGTCGAGACGGGAACATGGTGTCCACAGGACTGTGTAGAGAGTAGAGACAGATTTGAAGGGTCGAGACGGGAACATAGTGTCCACGGGACTGTGTAGAGAGTAGAGACAGGTTAGAAGGGTCGAGACGGGAACATGGTGTCTACGGGACTGTGTAGAGACTAGAGACAGGTTAGAAGGGTCGAGACGGGAACATGGTGTCCAGGGGACTGTGTAGAGAGTAGAGACAGGTGTGAAGGGTCGAAACGGGAACATGGTGTCTACGGGATTGTGTAGAGACTAGAGACAGTTTTGAAGGGTCGAGACGGGAACATGGTGTCCACAGGACTGTGTAGAGAGTAGAGACAGATTTGAAGGGTCGAGACGGGAACATAGTGTCCACGGGACTGTGTAGAGAGTAGAGACAGGTTTGAAGGGTCGAGACAGGAACATAGTGTCCACGGGACTGTGTAGAGACTAGAGACAGGTTTGAAGGGTCGAGACAGGAACATAGGGTCCATGGAGAAAGACCCACGGGATCTGTAGAGAAAGATAACGCTTCATGAATTTAACAATCATCTTTATTTTTTTTGCAAAATTCAGACATTAATTTTCTTCATAAATTTGATGAATTCGAATTGATTAATGGCAATAAACATGCCCCAAACAAAATGCCCCGGGCCGGGTCGTTTTTTGAAAAAAACGGTTTGAGAGATTTAAAGAAAGTTGATTTTATTTTTTAGAAACCAAAATAATTACACTCGTGTAATTCATTCAAGATTATATTTGAAATTAGTTTAGCTTTACCAGTAAATATATATTATTTCTGGGAGGAAATCTCGACGGGAAATTGCTTACTTCGCATCTTGAATTTTTACTTCTGTTGACATTGGAGGCGTTTTCTTGGTAAGTGCAGATCCACACCTCTTGTGATTGACGCAATCTGCTGAATGACAGAATCCAGGCTAAAATCTTTCTAGTGAAGATATCTAAAAATTAACCAATGGCAAACCACTGAATTGCTGAATTTTGAATCTGCAATACGTGTTGATATTAAATGTAATTGATTGAACCGTTTACGCGGGGAGGTGCGGATCTGCACTTAAGCTTATACCGTTTCCATCATTCGATCTTTTCAATGAAAAGTTTTCAAAAATCTAATTTGATTTTTTAAAATTGTTGGTAGGTTCACATGCGAAAAACGAATCCGATACGCGCCGTAGTGTTTTAGTTCAAATAATCGACTGTGGTGGCGCTATTGTACGGTAGGGTCGAGACGGGAACGGGTCGAGACAGTAACGGGTCGAGACGGGAACGTGGATGGCTCATATATATATATATGCATTCGAGAGATCCACATGCGGTTAAGAAATAATCGGTGGTGATAGCGTGGAGAACCTAGTGACATGACACATGACAGCTGACGACAACACAAATCGTCATTTTTACATAGAATTTATCATCGAAAGAATTCAAGCTATGGCTGCTCACTTCATAGCCGTATTGTTCGCTGGATTTCTAATATATACCGCAACGCCTGGGTCCAGTAAGTGATTCATTTTCACTGGAACATTTCTGCTCTGCTGGTTTATATGGATTCTGGGTTTCTACGAAACGGAAGTAGTACTTGAAATACAAAATGGCGGCTTTTTGAACCGCTGAAATTAGGGATTACGGTATAAGGTTAGAGTTAAAAGCGCTAGTTAAGGGGTAAGGTTGTGGTCAACCCAAACAGTCTCTGTAACCTGGCCCTACTTAAAAATTCTATACCGCCAAACAAAATGTAATTGACCGTAACTGCGTTTTACTATTACAGATCTTGTCAGCGCAATTTGAAAAAGAACTTTTTTTCTTTTTACTAGGTCTTTTCTCTTGGCATCCAACTTTAATGGTCATCGCAGTAAGTATATATGCTAACCATCTATCATACATCTACCTCCACACTTACTCATCTACACGGTTTTAATTGAATGACAAATTGATCTAAAATTGGTTTCTCTTTTCAGTTTACCATTCTAGCATTTGAAGGTATCCTTACATTTTCACAGGACAGTTCGCTGTTGAAGAAGGCTGCGAGATCGTTGAAAGTACGCGTTCATTGGATATTAATGCTTATTGCTGCGTGTTCAGCTGTCGCCGGATTCAGTGTGATATTCTACAACAAAATTCTGAATGACAAACTGCACTTCGTGACCTGGCACGGCATATTAGGTTTAATGACTGTCAGCTACATATGCTTTCAGTGTATGGCTGGAACGGGACTTTTGTACCATTCACTTGTGCAGAAATTCATCAACCTGAAATTAGGCGATATGAAACTTTACCACGCCACGTCCGGTACGCTGATGTTCTTTCTCGCATCCGTGACGCTGGTGACGGGTATGTTCTCGAACTGGTTCGTTAAAAATGTGACGGGAACGTCGTGGTATATGTGTGTATTCAGTCCATTGTTGCTCGCTCTAATCGTAACGCTGCAAGTTTCGCAACAATACGTGGCTCGTTCGAGACCCGCCATCTCGTCTTAACCACAGTTAAGTGACGATTTCGAGAAGCAGTCATTTGCACTAAATACCCTGGGTGTGGTTTCAATGAACATGAAAATGATTAACCGAAGTGACCAAGAAATAAAATCGATAAACATTTCTGTGAAGATGATCCATCTCTCAGGGGCAGGATTACTTATTGATTTAAAGTTTTAAATGCTAGGGGCTGTTCAACAATTACGTAACACGTATGGGCAGGGGCTGTCAAAAAGTTTATTTATTGTTACAAGGGGAGGGCCCCGGGTATCTCGACATCTGTTACATAACAAAATGTTGGAATTTCTCAGTAGAAAAGTCTCAAGCAAACTTTTTTGAGTGAAATTAGGACAATGAAGTAGACCATTTTCTAATCCCAACGCTTTATTTAACTGGAACTTTAAAACATAGTAAGCGTAGTTAGCTGTATGACATAGTCTATAGGCTCAAAAGCGTCATTGTGAAATTCATTAAAAGACCATTCATGAGATGCGACATATCAAGTCGCAAGCTACTGACTGCACTAGCCACAGTTGATTTTAGACCATAATGCATAGATTGGCATGAATGTAATTCAAACCACGTAGAAATACTAGATTATGAATAAATGAATATAATTTTATTTACAATATTATAAATGCACGTATTAATACTGTCATTGTTCATCCAGTTCCATTCATTTCATTACTCCAGCACCGACTGAGTATTGATCTTAAAGTTTAAGTCCGTTATTTCATAAATGGTCGAGCCTGCATACTGACGATGTGGCTGAATCATGCACGTTATACTCTTTCCTGCCATGCGATGCAACGATTCTTCGATGTGTTCGACTAGTTCGGGGTTATCAAATATTGTCAACAACGACGTGTCGCCGAAAAACTCCTGTTAATATATAAGCGTTGACAAAAATATATTAGACGATTAAAAATCGTGTCATTAGTCTCCTGTAGTTTGTGTTAATGAGGTTCCACTATATGACTGTCTGTTTCTGTGCAGACTAGAACCTTGTTATGACAAACTCTTACCATATTGTGACTCCATAGCCAACAATCAAGAGTATCCTTCTGATCTGTTAACTGTATTTGAATGAGTGCGCTATATTTTAAAACTATAACATAGAAATAAAAAGAAGTTGACAAAACGTAGTACAAATGCCAAAATACTTTTCCATAGCGAATGTTTTGTAATTGTACGAATTACCCGATAGACAGGTGCCCTTTTAGCGGAGTCTACTGTACATTCAAGCATTCGATTTAACCTAAAACTAAAAAGCTAACCTGTTTTTGCGGGTGAAGCACACCTAGGACAAAAATAAATGCTTACTCCACAAATAACATCTGCTGGCTTCATCTTATGCCATACACACGGACTGTATAAAAAGTAGATAAATCTTAATAATAGTTCTATCTACCGGTATACATTACTAGGTAAGATCATGAATAATATGCCCGATATTCAACATACAAAATTCTATTGAAGTTTGGTATCTGGCAAGTTGAGGGAGGATGGGATATATTGTGAGCTTCAATTTCGCTGTAACCATTCACCACATCATGATCATCATCATCCCATTGCATAGCCTATAGAATACAATAAATGTAACATAACCATAACAAGTAAATCAAACTAGATGGTAGATCTGTAAGGGTTAATCCCTGATATTCTGGAAGCGTCAAATTCAAGATCAATAGTCCACTCTTACTAACTCAGTAGTGGAACCATAAATATCTCACTAAGCTGGTTACCAAATTAAGAATAGAAGTTGAAAGACTTGTCAAAACGCCGACTTCTCCAGTGCTGAATAAGTGTACCTGTAGCTCATACAGAATATGGTTCCTTTCACACAAACATTTTTGTATCATGAAACGCTTTACTCAACCAACCTTGTGAAAATCAGGATCTTCGTTCGATTCCAATGATTCCAGAAATGATTTCAACATTTCGACATCAGTATCTCCAATTAAATCCAGTAACTCTGGCAATTCCATGTGGGATACATTCGGCGCATGCCAAGATGACAACTTGGGAAACAAATGTGACCTATGAATGAAACGTGTTACAATAAGAACCTTCTAATACCTGGTAATCGAAAATGAATATATTCATTGTCACGCTCCATGCGGACCTATTAATGATTTGTACTACTTACACAAATAAACATGCATCACAGTGTAAAATAAGGCAATCCCTTAAACGCTGAGGTCGACAATTCTGAATACGACAAGTCACTTTCATTTCTGATTCGATACGATTGTTTAGCTTCAATTCAGAGATTGATATCGGTTTATCCTTGGAATGAAAATTGTCTGAAAAACACGCACAGCCAATCTTCCAATCAAATGTCATAGGAATGTCATTAAAAGACTAGGTTCATACTCAGGCGCGGATCCAGACTATCGCACATGCAGCACGTGCGGTAGTCGCAGTTTTCAAATGTCCTTGAAAAATGTTTGTTTCGGGAAAAAAGTAAATAAAAATAATTGCCTTTCTGTACTAGGACTAAAGCAAAACGTGAATGAAAATAAATTGCCCAAAATCAAAAAAGGCAATCTGAGGCATTTTCCTTTACTCAAAAGGGCATTCTTCTAAAAGAGACATTATTGTTGCTCTATAAATCTAATCGAAAAAGGGCAAATTTTGCCAAAAATCTAAAAAAGGCACAAGCAAATTGAATGTGAAGGCAAATTTAGTGGCATGATACCAATAAATGGCACTCAAACTAACTCGCTGGGCATTAATATTGGCCCTTTTCAAAGTTAGTGCCCTTTTTCACTGTGCTGTAGTCACCGAATGGCCCAGGATCCGCGCCTGATACTAAGGCAATCAAAATACCCATACAACTGAAGTCGAGAGAACATGTCAATACACTCACCTACGTTAGGCAGAGTAAAATAAACACCATCATTATTGACCTGTTGCACATTTCCTACCGAGCCAGTTCTCAACTGTAAAGGTGACTGACTAAGTTCCAGAATAGGAGATACAGTCCTCGTCTTTTTTGGCGTAGAACTATATAGATGAGATGACGGGTGATCATTCTGATTCACTTGGATGTCTAAACCCGACGCATTTTGACTTTCGTTCGCATCGACGTTTTCCAGTTGAGGGCAAAAAGCTATTCGATCGTGAATGGCTGCAATTTTATCATCGGTCAAATCCACGTTGATCACTTTGAGTCCGCGGCCGAACTTTGTCCCGCGGTGAAGGCACAAATCGATCGTCGGTTTAATAGCAGTATCCGAGACCCGTCTACAAATATCTTTCTCCAGATGGTACGGAGCAGCATGGACGTTGAATAGTTTGATGTAGTCCTTGACCTGGAGAAAATGAAATATATAGTCCTTATCTGCCACTCGGTCTTTGCTACCAAAATGTTAAATTCCTGATGGCAAATATTTAGTTCATTCCCAATCAAGATTATCAGGGTGGAGTCTTTTATTTGACAGGCTTTTCCCCTGATTTTTTCCTGACATGTGAGTTGTCTTCCCTGACTGGATCTGCTAAGAATCCAATGAATTAACAGTCTACATAAGACATAGACAGCATTGCAACGGTTAGTTTTTATGCGCGATCTAGCGATATCGACAAATTTCCCTGACTTTGTTACAAAATTCCCTGACTTGACGGTAAGTGGCTGATTATGTCAAGTTATCCACGACCTCAGTCCCAAGTGCAAGGGTATTTTTGTAACCTTGGCCAAAGGAGTCCAAATGACTGTACTTATTACCTTGATGGTTTTAGCAGCAGGAACATGATCATCAAACACAAGTACATCAGTAGCCAAACCACTACATCTTTGGATCATATCCCTGAAACGAGATATTCTCCATCTTTAAGGACAGGTATATTTAGATTTTTCTGCTGCTACAATTTTTTACAGTAAGCGCTCTTGATTCTGAGCGGGTCAGTCAGACATAGTTACACATGGGCACTGTAGTCTTGGGTTTGTACATGAATCAACAAAATAGCAAGACAATACTGATTGAAGCGTTGTCAAAACTTCCCAAAATGACTTGATTCCATCAAACGAATGGACAAAGGATGGACGAAATGTGAGAGCAATAGCTTGAAATAGAAATCTTTATGAAAAGTACTACATGTTTTATTCGGACCAGGTAAGCTATCAACTGCAACATAGAGATATAGTCATACTATGACACCAAAGTTTTCCCTTACGTACTTGTTCGTAGTTCCATCCGTGACCATTAATTGCACACAATTTGCAGAATCAATTACTTTGATGCCTATCACCTGCAATGGAAAAGAAAACCAGTGATCACCTTGTTCGTCACCGAACCTGAGGGAAACAAAAACTCTCGATTGTATTTTTCCAGCAGATTCGCTTTTTACCTGACATATGATGTTGTAATACTTTTCTATCTTGCATTCACTGATCATAACTGTTGGACAAACAGCTGCGTCAATTTTCTGCAAGTCAAACGACCACTCCAATAGACCCTTAACCTAAAACATAATGGAGTGAAAGGATTCAAGATTTGAGAAGTAAAGCACACCTGGTGGCATCAAAACGGTAACTATTTCACTTGAGTTGGTGACCTGATACAGAGTTTAGAATCAGGGAAATAAGAAACAAAGTATCAATCTTTTTAGCCGTACTGTGGTTGTATTAAAACTTACGATTTCATGATCTTTTGTGGTAATACCGCAACCCGGTTTCGAAGGCCGAGGATCGCTCTTATCTCGAGGGAAAACCACTGATGTGAAGCCTGGTGCTGCTTTACCTTGTGGTCCTCCATTAAACATACATATCTACAAAAACCCAAAGAAACTGTGAAACCACACGAACCTGGAAAATATTTTCATTTTCCGAAATTTTCCGAAAAATTGCATGATAATATTTACAAAAGGATGATAGTTCGGTGTAATTGTACAATCAACGTTGGATAAGGCATTAAAAGGGATTTGCCATACGACAGACTTCGATCACCCCAGAGCTTTAGCTAGATACGAGGCAAGCGGAGTCCAGGCCTACCCAAAACGTATGCATTTGTCGAATTGTAGGGGAGAAAACGAACGGTACATACCTCCAGACGATTAAAACGTATAACATCACCCACATCAATCGACGGAAAGTCAGCCGAATTCTTTCCGAAAAAAATGCATACAAGTTTTTCCCAGGATTGATTCAACGATTGATCAGTAACCGCAATACACATGCTGTATCCATCTGAAAAAAGACAACAAATCTTCGTATCTTATCCACAGGTTACAACAACACATATTATTACAACATCGTCCTCGCATTAACCAAATACTGGCTGATATGGTACAGAAATTCCTGGTTAATCCCATCTAATCATAATTCTGATAATAAAGAAATTGCATTTCTCAAGTGTCAAGAGTATTAGTACTTGTACTGGTATCAATCCGATTCAGACCTTTTTCATTTCGTACATAACGTTCTCTCCTGTAAGACCCCTGTACTATGAATGATTGCGTGTAAATAATACGTACGGTTTCGTTTGTTTTGTGCCGGCCTGCTGAAATATTTCACCACGCCGTAAATGTTGCAAGTTTGTCCCGATTTCAGATCACGCAAATGGTGATATCCTGGCGGCAACTGCACTAACGACTGTAAAAAATCAATCGGAACAAACAGATGAAAAAGATTGTCAAAGGCTATGAACCCAAATCATGAAATCGCGAAAACCAAACAAGAAACACTTACTGCTGAAATTAAAAAACATAATTTGCATTATTGCAGACACCTAAATTAGTAGA
Organism: Tubulanus polymorphus; assembly: GCF_964204645.1. Lineage (NCBI taxonomy): Eukaryota > Metazoa > Nemertea > Palaeonemertea > Tubulaniformes > Tubulanidae > Tubulanus > Tubulanus polymorphus. Next base: position 9,097,125 of record NC_134027.1, on the reverse strand, counting down.
CAGAGGAGGGAGTACTGTAGTCTGAATACCAGTCGTTGTTACGGTTCCCTATGTTTGAGGAACAACGGCTAGTTTAGTACTAGGCTACTAGTAGTACTAGACAGTAGACTAGGAAGGAGTACTGCAGACAGACATGTAGTGTACACTCACTCACCGACAGCCGCCCACAGGGACTTGACACGAAAGGATTTTGACCTCAGTATCCTAGGAACTAAATTATATATAGTACCTAGGATATATCTTAGGTACTATATATAATATAGGGTAAAAGCGCATATCCGCACCTCTCCGCGTAAACGGTTCAATCAATTATGTTCAATATCATTGTTTCAGATTCAAAATGTCATCAGCAATTCAGTAGCCTACATTGCCATTGGTTAATTTTAAGATATCTTCACTTAGAGAGAGTAGACAGATTTTAGACAGGATTCTGTCAGTGTCATTCAGCAGATTGCGTCAATCACGAGAGGTGCTGATCTGCACTTTTACCATAATATAGGATTATAGTACATAGGATACTGGACATGCTGGAGACTAGTCTAGTACCTAGCCGTTGTTCCTGAAACAACGGAACCGTAACAACGACTGGTATTCAGACTAGCTGGAGACTAGTCTGAATACCAGTCGTTGTTACGGTTCCGTTGTTTCAGGAACAACGGCTAGGTACTAGACTACTGGAGACTGGAGTTAAAATCCTTCTGTGTCAAGTCCCTGACAGCCGCCGTTTACGTACCATTTTATTATCTTACTATCACTTTCGCAACTGATGATGATGGTAATCTCCCCCTTTTCTATAATTTTCAGTTACTGACATACACCTATCATTTTAAAATCTTAGAAACAAAAATCAATGAAAAAGTGAATTTCAGAATCCTGCATCTTTGCATCCATTGGTTTTCACTACAACTCGTTTAAGGACTCATTAGCGGATTAATAGGTGGCGCAGCAATCAGTGCTGTTTGAGTGACATGGTATATTTCGCGAAAAAAAAAGTTTGGGTAAAAAAGTTTTTATCTTTTTCGTGTTTTGTTTAAGGTAAACAATTCGTTTTTGTAGTGCATGAATTATTACCTTTTGTAAGACCAACCTACTTCTTTTTAAATTTATTATCACGCCTAATCGTTCAATGGCTTTCTACTCTTCGTCTCATCGCCTCTTCACATTGCGATCCTTGTCTCAGTCTTTTTTGTTTGTTGTTTCAATTTTTCCATCGACATCTTCTTCCATTTCAGATAGATATCAACCTCTTTCTTCAGCTCCTCCGTTCCTGTCCACTGACACCTCTTCTGTCCGTTTGGACCTAGTTAATTAACTCCCGAAAATGAGGATCGCCACTTTCATTTCGGTCGCTACTTTTACGCTGATTGTTCTGGCTGAGAAATCGAGTGCGTGTAATGAAGCAGTTTGTGCTCCGATCGTCAGCAAGTGTATTCTGTTGAGAGCGTGCGGCTGTGATATGACTGACAAGGCCAATTGTTCTTGCTGCAAAGATTGCAGCGTTTGTCTGTCAAATCTTTACGTTGAATGTTGTTCATGTGTTGGTAAGTTCAATGATGCTAAAGTCAGTAACGGGAATGTGGTTTAGTTGCACAATTTTTCATGGGGCGTTTTGAAATTTTTCTTAAAGGAACTGACGTGTACAGTTTTTCTGAGCATAGCTTTATAATAACTAGATGTTAATAATATTTTTTTTTCGATTTTCTAGGAATGTGTCCCGAACCGAGATTGGACGATTCAATTTTCCGTACGAGCTCAATCGAAGACCTGCCTAACCCTTTACCGGAGTTATTCAACGTTCTGACCGATTCCAATTCGCCTTATTCCGAATGGAGCGTGCACAGTTATCCGACGTATAAAGGCTTGCTGAAGTTCAACGCCGAGGGAAAGATGAACATCGATATCAGTAAGTTGAACGAAACTTACCATAGCAAACTATTTTCGGGCCACGTTGAGCTTGATTTGAAGTAACAGGGTTCATTGCGGTCTTTTTTTTTATTATGAGAACCTTTTATTCTGTGAAATGATGCAATATCTAGCAAAATATACGCGCGTTCTACTGCGTATAGAACTGGTTTTTTTTTCTTTTTTCATAAAATAGGAGGGAATGGGTCAATCCCAGGAAATGAATATCATAAATTGGGCTCTAAATCATTGTCATGGTCCTAGAATGGTATCGCTTGACCTCAATTACAATTTGAAGTTTCTGGTCACGTATCATCTGGTGTGAGAGTATATCAGATGTCTCGACTTTTTCTATGAATGGACCCAACGTAAATTGGAACTTTTATGAACTATCCAAAACAGCCCTGGAATCAGGAGATAAAAAAAGTCCTCGAATCTGAGGCAAAAAGTCGTTGAAATTGGTCATAGGCACTATGAACACCGAAATATTTATATGGATTGTCATCTTTTCATTTCAGGCGATCCGGAATTTCAGAAATATCAACATGGATTTCCGCCGGAGGCATTTAAAAACTGCTCGGTAGCATTTATGGCTTCCTGTATGCCGCTGCGCAAGTGTAAATCCGGGTGCAAATCGATGGGTGCTACGAAAATGCGCTGGTTTCACCAGTACGGCTGTTGTCAGTGCATCGGCAGTACGTGTTTCGATTACGGGCTCGACGAAGCCCGCTGCGCTAATTGCCCGGCGAAGGAAGACCGGCTGGATGCCCAAATTCACGGTGGACCCGATGTTAAGTACATGGCTGAAATGAACAAAGAAGTCGTCGAAGAGGAGCTCGACGACGGCATTTTGAAAAACGATCTGGAATTTTAATTCCTCGGAGAAACTCTGCTAGAAAATTGTTCTCTTTCTCAACGCATTTATACGAGTGCTATTGTTGCTATAAATATCAGTTGACCGGTTTATTGTATTTTTTCATTGCACCTCTTTATGCCAGTCTCATATGATATTCAAATCTATGATGATTCATATGTAATGTACTGGTATGAAGTATGAATATATGTAGATAGTGCGACGTTTCTGACTGGCAGGATCCAGGAACTGTATAAACCTAACTCGAACAAGAAGTAATATTTGTATTTATGCATTTGTGTTAAGTAGATTTCCATGTGTTTAGGATAATTTCTTTTTTTAATTACCTTTTTCTTTACAAAGATATCAGCTGTCTTTAACTTAAATTCTAATGTCTGCTTTATATTAATCTAATTATTTCCAGTTTCTCTACTTAAAACCGTAAACCAACTCTGTTTTCACAGGGAGGTGGTTCTTTCTCCCACCTGGTTTTCATTAGGCTGATGATTCATATTGCTTGTTACATTCGATTCTGAATCAGTTTACATTCATTTATCTCACTAGGTGCTTTTTCTATCTCTGCAAGTTCTTTTTATTAAATAATCTCAAGATATTTGAACTAACTTGACCCTGAATTGTGTTTTCTTCTAGATGCCAATTAGTTCACTGAACATTTTATGAACATTTCATGCAAATTTTTATAATGTACATATCATTTACCACTTTTTTATGATGTCCTTTTGGAATGTTTTGTAAAATGTACCATGTATTATATAGGTGAATAAAACTGACCTTTCAACCTTTAGAATTTTGGTTTATCGAATCAAATTATGTCCGCTATTTTCTTGGAATGGATCCTGATGGCAAGAAAGATGAAACTGCAAAATATCATCAAGGAGAGGATAACAATGATTTCACATGTTCTGTTCAGTCAAACCTCATTACAACGAACTTCAGTGGATATCGAATCTATTCGTTGTAACTGATAGTTTGTCATATCTCAGTATGAAATTAGTTAAAATGCAATGGGAACTAAAACAAGGGAAGTTCGGCATTCAAGTCTGAGAAAAGTTGCCTGTGGCTGCGCTTTAGGGCCAAATGCTGGGTAACACCATCAAACAAATCGTCATACCCGCTTTTGATACGAGAGGTTCTGTAACACCTGATCAATGGTGTATAAAACGAGGATCATGAAAGATTCAGGAATTTTTAGATAAATAAAATTTTCACCAATTAAAAGGAAATACGTCAACTTATTACCATTATGAAAATCAATTTATTTCCATAGATTGTACAACGATTTGGAAAATATAATTTTTCCAATTGTCAATAAAAAGATCTAAAACAATTAGATCTAAAACATCTCCCAATATTTTGAGACATTGTTTAGATTCAGCACTTTGAGTTCTTTTAAAAATTTTTCAATCTGCTTAAAACCTTTTATGTATAAATACAATTTAAGAGGGCACATCGTACAAAGACGTTAACAAGCTAAAAGCACCCATAAAATAAGTAATCTGTATGAAAAGATGATAGCAGTATTGCTATTTACACACGCACATGTACATGTACATTAGAATAAATGTATATGCTTGGAAAAATTAAAATCGGTTAAGAGTACTTATTTGGCTTAAATTCCTCCTACCTCTATGAAATATTAGTACAGTTACTTAACCTTCTCTGCAACTAGAATAGCATTTAACTAAAGAATATCTATCCTTTCACTCTCTGCAAGTCAACAGCTTCTAAAAGATGTTTCCTATAGCTTATTCCTGTATCAAATATCCTTATTTCTTTAAACTGCACAGGAAATTATGAACAGGAACAGACACAGCTGCAGCGATTGCGATACCAAACGAATCGGCAACACTGGCGACACCAATACTGTATTCACGATGTTCTTTCGGAATCTAAAAAATCATTTTGAGAAATATGCAATTAAAGAACATTAGATGCGATGCTTGTGTCTGATTCATTGAATCATAAGAGAATACCAGTTTTTCTATCATTGATTTGTGTCCATTAGGTTAAGAGCCAGTTTGATGTTTGCTTCTTTACTCTTCAATAGCACTGCATTTAAACTCTTAACTGCAAAAATTCTTACATTTAAATTCGTCCTAAGAAAACAATATGTTGCACTGTACCTTTTCCTTTACTCAGGTCTATAAACACGTGCCTAGCAAACTTACAAAAGATTTCGAAATATTTGATATATCCTGTGATAGACGAATTACCTCTTTTGAGATCATGTAGAATGTATTGACATAAGCACATCCTCCCAGTAAGCCTTCATATAAAATCACCGCAAATATGATCCATACGCTCGGAATATACTTGAAGAATACTTGAAACATCAATGGAATTATATTCAGACACTGAAATTCAAAAGAAAGTTTTTGTTCTAATTCATATTAGTTAAGAGAAAAATAGTTTTTAAACTGTAATTGTCGTTTTTTGTTAATTCTTACTTACCTGTAGAATTGCCATGATCCATATCTTACGAATTTGAAATAAATTCACAGATGATCTCGACAAAAACACACCAAGCTGATAATCAACTTGAAACCTACAAATTTCAGAACATGTTGAATATGAATCACAACAGGAGTGAATTTCCCCGCACATCAAACACAGGTGTAGGACGACTCACGACTGCCTACGATGTGACTTGATTGGTTGCAACTGGTCGAAAATGAATGCAATGAGCGACTAGTGTATAAGCAGCATAGGTCAGTTACCACTGGGAGAGGACACGGTCGAATTATAACAGAAAGTAGAGCCATTAGCAACTCCTTGCAACTAATTCGTCTGGCAGTTGCAAGGCGCATATTTCAAAGGACAGTGTGACGCGATAGATGCTGGTCATCACCGAAAATCGTGTTGCACCGAGTTGCAACCAGTCACAAGGCCGACCTACACCCAACTTTCAATCATTATTCCTGATATTTAGAATATTCAATAAAAATCACAACTGAATGCAAATTTGTCATTTAGGAAGGTCGTCAGAGGTATTTCGAATTGTAAAACCAATGAATCAGTCTATATAGTCTTCTTACCATCTATACTGCTCAGCAACACTTATCGTCTTTCCAGGAACTAACTCTGCTTTAGGTACGGCAATCAATTCATGCTGAAGTTCAGACACACCAAAGAATGTGAAAAGAATTAATTCGATCAATTGTGTCACTATTTCATACATTCATTGCACTTACCAGGCACTGATTTATGAAATATTCAGCAAAATAGACAGTACCGAGCGGTATCATCCATTTCAACAATGGTTTCAACAGATGTACTTTATCTCTGAATGAAAGCTGTTTGCCGCGTTCCATAGCATCTTTATCACTGATGTCACTATCGTCCAGAGACTCATCCTCAGCGAGACTGTCGTGTTTCAACAATGGCAGATCTTCATCACCACAGTCTATATGAAAATAGCCATGAGAATCGACTGTGGGCGGTTTAACGACTAAGACAAAATATCTGGAAAAAAATAGATAAGACCGATTGATAAGACCGGAGGAATCAAAAGTATTCACTTCATGCAACTAATGAGCAGGGAAATCTTGATTGTAGGAAAGACTGAAAAGACTTACGCAAATGCCAATATCACAGGTACAGCAAGCATGATGAATAGCGTGTCTCTGGGAGTGACACCAATTGACGTGAGACCAGCATACGACAGAGCCCCAAATATACCAGCACCACCAGTGCCTGATGACCAAGTCGACACTGAGTTCCTGAAGACAAAATTTACAAACCGGTGTGTAAAGTACAAACCGGTATGTTGTCAGTCATGGTATGGGGCTACTTTCGAAAACCAAAACAGAGATTTCAAACACCTGCTTATCATGATTTGTCATTGTGAAAAAGGATAAATAGATATTCAAAGAATTACAGGCCGCTGTTAATAATGCTATGAATAATAATAATGAATTATTATTTCATATTATCATTTAAAGATTATTTTCTTTTTTTCAACCATTCAGAATCTTACTTATCGAAATGAGATGACAAAGCAAGGAACGTTATTTCACCAAGACCACTGCTTATACTTGCACAAACAACACCTGGAAAGAATCATCAATATAATGACTGACCTTCATTACTACTATACTTGATACAGTAAAGACACTACTGCCCTTATTATCAATATTACCTAATAAACTGATCCAAACAGCACCGGATACAGCAACTATAACAAGACTAGCAGCAGCAAAAATGATAACTAAATTGACACGAATGCTGGAATAAAAAGAAAAAGGATTAGACAACTCATATTAGCGAGCGGGCTGATAATATGAATTTTTCAGGCCACCAGTATACACTTACAAATAAGGAAAACGTTGCATATAGAGTGGTGCTGTTATCTTGATGATCAAAGCCGGTAGAATATCAGCAAGCAGTATGGCCTAAAAATAAGAGAAAGATCTCAAGTGTCTCATAAAAAGTGCTTGTATTTACAAAATCATGGGTGATAGCAATACACAACTGAAACTACGATTCGCGATGAATCGGGAGGATAAAGAAATTACCCATTACTGAAATGCTCTCCAGCCGAACATAAGGTGTATAATATGATACATACCCCAGTTCCAATAGGATTACACTCCGGTATCAACTTCGAACTGTTGCCACTGGGACTTATCGTTACGGGGACTGTCGGTGCTACAGTTGTCTGAAAAAGTAATTGGCAGGCAAATGATGTATATGACTTAATGTTGTAGCATCATGATACACAATCTTGACCAAACATTGGACTTTTCAGTCAATGATTAGTCAATTGATATAAACTTACATTTGTTCCATTATCATTTCGTTCATTTTCTTTTAGTATATCATGAGCAGCACTTAACATAATCACATAGGCGAAATTATTGCACAATCCGAAAATCCTGAAAAAAAATAACATTAAATGATTATCGTCATAGGTTTTCTGAGTGAGTCTATGGTTAGCGCATATCATCAGGACTATAACATGAAGTTTCTTTGAATACTTAACCTGTTCACTACATTAGCAAAATTACGCTAACACTGTTATAAAATTTATCAAGTAGCGAAAGGGTTAAATACACGATTCTATGAATATCGGTCGAGTTAACCATGAATATCAGATGCTAATCAAGATTAAGTCGAGAAGGGAACTGGGTGGGTTGTGAGAGTTAACCATGAATATCAGATGCTAATCAAGATTAAGTTGAGAAGGGAACTGGGTGGGTTGTGAATTATCATTCACGACACAGGTCAGTTTACCGGGGTCTCAGTCAACTCACCAAAATGCTACAAGATTCCTGATTTTCGTCCATTTTTGAGGTGTATATATTTGTGTAGAATCTAGATTTAAAAAATATAAAGAGTACAATAATAACAAGTCAATTCAGCACAAAAGTTCATTTGAATTGAAATTGTGAATTGAAAAACACTTGCGTTCATAATCTCTAGCAAAAATGTCAATAATCTTATGATTTGAGATAAAATCTTTCTTTGTATAGAGATCAATAGTAGTGAATAAATTACCGGTTAAATCATCGGCATCATCCATTGTTTCCTTGATTTGAAAGTTATTTCTCATAACTATGCTTTTGTTGTTCGTCCGACATTTTGTTTAATCACATGATCCATTACTGTCATCTAGAATATGGGTGGCTCCGAGAATATTCCAAAGCCAACCCGTCAGATGGCGGTAGCGGACGGTCAACGCGGCCAAAACTTTATCAACTGTCACTGTGCGCACACGCTGCACAAGGGTTTCACTTCAGCATTGCCTGCAGCGTCTCGGGGACACGATGGCCAAGATAAAGAACGAAGATGGATTAGAACTGTACTGTCACATGTGGAAACCTACGAATACTGAACCAAGGTAATACAACGTTTACTTTACGAGGTGTCACACGCCAAGTTGTCGACCACACAACTTTCGAATTTTTTACCTGTCCTAATTTTTGACCCATTGGTAACCAACAAACCTGTCTGTCAGTGTCAACTAACTATAATGTAATTAGTAGCATATTGGAAATTAGTGTTCGCTGGTGTGTGTCAGAGATAGTCATTAACCTGTCTGTTGTTTAGTTTCCCTGGTTTGATCGGATATTTTCAAAAACCACAGCCCACACTCCCATTCATTCACAGGGACTTGTCACAATTGATAGTGAATGAATAAAACCAATATCAATGACCAGGTCCACTATCCCTGTATAATATAAAAAAACAAGGGTGGCAACAAATTTTCAATCTGACAATGACTTCTCCACTTCAATCGACTGTAATTCCAAAAATTCTCAACCGATTCACATGAAATAAGCTTTAATACAACCTAGAAGACTTTCTGCTTCCAACGAGCCTTTAACCACCACTCTAGGACAATTATCTCACAACGAAATCACCGTTTTTTGACGAGAGATAGCTCAAATTGGAGGTGTACCGATTCTATGGTGGACAGCAAAATGGTCGTATTTTTCACTTCAAACGATGATTTCTATGTGAAATAACTATGTGAGATAACCCCAACAAACCATACATTTTTTAAAACTACGCGGTCATACCTGTACGCTTATCTCATTTATTTGTATAATCCACGCGATGGGTGAGCTCGCAAGCTCAAAATCGAACAAATATACGAAAAAGTCACCTCGCACTATCGCGCTAGCGGCCATTAATCACGTGACGTGCAGGTTCGGGCTATGTTAATAGAACCGCGACAAGTCTACGTCTGAAGACTTGAAAAAAGGAAATATTTGCTAATAATACCACCCCTCAGACGAATGTTGCACTATATTTTCATAATACGGATATTTTATTAATTAACAGAACTTTTAATAAATTTTGTAATGTTTTTCGAAATCTCTAAGCCAATCAATGCGCGTGAAATATTTAGCCCGTTACTACGATATCACGTGATTAATGGCCGCCCAGTTGATGACAAGTTGAACGCCGTGTTCGTCCTCATTTTCGATTTTGAGCTTGTGAGCTCACCCATCGCGTGGATTATACAAATAAATGAGATAAGCGTACAGGTATGACCGCGTAGTTTTAAAAAATGTATGGTTTGTTGGGGTTTTCTCTAAGATCTCACATAGAAATCATCGTTTGAATTGAAAAAAACGACCATTTTGCTGTCCACCATAGAATCGGTACACCTCCATTTTGAGCTATCTCTCGTCAAAAAAAGGTGATTTCGTTGTGAGATAATTGTCGGAGAGTGGTGGTTGTAGGCTCGTTCGAAGCAGAAAGTCTTCTAGGTTGTATTAAAGCTTATTTCATGTGAATCGGTTGAGAATTTTTGGAATTACAGTCGATTGAAGTGGAGAAGTCATTGTCAGATTGAAAATTTGTTGCCACCCTTGTTATTTTATTATACAGTTGCAGGGATACTGGTACCCCCATCATTGGTCTCATCCATTATCAGTCGTGACAAGTCCCTGTGCATTCATTATTACCGGTATTATTGGCATTATAAAAGGGGCCCTTATAAAAGCTTTCCACCGGCACCAATGAAACTAAAAAAATATTGATGGACTTGAAATGATTGGGGAGGCTTTTCTTAAAGACTTTGAATTTATTTAGGCCCACGTGACCCCGGATGGGAATTCGGATAAAGATACATTGTTTGATTTTGGAGGTCATTTTGGATGCCTACCCGTAAATTGTCAATTTATGGCCTACACTCATGGCGGATGCGGTTTTTTTTTGCAATTCACACTATTTACTAAACAGACTTTGTTTAAGCCACCAGTTCTCTCGATTGCTTAATTGGATAATAATGTAATAGGTAAAAACTACTAAGTGGCCGATCCGATGCAAAATCAGTTTTTTGAAATACGCAGGATTTGCTGGATACCTTTGTTATGAAACGTAGGCCTACAAAGGAAATCCCCGGCCCTATGTAGCGAGAAAATTGAACAGGCTGAAAATTACTATTATATCGTAAAGCTATGTGGAATTATACCGGCTTCACTTGAACTGTGGTGAACAGAGAAAATACTGGCTTGATTTGATATTGAGCGTAAAAATAGCTAAATTATCAGGATTATATGGGTTCCAGCTGGCCATGTTCTCAAGGCGATTATTTATCATGACAATGACGATTCCTCAAAAGCCAGAGGATTATTTAACGTACAGAATAATTCGAAGATGATACTTGGTCTTATTTGAAATAATGAAAGGAGAACAGATTGAAATCATCGAAAATATTCACCGATCAAGTCCAATCATCATTTGACAATTGTAACATGTCCTGAAAATCAGTACATTTGCTTTCTCAAACACAATAATATATCATATTGTATCGTATGGTATCGTGCTTTGCAACCAAAGGGGTAGAGGGCCATAGGCCTATAGAGTCCATCTGAATCCATCTTGAGTACTGATGTCAAGTCGAGTTAGGCTTCTTCCATTGTAAAGGTCAAAGGTTGTTCTAGTTTTAGTTAGGGTACTGATGTGTTGTAACTGAACTGATGTAAACAACGGCTTTTCAAAGCTATCATATCAGAGAGCTGTATCTTTGTATCATTCTATTATTCAAAATAAACTACCATACTAAATATACCACACCACACCATACAACACCATACCATAGAATCTAGGCCTATATGAAAAATGTACGTGCTCTGTGTTGATATGAGATCAGAAATATTTGTCAAATTTATTTCCTGGTTGGACTCAGATAAATGGAATGTAGAAGAAAGAAGGAAATGGAAGAGTTTTTTTAACTCGCTAAAAAACTCGCATAGCCTAAAACTTTGTAAATGCCCTCCTTAAAGAATTCGACTCTGTTTAGCAATCATAAATTGTTGCAAAGTGTTTGCAAGTTGTACGTTCATCCGTGTTCTAAACTTCAAACTAATTCAACGCATCAATCTAAATAGGATGTATTCAATAGATTCTTCTGAATCATGCGCTTCAACTGCCGGATTATAGCGTGATATTATTCTCTAGTTACAATTTCCCTTATGAACCGGACCGGATGTCGAGTGACATCAATTTTTTCGAGATTTTGTCAGCTAGCTAGTCATATTTGGTTAAAAAGACGCGTTTTTTATCCGCATATGCATTTCATCAAAGGAATGTCGTCTGGGGGCCTTAGGCTTCTGCGTCCATCTAAAATACTGTTTGAGGCTTTGGTCAAATAATGAATTTCGCTAAATACTGTTTCTTGCGTTTGTTGATTGTGTAAGAAGGGAAAGATGTATTTCTTATCAGTCGACCAGCTTTTGATAGACATTCATTTGTGGGGCTATTGGCATTATTACCTTTCATAGATTAAAGCTTGCTGCTGGTGTGGTTTATTCGTGAATACTTTTTGCAGGAGGTAATTTCTGTTTTCACGTTTGAAAAATTTTTCAGGAAAAACCTGTTTAGCGTCTTAGTTTTTACTGCAATCTTGATATTTCTATTTGATCTTCATTTCATTTCCGCCAACCTTAATTTCTGGATGTAGAAAATTAGTGTCATATTTTAAGACCATTCAAACACTATTCATGAATGATTCATATAGCTTCGACAAAATCAATGTTGGCATCAATTTTATGCGGAATATTTAACTTACTAGAATTTCAATATGGATTTGCATACCATACCTATATGTCAGATATCCATCATTATTGCTAATGTACGCATAATCGTGTAGCACTTGACGGCGATATTATATCGACTGAACACAGACAGTTCTTCCATTTGTTTCTGTTGTCAGTAAATCGTTAACAACAATTCCACCATTTTTCATCGGGGAAAAGTTGAAAGACACACCGTGTTCACACTCGTTTACAGACAGCAGGCGTATTGAAACAAATGAATGAAAAATGGCTATTGGTTCTAGATTTCTTTGAGGCTTCTTCCGACAGTGCTTCACGTGAAAAATGTACTTTTCATCAGATGCGTCATAAGCATCAAATATTCCTTTCTCAGAATTGCAATTATTATACAAAGACAAATCACTTGTCGCGTGAAATAATCAGGATCTAAAAGAGAGTAATGCAAAAATCCGGGGTGTTGCAGACCTCAAACCTAAATAAAGAAAAAAAAGCCAGATTTTAAACCTTCTCTGCGCTGGGCTAGTGGTGAGGAGGATGAGCGTCCAGCTTATGTCGCCCAAAATGATCCTATTCAATTTGTATCTGCTTCTGGAGGACGGAATCTGTAGTTGAGCGCCCATATTGGTGCAATCTGAGGGTATAGGAACTCATCAGACACTGAAGCGAGAGGCATGCGAACAGATCCACTAGGATATCAGGACCGCTCGAGCCTGGTAAAAAAAAACAATTGGAATATAAATTCTTAATCAACAACATGTAGAATTATCGATGTAGAAAAATTTGTCTTATTCCAAGAGCAAAAAATGTTAATAGGAAAACAGAACCAATGTGCAGCTAGCATTCTACCAATCGGTGGATATCACATGAGGGCATCGAGTATAGCTATATTGCATATATGACGGAAAAGATATATACTACAGCTAGCAGGGGACACTTAGTAAAAGCATTGACGCATATAATATCATCATCCGGTTTACTTTACTGTGTTTTCGGTCCCTTAAGAACGTTTCGACATCCCGCAATCGGGTGAGTGACTAATTCGTCATCAGACGATAGTCGATTTTCTCATCACCTCGCTGTTATTCACCGTGTGCTGTAGATGATATTTCCGTCAGTATCGTCATGTCCCTTATATATGTATATGTGTCTGAATCGCGATTTTCTGCGTTCGTTCGGCGTCGAGAATTACCGAGACGCGGAATGCCTCGCATACTGATTCATGCCATCAAGTGGCAATTTGGTTTTCGTCGGTGAACGTTTTGTTACCAGAAAAAAAACCGCGCGTCTACTGCTGATCGTAGATGCGTGAAGAATGACGATGGCGTTACTGATGATGGCGTTATTACGATGTATTCAAAAAAAGAACAAATTAGCGCTATTTCGAATATCTTGCAAGCCGGTCGTCAGTTTAATTGATTCAATCATGCGTTCAACTCATTGAGATATTATACAAATAGCTAGGCTATTTTTGTAAAACATATTCGCTGCATTATTCATCTTTTTTTTAAAATCGTGTTCCCACTGTTCATTCGGAGGCCCTTTCGATTGTTCTAAATGCATGTTTTATGGATTATTCATTTCAGTTTTTAGTCTTCATATGTTCCTTTCTTCAAACGTCACCATTTGCGGATATAGGCCTAATGCCTGCAGAAAGATGTTTATATGATCATGGTTAGGCCTAACTTATTCTAAAAACCTAAAAAAATCTCTAACTTCAAATCCTGACTCCTTATTTTTCACATTTATTTATTTGATTTTCTTTTCGATATCGAATTTCGCCATTTTTGCATTCGAGGTTTTATAAGCTGCGATCACACAAAGCATTTTTCGCCCTGGTCAAATTTGGTCCGGGACAACTGTGCCAAATGAGCCCGTGCCTGTTTGGCTTGAGCCAAATTTTAGCACGGGTCAATCAGTGTGTGAATGGCAACTGGTTCCGGAAGTGATTCACTTCGCTTTGTTAAAGCATTGTTTAGTATCGAGTGAGTGGTTTGCGTGTGAACACGCTCTCTAATATACCGCAGGCCTAATGTGACTGATCCGTGCCGATTTGGGCCGCGCCAAATCGTTCTGTCCGATAGGGGCTTTAAGGCGGGCGTATGTCGGCCTTGCGACGGCTTGCGACTCACTGCGACGTGATTCACTGCGACCACCAGCGACGATCGCGTCACAACGACTCACCGACCTACGCTACCTTGTGACTGCCAGCGACGGGTTGCGACTGCCAGCGACGCCAGTCGCAATGAGTCGCACATGTTCTACTTTCTGCGACGCGACGCAACTGACCTGCGTGCTGTTGCGACTGGCAGCAACTAGTCGCACACAGTCGCTGACAACTGCATCGCAACCGACTTGCGCGGTCACTTGTGACGCAACGCGACGATCCCGTCGCGTCGCAAGGCTGACCTACGCCCGGCTTTAGACCCACCAGTTGGTATTTCTGTCGGGAATACGGTAATCATTCGTATCGTAGTGAATGTAATTACATCATCGCTGACCACGTATTCCTTGTGAAGAGTAATCATTCGATTTTATTAAGCGCTTTAATAACGTTGTCAGAATCGTGCGTCCTTGGTCATTTCGCAATAACCCGAGTTCTGATTGAAGTTGTCCGTATGTCAATGAATATTCACTGGATGTCATCAGATTAAGCAGGCCTACCTTAGTTTCAGTTAGCAACTCTTATCAGTTGTATAGAAGTTTCGACGAATTCGTAAATGGAGTTGGTGACGTGTCAAATATGAAAGCGAGGATACACGCAGTCTATGGTCGCTGAATCTCGTGATGCCATTGCGGTTTGAATCCCTCTGTCAGGGTGGCCATTTACCCGAAATCAGGGAAATTTCTTAAAAAAAGTCTGGGAATAGGCAGGGAATTTTGTGAAAAAGCTAAAAATCAGGGAATAGCTGGGGAAATAGAGATGAGATTGCTAGAATCGCGCGTAAAATCAAAGGGTTTCCATTCTGTTTTTACCGTTGACTGTGTTCGTTTATTGGATTCTTAGCAAATAAAATCAGGGAAAAACAATATTCTTGTCAGGGAAAAAGCAATTCATATAAAAGTGGCCACCCACCAGTCTGCGATGAGAAATTGTGGTCTTTTTTTGTTTTTCTTTTTTGTTCATCTTTCTCGCATACATGTATTTCAACATTAGGCGCGTTCACACGACGAAATTTAGACCGGTCTAAATTTGGTCCGGTCCAATTTAGACCGGACCAAGCATTCACACGGGCAAACATACCGTTCCAAATTAGACCAGTCTACTTTAGACCGGTCTAATTTGGCACGGTCTGAAAGAGCAAACCAGGTCCGGACCAAATTTTGGACCGGTCTAAATATGCATGTGTGGACAGAAACTAGTACCAGGTCCGGTCTAAATCGTAATTCTGAATCTCTGCGGTAGATGTCGCAACCTCTGCAGTAGAGTGTGAGTCCAGTTTATTAAGTTTTAAATGCTTTTATTACCGTTTATGTAATTATTTTTAAGTACTCTTTTTCCTCCCTATTCAATGGAAATGTTTGGAGCGTAATTCGTATTCGCATATCGCGATCATCATCCGTTTTACTGCCGTGCTTTGAACCGTGTTTAAACGACACTTAGAGTATCAGCATGATAGAATAAAATCGAATTCGCAAAAATGTATAAACGTGACATAGGATCGAATTGGTCAAATAATGTCTTGCTCTACTTGGAATCTGGAAGCAAGACTTCATCCAGGCGCAATTAATTATTTAGCAGATGGCGACATCTTGAGGGCCCGATGACAAGCGATTTTATCACCGCATTTCAAAACGCCGTGTGAACGCTCACCAAAATTTGGTCCGGTCTAAATTTGGACCGGACCAGGTACGGACCCATTTAGACCGGTCTAACTAGTTGTCGTGTGAACGCGGCTATTGTCTGTAAGTTGCATCATTTATTGACTTGTGATCGTACTAGTGGTTTTAAATGTTCGAAAGTCGATTGTCATTAAACGTACTCATCTCCGAACGGGGAAAAACCAATTTCGCGTCGTCGAACCGTTGACGGACTGCTTGTTTATAGTATCGGCTAATTTCGTTATAGGATATTCCCTTAACACCAGTCGACGCGGATATCGGCGTTCGAATTAAGTGGTTTGTCGATGATGTTGCGCTCATCGTTCACTGGGAAATAAATTGATAATTCAATGACGGGTAAAATGTTGCAGACTCAACCGTTTCGGGAGTTAGTTAATCATTACAGGCGGGATGTACCGCCGCGAAATTACCGATATACCGCCAGCGGCCGAATCATCTGATGTTTGACGAGGGGGTATTCATTTCTATGCGCAGGGGAAGATGAGCTGTCTTGTCAATATCGTGATTTAAGCAGCGCACTTCAAACATCTTGCGTTAACGCTTATTTAACAAAGTACTCGCTTGACAGTTGGGTAGAACTTGCGTTCTAGGTGCTCGATGAAGAAATCTAAAAAAAAATAAGTAACCCTAAATGGATGAGATAATCATCCTCCTGCTTTTATAGCAGTAATGGAAAGTGATAAAAAAGTATAATTTTCAAATTATGTCATAAAATGCTTTCTACGTTGGTGACAGTAATTAGGCCTATCAAAAGGCGTTCGGGTAATTATAACGATAAACATTCTCGTTCCATAGATACACGTCTAGGTTAGCTAGCTCGATGAAGAAATATTTCAATGCCGTCTGGCCTCAATAAGAAATTAAACGTAATTTCATTGTTATGATCTGATTTATGTTTTTCAGGGCATTGGTATTTTTGTGTCACGGTTTTGCGGAGCATGCCGGTGGTCTGTACGATACGTTCGTATCCCAGCAACTGTTGACTGATGGCTATTTGGTTTTCGCGCACGACCATGGTAAATGTTTATTTCTTAAAGTTCAGCGTACAACTTCCCGACATAGCCAGTTAAAAATTGCAAAATACGGCCAATTCTGATTATGAAATAAAAATAAAGTTCGGCATACATTTTGCCAGTTAAAAATTGCCAAATACGGCCAATTCTGATTATGAAATAAAAGCAAAGTTCGGCATACATTTTGCCAGTTAAAAATTGCAAAATACGGCCAATTCTGATTATGAAATAAAAGTAAAGTTCGGCATACACTTTGCCAGTTAAGAATAGCAAAATCCGGCCAATTCTGATTATGGAATAAAAGTAAAGTTCGGCATACACTTTGCGGACTCATGAAATGCAAGCGCATTCTCCTGATGAATTTTTCCTTCAACGTATTTATCAGATTCCGTTGTTGCCTTTGGTTACCGATTACGGTTTGTGAAAATTACGATAACCAAATCACTCCCCGTTGGCCGAATAATGTATGATATTCATGTTCGGTGCGAATTTGTTGGGAAGTTGAAGTGAATAATTTAAAATCGTGATGGATCGTCGCCGTCTAATTCTCTATGAAGTGTAAGCGAAATGTAATACGCGAGCTTAATTGACTATATTTCTAGTTGGTCATGGAAGAAGTGAAGGCGACCGAGTTCACATCGACCATTTCAAGCAGTATTGCAACGACGTACGGCAACACGTCGCGCAAATGAAAGAAAAGCACCCCGGTTTGCCGACGTATATTTACGGACACTCGATGGTATGGATTTTAGTTACGTTGATCGAGACAATCGATCTCACGACCTCATAGCCTGCCATGTCTCTGGGGGCCTGCCATGTCTCTGGAGTTTGATTTTTGAAAGTGGACCTTTTTGTAACTTGCCCACGGAAATGTCGGGTCCATGTAGTTTAGCGCAGAAAATGTTTGAAAAATTAGATCCAATCAGGACTAATTTTTAAACTTCTCTAGCATATTTGGGGTGAATATTTTGCTTTTATCCCTTCAATTTGGCCTCAAATCAAATAAATTTGGAAGCATGTGCATATTTTGAATGGAAACAAATGAAAAGTGTTACCAATGACTGAATCTTTTGAGGTTGATCCCCAAACTTTCTTATGGCCGGAACATCAGTGAGCGCGGGGGGAGGGGGTATTTCAAACGCTGGCTGCTTTTCTCCAAAATCCTTGTCATGAAACTATTTTTGATTTGATAATAGTCACATTTGATTTGTTTTGCAGGGTGGAGCCATCGCCATACGAACTGCTATGATGTATAAAGGTTTATTCGATGGTGTTGTATTAACAGGCCCGGCTGTTACTCCCGCGCCAGATGCACTTTCCTGTTTACAGCTTAAGGTAAAAATTTCCTGTTCACCGAGCGTGACGCGACGAAATCACATACCGTAAATACACCATCATATATTATGATTACCGTCCCCGTGAAATCCCTGAATGCGATACAGTTGTACACCAATAATCATGATTTGTTGAAATTTCGACAAACAATGTAAGCTCATTTTGTTCATAATATCAAAAAACATGCTGTTGCATTCACTATCAGAGTGCTGACCGGCTAGCGGGTTCGAGTCCTGCTGGCTGCTGACAGCGTATCAGTGTCATTACATTGTCCCGTCGTGAGGTTAAATGAATAATCCGATAGGGTTAGTCTTGAAAAACCAAGATTCAAAAGACATAAAGCAAAAACAAACAAACAAACAAACAAGAACCAAACTTAAGTAAAATCTTGGTTGTGCACCCAAGCTAGTATCATTGGATCCTCAGATGTCTGAGGTGTTAATTAAACGGATATCTGATTTGGCTGTCCGGCTGGTTAAGTGGTTCTATTTCTGATGTAGGCATGTAAATTGATCTGATTAAGATTATTCTCATTGATTGATAATTCGGTCAATTACTGCGCTCAATTTGGCTTTCATTTTATCATAAATCATTGAATTTGAGGTATCGACCATAAATTGATTGCTGTCAATTAAAAGTTAGAGCTAGACTGGTATCTCAAGCAAGAACCATATTTAGTATTGTTTAAGATAAACTGATTATTAGATTAAACTGATCTAGATTGTTTTCAAATACATGAATATGAATATGAGGCGTATCTTACTACCATCCACAGATCAAATGAATGTCTACAATACATTGACTCTGTGACCCTCCAAAGTCCTAAGTACAGCACTCGATAATGATAATATCCTATTTCAGTTATATTTAGCCAGGGCGTTGTCACTATTTTGGCCTCAACTACAGATGGACAAGTTAGAAAGCGATTATGTCTGTCGCGATAAGGACGTGGTATGTATATGAATGATATTGATATTGAGAGCCAACACTTGTTCTGTCAGAGTGCTTTAAAAATCGAAAATGTTTGAGAGTGTAGGGTCCATTCATTTATTAGGTAACGCATAAAATTCCAAAAATATTCTATAAATTCCATCCTCCTGTAAGCATACATTATTTTACAGCCACCCTGCATACGTATGTAAGAAAAAACTTAGATTGGTACCATTCAAATGAATTTGTTAATTTGAGGTATTTATGGCTTCAAACAGGCGAGTATTGTGTGGCGATGGTCAGAAGCATCAGATTTTCCTAGAACCAGGAAAATGCCTTTACAGCCCTACATGATCGTCGAATTTTGTATTGATCTTAGATCGGTAGCGCTGAGTATCGTAACATAATTATTAGTTTTCGATGTATTGGCTTCATCGCATAGCTGTATAATGTCGGTAGTTTGTTGTCTCAGAAATTCTTCGTGCAATAGATACTTACGTACGTAAACATATCATTTAACCCCCCTCCCCCACACAGATTCGTAAGCATCATATGACACCCCCTCCCCAAATGTGCATAAGTAATAAATGAATGGTCCCCTGTATCTTTTCTCGTACATTGTCACTGAATATTTGTATTTTCAAGGTCGCTGCTTACAGAGCAGATCCACTCAATTGGCACGGAGGAATGAAAATCAAGTACGTATTGGTATTGGTGTACTGGTAATTGTTTTATGAATATTTCACTTGTGTAGTTGAAAACGTCGTGCAGACGCGCACTTCAAAAATCGTAAAATGTATTTCATTTATTTGAAATGCCGTATCGATTAAATCTTGTGTCGTTTTGTTGATTTAGAAAAACATTCGAAAGTTATTGGAAAACCGGTGAAGTAGATTATTCCTGTTACCGTCCCTTTCCCTGATGTTTTTCGAGTGAACTGAAGCCAGGAACCAAACTATAATGATAGCGTGGAACAATTCAAACTGAACTGAACTTTCACATTTATAAATTATGCTATAAGGCTAACCAAAAATGATACCTTGTTTCTCCGCAGCGGATTTGTGGTGGGTCATTTTGTAAAATGCAATAAAATTTGTAATCGGTTCATTTCTATAGCTGCTGGGTTTGTTACGGTAAAATTGATCATGATTTTGAAAAAAAGTAATGTACAGGGTAGATACTGGTAGGCGGCCGGCTGGGTCAACTATTGAGCTTAGCAAAAAGGAGAAACAAGGTATCAATTTTTTTAGCCGAATCATTTAATCATTGATTGTGTATTATTTTCATAGATGGGGTCTAGCCATGTTCGAATGTTTCAACTTCATTAAAGATAACCTTGATAAAGTAGACTTTCCAGTATTGATTCTGCACGGCGGCGATGATCATATCTGTGATGTGGCAGGCTCGCAGTTGCTTCACGATTCGGCAACATCAAAGGACAAAACGCTTAAGGTACCTTGTGGCTGTCCGTCGTGCATTTCTGAATTTTGCTCATCTCTGACAAACAGGGATTGATAATCTTCATGAGACAAAAATGAAGTTGATTTTGTTACTTTCTGAGCAACCTGTAATGAAACCAATCTAGACTTTCACCAACTATTGATTTATAATTTATTGAGAATTCTAGTCCGGACCTAATGGCAGTTGTGATAGGTGAACAAGCGGTGTGGGCGAGTGGTTAGAGCGTTCACCTCTCGAGAGCCAGGTCCGTGTAGTGTCTCGGCTCATTGCCCCTTTTCACCTAGGAGCAAATGGTTAGAGTTATAGTATAGTCGGGGGGGGGAGGGGTAATAATACCTATTTAATGGAGAACACCTTTGAACATTGTATCACAGCGAAAAGGGCACTTATAGAAACTGTATTACTATTGCTATTAGGTGGCAGATTTTGATCAGAATTGCCTTGTGGTACGCTACATTTTAGCCTACTTGGAACTTAAGTCCTAGCAGGCAATGGTGTTCCTGGACCCTTAGTTTAATGATGGCGTTACGTGAGTGAAAGAATCTTAAATCCCCGTTGCCTGTATTCAAGAGTATTATTCATATTTTTCAGATATATGAAGGACTTTATCATCAATTACACGCGGAACCCGATGGAGACAATATTAAAGTGATGAATGACATTCGCGCTTGGATTAAAGAACGACTCCCCAGCGCTACCGAACAATGACACAAACACGTTTCCATTAGATAATTGATGATAAAAACTGCTCACTTTCCACTTAGGCCTTCTGTATTCAGTGAATTTGTGTAATTTTACCAATGTCTTCTCTGTTGGAACAAAATGCTTCATCGCCAGAATGGTTGATAGGTGGTTCCGTGGCTGGACAGTGTCAGCTTTGAAAAGGTTTTAGATATAATGTTCTAGGCTCCAAGGATAGGTGGGTGATTTCACCTCGAAATATTTGGCTTAAAAAATGATGCCTAAATTTCTAAAAGTGATGTACCGGGTATCTTTTCAAAATCATCAAATGTTTAATTTGAAAAAAGTATTTTTACACTTTAGGTAATAATCAATCGTAATTCTTTTTCGTCAAGATGTGAGGTTGAAAGTTCAATCTCATTTGTTTAGTTTTTTATGTGAAAATGACATAATAACATGATCTCTGATAAATATAGTATATTTCTCTGTATATTTGTTTAATGAATGATTAAGTTTACAATATACATGAATATGGTCTGGTTGTAGCTAGAATTATTGCAAGATCAATTTCAGGGTTTGAAAATCTGGTACATACATTCCTTGAAATATCCTGGATATGGTTGAACAGATAAACTAATACTTTGTACTGGAAATTCAAAATTCTAAGCTCTGGTAAAGTATGTGAACACCGATTGTTCTTAGAATATCCAGTATTCCGATAACCCCCAATGAATAGATCCGCCATTTTGTTGTTGGCAGGGGTGGCATGCATAAGGACAGTCAGAAAGTGTTGCTATTTTGGGAATCTCAACAAGTGTTGGTATTTAGAAAAAATCTCTTATTCATATGCACCACATGTATTTATACAGTGAACTCCGCTCAAATCATATCTTTTGTACAATAAAAATGTGTCTTACTCGAGGGATATCCAAGTTTGATGATTTATGACTCATTAGGGTTCAGGGACGGATTCAGCCTACTGCGGTACCCCTTCAGCTGTTCCTTTGTATGAATGAAGCTTATGTAACGATCCACTTATTTCGGATGTATGAAAAATTCATTAGTCTCCACAAATGCTCAGATTCTATCTGAAGGTGGTAAAATTTCAAAATTTTCTCTGAGAGGACTCCCACACAGCCCTGTCGTGCCGTTTTACTGGACTGAGCAACGCTCAGGGAATTTAGGCTGAATCCTCCCCTGGTGTGAGAAATAATATTTCAACAGATATCTGAATTGATTGAATCCGACTTGAACTGAACCTGTATGTGTTTAAATGTAAACAATGGTTTTAGATAGAGATAGAGCCATTATTTTGTCAGCTTTTTCATATCAACACAGCTGTAATAATTGCGCTTCACTTCTCACAATTGAGTAAATATTTCTGTTCTCAGTTCTTATAGTTAATATCGATTCAGATGTTTGTTATTCTGAAATTATTGAATGCACAGAAATTACCGTACATTTACGAAACGTTTTTATCTGGTGGTTATTGCAGATGATATATTGCAGATTAATGCATTAATTGTTACTTAATCAATCATGATAGCTGTTCCACTCTAGTTTTTTTAAGACGGGGTCCAACATGTATGTTAAGATTTTTCAAATAAAGTTAAATGTGTAATATAGGTACGTTGTTGTTCTTTTTTGCATAGAGGATGGAGAAATTTCCAGTTTCTAGGCGCCATTTTGTGGCGGTCCCTCGAGGTCCCCATTGTTGCGATAATTTGCACTAATTTTTAAAACATATGTTTAGTTTGAATATCAAATAGCTCTGCAGTCCCTTGCTCGATGAACTTAATTGATACACTATTTTAAAAGAAATCAAATGCAGATATTTGCCGGTAATTCTTGGATTTTCTTAACGCAACAATTGACGATAGCAGTGACGATGTAAAACCAAGGACCGCATATTTAAACCGTGCGTCAAAAATGCGATTGTTATAGATTTTGAAATATGTAAGTGGTTATTAAAGCTAGATTTCCATATTTTCCACTTTTACTGAGGCTATAGAGCATTATTTGCAGTTTTGGCCTGCGTTAAAATTTTTAAATATCTCTCCTAACGACTGATCTGTAACCGATAGAATTTGAGATTAAACATGTCAGCCGAAAGGATTACTGGTGATTTATTTAACGTTTCCTGCTGGCTAGATCTGTCATACAGTCGTTTCTTTTTAGATGAGTGGCTAATTTTACAATAGTTCGCAAAAATTCCTCTAGGGGACCATGCGGTGCTAGCACCAAGTTTGTAAAAAACAAAGGTATCAGTCGTAGTCTTTTTTCCTGATAGGCCTAATATGTTCTCGAAACATACAGTTGAAAATATCCTCGAATCAAAAAAAAAATGTATCCTAAGTAACAAACAAACAATTTGAATAACTGTTTTTAACCGTACTTTCATGGGATCTAACGTCTAAAGGGTAGCCTATTTCATTTTACTCCAGTGCCTATATAATCTAAAACAATTGATGATTATGTTGCAGTCGAGAATGCGTAATTTATAGCCATAATTGAATATTTTTTGAAAAATAAATCCTTGGATAATTTGAGAAAACAATTCTTTTCTTAGATAAATCAAACAAAGTTTCTTGAAATTGTTCTTAGGGCAAAATAGTTGTCGCTTGTACAGAAATTTCTGTCGAGATAAAGATAACGTAATTCTATTCTAAGCATTTTCCTTATTCGAGTTTGGATTGATGAATAAAGAATTCAATGCTGAATCAGAGGATGCGGAGATTCCGGCGAGAGGATCGAACCCGGTCGATCGATATCGATTCTGCGGTCTATAGGATATAAACTAGGGTTTCCTAAGATCTAACCCGGAGATTGGGTGACTCATAAAAAGAGGCATCCTTGAACCCGGTAAATCGATGAAAATAGTGACCAGGACGCAAAGGACATTTCTTTCTTTTTAAAATTTGATAATTTTTCCTCGTTAGTAGGACACTATGCCGTAGTAAGTTGACTTGCTTTGTGGCAATCTCAATCGCATAACAGGGTCAGGCGTTATTTTATGTTTTTAGCTGACTTTATTTCGCTAGAGACAAACATTGTGAATATATAACCACACACATATATACATCTATATATAGCACACAATAACGCACTGTTGAACCTAATTCTGAGCTATACTGCAGTACTGTAATTAGCGCTTAGAATAAAATGTCTACCATGAGGAATGCCGATGGACAGGAACTTTTCTGTCGTATATGGAGACCTAACACTGAACCGAAGCAAGTACAATGTGTCATCTTTAGATTGATAAATACGTTGTCAAATTACATAGCTGAAAAATACTGAAATTGTATCATGTCTTTCGTTTTTTTATAGTGACAATAGGTGAAAACAGAAATTCTATGTTATCAAGATATAGAACATTTTGATAAATTTAGCCGTCATGTGAATGACGCATTTGATAAAAAAGCGTATATAGAATGTGCTGCAAAACATAGATTAATATCTGGCGGTATGGGCGTTCATATTAGATTGTGGGCACATAGTGTTTCAGGTCCTCAGAATACCATGTCCCATCTATCATTGATAAGCAGGTTTTTTCCACAGGGCGCTGATATTTCTTTGTCACGGCTTCGGCGAACATTCTGGCGCTTACATCTATGACACGTTCGTATCACAGGAATTTCTAAAAGATGGTTATCTCGTTTTTGCTCACGATCACAGTAAGCATTCTAATCCGGAGTTCGACTTTCCTTCAATAGAATTGAATATATTTAGGGCTAGAATGTACTCGATACACGGCCCCAGTACTACCATCGCGACAATCAAACACCTAAGCCCAAAACGTCCGTTTTACCAACAATCAAAATGATACGTTCTTTAAAATCAATAAAAGTTAAGTGTGACCCGAATCGCAATCCATGTAACTAACAAATTAACTACGTCCCCTATGACACTGATTTTTAGTCGGGCATGGACAGAGCAGTGGAGATCGTGTGCACATTGACCATTTTGTGACGTATTGTCGAGATGTCAAACAACACGTAACAGAAATGAAAGAAAAATATCCGAGCCTACCAGTATTCACTTATGGTCACTCAATGGTACGTTCATAGAAATTGAAGAAATTCGTCTCTACCAAGTAAATAAACAAATCCGTAATTACTATATTATATGTTTGTTTTATGAAAACCCTCACAGATAGTCAGATTCTAAAGCACTTATAAAACAAGTTGCAACAAATTATCTCGTTTTGCTCTTGATTTTCATTTGCAAAGGGAGGTCTCATATCATTGCGAACTGCGATGATGTACAAAGATATATTTGACGGAGTTATACTGTCCAGTCCTGCAATCATAATTGGTACAGACTTTCTTCCACGAACGAAGGTATACGATTTCGAGAAAGATCCTTGTCGATTTGGGTTTATCGGGTTAACAATAAGATTCGTGTATGTGGCGTTTTAGGTATTTTTGGCTAAAGCGGTATCGTGGCTGGTTCCGCAGCTGGAAATAGCGACTGTTGATGGAACATTGATGACCAGAGATGAAGAAGTGGTGAGAATTTCAATTATCACGGCATTAATTTGTACAATGATAAATGAAATATATGAAGATTATTTGTATCGTATCCAATGAAGGTTCTCCGATGAATAATATCCTCTATCATCATTAGCTAAAACGTTCGTGATATCGTTTTAGCCCACTATTGGGACCTATGTCCAAGCGAGCTAATGCGTACACCTTTAGTCCGTTTGTTCGACCGTAAAAGGAATCCGGTTATTTTGAAAAATTTCGAAGAATTTAACAATGTATTGTCTTGATATTTGGTTTACATCGTACCCTACACGGTAGCCAAAAATTGGTCATACTGACTCGACTAGAATCAACAAGACAGCCGTCCGGTAGCCTTTGTGGATCGCCGAAATCAGCACGTTTCACAAATTTTCATGTTTTCTAGGATAATTTTTAAGACGCTTCGATTTATTATTTTGATGTTCCATTTGTTAATATATCCCACTACATTAGAAAAATTGACTCAATCGATCACAAAATCGCTGTCGTGTGACATTTTATGTGCCCAAAAATGTCATTTTGGCCTTATTTCCAATGCAAGGCCTAGCTTCTAAATGGCTGGCTACTTTTCATTGAAATTTGAAGTGGATATAACTTTGGGAAGGGATCTGTAATCAGATAGGCATTTCAATCAGTCCATTTTCACGTAATTGGCTGCAGTCATCTCATTATTCCTCTATCAAGGAAAATGTTAGTTTTAACTTAACGCTTTAGGCGGGAGATGTTGAATATTGAATTTATCAGATTGGCAAGCATTTCTCCAAGTAGGTATGTTGTCTCTAGAAGCCGAATTAAGAAAGGTTTATGCAATGTATATTTTCGCTTTACCTTTGAGACGTTTCTTTATAGCTAAATAAGGGTGCTAGTGACAAATTGAACTGGAGTGGTGGAGTCAAAGCCAAGTAAGCCTAACGTTTGTTGTGTATTGTTTCCTTTCGCATATGTTTAGTTAGCTGCGTATAGTGTACCCTATCTTGTTTCCGAAAAACTTTTTCTGATTTTCCGATACAAGAAAATCTTAAGTGGAACCTCGTTAAGACAAACTTCAAGGCACCAGAGAATCTGTTCATTTTGACCGATAGTTCGTTATATCTATAGTATTGTCGTATTTCGGGTGAAATTCTAGGTTTTTAATAACCGATAGATCCTTATATCCGAGGTCGTTATAACGGGGTTCCACTGTATTTTCATTCTGCTCATAAGATTTTCTGTTAATTTTTTGCAGATGGACAACGTGCATTCTAGACAGTATCGATTTTGTTTTGGATAATGCTAATATGATAGACTTTCCGTTGCTCGTGTTGAACGGAGATGCAGACAAAATATGCGACGTTTCCGGTGCGCAACTCATTTACGATAAATCAAACTCGCCCGATAAACAGTTGAAGGTAAATCTAGTCTAAAGGCTCTCATGGCCATCCATTCCTTCGATGTTTTTCACTCATTCAATATCCCGTGCGTTTGTTCAGAAGTATATGAGGCTTAAGAAATCATACGTTGTTTCTCCTCATCGGCCGGGTCATTTTTGTAAACCGCAATAAAATTTGTAATCATTTCATTTCTATATCTGCCGGGTCTGTTGTGGAAAGATTGATCATGATTTAAATAGTATTGTACAGGGTAGATAGGCAGCAGTCCGGGTCAACTTTTAAGCCCGCAGTTAGGAGGTATACCGGTATATCCATTTGTTTAGCCTAAAGCATAATTTTGCTTAGATTCGGACTTCGTAAAATCTATACGATTATCTATTTATTTCAGGTTTATCCCGGTTACTTTCACGAATTACACTCAGAACCAGGCGATGACAGAATAGTTGTAATGAATGACGTTCGACAGTGGATAACGGAAAGACTGTAGCCGTAGACTGCTTGCCCTTGCAAGATATACTAAACTTTGTCAATCGTTTCGTTAAATCTATAGTCAGCCAAACGTAATTTCGACAAACTTCTTGTTTATGTCGTGAAAATGTTGAGCGTTTGCGATCGTTCACAAGAAAAACTTTTATCCGAAAAAAAAATTCGCTTCATGGAATTTCAACGAGCGTTCATAGCGAAGTGGCACCGACTCACGATTCCTATAGCCTTCTTGATAGCCGCGATCGATTTGGCTCGTGGCAAATTTGGCCCGGAACAACTGTTCACATGGTGCCAAATGGGCCCTGGCCAAATTTGGCCCGACCCAAAACGAACCAGTCCCGGGAAAAATTTTATTTAGCACGGGTCAAATTAATGCGTTTGAATTGCAACTGGTTCCGGAAGTCGCTCACTTCGCTTTGTTTAAGCATTGTCTAGAATCAAGTGGGCGATTTGCGTGTAAACGCGCTCTCTAATTAGGCACGGGCCAAATTTGACTCGGGCCTTATCGAGGGCAAACTCCTCTATGTGTGATCGCGGCTATTGTTTGTTCCATTGGTGGCCCTCACGGCGCACTGTGAGGGTGGGGTCCCTTGAATGTTCTGGGGAAACCATTTGATTTTTATACTGATCACTTGCTTCGAATTCACATTCGGTCGAAATAAATCTCCTTATAAAAACGAATGAAATATATTTATACATGCTGTATAAAATAGATATATATTTGTACATTTTGAAGGGAATCAAACTTAATAATAAATGTAACAGTTAAATCGATAGGCCTTATACATAATAAAGAAAATCCGGCTTTGAAATATTGCTCTCAGTTTCTTTCGTTAATCCAGTCGATTATGTCCTTTATAACTTTGCCTCGGTCTTGAGCCGGTTCATCGAGTAGTTGGTGGTAACAACCCGGATAGGTCTGAATCAAAAATAAAAGTATTTGTGAGCAATTCGGCTAAAAATGATACCTTGTTTCTACCAATCGGTCGGGTAATTTTGTAAACTTGATAAAATTTGTAATCAGTTCATTTCTATAGCTGCCGGGTCTGTTATTGTTAGCTTGATCACGATTTTAAAGAAAATTAATGTACAGGGTTGAGGTCAGCATAAATGAGAAACAAAATATGCTAGACATTATAACTTTACACACATATAGATACTACAATGAAATGAAAATTTCGGAAGTTACTTATTGTTTGCGTTGCTTTATAACTATCAAGATTCGATGCAATGTAAGCATCTTAAGCATGTACCTTCAAAGTTTTGTCATTGCTCACTGACTTTTCGGCGATCATTTTCGAACCGGCTACGTCACACACAACGTCCCGTTCACCGTGTAACAGCAGAATGGGCACTTCCAACTTCTTCATATTGTTTTCCAAGTAGTTTTTGTTCTCCATCAGTTCAAGACTCCACCTGAAACGACGAATGAAAACAGAAGAATCATGTACTGATGTACTAAAGTTTAACATAAGCCGCGGTCAAATGGAGACGATTTGGCCAAATTGGTACGAATCAGGCCCGAAGCGAATAAGTTTTACTGATACCCTCTACTACGGGAAACGCGTATCAAATGCGGCTTACTTTGTTCTCAAACCACCATGCCAGTTCAACGGATCTTTGTTGTAAGCTTCCACCTTGATAATGAAAAAAGAAATTCTCAGGTTCATCGGTCATATCAAGATTAGGCTGATTAACGATGGCTGGCTTACCCGATCCAAATCTCTCGACAATACCGTACTCTTCAAATCTTCCCCTTGCATTTTGGGCATCACCTTCGCCAGAACTTGTACAACCTTCATCTGTAATTGGTTTCATAAATGGAATTTTACATCTTATTTTACATTTTCATGTGTAGTGATCGATTTCATGAACATTTCAAAAAGAAAATTATCGGCAGATTAGACACGGTTCACTATGTACCTTCCAAGCCGAAGCAAATTCATTGTGAGCTATGAGAGCAGGTGCTAGAGTGACCAATCCCCGAAACATGTATTTGTTTTCTATGGCCAATCTGATAGCTATTGAAGCGCCCTGTAAGTAATATGAAATTTACGAAAATTGACAAGGCTTCCTGATGCGGCGAATTAATATCAAAAAATCCTCTTCTAGCAGATCCTACCAGGGAGAATCCGATAATAAAAAGATCGTCTACATCGGGAAAGCGTTCTTTGACGCTTTCGATATACTTTTTAGTGTCTCGTACGTAGACGGTAAATTCTTCGATATGCATCCGCTCCCCGCTACTTTGACCATGACCAACTGAAATGAATTAGCATTGATAGCATTTCTGTCTCACTGATTTCCGCGATTAGCTTCCTAGATCCATTAGCCTCACGGCGATTGGGTTACAGCAGCGACGGTTTGCACAAAAACGAGTAATTTCGGATTTTAGATTATGAAAGCATGAAATTTATACCAAAATTTCGTAAAATCTTGACTAAAATTTTTTACACTGGCTTTTAGAATGGAACGTTTTAGGGGGTTCACTCGGTACCCCCGAACCCCTTCGCTTCGGACCTACGCGACGGCTTGCGATTGACTGACTGACTATGATGGCTTGCCGTAAACTGAATACCGAACGAAAAAATACGAAAGCGCAGAAAGGTGTTGGTGTCGATCTTAAAGTAGGAATTGACCCCGTTATCAATTTGATGGGTAGATTACGTTTGATTCGTTTCGATTTGGTGTCCCTTACAAACCCACCAAACCTGCTGAATGTGGTGGTGTTTACCAAGCTTATCGGCGTGTATGTTGCAAGGCAATGAATAAAATCATACGGCGGTACAATCAACGAAACCTTATTCAAACGTCTACAATATTCATATCAGTTACAAAATGCTATTGTGACGGGAAGGATACCATTGTTTCTATAGGTGTGACAGCTGTTTATGTCGTATAGCTAGTCTTAAACTTGAACTTACGAATCTAGAGCCGTGCTGATACACGAATGTTCACGGTCTAGTCAATGTACATAAAAAAAAACCGTCCATAATTACCCCTAGAACAGACTTCAAAGTTCATTCAAATAATTATGAGCTATAGTCGGGGGAATATTCTTTATATCATTAGCCATTTTGTGCCCTCCTTGACCGAAAAGTTCACTAATTATATCAGAAAGCTTGTCCGACGATTTAACTGAAAGCCGAGACCTATCCCTATGCAATGAGAGTATTTTTCCGATTTTATACATATTTAACATTTTGCAAAACATTATTCACATTTCCCATGAACCTTGGTTAAATACGCGCAAATATATGAGTTTGCCAATATAAGCCGCGATTACACGAGCATTTTTGGCCTGGCCCAAGTTAGGCTCGGAACAGCTGTTCAAATTTTGGCACGGGTCAAATCATTGCGTGTGAATTGCTACAGGTTCCGGAAATGACTCGCTTCGATTTGTTTAGGTATTGTTAATGGAGTGATTGGTTTATGTGTGAGCCCGCTCTCTTTAAATTTGGCTATTTTTTCAATAAATTTGACTCGGGCTTGATCCGCGCCAATTTGACCAGGCTCAAATTGTCTCCGTGCTATCGCGTCAATGGATTAGTGCTAACTGACATTAACAAGTCTAGGCATTGAAATTTGTACGGAATTTATGCAAAACCAATGACGAAACCCTGGAATCTGAATCTGCCTTAATGAAGATTATTATTTTGATTACGTGCTTAATCGATAAGGGGACCATCTGTGAACGCGGTAAAAATCGCGCACTCGCCTGCGGTTTATGGTACGACCGCCTGTAACGGTCGTAGATCATGATAGCATGTATTTTTATGCCTATACAATGCTCGCAAAGCAATTGATACTCGATTGTTAATAGAATCGGTCTGAAACCAAAAAAATAAGATTGATCAATTTTATTGATGCATGATCCGTGTTATAGTTACGTGCTATGCATAGGGCTACGCGTATCCTGAAGAGCAACTCATACTGTACACCGAGAGGATTTCTGGAAAGTTTAATATTTGTCCCATGATCACGAAGCCGAAAAGTTTAAACATCGAAACGTTACCCTGTTTCGTTCCCGGTTGTTGTGGTGGGTTCGTAAGGGATGACAATCAAATCAAATCAAACGAAATCTACCAATCAATTAAATAACAGGGTACTAACCCATCTTAGAGATCAAAATTTATTTCTAAAAATCCGAATTTTTTGTTTTTTCACTAATAACCATTATCAAAACCATTATGGTATAATCAGTGTGAAGATAGATTTTCCTCGACATTTTGGGGAGATGCCAACAAAAATCTTCATAAAACATACATATATTCAAACGTTGAATAATATATATTCAAACGTTTAATATATATTCTAACAAGTGGCATACGAATGAATTCACCACAAACACGTAAAATCAACGCAGCTGCGTAAACGGCGCCGAAATAAGCTTAGCCTAATTATACGTTGATACTTTGGATCCGCACCAATTCGAGTCAGAATTTATTCATAATTCAACAGCATAGTTTAAAGGAACTATTCAAAATGTACAACGTACGATCCCTGTAGCATAGAATGAGATGTCATATAGATTATTGTTTCAGGATTGTTTAAATATAGACATATATCCATACAGTGTATTTTAATGGGCGTCCATAAAAGATTTCCACACAAAATTGCAAAATTTCTTCTCTAATTCGAAGTTAAATGCACGAAGTCGTGTAATGCACTTGTCAGTATAGAGCACAGATACGGTAGCCTACATTATTATCCATAAAAGAGGTCCTGTTGGTAATCATCCCTCCCCTTGAATATTCAAACAACCCCCCTCCTTGTACACCAAAGTGTAAAGTTTACAAAACCCCCCCTCGCCTTCGCCCATGAAGTATTAAATACTAAATAAAGTCTTCCAGAAGTTACAACGACTCTAATTGGGAAAACGTTCTGCGTCGGATAGGTTCTTTCAATCTATCTTTCAATAGCTTGGAGGATACGGAAACTCACCTTGGTCGTTAGAGAATACGTAGTAACCTTCGTTTACTAATATCGATGCCAACTCTTCATATCTCGCACAATGTTCTCCGCCTCCATGACCGATGTAGATCAATGCTCTTGAAAACAAAAATCAAATATATATGTAGCTATTTAAAAGAAACTAAGCGAGAAATTGAAAAAGAAAACACACATAACCGATCATTGCCTATACGTATTAACCTTGGTGGTCCGGACGGTTCCCAGCATTTCGTAAATATATATTCCCCATCTTCATTGACGAAATGGGGCAGGTCTGCGTAAGGAGTTCCGAGAGGCGAAATAGCCGGTGGACTGTTCACTTCTGCTGATTCAACGTTGTTCGTAGTGTCTCCCATCATCAACAGGATTTAATTGCCGTATGAAATAATTGAAAAATAATACGCCCTTTCGCAGATAGAAAAGCCTTTTATGTACATGTACTCTAGCTACGAATGACAGACGACTGAATGAACGCCTCTGAATTGCAGACGAGTTGGCCTATACAACAGCTGGCGTGGGCGAAACCGCCACTCCGTAGGAAACTTACGTAGTAGAGAGCGCTGCAATAAAATACCACATTTTCGAATCGATTTTAATTGAATAATCCCCCAAGATAAATTTGATAAATGTGCTCGATGGTCACTTAATATTGTGCTCAACAGAACAGATGGCGTGCGTCGTTGTTGTATGTTTGTAATAACAATACGTCAGTCCTTGAGTTATAGTAACAACGCCTGCAACAGAAATAAATGCGTAAAAACAAGAACAATGCTCAATTCAATACGTGGGATTATACCACTCAATTCTTATGCCAGGAGAGCATACGAAATCACAGACGAAATCCATCTGGGATCATAAAGAATTTTGCGAATGCCAATGTGATCTCTGGTAGATTACATTTGATATATAATAAGCATAGGTTTTTTATTTTTTTTTGTTTTTGTATGGAAAAAATGAATGGTATCATGTCTGGGTAATCCAGATTAGGGATAAATATCTATGGCTGATCCCCGGGGATGTCCCGTGATCTAAGCAATTTACGTACATATTTGAGTTATTACATACCGTGCGTATACCGAGTTCTTTTGAATTACGCATCTCAGGAATGTTAAACGTAGACACATTAGAAAATATAATAATCTTTTTCATTATCATCGATGTTAAATCTTAAATCAAGATTTCGAACCCAAAAACCAAAAATGTCTGCCATTCATTTTCAGACTAAATTTGTTCGCTTGAATAAGAACTATGTTTTATGTCTTTTTACCAGACGGCTTAGTCTCAGTACTTGATTTAAAGAAAATCCCACAATAATAACGGAAAATGATAACCATTACTGAAACACCATGTCCGTGACGACATATAGAGAGAATACCACACTAATATAACGAGAAAAAATTAAGTCCTAAAAGTCATTCCTGAAGATGACTTTTAGGTTATCGACGAAACGTCATTAAATCATTAGCTTTAAGGAAACTTTTCGGACTTCATCTTTCACGTTGAATTAGTGTGGGATTCTCTATATAAAACGGAAAATAGAATTAAGTCCGAAAATGTTTCCTTGAGCTAGTATTCTATTCAAGGCAATACTTGATTCCCACGAAGGTAATTTATTTTGCATTAAAGACATCAGATTCCAAAGAAGGAAGGCCCTGGTTGCTACTAACCGTCCGAGAACTCGGCCATGCAACTACAAAATTTATATGCTAGCAGTGCAGTTCTGTAATTATATCACGCACAGCGAGCTCGTGGGAATCTCTTAATTTTTTTCAAAATGGCATGTAATTAGGGAGCATGCAATTCCTCTGTGACTTCCTGACGTCGTAGAAGGATAAAACTGGTAAATACATCTTTTTTTCGTCGTGCATTTGCTCGCGTACGACAAAATATGGCCCAAAGAGTTGTTCAAAAGTTATTTAGCTGGGGCCGGTTTGATCAACTTTAACCCGGGGGCTAACTCAATTCATTTTCAAGTTAACCCCCGAGTTAAAGTTAATACCAGTCAATAAAACCGGCCCTGGATGTTTTAGCCATCTTTTCAATTAGTGTCTATATGTTATTCATTCTAATAAACTGGGGAACTTAACTAGAAGATAGTTAACTTCAAACTTCAACGTTGAGCTGTGTTTGAAATGTGAAATGTTCGTTAATTACGATTGCGCGCTTAACAGTGGACTGATAGGTGCTGCCCCTAAAGTCATCGTTGGCGGACTTTTCATACACTAATATGAAGCTGACTCTGGCAATTGCTGTCCTTGATTGCCAGAGTAAGATTCATGTTAGTGTATGGAAAATCCGCATACGATGAGCATAGTGGCAGCACCTGATGGTCTAGTGAGACAAACAGCAGTTTTGTATGTCAAGTTTTTGGCACCATCGGTAAAAATTGGAAACTGTAAAATCATCATTAGACAAATGGGATGTGTAGTGAAAGACTATGATAACAAAGTCACTTTTGCCCTCTGAAAAAATCCATAATTTCAAGAGTACGATCAATCAATAAAAAATTCAATTATGGACATTTATTCTTTTTATTTCTCAAAATCATATGATTCGTTGAAATACATACTAACAATACAGATATATGTATATACTCGAAGACCAGCTTCCAGCAAATGCATTACATACAAAAAGATATAAAATTTCATTATTACTTGTGTTTAGATGTTGTAACTTAAGATTTGATAATTACAATAGATAATGACTATGGAGAAGATGTTTAGCCATCTTTTGAATTTGCATCTTTATCATATTCATTCCGAAACTGGGGAACTTAACTGAAAGAAGAAGTTAACTTCAAATGAAAATGGTTGACTCTGTGTTAGAAATGTGGAATGTCGATTGCGCGTTTAACAGTGGACACATAGGTGCTGCCCCTATACTCATCGTTGGCGGACTTTTCATACACTAATATGAACCCGACTCTGGCAATTGCTGTCCTTAATTGCCAGAGTAAGATTCATGTTAGTGTATGGAAAATCCGCGTACGATGAGGATAGGGGCAGCACCTTATGGTCTAGTCAGACAAACGCCAGTTTTGTATGTAGTTTTTGGCACCATTGGCAAAAATTGGAAACTGAAAAATCATTAGACGAATGGGATGTGTAGTGGAAGACCACAAACCATGATGGCAAATCATTTTTTCCTTCCGAAGAAATCCACAATTTCACGAATACGATCAATCAATAAAAATTTCAATTATGAACACTTATTCTTTTTATTTCTCAAAATCATATCATTCATTGAAATACGTACTAACACTCGAAGACCAGCTTCCAGCAAATGCATTACATACAAAAAGATATAAAATTTCGTTATCACTTGGCCGATGTTGTGACTTAAGATAAAATAATTACAGTTGATAATGACTATGGAGATGATTTGAAGCTTTTCAATCAAAATATCGCCTTTATGGCATTCGCATTCATGCATAGTGGTTTGGGAATAATTTTGTGTATAACGTATATTACACATAGCATTTCACTAACTTATTCCCCAACCACTTAGATACTTAAGTGTCAAGGAAATTCGACACTTAACATTTTCTAACATCTTCAAATAGATAACCCAGTTCCACAGTTGTGAAGTCAAAATATTGACGGAAAGCAGTTCATTTAAATACTCTAGCTTTATAAATGCTGTCTATTATCCATATGTTTTAAATGTATATCACAATAATCCCTGTTGCAATTCCGTCAATGCGTTACTCATTAATTTAACTCGATTCTCCATTTGTTGTTTGTTCTCTTTGTTTTCTTTCAGCAGCAGTCTCATCTCGGCTTCAACATCTGAAACCTTGCAGAAAAATAAAGAACATCTAGTTAACTGGAAATTTATTGGACCAAAAGAACATTTTCCGCTTTGCTTATTTATGAACTGGGAATTGATTGCACGAAAATAGCTGACTGGCACGAGTGTCTACTGCATGAAGTACCTTGGTTTCCGCTGCATCAATTTCACGTTGTTTCTCCTCCACCAGACGCAGAATCTCTTCGCGATGAGCCGCCTCTTTTCGATCGAGTTGTTTTCGAAATGCATCGTCCATGCTACGCATCTTCTCCAAAGCCAAGCTGAAATCATGACGAAATATAAACTAGAGTTATGCACATTTTAGCGCGCACATTTTTGAAATGTAGACCATCGAACATACCTAGCAGCGTGGACAGCCTTATCGCGTTCTTCCTGTAACCTGACTTCTTTATTCTCCCACGACGTTTTCAACTGTTGAACTTGCTCTTCTAAATCACTGATCATTGTTGATTTTTCTTTCCACTTATTCTGCATAATGCTGAAATTGTCAGGTGTACATGTTTCATAGACCGCGGGTGTAAAGACGGTAGAGAAAGCACAGACGAATTTGTACTCACGTTTTTTCATCAATTGCTACATGTAGTTCTTCCTGCAATTCCGCGATTCGGTCTTTCAGTTGTTCCTTTCTTTCGGTCAGATCATCGACTTGTGTCTACAAATGTCAAACAAATAAATGAGATAGTTATCTCAAATACTTCCGCCCCCGAGACGATGGTGACTTCAAGATCTTTTAGAGCAAGCAACTTCCTAAGAGATTTTTGAAAAATTAGGCTAATCTCAACTCAAAGAGTACCACTGGGTAACAAAAATCAGGCCTACCTGAATCTCTTGATAGGCAATTTTTTCATCAGCTAATGTCTGTTCTAATGATTTTTGGTTTGTCAATGAATCTTCTCTGATAGCCTTGATCTCGTTGTCTCTTTCCAGTAATCCCTGCAATACAAGGAAATATAAATCAAAAGCCTAATCCAATAAGTCCTTGACGACCGTATGAAGACGGTTCAAAATACCTCTTTCAGTTTTTTAATAGTGTCCGTTTGATCTTCTAACATTTTTGTTTTGATTTTCACGGTACTGGATTCACGCTGAAAATATGGTTTTCATTAATTTTATATGAAAAGGAAAAAAAAACATTGTCACTAAGGGAAACCGAGGGGTAATCCACATATTTCTGTTCGAAAATTTCATCACTAGATTTTTTTACCTCGACTTGTTTGTTTAGAAATGCTATCTCGGCAGCTTGCGCTTCGATTTTTGCTTCTAGACGTCCGCGATCTTGAGCCAAACTTGTTCCTACATAATGTGAGAAAATAACATTTGCATTGTGAAAGTGAAGCCCACATATACAACTGTTGATGTGGACAGATGATTAACTATTTCGCTGGTAAGTACAGCCGTGGCCATAATGAAACAACTGTAAGACAAAAGCTGAATTAAAAGTACTGGAGCCATTATTCGCGTCTCATTATAGCCACTATCTTATAACAGCGATAAATGTTAAGATTAATGTAACACTTCGTGAGAATAGAATTTTACGAAATCAATGTCTGACCTTGTTGAGCCAACTCCTGCCCCCATAATTTCTTCTCCTGCCGAAGTCCGTCGATCAGTGATTCCTGAGCTTCAACTTGAGATTGGAAGCGATTCTTTTCCTGCAAGATGGAAATTCATAAGATTGCTTATATCAATGTCAGTGTAAAATCTATGAATTTTTCATTTTTCGATATCTAACTTCAATTTCTGCTATCAATAAGATTAAATTCATGGAATTATTCTTTCAAACTTCATTTAAGTTTTTCACTAAATGAAGTACAGGTCAGTAAAACAGTTGGGGCTAGGAGGAGATTCTTAACTGTGAGAAAGGATAGCATCGGCGGCTATTCAAGTAGGAGGATTTGGCAGAAGATTCGATGACAGAAAAAGGGTTTTAGTACACACACACGCAATAATGACGAGAGATCAGTCTTCTCCATTTACCCATTAGCGTATTCGAGCACTTCAGATCAATGATCGCAGGGTTTCAATATATCTACTCCCAACACGGAGACAATTTATGTTTCATCCTCCGGGAATTCAAAAGCCGATGATGACAATTTTAACGAGTTCTCACATTACACCTCGTCGTTCTGGGAATAATGGGTGCCGCGCTTTACGCTGCTGACAAGGGTTGATGTCCGCTACCTTGAAGCTCATCCCTTTCCGCGAAACTTCCGAAGGCTGTCGCGGATTTTAAATGTTATTCTTGAACAATGATGACGTAATGATTATTTCCACTTCAGAGGATATGAGTTTATGACCTGTACATGTTTAAGTGTTGCTTGAAATAGATGTCCATCTCATCGGGATATCTGCTACCATTACTTGTCACTCAAGTTAAAGCCCCATGATCAATTCAGTCCCCATAATAACTCGCAGTAAATATACAAATCTAGAGTTAATATGAGACAAGCCACGGGTGACAGCGGTTCTAAGGCTCGAACTCCGAAATTACTATGCGCTAGTTCTCATTTCTTTTCAGATATGTTGTACCTAGGGCCAATAGCTAAATTTTGTCAAGAGGGCTTCTTGAATTTTGAATGTTCCTCAGTAATGAGGTCATCTTCAAGGTCATGTCGCTGAAAAACAGTGCTTTTAGTGCCTAGTTCAGTCGCTAGGTGGTGTATTGGCCCATTCTTTGCACTGCACAACTAGACCCCCATACTAATATTATAGCCAAATTTCATCAAGATCCACCCGCTATTAATGAAGCCAAATTTCTGAAAGTCAGACACACACGCACACGCACACGCACATGCACACACACACGCACACACACACACAATCAGAAAATATGAGAATAAGGGTCTCACAAGCTGGAGAGGTTTTTTATACATTGACTATGCCAAACAATGAATAGATTGAAAAGCAGGCAAATCGAGCTGATGGCTCATTTTGTATACTATCGAATCCGGAATCTCTAGACACAACACTACTGTTTCTTCGTCATTCAAACCCCAGTATTCGCGCAGAGATCTGGAGCGAATAATTTTGCGACGTGTGAAATGAAATTCGCGTATTTGAATTCCGGCATTTAAGCGAAATCAATTTTGATTAAACCAGCATTGTACCGAAATCAACGAAGCGTTATCGCGAAGTTTCCGCGCTGCGTTATGAAGATAAATCGGTGTAGGTTTTATTAAGGCTCGGAACAGGATGAAGCCTATTGTGGCAATAATGAAACAGCCTGGTTTTGTTTCATTTTGTTCCGATGTTTTGGCTGTACAGTAATGAAAATCCAATTCGTCAAATATAAGCTTTGGGGATTCGATCTATACTTTCAAATCAGCACGTAGTGCTGTGAAATTTGTTAACACCTACATTGCTGGCTTTCTGGCAAATTGCTGAATACGCAATTCTTGTCAAAAATGAGCTGAGTCCACATGTCTTTGAAAGTTTCATTTGTGTTTATATGGATCAGACAAGTAATTTCATAATTACTCAA
Source organism: Tubulanus polymorphus (assembly GCF_964204645.1). Lineage (NCBI taxonomy): Eukaryota > Metazoa > Nemertea > Palaeonemertea > Tubulaniformes > Tubulanidae > Tubulanus > Tubulanus polymorphus. The sequence goes on along the minus strand of NC_134027.1, from coordinate 9,056,951 downwards.
GGCAACTTAATGATTGAATATGGCTTTCCCCTTTTTCCTTTTTGGTAAACCGTAGAATACCATACATTGGCGTACATATCCATTGAATAACGGGAATCAATTGAATGATTGCACGGTCGACCGTCGAATATGGTCACTCCATCCCAAATCGGACCTCCTTGAAATGGGACCTTTTGAACCTCGATGAATATGGCAACATATTTTTATCAGTTCAAAAAAATTGGTTACTATCAGTCATTTTCGTGCTTTACATGTTTGACACGCTAATAGGAGGCCTAAATCAGCTTAATTAATGTAACTTTATCTCCAAGATAAATGAAGTGCATATTCGACGGTTCGCCAGAAAGCCAGCGATATATTATTTTTCGCAAATAAAGCTGCGATCACGTGGAGACGATTAGGCCTAGGCCAAATTGGCACGGACCAGGCCAGAGACAAATTTAGCCTGTGCCTAATAAGAGAGTGAGTTCCACACGTAAACCACTCACTCCATACTAAAAAGTGCTAAACAAATGAAGAGAGACACTTGTAGTAATTCAATAATTTGACCAGTGCTAAAATTTGGCTAAGGCCTGGTCCAACGTTTTTGGTCGGGCCAAAAATGTTTGTGTGATCACATCTTAATTCCTTTTGAAGTAAAAATTTCAAATATGTTAAATCGTTATCTCGTATCTCTCGCGGTAGTATAGGGCTTCGACTATTAGTGATGACTATATAGTTTATTCAGTTCTCGATAAGTTACGCGGACGTAACCAGGCCCTCGCGACGACAACGCTATCATATCTCCATATCCGATACAGCCAGGCCTATTCTCACTTACTTAACCACCTAGGTAATCTATTCAACGCATGGCAAGAATTAATCCATCCTAGCGCATCGAAATCTCTATCGGCAGAATTGTCATTGACGATGATGAGGCAGCAGCGTCGGGGCGCGTTAAACCAAACCCCCTTGTGGTTGTCTTCATATATATAAGCGGTTTACGTAACAGCAACATATACGTATCATTGCCGAAACGAAATTACCATAAATAGCATAATCCGTATCGGTAACGGTATTTACTTCTCCCCGTTGTTGTTGTAGCATCTTCTGCCAGATGATAAACGGACTGTCGTCTAGTGTCGAATGTGTGGGAATAATGGCTCCATGAAATAATATGATTACATATCAATCGTCCCTTCTTCTAGTTCTACGACTTTCAAACCCTACTGCAAATTCGGCGCAATATATATATATATATATATGTGTGTGTGTGTGTGTGTGTGTATATATATATATATATATATATATATATATATATATATATATATATATATATATATATATATATATATATATATATATATATATATATATATATATATATATATATACACACACACACACACACGCATATGTCATTATCGGAGTTGTCCATAGAAATCTGCTCGTTGAGGCGTTAAAAATTATTGCGCCGAATTTGCAGTAGGGTTTGAAAGTCTTGAAAGTCGTACAACTAGAAGAAGCGACGATTGATAGAATGAACTGGGGCTGTAAAGTAGTCATGTTCGATTGACTAAATATGATGGATTGAAGATGATAGGGGATATGACGGAAATGAGAAGCAGTTGATACTAGAGTTTATACGCCGGGATCTGGATCCTAAATACAAATCCAATTATTAAGTTAGGTTCGTTTTTGAGCCTAAAACAAATTCAGCTGGACGACTCGAGACTTGACTGCAAATAGAAGTTACCTGTTTGAGAATTTCTAATTGGACCATTCTTCTGCGCGCTTCATCCAAGTGAACCTCCAAAGTTTGGACTCGCTCCTAAAGCACGTGAAAAAAGAAAAATCGATCATGTTTCTCGACTGTCCCGGTATGTTTGAACGAAATACTTCCATTTGAATCGACTGTTAAAAAAGTCACCTTTAGATGGGAAACCTGTTCTTGCTTCGATCGCGACAGTTCCGTTATCTTTACTTTCTGTTCTTTGACAAGCTGACAGTAAAAAAGAGAAGAAAAAAAAACGGTATCATACGTCAGATTCCAAGAAGCATATGAAATGGAATACATGTGGGAAAGTCTTCATACGGAAACAGACACACAAGTAATTACGAAAATCAATTCTCGAAGCAATTATATCTATTAGTTTTTTAAGGCTGTGTCAGCTATTTTCCCATGATAAGACAAATTTGGAAATATGCGAGAAAATGAAAATGATATACGGTATGCGGATGAAAATAGATGCACGGGTTAAAATTTCAACAAGGTGGACACGTAGTTTTCTCTGACTCAATCTGCTAAGAATCCAATCAATTAACTCAGTCAAATACTTAAGACATACACCGAAACTGCTTTAATTCATGCGTGATCTAGCAATCTTAACATATTTCCTTGACTTTTAGCTTTTTGTTTAAAGAAAATTCCTGACTTATCCCTGTTTTCCAGGTGAGTGGCCGACCTGATCCATTGATCTACTACTTGTAAGAAACTTGGTACTTGTTACTTGTTATTTAATAACAAAGCACTTTTACTTGTATTTGAACATGTTATCGCAAAATTACGACGAACCGTAGATAAAAAGTGAGAAATGAATTTCAGCTTTTAATAAAACGTGTATATAAGTTTTGCTGGCACGACACGATGATGCGGCGTATCTGACAGATTCTCAGTTCAAACAGTAATTGGGGAAGGGGATTGAGTCGTAATCTGTCACCCATCGCAATTCCATATTTAATATACGACTCTTCTTTGCGCGGTCTTTCCGTTCACTTTTTGATTAGTCGGCAATGGTCGAAAATACTAAAACGTGACCGTGAATGCTTCGTAAATATTTATAACAGACCATAAAATTCGATTGATATTGAATGGACTAAATTGATGACCGAGTTGGCTGAACATAAAGTAAATTTTGCTTCGAGTCATGTGACAGGTTGTCTCTTCAGTTTCTCATTTACATTTGGTAAATACAATCTTCGACATGATTCGAAAAAAATTGTCTGTGCTAGAAAAATCACACCACTTGAGCATTGAGTAACTAGTTTTTGTAATCAGAGGCGTTTCAGTACGGTACTAAGCATTTGCTAATCTTTTTCCAAGTCTATTCGTGGCTTATTCAGTAACGTACTGAAATACCGGGTTTATAAAGCATGGAAAGTGATTCCGCACCAAAAACCCGATTTCTGTACAGTACTGAGCTGGCTGCGTATTCTCTGTAATGTGAATGCAGATTCGGTGCTTAGCAAGCCACTTATTGTAGTACCCTTTACTCAACCAGGGGGATGAATGTCATTTATTCATGCACATGCCAGTTTTTACTCATTTTTTACTCCAGTCTCTAACCTAATAACTGCAATTCAGAAGGTAGGAGAGAAGGTTAAGAATGGATTCAAATATATACAAGAAAAGAATGATAGCATGGAAATCACTGTCAATATCGGCATAACTAAGCAGCTTTACTAAGCATTGAATCATGTGTGAACGCTCTGTAAGCGCGGTATTCTGGCAAATCCGGCACCACACAAGTACGGTACTTCGTAATCCCAGAATCTTGTGTGAACGCTGATATTACCTTACTTAAATTTTCCATTCAAGCATATCTCTGCATCGCCTGATATGATATTTATCTATGACAACAAAAGTTGCTAGCCATATGTGGTAGGTACAATACCGTACCTAGATTTCTAATTAATTAAGTGGTTGACAGCATCACCGACATCAAACAGCTATAGATTTATCAAGACTTAGCTTCATTATTTGATGTTCTGTCATTGCACCATGTATCACCCACCCTGTGTTTAAGGACAAACCTTTAAGATTAATAATCTAGAATAATGTGTAAAAGTTTTGGCTAATTCAAGAATTCTGTGCTCAGGAGTCGCACGTCAAAACGGCCCGCACCAGACCCCGGTCAAATCTAAGCTGCCTTCACACAAGGATTTCAGTACAGTACTAAGTGTTCACATTAGGAAATTATTCGAGGCCTATTCGCGGCGTATTTAGTTCCGTACTGAAATACGCAGCTTATTAAGCGCGTAATGCGATTCCGCACCGAAAACCCGATCTCAGTACGGCACTGAGCTGGTCACCTGTTTTCGGTAGTGTGAACGCAGATTTGGCGCTTAACTGGCTGTGTAAGCGTTGTATTTTGGTGAATTCGGCACCAGCGAAGTACAGTACTTCGTAAGCACCGAAATCTAGTGTGAACGCGGCTATAGCCAGCGCCTCATGGGAAATCGCATCCACACTTAAATAACTAGATTGCATTGTTCTGAAATCATTGTCGTACAGTGACAAGCGAGCTAATTAACATTACCAATTTACATTCACACAGAATAATAAACGCAATCACAGGGATGAGTTGGTCCACACCAAATTGGCACGAATCAGGCGCGAGTCAAATTTGGCCCATTCCTGACTAGAGAGTGCGTTCACACACTCACTCGATACTATACAATGCACCAACAAAGTAAAGTGAGTCGCTTCCGGAACCAGTTGCAATTCACATGAATTGGTTCAATGTTTTTGGTCGAACTAAATTTGGCTGTTGGGCCGGGCCCATTTGGCACCCGTGTGAACAGTTGGCTTGGGCCAAAATGCAAATTTCACCCGTACTAAAATTTGACACGGGCCAAATTTAGCCAGCGTCAAACAGACCCATTTGGCACCAGGTTTGAAATTTGGCATGGATCGAAAACACATGTGAGATCGCAGCTAATTGCTCTAAGGAGAGAGGCAACAAGGATCAGATTCTTGCCAGACACAACACAGTGTTGCCTGGGGTTTAAACCAGGACTTATTAACCCAGCAGACCTATTTATAATAACGAATTTCCCGGCCCAAACATTTTTCTCTTCCAATCTCTTCATTCCGATAGAAGCTCGATGCACAACTTTTTCCAACGCGTTAATGGAAAGACGTTCACGGCATTAACTGGCAGAATGTTTTTCTTTTTTGTCGGAGACATCTGCTTCAAAAAACAAAACGGAAGAGAAGCGGATTTTTTTTACGCATCACTATCTAAATTGAATCAACCGCTCGCAGAGTTACACAACGTCACACACAACAAACTGTCACTGACAACTGTTTTGAAGCTAAATGGCTGTCGCAAAAATATCTTTCTTTCCCCGTCTGCACCCGAGGCAATATTATCTCAAAATTTGAGACAAATATCGTGCGACTCGGTTGTTTTATGCACGAAGTCATACAAATGAGCTGGCGAGTATTTTTCTTTAAAAGTTGAATTCTCGAGCGACTACTAAATCGGGCGTCTAGCCAGAGCAGATGGCTTGAGATTCGATTAACTAGGCAGATCGTACTGAGCTAACATCGAAAAAAAAATGTCAAGGCACCCGCGCACCCATTTCGTGCTGCGCTAAGTTTGTATGCATTTAGCTCCGATTATAGCCCCCCCCCCACCCCGCAAAGGGATTTGTGGTATACAATCATATCTACTACATATCTGCACCATTTGCAAGTGACTTTTTATCATCATCCTTGTCACTTTAATTTGAATACGAAAGAATTCTTCAGTTATTGTTACATCTGCATCTGAGGAACTTGCGAGGGAAAATCATGACTTTACTTAGGCTATACAAAAATGATACCTTGTTTCTCCGCAGCGGCCAGGTCATTTTTGTAAAATATGATAAAATTTATAAACAGTTCATTCCTATAGCGGCCGGGTCTGTTATGGTAAAATTGATCACGGTTTTAAAAAAAAGTAATGTATAGGGTAGATAGGCGGCCGGCCGGGTCAACATTTAAGCTCAGCAGAGCGGAGAAACAAGGTATCAATTTTTTTTAGCCTTATTCAAGTAACCCTACTTCAGCAATGGTCATCATGAAATAAATCGACGATTTTCTATAGCGAAATTGATACGCTAGCCGCCATGAACAATTTCTGAGCATCGACGCATGCGCATTGACAACGAATGCAGTAAAGTACACGAGAGCGTACTTTGCGCTGCGTCGAAAAATGTCAAACATACTGAATATTTGGTGAACGGCAAAATGCGCTAGAAAATGCATCGCACAAGTGCCAAAAAACTGTGCTACGGACTTTGCATCCGCCGTATTTGGCTCATGTGCATTTAGTGAACGTGTCTAAACTTATTCCATAGCAAGGGTTCCTACCTAGCACGTAAAATCACTAACAGCCACAGTGAAAATAATAAATCAATGTCAATTCACAATTTTCTTTACATCATCTTTCCGAGTTGTCTCTACCAAGTTGATCAAATAACTTGAGTATCAAATTACTGGGCAAGGCGTAATTGGAAATGGATTTAAGGAAGCAGTGAATTTCCTACCGCCGTCAGTTCTGTTATGATGCGATTAGATTTCTCATCTTTTTCCTGGGCAACGTTCAGCAATTTTCTACTGGCATTGGCCTCGTTACTTGCTGCTTCATATGTTGACTCCAACTACAATTGAATGGGAAACCTGATAACATTTTATATCACCTGCTCAACTGAATAAGTACGAAAAATATCAAAATTTTTTTCAACTACAAATAAAAAACCAGCAAACGTGATGAATATTTCTTGATTGCATTCACTATTTGATCAATACATTGCTGGGGCCAGTTGCTCAAAAGTTTGTTACAGTTAACCAGTGGATAGTTGACAAAGTGATCAATAAAAGTTTATTGTTACTACGGTATTTATCTGATGGTTATCTTCAACCAATTTTTGAACCACTGGCCCCAAATTTCAGGATTGAAAAATTGATGAAGTTAATAGCCGCTATCACACAGAGATGATTTGGCCCGGATCAGGCTAGAGCTAAATTTGGCCCATGCCTAATAAGAGAGCGAGATCACACGTAAACCACTCACTCCATACTAAACAATGCTCAAACTAAGTAAAGTGAAATGATTCCGGAACCAGTTGTAATTCAAATGCAATCGTTTGTCCCGTGCTAGAATTTGGGTCGGGTTAAATTTGGCACGGGCCAAAAACGCTCGTGTGATCGCGGCTTACGTATGCACAATTATGGTGCGATGCGATGAAGAAAATGCGATGAACAAAAATTTTGGAAAAAAAAAACCCAGGAGCAAGATTTCTAACATTCTAATTGCATATTCCGCCTGCTTTCCATTTCAGGAAGTCACTTCGCAATTGTAACGAGAACAAATGCATCAGTTCGGAATGTGGTGACGGAATCGATTTCACGCCATAATTTAAAATGAAATTTCGCGACGGATAATTTTCCATCCATAATCATATCGGACATTTTTCACACTCATGGGTAACCATGGATATGGTATGCAAGTTTAATGAGTTTTGCAGAAATACAACTCCACTTTATGATATTGTGTTAAAGAGTAGATGTTATTTTTCCACTCCAATTTATACAACTCAATATGATATCGATATAACAAGAGTTTGTATTTATACTAATCGAGCCATTAGATGAAGGCCCGACAGGTCACAAAAATCACAGAATCCGTACCATCAGCTTTCAGGGCAGATCTTCAAGCTAGGGACACACACGAGCGTATTTCAATGCTTCATCGTGATTGTACGAAAATACACTCGCGTGCCAAATTGGCCCGTATCAGGTGCGAGTCAAATTTGGCCCGTGTCTAATTAGAGAGCCTTCACACGCAAACCACTCACTCGATACTAAAGAATGCTTAAACAAAGCGAAGTTAATCATTTCCAGAACCAGTTGTAATTCCAACGCAATGATTTGACCAGTACTAAAATTTGGCTCGGGGCATTCCGGGCCTAATTTGGCACGGGCCAAAAATGCTCACGTGATCGCGGCTTTAGTTCTGACTTAGGATTTCGCTGCAACATTGATCTAAATCGTATCTTTTATATCTTTTATGTCTATCCACACATTTGCAGAAAAACAAACAAACGCGCGCATTTTTGCGAGCATTGTTGAACGAGAAATCATTGCAATTCCGTTTCTACATCAAGACAAACGACGTCTTCGTCGCTTTTTGAACGAACGACGATCGCGCGATCGCGGCGCACCTTGACTAATGAATTCATCAAAAGATTCGTGATTAAACCGTTCTATATCGCCGACGACAACACCACGAGAGAAGGAGAAACCTCACTAATGCTGATAAATGGCTGGCAAGATCATCTCATTAATAAAAATCATAGACCACTATTCCGCCACTAGTAGAGCAACGGTTAAGGTAGTACGAAATACTTCGGCGCAAAAATTTCCCTGTGCTATCAGAGTGCTACAAATGGCCAGAATCTCTCACCAAAAAACTCGATCATTCATACGTTTTCGAGAAGCACCTTGCTTTAAGAGAATTTCAGCATCCATTGTTTTTACATTCTTCACCACAGATTTAAATTGTGAAGCACTTCAAGCATGGGGCCAGGTCCAGCTGAGTTGATTCTCATGAATAAGCACATTATAGCCGCGATCACACAAACATTTTGGCGAACCAGGCCCAAGCCAAATTTTAGCACCAGACAAATGATTGCGTTTGAATTGCGACTAGCACCGGAAATGATCCACTTCGCTTTGTTTAAACATTGTTTAGTATCGAGTGAGTGATTTACGTGTGAACGCGCTCTCTAATTAGGCACAGGCCAAATTTGGCCCGAGCCTGATCCGTGCCAATCTGGCCCAGGCCAAATCGTCTCCGTGTGATCATGGCTTATATTTTCTACGATACGATAGTCAGCAGTAGTTGATCTAGTCAGAATTGATTATCGGTCTTCGTCGTTTAAGAATTTCATTAACGATAGGTCCAGCGAAACCAGGAATGGAAGGAAAGCATGTAGCATAAACATCATAATACCTTCATATAACGATCCGCCTCCATATGGAGAGCCATCCTAAATTCATCTTCCAGATCACGGTATTGCTTGTTCAGAGCTTGTATCCTATAAAACATAATTATTGATGACAGGTATCAATAACTTCGAGGTATCATAAATCTGAGTACTCTAGTTCTTGGATATTAGCCACGATCTCACAAGTGTTTTTAGCCCGGATCACCAGTTCACACAGGTGCCAAATGGTCCCGTGTCTGTTTGGCTCGACCAAAAACATTGGACCAGGCCTGAGGCAAATTTTAGCTAAGGTCAGATTATTGCATGTGAATTGCAACAGGTTCTGGAAGTGACTCACTTAGTATTGAGTGAGTGGGTTACATGTGAAGGCTCTCTCTAATAAGGCACGGACCAAATTTAACTTTGGCCTGATCCTGGGCCAAATCGTCTCCGTGTGATCGTCGCTATTGTTCTCAGAAACTATACATGTCAAAACAGATGAATAGGGTCACGGGCCTAACTTTCCGTCCTTCTGAATTTTTGCGATCGCAGGAACCCAATTCAATAGTGATTATTTGAATCGTTCCTACAGTTGAATATGGGAAGATTGTCATAAGAAGTAATAATATAACATTCAAGTGAACTTGACCAGAGAATTTCTTCTGCTGGCTTAAAAACTGGAAATCATCTGCCAGCACCAGCAGCAGCTATCATTCTAATTCGGTAATGGATGGTAAGCAGCTTTGTTTCCAGGAAAAGAGTACAATCGATTACCAGTAGTCAATAGCAAAAAATCCCCATCTTGATTCTGCAAGGCACATTTAATTGCACTGATGTATATTTCTCCAGGCATGCGATTTATATTCCAAAGCAATTATCAGCATTGATAGAATAACTGACATCCACTCTGGTAGGGGTAACAGATATTTTATAAGGAGTGGCTGATTTTACAGAGGGGCGGATGTAAAAATGAAAAAGGGTGACCACCCCTCAAAAACCTGTTGTGGAGAACACTGATTTCAGCTGGGTCTAAATGAATCGATGAAATATATCGTACCGATTTTCTTGAAGTTGCGATTCTTTCTGATGAGACTGCTCTACGCGACTGACTTCTCTCTGAAGTAATTCCTGCAACTCGCGGCTCTCGGGCGAATAGCGTTTACTTAATTCATTACTGTATACACAAAAGAAGAGTATTAAATTACAGTAATAATTTTTTTGTAAGCAAGATTATACTGTTAGTACACATCTATTGAACTCAAGGCAATGTTGAAGATCACAAGTTATATCGTCAGCTTTTAAAAAAAAATTACTTGGAGTACGGAATCGCCTCCCTGAATTCTGCAATCATCAAATCAAAATAAATTCTTTCTTTCAGTCCTTCATGTTTTCATCACAATTTTTGCAATTGAAAAAAAAACTTCAATCTAGTAACTTGTAAAAGTTATAAGTTACGTTCATCTTAATTTTAAATCTCGTAATTTTTTTCCATTTCTCCAATCATTTGCATCACTCCTTTTTAATTTCCTTCTGTGGTCCTTCCGAGGGTTTATGTGAAAAATACTTAAATAAAAAAAGGTGTATTTCTATTTTTCCCCTTCGCCCTTGCACTTTTTACTTGAAAAAATCTGTACTCCAAGTAATCTAAAAAAGGTCTTACTATTGACTCTTGGGCTGAGACCCTAACCTTTTTCCTCAAAGAGATCTCCAGGTTATAAGTGATCAATCGTCCTCAAAGTGATTTTCAGATATTAACTTTGGTTCTCAGAAAAGTTTTTCTAATGTAGTGTTACACCAACTAAGACCAGAGTGCTAGATGAACTTAACTACATATCTAGCATACATGAATTTATCAAACAGGGCGACTAGCAGTTTCCTGTTAATCGGGATTTTGTACTGAAGCTTGATTTCTGACATCGATTTCAACAAACATGTTTCACCAGACGGTTGAACTTCAACTGCCGATGAAACTAATTGAAAGATCAATTACCGCAGGCGAGTGTGTGTTCTACGTCTGTGTTTGCTGACCTGTTGGAAACACCTGCAACAGGAACTGGTGCCACACACCACACGGTATGTCTTGAGATTATGGAACATACACAGTGTTCACATGAGTTTCTGGGCTTACATAGTACTGTACACGTGCAAAGTGTAACTTGAATATTTGTTTCACCGAAACTAGATTCCATATCTAGTTCTAGAAACGAGAATTGAATTTCCATATTATATCCATTTTTTTCTTTGATGCAAATGAAACAGAGGAATTCAAAGGCTCTGCACGGATGATAATTTAGGCCGATATATACGAACGGACTATTCATCATTCTTACTGATGTTCTTGTTCTCTAGTGGCTAGCAGCTGTTGTAATTGCTGTTGCTGTTTCGTCGTTTCTTTCAGTTGATTTCGAACTAAGTCGACCTCGCGCTGCAATGCCGACGCTCTCATCTGCGCTTCTTGCGTGGCTTTGCTCTAGAAAATAGTATTTATTCTCTTTTGAACGAATACCCCAACCTCATAACCAATATTAAAACACTGATGCAAAATTGATACCATAGGACATTTCTAGAAACCAGTTCACATTATCACATTTTAGAGGTGACATCTAATGAACAACGATATTAATCAAACTTATCGATTTTTATATCTGTATTTACCACATGCAAACAGTAGTGGTAACTTGGTATCGAACGTAATGAAAATAACATGGGATCAACTTAACCTTGTTCATCTCGATTGGTTCGATGATAAACAAGAGATTGTTTTTACAACTCGAGGGAAGGTTCACGTAAGACACTTTCTCTCGACGTAGATTTTGACCTTTCCGAAGAGGACAGAAATCCGTTTTTGGGTGCATTCTGCTTATATAAAAGGCCAGCAACAGCCTCCAGTGATAGTTCCATACATGCTCTACGCGGTAATCATTGGTATTAACCCCGGTCATTGAGATTTGCCCCAGACACTGTCGCCGAGACCGTAAATACCTGATGCGCGCGATGCGTCATGCGGTCATTAATTTGCTTTTCGATCTCCGACTCGAGTTTCTGTATGTTTTCTTGAAAGTCGACGTTCTGCTGAAGTTGTCCTTCGAGTTTAGCCTGCAGTTGCAATACTGTCTCCTTCGCGCAAATAGAAACAAACATATATCATTTATTAGATAGATAATCAGATAATTTATCGCGACAGCGTCTGCTGCGCAAATCCACAAAGTTGATGACTATTTGAACAGACGGCTCATTTTACTACAGCACATATTGGCATTTTGGCTTTGTAGTAAATCTTCTTCTAAATCTAATAGTTGAAATGAGCCAGTCGATACAATTTATGATAATGCTAAAAGATGAATTTTGATGCTTATATATTTCTGTAAACGCATGTGAGTATATATGGGGAAAAATTAGCCATTAATAACATCATTTCCTGAAAGCTGGACATTCTTTCTTCAAATTTGAATGAACTACATCGACAAAGAGCTATGGGGATTTAAACTTATATAATGTTTGGGGACCGCAGTTTTTCATGTACTGATCCCCTTCCCCCCATTCTGGAATACCGGGTAATCTCACATACCCAAAGATTCTTTCAAGTTGAGGCTACAAACCCATTTATTTAGAGTGGCCTTTCAAGAGCAGGAGCATCGAACTAAAAGTTGGAAATGTGCCCTATAAGACATTAAGGGGGGTCATTCATTTATCGCTACGCATTAGGGGGAGTAGGAAGGGAGGGGTAAGTGAATTGCGTACTATAATGTTTAATGTTTATGAAAAAATTACACTAGGGGATAAAAAATTTAAATTTACATGTACATAATAAATGAATGAAGCTGATCATTTGAAGATCCCTTCCGAAAGATCTTTTGAAATTTAGAGAGGTGAAAAAGACATTTTGAATGGGATCTGCGCAATGAGCCACAGTTATTCTATATCTAAATCATTTCAATGTTCGTTTGAAAAGGAACTAATTTCGACTAACTTCTCTATCTGGTCGGTTTAAACCAAGAAGAGAGTGGAACTAGCTACGGTTTATATAGAATTGAATCTCTGCTCGGTTGATACCTACGAGCAATGATTGCTCGTAGTTGATACCGACTTCGGTGACTGATCCCAACTTGGTACACTGACAGTGACATATTTCACTGTAGATGCTACGATTAGGGTTATCGTATTTATCTGCATATCTAAAATGCCGCTTTATTTCATTAGGGGAAAAAAAGAGACTTCAAACAGATTTAATCTGAACAAGTTCGTGTCGAAACAATAGAAAACGTAGCCACATTCTATATCACAGTGCAGGTGCCCGAAGCTGTATGGAAAATGACAGGAGCGGAAGCCGATTGACAGAAAAATTATGTCCAAGCGGAAATTATTTCATAGGTATTTATATCGGTAGGTGAAAATTAGCGCGATGATGTAGATGATGCAAGCTGACAGAAATCTATGCACGGAAAAAATGTAAACACATTTCAAAGTATCTGTAAACTGATCCCTGGTTCAAATGATCTCGAAATTAAGAAGAATCAATAGGAAAATTATTTCAAAAATTTGGACGCTCGAAGCCCAGCGGTACAGTCATCTGAAAGCGGTCTTCATTCTTCTGAACCATAATCGGCTTTAGACCGGGCCTAAAATCAAAGCCTTGACTTGCGAAACTGTAAACCCCCCCCCCCTTTTCTTGACACATACTTGACTGACTGACCAGCCATCTGGGTTTCGCTGTTTTTCTGTAATCATCAATGATATCTCGGAAAAATATAACCAAGCACATACAAAATTAATTGTTCATGAAGTGACTATATATGCACACGTAGTTTGCTGCTATGGAGGAGTCTTTATCGCCTGACTCTACAGCTGCAGGTTCCCATCCGGTTTTCCTCACAGGAAGCTATTACAATCGCGACCCGTTGTATCAATGTCAACCTACCGATTTCAGAATGAACCGCACCGACGACGACAACGGAACTTACCTCGGCATCAGTCAATAGCGAGTAATTTCCCCCATTCTTTCGCCGAGATGATTGAAAATCCTGCGCATCAATCAGAGCGTCAGTCGTCGATCTTCTGACGTCTGATCGTTGCTTCGATCAAAATAACTTCAATACATTTGTAGTAAAACTATCGCCTTTATCCCATTGATTGCCCATTCTAACAACATCCTTTTCACCGAGAGAGCATTGTCGGCAAATTTGATAATGTACTAGGCGTAGATGTTAAGTTGGAAAGTAAAGATATCGTTTCTAATGTTCTGGGGGAAAACTTTCTCGACAAGATGATTTACTGTAAACACATGATTGATCATTTCATTAAACACCTTACTGAACAAATAACTTCTCTCACTTCCTTCTAAATAATAGCGGGAGTAAATCAATTCTACAAGTAGACCAACGCCTTTCAAAACAACAGAACACTTTCAAGCCGCGATCACACCAGCTTTCTTGACCCGTGCCCGCCAAATCTAGAAGTACATTTCTACGTTTTCATAAAATGTTGCAGCTAGCCCGAGCCAAATTTTAGCGCAGGTCAAATTAGTGCAACTGGTTCTGGAAGTGACTCACTTCCGTCACTTTGTTTAGTATTGAGTGAGTGGTTTATGTATGACCACGCTCTCTAATTAGATGGTGGATGATTACCTTCAAACTTAGATTTTCCTCTTCAACCTGAGTTTTCTCTTGCAACTGGTCATTAAGTTGCTCTTTCAACTCATTAGTGACTTTGTCGGCGGCCTTCTCGATCTCAGCGGTTTGTTGAACTAAAATGAAAAAGAGAATATATGTACACACAGTGATCACAAACCCAGTGTTCTCCGAGGCTGCATTCGTTGTTAAATGTATGACATCGTTGCTGCTGAAATGGCAAGGCTTTTGATACCCCCCAAAAATACAGAAAATTGAGCTGAATATTGGTGTGATCATCTATTTTTCACATCAGCTCAAATATATAATATAATCAGCACTGATTGAATATTGAAAATGACTCTGGTAGGGGGCAGCCCATACTTTATAAGGGGTGGCCGAATTTCAGAAAGGTTGACATAAATGAGAGGGGTGGCTGTCCCTCTAAAACCCGGTGTGGAGAACGCTGAAAAGCTGGAGTATTGATTGAAAATTTCTTGTCATACATCGGATTCCGGCAAGGAAAAATACTACACGTATACGTCTACGGATCGGGCAAAAGGTCAATTTCGGAATCACCAGTCTCATCATTGTGTCTAGATACTGATTCAATACGTGATAATGTCAATTCTAATAGCGGAAAAGATTGCCGCTTTAAGACAGGAAATTATTTTCAAATCATCTTCCTCCGATGTCACACAGCGAATTACCAGAGAATTGGAGACACGTCTATAAGCTCGTTTCGTTGCTATGGCCGACATCAATTCAAACCACGCTCGATTAAAAATCATATTCAGACTTCAGAAATCTAGACAGTATTAGACAGCATTTATTTGAGTGATTACAGTATCGAATTAATCAGTAATTAATCTCGTATACATAAAATACATATGTCGACTTTTTGTTTGCGCGGGATATCTGAACATCGTCAAATGAAAAGAAATATATATTATACCGCTGATGTAATATGAAACTGCAGAGAACACAGAAGAAATGAAGTGACACTTTGTCGATAACAAAATGTCGTGCACATTTGCAGATGTGAGATCTGTGTTTGTGGATCGATTTACTGACTTTGAATACACACATGATATATAAACTGAAGATTTCGAACAGGCGACAATGGTTCTCGAGCTGAGGTTGGAACTCCGAAATTACCATACGTTAGTTCCCATTTCATTTTGGATATGTTGTTTCTAGGGCCAATAGCTGAATTTTGCGGAGACACCTTTTTGAATTTCAACCCCGTTGCTCAGTTATGAGGTCATCTTCAAAGTAAAAGGTAAAAGAAAACAGTTTTTAGTGCCTAGTTCTGCCACTAGGGGGCGCACTGGGTCTGTTCTAAGCACTGCACAACTAGACCCCTATACTGTTCAGACTGAATGGAAGATTGTTTAGATGAACCGGAACTGAATTTCCAATTATGTACTTCGATTTAAAAATATTCTGTTAACTCGACCGCCGATCACACATCTATATCTGTACTTCGATTTCCGGTTTCAAAATCAAACCCCCTGTTTCGCTCCCGGCAGGTGTGGTGGGTCTGTAAGGGACACTCAATCAAAAAATCAAACAAAATTTACCAGCCAAATAAATAAATAATGGGGACAATCCCTATTTTAAGATCAAAACATCGGACCCAATTTTCATCAAGATCAAGTCACTATTATCAAGCTAAGTAGCTGAAAAATAGACCACACGCAGACCCACAGACAGATGGTACAGGAACAAATCTTGGACTTCCGTGTAACCCTTATTCTTGAATTGTCTGTTTTTACGCGTGTCTGTTGTTCAACTACTTAGCTTACCAGTACGGAGCTGAATGAAACACTTTAGATTCTGTTCATCGCCGACGAACTCATCTCGTTGATGTCGCCCCGCACTACTGAAATATCTCCATCGGGGTATCATTCGTATCGTTTTCGATCACTCACTCGTTTTCAGCCAACACTCGTGAGTACATTTTACCTTACGATTGGTACCATAAACTATACTGTTAATTATTGTCATACGAATGAAGTCATTAATGAATAATGCGGCTGTCAATGGTTTTTATTAAAAATGAAATGGATTACGCCCGCGCACATTTGATTACGCTGCGCATGTGCGCGCGTACTCGATTACTATCAATTTCGACAAAAATTCGACATATTCGGCAATAAATGTAGAAGACATAAATATTCGTAAAAGCCGCATACCGATTGGGAAACCGAGGCAATATTTATCAAACAACAGAAGTATTTAATCGTGCCATTTATTGTTGAATTTGAAGTGTTCGGCAAAGAACGTATACAATCGATGCGTTGCGCGCCAAAATCGTTTTCTAACCTTCGTTACAAATCAACCCAATGCGGACCTATAAATCTTGTCAATAGGACGGTGATCCGTATGGGGGATTCTAGTAGTACAGGCATCTCTTAACGCTAAATAGTACACGCTTGTACAACAGTTGTTTTAGCCAGTATTTGACACGGGTGAATAACCCGATTGCTCGACCATGTAGATTAATCATCGGCGAGCGTTGATAGCTCGCATGAATGAACCAATGAACGAAACCCGCGCGCATCCTTCCGACCATCTGTTGAACGGCAGAAGTTAAATATGCGCTATCACCTCCTAAATATCGCTCTCGTCTAATAAACGCTATACGCGTCGGGGAGCAGCAGACCAGACCGCAAACGTATGCGTGCGTCATCTACGTCACGTCATCTACGCGCTGAAAAGTTTCTACTGCGGCAAGCTTGAATCTGACTGTTTATAATCGAATCGCCGTAGCACGAGCCGTAACCGTACGAGCTTAGTAACTAGATTATTGAAATATCATAACTAGCGATCGTTTGATCGCGCGGCTCATTTTTTCGAGTTAATCGATGGTTAACCGACGACGACGACGTTCGACCAGACGGAAAATCGACGTCTCATTCGCGCGGACCGGATTTCGTGAAATCCTTCGGTTATTCTCACTATCGGCAACGTCTTATTTCTCCGTGAGCGCAAAAAATTTAACCACCAAATCAATCGCTCGTTACTTTTAAACGAAGACGTCTCTCAATGGTAATCGTCGGCGATTACCAAATACAAATTTCACCGCCGTTTCGCGACGCTGAGGTAAATCTTTTAACAGAAATTCTAGGAGCGTTTCATATTTTGTTTTCCATTCGAGTGCAGTAAGTAGAAACTGAAGAAGCCTGAAAAAAATGGACGAAATTTTCGTCACGCGATATATCTCATCAATTAGTTTGTCGTCGCTGTCTTTGAATAAAAAAACGTCGCAAAGCGCCATCAACTGACGGCACTAACGGCATCGCGATTTCTTACACGCCGACTCGAGGGACTGAAACACGATTTCGAAACAAAAAACAACCGTTACAAACATCATCATCGTCAGTAAGTTCGGGTCCACTCTGTCGCTAGTTGAGCCATTACGTCAGAGCAATCAACTCGTCTCTACATTGTGCGCGAAGGAGTTTTATTGAGTGATTAACAACAAATGGATTACTATCTGTTGAGTGCATTCCGCTGGAAATAATCGCAAAGGATAGAATTCAGGTGAGACACGTTCTTTTCTCTCTTTGTTCTTCTGGGTAGAACTATATTTCCATGTGTTTTTTCGAACGAACAACTCGACTTCTTTTTTAAAAGATAGGTAACACAACAAGGTCTGGTTGTTCGCGAAAATCATACATTAAAACCATTTTCAAGATGAAGTCACTAGAAAATCTATTTTTGGTTACTTTGGTACAGTCACTTTGGTACAGTCATCACAGGCATGGCCAGAATTGTTACAGCCTGTGTGCTCTGTAACTGCACCCTAACTTATTGATATTAACCCGGCATTTATATTTTTCATTTCCTTAAAGTGAAAAATAGATTATTTTTTTTCTTCGACAGAAAGTAATTTAAGTAGCTATTCTGTAATCATTCTTTTCATTAGTTTTTCTCATCATGTGACAGGTTTTGCTACAGAGAGTACCAACAATTCTGTATACAGCAGGATTCATACAATTCAGAATTTTCAATCCAAATTTTCATTTATTTGTATGAAATATTTTGCCCATTTAACCTGGAACCTTGTAAACCATCATTCATAATTCAGATTTTACTTAATTCGAAGAATTCTGGGCTGAGTCCCTGGTCATCTGCATTACCTCCAAGTTCTACTATATACATTTTTGACTTAAGTTGAAATCGATGTAACTTTACTGGAAGTACAAGTAACAGTGCTGGGCGCATTTGCTAGTCCAGATGATAGCGATCAGCAATTTACAGCTAACTTTTGACCCGGTGTGTGCATTTGGACATACGGAGGCTTTACTTCTCTATACGGCAACCAAATGCCTCCAACAGCCAATATCATAAGTCCACTGTCGTCATCGTATAAATGAGTTGATTTGCATGCATCCAATTAGACGAGGGAAATTGCGAACGAGAAAGTGAATGGAGTATATGAGGAAATAAATACTATGGGTCTGTGACTGTGACTGCTGTAATGGTATTTCATCTAATATAATGTGCAATTCATAAGGTGGTTTTGGCATGACAACTGGCCGGCTCTATTCTGATATAGAGAACTGGCACTATTCGACATCTATGCTACCACCTGACAAACAATCCATTATATTCTGTACCACAGGGTGACCACTTTCCACCCATTTACAAATGCCCTGAGTTTGTTCCCTACCAGGAGAATGGAGAAATCCCTTGGTTTACGCTGTTACAATTTTGGTCAACAGTTCATCCAAATTCCCTGGTTTTTTTTCTAGATTTCTCTGATTCCCTGAGTTTTTCAGGTTATCCAGGTCAGCGGCCCCTCTAGTACCAAAATTGATACATCCTCATTCGGCTTCGAGTTAGTTTCAGCTGAATAGTAGCACATATGCAACAGGCTGTATACCAAATATATTCAATTTGAGAAGAACAAACCATGATAGACCGACTACTTAGTATAGCACACCTTGGCCATGTCGATGAGCACGCTTAGTGCTTTGAAAGTTGCCACAATATTCTTATCAGTACCATGAATATCAGCAGATATTCAGTCTTCATCTACTTCTGTACGACAGCTGTCACTAATGCTAGTATTTACAATAAAACGAATCGACCATTACAGTTATCTTTATTCAGCTGAATAAAAACGATCAAAAAATATCCATTGCAGACTCAAAACGTTACAACAGACCACGGACTACTGGGGAAATATAATCAAATTCACTGTGGTATCTGGAAAAGATGGGGACCCAGGGACGTCATGCCTACGGTGAACAAATGTAGTAAAGCAGTAAATAGAAACTCACCACAATCATAGAGCATGTCAATTTTGCAATTGATTGTCGTAACAAAAAAACAGTACCAAATTATACAAAATACCATGTTGTTGCTCTATTCAACGCCCCCTGCTGTTCATTAACAGAAACCAATGACCTTGAAACCTGCCATAATCATGGAGCATGTCATGAGCTACAATTTTGCAAATAATTGCGATTACAAATTATATAAAATAGGTACCAATTTTACCAATATGAATATAAAGATTGTGTGTAATTCAATATTTAACTCTGCCTAGTGGGGAGAACGAAATATCGGATAATCGCAATTTCATGTATGGAGGTGCGTCCCATGTATGACAGTGTTAATTCAAATATCAACAATTATCAAATATCAAGGCTATCAGTTAAAACCTGTTGATATTTTCTTTAAAAATAAAACCTTATTGCATAGACATTGTCTGATTTACAAAAAAAATATACAAGAACATCTGTTTTTCCTTTCCTCTACCTCCTCGATTCCCACAAAGATTTGAATCCATTCATCCCCTGTTCCATGCATTTTAACTATAAAATGTAGATTTGATGTTTTAATCAAATTTTGTAATGCATTCGTAGTTTGTGAACCACCCGATGGTTGATATCATAACTACTAAATAATTCATGATTGAGGTGACTGATGCGTTAATTAATACACTCATTTATTTCGTTTTTACGAGCTGCATTGGCATTGACTGAGCGAAACAGGTGATAATCCACGCGCGTTCTAACCATATTTATGGTGACGATGAGCGACGAATTTACATGAAATAATCTACTGGAGGTCCTCGTAACAAATCTAACCTTAATCGCAGCAAATATCGCGCACGCCTTTCCCCTCTATAGCCACCATCACGTGGAGACAATTTGGCCCGGGCAAAATTGGTACAGATCAGGCCCGAGTCAAATTTGGCCCGTGCCTAATTAGAGAACGCTCACACGTAAACCAATCACTTGATACTCAATAAAGCGGGGAAGTGTATCATTGCTGGAACCAGTTACAATTCAAACACAATCATTTGTCCAATGCTAAAATTTGGTGTGACGTTTTTGGCCAAAAATGCTGATCACGACTTATGACCACCGAAGACATTTCAAGCTTTTGCTAAAACGGCTTCATTGCTATTTCTATCTCTCTCCCAACCGGATTAAGCAACTAAGCTCACTTTGCTTATTTTGGCCACGATTAAATGTTAATTGTTGTCAGTTTATATACCACTGGACGGAAGTCAAAAGCTTCAACGAAGTACGCTTCTTTTTACAGGACTACTTAATCAATCACAGCATTTTTAACGAGAGCGCCTGTTTGTTTCTTTCAAATCGCCAAGTGAAGCCCCCCTGCCCAACGAGTAAACACATGCAACAATCAGCTCGACCATGTAATCATATTTGCCGAATGTGGTCGACTGTCGTGGAGCAGTAAGAAGAAAGTCAACAGCACAACGAACGGAGAGAAATCATCAATAAAGCAGGAGGCACGACATAGGTTAATCGTTGACACTCTAACATTCATTTAGGGGTTCACTCAGTTGCGGAAAAGGATCCCACCAGAGTAAATATGTTTACTTTGCATTGTGCATCAACCATGAATTTTGGAGAGTATCATATTCGAATGTAGGGGAAAATGTACCGGGAAATAATGCATCCGCTTACCCCCGCTCCTGCACAGTTAGTATCAAGCTCTGGGGCCAGTTCCATAGTGAGGGCTTAGACTTAAGACCATTCTAAGACCAACTTAGTTCTATAGCCAATCTAATAACTTAAGACCAGTCTCAAGATTTAAGACCACATTTGGTCTTACGGTAAGTCTTGATTATGGAACCGGCCCCTGGTGTGTAGAACCATGGTTTCGTGCCGTGGCGAGTCAAGCGATGCCATCAGGTTCGAGTCCCTGCCGCGGGAGGATGGGAAGGGGCGTTTGCGGATTATTTTTCTTCATATGTTATCATCAGTCGGTTTCAGGAGTGGAATCAAAGTTGTTTGATAACATAAGCTTAAGCCATACCCCTTTGTTATACGAACGGGAGAAAGAAAATGTCACGGAATATCATTTAACACGCGCAGAGGATTTAGAGTAGGCTGGTATGAAGACGAACAACTAAACTGACAGTATTCGAACGCGGATTAAAATCACACCAAGGTTGCTGTCATTCCCGACGCGATGGTTGATAATTTTCATAAATTGTTGTATGGCGTGACAGTGGATGAAAAAAAGAGATAGAATCGTCGCGAAATCTTAATTGCAAACAAACGTGTCGGTGCAAACGCAATGGATTTTGAAATAATCTGACTTTAATTGGAGAAAGTTGTCACGCGTGATGGAGACAGAGGGTATAGTTGGGCACAATGCTGCTCTGGGAATGACGATAAAGCAGTGACGTTTGTAAAATGAATCGTTTCTCTATTTCTCTAATTAATAGTATCGTTAAGTTTCGTCTGACCGCATGGTTCCTAAAAGCCCTTTCAGTGCCGACTAATTGATACCCTAAAGTGCTGCAGATAATTTGAAAATTCTACCCAAGTGTGTTGAATACCACTAGTGTCTACACCTCGGTGCGGTGTATCTATACTACTATTTTCCTATGCTTGACAAGTGCAGCCATCTTACAATGGAGATCAAAACTAATAATTAATAGCATAAATATGCTGCAATGCGGTGTACTAGCTAAGTCCATCACCGATTTATACACCGCACTGCGGTGTAGTGTTAACACATAAAACCAAAAATAGATAATACATAAAAAGGAAAATGTATTTTTGATAAAACACATAACACATATTGAGGAAAGTTCTCAAGTCCAATTTGTTGGTTACATGGGATAACCAGTGACCAACAACTGCACAGTGGCTGATGTATTAATTCTGGCACAAAACAGAAAACTTTCGATCTCTCAAAGAGAATAATGAATTCAAAAGACAACAGCAATCAGATATACGAATACTTTTATAATCATTAGAATTCACGCAAGCCAATCCACTAGTTATTCAATCACATTATGTTGTCATCTACTGGATCAGTTCTACATCAGTTCGTTATGCAATCAACATCAAATGCGGGATTGGCCATTTTGTTCTTTAATTGAATTTGAGGTTATATTTTTCTATGCGATAAGCCTATACCGAGAATCCTACCATGTGGACCGTATGTGTAATTATTATGTAAATGAAACGACTATAAACTAATTTGATCTTTGAATTCCGGTGGAAGTCCACAGTTTAATCTGTGACATAAAAGTATATTGTCGAACACCGACAACTGCAGAATGCCTACAGATATGGGGTTTAAGTGTAGTTCGGGGATTAATGAGTTCGCCGTTTATGACAATTAGATATTTGTAATAGCCAATTACACAACGAAGCCAAATGATCAATTCAGAATAAATGAGGTTAACATCAGGTTAACTCAGTTGGAAAATGCTGGAGGGAGAGTCATTTTCTGAGTACTACATCATCTATGACTGGATGAATTTGAGCATTCTTCCTTGGGTAGGTTTGAACTTTAACGGGCACCACAAGACTCTGACACAGGTATCAAGCTATTCGTCCATCGGATGATATCATTAGCCAAAATCGGGTTTCATTTCGTCAATACCCGCGATCACACAGAGACGATTTGGCCTGGGTCAAATTGGCACGGATTAGGCCCGAGCCTAATTAGAGAGCGCGTTCTTGATACTACACACTGTTTAAACAAACCGAAGTGAAACGCTTCCGGAACCAGTAGCAATTCAAATGCAATAATCTACCTTGTGCTGAAATTTGGCTCCGGCCTGATTCAACTTTTTTGGTTGGGCAAAACAGGGTCCATTTTTAACTAATGATAGTGCATAAGTATCATAGCGCAAGTACGAGGGTATTGAGTTCATGTGGTACCGAAACTGGTAAACAGCGCATGAAAAAAACCTGATGAGCCGGATGTTCCCTGAAATCAAAGCTTCTGTTGTCTTTGAATGAAAAAAGCGGGGGCAGATATTCAGGAATTGTTCAAAGGGGGGCGGATCAATGGCCAACTTATCATTCCCAAATGCTTGAAGTCATAAGAATGAAAATAGCATTTCAAACTGCGTGGCTTCCTGTTCAAGATTCGCTCATGAATAAGAATAAAACGGCCTCAATTCATGGAATCCCACGACAAAAAGACGGATGGTTTTTGAAGGTTTTGTTAACAATAACTTATGAAATTGACTGATGTTAAAACAGGAACTTTTCAATGGAAAAATGGAAATATTGAAAGTCATAAATTCCCCTTTTCATGCTTGCGATCTGGTTTAGAAATAAAAGTTTCAAAGCTAATTGTCTCGGCAGTCAATTGCAATCAAAGCAATTTCGCACAATTTTGAGTTTCGCATCAAATTTCGGGTTGAAAAGTATAATTGCCTTCGCATCATGATACTAATGACAAAACATAAGACGAAATTGGGACAAACGCAAACTTGTTTTATTGCTCGAACGAATGTTTTTTTTCGATAAATAGAAGTCGTTGCTCTTCGCGTGTTCGTTCGCTTTCAATTCTGGGGAGCGTTCTTCACACGGCGTGGGGAGCCAGTGATTGCCACTGCTGTCGCAATTTTCATCTATCAAAGCCATTACTCGTTTACGATCGTTCTATTAAATAAATCACAGCTGGGTTTAATATATCTGAATAAGACTCGATTTCAATGCACCGATTCCCACTTTTGGTATTATTGCCAATGAGCGCGGGGAAGTACTTTTTCGACATAAGTCAGCAAGATACACAATATCCATGTGCGGTGAATATACGAGATAAATCCCACAATAAATCAGCCAAAGATCTAAATCTAAAATATTTAAAAGACACGACGTTTCGATCTCACCCTAGAGATCATCGTCAGGTGTGAGATCGAAACGTCGTGTCTTTTAAATATTTTAGATTTAATAAATAAATTCTTGTTTTTAAATTCTTTTAATCTGTAAATAGTGGGATTTTATCTTATTATCCGTTCACCACGTTTGAGTGTGGTTATCGTTCTATCATAGGATTTCTCTTGTAGTTTTTCAATACATACATGTTGTAGTATTTAGGAAAATGTTATGTAACCACTTCGTCACATGTTCAACTTATGAAAAAATTAATAAGTAGACGTAGAAAAAGATCTCGAAATGAAAAACAACGGCGCTACGAACATGGAGATATATTGCATGAAAGGAAATATACCGGAAAGGAAACCGTGCTCATTAGCCGCTTCAACGCATTTATTGCAATGCCAGTCATACGATATTGTCTCTAAATTTCCAACTAATGATGTGTCAAAATTACGACTCTCTACGATTTATTCTTGATCCGGCAACTTTTCTCAAAAGTCGGATCTCCGCCTCTCGATCGCTTGCGTAACCTGCGAACGAGATGTTTTTTTATGTTTATTCCTGGATACAATCGCATCGCTGTCAAGGCGCGATAATATTGATGCTTCATGAATATTCAAGTCGTCAAATAGTCAATTTCGACACACTAAAGTGTCTCATCATTTTCACCCATATTTTCAATATACATCATTTCCATGTATATATTACACAGTTTCTCAATCTCAACAGCGCAATGCATCATGATATCGCGTCGCGGAAACAAAAAAAAACCTTCAAGGATGGTCCAAAGCAGCGTCACCCGAGCCGAAACTAACAAGAGACCCTTGGGATGTAGTGGTTGCTACTTATCGTGTTTTGAGAACAAGGAATTGAATGAATGCCTGAGTGAATGTGAGTTCATGTGATGATCAAGCAAATGCATTGAACATAAGATGAAGTAACTATCGGCATGGCATGATCTGGGATCACACGGGCCCGTGCCTAATTAGAGAGCGCGTTCACACGCAAACCACTCACTCGATACTAAACAATGCTTAAACGAAGTGAAGTAAGTCACTTCCCGAACAGGTTGCAATTCAAATGCAATAATTCGACCCCTACTATGTTTTTGTCAGGCCCATTTGGAACGGCCAAAAATGCTTGTGCGCTCCATTAGACTATCAGCGGCAACTAATTTCAACCATTCAGGAATTTCAGTTGGATTAGTTTCAGGGAAGTCGGGTTTCCGATTTCAGACAACTGAAACTATATATACAACTATCTAACTGTGTAAACAAACAAATAGTTATGGGGGGTGAGTTAATCCCTTTCAGTTGCCTAACTCTGAACAGGTATGTTTATATATATATGTTAACAAGTGATACACCGGCCGGTTACAAGAGCAGAGACAAGTGATGCGATTCCCTTTCCCCAAAATACTGTTCGTCCAAAATTCGAGATAAAAACCGGTTCACGACCAGTTCAAAACCGAAACAACCAGATCCGCTGAATATGTACACAACGAAATACAGACAGCCAGATTCAGCCAGATTAGAAATATCGTCTTTCCGAGAAACAAGCGCCATGCGCTTCTTCGATTACAACTTCGCAAATATATCCCGAAAACTAATCAAGCAACACTGATTAAATCTAAAACCTTTTTCTTCATTAACGCGTAACGAATTATTTTCCCGAGCACGATTTCACCGTTTAATTAAATCTATAATTTGTTGATATCAAAAACAAATTGCTATTAATTATTCATAGACAAGACAGGCAGACAATAAATGATAGTCACTTGATACGCGTTCAAGGCCAGGCACAGCAATTCATCAAACATCTTGTTATGGCACAGTAAATAAGGCTAAAACGTTTCCGAGAAATCGGTTGCATTTCTTGAGAGATCGCTATCTACATTAGACATTAAACCAACCATTACAATTAAGTCAACAAATTAAAGTACATCGCCATTGCAAGTAATATTTCAAAAGTTCATCTCTCTGGATGACAACGGGAAGTGTATATTTACATAATAACCCATTCTTACATCTAATGCAATCTGTAGACATCAACAGTGTACATTATTTTTACGATAATGCCATCAGAGCTCGCTCTAATTGCGACAGCAGCAAATTCGAATCCGTTTATTGACTTGTCTCGCCAATTAAGAATGCCGATGACAACGTAATCAGCGCCTAAATTGAAGGTTAATGACTTTTTTGCCGGACGCAAATGCATGTTGTTAGCCAATTGGAACAAACAGTTATTATTGGGGTAATGCGTCTCCAGAACGTCATCAAGTCTAAGATTGCAAGCTTTTGACAGTGATGTCAGTAGCATTTATTGTATCCCATAATCACCGTTACGAGGATAGTAGGTCTTGGTCTACGTGACCAAGTCAAATGATGACAAATCTTAGGCCAATGCGAGATCAGCTGCCAAAGGCAGGTGCACGACAACATACCCAAATGAACAGCACTGCGAAGTCCATCAAAATACAACACACAAAACCTAAGAGCAGAATTCTTTGGAAAGGCTAGGCACACCTTACAGGTCTAGAAATTCTGATCATTTCTTCATTTACACAAACAGCAGTATTTTAAATGTCACCAAATGTTTCTCGTGCATTTCATTGTGTCGCCTGGCGATGACTGTTAGGGAAAAAAACTGGAATTTCGTAACCCAATAAAATTCTACTCTGTAAATGCTCATTTCATCTGCATATTTTTCTCTTTCCCTGAGCTAAAAGCCGGAGACACGCTAGGGATTTAATTGCTGATCGCATCATTTTGACAGAAAGGCGGTGAGGACACACTAGTTTTTGTTTGATGTTGAAAAACCGTTACAAAAATGTTTTTATACATTGCTTACTACGATGCATTATTGAAGCGATAGTATGTGAGCTGATGTGCACTACATCATCAATATTAACATTGAAATAACAATTACAATCTATTTTCTATCTCATCAAATTCTCATGTCTTGAATAGTGAATGTTGATCGCAAATAGGGTAGTGTGCAAGTGGATGTGTACTATGTCATCAATATTAGGGCGAGATTGGAGTGCTGCTCACTTATATTAGATGAAATCCAATCGTTGATATATCCTTACCACCAAAATGTGGCCAGCGAGATCCTCATAAGCCATGCAACACAGACGCGGCTAAGTACAGGAATCATATTGGTTCTCGGGTTTCCGAAAGACCCTTGTACTGTCTGTGTCTGTTTTCTTCAGCTGCTTAGCTTCGTTAAGAATGGGTCGTAATGGTACATTAGTATAGGGGTCTAGTTGTGCAAAGCAAAGAATGGGCCCAGTGCGTCACCTAGCAGCAGAATTAGGCACATAAAACCATTTTTCAGCGGCGTGACCTTGGATAAAATTGAAGTTTTTTCAGTGGGAACATTTCATTGAAATATGAAATAAAATCGGTATTTTTCGTAATGAAATAGTAACAAACACAGAAAATCAGCAACAGTTGGCCGCTCTGCTTGGTCAGTCTGACTTTTGTAAGTGTAATTTTTTTAGAATCATTCTGATAACCCGTGTTTTCGCTGTAATGTCTATATCCCACGTCTCATCGGTGTTGCCATTTTGTTTGCTCGCGATTGACTAATAAAATGATTGCGACGCGATTTCGTTACTGGAGCGGACGCATTCGGCAAATAGAAGCTAATTTTGTGGAATCGACGGTGGAAATATCAAACATGCTCGATCGGGGTGGCCGCTTTCCGCCCATTTACCAATCCCCGAGTTTTCCTCGATTTTTCCTCGTGATTACATTAAATTCCCCGCGTGAATCGGAGAAGTTTAAAATGTTACGATTCATTCATTTTTCATTGAATTACGTAAAGAAACATGCGGTCAATAACATCATCGATAACATTATCCAAATTCCCTGAGTTTTCCAGCTATTTGGAAAAATCTTTCAAATTCCCCCAGTTCTCACAGATTTTTTCTAGATTTCCCAGATACTCCAGGTCAGTGGCCACCCTGATGATAATGGTGATTTTGCTATTATAATTACAACACTCTCAATCACTGATGCGGGCATGCTACGTAATGATAGAATAGCCACACTCTGATGTGGAGAACAGATAATAAGCCTAATGCCCATATTAAAAGAATTCAAAAGATTAAAAAGGAATTTCATTTATTAAGAATTTAATCATAATACACGACATTTCAAACTCTCACTAGAGAATGATGATTTGCATTCTTTGAAGATGATCTGTAGTGAGAGTTTGAAACATCGCGTATTTCGATTTCAATTTTTGATAAATAAAATTCGTTTTCAGTCTCTCTTCTAATTCTGTATGTAGTAGATTTAAACACGGAGCAATTTTTTCAAGAATTCTTGCCAGTCGCCATCATCGGTGACTAAAATCTTGTAGCGTGTCCCGGCTAAAGGTAGTTAGATTTGAATCTTCGTCGAATTGTTCAAAAGGTCGAGTAATCCCGAAAACTGTTCGGCAAAACAAAACCGTGCGGCTGTTTCTGAGCGTCAGTTTCTGTCAACCGATTCGGCATGCCGCTGACAATCCATAATTGAGCGATTCTAAGAGATAAGTATCAGTAATCCGGACAGCGTTAAAGACAATAGCAGGGCATTCTGACAAATCCATCACGGGCAGCTGTCAGCTCTGAGGATAAGCTATAAATAGGGATTCATCTTGTACGTAAGATACATGAACTGAATACACCAATGAGTCGGGCTATTTCTTAGAAATGAAAATGTTGGAAAGCTAGAATCGATTAAGTCAGTCAGTCGATTTCATTCCCCCACCTGACCAGAAGAACTGAAACGAATTGGCGATTGCTTTTAGTGGGGCATGTGCGCAATAATATGGAGTGGTGATAGTCATTTTGTGACAGGGAGAAGTTCGATATTCATAAGGACAACTTCGATATTCTACATAATGCTAGAAATGAGACAGACCAGCTCCTAAGGCCGATTACAGATTAAAACATAAGTCACGATCACTTGGAGACAATTTGGCCCCGGACAAATTGGCTTGGAACAGACACAAGTCGAATTTGGCCCCGTGCCTAATAAGAGAGCGCATTCGCATGTAAACCACACACTCGATATAAAACACTGTTAAACAAAGCGAAGTGAAACACTTACGGAACCAGTTGCAATTCATACGCGACAATTTGACCGGTGCTAAAATTTGGCTCAGGCCTGGTCCTTTTTGGGGCAAGCCAAACAAGCAAAGGCCCCAGTTGGCACCTGTGTGAACAGCTGTTCTGGGCAAAAAAATGCTCGGGTGATCAAGGCTATAGTCTCAAATCTCAAGGCCATTCTATGACACAAGAGCCAACACGGGTGCATTGACTTCAAAGCTAAGCACCATAATATGCGCTGCTTATGAAAAACTGTCAACACGAATCGTGGTTGGAAAATTAGTCACCTCGGGCACTTAACAGCTTTTAGCCAACTGTTATTCTAAAAAGCTGACGGTCATTCCAGTGTCCAGTATAGGGAAGCGAAGCGAGCACCTGCAGCTTTAAGCGACGACATTTACGACCGAGTCTGGTTTTAGGTTGCGTTAAAAATTATTTACCGACCCAGCGGCGAAGTGAACGACAGGTAACATACGGCGCCATTGGCAAACAATAGCAGACCGAAATGTCACAGCGCGTTGGGTTCAATACGTACGGTGGTTCATTAGGCTGATGAAAATGTTAGCGAACGTTCAGCCTTTTGTGTTTTTCGCATCGCAAATCACGCCTGCAGCACGAGCGGGCTCTAATTGAACTAGACAAGACGTTCGCTTACAGGTCAATACGAGATGCCCCTTTCCCGGAAGAAAAAAGCCAATTCAACAGCGTCGTCTTAACAATATCTACCAATCACTTTGTCCCACTTTCGCTGAAAAATGCGCAAATATCCGCATTAATAGTTCAGATTGATATCAAAAATATGAATTTCTAAGAAATCATCCAGATAACCAAACTGTAAGCATCTTCAAAGCTCATGGCATGGAAAAAGTGGAGCTTAGAATACTAGCTATACCGTCAACATCAGCTGCAAAAAGTTGGCTTTGTTGAAAAAAAATCTATTCGGCGAGGTGGACATATGTAACCAGAGCAAAAGAAAATTGTTGCATTCGGACAATTCAATCATGCTATCATACGAGATTTCGGGATTGCACAAGTAACGGCAATTTGGAGCCGATGCAAATAAAGCACAGACACGAAACCTAAATAAATTGGTACAAATACAGACATCTGTATAGCCTACAGAAGATTGCATTACAAGAAGATACATCATCGTTCTTGTTATTTTCACAGAACATGACAATCAGAAATTTCGTGGTACGTCCAACAATCGTAGCGAATGACCCGGGCATCGATGAGATATGTCATGTCATAACGAAAAAAAAACCACTAAACTATCTCCTATTTGAAGCCAAGCCAATAGCCCTGCAAAATCTGGCATCTCAACAAACGAACAGTCAGTCTAAGGAACTATTTTTGTTTATCGCAGAAAACTTTCTAGAGATCTCTGCACGGTCATATTTCCAAAAACAAAAATTCGCGAAAGGATTTCAAGCAAGTAAAATGCCTAATGCGCACAAAGCAATCGAAATGATGTTTCTTGTTTCACGGTGAAACCAACATGCAAAACAGTTTCAGTTAACCTTGTTTCTTGTTTCGGAACACCGGACTGAAGTCATGAAACAAACTGGAAACATTTTTTTCGTGTTTATGTCATGCTGCGTGCGCGAGGCATAAGAGGAAAGTATAAGCGAAAAGGAAATTTTCTTTCAACGATGTTTCAAACTCAAACAATTAAGTTTCATTTTGAGTTGCCGATGACAGCGTGGCGAGCTGGTACGTCGAACTCGCGCTTGGTTCGACGTTATCGAAAACCTGCTTATTTCCACAGCAAATATAAATTATCGTTTCATGGCCATTTCTTTAAGTCCGGTAGTAACAGACGGCGACGGCGTTCGTGTTTAATTTCTCGTCGCTGATACCGCATCATGGTTATCGAATCAGGGGCTCGATGACAGTAAGTGGCCGTCATATCGGTGGAATCGGTCATTTTCAACCGTGGACGATGTGACGGTTTTTACAATAATGTCACTAATTTTGCCGGTGATTAACGATCAAACGACGGAACCGAGTTGTTTGTTCAGTTTCCTGTACAACTGTTCACTTATCAGTAACTAACGTGCGCAACTTAAAGGTCACCGTTTCTGAAGGCGCATTTTCTTTATCTTAAAAATAGGATTGACCCTGGTAATTACTGTGATCATTGGTAGATTTGGTCTGATGTGTTTTGATTTGGTGTACCCTTACAAACCCGCCACACCTGCCAGGAGCGAGACCAGGGGCCGATTATGATATCAGAAATCGAAGTGCAGATATAGGTGTGATGGGCGGTCAAATTCAGACAGAGTTTTTAATCGAAATACATAATTGGAAATTTCGGTTCATTCAGACAATCACTTGTTAACTGGTTTGCAACTGAGCAGTAACTGAAGCTAGGAGTACAACATGGGCCAAATTAGGAACAAGCCTAAATCTAGCATGGGTCATATCATTGAGTGTGAATTGCAACTTGTTCTGGAAGCATCACATTTCGCTTGTTTACAACATTGTTTACTATTGACTGAGTGGCTTGCGTGTAAACGCGCTTTCTAATTAGGCACGGGCCAAACTGTCTCCGTGGCTTTATTTGGCTCGGGCCAAACAGGCATGGGCCAATTGGGTACCTGTGTGAAAAGTTTTCCAGGCCACATTAGGCCGCGCCAAAACTGCTTGTATGATCGCCATTCATGAAACATGTCCATCTCAGTTTCAAACCGAGATGGACATGATCAAGGTATCATAGACCATATTCAGTACACCAATGTGTGGTAGGATTATGACAACCTACTAATCCCTGAAATACTATCAGCAATCTGATGCAGTCCACGGAATGACACTCAATCATTCAATAGCTATTGCAAATCGAACTGCTTTTTTTCGGTGGATGAGTGATCGCTTGAAGGGCGCTTAGTGAAATTTGATCAACAGCAAATGGCACAGCAGACACAAAGGCCAATGAGATGTTATGCAGGGAGATGAAGTGTGAACTATAGTTCATTAACTCCGACTAGTTTTGCGCGTGTACGAATTTCTGATCAGATCGCAAGCAAACTTTTTTATTGTCAAACGCATTAAGCAGATTTGCCAACCAAAGGAATTTTTTAATCCCGAACAAATCAAATTTAGTCGATACGATTCGACTACCGGTGACCAACTCGGCGTTTGTTGGCGTCATGCTCCCTACTACTTAAAACGTAATGAAGGAAAGTCACAAAGGATCAAAATGCGGAGCTAGAGCTTCTGTAGTTGTGAGTTTGCCGCTATCCACGCACGTCTTTTGACAACAAGATGAAGGTGCATCTACGCCTGCGTGGTCAGGTGCTAAGTAAAGTCACAGTCAGACATCTTGAATGACATCATGGCCTAGTTTGGTCACTAGGTGACATATTCATATTCACAATCCAGTCAGCCATCTTGGATGACATCATTTCCTAGTTTGGTTATGTGATAGGTCATGCCAGTTGATATATGAAAGCTCTAGGTGGAAAACCTTTTGAGTTGATGACCAAAATGCATTATTTCAGAATCCAAAATGGCTGCCAGTCGGCCATCTTGGATGAGATCATGACCTAGTTTGGTCATGGGATGGGCATCCCAGTTGACGAATGAAAAATGAAAGCTTTAAATCAAAATTTGAGTTGATGACCAAAATGTATAATTTCAGATTCCAAAATGACCGCCAGTCAGCCATCTTGGATGACATCATGACCTTCTATGGTCTTATGATACACCATTCCATTTCCCATTCTCATGTGAAAAATGATAGCTTGATATGGAATGCTATATTAGTTATTATCCAAAATGTAAATTTCAAAAAACAAAGATGGCTGCTAATTGGCCAGCTTTGATCCGATAATCACAAATATCGAACTCATACCAGATTTTATGATCCTACACAATATAATCGAATTTGATGATGATCGGAATAATATTCTGGTCTGTAGAGAGTTCACAAGACAAACTCAAAGACGTAGGCACGCCAGACAACCACCACTGAGACCAAGGGGTACAGCATAAGCCTGAATGGCCTTCGGACTCAGTGAAAAGAAATCAGACACCTTTCGATATCTCTCCATTACTGGATTGATTTCCAATGCACGGGAGATTAGATCTTTCATTAGACAAATAGCGCAGCGGTGAGGACACCGATGAAGGAAAAACATATCTCACCACAGCTGTGTATAAAATCAGATCAATAGCCAATTGGGACGTATACATTACGAATTGACTTTTAAAAAGACACATCAAAAAGGTTCACCAAGAACCTTATAGTGTCTGATGTACCACAGACACTAAGACACGAACGACATTTTCTCGATACTATTAAATCACTGTGACTTTAAACCACCAGAAATCCAGTTTCACCAAATCGATTGTGAAAAATAAACTATCATTGCAAACATCACATATTCAGTTTTCTTATTATTATGTTCATTCGGAGGTTCCTTCATCATACTCCGTGCTTAATGCGATATAAATACAGAAATAGCAAAAATGACACAATTTTTTCACTTTGAAACTAGGCATTGTAACACTGTAGTTCGTTAGCAACAAGACACTTGAGCGATGCGTGTATTTTTGTATCTTAAATTTAATCGTACTAAAATCAGATTCATCGTCAAAATGATATAATGAACAAACGTAAGACATCATAAGGTTAGTGTAGATAGTTTATTTATCAAAATCGGTTGTTTATTTGCTGTGATATCGCAGTTTGAACACAGGCAAAAATGCCGACAGTAGTTGTGTCGGCAAAAGTCACGCGAAATTTGAATGAACGTGTCTGGGTGGGTGGTTACACAGGATCGTAGAGCAACGTAGATACACTGTGGAGACAGCCACACTGCCAGGACTGGGTGAACAAAAAGGATACTTATAAATGCAACACATTTTGCGAAATGAGCAATTCAGTGATGAAATTGTATTAATTATAATATAGTAATCTCGCCACATCCACTTTATTTCAACTACGCATCAACAGGTTATGTTAATACATTGATAAGAAAGATTCATGATATAACAAGTAACAGGGTGGCCATTTGGGTGCCATTCCGGGCCAAACTTGACATGGGCAAAATTTGGCCGGGGCCAAAAATGCTCGAGTGATCGCGGCTTATCTCTTCTAACTACCGCACGCTCAAGATTTTAAGATCTTATCGTGCAATAGGGAAGAGAAGAAAAACTGTTTCGGAAATCATACGTCCTTAACAATCGATAAATTATTTCAGAAATCATAGATATAGCTATTAGCTAATGGCGACGAGTGTTTGATGTTAATGACACCATAATGGATTGACAAAGGAGACTACAGTCTGGAAATCTGGGCGATAAATTTATTCTAAAATTGTCTCTGAGCTTATCACCGGTCACTGACTATCGACATACACGGGTCCATCTATCGATCCATACATTTTTGTCTTCTGACTTGTTAGCGAACCTAAGCCGATTAAGCTGAAAATCTACTTGAGAAAGATGCCGTCATTTATGACACCAAAGAGATCCATTTTCACGTTTCTTTCACGTAAATGTACTTCGTTTCGTATCGTATTCATGATAATTGAGAATTTAGCTAGCACGAACAGGTATAGAAAATAAAGAATAATTTTCGTTGTCGGAAGTGAGATTTCGAAACCAGTCCCTACATCAGGTTTCTTAGTTGAGTTACATGACAGCCTGCTAAGCTCATTTTACTGCAATAAGATTTCTATTGGTCAGTGGGAAATGGAGCCTGACAAGATTGAATCCGGAAGGGAATTTTCGATTCTTGGCAAACAGATGCCGGTACCTAGTGGCTAATCACATAAATTTACACCCACGCACTGCAAAGATTCACCCATTAGGCGCAACAGCAGGTCTTGATAAAAATCATTCATCATATGAATAACAGGATCATATGAGGAGCAGGTTTAACAGCTGAATCATAAGATTGCGGTGGTTGGTTTTCGTGACAAATGACGATGATTCTTTGAAGATTATTGAGAGCTCTGAATCAATATCAGGTGTCGAAATGTACAAAAACCCAGCAAACAGTAACTAGGTCAATTCCTGAAGCCAATGTTCAGTCTTCCCCAGTCCCTTTGCTAGATGAAAAAAAAAAGATTTGCTTTGTTGATAACACGGATGCGTATATCTATTTTTCAGGAAAAAGTAGCGTATCAGTCTTCTGAACAAGCAGATAGTTGGCGCAACACTGAGATTTTTTTGTCTGTGACATAATAATGTACTTTGAATAAGTCAATATTTCCTTTTAGCAGACGCATATAAATGAGATTATAACTCCATCAATGCGATGTGGCAAATGGAACACTTTCATAAGTCTCCTTAACACTTCATAAAAGTGACCAAAAGAACGAATACATGATGGAGACAAAATGTCGATAACCTTGCCTGACTGAGGTGTACTTTGACAAAAAACTAAAACTCCTTTGTTTCCTAGTCTTGATATTTATACATTTACACAGCTGAAAATTTTGCGGTCTTTTGACTGATTTTATACTGGCGAAGATGATCTAGATTTTTTACAAAGTGTTTTTTTTCCAAAGAACCCCGTGGGCCGTAATTGCAGATATCTGTTATAGGTGACGATGTGAGAAAGAGTTCACATTGTCACCCCCATATAGATGCGTCTTTGAGCGTGACCGTGGTTGCACAGTTGGTTGTTTAGGTTGAGTCTAGAGTAAACTAATTGAAAATGAACTGATTCAACTCTTCTAGTCAAATTAAACGAAGAACTATCTAACTGGATCCAGTCGTCCCTTGTCCAGAAGGCCAGCCATCAAAGGATTGTTTATTAATAATTTGTGTGAAATTACGTGGGTTTCTGTCCAAAGTACCCCCCACCATCATTTCCCCTAACTTCATCACAATTTGAACTTGTGACCGGCTGGCTTCAACCATTTGGCCAATGTCTCTCCCCCAAATATTTCTTAAAACCTGAATCAAAATAAAACGAGACAGTGTAATAGCAACTACTGGGCGAAAATGATGGCCGCGGAAACATTTCACGTGTTCACAGCTAAGAACATTCCGCAGCAATTTCTGCACCAGTGCGCACAGGTAAAAGTCCAATTATCACAGTTGATACTCGGGCAGTATCTACAGGCGAAGAAAACAAATTACCTTTCGAAATTCGTGTATATATGTATGTGCTGTAGGTATGTCTAAATAGGGCTGCAAGGGTGAAAAAGTATTGAGCATCAGGATGAGTTTACATTCTGAGTTTACATACAGAGATTATTTCGCTGTTTTTTCAAGCGGCGTGAGGACAATGCTTTATGACGGTACAAATAAATCTAGATGCAATCGAGCAAATTGAAACAGAAATTGGAAACAGGAGAACGATGGAACTTCTTAAGAAACGTAGAGCTTTGTAGTTTTGGCTGATCAAAATACTCAGTTGGAAGACGAGAATGCGCATGCCTGGTGTGTGCGCCAGCTCATCAACAAAAATCATGGAGACAATTTGAAACCATTTCTATATCTCTCCATCACCGGACTTATCATTATCAAAGTGCTTTAGTGCTTAGGTATGAATACAATTAAGAAGAGACACATGTGAATATGGCCAGTAATCTATTGGCATTTGGAAATGATTGAAGAGCTTAAGAACAAATTGTCCACGCCGTGATTAATCTGAGGAGCAAACTGGAACAGCATTCATGGGCATTTCATGTATGAATTACCCACTGTATGACCTGCAATGGTAATTGCGTTACAAATATCTTCATTGACATTTGCATTTCATGGCTTATTAGTGATATGTATATGGGCATGCTTCTTCAATATACCACACGCAAATGAACCATCCAGCCACCAAAACCTAACATAATGAGTTCATTTCCATGTTTTGAACAAAGAGGTTTCCTTCGATTCTGGTCTTGTATTTTGATACAAAAACGTGGAATGGTTGATCTTATGCGTAACTTCAGAAAGATCAGGTTCGTTCGCTGTTTAAGATCAGGTTCGTTCTCGGTTTAGATTTACCTTCAACGGTATATTCCAACAATTGCTTGTTAGCAAAAGGTAAACATGCAACTGGGGGGCTCATTCTGTTACTGCTAATTAATCAGTGGTGATGAGTTTGTCCATCATTTAATAGGATATGTGGTGTAAAGGGTTAAAAGATATTCATCAATCTTATCAAGGTATCGGGTATCAAAAGGCATTGTTGTCCGACAACTGATATTCTCAGATAAGCAGGTAATTGATAAGTATGGGTTTATGAGATAGATATGATGTTGGTTTTAGTAGAACTTATATCTAAAATGTTTATCCAACTGTCCATCGCAGAGGAGCATAAGTGCACTTAGTATCATTGCTATATGTCCGGGAATAACGACCAATGGGCTACTCAATCAAACGGTGCGCCCGTTGGGGGAAAATTGCTTTTTCTCGAAGTAATCCTGACACAGTTCTTTAGTAAACTTCATATGTGATACGTACTTATTACCTTATCACCATCGTTTATTCAATAAGCATATAGATTCTTTTTGTGCGCAGGTCACTGACCGCTAAGAACTTCACAGCACATGATGTTATCATTTATGATACACCTGTACAAAGTTCTCCACCTGGCAGGCGTTTAACATAGACCCCATGTTGAGTAACATTTATTCCTTCTAGCTACAGAGATCAAAACGGATTTCACCAGCTTTCAACGAACTCATCACCGAATACTTCTGAAGCAAGAATTTAGGCACTGATTCATTAGATCGGTTAAAGAGCCACAAAGTTAAAACTGGGCATAGTTGATATCTTATACAACAGAAAACTCCATGTTAACTAATACGCTACATAGGGTTTTAATAGAACAATCCGATTTCCATCAACTGTTGGACATTTGGAGTAACAAATGATCAGATCCAGTTGTAAGTAAGTGAAAGAGTACACATAAAAGATCTCGTGGAAACCAGCAACTTTGTGAAGTGTGCTAGTCTAAGACCCATATTGCAGCCATCGAACAACAACTAAAATGTGTTATCTTGCAAATATTCTAGAGGATATCCTATGTCCCGTGCCATTTTGCTTTGTTTTTGTCAGTTGCACAATGTGTGGATACCGAGTACAACCAGTTGCTCAAAAGTATAATATGGGCAACTGGCTGGAACTGAAGATAGATCCTCGCTCACCAGGCTTAAAGCTCGCGTGTAAATCGATGCGTTCAAGCAACTGAACTCCAGCCAGTTCCTCTTAAACACCATAACCTGCCAGGCAACTAGATGTCTCCAATTTATCAATGGATACGCTACGCTTAATGTTACTCAAAGTAGTTAATTTTCAATTAACTTCTATATGGATTTTAAGCTCCAGAATCCAAATATAATCATACAAGCTTACAGAAAGATTTGAAGAGTCACTTTCCTGCTCAGCGTTTTCGTATAGCTTTCATCGATAATGGGTTTACTTCAGAGAAAAGTCGATTCAGCCTTAAGCAAAAAATAAGAGATATTGATAAGAGATATAAACCGACAGGACTGGTAAAAAATATGATGAAATATACATCGCAAATAATTTTTAGAAAACATAACAAACAAAATCGCGGCTAGAAAGAGTAAAATGGCTTATTGATCAGCGGCACGACACAATGTGCAAATTATCCAGCCAATAAATTCTATCCGTTCATTAAAATAATGATGCAGAAATACGAATTCGAAACCCGGCTTCGGTAACCCGAGTTGCAGAGCCTCTAGCTTCTTGCAAACGTCATCCGAGTATGAAATAACCATCATTAACTGCAACCCAACTCCGAACTATAGCAGACAGACGTCTTGAATCAACATTAACACCTATCAACTTTACCATACATGAGACAATTATGCAGCATAAACCCAGTCGATTTTGAATAATCCGTTGTCATGAAATGATAAGAAGTGGAGGCCGCCTGAAAAGATTGAGCTAATTTGATTTTTTTACATCGGTAGAAATTTTTTTTTCGGAGAGTTGCCTCGGGCAGTCACAGTTTTGTAGTCAAGTATTTTTCATGACAGATCGGTTGATGTTCAACACATTCACAGCATTTGCAGTGATCACTGATTTCCATTATTGCCTTACGCAGTTTACGTGTATTTCTAAAAGTTTTCCCTTGCAAAACCCTGAATCTTGTAGATGCAATATGAATGGAAGTGCTCGTGTGCGGGGCTAGGCCCAAGCCAAATTTGAGCATGGGACAAATGATTGCGCTTGAATTGCAACCGGTTCTAGAAATGATTCAATTTGTTTGACAATTTTTAGTATCAAATTAGTGGTTTATGTGTGAACGCACTCTCTAATTAGGCACGGGCAAAATTTGACTAGGGCCTGATCCATGCCAATTTGGCCCAGGCCAAATCATCTCTGTGTGATCGTGACAATAACCAGAATTAAATGATGAGGAAAGAAAATGATCTACGGTAATGAAAATCCAGCGGGAAAATAATCAAATGAGTTCAAATGGTCATATCGGTGTAATCAGACTGATTACTCCAAGGTGTAATGCAGCGACTATATTTCAAAGGTTTAACCAGCCAGACAGACAGAGGTGACATCAGCATTGTCAACGCAGCCTTTTGAACCCGATTACTCAAGACAAGGCTTTGGAGGGTGTAAAAATAGCGCGCAATAAACGAGTTTGTAATGACGATTGAGAGACAGTGACTGATAGCATTTACGTATGAATGGACAAGCAGTAAACATTCAGACTGCCGTTCGTAAAACATGATGTAACAACGCGTTGTTTTTATCAGCTACTTCATATCTTAAAAGTTATGAATCTGCCAACGAACGTTCGCGATCTTCGATAATACTCCATAACTCATACGATATCATACCGCAATAAAAACATTCGAAGCAGCGAATCTATCAACCGATATTCGACGTAACCTGACAGAACGTGGAAGTTGAAATTGTACCTAAACCGTCCCATCTGTGACAACTACAGCACATTACATTGCCAGTCAAACACTATTTGGAAACAGATTTTTCTCATTGATAAAAAATTAAAAGTTTAGAATACAGCGTAAAAGTACAAGAGAGACTAACCGTTGATAAAAACACTGTATCGACGTTGTGATGATTATATAAAGAGAATCCCACAATAATAATGGAAAAATAATGTTGAGACGGAAACGTTTCCAAGACCCAGTAGTATTCTAAAGGGGGGCTCAGATCGACCTAACGACGCGACTCAACTGGTCGGCGACTGGTTTTCCGGCGACTACCGCCGATCGTCGCATGATTTTCGTCACCAATTCTAGTCGATCTGAGGCTAGCTACGACCGTCGTGCGACAGATTTTCACGATCGGCGACTGAATCGCAGGAGTTGAACATGCTCAACTTCTATGACGCAACAGAACCAGTCGCCGACTCGTCGTTGTCGGTGTGCGTGTTTCTGTGATGAGTTGCCGACTCGACAACTAATTCCAGCCAATCAGTGGTGGATCAGAAATGAACATGGCGACCTCATGGCCTGCCAAATATGAAGGAAAGCTCTTTGTTATTGTGAGAAGAGAAACACAGCCTCCATATACAACGCCGCTGCTGCTGCTGCCGCTGCCGCCTTTCCATGACATTTTTGCATGTTGATAATAAAAAACCTTTGATGAATAGCCTAAAATCATGAATATTATTTGAATCACTCTAAAAATTTCAATTTTTCTCTCACAATAATGCCGCTAAATAGATGGAGAGTTTATGGAATAAAATGGCATACATGTTGTTATTTTTTATTGGGAAATGTGTGCACGTAGCTTCGAACGGGTCACGTGATCTACTCGTAGGGAGCCCACGCCTCGGTGTATCGGTGTCAATGTGAGCGCGCTCACGTCCAGTCGTTACGACCAATAGCAACTGGTCCGCGATTATCGCTGAATTCGATCTGAGTGCAATCTACGACAGTCGCCGACAGTTGAGTCGCGTCGTAAGGTCGATCTGAGCCCGGCTTAATAGTTATCTTCAGTATTCCTCAAGATGACTATTGGAATATAGTCGAAATGTCGAGTGAACTACTAGCTCAAGGAAACATTTTTGGACTTTTTGTTATTATTGCGGGATTCTCTATTCATCATCATGCAGATTAGTTTCAGTAGACATCTGTTCACCTGAAATAGCAATTTTTCTGACATGTTTGAATGTGATCAGGCACTGTTCGCACACAACTCCGATGTTTACCTCAACTGATCCTGATGCCGTCATTTCTTGTCTCACTTTAATTTACCTATACATCGGTGCCGGTAGCTACTGACATTTCCGGATTAAAACTCTACTCCGAAATTTCCTTTCCTTACAGTTTGGATGCAAGGTACCCGCGATCAAGAAAATGAAATTCAGGTAGGTTTTCATCTTCGTTACATTGATTTCTTGAAAAAGTCACCCCCCATCGAAGGGTATCTTCAATATATAATAGATGTCTATATAATATAATCTATATAATAGATGTTATTTCATAATATATATCATTTCAGTTGGAAAAATAAGATATATAGGAACAGCCAATAAAAATAAATGATACTATCAAGTTTGTTTCAATGACAAGCGACTAGCTCGGCGACAAATATGAATGCCTTTTTGTCGATGTTTATTGCAACAAACACCCCATAGCTATTCTTCAAGATCCTATATCCGATAAAAATGATTCCATCAAGGCTCGGGTAGCTCGGTTAAACATCTGAGTAACAGATCTACAAAATTGGTTTATGCAACACGACCTCCTTGGACCTCCAGACATACTCGCAGACCCAACCTTTTAGCTTAAAGCCCTGCACGTGTGAGCTGAAGAATGCATAGAAAATTGGCTGCATCATTTTTTTCAGCGCATTATGCTGTTCATCAAATATTCAATTTATTTGATGATTTTTAATGCAGCATCAAGTACGTTTAGCTGAGCAGGTAACTCTGCGCCGCTTCCAATGCCAATGCATATGTGTTATTACTCCAAAACTGATGATAGGGGTTAGCGTATCAATCTCGGAAAAAGAAATCATTGATTTACTACGTGGGTATCACTTTCTGCATTTGGGATTACCAGAATGAACTTACGTTCCGCTGTACTCATGTATATTCCCCCTGGACATCCATAAAATTACCTTTTATTCTTTTAGGATTTTATCTCTAATGGTTTATTAGTACAGCTCCTCCTTCGCGGGCTTATATTTTGCACTAAATCAATGAGTACCAACTTTGCGCAGGGCAAAATACCTACGATATTCAATCAGAACATGTGCAGAAGGTTTCAAGAACCGAGAATGACGTTCTGTTCGCTATTTTCCATTACAAGTTTTTCAAATAGAAAACTCTTCCCTAGATGCCCAGTCACTGGTGCACACAACTTTATTGGAAATACATCAGTCTAATA
Organism: Tubulanus polymorphus; assembly: GCF_964204645.1. NCBI lineage: Eukaryota > Metazoa > Nemertea > Palaeonemertea > Tubulaniformes > Tubulanidae > Tubulanus > Tubulanus polymorphus. The sequence continues at coordinate 9,014,074 of NC_134027.1, read as the reverse complement.
CACCTGATAGGCAGCAAAATCATTCGCATCTCATGATAAATTTGTTTCCAGGTATCGGGATCGTCTCACCGCTAATGGCCTGTGATCGCATTTTTCATGATCAATGAAACCTCACCTTAGCCCGGCTGGTTGTCGCGACTAGTTTCCGATTTACTACGTTACATTATCACACGCCGCGAGAAGTTTGCGGTCTCGCGACTCAAAAACTCGTCGACGACTGAACCAAACTATTCCAGCAGGCGATACCTCGTACGCTATCGCGAACACTGTCGACGGTGACGAAACCAAGATAAAACTTTTCTCATTTCCGGGAGACTGAATTACCTGATACGATGACTAGATTATCAGCAGTGTCTCCTCTATGTTCGATGACGCTCGACAATGTTTTGAAGGATATTCTATCAAAGTAAGGATGCGTTCTTTGCTATATACGTTATATATGCAGTATCTATTTTCGAAACCTATTCCACGTTGAGAAAATCAGAGCAGCAGAAATGCTTAACAATAGGGTATTCGAATTGCTGGTCTACCACTACATGCTCGGAACGACATATTTTGGAAATGATTTAGATTTCAAACAATAGGGCCTTCACAGGGTGGCCACTATTATTTGACTTGGTTTTTGCCTGACTTTTCCGTGAATATTCCCTGACATGCACCTTGATTTCCCAGACTTCGATCTGGGAAGAATCCAATAAATCAACACAGTCAAATATCTAAAACAAAGACATAAACAATCTTGACAAATTTCCCTGACTTTTAGCTTTTAGACGATGGTTTTGACTATTCCCTGACTTTTTCAAGAATGGACAATTCCCTGCTTCATTGCCAGCCGGCCTCATTGCCAGCTTAGATAGAAGTATAACCCATAGACGTATCCAAAAAAAACTACCCCTTCGCCTAAGTTTCTTCGACGCTTACCATAAATCTACGACACGATTATATCTCGCTCGGCTGAATTGAATTAGCTACGCAATATTCAAAGACGATTACATTTTGCATTTTACGACATGATTACTCGGAGGTCCCCCGAAAACTTTGCTCTATATGATCAATATTTGATGCGATGAATATTTTGAAAATAAAAGGGAACAGTAACGAGTCAGCCGGGAGATATACGATGGATATTTTCCGTGGGTAGTGATGCAGCGTATATCACACCCAACGGACAACTAAACAATGCCAGGGCAAATGAATAAAACAGGATGACGCAAGAATACACACGAAAAGCAGTTGAATATAAATCGATGAATTATGATTATAAGTGCGAGTTAAATGACGAGAGAGTGACCCTAATGATATCATTACTCAAGTTCCAGTGAGAAAAAATGATGCTCATTCAGTAAGAAAAGCTGCGAAAACTTCTTTTCCTTATCCATAGTTCTTTTTCTTTTTTGATCTTAAAACAGATGGTCCCTGCTACTTATTGCATCGGTAGATTTGGTTTGATTTGTTTGAGATTTAGTTATAATGCCCAGTTTTGGGGGCGCACCCTGAATCAGGCCCCTGTCATAATGAAATTTGTCAACAAATTTCTTATCACTTGCAACGGTAACATATTTCTTAACCAGTTCAGGAACTGTTTTTGTAACATCATGCATGAATATTCAGGAGGTGCACTTATGAGTAAGATAATATTGATTCACTTTCGATGAATATGGATTCAGCAAATAGTTGCATAATATGCGGCGTAATCCTCAAGACCCTAATCAACTCATCGTCTAAACAAATGAGGTAGTGACTCGAGTTAAAAAAATTAATAGTTTTCAAGTATTCTTTCGGCAAACTTAGTTCAACAAAGCTGGCGAATATATTACTAAACAAATGTTAGGTATTTACCAGGACATGGATTTTAAATCAAATTCAGGCTAGAGAACTTTTTTCTGACTAGACAAAAAGTGGCAATTTTAGCAGTGGCATTTTTCCCTATGTCGCCGCAAAATTTGGTGGCATTTTTTCCGATGGCATTATTTCCACAAGTCGCTTAACGATCAATAATATTTTTCTGATTCTTTCAAATATGAACGCGATTCATCAATATGGATGATGTCTGTGAGCGCGCTGTTATCTAAGCAAATATAATGTACGCTTCGAATGAGATTATTTTTTTCATTCGCCGGTCTCGAATTTCCTAAAATTAGTTTTGCCATCGATAATTTTCCGTCCCAGCTGTGTTCTAGGTAAATACAATTATCTAGTCGGATGCGTCGAACGTACAATTTGCGAGGTTTTTACCGTTTTCGCTGTTCTTTGATCAAAATTTCAATCGAAGAAATTACTCGGGTTTTTCTTCTACAATAGCAAACACAAATTCACCAAGAGATCTGCATAATAAGGGCCAGCAATGAGTTGCTGCCTGCGATATATTTACCCTTTAGAAACCTTTCCTATGGTCCAGAAACAGGATTCTACAGCATTTATGTCAGTCCATAGCTAAATCCGCGCAGAGACGATGCAGCCCGGGTCAAATGAGCCCAGACCAGAACCGAGTAAAACTTGGCCGACCTCTAACAGGCACATACTCATTAATTGATACGAGCATATAAGGTTGGCCCAGGCCTAACCTAGCACCAAATTTTGGCCTGTGTCAAAACACTCATGCGGCAGCTCAAATTTGATATCGGCGTTCTTTCACAGCAAATCCTATCTTAGAATATCTCAGATAAAATTTAGGATTTTGTCTTCAAATTCGTTAGGACCACATTACATTCGATGGATCACTGGATCTCTGTAAAAACCAAAACTGTGAAGCTACAATAGAAAGTATTCATGACGAACAGATGCCATGTTCTGTCACCCAGACTGTTGATTGTCACATCGATAGGTAATGGTATTCCCTTGTTGTATTGGCTTCACTTATCAGATAGCGTAAATCATTTTATAATCAGCACGTCAGATTCCATCTTTGTTCGCTCGTTGGCTACAGCTTTCAATCGACGACAGTAAACATCATCAGAGACTTCAAAAAGTTCTCGCGGTAATCAGTGTGAAAAAAAGAGAAGTGACAGTTCGACAATGCACACGATCATGTTTCAGTCAAACTCTTTATTTTATGATTGATTACTGAGATCAATCTATCTATCTATCAACAGGAGCAGATCCAGGGCCCAGTGTTTAGAATCTTGCAACATTAGATCTTACACTTCTCTCAAAGGCCTAATAGGTGATATTTACTAAGTGGCCGAATTCATTTTTACAATGCGCATAGTAATCTTTTATTTTAAAGATGTCCTTTTAAAATGATAAGTGCTTTTTTCCAAATATTGAGCAACAAAAAGGCTTCTGCGACTCACTGAAGATCAAATTGCATAAATCTTTTGTAGATGCTCTTTTTGCAATCAGTTTTGCCTTTTTTTCATAACAATTTGCTTTCATGATCATGCTCCTCCTTTTTTGATTATCGTTCATTCCTGTCTTTTCACTCCTTTCTAAATGAACCGATGCCTTCGCTTAAATTACTCCAACTTCCCGATGGCCTTTCACTTAGTCGCATTTTACCTGGAATTCAGTCTCGTACGTCACAGAAGCAATAGCTCTGACACGTAACAGGAATTTTTGGCTGATGGAAAAGAAACGAGGGTCTTGGGCAAGACAATCAAGGCCCCCTGATCATATTAAAACAGATTAGGCCGATGAGGAGCCCACTTATGAGGCTCAATATTTTTTATGAACGAGATAAGATTGGTTTTACCAGAATCACACTGAAAACCTTAAACGTTCTCATGTTACTGTATTATGCTCATTAAACAACTTGTCATGTAATCTGGTCAATGTACCAATCAGTCAATATAATTACATTTGTGCATATATAAAATTCATGGATACCTAAGTAAAATCAGATGCCTCATTGATTGTAAAAACTGCCTCACCCTATTCTCATCATCTAGAAAATTAGCTTAACATAAAAGTGTAATTCCAAGAAACGAAAACAAAAATACATGAAAAATCATAGAAATATGTTCCGTAGAGCATTAGCACTTCATCCGAAAATGATAATTTTACTATCTAGAGCAAACTATTCAATAGCGTAGCGTTATGATTTGTACAAGGAGATTCTGTTTATCACCAGAAATCGCTACAACTATTTTCATCTTCTCAAAATGTGGTCTCTAGAAAAAGTCAGCATATGCGTCAAAATACGTCAAATATCACACAAAATCGAAACATGGATAAAGAATTTTCACTCTCATATGACGCTACCTTGCAGCGCTCTTTATCAAGTATTCTTTTCCTTGTGCAATAACAGCAGAAAGTTTATTTAGTCCGCTGCCACCTTCCAGATAGATACTACGTATAGTCGTATAGTCGTCTAGTCATCATTGTTGATTACGTCTTAAGTAACAAATAGTCCACTTACGCATTGCCGCCCAGCAGGGCAATCAACTCGCCTGACTTACATCTTCAAATGGTCCCCAGTGATAGGGGAATATCAATCATGCGTCCAGCGACTGACCGCCGTATAAATGGTAAAAAACATGGCACTGATGTTATTAGATAAGAACGGCTCGTTTTTCGTGAAATATGCATCCCTATTCATTCGCGAATAGCCGTCGGAATGGCCGATTTGGGATTGATTATCTGTGTCTGCCATGATGCGATGAGATGTAACTAAAACATTTAGGTAATCATAAGAATGATAACATTGCCAACGTGGAGCGCAAGCAATGAAAAACAAAAAAAAAACGTTTTTCATAAATCAAACATGTTTGTTCTATGCAACAACTGTACTGAGCGTGGTGGTCGTAAAAAACAGAAATGTCTTCCAGCCATCGGAAAACTTTCCGCCTGAATCGACTGTCATGGGAAATCATCCGAACATTTAACCTGATGACGAACTACAAGCATGTAAGTGAAACCGTAAAAAACAAAATTAGGAAATCTGAAAGGTTTAATTCGCATCATTATCATGGAATCAGTAATTCCTAGACAACTAACACGAGGAAAACCTATATTCATCTGCATTGATCTTTAGGACTGATGACATTGGAAAATAATTGGAGAGATGAGTTAAGGATGATTTCGAGTGAATGTCAGCTTTCAAGCTTCCGACAGAGATACCTGATTTCGTGTTCCCTGTAGATAATACTGAAATGTAAATAGATAATAGAGTGCATTATGTGACATTATTTCGTTATTTCCTTCGTGTGGTTATGATTATTTTGTGCTTCAAAGCGTAGGAGTACGCCTAGTGATTATCTCGTGAGCAACAGGGATATTCGGCATGGCTTCGAAGAGAAATAAACTGCAACTTTTTTTCATCTCTTTAAGATAGGAGAGAATGACGCAAATGGATTTCGAGTCGACAACGTCAAGTGTTTACCTAAAACCTTGCAGTGTAAATTTGTCGAACGGACAAAATCACTAGTAAAAGTTACGAGAAAACTACTGGAAATGGAGTCACCATTGCAGCGCTGTAGCTGTGATCACACAAACCTTTTTGAGACAAACATTTTTGGTCCGGCCAAATTTGGCCTGTGACAAATTAGTCCCGCAACAACTTTTTGCACAGGTGCCAAATGGGCCTGTGCCTGTTTGGCCTGACCAAAAACATTGAACTGGGCCCTGGCCAAATTTAAGCAAGGGTCAAATTATTACGGGTGAATTGCTACGGGTTCCAGAAGTGACTCACTTTGTTTAAGCATTTAGTATCGAGTGAGTGGTTTTCATATAAACGCGCTCTCTAATTAGGTACGTGCCAAATTTCACTCGGACCTGATTCGGGCCAAAGTGAACGCAGCTTATGCAAAGCCCGGCTCAGATCAATCTGGCATCGATGCCTTTCGTAACATTGCACTTGAGTTGTTACCAGTCATACGAATGTCTGCGAGTATCAGCGTCGATACACCGACTTACAGCATCCTCACGAGTTCATGAGTGACAAGACACAGGCGACAACTGTTTCCAGGTTCAGACTCTAATCTGGAACCCCGAAATTACCATGTGTTAGTTCTCACTGCATTTTGGACATGTTGTATCTAGGGCCAATAATGAGGTTCCTCCCCTGAAAAAAGTATATGAAAGACAAACACACGGATAGTACACAGACAGGAGCTCATAACGGAGGTCCGATAACTGAAAATATAACTGAATTTTAAAGATATCTTCAGATTTCTGATTTTGAAGGATATCAACGGCTCAAATACGCTACTTAATTGATGACGGCAATTCTAAATGCATATGTCAAGAATATCTGAGATGTGTCATTTTTTATCCTTTAAGCCAAAGGTGAAAGTGCCGTTATTTAATGGAGCCTAGTTGATGAAAATGATATGTTTGTGTGGAGTGCGGGCTTGCTGAAGATGATTTTGACATTTATGGAGGTCGACGTTGATGATGCGAGCGGCGGAAAATACAGCCGCCGGCTTCGACACAATTAACAAAGCCGGCGTGACCAATTGCCTAACGTATAGAGCGGTCAAACAGTGAAGCACGCGGTATCATGCGAGGAAAGTGCCTTGATCCAGAATCAGGACAGAAAAAAGCAGAGTCCAGGCAATGGACAACATTTAGACGATAAAAATTGTTGTCTGTCTCAACATGTCCTGTCAGTCACGACGACTAAAAACTGGGACTTGTTTTACACGTATTTCGACAATTTTTTAGCAACTTCTCGGAATTTAGCCAATCAAGACACGACAAATTGCGACCTGGCCCATGCGAGATGGCAAATTCTATCGAATGAAGATTCTGACGTACATGTCAAGACCTGTCTAAAAAAGTGCATCTTTTGTGTGGTTTCATCGTAATCAATAGGACCAATCGCGTGATCGCAGCTTATACTCCTACGATTGAACAAAAAGAAGTGTTTTCTTATTTCGAATGCGTACCAGCAGGCAGCAAGTATAGAGTGGACCGAATTGATAAAAGCAATAAGGCAGTGATATATCAGATTGGATAAACAACTCATCAAACATTGAACAGCAATTACCGTTTAATATTGTCCTAACATCATGCCAATGTCACATATTGGTCAAGGTTACATACTGATGGCTTCAAGTATTGATATGGAAAGAGAGTTCCATTCGTTTTGATCTCGAGGTATCTGGTCAGAATGATTACTTCAAGCTTCGATACATTTTGTAACTCGTCGAACTCCCAGGTAAACTGCTTTTGTCTGAGTGCGTGTTTCCGACAACCGCGGGTGAATCGAACTGCAGTAGCATGTCAACTACAGATAGCAGATCCCCGGCAAGATGAAGCTAGTAGACTACACGAACGCAAACAAATAGTTACTAGAAATCAATATGTAAACACTCAGGAACTACGTTCTACACATGACCATGAACTGTATAATGTCCAAGACCGGTGATAAGCAAAACATGGGCTGAACTCCTTAATAGCCACAGTCACATAAGCATTTCTGGCCCAGGCCCAATTTGGTAAAATGCTCATGGCAATATCTTGTGGGGCAGTCATCGCTTTCTGTAGCCAATGCAGCATGCGTGCATGAACACACACTCTGATATGGCCGTTCTAAATTTGGCGCGTTCCAGGTACGCACCCATTTAGAACGGTCTAACAATTGATAGTGCGAACACGCCTTATCTCCCTGATTTGATGCTGATGAAATCAGCTTTTACGCAGCATTTTCATGTTTTTTCGCTGATCACAATGACCACAATGACACCAAATAAATAGACCGCAGGATTGCGTAATCTTTCATCTCTCCACGGTACTGAACTGGAGGTAGCGTGCAATGGATGACAGTAATTTCATACAATATAATCTTATATTTGCGTGTCGAAACTCATCAATCTGTGCAAATTAATGAAAGCTAGATTCAGTTTAAACTTAAACAACTGATATCCCCAGATCCGCTTGATTATAAACAAATTCCAAAAAAATGCTAAGGATTAGTTTAAGTTAATTTGTTTAGTTCATAAACTAAATAAGTCACTATTTCGAAGAATGCCAAATTCAATCATAGAACCGATCATTTTTGCCAACTGAAATGTATCTATGGGGTATCATTTGATATCATTATGGGGATTTCTTCCCAAACTTTAGTCCATCACGTCAACACATTTCACAGGTCAAAATGTCTCTTTGTTGAGGGAGTAACCTCGCGATTCTTGTCCACATGCGATACGTCAATGACATGTCCTCATTGTAGCCTCATCTCCCAAAAGTCAAATAAACCGCGATCAACGAAACATCTTTGGCTGTTCACACGGGTGCCAAATAGGCCCATGCCAATTTGGCCCGACCAAAAAAGTGGGACCAGGCCTGTGCCAAATTTAAGCACGGGTCAAATCATTGTGTGTGAATTGCAACTGGTTCCAGAAGGGACTCACTTCGCTTTTTTTTAAAGATTGTTTAGAATTGAGTGGGTGATTTGCCTGTGAACGCGCTCTCTAATCGAGTGAGTGGTTTACGTGTGAATTATTTCTATTAAGGCACGAACCAAATTTGACTCAGGCCTGATCCGTGCCAATTTGGCACAGGCCAAATATTCGCTGTGCGAACGCAGCTATAGTCACGCCAGGGGAAACTTTGCAAAAATTGCTCTCCATGTAGCCATGAGTTGTTTGTTTAATAAATTCAGCGCTGGAAACCCCCGGCTGAATTGACTGAAACCCCGATATCCAACTTAGCAAACATGCCTGTCATGTTTTCAGGGCCGTTTTACCGGTATCAATTACCGATTAGAAAATTGTACCTAATTTCGCGTAGTCTTTACCGAACATGACGCTGCATTCAGTAACAGCGCAATTATCAGCGCCAACTCTTCGACTCTAGTAGATCACCTGTTCCGTTGGTCGCGAATAAAACAATCTATTCGTAGTACTTCATGTAAAAAATCCCCATCGTAAGGGAACGAAAACAAGTGTGGGCGACGATAGCCGCCATCGCACGAGAATTAGTCGCGGAACGTACGTCAAACGGGTGCAAAACGGCTGTTTGGCCAAACCGAAAACGCCCATCCTCCCCCGGCAGGGATTCGAACCTGATGGCATCGAGATTGCCATGGTACGAAATCCCTGCCACGCTTGACCGAGTGCGCAGCTTAAATGATGTCATTATTAGCCAATCAGATATTAGCGCGAGCCAAACTCTAGCCAGGGTCATTTCGAATTGCGAACAAAGTTCAGGACCCAGTTCCACAGTTGTGAGTTAGAGTTAACTCTGAGTTAAAGTTAGTTCATTTTCAATGTTTTAACCCAGGGTCAAATCTTAACTCGGAACTGTGGAACTGGACCCAGGAAATGTTAGAGCATTGTTTAGCATCAAATGAATGGTTTACCTGCATATGCGCTCTCTAATTAGGCACGGGCCAAATTTGTGTGATCGCGGTAAAAGTTTCTCTAAGAGCAAGAATCATTTAAAAATTCAAAAGGTTTATCAGAGACAAACCATTCCCATTAGAATAGCTATCTCAACGCACACGAGAATGGCAGAAAAATACAAATTCTATTTCGATTCAATGGAATTTTTTATCGGCGACATTTCCAAGATATCTGATGAATTCACCGCAGGTGGGCTCTCCTGATAAATCCACCGTCAGCAACGTGCGGATGAAGCAGAAATTGTTTACCATAATTTCGATGAACTTCGCGAAGTCTAAGAAGCTAGTGTGTGGCGCTAATCATCTGAATTTCAATCGAGGAACCAATCGAGAAAGTGCATGCCGACTTCTGTCCACAGCCGCATCAAAAATTCACCAGATCGCGTAATATTTCTTTTTTTCGATCGGAAAGCAACAGATGATGGATGAACTGATGCGCAAATGGACAAAAATGATCTTCACTCATTCATTTTTGGGACATTCCGACTGAAGTACCATGATTACGCAACAACAACATCGTGTCAAACTTCGATAAACTCCATTTCTTGTTTCATATTCTATGCATTGGAAGTAATGTTTATCAGGTTTCCCCTTGGGTGCAGCATTTAAGATGCCATGATTGTTTCTAGATTTATGTGTCCGATCAAACTCCGAGCGATTTTTTTGGAGTTCTATAGCGGCGAATCAAGCGATTTGGCGATCAGTTCAGTTAATTCAGAATCTCGGCTCAAATTATGGCGTGTGAATTGCTATATTCCTTGCTTCGCCTTTTTTAAGCATTGTTAAGTATCGATTAAGTGGTTATGTTCAAGTTCAAGTTCAAGTTCAAATTTATTTCACAGAAAGCATGACAGGCTATGTACACAGGTTGAGAGAAAACAAACAATAAAATTTACAATTTTTTTAAACAAAGCACAATTATAAAAAGAGAGAGAGAACAGTAGCTTTCAGTGTGGGCCAAGCAAAGCCTTTAGGCCGCAGTCGCAAGCACCCAGGGAAAAAAAACGAAAGGGAAATGAAGAAATAAAGGGGAAGGAAATGAAAGTTGATGATTTTTGATAATTTCAGGAGAGTTTATATGAGTAAGCTAGAGGGTTCAGGAGAGTGAGCAATTATAACAATTAGGGTTATTACATGGATATCATTGTAGGCGGAGGTGAGATATGGTCTGAGTTTACGTTTTAAATTTTGTTTGCTTGTTTGTAGGATGTCATTAGAAAAAGGTAGTTTTTGCCAGATGTTTGAAAGAATGTTTTGAGGTGAATTTTGATGCGGGGTTGGCGGTGTTTGTTTTGAAAATAAAGAATATGCGTGGTCTAAATATATGCTTTTTCTGATGTTGACTAAAGGAGATAAGTTTTCCGCGGTGAAGTAATTAGAAAAGTAATGGGGTGAAGATTTGATGGTGTTTTGAATAAAAAGTGCAGTTTTAAGGATGAGGACATCATTGATTTTGAGGATTTCAAGATTTTTTAAAAGTGGGTCTGTGTGTGCAGTGTACTTAGAGTTGGTGATTATTCGAACAATCTTCTTTTGGATTAGGAGGCATTTTTTATTATAAGGCGAGTGGCCCCAAGCCAACAAGCCAGAGTTCAAATGAGGATAGACTAAGGTGTGGTAAAGAGAAAGTAAATTTTGTGTGTCTAGGATGTTTTTAGTTTTGTTTATGATACCAGTAATTTGTGAAATTTTCTTGTGTATTTTGTCGATATGTGGTTTCCAGTTCAGATTTTCATGTATTGTCAAGCCGAGGAAATCTATTTGTTTTACTCTTTCAAGTTCAAAGTTGCCTATTTTGATTTGTTGTATGTGGTTTATGAATGGTCTTCTCTGATAATTATGAAATATGATATATTTAGTTTTGTTCAGATTAGGGGTTAGTTTATTAGCGATAAGCCAGTCATTCAATATGTTTAGGCATTCGTTTTAGAGTCCATGGTTTAGGTCATGCGAATGCACTCTCTCTCCAATTAGGCACAGGCCAAATTTGACTCGGGTGCCTTATCGTCTCTGTGTGTTCGCGGCAATGGACATTTTTCTGTCGCGAAATTGAGCCGCCAGATTATTAGAACCACCCACATTTTATTTCGCTAAATCTCAATAATTCCAATTCCGGCTTCAATTGAGTGGTCTGATCTGCATCTTTAGCCCGTAATCTGTCATTAAATCAACACAATCCGCTGATAAGATACCTAATATTGATTTAATAACATATCTAATCTAACGCGGATTACAGCTTTATCAACAGACATGTCATACATCAACAGACATATGTCATACATCGCATGATTATACCTAATCGTAACTTCTTTAAGATATTTCATCAAAACCGATATCCGTAACAGATCTCTATCCGACCAAATTCATAATTGTGGCCGATGAGAAAAATAACATAATAATCTGTACTGATGAGATGAACAGACCCTCGTGGCCCTACGTGAAGATGACTAAGGGGGAGGGCGCACTTTAAATAAAAAGACATTTTTTTTCGCACAGACTTGCAAAGGGAGGAGGGTCCGAGTCAAAAAAAGTTTAAAATCTACACTTTTAGATGGCATTCCCTGCATTTCAATTGATTATTGTCAAAAAGATTATTTGCGGTTACGCCATGGATTGAGATCCAATTTTATTTCCAGCAACACTAGATCCTAAAAAGGGAGCGCGTACCCTGCAAATCCGGCCCTGGTTATTACGTCCTCCATGGCATTACACGGCATGTCCATCATCCGACCATTTAAAGACAATTGGAATTGACAAAGTCGAATAGTTAGTCCGAGAAAGTCATAAAATTCACAAAATCCAGACAGAAGCTCGAGATCAATAGACGGCTATAATTATTTGCGTAGTAAGAGACACCCTCAATCAGAAAATGACACTAACAACTGCATTTTTAATAACAGTACGCAGTACCAGCATCGACAGCCTAGTTAACATCCTGCTGGTTTCCATAATACGGTTGTCATCAGTTTTATAGATATGCGTGGCTCATTACTCTAAAGAAAAATCAATTTTGAACTTTTTGTCGATCTCTGTTCTGTTTTCAGATTCATTTATCTCAGATATTTAGTCAGAGTAAGCTGATTATTAGCGTATTGAACAAGCAAATATACCGAAAATCACTGACAGTTAACAATATTTTTCAACTGCAAAAAAAGAGGTCGCCATATTCCACAGGGTCCAGAAAAACTATTGGAGATGGAGTTACCATATTCCACAGGGTCCAGAAAAACTATTGAAAATGGAGTGACCATATTCCACAGGGTCGAGAAAAACTATTGCAGATGGAGTGACCATATTCCACAAGGTCCAGAAAAACTATTGCAGATGGAGTCACCATATTCCACGGGATCCAGAACAAGCATAGACCATACAATGATTTGATTAATTCCACATATTCAACAGACATCTACACCCATATGGTATTCGACACTTTGCCAAAAAGAAAAAAAGGGGAAAATCATATTGCACAATTAATCAGACTGGGTACTTAAGTCATTAGTGGTCTGATGCCAAATTAGCACAAATGAAAAAATTTAAAATTTTGATGGTCCATTCAGCTCATTTTCAATAAAAACTGCATTTTCAACGGTTCGCCAGAAAGCCAGTGATTAGTGCCGAGTGTATGGATCCTGTACAGTTTTAATAAAGACTATAATTAGACTGTCAGAAAGAGTTGGGATTCATATAAAATATGGAATATAAGTTTGATTGTTAAATGGCGATAATGAGAATTTTCCCTGAAATTTATATCTAAAAGATAGATTTGAGTCCCTGGCTGTTGTTTATTAAAGAAATTTTGATGACTGCAGTTTATCATATACATGTATCTGGATATATCAATCTATGTTAAATTCTAGCAAATTATCTGAAATCTGAAAACTATATCAATCAGCTGGATGACAAATTAGTGACAAGTTTATTACAATTCAATTCATATCGCAGAATACCATTTAGTATGGACCTTGAACCAGTTTCTGTCTCCGCGCAAGCACACACATCCAACCAACCGACCCATCGACCAGACCAACCATCCAACCCACCAAACCAACCTATCAACCAACCAAACCCACCAAACCAACACACCAACCAACCCAACCCACCAAACCAACCAACCTAACCCAACCCACCAACTCAACTCAACCCACCAAACCGACCCCCCAACCAAACAACCCACCAACTCAACCCACCAATCCAACCAATTAACCAACCAACTCAACCCAACAACCAACCAAACCCAACATTTATTCCATTCCAAAATTCATTACGGACTAGGATCGGTGTTCGAATGGAATGAACCAATTTGGATCCGACTTTTCATTCGTGTGAACGCTTGAATGGTACTAAATTGGAACGGACCAAATTTAGACCATTCCAAATGACATAGGTCCAGATAACATAGTGGGAACGTACTTTAGTCAGTTACTAATGATATCATTTCATTCACAAAAAAGTCAAAGCTTAAAAAGGATATCATTGTGAATTAATGTGAAAGCAAGCGTAAATGCTGTCAGTAATCTTAAATTGCATTGGCATATCTTAAGTTTCGAAATAGACCGCTCACTTTTTTCATCGGACATCTGCAATCTGCGCTCGATCGCGTTTGAAGGAAATTAGAATTGAAATGCAATCGCCGAGAAATTGGTAACTGACATAGTAAAAGGATGAGGCCGACAGCTCGGTAGCATCTGTTAGAGATATATCTCTTCAACGAACAAGCACATTCAAATGATGAGTGCATTCAGAAAAATAATTGAACTGACTGCGAGCTATAACGTGATTCTGCTTCGAACACTTAACTGATGCTGATGTACTTTACAATAGGAAGAATCTACAGAGAGTGGAAAATTCCAAATTCAGGTGAATATCAGTTGTCAGAACATTGTTCTTTGTCAAGAAAACCCTTCGGTTCATAGGATTCTATAAGGACATTTTAACACCTTTTCAAAGAAAAAGGCAGCTACATTAGAACTTTCAATCACACTTGTGAAGTTGTCATAGTTTTTTTATGGTCATCTCTAAGATCGTTGTTTTAAGTGAATAAAACCGCCATTTTACTGTCGCCTCCATATAAACGGTTTTGAGCTATTCTCATAAAAAATGGCCATTTCGTTGTGAGATAATTATTGTACAGCGATGTTTACAGACTCTTTGTGGTAGAATGTCTTCTAGTTTGTATTTCATGTGAATCGGTTGAGAATCTTTAGAATTGCAGTCAATTGCAGGAGAGGTAATATTCAGATTGATGATTAGTTGCCACCCTTGCTTTGTTTTTGTTATGCAGGGAAACTGCAGTTGTTCATTGATACTGTTTCATACCCACTCAAGCCCCTGTGCTTTTTTTCAACAGATACGGTTAGATTTCCATAGCGTTCTGCCAAGGTCCGACAATTTTCAATTCGCAACTGAACATACATCGCTTATTTGAAATTGCCAAATTGATGAACGGAATAATTGCGTTTTTCGAGTTTTTCGTACAGCAGACCGCTGATCTGTCATAGCTAGCTAAGAGACGATATTGACAGATATTCATCTTTCACGGCAATCTATCACCCATATCACGATCGAGCTATAAACCGCGCAACGACAGATCGCTAATTTTTTTCAGACGTTTCTCAGACTTATCGAAATACGACTGCGCAATTAACGACATGTTAAATTGTCAATTCCACACGATATTTAATACTTTCGATCGACACAAGTCCTGTATTGCGTGTCCAGCTGCTTTGTTTTTCGAATGACGCGAGTTGTAATTCACCGAGAAGCTTCATCGACGAAGCTGCCGAAGTTGAAAATGTTGTCTCGTATTGATTCTAGAACACGAGGAGCTATAAGTTAAGCGAGTGCGTTTAATCACAGAAACGTAAATTGTAGAACAGTAATGGAGTGGCAATGCCACACGACACCAACGATATGTTATATTATAGGTTTTTACAACTATTTCCCACTTGCGGGGCGACGCAACGATAAGTGAATTGCCATTTACATCGACGCACTAACGCGAGTTAGGGACTCGTTGCCCGTGAGAATGTCACGAACATGATGTGATGACACGAACGAAGAAGAGGTCACCGGTTCTCTCGGACGGAACTAATCAACAATGCCTACTTATAACGATTCATTAATTAATTAATTAATTAAGTAGCTGTAAATAGTGAATGATGGCTGTGTGTGTAGCAGATTAATCAAACCAGTCAGAGGTTTTATATAGAATTGAAAAGTTTCTGTGAGCATTGAAAATCACCCAGGCCCAGGTTCACGAAAAAGTGTAAGCCGAAAATGGAATTGTTGTCCTCATCGTAAAACATGAAGTGTCCAAAAGCAATTACACCAAAAATTTGAGTTAAACTTTTTTTTTTAAACTGGACCCAGGGCCCATCGACTGGTAATGACTTCAACATCCGGCGCTAGCTCAATTGAAAATGAAATGTGAAAAACCGAAAATTCGGATTATATAACAAATTCTAACGTTTTCACATTGGGAATTTCTGATTGTGCGGCTAGGATTTACAGAAAAACTTGTCTACAGCGGACTAGAAAGACTCTTACAAGATTTTTCTCTTGAAAATGGCAAGAATGATATCCCGATTGGATAGGGCTCGATGACTTGATGGAACGCAGTATAAGGCGGAAGTGAAAAAAAGAACCTCAGACGATATTGACTAATAAACTGTTTGCCATTATCCAGCAACCTGTCATCCATACAACACAAATACAACTCCCATTTGTCAACTTCTGCAATGACAGACCCTGAAAGTCAACAGTTTTAGTAGCAAATGCAGCTGGTCATTGTTAACCCTGAAAGGCTGTTACCCAGGGACGTGTTTTCAGAGGGGTTTTGTTTTCTAGACAGAAGCCAGTCACGTACTGGTCGCTTAAAAAAAGCGCACTCTAAGATCATTTTACCTGAACCACAATTCAATTCCTCCCTGAACAAGCAAGCTAAGTTTGATCAGCTGGAAAAATATACCTATCGCTAAGATATGAGCTGATAGAAGTTAAACGTTCCAGGGTTCTTCTAGACCGGCGTCGTGGACATGTCACAACACTGAACAGTTGCTATGAATCTGAATGAATCATCGTAGCCAAAAACTAAGTCACGTACCGCATTTTATCTCATGGTATAAACCAAAAGTTCCTATTTGTTTTCATGAATTTGTGTACAAACGCATAATTCAGACGTCACGTGGTGCACGGTAATGGAATACTCGGAACAGAATACATAAAAAGCTTCGAACAATAATCAAAATTTTTGATAACTCTGTACTCCACTCACGTATAAAGATGAAGACATGCATAAAGTGGAGGATAAGCTAAGATAAGTCGTTGAAATGGAGGCTCAGTTTACATAAGAGTTCGATAGAAATGGCAGATAGAGAAGGGGTATCCTAATTTTACAGTGTTGTAAAAAGATGGAAGATAAAAAAGAAATACCCTTATTTTATGGCTTAGCCCTGTTGATAGATATTAGCTGCGTTCACACTAGGATTTCAGTACGGTACTAAGCGTTCACACTAGGAAATTATTCGAGGCCTGTTTTCGCGGCTTATTCAGTTCCGTACTGAAATACGCGGCTGATTAAACGCGGAATGCGATTCCGTGCCGAAAACCCGATCTCAGTACGGAACTGAGCTGGCCGCGTATTTTCTTCAGTGTGAACGCAGATTTGGCGCTTAGCTAGCCGCGTATTCACATCCTAGTAGTACAAAACACTTAGCACTAATTACACTTCCCTCTATTGGCACACTGGGTGACTACTATACTGGGCTTACTAAGTGCCGAATCGCGACTCGTAGTGTGAACCTAAATGGCTGTGTAAGCGCCGTATTTTGGTGAATTTGGCGACAGCGAAGTACGGTACTTTGTAAGCGCTGAATCTAGTGTGAACGCGGCTATAATTTTTTCCTTCATCTTATTGCACTCTGTAAACTTTTAGCCTCTATTTAGACATCTTATGGAAAGTTTTTCCTCTTTATCTCCTCACATAGAATCGGATCAGTGTAACTCGGTCTATGACAATGGTGAAATTGATGCTTGTACAAATGGCAATGGTCCAACGCTGGGAGAAGACACTGTTTGCGACAACTTCATAAAACAGATATATATCAGCGCAGTTAGTTGGCACATCTAGCTTTCATTCACGACTTCATCTTGATTACATGTATCGTAATTGCTGAAACAAAGCCGATGTACAATAATCTCGACGATTGCTCGCTGCTTTCGCAATATATTCCTCAGGCAACCCTCCTTCAACGGGCCTACTGATCTCAGGACGTTGAAAAAATGGAAAATAGTTTTCCTGGAAATGGGATGACTTAAGCTAAGCACAGGGACAATATACCTACCATCCTTCCTAATCCATTGCATATTCAAGTTGTCCATGTGTCATCCATCACTTCATTTCCTCAAGAGCGAAGGATTTATTTCTTTTGAACAGTTTGAGCCAAGCCATTTACATAATGCGTTGTTGGTTTTTTTAATTACCCAACAAAATTAACAACTGTTCCTGAGTCATATTTTTGGACTGGATTTTATAATTCATTTGGCAAATTCTTTGTTCGTCTTAAAGATCTGTCTTGAAGGAACTTCAAAGACAACATTTCAATTGTTCGAATGAAGTTCAATATTTACGAATACCATAGACCAAACAAAACACCCCCAGACTTGACATCAGAGAACACGTCGCGCTTAAGTAGCGACAACATGACGAGACGTGACTGGTTTTCCTCCCAAAAGAAACAGCTTTGACAACGGAATAGAGGATGACGCTTTAGCCATCATAAATATCAACCATATGGCAATGCAATTACCACTCGCGCGACAGGTGATCATGCCTTGGCCATCATCAGCGGTACCTTTAGATGAAACGTAAACATCCAGGTATGGTTCAAACGTTATATATCTCTTTTGACTAACCTAAACTTGACGAATGAATCGCCCGAAATAAACGATAAGTCCTAAATTTCGGTATATATCATTCTACACGTATTCAGCGCAAGGCATTTAACAACGTGGTGGTTGCTTTTTCCTGATGTTCCACGATAAATCGACGTGATAAATTGTGGACAGAGGCAGAATATTTCATTATGCAAATACATTAAAATGATTGCATAAAAATGCTGGCAAAATAGGCCCGCACTTACCCAGCGGGACGTTACAGTTTGACCCGACAAATTGGGTTAAGTACACAGCGATCGTAACAGCATCACGGACAACAATGAAGTCATAAATTAGTCGCTATTAACGAGGGACGAAAGAAAACATTTATCGCAGGTAAATTCGATAGAAAACGCCGCGGTGACATTTTCAAGCCAGCAGGGGCTTGTTGATAAGCTGATGAATAGCACGGCGGCAAGCTGAAATAAATAACGTATTGATGGCCAACTTGATCATCGAGTCCAATAGGAATATTTATGAGCGAAAAACACTCATTCATATCGTCGACAATTACGCACATTTTTTGAAGGATCGCGCCGAGCTGCCGTGGAAAATGCCGCGTACATCAGTTCTCAATCGGAGTGGCATGCGATTCAAGCTGACTCGAGATGTGTTTACATAACAAAAACAAGAAAACGAACTTGAAAGTTCATCGACGCCTGGAAAAATAGCGATGAAATGTATCTAATTACGAAATAAATGCCAAAAATCTAATTCACGACTGTTATTTTTAAACGCCAATATTCTTTGCACATCTACCCACGCAGAAAAATAACAGAAAAAAAAGAAGAAAACTAACTTAAAAGGTCATTGACGCATTGAAGAATAGCAATGAAATATATGAAATATATCTAATTACGAAATAAATGCCAAAAATCACAATTGTAGTGGTTATTTTTTAGCGCCAATATTCTTTGCATAGTGCACATCTACTCAAGCAGAAGTTTTTACAGCGTCAAAAAAGATTTATTCACCTGACTTGTCAGAGATAACGGAGCAGCTGAAAATTCAAATGGCTTTGAAAATTATGACCAACAATCAATTGTTGACTGAATCTGCAATTCAAGTTCAGAGGGATCATAGGAAAAAATGAACATGGAAAAAAAAGATGAAGGAAAAGTTATGAGAAATGGAGATCAAACTACTGGCATCGCAGATCTTTATATCTAATGACATT
The DNA here is from genome assembly GCF_964204645.1 of Tubulanus polymorphus. Taxonomy (NCBI): domain Eukaryota; kingdom Metazoa; phylum Nemertea; class Palaeonemertea; order Tubulaniformes; family Tubulanidae; genus Tubulanus; species Tubulanus polymorphus. Next base: position 8,994,677 of record NC_134027.1, on the reverse strand, counting down.
ATTCATTTTTCATGACGCATATTTTATAGTTTGATTTAGACAATTAAAATACATATATTCCTATAATCAATTCAGAATATAGGATACTACACCGTGCAGATGGAGTTGAATCTTTCTGTGAAGCCATTAGCCGCGATCACACGAGCATTATTGGCCCAGGCAAAAGTTGGCCCGGAACAACCTTTCACACGGGTGCCAAATGGGCCCGAGCCTGTTTGGCCCGGGCCAAATTTGCCCCGACCAAAAACATCGGACCAGGCTAGCACAAGGCAAATTATTGCGTTTGAATTGCAACTGGCCCCGGAAATGATCCACTTCGCTTTGTTTGAGCATTGTTGAGTATCGAGTGAATGGTTTGCGTGTGAACGCGCTCTCTAATTAGGCACGGGCCGAATTTGGCCCGAGCCTGATCGGTGCCAATTTGGCCCGTGCCAAATCTTCTCCGTGTGATCGCGGCTTTTGATTCAAAAGTAAATCTTTCGTGCAACACCGCGGAGTTACAAGTTACAAGTTGGTTTATTCATCATAATCAAATGACATGATCGTCAATGAACAGCGAAACAGAAGAAAACCACAGAAGAAATCATCCACGATGACCAGCATCATAGTCAGTACATATAGTTTACATGAAGATAGTTTTCATGAAGATTTGATTCATATTAATTGTTTCATTGGTTTAGCTGGCCGCATAAATTCCCACCTTAAACTGACTTATTTCAGAGGAAGAGCACACCGTTCCACTTGAAGAACTAACACACAACCTTAACTAATTCAGGAATTGTTCTTACAATCTCAGGAACTTATCAAGAGATCTATGCATTCAATTTTGTTGAAATTGATGAAATAGTAGTTAAGTTTTGATTTAATTTTCCTTGACCATTCTTTTCCTTAGTCATTTTCACCTGGCCATTTTTTCCTTCCAGTGTTCAACAAGTCCTGTCATTGAGGTCCTCTCCCACTAGTCGACTAGACGCTAAAAAGGTCCATCAAATACCTGGCATGTGCACTGGGTGCATGTAATAGGTCTGTTTGTCGGTTGTTAGTAATGGCAGGTCTCCAGGTGGCTATTAGATGAATGAAAAAATAGATAATGATAGAAGGCAAACACGCGCACAAATCAATATCGTGTACGAAAGTCAAAGTCAGCTGAATGCGAGACATATCCGACCATATTGATTCACCGGTGGTTGATGACGACGCCGGTGACAGCTTCGCAATCAAGTCAACATCGAAAACGAAGAAAGATTTTTGACGACGCGAAAATTCACGGGAGATAAATTTTCCGGCGATATTCGACATCCGACATCGTGGAATGACGGTTAAATCTGTCACCGGCATCAAACGATTTTCAGGGATGGTTTCGACGACCATGACGATGACGTACTGCCGACACAGTCGAGTACGGATTTATAGGTCAGTGGGTTAAACCGCAAATAAAACCGGGAAATATGCCGCCGAAGATATATGTCACTAAGACTTTGACAAACGACTGCTTCACCGACGCAAAAATGGCTCGATCAGAAGAATCCGTTCAAACTCAGTTCCACACGCATCGACTGCAGGGTATCATAAATCAGCCCAAAATCATCCGTGAAAAGTCTGAATAATCTACCTCGAGAATTCAGCCGGAAAGAAAGCGGAAACTAACAGTGATAAATGTTTTTAATAATGTGACTCCTAGTAGGAGCGCTGTTATCTATACGTGGTGCACCCTAAGATAGAAAAATCTAGAAATATCCAATGCAGTTTGGTTAGAGATCTGCATCTTTGGTTTTCTTATCACAAATCAGCAGCTTTTCATAGTAGAATTCTTGACCGATAAAATTTATAACAAAAAGTACATTTAAAAAAGGCAAAGATAAAAAGAGCGTTCACAGTAACATGAATGATGACGAGAAGAACTTCTTCCGATTCTTCTTCGACTTCTTCAATTGAAACATCACATTGATCATCAGGTCTCTCCCTCAACTGAATGACGCCATTATAACGGCAATCCCAGCTGAGATCGCGAATAGGGAACAATTATTAAATTACGTTTTCTCATTTCAAATTTACGCTCTGGTCTTCAGGGATCGACCATAATTCGTAGAATGAGAAGGGAAATATAAATATTCACGCAGCACCCAATTTCAAGCGTAGGGAATACAGTCGTACGTCATAAGTTTTTAAACTTTAAACAGGCCCGTAGCGTGGGGGTATCGGGGGTCCGCAAAATGATTTAGTTCCGCTAATTTTTCATATCAAAATATCCTTGAGCTGAAATGTAATTAAGCTATACTATAACTACAACTAACAACACAAAACAAGTAAGCCATAACAAACATGTTTGTTTGTTTGTTTATACCTTCCCAATATCAACAGACTCACTCCCAGGCCATACCTGAGCATCAAGTTTTCTACATTTTCCTGGATAATTACCCCCCCCTCACCTCCCGGAAACCTGCTCAGTTCGAACAAATTTTTCTAACGCTGTTGTACGCTAATTAATCATCGAGGCGCCCGGGACACAATAACCTATATCGTTCTTCGTCGAGCCCTCTCCTCTTGATCATCAATCTTCCGTCCTGTCGATACTATACATACGTACATACATTTATCAAGTGAAGCGACGCAGTTAATTATTACCTATTGACAGATTCAAATTCGAAACAATGAATATTCAGATTCTATTCGATCTCAAGGTCGCAATGCTATCAAAACGCTTACGCGCGATATGAACTTGGGTACGTTTGAATTACATATTCAACGCCAATGCTCTTAACCGATGATAATGTTTAACTGTACTTTGAGGTTTCCTACCTTTGTTCTGCAGCAGTTTTATATGGTCGATCAATTTACCGCCGGCCTGTTCCGCTTTCCATCGTCTCTCCTGTTCCATCGACAGTTCCCGAGTCAAATGCTTCAAATAGAAAAATACATGAAGGTAGAGAATTTTGTCACATTTTAATCGTTCGATGAAAAATGATCAGGAATTGATTTACTTAAATTTGTCTTAACACTACTTCGAAAACCAACCTGAAGAATATTAGCAAATAATAGTTAGCTCAACCTGGTGCATATTAATGGAGGGAACAACACCAGGAAAAAAAATGAAATATCCAAGTTTCAACTTCAATGTCTGAAAATTCAAATATTTTCACCGGGTAATCCACTGTTACCTCGATCAGGAATAAATGGGAGAACTTTTCGAATTTATAGAAAAGATAGCAACTTTCGTCATGGCCCTCCTTTTTACTTTTTGAAAAAGAAATTATGGTCTTCTGGGAAGAGGACAGTGTCGACTGAGAAACCAGACCTTTTAAATATTGAATTTTGTATACAAGCCTTGTTGCTGTATGAACCTAAAACTCATTAGATGATTGGTGAATGGGTACTTAATGTGTATATAGCTCATCCTGAGGGAGTCACTAAATTACGCCTCGAGTACCAGTTGACCAAATTACCTCCAATGTAACTTCATATCAATTATCAACGAGCTAAATGTATGTGAACATATTGAAGGCCGTCCTTCAGAGACCAGAAATGGAATACCACTGAAACTTTTCTCCGATAATGATATCAATTTATACGTAACACATATACATTGCTGACATCGATAATTTTGAAACACGATGGTGAAAAATCATCAAAGATGTTTAGTCCAAATGTGATTTGACTCATAGTCTGGTAACATAACTGCATAGCCTGTTCCGAAGAATGTACTGCTTCTCAGCACCCAGCAAGTCATCTATCAGGCCAGGAACCTAATTATTCCTGTACGGAGAAAAGAAATGCAATGTGGCTAAGTGTCTGTCTTGTCTAGCGACATTACAGTACTGTAGTGACATTCAAAGGAGATTCTGGGCTTATGAAGTACTGTACCAATGTGGTGCCAAATTTGCCAGAATATCGCACATGTGGGGAATGGTTCCAAGATGGTGTCTCAGTTACAACATGTACAATATGTGGCTTGCTAAGCGCTGAATCTGTGTCCGCACTACAGAAGATGCATGGCCTTCTCAGTACCATATCTAGATAAGGTTTTTGGCGCGGAATCATATTTCGCAACCGTCCTGAATAAGCCACAAATGGAACCTACAGAATAATCCATTAAATAAACCATTTTACAGTTGCTAGCCGCCATTTCGTTAGGGTACTTTTGTCCTGTATCATTGGGTAATTTTTTCTCTTTCTTTTTATGTGGGTGTTCGAACCCATGACCTTTAATTCATCCTGAATGATCTAATAGCTAACTCAGTAATAATCGCTGTAAAAGTGTTGCAGCATGGGACATCGGAACCGATTCAAGTAGAAACCTTCCTTTTACCGTACCTGATACCATGAAAAGTGATGCAGCGATCATCAGTCATTGCGGAGTTTGATTTCCAAGAAAATAAACTGAAAACACTTGACGAAATACAAAAGAAAAAACTCATGCGATATTTTTGCAAATGTCACCACCAATAACACGACACTGTACTGACAACAAGTGGCGGATTCGTTTTCATCTTTTGTTTAGATGATTAAGCTGGAAAATATATTCATATAAATTCTAGAACTTTTCATCTGGAAGATGACTGAATAATTGTGGAATTTCTCTCGTATATTTAGACATTGAATTTCAACCCTGAATCTTGTGAAAATTGCTTGTTTCATTCTCATATCATCAATATCTCATCGTTTCTCAAAGTGGTCTAGATAAGCTAGTCCACTACTCCAATAATATATCCTTTATCATGGTTTATAATTCAACATCTCCATCACGAGTACAAGTTTCGATTAAAAAGAACGTAGGATAATTTTACAAAAGTTCATCCGTCGCTTAGATGGCCTCGATCTCCCGAGAGTTTTCCGGCGTTGCGAATGTAGTGGAAATTGTATATTAGGTTTTTATCGCGTGAAAAACGCATTCAGACAACGCTGGGGACGGTCCTCGACGGAGAAATCAAATCACACGCCACATCAGGTCGCGATCAGATTACGCATGTTCACTAATTTCCACCTAATAAAAAGCGTAGTTGCTATAAATGATCATGTTTCTAAACTCAATCATAAACCGCCGTCTTTAAGGTGCAGAATATTCTCCCATATGAAAAGTGTTTCTACAGAAAGCTGACTTTGGCCGAGTGCTTCAACAAGACGACTTATATCTTCTAAATTGACTGAATACCGTCTTAATTTGCTGGAATACTCGAAAGAGGCACATACTCATCAGAATTACAATGAAATATAATCAGCATCAGTTTCTTTCATGGATTTTATGTAGAAAAATTAAGAACACTGTTTCTGCAACAGACTGACTTTTGTTAGATGTTGCAACAAGACGACTTATATGTTCTAAATGACTGAATACTGTCTAAATCTGTCGCATAAGTCAGAAGTGGCACATACTCGGCAGTCTTACAATAGAATAAATGTAAGCGGGATCAGTTTCTTGCATGGATTTTATGTAAATGAAAAAGATTCTAAGAGCCGATTTAATTATCATTTCATTCATAACAAAGCACGGATAAAAAAATGCTCATATGATCGCGGCTTGAACTTGATATCAGTTGCAGTTGCATGAAACTGCAAACGAGCGACGAGTCACTGCGATTTTCAAGCAATTTCTCAGTGGCATTTAAATTGCAGGAAAAAATCGCCCGTCGACACAGGGCTTATGCAAAATACTTCAGATAATCCTGCTGTTCCTGACTGCTGGTGTTGTTAGAATCTCTCATTGCTCCGATGAATCTAGCTCTACATTTGGCCTGCAGCTACCTGGTCAGCTTCAAAGCACGACACAACTGCATAGCACTGGTAACACCTTAGCATCCTATCTGTAGCAGTTTGTTCCTTTGCATGCAACCTCAGTGGTATTGGCTTCGAACAAATGCTTAACCCTTTTTGTGTACCATATAAATCGGTGATGGACTTTGCTAATACACCACATCGCTTTTATCTCTATTGGAAGATATGACAGGACGTGTCAAATAAAGTGAAATACTAGTGACTAACAATACACCGCACCATGGTGTAATGCACGAGAATGGTATGCAAGGGTAAAGAGAGTCCCTAAATCAGAGGTATAGGCGACCTGTGTTGTAGCGGCTGCTGGTACTGGAATATCAGTCTACTAACAAAAATGGTGCAACTCCATTATTGGAAAGAAATAAATTTCTATTCCCAGATGAAAATCTTTTCTAGAATATAAGGCACAGCAGAGCCATTAGATTTATCGTAGATTAGCTCCTAAGCCTGGGTAACAGGACACTAGCAAAAGAGAAACAATGTTATAGGTGACAAAATATCCCACAACCGCGTGCAAGGGACCCAATTACATAATTTACGCCCTGCATTATTAGTACTTGAAGATGCAGAACATTAAATATCAATAACTCATTACACAACTTTAAGGAGGAAAAGTAGAAAAGTTGGCCAACTCTCCCTGTAAGTGAAATCTTACTATTGCCCGAGTGTTCAACAAATAATTCAGATCTGTTGAAACCTATCGTTAATGAAGGCAACGTCGCAATGCTCCACACTGATTGGTTTAAACGTTTCACGCTTGAAATGCAGTGTATAGCCAACCTATAATACATAACGCATCAAAAATATGATATTCCCAACAGAATTAAGCAGATTCTACTGCAAAATGCTTCGCATTGCATTTCAATGACACTTCCTCACAAGACTCTTTCAAATTTCATTCCTCAATGGAACCCATCTCGACTTGTCGCGGTTAGACATTTAACGCAAAATCATTCTTGCTATTACTGAAAATACACGATTGTGAGGTTAATTATGGTTCATCAGACGCTGCTGTCGGTCGTCGGTTTTCAAGTGCTTAATTCGGAAAATGACACGACGTGACCGTACATCCGCATCTCCTCCACAATCGAGTGAAAGAAACGTGCATCCGTCCACGCCACAAATTAATCTGATACACCTTGCGGACAAATCAGATGAATTTCTAGCCGAATTACACGGATGATTACGAGATCGGTCACGCAGTAACCGCGGCGTGACCCCCCGTTGGCCAAACAACCCGGCGCTACTCACCCAGCGCAAACAAAAAATTGCAGCAACAAATGAAAACTGCTAACAAGTCGATGAGAGTTTCATTGTGTCGTCGAGTGAATAGATTCAATCAGTAAAACCGAATACGTCTTGTGAATAACACATCAAAAATTTGATACGAGAGATTTGCTTTCTGCACATTCCTATCATCAAGTCAAGAAAAGTCTAGTAGAAGTAGTACAACCTCCCATATGTATTGGTTATTACAAAATTTCGATGATTTTTTACTAGATATAACTAACTGTCGCTTAAAACGCACAGATTTTCTGGTCCCATAAATTTCGTTATAACGTCAACGAGGTCTTACTGTAATAAGATTGTATATCAAAACCAATCAGCGTTTTGTAGTGCGTGAGATGGGAATCCACCAAATTTCTATAATTCTTATTCATCTATGTGATTTTTCGGCATAACTTAAAGAAAAAATCAAACCCAGACCAACTGCCTGCAAGTAGCAGTTCGTGCATTATAGTTCCAATTTCTTGTGACACTAGAAAATGTATATGTGATAACGATTTCTAATATTGAACTATTGACCTAGCGAGAAATCAACCTAATACTCGAGGAAAAAATCCCACACGGAAACAATATTCGCAAGATATTTTGTGGTTTATGTCTTTTCCGGCAGCAGGAACTGCAGTGTTGAGTTGATGCGTTTAAGCTCAAGAGACTGGGGATAAAGATAGCTTCAAACCCCTCGATGGGAGAAGAGCTCGGACCGTACCAACATGGCTCTTCTTGATAGTTCGTCACTGACATTATCATTAGCCGCGATCACACAAGCGTTTTTGGCCCAACTTAAAATGTTGGACCAGGTCCGAGGCAAATGTGAGCACGGGACGATTCAAAATATTGCGTTTGAATTGCAACTGGTTCCGCAAAAGGCTCACTTGTTTTCAATATCAAGTGAGTAGCTGCTCTCTAATAAGGCACGGGTGAGATCCGTGCCAATTCGGCCCGGGTCAAATCGTCTCTGTGCGATTGTGACTTTTGAAACCCCTTGAAAAGTGGTTTCGGAAAAGACTTTTAATTCACCATCAATGGAAATTCTCACTCATCAGAAATCATTGGCGAAAGAAAATAACGTGAATATTCAACCAAAGAAATTGGGTTTGTTTAGGATTATGAGCCTCTTCAAGTTGAAAGTTGAAAAGAGTGCTCATACATACTGTTGTTTAATGGGAGAATCCTAAATCCATGGTCTTGTTGCCATCATTCAGTAACACCATTCAGAAATCATCACTTTTGTCCGTAGTCCTCCTCCATACAGTTTGTTTTCTTTTGGTAGTTTTTGAGTTACCCATCCCAAGCAATGAAAAATCACCAGCAACGTACCCAAATTATCGATCCCAACTACTTTACGGCATTCCAAAAACGGAATGTTCTTTCAAGATTTCCTCGTTTTGAAATGAAGCCCGTTAGTAGAATTGATTTAAAGAAATGAACGGTGGGAAGTTCGTTAATTCGGTCAGGTGCTGAACGATACGAAACTGAACAGTTCATAATGCATTTGATGCTTACAGAAAAACCACTAAGTGATTCTATCCCCATCATGATTCTCATCGCTTAACGCCATTTTTAATACGTTTTTAATATGACTTTCAAAATAGAACTCGACGATTCAAAAAACTGATGACGTTAATTGCATCTCTAGTACTCGCACATCATCCAAATGAGTTTGGTGTATCTCTTACCTGCGATCACACAGATACAAACTGGCCGAGCTCAGACTTGAGTTCAATTGGGCCTGTGCCTCCTAAATACAGCAGAAGGTTCACACATAAACTACTCACCAGGACCAGGCAAAAAAAAACGCTTTTGTGATCGCCGATCTTATCTGTAGTTTAGGAAATAGGTAAGAAAGATTAAAGCTGCATTCACACAAGGATTTCAGTATGGTATTTATTTAAGCCTCAGACACACTGGGCTATTCCGTCAGCCCAACTCAGTCGCCGTTGATTTTATGACCGATTTGATCGCTGACAGACCCGGACACACTGGGCGATTTCGTCAGCCGACGAAATCGGTGGGTCGCCATTTTGCTATCACGTGAAGCGTCGAAGCGCCGTGATTGGCTGGTTAATACGCCGCTCGAGGCGACTGATCGCCGTACCCAGACAGACTTAGCGATTCTGTCGCCGGCGACAGAATCCAACATGTTAGATTTGGGCGATTTCGTCGGACACACAAGGCGATTTTACCGGCTATTTCGTCGGGCGACGAAATCGGACACACAAAAAGACGAAATCGCTCAGTGTGTCCTCGGCTTAAGCATTCACAAAGTTATTCGAGACCCTATTCCTGGGCTTATTCAGTACCGTACTGAATTGCCTGGCTTATTAAGCGTAGAAGGTGATTATGCACCAAAAACCCCATCTCAGTACAGCGCTGAGCTGGCCGCGTATTTTCTTTAGTGTGAAGGCAGATTCGGCATCTCATGAGCATCCAAGTACGGTAGAATCTCGCGCGAACGACCTCGCGGACGCTCGTCTCATTTGTAGTTCAGCGGCGGGTGCCGGGTGCCGATAAGGATAAGGATACCACACAAAATAGCAACCGTAGCTCTTGAGACTAAAAACTACCCCTTATATTTTGCTAACACGACTAGCTGCAGACGTATCGTTTACTTAGCCAACTTCAAATAAATGTCACATCGCTGGAATCATTAATAATGTAATGAATATCGAACAGAAATTTCTGAGAAATTGATTTATCGCTCCGTAAAAACCAACACTAAGGAGACTAAGGTGCATAGTTATCAATTTGCGATACAAAACAATGTTGTTTTCAATACGCTAAATACTGTCTGGAACGATACAACATTTGATATCGGTATTTCGCTGGTTATCTCGACGAAATTAGACGCTTCTACTTGAAATGCGAATCTAATCACACAGTTTTTGACTTACAGCATCCATTTCAGTTCGAAGGAAGGGCATTGTATGGAAAAATAAAACGTGTCAAGAACGTAAGACGTAATCGATTAAATGTCAAGATACGATTTTCTTCGCTGAAAGCTCGAGACCAACGCATTTTTTATTCATAATCTCCGTATAATTGCCTCATTTCTGGGGCTTCGTTTAAATCAACTGACGTTAAATCAACTGACGTCTGCTCTTAAGTTTTTCTCAATGACTGACACTACATCGATTCAATAGGTCATGCGGTACATCGTCTTTACCGTAACAAAAAATTCTACTTCAGAAAATCTCATATCATTCTGCAGGACGTTGATTAGTGATATCATTGGATAGATCTTAATTATTTGCAGTATTTGCCTTATTTTTGTTGCTGTTAAGTTTTAAAAAAACCAAAATGGCCTTATTATTTGATCTTCATCTGAACAATTTTTTGCAATGAAAATATCATATTTTCTCATTATATATATATAAGTTTATTTCTTTACTTAATAGATACAATACAGAAATACAGTCATCATCACTATTACATAAAAGAAAAGGTTACAGAAGGTACTTCTACACTGTAAAGCGTAGTAAAGAAAAAAGACAAAAAGGGGAGTCCAAAGGGGGTATACTGGGTTCTATAGGTGAAAGTTATATTTGAAAATGAATCCAAATTATTTATGAATCATTTTAACATCGATTATCGAACCTTTGCACAACTGAGTCTCGGCAGAATCTTTCATCCTCAAGAATCGGTTCCTGTCTCATAAACCGACAGGATGAATATCGAATTCGCGCATCGCACGAAGCCGTTCTCGATAAAATCTTGCCAATTAACAGGAAACACGGAAAATACCAGAAAAAGCTCTTAACATTTAATGACTGATGAATGAAAACCCCCGGAAGTGCCGTAAAGGAACTTTCCAACGAGCGTCGAGAAATTGATAGCGACTCCGACGACCGATCATCGGCGCGTAATACGCGGTCAATTTGGCGTATTACTTAATTTTGCCGAGATACATCACGAAAAGTAGGGTAGATGGAATAATGAAACGACGACTCACCCCGAAAAAAAACCCCACAATAATTGAATGAGTAAAATGTTTATAAGAAGAATAGAAATATTTTGGTGGTTACTGCCCCATTCTTCAGTCTTAAATGATATTTCAAATGAATACACAGTAAATGTAAAACAAGACGAGAATTACTGCACATTAGCTTATAGGGACTTGAGCACTGACATTTTTTTAAAGGAGTTTACTACGAGGACTGAAACCTTTGTCGAGGTTGACGGATCATTTTAGACCGAAGAAGGGTGGCATACACCATCCGAAATATTTCTAAACTTTCAGTCATTCAATTATTTTGGGATTTTATATTTACCATCTCATCACGGATACTGTGATCAACTGATTCAGCTCAGCCCTTGTTTTAGATACGCCAGAAAAAATCAACAAGATTTTCGGATGTCGCCTTGATCTTCACCATTTTGCCGCTTTGAACAAATTTTTTCCTCTGAGCATTTGATGTACACACGCGACAACAATGTCATTACAAAGCCAACACCGGGGGAAAATTGGGTGGAATCGTTGAGGGCGACGAGAGAAAATGATAGAAATCACGCAAAACTTCTGAGGGCGAACGGATGAGCGTACGAACTAAGTTACGGCTAGCGATTATTCGAGAAGAACGCATCCAAGAACTAAGTTACGGCTAGCGATTATTCGAGAAGAACGCATCCAAATCCAGGGACGTTGCCCGGTGAAACCACCGCGGATAATATCAGCTCATTTCAGCGCAACCCGGGAACGATCATCACCTCACTGCCGGGTTTGTTTTATCGAAAAAAGATAGCTACAAAAGAGAGCAACTCAAAAGCACTGGACAGAGTTGAATACGTATCGGAGTTCGGAAAAGTTCTTCAGAAGTTGAGTGCGAAGCAGGTTGTCATTTTCATAAAAATTCTCAATACAAAAAGTATAGAGGTACCAACAAGTTGGCCAATATCATTTTCCATACCCACGTTATAAATTTCCAAACCCCTAAGTTATGAATGTATTTAAGAATCTTAAAATTTCAATCAGCAATTTTCCCATTGATGATGAACCTATAGTCCAAATTCTCTGCGTAACAATGAAAGCACTGCTTTCTAATGGGTATTTACAGTTTTAGTTACCAACCATGAGTAATATATAGATTTCTTGAAGTAACTGAAGTAACACGCGGCCTTACTAGAACATGTACATAGCTACAATTACAGCAGCAGTGAATACTTGAACAGTTCTGCACGGAATGAATGGAAATAAGGCTTCCCAAAGAACAGTCAATTAATTATTCATAAATCAACTTGTTAACCGAAGCTATTATTCTCTGCCCCGCATTCAAATGAGGAATGAAAGAAGTCCAGTGGATGTGTAAAAAACCGATGGAATTTATATAACCACCACTAAGGGCCGGCCTGAAAGAATTCAGTACAACATACACGTTTTTCAAAACATATGCACTTCAGTCTTTATGTTACCAGGGAGTGTTATTTTGCCGATTACCCTGAGATATTACGGAACTGGCTGATGGGGTGAGAGTGCTGCAAGCAACGCAAGCTCTCAGAACGGGGTCTATACTACAAAATGCCAAAAGGGGTGTCATAAGTCGCCATCGCACAGAGACGGTTCAGCCCACGCAAAATTGGCACGGATCAGGCCCGAGTCAAATTTGGCCCGTGCCTAAGGAAACCACTCACTCCATACTAAAAAGAGTTTAAACAAATCGGAGTCATTGCAAGATCCAGTTGCAAATCACAGACAATAATTTGACGCATTCTAAAATTTTGGTCGGGCTCAACAGGCACGGGCCCATTTGTGACCCATGGGAACAGTTGTACCAGGGCAAATTTGGCCCGCGCCAAAAATGCTCGTATGATCACGGCTATTGAACATTACGGTATTTGTTTAGGTTGTTCAGGTAAAGACCTTCAATGACTTGCATTGTAATAATGAAATTAAGATCCCCACTTGAAATCATTACTCTACATAAATACCACTTCTCCGCACGTCAATTGATCTAACAGTAATAACAATCAGCTCATCATTAATTGATCGATTTGTGAGTATTGCTCAGTGAATATCGCCCGGATAAATCTCAATTCAATTATATACTCCCACAGAGCCGTCTGCAGCCAGTTATATTGCAATGTTTATCATCCAGAGGAGATGAAAGGGAACTGACCAAATCAGTTGAATAATCAGTTCAGCGGTGCAGGTATCGATTTTGTGAGATTACCTGGGATAACTAAATCACCATTGAAAGTTATGTCTAATGTGTATACGCCTTTCCAGAATAGGGGGTCCTGGTTTACTAAACGGCTACTCGGTAGAACGATAACCACACTCAAACGTGGTGAACGGATAACGGATCACCTGACAATGATCTCTAGGGTGAGATCGAAACGTCGTGTCTTTTATATATTTTAGATTGAATAAATAAATTCTGGTTTTTAAATTCTTTTAATCAGTAAATAGTGGGATTTTATCTGGCTACTGGGTAGTTTACGGGTTAACTACCTTCCTCTTCAGGGACAGATTCAATATTTTGAGAAAAGGGGGTTGCCGATGGGCCAATCAAGCTGCTCAAGGGGGTGTGGGTCCTCTCCCAGGAAATTTAGGAAAATTAGATGTTTTCTGGCGCATTCTGAACACTTTTTTTAACCAGAAACCAAAAGATTATAATACAACAACGAATTTTGTGTCAAATTGTGGAGCAATGTCATGACATGGCATTGACATGATATTGACTACAAGTTTGAAAATTTTGGTCGGACGAAAAGGATCCGCCAGCATTGGTCTTCTATTTTCTTTCGTTGAAAACTCATGAATACTTATGACCCGCAGAATTTAATGTACACGGCGATAAATCGTATATCGTTTTATTTTCTTGTCTTACGTCCCAATCGCAAAAAAAGGCCGCTGGATTCAATAGAAATGGTTGTTGCTACTGTTATGAATAGACGCGTTGAAACTGGTGTATTCAATACGGCTTTGCGAGGCCCCGTCGCGGCAGTTGCAAAACATACCATAAAGCTTACTAAAGCTTCAGCTTAATGGCGGCTTTGCGTTATGGCTTCTTTGATAGCAAAGCTATCATATCTATCCTTTAATCTTAAATTACAACCAGAAGTCAAGTGTTGCATTATGCATCGAACCATTAACACATAAAACTTTTAACTCCAGGGCGTTATACCTATATCTACATTTTTCTTAGTTTGATAGCACACCTGCTAGCAGCAAACATCGGTTAAAAACTGATTATATTTCATCGAGCAGGGTCCTTACGGGTTTCCCGAATTTCATTTTCCATACTTTTTCTTTTCTGGATTATGAATTTTCCATACCCCCAAGTTTCATGTCGCCTATCAAGAACAGGCAATGTAGGCCCATTCAAGCAAATACCATCGACAATGTGTTTATGGTATCAAATCTGATTTTCCGTAGCCATGGAGAAAATACTATTTCCACAGCTTTTCCAGGGCTTGGAAAGAAAATTCAAATTTTCCTAAACTTTCCAAAACCCATAAGAACCGTGAATTCAAATTAACCCAAATTTATATACGACAGTCGGATGTTTTAGTAACAGCCAATTCTGCCTGGGATTTTTTTGAACCATATGTAAATAAGTCAGATTTTAGTGATATCCAAACTCGATGATAATTGATCGGAGAAATATTTCATATGTGATTCTAGCACAGACAATAAGACATTAGCAGCGATCACGCAAGCGTTCTTGGCCCGGACGCAAAATTGTTCATAAGTTCGATTTGCATCCAGGGGCATCGGTCATTTAGTGGAATACTTTTTTCTTGCATCAAGGATAATCGTTACGGTGCGCGCAGAATTCATTATTCACAGTCGAGGCACTATAGGTGGTGGTGCTGGTGGATGCAATCAGTTGCGCAGAAGACAAATTGCATCTGTCTCCCCGCTGACCACACGTGTCCCGCGGAAATGATTATGACTGGTGGTAATCGCGCATCGATGAGCCGAGATTCTATATACATCGGCAGTTCATTTGTTTCGCCAAAATTTATTGATAGCCGACTGCAAAAAAAGAGTAGTATCGCGCTGCTCGTGACGCAACATTTCCTGTTCCTCAGAACTTTCACGACCTCAGCGAAAGCTGACGTTGTAAATCTAAACAACTGCTCTTGTCGTACTCCTTTAACTTTATATTTCCGCCCATCTTCATTTTAGAATCTATTTGTTACAATAGTAGGTTTGATGTAAGCGATAACAAACATTCCGACTTGTTAAGATTTATCTATATCGTGGGTTTCAGCTCACTGATATTCAAGACTGGAAATAGTCTTAACTATTAACATTCGTGTCTTGTCTTTCACAGCCGATTTGACTAAAGCAAATGCACTATGACAAGAACAATTTTAGCCGTGTTCACACTACCACTAGTTAGACTGTTCCAAATTGGTCCATATCTGGAACGGACCAAATCAAAGCGTGCATTCACACTCGCATTGCTGAATTGGCTGCAGATAGCCATAAGTGGCCCTACATCATCATGATGTCACCATGAGCATTTTGGTATTTTAGTAGTGTGAACCTTGGTCCCTTCTAAATTGCAACGGTCCAAATTTAGACCGTTCTAAATATAGTAGCGTGAATGTGGCTTTTAAGTCCAGCTCATAATAACATTTCATGATAAAATTTGGTAAAGTTACCACCCATTGGTACTTCCAGGGAAGGAAATGTTACTCAACTCAAAAAAGATTACTGCAAGGTATTGCTGCATTCCTTTGAACTTGAAAGAAGCGCTTAGGAATGCATTGTTCCAAAAATTACTAAAGTTCTTAACTCAACTGGTGTTCAACTACAGAAATTAGGACCATGAAATACTCCTGTATCGAACCAACTTAGCTTGGCAAAAACTGTCATACGATCAGCTTACTGATTGGTCCAGCCATCATCGCGAGGTTTTGAAAAAGTATTGCATTCATTCACATGAACGCACTGTCCTTATCAGGAAACCTAGTATGGCTCTCTAGTCACGTGAAACTCCACTTTTTGTTACCCGACCAGCTTTATCGCAAAGAGTGTCCGTTTACCTGATAAGTTGCCTCAAGATCATCCCTTTTCGCTTCATCTTCGCGTTTAGGTTTTCTGTTACCCGCTCGAATATCTTTTCTCTTATCTGCGCTTACCAGCTTATCCCGCTTCGAGGGCGATGGCGATGACCTAACGAGAATAAGAAAAAAGATGACAAGTCAAACAACATGATTGATGTATCAATAAATGAACGCATCGAAAATAATTTTTTTCACCGAATTACAATGATTGGAAATAACAAGCTAGAGATAACATACTCAATGTGGCATTAAAAAATGTCCATGTTTTTTTTCAAAATTGACCATTCCATCCAGAAGGCCAACAAAACCCTTTCCCACATTAACAATGAACCCAAGCTTATCATCACTTTTTAATTTTGTAACAACGTATAGTTCTCAAGTCAAATAATAACTGTATACCTGTACTTGGTATGAACACTCTAGACATAAAGTCTTTAAGGGGTTTTTTGGGGCCCAAGAAAATTTTGAAAAAGTTGATCATTTTCTGAGCATTCAAAATGATTCTAAGACGAAATGACCGGCGATAATTTACCAGGTTGTAAAAATTTTATTTTGACAAAAGATAGGAGGGCGGTCCACTTTGGCCCCCTGGATCTGCCGCTGCAAAATACCATAGTGGTGTTCGAAATCCATTCAATCCAATAAAGATTAATAGCTT
The DNA here is from genome assembly GCF_964204645.1 of Tubulanus polymorphus. Lineage (NCBI taxonomy): Eukaryota > Metazoa > Nemertea > Palaeonemertea > Tubulaniformes > Tubulanidae > Tubulanus > Tubulanus polymorphus. The sequence goes on along the minus strand of NC_134027.1, from coordinate 8,977,948 downwards.
CCAAGTGATAACAAAATTACATGCAATAAAATGCACATACGAACGGAACAGAGACAAATGATTACATAACAAAGAGAGAGAGAGAGAGAGGGGGGGAACAAATATTAACAAACGACCCATTAATACAGGAGAAATAAATGAAAATTACAATATCGAGTGCGATGATGACTGCGGGTTACCACGTACGTTTAATCAGCGAAATCACTCGAGAATATGGGCGTATAAACAACGCACCCTAAACTAAACTCTCGTTTATACCAATGTACTTCGTCGATGGACAGAATGATCGCTCCGAGCTGAAAGACGATACGTCGAAGCCGGAGGACAATAACTGGAAGAGAAACCTACACAAGACAAATTCATTAGGAGTTACCAGCGACAAGTCCACGACAACAACAACACCAGCCGATGACGAACCCAAACAAAAGGTGTTGAAATTCAGCGCGAAAAGACAAATGATCCCTAAATTATTGCGAAATGCCAGGCAACTTTAACATGAACTTTACATTCAGGGACTGGTGTTTACTTCAACCCGGCGGAGGGTTAAAATTTTCAATTGAGTCAGCCCCTGGTACCCGTCTATAAAACTGACCGTGCATAGGTTATATAGATAATGATCATATTTCAAGTTATTTTCTACTGATAAGACTAACCTCGGTGCGAAAGAATTTCAAATCAATAAGGATTATAGGCAATTTCAATGGGACAACACGCTGATAACATTTTTAAATTCTTTGAATATACCGAGATATCAGCGAGCTTTTTAAAGCGTCTTATGATTTTATAGTAACACGATATAAACCTTATTTCGATAGGAGATATCTTCTTTTTTATATTGATGAAACTTATTCAACTGAAAGCTCCATCACGGCTTGACGTAAATTGACATTCGATGTTTATTGATGTAAAAGTGCGATGTAATGTGTGCGCGCGACCTTGTTTGGCAGTTATGCAAGTTTTCAATTTTTAATTGAAAGCATCATTTGATATTAACATTACAACAATATCAACGGATAACAATAGCCTAGATAAAAAGGTATGGCATCTGATTGGCATATCAACAACGTATGGCATATCAAAATGCTGTATAATTATAATAATAACTATTATCATTATCATTATTATTATTACTTCTAGTCAAAAAGATTCACCAATATCCGTGTAAGATGAATGTACAAGAGATGATGGCTGATGATGGCTTATGTCTTTAGCCAAAGCGTTGCTCAAATACACTTTTATTCAAGAACTTTTCCATTTTTGGCTGAATTATTGTGGTATATCCTCGTCAATTATCATTATTATTATCATTATCACCCTGTTGTTCACCTTGCTCAGGGTCCAGTGCCTTTATTCTAAGTACAACCAGCTGGCTAGAACTGGATCCTTCATAACCACATATAAAGTGCACTTAAAAATATTATCGACTTATTACACTGTATGTATGGCTTATGAAAAATGAATATACTATACTATACCATACAACTATAAGAAATACTGGAAAGGTGACGAGAAAGCTCAAATGAGGCATTTTACTGACTGAATAAGCGAATTGAATTGAACGCCAAGTGGCGCCAATTAGCGTAAACGATTTGATGAAGGGTAGTAGAAAAAGCACTAATCCGCCGACCGAAAATCAATCGCGGCGTACTATTAGCACTACTCATCTCAGCGTACCGGAGAGAGTAATTGGGAGGAAAAGGAATTAGCGTTATCGAGGTTCATTAAAACGATCTCGATTAGAACTTAATAGGCGCTCGTAAAAAAGCGCTGATGTCATCGATCAGCCTAATCAGTTAGACGTATGTACGAAAAAATCAATTATACGGTAAAGCGCGATTCATAGCGTTCACCTGGATGCGCCCAAGAAACGACGATTAATGAGTGTACTTTCTTTTATTCTATCTCTGATCACAATCCAGGTTATATCCGGTTCCCTACAGATCAGCCATTCCTGGATATCAGGAGTTTTCAAGGGGTTTTAAAGAAGAAAATTTCAAATTTCGAGGAAGCGTCTGCATCACTATAAGTCGTAATTACTGTAGACACCTAAATCAGTACTGTTTATCTCGGTAAACCATTAATTCTGTGGTCTCGTAAGAAAATCTTTACTTATAAACACCTTCTAAATGGAAAATACTTTTAAAGGGTTGTACAGTAAACAACGCCTAAATCGGTACAGTTGGGACCTAGACTTTTTTTTGCCTTATAATGCGGTAACCAAATTAGAAACCAAGTTAAGGTAGTGCTAAGGATAATCAAAATTTTTAAGTAATCATTCACCTGATGTACTCTTTTCTGTACATAAGTTGCAAAAGCTTGTGCGTCAAATTAAAAGTAAACGTTTACAGAACTATTTGTCATGTTATTTATTCTAAATGCGGTTAACACGGCTACTCTACAGTTATCAAGTTGTAGGTACCCTAATAGTTCTAACCATGGACAATCAAATAACATCTTTTTCTGTTTGCTGTTTCAGTGATGTAATAGTTGATAACGAACAGTGAAAACACGATGAATGACAGCGAAGCGACGAACAGCGATACGGGAATCGTAAATTTTCAGTTCGGCGTCTACGGTGTGGTGGCGCCAACGATCTGCATTCTAGGCATCATCGGCAACGTGCTCGCCGTGATCGTGCTGAGCCGACGGCGAATGCGTTCGTCCATGTCGTGCTACCTGATCGCGCAGGCCGTGTTCGACTGCATCGTGCTCATCATGATGATACTGAGCATGACGATAAGCATGCTGAACGACAGCTACCGCTGCGTGTACCCATACCTGAATCCGGTCGTCTATCCGCTCGCGTTGATCGGGCAGACAGGCACGATCTACATCACCGTGTCGTTCACGGTCGAACGTTACATCGCCGTTTGCCGACCGTTGCAGGCGTCGAACATGTGCACGCCGAAACGCGCCATCAAAGTCAGTTTACTCGTGTCGTTCGTGTCGATACTGTACAACGTTCCGCGCATGATGGAAAAGAACACGTTCAGCCCGGCCGATTTGACTCGCCTCGACAACGAGACGCACAACTGTCCCGAGATCCATCCGTCGAAGCTAGGCAACAACGTCGTGTTTCTGAAAATATACCGAACGTACATGTATCTGTTCTTCATTTTTCTACTGCCATTCCTGTTGTTGTTCACGTTGAACATACTGTTGTTACGAGCAGTGAAAGACTCGCAACGCGCGCGCAACCAGATGAACGCCCGTACGGCGCGCGAGAACAACCTGACGATCATGGTTATCGTCGTCGTGATCGTGTTTCTCGTGTGTCAACTGCCGGCGCTGATCGACAACATCTTCGTTGCGATCGTGTCGATGGCCGATCTACACGCTCACTGGTTCTTCACGCGATTCACGACAGTCAGCAATCTGCTCGTCGCCATCAACTCGGCGATCAACTTTCTGCTCTATTGCGTGTTCGGCAACAAGTTCCGACGTGTGTTCCTACAGATTTTCTGCGGCCGCAAAAGCACCGACCGCAGCGAGACGTCGATGCAAATGTTCCGCACGACAAACCGACAAACGGTCACCGGCACGACGATGTCCGCCGCCGGGAGTCAACGCCAGGCGAACGCGACCGGCAGCCGCCGCGAGCACAACAACGTCGTCGTCAAACAAGGATTACAAAATAACAACCACGTCAACGGGCACGCGACGCAATTCATCGATGCTGACGACGTCGAGATACCCGTCGATAACGACGATCCGCGCCGAAGACTCATCACAACCACGACTGTTGCCACTGATGACGAAGTATAATGACAAACTAATCTATAATCTATATTTAAGTGTGTAATAATCCTTCAATGTCACAGTACCACAACGGATCCGGATGATACAGACATGGTTTTGGCCAGAACGAACGAAGCAGGGTGGCCATTATTTTGAATTCATTTAACAGACAAGTATGTGAGACATAAGCAAAAACTGTTTGATTTTACATGCCATCTAGCAAACTCAACAAATTTCTCCCACTTTTCCTTGATTTTAACTTTTTTTACAAAATTCCCGGACTATTCCCCGACTTTTTCAAAGAAAATATAAATTTCCCAGGCTTTTCCCTGATTTCCAGGTCAGTGGCCACCCTGACCATGACGAGCTATTCCGCATCCAGCTCAGGGCTCAGAAAAATCTATTTTGGCAACGAATAACTTCAAAAGCGTATTCCAACTTAGGTTTCTGAATAATTGCTGCGAGACATGAATATTGAAACAGTCTGATCATATTCAGGGCTTCTGGGAGAGTTTCTATTCAATTAAATGCGAGAAAGTTTAAACTTGATGTCGCCCAAAGGAAGGATGCTGTTCCTGTCGAAATTGCATTTCATGATTTAGGTTTCTACAAGGCACCAGTGTCGAAGTTACCCGGTGTAAATAATCAAGGGACAGATGAATGTCGCTCGTCGCTAGGTTTGTTAACTTCGTATTCAACTTAGGAATAATGCAGATCAATCAGCACATGTGTACAGAATGTAATTGCCGATAAAAACTGACTGTTCTTCGGCGATTCCTTCAAATTGAAAGATTGCCTTCTTAATGAAACAAAAATCACTTTCAACTCCTCAAAAAAAATGTACAGTACCCTAGTAAAAAAAAAATTTTTAAGAATAAACACGGATAAATTAGGGGGTTAGCTAACAAGGACTTAGTTAGCTGTACTGGGAAAATTTACCGGTTATCTGAGTATTGTGCTCCTAAAGTTATCGATGTAAAAAAATGTGCAATGATTTTAATTTTTGGACCAAATATATCGACATTGTGTACAAATATATCACCGTATTCATATGATGTACATGAAATGTCTGAAAGTGTCTATTTGTCTGCTTTATAGAAATAAAATTCAAACCATTATTATGAAAAAAATATCAACTGCTTAATAATTTGGTTTTGCCGCTGGGTTCATAGTGTGTGTGACCAATCTCTTTGACTCCGATTCCAGGACTTGAATATAATCTTTATACTAGCATCGTCCAGAATCATTGCCGTCATTGGAGTTGAGAATTATCACCAGACTAGTGTACTAGGCCGAACAATACCTAGATCTGATATACGATACACCATTGATATGCGACCAAAAGCTTCAACCTGTTTTTTTTGGTGTGGTTAGGCGATGCCATCTAAGGACCATGACAATCATTTAAGAATTTTAGAGCCTATCCATGACACTCAAAGCCATAGGAATATGAAAACTCAAAGGAATAGACCAATTCCCATTTCAATACTTCTAAGGACCTTCAATGACTGCTATAAACCCTACAATGGCATATATATCATGATACACTGCGAGGTTAACGCTAAATTTTTCATTTACCTAGCAGCAGCCTAATGAGCCTGTAAAATGGAAGATTTCATACAGTTGTTGGTGAACAATGCCTGACAAGCAGTCTGTCAACTGATATAGCTCTGTTGTGTTACATAAACTTCATTATATACCTCATCTATCTAATGGTAATATCTTGACAGAAATTCTTCACGGAAATATGGGCCCAGCCCTAGGTTACCTCCTGGAGTCAGATCCAAAAACGGCTCTATACTATTCTATTTAGGGGCTTCATTAAGTTCATCTTGATCTGATAGAAACTGTGTTGGACTAGTAGCAATTCAAAGTAAATCCCTTGCTCATCAGTTCCGCTGACCTTTGGTCACAGCAGAGTTAAAACCATAACGGCTCTTCTCATGACACATTATCAGTAATATTCATAAATCCCTACATTTTCCCCATTTTTTTCAACAATTAGCAGCTGCTCAATGAGTAGCATAGGTGAAATAACATGCCGTCATTCTCAATCATTTGTAAATCTGTGCAAGAAAATAGCAGATGTTTAAACACCTATAACAGATGAGAAGCTTACTTTTTCTCGCGTCTATCTTTACTGAGTTTGCGTCCTTTCTGCGTTGGAGTTTCCGATTTGACACTCGAATCACTGCCGCTGTAGTAGTCTGAAAATATCATATAAAACAAAAGGTGCCATGAATATTATAACAGATATTATTGGTTATATCAAATTCTCCTGGGCGAGCGTCCCTTCTGGGGCAACCATGCCATTTAATATGTTGATTTCTGATTTTACAAACCCTGGTCTGCTTCCCCTGATTTTATTTGTTATGACAAACAAGAACCTTTACCAAAACAATTAAGCCTTGTTTTATCTTCCGGGTTTTTGACACATTCTTAATGATACCGAAATCTCTTGTATTGAGCAAGCTCAAACCCTACATTTTCCATGACGCCACCTATCAAACAATACTTATGCAAGATAAGAATGAATGCCACGCTGCCTCAATGAAAATTTGGAGGGTGCATTGGCCAGGTAACTCTCGGGAAAGCACCCCTGGGGTTTCAGACAAATATTGGAATTATAAGCGGGGAACGCCCGCGACAATACGGTATCACTGGTTTCAACAGCAAGAACAGAAAATGTATGTGTACACATTCAAAATGCACTAACCGACCCAATTATTTACCTTTCTCAGCTTGCAATCTGTGAGGACTCTTTGGACAACTGGAATATGAATTGCCGGATCTTTCATTCTGCAAATGGAATAGATGGATGTGATGAACGCCCGATTTTACTGAACCGAAAATAGAACACACGACTATGATATCATGAAATATTACCAGTTTCTGTTTCATCAAATTGGCCAACTGCAATTCCAGTTTTTCTATACGGTCTGTTTGATCCTGATTCATGTTGAATGACTGATCCACTCCCTAAAAATAACGAATGACTGCATAGAAATTTGGATGCGACAGTTGATGAACAAGATAATTCATATTAGCCGGTTATCAGCCAATTTGCCACCAGGTAATCCAAAATCATTTCTAAATCCGAGTTGGGAGGTATTTTTTTATAATGGTATTTGCAATACCTTTGCTACAGGAGAAATATCTTTTTCCGTACTGCTCGACGTTTCGATACGTGTCTCACGTTGGAAGGTTTTCAATGCTGCATCAATACAAGGGGTTGGTACCATCGGAGGATCCTGAAAAATTTTTTCTTCAAATTTTTCATCGACTAAGTGAGATTTCCCTTGCGTTACTGTATTCAACCAAGTCAAATCGAATTCATCATCACTAGATAACTCTACATCACTGCAAGAAAAAAGGCGATTGATCCAAAGCGTGATTGATCACTTACATTGCTAGAAGTGGTTGTCGATGATTGCAAATATTCGATATAGTCCTCGAAACCTGGAATTTCGATGTCCTGATTATCAGACAGCAGCTTGCCGCGTCTGTCGATATTATCCAGGGCTATCAACTGAGGTATAGTCGACAACACACGATCGCGATAACCTGAAGAGATCGGTAAGATCGGAAATAGAGGACTGAGTTCTACATATCTGCTATTTCCCAATAAATTTCAGTTCCATCGTTACAAGTTTAAATATTCAACGATTGGAAATGCACAAAATAGAAATGCGGGGCTGCCAACTGCTGATAAACGATATCAGTTACTAATCAGAATTTTTCGGGTGACATTACATTGAAATAAGAAAGAAAATGTTCCATTCAATATCAGTAATCAAACAGTAGGACCTTCAGTAACATCTTTCATATGTCTGTACGCTTTAATCAAATCAAATTGGTTTTTCTCGCCATGAGTAACAAATACTAAAAATCAGTAACATTGTGTTGGCAGCTCTGCATTGTATACATTTCAAAAACTGACTCTTTCTCAGCATTCAGATCATCTGAAAACAAAAATACCAGTACCTTTAGTCAAGCAGACAGGGTTACTAGCACCATCTTGTGCAAGGGTCAACCGCAGTAAATTCTGACACCCAAGAAACGCTTGCAAAACATCGTCCTGTGATTTGATATCGTTACCGTGCAATTCGACTTTTTGCAAGGCATACTGCGATCCCGACATCAACACGAATCCCGAAATATCATTTATCGCGTTGTACGACAAGTTTATCGATACCAAAGATCTGCAAAAGTGAAAGGTGGTTGAAATTGTAATGACAGAAAACAGCGGTCTCAGTGGTTAGCTCTCAAGTAGAGAAGCAAGTATTCGATGAATTGTATCCTCTTTGGTCAAGTTGACAATAATTGTTATTATAAGAAAAGCAGAGGCCAGTTGCTCGAAAGTTGGTCAAAGACAACCGACAAACAAACATGGAAAAAAGCTTCCAGTTCCAGTCAAAAATAGAATCTCTAACCAAACAAATTACTATAAAACATTGTAAGAATTAATGCTATCACTATATCAGAATTAAATAATCATCAATGCTATATTATTCTACTTAATTTTTAAAAATAAAAAATCTGATTTCTATATTTTATAGTATCTAGTCCGTATTTAATCTGACAATGAACTTTTAATTATCATCATGTCAGGTAGCCACTGGTTAACTCCAACCAGGGAAGTGTAACTCTAACCAACTTTTGAGCAAGCCAATTGCCCCCCCCCCCCCGGCAATAATTGCCTAATTATTAGCCTAACTTAATTCAATTTTTACTGTACATATACAGTACCTAAGGCATTCTAATCCTTGTATGACCTTGATGTTATTACAAGACAAGTTTAATACAGTCAGGGATGCAAGATTTTCTAAACCGGATAGCAACGCAATCTGATTCGATGACAGGTCTAAATGGCGAAGACAGCTCAAATGACTGAGACTGTCGACAGTCTTGATCGAGTTGCAATGGAGGATGAGAGACTGAAGTTTGTCCGGTAATGGAAGACTGTGCAGGTCGTGGATGCCAGCATCCATAAGACACAGTTCCGTCGCATTGGGGTCGCCGATTGCGTTCATCTCTGTAAAATAGAAATAAATAATTTTATAATACATTAGAAAAAATACATACATAGGAACCTTGTTATTTTGACTTCGATATAAACCGATTAGAACAAAATAAATAGATAGAACGATTTATCGGTTATCACAATAGAAGTTCATCCCCAATTTTTACAGGGTAGATGTTAGATCCTATAACTGACTTATCGCGCATGCGCATTGACTGCCTGGTCTTAGAAAACTCTTGCATAGGGCCTACACGACAGTGTAAGCCTAACGTTATCCCACAGCACTCGCTAGCTTTCGGAACCACTGATTTTATAAATTCATGTAGCTTATGTATAAGATTGTTGGGGGTCTAGTACCGGCACTTCCACCCGACCAGTTTCTCGAACCAGTTCGTGCAAACAGGAAGAAAATAAAAACTGGACACCTGAGAGAATTTGAAGCTACAAATCTAGTACAGAGAACAGTGTACAATCACTCTAATTAGGTGTTTTAAAGTGCCGTTCAGCAGGAAAGACCAGTACAAAAACTCTTTCTTTGTGCGTACTACCGCTGAGTGGAACCAATTAGAAGAGGCTATCGCCTCTGCCAGCGATTCCTGCGCCTTTCAACAAGGCATAAGAAGATACTTTTGACATCCTCGCACGCCCTCTCTCACCCGTCGTTATACGCCTAATAAGGATACTCGACGACGACGCATTTAATCAAGATCAAGATGTAGCCTTACCCTAAGCTACCTTATAGAAATAAACCTAAAGCCTCTAAACCTAACCCAAAACCCTAACCGTAACCCTAAACCCTCTTGATACTAACCCTTCTGATCTTCAGACCAAGCTTCATCGATTGAAAAAGCTGTCATTTTGTGTACGACTCGGCTATAGGATCGGATCTAGCATAGCATTTATCTTATTTTAGTATTACTACTACAGTAATATAAACGGGATCAAAATCGATCACTTACCATCAGGTTTATCTCACGTTTTTAAGTCATGTGTAAATCAAAATGATGGTGTCTGGAGTCTTTACGTACGGCCGAGTATTCAGAACAGAAACTCGTCTACAAACAGGCCTATTCTTAGACAGAAACCGTAATGTGCGCCATGGGTATTTATTTACAACGGAAGTAAGCGCTAACGCGGGTCAATGGAGAGTGCAGGCTGGCTCCGACAATTAACAAATCACGAAACCCATATATCAGCCAGTGGGAGACGCGCTCCTCACCTATCTTAGTTCAACTGTTAGTGAAACCGGGTCCACAGGATACGTTTAACGAACAGAGGAATCAATGTCTGGATTGTTTCTTGAAAACAAAATACCGGTACATGTTCTTACGCAATTGTTGGACCTTCGGCTCGGTTTCTTAAAAACCCAAATCATTTTTATGAAACTGAACCTATGGATGTAGGTTTATCACATACGTAAGGTTTATCATGTACGTGACGCAGAGTCTATAAAACTGCTGGTGTCTGTAACCATAAATGGAACAACAGAGAAAATATATATTTATTTCAAATAACACGATCACAACAGTTCGTACAAAATCAAGGGTAGTCACATGATAAAAGAAAACCTGTCAATATTTGTCAACTTTCATTGACTGCGGACTACAAGCCCATCACAGTAGTCAACAACTCGCTTAATTCGTCGACGGTATATTTGTATAGCTACCGTACCTAATTCGTATAAAAATGAAAGGCCCCTTTTTGTTCCTTCGTTATTCCCGTTAATTTCTATCGGTTAATTCGTACTTCGTAATTCGTAGCCGTATCCACGGTCCCTTTTCTTAAACACAAAAGAAAATACGACGCGTAATTCTATCCCATTGTTCCGCCTGCTGGCAGTAATTGGCAAGCTTATCAATTACTTGTCAGTCAAGTCTGAACACTGAATGGCCGTAGCGCGGAGTTTGTTCCAATGCCAGTGGAAACAAATTTTAGCTGGTTTTTATTCGTAGTTTATATGAATTAATCGATAAATCGTTAATTCTACGAATTATACATAATTCATAGACAATACGAATTAACAATAATCTGTATAATTTCTAATTCGTAGAAAAGAAATTCGTAGATACGAATTAAGCTGGTTTATTGTATTATACAAGTTTATACTAACACGTCCAGAACAGTGGAACTGGATTCTGAAGTAGAAACTATTACTAACTAATGCAATTACATGGAGTTTGTAAAATATCTCATGCCCTTGATCCATCTCAGAAAACCCATCGTTGATCTTCAATTTCCAGTAAAAATCAAAATACAATGAAAACCTACAGTACAAATCTAAAAGAAGAACACAACGTTTTGGAGTCTCTCTAGAGACCATTGTCAGATGTGAAGAAATAACTAAAACAGGGGGAATAGGAAAAAGTGAATTGAAAAAGAAAAGCGTGGGGGTGTTAAGTGCTTAGGTTGAGAGTTCAATTTGATTCTGATTCTTGATAAATAAATTAAGTGTCATATCTTTCAAACTTGTATATAGCGGGTTTTTATCAACTATTTCTACGCCCGAGTTAGTGAACAGGCTATTACTACAGCAAAAATGACGTCACAACATTGTGAGATGTATCAGGGGATGACTCCATTGTTTTGATGGATACATGATTCATGTCAATGAAACCATTACAAACAGAACAACAGTAGGTCCGTACTGGCCAGCACAATATAAACATTTTCGTTTGGCTTTAAACTTTAAAATTGCAGGCACAATATAAAGATTTTCATTTGTCTTAAAACATTGAAATTGCAGAGGTCTGAAGTAAGTGGCAGTATATCAATCTCAAGGCAGATGGCGTCTTGGTCCGTGTCCCTGTCAAATGGCATATTGGTTCCCCACTTCGTCCTGGAATAGAGAAAATTTGAAAATGTTGAATTTAATTAACAGTTGTGGGAATTTCATAAGAGTTTTATAGTTACCATACAGAACTCGAAATAATTAAACACCATTATTCAATCTCTGATCAACTTTCAAACTGTTCTATCGGACAAATTTCATGCTGAAAAAAAAATCATACCATGAGAACAATTAGCATTGTATTTACAAAATTCTAGCAGTCAGAAATTGGGGATAAATACTATAAGAAAACCAACCATTTTCAATCTTGTGTTTATCTGATGGCAGTCTTTTAAGTATTGTACCATTTTGACCATGCAGACCAAACCATTTCTAGCAGGATTTCACTTCCAAGAGTCATAATGTCATAAAGTTAAGAGAACTGGCTGGGGATTTACTGAAAAAAAAAGAATTTACAAGTGATTGAAACGCAAAGTTTTATATCAAGCAAGAACCAGGTTGAATCGTGTAGAGAAAACTACTTGGTTTCTTAAAGAAATAATAGCAACTTCAGCAACAACGAGCTTCTTCAATATTTGAAGGTGAATATTCTCGATTTCTCCAGCTGCAATTCGTGTCTGGTGCATCGCATTCTGGAGAGAAAAATTATGCCAGATAATAATTGGTGAAATAAATAGAAACTGCAGCGCGTTTGTGGTGAATTAACAGAAAACCCACCAGGCATTTATCACACATCTCAAGATACATCTCCTGAAATCAGACAGAAAATGATACTTTACTAAATATACTTTATAACTGATAAATCACCATAAATCACTGCAATAAATTGATATAACACTTACTGCTTCCATCTAGTGTTTGATTTGTAGAACGCAGGTTTACTGTTTGCAGATTTGCAAAGGTTCAACTTCATATCGGCCACTAAAATACAGAAGTTATATAATTTTGACTTGATAATTCTAACTTCGAGCAGGAAAAAAGTGATTGAAAATTCACCTTATCTGAAATTTACAGCAACAACAGTAAGTCTTATAGAGACTGGAATCTGCAGAAATATTTACTGGTGCTTGTTTTGAGGATCTAAAGCAATGTCCACCATTAACAGATCTTCAGTGAATTCCTAGCATCTAGTGTTTACAGATTCTGTCAGGGGTTCCGCTTATTGAGGCTCCTAAAATACAAAAGTATTAATGTTAGAAATTGTCAATTAAGTTGTTATGAAATAAGATCTGTTTCAGATTGAAGCTTACAGCTTTCGTCTCACTTGTTTGCAGAACTATTAGGCTACATTTTAAGGAGAATCTAGCAATATGTTCGAGGTGAACTTTGAACCAGGTCTTGCTGTAAATTTCAGGAGCTGTAAATTCTAATGATGAACTTTATTCTGTCAAGAGAAAATTGATAAGTGAAATAAAGAATTTTGATACGCAATGTAGCAGCTCACTTCTTACAAAGCTTTTGAGAGAATGACACAAAAATACTGGATAGATGATGTATTGCTAGGTTATTATCAAATTAGAGCAAAGCTCACCATTTCCAGACTTATATCGGATTAGATTAGTGCCTTTTGACCATGCTATTTTCATTTCCTGCAGGATTTCACTTCCAAAGAGCCATAATGTCATAAAGATAAGAGCACTGACGATTTCCTGAAAAAAAATAAATACATGTATGATTGAACAGTAAAGTTGCATAGAATACTAGATTGAATTGTATAGGGAAAATTACTTAGTTTCTCATGAAATAGCAGCTTCAGCAACAATAACAAGCTTCCTCATTATTTGAAGGTGAATTTACATTTTTCCAGCACAATTTGTAATGGTTGCACCGCAATCTGGAAAGAGAAAAATCATACCAGGAAATAATTAGTGAAATAAATAGAAAATGCAGCTTGTTTATGTTCTACGCACTGAAAACCCACCATGTGTTGACTGTATCCAGATTTCTGAGTAGCCATAGAATATACTCTAAAATAAAATTCATTCATTCAGGTCATAAAAGAATATTTTTATCAGGAAATTACTTCATACATTTAGTCAAACAGTAGCAAGTTTTATAGAGACAGGAATCTGCAGATATATTTACTGATGCTTGAAATGAAAGGATCTAAATCAATGTCCATCATTTACAAATCTTCAGTGAATTCCAATTGTAAGTGTTCACAGATTCTGTCAAAGGTTCCGCTTATTTTGGCTCCTACAAATGCATAAATGCTATAAATTGTCAGTTAAGTTGTTATGAAAAACATAAAATTCAATGATAAAATGATTGAAAACTCACCTCAAACTGCTGTGATATGAAAAATAAACAGAAAGACAAAGAATACTGATGATCTATTTCCCAAACAGGTTTTACCAGCTGCTGGTGCTGTGTGTTTCTGAAATGAGTAAAACAGCAGATGAGATTATAACAGCAGTTTTTAGTTGAAAAATAATTCAAATCGTCGAAATAAACTCCTGAGAATTCTGTAGAGAAATTCATCATTAGCTTTGAACTTAACTTTTAGATAGTACCAGGTAGAATCCATTGCGTTTATTTCATTCTCAAAGAAAAAGAAACAATAATCAGTCATCACAGAGCTGCTGGCAACATCTCAAATCACAAACTGTTCCCTGGTGTCAACAACACTGTAATCAATTATGTTCCAATTACAATCAAATGTGTTCACAACTTTGCTGTAGATTTCGGACTGATTGAACAGTTACTGATACATGTAACATTGAGTGCAGATACAGAGTACAGATCATTACATTACTTCATCTTGTGATTGAACAGTTATTTGTTCTCTCATCTTCACAATTCCCAACTGTCTAACTAAAAACATCGTAACACTTCAATCTAACCTCCCGTCCCGGCCCTCCCAGACCCCATCCCTCCCGCCCTCCCAGACCCCTTCCCTCCCCCCCAACCCCATCCCTCCCCCTCCCAAACCCCTTCCCTCCCCCCTCACAAACCCCTTCCCTCCCCAACCTCCCAGACCCCTTCCCTCCCGCCTCCCAAACCCCTTCCCTCCCGCCTCGCGCCTCCCAAACCCCTTCCCCCCTCCCAAACCCCTTCCCTCCCAACCTCCCAAACCCCTTCCCTCCCCCCTCCCTAATCCCATCCCTCTCCCCTCCCAAACCCCCTCCCTCCCACCCTCCCAGACCCCTTCCTTCCCCGTCCCAGACCCCATACCTCCCTCCCAGACCCCATACCTCCCGCCCTCCCCCGAACCCCATCCATCCCACCCTACCCTAATGCCCCCACCAAGCCCTCCCTCAATACCCGCCCACCTAGCCTCCCTCAATGCCCTCCCACCTAGCCTCCCTCAATGCCCGCCCACCTAGCCTCCCTCAATGCCCTCCCACCTAGCCTCCCTCAATGCCCGCCCACCTAGCCTCCCTCAATGCCCGCCCACCTAGCTTCCCTCAATGCCCTCCGATCAAGCCTCCTCAACTCTCGTCTCTTCCTAGGACATCACTCATCTGTACAGTAACTCAAGAAAGATATGCCATTTTTCACAATCATATCAATTGAATTAACAACTATAAATGCTTAATCGATTGCAATCATTCACTAGTCTCAGAGATGAAGGAATTCAAATGATCAAATACCATGTTCATAAACTAATCAGTGTCGAAAATCACAAGGCCTCATTTCTATAGATGATTTCTTTATCAATTGGTCACCAAACCAGGGCCGTGAACCAAACTTTGACTCTTATTAGGAATATATTCAAATTATTCCTATTTTTTCTTAGCCCTCCTATAAGTAATTATATGACTATACATTGGTATTATTTGGGTGTTGTGTAGAGGGCAAACACAAACCAAGGACAAGAATGATGGCCGATTCGATAGATCAAGAACTAACAAGGCTATTCATGTTACCTCACGAATTCAGCATGTCATTATGAAACCGTTGTGGACCAATGGCAGTTGATAGTCAGATAAGACATTTCTATCACCCTACTACTACTACTACTACTACCACTACTACTACTAGAGGCTTTATATGAGCAAGTTGTTTAATGGAATCCTTTTCATAAGATTATTCAATCAATGTTTATAAACTGCCTATGTCTATATGTTAAAAAATAGATAATAAACAATCGGTTTCATTGTCTTTTTAAGTATCACTTGAACCCAGCAATAAGACTACAGCCATATTTCTTCATTAGCCATTTTTCCTTTTTCATTCTTTTTAGTTTCAGCACACAGAATTTTTTTTTTGAGTCGAGGTAGGATAGACCCCTGCCCGCCCTCTAAGCGTGCAGGACACTAAACCTTCGAATTGCTCTCGGACCCCACTCTTTATATCAGCATTTTATACTGTTTCATACTGCTTCATATTTTCTTTTCATATGGCTTTTTCTTATTGGCTTTTCTCATTTTATCATTTGTCTTTTTGTCAGTTCCAACTGGGATCATATTCGAATTCATACGTCATATTTATATGTCTTGTAGAGATAAGCAGCAATAACACGTTTGGTGATTTAGAGAATCCCTCACAGCTGCCAATAAAACCAGTAGCAGCAGCACTTGTTATACAATATTGTATACGGATGATTTTTACATTAACAACGTCATTAGGTCCACGTTAATCAGTTCATTCTCAAATAGATTCGTGAAGACAACAGAAATAAATTGTGTTCTCATAGACTTTTATAGCTTAAGACATTTCATTCATGACCCTGGTTTGGTGACCAAAGAGTCAAAGTTTGGTTCACGGCCCTGGTTTAGCAGGGTCCAATCTAAGCACTTGTCTGATTGGCCGGGACAAGTATATTATCATAAGGGCAAGTAGGTTATCATTATCACTTGTCCTCCGGGCTAGTGTATTTCTTTGTCCCAAAGCTTTTTCCCAATTGATACAACAGTTGGACTGCGTGTAGGGCAAATAGATTTTGGAGGGGGGCAAGTAAAATTTCAGATATGCTTATGCTTGCCGGGCAAATGGTTTTTATTCCTTAGATCGGACCCTGTTTAGTGACAATAAAGAGTCAAAGTTTGGTTAACGGCCCTGGATTGGTGACCAAAGTTTCAAAGTTTGGTTCACAGCCTGGTTTGGTAACCAAGCAGTAAAACTTTGGTTCACAGCCCTGGTTTGGTGACCAAAGAGTCAAAGTTTGGTTCACTGCCCTTGTTTGGTGACCTAAGATTCATTGTTTGGTTCTTGCACTGGTTTGGTAACCAAGGAGTCAAACTTTGGTTCACAGCCCTGGTTTGGTGACCTAAGATTCAATGTTTGGTTCACGGCCCTGGTTTGGTGACCTGAGTTAACCTTTGATGCACAGCCTTGGTTTGGTGACCAAAGAGTCAATATTTGGTTCACCGCACTGGTTTGGTGACCTGAGTCAACCTTTGACACACAGCCTTGGTTTGGTGACCAAAGAGTCAATGTTTGGTTCACCGCACTGGTTTGGTGACCTGAGTCAACCTTTGATGCACAGCCTTGGTTTGGTGACCAAAGAGTCAATGTTTGGTCCACTGCACTGGTTTGGTGACCTGAGTCAACCTTTGATGCACAGCCTTGGTTTGGTGACCAAAGAGTCAACGTTTGGTTCGCCGCACTGGTTTGGTGACCTGAGTCAACCTTTGATGCACAGCCTTGGTTTGGTGACCAAAGAGTCAATGTTTGGTTCGCCGCACTGGTTTGGTGACCTGAGTCAACCTTTGATGCACAGCCTTGGTTTGGTGACCAAAGAGTCAATGTTTGGTCCGCCGCACTGGTTTGGTGACCTGAGTCAACCTTTGATGCACAGCCTTGGTTTGGTGACCAAAGAGTCAATGTTTGGTTCACCGCACCGGTTTGGTTACCAAAGAGTGAACTTTTGGTCCACAGCCCTGGTTTTGTGACCTAAGAGTCAACGTTTGGTTCATGGCCCTGCTGGTTCGGTTACCAAAGAGTGAACTTTTAACCTAGTGTGCGGGGGCAATTCCAAAGCGTTTTTGCCGCTCACGGCTTCGACGCCGATATCTAACATGCTTGATATTTTTGATGCAAGGCGACAAGTTCGCCTGAGTGTCCGCCGGATTTAGTTTAACTGGGCATACATCGCGTTCATTGATTAATCATCGGCCACTTGACCTACAATAGTGAGATGCAGCGGTTGAAGCTGCGTGGTTGTTGGTAGTGTGCGTGAACAGTTTTCGGCGTCAATGTTGCTGAAAAATTGTCGCGGTTGTTGTGGCGGCTTTGAGGCTAGTGTGCGGCCCGCTTTAAGATTACACCCCGAATGGGTTCGCAACCTGTACCAATTAATGATGTCAAAAATAAGGAACTAATTAGAGTTTGGAATAATGCATCGATCAAACGTCAAAGAGCTACATCATATAAACTGACAAATTGAAGCACTGATAAAATTTCAAAAACTTAAACTACGGAGGATGAAATAACTATCATATAAACTGATATGATCGTGAAAAATAGCAAAATAATCTAACTGTCATTAAGTGAAATAAAACTAACCATGTTAAATAAAACACGTAGAGAATCCCACAATGATGACGAAAAAAATAACATTTAGTCTGAAAATGTAATCTCGGATTTGCGCAGGTTATTCTACGTTTTGACTATATTGTAATTTTCATACATAGGAACGAGAAATATAGTTGCAAAGCGGCGATAACGGGTTTTCTGTTTTAATGATTCCGCGATTTTGAACAACTAGCGATAACTTGTTTTCTGCATTAATGGTTCCACGTCCTAGAACAACTTGGAAGCGATAAAATCCGTATTGAATTAATTTGTCTTCTGTTTCATATGGAAGTGTTTAAGGGACATGCCAGTAGCTAGTTGCTAATTGCTATATGCTCTAGTTATCGCTAGTTTAGTTATTGCTAGTTTGCTTATTGATAATTGCTTGTTCATCTGCTAGCGCCACCTGGCCGTATATTTCTGTTATTTACTGCATGATTATCAAAAGATGATACCCAGTATAAAACCATCTTCCCCCGGTAGGGATTCGAACCTGATGGCATAGAGATTGCCATGGTACGAAACCCTGCAACACTAGATAAGGTAGACAAGGTGCCCACATACACGCGCAGCTTAGATGATGTCATTATTAGCCAATCAGAAATCCCGTTTCATTCTAGCCTGGGTTTTCCCATTTACAGTTCTTCTGTGAAATTTACCCCAGCGACTATACAACGAGCAATCTGATTGGTCCTGCAAGTTTTCGTGTGGCAAAGCTGCGCATGTACCTGCGCACTTGGTCGTGACGTACTGAAGCCGACTGATGCTCGCACCTGTATATACCTACATGTATTGAGGTGGCGCTAGTGGATGGATTGACAACAAGCATTTGGCAACTAGCAATTGGCAATTTGCAACTAGCAACTAGCAACTGGCATGTCCCTTTAGCGCTTTGAACCATAGATACCAGCGCGGGCTTGTGGACAAGTGGATTTTATGAACTGTACAAATCTGAATATTTTCAATCCAAGGCGGATTTTTTCTTCAACGCCAGAGCGATAAATCTTTACGAAAAAAATTTGCGGCTCAACGGCACTTTCATAATGGTGATTCATTAAAATACAGCATTTGTAGATCTTAAGGATCCTGATGGTTTTATTGGAATCGTATTTTTCTTAAGGAACATATTTCACACGTAAGTCTCATTGGTCCAAAAGCTAGCTCGTTAACTTGGAAGCAATAAATATTTATTTGATTGCATTGTGATCAATGAATACGAATATTAACTACACTCCAACCATATGGAGGGAAAACAGTATTTACAATCATAACAACATACGCAATAACATTAAAACGAAGTTAATTTAAAAAAATTGACACACTTCATACAAATAAATCACTAAGATCTTAAATAATTCTCATCACAAAAATAATCTTAGATCCATAACTAAGATGTATAATTGCGCTTCCAGTATGTGAGTTGACCCTTAGGTGGCGCTCCTTGAAAGAGCCGTTCTTTCTTTTGAACTGATATTGATTAAACCTTTGTACGCCTCTAAGTACGAAATTTAATCCAGCAAGGCAGAAACCCGTTATCAGCTTTGCAACTTTATTCTTAGATTCGTAACTAAGATGTATAAATGCGCTCTATAAGTGAACTACTCACTCAAAAGTAGTGGGAAGAACTCGAGGTAAAACTAGATCAGGTTTAAAAATATTTCCTGATATAAGTATGATTAGTTCACAGGGCCTTTTATTCTGTTGAGAAAACAAGAAGTCTCAGCTTGAAATATACTGATGCCAATAGAATCTATTCAGAAATATGAAAGTTGCTGGATGTATGATAGAACAACTGTCACTCTGTCTTAGTCAATACGTGTCATAATTGTTCCCCTTATAAATCGTACAGTTGTTCCACCTATAAATTGAACAGTTTATTTCAGAAAATGTGTTCCCTCTTTGTGAAAATAATAGGATAACTAACTACTATGGATATTTATCTATCTTCAAAAAGTGATATCTGTGCCGCGTACTGCTAAATTGGACTGGACCAAATCTAGACTGGTCTAAATTTCGTCACGTGAACAAGCCTATCATCTTGACATAAAATCATTTACGAAAAATGAAAAAAAAATTGAGTTTGTTGCGAAAATAAAATAAAATTGGGAAAACTTTTTAGTAATCGTAAATGAATTCATAATAACTAAATTAGCAAAACTATCTATTAATCATAAATGATTTTATGTTGAGATACATCTCAACTGAAAATAAAATAAAATTGGGAAAACTTTTTAGTAATCGTAAATGAATTCATAATAACTAAATTAGCAAAACTATCTATTAATCATAAACGATTTTATGTTGAGATATATCTCAACTGAAAATAAAATTTTTATTTTATTTATAAATTACGTCCCCAGAACGCTTCCATAGATTACAATACAAATCACTTCATACAAATACATTCCATGCTCTCCTTTAAAAATAAACAGTACATTTGTCTTCAAATCTGCCACCTGTATTTCGAATGATAGCACATAAGAAAGTAAAATACAACTTGCTGGCAACGTATTCAAAAAGAAGCAGCATACCACCAGCTTTCAACAATTATTACATAAATAATTGTCGATTGCTCATTAAGCTATATTTTGATCGCAAACAGGGAGCAGTTTCTAAAATCATTCAAGTAAATTACTCATTCATGGCCAACTTGAATAACGGCATAGAAAATTGAAAAGTGCCCATTCAAAAATCAGGGGCAATTATCTCTTTAACGATTTTAAGAGAAGTGACAGTGAAATTACGCGCACTAACCGCGGAGATCGAACCCGGGTCTCGTAGAAGGCAATTACGCGCTAAAAACGGGTAAAACTAATGGAACTAGTCCATTTAACCAGCTTGCTGTATGCGTAGTGATTGTAAAATTACGTATTCAAGTCATGTGTGATGATGCCTAAAAGTTAAGGTGTTTTGTACTAATCCTATTGGTTATTAGAATACAATAAAAAATGGGACACATTTTCTGAAATATCCTGAAGTTCAAGACTAAAAATAGCTACCACGACTGTACCTGACCCTAAATCCCCACCCACCTAAAACCTTCACTACCACCCACCTATTCCCTAAACCCTACAGTACCACCCACATAGACCCTTCACCCCTCCCCCAAAGTCCTACCACCACCCATCCTCCCCAGCCCATCCCTACATCCCACCACCACCCATCCTCCCCAGCCCACCCCTACATCCCACCCTCCCTCACTCCATCCCTCCTAGACCCCACCACTCCAACCCTCCCTAATCCTAACCCTATCCCTGCCCCACCCTCCCAGACCCCATCCCTACCCCACCGTCCCCCTCCCAGACCCCATCCCTGCACCACCCTCCCAGACCCCATCCCTACCCACCCTCCCAGACCCCATCCCTCCTGTCCTCCCAGACCCCTTCCCTCCCTCCCTCCCAGACCCCTTCCCTCCCACCCTCCCATACCCCTTCCCTCCCGCCCTCCCAGACCCCATCCCTCCCACCCTCCCTCAAACCACCCTCCCCGAACCCCGCGGTTAGATGAGTTGAACTGTTACGATGTTTTAGTTGGGAATAGAGAAGATGAGAGAACAAATTACTGTTCGATCACAGGATGAAGTAATGCAGTGATCTGTTCTCTGTAACTGCACACAATGTGACATGTATCCGTAACCGTTCAAACAGTCCGAGATCTACAGCAGCGTAATCTAGAGAAATTATGAACACATCCAATTGTGGCGAAGGAACATGATGATAACAGTTGTGTTATTGACATCAGGGACCAGTTTCATCTTGAAAATATGTTCATTTGAGTATCAATTTAGAAAACCTGAAAACCCGCTTTATTCTTTTATGTATGGCTGAAATAACAATCCCAACTATGAACTAATCCCTCACCAAATATACACCACTGATATAAAGACAATTGAATGGATTCAATAAACTGATAAAGCCGAGATTTCATTTCAAAACATGGTTTATAACAAACACTATAAAACTGGTCCCTTAAAATCAAATCAACAACCAATAAATTAAGAGATAATTGTAACTTATCTTGAATTTCCATTCAGTGAATCCTGTTGTCCTGCAAGACAGTCTTAATGTAAAATAGTGATTCCTGATGTCCCTGCATAGAATCTAAGAAGGTTTGATTGTAACGCACTGTTTGTCCTGTATTGAATCCAACAAAGTCATGTAAAGTACTGATTCCTTGTCCTGTATTGACTCCGACAAAGTATTACTGTAAAGCACTGATCCTGGTTGTCTTGCGCTGATTCCTAGATAGTCTTATTTGTAACGCACTGATTCCTTGTTGTCCTGCTGAATCCAAGCTCCCATTGTAGTGATAACTATGATAGACATCAAAGATTGTTTTCTTTCCTTAGATAACTGCAGAATTATCAAATTCAAAATTCAAACTTACTAATTAAATTGTTCGCTCCAATCTGTAGTTCATTTATCCAGGGCTTTCTATCTACGGTTTAGGTTTTGGTTTTGAGTTCAACATCAAATATAAAAGGAAGTAATGAAGATACATGAATAGATGAATTGTATCTGTTACTGAAATTGATGAAAACATTTAAAAGATGAAATAAACTTACACTGTTTTCACTGTTTCTGATGTCAATTCTTTTTAAAATGGTTTAACAGATCTACAAATTAAAACGAGAGTATTAAAACTGATACCGGATAAAAACAGAATAAAGTCATAAAGACAAGGCAAAACAACATAAGGCCCACAATACAGCAAGACCCAAGCCCATGGTCTAGAAAAATCAGATGACTGTCGTCAGCTCTTGAAGTTTTGGGCCCCATATTCGGTATTCTAAATTCCTGGATCCGCCCTGGTCAGTCAATTCATCATTGGCCCTTTAAAGTTTTTCAACTTGTCTTGCTTGACTGATTTTCACCATGTGCGCCTAGATTCACCTCAGAAACATGATTACCCGCAATATCTAAGATGAAATATTTTTCGCCATTTTAACTAATGATACGAATACTAACCAAATATTGAAATACTGATTTATGGGGTCTTAAAGGAGGCTGCCTATGTTTGAAATTAGGCGAGGTTTTTGCTTTTCGCGTTAATTGAGCACGCCATTTTGATATTGATATTTTGATAGTGTCTCAGATTACCGCGAAAATGTCAAAATGTACGATGTCGGTATCGAGTTTCAATCGAGGTCGAATCCTGGCAGGGGAGATCAGCGGAGACGAGCTCAGCGGAGTTGTAATGCCTAACCAACATTCGTTATTCCGGTTGCTAAAGATATATCAGTCGATTATCCGTTATAGTTAAACGCTCCAAAGGCCCCGCGCTAAAACCAGAGATTAAACCTCGCCAAAACTACTGAAATTCAGTTGTTTTTATTGTTTGTGGGGAATAGCTACAGAATTCTGGTTTTAAGCATATGATGGGATACAGACATGAAAAAGTGCCCTTTTTATAATCTAAGAACACCCCTTTCAAAATCCTGGCTACGGGCTTGAATACCACCGGTACTGCAAAATAATAACCTATTAATCCAGTGTCTCTAATATATCATACGTACTCTTAACCCCCGATTGGAAAATGCATTCCTTGTTTTCATAAAAAATCTTTTATGAATTTTCTACAAAAAATATTACAACAAAAAATGTTTTAAACAATAAATTTCAAATTTATTTTCATTTAAAATATCATTTTCACACACATTCCGTTTTCTTTTCACATACAACGCAGAAATAAATTATGTACAACGTGAAGAAAGCAACGCAAATTAAGTTCAAAAATATCTTTTGAAGAAAACTACTGGTAGTCCAGGTATCAGTCGGTACATATACGTAGTACCATAGTCCCAATCTAATGTTCAAACCAGGCATAAGAAATCTACAGTAAATATTCAATGATTATAACTATTTCATGGATCCTATCAGGATAATGCGTTCTGGACATAATTTGCATCGATTTACATAAACTTGTTAACTTTAGAGTGCAAGTCAAACTCTCATTACAGAATAAACATAAATTAATTAATATTAGGCTCTTAAAAAGACTCAAAATCTTTGCAGTCATATAATACATGTGCAGACACAAGTCTCACTTCACTGGGCATATGTACTACACCAATTTACAGTAGTAAGAAACGTCAAAGACAGCAGGTCGTGAAAATAAATTGGTAGTAAGTAGTAGGCAGTGGCACCCAAATGTTACAAAATGGTTTAGCATCCTCGACAGTTTTGAATTTGGTTGTTAAGATGGCTTCACATTCTTCTTTTTCATATCAGAGATTTAGTTTCCGCCTAGTTGGAATCCAGTGCCCCACCGGTGTCGCCTATTATCAACAGCATCGGGCTGGCGACGGGCCTCTGGCGCTTGCCCGAACCCGGATACACCACCTCTCCTATTCGGAAAATATTTGTATCTGAAATTTAGGAAGGAAAAATTAGATGGATTCTAAAGTTATTTCTCTTGATGTAATTTGCTACTAGGAAATTCGCTCTTACAGAATTTGCGGAGTATGCAGAAGTCGCATGCCGCCAAAATCAATCGGATACTTGAACATAAGGAAAAAGTACAAATGGCCGACAAAAATTCCAATTAGCTCCATCAAACCTCTGAAAACCACAGAAATATCAAAGGTTCACATTCAAAGTTTGCAAATGAAAACATACAGTTTACTAGTGACCGATATCATCACTTCAAATATGAATTTTTAACTTTTACTTTACTTACCCGCCTCGAATGATCATATTAAATCCAACAAGTACCCAAGGAAGATACATCGCCTGAAAACAAATCACGTACCATTAAATCAAACAGATCCAGCATAAATTTCATCTTTAAATATATTATCTTATAGAAAGGTTTCAATTGAAATACACTGTAGTAAGGAAAACACCCTAGGAAAATGGTCTATTTCCCCTCGCAAACGAGCCGATTTTCATTGAGAACGATAAGGACGATGAAAATGCTTAGAAGCCGACAGTATCGATATTCTGCATGCATCGTGTCCAAAAACAATAAGGCGGTGTTCGACTCCGCTGCTTGTCAGAGTAGAAACTATCGTTGTTTCGATGATCTAGCATCAATTTACCTTGAACTGTGTACCGAACCAGAACTGTACGATTTGATCGCGATTGAGCTGACACCAAATATATAAAACACTGAGAATCATCGGGTCCATCAATAACTGCAATTATCAAGCGATATAGATGTTTTAATGATTTTGATCACAGGTATAGAATATTTGATTGAGGCCTATGAAATGTACATCAGCAACTAAGAATTACTTACCATAATTTCAGCCAATAGACCTATTATCTGTACAAATACGTCAAGGATATTCCATGTAAATTAGTTTTTTTGGTTAATATAGATTCTTTAACAGAAATAATATAATAATTTGGGTGTATGTCGCTGGTGCTCTAGTCAAACCTGCTTAATCGGATCAGTTGAATCCAGATAATATTTAGGTTCCACCTACATCTATATACATGAATTAAAACTACATAAATTCATGTAAATATGATGTTCAGACCTGGGCCTATTGAAAAACTGATGAATTTCCTCGATCGCGAAGATCCGAATAAAGCAGATTCTACTGTAAAATATATATCACAATGTTCAGTGTACAGAGAATTTTCTAAATTATTCATTCAAATAAAAGGATACAACTAGGATGATCCAGTTGAAAATAAGCATGAAAAGATAGTCAGCTGGTCGACCATCAAATACACCTAGAAAAAAAGAATTACAATGGAAAATTTGATTATTACATATGTAGGCCTATACGGCTAAAAAATTTGATACCATGTATCTCATTTACTGCTGAGCTTAAAGTTGACCAGGCAGCTTATCTACCGGGTACCCTGTACATTACTTTTTAATATCGTGATCAAGCTAACCAATAACAGATCCGATAAGAACTTTCATTGCAGTTTACAAAATGAAACACAGCTGATTAGGAGAAACAAGCATCGGTTTTTTAGACAATCATATGATATGCATTGAATCTACACTTCATTTTGCTGTCAGATTAATAGACATTCAAAACCGGCAGGATTTAACTGATTAGGCTACTTACCAGTCTCAAGTCGTGTTGAATAGGAATAAAGGAAGTATAAATTTATAAGATAGTGGAAGCCGGTATTCGGTGAGATTGGATAATAGAAAAGCGCCGTAACTGGTCTCCATAACTACAAGATAAAAAAAAGTCAAATCAGTGAATTCAAAATGCATTACACACTCAGTAGTCTACAATAATTCAGACAAAACAGCAGTTATATCATCTCACTTTTTATTATGTGGTAATTATATTTTAGAATCATTCCAACACAAAATTACTACACAATAATGTTATCTTGGGAACAAAAACCGGGCCGGGCCCCATCCGCCCCTGCATTTACTCCGCTCGACCATTCGAATATCCTTAATTCGGTCCCAAACCTAACTACCCGGTATAAAAAATGAAGCAATCTTGGCCTACCTGAAAATGATGAATGAACCAATCGTAATGTAAGATCATATGTATCGGGCTTAAGAGTCCTAGTTTTCCGATGAGGGGTAGCACGATCGAAGCCGTGAACCAGTACTTGGATATTTGCGGTATACTACGATACCAGTCACCGATATCGTTCGACATTTTCGTTGCTCGGTCAGTTCGCTACCTCCTCTGTATTACTCTGTTAAATATCGATTCGATGTATAAGGAATGACAGTGCGATTTTACGGGATTCTTCTTCAAACTAGACGTGGCAAAATGTCAATGGATCGCAAACTCTACTGAGTATCGAAATACAACGTCGGAATTTGGGGTTAAAAGATTTAGGTTTATACGGGGTCGATATATAGTATGGAATAAGTTATATCATCCGAAAAATACTTTATACGGGGTCGATATATAGTATGGAATAAGCTATATCATCCGACCTATCCGGATTTTGGATCAATAATGATTAAATTGAATTGAATTTAAAAGGTGCCACCGGGTTCTGAGACGCGTGAAACATCCAGTAGTCCCGCCGAGTTTAAAAAGCAGAAACTTTCGAAAATCACTCATTTAATCCCTGAAACAGACTGATTTCCGCGGATGCAACGGCAACATGCAGACTGTTGATCTGTGTAAGAGGACAACGGGGAAAATTTGGTGCAGAAAACCGAACCCAACAATTTACGACGGGTGAGATTAACGAAATTGTCGAAAATGAACAAGATTATTTTGTTCAAGAGTCTGCCTTTCGATCGTTCAACACTTTCTCATTCCCTTCATTTGAATTGATTGTTTTTCAGAATTATTGTTACAATTTCGAACACCGTGCCGAGCTCTTTATCGCACCCGTCGAGAAATATTCGATTCCTCCACAGCGCGTTCGACGCGGAAGGCGACACATTTCTTGCTTGTGATCACCAGGGCAGCATTTACCAGTTCGATCTCAATAGGAATAGGTAAATAGAATAAACAATACTAAACAGATGGCATTCTCTTGCATACTGAGTCATAATTTTTCATTCTTCTTATAAAAAAAAGAGTATTTGTGTGCCCCTCCTGAGTTCTCTTATAAAAATCATGTGAACTGTTCTTGATGTAGCTTGTTACTATGCCTATTGTCTATTTTTTGTCTGACATCGATTTTTTGGGTATATTTCTCTAAAACTTTTGAACACATACCTCAAATTGGTCTTGATTGGTGATTTCAACGAAAGATGAATGAACTGTAACATTTTAATCCTAGAAATTTATAAATGGGCAGAGAGTGGCCGCCCTGTTGGATATTTCAGAGCCCACCTATAACCTTATCCGAGTAATAGCTTGCCATCAACGATTAGGTGACTGACATGTTTTGACATGGAATTTATTTGCAGATTTGAGCTGGTTCAGAAGACCGGCGTGGCATGTACTGCTTTGGCTTTCAGTTTGAGACGACGACACGAATTTCTCGTTGCTCTGTCAGATTATACTCTGAAATGTTTTGACGCAGGTAAGGAATAAGACAGAATCGATGAAAAACTTTGCCACAACTCCTTGATTCCTTGAAAATTCCTGAGCTGAAAATGCTTTTAAAGGTGCATGAAACTCATTTAGTTTGCACAAAATGCCCAAAACTCCTTTAATTTTGAGAAATAGGTAATTAGAAATGTTTGAAGTCGTACAGCAGCTACACCTAAATCCATACAATTGAGACCAGGATTTCTTTTGTAGGCAGTTACCAAATTAGAAAACGAGTTTAGTTAGTGTATAGGATAAGAATTTGCTTGCAAAACCCCATAATTGATGGTTTACCAAGATAAACACAATACCTTTCTAGGAAAAGTCACTGTAATTGGGATATGAAAGTGATTCGGACACTTTGTGAAAATTCAAATTCTCTCCTTAAAAACCCTACTTTATGTATTTGGTGGATCATGGATTTAGTGGATTTGACGATGTTATCCTCGTTTTATTTTCACTTTCAGAGAAAAAGGAATTGATTGCGTGGATGAAAGGCCACGAGTCGGCCATACATACAATCTCGGTCCACGCATCGGGACGTTATGCCCTGACAAGCTCTGCGGATACGGCCCAGCTGTGGGATTTAGACACTTTCCAACGTAAACGAAAATTGAACATCAAAGAAAACGTTGGCATTGTTAAGGTATTAACGTATTACTGAATCACATTATGAGTCTTGCCATCTAAATGACACGACAAACCATGTTCCTTAATCTCTTAAGTTCCTGATTATGACGCTCGGGAAAACAGTCAAGTACATATCAATTCTGGGCAATTAATATATATGTATGACCTATTTTTTAGGTTTTCTTTTTGCCAATGAGTAACAGTATAATGACGTGTTTCAAGG
Organism: Tubulanus polymorphus; assembly: GCF_964204645.1. Lineage (NCBI taxonomy): Eukaryota > Metazoa > Nemertea > Palaeonemertea > Tubulaniformes > Tubulanidae > Tubulanus > Tubulanus polymorphus. Next base: position 8,949,156 of record NC_134027.1, on the reverse strand, counting down.
ACTTTTCAATATTTTGCTGGGATTCAGAAACGCTGAATTGTAAATACCAGTTACCCGTTCCTGACAGTGATGTGCACTTCAAGGATTTTGCTTGTTCTAGGTTCGTTCCATTACCCTTTTAAGATAAATACCTAAGATTATTTTACATTATTTATTCATAACTGAAACTGGGTTATGATTGTGACATATTATTGCTGTTTTGAATGTTCGCTGAATTTGACTTTCTTTTCCTTGAGTTCTCTATAATAATTCTCTTTTCATATAGAGACGGCCGACTTTTAGCTGCTGGTGGAAAGTCTAAGTTTATCCATGTCTGGAACTTAGAAACTCATCAAATGCAGCACATCATTCAGCTGCCAGCTAAAGTGAAATGCGTTAAACAGTTGGGATTTCTTCCCGAATTATTCGGCTGTCCCGGAAAACAGGTAAAATGAAAATGATGCCGGTAACTAATCACGATTATGTAGAATTGGCCTGAGAGCATATCTGGTTGCTGTTGCAGACTGATAGTAATGATCAAGTACCATAAATAATGTGGATCTGTGTGGTTTACCACTGAACATAGAAAATGATTTTTGTCTCAAATGAACATGAACGTTACTGATATTTGCTTGAAGGTACTCGGAGTCCTTAGCCAGGATGGGATAATGAGGTTTATCGATATCGTCACGTGTAAATTGTTGTTCGATATTGGATCCATCGACAAACGAATCATGAACGCATCGATCAGCCCGAACGGACGGTACGTCGTCTGCGTGATCGAAGACGGCACGATCAATCTGCTCGGAGTGCACGCACTAACATCCGAGATTAATAAGGTTTGTGCTTTGGAACGAATAGATTATTTAGCAATTGAAAAAGTTATTATGCTCAAAGATACTTGTCCAAGGTCCTGGAACATTCTGACTTGGTTAGTGAAGAAATGTTAATCTATCTTCAGCCGCCTGCGCCACTCGTGCAGATTGTCAGTTCGAAAGATGATGAACTCGACGAACAGAAGAAACCGTTGATTTCTAAAATACCTCAAGTTTTTACCGTTGAAGAGGTTAGTTAGTCTCTTTTGCAAAGTACCTGCAAATTCAAGTGATAATATAATGACAAAAGAGCCTTGCAGAAAATAACAAATGCGAAGAATTTCAATATTTTCCTAAATTTGTAAACTACACTTGTCTAGTTCTTATCTCATCAATAGCCCGAGGAGTCGCTACCCGCCGGACTGAATCATAAGCGTCTGCTCGGAATTTTGAAAGGATACGGCGAATATCCGGTGAAGTATCGCATGTTCATTTGGCGTAGTTTACTGCGTCTGCCGGAGAACCACGCCGCATACGCCGCACTCGTCGATAAAGGAACCCATTCCTCGTATACGAAAATTCACCAAGAATACCCGATCAAAAGTCGCAAATTGCTTCGAGTGCTTCAACGGTAATTCAACGCCGCATTTCATACCAATTTTCACCTATCCCGGATTTTCAACTTTTATCATAAAATTTTTTCAAATCTTATTTCATCTGTTGTAGGACTTTATCAGCCATGGCTCATTGGTCTCCGATATTCGGTGAGACGCAGTATTTACCGCTGTTCGCGTTTCCTTTCGTGAAACTGTGTCAGAACAATCAGCTTGTCTGTTTTGAGGTTGTTGCCTCTATACTCGGTGAGTCTCTCGACACCGGAATAAAGTATATCGACAAAGAACCACTAAGTTTTCTACTTAAATTCAGGTGCTCAATAGTTGGTTGAAGATAACCAGCGGATGAATACCATAGTTACAATGAACTTTTAATTGTCACTATGTCAACTATCCACTGGTTAACTCTAACCAACTTTTGAGGAACTGATCCCTATGTTAGTTAAAGGCTGCAATTTCTTGTATATTGCAGTTAATTGGTGTCAACATTGGTTCGAATATTTCCCAAACCCACCAATCAATATGCTGAGTATGGTGGAAAACCTGCTCGCCCATCATGATAAAGAGTTGTTGCAGCATTTCGTCAAATATAAAGTCACCTCTCAGGTATGATCGTCATTTTACAAATTGAAATGAACTTGAAATTTGGCTTTCGTCTATCAACGTGAAGACGTTTCTTACAGATTTATGCGTGGCCCTTGTTGGAAACGGCGTTCTCCGAGGTTCTTACGAAGGACGAATGGTTGAAAATGTGGGACAACGTCATCAGTAATCACCCGTCATTCCTGCTCACGTCAGTCGTATCATACTCTATCTGTTCACGCGGTGCTCTTCTGAACTGTACAGAAATCGATGATTTTAAGGTACGGCTATTAACAACACTTAATCGTGTGCGCCGTATATAGCATAAGAAAATACTTAATAACTCTAGCTACATTGTCCCACAGCCTAACCTGAAGTGCTCTTGTTCATTATTTTCCCAAAGTGTCTTGTGGAACATGATTTTGTCGACGAAGTCTCAAGGTCCTTCTTATTTTCTATACTTCTTATTTTTTCATCATGAATCATAAATTCCATGAAAAAAATATTCAAAGCAAGATTTTTTGACACAGACATTGTATTTATTATATACTGTACCTATTTATTGCAGTATCGTCTTTCATTTGTCTAATTAGTTGGCTGGATATTGATTTAAAGGGTATGGGAAATCTGTTCTGAATGATAGTTTTCTCGTTCTCTAGTATTATTTCCACAATCGAAACGCGGTCGATCTGAATCAAGTTATCAAGGAAGCGTATCGCATCGAATCCGCGTCGCCAGTTGAGATCAACCCGAAACGAATGTTAGAACCGTTCCAGCCGCTAACGAAAGGCCAGTACCCGATATTCAACAAATACCCGAAATTCATCGTTGACTACCAAATACAAGAACGAGAGCGACTACGCCAAGAGGAAATGGAATATTTGAAACAAAGGTACAACATATTTTTTATCTTTGATTCTAGGCACAATATGATAGATATTTCTTTTATTCTATCCAAGTTCATGAACAACTGACAATCTACAAAAAAGTTTCTTCTTATTTATTACGAAAAAGGACCGATGATTTGTCTAAATGATCCAGCCAAAACGAGCCCTCTGCGATGTGATAATTTCATTGCTGAATGCGAGTGGTCATATTACCATATGTTCCGTCATCAATTTTCCACCTACCTCGGTAGCAGAATTTGTAGATTAATGCGTCCTCATTAGCATGGGCTTTCCGTAGTTCGCTGCTTGAGTCAAGATCAGCTGGCAACTTTATCATTGTAGTCTGTTGTTTTCGTTTTTTCTGACAACGTAATTGTTTTCAAGTTTAATGGTGGAGTCTAGATAATGGTCTTATCGGATGAAATCTATGACCCGGTATTCAAAATTGGTGACTTTCAGGCAGTTGTCGCTGCAACTACAACAAGAAACGATTCACCATCGACATGAGGAGGAGGCTTGGTATCGACAGCAGCAGTTGCTGATGGATGCCGAAGAAAAACGACGCTTGATGATCAAAGACGAGGAGGAAAAACTCGTTGAGCAAAGACAAAGGTAAAACTTTTGGAAAAGAGTCGAATGAACGATGACGCCACAACGAAAACAAAATTCATTTGAAAAATAATGTAATCCAACGCACGATCGATTTCGCTGATTCACTTCAGCCTCACCATGTATGATAACTAGATAAAATGATGAACTATCTGCAGAAGGCATATAAGCCCACAGTCGAAATAAACAACTATTTAGAGTATAGATACAAAATTTACACGTATCAATGAGTGTGACAGACAGTAAAGCCTTTTAATGAGGGTACATGAGGCACTACTTGCAAATAAATGCGAGTTTAAACTCACAATTTTTTGCTAAAGGTAAAACTCCTGAGGTGGCTTGTGATCGGAATCACGGCATTTAATGGAGTCTTTCATTCTTGGACTTGGTTTTCGGGTTGAATGATAGAAAATGTTGTTGTTTTAGACTACAGGCAATGAATCGCGAAATGAAAGTGAAGGAGATGACTCTGTTGGACGCGGCACGACGAAAATTCATGCATCATCAACAACGCCAGAAAGAACTGGAACTCAAACGCCTGGACGATGAATTGCAGAGCAAGGTTGGTCGTTTATCGATCGACGGGCAATAAATGCAGAATGATAAAGATTATGATTATTTCTTTTCTTCTTAGAAATTGATTCGTGACCAAGAGACAAGAAATGCGATCAACGAAGCGGAAAGCAGGAACATGCAACTGCAGTTGCAGAAACAAATGTTACAGCAGGTAATAATTATATTTGACCAGGTGGCCACTTAACCTGGAAATCAGGGAAATTTCTTTTTAAAAAAAAGCCACGGAATAATCAGTATAATCAGTAATATTTTTTTTTTAAAGCTAAAATCCGGGAAAATTTAGGGAAATCAAACAGTTTACATCTATATCTTACGTGTTAATTGATTGGATTCTTAGCAGATCAAGTCAAGGAAAATAACGTGCATGTCAGGGAATAGAAGTCAAATAAAAGTGGCCACCCTGTTAGACTGACAGTTTCTTTGTTTATTACAGAAAGTTTTGCGGCATATAAAAAACCATGTTTATTCACTTCACTGCTTGACTATTTTCAACGTGTTATTCGTTACATCTTTATCATTGCTTAAGTTTCTAACAAAATTATTCTATAGGATTTAGAACGAGAGGCCCTTAAATCAACATTCGGCCAGAAACATTACGCGGATGGCATTGATAAAGAGGCAGAAATATCGCGTAGATTAAAATTCCACGAATTCATTCCGGACGATGTCGGAGATCCACACAAAAGGGTGAGTCTGGTTGTATATTCTTTTAATACTTTGGTTTACTAAGAAAAGAGAAATGCGTTATCAAGAAGTCATTATGTCTTTATATTTACTAGAAAATGACTTACCCTTGTTAACCATTATCTAGTTCATTTTGAAAAGGGCTAGAGATATTGGATATTATCGTTATTCTCATCGTAGGCGATGCAAAAGGAATTGGGTCATGTCGAGCAATTAGCCATGGACGGTAGAATGATGAACGAGCTGGAATTGCGACATCGCTTGGAAGAAATGCAACACGAACGCGAACTATTACAGGTAATGGAATATATGCAAATACAATAAGTAGAGCTGCCAACTGTTCCTGATTTTCAGTTTTTGTTACTATTCTATAAAGAGGAATACTGATTTCATTTGTTTGATGCATACAGAAATTCAAAAGATGTTACTGAGGGTTGTTTACTGTTTATTATTGATTAATATGAACGTTGGAATGTTACAGGAAAAAATTTAATTTGTTACTGATAGCACTTTTCAGATTTTGGCAGCCCTGAATAAGATACAGTAAATGTGGCATTTAACTGAAATACAATAATATCGGTTTAATTCATGAATTATTCATACAACAGATGGCGAAGAGATACGATGAAAATGCAGCAATGGAGCGAAAGATTGAAAATCTAATGGATCAAGTCAAAGAACATAAGGTACAACAAAGCTAGATTTACGGGGAATTGTACTTTTATCAAATTAGTGGTTTATGCAGATCGAAGCAGGTGGTTTCTTACCCAATTACTTGACTTTGGTATGACCTGGGAGGATGTTCACTTCCCACACCTTCCGGAATAGAACATACTAGCTGATAATCCTAGGCATGTGGTAATTTAAGAGTGTGAATAAGCTTACATTTACACAACAGAGCGATTACGTCATACCTGTACCAGGAATATCGACTTGTCCTGGTTACGCACCAGTTATGAATGGCACCGACCCTTTTTATCCACTCTACGGACACTATAATGGCAACAAACAAGTTTTTGACATCTTGATTTATCAATAGATAATCATGCTAAAATGAAAATATCCTCAAGCGAATACACAAATTGCAGAGTGCAATAGTGCCAGCGATTGTATATGTATTTCATACCAATTTCAAATAGAATTTGAATTTCTGAATTGTTGTCATTTGTGACATAATTTTTGGACAAAGCTTGGTGAAGCCACAGAGGTGTTAATGAAGTCAGTCCCTACTTCTGAGAAGCCATTAAACAATTGACACCTCGTACGATATACATGTACAAGGAATTGGCAGACTGTAAATTAGCAGTTGACCTGTTGTGTACTTAACCATCTATCTATTTACCACTGACTAAATAATTGCCAATGTTACACCATTTTGAATTAAACGGTTTCATCATTTTACGAACTGTTTACACAGTAAATATAGATAATAATGTCCATAGCCTCAATTAGCAGGGAGGAAAAAGTGTATCCAAAATCAGGAAGCGTTTTTTGCATAGTTCATAATGCAGAAGCTTATTTTGCAGAGATAAGTTGAGATATCTCTTTAGTGTGGTTATTGATGATTGGTTTAAAAGTTGATCGAGTGGTTTTTTTTTTTCTTTCTACCTGCGTCACATTTAGTTTTGAGAATTTTATTGGTTTTTGCTCCTGACATTTCCTTGTAAGTTACTATGCTTTAAAATCTATTTTGTGTAGAAGGCTTTCGCCGATTCTGAAGAGCAAGAGTTTGTGAACCGCGTGTACGGTGGGACTGGTGCGCGTAGTGTGATTACAGAATCAGATGACTCGGAAGATCTGCAAAAATCATTTGGTTAGTACTCGTAATTGTATTCAAACTTCAACATTCTATTCTAGTATCAAGTGAAATTGATAACATTATTACTTATTAATTTTTGTTGATACGATAAAAATTCTATATTTCGATCAGAGCGTTTACGGGAATTGCGGCAAAATATGGCGAACGATGAAAATAACAACGGTGACGTCGAATCAGTGACCTCGTCATCATCCTCTTATCGTGAGTGCATTCGACGTGTAAGATGACATTTTCAGGGACCTAGTTTCGAGACATTTTGTTTTGCAGTAGTCACAGCACCATGTGAACCGAGTTAACTATACACACGCTAATTATTGAGATTACAGCTACTTACTTGGAAAGCTGGGAAAAGTCGGAATTTCGCGAATAGCGAAAAATCCGGGGAAAGTCGGAAATTTATTGAGACTGCTCGATCGTGCGGATAATCAAACAGTTTCCGCCTATGTAATACGTATTTGACTGCGTTAATTGATTGGATTCAAAGCAGATCAAATCAGGGAAAACAGCATGTCGGGGAATTGTGAGAGAAAAGTCGGGAGAAAAAGCAAGTCAAATACAAGTGGCAACCTTGTTAACTAAGACATTAAGCGAAATATTAACCAATTTATGAGCAGCCCCTCTTATGCAGTCCTTAAACGTGTTATCTAATTCTATTTGAATATCATTTATTTCATTAATTTCAGCATCGCTGCGATCAGACCGTCAGAAACTTGATGAAGGTGAACATAAACTGATGTTAGAAGTTCGAAGAATTCGTGAAAAACTCGCGAGAGAAAGTCGTCCTGGCCCTAGATGATCACTGGGTTCCTCAACTCGATGATGCAGCCAGCTCTCTGCCATGATGTTTACGCCAAATCAACATATCATAAGTTCTCAGAATCAGAAAATGTGTACTTCAGAACATTGTAGCTGATTGAGTACTTTGATATATCGGTATTGTTTCTATTGTACTTAAGAATTGCATTTATCTAACAACATATTTACATGTAAAAAATGATGATTGCCTCCATATAATAAATCATCGTATGACATCATGTATTACCATAATTTCTTGCTTAATTATAGCAATTTGTAACCTGCTGGTCAGGTTTTCATAAAAGATGAAGATAGAGTTTTAGTTATAGTCTAGAAATGTCTAATGTCTGTTCTCCGTTAGGTTTCTTAAATGCATTGCAACCATTGGTTACAAGCTTCCACTGTAAATTTAATCTCACGATTAGATTGTAAAAATTTCGAGTTTATGAAACCATTGTTTTAAAAGCAAGCGACATTAGCTAAACCTGGTTTTATCAACTGTGAGATAACGTTTACACATTGTCTAGTTTCAAGCATTTGCAGGCATTATTTCATCTTTTGGTTGTTGATAGAGACATGGCATTAGTTAAGTTACGTCCCTTTCAACAAAGCCATAACATCGGCCAAGCAGTGGCCTGTATATAGTTGTACATGTACAAGTATTACAATATCAATTATGAATAGAATGTTGGTGAATGAGGAAATAGGATAGAATGTACAATTCTGCACGCAAACCTAGTGTGTAGACAAGCGGTATTGGTTTGATAATTCTATTTTGCAAAATCGAGAGTATTAAGAGTCGTTGTGTAAAAGAAGATGATAGAACATGTAGTGAAATGCATTATTATAAAACATGCACTATAGTAAAATAAATATGCCTGCCGGTCAGCGCTTGCTTGTAATAGGGTATGAATTAATATTTTACAGGAATGTAATAATAGAGCGGCTTCTTGTTTTCTCGCTGTGTCGTCTTGGTGGTAATTTATAAACGACAGTGAGGTGTGTTCGTTCACAGTATCAAGGTGACGAATAGACCAATGTCTGTAATTCACGGAGGCCGAAATGCATGACATGCTATTATTGATTATCGCTGATAGTTCTGCTGAAAATAATTATCGAACATCATCTGAAGCAGATATATATTTATGATTATGAATCGTGTTGTCTAGTTTATACGTCCATGGTAAAATGTATACCATTTTACTTACATGTACTATTATTAGCCTAGGCACAAGTCATCGAAAACAACACGTGGCTCATCCTAAAAGAGAGAATTGCGAAAAGCCTATCAGGTTACTCTAGTTGACTCTGTCCCTGTTGCAGCCAAGGACATTATGTATCAGATAGCTTTACACACCTTCGATCCCTGGTGATGAGAATTCTACAGTCAACCCACCGCCCTCCCATATACTGCCTACCGCTAAGTTTTCTCAATACAAATACATAGTAAAACACCACCTGCTATATCATCATTCTTTCTATACCGCCCAAAATCGTTCTGCACTGATGTGGGCGGTATATCTGAGGTTGACCGTATTCTTGGTTAAATCAAGGGTTAGTGTCTTTGCCAGGGTCCCTACGACTCCTTGAAAACTCCTTCTAAACCAAAAATGTTTGAGCAAAATGCCCAAAAGTCCTTGAAAACTCCTTGAATTTTGAGAAATTGGGCAATTCCAAAATGTTTGTCCATACACTTAATACACGCAGATTCCACCGAATCAAATGGTTTAGGCGGCTACTGAATTAGAAACCGAGTTTAGTTAGTGTAAAAGATTATATTTGCCTTCTAAGTTACCGAATTAACAGTTAACCAAGATAAACAGTACCGATTTAGGAGGAGTCTTGTGTAATTTGGATATGAAAGTGATGCGTACACTACTCGAGATTTGAAATATTCTCCTTGAAAAGTCATTGAATTCTGGAAAGACTGATCTGTAGGGACCCTGCTGCTTTGTGTAAAAGTAGATGATAGTACATGTAGTAAAATGTATTATTATAAAACATGCACTGTAGTAAAATACTGCCTGCCGGTCAGCGCTTGCCTGTAATAGGATATGAAATGTGCGAATAAATATTTTACAGGAAAGTAATGATAAAACGACTTATTAATTCTCGCTTTCTCGCTGGTCTGTGTGTCGTCTTGGTTATTCATAGACGACGAGTGAGGCGTGTTCGTTCACAGTATCAAAGTGACAAATACAGACCAACGTCTGTAATTAACGGAGGCCGAAATGCATGACATGCTATTGTTATTGATTATCGCTAATAGTTCCGCTGAACCGGGTGACCAACGACCGCGCTTGCGATTCATTGCGATGGAATTTACTTCATTTAAGCCCGTCAAATTGCGCGCCCTTGCGACTGTGCCATTCGCAAGTCGACGCGACGGTCGGGTCGCACCCGCCAATGCACACATTCCTCTTTCACCCATCCAGACGGATGGATTTAGGGGGTGGTCTCAGGGGTCCGGTCCCCTGCCTTCCCATTTAAGTTGCCCTTTTCATCAAGGCAAAGATCGTTAAAACCTGTAAATTTGATCATCCTTTCGGAAACTGCATCGTTTTCTTTCTCTTAAAAAAGCAGAAAAACATCGAATAACGAGGCGGGCCCGATAGAAGCCTATGATATGATCGCTTTCATCTGAGAACCGCCTTTTCTTTATTTCGGGAGCCCGGCCTCCCAGATATCCAACATCCACCCCTGCTATCTGCCTTTTTGACATGTGACAGTCGAATAGTGTGATAGGATCCGCCCCTGGGCTTCATCGAAACTTAGCCTTTGGTCAAACGTGTATATATCTTGGTTCGATAGTAAATATGAAAACCCTATGGAACTGACAGAGAGTTACGGTAGATCTGGCGACAGATAATAAAACAGGGAGAGAAACGTATAAATTACTAATAATTCAACATTGAAAACTTTATTGTAACTTTTACATGCCTGTAATACCCATGTCTTATCTATCTCATCAGTCATTTTTCATCAAGTATATATACGTATATATGTATATAACAATTGTAATAACGCGTATCGTATAACAAGATATGCTTTTAAATTTGCAAGTAAACAGAAACGCTGCTAACGTAACATTCCAGTTCTGGATAGTATTGATCTACAATAACTAGTAATAATCGCAATCTTATTCATTTCAAACATATTTACAATTTTTCGCAGTGATTATATATATATAACAGGTCAACATCTATTTGGAATCATCTTTCTTACAAACTTTACGCAAAATGTAGCAAATGTATATTGTAACATGTTTATTTTTCCTTATTAGCACTGACCGAGTAGCAACTTAATTGCTTTCAAGAGCTATCTTTCAGGGCGTGGTCTGCTGCGAACAAAAAATCTTATTTTCGATCTTATAAACAATTTTCGATTAACCCAGCACAACACGCGATAAACATGATAATCATATACAACGAACATCAACCTCGCACACTGCGAGCCGCGAGAAAACTTTCTTAAACTAAACGAAAAAACATTCATGCTGAATGATATCGGTATACTTTATGTACAATGTGAATGTAATCCAAAATCCGTCGAAAAGAGAAGTATCAACATTGAACAAGTTCTGACTAAGACAGCTAAAACAAACAGTTCCGTTCATCGCGTTGAAACCAGACGAAAAATATTTATATTTAAGTAACATTATATCAACGTTTCGTTTCCGGTTGAGAATATCTACAAAGCTTTCCTACGTATATAGTCTCCGATCACAAATTCGGAGATATCACAAAAAAATGGATGCTGTTTACCAAGTATAGCGATATCTCTTCTCTCTTTCAATGATGTGGCAGAGTTCCGTAATCGTGGATTCGACTAGTTACAATTGAATTGTTGCCATTGTCGATCTCCGCAAGCAGTTGACACGCCACGTCATTGCAATACATAGTACTAGTTGTCGAAACGGCGTCTCCTTAAAATAAAACAAAAATTGATAAGTTAGGTTATATTACAAATGCTACGAATATATATTATGATCTTTTTTGATAGATTTTTTGATTTTATATATGAAATCTCCGAAATTTGTATTTCCAGTCGTTGCCTTTTGTTTCATGTCTTTTTGTTTTATTTACCCTGAATTAATTGTTCTCAAACTAAACCACGATTACTTTCCCCATGAGATCCTCTATGATGGACTTCGAAAATATCATTTCATTTGTAAATTTCACTAAAATAGCCAATAAGCATAATTACCTTCACATAGCCTATCTTCTGGCAGTTGTAAAGATGTCGAATTCCCGCTTTGTTGTTTCAGCCGTCGCATAGTTTCCGGCGACGTGGAATGAATGCCCGAATCGTGCGTGTCGTTACTGTTTATCCTCTGGTAAATCTTTCTGATCGTGTCCTGAAGTTTTTTTCCTTCTGGGGTGCTCATGTAGTCCTCGGAGTTGAACAGACGCACGTGGTTTTTGAAGCCGCCCTCGTATTCTTCGCAGTGATGCAGCTGCAAGTACAACTGCTCCATGTGCTGCGGCATGCACAGTTCAATACCGGAACTTAGATGTTTCAGAATGTGTTCTTTATCGTCGTAATTGAAGTACACCATGATGTACTTCTCTTTGAGGGTCTCGTACTTCTTCGCTAGTAGATCCAATGCCAGCGGGAACATGTTGCCCAGCGGGTCGGTTGCGTCGTCGGGCAGTGGTTTGCCTTTCTTCAGCAAGCGATGACGTTCGTAGGCTCCGCGTGAATTGATAACGATGATATGCTGGCAGTCCTCCATCGTGTTGTTCAACCATTGGTACGTGCCTACTCTGTGAATCTCTTTTTGTGACCACTCATGCATGCGGATGTCAACAGCACCGTATTCGTTGACGAAATTGGCGAAGTGGTGCACAACATTTTGATGCTGTTCGCTGTCCTTGAAATATATAATCATCACCCGCGGAATGCCGATGAACATTGAGCTTGCAGCTGAGGAAGAAAATGTGAAATTTCATACGGTAAAAAGGAATGCTTTGAAAACAATTTCTACAAAAAAGCAAATATCGCCTTTGCTGGGCGACTGGCGAAATAGTATGTATACCAGGATTATATACGATGAAAGATGTTTTTGCAGAAGGCGCTATTCTGGAAAAGTTGCGAAAACTCATTTACGAATATTCACCACTTTGGAGCATTGACTTTGTACGACTGCAACTAAGAAAGGAAATGGCGTAGCGATAAAACATAGAAATCCGTCGTAAACTTACCTGATAACGTGTTTGGTTCATTTTTCGGTATCTTTATGGATTGAAGATAGTCTGTCGGTGATGACGTTCGCTTGTTTTCTTTTTTACGATGTATCGGGAGCGGGGTCACCATTCTTGAATTCTCTGCAATTAGCAACGCATCCAAAAAATTAATGCATAATTACTGTAAACGGGATAAACCTAACTAGAATACCTCAGATTTATGTAAAAAACTCATAAATGGACAACAAAATGTCACACCAACATAACTATATGAGAAATTCAACGCCGCGATTAGGAACTGCACATCATCATTATCGTCTTCGTCTTCACCATATCTCGCAAATGCAACGAAAACCGTAATGTCTTTATAAGACAAATACGTATCATGTTAAGTCATTAAATTTATGTCATTAAACTTAATGACAAATCCCACAATACGAGGGAAAACACAAACCATTTCAAAATCTATAACTTGACGGTACGCTTTGTCACGTCTTTTGATTTTGTTGTAGCTTTTTGTATAATGATAGCAGACTGTCATATTCGATGATTTTTCTCTCTCTTTTTGAATTGTTTAACTCGTAATTTCAATGTTCTGCTTTTCTGGGAAATAAATTGTAGTTGAAATGGTGGGTGAAAAATGTCCGTCATTTTCTAAGAAAGCCATGTGATATGATAACGGTGACAGACTGAACAATTATCATATTAAGTGAAATTCTGTTGAAATGTCTTTTTTCTCCATCGGGTGCCTACGCATAGTTTAGTTATCTTGCAACCGAGGCATCCCGTAAATTTGAAAAGTTAAGCAACTTGCGAGGAGTTAATGCATGTATGTTTACTCACGTTTCGCTTTATGGCGCAGAACTAACTTCACGATTATCAGCACTAGAGCTATCAACGCAATGATGAAAACCGCCGAGCTTACGAGACCAACAACGCTAGCGAGTCCTAAACCGTGCGTACTGTCCGCCAATTTCCCCGTTCCAGTATCGGCCACTCTCTTCTCCAGTCCGATATAGCTGTCGTTTAAAAATCGGCCGCGTAGATTATAGTGTTGCTGTTGTTGTTGTTGTTTTAGCTGTTCTGAAATATCTAGATCGTTTCGAACGTGTACGCTTTTACGTTCGGCCTGTACAGTTGGTGTTGGCGGAAGCTTGTGGCCGTCTGGTATGACGTTTGAATCGCCAGACCAATCTTGGGGAGCGATATCCCCCTCCTCAAGTGAATCCCCTTCGGACTTCGTACAAGGCGTTTGATCGGATAATTTCGGGATGATTTCGGTGTTATTTTCAGGTTTTCCGTCGCAGCTCTTTCCTAAAACGATAGATACGTAACCCACATCAATCCGCATTTGCAAGAAATATGAGCGGGGATATGGGCCCTCCAAGGGCGAATCTAGGATTCTTGGAAGGGTTGTGCCTGAAAGACGGACAGACAATTTTAGAAGGATAGATTTGGCAATGCGAGGGCTGCCAGCGAAGCATTGGTGGAGGTTTTTAGGGTCCCATCACAGATACTTGATGAACTAAAAGTCTTTTCTGGCCCATAACGGAGCCCTTTTCGATATATATGGAGGGAATATTCTAATTCTAAAGGCACCATGCCACCTGGTCCACCCCCTAAATCCACCCTCGCCGACTGCGAATATACGGACGGGCATAAGAAATCAAGCAGTAAGTTTGTCCTGATGAGGAATTGACACCATGGCACTTAACTGTGGCTACAAGTGCCATAGGTTGGAAACAACGATTTGTTGTATTCCAGAAAATAAAACCGAATTCAAATCTGTTTCATCATTTCATATTTGAACATCTTGCTGTAAACTGAGCACAAAACACGTCAGATACGTTCCGCAGAAGGTTCACACGGTCCTGAAAAATGCTGTAAGTGGTTGTATCTCCGTCGATCTAACACGGATCCTACCCATTACATCAGACACTCAGGTTCTTGGTGAACAAAGCAAGTTGACGTACTAACTGGATCTTTAACCAATTTTTGTAAAAGGGCTCTGATAGTGTTTCAATGTAAGCGCTTTTACGTAACAAATTATTATTGATTTTATTACTCACCATTTGTGATAACAACCAGTCTCCATGTGCCTACGCAGCTGTGGCATTGTCCGTTCAGTTTACACGGACACGATGGCAGCATTGTAAGACCACCTTGAGATGGTTCGACCTGCAAAAGGAATGAGTATATATCTTTTTAAGGCCAGAAAAAAATTACACGGATTAGGTTCTAGCCCCACACTCGATTCTTATATTTATGCACAAGAAGAACTTTTGTTGGAAGGTATTGTAGTTCAATGGCCTGTATTAGATTGGTAAATTAGAAATTGAAAGTAACAGTAATTGAAAGCACTGAAATGAGTCCAATGAAGTACGTATCTACTTCAAGGTAACAAGTTATCGTTAGTGGTGAAGTTTGTAATATGTATACCATTTAACTTACGTGTACTATGTATTGGCCTCGGCACAAGTCATTGAAAACAACGCATTGCTCATCCTAAAAGAGGGAATTGCGAAAAGAATTCACATTACAGGTTACTCTAGTTGACTCTGTCTCCGTTGCAGCCAAGGACGTTATCTATCAGATAGCTTTACACGCCTATCGATTCGATGCCTGGCGATGGATATAAAGTGAATGAGAAGATATAGAAAATAGAAAGAAAAAATGATGGGAAAGGTGGCAATGGTTATCCTTTCAGGATGCAAAACAAATGTTCTTTTGTGGGGAAATTATCTATTCCATAAATTCTTACAGGCTTCGTGTAGCGCGTAGCAAGAAATCGACCTGATATACAGACAATTCGAAATCAGTACGTAAAGTTACTATTGAAAAGTTTACAACCCAATGACTTGTAATTAGTTTGAGTAACATACCGCATAAATATACAGTTCATCCACAATATCACCGCTGGCTGTTCCCAATGAGACTTTGTATTTTCGGAATTTATAAGGTTTCGGGGCTGCGGTGAATTTTACAATCAACTGACCAGTCGCGTTATTTTCCACCGACAGATCTTCAGCATCCCACAGCGACGTATTGTTTCCATCGACTGCAAATGAAGTTGCGATGATGCGAATGAATAATCGAAGTGAATTTAACAAACCCCATTGGAAAAAATGATAATTCAGTTATAAATTCAATAGTTAAATCTGATAAAAATGTCAGGTGCATAACTTTATTTTTCGTTTGCTACAAACAAATGTGACACAGTATCCTTGATGACATACGGCAAAGCGGACAAAACATTATTACAAAGGAATTCCTAATTCGACACCAATTCCTTTTACTTATTTTGTTATCATCCAGTGGTTGATAGTTTTGTACTACAGGAACGCCTTGCAAGCCCCCGCAAAGTCTTGAAACTAGTTGTTTTTATTCCGTTTGCATATATCAGTGAATAAAGAAGACAATTCAAATTTCCATTTTTCTACAGACGAAAACTCCAAACTGGCAAACAGAATTACGAACACCTAATATCAACACGAATTTGGATGCCATTATATAATGTCAATCTATTCAACCAAAGAGTTCATAAATCGTCGACAAATTATTTAAAAAGGATTATTTAGCAAAACAAAATGACATGAATTGTTTCTTTTGCTCAGTTAGTTGACAAACCAATAAATCGTCGGTTTGTTGTTATTTATATGTCTCGGAGCAAAGACCTGTCTGACACTAATTGGTGTAATTAACAGTTTAGCAAAACATTAGTCTGTAATGAAGAATGTATAAAATTTATCATTTTTAATGTAAACTACAGTCTGTGTTTGGAGTTCTAACTAAAAGGACATTCTACCAACCGGGCAATATTCAGCGAGTCGAAAATAAATACGTAAATCTCATGAACGAAAGCTTGACGAGTTGCTACTTGAAGTTCTGATCGGAGCATTTTACGATAAACACTGAAGCGAATTTACTGTTATTAAAATTACATAAGCAAAAACGTCTTTTTACTATTTGCGTACCATTTATTATAGTCACAAGCCCGGTACAATATTTGGGTGTAGATCTGATTGTGAAGCAACTTCGTATTTTTGCACATCAAATAACCACGGAAAAACATAACGAACGCGACAAGACTGTACGACGTAACGACATACACCGAAGTCTTACTCAGATCCGAATAAAACGTTGGGATTTCCGGCATATTTGATTCGTCCGCAGTTTCGAATGTTGGAAAAAGTTCAGCAGCAGCAGCGACAGCAGCAGTAGAAGGCGTTTTAGTGGATTCCGTACTGGTTCGAACCAATCGATGGTCATTAGTATTTCTACCAGTCGGTTTCGTGCCACGAAACGCTGTAGGTATAATACGGCAGTGTGGAGAGCCTGCGAGAACGAGAGAGTTTTGAAAATATTTGAAAATTTCGGAGTAATACGAGTGACATTCAAGGCCCTCAATTTTCAATGGTTCAATGACTATAAGGTCATGCGTTTCATCGTTTTCGTCAGTGGATGTGTGTGGAAAAACATATATATGTTAGAAAGTCGAATTTAATTTTGCAAACATTTTAGATAATAGAATTAAATGTAAGTTGATTTGGATGGAAAGATTTTACTTGAGTGAATAAATCAACTAACCATTTACTTCAAACGGCCCGAATAGATCAATATCACATGCGGTGCACATGCCTATCCCATTTTTACATTTACACAATTCTGGAATCTTATATTTGTCAACCGGTTGCAACTGAAAAAAGGAAATAACGGAAAATAATCAACCTTAAATGTAATTCAATTGAATACATGATTTTGTTTCATGTACATCATTATGACAGCTCCATCAACAGCTTATTATTACTTCGAAAAAAGAACGCTATTTTTTCGGGTTGAATTCGGCTTACCGTTAAATAATAATGTCCGCGGCATAAACCTCTTATTAGAATCTGCGATTCATCCTGAAAATGATAATAACCATGAACTTCAAAACTTGTTTTTTTCAACAGACATCAGGAACCAATTCCACAGTTGCGAGTTAAGATTTGACTCGGAGTTAACTCTAACTCACGACTGTGGAACTGGAGCCTGTTGGATAATATTAACCAATCTATGCGTATGTGGATGATGGTGTTTAGACTCCGATGTCTGTACCAGAAAGTGGGCGCTTTGAATGGTTTTCCTTCGAGCAACGGATTACGAATCAATACGTTGAATTTACATTTTACAAGTAAAAAACCACTGTTGATATTAAAGCGTTCATTGTCTGACAGTTTCGGAGTTTATCTGAACTCCATCATCAGAACGACCACAATGCTTTTATCGTTTTGGTTTCTCTGATGATAAACTCTTTAGATAAACTCACGAAACTGGGGTTTAGATCAACTATGAAATTGTCAGGCGATAAACGCATTGATATCAATATCATATCTTGCAGTCAATTTACCTTGTTTACTTTGGTTGTAGAAACGACATCGTAATCGGACACCAGTTCAACGTAGTATTCGGTGAAACCGAATTCCGGTGGTGCCGGAGTAAACGATACTTTGACCGAGTCATCATTTTCTTGGTAAGTAAACGGAGAGCCGGTCCAACTCACTGAAGAACCTAGGATTTAGGTCTGAACGAATTATTTTCGTAAATAGATTCATTTATCCTTATTCACCTTTTCAAATATAAGCCAGAGACCACTCGCATCTACAGCAAATCACCCCAACATGAAAGGGGGCATATTGAATATCATTGAGTGCTACAGTTATCAATCTTTAGATTCCAACATGATTATCATCATAATCAATTATAATCAATGATGATAATGATGATGATAATAATAATAGTAATAGTAATAATAACAAAAATAATTAATTACTCACATTATTATAATCATTAATGTGATATTCGATTACATACCGGGGCCCAGTCTCAGAGTTAACTCTAACTCACAAGTGTGACGAACCGGGTCCAGTAGTTAAAAACTTTTGGAATCATTATACTTATCTATCTGATAAAGCCTATTGATTGTACAATAAGCAACAGTTTTTTTCATACAATATTGAAATTGCCGGGGGAAAACTCTATTTCAACATGAATATGCAGAAAACCTCTTGTAAAAGAATGTAAGAACAATTAATATGAGTATAACAGTTTCCGAATCCTACTAATTCGAAGAGGTTTTTAGCATATATATATTCATTGCGCACTTGAATGATATATGTCTTGAGCCACTCTTTTCGATGAAAGTAAAATAATTTAGCCACGATAACCAGAGAATATTTTTGGGCATATTTTTTGCAAAAGTGTGATATTTCACTTTACATTTCCCTGTAACAGTTAATAGTTTATTCGATGTTTCGAAAATGGCCTATAATACATTATGATATAATAAAATAAAATAGTTTTATACGGCTTCTATTGACACTAAAAAAAACTTGCCCAAACGATAGTAATATATAATGTACTAATCTAATACCACACATATATAAATCTTACGGGCAACATCCATAAGAAGAGAATTTTCATATCGTTATTTGTTATAATTATAATTATAATCGTTATAATTTTCACGTCGCTAATACATATATACTAGAAATGAAATTGCCTTAAAAGAGAAATAAATGCCACATTACGGAAATCCTTTGAGGAGTTGATAATTGAGTATATTGGTATGAAGTAGTAAAGAATGCGTACATAACAACGCACTTAATTGAATTCAATTAATTCTGTAAGAATATTTCTAACTCATTACTTTCTTGCAAAATGTTCATGAAAGAAATCGTAGAAAACTTTTCTGTATGACATCTTACCTGATTCGTAGTCGGTTACCGCCGGGTCCATCTCGTCTCGGTGAACGCGCGTGTCGACTTGATGAAATTTCGTCGTAGAATACTTAGAACCGTTCTCAAAGCGATATTTATGTTAGTTCTAGCGAATTCTGAACTGAATGTTGGACTAGTTCAAGCGCCGCCTGCGTTTACAGAGAACACCGTTAAGATGACAATGTGCCATTCGTCACCAACTATTCTCGAACGAATCCCAGCGATTCGCTGCGCATAAGTAATAAGGGTTTTAATTCTTAAATAGCAATAACATCGGCTTCGTAACCTATTCATTTTTTCTATTTTCTCTCTAAAACAACTGTCGTCAAGGCAAATCGAACTATAAATAGCGCCTCATAATATTACACTTTAGGGAAAAAACATGGGACCCCTATGAATAATTGTTAAAGTTTGATATCTAGAATTAATTTGAAAAGAATCTAAAAGTTTAGTTTGGAATTTTTTGTGTCTGTTATATCTGTAGTTGTGTCTGTATGTGTGTACATTAGCCGTGGAAATTCGGGGTTCCTTCAGGGGGCAATATCTGTACCGGTCAGCTTGAAATGACGTCACTCTGAGTAGGCTGATAAGCAGGGACAAAAAAGTGTGTGAGAAATACAGAGAGAATATCGCAAAACAAATCCACTCCTTAGAGTTGAGCTCCGCGCCTGTATAAACCACAAATTACTGGTACCTCAACAGTTAGATAGTCTTGTTACCGCTAATAATGACATGTACATGTACGTATATCTGTCAATAGCGTATAGATGTGCAGCGTCAGTAAAACAAGTCCATCGATCAGTACATCCCGAGTGACACACGACTCACGACGTATGTATATTTGTTTCTTTCCCGAGTGTTAAGATGTCCCTATAGTCTTCTGACAAACGATGCCATCTTTAGAAAAAAAATAAACAAGCAAAAAGCCGGTCTAAATTATCCGGTGAAATTTCTCACCGAGATCCACCCCTGCACTTGTAGCGGTGGGTTGAAAACAGGACAAAAAGCGACAATGTAATTCGCGCCGTGTGTCGGGGTGGGCGAACGTCTCCATTTCCCAAGTTTATGACGATTGAAAAAGGTCGTATGTTGCGAAATAATTAAGGTGTGTTTTAGCTAACATGTTATCGTGAAAAATGTCACACAGATACTGTATCAGGTCTATTTTATCCGCAGAAAATAATATTGAATTGTCCTCCAACCCACATGTGAATACTAGACGGATTAATCTTTTGGAAAAATTCAAAAATCAAAAACAATCGGATGAAAAACGCATTTGAATGTATGAAACCATGGGCGTCAACAGAGGGGGACGAGTCGGGGGCGCGGACGACCCCCATTTTTTTTAAAACCAAATTCCGCATTTTGATTTCAAAATTTAGGTTTTTCCCACATTCCAGAAATTTCATAAATATTTGGTCTTATAAGGCCCAGAAAACGCCCCTTTCGAGCTCCTAATTTGAAAATATCTTAGAACATTGAAGGATTCAGAAATGCTCCTTTGCGGTCGGCGCTTGGCGGGTGCGGTGTAAAGTAAGCTCCGCTTGTAATAATTCTGACCTCCTTTGAAAAAACATCCTATAGTGACGCCCCTTGAAACGTGCAAACAACATAATTTTCGATCTTAAAGTAGGGATTGACCCTATCATTTATTTAATTAGATAGATTTCGTTTGATTTGATTTGACTTGATTGTTGTCCGTTACAAACCCACCACACCTGCACATAATCAATGTTATTTCGAAATGTGAAGTTTCGGATCTGATTTTGGAAACATCTGCCTTCGAAATAAAAAATGGGTATCAATAATATGGTAGACCGTCATTTGGGGTAGCGATTAAATTTCAAATTTCAAATTTTTAATTTCAATTAATCACGCGTATACTATCAATGTGAGCAATTCCTCTCCAACTCGTGAGAAATTAAGAGCGTTTCAATTCGATTTGAAGACGCTATTTTATGCGGTAGAACGTCTACCCAATGTCTTCATTAATTATATACGTAATTCTAGCACATATGAATAACGTATTGATACCATATGGGGCGTAAATTGTTCACGGTAATTTAAACTGAACAATGACCCTATCCGTAATCGAGTTTACAGATATGATGCATAATTTGATTAGAAAAATCATGTAAAATATTACGAGTAATCTTCTTGTACTTCAAACTGGTTAACGGTGGTTGAACTAAAAAGCGTATTATAAAAATGATCAAGACGTAAAGTGCGTACCGAAATAGTGAGTACACTTATCCGCAAGATTCTTATATTCACCTGCGGTTGAAGATGGATCCCGGTACTTACATTTCACTATCGAGTTTCTCGTCATTGTCACAATCAGAGAATCTTCACTGGATTTCTGCGTCTCAAAATAAGCGAGTATCTGCGAAGCTGTGGCTCTGGTTCGGAAAACGGTTATGAAATATGCTTCCTAAGATTGACTCAATCAATCGCACAATTACATTGATATTTACTCGGATGGGTTTTATCGGCTCGTTCCAAGATTATATATATTTAAACACCTCTTCCGAATCAACAACTCAAATATTTACAACTGACTAACGTTGTACTTGTCATCTTGTTTGGCTAACGTACGCCATCTCTGTTCTTTTCGAGTTGTTTCGCTAGATATGATTCTGTTGATAACTGTACAATCGATTCATTGTGGATGAAACACTTGCTTATTGGTGTCATTATTGGCTAGATAATAACAGCCGTAACTCAAACGACGATGTAAAATGTCTACTCAACCAGGAAGCCACCACCTCGGCCGATTCAACCAAGATACAACTCTAAACTATATTTTCTTACGTCAATGAGGTTTTCTTCATTCAAATTTGTTTTCAATGATCTTTTTCTCTTTTGTATCTATTCGTCGAAAGTATCGATCGATTATGACGAATTTTGTGTCATTTTCATGTAGACTTATTTACGGAAGCCCCTAGGTGACATTCGAATTTCGACATAATAAGTAGAATTTCGTGTTAATTAAGTCGAATTTCGACTTAATTAATAAGTAGAAATTCGACATGAAAACAAAACTCGAAATTCGACTTAATTAACACGAAATTCGACTTATTAAGTCGAAATTTGACTTATTATGTCGAAATTCGACTTAATAAGTCAAAATTGTGAACAAATTTTCTCGTATGTCACCTAGGGGCTTCCGTACTGCTTATTATCTCGAAATTCGACATAAAAATAACTCGAAATTCGAAAGTTGACTTAATATGTCGAATTTCGAGATAATAAGTCGGAATTCGACATAATAAGTCGCAATTGTAAAAAAATTGCTCGTATGTCACCTAGGGGCTTCCGTAGCTGATAGATCTGGATTCGCGAAGTTTTCAGACAAGAGGTCGTAAACGCAATCTTACTGCTCTTTCTGTTCTGTAAGCGTTATTTCCAATTTGACGAGAATGAAATGGGAGATAAAAAAGGAAATGGTATCTAGTGAGAGTCCCAAGCATCAATGACAGATGTTTTAAAACTTTCTTAATGTGTTGGTTTTATGATATTATCTGTTCACCATGTTCGCTTGCAGCTTCGAATCTTTTAGATTCGACAAAACTTTTGTACGAGTTTGAACGAAGGCCGACAGGTCCAGCGTATTAGATCATATACCTTGTAAGTTTACTTAATATTCAATTGTACAGAGAGATTAACACAACTTGAAATATGTCTGCGAATCCAAACGCGCATGACACAAAACCAGGATCGGTCTGGTACGTTTTGACGGCATAAGCCCCAAAGCATCTTTCACTTCAACTTATGGAGCTGACATTTTCCCTGATGAGTCTTTTCTCTGCGAACAACATGAAATGTTGAACCGTGCTCACAAAAAAGAGAATCCGAGTCGAAATACGAAGAATTGATGATGAAAGAGGATTAAGATTTCTCGCGTGCTGCACCGAAAACCACCATTAAACAATTTTTTTTCTGTAGACGAGTAGGCGGTCACCTAGTCCTTTAATGATTGTAGGTACAATAGTTGCTCCGCGAGGGTCCATGAAATATTTGTAAAATAATAGCAATATAATAGAATTCCAATTATTATACGATATATGCAAATTTTTATGTAACCGCCATATTATAATCATAAGTCTTTTCATAATTTTGGTGCAGTTAATATTTAGATGAGTAACGTCAAAATTATCACCTGCAGTTGGATCGGTATTTTCACGTCGTTTCTATTTTCAGATATTCCACGGATATGGACGAAATAAAAGCATCAAATTGGGAAAATAAGGAGCAAAAAAATTAAACAATGCCGACCCAGAGGGTACCCAAAAACATGGCGCCTGCAACTGTAAAAAAGGCTTATTGATCGGCGAATTTATCCGGCCAATCATCTTCACACCGAATCACGCCGCAACCTTGATCTCCCGAGTTCGCGGGCGAATTATACGGTGAATGATTCGGCTCCAAAATCGGGCGGCGCAAGCTTCAGGTATACCGGCGAGACCAGATCATCATCATTGGCGAGAAGCATGTTTTCGTGCAGAAATATTTGATATAAACCATTATATGTGTTTTATTTATTCAGCAAGTAATCTACCGGATCTAGTTTTATAATAACGCTTAAAACTGTACTATATCTATTGTCTGGTCGATATTCTGGTCTACTCAGAACATGGCTGGGTTAAGATTGAAATACGTGTATATATATGAAGTGAACAAATGAGGGGCGACGTGATAATTTACGTTTCTCACTTATAGTGACTCGTCTATATGATGCCTAGGCGGTAATGAATTTCTGCGAATAATTTTGCGTGTAAACGGATATCGCCATTTCGAACAGCCACGAAGACTTAAACGAAACAATATCCCATTTTTATGTTCATGAAATGAAACGATTTTGTAAGGTAGAATTTCATTCGGTCGTCGACTTCGTACCAGATATTTTCCCTCTTTTTTAAGTATTTGAAGTATCTTCTCAGAGATCAGGGGCGATTCTAGGGTCAGGGAGAGGTGCACCCCAAAATAGGTCATATCACATAATTAGAATGGCATTCCGAAGAAATTCATCGCAAAAAAAACTCATTTCTTTTTTAATACAGCGAGGCTTATGAATTTAATTTTGTTAGGTAACAATTTGATATTTTAGATCTAATATTTTTCATTTTCCCGTAAAAATTTCAGGGCAACTTGACATCCTTTGGAAAGATAGCGCACCCCCTGCACCCTCCGCTTAGATCCGCCCCTGACTATAATTTGATTCGTCTTTACGATTTTGGGAAACGTGTTTAACGCTTCACATATATCATTTCCGTGGGAAATTTGACAGCTAGAAAGTATGTATGAATATGTTATATTAGGACGTCAAACGATGAAAAAACAATACCCGGCCACTGAAGGCTAGGTTTATCTTTAAACGAACAGTTCTACCGCACAAAACCGACACAAATCAAGCCGGAATTACATATTGTATGTCAAAAAGTTCGTTGTTCATTGATAATTAGTTTTGACACACTGCTTCTATTTTAGATCCTGTGAGTTTATATGCTTTGTAACTTGTTTTTCTGGTCATTCCACCTGATGATGGCTGTTAGTCATCAGCCGAAACGTTGTGGTTTCGTAATAATAAATTTGATAGTATAATTTCAAATTCGAAGTGTGGGATTTCTTCATTTATCTACAGTTAACACGGATTATAGTGTTTATTCGACAACTTCATTGATAATGTTTGTTGAAGATATATTCATATACATGTCATTTATTCAGGCTTCGGCGAATCCGTTCTCAGCACAGAACACGACTAAGATACGAGCAACGTCCCTAGGGTATAGGCCAGTACAGATTAAGCCTGTAGGTTGTACACTCGGATGATTCTAATTTCGAAGAAAATGGAAACCAATCCGCTTTTATAAGCTAAATACCATTTTTTGGCTTAGATTTCTCCGTAGTTTTTCTTTTGGCAACGAATGAGTCTGTGAATCTGAACTTCACCTTGGTGGTCCTGTATCTATTTCAAATGTCAACCAAACTGGAAATGTCACAAAATTATATCAGATAATCTTCAAGTTGCGATTCAAAGGATTTGTACTGGAGTACCGGTCTCGTCCCCCGCAAGGACGCTTTGAATATTATCTGAGGGTCCTTGGCCATAAAACTAGATGTCATCGGTTTAGATATTACGACAGCAGTATTTGAGAAAAGGTACGGGGTTTATTTAAAGGAGTGTCTGGTGCGACTGATAACCACATTTTCAGAATCCGCTCTCGCAATAATGGGGGATAGTAAATGAAAGATACGTAGGAATAATCGGACTCGATACGCGGATCGCTTCTTCGTTTTTTTTTTCAAATTATCTACGTTAGCCTGTATCGTGTATGATTGTCCACAACATATTTCAAATGTCTAACTGAAAACGTGAACTTTCAGGGGTGGATTTAGAGGTGGTCATGAGGTCCGGAGTAAACGGTTATCCTCATCGAGGGTGGACCCGCTAGTGGCCTTTGAGACGATTGCTTTTTCCGAGAAATGCCTTGAATCTTCTTCCAACCCACAGCCTTCTATTTTTCCTAGATCCGCTCCGACTTTACCAAGGTCAACAGCTCTAATAGTTAAGGTCGACTTAAAACTGCTAGATTCCGAAATCCAGCAATGTTGGTTAGCCATCAATGCCACCCGGTCACGTTGAGCGTCATTCTTATATTTGATACCAGCTTTTACCCAATCGACGTAAGAATAACTCAAATTCGACACCCGTGGAACTTGGGCCAGGTAAGGTCACTCGTACTATGCTCATTGTCCACACGCGTTCGAAACCGACACCGTCTAGCGTGCTAACCATGAACTAGAACGGTATATACGTTTCAACTCATCGGAGATATCAACAGCGTCTACAACAAGAACGGAGACGAAGGGTCGAATTTGAAAATAAATAGCTAGCACTGCTTAGTTTATTATCATCGAAAACCAGTGTTAGGTACACAATGCAAGCAAATAGTACACATCATTCACATTCACGCCACGAAAAAAATACATTCACAAATTCTACCTATTTACACGTTCATATATACATATATATTAATAATAATAATAATAATAATAATAATAGTTATCATATTAATAATAATAATAATTTTACAATACACACTCAATATGTATCACAGCAGGTACGCTCAATATGCGGTGGACCGTCCAAGCATTTTTCTATGAGCAACGCTTTCGCGTTGGAACAGGAATATTTTTCATCAAGGGGCGTGTCTTGCTGCCAGCCCACCGCACTGAAGGTTTAAAGCGCATCGTATGCATTATAATTAAAGTACATTTCCAGGCAGCAGTTCGAAAAGATTATTTCTATTCGAAACAGACATTTTCTGAGCAAGATTCATGAGGCAATCGCCGAAGTGCCTTGTTCTCGAATTGCGAAAAATGGATAGACTGTTAATATAATTATATACGGTAAAAAAAAGAAAAAAACAATTTTGGCTCTGTAATCTTAAATGCATTATTAGTAACTGAAGCGATTTTCGTGGTCCATGTGTATTAATAGAACCCATTCTCTGGATTCTCTAAACACTGAACTGAATAATGAACTCCTTTCCGGAATACTCGATCAACCATTGCGAAAAGAATAGTATCCTACAAAACGTTTGGTATGATCCAGTAAATATAGGGACCAAATGATAAAATCTGACCAAGATAATAATTGGTTTAGATTTCGAACTCCTTATTTGGACAACGCGTCATGATCGTAGTAACTGTTCTACAAGACAAGTTTATTCCATCCCTTCAACTTTCATCTTGTTGACTGTAATACATCGCAATCGAGTGAAGAATGAACAAACAGTTTAAAATCCTACAAGTCTTGCGTTAGAAATTGTTGTCAAACCAATCACGCATGGCAGTTGAGGCCTTTTTATGAACACTAGATTAATGTCGAAAATTATGCAAAACGTTTTTAAGAGCATGGATTATGTCATAATCTGTCATTTTTGTTAACATTGGTTATCATAATCGATTAGCATACCCAGCATACTCACTCGGCGAGCAAGTATGCCGATTATCTAATCCAACTAAGATGGTGTTCTCGGTAGTGGGTTGGTGCCAAGTGCACCATAAATGGATAATTTCTACCTGGCGTTTTTATCAACCAACATAGCCGGTTATGATAATTGATACTAATCGTCTATATAATCTAAATAGCAAATCTATTCTGATTATGCTAGTTCATAAAAAGGCTTTTGGTTTTTGTATGTTCAGAAAAATTCATAGTAAGTCCTCAAGAGCGCGACATTACAAGTTAGTACTTTTAAAAAGATTTCCAAGGTCAATTTCCGAATGTTTATGGTAATGGTAATGTTTTCACTTTTCTGGGGATGTTTTGAATTCTATCTTCCCAAAAAATAATGATTATCAATCAGGATTATCTAGAGAATATTTTGCAAAATCATTTAAATTTCTTCGCCGATTCATCTAGGTCAAAGTCGAAATCGGGATCGAGGAGGGACTTGAACGAAACCTTTTTCGCAATTCGACTCGTCACTTTTTAATGTAAAATGTTAAAATGAAACCTAATCATTAAAATCAACCTCAAAAACGGTTTTTCTCCATCATTCATTCATAACTGCCGTTTTATTTCATATCGGATGACCACAAAACTATACTATCATTATTTACAAAATTCCATACATTTACCAATTAATTGTCATAATCCTCATGATCATCAATCATAACACTATATACACATCTCAAAATAGCAAGCTAAACGAATAAATAAATAATAAGAAGTCGATTATTTCCGTAAGAAATGAGCCCTGCCGTTTAGTAGATAGAATATGAGAAAGCAAGAAATTCGCTTGAGACCATATTCGTATTTTTTTCTTCAACATTTGTTCGTTCGCAGCAGCAGAAAAATCGTGAGCATCAGAAAAATTTGCGCGCATTCTCGGCCTACTACGAATCGGACTTCGACGACTTTTTCAAATCTAACGGTTTCTCGTCGTCTAAACTGTTCGCGTAATCTGATCGTTTTTCGTTCTTCGATTTCGCCGGCGATTTTTTCGTCGCCGTCGCGGCCGTCGTTTTCGGCATCGAGAGATCCTGCGGCGCGTCGCTACGTCGACGCCCTGACGTCGTCGGCTTGTCCTCCTTCGCCTTGTTGCTCATCGCCGGCTCGTCGCTGTCAGACGCCGCGCCACCCCCGCCAGTCGAAGATGACACGCCGTTCATCATCGAAGCTTGAGCCTGCGCGAGCTGAGCATACTGCGCCATAATATTTTGCGGAACAGAATAATTGCCAAGTCCCTGCGCGGCGGCCGCGGCGCTTATCAACGAATTATACATCAACGGACTGTACAGATACGGAAACGAAGCGGCCGCCGACGAAGATGGTAACTTTTCCCCAGGCTCCGGTCCGTCGTCTTTGCCGTCTTTCGATTTCGACGACTGCGACGATCCGGCAACAGCAGTTGAAACTGGCAAACCGTACGCGGCTAAATACGCCATCGGATTGGCCGCCATGGCAGCCATGTTGGCGTACGAAGCCATACTGACCGGTAGTTTGGACATGTTAGCGGCGAGTAAAGCGGGATTAGCCGCCGCTGATAAAGCAGCCATTTGAGCTTTCGTGTATTGTTCGGCTAACATCTGCTGAGACAGCGTGGCCTGCTGCGCGGGTTTCCGTCCACGTTTTTCGGATGGCTTCAAAAGTCGTGACTGTAGCGACTCTGGCAGGTTACCCTAAAGAGAAATGACAATAAACAGTTCAGTTGTCAAGTACTAACAGTATGAATTTAAACTTTTTCAGGTATCATTCGACATTCTCATGTAAAATTTCGGGGCAATTTGACTTCTTTAGAAGGAAATGCAAAGCCCCTACACCCTCCTCTTGGATGTGCCCCGGAAATGGCTCATTGATTTTTGAACGTCAAAATCCATATGTCTTTTTCTTAAATAGTGGTTTTTATTCATCAAACTTAACAGTTTTTGTATTTAGAGGTATATAAGCAAACTACTGGTAAGTACCTTTTCTTTGACTAAATGAGACCATTTTGGATCGACGTAGAAATGTGGGTTCTGTTGAAGCCACTCAGCTAAATGCTTCAATGGTGGGGCCTTAGCACCAGTAATCTGAAACAAAGACAATAATGCTATTAGCAGGTTCCCTACAGATCAGTCATTCCTGGATAAAAGATTGAGGCGACATGAAATAATAGTACGTCGCTGAACTCACCCTTTTTCCGGATACTTTATTGATCACAGATACATTTTCATCACCGGTGAGCGACTCCGGTTTAAGGGTGGTTGGATCGAGACGAGGCCGGCGTTGTTTGTTACGATGCGCGTGGTGACCGCCGTGCAACGCCTGGTCGTCGTTCGACGTCATCAGCAACTCGTCGTCCATCAGTTCGTCGGGTAAATCGACCATGAAACCCGGGTGCGTTTCTAACCAGTCTTCAAGGTCGGATCGTTTCGGCGCGTCTTCACCAGTCAGACGGGTTCCGTCTTCGATACTGACAACTGGTATACGAGCGTCTACAACACGAACAGTTCGCGTAAAATAAATGATTCTTAAGCAACGATACACGTTACATACAAATGAAATATAGACACATCAGTCCAGACTCCCTGATATCTCTAATTGTTGTAGTTTTCACCAAAATTAAGAGTAATTTGAAATTCAAAAAAAGTCTAATTGAAAAAGATACAGTAGTGATACGATAGCATTAATTTCACGCTCACCTGGCCCCAATTTAGACAGCGGTAGTAAATGTCTATTAATTTGCGTTGAATGGCCTCGAGGACTACTAGACCCACTCGCCGCAGCAGCCGCGATACGCTGTTCCATCAACTTCACATCTTTCGGCTTTCGACCTCTTTTCTTCTTAAACGAATTGCCCTAAAATCCATAAAGAACCTTATGAAGTTACAGTGATAGATTGACAACAAACGAGTTCTCAGACGCAGTTCATTACTATGCAGGTTTCAATTTTGAATACTTAACTTAAGAAAAATGTGATAATCCAAAATAGAAAGTTTTCAATAATCAACACTGTTTTTGTACGGTGATCATAATGCCCATCTAAAGATCTTTTGATAATTGGCTGGTTTGGTTTTATTGTGAAACGCACTGCATTGTTTACAAATTATATTTTTCAATTTCTTAGGTAGCACTTACCAGTCCCATACACATAGGCGTCGATGTGCGTCCGATTGTCGTTTTACTTTCACCATCCGTGTTATCACGACTACTGCAATAGTCTTCTATAGCACCATTAGTCAAAAATTCGCTGCGATGATGCGGAACCTGTGGATGTGACCAAAAATAAATTCCATGAGAAGATTAACGATGAATAGGTGGATGCATTCTTAATATTCTGAAGGGTGTAATATAAACCCTTTCAACAACAATGAGGAGATACAGGTAAATTAATAACTTAAATACTTAATTAATACTTTTTGTAAGAGTAAGGATTCAGAAGGCAAGTTTTTTTTTTTTGTAGGTTCTCTTTCTTGATCTGACGTAACTCCACTAGCAAGTTACCAGGACCCAGTTCACAATTCCTGGTTAAGATTTTAAACATCGGAGAAGAAATGAACTCAACTCGACGAAAATCATCCCATCCAGCTCGCCCAGTAGCTGAGGAATTAACCCATAACTGTGGAAATCGGACCTGGAAATGGTCAAGAGCTCAGCGAAAACTGGGTACTAAAAATGAACTATTACCGGTATTCGTAAAGATGTCATATTAGTGTCGCTATCATTCTCCCTATCGCTGCTCAGATCACCGCCGGCGAGACTGCTACTACTCATATTCTGCATCGACGAACGACCGCCCAACAGTTCACGCAGTTTCACAACTGAAGAGAAAACAATGTTATTTGTACCGAGGGATTTATCATCCATTGAGCAGAGGTGGTAGTCGGGTTTAAATTCGAAATTGTGCAAGTTCAAATAGCTGAAAATTAGAAGTTACGATCGATTGCTAAGCCTTGTAAACCAAGCTTTCACGAATTTGGCTGCTGAACATTAGGAAATAAAAGTGTTCAAAAACGCAAGAAATTAAAGGGTCCAAAATTTCAGTGTTGACTTTTTGACACATCTTTCAAACCGATGTCTACACGAACTTACTTCGCTCCGCTTCCATTTCTAATTTTGTGCGTCTCTTGCGTTTCTTCTGTATTGTCATTTTCAATCCATCGCCCTAGAAAAGTATTCATCCAACTGTTCACTCACTCGAACTACGACGCCAATACAATGAACGAATCTAATCCATCTATTTAATCCACCTTATATCAGATCGATTATCAATGTAACTATAAATTAATCTTTGATTTTAATCTAATTCAAAACCTAGAATTTTAATCTAATTCAAAAGCTAGAACGAGTAGAAATCTGAAACAAGCTTGAAAACTATATCATATAAATGAGATTGCATTAGTCGAGATAGATCTTCAGAAAAAATTACCACGCACACAAGACAAACATAAAATTACTACGGTAAATACACTACTGATTAGGCAGGTTGTCACACTACAGAAAACCAAGGTGTCCTGCTATACATGCTTCATCTTCATGCCTTTGATTAGTTTCTATACGTTAGCTACGGTACATCATACAAAATTTGCATGCCAATTATCGTGCCTTACAGCATCACGTTCACTGTTTTCTTTTTCAAAAACATGCGTATGATTCAGAAAGTACCAAGTATTGCGAGCAAGAACATCGAATATCGTTCACACACAGCAAGCAGTGAGAAGCATAAATATCAACACGACACCTTAGGCATTCCGTATGAAGGAGAGGGAAGGATAGATAAAAGGATAGGAAGTTATGATAAGAAGAATTTGAAGGGGCAAATGTCGATGGAAATTGAACAAAACAACATCTTATGTTTTAATCAAACTGTGTAGACAAAATATATCCTTTTTTGAGTGTCTAGAGGCAAGTGTTAAAATACCGATAACTGAATCAATTGTCACATTAATTACTTAACAACAAGACGTAGTTGGCATTTGACCAGTAGCTACATATCAGACAGAACATGCGAATGAAAGTAAACTGAGTGCGATAATAAATATGCCCTCTTGCGCATGCACATTTTACACTGAAGCAGTTTTTCATACAATAACAAACACTTGCCATATTATAGTACGGGACTGGAGACTCCCTCTACAACAAACAGAATTTCATTAGTTCCTTTACCATCAATTAACAACTGATTAAATGGTTAATTAGTCACACACTACTTAGGGTAATTATCATTGAGTTGTTAATCACTATCACACAAGTGTTAGCTAAACGATTTTCGTATATTTCTCTGAATTAATGTTCACTTGAGTATTAATCATTTGAAGTGTGTCCGATGATTTATGAGGCTGGGTTACACGCAGATATTTGCTTTCAATGATAATAATGCACACTTCTACCGAAGGGGAAAAAGATAGCGGTCAAGCCAAAAATGACTCAGATGAGGAAGTAACGTCGACTGAACTGCCTATGAATTGACGGATCAAATGTGCCATCCTTAACTTTGCAGAAAAGGTGGCTTACTCTATCAAGGCTATAAATAATACTATCTAAGTTCGTAAATTAAGTATATTTCTCAAGTTTGTATATTTCACTGGTTAATCAGTGAACGTACTTAGTATGAGATCTATATCTTCTCTAGTAAATGCGCATCAACTAGGAAATTTTAGGTCAAATCACGGGCAGTTCGAGTACGTGACGCTTGGAGAAACGGAAGTTATCGATATTATGAGAAAAAGCCCTCTCCGTCAAAACTGTGACAACGCACCTCGACCATCTCGGACTCGAGGTCCTCCGGGTACATCATCATCATCGCTACCTGACTAGCTAAATCGGGCGTATCGGCGCGGATGTTATACTCGACCGTAGAGTCGATCGTCGGCGTGCCGATCGGCGTACCGACCGGCGTGCTGCTCACTGACTCTCCTTGTAACGCCGACGGGAAACGTTTCGCCACCGGCCACTCGCCTTTCTCCACGCA
The DNA here is from genome assembly GCF_964204645.1 of Tubulanus polymorphus. Taxonomy (NCBI): domain Eukaryota; kingdom Metazoa; phylum Nemertea; class Palaeonemertea; order Tubulaniformes; family Tubulanidae; genus Tubulanus; species Tubulanus polymorphus. The sequence goes on along the minus strand of NC_134027.1, from coordinate 8,915,891 downwards.
GTAACAGATGTGCTCCAAACGGTAGAATATCGTACGATCCTGAAATATAAATAATCGACGTCAGCGATTGTTGCGAAGCTGATCGCAAAACCAGACCGACTGTGAACCAGAATGTCTCCTCTAATATGGAGTTGAAGTAATCACTCACGTAATGCACTGAAAGATTTGTCCTGGCTGACAGGAATTGTGTATGGAAATACTAAGTTCCCAAACCCCTCCTCCCCTTTGTCCTGGCTGACAGGAATTGTGTTTGGAAATACTAAGTTCCCAAACCCCTCCTCCCCTTGACCTTGGACATCTTTTATGGTGAGCCCCTTACATCTACGAACTCATACCTTAGGCCAACCAAATCCTGGATTTTCTTCAACCGGCTGTCCGTACGTGTTCACCATATTCCCCTCATTACCATCAACATCCGTATCGTTTTGCGGCGTTTCAGGTCGGATCTGTAAGAATGTACATAATAATATATTAGTGCTTTTATAGTTATAGCTCAATCTCAGAGATTTTCCACAGCGTCTTTAAGCAGACTAAGCTTGACTACACTTTTATTCAGATAAGCTTTTATCAATTGTAACGTAATTTGCAATGTTTTATATGATCTTTGATATTTCGTAAAATCATCATCATTATTTTGATGGGTTTTACACGAATCTAATCTCCAAACTTTTATCATAACTATACCTTTGACGTTTCTCCTTCCTCTGCATTGCTTTCAACTTCCATTTTACATTCTTTCACCGATTCTGAAGATTCTGAATCTTTACTTTCAACGACATCAGTGGTCTCTTTGTCCACCTCCATCTTCTGCTCGTCGTTCTCGGTTTTAACGTCGGTAATCTCTTCCTTCACCTCATCTTCGCCGACCTCTTTTTTAACGTGTTCTTCCGTTGTTTCATGCTTCGCATCGATTTCCTGAAATTTTCGAACATTCGTAAATCAATTTCCATCGGAATAATCCCAGATATTGCTGTCCCGAGAATGACTCGTATAGAAAAGGTGGCTACAATATACCCGAATCATCAATTAGCACATTGATTCATTCATTCAAGTCAGAAAACGAAACGAAGGCAATTTGTTCACTCAATTTAATTGTAAGTATGTTCATTTTATAGCAGCTAATCTGGAAGGGGTTTCAGGAATCAAGCATTACAAACCTTTTTAACAGGTTTTGAGTCCAAATCGGATTTGTCATCATCGCTTTTACCCTGAGCTCCAATAGTTTCCTCTTGCTTCACTTTGGTAAGTGAATCATTGTCGTCTTTGGCAACATTTTCCTCCTTCACTACTATCTCACTAATGGCAGCTTCTGGAATCCAAGCAGACATCACTAAGATTCAATTTAAAAGCAAATTGAAGTCGAAACTCTTAATTCAGTAGCAATGTACTCAGTTAAATCCATTCAAAACAATATCAAAGGGCGTAGGACCCCAAAGACATCATGGTAGTTTGAATCCAGGAAGAAAGACACTCTAAATATTTGGATGGATATATGAAAGCTGTGGGTACTGAAGTTTGTAATGGGTAGTGTAGTGTAGATCTGTGTGCATTTGTGGCCAGCACACAGATCACATTGTTCAATGGGGTTTGGTCCAGGACTCGCAAGATTTTCAACAACACGGAAGTAACGTGTAATAAATGATGACTTGAATTGCATGACTACCTACCACCCCTCATTACTGTTGGAAAACTAAACGTCGGCACTGACTAAAAATTAGTAATAACATTTTAGAAATGGCCAGAATTTTAACTTAGGTTCTATCTCATTTTTATTTTACAATAGCGATTGGTATAATTTTTTTTAAACGGCTGTTAAAGCTTCATGTTTCGTCAGCAATTCACTGCAAATAGTTACGCAACTACGCACATTTCAGTGTTTTTGGCAGCTGTACACTCAATCGGCACCGTTCGTGACTAGCTTCACTGCGGAATTATCATTAATTAACATCGCCATATCACATCATCAACTTATATTGTGCCTTAAAACCCTAACAGCCGAAATAATTGAAATGCACACACGATTTCTATCATTGAAAATTGAGAGAGTGGCCATGTTTGTGTTTGCTGCTTCGCGTAAATCCCGCACGGTGGTGGAACCGCGCGGAGTGGGGCCGATACGTCTAGTTTTAGTCGATCTTAACCTGAACATACGAAATATCTATATTACCATTTGATTGTTCTTTAACAATTTTATCACAGATGGCAGCAGCAGCTGGTTCACTGGCTAGTTCGTGTTTAAATGCATCGTAAACTTCTCGGAATGACAAAGCAGGATCGTTAAGAATGTGATAGTCTGTACGCGATAAACCCCATCTGAAAATGCAAAAAAAACTTATGTAAATCAACTGACAAAATTATATAAAGTAAATGTCATATATTCCACTTTACAGATCAGTCGATGGCCTTTTCTCAGGACTGAATGAATTCACCCTATATGTAATCTTAGATATTATCTATATATCCTATATTACCTGGCAGCTCCGATAAGTAGATCTCGATCCATCGACCCGGGTATCCACCACTCGGGCATGTCACCGGCACGCTCGCACAGTTCCAAATGTGCGTCGAGCTTCGGATGATAGAGAATGTCTTCGCGGATCTTGTTCAGCAAATCGACCCGTGCCAGGCATCGATTCGCGCGCTCCTCAGTGATCGGCTCGATGTACAGGTCATTCGGCGGAATGGCTGCAATTCGAAGGGACATTAAATTTGACCATGTAAATCAGTCAACAAATTTCACAGAGACGGTTGGGTTCAAGTAAAAGTTTGAATTCATAATTTTGATATTGGTATTGGCTGCTTCTTTTCATCACGTCCCCCAACAATAAAAGTTCTTACATTCTTTCAAAAATTTCTAACAAAACATAGCCTCTGTAAGTCGGAATTAGTATCGATCACATAAAAGGAAATTTAAGGAAATCACTCAAAATTCTAACAGAAAGTAGCCTCTGTGAAGCAAGAATTAGCATCAATCACGGTCAAGGAAAATTAAGGAAATCGCAAGATGTGTCACAAGGAAAATCAACCCGGACTTATATCGCATTTTTTTCCAAAACCGTATCTATTCTTTTTACGGTGGTTACAAGTCGACTGAAATTACCTCCATCTTTCAGTTTTTTGCACACTTTGCAGCACATGTAGTAGAACGCGAGGAAGTATTCGGTCATCGTTTCGTCGAATTTACGATCGAGTCGCGCGAGCGTGCGGAATCGTTCCCAATTGTATTGTTGCGTGTTCTTGTCGAATTCAACGCCGTACGTCGACACGACGCGATAGAAATCAGACTCCTCTCGCCGCGCCCATCTCTGCTGCGACTGACGCTTTGCGTACTCGCGTTCCTTCAGTATCGCCTCGAAGTGCTGTCGCTTTTGCATTTTCTGGCAAATAAACATACGGAAAATATCATTATCAGGGTGACCACTTTTATTTGAATTGCTTTTTCCCTGACTATTCCCTGAAATGCATGTTGTTTCCCTGACTTGATCTGCTAAGAATTTGATCAATTAACAGTCAAATACGTAAGACAGATGGAAACTGATCTTACACACCATCTAGCTATCTCAACAAATTTCCCAGACTTTTAGCATTCTATTTAACCCTTTCAGTGCTGACTAATTAATACCCTGTTCTGCGGGAGATGATTTGAAAATTTAAAAAAATTCCACCCTAGTGTGTTGAATATTAGGAATACCACTATAATGCGTCTACATCGGCGGTGTATCGTTAGTTACTAGTATTTCACTATGTTTGACAGGTGCTGCCATTTTTCAAGAGATAATCACTAATTACTGATATCATCAACACACCGCATTGCGGTGTACTAGCAAAATCCATCACCAATTTGTACACCGCACTGCGGTGTAGACGCACTGAAAGGGTTGACAAAATTTCCTAACCGTTCCAGGAAAGTGGCCACTCTGATTATTAGGTAGTATTTCTGGCACTCTTAAACTCAACAGAACATATCTTCAGATATATTCTAATATTTCCTATCTTCTTTTGTCGTCAAATATTCTATCATCTAAAATCATTGAATCTATAATGTACCTTCTCTTTTTGCTGTATTTTGATCTGTTCTTTCTTGTGACTTCGCTGGTAACACGTGATAATTCTCCGTAGACGAGTGTTCAAATCAGAAATACCCGGGAACGGTAACTTACCATCTGAAACGAGATTCAAAATTCTTAACATTGATATTTCATCGGATCCAGGAAAATGTTGACATTTTAGTCATCAGCTCACGACTTACCGAGGCAAGCTTGTTCACCGACAGGTTTAGGATTCTGCGAGGATGATGCAGGCGTCGAACGACCGGGTGACAGAGGTTCATCGAATTCCTCGTCGTCGTCTTTACCACCAGGTGGTGCCGCGTTCAACTTGGCATCAGTGTCCTCGCTGAAAATCATCATGAAAGACCAAAATTAGGTAAACAAAGATCAAGGTTTTAATCAGAGATCTACAAAGGCTTAAATAGCTAGTTTAACTTTACAAAATGGAATAGTCGCTTCAGATTTCCACACTTTTCAAAAAAATACTTTTTATAATCAATACTAAACAATAACTTTAGCTTAAACGTACTTATCACTGTCATTTTGTTCGGCGAGCAAAGCCATTCCATCCGGTGGGCCACATCGATCCAGGAAGCAGAGTCCGGCGTCCTGTCGCATGATGTTGTATTTCTCGTAGCCGTGTTTGAATGTGCCGATCAGTAGACTTTTATCGGCGTGCCGGTCCCACCACTGCACTGGTATCAAACCGTCGGTATCGGGCATATTCAACTCGATATCGCTATAAACACACAGAGAATAAAAGAAATCTCAGAGAAAACAGAGAAAATAGGAAAACATATTTTTCAACAACAACTGAGGAACGGGTGAATGATACACTTGTTGACAAACTGTATCAAGTTTGAGACATCTCAAAACCACCTTGTTCTGTGACTATTATATGGTTTTCCCATAGGGGCGCATTTGAACTGTATTACAGGATCCTTGCGCCATACAAGATCTATTCATTATCATTTATCAACATTATGCTAATTTAGTTCTATTCGACCGAATTGCAAATCTTACTTGGCCGGCAGTCCGACGAAAACCTTTTCAGCCTCATCGCCTATCACTTCTTGTTTCAGGTAGTACAACAATCGAACGCGCAACAAAACTCTAGAAACGATAAATAACAAACGATCAGTATTCAGTATTCTAGAAGATCACTATTAGAACATCATAGAATTGAAACTACAAGCTCGAGGAAACATTTTCAGACTTAAAGATCATTTTTTTTGGTTATCATTGTGGGTTCCTCTACATATTATTGTCATGACTCAGATAAAGTGTTTTTTCAGATGGTTAACAAACGATCAGAGGAATGAAATATCGAGCTACACCTTCATACACTTACTTGTTGGCGTGTCGTTGTAGATGTTTCTTGTAGCCTTCATCGGTGATCACTCGTTCCGGGTCGATGTCGACCTTCGCCATGATCTCGCGCAACTGATCCGACTTTTCCGTCGAGTCTTTCTTCGCTTTGCGTCCTTTTCGCCCTCGCGGCACGGGCGCCGATAGGCCGGAATGATTTTTGTAGCACGCGTTGCTATCCGCCGCCGGATTGACTAGATCCCAGATAAATGCTTTTATTCGATCGTCGCCGTAGTAATGATTGAGACTGTAAATTATCTGAATAACAAAAACGTCGATATAAATTTCAACCCTTTACTCTTAAGGTGGTTTCCATTGTTCTCGACAACAGGTTTTAGAGGGGCGGCCACCTTTGAAAATAAGCCAGCCCTTATAAAATAACTTCTACCCCCCTACAAGAGTGGATGTTAATATTCTATATAAATGCTGATAACTGCTTTTTAAAAATATAGGCCTATTGAGCTAATGTGAAAAATAGTTCAAAACCAAAATTAAGCTTAAATTTTCTGTATTCTTTGTTGATGATTGAAAGCAGCCACAATGTCATAGTGCCGAGAACACCGGGTTCGAACTTTTTCCAAATTGCAAATGAGAGCCCCCACATATTTATCTTTTGCGAAAAAATGCAGACACAACAAGCTCAAAATCTTTTTTTTTATATCAAAAACAAACTATTGCCTTACCAAAGCACGAGACATATTTTCGGCATCAGTTTCCGACAGTTTTCGCTTGAAACGACCGTGAAGTAGAATATCTTTCCAACGTCCCCAACTGAAAAATGATTACGAATTCCCGATTAGTTAAGACAAACTGTTATTTCATCATGAATCAGGCAACCGAATCATAGCATTCACATATTTCTTTTTCTTGATCATACAAACTAACACTAACCCGTAGACTAGAAGATTTTTCTCGACTTTGAAGAATTCCGATCTCGTGTAGCAACCGTTCGGATTGGCGTCTTTGATTTGTTGCTGCGCATCGTCGAGTGCTTTCTGCTTACGACTACGACGTGTTCGTTTCATGATTTTCTCTTTGTTTTTGCCCTTACCCTTGCCCTTACTGTCCTCCTCTTCGTACTCGTTATTCTCAGAGTCCTCGCTGTCCAGCGACAGGTCGGACATGTCGAGTATACTGTCCTCATTGCCGTAACGTGCTGTCTGTTTTCGCGCACGCGGCTGTTCAATAATGAGATCATTCTGTAAATTGAATGAAACATCGTGAAAATTTAACCTTTTCATGATAAGGGTCCCTATGGATCGTTCCTTCCTGGATATAAGGAGTTCTGAAGGAAAAAATTTCAAATTTTGAGGAAGTGTTTGCATCACTTTCATATCCCAATTGAAATGGAAACATCCTTAACCAATACTGTTTATGTCAGTTAACAACTAATTTGGTTGTTATGAAGCAAATTTTCATCTTCATCCTGCTAACTTCAGTTTCTAATTCGGTAACCATCTAATTGCGTAAAAAATCCTGGTACCAAATTACTAGTTTTTAAAGGAGTTTTGGACATTTTGCTCAAATTTAAGGTGTTTCAAGCACCTTTTTTTCTGTTGAGTAGTTTTTAAGGAATCAAGGACTTGTAGGACCCTGCAAGACATGGACTAATGATGACCAGAACTTAGCGAAGATTCACGATCACAGCCTATGTAGATAGGATCAAATCTACAATACGAACCTTATGCATGAGGTAGTCGGCATCTAGGTCTGCCTTCCGCGCCCATTTCTCCCAGAAATTGGGATCGTCGATATTTATATCATCTCGGTTGTCACTGGCACTGAAACTTGCCTGAAATGTGTCAAGTTTGATATCGTAAACAAACCTTTCAAACGCTAACAAGAACATTTGCGAGAGCAATTGAAAACTTGACGATAATAATTACCTTAGCGAAAGTTGACCCTTTACCCTCTGAATCGATCGTGATTGTCTGAGTACGTCTTTGTAGGATTTGATCAATGTCTTCCTCGCAGAATTGATCACCGGCAGTGTCATCCTCCATCAATGCGCCGTACGCGCCTTTCTTCAACAAGTCTTCAATCTCTTTCTTCGTCATCTGAGCCTAATCAAATAATCAGTGAAAACATATGTATGATTGGGCAAAACATATATTAAGACCTTAAATCTGGTAGTTTTCGCAACAGCATTTTTTTTTTGAAAATTTTGCATTTGTGTTCAATTGATTGGAACATTTGAAAGTATTTTTTCAGTATCTTATCAGATTCGTTGAGCAGTTTGAACTCACAGTTGCCCAGCAGGTGTTAAACCACCAGTGGCAGCTCGGTATTAGCATGGCAAATCATCATGTGAAATACTGTTAAGCGATTGGCACATATGTATACATGTAACTGGGCAAAAACAATATTAAGGCCTTAAATCTGGTAGTTTTCACAACAGCTTAAACATATTTTGCATTTGTGTTCAATTGATTGGAACATTTGAAAGAATTTTTTCAGTATCTTATCAGATTCGTTGAGCAGTTTGAACTCACAGTTGCCCAGCAGGTGTTAAACCACCAGTGGCAGCTCGGTATTAGGATGGCAAATCATCATATGAAATACTGGAAAGCGATGGGCGCCGAAATCTTCGTGATAAACTACTAACCTGGTCCTGTTTGTTTTTCTGTTGATTCATCGACTGTAACACGGCTTTATCGAGCCCGAGTTTCAGCGACGCTTTGTCAAACATTTCACGTTCATACGAATTACGCGTGATCAGTCGATAGACTTTAACGCTCTTCTGTTGGCCTATACGATGACATCGCGCTTGAGCCTGCAATTGAATCGACATAACATGTATTCTAAATATCGATAATTGATTTTACTGCCGTTTTCTTCATAGGAATGAGCTGTCGCCAGAAATGTAGACTCGAGAATAGATACTTGTAAACTGAGACTGTTCTATCTGGTAAATTACGATTTAATGTTGGAGGGTTGTATCGGTGAATGCACAGTATCTCGATAACAGTCACCTTCTTGCCCTCCGTTTGAATGAACAAACTATTAATTACGAAACATACCTGCAGATCGTTTTGCGGATTCCAATCAGAGTCGAAAATGATGACAGTATCAGCAGCAGTGAGATTAATACCGAGACCACCGGCTCTCGTACACAACAAAAACACAAACCGATCCGAGTCTAAGATACAAAATGTTTTCATTATTCATCGATACCTCTATAGACATATTCAACAGCATTCAAATTCAAAAACATCACAGTAAAAGTAATATGACCATAGAATAAATAGCTCAAAATGTCATTATCAGTATATATTTCAAAGTCTTTCTCGTTGATAGCCATTCTATACCTGGTTTACTGAATCGATCAATTGCTTCTTGTCTGAGGTTACCACGAATTCGGCCATCGAGTCTCTCATATGGGTAACTAAAACAGATGAACACATTTGTTCATTAGCGACTGTGGTAAAATCGATGTGGCAGGAAATTGGGACGATTCGATTCATTCGCAAATTAACTTACCTTTTATGAATGAGGTAATCTTCTAATATATCCAGCACTCTGATCATTTGAGAGAAGACCAACACTTTGTGGTCACCGGCTTTCAATTTCGGCAACAGTTTATCAATGAGAACCAGCTTACCGGAGGCCTGCACCAGAGCTTCGTGAACTTTCTCCGGATTCGGACCGTGTTGTTCTTTTACTTCGTTAACAGTTTGTTCTTCAGCACCTGGTGAAAACAATTTGTTTGTAATTAAAGGATAAAACAGACACAAAAGTCCCACACTCACTCGTAAGTTGAAGACAATCGCAATATCTTGCTCAGCTCTTTTCAATTTGGATTATGAATGATGATGATGAAATAATATATGTATATAGCGCCAATTTCACTGACTCAATATTCAAAAGCCCTTTACAGTAATCCAGTAAACATTTCATTTTAGGAAATGTATGAATTCCAAATCGGGTTCATGATATTTTTCGGTAGAGCATTCCTGAGTGGGAGCAACAAATGTGAAAGATACTCATGTACTGGATGATACATGTCATAAGCACTGATTCATTTTGTTCACTTCATATCGAATGAATGAAATTCTAATACCTTTTATGAGGAACGGATGATTGCAACATTTTCTCAGCTCCATCATAGTATTCATCAGACTGGGCGCGTTCGACGTCGTGCCACCTTTTGTCAAGAACTGGAAATTACGCTCGAGAATGGCTCTGTAGTACTTCTTCTGAATATTCGTGAGTTCTACCTGTTGTGCGCGATAAAACGAAATCGAAATAACACATCATGAAAATAATCGCAAAATTTACGAGCTATTTTTAGCGATATTTCATCTACTGGTATTCAGTTGTGCGAGCTTTAACTCACAGCTACCCAACAGCCAAAATATTGGAAGTGGCAGCTCAGTATTAGCATGGCAAATCATCATGTCAAAAGTAGCAGGATATTTCCCACTTCCGAAATATATGCACCCTAACCAAATGATATGAAGTTGTATAAATCTTACCTCAATGATAGTCTCTTCCTTCGGAGCCAAACTTTTCTCCACGTCTTCTTTCAAACGACGAAGCATCATCGGTTTCAAAATCTTGAAACGAAAAATGTTTTGTATAAGTGTAAATCTTACATTGGTGATTTGTTTAAGTTGAAGTAAATCTAATATCTTCTACGAATCTATAGTCTTAATACGGAAAGAAATATATAACGATGCCCTTCCATTCATATCTTCGCCATCAATATTTCACTTACCCCTTTCAGTTTATCGACTTGACTTTCGGTTTTCAGGTTACCGAATTCGCGTACGAAATCTTCGGAGCTCTTGAACCGTTGAGGCTCGAGGAAATTCAACAACGCGAACAACTCTTCGACATTATTCTGTAGCGGAGTTCCGGTCAGTAAAACACGATGTTCCTAAAAATAACAAAATTTTGCAAAATTATAATCGATCTACCTAGAACGAAGCATTCATTCGTTTAATTTTGATCATTCACAATTTATATATCACAATTTTCCTTTCATCACTTTCAACTATGGCAACTCATCAACAATGTCATGACACCAACTACAGAAAACTCCGCTCAAGTCAGATCTTTTTAACTTGGAAATCGTTTAACTCGGAATTTTAAGGTATAAAAGATAACATTTCAAGGTGTAAAAGGCCCGACTTTAGTAGAGTCTACTGTATAATAACTTTTGTTCAAAATTCGGAAATGCAAACTCAGATTTACTTTCTAACACATAAGCTTTCTAAGGAACAAATTAATTTTCATTGAAGACGGTTGATCATATTCATGGATGACTGTTACTGACATTCAGGGATAACAAGAGAAATATATCAATCTTACCAGGTCAAAACACTTGAGACCTTCGTGTAGTTTACACTTCATATTTTTCAGACGATGGGCCTCATCGATGACGGTGACGCGCCAATCGATTTGACACAGCAGTTCAACGTCGGAGATGATCACTTCATACGTCGTGATCAACGCATTGAATTTAAACAAGTCTGGAATGCGTTGACCCTGCAATCATAAAACAGTGGTAGGTAAGCTAATGTTCTCGGATAGCTTATCATGCATCTATATTCAGGTTAGTCACTTTTATTTGACTTGCTTTCCCCCCGACTAACATGCACTATGTTTTCCCTGACTTGATCTGCTAAGAATCCAATCAATTAACACGATAAATACATAAGACATGGTAATCTGTTTGATTTAACACGCAATCTATAGCAATCTCAACAAATTTCCCCAACTTTCCCTAATTTTTAGCTATTCACAAAATTCCCAGACATTTCTAAAGAAAAGAAAATTCCCTGACTTTTCTCTGAGTTCTAGGTAAGTGGCCACTCAGTAAAAAGTTAGTATTATCATAACTAAATACAACTAAGTAAGTACCTTCTCATCCTTGTAGTACATTTCGTATTCTTGGAGCATACTACGACTGATCGCGCTGCCGTGATAGACAATCACGTTCATATCGGTCCACTGCTCGAATTCTCGTTGCCAATTACCCAGAGTTGACAGCGGCACAATGACCAGATACGGACCTTTGATGCCGTAGTCGAACACGGTCTTCAGGAACGTAATACTCTGAATCGTTTTTCCGAGACCCATCTCATCGGCCAAGATACAATTTTGTCTGAAAATGAAATGTTATGATCATCGTAGCAGCTATACGCTGTTCAAACTACATGTAATAAGTCATTAAAATTCATTAAACATTTACGGATACTACTAACCTGTTATACCAACAGAAACTCAACCAGTTCACACCTTCTAACTGATACTCTCTCAAACTGTTGTCATTCTTATAGATGGGCGTGGCATCCAATTTCTTCCAACTATCGGCCCGCGGACGAGCAATAGCCTTTAAAATAAAAAAAAAGTTTCTTTAATAATTCAGAAATGATTACAATTTTCAACAATACAATAATGAGTTTTGAAAATACTACACACTTTCCATTACATACTAAGAGAAATGCCATACAGATTCAAGAATATTGAAGGTAGGCAAGATATTTCAGAGTTTACAACTTACATGTCTGTCTTCTTCTGGCGGTGGATGACAGTATCGTTCGTACGCCTCGATTTTTGTATTTGGTACGTCTTGTTCCAGTTCCCACGTGCTGTCCTCATACGCGAGCGACTGCCATTTCACCATGTAATGAGTGACCTCCTCGTCGGTGACAGGGTCTATCGTGATGGCCTTTTCCAGAATACGATCAACCTCGATATAATCCGCGTTGAACAGTTCATCTTCATCTTGCTATAACGCACAAATCAAGATTATCACTAAATGATTTTGTGGCAAATTGGGGATGCAGAGCATTATGAAAGAATTCAATCAGTTATCAAGGTAAATAATACCTCCTCATAACAAATATAAAAGCAAAGGTCAAAAGAGCAAACAATCAGTATTTAGTTTTCAGCTTTAATAAAATCACATGAGATTAACTAAGATGTTAAATAATTGTAATAACAGAGTAGCCACTTTCGTTTGACTTGACTATTCCCAGACATGTAAATTATTTTGCCTGACTAGATCTGCTACGAATCCGATCAATTAACACAGTCGAATACGTACGACATATGTATTGTTTTTATGCCTGATCTTGCAATCTCAACAAATTTTCTTTACTTTTCCTCTGTCTTATAGCTTTTTTCTATACAAATTTTCCTGACTTTCCCTGACTTTTTTTTAAAGAAAAGAAGTTTCCCCGAATCCCGAAAGTGGCCACCCTGAATAATACTGAAAAATTCTATCATTACAGGCAGAGTAGCATGAATTTCGAAACACAGCTAACTTACCTCTTGAAAGTACGTGCCCGCTTGCATTCGCTTCATTTTATAGCGTTTGATCTTCATCGCGATCCGTTTATCCGTCAGCAAGTCGGCCGACTTCCACTCGCAATGCAAATACGAGAAATTCTTATATTTCACGTAGAACTCTTCGATTTCGACCTCTTCTTCTTCGAGGACGACATCGCCGACATTGTCTACATCGACATTCTCCTCCTGAAATGAACGCAAACCGGACTTATTTCATAAAACTAAAACAACGATTAAACGGTAACCACATTGGAATAAACTCTCAATAGAAAATAGAAACTGGAACCAATGACCTCGAAACTCACCACAATCATAGAACTTATCATGAGCTACAATTTGGCTATCGATGGTGGTAACAAAATATGCCTAGGTACCAATACAATATAGAAATACTAAGTTATGCAGCTACTTGACGCCCCCTGCTATGTTTGAGCGCCCCCTAGTGCGTTTGGGTGTAGTATAGCTACTTACATCGCCGGTGTCCGTCGCAGCGGGGGTTGGAGCCGGTATCGATTTCATTCGCTTGATTTTTCGCGTACGCATGCCGAGTATTTTCTCGACAATAATCGCTTCATCTTCGCTCGGGTTATCCTAGAAACGACAAACAGCACGATATATACGATCAGAGTTATTCAATTTTCTAATCCGGATCTATCCGGATCTATCGAATTCTATCCAGATGGAATCGGCGATGATATCGAATCCTTACCACAAAGATTTGAGTGGTTTTAACAGCGGGAGTGGTTGTATTATTCTCTGTATCAGCTGTGTCGTCTTCCTCTTCTGATAAATTGAGATCAACGGTGTCGATGTATCGTTTGCGTTTCGAGTGACGACCCGATCGACGTTTCTGCAAACCAACGAAAGGTAAAAATCATCATATTCCGCAAGACATGGCAGAACTCATTTCGAGAAATTTTTAGGTTTAAAATGTTACAATTTCAATCATTTTCTATGAATCACATATTAATAAAGAAATGTGCGGTCAACAAAAATATTGAAATTCCTAGTTTTCCAGGTTTATTTATAAATTATCAAATTCCCTGATTTTTTCCAGAATTTCCCCATTTCCCCATTTTCCAGGTAGTGGCCATCCTCTGCAAAGCTCATTTCGAGCAGAAAACCTATCTCATAAATTACAACCATACCTAAGAAGACCCAAGCCCGTTAATGCATTGGAACAGTGGTATCATGTCAGAAAATACAACACACATTTGAAAATCACAAAAATTAATTTAAGTGGTCGATTTGCAGGACAGGATTCAAACTTAAATGAATCTTACCTCAATTCCTGACAGCTCTTCGTCTTCGGAGCCATGAGGACTTGGAATGACCGCTTCGACATCCGAGCCTTCAGAACTTTTGCGTTTCCTCTTTTTATTGATTAGAAGCGTAGCTGGCGGCCTATGAATTAACAAATGATTAGGTAAAATTTCAAAATTCTGGTACAATCGAATTTGGAATTTGATCAAAATGTTCACGAGATCATCTTTTTCTGAATACCTTTTCTTTTTGGAAGGTTTCAGCTTTCTTTCGCGCGGCGGTTTCTTTTCTTTCAGCGGTTTTTTCTCTTTATCAGATTTCGGTTTGCGATCGCCTGACGGTCTCTTGCGTGGCGGTTTCTTGTCCTTCTTCTTGTTAATATCGACGCACTCGACGTCGATGAGGGCTTCCGGCTCGACGACTTTCGGAATCTCCGTCAGACCCTTCTCCTGAGCCTTTGCCACTGCTTGCTGGATGATTTTGTTGGCTTTGTCTTGTAATTGTTGAGCCTTGACTAGCTTTTCCAAATCTTCCTTGTTTTCTGTTTCGGTAACTACCGTCTCAACCAATCCAACTGCGGGAACAGATACTGGCTCCTACAATGAGTTCATTGACTGTAGAATTTTTTCTAATGTTACTTATACACCTCATTCCTAATTCAATAATATACAATAATATGAATTCAAAACAGTAACAGGGCTCAGTTTCACAAAAACATTAAACTAAAATTTTTGGTGTAATTGCCATTGGTTACTTCATGTTTTCAATGAGGACAACAATTCAAACTTAACCGTTTTAGGGTTAAACTTTTTTTGTGAAACTGGGCTCTGATCATAAAACTCTATAAAAAAGTTTGTATAGCACAAAAAGTTTAAAAGACTCCACTGATGGTCGGGTACAGCGGTGTATTGGCAAATTATTCCAACAAGGTGCAGAGACAGAAAAAGATTGTGATCCATACAGAACTCTGTTGGATAAAGTGGTTCAACTAGACGAATTTCAGATGATTCTCATGTAGCAAAATTTCGATTATATATGAAAATTCAGTCAAATAGGCTAGAGCTTATTATTTGACTTTCTAACTGAAATTCTAATACATTTTAGTTAGTAAATACATCTCAAAATGATGTCAAAAATAAATGCTCTGATTTATTCACAACAGATCAGGCTAATGTGGACTCCTCTTGAGTGCTTTGACCGGTAGGACAACGCACAATAGCTTATTAACAGCTCAGCCAGCCATTGATAGAAAGAGCAATGCCCCAGGTGCGTGAAAGGTTGAATGAAACCACAATAGAGAACGGCCAGCTGCTCGCCGCTCCTATCTTTGATCTACTAGAAGACCGCGTTGGACCCAAGAACCAAACAGATATCAATAACGGCATTTCGAAGTAGGCGCCGCGATTTTGTTGGTACTAGCGAATATATCATGAAAATCAAAGCCACATAAAACCAGTACCTTTTAACGAAGGTCTCACCTCATACCATACGTTCATTTGGTGGAGAAAAAAATTACGATCATAACGCGAACTCCGGCGTATGAAAAGGCTTAGACTTAGGTATTGGTATCCATGGTAACTGGCAAAAAACCGATCGAACAGAGCACCGCGTCGGAGTATGAAAAGCCACAAGACAAACTTTGCTCTACTGTTGATCAGATTCTTGATTTTGGGGGGAAGTTGTATTGTACATCGGCACAAGTGAAATCAATATAAATGAGGTGGCTTTTATGGGTACAAGAAAGTTAGGAAGAGATATGTTATGTACCAAAGGGTGTACTAGTATATGCAAACAATAATCATAATCTTTTAAATATGGTAGCCTATCATAAATTGTAATAGCTATCATTTGAATCTATCCAAAAGAATCATATTATCTACTATATCATGAATAAAAATAAAACTCAGTCATTCCAGGATTCAAATAATATCATTGGCCTGAAATACTTTTTTCCAACTTAGTGACATACATGTACAGTGCCAATGCTACTAAATAAACTGTCTATTAATGCAACAGGACACATAACAACAAGGAGCCTATTGGCTTATATAGCTACGCTGTGTGACTTGAAGAAATAGAAGCTGCATACCTAGGGGTGCCCCCTTTTGGCCAAATCCAAACAAGGCTCTGTACTTTGTAGGTATTGGTCCAAATACCATTCATACCAAATTTGGAATTGATCTGAATAAAACTGTAGGACTAGTAGCGATTTGAAGAAATAGAAACTCCACCCCAAGGGTCGCCCCTGGGGGAAGAATCCAAAAAATGGCTCTGCAACTTTATAGGCCTTGGTCCAGAGAACATTCATACCAAATTTGGAATTGATCTGATTAAAACTGTAGGACTAGTAGCGATTTGAAGAAATAGAAACTCCACCCTAGGGGCACCCCCAGGGGAACAAATCCAAAAAATGACTCTGTAACTTTATAGGCCTTGGTCCATAGAACATTCATACCAAATTTGGAATTGATCCGATTAAAACTGTAGGACTACTGTCTGTCACACATGCTCTTCGTGCGACGTTTTGGTCCGTAATTTCGTTAATAATCGGTTGATCTGTAAATATTATGCATCAATTTGTTCAGTAAGGAATTTGCATTCAGAAATAAATCATGAACTGGCATAAATTTGTTTGTGTTTTCTTCTATCAGCAATAGTTTACCTAGCATACGCTCGCGTAATGCTGAAAAACGGCTTTTATGGCCCATCATGTGGCGCCACCTACTGTATTTTGATATGCTAATGAGCAGGTGATGACGTCACTGTAACGTTTCTGAGCGTCCGCGGAGCGGATTTTTCAGCATTACGCGAGCGTATGCTGAGTAAACTATCGCTCATAAATGAAAACAAAAACAACTTAAGTGAAAATTGTTGTTTATTTCTGAATGCAAATTCCTCACTGAACAAATTGATGCGTAATAAAGGTAGATAAACCGATTATTAACGAAATTACGGACCAAAACGTCGCACGGAGAGTAGGTGTGACAGACAGTAGTAGCGATTTGAAGAAAAAGTTGACAGACGAATGAACGGACGACGACGGCTCACCCCCTAACCCAATAGCTCCGCTGACCTTTGGTCACAGCGGAGCTAAAAATAGTGTCGTAATAAGCAAGTGAAGTCAATATAAATGAGTTGGCTTTTATGGGTAAGAGAAAATTGCGAAGAGATGTGTACGTGATCATTTTTAAACGCATATTGGGAAGTCTCTAAATACGTTTAAGTCTAGACGGTGGAATATGTTTACTTACCGGAGTTGTATCGTGTACACGAGGTTGTAGTAGAGATACATGACCAGGCGGCGGTGGTGGCGGCGTGTTAATCTTTCCGGGGCTCGCCACTGGTGTTGACATCTGAATAATCACCGGCGTTTTCTTCGCTTGTTGCAGCTGCTGCTGCTGCTGCTGCTGAATGCCGGATGATTGTAACGTGATGACGCGTGGCTGGTTCGATGCGGCGGCCGCGGCTACCGGTTTCGTTTGCACGACGATCATCCGCTGCGTCGTGGCCGTAGACGCGTTCGTCGCCGTCGCCGTCTTCTTCAGCAACGTCGTCACCGGCGACGCCGACCGAGGCGCTTGTTGTATCAATCGCAGCTGCTGCGGTCGTATGACGGCCTGTTGCTGGTGCAGCTGTTGCGGTTGTATTTGAATCGTGTTCGTCGACGTGACGATCGACGACGTCTGTGGACGCTGCAACACGACGGTGATGATACGCGACGTGGTCGTCGTTGCCGTCGACGTCGGCTGCTGTTGAGATGTCTGTAACAACACTGGTCGGATTGTCTGCGGCTGAGGTGCGGCCGCCGCTGCTACGACGTGTTGCTGTATTTGTCGCTGCTGTTGAAGTACTTGTTGTTGTTGGTTCGCCTTCAGAATGCGAACGCGCTCCTGTAGATCGAGCATATTCTGTTGCGTCTGAGGATTTTGCGGCATACTGTAAAGCTGTTGAATCTGCGACTGTAACTGCTGAATCTCGGCGCTGGTATTCTGCGCATTAGTCGCCTGCGACGTAGCGGCTATGTTGTTGGCGCTTCCGGCGGTCACAACACCCGTCGCTGCATTCCCGTTTATCTGATTATACGCCGTATTTATGGTGAAAGTTTGTTGATTGTTTACGATTTGCATTTGATTTGTCGATTGATTCGTTTGCGGGTAATTCGCGGCCGTGTTGGTGCCGGCGATCGTGTTAGTTCCGTGCGACGGCACCATTTGCTCCAATTGCTGTAGACTCGTCTGCCCGACGTACGCCGCCTGATTTTGGTTCACGGTCGGTGTACGCGACTGGGGTGGAGGAGTCGGTCGTGGAGATGGTGGAGGGTGCTGAACAACTGCTATATTCTGATATCCCGACTGTTGGTACTGCTGTGTAGCCGGACTGGTTTTAGGATAATGCGACAACGGTGGAGCTTCATTCATTCCCTGAGCCGGTTGTTGCTGGTATGAATAATGCTGTTGCTGTTGTTGTCCCGCAGTCATTTGCGCCTGTTGCTGAAAGTTCTGCTGTTGCTGCTGCGTGCTCGGAGTCAGTTGCACCTGCGCCTGCGACGCCTGTTGATAAAGACCGCCGGCGACCGCCGTATGTTGCTGCTGCGAGTTTATATTACTGATCGACGATACCTGAATTCGATTCTGATTGGGAGAGGAAGACACGTTCTGCACGCGGAACTGGTTAGCCTGTTGTTGCGCAGGGAAATGCGTCAGACGTTGCGTCGTTGCTTGCACGCCCGCGTTCGGCATCGGAGACGCGTAATCGTGATGCGATATAAATGCTTGCTGCTGCGACTGCTGCTGCTGCGGTTGTTGCTGCATACCCATCTGCGGGTTTTGTTGCATCATCTGCGGATTCGCCTGGCGAATGTGCATCTGCGCCGGCTGCGGCATCCTGACCGGTTGCTGTTGCATCATTGGCTGCGGAGCTTGCTGCATCGCGTACTGCTGAGGTTGTTGCATGTACCCGCGCATCGAAGGATCTTGACCCCACATCTGAGTTTGGTTCATTCCCATTTGCGGCGTTTGCGGGCTCGTCGGCACTGGTTGCATATTGCCGTAATTAGCCTGCATATGACCCGCGTTTGGTGGACTCCCAAACTGATTGTGTTGCGGTGACATGATCGCGTTCTGCTGAGGAGCCTGGCTGTAGTTGTGATACTCATGATCATTATAATGATGTAACTTCTGCGTCGGCGTTCCCATTGCCATCGTGTTCTGTTGCCCGAAGTTTCCCTGAGGTTGCATGTTTGTGTTCAGCATCATGCCACCTTGCTGCATCATTCCGCCAACGTTTCCTCCAGGCGGCTGACCGATACCGGTCGCGTTGCCGGTCAATCCGTCTAAAAAATTATCCGATCCGGAGTTGAACAAACTCAAAAGTGATTCATCAGACATGATTTTCTATTCTTGTTGTACATTAAGTTGTGGTTGATTTTTGTGTTTCATCTGTTCATCTCTTTGCCATTCTACCATGTGCTATAAAAGAAAATGTAAACGGGTGTTCATTTTTCATTACAGAGAGGGGTGCATACACGATCCTATTTGAAAGGGGGTGCCAAGTTGAAGAGCACTATTTGAAGAATATTTTAAAGAAAACAAATGTGGAAATTCAATTCAAGCGGTAGTGGTCAGAACATAAATTGCATTTTAGTCAATGTTAAACAGGCCTTTAAAATGTGGCGATTTGGTATAAGGCCTATAATGATGTCCTCAGTCTCAGAGGCAGGAAGGCAGTGATGACAGAGTCCACCACACAGACCACACGATCCATATTACTTCACACTACATAGCCAAGCTTCCATTTTTACATTGATACTTATAATTTCTCTAGACCTCCTTCCCAAAAATAAAGAGAACAAAGACGCATGCATTTGATCGCCATTTTAACGCCGACTTTGTTGTGGCGTGAGTAATTCAGCAGCGTCCAAGTCGCTCAAAGTGTTGAAAAGTCTAACGTAACGCTTCCGCGTTTTTAATTCTCTGGATCCGATTTAAGAATCAATTGAAAGACAATTTGTTCGGTTATTTCATTAGCACTTGTTTGACGGAAATCACGAATACCTCTTTATACATACCCGTCGTATTTTAGGCAAGATTTGTCAGTATTGTCTCGACGAGAAATTAGTAGAGTAAGACTTTGAACGGCTCTACTAAACTCTCATCATGCATCGTGTATAAAGCCGACTAGCCGTTTATAAGGAGCTCTCTGATTCGTTAGATTTCGGTCCCATTTTAACGCGTTTAAAGCAAAAAATCCACCCCGTTTCAAACGTATTAGTGGTTTTAATCCCACCGGTCAGTGGAAAATGTCTAAAAGTTTCGATATATTGCAAAAATTGAGCCATTTAATCAATTTTTGGAGGATAAAAGTTCGATATTTGAAAACATTTCGGATATCGATCAACCAATCAGGTGGCTCGTACTAAAACGGCATCTCGATCTAGTTGAATGGCAGGTCGCGATCGAAGAATGAAAAAACCCCGGATGTAGCGTAATTTGGATGACAATAATTCGTGAAGAAAAACATTTGAAATAATTCAAAGAATTTATTGCGTGACGACGCTGTGGCTTCAATATACATTTTAATATTTTTTCACAATTTTAAACCCGGATTTTTTGTTCTCGCATCACCAGCCTCCTAATAAATTAGTCCATGATTTATTAACTTTTTAATCGAGACACCGACCCGGTGCCCACCACCAACCACACTTGTTGAAGAACCAAACTCCAAAAATAAAGAAACAATTTTTTTCCTCATAAATATCGCGTTTTTAATATCATTTAAGAAACAGTACAACCACCACGCATTACACGACGCGGCACCTTGTTGCCTAAAAATCCAAGTTTATTCGTATTCAGAAACTAATCTTGTAGCGCATCGGTCAGCAAATGAAAGGAATTTTAGTGATGAAAGCTGTCACAATTTAAAGAAATCTTCATACCCGGCAGTGTTTTATTACCAATAATTGTTTAATCATTTAATTAATAAGGATCCCATATAATGGCTAATGTACAATTTTAACTACAATTGCATAAAATTCATAATCCGGGTTTCAGTTCAATTTATAAATCCTAAATCTTAAAACACTGAAGTAATTTCTGTACTGCATCTCTCGTTGAATTCATTGATGGAGGAAGAAGGATTCATTATGTTCGATAATCCACTTTCATCGGGCTTGACTAGATGAGTTGTGATTGTGTTAAAGATCACCATTATCAAGGAGGAGAAAACAGCAAGCAGTGGATTTTGTTCATTTTTTTCATTACTGAAAACTGCAAGTTCTGTAGTTTCCCCAAAAAATAATGGTACACAGTTAGACAAAAATAAAATACTGGAGAACAAGTTTTTACTTATATATGGGAACACACAAATGATATTTATATATATAGTATAGTTTAATATAGATAATCATGTCAGTATTTGAGCTGTATGCTTCATTGGTAGCATTGAAAAACCTCATAGCAGCAGAAACTTTTCTAATTTCAAAATTTCCCATTTAAATTTGTCAGTTAGATCTCTCATACATTAAATTTGACCCGCTGCTTATTTTTTAAGGTATTTTTGGCTTGGTGATAAAAGGTAGTATTGCACGATGATGCAAAATAGATTCATGCAACGCACAACATTTAAGCATGCGCGATCTTGCAACATTGATATCCCTTTCGTTTCATTTCAGTGAATTATTTATCAGAATTTTTCAAAAATGCACTGATTAGCAGCAAGAACAGGATTCTACTTGGCCCCTACTTTCCCTAGTAATTCTAGGGTCTAGACTACGGACCACATCAGAGCCATGTATTCAAACCCGACCTAATAAAATTAAAATATAGGGCCATTTTTTAATTAGAGAAAGCTGAGAGAAGAGGCATCTAGCAAAGGTTTCAACTATCAACCAGTAATCGATATGGAAACTAGGTCCGTAAAAAGAAGCATTGAGTATGTGACAGCAGTTCTTACAAATACAATCATCTAGACATAAATGTTAATTATCTTACATATATTACAACATTTTTCTTCTAAACGAAAACTATCCATAAAATGCAGTGAGCATCTAGGACATAATACACAATCTTTGATAATGAAACTAACTCGGTCTAAGTTATATTTCCAATGGGTCTTATGACATCTAGTAGCATTGGCCTACAACTGAACTGCAAAAGAATGAGCGTTTGATCATTAGTAAATCTTTTTTTAGTACCAAATACAAGGCTTTTCAAGTAGTTTTACATTCAAATCAGGACTAAAAATCGTTTTTTATATTACAGCATTTCGATATTTATCTTTGCATTAATAGCTCTAAAGGGATCCGCATGAACAGAAAGGGATCCACATGAACAGTTAGTGCTGGAATGCATGGAAAAGCTGCCATTACTAAATTAGCAAGCCAAGTAATACTACGACAGAAACATAGAGCTTAATATATCTATAAGAATAAATCATTTGATATAATATTTCCAGTACAATGTGCTACATTAATTCAGAATACATCATAAAATCAAGCCTGTTTTGTTTCTTTTCATTAATCGAATATATTTCGATTCAGATTCACATTCAATAAACTGTTTAGATTCACATTCAATAAACGATACTACATGTATAATAATGTACAAGCGAGAGAAATATTGCATCTCTACTACGGCAGTCCGAATTCCATGAAATGATCTCAACTTTTCAATCGATTCAATCAGTCCCGTTCCTCCTTGTGTTCAATGTAACAATACTTGAGAATTTGAATTGCACATAATGAATGAAATCGAAGAACGCTTCATTTCATGAAATCAGCACTGACCTCGACGCGCAAATTGCATGCAGTGTGGACAGTTTACATATTTACAATCACTAGTATAAGGTCAAACAGGTGGGCGTTTGAAGTGAATATCATCGCTTGAACCAGTGTACTGGTAGTTTTTTTTTTAACGAAACCAAAATTGCGCAAACTTTTCAGAAATCCAACCAGATCATTACCTTCAACCCACATAGCAGTTTGTAGAACCATCTAAAACAACGAATGTACTGAAAACTAGAATTTTTTTAAAGTTCCTTTTTGTTGCTTTTTATTCATTCATATTATGTATATATGTATATATATATAGATATACACATGTATACATATATATCTATATATCATATCAACGCTCATTGATAAATAATGAAAGGCCATTCGAGGAATGGTGTTTAGTATTAATAATTGTAATATAATAGTAGAGTTATTCGTAGACAAATCTCTTCTTCAGATTGACCAACGGTCCACCGGCGTCGAGCCACAGCTTTTACACACATTAAAACAACAACACATGAAACAATATACGATCTCTCCTTTTTATATATATATATCTACATATATATGTCAAATATGTATATCCTGATAGAAGAAATTTGTCCGAATATTGTCAGTTTGTTTTTTTTTAGAAATTCCTCCAATTTCGTTTAAAACGCCGCTTGTCGTCGTGGTGTGGCTACCGAAATATGGACGCTTTTTATAAATTAGTAATGTAGTAGAAGTAGTGGTAATAGATAGTTGTTGTTGTTCTAACAGCATCCGCCTGCTTGATTTCCACCGCCACCACTAGATGGCATGTTCGGGTTAGTCGGGGAATGTTGTGGACCTATCTTGATACCATTAGCCTGCAAAAGATGTCACAAATATCACAGCCAATGTTCAGCAACATGGATGCGGTGTGACATTCAATTAAGAGGTAAGTCTGAAAATCACGAGCCGAAAAATCTAAGATATCATACTGTAAAAAAAAATTTGATTCCTTGATAACAGTTTTTAGAGAAAGACCAAAAAATTATTTAAAAAATCTTAAAATTACAAAATCTTAGATTTTTGGCTCGTGATTGTGGGACTTTTAATAATTATGAACATTTAATCTTATTACCTCATTATTGATATCAAAAACACCATCTTGGATTTTTTGATAGATTTCTTTAGCTGTGTTGATGAAAGCCTGAAATTATATATAATACACAGATACACAAGAAATCCTTGTCGAAGCCTAATTTTGTGGTGATATTCATGAGAATAGATATTCTTACCTCTTCTACGTTAGCGGCGGTTTTCGCAGAAGTTTCCATAAATATCAAACCATGCTCGCGTGCGAATGCCTCGCCCTCTTCCTTCTTCACATCTCGCCTTGCTTCTAAATCACTGAATATGACAAAAACAAAATAAATTTACTTTCGACAATCTCTAATTCTACTAGAACTAGAGTCTACGCGGCTAGACTAGCCGCGTAGACTTTTCATATGACTACCAATGAATTTCTGCATTACAATAGCTAACAAATACAGGCATTGTCTATCTGTCACTACACCGAGTTCAGATAATATTTTTGCATCGGCAATGTGTTTTATTTGTATTCGACAGATTGCGCATCTACTTGTATTTCATAAGCGGAGAAACAAGCAGACAGAAGCATGCGCGCGCGCGCGTGCCTACCTCTTATTTCCAATGAGCATTATCACCATGTTAGAGTTTGAATGTTGACGAGCATCTTCTAACCAGGTAGTCAAATGATTGAATGTATCCCGCCTAGATAGAAAAATAAAATTCCATACACCATTTACAGCTACGATTAAACGCAAGAAACTTAACAAAATTGCATCTTTTTAGACCGAATAATCAATCGAGGAAATACAGTCAATGTCCTGTATGGAGATCAATGAAATGAATTGCCTCAACGAGTAAAACATTACGTTACCTCGTAATATCATAGACGAGCAAAGCACCAGCAGCTCCTCTGTAATAAGATCTCGTAATTGATCGAAATGATTCCTGTCCAGCCTAAAAATAAACATTCCAGGATTAAATCACTTCAGACAGACTGCGATGATGATGATCAAATCTAACCGCTTTGTAAAACTTGCTAAACAATTAGCCTCCTTGCATTGAATCACTTTATCATTATGATTACTAATTGCCCGTAATGATGAGAAAATCTTTCTCAAAAGCAAAATGAAAATAGATAGGCTATCCGCGTATATTTCTTACCGTATCCCAAATCTGTAATTTGATTTGTTTGCCATCAATAGTAATCATACGGGCTCCAAATTCTACACCTATGAATATATTTAAAGAGAAATATGATACAGACATCACTGAATTGAGTTGGCATCCTAGCATCTCATCACATATTGGTTTGGACTGGTACCCGGTAACAAAGATCACACCGAATGATAATATTTCAGGGGTAGAAACAGATTTATGTAGGTTGGATATGTAGATAGGATGCAATAGTGGCAGCAAAATCTAAGAAAGAACATCAACATTTTGTAACCTGGCAAAAATATGGTCTTTGCTATAGAAATGTCAAAATTGAATTGATACAAAATAGATCACTGGTTTGATGCTGTAAGTCATTATAAATAAAAGCAATAAGCCAATGAGTAAACGTCCATTCAATATGTACTGTAGACACACATACATACGCAAACATAATGGAATAGAGACAGATAAGGCTTTAATCTCTGTCATGTCCAGTATGGCATACAATTCCTTAACAGTACAGTAAAGCTCGAATTCAGTTTATCTAGCATTACTTTTGAACAAGTCAGATTTCCAAATACCGGATAACATTAGTCAACAATCAAATTGTTCCTTTTGTCTTGGAGTAATTCAGTCTGATTACTCCAAGATTGACCTATGTCTCTCCAGTGGCTTGGAGTGGTGCAACGCTAACATAGTACAGGACTGGACATGGTATTTCAATAACACACACTCAAAGCACTACTTGATACCAAAAGCAACAAAATTTCAGCAACTATTGTATAGATAATCAATTAAGTAGGCATCCCCATTAAATTCAGCCAACTTCAGCGACAGTTGGAGAAATCATTATCTAACGCAGTATTAACTTGTGTGGTTCTTGATTACCTAGAAGACTCACATCAGCCAAGATGAGATCGTGGAATCAAACTGTCATTTAATCAATAGATCTATTAATCAACTAATTGATATCAGCATGTCAATGATAACGTGCTTTGTAAATGGTCTAAAATGAGTGACAATCAGCAGCCGATCTCAAATAACCAGGATTGAAACTCGTTTCAAGTCAATATTACAGATGCGCTAAACATGTACAGATGTGAGAACAGATGTCGCCGATCTATTGTTACATTCAGAGGTCGAAGCGACCGTTAAAATCTAATGATCCAAAATTTTGTAAGTGCTAATTATTATACTCCCTCTATAGTACATTGTAGCATTACCGTAATCGTGATTTGAGCATAAAAGACGGTTAGCTGAAATACAACTCGGGAACAGATGGCAACGCTAGGCATTTCAACAAGTTGAGAATCCAACACTATCATTTAATCAGAAAGATGACTATTAGGTTAATAGTCGAAACGTCGAATCATTAAATCATAAGCTTAAAGGAAACTCATCAGACTTCATCTTTC
Source organism: Tubulanus polymorphus (assembly GCF_964204645.1). Lineage (NCBI taxonomy): Eukaryota > Metazoa > Nemertea > Palaeonemertea > Tubulaniformes > Tubulanidae > Tubulanus > Tubulanus polymorphus. Next base: position 8,889,516 of record NC_134027.1, on the reverse strand, counting down.
TTGTTACATTAATGTAGGATTCTCTATACTCCCAACGCAGACATCATGTTTCATCAATGGCTCCTAACATGCTTCTCAACCTCTTTTTGTCATCCCCTTAACCACTATGTAGTTATATAAGCTCGACCCCCCCTCCATGTTTTCGTAAGACATTAATTAACCTAACACAACTCTCGGATCAAGGATTCACTGTATATATTTACCTATAGTAAGATCGTGTACTGGTTGAAAGCGTTTATCTGTGAATTGTAGTAATAAACATGATTTACCAACACCTGCGAAAGATAGAAATACAAATATCAAGTACGATCACACTTTTACGTAATCAAAGAGCGTTGCTCAAACTATCTTGTTGCTACCAAACTTATACAGAGTCTGAAGGCTTAGTTTCAAAATGAAAAATGGTATAGTTTTTTGCTATTTCCATAAAATACAGCACAGACTATGATCAAGGCACCTCCGAATAAATGTAATAACAAGCAAAAAGAACGTATCCAAGATTTTCAATAGTTTATTGTTCATAATCGACATTTGTGGCAACTGGGCCCAGTTTCACGAAAGAGTTAAACTCAAATTTTTGGTGTAATTGCCATTGGTTACTTCGTGTTTTCAATGCGGACAACAATTCAAACTTAACCGTTTTAGGCTTAAAATTTTTCCTGAAACTGGGCCCTGGGGATTAAAATCGGATTACAGGTGCGGTGTGGAGAGCAGCAATTTATTCTACATGAGCACAGTCTCGAGCGTTGTTCTGACGAAGAATGAAACTTAAATCAATTATCATACGAGTTGACTGGTTTTCTTGCTTGAAAGGTCCGAGATTCAAAACAAATGCAGGTATAGCAAAAATATAGGGAGTTCAGGATGCGTGGATTGTGGGGAGAAGTGGCATTGGCATCGCACATCGTTCGAAAGAATTCGACGAAGAAGGCCTCCAACTTTTCAGTCTCAAATTTACGGTTTACGATCTTCAAATCAACTAAATTCTGCGACGAACTTTAAGGAGGAATGCATATTTACCCGTGTCTCCGATTATGATGTATTTGAAAAGATAGGCGTACGACATTTTCGGCGTTTTGACGCGCAGAAAATCTAGAAATTCAGAGAGATTTTCAGTAAATAATCGATCGGGTGACGTCACGGCCGCGTAGTGTAATATATTTCCTGTTTCCACAGCGGAACATTCTTTTTTTTTAAATTTTCAGCAATTTTCAAAACGATTACAAGATCAAAGCAAAGTGGCACTCTTTAATTTACTTAATTAGGCCTATTTTGTTAATATAAATTCATATCACCCGATGTGACAATTATCTTAAAAGGTATTGTTACGTATTGTTCCGCGATTACTATCACATGTCAGTCATGTGACATTGTTTACCGTCCGTACTTTGACAGTTCGTAAAAGCCAGCTTGAACCTTCTTTTTCAAAGATCGAACGTTAAAATGATCATATACGATAATCGTTGTCTTTGAATAAAAGAATGGAACAAAAATTTGTGAAAAATTGTTCGAGACGTTAACGAGAGATTTAGTCTATATACCTGCTAGCCATCTAGACTGGTAAAAGTAAGCATTTTTACATTAATTTTCCTGGGACTGGGTTTCAGTTCATACAAGCCTTACTTTTTTATATTGCAATATTATGAATTCATTGTCACATCTACCCATTATTGCAATTTATGTCTGGAATAAATAATGAATTGATTGAAAAAACTTTTAATCTGTTACTTTCAATTACAGCTTCACCAATTTTTTGAAGGGTATTTCCGTCTTTTTTGGTTGAGGGTAAGGATTCTGTAGAAATGTCTGGCGATGCATTAGGACGCTCTCCATTACTTACATCGACACCGATGCTGGGATCTGTTGCCAGTGATGCGATGACCGGAGATGATTTAGGATTCCTTAGTTCGGGACGAGAATCTGTTTTCAGTAACGATTCACAATTTGTCTACGAGGACGAAGATATATTTTCATCGCAGATCATCGATAGAGAAATACTTCAATCGAGAAAGAAATTCACAGTTAGTTTTCACGTATTGATTAATACTTGACTAAGCGATATCAAACTTCATATTTTCTATAGTTTTTCATATTATTTGGTCTTGTGAACCTGGTAAAAAATGTTCGTTAATTTCTCTGCTTATTTATTATCTAGTTATATAAGATATCTTTAGTGACTTCGAAAGCTAGAAAGTATGTCATACGACGGAGATATGCAGACTTTGTTTATTTGAATAAAAGGGTAAGGAGATTACCGGCGTACTGTCTTAGGGTCATTTCAGACAAAATGTGACAAAACACAATTATCAGAGATAAATGATAACTTAATTTAGGCTACAGATTCAGATATGCTATTTTTCTACATATATACTTTAAATATAAATTGATAATAAAATAATCTGACATTTTACTTATTTTGTAGTTGCGTAAACTTTTTCCTTTATTCCAACTTCACATACCACCAAAAAGGTACTGGAGGAATAACTTCAGCCAAGGTTTGTATAAATCTGTTTGTTATCTTTGATTTTAGGCCTTTTTTGTGGTTTTGAAAACAAGTCAGCGTTTTATCTTGACTTATGGCCATCATGAAAAATTGTTTATTTCTTGTTTGCTTATCAATTGCACTGATATCAACCGTCCCACTTAAATAATAGGGTTGTTATGTGTTTGACGAAAAAATAAGTTTGAATTTCTTTATCAAATCTTTGTTGAATTCTAGATTTTCTGAAGCAGCGTGAGTGTGGCCTTGAAAAATTCATGCAAAACATCCTCGCGCACAGGGAAGTGTGTAAAAGTCAAGCAGTAAAGAAATTCTTTCGTATTGACAATCCACCCGGTCCATATGATGACCTACAAACTTGTATTGTAAGCTCAAGCAACCAAATGCATGTATTCTGACTTCCAGACTATCTGTCATCTTTTCAAATTTGCTGCATTTTGTTACAGATGACTAATATCGACCAAGAAGAGAAGATCCGATCATTACAGTGTATGGTATATAATAAAGAGTCTGAAATAGCCAGTCTCCAGTACGAGATATCACAGTTACAAATAGGAGCCGACCATCACCATCAATCGAGCATCAGTATGCAGGAGTCACAGTCACAAATCATTAAACAATATGAGGAGAAAATTAAGGTATCGTTCAATTGAACCTACCTACTAGCCTGCGACTGCTTCCACCACAATGATTGCGTAATTGGGTAAGAATATCAATAAAAAAAGTTCCTTGCAATTGTATACTGTTTACTCTTTACATAAAACTTAAATATCGTTGATCGATTCATCTCAGTTTAGGTTGAACATCTACTGCCCATTTGGCTTGCTTTGAATTTTACCGGTCTTCAAATTTGTGATGTAGTCGATTGTAAAAAACGTATCATATAACCTAGCTTTGCTTCTCCTGCCATTTTATATACTTAACAATGAAATTCTCAGATGTTATTTGCTTCAATATTTTACTGCAGATGCATTGCTTGGCTTAGGATGATAGTTAAATCAGAGTCAGATTAATTATAATTTATGTACTTCACAAGAGTGGTCGCTTCATCTATACTCTCTTATTGAAGGGTTTGGAAGAAAAAGCCACTGAAATGGAGCAGAAATACAGACAAGCGATCACTGAGATGGAGCAAAGTAAAAAACAGTGGGAGGATGAAAAACAGATTGTAAAACAAATGAGAAACCAGGAACAGGATATTCGAAAAGCAGAGATTGAGAGTAAGGTATGCCCCATTGATGAATTATTCTTTACTTCTTTTGCTGTACAAAGTATAGGAAAGTATCATGAAAAAAGTTTGTGATTTATGATTTTGAGAAATAAATATATTTGAGATTTTACTGCTAGTCAAACTCAGGATTAGGCACCAACTAAAGATTCTTCCGATAGAAAGTCACATTCAAGAATACTTAGTTCGTTCATTCTAAATCGTATTTAGCAGATTTTCTTTTTTATAGAAGTCACAATGATAGAAGAAAGCTAATTTCACTCATTGCTATTTTTCATAGATGAAGGAATATGACGGATTATTGGCAGATATTCGCCATCAGATTGATACACAGCTGAAAACGTGTGAATTTCCGAATGTCAACGTCAACATTCGTGGGCCGAGTTTTGAAGTTACAACGACCGAAATGAAACCAGGACAACTTCGTAAACTTAAAGAGGTAGGTCACCAGACAATGTTTAATATCCCTCCAAGAGTTTCCATAACCTGCAAACTGAATATACATGTAAATTCCATTTCCAGGATATTGACTATTTAGACGTTATGATGAGGCGATACAACAGAGCAACTCTAGAGGTTCGAAACATGCCAACAAATACATTACGAATTTAAAATAAGATCACCTAGTAACCAAAATATTGCACAATATGTTTTATAGTCTATGGAGCATGAACTGGTTGAAATCAAATCTGAACTGGCCGGAAAAGATCATAAAAATACAACACTCGATGCCGATTTGAGAAAATGTCGTATTGACTTGAGCCACCTGAGTCTGAGGTAAATTTCCAGCTGAAATCGTATTGTTTAACCTACTTTTAACTTCAATTTTGTACGCGTTACTGCTATTTATAAGAATGCTACGAAATCTCGTATTTTAGATGTCAGGTTGATGTGATGAATAAAACTAAGAAACTCGAAGACTTGGAGCAAGAGAATGCAAAATACAAGGAATACACTGTCTATCTTGAAGAGGTACTCCATGATTATACATACATTCTTTCCTATCGATGTGTAACACTTGTCAAGAATCTTTCAACAGCTTCAATAATTATCTTATTTGAACATCTTTCAAGCATTACTTCAATTCACTAGTGATCGGAATAAAACTCAGCCAAAAAGGAATGCCAGCAGGACTAGTCACTAGCGCTCAGGTAAAGTAGTCGAACAGGTAATTTTGGTCTAAAAAACCAGTCATTAAGAAAACTGAAATGTACACATTTGCAGGCACTGCTTGATAAACAACGTATTGAACGTGTTCCAATTCGTAATTGGCCAAAATGGATTTATAACGAATTATACGATCAGAAACCACGAACGGGAAGTCGCGATCAACCGACTGCACCAACATTTAAACATTAGACACTACAAGTACTATGAATGGCCAAAAATTATGTCTACTTAATGAACTACAAAATTAGCAGCTAAATCAAATGCATGCATTTTAAACAAATAATGTGAAATAAAATAGATTGAAAATCATAGACTCCTTGGTTGTATGGATTGTTGATTTTAGAGGAATGCGTGGTATGGTTTTTATTGATATTTTCCGCAATTAGAACAAGGCAAAATGACAAGAGTGGAAGGTAAGACCTCGCGCAATCCACATTTGAGGAATTAACTTGAGATTCCGGATGTCATTTAAGATCCATGCCGTTTCAGGGCTACCAACTTCAGAAAAGAGCTATCAGTAACAAATGGAATTCTTTTCAGTAACATTTCATTGAAATATGAAAGAAAATGTTCAAATTCATCGTCGGAATGATATCAACAGTAAACATCTTTTATATTTCCATACGCATCAAACAAATAAAATCATTATTTCTCATTATAAAATTATAGTAACAAATACCGAAAATCAGGAACAGTTGGCAGCTCTGATGTTTCATGAGATCTATCGTAAATGAGTTGTTCGCATTTCTGCACTAAAATATTAAAAACACCTCAATTCTAATAACAGATATTTTATTCAGTTTAATTCAATTCTAAATAATCGATGCGACATCAAAATTGTCATCAAACCACTGAACAACTTTCACGCAAATTTTTATCAAAAACATAAATATGTGTATGTTAGTCAGTAAGTTTCTTTACGGTCTACCGGCGTAGATTTACAATCGATCAAGCAGACTAAAATAACACTTTCCTAACTAAAACTAACAGCCTTCGTCTGATCAATGACTAGCTGGTTCGACTTTTCCGTATTTCTTTTCCCAACGCTCGATGTATTCCTTCTTTCTTTGGTCTCGTCTGGCGAAATATTCGGGATATTGAGCCTTCTCGAGGGGATGCCAGGCATCAAGCATCTGCAAAGTGATAATTACAAGAAAATATCAGTGCTTGTCTTTAGAAAAGGTTTAGTGCGCGTAACCTCACGTTTTCTTGTTCTCAAATAATGATATCCAGTACACTTTGCTCAAGTCCTTTTGCGACCATCAAAATTTGATGAATTGACTGATATCTTCAAGCCGGATGTTATACAATTCATTGTGTCCCACAAATATTTCAACAAACATCCGAGTTAAACAGTTAGGCTACCTGAGTTGATCAGATCTGAGAGTATATTGTACTGGCATGTGAATTTTGGAAACATCAATATACCGGTATTTATTTGTTATAAAACCTCTCCATTTGAAACCCAGTTTCAAAACTTCTTTCGTTCTTTCTTTATATGTTGAAAAGAAAATAATGTTCATTAAGCGTGCTAACAGATTACCAAATCTCAAATACTTACGGAATCAGGCGTATAGGCTTCTCGACCAAATGCGACCCCACCAGGTGAATTTGGAACTAAAAAATATATAAACAAAACTATCAAATGTCATTAACAACAAACACGAAGGATACTAGCTGCATAAGCAAGAATTGAACACAATCCTAATGAACAGCAAATAATTTTGAACTGATTTCAAGATGAAGAGAGCTTGTAGCAGATCCCTTTAAAAGCAAGGCTTACATTTCAATGGCTGTGGATGTTGTTTATCCCATAATTCCTTTTCTCCGGCATGTAACAATCGAACGGCTTCGTTCGGATCAGCGTTTCTATTTTCATCGAATCTTGCCCTCAATAGTACGGCGTGGTAACGAAATCGATTTCTATCAAAAGAAATAAGTGCCACATTCTACTCGAGAAAAGTTCAATACAGTGTTATAGATTGTTTTAGTTCAGCTGCCCATCAGTGCGGTTGGTCCTTTTCTTACTCATGACCCCTATGTATGCACTACTGAAACTGTCCTAAAGCTAAGCCACTAAACTATCAAATGTCATGAATAACCTTCACCAAGAACCTTAGTGTCTGATGTACCACAGACACTAAGACACGAACGACATTTTCTCAATACTCTTAAATCACTGTGACTTGAAACCACCAGAAATCCAGTTTCACCAAATCGATTGTGAAAAATAAACTATCATTACAAACCTCACATATTCAGTTTTCTTATTATTATGTTCATTCGGAGGTTCCTTCATCATACTCCGTGCTTGATGCGATATAAATACAGAAATAGCAAAAATGACACTATTTTTTCACTTTGAAACTAGGCATTGTAACACTGTAGTTCGTTAGCAACAAGACACTTGAGCGATGCGTGTCTCATCGCTAATCAGCGCATCATTTTTGTATCTTAAATTTAATCGTACTAAAATCAGATTTATCGTCAAAATGATATAATGAACAAACGTAAGACATCATAAGGTTAGTGTAGATAGTTTATTTATCAATATCGGTTGTTTATTTGCGAGATATCGCAGTTTGAACACAGGCAAAAATGCCGACAGTAGTTGTGTCGGCAAAAGTCACGCGAATTTGAATGAACGTGTCTGGGTGGGTGGTTACACAGGATCGTAGAGCAACGAAGAGAGAGACAGCCACTGTGGAGACAGCCACTGCCAGGACTGGGTGAAGAATAACCAGGATGGCTACAAGAAGGCAAGCTGCATAATGATCGGTCGATGTAGAGTAGATAGTAAATGATGATGGTGACCCCGGCCCTGATTCATCATATTATGTCTATTTCGCAGAGCTTGTTTATCAGATGTTGATGTCAGTCACTAACAGTGCACTTGTTTATGCTGAATAAAGATTTGAATTGAATTGAATGATAAGGCAGGCAGGACAGGAGTCTCGTAATCTGAATCAACTGACACCTTACCTTTCAGAATAGTAAGATTGGGTTTGTCTGGCCGCTTTTTTGTACAGCCTCATCACCTTTTGGGCGTGAGAAAGGAATTGCGTCTGGAGATATGACATTTTATCGGAAAAATATCGATATTTTCGAAAAAAAGTTTTCCCAAAAATATCTATTTCCGGGTTCAGGTTCTTCGCTCGAGAGCGGAGTAAATCACGGACTCGGACTCAAGGTGGCAGCACATTCCGGTCAGAATCCGGGAAGGCAAAGAAAAGATGGCGGCGTTCATGCGAAAATGCGGAAGTAAAATTTCGATCGCTAAAAGCTACATGAAACAAGTTCCTCCTTCGTCTTTATGGGCAACAGTGATTAACCGAACTGAGTCAACAGACGCAGGCTCTGAGAATATCTCCAATGGTTTGGTTTTGAGTGACAATTGCGTTGCGCAACTGAAAAAAGTGACCACTCTAAAAAAAGACAGCAGCGACAATTCATTTCTGAGAATCTTAGTCGAAGGCGGTGGTTGTTCTGGATTTCAATACAAATTTGAGCTCGATAAAAACCTCACCGACGAAGATGTCGTCTTCGAAAAGGATGGCGCGAAAGTCGTCGTTGACAAGGAATCGCTGCCGTTCATCGCTGGGTCAACGATCGACTATCACACGGAGCTGATTCGATCGGCGTTTCAAATTGTTACCAATCCTAATGCAGACAAATCGTGTTCGTGTGGTGTTTCGTTTGCTTTGAAGTTATAGCTTTGCTTGTGAATCAAAAGATTTTTTTGTGATATTAATCGTATCGGATACAGATCAGCCTCTGGTATCTTGTCCTATAGATGGCGACTTTGTTGCGTGAACTGTGTTATAAATCATCTGGAGCGAACTGCTTATACACTAGGCTGTCAAATAAATGGTGACTTCGAGTTTAACTGTTGAATGTACTGTTATAAATCATCTGGAATGAAGCCCTTATACACTAGTAGTACAGCAGCTTAAACCAGTGTTCCAGCTGTCCATGAAATGATTACCTGGATAAATCCTCTACTAGTGGATTGTATTCCCATTTAGATAAGAATATTGGTACCATGTGTACCAAGGCTTTTAGATTAATTACTACAGGACCTGTTCGATAATGATTATGTTGTTCGAAATAAACTATTAAGTTATTAACCGACGTCGGTCATTTGTTGAGTATAGTGGTTTTGGTGCCAATTTCAGTGTAAATGCTTAGCAGCAGAGGATCGCACATAAGAAACTCTAGGATCAGTAAAGACACAGATGCAACCTAAAAAACTTAAATAAAATTGAAATGTTCTGTTTGAATTCTTTATTGATCACAGTCATCAACACAATTAACCTTGACCAGTAATATTAGAGTTTCATCAAGCACCACATGCATCCAGGTAAAATATTTCAATTGTTCCAGCTCGTTGACAAAATTGACAAATCTAAATCAAATACCATTCAACAGAGAGCCAAGAAAGATTTATCAATTTCATGCTGGATCTAATGAAATATGAACATTCATTTGTTCATTGCAACACAATTCAACTGCTGTATATAGAATAATGAGCTTCATTCCCAGGATAAAAAAAAATAACATTCACTTAAACAATAAATAATGAGCACCACTTTTGACGTACAATTGATATACAAAATCTTTTGCACATTTTTTTCATCCACAAGGAAATCTTATGTCTGTCACCACATCACACCATATCAAAACTTTCAAAAGATGATTGATAAAGAGACTTGCAGTTAAACTTTGATTTAGTGCAGAATTAAGATTGTTAGGAAAAAATAGAAAATACATTTTCTGCAGTGCTTCTTAATTCCTGCGTATATATCAGATTTTTCAACCACCTATAAAATAATGGACCCTGTCCCGCGTTGCAGACGAACGAATTTCAAAATGATATCGGATTACTGTTGTTACCCAGGATGTTCTCGGATATATGAGCCACGCGCATTGTCAGTAGAAAGCATCTCTTTGCTGAGTGAGTGCCACAGATTCACATATTTAGGTATTGGAGGTATCCAGCGTCATTAAATATCCCATTGCAGTTTGGACACTAGTTAAACAATAGCCTTCCTCACCATACAGAATCCTTAACAAAAAGAATCAGCCAAATCATTTAGGGTTTATTCTTATGCCATTTCCTCACATTATAGTTTCCTCATTTGCATACGTACCTTTGAGGTATAAATTCTTCCAGCGCTATACACTCCGACCAGATGAACGGACTTCCGCTTGAGTTGACTAAATAACAAATGATTGGCAGCAAATCATCGGCACCTCTTAGAAAATAAAAACATTAGTTTGCGTGATTTTCATAGTTTGAGTAGTTAGGTTTTTACCCTGGTACATGTACTGGGAATCCAGGATTCCAATACTCTGTAGACTTACATCGAATCCGACCTAAAGCGGCTTATTTCCTCGACACTGTGACAAATCATGCGTGAAAAATTGACTGAAAAGTTAGAAATTAGAATCAAGTTAAATTTAGATTATGAGAGTCATAAATGATCGTATCATGAACTGCAGCGAAAAGAAGTAAATACTGATTACAAAATTGAAAGTCTTAGGATTTTTTGTTCCTCCTTTGATGAATGAAATAAGAAGGCAATTCGCACGCAAAGCCACATAAAAGAAATTCCGAAGTGACAAAATTCATCCAGTTTATGAGATATTCTACGCATATGAAATAGAGTAAAATAGCAATTAACACGAGAAAGCAAATCTTACCAAGGCATAGTAATTTTTTAGTCGGGCACGTACAATGAGCAATCCGACGTAGCTCCTCACAGACTGGCATAAACCTCGATTCTCCGACATTGCACTCCAGCAAACAGACGTCATCGTTCACTTCGAACATTTCTGGCCCAGCTTGAATATATTTCGTCATAACCTTCGCCAGCTGAATCTCTTTATTCTGATTGTTCACTCTGTTTATTATAGAAATGTAGAATTGAAAATGACTGAATATAGCAATGAAACGTATGTTGCTTGGATAAAACTAGATCACATTTTTGTTTGCCTATCTTGATCTTGCTTTACATCATTGGGATCTTGGTTTCCCAAGACTACCTATTGGATTGTTCATTTAACCTAACAAAAGGACAGTGTTTCCCATATGCTGTAAGTGGCTCTTCGAGTTCATTTTGTAGAATTGAAAATGACCGAATATAGCAATGAAAAGGAATAATCTACCTGAATAGTGCTAGGATATAGGGCCACAGCGGTTTATAATATGGCTCTTCGATTTCTTCCAGTAATGTTTCTTTCGTATCGGGGTTATTCCATTGACTGTATGCTATCGTGAACAAGTGGAGAGTTTTGTTGTAGTATAAGTGAATGTCTTTCACGATGTCTTGAGCGTGCTTTTGAAATGCCTTCAAATCAAGCGCGGTGATCTTCGCTTCGTCATTTACCGACAAGCGATGAGACACATTAACCGATTCTAAAACGCACGAAACATATACAAATCAGTGCTTTATACTAGAAGATATCAATTGCGCAGAGTACCTGAGAGTAGACGGAAATACCTTTGCCGGTGCAGTCCACATATTCCCATTGATTTTCAAAAAGATCGTCGAAATCTTCTGATTCGCTGCACGCAAACATTTGTTTAAAATTGGAACGTTTTGCCTCGGCAGCAGACATGGAACACGTTGTAGACTTTTCATTGTCTTCTATGTTTGAATTCTGATCGGATATAGGTGAGTCGGGTTTCGACTCATCGGCTGATAACAAACGATCACCTGAATCAGTCTCTGTCTGACAGACTTCTGATTCACGGTTGTCTGGCACGTCTGCCCGTAAATCTGCTTCTTCACCGACTGAGTCCGGTACCACTTGATCAGCATGTCTTTCTGCACTCTTAGACGAATTTGTTGTTTCATTTAGATTTTGACTAGTTTTATCTAACAATAGAAGCAAATACATTGTACTGAGAATATATCATCAAACTACATATTTAGTATCAAATGATGGGCTGTAAATGCTAATAGAGTGGCTATTTCCCTGTTTACAAATTCCCTGAGGTTTCCATGTTATAACACGAAATTCCCAAAGTACATCTGATAAATTTCGTGGTTTGAAATCTTACAATTCATTCATTTTTGAGGAATTACATGTTAATAAATAAACGCATGGTCAATAGCATATCCCGTAGGGTGCCCAGTTTTTTGCAAAATTTGTTGATTCCCTTTGTTGATATTCCCAGATTTTCTACATTTTCTCGATACCCTGGGTTTTCCCTATTTTCCAGGTCTTCCAGGTCAGAGGCCAGCCTGGCAGAGAAGTATCAGGTATCTTGATACTTTTCATTTGCATTTACAAACACCAAATGATATATTTTAATATTCATTAACTCATATATTTGTCAAAATGAACTCATATGCCAATTACTCACTTATGGAATCTTTGTCATTGCATGCCAGGTATGGAACTCTGATTGACTGTAAATTTTCTAAATGCTTCGTGATCAACGGTGAAATCTTATCGTAGATATTATACTGATATGTCATCATGAGTTTAGTGATCGGATGTTCAGGGTATCGCAGGATTTGTTGCACGAGTAGGTGAATCAGCCGCGAGTCAGTTGGATTACCGTTTACACGTGCTCTCCACGCCAATGGCCATTCCTGCATTGAAAATGAAACAAAGATCAGGTACAATTTCGATCAAATCTGACTTAAACCTTGTCCGACGAATGATTCAAATTCTTTATACCGCTAGTTCTTCATATTTCAGCACTGATTTATAGAATTCTTGGTCTTCTTTCGAAGAAAACTTTCTGTTCAAAAATAAAAGAGCAGCAATAAATGACAGCGATAAAACATGCAAACATGCCTGAAAGGCAGGGCAGTGTTTTTTAATACTTACTCAATGGCTTCAGCTTCAATTAATTTCAATCTTTCACGTGTTTTTTTTTCTAACTAAGTGTTATGTCAAGGATTTATGACCTAATTGTTGTTTCTGGTGATTTGTCCAAAATAAGTTGGAAAAGGTCAGAAACGAGCATATGTTACATCAAATTTTGAACAGATGAATCTAATGAGAACTGAAATGTTTGCTTAAAGGATACAGCAGCCTGTTTTGATCGAGCTAAAGCAGCATTCTCTATGAGCCGTCTTTGTAAACGTAAATTCTAGGAATAAAGGGAAAAAGATCTTTCGAAGCAAATGAAAAATGTCTGCGAAAACCAAATAGAATATAATCGTACATACCATTTCTGTTGTATTTCTATTTGAATTAACATGCGCTAACCTCTGTTTGTGTGCCGATAACAGGTAGTCGTTCTGCTGTTGGGCATAATATACAGGCCGCAAATTTCTGGAAAAAAATTTCTCAGTGCAGAAGTGCTGTTTGACCATTGTATGCGTGTACGAATCAGCTAATCCAGTTACTGGAAGTCTGGAATTTGTACTCACCTCGGAACATCATTCGTAAAAATGGCAGGCCTTGAGGCAGTTGGTGAAGCTGAAGGACTAGGAAACTGTGTGAGCGGAACGTTTGGGAAAGATCTTCCTAAATCAGTGACTGTCGTAGAAGCGGATGAACTAGTTGAAGTAGCAGTAGGGTTGAGCGCTATTGAAGAAGAGCTACAAGAACGATGCATTGCAGACGAATGCAAATCAACTGAATCGGTCTGCGAATTGTTGTTGACAGAAGTCCTTCCAGTATCTGTCCAAAAGGAATATAACATTGAAAAAAATTTGTTACAATCTAGACTCTCATAACTTGACCATGTTTCAAATGATAGCAATAAGCTTCACGCTGATACTGTCTACACACCTGGATTTTGTATCAACGAATGAATTCGGTCCATACATTGCTGTCCTAATTTTACAAACTTCTTGGTAACACAATCAACGCTAATTGAACCTGTAATATGGATTAATAATTTACATCTCATTAGGTCTTTTCAGTCATAAGAGAGGTCCAATGATGATAAGCCTATTTCATTTTTGCGGCATCATATTTTTGAGGGTGTAGAAATTTACCTTGATATTTGTAGTCTTCCAGCAAGTTGTAAATGATGAATTGCATTGAAAGCAGATATTTATAGTAAGCAGCCTTTATTAAAGAAAAAATGTGACATAGAGATTTACTTCAAACGAAGGGTTAGACATTAATATCCAAACGACAACAAGCATATGGATATAGATATAAGGTTCACATCCACTGTGTATTATTATAGGCATAGCCATAGTATAGTAACTTAAATTGATGATAATGATAAGTTTAGTTGGATTTGGAGCGTCTTTAATTTAGATTTCCCACAGATTGCGAGTATAAATACCTCACGATTATTTTCAGAATCTTGTCTTATTGCGTCTGCAACATGTCTCATTGCAGGGTGAATGTTGTCATTCAACAGAGTGCTCATTTTTATCTTTATTCGTTTATACGGAAATTGCTAAAATATAAATTTCATTGATATTTGAATTGATATTTGGACTAATGGACCGGATTGAACTAGCAAATAAGCTATAATAAGGATACGAAAACGGACTCATAAACTGAACCGGACGGGATCACCTGGACTCCGTAACGCTTTCCATCCGCAACTGTAGTACTTAAATAAATAAGACTTATTACAGATATTTCTTTTCTAAATACCTAGATAATTTCCAACTGTACGTCAGATTACGACAGGACCAACCACGGCTGTGCCCCGCGGCCCCCGGCGTCAGCATCACAGTCGGTCCCCGGCCCACCCGGCGTATTTGGGAGTTTCAATCACCCTTTTGATGAATTTAATTTTTTCTTAAAAAGGGCCCCACACAGTCTTCGTTGTGTCTTCTCTTACAGAGTCGGAATTTTTGCTTCACTCCGGTGTCCGGTGTACGAGCAGGCCCGGCGCCCCGCCGGTGCCGCCGGTCGTTTCGAATGTCGTGTCTAAATGATGGAATACACTACTGTATCAATTCTTTAAAATACTTTATTATCTCATCAATTAGCATTCCATATATATGTCTGGTCCCAAAACAAACTGCAATACATATAATCAATAGGCCTATATTTTGGCTGGCCGCGATTTATTCGTAATGAGCAATCATGGTTTTTTCTTAGAATACAGGAGTTTTTTTACGCAAATATTCAAAGAAATTAACATTGAAATTGTGTAATGTCCTGGTTCTCATCGACTCAGGTAGAGAATATTTCATTAATCTGAATGCATCATGTAAGTGCTAAATTAACTTTAACCAATCAAATACATAAAACACAGTTGATATCTATGGTCAGGTGTATAATTTTGCGTATGATTTATTCTTGACCACCATATGAATAACACAGAAAATTTCAAGAAATTCTATACTTTATCAGTAGTATGTTCAGTTTGCCTTTTTTCTACCGCCTGCGGACTTTGAACTTTGATTGTTTTAGGATTCTTTTTTGTGGAATGTTTAGCCGTCTTAGCAGTTTGTCCTAAATGAACAGCTCGATGGTGTGGTTTTTTGGTTGAAAGTTTTTTCAGTTTCATCTTTTCCATTCTTCGTTGAAGTCGTAATAATCGTCGATTTTCCTCTTCTGTTATAAGAGCCCACAGATTCGGCCAATAACGGAAAGATGGCGTCAGTGCGAATATCACAAGGGAATTTTGTTTATTTCGTACTGCCTCCCAGTAATTATGAAAGCCCAAAGAGAAAACGCTGTTTAGTTTCTCATATTTGGCATCAATTGCTTGCGCTAAAATGCCCGTCACATACACATCGTCCACCCAGAAGAACCCACGGCGAGTCGAAGCCATGAACAGTTCACTAACAGTTTTCTGGGTAAGTACCCAAGCCGCGCCTGCGCAATAGCGCATGTAATAGTCGTCTGGATATTCGGACCGTTTGACGAACCATTTACTTTTTACCTGACGGATAACTTTCATCCGGTGCCACAGGTAGCACATGATTATGTTTTCTTCGTGTACATGTCGGGTTTCTAGATATTTCAGATGCCGCAACAATCGGTACATACTTACGAAAATGTCGTCGTCGACCTTCAGCACGAATTTCGTCTGATTACAAGTCATGCTGACCCACCCTAATGACGTCACAGCTTTGTATGTGAGATTTCTGTAACTGTCCATGTACGTTGCTAGAACGATATCCTGGTGACGCTCGGCTTCTAGTCGCACTGCGTCATTGATACCGGGTAATTGCGACTGGCCGATCATGAAAACGACTTTGATGGGCACATCGGGATATGCGCTAGAATTGCCCCACGTTTCACGAATGTACATTCTATGGGAATAGTGCAGCGGTGCGCTGTGCACATAAACTATGAGAAAATACGGTTTTTCGCATCTTGAATTAACAGTAACGCTAAAATATTTCATAGGCTCGAAACGAAATGGAGTCGATTTCGGTTTTATGGCGACCGGGGCAGAGGCGAACTGTTTCTCTACTTGCGTTTGTTGGCGTACTTTAAGGGCAAATTCATTTTTCATTTCTTCGATATTCGCATCTCTCAATTTGGATTTCAGTAGTTGATTGCGCTTGGACGGACCTTTGCTAGAATGCAAAATATGATGATGCGTCGTCGTACGAATAATTTTGGTTTCCTCTGTTGTCTGTACTTGAGATCGGTCATCGACGTCCCGAACATCTTCAATTCCGATAGGAGGCACCCGTACCTCACTCACCGATCTGGTTTTAACGATTTGCGATTTTTGTACCGATCGTTTATGCTTTTCGAACATGTCCCGACGGATGGGCATGAAACGTTTCGGAATTATCGGGTATCTGTCTTCCGAGTTGTAGTCGTCGGTGACGGTTCCGTAGTAGTTTGGGTCGCTGTAAATCCTTATACGCGTGTACACCAAAATTACGACACAAAAAAACATCATTAGACACATAATCTGTGAACAGTTTAATGCCCTAATTGCCCTAGGCACAGAGCAAACTATCCGCTTCATTCTCGACATGTTGTCGACACGAAAGTAGAACTAAATAAACGTATATGAAAAATCGTCGAAGTCTTGATTAGTGGATATTTTCTTGATTCGTTATATACTCTGGCATATGGTGGCCCACAAGGAAGCTTTTATCACGGCGCGTCTTAAGAGCACATCCGTTTCGACATCGATAGCTCTGTCAACATGACACAAACATGTAACTGATGATACGTGTAAGCCATTGAGAATCGGAAATTCGCATCTGCGCCATTGCCGCCCGAGAAATCAAGCTTTCTTCTTCAGACATCGAATGATACGCGTCATCATAATTGGCGTCAACGGCGCTTCGTTTTTGAGGTACTCGGCACACTGGGAGCTACCAAAAATCCTTTCTGAAAATGGAAATATTGATTGAATAATTAATAGAATAGATGATAAATTCATATCAATCATGATGTATACGTTCTGAACCGTTGAAAATGACATCTTAGGTACTAAGTATGTATCAGACTCTTTTAGGTCTTGACGCATAAATCTAGACATCATTTGATGCTAAATCGGATCAGGTCCGCGGGTATTGGCTCTGTTTGATGCTCAGCATCTACCTATTTTTCGCCATCACGTTACTTCAGTGTACACTGGAAATTTTATTTACACATCAAAGTCCGCGTAATTAAATCTGATTTATGCATTATTTGTTTTCTCTAAGTATCTCAATTTTCTGCTGCTTTGCACCTTTATCTGGAATGTCTCAAATGTATCCGCCCGGCACCGATATACATGCAAATTCCATTAATAGCAGGCGTGAGAAACACTGACTTCTGTCGATGTAATCGATAGTCCAGTTTACGGAACGAATATCATTTTATCTACAAATTAGTAAAACTGCTCATGGATAACAGCATTATGAGGTTCGATTTGGTTAATATAACAAAAAATAAACGATTGGCTGCCTACAAACGGCCTGTTGAAATGTTGCGTGGACAATGGAGCGATCATAAAGCGTTGTTAGATTGTATTGTATTTATTTATTACTCGTCACAGTTGGGCAAACTGGTCTGATGGGAAATATAATTTCACATAAATTTACCAGATGGCAGTCTGCTGAAGACGTTAGAGCTATATTTACATCTCAATGGTTGCAGTTTGATCATCATCTTTAGAGGAAAAAATGGTGATCGGTTTTATTCGATTGCCGATAGTTAAATTTACCGGTCGTTAAAGATTAGGACTTCGTTTGGCATTGGATAAGTCGTACTTCAGCCTGTCCTGGCTGAAACCGACGACTAATCGGGTGTAATTCACCAAGTTATAAACTCCAACACACACACTACTTCGAATTGAATCAAGGTTCTGGCTATAATTCATCCCGAAAAGAATATAAATACTAGAAACGTCTCAATTAAACGCTATCTAAATTTGATATCGCATGCGAGGTCGCGCGTAATCAGTTGGAAAAAGGCAATCCGCAGTTCAATACATCACAGTCGAATCGTGACCATCAATATGATGTAGCAGAGATCGATAGCCGCTTTTCCAATCTATAAACAACACTTAACGGGCGAAAAACATTGCTCGCCGCCACAATCATGGCTCTTTTTACGATAAAAACGATATATCTAACAACAAGTGTGTTTCATGATGCAGGTATGAAAATCCATTTACAAGGGGGTTTAACCGATGGGGTTGTCTATGATTCTCATTTCTCCGCCGACTCCGATCGGCAGCGATGAATCTGGTCATAAAAATTCCATTCGTTTTTTTATCTAGTGACCCGGCGCTAAGAAAAAGCAGAGCATGGGAAATGATCGATGAGCACTATAGAATATCCACTATTTCAATTTGTATCGTTAGGATACCTAACGATCGTGTTGCATTATCCAGGATTGGATAGCGCAATAAAAACATTTTTTTATAGCAGCAAACATCATCGGTTCTAATCTATGGAGTACGGTTTGAAATCATCAGTGCTTTACACACAAAGGGTTCATTTTCGAGTGAAAATCGATTTCAATATAGAATTTTGATTACTGTATCGCCTCGAATCAAGATTGTAGTTTTATACGATCACAATGTCTTTCCATTACCGATGACGTGCAGAACACCGATTACCGTTCATCAAACGGGACAATTTGTGGCATAGTTCGAAAATGATTTCCAATCGATCGCCGCGGAAAATCAATTAATATAGATTTATGAATGTAGAATTAGTCACTAATCTGAATTAATTCACGGGGTTTTGTGCAATTTTCTCGATGAGTGTTACGCAGCTATACATCTTCATCGTAGGAATGGTCGCGTTGGTTAAGAAGCCAGTAAGATTTATTCGAAACCTGAAAATTTCTTGCTGATATGATATTCATCCAAATCTAGAATCGCGATCTTTATATCACTTTTGGCATTTACGTCACCTAGCGCACGTACTGATGTTTCGTTTATAGGGTTTTAATTGGTAGCGTCAGTCTTCCCGGGGCTATAATTCCATTGCGATGAACTAATCCGTTTAGTCACCTTGGAACAGTCGTAATAGCGAAGTCATTATTGCAGATGTGGCGACAACGCTTATTAAAGCATGTTAAAAACGCCATCCTGTAGTTTGGTCGTCGTCGCGTCATTTTAGCAGTATTATAGTTCTCCACGGAGACGTATGTGATGAAAAAAATGCTCAACGCGCACGCGGAATGAGTCTGACATGATGAAACATATAAAATGAGCCGGCACAACAGAAAAATACGTAACGCATTTCATGTATTTGAAGTGTGTAATGGGATTCTCCTCCCGGAGCAGCGGGATATTCGCAGTGCGTCTTTTAACGCGAATATAGGTTTTGACGGGTTTAGGGCGCGAAGTCAGTACCCGGGTTTAGCAGTAGCTGACAAGCCACTGGAGTCTTTTGTCTACGTAGTCGTCGGAGATTTCAAGCAATAGTCGACAGTTTTCGTCTCCAGAAAAAGCAGGGATTCGTCGTCAACTGAACTGAACCTTTACCATGTATAAAAAAAGCTAAAAACCGATAACCTATCTATTGAACAAATTTCAACGTTTATCTATATTTAAGAACCCATTCACAGGAAGCACTTGACTTTGTATTCATCTTGAGGGTTTGCTACGATAAATTAATAATCACTTATATCGAGTTTTTTTCGGAAGTAAAATGGGGTCAGTACAGTGCCATGCTGTGGTAATAATAAGCCATACGGTTTGATAAAGTTTACCGATAGTTGAGTAGGCGGGAAAAATGTGTCCAGTCCATATCGAATGCATTGACCATTTCGGATAAGTCCGTACATGTTCAATGCAACGCCTTTTCTCCGTCATTTCCAAATCAGGTTCAGAACTATTGACGTTCAGTACAGAATACGAATTGCTTATAATTACACATAAAGATTAAACGTTTTTACCCTATCGAGGTTGTATTAAAAAGTCTGTAGTGAAAATCGAAATTATGGTCGTTTCCTTGAAATGGCTTTACCTATACCGTCCAAAAACGACCATTCGGCCGATTTTAGGTTCACAAAAAAGCTCCTAAAAACATTGCGGTAGATAAATTATGCTTACCTCCTGTAAATGAGAGCGGCGCATCCAATAAAGGGAAAGATTACGTGAGTGAACTCCAGCGCAGAAAACTAATCACCAATACTTTCTCAGTATCAAGTAAAAAAATTGGCAAAGATGTTTCATTTCACACGTGCATCGTAGCGGAACCAGATTCTGACGTTCTCGGGCCAGATTGATTTCGTCAGCCTGCTCCGAGTAAGACGAGCTCGTCCGTCTGCCTCTGCGCTGAGGCTGTGGCTGCCGTGGCTACGCGAGCACTAGCGAGCGAACGTTTCAGCCGACAGTACGCTCTTCGTCACCAGTAATTCATATTAATAAATGTTTTAACATTGATAACATTGAAACCTTTTGCCGATCGATCATTTCGTGCCCGATTATCCAAAAGTAAATATAATCGTAAAACCGCTGTCGAAAATGTCAAGCGATATTCAATGATGAATCCGAGAAACCCGTGCAAATCGGCGAAAACGACATTAGACTTTAAGTCGTACTGATGATATATTGATAAATCGCCTTCTCGAACTGCATTCATAAGTTTGAAGTGAAATTGTCAGAATAGGTTTGACAGATAATTTCCTTTGCGGTCGCGTTCCGATTCAATAAGGTAGAATTCTATGATACGAAATCGGTGAAATATATCGATAAATCATCCGTTTTCACGCGTCGTGAGATCGATTCCGCCAAATTTATTAAGAATTGGATTGAAAAACTGGCATGAGTTCAAAAAAAATATCCTCACTCTCAGAAAAAGATGTTGGATGTGTCTATCAAACACATGTAAGGCAAAAATCAAAATGATACCTGCTATCCCCTAATCGGCCGTCATTTTGTAAACCGTCAAAAAATTTACCGGGTCTGTTATTATCAGGTTGATCATGATTTTATAAAAAGCAATGTAATGTATAGGGTATATAGGCGGCGGGTCAAGTTTTGAGCTAAGTAGAAATAGGAAACAATGCATTCATTTTTCTAGTAGAAATGATAAACAAGGTATACATTTTTTAGCCTAAGAATCCATGTTTATTTTTGGTAACCTTTTCTGTCGATGTCAACAATTAAATGATTTTTTTCTTGAAACGGCACGTGTTTTATCTCAATAGTAATTAGGTTTTCTGAAATGTTGGATGGCAGCTTCGGAAATTGATAAAGTTTCATGGATAGATTTCGACAGTGATTAATTAACGTAAGGAGACGAAATTATGTGTGTTCTTTATAGGTAATGGGCATCGTTACCAATTCCAATACGTATGTTCGCTTTACACACAACCCCTTTAAATGAATCGAAAAACTCACATACGCTGACGTTTTAGACCCCGTAGTTTTGCAGGAATGGTTCAAATTGCTGGCGTAAACCGATTCCTCGGCTGCACGTAGCGAGCGTTCGTGTTTGTCGGCAAGTCGTGCCGAGTTTAGAGTAAATCTCTGTTCAAGGAACTCTTCATTTCTATCTCCGATGAAATCTGTTAGAATCGGATAGAATCTTTTTTTCTACAAGATGCCAGACACAAAGATGCTTGTATCGTGAATCTATATTTGTCCGTATCAACGATGGTCGGAAGGAGCTGGAGCTTGGGGCACGTACGTCGGCCAAGGACCCTGATGAATCGAAAGGCTTATTGATACTTAAAAATCAAAATGGCAAAATTCACCAAATAGATATTCTTCTTGTAGGACTTTTACGGCGAGTTTATAAACGCAATCAGAAAAAATATGAATGTTTTTTTGCAAAATACATACTTATCATTCAATGAATGGCAGATGGTTCGTAATTCTAATATTTAACTATGGTAATGATTAGTCTGTAAGTGTTTGTTCACGAAAAAACTGACGTATTTTCTGCAATCTTGATACAGGGAGAGGACATTCTTGATGTGAACTGTTTCTCTCGAGAAGGGACCAGAACAACCAAAGATTGGCCGTCAAAAGATTTTTTCTGAACGCAACCCAAGGGTAACGTATCAAGACGCTATCGAATTACCACGACAGTTGTGTTGTTTTAAGGTTACTTTTCCCACTTTTACTAAACCGCAAACATTAAGTACTTGCTTTGATCTCGGTTCTATCAACAAAATCAGCTGTTTCACTTTCAAATCCAGAATGAATGTCAGGTGTTTGGCGTTGAATAGTTAAGTGATTTTTTGTAGTAGTGAAATGATCATCGCGCCCACGCTCTTATGTATATGACGAATATGACGGAGACACATGGTACGACGGCATTACTGATGTCACCCACGATTGATGTTACCGCAATAAACAAAAAACAGTTAACCTCGCGTGCGTCAGATGGGTGAAAGTCGGATAATCGCTTATATCAAATGGATATTGATGGTCCCAACTTTTCCATTCTTTTTTTCAAAAAAAAAAAAATTATATTCCAAAGTCTGATTTTCTAAGTCGAAATCTCATCTATCTCGTAGTACTTTTATTGGTTCCAAAATGAAAAATCAGTTCAACTCACTCACCGAAAAACGGCGACTTATTCAGCTGTACTTTTTCTAAGTCGGGGGTTTTTTCTTTGTCTCAAAAGATCCGACTTACACTAATATTAATAGTAGGGTGGCTTATCGACAATTTTGAGTCATATTGTTACCGGGCGGACAAAATCACGAAAATTGGCCATAATTGCCATAGAGATCCAAGCTGGCTCCCCTTCTAAAATTGATTGTTAAGTTTGTATGAACATCTGGGCCAATTTTCGTGATTTTGTCCACCCAGTAATAATAAAAAAGCTAAGCCACCCCACTATAATGATTAAGCTTAAAACAACAATCACTGTAAGAAAATGAATATGCAATACACCAACTTTGGGATTCTATCACATATTCTATGGTATCTTTTTTCCAACAATACATTTTTTGGTGACGATAGTGAAACATGGTAACATCTTTTAATTTGCATCAGTAGTATTGTGTAATGCTTTTGTCTTTTAAAAATCGTTAGAGTGCACTAGTCCTATTTTTCTACATTTTAGTCGTTTCTAAAAATGCGAACAAAGCCGAGTCATCCGAGTCATTTTCTGTTGAATGTCGTTGAATTTTGTGAAAATACTTGGAAATCAACTGCTTAGAAATTCAAGCATAGTTGAAGATATTATTTGACATACTTGTTAGATAATCAGGACTACATGGATAATCTCATAATATCTCGTTATACTATCCCATGGTCTGTTGCACTTCACCAACAGTGGTGACACTGGTGCCATCTGCCTCCTGCTAGATTACTGTGCGTATTACGTAGATACCGATGCGATAAGCGGTTCTATTTTCGTGTATGCCACATAGCGAGCTCGTCATCATAGTGCAATAAAAACCAGGCCGTATACCATCACACGATGAAGTCGCAAACCAGATTCGCCATCAAGGAGGAAACTCGGTTCGGATGAGAATTTGATGATGATCTACTCAAGATTAAATGCGGTCCTCTTTAACGAAACGACAACGCGTAATAAAACATCGAAGACGAGCCTACAAGAGACGTCTAACAAGATCTTCCCCGAGTGCGAGAATTCTAGAGCATCTTGACGATACCTTCGCTATCCTATTATCTAAGAGTATACTGTAATCAAACGAGACTACTATGAAACCGATCGGAGCGCCTGTCTTCAGATATGTTTCCTATTAAAAAATCTGTTCTAAGTAGCAAATGAATATTAATGAAATTCATATAGGCTTAACATTGATAACACTACCATAACGTAACATTTCCCGCTGCATCTTCATGTTGTTGTATGACGTCAACACTTCCTACCAGGACTTGGTAAATGAAAGTTGCGTGCCGTCATGAGGGTTTGCGACCACGTTAGCACTCATGCAAAATGGTATCGGACACCGAATAACACTTTCTGACTCTACCCTTCTTCTAGTTCTTCTTCCTCTTCGGCATAACTGTAGTCCACTTATTTAATGAATGAGACCTGTTTACTGTTTTTCTGGGATATTTTATTATTTTCTTTTTGGGGTACGTACCTCATTTGGGTCTTAACATGACCGCAAAAATCATTGATTATTGTCAACGACGGTGTGCAACAGTTTCCGCCAGCTGTAAGAGAGCGTACGTAGATCGAAGCGACGATCTACGATTCAGGGGCCAGTTGCCGAAAAGCTGGCCTCTGGTTGTTACGCGATTACTTAGAATGGCACCAAAAACGTCAAGATAGAAAGTTTCGGATCCCTGGTGATTAGGGAAGTGTTTTTCTAAACACTCAGAACGACCATTAAAACTTGCTCTCTTAGGCAATTGCTATCCCCACCGGTCGGTTGCATTCCATTATTGATAGGCTAGTGAGAAGTACAGTTGAGAAGTATAGCTAAAATGCTGGTTTTAATGGTCGTAGTATGAACACAAATGGGCGAGATAAGATTCCCGATAAAAAACTTTGATGAAGCCTTCAAAAAATGATGACGCTCCAAGTCGCATAGAGCGCGTGCGTCGGTCGGTTGCGGCTGGGAGCGACGTCCCTTCGCAGAAACTGGCATTCGCAATCGAAGGGTTTGATAAACGTTGACATCACATGATCAAATGACAAATAACATGATCATCTTTGATTTGGAAAGACCCCTTCATCAAATTTGTTACGTTCAAATTTTCTCGAAATCATTTTTGTTCATGTGTGTGAGGAGAATTCCCATCAGTATATTTGCCTCGAATATATCTTTCACAATTCTTTTCAATGCCCCCTACTACACAATCCTAATCGATCACGCAGAACCTCCGGTGGTAGACCATAATTTCCCGACGGAAACAGTGCTTATAGCAACAAGCTGCAACAAACAACATCAGTCTGATCTGAGTCAACGAAATAGACTGAAAACGCGATGAGAGACGTTGCCGGTAGGGTCAGAAAGGTTCTTTTCATTTTTAATAGCATCCGGTGAAAATGTTATGGCACGCTGAAGATGAAATCGTCTGGAAGAGTCTAGTTCATTTTCTGAGTCTATTATAAGTCTATTCTATTCAGGTGTTGCATTTTACACCTCGAACCGTGACTGTTAAGACAGGTGCTCGAACGTGAAAACTGTAAACGGCGAAACGATGATTAAGACATCTGGCCATCAGTTCTAAAAACAGAAACCGATAATTGATGTACACATTCCCCGGGCTGTTTGTAAAAACAGATAAACAAGAAATTACGAAACAATTGTTCGTATAGATGCTACAGCTCTAGATTTGCGTGTATATATGTGTGTTCATGTGCTGTCCATCTTTTTCTTCATCTTATAGCAGGGGTTGTCCCTGTTATTTGTTTGATCGGTAGATTTCGTTTAGTTTGTTTTGATTTGGTGTCCCTTGCAAACCCAACACGCCCGCCGAGATCAAAACAGGGGGTTCGACTTTGAAACACAGATAATATAATTGTGTGATCGGCGGTCATATTTACAGAATTTTTTGTTTAAATCGAAGTATATACATGATTGGAAATTTCGGATCCGGTTCGTTCAAACAATCTTCCAACCAGTCTGCAACGGCAAACGACTGGATTGGGTGTGTTGCGGATCTTAACTTATAACCCCACGACATCCAAGACATAATTTTTTCAAATACGAAAATAAATTTGAATAGATCCCTATAAGAATATGAAAATGATATATAAAGTCGCAGTCATGAGCTCATTTTTCATCAATTACGTAATACAATATTTGTATAGAATAGACAGCTTGCAGTCGATGCACGCTATGATAGTGGGCCACCTCCAGAACCTGTAGCATTTCAGGCTACATGACCCGGGCCAAATCGTCTCCATGCGATCGCTCGGCTTATAAGTGATTACGTTCCAATACTTGGTTTACTCTAATTCCTAATTTCCTCGCAATACAACACCTACTCGCTTCTGTTACATGATACCCAGCGCTTTTTATCCGTTTGGCAAGGAAAAAAATATCCCGCGGTCATCTCTGTACTGATTAGATTGTCTCTTGGGTTGTCACAGACGCTGTAAAGAACCTCTCCTCTAATTGGGATGTAGTATAGACTTTTGGCAGTCACAGCCAGTTCGCCCACAACAAAGCGATATCAATTTGAAGATTCAGGTCGAGATATCAATTTATTGCTCCAGAGATGTTACAATTTTCTCGAGCACACATGATACAAAAATATGAACAATTCACACTTCAGATATCATAGAATGAGTAGATATCAGTAAACAAGAATATAGATATACAGTGTTATATGCTACATCGCTACATGAGGCTATGTGTCTTCGTGTAAATACTGCTAACTTCCTCTTTTGGTCTTGTGGACTAAAACTTACAAACTCTTTTTCAATTTGGGAATTTTACAAATTGTTACCGTATTCTTAGATCTTAGAAAACACACACTCTATTACAAAATAGTATTCATCACTAAGTTAATCTGAATTGGGGGATGTCATAGGAAAAGTGCAATCTCTTGAAGAAGCATGAATGCAAAAAGATGGTTCAGAAATTTGTTTTTCATTCAAGATAATGTCGGTATCATCAGTTGATGATGATATAAAGGCTCAAAGGTGGCTCGATTCATTAGCAGTAGTTTATACATGTACATGTACATTGAATATCCGATTTTAAATCAAATGCGAACTTTGCTATGTAACGATGATAGTAAAATGTTTGGTATTTTATGAACTGCATCAAACTATGGTTATCTATGCAGCAGAAATTTGTAATTTAGATACATAAAGCATATCAGGTAATTGGAAATGCATAAATTCCCAGTAAACGATATACATTATATGTGGCGACAGATGACACAGTATAGTTGAATATGCGAATCCAAATGCGACGAGGCGGCGGCAAGAACAAATATTGGACACCGAAGTATGTTACTGATTATCATCAGCATATTCAAATAAAGTCAATATGTGTTTATGGCGAAATTGAAATGATAACGTACAACGATAAACGCGATGAATCGGTTTTTATGTATTTTGATGTACGGTATGTCAAGTAGCTGTGGGAATTTAACATCATTAAATTTATCTTGTATATGTCTTTAGAGTTTCACTTCAATGGAGAAGAAACCGATAAGTTTATTTGCAGTTAATGATTTCTTGTTCTCAAAATTCCCGTCGAATTTTTCTGTCAAATATACGTATTCCATTTTCTTTCATATGAAAGCAATATTCATCGTGCAGACATGATTTATGATTTATGCATCGAATCAACATTCGGTCTAATTAGAAGTCGTATAGTGGTACGGGCGCAGAGGCATCGTGATAGATTCTCGTGGATCTTTCGCTGATTAGTTGGTCTCATTGTAGTTTACAGAAAAAACAATTAGAAAATACTCCTTATGTAGGAGTATGTATTTGAGGGAGAGGGAGAGGGAGAGGGAGAGGGAGAGGGAGAGGGAGAGGGAGAGGGAGAGGGAGAGGGAGAGGGAGAGGGAGAGGGAGAGGGAGAGGGAGAGGGAGAGGGAGAGGGAGAGGGAGAGGGAGAGGGAGAGGGAGAGGGAGAGGGAGAGGGAGAGGGAGAGGGAGAGGGAGAGGGAGAGGGAGAGGGAGAGGGAGAGGGAGAGGGAGAGGGAGAGGGAGAGGGAGAGGGAGAGGGAGAGGGAGAGGGAGAGGGAGAGGGAGAGGGAGAGGGAGAGGGAGAGGGAGAGGGAGAGGGAGAGGGAGAGGGAGAGGGAGAGGGAGAGGGAGAGGGAGAGGGAGAGGGAGAGGGAGAGGGAGAGGGAGAGGGAGAGGGAGAGGGAGAGGGAGAGGGAGAGGGAGAGGGAGAGGGAGAGGGAGAGGGAGAGGGAGAGGGAGAGGGAGAGGGAGAGGGAGAGAGGGGTATACTGGTTTCATGCTATCTATACTGGTATCTTTATTTACCACGTCCGCAGTCATAATCGCAGTTCGCGAGTGCTAGCCGTATATCTACGCCAACGGAGGGTTGCAACAGGATTAAAACAACCTCTGGGAGTAATCATCGTGACAAATAAAGAGGGAAAAGTCATCAACGCGATCCAAGTATCGGATCGTCTGTGCACGAAGGCGGCCATTTACGCTCATTCCTCTTTCCGGTCGATATCACACGTAGCCGTGTGATATCAATATTGTCACTTACAATTATGTCGGAAGGAGAAGGTTTTGTTGTTCATTTCTAACCAAGGCCACGCTACCGGACAACCGACAACAAGAAACCCGATTTCAAATCATATATATATTCTTCGATCACAGAAGTACCCAATCGTAATGAATTACGCTCTTTGCCCATATCTTCGCTTTCTATGAGTTTTAGCAATTTGATAATTAGTTTTTTTTTCAACAATCTCATTCATCATCGTGTCACATAAATATTATATTTGTTCGTAGAATGTCAATGTATATTTCGATCTGTTTGCGCAGCGATATGTTCATTCAGAGACTATTTCCGTTGGATATCAATTTTCACGATTTAAAACTCTGTCGAATCTTACCAAGAATATTCATAAATTAGAATCTGCACAATATGAACACATATCATATGTCGTGCATTATACAGATTTCGGTCTATAACTTTTTTTTTTCATATCATCACGGCCATTTTTTTCGCACAAGACATTAGAATCTGGCGTTGACGAAGAATCGATGAATCCATTGCCTGTAATTGTCATTTATTACACGCGGCTATTCGATTGAGCCGTCGAAGACAGACGCCGTGCGAATTATAACCATGCGCCCCAAGAATATTTACATCACTACAAAACACGGCGAAATAATTCCGAGAAATACGACTGAAAATTGACGCCTGCTGAAGTGCAATATTGCAGCGCAATATATTTTCATTAATTTCAACACTTTCCAGCCTTTATAAATTTTCAATGCGGTTATGATGATATCGTAGGCACTCAAGATATATTTTACATACGAATATGTGATTATTCAGGGAAACTCCCAGCAGATTTGAGGTGCTGAATTTACTTTAAACAATATTCCGATAAATTTAAGATTCCCTGCATCGGGCAAATGGTTATGCAAGGATTTCGTTACTAAAACAAGACAAAGAGCGATAATTCAACTGTAAGACTTGGTTTAGCATATATGGATATGTCGTATTTTGTCAAGGACAGCCAGCGTTGTCTTATGCGTTGAATTTCAGTCCATTATTTGTATACGCACGTATTACATATTCATCATCGTCACATCGTAACGTGAAAATGGCATCCATTCCGCACCAGGTCGATGCTCGATGCAATTCCCTATAGTTCTACGTTGGCGTTCGTAGTCGACTGATTCCATTTTCACCGAGTATTACCGCGTCAATGAAACTTCATTAGTTAATCAGCCGATTGCATGCTTACTCGTAATTGGGTAGGATTAAAAAGGCATTTTTTGCAGCATGTCCCGTTTAGTCTGCAATCGCGAATAGCAATCGCGTCACAGCTTCGTGAGGTTTGTTCCAGAGTAGACATTCGAAATGTCAATCATATTACGTCACTGTTATTGCGCTAATTCCGCGCTCGTGTCGGTGAATTGGTTCGAAAGGATTTTGGAAATTTTTTATAGTCGTTTCATTTACCCCAAGTCGAGCGAATGGAACAGCGAACGAAATTATATCCATACATAGGAAAACCTACGACCTCCTGTGGCAATCGAAGATTCCACGTATGGCAAGCGAGGATCCACCTGGTTGGCTAATAGTTACTCGGTCTCCCGTTAAAACGGAATGGACCTTTTTCTTAAACAAATCAATTATTCATGAAAACTATACCGATATCTGAATAGTAAATTGATTTATCGTATATTTGGTGGGTCTTGTGATATGATGTATGGATTCGGGAGCCTAAAAATTCATTTTGAAGTTCATCGAAAATTTGACCGCGCAAGACTGAGTGCTCGCCACGCCATATGGTGGGATAGCTAGTGGAGCGGTTCCCTATTCTGTACATTTTTTTAAAATTTTTTTGCAAAGACTCTAAAATACGGCGACGTAGAATTTTTCGACGTAAATCGAACTGCTTCAATCGTCGCTAAAGTTATTGTACAAACTCGCCTTTTACTCGCATTGAGCAGTTGAAGATACAGTCGAGATCTAAATCACTGGCTCGTGGGACGCACGGCGGTTTGATAAACGCCGCTGTTCAAAAGTGATTTTTGATGATTCATATTTTGCGATTAATTACACTCCTTGTATTGACGCTATAAATGATGTGTACAGAGACGTTAAGTACTAAGCGTCCTACAGCTCGGTGTCAATCTGTCGTGGTTTGAGTGCAGATATCATGTGGCTGGTTAAAAGAAATCAATCCGTGGAGAGTTTATTTTTTCGCTCGCTCTCCTGGAGCTATTTCGAAGGAAGAAATGGCTTCCACTTCTACTTCAAATAATGAACGTTTAAGTTTAAGTTCTTTTTATCTATCATAATCAAATCACACGATTGTCGATGTCAACAAAGATTCAGCAGAATAACAGTATATACAAAGAAGCAAAAGATATTTGCTGGAAAATAGTACCGTTACACATGCCATTTCAAACTATCAAATTAAATACAATATTCAAACTCTGTCAATTCCGACATCGTTAAAAATTCTATTTACGTTGAAATTTCGTGTGACCAATAAGACCGCTGGACTACAGTGCGCGACTTCGCGCGTAAAGGGTTTATCGCTCAAGCGGAGTACGATGAACATTACATCGAACTAATGAAGATTTATAACTCTACATACGTTTTTGTATGAAAATTTATCATTTTCCCGCGTCAGAATACGTGAAGATGATTTAGATGGAATGGCGGGCATAAACTTTATTATAGATAAATCTTGAGGAATATGCGACGAGCGGAAATATTCTCGATGCAGTATTTCGATAGACTGATTGCTCGACAACATATTTAGGGCCTACACAGCCGAAGTAACCACCGCTGGGCATTTAGTAGGATGCCAACTTGATATACGATAACTTGATACGACCCGTTAACATATCTACGCATATATACACATCGAAGTAAAAGCAATTTATGAAACTATAAAATATTTACGAAGAGGAATCCTATAAGTGTTGTCCAAGGCCTAACATCGACGAGGCTCGATTTAGAGGTCGAACTGGAAATTGTTTTCACTAGTAGTTACGCAAGCGTCAAGTTCAAGGACCACTGTACCAAATGCATAAAATTAAAACTTACACAATCATTTCCACGATCTAAATGGAACTATGTCATTTCTACAACGTACATATATTTTTCCGATTAAGCATTATTTGCTTCTTAAGTTCTGTTACATGTGGCCTCCACGGGAAGAAGGGGTCTTAGGCACCGGACGGCATCTACGGGCATTGGTTATCCTAGTCAGTAACATATCTGTGGTTTAGTTTCACGATCGGATATTTTTCACAAACCACATAAGGTATAAGCCCATCCGATAATAAAAATCTTACCACCAACGATTAGGTAACTAACTATGGTTATCTTACTAATCGAGATCCAACAGTGTTAAATTTTGCTTTTCGCTTTTCGGGTCTTGACATGGTCGCAATACATTTATAGTGAGGAGTAACTTTACCCGCTTTATGTAGACGGGTATTTTGCGTCCTGTGTAAGGATTTTGCTGGAACTGTGTAAGAAATACCTATATATAACATATATATAACCGCACGACATAAACAATGCACCAGTACATCACGCTAGATAAATATCGGGACCCCGAGTTAACTGTGAGTCTGGACCCAGTTCCACAGTTGTGAGTTAGAGCTAACTCTGAGTTAAAGTTAGTTTTTAATGAGTAACTCAGAGTTAAATCTTAACTCGGAACTGTGGAACGGGACCCTGGGCCCCGGAGTCTGGTTACAAATGCGAATCCTTCGCCGAAACTCGTGTCATAATGGTAATGAGATTGCCGTCTCCCAATAGACTATGAAATATCTAATAGTGCTTTTACGTAAGATGAACTGCTAAAAAGTGCGCACAATATTGGTATACGCTCTGCTGCTTTCGTGTCAAAACTTCACGAGTTCTCTCTTCCGTATACGCTTTTCCGCGATCACATCAGCGCTACTAATGAGTCTCCTAACGTTAAATGTTTATTAGAGAGAAACAGTGTGGGAAAGAGAGGGATCGAAAAAAGGGAATACGTAGCGTAGTCATTCTCGTAGGCATCATCTTAATGGGGAATGGTTATAGAGAGCGGTGAAGTCTTCCGGGCAAATCTTTCGTTGAGCCATTAATAGACGCTTGTACGATAAGCGCCTGAAGTCTTCGTAATATCCGGTGCAAATCGTGTTTGGAATCCCAATCGTTCTCGCACTAGGATCTACGGATGTGACGGATATAATACGACAGCTATAAACGATATCTACATTTACAAAACGAAAAATAGACAGTTGCCTTATCATAATGATGATATCAGTTTCAGAATTCCAAGCGAATAATCTTTATCGTAATTGCATTTTGGCGTAAAGTTCTAGAGGTTCTAAAGGTATCGCAAATAAAACATCTACGACATACGAACTGTAGAGTAGATTTGATGGCAGCGTTTCGAGCTCGTTAAAAAAGCTTTCAAGTGGAAATTGATGATTAATCAAAAATTAGAAAGTTCAAATTTTAGGCCTATATCGTCGTGTTATTTTGAATATATTCTAAAACCTCGAAAAGATTCTTGTTGCGGAGAAAAACCCGGGAACAACTCCGGCACGCGAAGATGGCTCGTACATGCATGTACGCCATCTAACGCATTATGACGTTTCACCATTAACATTTCACCATTTGTAGAGTGCCAACATGGTAAATTATGTCTGAAGCGGCATCATAATCGCAAAGGTAACATTACAAACAGAAAAGGTATATCACGTGTTGTAAATGTAGGCCTACCTCCCATACGTGATAATGAATATCATACATATCGCATTTTTACGATACATACTTACGTAATCAATAATTATAATGAAGACGAATACTAATTTGTTGATCAAATTCATTCAAAGTAAATGCTTTCGCTACTAATGTGACTTAGCGTCACGGGCAATGAGAAAAATTTACAAAGACTAAACATCTCATTTACCTGATGAACCTACTGTGCACAAGTAGCTAAAGCTCGTACGTATTGAAATAATTCAGTTAACCCCCTAAGTACTATCGATAAACTTGTCTTCGCATTTACTGATTTGACACGGGCAACTCCATTCATAACAATGAAAAAAACCACCTCGACTTCTTAGAATCAAACATGGGCCTGCCTCGAATTATAGCGACTGATCATCGATCAAATCATCGTCTTAAGAAAAACCTTCGGCAAAGAGTTTCATTTCATTTATGATCGGGGAGCATCACGACGGGGTTTTCCGAGAAATCGAAAAAGAAACGCCTGCGCAGCCACCAATTACACGTTCGTTAAACGTTAACTAATTCAGCGCGAACAACTCTCGGAACTGTTGGACGTAAGCGTATAAAGTGTTTCATTATTCCTAAACTAAACAACAATTATCCACACGTTTCAGCGAATTTACTTCGTTCCAATCAATCGCGTCCAGATGTTCGTGTCTGTCTATGATGTTGTCCACCCGTTTACATGCATGCAAATGAAATAAACAGTCGCCGAATATAAAGAATCAAATTTTTACAGTCAAGAGTCGTATAGTACCTCCAGACGAAGAGATACGGCATTTCTCCGATTCAACAGAAGGGCGCAATAGCGGGTCTCAACCGAAGAAATACATGCGAAAATATGCAATTTTTGAGAGGATGGGTGTCAATTTTCAAGGTTTAAACGATGTCTGTCTTGAAAAAAAGGACAACTTCTACGGGAAGGCAGAGGTCCGGACCCCCTAGACCACCACCCCTAAATGTGCCAGCCCTTTTGGCTTTTGGCAACTCTTGACTCAAATCCTCCAACCCACTCGTCCAAACGAGTCGAATCACGTATCAACGAAAGAAGTCATTTTAAATCGAATAATGGTTGGAATCGACTTATCCTGTGTAAGATAGCTTATTCTTTCTCATGGCCGGTCAGGCCGTTAGAATGAGCAAAAATGAGGTCAAATCAATTATCAACGAATAAGATATCGAAATCCGGCCGGTTTTATCTTATCTCTTTATCTTATACGGATAACAAAATACAGCGGGTGGGAGTGAATTTTTTGTTAAAGTCGTATTCTTCTCTTTATTGGATATTTCTAAGATGTCTGAACCGTATCTGATCCCGTAAGCTGGCTCACTGCTGCTTTTCGTAGCACCCTCGCCAGTACCTTTTTGACACCGTACGCATAAAAGCCGTTACAAAAATGTTTTATACATTGATAACTATATTATGCATTGATAGAAATTAAGTGTCATGAAATTTAATCAATTACAAAATAAATGCCAATATCCGCAATTGTAATTTTTATTTTGAAGCGCCAGTGACGTAGTACACGACTCGCAGATTATCCCTTAAATGACGCATAATACGTAGTTAACAATAAGAAAAAGGTTTTTACAGCGTCAAAAAATAAGTCGGGTAATTTGTTTATAATCTTGGGTTTTTTGAATATGCATTTTACCGTTTAAAAATACTCAAAAGGATTTATTTGTATATCATATGAATTCGACGATGATAATGAAATAATGATGGTTGCTGTGAGGTTGTTTAACTTCGATTTCTCCCAGCGCAAGTGTGTGGTATTAGCGCCCCCTGCTGGTAGCACGATCATTGAAACATATCCTAAAAATCCAGAGGATCCGCGCTATTGGGAAACGACTTTGTGTATGTGGCTTAGCTGGAAATGCAGAGAAATTGTGTGTAAAAGTGTGACCACGGCCGGTTTAGGCGCGCGCAATTATTCGTGTTGGAAAAACGCCCGATGAAAATGAAATAATGAGGACTTTCTCGACGATAATCTACGTAGATCGATCGGAGAAGGTGAAGCTGAATCTAAAGTGTGATCGTTGAGCCGGGTAATCTACTCGACTGAAAAAAACGACGATACAAACAAAGGATCCATTGCAATTTGAGACGCAAAAAACATAATGAACTCGCGTGCATGGTTCACTAAACGTCGTGTCCCGTAGTTCTTGTTATATTTCGGTGGTTAACCACCTGTGTTTTGTACCCAGATCAAATTGAGTACCAAAGGTTATTCGGTGTTCGGAAATGGTGTGCCAATTCGTGCAGTAGTAATTCGGGCATCCGAAAGGTTCGTAACCAATCTACAGACGGTGAATCAGTCGGGTAAACCCGGTTCACAACTCATGACAGACGATTTTCCTACGAAACACCTACGACTTTTTGTGAAATTGAAGTATAGCTAGTAAAGAAGAGAGGATAATTGGAAAACGGTGCTGCGCGCGCGTTCGTTATACAACGTTTCGGGATCGAATTGAGCCTAATTGTTGCTGGAAACTAACCGAAATTGCCAATGTCTGGATTTTCTGAATCGAATTTTCTGCCGAGAAGGTTAGGCACCGAGCTAACATTCGCGTTTATTTCGTGTTCGGCTGAATCATGGTTTTAGATCGCGCCGGGTATCTCGGAGGGGAGCAACAAGGTGTTATTACATCCAAAATCAATCAAGTTGGTCTTCCGATGGAGGTAGAAAGCGAAACGTGAAAACAACATAGATTTCTCTAATCTGCGCTACATGTAATGTTGTTTTTTTCTATCATTTTGAAGAAAAACAGATCTAACTAACGAAACGGAGATAAATGTTTAATTTCTAATGTAAAGTTTTGAAAAGAATCTTCGCATGTGTCATCATGGATATAATGCCAAGGTAGATTGACCGAATGTAGGTCTCTCAATTTACCAAACTGAAGTTGAAGTGTTTGACTGGCGCATGTAAAATTTCACAATACGTTCGAGCTACTTGACGAAGAAAAATTTGAATTTGTATCGGGCAGGAACATAAAGAGTATATAAAGTGTGCATAACCCGAAAATAAAACTCTCGTTCACGAAAAGTATCTCGGAATTAAAGCATGAAGTGGAATTTATTTCACTGATGAAAGGTAAGAAAATTAAATCAAAGCCAACGTTGGCGTAGACATGTTTTTTTACAAACGGTTTTGAACTCGATGCTCCAGAATGTTAGGGCTACAAAAAGATTGATACCTTGCTTCTCCTTTATGCCGAGCTAAAGACTTGACTCGGCCGGCCGCATCTACCCCGTACAACCATAGCAGACCCGGCAGCTATAGAAATGAAGTGATTACAAATTTAATTGCGATTTACAAAAGACCCGGTCGATTAGGAGAAACAGTGTATCATTTGTTAGCCTTATAAAATGAAGTGGTACCCTTTTCTGAATCGTACATCGGGCGAACTAATTATCATAAGGGAAATGGGGTTGCGAATATATACGTAACTCCATAGAATTCTGTTGAATTAGAGCTGCAATTCGATGATGCAGAGTAACTAAAAATGTTCATTTGCTCAATAAGTAAATGAGGGGCGAATCCAGAAATTTGAGCAGAGGGGATCAAGCGCAGTGTTTTTCCGGATGTAATCTTTTTATATTTCAATAAATAAATGTACCGGTATTCATAAACACTTGTGCATTACCTACAGTACGTAATTTCTGGCAGACGTCGAAACAGCAATCGATAAAAATTTGATTTGGGGTTAGTTTCCTCATTAATATGATTTATCATTATCAGAAAGTTTTCGAACACGATGCGGGGATGGAGGGGTCAAAATCCCCTTTAGCCCGCCGCTGTAAATTCACTGTTTGTACTAGAAACAATGTAACTCCCTCTAGCTTGCCAGATATAATATAGATATGGAAACGCATTCGCCGCCGTTGCATAATTATCGTTTCGCTGTAGAATAATATTTACAGGGCGTTTTATCCTAGCGAGTAACACTCATATGATTATTATTT